>NC_140771.1:231851060-236651060 GCF_044657685.1 Stegodyphus dumicola | reverse complement strand
AAAGAAATGGACATTTCATGAAGTATATATAATGATTTAAAATTCAGTTTGTTCACAGTTAGCCAAAAAATATCTTCAGCAAAAGTTCATAATTTATGTCTTCATAATTGAGATAACTAACTTTTCATGTAGGGTAGCTATAGTTCTTGTATAAGAAAAATTTTTTCTGTAAGTAAAGTAAATATAATAATCTTAAAAGTGTGATTCTTTGTTAATTAGTAAATATAATCATTTAGGTAATAAAATGCATTGCCAGATAGAGGGAAAGAAATATAAATGTTCATATGTGTTAAACTCTAAATGAAGGTTTGCCTAACACAACACATGCACACATCTTAAAATATGTCATGAAAATTGAAAGATTTTTATTACAGAAACATGCATTGGGTCAGTTATAGAATGTGTATGTTATGAAAAAATGAAACATGATGTAGGCTGTCTGAAAAACAAGTTTGTATTTTTAAGATTTTTTTTTAAATTTTAAAGTTTATTTTGAACTACTGAATTAAAACAAATTAAGTTAATAATAAAATTTTAAAGTTAACTGTGAATAATTTTGGAGAATAAAATAAAGAAGGAAACAACAGAAGTGTACATTAAATGAATGTTATTGCCTAAGTTTTAGACTTAAGATGTGTTCTAGAGAAATTAAAAAAAAAAAAAAAAAAAATCATATATCCCAGATAAATTTCAAAATGTTGATAAAGTTTTAAAAGGCTGTGTGTTCCTTGACTGTAGCCAATTCAATAAAAGTGATATTTAAATTTTTCTGTGGATGAAAATTCTGTTTTTTGGTGATGCATTAATGTCCAAAATAATTTTAACATTTTAATTAGTTGTTTTATAAATTTCATATTTATTCAGTTATAAGCTGATTCCAGGAAATCAAAAATGAATATAAATAAAGAAATTATACCGAACATTTAATGATATGAATTCTAAACCAAGAGATGTATTTTAATCAATGGCGTTGGAATTTTTTTTCCTTTTTTTTTCCTTTTTTTTTTTTTTTTTTTAATTTGGTTTGTAATTAGATGAATATGGTGATGTTTTTTAAAATTCCTTTTATCTTTCATTCATTTTAAGATGATTACTTATAATATGTCACTTAAAAATGCATATATTTGATTGTACATTTACACAGCTTCCAAGGAATAAGGAGCAGTGCCTCATGAATCAGCTTAATTTTCGTGATGGCCAAATTTTAATAGTTAAGTTTCTTGGCAGTGGTATGTCAACATATCTTCAGCAAAACTTAACGCAGGTATGTCTTCTGTTTCTGCTACGTTTACATTGTAGTTATTTAATGGATTATTTTTATCAGTTTCCTTAATAATTTAATGTTGTGTTTTTGTATTTAATTGTGCATCTATTTCAGGAATCTAGGAATTTTTCTAATTACGGTTCTGTATCCATTTCTGATTGTGCCTCATCAAGTCATCATCACTCATACGTGTTGGAACAGGTTTGTTTTTATCTCTATTTAATGAATAAAAGTATTCTCCATTTAAGTAGTCCATGTAAGAACCCATAAGGGTCATATTAAATAATTTGGATTTTTGTTGTACAGTTTTATCAAAAGATACTTCTTTTTTTTTTTTTTTTTTGTTAAGTTCATTTTGTTACATTGACAGCAATTAAAAAAAATTAAGAATAATTCTCTCAGGAAATATTATACAATAGACATCTTTCAACTTCAATTAAATTGCTGCATTCTATAAAAACAAAAACTGCATATTTTTCCATTTTGACTGGCATAAGTAATCGTATTATATTGTAATTTTTTGTTAAAATAAACTGAGCTTCTTTTGCATAATTATGCTTGTCATAGCTTAGTAGCCCAGCATCTGATGTGCTCTTTCTAAATGCAAATGTGCTTCTGCTTCAGTGATTATGATGAACTAGTTTATGCTGATATGTAGAAGTACAATATAATAACTAAAATGTTCACAGAATGTTTTAAGATGCATTACAACAGTTTTCTTCCATCATCTACACAGATATCACCATTACAATGTAAATTTCAAATGCAGTGATATTTGTATAATTAGAAAGCATTTATGAAGTCATCTTTTGTTACAGTATTTTTTGGCTGAATAAGGAGAATGATGGTTGTTATTATGTTACAGGATACCAAAAATCTTTTACCGTAGAATCATTCATGACCCAAGCCAAGACCATCACATTTTTAGATTATTCAATAAAATTTTCTAACATGTTTTGTATGAATCTTTTTCCTTTGTTTCATACTCTTTTGAAGTGTTCTCTGGAATTGTGCTAATTAAGGCAATCCAGAATGATTTTTGTCTTTTCTTTACATATGGATAATTTTGAAATAATTATAGTCATTTATAGTTTATCATTGGGAAAAAAATAAAAAAGCACTCCAAACCTGGGTTTAAAGGAAAACCTCAGAGCAAAACTAGTGTATTGATGAAGTTGAATTCCATGCAATACATCAATGTAAAAATGTTTTACATAACTTGCTGTAACTGAATAAGTGAGAAATATAAAATAGTTAGCAAATTTGATATATTTTTGCAAACTTTTATGTAGAATTTTGTATAAAAATTTATATTTGTTTATTTAAATTTTATATTTTGTATTTTTAACTGAAAATTCAAACCGAAATTTTGTCATTTTATTCTGTTGGTGTATGTAATTATCAAAAGATTAATATTGTTTGCTAATTTTAAATTATAATTGTATCTGCTTTTTGATAATGATACAGATTTTATTCTTATTTAATTTTCAGGAGAAAGTTTTACCTGGAGTTGTTATGGCAACTGGAGGACAAGTGTTTGAGAAATTATATCAGCTGTCAACATATGATGATCCAAAGTAAGTATTTTGTTTCATCTAAAATATGCAGACTTTTTAGCTAATAAAAAATTTCCTTAAATTGCTCTGCTAAAAACTGGCTACATTATTGTTATAATACATTTTGCATGTAAGTAAAATTTGGGTGAATCAAATTTCCTGAATTTTTATTTACTAAATTCAGTCATATTTAATAAAATTTACTGAAATTGTCATAATTTCAAATTCCAAACCAAGTCATTAAACTTTTGCTTCCTTCAGAAGTGACCTGTAGTATATTAAGTTATACCATTTTACATTGTATATCAAGTATACTACTACTATTATATTGAATATGCCCATAGTATATTTAGTGTCTGTCAAAAACGATTCTTGGACCAATTAATCTTTGTCGGCTTGTTTCCATCCACTCATGAATGTTATTAGTCAACACTATTTGCAGAAAATAAAATGGGACACTTATGCAGCTTTAACAATAACATGAGCTATATTTTAATTTTGTAAATACAGATTATCTTTTCACAAAGTATTGTTTTTATTCACAATTACATCAAACGCACAAGTAATACGTTGCACCTTTCAGTTCTTCACACACACACACACACACACAAAAAAAAAAAAAAAAAAAAAAAAAAAAAAAACTCGGAATACAGAAAAATTAATTTCAAATTTTTTTCCCACGAGCATGCCATTCTTCTCGCATCAAGCACGTATCTTCTTCTCATTGCCAGATTTTTTTTCCTCCCCTTTCAGCTATAAGTCGTTGGCTTAATTGTTCTTCCGGCAGGCTTGGTTGGTAGCATCCCCTTACCGAGTATGTGCACGACAGTGTCCAAAATCAGGGTTCCAAATACAAAGCATGCCATATATCAAAAACATTTTTGGTTTATGATTAAGAGATTTTGTATATAGATATCCAATGCTATGAAGTAGCCAATATTAACATAAGAAATAAACTGAGAGTATATGTTTTATGATATGCAGCTGAAACCAAAATTGGCAAAAATGGCATCTGTGACATCCTGTGATGTGTTCTATCACCAGTGTCACCACCAGCATGCCACTCAACACCATGATTCAACTTCCATTAATGAGATCAATTTTTTTCCTATTGGAGGGATGTTAGTGCATCCGAAGCTCCCTCCTGCTGCAAAAAATTTGGCTCTCTCTTGTTAAGGGGCAGACATACCATTGGTTGCTGGGTGTAAAAGTCCTATTCTTTTTGGTGTTTATATACAGTTTGCCTGAAAATTATTGTTCTAAAAGCAGCAGTGAGGTCCTGAGAAATTTTTCTAGCTGTCATCCCTTTATGGCATTTTGATTTAGTGCTTTATAGCAATCCTCCACAAGTGTCATGGCTCTTGCATAACTTTGGCTAAACTTCTGGTAATGGTACCTAAGCTTCAATACCCCAATTCAAGATATTTGTAACCAAAGGGGACTTCCATTTGAGGCTGTTGAGTTGCATTTGGTGCGTTTGGATCACCCCGAAGTTTTGATCCCAAATGCAGCAGTTTAAACTGTGGAAAAATCCAGAAAAATGAAAATGTGTTTAGTGTCTGAAGAATTGTTTTATTGAAAAATTGTCCTCCTTTTGTTATTTTTTCATAGGCCACCAGTAGACAAGTGGATAAGACTACTGAGTTAAAATTCTGATGAATTGGCAGGCTACATGGGCATTTTCATAGTTTTTCCTTATGTGGATATGTGCATACAAAGATCTTTTGTCTGTATTCATTGTGCTAATAATGTTCACATTTTCAAGTGTTGTGAACTACAGCAAAGCAGTTTCTTGGCATACACACTGTGCTGCACAACTGGTATAATTTAATCCAAGAGATTTTATTATCGCACTTGACCCAGATTCCTTGAATTTCTGTATCAGTTGCATAATTATTGCATTAATAGGGGCAGTGTTATGACCAGTTTCTGTAAAATTTATAAACTGTCTCTGCATAGTACTCGTCAGTTCTTTTTATGATTATGATGTGTTGGCCTGTAATGAACCATGGCATCTAAATGAGAAAACCCCAATACTCATTTAATTAGAATGATAATGGATAACTGCATTGGTAAGAACAGTGCTGATAACCTTCATGCAAAAAAAAAAAAAAAAAAAAAAAAAAAAAAAAAGTTTTTTAAAATTACGTCTAAAGTTTTTTTTTTTTTTTTTTTAACAATTTGTCTGTTACCTTTATTTATTAACTATCACGTTCTTCGCACTTAAACCATAAAATTCAGTTTAAGAGCAGTATTGCAAAATAGTTTTAAATTAAGCATATCTTAAGAATTTCTGATACAGAGTCGTGCACTGGAGACAAAAGTGTTTTTTTCTGTACAACATTGCCATTGGTCACTTTGAAATCCTTGAATTTGTTAATCAGAAATTCGTTAAAGATTTACAAAATATGAAGTCAATAATAAAACAAATTCCAAATTTCAAATTTGGGCTTCCATATGCCCATATTCGCAGTAGGATTACTATATTCGCATCATTCAAAATTCGATGGCTCTATGTACTGTTGTATTATCACAATGCGAGAAACATACATATATGTATGTGGATTCTTCATTATTTAATTTCTTTAAATATAATACAGGTTGGTGATATTTGGTGGTAACAGTTTGAAAAGTGAAACGGACATTTATAGTGAATCAACGCAAAATCACAAAATGAAAACAACCTTATGAATCACCTTACATAAAAGTCATACGGAACTGTACCATAACATGCAATAATTTGTCATTATCGTTCACAGATGGGCTTTCGTTTGAACTGTTATGCCAATATGATTGTTTTTTAAGCAAGTTGGAACTTCCTCTTACAATTTTATGCATAGCATTGATTGCCATACATATTTTTACAGAATACTATTTTATATGTGTTAAACATAGAAAATGCCATGGTTCGCAAAGCAAATATTTATTACTGAGATATGCAGAGATACACGCAGAGTTACATGCAAGCAGAAATAAGTAAGTACAAGCAGAATAATACAAGCACTAGCAGCCATAAGCGGTTACAGAGGTCATATATGTAACTTTACAACAGATCAATGTTTAACAAATCATAAGCAAGACACAATAAATAACCAATCAAAAGTAACATACAGAATGAGATTTAAGTTTCAGAATAACTCGGACCTGGCTGAAAGCTAATGAATGTATCAGACGTGACAGAAAGCTATACTTCCTTTTAACCAGCAAGAATGTGATTACAAATATCTTAACAGTATGAGTTGTGCATGTTACTTTAATAAAATCAGTGCAGTTGTAGCTATAATATGTGTATCATTAGGTAACATAAACAGATTTGTAATGTAAAATAACATTGCAGTGTTACAGTACAGGAAGTACAGTTTTTTAAGTTGGGCATGCATTTATGTTAAGCTGTGTATCATATGTGAATTTATATATGTAACAATGAAGTGTTTTCTTTTATTAATTGGAATCTTTGTACTGTAATTAAAAAAAATGATTTTTTTTTATTTTTAGCATAACTTCTCAAGTTCGCAGTCTGTTACGTTTAATCCCTACCGATCCATCAATATTAGATGCTCTGGATTCCATAAGTGCTAAGGTAAGAGAAATCTTGTAATTTATTGTGGCAGCTATTACTTTGAACTGAGACCATTTATACATTTTTTCTGACATCTTGCATAGTTATGTGTGGGCCCACCAGCGGCCGAGCGGTAAATTCGCTGAACACTGGTAGTTCGGACCGAGGTTCGAATCCCGCTAACGGGCTGGCTGCATGGGCATTTTCGTGGTTTTCCCCATGTGTAACGTGTATACGAGCCAGTTTCCCTTAGAAAGTCCTCCATGAAGGCATATCTTCCCTTAGGCAGATAGCCCTAGTGTGCTTTGCCATAATTAAATACACCACACCATAGTTATGTGTGCATGCATACACACACATACACATATACTGTGTCATTGGAAGTGTCATATGTGGCCTTTATATTGCCTATTGTTGGCCATAGACATGTATTTCCAGTTACAAAAATGTTTCAATGACAAAAAATTCATATTTTTATATGTTTAAATTTAAAAAATCAGTTTCGTAAAAATTATGAAATCTAGCGTTTTGCATAATCTCCCAGTGTTTATAATTATACCTTAATTTCAATAATCTGCATTTCTTTTTCATTAAAATATATATATATAATATATATATATATATTTGTAATAATATCAGGGGCTTTAAGAATACACTTAAAATTCTAACTGTATGTTCTTTTCAGTTTTACTGGTGACATTCTCTTATTTGAAAGTACGTGGAATTAAATCCACAGCCCCGTGGTCAAGTTGTTTTTCCCGCCTTTTCTACATGTACAGTTATAGAATTTTCTGTAAATATTTAAAGCGAACTGGATTGGCTGACGAGTCTGACATCATTTCTTGGAAGCTCCGCCTTTCCAGAGGCTATAAAAGGACTCGCAAAAGAATATCGGGGGCTTTTTCTTAAATGTCACGATGCAGTAAACTTCATACAAAATGTTATTAGTACCGTATATATCCGCGTATAAGTCGAGATATTTTGGACAAAAAAAAAAAAAGACTTCAAAGTGGGGGGTCTACTTATACGCGGGGCCATAAAAAATTAAAAAAATTGGAAGTTCAAAAATTTCTTTATATAATGCAGTTGTTTTCTACCCGCACTCAAATTGGACGACTTATCAAATAAGTCACTTACTCAAGTAATTTCATGACTTAAATTATGTGGGAGCAGCTTTCAAAAAACCTTCTCTTTTAGTATATGATTCTTTTCGTGGACACTTTTCTGAAGAAGGGACAAAACACCTAAAAACAACTGTGGCCGTAATTCCGGGAGGATTGACATCCGTCCTTCAACCCTTAGATGTCTGCCTCAATAATCCCTTCAAAGTAAATGTTAGAAAATATTGGGCAGAGTGGATTAGTTCCGGTCGACCAACATTTACAAAGGGAGGCAACATTAAAAAGCCCGATATTACATTAATTGCTCAGTGGGTTAAAGATGCTTGGAACGAAATGCCCTCTGAAATGATTATAAAATCATTTAAAAAATGTTGTATTAGCAAAACGAACTAGACGGCACGGAAGATGATGCTGGTTTTGAAAGTGAAAATGACGACGAAGGCTCTAGTAGTGATTGTAACAATACAGAGTTCTAGATTGAAAATATGTATGATGACGAGTCAATGACGACAGAAGAGTTCTATGAAATGTTTGGCGAATCTGACCATGAATCGGACGTTGAGGGATTTTTATTTTGTTTATTTACCAAGGTATTTTTTATCGTATATTTACTTTTTTTTCTCAGATGATTTTGAATAAATGTAGTACTTAAAAACATTTTTTCTCGATCAATTTCGAAAGTGGGGGATCGACTTATACGCGGGTTTCTTATTTTCTACGAATTTTTTATGTCGAAGTGGGGGGTCGACTTATACGCGGTATTGACTTATACGCGGATATATATGGTAGTTCTTTTTTATTTACTCCAGATATCTGATTTTGTAACTGCTATTTTCTCCTGACCAATAATAAATGGATCCTGTTTTTTAAACTTATCATCTGATAATTTAAGCTATGACTACATTTATGATTCTTCAACAATCTATTTATTTCTGACAAAAGCTGGTACTTCACGTATATATATCAGTTTTTAGAAAAGCCAGCCTGTCAAATTTAATAGTAATTTTTTCTAATATATACAATTAAGTTTTTTAACAAACAAATTTATAACATATTTTAATTAAAGAAATTTTTTTCTGTAATTAGTAAAGTTCTGCAAAACTCTGTTTTTGTATTAATCACACATCATGAATTTGTAAATTTTTCTTTTTATATACGGCATTAGTTTTAAGTGGATAATATACTGTCCTTCAGTATTAATTTTGAGCTTCAATAGCTAATATATGTAAAAAAATTAATTATGTACATTTCTGTAGGTGCTGAGTTTCAAATAAAATGCACTTCACAACTGATTATTTACATTCCACATAACAGCCCACCAGCGGCCGAGCGGTAAAGTCGCTCAGCACTAGTAGTTCAGTCTGGGGTTTGAATTCCGTGAACGGGCTGGCTGCATGGACGTTTTTGTAGTTTTCCCCATGTGTAATGTGTATATGATCCAGTTTCCCTTAGAAAGTCCTCCATGAAGGCATCCTTCCCCATGGGCAAATAGCCCTCAAGGTTTTGCCATAATCACTTAAACCAAACCATTCCACATAACAAGACAAGCGGTTTTTATTACCAGTCAATAGAGATAGATTCATAAAAGGGGGTAACCCTTGTAAAGACTTATGTGAAAACATGGCAACAGTGGTAATTTGCCAGAAATAAAGACAAATTTACTTTTAATAAACATATAAAATTTCAATTCTAGCATTTGTTGGCCGCTAGTGATGCTATTAATCCAACAACACATGCTCAGAACTTAATGGTAGATTTAGTTTAGGGAAAATTACATCCCTGATGTTTTTTGTAAAAGGTGTATTGATTTATTTACGTAATTTTTCTTTTTGTTACAGAGCTAAAAAAGTCATGTAAAAAGTAATTTTGCAAGTGGATATACAGTTTTCCTTTTGTATAAAGCAGGGGTTCTCAACTGGTGGTACACAACAGAAAAATAAGTGGTATGCTAAGAAGCAAAGTATTTTTAGCTATTAAATTCAAAAATTAAAACCCCTACATCCTGATTGAGATTTTTCTCTAACATTCATAAATTTATGCAATCTGAGCTTTGTTCAAAAGAGGTGGTGGTAATAGCACTTTGTAGGGGTGGTACTAAAGGTTTTCAGTTTTTGTTTAGATGGTACGCATTAGTCAAAAGGTTGAGAATCACTGGTATAAGGTACTGTGATGTGTTTTTTTGGAAGAGTTCTTGAAAAAAAAAAAAAAAGAAAACCTTTAATTTATCTCTTTTTCTTCTAGCATTTTCCCTCTTTGAAAATATTTATATACAAAGAAACTGAACTTGGATGCATATTTAGAGTTATTTATGCATATTTATGTTTATATACAAAGAAACTGAACTTGGATGCATATTTAGTTAGAATTTTGCATATTTAGAGTTATTTGAGAGAAACTGAGGTATATCTCTAAATATAGCATGTTGCAGAAAAATCTGACCTCTCTGCAATCCTGATAGTCATTACTTGTTGTAAAAGTAGCCTTTGCCAAAAAAAGCCATGTTCTTTGCATTTAAATATATTAAAAAATATAATTTTAATAATAAATCTTGATTAAGTATTTCCTAAAGTTCAAATTTAATGTAAAAATTATATAAGAAAAAATGTAAACAAACTACACTAAGACATGATCTATAATTCACAGAATTCTCTAATTCTCACAATTGTTGGTCCTAAGAAGTGTGGATTATTGAAATTATACTGTACTTAATAAGAGTTCATCTCATTATACAAAAATAACATACATAAAAATTTGCAGATATGTAATTCATTTGTTTGCTCATTCAGAATATAAATTTGAATAATTCAAGGGTGATTTTTTTTTTTTTTTCCTTTCTCATATCATTCACTGATATTTTTTGTGATGTACTAGTATCCTTCCCCCTCCAACATCCAGGCACTAATTTGTGAAGCATTTCCTGGAAAAGTCAAATCAACTGGTTATTTAGCAGTCTCGTTATTGTTGTTTCTCATCCCCGTGACCAGCAGAGCTAGATCAAGTCTATGAGCTCATTTACCCTGAAAGAGTCTAGTACAAAAAGGGGATCTTGAACCAAGTCCTGCCTGGTAAGCCCCAAACAAGATATGGAGACCTTTAACTTTTTACTGGTCAGGAGAGGCGTATGCGGAAGAACACTTAGTGCATATTTCGAAGTGTTTATTACCACTGACAAAAGTCATTGATAACAGATGGCCATTAAGAAAGTAGTGCAGTTTGATCTTGTCTATTGCTGCTCTGAACCAAGGAGCCACCAGGGCACTTACTCTGACACCATGGATGCACTGGTGGGACCATTCAAATGGCCTTATTTTTTGTTTTGCATTTAGAAAGTAGCTCCATATAAGTAAGAGGAGTGGCAGGTGTTGCGGTCTCGCTATCACCAGCTCTAGCCAAGCTGTCCGTAATCTCATTCCCAGAAACATCGACCTGGGACGGAATCCACTCAAAGTGGATCTGATGAGAAAGGGAAAGTAGTTTTAGTTTCCTGAGGATGTCTGCACTTGTACTATCCTTTACATTATGCCAATCAGCCGAGTGCTGGATGGCACTTTTACTAACACTAGGAAGCCACACGATAGAGTCCAGACGCTCCAGAATTGCAATAAGCTCGCTTCAAAATACCAAGCAGAAGTCTGGATTTCTTCTTTGAATTTGTATTTCTTGATCCCGAAATCTAATATAAATGCCACTGCCAGAACTGTCATTAACAAGTTTACTGCCATCCATATACATGTGAACAGCATCCATAGGGGCATTATTAATTATTTCAAAAGCTAACTGTTTCAAGTTTCGGAGGGGTCGATAATCTGAGATAAGCTGTGATGTTCTATAGAACTGGCGATAAGATGGTCAGAAACAACCTTTCCAAAGGGACTACTATGTTTGAACCTCTGATTATTGCTCCATGACCCTAGAAATTTTGAGGTACGAATCTGGAGGCCAAGACCAGAGAGCTTATTGTAGTACTTCAAGCACTCTCATTGCCAAGAATTAATTTTGCTTACTTTCATTGTTTAAAAAAAAATTCTTAAAATGTTCTGATTTTTTAAAAATCTTTTCAGTTAGTTGAATGCCAGCTAGTTATTGTATTTTTATTTTTGAAATCTGATTACAATTTGAAGCAGACAGTATGGCACAGTGAACTTTTTTAACAATCAGCAGTTTTCAATTTTTATTACATTATGCATTTAATAATGTAGGAACAGCTTCAAAATACTTGCTGAAGCTAATTGTTAAAAAAGTAAATAAAGGACAAATGATTCTTTTTCTGTGATTTGCTGCCAAGATGAGGCTTATTTTACAAGTCGTGGCTATCAGGATTGCAGAGAAGTCAGATATATCTGCAGCATGTTACATTACTGATATACCTCAGTTTTTCACAGATAACTCTAATCGTGCATAATTCTAACTTACACTAGGGAAAACTAAAATTCGCCTCATGAACAAGATTATGCATTTGATTTAATTAAATGATGAGGCGATTTTTATGTATTATTCCAAATATTAATTGTATGTGTTTATGTAATATTTTAATGAGAAAATCATTATTAAATTTTCCTTTTATTTAAAAGTAAAGTAAGTTTAATATATGGATTGCAGTCTTCTGTTCAGTGCGTGCTATCTTGCCATAGTTTTTTTATTCTTTTCAAAGTGCATAATAAGCAAAGAGTTAAAAAAAGTTTTTTATTTTTCGAATAAGTATAAAATGTGCCTGAGAACAACATCATTTGTTTTTATAATAATCTAACAGGCACTTACTATTTTAACTCACATCTGTTAAAATCATTTCATAGCTGTAATCTGAAGAAGGGAATTAAAAATATGAAAAAAAATATAGTTTCCCCCAAAAAGCTTACTTTACAAAGAATTTTCAAAATCTGTATATTGTAGAATCATATTTCTTGATTACGGGGTGAGGGTAATGATACTTATTTATTTATAAGTAATTATATTACTTGCAAAATGTGAAATCCTTAATTCGTTGCCCACCTGCAGCCGAGCAGTAAAGTCACTGAACACTGATATTTGGTCCTAGATTTGAATCCCACAGATGGGCTGGCTGCATCAGCATTTTCATGATTTTCCCCATGTATAACGTGTATATGAGCCAGTTTCCCTTAGAAAGTCCTCCACAAAGGCATCCCTTCCCTTAGGCAGATAGCCCTCAAGGCTTTGACATAATCACATAAAAACCAAATCAACTTTAATTCATTTTAAAAAGTTCTTTTTATTAAAAAACGGTTTAAATATTTTTAGAATAATATACTTTTACTGTGGCCCTAATGAACTATAGATATGGTTCCCGAGTATTTGAAATTTGGCTGCTTATGATGTATAGTTTAAAATGAAATGTTTATGATATTGTGGACTTTCTATTATTCTTCAACAGTTTCTAACTTAATTTAAATAAATTCATGTTAAAAAGAATTTTTTCTTCACATACTATTATAATATATATTTTTCAGAATCTTTTTATGCTGCAGTGTATTTTTAAATGTATTTTCATTTACAGAAAGTTGTTGAGATACCATCACCTGGAACTCCGAAAAGCAGCCCAAGGTCTAGTCCAAAAAAGTTTACCATTAATTCTCCAACAAAAGAACGTCCAGAGTCACCAAAAGAAATTTTAAAAAATCTATTTGATGTCTCCTATCCAATTTCTCCCTTTAAGCTTTTATATAACTTAGAGGTATGTTTTATAGCTTAATACAGTAATTAATATGTAATTTATTTCAGTGCTTTTTTTTTAATGTAGTTTTTGTTTTCAAATTATTTTCCTTTTTCTTTCTACCCCTCACAAACAGTTTATTGCAAATAATAATGAAGTGTAATAATGCTTAATGATTTTTCTTTCCTGTAATTGTCTTTATTTTACTGTAATCATTATTACAAGGACACATCCAAACACTAGAGTCCTGCATGATTAGATGGAAAATTAAGATCAATGTGGGAAAAATCTGAAGCTGTTTTCATCAACAAAAGAAACGTTGATTGAAATATCACTCTCAGTATGTACAGTACTAGAATTCAGTGGGCCAATTAAGTGAAATACCTTGGTGTTATTCTAGACCAAAGACTTACATGGTCTGCACATGCTACATATATTTTGAATAAGTTTCGGGGTACTCTATAGAAAACAAAGTACTCGTGTAAGACCATATTGTGGCCTATCATTACCTACGCATGTCCTATCTGGGATTTTGTATGTCATTCAAAGATGAAAAAAATACAGCAAATTCAAAATGTTACACAAAGACATATGGCTAATTGCCAGTGGTACATAAGAAACAAGGTAATTTACAATGAACTATATGTAAATGAAATCAGTAACTGTATCAAAAATTGCACTGAATTTTTTCAGAAATATAAACAAATGATATAATATTTTCATCCCAATTATGAACTACAATTACTATGATCAAAACAACAGAAAATGACCGGATACGTCCTTTTGCATTTAAATTATTGTAAATCTTGCTCTGTACTCTATTATTCTAATTTTTGTAATTTTAGCCATTTATTTTAATTCATGTTCTTTTTTCTTACACCATCTTACATTAAAATTAAATATTCTACCTAAGGCCTTCTCATCACCCAATGCCTGACTTGTTTGAAAATGCACTCTTACAGCTACATCATTGGCTCTTTGATGAATTGACTAGTTAGCTCCACCCAGCATTTTCATACTTCAACGTTCGCATACTCATTCTGGACTCTGACTTCGTGATGAATGGTTGTCTATTTTCTGACTCGCTCTAGCTATATAATTGCTGATACAGTAGTTTACCTATGCCATTACATCAACTTATTTCACGCAGAGTAACTTCATATACAAATACTTATACACGTATCTCACGAGAATTAGTCTTTTGCTAGTTCTCACTTCACGCTACTGCCATGTTATGCCTATAAAAAGTCATGCAGTTGCTATCTATTACATTCAGGATGTGGCTATCACCCAGGAGCGATTTTTACTCTAGGAGCACTCTAGTGATTTTTGCATGTAAGTTTTAAGTCCTCAAAGTTTTTTTCTTTGGATCCATTTGTTTATTTAACTAAGTATATGAGTAGAAATTAATATAACTTTGATATTTTAGTACTAATAAATTATTCACAAATAGAATTGGAAATTCATAACCATCTTGCTTTCTCCAACATGTACAGTGCAAGTGTTTCAGTCATACTTAAATTCTGCAAGAAAAGAGTTTAATTCTGATTGTGTAGACATATATGCATTTTTTTTTTTTTTTTTTTTTTTTGTTTCATTCCCCGAACTTAATACGAGTAAGTGCTTTCTTGAGTGATCTTGTAAATCTGTTGAAGCAATGCACTAGCAGCATTTTCAATATCCAGAAATTGAATAACTATATGCTCCTGCCCTTCCTGTATGCTTCCAAGTGAGCAGCTGTGTTTTTAATTTTCAAATGTTGTGCTTTCCTTAAGAATGTTGAGCCTCTACACACTGACATCTTAAGCTGGGAGGCATACGCGATCTATAGCTACAAACCATCTGTCCTTGTATTTTCTTTTTTTTTTTCTTTAAATCTTTGTACCAAGATTAACTTTTCATTCTGCCATGCATATAAGCAAGTATCTTATCCTAAAATTTATAATCCAATTTTTTCATATGAAATTTCTTAGAAACTTAAATTTTCCTTCTTCCAATTTGTGTTTTCTCCTTCCACGCAAATTTGTGATTTCTCATTATTAATTCTTTCACACTCTACTACATATAAAATAAGGTATTACATAGAGTTTTCAAACTGATCTTTCTCAGTATTAAATTTTCAGAATGTTAGATTGTAATATGTGTATGTCTTATGCTTATAGGCATTGAGTGGAAAACTTATGACTGTAACACAAGATGCAAATACTGTACAGAGTGCTCAAATGTTTGGCTGTGATTTTTTGTCTGCTGGTGGTTTGCAGTTAGTGTTGAATGTCTTCCAGAAAGATAGTATCCCAAATGACATTGACTATGACATTACTCAAGAATGCTATTTAACTGCATTAGCTATAGCAAGGTAAGTGTTGCCTTTCTAATAAAATGAATTGCAAAGTGCATAGCATTTCATTATAGATGTTTATATATTACATTTAGAAGATACATTTAAATTATATGTGTTTGGATGGTAAATTTTATAAGCACAGTCTTTAATAACAAAATAGTTTTAGTTATGTATTATTTTCATTAAAAAATATTTGAATATTCTGTATATTTGCATTATATTTTCTTTTACTGATTTCTTAATTTCTTTCTCATTTTTTTGTGAATCTTTGAATTTTAAAACTGATAATTATTGCCATCTTTTCAAAAATAAATAAAGATAAGATCAAATATTAAGTTAGGCTGTTGGAACATTTAACTGTGATGCTTTGTTCTTGTATTAAATAGCACTAATTTGTGAAATATTGAAATCCCCTATTATTATTATTATTATTATTATTATTATTTTTGTGTGTATGTATGTATTCTAATAGATATTAAAATTAAAGCAAGATGTTGAGGGTTTGCGTTGTGCATGCAGTTATATGTTAAAAACTAAATGTTATCTTTTTTTCCTCTTTTAATATTAAATATAGGTTTCTCCTTTGTGGTGAAACTGGATTAGAAGTGTCTTCCTTATTTCCTCATCATTCAAATTTTCAGACTAGTAGTGGAAAACTTTCTGTTATTGAATTTTGTACAAGTGCTGCATTATCTGATGAGCTTTCAAGTGCTGTAAAGAGACTGAATGGGACTAAAGCAATTGAGGTCTGTTTATTTATTAATCAATGCAGTATTGCTTGAAGATTTTTTTAGTGTTCAGTTATTAAAATTCCATTAAGAACATATTATTTTGAAGTGAGTATTGACTACATGTTTAAGTGTGGAAAAGAATAGTTTCATTTAGATCAATTTGTATTTCCATTTAACACATTACACACCCATCCATTTTTGGTTTAAGGCTATTTGCTAGAGATCAATGCAGACTTGTTATATAAATATATTAAAAATGATAAATATATTAAAAAATATGTTAAAAATGAGTTAAAAGTCATGTTCTGAATGTTGTTTCAAAAACTTACACTAGTGTTCAAAATTAAAAGAATAAATATGTTTTTTTAGTTTCTCCAACAACAACAAAAAAAGTCATAATTTTATAAAATGTATTATAAGCCATGCATGGTATAATGGTAATATAAGACAGCAATTTAATCCATGCAGTAGTGAAAGTAGCCACTCATGGTCATGAACAGTGCTCATAACATAAGGAATGTTCAAAACATACATTGCAAGACGATGCTATAATGAGGCTAATAGGGTGTATGGTCACTCCAACACAAAAAGCTCATGCAAGGTTGTGAAGTGAATGTTCATAATTTTATCAAGACATTTGATGAATGTGACTGCCATATTCACCCTTTCACCACAGCAGTTCATAACTCTTGGGACGTTCTCATACAGGGTTGTTGAATTGTTGTTGCATTCCCAAGTGCATTTTTGAAATGTTGAATCAGGTTAAGGTCTAGAGATCTGGCTAGTCAGTTACCTGCAGAATATTCTCTCTGTTGCACCTTTTAAGTCCTGTGTATATGATAATTTTGTCCATCTAAAAAAACTGAGAAGCAGTTGTGCTACTGAAAAGTTACACTTTGGACACTAAAATTTCCTCTCTATATCTCAGAGAGCCTCAGTCAAGCACATAGAATGTTTTTGGTTATTAAACATTCCAGGCTAGACCATGACACCTCTACTGCCATACTACTTTCTTTCTCTGGTGTTGGAGGAATGGTATCAAATTTCAGATTCTTTCCAGATGAAGGTACATCAAGAATTAGCATTTAGGCTTAATCTACATTAGTCATTGAAGGGAGATGGACCTACTGAAGTTCAATCAAAATTTGATTAATGATCAGTGTACTAAGCCAGATGTGCTTTCTTGTATGAGGGAGTGTGCAAAAGCAGACAGTAGCCTTCTCTTTTGGAGTTTTCAGGAAGCAGGTTCCTTTAGTGTCTGACTTTAGAATGCTAATTACTGATATTCTTTTGGTGGTCTTGTATGCCTTCTCTCAAGTCTTCTGGATAGGGATCCTGTCTTTTGAAACTGTTTCCATAAATTGCTAACACATTAGGAGGTACACTGAGTTCTTTTACAGTCCGAACTTTGGATTGCCGTACCTCTATTCTGACCCTAGTTTTCCATTTAATTTGGCCATCTAAATAGTGGTGGTTACTCATTCTGCCATGCAACTTGGGATATTTAACAATATTTTATAACAGACCCTATGATTATCACCGATGTTTATGAATAAAGTGAAATTGAAATAACTTATGACTATTTTTTACACCTACTGTCATTGCAGCAGCATCTACATATATGAAGATGATTATGTATTAGGCTTCAGCATGGCTGTATTGTTATTTGACCATATACTTTTTAGTTTTGGTTCAATATATTGAGAAATTTGTGGGGGAGAAAGCGTGTTTAGTCTCTTAACAGGTTGGTAGTAGGGAAAGCAACATTTCGTGTTTTGTTAGATGAATATATATGCTTTAAAAATATCAGAATGCATTTAATCTTTTTATATACCTCTTTCTTGTTTCTGATGAAAAAGTTCATTTAAATATTGAGACATTTGCTAACCCTTTTCTTAGAATCATTGGGAAATTAAAAAATAAAGTAAATTTTTTATTAATATTTCATGTTAATTAATCTTATAAATCATAGCATAGCTTTATTTAGTTTATACTATTTCATGTGATGATCAATCTGTTTATACTATTTCATGTGATGGCCAATCTGTTTTCTTTTCTTAGTTATAAATCCTATTTCAAAAAAAGCTGGTTTTTTTTTTTTTTTTTTTTTTAATTTTCTTGTAGTTGTTTGTCTCTGCTTGATATCAATGAAAAATATTCTTTTTTGGTGTATGGTCAATTTCCGTATAAATTAACATAATAATTGACAAAATTCATAATTATAATTTGATTTGGTGTTATTTTTACAATAAAGCTTTATGCATTTCAAGAATGTCTGACACAAATCTTATTTTTCAAGGCATGCCTTTCTCTGGAAATTTTGTACCATATGAAAAGTTTTGTAATTTAATATTTGTCTTAGTGGTAATTTGTCAAGGCATAGTCCTACAGGTTTTTTGGAGTGGAGTTGGGTGTTGTCACTGGTTTTTCCTCAGACATTATATACTCATTCCCATAAAAATTTGCGCGTTAAGAAAGAGTTATCGCAGTCAAACAACATTTTATGTATGCGAGTGAAATGTTGTTACAAGTAGTTGATTTCAAAATCAAAGCAAAAGCATTGTTTATTACAGAAAAAATTACAAAAAAATGGAGGTTCTAATACCTTGTCAGTCTATCCGTAGTAGGAATACGTAGTGTGATTCAGGCGGGCATTGAGGCATACAGGTTTTGTATGGTGTTCTGCATGATCTTGATATACAGTTAATGTAAACATGCCTATATTTTGAACATCCTAGGCTATTCAACTAACCATTCCAAGTAATCTCTGACATGCTTGATCAGTGACAAATCTGATAATCATACAGGTAATGTGGTAAAGCATTCTTGTGACACCTTTACTGTGTGTGGATAAGCATTTTCTTGTTGAAATTGCCTCCTGGAAGCATGTGGCTGAAAGATGTCACGAATGGGCTATCTTGGTGCTGTGGATCAATATCAGAGGTGATCAGGTGTCATGTGCAACATCACCGTATGCCATCACACCAGATGTGAGAGTGATATCTGGTTGTAAAATGAAAGCAGGATTGAAGTGCTTACCATGAGGCCTTCACACACATATGGTTGTCTTCACTGTCCAAACTGAATCTTGATTCATCATTGAAGATGATCTGGTTCCATTCAGCTGCAGTTTAATTCCATTAAGTGGTACATTACTCTAAGTGGAGGTGACAGTGGGTGAGTGTCATTGGCAGCATATGTAATGTGTGACTCAGTACCAAATATCATTCAGTTAAATATCTCATAATGAAGTAAACAGACACAGGTTTTCGTATTGAAAGTAATGTTTTGTTTAATGTCCTGATCGTAGACAATGATGCAGTTGGCAACATGTGTGCGTGTCAAATGATGTGTCTATCCTTTTCATTATTGGGCTACCAAAAGCATCCTGAACTTTGCTGCTATATATACAACCTCTCTTTTGTCAAATAGTTCTTACACCATTTCACAGTAAAGTCGAGTTTCACAGTACAGACGAAGTGGTTTCATGCTACTTACTGATCTGACCACACAGCTTCCATCATCCCAGTTACTCTTCCCCTCTTTGTCTTCAGTGATGGTGTAAAAGCATCCCGAGTGAGTAAGCATCCTACAATGCAACAAATTAAATACAAGCAAAATGCCTCTGTACACTTTTTTTATGCATTGGGGAGAATGAAGGTCAAGCAATTACACAGTGTGCAGTCACGCTATGCTTCTATTTATTTGCATATCCTTCATACCAATTTTTGTCATGATTTGACAATTACTTCATAGTGCACAAATTTTTATGGATGTGAATGTATTAAAAATGCAGTCTTCTCATGTTAGGATTCATTAAATCTTTTTGTGGCTTAATATGACTTTAAATAATCTTGAAGTCACTCTTTTTTTACAGGCTTATAGATAATTGCTAGCTCAGAAGCTAATTACAGTAAGTTCAGAAGATTTTTTATTGTACAGAAAAATTGCTCCACAAATCTATATATACTATTAGTAATTTGTTTTATTTTTTATCTTCATCAGCAAGACATTATCATTTTAAATCTTCTCTGAAGCAAAAGGTGTTTTCTAGATCATTTTATTTTAGTTTATATAAGAATTTTCATAATTTCTTTTATTCTTATGGAAATAGACATTGCCATCCATTGAGCTGATGGAAATGCTGTTAAATTTAGTCCGATTAGCTTGGGCTGCTGCTGCTGGAAACTTACATCTTGTTAATTGTTCACTGCCTTCAAGAGAGGGAAATCACATGGGAAGAAGGAGTAGACAGAGTAGTACAGGTAAATTTACAGACATTTTATGTATTTGCAATATCTTTAACAATATTTATATTTGAATTAGCATTCATATTGTCTTAACATATTTATAAATCAGTGAAAACCTGAATATGATATAAATAAGATAAAAATATAAAAAACATATGACTTTACATTATACTTTAACAATAGCCCCTTAATTTTTCTTTTTAATTTGGAGATTCTCCCAGTCTATTCTGCATAACTATAAGTTATACTTTAAATAGCCTCTTAATTCCTCTTTTCAGTTTGAAGATTCCCCTTCTCTGTTCTAAAAATGATAATAACTTTTTCAAAACTGTACAATATCTGAAAACTAATTCCACATTATGCCATCTTAAGAATCTGCATTGTGTATAGTTCTCTGTTAGTTGGATTGAATAAATTTTTTATTCTCTTTCTTTCTTCCCTTGTCTTCTTTCCTCCCCGTTCTTTCTTTCTTTTTAAAAAAAAAGCTTTGCTTTTGCTCTGCTAACGTGCTGGTGCTGACTGCTTTCTCTGAAACAAAACATCCATTGTCTTAAAATGTGTTAAGCTTATAAAATTGTGGGGTGCAAATTGCTCTCATCCTGATATGTGAATCAGATCATCATCTCAGAATTCCTTTAACAAAAATTAAAAATGTATGTTCTAACCTTCATTCATTTCTCTCTCCAAGTTATTACAACGCCATCATCTAATCCTAGAGATATCCTCATGGCTAAGTCATATCTATGCGCAGATGAGAATCAACAATTACACCAAATCATTATATATATGTATTCTCAGTTCTTGATTGCATAATGTGTTAAAAAAATTTGAAAATGACTCATCTATGTATCACCACGCATATGGCATCCTGTTCTGTGGTAGTTTTGGATAGTTACTTGTAATTGCACTCTATTTAATCCTTGCCATATATATACATGCACAAATACACAAAATTGATTTAATGCTTTTAAACCTAAATGATGAAGAATTAATGTCTTGATGCCAAGATGCCAAGAACTATGAGAATTGATGGCAAGTGCTGATAATTTTAACATAATTATTAAAATGACTGGCCATCCCTATCAGTTAGCATCTGAAGAGTGAAATCATTTCTAGCTTGACTTCTTTCTTTTCCTGTTCTTTTTACTTTTCCTGTTATATTTTAATATTTTCCTAAATTTGTGAAATGATCACTTGGTATCTATCTATTTGTGATTACTGATAGTTACAGTGAGAATTTTATGATGTGAAGAGAAATAACCTTTTCATATTCCAGAAAATCTAGCAAATCTTTGTTAAACTGCAGTCTGCTTGAAATCTTGATGAGTAATTCAAATGTTAAATGGCTTATTAAATTATACTAATTTTTTCTTCACTTCGTTTAAACTTGTTTCCTTGAATTATTCTGACTTGATTATCTGATGTTTGAAGGCAAGTTGAAAATGACATTGTAGTGGCCCAGTTATTGCATGAGAAATAATTATTTTTTATTTCATATATTTGTTCACATGTTTAATTATTTTATAAAATTAACTTTAATATTTTGTTAATATTTATATTTCTTTTATGCTGAATGGCAACAAGTAGTTCATATTTATATTTAAATTTCTTTATGCTGAATGGCAACTAGTTCTGATTCATGATTGCTAGGTTTTGGTTTCAAAACGTTGCTCGTAGCATCACATTTCGATAGCTGGAAAACAAAATGTAATAAACTTAGCTATTTGTTTGTAATTCATGCTGTTCCTAATCATAAATTAATTTTAAACATTAGTAGCCAAGGCTACATTGTGGTGACCCGGACGTGATTTGAACACGCAACCTTCTGATACGATGTGGCCTTGGCTAGTTATATTATCTTATAAAATGTGAATTTGTTTTGTTGTGTAACAAATAATTTGTAGTTATTATTTACTATAATTCTTTTCAAGTAGCACTTCATCAATTGTAGAAAATAATTCATGTTCTGTTTCAACATGTTGCAGACAGTTCTTATGAAAAGCTTGTTATTTATTTGCTTAAAAATTAGAATCAAAAGTTTTTTTTATAGTATCGTATTTATTTTCAAACTGCCAAATTAATTGTGAGTTTCACCTATATTAAGCATAAGAATAGCAATTGTGACTTGAAATTTTGTTTCGTTATATGTTATCAGTACAGGAAATTATCATATATGAGATTTTTGTTAATGCAGGGAGTAATACAAGCAGTGGAAGTGGAAGTGAAAGCGGCGATGGTACGCTTTTACATGGTGGTGTATGTGCACAACAACAGCATGTGAAAGAAAAGGATGTACTACTTTCTCTTAAAGCACTGGAATTTCTTGTCACATGCATCCATGCAAGAACTGACATCTTTGGTTAGTATTCATGCTTTAAAGAAATATTTATTTAATTACTACAGAACATGTGTTGTTTTGTGATTTTTGCATCCTTCACATATTGTATTTATATAATTATCAGGTATATCTGACATAGTTGTTTTATTGCTTATATAAAAATATAAGTTGTATTTTGTGTAGCAAATCTATATTTGCTTATCTATTTATTGGATGTATTATTGGTAGTTAGAATTTTGTGCTGAAAAAGACTTCCATTTTATTATATGAAATTTGTTAATCTGTTTCATTTACTTGATCTCAAGTAATGCAAAATCATCATGTATGAGCTTCTTTAATGCTTCTTTGCTTTTGTGAAAAGTACAATTTTTTGTTTACTTTTTATTTTTGAGTATTCAAATTTGTTTATTAGCTAATCAAAGAATTTAAGAATTTTTTTATGTTATATTTAAAAGTATTGCAGTTTTTAGACTTCACAAAGCCCTATAACTTTTATAAATTCTTTTTCTATCAACTATTTTCTATATTGAGAGATATTAGTTGGTTGTGATAATATGAACTAGTAAGCTGGTATAGTTATAAAATATCCTATTGATATTTTCAGATTATAATAGCCCTGCCATGAGTGAATATAGATTGTCAGTATGTGTATTGATATTTTTCATATCAAACATTTATCATATTTTATTCCTAAAAACTGTATTTTTTTAAGTATGTATGTACTTCAGGTATATGTACCATTTGCCTTTTTTGTATCAGCCTTGCAACAAAATGAGATAAAGGAAATATATTCTTACAAGTGATATCAGTCTGTCATGAATAATTTTTAAAAATGATAAATTTTATTATTAGAATATTTTATAATTTTTTTTCATGTTTTGAATTTGTTAAAATCAGATTTTGAATTAGTGTATTCATTAACTAGAAAACTTCAGTTGTAATGTGTAGCACTGTAAATTATGCTGTCATTAACTGAAAATACTCTCATCTGAAAATATTAGGAAAAAATATTTTTCTTTCTTTTTGTTATGTTTTTTGTATGTTGCATCTGCTTGCCAAGTTATGTAAATAAAAACTGTATGAAATGTTAACATTTTAAATATATAGCTGTGTAACATAGATCTGTATCTCTTTAGGTAAATTTTCTGCATTGCCATGCATAAGGGATTTTGTGATTGATGTTTTATTATACTCTTCAAGTCGCATTGTACGTTGCTGTGCTCTGGAGCAGTTCAGCAAGCTTAGTACCATAGTTACTAATTCTACACCAAATCCACGAGATTTCTTGCTTGAAATACTGTTAAAAGCACGTTTGCCATTGTGGGTTCCATCAAGTTGTGTGCGAGGAGATAGTCAAAGGTAATATGATTAAAATATTTATTGCTTTTTTCAGTGTACCAATTTAGATTTAAATAAATCTGTTTTAAAAGAATTTTCTTAGAAAGGACTTTTGTGGGTTTTTTAATATAGGTTTCTTAGTCAGTGCACAGAATACTTTGAACTTGGTTGCAGACTTCTCAGTGGGCTTACAGGTTAAAATTTTTATTCTCTTCTATACAGTATGATAATATTTCACAATTTAGTATTTTATATATTTGATTATTTTTTATAACAAGTTATCTCATATCTAAGCATTAAGTAACTGGAAAATCAAAGAGCCAGGTTCTGTTTAATTATATGATTTTAAATTCAATGACATTTCTTTATTTTTGTCTTATTCAAAAAAAGATCACTAGAAATAAACATTTATAAAGAGTCATTCATTAAACTGCCATTTAGGTTGCGTACAGTTGATTGCTCATATTTTCAATAAAAAACATTAGCAGACTGTTTCTTTTGAATAAAAAACATTAGCAGACTATTAAAAGGAAGGGAAAATTAACACATTCAAGAAAGTGTTAGAGATTTTCTTTTCTTTTCTTTCCCTCTCTTTTTAAAATGTTTGTATAATTGGCAAATGTATGAACAGTTTCATAAAAAATGTTTAAAAATGCATCTGCATTTAACCAATATAAAGAATGTGCTTTTTTAACAACTTAACATTTTTTAAATAAAATTTAGAATTTTTGAATGTCTCAATTTTTAAAATTAATGGTTTGAAAATAAGGGAATTAATTATTACAAATTGCTAATATTTGTGCTGAAATTCCTTTTGCGTGCAAAGGGACTTTTCATGTTTTATATTTTATCTTGATAAAATTATTTCTTTAAAAATTTAAGAGTGTGAAATACTGAAAAGACATTAATATTAGTGGTAGTGATGCAATTATGCTTCTAACAAAAATGCATATCTTGAGTGTCAAATATGCAAGCATACACATGTGTATGTGAAGTATTTATGAGAAGAGTAGTTAGAAGCTTACATGGTGCTATTCATGCTTTGTTTGCTTTCTGTCCTCAGCCACTTTTGAGGTACTTTTTTTGCAACATCTAGTGAAATTCAACAACAGACAGTTAAAATGAATAATTATCAGCATTGTATGATGGAATAATTTAGAAATCAGTAGGAAGCTGAAAGCTGGGCAATCTCAGGTGCAGATTGTATGAGACTTCAATGTAATACTCATTGTCATGGAAATAGTTATCAGATTGATGGAGAGAAAGCTTGGGCAAAGTCATACAAGAGGCATGACAGCCGATGAAGGTAAATATTTGTCTATTCAGAGAGATCTTTTAGAGCACAACAGCTTTTCAAATCCCTCATGACCTTCATATGTTCACAGGAAGCTGAGCTTAAATGTTTGCTTCTTCCATAAAGCTCCATGAGAGTGTTTGTGTCCCTCTCACATCTATGCACTTCATTTTGCATGCTGCAGAGGGCACAGACTTTGGACAAAGCATCAGTGAAGAACTATTTTTTTTTTATTGATGATTCTGATTCAGCATAACCAGTGATTCTCTGCATACCTTCATCTGGAGAGAACTAAGGATTTGTTATCTGAAAGCCAACCTCCAAGAAAGGACCATTACAGCAGTGGAGGTGTGGTATAATGCTGGACTGTCACAGAGACCTTCATATCTCTTTCTTATGCCTCATATTTGAGGTATGGGAAAGAGACCTTATAATTGTATTTGCATTTTCAATGGTGCAGTAGGTCTTCAGTTCACTTTTGTGGGTGATAACATTGTTCATATATGATTAATATGAAAGATGATTTTCTGAAAAGTAAGGATATTAGTTGAATAAATTGGCTAGCTAGATTTCCAGACCTAAATGCTTTAGAGCATATGTGGGATAGTCTTGGGAGAACAACTGCAATTCATCTTCCCCCTTTGATATGACCTGAAAACATTAGTGGAAGCATAGGAACCACTATCACAGCAATTCATAAACTAATTTCCTCTATGAAGTCACATTATGAAAACTATGAATGTTAGAAGGAATAGTACTCCCTATTATCTTCTTTCTTGTTCAGTCATATAACTTCTGTCATTGATTTTCCAGTGCCAGTAAGCTTTGTTTACAATCATACATGTGAACATGACTGTTGAAGGGTATTTTTTTTTAATTACCCAATTCTCTGTCTAATTTCATTTCAATCTACCTATCAGTTCTATTGATAATCAGCCAAATATGAAAATTCTTCTAATTTTGAATACCAGCATAGTAAAAATAACTGGCTTTTCAATTAACAATGTTATTTTATTCAAATTTCAGCTAAGAGAGATTCATTTTTAATATTTTGTGTAAAAATTATTTATGAATTCCATTTATTAAAATTATCTTGAATCATTAGAAATTCATGAAATTTTTTCTTAACCAGAAAGTGTCACTGCTTTGTATTGATGTAAAATAGTCATTATTAAGTCATTAATTATTGTAAAAGTATAACAATAAATAGGCTGATTAACAAGCTTTTCCAGCTGTTGATTTTTTGCATATATTTTGATAAAAATTTAGATTTCAGCTAGGTATGACCTATCATAGATATTTAGCTCATGTTGCTTTTTGATGCAAAATGTAATATTTTGGTTTATTCATTTAGATTTTGATCAGAAACGTCTACATATTGATCCCAAACAAATGATAGAAGATGAAGTTGCATGGCTTCAAGGATTTTCAACCTCTTCTATTGCTTCATTGCAATCAGCAGACAGTGCACTAATAGCTGGTCATTTCCGTCTCATAAAAACTCTTTTGACATGTGATGGGGTTGACAAAAGGGATGCAGGTGAGCATAAAATTTTTACCTTTATTATTGAAAGCAGTAAAATTTTTAAAATACACCATGATTAGTAAAAAATATGGTTTAGCTCAGTTGAAAAATTGCAGGAAACTTAAATAAAGAGGAAAGATATTTAAAATCTTTTAAATAATTTCATAGGCATTATAATTTCATTATAAACAGGATGCAGTTTTCAGATTTCAAATTTTGTGATGGAAAGCTTAATTAAACAGTTGCAATTTCTTTTAAATGGAGACCATTTCATTAAAAGGAATGTGTCCAAATTTGAAAAAGGAATTCTTAATGAAAAGATTATTTTTTAAAATGAAAATTTTATCATTTTAGATAATCATGTTATAGGTCTTTTTTAAAGAAAGCAGTATTTCCCCCCCACCTGTGTATGTGTGTGTATTCCCATTCGTGCATCGGGAAACTACGAATAACTTTTTCTTGAACTATCCACCTTAAGTGTAGCATCTCCTGGACTGATCATTATGTTTTCTGAACATCATTCGTCATTCTACATTGTACCTTATGTAGATATTATGGACAGCATACCTTATCATGAATCTGCATTTTTTGCTGTTTTTACCGAAATACATACATAAATACTTACATGCACACACACATACTATATGTAATTACAAAGGACTTTATGGTATAGAATGTAAAAGGTTGAATCCGTAATGAAGAGCAAGAATTTTCATGGCATAATCTACAATGAATAGGAAAATGGCAGCCAGGGCAGATTAAATCTTCATTTTATTTCAGTAAATGTGTTGCAGCCACAAACAACTTGGAACATCATTTGTGCCTATTTCAGAATGTTTGCATTTTTGATAATTTTGCAGTAAGAAAGAAGCATCAGACAGTAGTCCAGCTAGGACAAAGAGGAGAAAGTGAGTGTGTTATGAAGATGAAATCTTAATTCAGATTGAGTTAGTTTTGTTTCTCAATGCATTTTGATTGGATAATTAACACTGCATTAAAATTACCATTGAATGTTTTAGTTTCATTTACATCATCAGAATTATGTGAAAGTCATATGACATGGATTAGTCTTGAAATGACACAGTGCAAAGAGAGATTACTATTTTCAGAAGAGGAAGGGAAATTAATTTATATTGCTAATTTAAATTATAATTTATCTTTTACACATTCTTTATTAAAAAAATATGTAAATTGCATAAAAAGTATGTAAAAAAGTATATAAAAAGTATAAAAAGTATGTAAAAAGTATGTAAATTAACTTTATAATTGAATTTAGTAATAGCCTCTTAATTCCTCATTTTTAATTTGGGTATTTCCTCTCTGTATTCTATAAGTAGTATTAACTTTTCTGAACATCAGCATTTCTAGATTAATTTATGTCACATAACTTGCATAATTCAGAACTTGAACTCAAAATTTTGAGAACTGAAAACTTTCTAAATGCAAAAACTTCTCTTGGCGAGCCCTCCATATTGGATAAATGTGCAGTGTAGCTTCTGCCTCTCTAGCTGTAATGACACTTTTTCTCTGGGCTCTCTTCCTATCACAATGGTACTTAAAAATATAAATATTCTTGAATAGGCATGATTAGAGTGCCAAGTAAATTGCAAATGCACCATATTTTACTGAAATAAATTGATGATTTAATCTGCTGTGGCTGCCGATTTCTTATCCATTGTGGATCGGCATTTCTGCATTCTGTGTCATCAAAATTCTTGCTCTTCAATATAGATTCAACTTTCTCCATTCTGCATTATTAATAATATTGCAAAGTCCTTTTTTATTACATATATATGACATACATAACAAATATATATACACTGCTGTGCAGAACTTAAGCAATGATGTAAATTTTAATCAGATAGCCATGAAATCGCATAAAAGGGGTTCTTGCGATCAGTACAGTGAACACACAATTCAGTAGAAAGGCCGTGGACATGCAAATGTGAGGAACAAAATGTCGCAGGTGACGTGAGTGGACCCAAAACGCGTGCGGTCAGCGTGCTCAACTCAAGACTACAATAAAAGGAAGGACAGAGATGCAATTAAAGACATTCAATGTAAGTGCAAGTGATTTCTTTCGTGACATATGGCTAGAAGAAATCACCTGGATGACTTTACACGTGGAAGAATGATCGGGAAGCTGGAGGAGTTTTATAGTGTGACGAGTGTAGCTGATGAATTCGAAATCAACAAAAGTGTCATTTCGCACGCTTGGAAAGTCTTCCAAACCATAGGTACAGCTGTTAGAAAAGTTGGTGGTGGCCACCGTAGGAAGATATCCTTCAGGCGAAAAAAGCCCGAAATCAGTCAGCAAGCGCCATAGCTCAGCAACTGTGTACAGCAAAGGGGCGACAAGTGTCATGGTTTACTGTGTCCATGTGACTTCACAAAGGTGGCCTATTTGCTTGCCATCCTGAATACTGCATCCCTTTGAAAGTTGATCATCGGTGCGACCGTTTAGAGTAATGCAAGGAGCACAAAAATTTGACATCTCATCAATGGTTGTGTCCTATTTATGTGAGTCGTTTTAATGCTACAAACGATTCTCAATACTAGTTGATTTGGAGAAAGGTCGATACACAATTTCATCCCAGTAACGTCACAGAAAGGGAACGTTATGGTGGCCCTGGAGTTCTCGTCTTGGGAGGCATTATGCTGAACTCGCGGACAGAGCTCCACGTTTACGACAGAGGTTCTGTAACTGAAGATCACTATTGTCAGGAGGTGATCCTTCTCCATGTGTGTCTGTTTTGATGTGCAGTTGGAGCAGACTTCACTTTTATGGTTGACAATGCACGGCCACACTGGACTCCTGCTGTTCAGAAACTACTGGAAAATGAAGATATGACTCGAATGGATTGGCCAGTGTACTCTCCTGATTTAAATCCCGTATAACATGTGTGGGATGCTTCACAATCTTGAGGTCTTTAATGTTGCATTACACAAGAGATACTAAAATATTAAATATAGTTTCACTTAAATTATTTAGATATATACAATCATAACAATGCATATGTACACTGCTCAAAATAATTAGGGGATATTATGAGTTTGGTATGAAATAACCATATAATCGACAAATTTTTTTTAACAAAGTAGAAAAGGTTAGAAAAGAAAATTATGAGGTTTACAAAGTTTGGAATATGTAAATTTTGTCTGTGTCGTCGAAAACTATGCATTTTAGGTAAGGAGTGAAAATTGACCTGCAGCATTCCTTCTGTAGGAGGAGATTAAAAACAATGGATACACATTGAATGTTTTGTAAGAGTAAAAACGATGTCTGAGCAAGATAATTTAGTTGAATCAGTAGCATGGAGGGCCACTGGTCATTTAGAGATGAGTGAAATATCTTCCACTGTAGTGGAAGTGTTAGGTGTTTCTCAAAGTGTCCTTTCCAGGCTATGGAATTGGTTTTTGGAAACTGGAAATGTTCTGAGAAGATTGGGACAAGGTCATACTCCTTCAACAACAGAAAATGAGGATCGGTATTTAACACTAACAGTCAGAAGAAACAGCACTATGAATGCCACTTTCTTGTAACAGCAACTTGAGAGGGTACTGGTACCAGAGTTTTGACCCAGACTGTTTGAAACTGATTCCATAATGAGGGTTTATATGCTGACAGACCTATGGTTTGTGTTTTGTTGTCACAAGAACACTGTACTGTTGGCAGCATCTCGGATGGGAATGATAGGAGTTAGCAGCATGCTTTTCATGGACAAGTCCTGATTCATGTACAGCTTGACAATAGGTGGATTATCATCTGAACAGAACCTGGTACATAAAATACTCCTGCATTTATTCATGAAAGTGTGCTATCTTACAAAGACTGAATGATGGTCTGCCCAGTATTTCTATCAATGGTCGCACTAACTTACACATTATCTGGAATGGAGCACTTACGACTCAGTGATGCAGGGATGAGATACTTAGACATATTGTTGTCCTTTACACTGCAGAAATTAGGGTGAATTCATTCTCATGGATGATAATGCCAGGCCACATCATGCTCAGTTAGTAGACAATTCCCTTTTTGACTAAGGAATCCTTCAAATGGATTGGCTAGCATGTTCCCTAGATATGAACCCAATTGAACATGTTGGGGACATTCTATGGAGAAAGGCTGCTAATCACTTATCACTCCCAGAAACAATTCAGCAGTTTGAAAGCTGTCTTCTATAGGAATGGAGAGAATACCCAAATCCCTCATTGGATAACCTCATTGATTCCATACCTTGTAGGTGTGCAACATTGCTTTCAGTCAGGGTAACCATACTTCTTATTGAAACTCATTTGTATTTGAGGAATCACATTTTTTATTACTTTGTCTTAATTATCTCTAATTTGAAACTGCTACTAATACCTAATCAGAATATTCTGAAAAATGCACTTTCATAGACACTTAAGAGTAAAAATGCCATCTGTCATATCATAGATTTTACTTTTAATTTCCAATAAAAAAATTTTTAAAATCTTCAGTATTATTATATTTCAATAATTTTTTGAAAAGATGTGAATTTTTTTACTTAGTTCCCTTTTCTGTACTTTTAGGCAAAATTCTAATTCAGGATCTGTTATCTAGTTTCCTTTTTCCTGCTTCATTGATGATTTCAGGAGTGAACTGCCCCAGTAGTAGCAGTTCCCAAGATTTTGCACCCAAGTAAGTTCATGCATAATTTTAATGAGAAATTTTGCTATTTTATTAGTTCACAGGAATATTTTAGTATTAGATAGCTTAGGGTTGAAACTTTAATAGTGGCAATATTGCTGTATATATATGGAAGCAATACGGTGCTTCTCATTTATACCATTATTAGTTAATTTGATATGTAATTATCCTCATTATAAATAGATTATTTCTTTAATACTATATAGGTGTGCCATTATGAAAAGAAAATGTAAAATAATGGTGTGTCTGTGTGTAGTTCTGGTGTTTTTGAAACAGGAATGACTGAATTGTTTGACATACAGAAATATATAAAATAATTTGGTGCTCAAACTCCCTTGAAGTTCGATGAGCATGAAGAGGAGGCTTTCTTCTGTCATATTCTTTATAGTCCGATCTTATAATAGGCACTTCAAGGCCATTGCCAGCCCTTCCCATTTACAATTGCAAGTTGTGTTGTTATTACCACACAACACTTTTTTTTGTTACGCTTCTCTTATTGGGACCGGATTCAGAAATATATATATGTATGTATGCATGCATGCATGCATGCATGTATGTGTGGGTATAAATGTGCATGTCTATACACACATACATATGTACATATACGCATGAATACATCCATTCATGTATACATGCATACATACACACATTTCTGAATGTAGTACAGATAATAGAAGAGTACCTTTTTTTCTCCACCTCAGTTTAGACTGTAGTTAGACTCAACCTTCATCTGTGCACTTTTCATGAAGCAAAACATGCTAAACAGAAGTAGAATGCAAGAAAAAAATTAGGCAACTGGATACAGCTGTAATTCGCATGGTTACAAAACAACTGGTAGCGGAAAATGACTAGTTTAATCTGACAGACTGTAGTGGAGATGACCCTTGAAATGGGCTATTAATAATACTTTATCCGAATTCTGATTGCGATGCTCGAGTGTTTTCCAGATCAGAAGGAAGGGATTCAACAGCACAAACTGGATGTTAACCACATAAAAGCAATTTACTTATAATTTTACTCAAGGAACAAAATATTTAAAAAAATTATAATTACGTTTCCCATGTTGCTGTCCCTGACCTTATGACGTCAGCTTTATTGCACATTTTGCTGCAAGCAAAATAACAAACAATACTGTGAGTTCACAAGAAGTGCATTTGGTGTATAGGTGGGTAAATTATATGTAAACTAATGCTTGATTCTTCCACAAAATGCTAAAATTCCTTTCAGTCAGAGCACTCACATTGTGTATTGAATTACTATCAGTAGCTACCGCAAAAGGCACATTTTGTAATATTTGCACATTTCCTTTTTTGGATAATTTGCTTGGCACTTTACTAGAGCAATTATTTTAGTCTTTCTGCACAAAGCCTTTTTGGCCACTATAAAATCAGGAAACATTGATTGAAATCTAAAAATCACATGGTCAGCACATTCTTTTTAGATGATTTGTTCTGCTAGAAATGATGAGTATTATAAATGCAGAGCTTTTATCCTCATCATTGTCTTTTTTTTATAAAAAATTTTTCCACGTTCAAAGCAGATTTTATTTTTATGTAGGCCTGTTGTTTATTATATTTTACATGCCATCTCCAGTCATCATGACCACTATGAATGACTGAAAAGTTGCCATTGTGTTCAGAATGCAACTCACAATTTTCAGAAGATGTTGAAGCAAGTAAACATGGTCATGCTTTAGTATAGCTTTGTATTTTTGAAGAACTTTTTACTGCATTGAAAGTGACATGATAAACATATTTATTGCTATAGTTTTTAATAAAAATACGCAAGAGAATCATATATATATGTGTTTATGGCATTATGAAAAACATATAAAACCTAATATAGCTCACATGCACATGACATTATCAGCACAGGAGTGTAGTCAATTTGCCATATTGATTGTGTCATAGCTCAATCGTTGGAGTCAATATGATATGTAGGTTATTTTTTGACATCAGCACAATTGTACACTTTGATCATTCACTTTTGCTTGCTTGCATAGAGCAGTCATTATTTGGACTAGGCATTTTCCAAAGCAGTTTTTGTCATATTTGTAATTCTGTATTAGAGGGTAAAAATCAGTGATAAATTGCTAATGTTCATTTGGAAATTTAAACTTTAATAGTATCACAAAAGGAGCAGTGATATTTTCTGGAGGATATTACCATAATTTAGCAGGAGAGTACTTGGTTTCGTATTATGCAAATAAGTGTTCTACTATTAATTTCTTTTCCTAGATTATAAAGATCCTGTGTTTAATTTCTAAGATGAAGAAACACTTTATGTCGTTTGTTTGCAAGTTGCCCCACAGATTCTTCATGTAACACACTGTTCCAATTCAGCATGAACAAAATAGCTATTGTTACAGATGACTATGCCTTTCGCAGTTACTGCAACTGATTGTGGACAATACTGGTCATTAACTGCACTCAAGGGCAGTAAAATTTCACAGACCTATCTCTTGAATCAAGTGTAATTAAATAGTGTTTAGTATTAAAGATTCAGTTCTCATATGTTACATAGACTCTCCTTATGAAAATAAGGTTACTTTTTCTGTGCTATGTATAAAGCTGATATTTTTGAAGTAGAAAGTAAATGCTAAGAAAATATTATGATCCTAAAATTATTCAAAATTGCATTTTGATGTTTTAGGTGTAATAGCTTAGAATCCCGAGTTGCGGCTTATGAAGTTTTAGTAGAACTTGCGACTAACTGTCCAGAGAATATGGAAAAGATTGCAAAACAAATCCTATCCATGCATCATAATTTAAAGCCTGAACTTGCTAAAGAGTTTGAGGTATGTAACTGCTTTTTTAAAATCATTTTTAACATGCTTATTTTTTTAAAATAGAGTGGCACTATATGTATATATACAGTAACATAAATTAATGTTTGTATGGCAAACCGTATATTCCTAATGAATGATTAATCTCATCTCTTTATGTAGCAGTTTTTTTTTTATTTAATAAAAGGTAAACTGATTAATTCATAGGTTTAATCAATACCAGTGCATGTAAATATAATTTCTTGAAAATTTCTTGCTTGATTTTTTTTTATGCTGTAATAATTGTTTCATGTAAATGCATAGTACAGTACAAAGTCCGTAATCCAGACTTCCATTATCCAGAATGATCTATAATCCGAACCTCAAAACCGCAAACTTTTTTTTTTATGCTTTACACATGCACGTTTAATGTATAATGGATGGTATATGTTAGGCTAAAAGTATCTTTACTGATTCTAAGGCATTTCAGTTAATGTTGCAGATTGCACTGTTCCTTAATCTTTTAATTGGATCCTGTTTATTATTTTTTGCAGACTGCTAGAGCAATTTTGTAAAAATTAAGCTTGAACTTTGATTATGTCAAAAAGAGTTTCCAAAGGATCTACAAAGCGAAAGCTTGTTTCGATGTACCGCTTCCAAAAGTGAAAAAAGTGACAGAGAGGTTATTGAAAACAAAAAAAAATTCGATTCACAAGTTAGTCGGTATTCTCAACACAGAAATTACAGGACTTGAACAGTGGAACTGATTAAGAAATTATGTCTGTTTATAGAATTAAAGAGAAAGTATTAGCACAAAAAATGAAGTAACTTAAACAACTTGCATTGAAAGAAATGTTTAATAAAGTAAACAAATAAATATTAAGCTTTTTTTTTTTTTTGTAAATTTTGATACCCTTTAGATCATAATTGCTCTTTATTTCATAAATTCAGTTTCGTATTTTTAATTGTATAATTTCTGCTTGCCATCTTACCAGATTTAAATTGATGATCTATAATCCATAAAAACCCCTAATTTGGAATCGCTGAAGTCCTGACGAGTCCAGATTGCGGACTTTGTACTGTATTTCTTAATTTAATATTTCTGTTTTTACAACTTCTATTTTGAATGTGTGGGGGAATAATTGTTTCATGTAAATGCATGGTACAGTACAAAGTCCGTAATCCAGACTTCCATTATCCAGAATGATCTATAATCCGAACCTCAAAGCCGCAAACCTTTTTTTTTTTTTTTTATGCTTTACACATGCACGTTTAATGTATAATGGATGGTATAAGCTAGCTAAAATTATCTTTACTGATTCTAAGGTACAAGTATACAAGTATTTGGCAATTCAGTGACAAATATGGTTGTCTTTTGAATGGGTTCATGGGCTATAATTTGTTCCTTTTTTTAATATGAATGGTGGGATACTCAAGTTTCTGGGCAAGACCTGAAACATAAGTATTTCAAAATTATTTCATTTGTTCTAATGAAGAGCTCTTAAACAACTTTTCGCTTTTGTAGATGTGAACTCTTTTACTAGACGGTTCTAAATCTAGTGACATACCAGCATATTGGCAGTTTTAAGATCAGTTTCTAGATAGAAAATTTTTAATTCAGAGATTTTATTTTACACTGTGTCATTATTATAAAGTGACATTACTTTACAGTTTGGTGACTATTTATAAATTATTTTGAATCTGAAAAATAAACAAGATACTAAATACTATAAAGCACAATTTACAGAACAATTCTTGGCAAAAGCAAAATAGCTATATAATTAATTAAAAATGTCTTTTAATTTTTTCAAGGTAAGAGTTTTTTCTATGTTATTGTCTCAGAATATTCAGAATTCTCAGAATTTGCATCAGTTTTCTCTATAAAATTAATTTTCTCCATCTTTAATCTAATTTCTTTAATCTATTAATTTAATCTTTTCCTCTGATTTTTTTTTTTTTTTCCCTAAAATATTTCTGGGTTTTTTTGCTGTTACAGAATTGGTAGGAGTAAATTTTCTTTAGGATTTTAGGCATTGAGACTTGGAAAGTTAAAAAGGACTTTGAAGGCAAGATTTATAGCCCCTTGATTGTAGAAGATTCCAGAAAACATGACAAAATGGAAAATGTCTCCATGGTAACACATAATGGATGTATTTTAGAGAAAGTTCATGATAAATTTCTTACTTTTTGGAGATTTTTTGGAAGAATAATGAAAGCATAATATTTGAATGTTTTACTTCTGATACTAGAAATCTTTATCTTAATATGTTTATCTCCTCTTTATTTTCTCTGCTTTTCAGTAAACACAAGCATGGAAAATATCGAAAATGCTTCTAACTTTATCATATGGACAGGCATTTATAGAAAGGAATTTTTCAATTAGTAAAGAATTTGAAAATTGAAAATTTAAAAGAGTTATATTATATGTCTCAATGCATCATACTCAGGGTTAGTGTTAGGCATTTTCTCACCTGATGCATCTGCTTCTGGTACCTGTCCTAAATCCTCAAAGTTTTGCTGTTTCTAGATTTTATTGCTCCATGTTTCACTAAGTTCTAAAAATTCTGCCAAACTTTCTGAGACACCAGCCCCATACCGTATATAATTTCATATTTATTCTGAATGTTCATATTACTAAAATAAAATTAGCAGGTTTTTTATGCATTCTAAATGCATTTAATTTTTTAGAATCATAGAAATCTTTAATTAAATCTAAAAATTCTAAAACAAGGAGGAAACATATTGAAGAAGGAAACTGAATACATAAAGAGACAAAAATAATTCTTCAAAGATATGTGCAGTTATTATTATGTAAATTAACCAGTTGTTTATAATTTCAACCTTCAGTATAATTTCCTCTTTCCGTTTCCTCACCAGAATGCAAATCCCTTAGATAGTTTTAAAACTGAGGTTTTTGAATTGTAAGAGAGAGTGTGTTTCTGGCTCCTGCTTGCACACTACATTAATACCTTCTAGGTCTGATAATTTGTAATTATTCGTCTTTGCATTATCACTGCCAACATTTGACAGTCGTCTGGAGTGGTGTCGCAGCCGATCATCATGGCTGCCATCAGACTGGCATCGTATAGTGTTCAGCAATAAATCCCGCTTCACTTTTGAAGCAGATGACCACTGTGTTCGTGTCTGGAGAGGATGGGGCCAGCTGTCCCTCATGTACAAACGGTGCAAGCATACTCGTGTGCAAGTGGTACAAATCATGCTGCTTATGATTTTACCTTGCATTTTAACCTATGCTGTTTGACATAATATCTACTTGCTATTTATTAAACCTGTAGACTGATCAAGTATGTGATGAAATGAGACATAAAAGAAAAAAAAAAAAAAAAAAGTCAACATAAAGCTAATTCTTAGTAAAACATAAATAAAATGTCATTAATCATTTTTTCAAATATGTCCTACTATCTAAGTGTAAAATATTTAATGCTGCTTGATTTATTTTATTCTTTGGATGGTGCTACAAAAGTGAAGTTCAGGCATAGATAATATTTTCATTTAATTTATTGAGTTTCCATTTGCTGATAGATCCGTATTTAATTATTGTTAGAAGTCCTTAAAAGTATTTAATTTCTATGTGCAGAAATGTGTTCGAAAATTTTTCTGCAGTTAACGAGACTGGAAAAATAACATGTCTTAACTTTTAAAACATTAGTTAAGAATAGCATTTTACATGTTCTTTTTCAGTACAATTGACCAATTAGTTGGAAATATATTGTAAAATGTGTATTTAACCTTGTATTTATTATTTTTTAAATTTGACCATTCTGATTATTTTAGAAAAGCTTAAATTATTTTTTGTATACCTAGCATGAGCCTTTAGTAGCTGCAAGGGCACCCTGTGGATACGTTGGTCTCAAAAATGCAGGTGCTACATGTTACATGAATTCTGTTATTCAGCAGTTATATATGCAGCCTGGAGTTAAAGAAGCTATATTAACTGTTGATGAAAATGAACCTGTAGAGGATGGGTAAGTCAGATGATAGAATCTATTTAAAGCACATAAAAAATGTAATTTACAAGTGTATCATATTTTTTACAAATTTTCTTATATGTAAATGCAGATACAAACTAGTTCTCTGTAAAGGAAATTTCCACTAAAATAAATAACATTATGATTTTTCATAATCAATAAAGTGAACAATGAGACATTTGCCATCAAGATAAAAAGAAAAGGGTAATAGTTGGTGGCTTATGAATTAATTAAAAATTACTGCTGATCATAAAATTATCAACTGTACTAGAGTACATTTTTAATGGCCCCTTTCTATAGTGCTGAATAACTTTCCTGTTATCTTTGCTTACTAATTGAAGTAAATAACCACTACTAAAATAAAATTAAAAATCTAAAAGACATGACTATTTAATGAAGTAACAGTATGTAAAATTTATTTTTGTTATTTTGCCTTTACAAATAAAAAATTATCAATCAGTTTTTATGGAACACTGAATACATTTTTTATGTACATATGCATAGTGTTGCATTGTGCTTTATGTAATATAGCAGCACTTGAAATGGGCAACATTGTACTTTAAATCTGGGATAAAAGAGATAAATTTGTTTTCCCTATCTCTTTCTGTCAAGAAGTTAAAATTTTTTTGTTACCTCCCCCCCTTCCAGCTCCATGAATTTCTTGATTTTTTTTTTTAAATATTAAATTGCTTTCTTAGTGTATATGATTGTAAATGTTTATTACGAAAACTTTTTTTTTTTTTTTTTTCAGTTTGTTTTACCAATTTCAAATGGTGTTCGGTCATTTGTTAGAATCTCAGCTTCAATATCATGCACCAGAAAGTTTTTGGAAGTGTTTTCGGATGTGGGGAGAGCCAATAAATGTCCGAGAGCAGCAAGATGCATTTGAATTTTTTACACATTTAATAGATCAAGTTGATGAGTACCTCATTAAAGTAGGCTGGGATCCCGTCTTTAAGCCAAAATATGAAGGAGTATTTACTGATCAAAAGATATGTGAAGGATGCCCTCATTGGTAATTCTTTTTCAATTCATATTTATTTTTGTACTGGGAAAACTTAAGCATATTAAAAACTTCACTGGGTAAATATTATTTGCTTATTTCTTTCTGTGTTTCATTCTTTGCCCGAAGTATGGAAAATGTTATGTTGTTTATAAAATACTGTGTTTTTGATTTTCAGGTTCACATATTTTAAGCCTTCCTGTTTTGAATTTATATATCCTATAATTTTAAATGATGAATTGTGTAATAAATACCTTACTCCTTGATTTGATATTAAATTATCATAATGGTATTAAAATATACCTACATATACCTGCATTTTAAATGACCTTGTGCATATATTGTCACATATATCTTCATATGAAATGCTTTCCAGCTTTTACATTTTTATCTGCTGTATGGCAAATGTTACATTTTTACTTGCAGATCTATTGCAATAGTCATCTTTAATGACTTGTTTGAAATTTTATTCATTAAAGAAGTCAAACATAACTTAGAACATCAAAACCTGAACTTTTAAAGTTGTTATTTTTGATAATGCCTCAGGAATGTACTGAAGCCTGTGGCATAGCTATAGATAATCAAAATTAGGTAATGCCTAAAGGCCCATTACTTTTTTTTTGGTTAATTGAAAAGTAATAATAAATTCATAAGTTTGTTACTGAATTCATTTTTGATATTTTATATGTTCAGATTTAATTAAAAAATTTGTTAATAAATTATGTTATTAATTATAAAAAGTTTTGTATATTCTTTTTGTTGTTTTTTTGTTAATTCCATTGTTGGGTAATGAATTCTTTTGTGTATGCATATTGGCCTATCTGCAGTATTGTCATTAAATTGCCCAAATTGTCAAATGTGCATGCACATTCTAACCAAAGCTAGCCTATTTTGTATTTTTTTTTTTTTTTTTTTAATATTTGAGCATATGAAGGTATGCTCAAATATTTAGAAAGGTATTAAAAATTGCTATCACAAACTTAATGAACTAGTTTTGGTAATATTGCACATGCAAATTTGATGAAAGGAACAACTAGAACAGCTAAGTGTCTGCAGCCTATAGTAGTCTGCATGCTATATTTTGTTCTGCAAACTCTTGCTTTATATTAGCTAGTGGTTTGAAAATAAAATTTTAAGGTAATAATATGAAAATAATCATAACAGCTGATAAAATACAGGATGGTCATAAAAATTCTTCCCCGAAATATGAATTCCTACTGGCCTATCTGCTCAACCATTCGAAATGAAATTTCAAATATTGTTATTTGAAGGCATGTGCTGGAGATTGTAATGATTTAAAACAATAGAGCTGTCATGGTTATGATGCAACACCCATTTTTTCTTGCACAAATTGATCTGTGCATTGTAAAACCATAAGTGGTGTTGGACATGTATGACAAAAATTGCTGACATAAAACATTTGCAAAGAAGAGCATTGTAAAGGACCAATAATAATACAAGAGAGGATAGTGGAGAAAAAAATTTCATTGGAATTACGAGTTTTCAACATGCCCACCTTCACAGTTGATAACGTATTGTACATGGGAGGTTGTTGAAAACAATGACTAACGTAACATTGCGAAAGGAATCTGTATAGCTTCACGTTTCATGGCATCTTTCAATTTCACAGATCTTGTGGATTTGATGTGTACACCTTAGATTTCAAATAACCCCAGAACCAAAAATGCATCGGAAGGAGGTCGGGGGTTAATGGTGGCCATGAAACTGAAAACTTATGAGAGATGACTCTCTCTCCAAAGTGCTCTTGCAGCACTTGCCGAACACTTGTGGAGACATGGAGAAGCATCATCTTGCATCCATGCAGTGTCATTAAAGACATTTCACAGCCGCAGTTCTGGAATTATGTAATTCTACAGCATTGTTGTATACCAAGCACTTCTGATTGAGCACGTTATACGTGTTCATACCTGTAACAGTGACCTTTTCAAAGAAGTATGGTCCAAGAACAAATGTGCTTGCAATGCTGCACCACACAATCACTTTTGCTTCATGCAAAGGTACTGATGTTACATCGTGAGAATTTTTGTCAGCCCAGTGAATGCAGTTCTTGGAGTTTATGTTGCCAGTTAAGAATTCACCTTATCCATCCAGAATATCACAGTGACTACCTGCTATCTTCATCATATCTGATAAGGAAACATTTGCAACGTTGCTGTTGCTTGTCTCCAGGTTGCAACATCTGCACATGCTGGAATTGATAAGGAAACATCTTCAAAAGCTTGAGGACTGTTATTCTCGGTGTATTCAAACTGCAGGCATTATGCCCCTGCAGGGTGTATGCTTGTTGCACGATGCAACGATCCTGCAGTAATCATAATATATACTTCTGACACAATTTGTATAGAAACTTATGGTCATCCAGGTAATGGTCTATCACATGTACATCCAGTTGTCTTCAAATTATTTTACCTACAATTTTTACTGAACATGGGCCTTTTCTTAACTTATGTATACACCGATAAACTCGCACTGTTTTTCGTAGCATTTTCCCCATTCAGATACAACAGCTTTATCAGTTTATTTCATTGTTCCCTCTCTAAGTGTCATTTTGTTAGCACATTCTAATGCTTGATTGAAAAAGCAGTCTTTGCAGACTGCTTATTAAAGGTTTTCTACTAGCAGTACTTTGCTCATGATGTTTTGTGATTGGTACTTCTACTATCTGTCCCTGTGAATTATGCAACCAGTGCATGTCCTTTCTGTGTTGTCATTTGTCCTTTACAATGCTTGTTCTTTGGAAATGTTTTACAACACCAACTTTCGTCATGCATTTAGGTTTCCCAATGCCATTTATGGTCAGTTTGCACAGGGAAAAAAGTGGGTATTCCCATTCAAAAAAATTCAAAAATTTACCTATTTCTATTAAAAAATTTCTAAACTGTAACTATGAGAGCGCTGTACTGTTTTAAATCATCACAATCTCAAGTGCACTTTCAAATAGCCAGTATCTAAAATTTCGTTTTGATAGGCCTTTAGGAGTGCATATATTAAGTTGTTTTTTTTATGACCACCCTGTATTGTCTCTCTTTCTATATATTTGTATATCTATAACTTGTTAAAATGGATAAGAAAAATGAAAAAGTGGGCTCTAGAAACAGAAAGAAAAGAATGCACAGGCAGGAGAAGGAAAAAAGCTCCCAAAATTAGACAAATTTATAATTTAAACATCATACCCAGAAAAAGATTCTTAAATAGATTACATCTCTGTCTTTAAGGTTGAACAGGCTGAACAAAAAACATGTTATTATCTGAAGTTTGGTTTTGTAACTGCAAATTATTGAATGTTGTGTACTGGAAAACCATGTCAGTTATTTTCCAGCTCTGATAGCATTTGCTGTTCAGATATAAGAGATTGATTAAGATATAAGAATTTGTTCTTTGAGTTCTTATAAGATATAAGAACTCAAAGAACAAATCCAATAAGAGGCCAATTTTTTTAAAATGGTTATTTAAGATTACACTTATGCTGTCAAAAAATCCATTTCGTGGGCATACTGAAGATACAAATATTGGTTGTAATGGCAATTTTTTTTACCACTGGTTAAATTATTAAGTAAATTTGGTAATGTTATAAAACAAGTTTCATAACGGTACCATATTCGTAACATTCATCCATTTCATAACTTTACCATTAAAGGCATGCTCTAATTATGTATTCATAAATCCATTCAAGTACTTACATATTAGCACAAATCGCCTTGGCACAATTTGGCAAATTTTATGGAAGGGAAAAATAACTTTTTGTTGTAAAAAAGTATTTTGTACAATACATATATATCTTGCATTTCAACTATGTATTTATTTCAAAAAGCAAGCGATAATTTTCTTTTAAGCGAGCTTTTGTTTTGTTTTGTTTTGGTGGAAATTTCATGATAGTCACTTTGAGAAAAGATTCAGAGCGTTATTCATTTAGTGATTTTGTAACAAAATATTGTATTCCTGCAGATATTTGACCCCATTTTCTATCAGTGTTGGCAAATACCACAAACACATATTTTAAGACAAAATGTAATCAAGATTTGTCCAAAGAAAACTGTTGGAATTTTAAATACTACTACTACAACAAAAGAATTCGCTTACCAAAATTTATTATTGCAAATTTAATTTGATTTGTATTTTTTCTTTTTCCTTTTTTTTTTAATTAGTTATGATTATAAGATTGTTTCTGTGGGGTGTTGTTGTTAATATATTTTTTTGTTATTAAAGTAATTTTGAATTAATTAAAAACATTAAATAAAACTCAATTATTTGACATAAATGGACTTTCAACTCATAATTATTTATGCTAATTTGGTATTTAGTATGAGTATATATATTTATGCCCTCATAACATTGCATCATATGTTGAGGTTTTATTCCTTCCATTGAACACCACTTCCTTAATCCAATCAAGGAATAGAGTAGGGATTTTCAACCCTAGAGTTGGGATTCTCAAGCAAAAGGGAATTCCTCTCTAGAGGGGTATATATATATTTATGCCCACAGAAAGGGGGGTGATCATTGAGCAGTGGCGAAAGGAGTACATGGGACTAAACAGTGGAGAACCACTGCCCTAGACACATGACATATTATGGCCTAGGAAAGTATGCCACATTGAAGACATTTTGGAAGTAACAAGAAACATTGTATAGAAATGATTAAAGTTGCATGGAAAGAAGTGAATTCATCAATAATGAAAGCTTGCTGACATCAGCTCAAGCCAGGAGTTGTCAACAATTTAAAAAAAAATAAAATCGATTGAAAATGAAGCCCAGGAAATTGTACAAATCACTAAAGCTATGAGTGGCAAAAAATTTTGGAAGGAGGAGAAATTAAAGAAGTAGTGGAGAATGACGTTTGTGAAATGATAAGTGAAGAATTGGATAATTTTATAACACCAGGTCATAGTGAAAGACACAGTAGTGAAGAAGGTAAAGAGTCTTTACAAGAAGTTAAATGAATTGTTAGAAAAGACACAGGAATTATTTCAATTGACATTGACCCAAACAAAGAAGAAGAGGACACTTTATGAGAAGTGTTGGAAAATTTTTGCATTCCTTACCGCAAAATGTTTAATAAGTTGCATCAGACATTTTCTCAAACAAAAATTGCCAATTATTTAAACAACTAATTGTATTATCTTGTACGTACTTACTAAGCAGTAATAAAAAGCCTTTCAATTAACATTTGTTTTATTTTTCCTTTTTGATTACAATAATATTTAGATTAGCATAAATTATACATACTTTCTTAATCTAAACTATACTTAATCCTTTTTTTCATAAAATGTTAACTTTTCGGAACATGATTTTGTCATACGTGCAATATGTTAAAGCCATAACCTCCATATTCTGCAAGTGTTTATCATTCATTTACAATAAACAGCAGATTCTAGGTCTGCATTCAGTTTCTCTCAAGAAATGAACTGCATTTTTTTCAAGTTTTTTAAAACTTCTTTGCATTATGTAAATGTTTGGTTGTCATTTTGTGTGATTACTTAAATTTACGTCAGTTCTCTTTTAAATTATCATTACTGTTATTATTTTGATTAATTAATATTGACTTCCGTCCACCTGCCATCCAGTTGGAGAAGCTTTTAACGTGTTTTTTATGCCTTTCATATGTTCATAGCTGAACCTTCCATTGATCCATAATATCATTGCATTTTAATTTTTATATTTCCATTTTTAGTTTTTTTATTTATATTGCAACTTCTAATACAGCTAAAATTAAGCTTATTAATTTAATTTTTAATTTATTTGCTTGATAATTTATATATATGAAGCAGAATTATTAAATTTTAAGGCATTTTTTAATTATTTTTTTATGTTTGACAATTATTTTCTTGAAATTTTAAAATTTTGTAAAATATTTTGCATTAACTAGTATTTATGTTTCAAAAAATGATCTGATATGTATTTTTAAACAGATAAGTTAAATTTCTGTCTGTAGATCTGTTTTTAGAACTTGCAAATCAGAGTACTTTTCTTCCATTTAAAAATTATCTGAATATTTTTAATAAAAGTTTTGATAGTGGTACCTTGGTACATATGTCCACTTTAGAATCAGTCCAATGCTCTGTTTGGATTTGGATGCAGAGATGTTTGTTTGGAATACCACTGGAGTTTAATGAGTCATGACTGCATATACAACCTTTGTTTATCTCTTTTGAGATGATGCTATGATCAGCTTTGCACAAAAACACGAGAGTAAATATATGGTGACCTCTGATGCCAAGTAAATAGATGTCAAACTTTGCAGAAAAGTACCACCACTCCAGCAAAGCTCAAACAAGTCGTAAAAGCATTGTTTGGAATGATTAAAGTGTCACATTTCCAAAACATCCTGAGGAGAAGGCAGAAGCAGATCTTATTATTTTAGTAAAAGTCAGACCTGGTGATCCTCAATCAGGTCGAAGTAGGAACCTGGCATAAATTTTTATTTATGTACAGTATATATTTCACCTCCTGTATTTATGTTTTAGTGTTAAACAGTGTTATAATAATAGCAATATGATTTTTCCCCCTTTTTATTTCATACTGGAAACATTTGTTTGGTGTGCATCCAGTTTGGTATAAGCTCGGCAGTCTGGATTGGATTACTAACGTGTACCAAAGTACCACTGTATTTTATTTTCTTTCATTCATAAGAATGAATTTAATAATTCATTCAATTATAATGAATTCATAAGAATATAAGCTCCGAATTTAATAAATGAGATCTTAAAAATAGATAGAACTGTTGTGTATTTAACTTTTCTGCATGAAGCATACCACACATTTAATTTATGAAGTACTGATTAATGTAGTTAATGTGTAGCCTATATATTGTTTCCAATTCTTTATAATAACTTTAATTTTTTTTTTTTTTTTTTTAGGTATGAGAGAGAAGAAACATTTATGGCATTGAATTTACCTGTTAAAAGTCAAAATCTTCTTGATTCTTTAGATCAGTTTGTAAAAGGAGAACTTCTTGAAGGCCATAATGCTTATCTGTGTGAAAAATGTCACGAAAAGGTAATTTCACTAGCTAAATCTTTAAAAGAGCATATTTTGTCTTTTTGTCTCCCCCCCCTCCAAAAAATATTTTTCAAAATTCATGTTCTGCCCATTTCAAACGAATTCTTAGGCAGTAATCAGCTATCTAGGTAAAGCTAAATTCCTGGTTCTTAAAGTTTTTGTTTCTTCATAGAATTTTAGTGTGCATATTGCATGTAAAATATTTTAAAGAGTTTGCTATATAATTTAAATTACTGAGTAATGGTAATATAATTAGAATTAAATACAAGAATATCTATGGTTATAGGTAGTTATGTGTATCCTACATTCATGATGAGATTCCCAAGAATTTTCATGTTGATATTTTATAATTAAATAAATTATAATTAATTTTCCTTCATTGCATGTTAATGAATGTAGGTGATTCTTTTAGTACAATTTGTATGTATCAGTGACTAACCCCATTTTTCAGCTTGGTTCATTTATTTTTATAAGTATACAAAGAGGCCCTTAAGGCTTTGGACGCAAATAAAATATTAAGACAAAGCTTCTAGGTGTAACTCTTACTGCATTGTACAGTAATATTTATAGTATTTAGCATCTTAATTTAGAAGAAGAATTAATTAGAATTAGAATAAGTCAGCATTATATTTGCAAACTTCCACAGGCCTATTTTCGTTAGTTTTACCAAACCATCATACTCAGCTGCCAAAGTGCAAATGAGCGAGACACGATATAGTGATTAGATGAGATGAGAATGGCTGGACAGGAGTTCAGCTACTTGTGCCATCTATTAATGAAATGAGAACTAAAACATAATTTCCTTAAAGGCTGAAAGCAAAAGATGGATTGCAATTAGGGTCATTTGCTAGAACAGAAAGATTTTTTTGAATGTGAAACGCCTGTAGAAAATCTTATTCACCAATGGATGATGTTTTTTGAATCTGCAGAAAAATTGAAAGTATGATTTTTGGACCTCCAATGCTGGGCAATAGAGGACTTCTATGCTTCTCTTTTTCTAACATATGCTTCATGTTCTTTAATGTGAAATTTTAAGGCTGTCTTAGTTTGACCAATGTAAATTAAACCACACTGGCAAGAAATCCTGTAAATACCCCAGGAATTCATATCCGGAATGGGGTCCTTGAGTATGGAACTCAGATTTTATTGATAGGAAAATAAATGACCCGAAAGTTTAATTTCTGCAAAGCGTGCAATTTTATAGCTAATTGATGGAAAGAAAGGAATGACAACAGAATTCTTATAATCTCCTAAAACAAGAGTGTGCCTATTGGTGTGTTGAAAAAAGAATTTTTAACTGCTTGATTAATGATATTTAATGAAAAGCCCCTATCAATAGCTACTGCTTTTAAATAATTTAGTTATTGTGATTAAGAGCCAATTTGGATGAGCAGACTTGAAGTGCACAGAAAACATAGGAATGAAATGAAGCTAACTTTTGTTTAGTCAGATGACATGTTTTGAAATGTAGTGGAAGGCAAACCGATGAAGGTTTACGGTAAACTGTAATACTGAAGTTGGATGTGTTACGTGTGGCCAAAATGTTGAGGAATGGAAGATAATTGCATGTCTCAAGCTCAAAAGTGAATTGAGTAGCAGGATCAGTGAAATTCATTGTTGAAAGAACTTTATTTAAATCATCCTTATAACTGTCAAACAGGGTAAAAGTATTGTCTACGCAGTGAAACCATACCTGGTTTTAAGTTTAAAGTTGCAAATAATTTTGATTCATAATAATGCATGTAGATATCAGCTAGGATGGAACTGAGGTGGCTTCCCATGGCTGATCCCTCAGTTTGCTTGTAATACTTATTTTGGAGAACAAAATGATTTGTTTCAAACAGAGTTGAGTGGGGGAAATTAGCTCATCAATTTCGATGCAAGAGAAATAAATTCATAAAGTCTGGCTTCTAGACATCTTAATGCATCCTCTGCTGGGACATTGGTGAATAATGATGTTACATCAAAAGAAACCATGAATAAATTTTAGCTTTTTTTGCAAACTCTATTGAATTTTTTTACGTTGTAAATGTTATTATCTAATAGTTGAAAATCTAGAAACTAAGTACTTAGCTAACAGGTGCGAGGCAGTGTCTAAATTTGATGCATTAGTCTGAAAAGGAATACTACTTTTATGAATTTTTGGAAAAGCATATAATCCAATCCATTTTTGCCTTCAGCCTTTAAAGAAATAATGTTTTGGGCGTAATGTAAAATCTGATAGCTTTCAGATGTTTTTTAAAAAACATTTTTGCTTCTAAATATTTTTAATTTTTCTTTGTCGTGTTATGGGCCATTTTGGAGACACTTAGCAATATTTTATTATATATGAGACAAAGGTGCAATTTTAATACAGTAATTTTTGTAGTGTAGAGATAAAAGAATACTTTGAATATTTATGTAATATTGTTTTTTAATATGCTAGCCACTAAGTATGCACTAGTTACGGCAGCTGCTTAAAGTGGCCTTGTTATTAGAAACAATAAAACAACAGATCCTAGTTGAAGGAAATATTTCTCTGTTTTTTTAGCAGAATTGTGTTTAACTACTCTTAATTGGATTTAAATTTAAAATACTTCTTAAAAGAAATAGGTTTGGGGAGGAGGGAATGTCTTATCACATTAATCTAGAGTGGGGGTTCTTAAACTTTTTTCAGTTGCAACCCCTTTTTATTACTGAGAATTTTTCAGGACCCCCAAGACCCCATAATATTTACGAAAATTTTGTGGGACCCCATAAGCATTGCACAAATCCGACACGCGCATGAGTGATAACTGTCAGTTTTTTCACTTGTACTGTAATACAGTCAAAAGTCTTTAAACCGGACTTGTCGGGACTTCAGCAATTCCGAATTATCGGTGTTTCTGGATCAGCAATTTAAACCGAGTAAGATGGCATGCAGAAATTATAAAATTAAAAATATGAAACCGTAATTTATGAAATAAAGAGCAATTATGATCTAAAGGGTATTAAAATTTACAAAAAAAAAAAAAAAAAAAAAAAAAAAAAGCTTAATATTTATTTGTTTACTTTATTAACCCTTTAACTGTCAAGTTATTTTGATGATTTGGGTACACAAATTGTCAAATTGTTTTATTGCAAAAATCAAATGTTTAATACAAAATAAAATATACTTACTTAGTTAAAATATACTTAGTTAAAAATTGATATTTTGAAGTTCATGAGTAAAATTTTTAAAGTTTTGTAGCCACTGCATATTTGCTTGATGCGGCTGCCACTTAACATGGCAGTTGTAAAGTTCACTTCAAGTGAAGCATTATTTTCTAAAAATGGGGGAAAAAAAATCTAAAAAATAAATAAATGAACAAAAAAATAAATAAAAGTGAATACTTATTAGTAGTTCAGTAATTCACTCTTGTCTGGTACAACTGGAAACACTTTTCCAAGCATAAACCAACTCCACAATCACTACACCAGAATCGTGTTTCCTTCCTTATCTTGTTCCCATTTTTATCCTTTATTGAACAACACACTTTGCACTGTCTTGTAGGCTCACGTTTCGCAGGAGTAGGAGGAATATGGGACATAAAATGTCGTTCAGTAAGACAGGCAGGGTTATCTATTGTAGGTGGTCTGCCAACATTCTTTTGTCTAGAAGCTGCATAATCATATTTATGTAAAAGCTCTTCTACAACTTGGATTAGAAATTCTAAAAATGTAATACGTTTTCCAACTACATTTTTATAGAGCAAATATGAGTTCCAGAGTACCTTGTCTAGTAAATGTAAAAATATCTTTTTATAATATTTTTTCTGACGTTTTCGGATTGTTGGATGAAAGGATATTTCTTGATCACAGCGATCTACACCACCCATAGTTAGACTGTAGTCAGAAACAATCTTCGGCTTAAGTATATCTTCATTTTTTTTTTTTTTTTTATTTTTGAGGCTGACCATGTAAGTACCATGAATACTGCTCATCAAACACACATCCTTCTTATCTTTCCACCTTATAGCCAAAATCTTACCTCTTTGAAAAGCTATGATTTGACCTTTTTGTAATTTTCTTTTAGCGAAATTCTGTAGGTAAATCTCGTCTGTTTATCCTTACTGTGCCATAAATATCTGTTTTTTGGGCTACAAGTAAATTTGCAAGCTCGGGTGACATGTAATAGTTATCTACAGTCACACAATAACCATTTCAAAGAAAGCTATGCAATAGGTGCATGGTGACTTTTGTAGAAAGTCCATAATTTGTATACAGTTGATTGAAGACAGTACTCTTTCCTGTATAGATAATGAAGTCACAAATATACTCTGTTTCCGCCTCACAAAGCATAAAAAATTTGATTCCAAATCGTGCACGTTTGATAGGAATTTATTGTTTCCAAGATAACCTTCCTTTATAAGGCATCAAGCTTTCATCAACCAATACATCACTTTCTGGTATGTAAAAATTATAAAATTTTTCCCATAAATTTTCTAGCACATTATACAGCTTCCAAAGTTTTGGATTTGGAAAATCATATTTTTTTCCAGCTTCATTATTGCAAAAATGTAAATATCGAAAAAGCAAAATAAAACGATTTACGGGCATCAATTTTGAGTAAACTGGAGTATGCAAAATCCTTCGATGAGACCAGTACATAGCCTGATTTGGTTTTCGGACAATACCATGAAGAATTATTAGCCCAAAGAATAGCTTCATTTCTCTGTCATTTGTAGGGACCCATTTTTTACTGCAGGAGCACCTTGATATCTTTGCCCGATTTGCTTTTCTTTCTTGTTCTGCTTTCTTGTTCATAGTTGTTCATTTCCTTGACATTCTTGTTCATAGTTGTTCATTTCCTTGACAATTATTTACATTAGACTTGAATCCAGAAACATTTCTAAAATATCTAAAGGAGCGTAGTTTATGTTTACAGGAAAAGTTACACCCTGTACCTGTAAAAGGGAACCGTGGGGGCCCTAATCGGCCAGAAGCAGTTATTTCACACCAGTCTCTCGCATTTCCTATATCATCATCACTGCTATCTGTTGATTCATTGCTACTTTCAGTGTCACTCTCCTCAGTTTCACTTGCGTCACTAGTATTGATGCCTTCAAAATCTTCATCTTCGGTTGAAGACTCTAAATCATCTATATAACGTTTCAAAGAACTGGACGCCATTTTACAACAAAAAGATCCCACGCACTTTGAACCAAAGAACTTCTAGCCTCTAACCTTTGAAATCTTCAGTAAAGTGCTGCCATTACTGAATTGAGCGCACATTAAATTTTCCCGAGATACAGTCAGGTTTGACAAAGAGATGAAGTCGAAATAAACGTCTCCCGATATATATTCGGGTGTAACAGTACGATACACTCAAAAAAAAAAAAAAAAAAAAAAAAAAAAAAAAAAAATTATCCAGAGTAATTTTCGGGCGTGACATTTTTGAAATCTCGGGCATGACAGTTAAAAGGTTAAACATTTCTTTCAACGCGCACATGCGTAAAGCATATATTACCCATAGTAGAAATTAGAAAATTGCAACCAGAAAACTATTTGATGTGTATTCGTGATATTTATAATGATGAGGAATTTGATTTAAATCAAATCAAAGATGGAGTACATCGAGATGAAATACTTCATTTAGTAAGGAATTATAAGCCAAATCAAATAAAAACATCTGCCCTGAAGATAACGATAGTGCTGACAGATCAACTTCCAGTTCATCGTGCGCCGCGACATTCCCCCCCCCCCCAATAGACTAAAAATAGACTAAGAAAATTATTAACATAAATGTGTATTAAGAAAATGATAAAAATAATATTTATTTTATGAAGTAAATACTGTTTTAGATTAATTTGATCATATGTCTACCCTCTGCAAAAATAGGATTTTTTAACATTTGAACTCACTTTCTCATGTTCATTGTGCTATCCAGATGCATTTTTAATGCTTGAAATCTTCAAAACTTCCATTTTATTAGCCTACACATAATATGCATGTAATAGTTTACTTTTGGCGGAAGGTAGAAACAATTCAAGTTCTAGTCATGGTCGAAACTACTGCTGCGTAGATGATTGGAAATTGCGCCATAGTGGAATGATCCAAGGAAATTTTAGAAGAAGCATGACCAGCTTGATAGTTAAATATTATTTATTTTTGGATGACAAATTTCTTCACACATATCTTTATAACTGGTAGAAGATTAGGGGCGCTAAACATGCCCCATAAATTTAGATATGCAATTATATTTTAAATAATAATGAATAGCTAGGAGAGGCTGAGTGATGCGTTGCCACCAGGCAGGTAAAGAGGTAAAAGAGAAACTAGTTAGTAGCTATTTATATTAGATAGGTGCATAAGTACAGCTAATCTATGATTGGTTAATTTTTGGGTTTTAGTTACATTTTTCAAGCAGTATTATGTAACATGGAAAGATCTTTAATTTGGGAGAACAGGTGAATTTAGGTGGAAGAACACTAAATTTAGTATAGTTAATTTTGAGGTCGCCAATCTTTTCTTAAAGCAGCCATCATATTTTGTTATATTTTATAATTCCCCCCTTCAAAAGAAAGACTGGGAAAGTATTTTGGGAGGAAAAACATTAGTGTATTAGCGAAGCAAGAAATTAAATGGCGGAATAGCCTAAAACTTGCACTGAAGCAGCATAGTTCGAAATGAACATTTATTAATGAGGAAAAAAAAAAAAAAAAATATCGTCCAGAAAAAGAATGTATCAGAATCTTAAATGTGAGTGAAGTAAAAGTATTTGAAAATTTGTTAATAATGGGAAAATTTTTGCAAAAAGTAAAAATCAAATAAAAAATAGTTAAAAAAGGCCAAAAAATCTAATTATTGTAATTGAACTGAAATAGATGGATTTATCAAGGGGAACAAACCTGTTTCCATTCAACTAACAATAATTAATAAAAGCGATAATGTTTCATCTACTCTATTTGCAATAATCACAAGTTTAAAAAAAAAAAAGTGTAAATAAAGAAATTTAATTATTAGGCATATGGCCAAACAGAACTAAACATAAAAACAAGAAATTTCAAGTTTTGTAATTTAATTATTAAACAAATGGTCAATGAGAGCTAGAAAAGAAGCCAAAAAGTTTTTACTAAAACATTTAAATTATGGAACTTTCTTGTTAACAATAAAAATAAAACAAGGAATTTTCTTGTTAAAAACATAAAACAGTCTCTTATTCTTGCAAAAATATAGAGGACATTCTCCGACAAAATGGCTTCTTCAGTAGTAAAAATTATGTATTAAGCAACTAAAGGTAGCAAAAATAAGGCAAAAGTAAAAAAAAAAAAAAAGTGTTACAAGGAAATTCTAAAAATAGCCCTTCCCCCAAAAAAGGACCAACAATACAAAAAAGTCAAATTGATTTTTTAAAAATTTCTACAAATAATAAATATTTTAAATGGTCGTAAATTAAACTTACAAGTTTGGAAGTACGAGCCAAAATATCTAGAAATATTTAGAAGTCATAATGATACAAGACTTCTACAACTGGAAAAGAAAAAAAAAAAAAAAAAAAAAAAAAAAAAAAAATTGAGAATGGTAAGCTATTAGAAGAACTTTAGAGTGTACCTTTTTTAGAACTAGCTATTTTTTAGAATATAACGTATCATTCTAAAAAAAATGTTTATATTTAATATAAATACTATTGCTTACTCTGCAGACATTTGTCTGGTGTCATTCAGTGTAAAACAAGTGGTTCGTATAGTAAAAATTTTATTTATAGTCTTGTATTTTTAAAATATTTGTTCTTTAATATATGAATTTTTAATTTTATCACAGCGGAATGCTATTAAAAGAACATGCATAAAAAACTTACCTCCCATGCTTGCTATCCAGTTAAAGAGATTTGATTTTGATTGGGAAGCTAATAGGTCTCTTAAATTTGATGATTATTTCAAGGTAATTATTATTTGAAGTTTTTCTTATATTAAATGTGCTCATTTTTTTTTTAATCTATACAGCAAAAATTTTAAAATAAAGTAGGAAACTGTATTTAAAAGTCTGGTTAACAGAATTAGAGTGTAAATACTTAAGTTTTTTATTATTATTATTATTGCCAAGATTAGTTATAAATCCACACGATTGTCATTATGCCTTAATCATAAGTTTAAATTTTTTGTTACTTTGTAGGTTTTTTTCAGTGTTTTATATTTTTTCAAGAGAAATATGCATATTTAAAAAAATAAGTAAAAATCCAATTACATTTTTCCTTAAAAAATCTGTAAATTTTCTTTTTATCTGTAAATTTTTTTAATTTACAGTTTTACTGTCATGCAGAGAATTAATTAATTATTCTCTTATATTATACTCATAACATAAATCTTAAGTGGAATACCAGGCTTAGTGTCAGTTTTTTCCTGTGTTGAATGTAACGGTAAACTTTAAAAACTTTGTAGTAAATAATATTACAATTAAAGTAGTCAAAATACGGAAAGATTAAAAAAAATTGTATTAACATTTGCTGTTACTAACCATAAAATATTTTTTAAAATTTTCTATAAGTTTTCAGTTAAAAATTATAAAGAATAAATTAATAGTAACAGTTACTTATTAAAAATGACACTGTGATGCTGATCTTCATATTTTTCAAATATTTTTTAAAATTGAAGCTTTTTTTATGGAAATAAATAATTATTGTCCAATGTCTAAATTTATTTTGAACTATTCATTTATTTTATCCTGCTATATATAAGTTTCAGTTTCAATAATTTTAGTTCCCATGGCGATTAGATATGCAGCCATATACAATTGATGGAATCAAAACAAAGGAATCATTAAAAAATGATAGCGACAGTGATGATCAGGTAGTTCCTGCTTCATCTAATGTGCAAAAACTAGGCAGTATAATGTATGAATTAGTTGGGATAATTGTTCACAGTGGGCAAGCAAATGCTGGACATTATTACAGCTATATTAAAGAGAGAAAGTAAGTTTGAATTCTTCACATCTTTAATTGTCAATTTTAACTGACATGTTGATGATAATATAAAAATTGCATAAACATTGTTTCAGTCAGACATGGTTAATGCAAAGTTTTGTATAATTTTGAACTTCATAAATTCTGTTATTTTTATGTTTAGTCCTTTGTTTTGTCTGGTTATCTGGGAGATACATTTTTACATTTATATTGTTATGTTAAAATTAATCGGTTGTTTCAGATTAAAAAAAAGCATGAATTTTTGGATAATATGAATGTAGAGAAATCTCATATTGAAAAAGAAAAATACCATTTCTCTTTTGCTAAACATCTCTTCATGGAGTTCATGTTTCTTCTTCAGTCATACTTCATCTTTGTCCTCACTTATCTATTAAAGATATGCCACTTAAATGGGATCATGCTTGGGATTATGAGGTCATGAATTTAAATTCATAGTGTTTGATGAATTTTGGGGGGAGGAAGGAACGGGGAATTATGCAAATGTTGGATGAAGTATAATGCCTTGTTTAGAAATTTATTATGTAAACTCTGAATTTCAGCTTCAGTACAACCTGCTATTGGAAACCCTTTCAAATTAAACTCATACATGTGAATTAATAACACCTTATGATTTAATTTAAAGAATATATCTTCTATTTGTGCTCTGACAACTGCATAATATAATAATATTTTTGGTTATTGAAACTTATTATTATGTGGAAATGATAACTGCATGTGAAAACTGTCAAGAATTTGCTAAACTTACATCAAGGTAAAAAAGATAATGCTACTTAAATGAATTCATAATTGTTACATAATTGTTTGCAAAATCTACGTAATTGTTTGCATTTTTCTTAAATGGTTAGGATGTAAAATTACATTTCAATTTCTTTCTATATATGAATTTTATAACATACCTATCTGCATTTTAGTTTCATTTTTAATATAATTAGGAAATAAAATGCATGATTTTTGATATATTAATGATGTATTTTTAATTTTGCCTTTCAGATTCAGTAAAATATAGCAAAATTTAGTTTTTAATGCTATGTGTATGTGTATATATAGTATGTGTAGAGAGAGAGGAAGAGAGAGAAGAGAGACAGAAAGTAAGAAATTTAGACTCACTTTCACAAAAGTCCAAAAGAAGTGAAATTCAGTACCATTAATTTCCAAAATACCCTATAAATATGTAAATATAAGAATTAAATGTGAAATGCTAAAACCTATATAGGTTATTTTGATATTTAATAGTATTGAATTTCACTTCTTTTGGGTCTTTGTGAAATTGGTTCTAAATTTCTTACCTTTTATCTATACAGATCAATTTTCAGCAGCATGTTGTGCAGAAATACTTATTTTTTTACTTTTTGGGAGGAGGTGCATATTATTTTTAATATTATTTAATGAGATATTTTAAATAAAATTCAAATCTTTTCTGTGCATAATATCCATTAATTAATCCATTAATACCTTGATATAAATTATTGTTTAGATTTGATGGTGGTGTGAATACTGGAAAATGGTTTAAATTTAATGACATTACTGTTGAAGAATTTGAAATGAATGATATGACCCTTGAAGCTGAGTGCTTTGGTGGAACTTATAAAGCAAAAGTCAGAGATTCAAGTAATCATCTTTTTGACATTTTAAAAATTATTTTATTCATATATATTTTACCTTGGTAGTATTCAAACTCAAATTCAGTCCTGAAGTTTAGAGGTATAAAATGACACATTGCTCAATTTTTAAAATATATTTATTTTCCATTGTGACAGGGACATCATTTTTCTTGTTTGGCATTTAAAAGAAATTGACAGCATTATACCTGTTAAAATGTTAATGTTTCCAAATAAATCATGTATATTTATATATTTTAAGTTGGAATAATTGTAAGAACCATGTTTTAATTTTTTTTTAAAGATAGCAACAACAAAAAGTATGTTTTAAAATGTATTTGCTCTAACTGTATTGTAAATGATTTGTAGAATTTGAAGTGAAAATTTATTTCAATGTTTCCATATATTTGCTTGGTAAATTTTGAAATGTTAATAAAGAATGGATTTGTGTAAACTTTTTAAAAATCTTTTATCTTGTAGAGGTTGGAACTAACTCAGAGTTTAAACTGTAATTAATATTCTTGCTGTGCAGTCCGTAGTTATTGTTGTCTGATGAACATAAAAAATACATGTTAGTGAAATATTTTGTATTTACTGTTTCAAAACTCAGAATGTTTAGGAATCAGCTAAATTGTACTAAAAATATTAAATGCTATATTTGAAAGATCAGATATTATAACATAAAGAAATTTTAATAGTTAAGCAAGTCTCAATGAAGTGAAACAGAACTTTAGCCTCTTTAAATTAGAATTATTGTTAACCAAATAAAATAAAATAAGAAAAGTTGAATAAAATTAAAATATACATTCCATGGAAATTTTCTGTTGATTAAAAAAATATGTTAAACAAATAAGTAAGTAAATAAATAGTGTGCATTCAAACAAGTTAGCTGTGTTTATTTATTTAATTGGTTGTGCTAAATATTTTTGGTAAAAATAAGAATTAGTAAAAAAAAGGATTTTCATGTTTCCGGATATGAAAATTGATCTATTGAGAGAAGAAAATTTCTTTTTATTTGTAACTTGTTTTCTTCTAAATAAACATATAACCTAGTTAATTATGATATGTTTAGGTATTTTTTCTGTTATGAGAGTTCCTTTTTAATTTTGAAATTATGTTTAAAATATGTAAATTTTTAGTTTAGTGAAATGATGCTGCTTTTTTAATCTCGGAAAATTTATATAAAATTATTATACTTTTTCTCGGAAATATATATATATATATATATAATGTTGTATGAACTTAAATCCATTTAGTGCGAATACAAGTTATTATTACTTGCGCAATTGCTGCAAAGTTAGTTAATAATAATTTATTTCCTAAACCGTATTGATTAATTGATTATATTATCTCCTAAGTTTAATTAAAGTAGAATTATTTTAAAAGTGTGCATCCATACTGGTAAGTTATATTTTGAAAGATGTTTTGAAGTAATTTGAAAGCAAAATGTTAATAATGTTTTAACGGGGACTGGAGTTAAATCATCACGAAGAATAATATTACAATTGTAAAAGTAAAAATTAAAACATGTAGTTATTGTCATTGATCGGAAATTAGTTGACTTTTCAAGGGGAACAAACCAACTCCTGTTCAATGATCAATAATTGATAGAAATACGTAAATATGAAAGTGTTTCGTCTTTACTCGAGTTATAAATTAAAGCCAAACCGGCAATTCTAGTCAGGCCAAATATTTCCGCGAATAGTTGTTACTCAAAGAACTGATTCTCATGAAGCATTTTAGTCAATTCAATTTGGAGTAAAAATCAATTACTGTAGAGAAATCTTGTAAAACTCGAGTAATCGTCCCCGACACTATCATCTTTATGTATTTGAGTACTATATTATTTGTAGAAATTAAACATTGGAAATTGTCATTATGAAATCGAAATCAAAGTAAAGTTGAAATAAACATAGAAGATTATAAAAAAGATAAATAATGCAAACTTTGCAAAAACAAATCAAAGAGAACATAAAAATAATATAAAAATAAAATAGAAAATAATATAAATAAGATCAGTGAATGTACATGAAGATATAAAGGCCAGAAAGGTATTAAGTAACTTACATTCTTTCTAGTGGGGGAGTTGGCAGTGTGTTCTCTTCGTGTCTGACTCAGAAGTGTAGGGTGTCCGAAAATTCTTAGCGGCAGTAGGGGCTTTGAATTATATCAGTCGGCAAGACTTGGGTGAAGAAATTTATGGTAGTGGGTGGGACTTGGAATTCTTGAGGGATGTATTTTGTGGAGTTCTTATCTGAGAGAGACCGTCTGTTAAGATTTTTTTAAAAATACTAGTGAATGGAAATTAATTAATTTCTGGCTAATTGTCGTGTCGCAATGATTAAGAATTTAAGAAAGGAAAAAGGCATTTTCACTATCCAAGAGCTAGTAGACAGTCTAAAGGCAGGAAATAGGCCCATTTTTTTAGTAACAGTATATGTCTGAAGACAATTAGCTTTTTACAATATATACAATTGAGTAATTACACTATATACAAATCTTTCAACTGACAGTCATCCAACTTATACCGCCTTCTCAGGTTTAGGAATAAATTATCATATCCCTATCAGTTAAATGATTTAGAGTGAGTATTTAACGCCTGCTCTTTTAAGGCAATGGTTGATAAATTGAAAGGGAATTAGATTATTTTTGAGAATTTTGATAAGGATCAAAATTTCGCGTTGTAAATCTATTGTATCTGTGCATATAGTTTTAATTCGTTGTATTTGATTAATTATAGTATTGTTAATTACTTTTTTGGATATGTTGGAGTTCCAATTTATTAATTTGTTAGTATTGAAATTGAAGTTTCTTGTTTTGTCAAAAAGTAAAATTTTTTTGTAGTTAATGATTTGAAGATCTAGAAAGTCTATGCTATTTTGTGAATTATTAGTTTTATTAAGTTTAAGACAATTCGGATAAATGTCGGAGTTTTCAGTTTTACCAAAATTATTAATTGTAATAAGGTCATCAATAAATCTGTAGGTGTGTTTGTAGTAATTTAACTCTTGTGGTTGTAGATTTTTTTGGAAGTTAAATTCTTTGACAAATAAAAAGATATTACAGATCGAGGTGCTGGAATGTAAGCCCATTGGCAATCCTCTGACTTGTTTAAAAAGTTGATTTTGAAACTTGATGTAGTTATGAAAAAGTGTGCATTTTAGGTAGGTTTTCCATTTGTCAAGAGTCATGATATTGAGTATATTAGGGAAAAGTTTTGGTAGATCAAGTAGACTGGTATAGATTTCTTCTAGAGGAAGTGAGGTATATAAGTTTTCAAAATCATAGCAGTTGATGTTTTGGATGTTAATGGTATGAATGGTATTAATGACAGGAGTGTTATTATGAATGATCCAGCAATAGTTATGATTAGTGTTACAATCATTGAAAATAAATTTACAGATTTTATTAAGTTGAATTGAAAAATAATAGTCTATATTTTTCTTGTAATTATTAGTTCCATTAGCTATAAATCTAAATTTTAATGGTGTTTTATGGAATTTGGGAATCGCAGAAAGATTAGTAAATCTGTTGTAGTTTGCATTGAAAGTAATATTGAGTTTCTTATGAAAAGTTTTAATCCTGTTTATTATAGATGTTTCTGTAAGGTTGGCTGATTGATAAGTAGTTGCGTTGAGAAGTTCTTTATGAATAATCTCAGTGTAGAATTGTTTTCATATAATGCTAAAGTTATTAGTTGCTTTATCTATTTTTGTAATAGTAAAAAGCTGTTTTAATTTACTAATATCAGATGTAAGTTGCGACCAGTTCAGTGTACTTTTAAATTTGAGGTGACTGATTTCTGTGGATATGCGTTGAAGAATTTTAGCTTTCCATTTTAAGAAGGTATCTATGGGAAAATTCAGTTGATAGCTTGCTTTAACTATAAATTCGTTGATGTGTTTTTCGAAAGTCTTGTAACAGTAATTTGTAGTCATGTTTCTGACTGGTCTAAATTTTGTACCATAACTCATTAGTGTTTTTAGTTGATGAATTTGTAAATTTATTATAACACTGAGCAAAAAAAGGGGGGGACAGTTCTGTATCTCCTGTTCTACTAGACCAATTGACAAAATTCAAATTGTGTTTTTCATGTCTCAAAATTGTGTTTTTATGACTTAGGATATGTATTAGATTTATCTGTAGCACTATTCTAACATAGGTATTTTGACTCAAAATCGGACTTTTTCTGAAATAACATGCCAATTTTTTTACATATTTCGATTCTACGACTCAAATTATGCCTAACTATTAAATTTTGTAAAATTTGGTGTGGAATTTATGGAAAAATTCAAAAATTTATATTGCTGCTTTCTTTTTAGTTTGAGCCAACAATAGTTCACTTGGCGAACTTCTTAATATATGGCAACCTATTTTCCTTTCCATTTTTACATTGTGCATGAGTGGAAGAAAAGCAGCATCTTTCTGTCAAATAATGTTTTTTATATTATATTTTTAATTATAATTGTTATCATTTTAAATAATTTTTTTTTTGAATTTCATTTTAATTGTTTCAGTTGCATGGCTTCTTTCAAATAACTGTTTTAAAAATTTCTATTTACTCATTCAAATTGCATAGTTCAAATAAAAGGTGCATTGTTTGTTAATTTTTAATATAGTTTTCTTTATACCATATTTTTTAATCATAGTTATTATTAGGTAATTTTTAAATTCTTAGACTTTTATTTTAATTGTTTGTACTGCATTGTCTCTTTAGATAATTGTTTTAAAATTTTCTATTCATTCATCCGAACTGCGCTTTTAAATATATTTATTAATATAAATTTTCCAGAATTTGATTTTATTTATTTGAATTGCGTTTCTTTCGGAAGAATGTTTTGTGACCTATGATGTGTTTGAAAACTGCATATATTAAAAGAGAAAATACAGTAGAGCACAGTTAATACCACTTTCAATGTTCCTTTCAGAAAAGATATATAAATAAGAGAGATGTATATCTGACATTTTAATTTAGGATGACTTTCATACATTGCTTTAAGCTGTTTTATCGTGCCCATTGCTTTACACAATTTTATCATCCTACATTTAATTTCTTAAAATTTTATTCATATTTTAGTCAAATATTTTATTTTTGAAATCGCAAGAATCAAATATCATAAAGTTAAAGAATTTTTAATTAAAAAAAATACTAAATTTTATGCACAAATTTATTCGTTTCTTCTTAATGGCTTGCTCATTTTCTTGAGGCATTGTGGAAATATATTAAAAAAGCATCCAACTTTTCTAAACATCTTGCTATTTCTGATATTAATTTTAAATAAAGTTATTGCCTTCCATTTCAAAAGGGCCCACAAACGGCCGAGCGGTAAAGAAGCTGTACACTGGAAGTTCGCTCCGAGGGCTCGAATCCCGGCGAACGGGCTGGTTGCAGGAGTGTTTTCATGGTTTTTCTCATGTGAAACGTGTATATGAGCTGGTTTCCCTTAGAAAGATCTTCATGAAGGCACCTCTCCTTTTAGGCAGATAGCCCTGCTTTGCTGTAACTTAACAATCCATTCCACCAGTATTTGGTCAGAGCCTTTATCAATCTTTAGAGACTACTCATTTTGAAGGCATGAGATGAAAGGAAAGACTGATTTCATCAAGAGGGAAAACGTCTTTAGATGATATCCATATATGTCACTGGGTAAATTCCTGAATCTTCAAATAATTTGACTGAGAAATCATGGGATGCTCCGTTTATGATACAATAAGATGTTCTGTGATGTAATTTAAATTTATACAACCATATAGTCGAAAACCAGTTGCTCTTCACTTTAATCTGCAATCCTTTTTGGTATCCTTTTTCTCTTTTCCTTTAGCACAAACTCTTGCTGCTTTTTGCTGGTGTACACATCCAAGTGTTTTCTCTTTGAACAGCTAACTTCCTTGAAGTAGATTCCCCATTACATTTTTTTTTCACCCTAATTTCCTTCTTTCCTTCTACATTTGTTTTCAGAGCTGACACAAGAAAGAAAATTAAGATTTTTTGATTGTTACACTTCCATAAGTTTTGCATTCTTGTCAAATTTTTTAAAATATCAGTCTTATCAAATGTGTTTCAAATGAAGACAGCTTTTCATTTTCTAGACGTTTTAACTATAAATAAAGTATAAAGCAAAGTCCAAAGGATAGATATTTGAATTAAAAGATTTTTCTTAAATGATAAAGAAATAAACTACTCCAGCAGTAGTGCGTTTCCTGTACCACCAAGTGATGCGCTTCTTATATCGGGTGCAAACAGTCTAAATCATATTATTTCAAATTTTTAAGACTAATAATTTCAGTATTAAAGAACATATTTTTATATAATCTACAACACGAGAGGAAATTCCTACTTAAAACATTCTTTCTAAAAGGATTTAATGTAAAAATTTATTTTTATATATAATTTTTTAAAGCTGCGACATGACCCAAATTGTTGATGTCCTGTTTGCTTAAAAACATTGTGAAAATAAACATTAAATAAACTTTCTCAGTTTTAGACAATTCTATTTAAATGCAGTTAAAGTAGCAGTCAATAACACAGGCGAAGATAAAAATTACTCTTACAAATAATAATAAAAAAGAAAAAAAGAAAAAAGGAAGAAAGAAAGAAATTTTTACAAAAGTTAAAAATTTTAATATCATCAATAATTTTTAAAAATGGCTTTTCATATAATATTAATAAATATTTATTAAACATTTATTGAGGGAAAAATTTCATATAAATAATTCTCCGTAAAAATTTATTTGAAATTTAAGGTTAAAAATAGCTGGGGCAATTCACTGTAACAAAATCTATAAACCACATTTAGCATTATTATCGCTCAAAAAAAAGGGGCCAAATTTCAAAACACGAAAATATGTAAATTTGTGTATATCTTGGAAAATTTTGAATAAAAACTCTGATTTTTTGCAGGTACCTACCTACTTTAAGATGATGGTAAAAATTTTATAGTTTATAATTCAAATTTTTTTTTGAAAAATTTATAAAAATTATTTAAAAATAGAAAATTTAAAAATAAATCATAAAAAATGGGTGAATTTTATTTGGAATGAACCTAAATTTCAAGATGTGAAAGGAAGGATAAAAAAAGTTTAATAAAAAAAAGATATTAATAAATACATACGAAATTCAATTAACATTGAGGAGCTAAACTTTTGAGAGCTAATTTTGTAAAAACTACTCGTGCGATTTTTACAAAACTCGGCAGTTTGGCATCATTGGAATCATAGAAACGAAATATTAAAAAAAACTGGCATGCCATTTCAGAAAAAGTCCGTTTTTGTGTCAAAATACCTATATTAGAACAATGCTATATATAAATCTAGTACATATCCTAAGTCGCGTTTTTGAGGTATGAAAAATGCAATTTGAATTTTGTCAATCGCCCCAGTAGAATGGGAGATATAGAACTGTCCTCCCTTTTTTTTTGTGCAGTGTACCTTTAAAATATATTTTCTACGTTTATTTATTTTTTTTTATTTTTTAACTCTTAAGAGAATAAATTTGTGCTTAACTTTTCTTGTGACTTGTAAATGATTGCATTTATTACTTTAGGCAATAATTCATGGTATTACCTTAATTAATCAATCGAGTGCAATTTATATCTTTCAGGCGGTTACAAATTTTATGTTTTAATTACCTTTCTTATTCTTGAAATACTAGTGTAGTAAAGGCAACAAATTTGAAATTTTGTAAAACCTAATTTCAGAATTTTTTTCTTTCTTTCATAAAACAATGCTTGTGCCTGATAAGTAAAACTTACAGTCAGTGAAAATATTTAAATATATATTTCTTGTTTGGTAATGTAATCAAAGTCTCCCCTCCCCCAATATCAAATTTGTTCTAGATTCATTTTTTCCCCTCTTTTAATGGCCACCAATAAATTTCCAAATGCTTAAGAAAACTGTTTTTTCATTTTATATAATTGTATTTAATAAAAGTAGTAGTTTTTTTAATTATTATTATTTTTAAAAGTAATATAAAAGTATATATTATCCTTAAATTTATGCCACAGGATAAATTTAAGGATAATATATACTTTTATGAAAGGTTTATTATTTAAAAAAGGTTTAAAGACAGTGTTATTTAAATTTATTTATTATTTAAATTAAGGATAATTATTTAAAGAAGTATGATAATAAAGCCCAGTTTATAGTCTGAAATTTCATTTGACGTATTTTAAGCTAATCTCACCTACTTTTACGAATTTGTAATGCTTTTTAAGATAAAACATGTTTGAATGCCATGAAACTCATGATAAAGTAAAAACTTTTGTATAAATAATTAAAGATTTATTGGATCTATGTAATGAAATGTTAGACTTTGTTATTGTTATCTTATTAGCTTTGTTATCTTAATTATTAATTGAATTGTTATCTTATTAGCTTTGTGATTCATTTCCTCACCCCCTCCAAAAATAAGTCTTTTAGCTGTACTCATTCTGTTAACATACTCCTTGAATCTTTTTTTTTTTTTTTTTTTTTCCCCTGCAAAGAAAATCTGCAATATTAGGTGAAAAATGCCAGCAACTGAAAAATATTTGGAAAAATATTTCTTAGTGTAATCTGAATTATAAAACCTAACATATAAATAGTATCAAGATGATGTACCATAAGAGCATACTGGGCACCAGTACTTTATTCTTTAAAGTTTTAGTGGTCATAAATAAGCTCCATGTACAAATAAATTACATACTAGAATAGCCACAAGTGAGCTTGGCTCCTGTGGTGATTTCTACTCTTAGGGTGGATCTCTTTTCTAAAGGGTGGAAAGAAAACTTGCTTGTGGACTGAAATCATTCTCCAGTGACAACCGAGCTGACCTTGATTTTGAAAAACTTTTAATTACGTTTGAGCATTACATTTCTCAGCAAACATTATGAGCATAAATAGCAGAAACTAATTGATTTTAGTTTTGCAGTTGCTCTTATAATTGAATATGTCTGGCTTCACAAATACTGTATAATTTTCTGTTTAATCATACATTCTGTATTACCCATTTCACATGTGGCAGTAAATTAGTTCCTGAAATGTGTCCGAAAAGGAGAAGGTTTAACAAATTGCATTTTTGTAATTAAATATGTTTAGACGAAAATATTTTCAGACGAAGAGTTGTTTAGAGGAAGAATTCTATTTGATGGAAATACTTATATTGGTGTACCTATATATATATATATAATTTATTTACTAAATAAGATTGATTATGTTATCTCCTAAGATTAATTATAGTAGAATGATCTGAAAAGAGGGAATCCATACTTAGTAAGTTCTATTTCGAAAGATGTTTTTAAGTAACTTGAATGTACATTGTTAAAAATGTTTAACGGGGACTGGAATTAAATCATGAATAACAATTGTAAAAGGAATAAATTAAAAGCAAGAATTAAATTAAATGCAAATAATCATTGCCATTGATCGGAAATTAGTTGACTTTTCAAGGGGAACAAACCAACTCCTGTTCAATGAACAATAATTAAGTTCCCGTTCATTGAACAATAATATTACAATTGTTATTCATGATTTAATTCCAGTCCCCGTTAAACATTTTTAACAATTTACATTCAAGTTACTTAAAAACATCTTTCGAAATAGAACTTACTAAGTATGGATTCACTCTTTTCAGATCATTCTGCTATAATTAATCTTAGGAGATAATATAATCAATCTTATTTAGTAAATAAAATATTATTAACTTACTTTGCAGCAATTGCGCAAGTAGTAGAGTAACTTAATTTTGCACATAATGAATTTAAGATCATACAACATTACATATATATATATATATATACAGGGTGGTTCAAAACTATACATCAAAAATGTGAAGGCAGGTGGAGGGGCCTGAATAAGCATATTTTGTATAGGAATGTGTGTACAGTAATGCCGCATTAAAGCACTATCACATAAAGAACTATAAATCACAATAAAATGAAAAGCCAATGAAAGACAAAAGAAAAAAATTGTTAAGTTTACAATTGCTCGAAAGAGCAGCCACCAACAGTGATACAAGATTCACAGTGGCGGCACGTGGATCAGTGTATATTAGAAAAGGTGTCAGGCATGTTGAGTATATGTTCATCAGCAATAGACAAGTAAACAACAAGATCTTCTGCAGATGTGACGCGACTCCCTTACACTAGGCCTTTAATATGACCCCAAAAGAAGAAATGCAAGCAGATTAAATCAGGAGAACGTGGTCGCCAGGGAACTGGCATTCCCCGTCCTATCCAATGCTGGCCATAGACATGATTCTTGACATTCAATCTGAAGTAAGCTGGGACTCCATCATGCTGGAACCACATTTGTCTGCGAACAGCTGGAGGAACATCGACCAAAAGTTTAGGCAAGAACTTCCTGTTGAATAGCTCTCTATACATTCTTTGAGCAGCTAATCTATTTTCTTGTGCAACCCCATACATGAAGTGCATGTTAGCAAGCTCCACATTGGTGTAATGATGCATGCTGCTCTTTCGGAAAATGAAAAATATAGGCGGCACAATGCTTTTGTGCGTCGTACTCATCAGCGCTGTCTACCAGCAGTATTACAGTATTACCGCACACACATTCCTATATGAAATCTGCTTATTTAGGTCTGCTCCTCTGACCTCTACATTTTTGATATATAGTTTTGAACCACCATGGATATACGTATACTGGATATTAGCTTTGTTAATTAAAAAAATGAACTCAGGAAAGATGATGATTTGAAAACTGCCAACCAGTCATTGTGCTAAAAAGTTTATCAACACCAATTTAATGCAGTTTTAATGCGTTTCTGATATGAATATATGTGTAGAAAATATTTCCACTCATTTAGAATAGTTTGGCTTTTCTTTATGTTGAATATATATAATACATTGCAACTGAAAACAGTCATTATTTCAAAAATAACTGGCATTTAAGCACTTACCATTAATTTAATGTCATAGCAAGTGACTTTTCTTCGTATTAATATTATATGCATCATATTAGCATTATTTTGTGGAGTGTTTGTTGAAAATTCAGTTTGAAGCAAAAGCAGTGCATGTAAATAAGTATTAACATCTCCCACCCACCCCAAAAAATAATTAGGGAAATATATTCCTCATTTTTTCATAAAGCTTAATATTGTGTGTCAATATATCTTCAAGTTTAAGTCTTAAAAGTTTGATATTATATATCAATATATCTTTTAATATTTGTTTATAAATTACTTCATAGCATGATGTTTGTTAAAAGCTCAGTGTGAGATAGTTTACATATACAAGTGTGCCTGTATATGCAAAGTACATATTCAAAGAGTTATTATCCTAACATTCTGGTATCTTTGAACAGTTGTCCTTTGAAATTGAAATACTGTATGTAATAACAAAAGACTTACTGATTTTGGTAATCATGAAAGCTTTAATGATGTCTGTCATTGATTAACCCGTTCAGTACGGGCATGTCATAGGTGCATCAGCAGCAAACATTACCTCATGGCCGGGTGTGTCATGTTTGAATCGCCCACTCTATGGCTAGGTATACCACATTTGACTTTTTAGATAGAACGTTTATTAGTATTTTTTGTTGCCACTAGATAGATATAGCTGTATGTCTGTTATGGGGAAATATATCGAAAGTTAAGTATGTGTACCTTTATTCCTATGCAATGTTTTTTATTTTTGGTATTTTGTTTCTGAATGAGAGGGAGATTCCTGGGTGGGTGTTGAGCAATGTAATGTCTCTTTAACTGAGTCATTTGATATAAACAAAGTCATTTGATATACACAAATGCACCTGTTCTGGATGGAACTTAGAAGAATATACACAAATGCTAATTCGTTAGTGTTGAGTTAGTGTTGAGTAACCTGATGGCTCTTACTGGGTCATTTCATATAAACAAATGAACAAGTCCTGGATGCTCTGGAATACATTTGAATTAATTTATTGATTCCATTTCTTTTTATTTTTTAATCCCCCTACAGTGGAGTGTTCTATCATTAGAGACGTTTTTATTACTCTTAGATTTTTCGGCCATTGAGAAGAATAATTTGTACAGCTTAGCGAAAAGTTTTTTTTTTTTTTTTTTTTATGTTCTATTTTTTTAATGGCAAAACGAAAGTGCTATCTGACCGTAGAAGATACACAAATGCTAAATGAGTCAACTTTGCTGATATTCTATTCCTGTGACATTTGCAACATTAGACTTTGCATACACCCATGTTTCAAAGAATACCATACACTGCCTTTTTTTGAAATATTGCTTCCTTTTTGTTGTTTGCACATTGAATTTTTATGAAAGACAGTTTTAATATTTTTTAATTTTAATTATGTGTTGTGTTAAATAAAATCTGCGATTGTTTGAATATTTTTTCCATATATATTTAATTGTGGGATAAAGGAAAAATTATATTATCCTAGAATGAGTATTTTATAAAAATTTGGAGGAAAATATAACAATAAATGTTTAAAATTAATTCTGACAACTACCTGAATGTTCTCATAATGTACCAAATATTGGAACAATTGGATGACAAATTTAATTTCTACGAATTTTTTTCCAAAGTTAGGCCTAGCAGCGCGAATTGCCTGTCCCCACAACACGACGTATCTGGTTAATGCGTCGTCCCAAGAGAACGCTTTGGTAACAGAGGTGCCCGTTCTGAATGGGTTAAAGACTACTGTTATATATATATATATATATATATATATATTCTATATTTGCTGACACTCACCTTTCCTGCAAATATAAGTTTACACACTTTATTCTTTATATCCTATCCATTCTGCAGTTTTTATGTATTCTGTTTGTTTTACAGTAAAGGTTTTTTATAGTTATTCAAGTAATTAATTTTTGATAATAAAGCTTCAGAATATTTTATGCTTTTTCATTTTTAACTGTCAGTTGTCTAATTGTTTTAAAAAAGAAGCAGTCGAAATTAAATTAGAAATTCATATTTACTATGTATTTTGTCTGATTCAGAATATTGGGAACAATTTTAGGTAATTCATATCCTGAGGTTCGGCAGAGATATTGGAATGCATATATGCTTTTTTATGAAAAAATTGAAGAAGTTACAAGAACTCCAAGAACACCTAGGAAAGCTGTGAGCAAATTTTCTTTCAGAAAATCAGATAAAGATCTAACATCTATTAATAGGTATTAATAACTTAGTAATATAATCTTTTTATTTTATTTTCATAAATAGTCAGTTTTTTTTTTTTTTTTTGATAATTTAGGTTTTATTATTTTTTATAATGTCATGTCTGAAAATGTAAGATTGTATTTAATTTTTAGAACTCCAAGCAAGCAATCTCCAGCTAAGCATAGTAGTCCACAAAGGCAAAGAGATAGTTTAAGTCAATTAACACAGTTAGTGGACAAAGGGGAAAGACATGGACTTTTCTTGGATAAAATGCCTGCAAGAATTCAGCAAGTCGTTAGAGATGAGAATTTACGTTTTATGCATAATCGTGATATATATAATGAATCATATTTCTATTTCATCCGACAGTTATTGTTTGCAAATATTGTGAGTATTTTTCATTGAATTACTTATTTATCTCAGTTTGTTATAAAGCAAATACTTGATATAATCACAATAAATATTGCTTACTGTCACTACTCAGCCTGCACTTTAGCAAGCCTATGTAAAGTGCGCATGGATTTGAACTAGAAATATATTTCTTTTCAAATTTAGGTGAAAAATTAAAATTGGTTTAGTTACTGCATTATTGTTTTGCTGTAATGCTGTATTGTTTTCATGAAAAGGAAACAATTGCTTAATATATAAGATATACCAGTATTTCACAATAACTTATTTGAAATTGTTTTATGGTGATATTAAATAATCAGATATACAGAATTTTCAATTAATTAACCTTTTATTGATATATCAACTACTGTAAAGATACTTATTTTTTTTTGTAAATGTTTATTGGAAGAAATAATATTTTCAGTGAAAAATTGCATGCATCCAGAACAGTAAAATCTAGTAGTCAGAGTTAAGAAGGGACTTGTATTTTTTATGTTTATTTTTTGTATTTACTATCTTGAACATCTGATAATGTAAAATTACTCTTTCTGTAGATTCATGAAATTGGTTTGTAAAATAACATTGTGTTTCTAAGAATAAATGCAGAAAACTAAGTTTGATGAGTTTGCTGTTGAACCATATTGTAAAAGCTATGAATAAAGAATTGAAATCCATTAAAAAAGTGCATCTTATATTCTGTAATGATCTTGAATTTGCATTTCTGTGGATAATTTTTCCATAATGGTAAATGCTTTAATTGTCATAGCTTAAAAGTTTACTATTATAGAATACATTTTTGCACTTTCTAAGGATAAAGTTATGCAGTACAGAAGAATAAAATAAGGAAATTTCCTTTAGTAATATAGGAATTTTCATGTGAATTATGAATATTCATAAGAAAGAGCATTATAATTGTTTTCCCCTTTTTTACAAGTTTCTATTAATAGAGGAATTTTTGTTAGGATATAATATTGTTTCCCACTGTCAGTTTTCTCTGACTGCAAATAATTTACTGCTACTATCACTTTGTTAAATTGCTATCGAGATGGTTAAAACATGGCCATGCTGTTATATCTGTTTTCATATTACCATACATTTCATGTTGTAAAATTGTTGTCTGTTTTCTAAAAATAATTTACAGATTTTTTTAATGTTTTTTAGAATCTTATGCAGTCATCAAGTTTTCCCACTTATGCTGTAGATAGCCTTCTGCCTTTAAGCATGAATTTTCTATTCAATACATATTTGCGTTATAAGAAACGTAGCAGGTTTGTATTTTTAATTTGTGTAATATTAATTATAATCTACCCTTCTGTACAGGTTCTTAAATGTTTATTTACTGGAATTATTATATGATATATTTTGTTTATTTACCAGAATTAGTATATGAATGTTACCTGAAAAATGTGTGAATATTGATTTCTTCTGCATCATAAGAGCCCATTTAAATTTGTTTATTTTCAGTTTGTTAATTTTAGGTACTGTATTTTAAAAGAATGCAATGAAATGTGTTGAAAGACTGTTCTTCGTAACATTTTTTCCAAAATCATGATGCTGTTTTAACGCTTTTCATTACAATAAATTTCATTTATTTCATATTGTGTATGAGTATGATGAAAATTTATAGCGATAAAGTAGTATTTTTGAGCCATAAAGTAGTATTTTTTAGTGTGTTCTCATGAACTTTTTTTTTAATAAATAGTAATAAGATTTAGCTATTAAATAGTAAGATCAGTAAATAGCAACGGCATTTTTTAGTTAATAAATAATAAGATTAATAAATAGCAACAACGAGAGAAAATGAAAAGGTTCCTCCTGTTCTAAGTTAGGGTAATATTAAACTTTTATTATTAAAAAAAAAATCATTCCGAGTTCATAAAATGTTTTTTAAGGATGTATTTTTTACATTTTAATTATTTTATTTTTTTAAATTGCTTTTTTTTTAACAAAAAGGAATAGGAATGTTATAGGAAGTACCTCAAAAGCCAGACTGCTTGTAAACAAGCAACGAGAATATTTTAAAACTTTAGAAACTTTTTCTTTTTGTTTCTTTTCTTAATGAAAAATTAAGCAGATGAAAATTTGTAAAGCTATCATAAAACATATATAGAACTAAAACTCAGAACAGCAAAAAACTGCCACCAAACAATGTGATTTAGCTGAAGGGATGGATAAGCATGACATCACAACACAATCCTAGGATCTTTGTCCTTGGTTTCATGCAAACCTGATTAATTCTTGATAAGCTGGTTTAGTTTTCATGAAGAAAGATATGAGCCTAATTGCTATTTATCTTTCTTTTCTCTGCCTTTTGAAAAATGATTAGTTTATGATCTACCTTAAAGGGAACAGCATGCAGTGGAATATTTACAAAAGTACGCATCCTGAATCATCTCGGCATCAAGAAAAAGGTGCATTAATTGCCACAATATGCAGCTTTATTTGAAAACCAGTAAAGAATGAGAATGCAAGGGGAAAATTATGACAAGCAATTTAATTTTTTATATGTTATCTATTAAACTTTTTATATAGCTTTTGGCTTGTGTTTGAGAACATTCTGGGCTAAACCAGTAAATATTCGTTCCAGAAGGTTACGGCATGTTGGCAAATGGGCAGTTTCTTGCCAAATGTGACAACCCTGCCTTCCTTCCCTTGCCATTTTCTGGCAACCCTAAACCTGCTTTGTGGGGAAGCTATCTTACCGCACCTGGACACTTCATAACAATATGTTTAATGAATGAAGTATGTTTAAACATATCAAAATGAAAGGAAATGAATACGAAAATTCATCAGCTTTCATGTTTGAAATGAACTTTTTTTTAAAAAAAATTTAATGTTAACTTTAGGCTTTTAATATTCAAAATGATAACCAATAAAATGACTTTTCTTATTATTTTAGACTGGATATTATTTCTTCCATTCATATGATTTTTCTACCATAAATTGCATTTTCCTGAACTTTTCACATAATCAACCTTTTACTGTATATTTTTATTTATTAGATTCTGATAATTTTAGAGTTTTGACTGTTATTAAGCATTTGTAAAATTATGTAAAAATTTATTAAACAAGTACAAAAATAAATGAAGAGAAGAAAAGAAAGTGAAGGTTTTTAATTTGAAGGAGCATTAGCCTAGAAGGGCTATTAGTCTCAAAACAGGATTTTGTGTTGAATCCCTTTAAAAGTCTTAACCACTTTTCAAATTGTTGCCACCCAATATAATTGCCCTGTATTATATATAAAGAAATTAAATAATGAAGAATTTACGTGAATGTATGCATATTTTTTGCATTGTAAAAAAGCAACAGTACCTAGAGCCATCAAATTCTAAATAACATAGTCCTCCACTTGAATATGGACAGCTGGAAGCCCGAATTTTTAATTTCTTTTATTGTGTATTTCATATTTTGTAAAACTTTAATGAATTTTTGATTAACAAACTTGATGATTTCAAAAGGAGCAGTGGTAACACTACCGAGAATGAAACATTTTTATCTTTGGTGCATGAGACTCTCTGTCAGAAATTCTAAAGATAGGCTGTCTTAAAATATTTTTAGCCCAAATGCTCTTGAAACACGTATGTGTATGCAAATGAAGGGGGGAACTTACATTTGGGCATAATTTCAAAATGAGCAGTGGTAGCACTACCGAGAATGAAACATTTTTATCTCTGGTGCATGAGACTCTCTATCAGAAATTCTAAAGATAAGCTGTCTTAAAATATTTTTAGCCCAAATGCTTTTGAAACACGTATGTGTATGTAAATGAAGGGGGGGACTTGCACCTTTGGGCATAATATAAAATCTTTCAGATTTCTTTTACAATTTTTTAAAAATTTTGATTATTTATACTAAAATTCTTTTTTAATTTACATGATAGTTTGAAACTTTACTCTTAGAAAGCTAATAGTGTCTGAATTGTAATTTGTTTCTTGCCTTGGATATTATTTCCTCGTTTCCATAAGCATACTTTTTTTGGAATTGTAATTTTATTTTCTAGCTACATTATTATCTTCCTGGTTTTCATCTTATTATACAGTTTTGTTGAAACTGATAAGTATTCTGAATGCAGAAATTCATGCTGTATAATTATTCAAGTAATGTACCAGAATCTGTCATATATTTAGCAGTATATTTGGTCTGTTACTAACTGCTTTCAGTTTTATGATTTGAAATATCCACTGATCCTTCTTTCACTAATATTTTGAAAATTTTTCCCCTGAACTCATTTTTTGTATGAATAAGGTAATTAAAATTATAATAAATCTTGTAATAATTTCTATATTCACATTTGTTACAAATAAAAGTTTTAATTTTAGTAAGTGGTTAAAATGGTAATTATTCATATTTTATGATGAAGCAAATTATAAAAAAATATTTTTAGGAAGTGGTTTGGAATATATCACTGCAGTTTGTGTAAATAATTGTTTTTAAAGAGGACAGTAATTTATAACTATATGCATGAGAATAATTTTAGTACACAAAAATCATTCACTTTTGTTGCATTAAATAATACTTTTAATATTGGAGGCTTAAAAAATTGTTTTTAGAAGTTGTAACAGAATAATTTTTAATGAATTATTAAAAGGCTCTATTTACATTTCAGTGATACCATTGATGAACTGTTTGACTTCATTGAGAAAATTGTTAATAATTGTCAGGAAGCAACTTTTTGGTTCATGGATTTTTTTAGTACAGATATTGGTCTTAGCTATTTAAAGTAAGTTTAAATTTGGTTGCTGTAAAATCTCTAAAATTTTTATATTCCTTATTTTTTTGTCAAGTTCATATTTTGAATTCTTTTATTTTCTAAAAATATTTTATTGAATTCACAAGGTTATAAATTATGTCTCTGTTCATTTTTTTTATGTTTGTCAATAAAAATTATAGATTTTTACAAAAGATAGGTATAGCTTTCTAAGATGTAACTGCTGATCACGTATGATAGAGTAGATTTGTCTTTCAAAGTTTAGAAATGAATTCCATTATTGAATATAGGAGTTCACTGTTCATTGAACACATTTGGAAGGAATGAATTTAAATGCAACATATGTGACTGGAATGTAAAATCTAAAAAAAATTGGGAGGGGGCATTTAGAAATCAAATCATGTTTTAAAAAAGATCTTGTTTATTATTTTTGGGAAATCTGTATTCACGTAATTGTTTGCAATTTACTTTTTATATAACATGCAAAAGTTACACTAGCTTGTTGAAAATGTCAGATTAAATTATAATTAAATCAAATGTATTTATTTTTGTCTTACTAAAAGAATTAAAAGAATGTTATAAATGTGTTAACAGTGTATATTTTTTGCCAATATTTTCTGTTTTCTTTATAGACCATTTTTATTAGAATGTCCTAGCCGAGAGGTACGGCAGGTTGTTGCAAGAATGTTAGAAAGAGGAATTAGTAATTTCCTTTTGAATGGTGGAGATGTGGTATGTGAATTTTGTATTTATGTACTGAATGTCTCTCAGTTAAATGCTATACTTAAGTCATTCTAATAATTAGAAGTACTTTACTTTTGAGTGGAGACATTTCTGAAATTTTATGAATGAATAATCAAAAATCTCTGAATAATAGTAAAGAGTGAGGTATTGTTATTTATCTAATTGATACCTGTTACTACTTACTTGAGTATTGAACCCTTTTATTTGTGTTTATTTAAAATTGTCCTAGCTAAATATCATTATACTCTCTTACTTCTTACATCTTTCCAAAACTGTGCAAATTTGTTTCTCTCATTATTTTAATTTCCCCCCGCCTCAGTAATATTTTTTATTCTGTATAAATTCTCTTGCTTGTGTCTTTATAAATAATGTAAATGTAAAGCATTTATAAATTACTGCTATTAAAAGTTATAGGTTAATGTGATAATTGAGAATTGTACAGGAAAGGAATTAATTAATCCACAGACGGTAAACAATTAATAGATTTGAGATATTTTTCAAAAACATGAAAAAAGTGTTAAATATAATTTGCAACTGAAATATTACAGTTGTTTATGAAAAATATACAACATTTTGCATTTGTATGGTGAAGATACATATTTAAGAATAAATTTAATTAAAAGTAAAACTAAACTATATTTTAGAGGAATTTTAAGTTTTTATAATTTATGTATTATACAATTTATGTATTATATTATCTTCATTTATAAAAATTATAATAGATTACTAAAAATATGACTTTATCATGTTCTGGATGAATGAATTTTTATTGAAATATGTCTTCTGTTCTTAAACTGAATATAATTAATGGAGTTTTTGTTGAAAATAAAGGTGATGATAAAGACTAAAATAGTCATGAATAATTTTTGTGGTTCTGCAAATTTAGGTATGAAATAGTTTCTTTGCTAAATATAGACATGTACAACCCAAAATTATGTTCTTTCAACTTTTAAATATATCTAAATATTACAGTATAAAGTGTGGGAACGCCTTGTCTCGAATGATCTAATGTTCAGTCCATCAGTCCAATAAGTAAATAAATATGTAAAGAAAATTAAAATAACCAGGAAACTCTTTCTCTCTTACTGCTATTTATGTATTATAGGGATGGTGAATATTACAAATACTTGGCAAAAGAAGGTAGGTGTCCCATAAATGCCATTTCTCTCCAAACTGAGATACTTCGTAAGCAAGTCATTTTCAAACATGTGTTTACTAAGGAGTGGGGCAATAGCCAGTAACAATGAATTTTTTGTTGTATTCATGTTGGCCTTGACTCTTTCACCCCTTGAGTGGGTTATGAGGGAGTTTGCATTTTTTAAAAATCTGACCCATACAATAAGCCCCAATACTGCCAAGTCTACATGCCATTTTACTAGATTTAAACTGATGATCTAAAATCCAGAAATTTCCATAATCACCAACATCCCAGCATTTCTAAATCTTGAACTTTGTACTCTACTGTAACTATAGTATGTTCCGCCATATCTTATGCATTTTTAACAACAAAAAATATGATCAAAATTTACCGGTGCATTTTTTACACCACATATAAAAATGATAGATTAAAAATAAGGAAAAAAATTAGTATACAAATTTAGATTTTTACATGTACTTATGCAGTTTATTTAAAAGAAATCACATATATTTTGGACTTAAAAACTTTTCATTATTGGTAACGTAAAACTGGTGCACGTTTGTCAGTTGTTATATCTTCAGGCACATACTCTAATCCATAAATAAATAATCATCATCCGTTCGATTCCATCTTTCACCAATACAAAATATTTTTACTGCAGCATGATTTCCATTTTCTTTCACAGACTGAATAACTTTGCGTTTGAAACCAGCACTGTATAGTTTTGTTTGGCATGAGCCATATTTACTACTGAAAGGAACTCATTGATAAAAATTCAATTATAAATTGTTTTTCAACTAAAATCTTCGATGTTCTCTTCAAAATCACAGTTCCAAATGATCATGGTTTCTACAACATTTAAATCCTAATTCTGTGAATTCATTCAAGTTGGAAGTGCATTATTTCTCCAAATTGTATTCCCATTTTTCTCGAAACCCTACAATAGCATTCTGTTGTTCAGCTGCATTGAATAAAATCCATCCTCTTACCAGGAATATTTGTTCCCTGAAGCATTTAACTCGCATACATATTGTTCCCCTTATCGCTTGTCAATTCAGTATACCATTGTTCAAAAGGCTGGGATAAATCTTCGAATTAGTGACCTCAAAAGATGAGAGCACTAAACTTATATCTTTCAAATTTCTACATGAAGAATAGGGTGCATGTTATACAGCAGATATACCTAAAAATTAAAAAATGTAACTTGAAATTATCGATGCACATTATACACTGGTGCACGTTATACATCGGAAAATATGGTGTTAAATTTTTGTACTCAATGAACTTGATTCTATCAAGATAAGTATTAAGAAACCTATGTTCATGATAAAGTGGTACTATATATAGACGCAAATAGAATAAATTCTTTGAAAGTAGTTTTTAATTATATCAGAATTTTTTTTAATTAATTTTATATTCAATTTCTAGACATCATGTAACCTGAATAGAATAATAATATATTTGCTGGAAATGTTAAATCATGATGTTCCTGATAACTGCAAAAGTTGTAGTCAGTACTTTTGGTTGCTAAGCACCTATGCACAACTGGTAAGTTTTTTTTTTAGCATGGATGTTACAATGTATAGTTATTCCTGAAAACCTTTTGCTTAGTCAACTACTTTAAGAAAATACTTGAATTATTTATAAATGGTTAAAATTTTAATTTTTATGCAGTATGTTAAGCAAGTTAATTAATTATTTTAAATTACCTGTTGATAATTGTATAATTGGAAATAATTGTGATTTTGATTGAAATTAAATATGATCTAAAATGATGTGTTAATAAAGTAATATTTTCTAAGTATTAATGTGTGCTTATTTAACATTGCCATCATAGATAAATAAATATATGTACTGTTAGAAACTAATTTGTGAGCTTGAATTTTAGTTTTATTCATTTTGTAATAAGGCATATTTTAAATTTTGCATTCTATATTTCTAAAATTTTATTTTCATGTGTTTCTTCAATATAATGTGTCATCTTTAGCTGTTGAATGTGAAAATACATTAAAATTATATTTATTTAATTTCATATTCAGTATATTTTTTCCATATTTGAATTAAAATAGCATTTCCATAATTTTGAAGTATGGATTTTAAAATCTAAATTTGGGTTTTTCTATATTTTTTTAACATACGCTTTTTTTAATACAGTGTATAATTTACATCTGTGAAACTGTTTCTATTAATAATTCTCCTAGTATTAACCCTTTCATGAAGGTGTACCTTTGTTTAAGATGCTTGGGCGGGATGGAAGGGAATCGAAGGCAGTCACCGTACAGGACGGAGGTTTTGCATCACTAAACATAATTTTATAAAAAAAAACCAGAAAAAAAAAGTTTCACCTCTAGCATCGTAATTTTTGGTATCATTTTAGATTTTTACTTGAGCTCTTATATATGTTAAAATTAGCAATTAATAATGTTTTTTTCTTTATTTTACATCAAGAAAATCCAGACCGAGTGTGGTTAATCTCGAAGTATGGAGAAGTATAACTTTCTAACTCTTAGAACAAGTATCGCTTTCTAACTCTTTACAAAATGAATAATCACTCTCATCTCTGCATTTGTAAATGGTTCACTAACCATACGAGGGTATTCTTCCTCATAAATAGTGCCTTCCTGCCATAATAGACTGGAGGTGAGGCTTTCCTAAATAAAAAGAGAAGAAGCAGAAATATATCTGAAGGCAATGCAAAACGTAAAAGAACTCCACACAGTAGCCCTAAAAAAAAAAATACAGTGAAAAAAGGAATTGGATATAAATCAGACACGAGAATGTTTTCTTAGAAAGTACTCCATGAAGGCATCGCTCCCCTTAGGCAGATAGCCGTAGTGTGCTTTGCCACAATTAAATAAACCAAACCAAACAAAGAATGTTTTCATTAGCATGCAGCGATTTAAAGACCCCACCTCTGTTTATGCTTTCCCTTCCCCCACCCTCGCAACAGCTGATGAGTAAAATACCAAAGTCAGGCAACATATATCAAACTCAAGGTCAGGAACCTAAAACTGTGTTCATTTCGAAAGTAACAGACATAGCATGCCATCTAGTGGCCTTCAGAAAAACGTTCCAGCATAAAATGCGTATACGCATCACCTGTCCTGTGAATACAATCTCTAGTGATGTGTGGATGGGACGCCCGACTGTAAGAGACAGAATGCCCGTCCTGAGAGGGTTAAGTAATGTATGCAAGGCATAGATCTCGAAACTTCATATGAGTTTAAACTATATTATTGAAGAACAATCTGTGTATACAGGTCTGACATCATTTTAAATATGAATCTGAATTATTTTTCAGGGTCATAAAGCTTGCAACCATTTGATACAGAACAATGCATTTCAAAGGCTTTTGATTTTTCTTCTTGGCCCATCTGCTGCAAACATGCAGGAAATTTTGGTAAATTTCTATTTAGATAATTCTCGGAAATGTGTCTGTATATTTCATGTATTACCAGTTATATGAAATTTAATTTTTTTTCTGTTTACTATTTATTTTTAGGAAACATTTCCTAGAAGGTGGACTCCTACACAAATTCAAGAATTTGGTTCTCTTCATATAACTATGGCTTCTTTAATTTTAAGTTGTGATCTGACACCTCATAGAACTTGTGGTACTGTTAATCTTAAATTATTTATATTCATATTTGAAGCAATATTCAAGAAATAACTTACTTTTATCTTAAAAAAAAAAAAAAAAAAAAAAAAAAAAAAAAAAAAAAAAAAGCCCTGTTTAATTATTTAATGTTATTTTTAGTAATAGTATAGTTTCTGTATGAGTAATAGTATAGTTTCTGTATCAGCTGCTCCAGACTGTCTCAGATAGATAAGTTAGACTAGCTTCTATAAAAAAAATGTAATGTTTCAATGTAAGTTGTTTTATTTTTTTGTACCAATACTTTCTCTTAAATAGATGGATATAAATTCTTGTTCATTTGCAGAGTTGTGCTGTTCAAATTGTGTTATTGCAGCATCAAGAATTCCCACTAAACTGTCAGTTGAATTTTTTTCATTCTCTACAACCTCTCTGTCACTTTCTTTACTATCAGTAGTGATATTTTATCAATTTTGAACCATACTACAGATTTCCCCGTCCATTAGTTGATTGATTGGGGCATTGTCAGTGCATTGAATAACTTTTGTTATATCATCTTCATGTATTACAACTTCAATAATTCCATTAAGTGGAAAATTTTGCTTTTTGTTTGCGATATCTGCAAACTTTCAAATTTATAGCTTTTGTCGCACAGATCAGCTAGCATCCACTGTATATTATGTACAATGTATCATGAGATTGGGGGATTAAAGACATGTTGTTCCCTTAATTTTTCTAATTTCTATCCCACATTGAGAGAATTAAGCCTGAATTATATATTAGTTTGGTTACTTATGCCTATTTCCAGTTTAAACTTAAGGCCTGTCTGAGTCTGAAATAAATAAATTCCTGGACATTCCTAAGGCTTGTCCAGGATCAGCACAGTTTCTCAGGTCATAAATTCTGCAGCCAAGCACTTCTAAACATTTTTCCACCCATAAATTTTACATCATAATGCCTTCCTTAAATTCTAAAGATTTTACCATCTCTTAATTTATTGTCAGTGCTTCCCTAAATTGTAAAGGTTTTTCCTCCTCTTAATTCTGCCTGGTATGATCGCACCAGCTCTGGCACCGATCATGGCCTTATCCAAATAACAAATTAATAGTTATTCTCAATTCAAACAGTACTGAATGTAATCTTTCAGCCTATGATGATCGCTTACAAATTTTTTTTTTCCATATGGAAAGAAATTTTTGTTAAATTTCTTATCATCAATACACTCAACACTTCTCAGTACAGTTAGCTGAAGTCTGCAGTCATCGTCAAATTTAATGTCAGTATAAAAGGTTACCATACTGCTTGGTATTCAGTTGCTAATATGTTTAAAAAAATTGCTTAGGCATCACTGCATTAGTCATTTTTCAAGCTACTGTGTGTTGGTAATCATGCAGTGATAAGAGCAAAAAATAATTAATGATTCATCAGAGATATAAATTATTCTCTAAATGTAAAGTCAATAATGTTTCAATGTAGTATATTTCAGTTTGAGGTGTATATCAAGTAAAAAGACTGCTACAGAGCCAAATTATTGATCATACAGATTTATGGTAATAAATGATTCTTCATTTATTACCATAAATGTGGTAATTTCTTCAATGTGGAGGGATTTTATTTAGTGTCAAATTGAAATTAAGGATCTGGACTCTCCACACTTTATTATGAAAAGATACCAATCAATACATAAAGCATACCAAAAAAAAAAAAAAAAAGTTCTGGCAATCTGAATATCGGATATCTGGATTTCAGGCTTTGTATATATATATATATATGATGACAAATAAAGTATTCTTTTTGCTTACTTTATTAATTTGAAGAATGTTTTGCCATATTTATGCATGGTAGAATTATATCCTTTTAACTGTGTAATCTTTTGTCTTGGTACAAAAGGCTAATTTTTTCCCTTTGTCTTTTGAGTAGGAAGAAGCTGTTCGATTTATTTACACATATTAAATCTGTGAATAAGTAAATAAAAGCACATTATTTCAGGAACCGCAGTTGAAAAAATTTTTACTTTTACAGCATGACAATTACTTCCAGATATTGCTGTTTGAATCATATATATATATATATATATATAAATGTCATGTGTGACTGAAGTTTCTCTGAACTCGTAATTTTTAAAATGTGCAAGTGAAAATCAAACACAACTTCCACTGAAATCTGTTGTTTCATAAATTGAAGTAATTTTTATTCTCATATCACACTCCCAAGCACTTACTCAAATTTTCTGTTTTTAATTGGAACGTAAGAACATTAAAATATGCAATTAGAATTTTTTGTAACTTTAATATCTTTTCATTTAGGTGTAAGGCCCACCAGCGGCCGAGCGGTAAAGACCCTGAACACTGGTAGTTCAGTTCGAGGTTCGAATCCCGTGAACGGGCTGGCTGCACTGCTGTTTTCATGGTTTTCCCCATGTGTAACGTGTATATGAGCCAGTTTCCCTTAGAAAGTCCTCCATGAAGGCGTCCCTCCCTTTAGGCAGATAGCCCTCGTGGGCTTTGCCATAATTGAATAATCCGAATCCTAAATAATCATTTAGGTGTAAGTTTTCCATATTTACTGATTAACTCCCGAAAATTGAAAGGAGAAAATTTTGCAATCTTCACCAATTTTAAGGAGATGGTGTAAAGAAAGAACTTAATATATTAAAGCATGCATATGAATATATATGCTAATATTAATGTAGTATGTACTTCAAGGAAGTCAAAATTCTTGTTTTCAGTACACCGCTTTTATGCGATCATGATTCGGATATTGTTATCGAATTGGCAAAGTCTCACCTGTTTGTATATGAAAACATGGAAAATACTTCAAGTAATATGGATAAAATATTATAAAATCAATTTTTTTAAAAACTAAAGTTGCCAGATAAATTCAAAATAGGCTCTAAAAATTGCCAAGTAACATAGGAATGTAGTTATGTGAGGGATTAAGACACCAAACATTTTGGTTTTGTGATTCATTAATTTAAAATTAAGCAATAAAAGGAACCTTAGTTCTTAGTTTAGTATAAATTTTGAATAACTCTATTGATTTTGAGTATAGTTAGGCAGAACTCTTCTTCTGGAAGGGAAGGAAAAAATACTCTGCAGACACCTGCCCTTTTCCTTGCTCCTTGGTGGGAGAGAAGCCATGAAAGCATCTTCTAAGCTTCCCCCCCCCCCCGAATTTTTTATTTTACTTTGGCATGCTCTATTTTAATGAGAGATGCCCTTCAAATGTTAAGATTAGAAGTTCAGCATAGTCAAATAATCTCTTAGTATCAATCTTGGTAGAAATAAATAATGAACTTTTGCATTAAAGACATTGCTAACAGTAACAGATTTTTTTCGTTTTCTTTTAAAATGCTATGAAAGTACCTGTTTATATGTTTCTTCTGGTTATACTTATATTTAATTAATTAAATTCCATTTCTGTTTCAAAGAGCACCTTTTTAACATCATTTAATGTTATCATTGGATCAGTGCAATGGTTCTGAGCCTTTTTTTACCCTATGCACCCTTTTAACTATAACAGTGTTGACAACTTTCCTGCTTGAGGCACGAGACTTCTGACTGTAATCCCGCCAAATAAATTTACAACATATTTTTCCTGACTTTCTCTTATTCGTAAAATTTTTAATGAGTTTTATGTAACTTAGATTAATACTTCATTATTTGCATCCTAAAAAAGGGATTTTGGCCATCTGAAAGCACTTGGTATTTTCCTAGATTGCATATAAAAGAAAACCAAAGTCATGTAATCAATGAGAAAATATGGCGGGCTGCTGCTTTATGAGTGAGAGCATATGTGTTGGAAAATGTCGTGTTCCAGTTCTCCAATGAGCATCAAACACCACTGCCTGTAGCATTTATTAGTCTATTAATGTAGCATTTATTAGTCTATGAGCACAAAGCAGGATCGGTGTATTATTTCATTCATCTTGTTGCTGAGCGGTGTGAGTGTCACATGCTTTTGGAAAATAGTTTAAGAAATTACGATCTTTTTTCTTAGTTATGTCTGCGAAGATGGTCAAATACTTTTCAAAAGTCATACACAGACTTTGTTCTTTCTATTATTTCCTCATGGAAATGTAATATATTTTCAATGTGTACAGTTTGTCATTGGGGTTTTTTGGTTTGGCAGAGTAGAAGGGCCGATGTTTGCAAACATGTGCTTCTGTAAAAACAAATAACGAAAAAATTTATATGTATTGAAAAAATGAAAAATAAAATTTTCTGTGGAAACAAAGGACCAAAATGTTAATAACAAAGAATGCCTGTTCTCTGCTAGCACATGGTGCTGACAATGCACCAGTAATGGTAGGCTTGAAGTCTGGTGTTGCAGGAATCTTGAAAAAGGAAAATTCAGATTTGCAAATTATGAGGTGCAACTGTCACCTCTTAAATTTTTAGCAGCAGACAAGGGGCAGCTTCTCTACCAATAAGTGTGGATGAACACATTGTTGATATTTATTATTATCTTGAAAATATTTCTAAAATTAAGGAAAAATTGAAACAATTTTGTTATGCAAGAAAAATTTGAAAGATATATGTACATGCTGGTTATCTTTAGAGAAATGTTTATCTAACCTACTTCTAACACTTTTTATGGCTGAAGTAAATGCTTCTAAAATTGTGATAAAAGGTTCTGTTAAAAGTTAAAGTTCTCAAAGTAATACTACAAAATATAAACACAGAAATTTTTCTTAAAAAAAAAAAAAAAAAAAAAAAAAAAAAGCTCAATTAGAAAGACATTTTCCAATTACTGTAAGTTTATCTCATGAAGAACGAATATTATGGTTTTGTTTTCAGACCTTAACAAAGTGTTTGGCTTTTTTATACTCTCCATTTTGTCATCATTTGTTGTACTTAACGCAGTTTTACATTTTACAAAATTTCATTAATTCATGTTTCGCAATCAATCATTCATGATCTGTTTAAAGATATTTCATCAAAATTTGTAAAACCAAGCTTTGTTTTGTTTTCTAATTCTATATATGATGTGATGTATAGTAAAATAGAAAATCATAAGAAAGACAAAGATTTGGTATTAGGAGTTGCAACTAATAAAGTAGTAGAAGAACGTTCGGAGAAAGACAAAAGTAAATTTTATTTCCACGTTAGAAACTATTTCTGATTCATCTGCATTCAAATGCATCTTTTTCTGACATAAGATATTTTTTGAATAGATTTCTAGTTTTACTTCATTTAGTTATTAATGATGATATTTATGTTACAATTAGTAAATTGCATTCACAGTTCTGCAGTTTACAATTAGAAAACTTGGGTAAAGTTGTAAAACCAGCAAGGATTGATACTCATTGGAGTTTAACTGGAAAACTGAAAAATGCTGAAAGAATTTTAAAGTATAGTGAACTGTCCAGAATAATCCTGATAATTCTCTGTTAAGTAATGCTGAGTGCAAGATGATTTTCAGTGTTGTTGCTAAAACAAGGACTAAATTTAGATCTAATATTAATAATGGCATATTAGGAAAAAAGCTTTTCTTAGCAAGAGCAGGCTTACATGGCAATTGTTATGAATAAAATTAATTAAAGCAAAATCTGCCACTCTTCATATCATTTATACAAAAACTGATTAAAGTATTTTTTTGAAGGTGGGGGGGGGGTAAAAAGTACAAATATTTTTTTTTGGGGGGGGGTAAAAAGTGCAAATATTTTTTGTTTTTTCATGTAAGCATTCCTGTACTGTTTGCATATAAGAATTAATAACTGAACCTTCAGATATTAATTAGTAACTATTTAAAATAGGGTTCGTATGGTCCTTAAAAGTCTTTAAACCCTGTTTTAAAGACTTTTAAGGACCATACGACCATCCTTAAGTTTTTTGGAATTGATTTTTGGTCCTTAAAAGTCCTTAACCCTTTGTTGCATCATGTCCATTCTAGTAGACAAAAGTTTAAATTTGTTTATTATTCTGTAAATGCCTTAACAGATTCCATTCCTGTGTTTATTCATTCTATATTATTAGAACTTTCAACTGTCGATCATAGATGGCTGTATAGCATCACTAAGTAAAGCATTGCTATTTGGAAAATGGCTGCTACTTCTGTTTCCAAGTTAGTACAATTACTCATAGTAAACATTATATAATATTGCTTACATTTTCTTATACTGCCATTTTTTATTCATAATTAGTAATTTTGGACATTTTATTTTAAATGTCAGTTTGAGAAAATTGTGGAGTAGGTAGATAAAGATCTACCAAAAAGACTGAATTGAAACCCAAATGTACTGCTTATCAAGCCAAAACACCACTGGAAATGTTTGTTTGGCAAGGAATTTCTAGAACATTTAAAATTTGAATCCAATAAGTACAGGTTACAAAATCGTAGCAAAACGAATTCAATCACAATCGACAAAATATAGGTATTTTGGGGGATCTGTATGTACATGTTTGTTGTAGATTTACAATTTAGAAGATGGTAATGATCACTGCAAACAAGGCAGGAGATGATTTCAAATTCAATGACCGTAAATCGTTGGGAAGAGATTTGTATGCATGCTGTCCATTGTAGTGAACAAACTGTAGCAATTATTTAAAACGAAATTTGAATAAAATTAATTTTTTATCATTACTAAGGTTATTTTAAGTAGAAAAAATACAAACATTTTCGTTTAACTTGTCTAGATTATTTGTATGCAACAAAGGGTTAATTTTGGCCAAATTCGGCAAAAGATCCTTAATTTTAATCATCTGAAAAATCCGTCTATTTTGACAACTGCCATTTTGAGTGTGAATTAGCATTTTGGAGGAATTTTGTTTGGCGATTCCCTGACATATATGGTTATGTGTTGAATGGATTCATGGGTTATAATTTGTTCCTTTTTCTAATACAGTCAAAAGTTGTTAATCCGGACTTGTCGGGACTTCGGCAATTCCGGATTATCGATTTTTCTGGATTATAGATCATCAGTTTAAATCTCGTAAGATGGCATGCAGAAATTCTAAAATTAAAAATATGAAACCGTAATTTATGAAATAAAGAACAATTATGATCTAAAGGGTATCAAAATTTACAAAAAAAAAAAAGCTTAATATTTATTTGTTTACTTTATTAAACATTTCTTTCAATGTAAGTTGTTTAAGTTGCTTCGTTTTATGTGATAATACTTTCCCTTTAATTCTATAAACAGACATAATTTCTTGTTCAGTTACAAAGTTCCGCTGTTCAAGTCCCGTTAATTGCTGTGCCGAGAATACCGACTAACTTGTCAATCGAAATTTTTTCGTTTTCACTAACCTCTCTGTCACATTCTTCATGTCTTTATCCATTTTTTGCAGCAATTCCACTTTTTGTTTGATGGACATCGAAACATACTTTCGTTTTGTACGATCCTTTGGGAGCTCCAGAATCGGAAATTCTTTTTGACATAATCGAAAGTTCAAGTTTACTTTTATAGTATTGCTCTTACAGTCTGCAAAAAATAATAAGCTGGATCCAATTCGAAAATTAAGGAAAAATGCAATCATCAACATTAACTGAAATAGATAATTAGATAATTTTAGCTTATACCGTCAGTTATACATAAAACGCGCACGCGAAAACGTATTCTGCACTTGCGCAGACGTAAAAGGTCTTACGAGCACGCGTAAACGCCTATGCGCATGTGTCAACGCGGCGCATGCGCAGAAAGTTTTTAGCTTTGAGGTCCGGATTATGGGTGTCCGAATTAACGACTTTTGACTGTATAAATGGTGGGAGAGTTTCTAAGCAAGAAGTGAAACATAAGCATTTCAAAATTCATTTTACCTAATAACAAGCTTTTAAACAACTTTTCTCTTTTGGGGATGTTAATTCTTTTATTAAACGGTTCTAAATTTGGCCACTTATCAACATTTTGGCCATTTTAAGATCAGTTTCTGTAGAAAATTTTCAATTCCGAGATCTAAGAATTTTTTGACGATTTTTTTTAAAAACATCGTAACATTTATAAATTTCAACAAAATAATGTTAATATATTGAAATTATATTTAAAAAATAACATTAAAATAAAACATTTTTATTTTTCACTCTCATGTTATAAAGGTTCATTTTAGCAATTTATTATACAATTTTTTCAATTTGAAAAATAAACAAGGTATAATGCAATAAAGCACAATTTATGAAACAGCTCTTAGCAAAAGCAAATTAGCTATGTAATTAATTAAAAAGGTCTTTTTAATTTTTTCATAAAAAGAGTTTTTCCCATGTAATTGTCTCAGAATATGCATCAGTTTTCTCTATAAAATTAATTTTGCACTTTTTCTCTCCTTGCCCTTTTTTTCCAAAATATTTCTGGCTTTTTGCTGTTACAGAAATGGTAGGGATAATTTTTCTTTAGGATTTTAGACATTTAGCTTGGAAAGTTTAGAAGGATTTGAAGACAAGATTTATAGACCCATGATTCTAAAAGATTCCAGAAATGTGTGACCAAATAAAAAATGTCTACATGTAATGTATGTATTTTACAGAAAGTTTGTGGTGAATTTCTTACTTCTTGGAGAACATCTGGAAGAACAATGAAAACATAATATTTGAATGTTTTACTTCTAGACTCGTTTTTTTAACATGTTTATCTTCCTTTTATTTTCTATACTTTTCACTAGATGCAAGCATGGAAAATATCAAAAATGCTTCCAATCTTATCACATGGGCAGGCATTATTATAGAAAGGAATTTTTTATTAATAAAGAAATTGAAAACTAACAATTTAAAAGATTCATGTAATATGTCTTAATGCATCATGCACAGAGCTGACGCTAGGCATTTTCCCACCTGATGCAATCTCCGTGGATTGTGGATCCTGAATTCTGCTGCCTAATGCCTTTCCAAATTCTGCTTTCAATGCCTGTTCTAAATTCTAAAAGTTCTGCCATTTCTGGATTTTGTTTTTCATTGTGTCACTAAATTCTAGAATTTCTGCCACACCAGCTCTGTAATCAGCCCTTATCATATATACACTCACGTTTGTGAAAATTGCAACACCAAGAAGGAATCGTCATAATTGAATGCAATTTAATACACAGTTGAGTGGTAGTGGTACAAATAAATGATTAAATGTTCAAAGCAAACAAACAAGAACAAGAGATCAGAATCAGTATTTTGTGTGGCCACCACGCGCCGCAATAAGTGCTGCTACACGACGTGGCATGGAGTCAAACAAAGTTTGAATGTCTGACTGAGGAAGAGCATTCCATATCGTTTGTACGCGTACCCAAAGTTCGTCTGCAGACGCAACAGGACGGGGATCACGAGCAAGATCCCGACCAATGACATCCCACACATGTTCAATTGGCGACATATCCGGGGAACACGCAGGCCAAGGAAGAAGCTGTACCTGCTGCGCTGCAAAGAAGGATTTAACAATCCGAGCAGTATGAGGGCGGGCATTGTCCTGTTGAAATACAGCGCCTGGCAAGCTTTGAAGGAAGGGAACAGCTTCGGGCTGTAGAACTTCACGGATATACCGGTTGCTGTTCAGATTGCCCACAATTCGTAGCAATTGAGATCGTCTATGATATGCTATGGCGCCGAAAGAAAATTAGCCACTTTTTTTTAATACATGCCAAATGATTTTTTTTTTAAAGAATAGCAGAAATTTTTAATTAAATCCAAAAATTCTAAAAAGAAAAGGAAACGTGTTGAAGAAAGAAACTGTATTCATAAAAGAAATTATTCTTCAAAAATATGTGCTGTTATTATTATGTAAATTACCCAGTTGTTTATGATTTCAGCCTTTACTATAATTTCTCATTTCTATTTCCTCATATGATAGAGTTACTGAGTCAAATTAAATTAAAAATAAATTGTGTTATCTTTGACCACTAGTCCACCTTTTTAGTTTAAATTTGTTAATTGTTTAATTACGTTACAATGAGCTGTAATTGATTTTGTTAGCATCAGAACTTGCCTTTATGTTTTAAGTTCTTTCTAAATAAGAAGTTTATTTAAACCTTTGTCTGATAATGTAGTTACTTTCAGATGTAGCGATAATTTGCTTCACTTGCGGAAGGGGGGTTTGGACTATTTAACTTTTACCAAATCAAGTAAATCCTCATAGGTACATTGTGGAGAGATTGACGTTAACAGACAAAGCATACAAAAACTAATGAGAACATTGGTTTGTGTATTGAAACAAATTTCTGAAATTGTTAGAAAAGATGCTTAAATAGAACGAAATCGATAAAAATTAGCCAAAATGTCTGGGAAGGCTTCAAATTAAAATGATGCATAAATATTTTGTTGAGTGTTGTTGTTAGAAAACATATGTGTTTTGTAGGTTTTAATGTGTAATTATTCTAATATTGTTTAAGAATCAATGTCATAAATTACATGTATTTTAAACTGTGAAATTTTATTAGATTTTGATTTTAATAGTGCGTTTTTAACAAGTATTGTTGGAAAATAAAATTTAGTTGTGGCCATGTAAATCCATAATAACTTAGGTTATCTAACTTCCTAATTTAATTAATTATAACTAAGTGCTTATCCTTAAAAATTATCTCTGCATATTAAAGCAAGTTATTGCCTTTCATTAATCCTCACTGTGGTCACAAGCTAAAACTCAAAAATGTGTAAATTCAAGTAAAACTTATTCTTCGCATCTGCTGAGACTTAAAATAATACAAAATAACATATCACCTCTGGTGATTTAGTGGCTCATTGGAACCTTAAAGTATATTAACTGGGTTACAACCCCTGGAACTCTACACGAAGCTACAACAGTAACTGCATCAAACAGAGCCTGACTAACTTTCAAAACTTGCCAACTGTGCCTACATCAGGCCTTTCAGGTTTGTTCTAATCAGCAGGTCTCTCTCTAAACAAGCAGCAGCAATGATAACATTCAGTCATTGTTGTGAATCATGCTGATTATGATTTCACTTCTCATTTTAACGTATGCCGTTTGACATAAAAATCTACCTGCTATTTACTAAACCTCTAGACCGAGCAAATATGTGACAAAATGAGACATTAAAAAAATCATCATAAAGCTAATTGTTAGTAAAACGTAAATGTCATCTTCTTTCAAATATGTTCAACTATTATAAGTGTAAAATATTTAATGCTGCTTGATAAATTGTTTTATTTTATTCTCAAATTTATTGATAATTATGTTAATTAATTCATGTTTAATAATAATGCATCCTATTTAGGGATCTATTTTATTTTTAGGATGCTATTGCAAAAGTGGAATTCAGGCATAGATAATATTTTTAATTGAATTTATTCAGTTCCCATTTGCTCATAGGTCTTTAATTTGTTTCATTAATTGTCCTTAAAAGTAGTTAACTTTCGAGTGCAGAATAGTGTACAAACCCTGTTAAAGTTAATTCATTATTAAAAAAAAATATTTTTATCATTTTAAAATTCTTTTTGTTGCTGAGAAAATTCTGAATTTTGAGTGACTTAGGTTGGCAAGTATGCTATTACTAGAGGACCTATACCCCTTCTTTTCCAAAATTGGTTAATGTGTTTTTTAAATGAGTTCTCCATTTTAATCTGTTTTATAAATTAAACAAAGCTGTGCATATTTTGTATAATGCTGCTATAAATCTAAAGCTCTAAACAATATGCTGAAACGCTGATGGGGATTTTGTGAGAGGGAGAAATTACATGAATAGATAACATATATGTATTTATTATTTGTTTGTAAAATAATAGTATAGTATGTTGTTGGACTAGAGTTAACTGATTTAATTTAAATTCATCATTTTTGTACCAGTGATTCATTTACATAATTTAAGTGTTAAAAATGTTTGTTCAATCATTTGGAAGGCTAGAATTTGCAAATCTTTTTTTTTTTTTTTTAATTCCAATAATAGCTAGTAGCCTTTTTGTCACTGTGCAGTCTCAGAGATTACTGGCATAAATGATATATATATTAATGAATTTTTAAATAGAATGAATCTTATAATAATAGTAATAAATTTAGATATTATTTACCTGTATTTTAATATACTGATAGCATAAAATTGGAGGCTATATGTTGAAAGAGGTGTCTTTGCAATACTTTAACAGGTACATATATTAAAAAAAAAAAAAAAAAAAAAACTCCCTCTTCCAATTAATTACCTCTAATTCTTTTTAAAAATTTATTCTTTTTCAAACTTATTGTTTCAGATTTTTATGTGACTTATGAGTTTTAACTGAACACTTCTCCAGGATTTTATTCTATTTAAATAATAGTAATTAATTAATTAATATGTGTGATATTGCACAAACTAGGACATGTATCTAGTTTCTAACCACTTATTGGTAAACTTTTATGGTTTAGTTTTCTCACACAAATTAATTTTATTTTAGATATTGAAAACTTTGCAGAGAGAACGTCCATATGGTCAGCTAGTGAAACACTGCTTCCTATGCCTCAGGAAATTTCTGATGCATTGTATGGTCCAGGTGCATGTAGATATATCCAAGAGGTCTGAGTCTGTCTTCTAATATATAAATTAAAATTATTTGTCTTCAAGATAAAACTGCTTCTTGTTAAATTTTAATTAAAATATAAATTAAATGCTTCTTAAATAAATGTGTTTCACATTTCAATGCTCATAGATCATGTTTCCCCCAAAATAAGACCTAATCAAAAAATAAGCTTCAGCATGATTTTTCAGGGTATTCCTAAAATAAGCCCTAGTTAAGGTCATCACTAGGATGGAGCCAGCAGCAAGATGGATGCCGTATTGTCGAATGATCAAGTACAGAGGTTGTACTTGCACATATGAAACAAGCAGACATGAGTGCAACAAATTTGAATCTTCAGTACTCAATACATCACATTAGCAACAAACATTTAGCGTTTGATTTAATAATAAATTTAAAGGATAATAAATTTTGATGCTTAGATAAAGTAAATGCAAAAAAGGAATTGTGGAAGGAAAAAATCCTACAACTTTCTGCAAGGAGGAAAAGTTGGATCTATGAATGATCTAAAAATGGTGAACAGAATATGATAACCTTGGTTAACAGGTCGATGAGGGAAATGCCAAGAAGCGTAAGTGTGGATCAGGTTAGCAACCAATATTTCCTAAATTATAGCACATCATGTGTGAATGGATTTTTGACAACAAAAACTTCACAAGGATGATATTTAAGCATTTACCCCTGTAGTGGCACACAGGTAGACATATTGTCAGACAAATACAAATTCGAAGCATCACAGTGCTGGGTGGATAGCTTCTTTCAGCAATATGGACTGTCCCTGAGAAGATTGACAACATTGTTCAAACTGGAAGATACTGAAGTGATTAAATGTGCACTTGCATTCAAATGTTTAATTGATGGCATTGACTTCTGTAAGTACCAACTTATGAACATGATTGCTGTGGATGAAAGTGCAGTGTTTATGGGTCAACAGAATACCAATTGATCAGAGGAGTGCTTCTGCAATATACATGACCTCTACTGGTTATGAAAGTGCTTGCATTACATGTATTTTCCCAAGTCATCTTGATGGAAAGAACCCTTCCCCGTGTAACCATGTCTTAAGGGCAAAAAAGAGAAAATATGATATGTTTCAGGTATTTATGTTCTTGAGGCTGAAAAAGCTTGTCAGCAATTAGAACGCAGGTTGATTTATTTATACCACTTGTTTTATGAGGCGGCCAAAGAGGTATGCTAGTGTGAGATCCTGTCAGCACTTATCATGATATAACTATGAAGAACTTCCTTGCAGAAAGAATTTATCAAATAATGATTCCCACAGGAATGACACCATATCTTCAGACTCTTGATATTGCAATAAACAAGCCATTTAGAGACCATTTGCACACGGAAGTCACTGACTACATTAAAAATACAATGGAGAGAAATCAGTGAGGAAACTTTGTTAAGGCTTAAGCTACAAGAAAACGTAACTTGAGTGAAGAATGCATGGGATAAAATAACAAAGAGCTGTATTCACTATGTCTTACAAGCAGGTTACATGGACAAGAAGAGCTAATTTGAAGAAAGTCTTGTTGCTCAACATGAAAGGTTAGGGCCAATGGTCTTAGAGGAAGTGAAGTCACAAAAAATTCTGGCCGAAATTCATGATTTGGTGCTTTGACGATGTTCCAGAGTAAGACAACTAAATGTATTTCTTCATCATGAACAAATGTTTATTACTGTGCTTCCAAAATAAGCCCTAGTGTGTCTTTTGCAGCCAAAATTAATGTAAGACTTTCTTTTATTTTAGGGGAAACACACCAATAAAAATTTAGTTTTTAGCCATTATTATTTATTTATTTATTTGACATATCATGAATGTTTAATGTCATGTAACATATTTTAAAATATGATATTTATATATGTTTTTAGATCATAATTAGTTAATATTTATTTGGATGCATAAGGCCCATTTGGTCAAAAAATTAGTATTACCAGCCAAAATTTTGTTGTCATTGGATCACCTAAAACCCATTACCTCATTCACTTATACATAGACTTTTTTTTCCTTTAGAATACACGTGGCCAAATATGAATGTTTATCACAGTATCCAAAGTAATACACGTGACCTGTTAAGCTATAATTTATTGTGTGTATTTGGATATAAATGATACTTAATATCTTTAATTTATTAGAACCCATTGTTTTCCTGAGAGTTCATGTTGTTTTTGTGCTATTTATTTAACAAGTAACGCAATATTTGATTTAAAGAATATGCTCCGTAGAAGTCATTTCCTTGCACTGTTAGATAGAGTTAAAAAAAGAAAAAAAAATATTAGAAAAGCTTTGTTATGTTAAAAATGTATCCAAGAGAATGAATTCTGTGAAACTCATAAAGTAAATGATGTAGATGACCAGATTATTCTCTTCATTTATAACAGAATGCTTTATTTGTAGTGTGTAATGTAATTAAATTTTGATATATAGTACTCTGTTGCTTTGCCAGCTTCACTGATAGCTGAATGATTAAGGCCACTAAATATTGGGAATTTGACTTAGATTCCATCCCTAGCGAATGGGCTGGCTACCTGGTTAGTTTCCCATGTGTTGGTTTTTCCCATGTGTAACATAAATACTGTTGCAAGCTACAAGATCATCGTTATTTCTTTAAATAATAACTCCAGATAAACAGGAAGAAATGAACAATTTATTAGGAAAATAATCAAAACAATAGCTGGGAATAACTCAGGGAGAATGCAGATATTAAGCTATTCCTTTCTAGCATATGAAATAAATTATAAAGTTCCTCAAATCACTCTCAGGGTAAACCCTAATTCATAATTTAGCTAACCACTAAATCTCATACCTGATTTATAACTGAATTCCCTAGTTGTCCAACCATATTATAATTATTATATTATAAATATGTATAAGTGATTATAAATATGTGTATTTATAATTATTTGCAAAATATTAACAAACCAATTTATCTTAAAAGACTCTACACATGTGTCTCTTTCTCTAAGCAAATAGTCCTCATATACTGTGCCATATTCAAATAACCTAATATAACCTGTGTGAATTGCTGCAGAATGTATATTATTTACCATTTTTTTAGTTATTTGTTAATTTATAAAATTTATAATTCTATTGTTTACTGCTTTAAAGAGTGAAATGTTATTAACTCTGTATTTTTGTACATCAGCATTTTATAATTTGTGTTAGTAGACAGAATTTGCCTATGTTATAATATGTTACAATATGTTATAGTATTGTAAATGTATTGTATACTAAATATTCTGATCATTTTGGTATCAAATATTTAGAAATTTTGATTTCTATATGTAAACAAAAAATTAGGCTAGAATTTTATTAAACTTAATCATAAATATGAATCAAAATTTATTATATAAATGATTATTGATTTCCCCTACAATTAAAATTTCTTTATAATATTCCATAAGCATTTCTGTGCTTATCAAACCTAAAAGAGTTAAATATTCTTCCATTTAAATCATTTAATAGAAATATCCCCATTCAAAGTCTGAATATTTTCATTATTTTTTTTTAATTCTATATATATATATGCTGCAAAATAGTTATTTTGTAACTGAAGGAAAAGACATCTTAACATTTGTTATAAGAAAATGTTTAAAGCAAAATCATTTTCTCTGTCTTTGAATGAAATTTTTACTTTTTTAAAAATCTCTTTAGGTTGTTAGCGCCTGTCGGGAAGTGTCAGGATCAATATCTGTGTTTACTGACATGATAGTGCAGTGCTGTTTTTGCAGTGAAACCTTTTCAGCTACAGCTATATGTCAAATTATGGTATGCTTCTTTGTGTTATTTTATTTTGCATTTATAATCTAAATTTCAAAATTTGTTTATTTGTTCTCCCATGCATTGAAGGATAATAGATAATTATAGGTAATTTTGTATTAATGTTTCAATACTTGAACATGAACTAATAATAGAATAACAGATTGATCTCATTGGAAAATTTTTAAGTGTAATTTATTATAATGAATTATATGTATGATTCAAAACAAATTAGCATTTTTAAAGATTATGTTTGATATTTTCAAGTAATGTTTGGTTTTTATTTTTTTAATGTTCTACTTTTCTGTAGGGCAATAAATAGTTCAAGATAGAGGTTGTTGTAAAAACAATAGATTGATGAAAAATATAGTAAATAATGTTATAAATATAATAAACTAATGATGAAAATATTTGTGCAGTTTTTGCCCTTAATATTTAATTTGTTGTTAGAAATTGTGTTATTGAAATTGTGTTAGAAATTGAAAATTGGTTTAAAGCCATATTATTCATATTCCATATATTATGTTTTCTAATGATTACTCCATAGATTTTTGTATCTAAATTAAAAATGAACTGTGAAAAATAAAATATTGATAAGAGATTTTTTGTTGAACCATCATAATTTGTGATCAGAAGTAGCAGAGTTATTTTATTGAAGTATAGAAACAGTGTTTACAATTATTATATCACTAATGAGACAGAAACTAATTAAATATTCAGTCACATGTGTGCTGGTAAATTTCATTTTGGAAAAATTTGAATAAAATAAGTCAAAGACAAGGCTGGATTTGAACTTTTGTGTTTAGGCATCAATGAATCCCCTGGTTTTGCTATAAATATTTCCATTCATTTGAAGAAGTGGTCCAGCTACCTCACGAACAGTCATGCATATTTTCTTTGTTTTAATAATATTAGTTGAAATGTTGTTTAGAATTACTAAAGGTTATGAAACTGTAGCCTTTTATGTAAGGTATGTAAAAGTAGGAGAGGATTAAACTGTTAAAAAATAAATTAAATGTAAAATTCTGGAATCCTGCTCTGTTTCATTCCAGTTTTGATTGCAGCCCATCAGCAGCCAAGTGGTAAAGTCCATGAACACTGGTAGTTTGGTCCAGCAGTTGAACCCCAGTAAACAGGCTGGATGCATGTTTTTTTTTGGGGGGGGTAGCTTTTCCTATATGTAACATGTATCTGAGACCTTAGAAAGTCCTTCATGAAGGCATCCCTCTCCTTGGGCAGATAGCCCTCAAGTGCTTTGCCATATTCAAGCAAATAAACCAACTCAGTTTTGATTGAAAACTCCACAGTGGATGGTATCCAAATGTCCCATATCCTTGTTTTCCTTGACAGCCAACTAAAGGACATAAAATATTAACAAATTTTTATGTGCCTGTAATTTATTAGAATGACAATCACAAGCAGTCTGGGCTTTGTATAGGAGTTAAACCTGGAAACACTGGCAAAATCAGTATGCTAATTTTCAGGAATATACTGAGAGCAGTAGTTTCTTCACATAACATAGTCACGTGAATTCCATTGTTAACTAGTCTGACTAGCATTTGAAAGTAGTAATTTTAAAAATTGAATATTTTAAAATGTTCATAGACATTCAGGCCATTGAGTTTTATCTTTATTATTTCCTGTTTCATCACAAGAGTAATACATATCTCATCTGTACGTATAATTGAAGCAGTCCATTTGATTTTGGTATTTGCCTCATTTTTGTGAGAAAGTAACTATAGTAGTAGATTTTGGAATGGTTGGAGTTATGTGCGACATTATTTTAAACTACACTTTTATTTCTTTAGTTAACACCAATTGAACATCTCATCTCTGTCACTGGGCATTATATTTGAGAACAAGTAATTTAGATGGCAGTGTATTTGTGTAGTTGCAGAGATATAATTCATCACTAGGCTGCAGTTTTTAGTATGGATGTTGTACTTGAAGTTATTATGTACGGACAAAGTCCAAAATCTGGACTGGTCGGGACTTCAGCGATTCCGGATTTGAAATTTTTCAGGATAATAGATCATCAATTTAAATCTGAGATAGCATGCAGAAATTATACAATTAAAAATATGAAATCGTAATTTATGAAATAAAGAACAGTTGTGATCTAAATGGTATCAAAATTTACTAAAGAAAGCTTAATATTTATATGTTTACTTTATTAAACATTTCTTTCAATATAAGTTGTTTAAGATGCTTCCACAAGAAATTCAAAAAGTTCCTTTTCCTTTTTTCTTGTGTCATATACAGTGGACTTTCCAATGCCATTCTCCTCCCATAATTTTGAGATGGATATGCCTTTATCCATTTTTTGCAGCAATTCCACTTTTTCTTTAACCTTTTCACGACGGCGCACCTTTGTTTAAGATGCTCGTGCGGGATGGAAGGGAATCGAAGGCAGTCACCATACAGGACGGAGGTTTTGCATCACTAAGCCTAATTTTATTTAAAAAAAAAAAAAAAAATCAGAAAAAAAAAGTTTCACTTCTAGCATCATAATTTTAATTATCATTTTAGATTATTACTTGAGCTCTTATATATGTTAAAATTAGTACTTATTATAATTTTTTTCTTTATTTTACATGAAAATATAATTTAAAAATTGGTCATCTTGTAAAATATTTTTCGGAAGTGGTATTCAAATTATTCCAAAGTTTTAATTGATAAAATCCACCATTAAAGTTTAAAATTAATAAAACAACACAATAATGACTATCCACAGTAAGTAATAAAATTTAAAATGAAGACTGAGTGTGGTAAATCTCGAAGCACGGAGAAGTGTCACTTTCTAACTCTTAGAAAAAATATCACATTCTAACTCTTTAGAAAATGAATCATCACTCTCATTTACGTTAGTAAATGGTTCACTAACCATACGAGGGTATTCTTCCTATGATAAATAGTGCCTTCCCGCCATAATAGACTGGCGGTGAGGCTTTCCTAAATAAAAAGAGAAGAAACGGAAATATATCTGAAGGCAAAACATAAAAGAACTCCACACAGTTGCCCTAAAAGACCATACATTGTAGAGGGAAAAAATAGATTAAAAAAAGGAATTGGGTATAAATCAGACATGAGAATGTTTTCATTAGCATGCAGCGATTTAAAGACTCCACCTCTGTTTATGCTTTCCCTTCCCCCACTCTCGCAACAGCTGATGAGTAAAATACCAAAGTCAGGCAACATATATCAAACTCAAGGTGAGGAATTTAAAACTGTGTTCATTTCAAAAGTAATGGACATAGAATGCCATCTAGTGGCCTTCAGAAAAACGTTTCAGCTTAAAATGCGTATATGCATCACCCGTCTGAGTGCAATCTCTAGTGATGTGTGGATGGGACACCCGGCTGTAAGAGACGTTCTTAGGGAATGCGTATATGGGACGACCATCTTGAAAGGGTTAATGGACATCGAAACATGGTTTCGCTTTGTAGATCCTTTGGCAACTCCAGAATTGGAAACTCTTTTCAACATAATCGAAAGTTCAAGCTTAGTTTTTATAAAATTGCCGTAATAATAACAGTCTGTAAAAAATAACAAGCTGGATCAAATTAGAAGTTCAGAGAGCAGCGCAGTCTGCTACATAAATTGAAATGCCTTAGAATCAGTAAAGATAATTTTAGCCTAGCTTAATAGTGTCCGTTTTACATTATTGGCTGTGTATTACAAGATTGACGATGAAAGCCAAGTTGTTTCGCTAAATTTTGTCTTGTTCCTATTGCATACTGAATTAAGCCTGAATTGTATTAGTTTAGTTATTTACTATACCTACATTTATTTCTTGTGCGTGCTTCAAACTAATCTGAGTCCTGAATAAATAAACTCCCACATATACTTAAGGCTTTATCTAGGGCCAACGCTCGATACTGCCTGGTGCAGTTTCTATGGGTCCTAAATTCTGCTACAAAGCGCTTTCCTAAGTTCTAAATTTTCATAATGCCTAAACTGTGGATCCCAGTGCTTTCCCTAAATCATAAATACTTCTCATCCCTTAATTTTGCCACTCGGTGCTCCCCAAATTCCAAAATTTTGTCTTCCCTAAATTCTGCCGTCCGGTGCCGACATATTCTGCTGCCGCTTCTGGGTTTATGGTGAATAACATATCAGTTATTCTTAATTAAAATAGCACTAAATGTAATCTTTTGGCTTATGAGTTTCATTAACAAAATCTATTTTTAGCATATGAAAAGAAATTTTTGTTGAATTTTTCCTTGTCAATATTTCTTAGAGCATTTAAAAATCATTGCCAAGCGTAATGTTAGCATAAAAGGCTGCCATACTCTTCAATTACTAATATAAAAAAAAGTTTAGACATCACAGCATGAGTTATTGCTGAAGCTGTTATGTATTGATAAATATGCGATGATGAAAGCAAAATATAATAAATAATGACTCGCCAGGTTGGCGTCAGGGATATAAAATAGGGAATGTTTCGGTTTGAGATGTATGGCGAGTACGAAGCTACAGAGCCAAATTATTAATCTCGCAAATTTATGCTTACATGATTGTTTTTCCATAATGAGGTATTTTATTTAGTGATTAAGTGAAAATAAGAATTGAAATTTTTAAGGGAAAATCTCCACATGTTTTATTATGGAAGAAAAAATCAAATGCGCTTGCGTAAAGCATTAATTAAAAAAAAAATGTTTGTGGCTTTGAGGTCCAGATTTTAGATTATTCTGAATAGTGGACATCCGAATGCAGTACAAAAGACCAGAACTCTGCTTTTAAAATGCAATATTTAGAAATATTTGTTAGCGGTGTAATTTAATGCAGATGTTAAAATTTAGGAGGCCACTAAAATGTAGGAAATACTCCAGGACGGCTATTCCACTCTCGAAGAGTCGACAGCAGTTTGCGGGCCGCCAGATGTCGCTGTTTCTGAAAAACAGGTCTGCCCGACATCCCATGTTCTCCGAGTACGGAAGTTGTCGGATGTGCGCAGAAAAGTGTTGCCCCGTCGTCAATCAAGCTTGTCCAGTTGATGTTCTAAGTAGACAAGGGCTTTGTACGTGTTTTCGCCACTAATTTTTTTCATATTTAAATGAAGAGTACGGCGGTAGATCTCTGAATCAACAGTGAATTTATAGAAAATATGTTGATGCTTTTGCTCTCCCAGGAGATGTTTTCTTTGCATATTTCAGATTGCCAAAATTTAGAGTTATTTTAATTTACGATGAACTGAGAGGGTATTTGGAGCCACATTCAGAAAACAAGAACGCAATTTCTACTGAAAGAAAGGTTATTTATACTTTTACTGAAATTGTAGATATATATTGTAATTATATAGTTTAAATATGTAGAAGATAATAAGTATTTATCTAACACATAATCCTTCTTCAGTTATTAAAAGTATAGACATACAAGAAGCGTCTACTCAATTTATGTACAGCAAGAATTATGTTTATTTTAAAATACAACATTGAAATACCGTATGAACAATACTGTGAACACAATAAGGAATGTTGTTCATTATTACGCGAAATTCACACTACTTTAAAATAAAAATGAAATATATATATATAATATTTTTTCAGTAGTAGTACTACTACTATTATGATACTTTTAAAAATAATTTTTAGCCCAAAAGGGCTATTAATTTCATTTTGCCATTTTGTGGCTTTTCACGATAAATGGCGTTTCACTTTTCAAATTGTTGCCACCAAATATTATCACACTGTATTATATTTAAAGAAATTAAATAATGAAGAATCTGCATAAATGTATGAATGTTTCTCGCACTCTGATAAAACAACGGTACCTAGAGCCGTCAAATTTGAATAACGTAATCCTTCACCCTAATGTAGGCATCTGAAAGCCCAAATTTGGTACTGGGAATTTGTTTTATTATTTATTTCATATTTTGTAAAGCATTAATGAGTGTTTGGTAAAGAAACTCGACGATTTCAAAGAGAGCAATGACAACACTGTACGGGGAAAAGAGGGAAGAAAAACATTTTCATCTCTAGCATGCGAAACTGTGTATCAGAAATTCTAAAGATATGCTCTTTTTAAATTATATGATATTACAGTTGAATTGAATTTTATGGTTTAAGTGAGAAGAACATGATATTTAATAAATAAAGGTAGCACGTGAAATGGTAAAAAACGACCCTTTCGACGTAATATAAGATCTGAAGGCTTTCAGATTTTTTTGTCCTGTGTGTGTAATTTTATTCCAACTTAAAACTGGTTTTGAAGGGAGGACTTTCTGAGAGAAACTGGCTCGTATACACATCACACATGGGGAAAGCCACAAAAATGAATGCCAATGCGGCTAACCCGTTCGTAGGATTCGAACTTCGGACCGAACTACCTGCATTCAGCGACTCTATCACTCTGGCGCTAATGGGCTTATTAGCAGAACTATACTGCATTATTATTGTATTATGCTATAAAGCAGGGTTTCTTAAACCTTTTTCACTTGTGACCTCTTTTTATCACTGAGATTTTTCACGACCCCCAGGACTCCATAATATTTACAAAAATTTTGTGGGGTGGCAAAAGTATTGCGCCAATCCGACACACGCATGAAGGAAACTACCAATTTTTTCACTTGTAATGTAATATACTATTGCAGTTTCAAGTAACTTTAATTTCTAATTTTAAGGCATAGAACAATATGGAAATTTTAAAAAGTAACAAACGAAATGACAATGTGACGTGCAAAGCAAGAAAAATTAACGTTTATATTATTAAAAAAATGCATCAAAACATTTTTCTTTGTCTGTATTGTCTTATTTTTATCTATTTTCAGATACATTGTGTAAAAATATTTTGTAATCGTAAAATTATTGTAATACGTTAAAGAAATATCAAAACTGTTAAAATTTTTGGCGACCCCTTGCTGAAGGTCGTGACCCACAGTTTAAGAAAGCCTGCTATAAAGTAACAATGCTATAATAGACTGAGGGTTTGTTCATGAAATAGTACTTTTGTAATCTATTAGTATTAAAAAATCATTGTTTCTTTGCCAACTTAAAAAAATAAATAACTGTTCATAGCAAAGTTCTCATTTTTATATTGTAAAAGAAATATTGATTATTATTACAGTTTTCTGTTTAATGTGTCAATGTGTTAAAAAACTCTGGTTTGACAAGGACTTCTTCAACTGCAGGAGACCTACATTGATTATTTTTACTTTAGTACTTCCATTGAAAAATAATACTAATATCTTTTAATTATTTTCACAATATAAAATGTTTTGAGAAGGAAGAATATTTAAAATAAGCAGTTCTTATATGAGAAATAAAATAACAGCAATGTAATATTAAAAAAAGTATTACTAATATATGTACGACAAAAATTGCAATATGAATTAATCACACATACAGGATAGATTATTATAATTTTTGTTATATATTTGATATTGAAAATTTATTTTCTTTCATGTTAATTATAGAATAAATTATTTAAAATAAAACATTTTGATGTATGTGTGATAGCTGATACCATACTGTAATAACGAATGAATTTTATTTCTTTTCCTGAAACAAATAATTTTCATAGAAACAGAAAATAAAAGAAAGGAAGAAAGATTAAGAAAGAAATATTTTCTTTCTAATTTCTTACTTAAAGTAATATTTTTCTAATATTAACTGCAAAATAAATTGTGTGAAAACACAGTTTTAATGTAAGCATGGGGGGAAAAAAAGAGAAAAAAAGCTTAGTTTGCTATTAGATTGCAATGCAATTCAGTCATATTATAAATTTAAATGATTGAAATTGTTTATTTCTAAAAAGATTTTAAGCAAGCTTAATTCATTTACTCTTTATCTATTTGCCGTTGCTTTCACTGTATCCCGCATCTCTCTTTATTTTTTACTCTAAATTCCTGCATTAACTTCCTCCTTAAAAAACGAGATTTTCCTTCATATAACACAGCAGAATATTCTACTGCATTTTGGTCATAATACTGTTTTGTGCAATTTTGTTCGAGCTACAAATATTCCTAGAACTTAAAGCGCTATAAATTTTGTCACTCGTCTGTACTGCGGTTGGTCTAAATGTCCCCTTTCAATAAAGTCAAATGGACTCACCCGCTCGGCAACTAAGGCACAGAGAATAGCTTTCTCTGATAAGTTGAAAACCGCTGACCATACCAATTTTTTTGAGTCGATATTGTTTGCTCAAATTGTAGACGGATCCAGTAATCATAGAATAGGCATCCAGAGTGCAAATAAATATATTGCAATTGGGTGGAGTATAAATCCATGCAAGAAAGTTCTTGATCATTGTTCACAATTCAAACATTGGCTATCAAATCAAAGTATTGAAAACCTTCAAAATAGGGCAATAATTTGTTGTCAAGTTTATGAAGCTTCTAAATGAGTATGTTCAAAGTATTCATATAAGTGCCAACAGACTTGTAATTTTCTACATTTGTAGTACTGCGGAATAATTTAACACATTTACCAAACAGGTATATTTAAATAATTGCATTAGTTTTGTAATTCATATCATTGTGAAGCAGATCATGACTATTAAATGTAGTAGAACTGGTTGAACTATTTTTATATCGGTATGTAAAATGAAAATTGAATTTAGTTTGTTAAAAATCAAACTTAATAATAAAAAATATGTGAGAGGGCTAAAAAGGATATTGTGCAAAATATTCAAATTATTTTTTTGTGAACATTTATTAGGCACAAGAACAACCTTGTTTTGGGGTGTGAATTAACTGAAATTGTCGATTTACTCTCTTTGTTGGGAGTAAAGAAATTCTGCTTTTGTTGAATTTTTTTGGTTTCTGACAAAAAACCTGTACCTGTTCGCCATCAGAATCGATATAATTTTTTATTAAATCTACATCAAAGACAAGGTTGTTCTTTTGCCTAATTTGAAAGATCTGGCATTAGCTAGATTATTTTGTTCTGTTTTCATAGCTATTATTCTCTATAATTTCACAATAATTTTGTTTTGTACTGGATAAATGAATAACAAAATTATATATTTATTCTTATTAAAGTCACTACAAGTATGGAAAACACTTTATTAAATAATTAATACACTTTTAAAATATCTACAAAAATAAATTCATGTTTTGAGAAGTTTTGATTTTATTGTATTTATGTAATACTTTGTTCTTTTTTTATGTTCTAGCTTCAGTATGCTTCTGTGCCTTCCAATGATTTGAAAAACCTGTCCTTTTTATTATTAGAAATACTAGTAAGTAAAGGAATTATTTTAGAATGTGAATGAACATGAATTTTAAACACAATTTTTGTAGCACGCCCATTAAAAAATAAAAAATTTGTTTTTATTTTTTAATGGGTGTGCTACTACACCCCATTAAAAATATAATAATTAAATAAATATTTTAATGGGGAAATATTGTATTATTAAAAAAATTAAATCATGTACTTAAGAGACAATTTTCTGTTAAGGAGTATATGAAACAGAGAGATAATACAGTTATTTCTATTGTAATAACTACTGTTTTTCTTTTCATATTGTGTAAATTTTTTTTTGTGTGTGTGGGGGTGATTAAAATTTATTTTGTTGGAGATTTTGTAGAAACCATTCAAAACAAAGACATTTAAAATGCTGATCCAATCCATTGATGCCGTTCCTGGCAAAACATGTTTAAAATGTTGATCCTGTCCAAGCTGCCATTCCAGTAAAATATATGCAATGCTATACTTCGGGTCAACCTAAGTTGAGAACACTGGATATAGAAGAAAGTGTATGCATCCGCCATATATATAGTACTACCATTTCGAGAAGTAATATTGTAAAATTTACGCTGTGATATATGAATACTGTTGAACAAAGAGAAAGAAAGGAAAAAAATGTGTGAAATGATAGATTATGTTGCGTCCAGCTTTTTGTTTAAAAATTTGCTAAATCGTGTCAATTATTCAATGACCAGCTGGAAGACATCCCCTTTTTTGGCATTATTGGCGAAACTGCAAATTCCAGCAACCCTGACCTCACCCATCTTGACGAGAAAAGCAATTAAGACATTCATTCATTCACTGACCGGGAGGAGAAAAAAGCAGTTGTTATGGTATCTGCTTCATCTTTGACATATGTGTATAATTTTCAACCTCATAAAGCTGGAAAACCTCATAAACCTGAATAAACAGTGCCGCCAAGATTATGGTAATGAATGTTTTTGTCAATTACGAGAGGGCATTTTCCTAATAAATACGATAACGATATTGTTACTTGTTATAATCTTTGCAGGATTGAATACCTCAGTTTAAAAAAAAAAAGCCCTTTCCAATGCCACAAATTAAAAATACAACAGCCGTTTTCAAGGCCAAAAAAAAGAAGGCAGACCTATAAACATTTATAAATAACATTATAAATACAAGCTAACAAATCCTTTAGAAAATGTAATATGGAACTCGGCACCAGTACTACCACTCGGCAACAGTGGCAACTAACCATTCGGCACCAGTAGCCGAGTGGTTAAATTGCTGAATCATTTGAGCGCAAAAGAACAGGCTATATTTATGGTCATTTTTAGTGGTTTGCCCATGTGTAACATGAATTCGAGCTTGTTTCCTTTAGAAAGTCCTCCACGAAATGCATCTCACCCCTTAATCAGATATCTCTTGCATGTTTTGCTATATTCAAATCACCTAACCTAACCAATACTTGAAGTACCCATATTGGTTACATTAAATTACTATGGTAGAAGGAACAAGGGTTTCTGTCTATTACAAACGAACTCGCTGCATACTACCAGCGTTTCACGGTTTAAGCAACTCTATCATTAATACGCTTGACTTGCAAATGATTCCAGCTAAGGAAAGGAATAACCAGTTTTTTTTTTCATATGATATGCTTGTTGGTTTTATACCTCAAAGGAAATGTATGGTTTTTGCCTAACTTATACAGTCATACACAATAACTTATACAGTTATTCACATATAATTTGCAGATTCTCAGTGTGAATCAGTCTGCTTTTATAGATTGAGAGATGTAAAAGCAATATATTCTTTTGCGCGAAGCAAAAGACCCACCTTTCACGCCCCGTTACGCATAGACATTTCATTCGTCAAAGGATAAAAACTTTAATTTTAAAATACAATCAAACTGTCGTTTAATATGGTAAATGTTTTAAAAGCAATAAATGCACTTTTTAAGAATTTAATTTTTTTTATACTTTTTTAGTTCTTATGAATATTTGCACTTTCTTGTAACTAATATAAAACATTTCTAATGTTATAATTTTAATTGATTAGTGGAATTAATTGATATATGAATTAATTAATTGGTATATAATCATTTCATTCTTAATTCTTATGTTTGTTTCACAATTTTAAAGCTTTAATATTTTTCTAATACCTTGAAAATTTTAATGGTAAGCTCTGTAATAGACTGCAATCTGAAGATCTCAATTTCCAGTCTTTTTTTTCATTTTATTTTTGATTTTAAACAGTAACCAGAAAGATAAGATAAAACGTACTGTAGGAGAGTGATTTTCTGAGACTGACTGGAAATGCATGTGTCTTAAGAGACAATTAATACAGGATATAATTTTCATAATGTCTGCTATAAAATATTGTCACAGTTATATCACAAATTAAAATCAAATTAACGTCTTTAAAAAATAAAAATAAAAATTTCCCCCTCGTTCACTGTTTTGGTAGCAACAAGCTGCATAAACTCTTAAAAATTAAAGGAAAATAACTTACTGCTAGATTTTCTAAATTTATACATTTTACTTTTAAATAAGCGAACGGTCTTGGGGAAAAAATTTGACTAAAACTGCAAGTCATCAAATTAGTATTCGTCACATTTAGATAATAGTGAAATATTTCACATAAATTAAGACAATGAATAACAAGCCCTGCATTTTACACTATGATGAACTATCAATTTCAACTGCGGCTTCACTGCATAAAACGGTTGTTATTTAAATACGCTGGATTTGGCAAGAAATCGCCAAATGTGTAGCAAATTGGAGGAATTGAATATCCACGGGCAGTTTACTGCGTATGGATAACTTGAAGAACAGGGTGAAAAGTTGTGAAAACATCAGTCTAGCCTTCTATGTGTTCTCAGGTGAGCTTGTCGTGAAGTATAGTACTATCAAATTCATAACAAGCATGATGGATCCTTTCTTCTCGACACTGCAAATCTGGAATTTTCTTCTTATACACTAAGACTTTTGAAAGACAAATCATTAAGCTCAGTATTATTATTTATTTTTTTAACATAATCTGTGACCAACATTGCAAAGCAAGCAGTGACACTTTCTACAGAATCATCCCATTATTTTGCAGGAGAAGCCCAACTCATAACTGGCTAAAATTTCATATTTAGGAGTGTGTGAAATATGTATTCCCCCCTCACTCTCAATCTGTATTTTTCTGGGTTATGTTTCTGGGTAATTTATGAGCCTTTCATTAAAAAAGAAAGATAAAGCTTCAAAAATTTTGATTTAATTTATTTTATTTGTATCAGTTTATTCCAGAAACCTGAAATCATTTTCATTTTTGGTTTACTAGAAGTTCTTTTACGTTTTACTAGATAATGCTGTATTTAATATCTAGGACATAATGTGCTTTAATTTGTGACCATTTTAGAGATATTATAATTATTATAAAAACCACAAATTGGATAGGACTCTAAAATTTCCTGATCAACTGATATCACAGCGCATCTGGATGTTTGAAAATTCCACTTAATTGGGTAGTTTCTTTTGTATAAGGCAAATATATACTCATTGTAACTCATGATGAATTTGTATGTTTTTCATTTGGAAGGAGGAAGTTTTATTTATTTATTTTTTATCATTTTATTTAAAAAATATTTTAATTAAAAATAAAGTATTTTTTTTTGCTGAAGAACAAAATATGAAACTTATTTTAAACAAAGAATTAATCATGCACACACAGCACACAAAAAAAAGGAAAAAAAAAAACTTTTTTTTGTTTGTGTTGAGGTACATAATAATGGTTTAAAAGGAGTTCATTCTAGATGAACTCCTTTTAAACTTTTAAAGATGAAAACACCTTTTTGTGATAAATATTATGAATGTTCGTAAAAATAATGAACTACCTATATTGTAAGTTAAATGTATTTAAAATTGTATTGGTTTGTTGTACTTTTCAAATATTACTGCTATTGCTTAAACTGCTGATCTGAATCAGATCTCGTCTATGATATATATCGTGGTTAAGTGAGCAGTGCCTGTCATTGGCCAAGCACTTGGGCACCTTGTTAATAACAGAAGAGATTTTACCAAGCTATATCGCTAAAGTAATAGGCTAGATTGTGGTTTACTATTTTCTCAAATAATTTATTTACACAAATGCAACAATTTTACTGCCAAGGTATACAACAATTGTTTGTAACCAATCATTCATTTTCAATAATGTACTTAAGGGTTCTCTAGATCATGGTGTACGTGGTGCTATACTAATTAACCGTATGGTAGAGGCATAGTGCCCACGTCCCCCATTCCTTATCCTTATCCTTTCTCAAATAATTTGCAAATACAGTTGGTAAGTGTATTGAATCAATAGCTCAAGAGATTCCTTGGGTCTTTTCCTGTTTCAGTTGTAGGAATAACTGCAGTTGTCTTCCATGCATTCACAAACGTGTGCTTCTTCTACTCTTGATTTAGAAGAATCAGAAGAGCAGTCAGCGATATAACTGTAGAGATGGTTCAGATAAAATCCATGTGTTTAGTGCCTTTTTTTTTTTTTTTCCCTAACCTCTCAAGAGGACTTTTAGCTTGATCTATTTTCGGTGTCCCATGCATCAGAGGCTCTATATATTTATAAACATTCATGCTATCTTCTGAATTTGTACTTGTGCCCGGTGACATTGCAGTCCCATTGAGAAAAACAAGGTACCAAAATTGTAGCAAAGTAACTGAATGCATTTAGTTACACAGTAGTTAGTCATCCTGTTGCTATGATGGTAGGGAAGCCAGTTGCTATTACCTCAGCTCACTATCAATCCCAAGGAAAGCACAGCTGTTTATAAATGTATACTGTTTTTGTGGCATCAGATACTTAAAATATTGTCAAGCCAAAAGTCCTTTCAAGAAGTTTTTGGCAGGGAAAGAGGGGACATTCCTTCTTGGATTCTTCTTCAAAATTGAGACAAAGCTGGTTGAACTCATATTATCATTTTCAAAGTGGTCCAAGCAGCAACAGGCACAGTCCTTGTTTCTTGGCTGCAATAAGTTTTCGGGAACTGATCTGGCTGTAGATTTAGATCAGAAGGACTCATAAAAGATCAGTGCAGTATGTTGCTAAAATAAAAATCTGACATAAGATCAGCACATGTCTTTGTAATTTTTTTTTTTTCCCATTGTATTTTTTGAAAAGGAGTGCTTGCTCTAGTGAAATTATAACTTGCAGAGTAAACAAAGAGTAGAGGCTTTTATTATTACATGTATTATGTTACTTTTCCATTAATGTTTATGAACCATTTATTTGTCAACTATTATAAGGCAGACTTTGTACATTAGATTTATAAAGCAATGTAAACTTATAACAACTATATGCATTATATTTTTCTTATGTTATTTAAATAAATGAAAATATTAAAAGCATATAAATAAATTGAGAGCATGCTTAATTTATAAAGAGTAGGAAATCTGGATAGTTAAGGAGTTTCAATTATCCCAAATCCAGTAATTTGAGTTTTCCTGTGCTTCAAAATTAATGACTATGGAAATGATAGTTTAATATTCATAAAACTATTCTCCTTTGTTAAGAGGAGCAATGAGAAATTTTTGAATTAATTGAAGTAAAACCAAAGGTTTGGATGATGATACTGATATGGCACACTTTTGCTTTCAAAACATACATTTCCCTTTGTTTCTGTATTTCTGTGAAATGTTGAACATGTCTTTGCTTCATTTTCTTTGTTGCTATTATGACTTCTTTATTTATTATTTTGTTTCGTAAGTATATCTTTTTCTTTATAGGCTTTGGAGGATCCCCTTCAATTCAAACGTGTTCAACTGGTCATGGATGGTGTTTATGATGAATTTCTTCCTTCCTATCAAGGCATGCTTGGTATGTTCATAACTTTTAATTTGTGTGATAGGAAATGTATATAACATTTTTATGAATATTGATGTAACTTTCCTGAAATTTGCATAAAAAATTATTTTTTGAATTTTTGTTAGGACTTTTATGAAATATTACAAATGAATGAGTTCATTTTTTATGTACTTATATTCTTTTACATGTCGAAGTAATGTTATTGTTTACAAGAGGAAAAAAATAAACAAACAGTAAGGGTTCTTTTCAGTTGTCTATTAATTTAGAGTGGCTATTAATAGCTGAAGGAGCCGAGGAGATGGCATTGGTGCCATTTAACTTCATGATTTTTATGGGCCTTTTCCTCAGAAACTGCAAAATTCGAGAATATAAAATTTCTGTTGTATGGGTTTTATAGCTTTTTTTTTTTTTTTTTTTTTTTCTTACCAAAAAATTATGTGATTATTATTTTTCTTTTTAAGTTAAAAATTTGTATTTTTCATTTTATTTAATTTTTTAAGATACTTTGACTTCAGAGACTTGGTTATTTATTAATAAATAACTAACCAAATTTTCAGTATTAAAAAATAAGAACATCATACAAATTTTAAACCAGTAAATAAAAAGAACACAAATATATATATATTTAGAAAAAACCTACTTTGAAAAAAATGGATTCAAAGACTATATCATCATTTATATTAAAATATGAATGATTAATTAATTCCTGATTTATAAAAAGAATGATTGATTTCTTATCCATCTTATGGGTTTGGGGTTTTTCTTTCATAATTTTATATTTTTGTTTTGCATTTTTATACTAATCTGTCAGTTTACTCTATCTACTGAGTACACATTGCTTTTAACTTGGTTGTTCCTTATTTTGTCACACTAAAGCAGGAAAGTGCTGTAGAGACTTCAAATGTGTTCAGATGCTATTATTCACAGATTGATTGGCATTTAGGCTTTATCATGAATAATTTTTTAAGAAATTTGTATTTAATAAGTTTCTGAAAATCGATATGCATATATAAGCAAATTTAACTTTTTTAGATAAGGCCTGGGTAATCAGAAGTTGATTGTATATCCTTCATAGTTTAGGGTATCAAACTATTGCAATGTGCAGTAAATTTATATGATTATAATATAAATTATACATTTAAATCTGACATTTGCTTATTTCAGTGTAAATGAATAAGTTTTCATTAATTAATTCCTAATAAGGTACTTTAATTAATCATTAATGATAAAAGTTCTGAATACAAATACTGTAGTGTGCATTTTTAAAATTAAATTTTGCATAATATCTCAGTACCTAATTTAAAAAAAAAATTGTGCACTGCAGTGTGAAAAGTGTTAAAATTACATCTCTTATATAAATTTGAAATTAGCATTCTTTACATCTGTTGGCACTTCACTGATGTATGTCATAATTTAACTAAGTTAAGTAGTATCGCCATAAGGTGCTTTCAGACGACGGTATAAAGGGCATAAGTGGTTTAAGCTGAGCTGCGTTGCCAGGTAACCAGTCTGTGCTACATCACAAAATCTGGTTTAGGGCTCTTGGCATAAAGTTCAAAGTTTTCAACTTTATGCCGACTTGGAATAAGCATCAACCAATCAAAGTGAATGCACAAAACCTGAATGGGAAAACAGCAAGTAAAGCTGTAGACACATCCAATGCATGCACAAATTTAGCTTCTTTAAGTGGATGCGGCTTAAACCCTGTGTCGCAGTTGTGAAGAGAATTCCTGCATTTTATTTTTTGTGATTATGCCTCTGTGACATTTATGTTGCTGTCTGAATGCACCCTTACTTTTATTTAGTTGACAGTAATAATCCTTTAAATGCCATTCAGTGCATAAATTTTAACAAAACTTCTTATTATAGCTATTATTCGTGCCAATGAAGCCAATGACAGTAGACGTTCTTATCAAGGTGTAAAATTTCTAGTTAGTCTTTCTCTTAAGTAAGTGATTATTTAGATTTAATTTCTGAGTTTTTATATTTATATCAAATGCAGGTTATATGTGTCTTCAAAAGTCTTTTGTTCTTTTTTTAATGTTAAATTTTAATGTCATTATAATCTGAGTTTAAACTTGGTGATTGTTAATTTGAATCATATATCTTTTCGAGTAAAATTCATGAAGGTTTTGAAAAATTAATGTAAATATGATACCTTAAATCACTGGTTTTAAAACTATGGTATATGATTACCAGTATCATTTGACTATGGTACATAGAATTCTTCTGGTACCAGAAGTACCAGTATGGAAGCAGTTCATATCTTCTTAGTATTAGCCCTACCAGGGACTGAATATTTAAGACCGCTGAATAATGGTAGTTCGACTAAGGTTTGAACCTAATGAATGTGTGTTTTTCATGATTTTCTCTATGTGGAATAGGAGTATAAGCTAATTTCCTTTAAGAAGTCCTTCAGAAATGTGTCCCTTCCCTTAGGCAGTTAGCTCTTAAGTACTGTGCCATATTCAAATAATATCTTCCATTACTGCTCCAACATATTTTTAATTTCCTTTAAGTTAGAATATTTTATCAAATTTTTTTTAGGTTCTGAACATTTTTCTGCCTTTCTCGTGTTCTTTTTCCATGTTTCTGTTTTTTTTTTGGGGGGGGGGGTTGTTAAGTACAAGTGTATTATCCTGTTGACCATAAAACTCATCAAACAATGCAGTTTAAGTCCACTTATGGAACTAAACTGCATTGTTTGGTAATGGTAACATGACAGCACACACTCGTAATATCTGCACTTTTGTCATATGTAAGAAATTGGTTCTTGATAAGTCTCCTTTTATTTTTATAAACAAGAATATTGCTGAACTTTTTTTTTCCTACATTTTAAAAGAAATGATTCAAATTTGGGACCTGCTTTCTACAGAACAGTAAGCAGTGGATTAAGTTAATAGACAAGGTACGGTCAGCTGAATATGATCGTCAGAACAGTAATAGACTGGAACAATTACCTATGGGAAGTTTATACTCTTACCGTTTTAAACAGAACTTTAGAGAAATTGGAGAACAAAATAGTAAAAATCAACAAAAATCTTTTTATGAAGTGTAAAATTGCAGGACTTAAAAGAGAACGGCTAGCTCATAGAGCGTTTCCCCCTGAAACAGGCAGTGGGGAGTGATGACGTAGCAATGATGCCACTGAGCACAGAGATGCAAATGACAACATAGAAATTAGCGTTTTAAATTTGAAGAACCAGCGTTTAAAATGAGCTGTGTGTGAAAGATAGCTATAATTTGGAAGAGACAATGTTACTGCAGTATGCATTTTACACTGAACATTAAAAAATTTAATAGTACTTACTCAATTTTAAAATAATAGATAAAATGCGCTACTCTTAGCATAAAGTTCCTTTTTTTTTTTTTTTTTTTTTTTATTTGCAGGGATTTTTTTTTTCTTTAAATGCCTGTTTGTTTCTAATCATTTCTTTATCTGCATGTTAACTAAGAAAACTACTGCTTCTAAGATAACTATAATAACAGCTATTTAAAATTAATCAAAAAACAACCTTAAATTGGCATAGTTTTAAACATATATGGTTATATATGGCAAAAATTCTGCTAATCTAAGTTTGAGTTTCAGCCTAATTGTAAATTTTACGTTGGCATATTTTTTCTCCCGTTTCAATATAATAACATATATTTTTTAAAGATAATTTTGTAACTTAGGCTTACATCAATATTTCATCTAAATAAATACATGTAAGATTGTTATCTTAATTTAGACAAAACAACTTTACTCACAGTACCTAAAATAATTATTTAATTTTTCAAGAGGGAGGTTAAGGGGGCAGGTCTTCTTATGCCAATTACTTTAATATTATACTTTATATATATATTATCTAGAATGCTAAGCTAGCACAAAATCGAATCAATAATAACAGAGGATACAATAAAAATAACTGTAACAATAACTTAACAGAATTAGTTCTCATTTGAAATATGCTTTACGCTGGCTGCCACATTCAAAGCAATCCATTTTTTTGCCTTTTGGGTTGCTTTTCTTTGGGAAAAAACATATGCATTTCTATTTAAGAAATGTATTCTAATAAAAGTTCTCACTCTGCAAAATAAACGAATTGCTTCTCTGTTAACTTCAGGATAATGTTTCTCCAGTTTATTAATTAAAGAGCCAATTACATGCTTCCCCTTATAGTAAGTTGTACCATGAACTGCACAAAATATGTTTTCAAACTCATAAACTGTATTCATCCATGAATGAGAAGGTGTAGTCAAATCTCCTAAGGACAATAATTTAATCCATTCTGAATTAAATATTGGTTCATCAGCACTGTTTTTAGATATTGTTCACAATGATGGGTCTTTGTCTCGCACACGATAGGCAGTATAACCTGCAACATATGTTAATGCTTCTTTTTTGGCTGTCGAAAATTGTCTGTCGGAATTCAATTCTAATTCCCAAGCCATAGGAGAAGGTTCCTCTATGAAATCCAAATCATCAATAGTATTTAATGGAAAAGCATTTTCCTCCTCAGTTTTCAAAGCCCTTTCAAGTATTTCTGATGTTAAATATGAATCAATATTTCTGCTTTCTTTAGTCATGCATACTTTTAAAGATAAATTTGGCAGCTTATTAGTGAGTATTAATTTCTTTAAGCGGCGTATAACTTCACTAGGTGATGGATGGTCATTAAACCTACCAAGCCCTCGAATCTGACTAAAGAGACTTTCAAGTGCATCCTGAGTTAATCTAGAGGTTAAAATATATTTAGCATCATACGATGATTTCAAATCCTGGTGTAGGCCAAAAAGAGAATTTATTGAAATTATTATTCCTTTTTGGAAAGACAGTAAGTTGCCTTTTCCCTGAACTCTTAATCCACCAACGACTTTCTTCATTAATTTCAAAACTTGAATTTGTTTTTCATGATGTTCATTTAATCCAAATGTTGCTTTAAGTATTTTATCTGAAGAAGGGTATGTTTTAGTACTATTTATTCATAATATCGAAAAAATTGTCGATTAACTCAAAGAAGTTGGATGCTTTTTTATTTACTGAGAGGTGGAGTATATCTTTCGCGGTAGTTCTTGAAAATAATGTTTTCGCTGGAGCGACTTTTTGTCTCTCGTTTCACTTGACCATTAAATAATTTGGTTTTAGTTTGTGACACAATTTAATTTCTACTGAATCTTTATTTAAAATCTCTTTAATAATATCAACATTTAAAACAGTTCCATCTTCTAAAACAAATCCTTTATCTAAAAGAGGTCTCTCAGTAATTTAAGGTAGTGCGCTAAATCTGCAAAAACCCATATTTTTTTCATTTGCAATACTGGATTTGGAAACTGAGAACTATTAATCGAAATCTGTAACTCTTTCCACAAAGTACTAGATCCTCCTAAATCAGACACTATTGCTTTCACTTCTACTTCAGATGATTGAATATGTCTTATGAGTGAAAAAAGAAGTTCTTTCTACATTGGAGTGTTAAAATAAAAAAACATTGATTGTTTCCACTGTGAAATGAGACCTCTGATTAAAACAAACTGCACTTTTTGAAAAGGACCGAGCATTTGGTCCAGTTTAGAGTCATAGCAGAGTTTAGAATCTGTGTGCATTTCGTCAAAACTGAGAACGCATATTTTTTTTTTACAGAATTCAAATATTCGCATCTTTCCTTCATTACAGCAAGAACATCATTCTGAATTCCTGGACTACATGAAAATTTAGCGCACCATCTCTTTAATGTGCTAATGCTAGGTAAAGGAATTCCCATTTTTTCTTTCCAAAAATCGTAGCTTTTAGATGACAGAGCTCTTATGACAATGCAACGTGAAATATCTTCACTAGTCCACCTGATTTTTTCCTTCTTTTCTAGCAATGCGTCTATGCTTTAGACGTTTATCCAAATTCTCCAGTCTGTGCTGTTTTTTCCTAAATTTCGCTGTTTGGGATTTTAATTTCTGAATTTCCGATACAAATTTCTTTCTAGATGTCATCCACCTTTTTTGTCTCTGAGCAAACATTCTAAAATTTTTCTTTTCTCTATTTTTCAATAATTTGTTACAATTTTCTAAGGATATTATTCTGTTCTTCAAATTATCAATACATTCTTGTTTATCTTTACTCTTGTTACACTTAGGGCATTCAGGGATATTGTCACATAGGGCATTGTCAGTTGTGAGTTTTATTTCAAAATCATTCACATTTGATTTATTATTGTCAGCTTCAATTTCATTCTCGGCCTCAAAATAAATTTTCTTTGGGCTTAATTCGTGTAGTCTTTCAAAAGCACTCTGCATTAGTTTTCTTTTCAAATCTCTCTGATTTCTTGGTGTTATTTCATTTACTGCATACAATAAATTTACTTTCGGCACAGTATTGCATTTCAACAGTTTCTTTTGTGGCAATCCAAGCAAGCAATTTCTCATGTCATCTTCATAATCACTGCACAGAAAATGTTCGCTGCAAATTCTTGCGTTTTTCACATTAATAGAATCCTGTCTTCGACATTTATGTATCCATTCTTTCGTCAAAAGCAAATTGTCCTTGGGGAAATCACGAAATACAATATCTCTTCCTTTCGTATTTCTATAAGTGTTACGGCACGTTGCTACAGCACAAGAAGCCATATTACATAAAGGATACTTTAAATATAGAATTTAAAAGCAAACTGACTAAAACTATATATATATATATATACAAATTATTTTAAATATTTGCATTATTAGAAAACAAATATGTATGATTAAAATTAATTTGGGATATGCGATCTCCAGAAAATCGTCTCACAACTGGATGAAACTACAGTTTTAAAGGCGCGAAATCAGAGCAGGTGCAACAGAGGCACATCAGATTACTTCCAGTCCCCCCCCCCCCCCCTCCATGAGGCTCGCGTCGGAAAGGAGTTGAACAAAGGAATGACCTAGCCCTTCTATTTATCCCTGGCAGAAATGAAGGTGGTTGAATACCGAATGTTTAATAAGTAAACAGACGTTCCTCCAGATTTCCACAGAAATGATTGGCACAACTTCGGCATTATCTCTGCCAGCTTTCTTGATCAATGGGATAATATTTAATGCAGATACTAAGTCATTTACAAAAATGAATGGGTGTAAACATAGTTAGTCCGCAGTAAATCCAAAAAATAAATGGTGTAACTGGCTAAATATGGAATTGGATTACATGAAAGTGTCATTTTGAGGACAGAATATAAGAAAACTATGGCCATTCAAACAACATTTTCATAGAATAAAAAAAAAAAAAAAAAAAAAAGGGTTAATCACTGAACTTTTTCTTGAATTATAATTCAAATTTTTTATTAGAAATATTTATTAGAACCATTCTTGAAAGTATTACTAAAAAGTATGACTGCATTTTGTAGTAAAATATGTCATTTAATTTCATTTTTGATCCTAATGATTCTGAATAAAGAATAATGTTAATGAGTACTGCCAGGTAGCTGCAAATATATTTTGAGACCTAGCTTCTGTAGAAATGACCTCTGGAGCAGGGTACATTACACTTTTAGTTATGATAAAGGACTGTCATCTACAAAATGTCTGAAAACCAGATCTTTTGATTCTTTATTTCCTGTTAGTGATCAAAATTCAAAATTTTTTTACCACAAGTACAGGACAACTACAAAACAAAACTTACTCATTTTGATGATTAATCTTTCAACATTTTGTTAAAACATCAGCCATTATTAAATCTATAGTTAATCCCATGTTATTAATTATATATCTTTGAGAATTTTGCATATAAAGATATAGAATGTTTTGCGTTTAATTCATGAAAGCATAGTGTATGTTTCATAAGTTTTGATTTTCTTTATAGAGAAGCTTTATAAAGAGTTATGTTTAGGAGATCATCCCATTTATAGTGTCATAAAATTCTCTATCTCATTTGGAGAAACTTTGTAACTGGAAATGAATGTTTGGGATCAGTATTTAAAGAGATAAAACCATAAGCATTTTTTTCTGAACATCCTGTGAATGTAAATAGAGGGGGGGATATCTTGCTATGTGTTTTATGGTCTGCAACCTGCCACGTGGTTCAGTTCATGAAATATTAATAATTTATTCTCGATTTAGCCTTTGCGGTAATCTGGTGATCTGAAAACCATTTAAGTGCTAAATTTGGAGTAAATTACTAGCTTTTGCTAGTATTTGTTTCCAAATTTGTCACTTAAAATGGGTTAGTTGCATGTATAAATTAATCAAGAGATTTTGTTCATTGTAGAATTTAGAATTATTATATATTCATTAATAATTTTCATTTACAGCCAACTAGCTATCTTGTTAAAATGTGTGCATGCAGAATGACAAATTCGAATGAAATGTGATTAAAATTAAACAAATAAATATCTTAATGAGAGCATGAGAACAACTTTTAAACATTTGTGTTTTTCCCCTGTATATGGTGTTTTTTGCTACTGTTACAGTATATCTCTTCAACTGATATTTATTGAGTGGTTAAAGCATTTATGCAGTCAATTATAGTTGGAAATTTTTTTTTTTTTTTTTTTTTTTTTTTTTTTTTTTTGTGAGTAATGTAAATATGGATAACAGAAAATCTTTCCAGGAGATACTTCTTCCTTTAGCCATATACTTTTGAGACCATTTTTCTAGTACAGCAACCATAGTGACTTTTATTTATTTATTATTATTATTATTTTAAGTCTTTAATTACATTGGATATTGAAATGTTTAAAAGTCATGATCTTGTGTTAAGTTCTTCAGTCTTTATTACATCATTTAAATGTAATATTATTTTATTGAAATGTGCTGCATGAACGTTTTTTTTTAAATTATCAGTGAATATTAAATACTATATCATAACAAGTTACTACAGTGCAGTGCTAATGAAGAAAGTCATTAGAAAAGCTAATATTAAGGAAGCGAGAAATGTTATTTAATGTTATTTCTGAATATAAAGTGCATTAGTTATGTGTTTTATGTTATGAACTTCTAAAATGTAAATACTTTTTGCAGATGCCCATTGGTTAAAGATTATTTGTTACAAACACCAAACAAGTGGCAATGGGCTGTAAATTGGTTGAGAAAAATGATGTCAGAACACAGTTATTGGACCCCTTCAAATATTTCTGTTTCAAATGAAGATTCAAACACTAAAACTTTTCAACGGACAGTTAGTGCACAGGTTTGTACTTTTCAGAATTTTGAAAATGCTATAAATATTAAATTTATGAATATTATTATTTGGTTAATTCATTGAGGAACTGATTGAAATATCCAGAGTAAATATCTAGTAATAATAACAATTATTACAGATTACTAAAGTTTAAAATCTACATTAATGTATGCTGCATTTTCTTAGAGCTTTCATGGGCAGCTATTTTGCTTTGTCAGCTGTATTATTGTATTTTCAGAATGGCTATTGAAATTTGTACAGGTAGGAAAAATTAAATGAACAACTTGAAAATTTTGCTTTCAATTTATTGTAGTAAGCAAAATCCAACATTATCATGTAATTCAAAGGGAATTATCTTCATTATACCAAAGTATGCAAATTTTTGTAGCCATGCATTCAGCACGTGTGGATTGGAGTGTAAGGGAGTGCTACTACACTTTTTGTGTTTTTCTTTCTGTGCTAATTAAAATTAAACATCTTTCATTACATTTTAAAATTTTTAATTAATTTAAGTAACATAAAAATGCTATCCAGGGCAACATATGATTCTATTAAAAAGCTATTAAATTAATGTAAATGTATATGACATGTAGGTTGATTTACAGTCTTTGTCAGCCATGTAAGGGGAAAGAAATTATGTTTTATCTGTCTGCTTTGATCTGATCAGGGTACTAATAATTTAACAATATATCATTAGTTTTATTACTCTTATTCAATGAAAAATAACATCTGATATAATTTTGGTTGAACAGAAAGAAATTATGAATTTGTTTTAGACAAAAAAAAATAATTAATTTGTGTTTAATTTTAATACAATATAAGGAATCTTTTTTAAAAGTTCAAATATAATTTGTTGAAGTGCTTAGGAAATGAAACACAATTCTATTTCATAATTTAAAAAAATGTTATGGGTTATGTTTTTATTCATCGAAATAAAAATATTTAATATTTTAATTTCATAATCTTTGTAGAAATAAATACGATAAAAATACAAGTCCTGTATTTGAATTACAATAAATATAGTGTCTTGCAAAAATGATGAACCACTGTTATTTCATAAATAATAATGATAATTATCATATGTACTCTGTCTTTAGGCACTACACATGCTTACGCCTTTACCTGCATATTAGATGAAAGGCTCCTCAGAGAGGCATATAAATAAGAACCAATGCTGCTGTATATTTTATTCTATCAGAGGCAAGACCATCAGACAATAATACTAAGCCAATATATTCAGCCTGGGGGTGGAGGGAGGAGGGTATGATTTGGCCTTCATGGCTGCTCTTTCAGATAATAGGAACTGTGTCCCTGTATTTTATGCCGTCAAAGGCAAGACTGTTAAAGTATAATACTAAGCCACTATATTTTGAAGGAACAAACTTGTGTAAAAAATCTTATGAGATAATCGGAAAAACTTCTCAGATTTGATATTTAAAATAAATATATGATTGAGAAAAAATAACATATTGCATTTATAAGCATTAAATGTATTCTTGGAATTAGGCTTATTATTCTTAGAATTAGGCTCAATGCAAGTGGAATTAGCTTTATGAAGATGAGCTCTTTCATTATGAAGCAATTTTATGATTCCTGGAATTAGGCTAACTGCAACAAGAATAAGCTCAATGTGAAGATGAGCTTATATTAGCCCCCCCCCACCCAAATAGTCTGTTTTATTGTGATAACACTGAATAGGTGGGTCACTGTTGCCTCCTATGAAGGGACAGACAAATACAGCCATGCCTTCTGTGGAATTCGAACTTGGGCCATTTTGTACTACAGTAGGCTTCTCTAACCACCATACCTTATGGGCATTGCATTTAAATGTCTAAGCCTCTATCCTCAGTTTTGTATTTTTTTTAAATTTTTCATGTCAAATCATTTTTTAAAGTAAAGGATGTTGCTACCAAATGTTATCATGCTGCATTATTTTAAAAGAAATAATGTAGTAAATATATTAAAAAAAAAAATACATACGGCAACCAGAAACACTGTATTGAAGATTTTAAAGATATACTGATTTTAAAGATTTTTTTAATCAAATTTTATGTGGTGTAAGTGCAAAGAAAGTGATATTTAGTAAATAAATACAAATAAAAAATATTTGGTCATCTTATTAAGGAAACTGAACAATTATATCATAAACTGAGAAAAGACTGAAAAAGAAATGTATGGCAACACTTAATACTCTGGCAGGAATTCTAAAGATATGCTACTTTTAAAAATTTTGTGGTTGTTAAATTGATTGGTTTGTGAATCTGAAATGCTGTGGGATCAAAGTATACTATGTTCAGTGCAATATTTTGAATCAAAGCATGAAAACAGATATGTTCATAAGCACATACAGTTATCATTGCCCTTTGTATGACAGAATAAAGAAGGAATAGTCTTTTATAATTAAATAATGATAATCTTTATAACAATTAGTGATAAAGTTAATAAGCAAATTTATTCACAAACAATTAACCAGAAGTGATGATTTAATTAAAGGTCATTGCTGTTCTGCCAGTTCCATGACTTAACATGGAATTGGTGGGAAGTCATGTGTTGGCCACATCAGATTTTGTAAAGGTATTTGTATCTTTAATTTTTCTTTTTCTCACTTTCTTTTTTTTAAGGATACACTTGCTGAAGCAACAGCTTTGCTTGATGGATTAGAATCACCAGACTCACAAGATGTGATGGATGTAGATGATTCAGATAAGGCTGAAGCTCTAGAAATGAAGGAAGTAGCTTTTGTAGGAGAGGAGGAATTAAATGAGACATATAGGAGAAGAGCCAACTTGCGGGAAGAAGATATACGTAAAGGCAGAAAAAAGAAGGATCTCCTTTAATGTTTGAATTTTATTCCCTCCAATAAATCGAGGTGATGTGTGTGCCTTTTCAATGCCAAAGTCAAAAAAAGTTTGTACAAACCCTATGTTGTTATATTTGCTGTATTAATGGTGCTGCTATACAAACTAATGAAAAAAGTGTGTTCCTTTAGAAATTGCAGCTTTGCATTAATGGAGAGGGAAAAAGAAATCATTTCATAAATTGATCTGATAAATGTAATATAAAAGTGTCATGATGGAGATCAAGAGCTATTTTGTTAAAAAAAATCATTAGTTTTTCATAATTTCTTTTTTTGCTGCCACTATGTTGTTTTCGTTTTTTACAGAGTTAAATTTATTTAAAATACTATTCGTGTGCCACATATTTGTTCTCTTATATGTCATTTCAAGAATTTTCTAAATTCTTATTTGCATTACAGTTTTTGTTTAATTTGTATGTTATTATTCTGTAAGCCAATGGAATATGTATTTTTTCATACATTACTTTTGCTTATTGAACTTAACTGTGGCATTAAATTTTCTGTGTGTTTCTTTATTTGATTTAAACTGCTGTGAAGCTGCACTAGAGTTCAAGGCCAAATGGAGATTTTATCTATGCAAAATGTTCATGATTGTTAATTTTTACCAACAGAGTTGCTTAATAAAAATTTTAAAAAAATAAAATAAAATTTTAAAATGATTTCAAAAATCTAAAATGTTAAAAAAGTGTAGAAGAGCATTTAAAAAAAAATTAAAACCTTTAGTAAATAAAACTAGCTTTAAAGATTAGCATGATTTAATTTATGTTTATAATTAAAAATGTTTTCCATTCTGGTTTTAGAGTATTTTGTGACTGGTATAGAATTTTCCATTTTTGTGAGCAATAATTAGGTTTGTTATATGTTAAAAATTTAAAGTATTTGTAAAAAAGATGTAACTATTAATATCAAATGAAAATGAATTCTCTTAATAAATAATATTTTTCAGAACTGTGGAATTTCAAACTATTTTTATATGAAGGAGATCTAACCTTTTTCATTTTGGGGAAATTAATTTTATATTTTTTATGTTTATTGAAAACTGAGAGTGAAATTACCATAATTAATTATAAGTTTTATACATTACATGAATATGCTGAAATTTAATATCTGCTGTTATTTTAAAAATTATATGAAATTTAAAAAGAATTAAATTTCAGCAAAAGTTTTATAATTGTTCATGGAAAATGTCTGTTTTTTATTAAATATCAGTATATGCCTAAACTTCTGTCAAGGCTACAACTCAGGTTTTTTAATCTGTTTTTATTCTGTGCATATTTTTAAAATTTTAGCAAAAGTTATCAGATATATAATTTCATATCCAGAAATCTATTTTCAAAAATGTTAATGCAAATGATATTGGGAATTTTTGTATGCAAATGATAGAATAATCTATGAAACAAAAACTAATATTAACTGAATGAGAGGAAAATTTTATTAAAAAAATTTAGTAATCATAATTTGGGATGTCATATATATATTAAGATTTAATTTAGAAAGCCAAGAAAATATAATAAAAATGTATTTCAATTGTAAATTTTTTCAAAAATAAACTAAACTTGAGAATTTATGTTTGCTTATATGATATATACTTATAATCCTTATCCATGTATATCTATAAAATCTGAGTTAAAATTTATTTTTGCTTAAATATTGCAAAAATATGAAAGTAAAATATTGCAAGTTTTCACTAGGCACTATTTGAGCGATAGATTTTTTTTTTTTTTTTTTTAAATATGTTTCAATTAAAGAACCCTCTTAAATGCTTATTTTTTTGCATGTGAAATAGAATTTTTATGCATAAGCTGTATTGCATGCATAAAGAATCATGTAGTTTTGAAGTAACTTTTATGTTTGAAGCTAAATATAGAGAATTAATTTTTGTTTATAATTGCTGATAAAGGTAATTAATTTATTGCAAACAAAGACGAGATCTCTATTTTCTTTTTGTAATTTGCTATAAGGTATTCTTTTTTTTATCATTTATTTTATTTAATTGTCATGGAGACTTATTTAATTTCTATTCTTAAATTGCCAGAAGGCTGATGTAAGAAAGGTGCAAATTTAAGTTTTTTTCTAAAATTTATTATAGGATTATATTTATTCCAAAAGATATGTGAATATCTTTTGGAAAAGCAGAATATCATATTAGGCTTGAAGGTATGAGGAAAGGGCAATCAATTATTTAATGCTGTTTTTAGGTTCTAAGAAGTATTAATCAGTTTTAATTAAACAAATTTTTTTGGAAGAAATAGGTTTCTTCAAAAAAAGATAAGAATTTTTTTTTTTTTTTTTTTTTTTTTTGTGTGTGTGTGTGTAATTCTTAGATGTGAAATAAACTATAAATAATATTGTATGAATTGGCAGTAGTATAATAGTATATTTTATAATTTTAGTTAAATTCTACATAGAATGAAACATTTTAAAGACTAGCTTATGTAACAACTCTTCAGATTACTGTGAATTAAATGTAGCTTCTCAAATGCTCATTGTTGATATTGATAAATAAAGGAAGCTGTGAATTCTTATAAAGTAAGGATTTCCATTGATTTCTCTTCCGATACCTGCATGTAGCTTACTGCTTTACTTATCTTCATGCAACAGAGTTGAAATATTAAATTTGAAACCATTGAAATTGCTTGGACAATTGATAAAAATTAACACATAAATGTGAAATACTCCAAGATGATTTAGATGTAAATATGATGTAAACAAATATATAAAATAGGCAACAAGTGAATTATTAAAACAGTAATTGCAGGTCTGCTGAGCATTCAGATTGATAAAATTTATGCTTGATAAAATTTAAATGAATAATTTGAATATACATATGAAGGTTAAGTATATTATTAGAAAAATATTGTAAATTAGCTTAGCTTTTCAGTTGTACTTGTGATGCATTCAAATTTTTTTTTTTCCATATATTAGGAAAGGAATGTTAGTCATTAAATTTCTTTACCTTCTTTTCTTTTCTTCTTTTTTTAAGCAAAAATTTTTAAGTTTTTAAAATTATTTGGGGGGGGGGAGGTTAATAGTTGTATTGCTCATTTGATGTCTTGATGTGCAGAAGGTCAAGAAATAACTAAAGTGCACTTCACTTTAATGTGCATTACACATGAGATCAGTGTAGTGTTTGTTAGATTTTCTAGAAAGTAAATCTACTTTTATAAGAACAATTCAGAACTTTTAAGTGATTAGATTTTCTTATAGAGATTAAGTGTTTACTAATACATAAATAAAATACATTTGCTTTATAAACTGGCATTGTTTAGCAGGTAATTTTATTATTCAGCTTATGTTACCAAAGCATGAAATAAGATTTTGTTTAAAATTTTGTAAAGCTAGAAAATTAAACTTAGGTTGTAGTTTTTTTATATTATATGTATTTTTTTAATGGAAACATGATGTCTAAATAGTGTAAATTAGAATTTACATAGTTTGAACTCTTTCCTATGATTATCTGGCAGTTTTGTGTGTTAGAAGAATATTAACAAAATAATTTTGCTTCCTAGTTTGTAAGCCATCAGTTGTGAATTAATTATAGTGCAAAAAATATGTAGAATGAAACTTAGCCATATTTGTAATGAATTTTTTCTTTAAAGGAAGCAGCTGTCTTTTAGATGTTATTTTCCCATTTCCTTTAAGCAATTACATTAATCATTCACGTTTCAAAAGGTTAAATTTGTTTTGAATTGTTTTTACCTGTAATGTTTGTACAAATTAAAAATAATGCATGATACTTCAAAGCAATAAGTTGCTGTAAATTTAATTATCTCTACTTCAATCTCAGGTAAAATTTGCTGATCAAACTGTGTAAAATACTGTTATGTATTTATGTTTTAATATGTACATTTTAGAAAGAAATTTGGCCTTTGAATTTATGTTTTGAATGGTGCTTCAAAGTTTTTTAAGGAATTACTTGAATGTTAGTTACATTTGTATCTTACTTGTACAGATAATTACTTTATAAGAACAAAAATTTTGTATAAAATGTATATTTTATAAAATAATGAATTTTTAAAAAATTGTAATGTTTTTAAGTGGTGCTTATAATTCATCTAGCATAAAATCTGTTATATATTTTCAGTATCAGTTTGTTGAATAAAATGTTAATGCAAGAGAGAATTAAATTATCTTTTTATTTGTCATTAATAACTAAATTATGTTTATTATCATAATAACATTATGGTATTCAAAATAGTTAATTGTGTGTAGTTTTTATTTTCTAAAATATTGGCCCTAGACATGCATATCTAGCTACAATTTTCCAAAACAGTGGAGAGAATTTTATGAAAAGTGACTCACTGTAGATAGGAGTTTCATGTAAACATAAAAAAGTAAAAAATACAAAGTCTGCTTTTAAGTTCAGAATTTGATGATAAATATTTTTATGTAACCAACTGTAAATTTAATATTGAGGGCTATTCTAACCAATAAGGTACCGCTGATGCAAAAACAAAAAACTTTTGTTTTGTACTTGTTAACTAAATGTGATTGAAAAGTGTTGAATTTCAGTAGATAATAAGCAGTGAAAAATTGTCTTGAGGCAGTAAATTTATTTTTCTATTTTTAGAATATCTTCATGAATTGGTCATTTAAAAAGTCTAAAATATTTTATATTTAATTTATAAGGATCATGAGTATAGTATAACATCAGGAAATTTTGCTGCATGAAAGCCATATGAAAAGTTGAATTTTATATTAAATCCACTCCACTTGTCTTTCCACTGGTGGTATCAAATTGTCTTAAAATATTATAGCTTATTCTGAGAAACTTTAATTATAAGGACTATTTTTAAGGAAATAAATGCTAATTTAGGGTCAATATTTATCCTCTTCTACAAAATCATCTGTATATACTAGGATATTATTCCGGTCAGTTGAATAATATGCTTGTAAATATGTTAATATCCAAATTGTTCTTGTAAATAAGAATAACAGTTTGGACTGATATTTTTTACAGGAGTTTATTCCATTAATAATAGAGACTGCTGAAATGTTTCACCAAATAACAGCAATGAATTGAATTAAGATGTCTTAAGTAATACATGTGTTTCAGAGGCTTAGAATGTCAGAAGAAGATGAGCAATTAGAGTAAACTGTTAGGAGCACAATAATGGAACATGTTTATGCATTCAATTGAAGAAATTCAGTGCCTTATTGGTAAAGGGATTAATTAAGTTATCATTAAAGGAAATTACTGACATTATCAATGTGTCATTTGGGATAAGGCAAAATCTCCTAAAGCCACAAATTGTTGCGAAGGCTTTCATAACGTACTAAATTCATTATTTAATTGTAGCCATCCCAGTGGGTTTTATTTGACAGACTGAAAAAAGATTTAGCCTCTCAACCACTTGTTATTAGCAAAGGTAAATACAAGATGTACTGCAGTAAAAAAAATAAAATAAAATAAATAAAAATAAAAATAATAATAATAATAAACCCTTACATTTGGTAATTGCGAATTGCATAAGAAAGTATGATGAAATCAATGATAAAATTAAATATTTTATGTAATTTGAATAAAATAATCATTTCTATTTGATTATTTTACAAAATATGTAACTTATATTTATTATTATTTTATTTTTCACAATTAAAAACTGCATATTCTGTTTCATTTTTACTTCCTTCCTCCTCTTCTTTTCTTAATTCAAAACAGCCCATTTGTTAATCTTATTTAGCAACTCAATTTACACATAAGTTATACAGTTTCTGAAATATATACCATAGATATTTTGGTAATTTAAATATTTTTCTGTAGAAAATTCAAGTAGTTGTACAATGTTCAAATCTATTAGTTATTGATTCATTAATGTAAGGAAATTTCTATGTGAATTATTTATCAGTGGGCTTATTTTCATGAGAGCGTATTTCTATGTGAGGTCTTTTCCGTTTGAACATATTTCTAAGTGTGCATATTTTTCCATGTGAGCTTTTATCTATGTGGGCATATTTCTGTCTGGGCTTTTTTCCTGTGAGCATTATTCCTAGAAGTCTTTTTTCCTAGAAGCATGAATAATAACTGATGATGAGAGTTGGATATGTGGCTATGATTTAGTGACTAACAACAGGTTCTTAGTTATGGCTTCAGAAAAGTGCAAATAATACCAGCTTTCATATAATCTAGAACAGTGGTTCTCAAACTTTTGACTAACATGTACCACCTAAACAAAAATTGAAAAACTTTAGTATCATCACTACATTTTACAATGATTTTTTTTCAATTTCTTAATAGAAATATTAAAAAAAAATATTTTGCCATTTGCACAACCTATTCACTATTTGTATTGTATATCTACACATAAAAAATATTAGATTAATTGGTTACCATTTTAATTATCAAAATTCAAGTTATAGTACTGTAATTTTAAAATTAAATGCAAAATTTGGGCATTTTTAAGAGATATCAATTTTTTTTTTTATGTCTGGTCTTATTTGACTTAGTTTTAACTGTAAATTAGGATCCACTTTTAATTTTATTCTGTATTTATTTTTCAAATATAACATGGAAGAAAAATCCTTGTTCACACAAGTAGGTTGTGAAGAAAGGAAATAAAAATTTAATAGCTTTATTTGAAATGCCTTGAAATTCTTTTTCTGAGTTCACCAAAAGTTAGCAAGTGTGTTATTTTTGAAATCTTCAGTTAAGAGTTCGATCACAGGAAATTTCTATGAATTGTTCTTTTTCTTCATGAGATAAAATTTCAGGTACATTTGAACAGAATGGATTTATAATCCAGTTTTCTTTTTCTACAATTGACGCAATTTTCAATACTTTCAGAGCGCTCCTGAGTAAGGTGGCCCTTCCCGCACTTTGCACAGGCTGGTGGATATTTGCAAATTCGACTTAAATGACCAAAGGCCTGTCAGTGATAACAACGCCTCACTTTATGAAATTCTCGAAAGAAGCACGATGCGAAACCAATATAGGTCTTCAGGTCCTTCAACAATTGTGCCTGTTCTCTAGGCACCTCAACAATCCATTTCACATTTAAACATTAACCGCATTGTCATCAGATCGCAATCTTGATTGCCTTACTCTGTATAATGTTGCTTCATTCGCCGAGTTCGCAAATGTATCTTGTGTAAAACTGTACATAATTTTACACAAATGCGTGGTTACAAATCAAGGAAAAGTTAATTTATTGGCATATCTGTGTGTATATATATTAATTTTGAAGAGGATTGTAGCATTTGGTGATAGTTTTAGTAACTATAAAGCTCTCCTCAAAAATTTTTGAAAAGTACATGTTACAATAATATGCGGATGACAAATAAATTTATTTAATTTAAAACATCTTAGCGTTTGGAACATAAAATAAAAGTAGCGAATACTCTTATCTAGGGTATCGAAAGACGTATACAATTTTAAAGGCACCGTAAGGGATTTTCATTCTTTAAGCAGAACATTTTTGCTAAAATCAATATTTTTGTAGTTCAACAGCTTAGAATTTTATAAAACGAATTCATAATCAAAATTGCTGTTGTCAGTTATCGAAAAATAATCGAGATGGGATTTTTGCATAAATGTCATTAAACTATACAAATTGCTATTATCCATCACACAAGGAATGTTTCTTTTATGCGAAAGTGTCCCGTTTTTCGATTTGTATGAAATACTATTATGTGTGTGTCTGTCGAAATACTATTAAAGCGCTGTCAAGGGAGCTTCTGAATGTATACAAAAAACACCCCATCTGGAGACCGAAGCCTCGGAGTAGTGCTTCATTTGTAGTACGGAGTTGGCCCCTCCTTCCTTTCTTACCTCCATGATTAGTTTATCTATCATGGAGGATACAGGGTTATCAGGAAATAATCATTGAATTAAAAAATTTAATATTTTCCATAATTATTAATAGAAATTATAATTAATATGTCACTAAAAAGGAAAAATGTTAAATTTTTAGTTTGTAACATTGCCTTTTCGCAATATGGGGCAGCACTTTGTTATTAAGCTGTTTTTGAAATTTTGAAAAGAAGTGGAAATGGTGTCTAAGTAGGAGGAGCCTTTTTGTGTGTTTCCTTTGCAAGAAGTCAGTCAGTAATCACTTTTCACCATGAATTAAGGAGAACGTAACCATACAAATAAAAGCACCGAGAACTCAAAGTATCAGAAGGTGATACAGCCAATTCCAGGAAACTGGATGCTTTAGTAAAGCCAAAAGTCCAGGGCAACCAGCCTTCAGCAAAGAATGTTGAAATAATGCGAGAGACTGTTTTACGCAGTTGAAGAAATCGACAGTTTGTACTAGTCGTGAACGTGGAATAAAGCACTCTACCATTTGGACTGTGTTGAGAAAAAAAATTGTGTTTTAAACTACAAATTGCAAAGCATGCGAAGCCTAGCGATGAGTTGCAGCATCTCAACTAATGCCTTTTCATGTATGAAACGATGCAAGATGAACATTTTTGCAGTCAACTCGTATTTAGTGAGGAAGCCACCTTTCATTTTAAGTGGCAAAGTAAACCGTCATAACGTGCTAATTTGGGGGGAGGGGAAATCGGAAAATCCCCGTGCTTACGTCGAACACGTTAGGAACTCACCAAAAGTAAACGCCTTTTGTACAGTATCTCCATCAAAGGTTTACAGACTATTCATTTTTGCCAAAAAATCAGTGAGTGGTCGTCGTCGATATGCTAGAAATTTGGCTTGTCACTCGGTTGAAAAAAGATATTCAAAATACCATTTTTCAACAAGATGGTGTATCACCACATTGGCATTTGGTAAATTTCTTAACCGAGAACTGCCCCATCATTGGATAGGGCGCAGTACAGCCGACGATTTGGTCCTAAATAGCTACGCTTTGGTGATCTTCAATAAGTCACTTACATAGTCCTCACACATTACATCTATTACCCAGAAGTTTCCGAGTTCGTAAAGCCAAACTATACCCCTTAATTGCTCGAAACAGTGTATTATCTATAGATGACAAAGTTGCTCATTTACAAGTCCATTCTTCGTTCACTTTTGTGTTATGGAAGTCCTGTTTGGGAATATACACAGAAAACTAACAGAAAAAGATTGCCAGGGCTGCCAAAATTCTCTTCTACAACAAATTGTAAATGCTGAATGGTATGCACGAAACAACAGAATATACGAAAAGTTAGGCGTTGAGTTACTGCTCACTCGCTATTATAAATGAGCCAAAAAAGTTCTTAAAAGGCAGTAAAGTATTGATAATCCCAGCATTAAAATCCGTGATTACGACTATAATAGCTTGGAGAATATGGACAGGCCTATGGCCCAATTAATTGGGTATATATGCAACTCTAATAATATAACCCTTGTAAATATGCAACTCTAATAATTTGATATTTGTATTTATTTTTTAAATATCATCAGTCCTCTTATTCGCTATTCTTTGAATTTTCTGTTAGCATTCTCATTTTTGTGTATGTTAAGTATTTATTTATTTATTATTCCGCCTGCTTCACCTCTCAATGAGCACTACAGGTCAGTCATGTTATTCTGATCGTTGCACCAGCAACCTTTTTTGGTTGTTTATCTTTTCAACCTTATTATTGATTAACAGATTTAACATTAATTATTACTTTTGTTGGGTGCTCCAACTTACAATTTTGGGGTATGTTGTAAGGATCTTAAGTTTTACTAACGTTTATTTTATTTTAAATCTTTACTATCACTTCTTATTTTCTACTTCCGGCCAGAATTAAAAGCGTTAACTTATTTATGCAAAATTTGTCTGGCGAACGCCAAGTACTTAAGTTGTGGCTTCTTGCCAAGCGAGAGAGAGGAAGGAGTTACTCGAAGCAGGCCGCTTGCCTTAGAAGTTTTACTCGGTTGCTGTTTGCCTTCCAGGCCAGAGGTTTAATCCTCGTGATAATTTTAAACGTATTGTAGTATTAACAGTTCTCTGTACTACATACGGCTTCCTGTTAATATAAGGCCAATCTTCCACGTTTATTATTCCAAATTTAAGTTAGAGTTTAGTTATATTTTTATATTCTTACGTTCAGACCACAAGTAGTTGGTCTCTGTATTCCGAAGTACGGAAATTATTGTAAAGAGTGAAAAATAAAGGGTTTTGTATACCCTTCCTGTGTATCTTGTCTACTTCCCACAGTTCTTGAACATAGCTTTAGTAAGCTCCCTGTTCCGAGTCAGGTCCTTGCATGTTCCCAAAGAAAGTAAGACGGAACATTGAACCTGATAATGTTAGTATAAAATTAGAAAAAAGGGTTAGTTAGTTTAGAGATAATTACATATATACAGGAATTGGCTGACGAGTGGTGGTGTGCCAATCTCTCGCTAATTCAATGGGTGAAAGATCTGATGATTGTGTTTGCCATGGAAACAAACATCCTATGTATAGATGAAGGTCAGACAGTGTTGGCAATATGCGGTTACCCATCGTCTTGTTGAAAGTTAGCGTCACGCATGCCTCGAAGACACAGCACAGCCATGGACTCATCAGAAACGTAAACCGGCTGTCGACATTACCAGCTATGCGAACAAGAAATGACTGGGATGCATCTTCAATGGCTTCCCATATCAGTACGTCAGGTGCTCGGCCGGTATGACGATGACTAACGCAAGCTGGCAATGTTCGCGTTAGCTTTGGTTCCTCCACATATGGAAATGTCTATAGTGATGTTATACACAGAACCGGGATTCGTCTGAAAACATACTGTGGTGCCTTTTCCGACTCCAGTGTCATTGTTCTTCGCACTACTGTAAGCGCGCCTGTCTGTGCTGCAGGAAAGGAAGCCGTAACCAATGGTCGCCTTCCTGACAATCCATAATGTTGCAGACGTCGTCGCAACTTTTTGTGCAGACATTTGTCGTGCTGCCACCATAAATGGATGCTGGGGGGCAGACTAAATGTTGAATTCTCTTTATTTAAAGTCCAATGTTTTGTTTGGGTACCATTATAAAGCTTAGACTTCTTTGCTAGTATAAAGGAAGTCCAAACTCCTAACAGACTTGGAACCCTTCGTCTGACGAAGCCTTAAGAACGTTTTACTACAATGTCTTAAGAACAAAAGACAAACACTTAGTCTTAAGACACAAAGGTCAAACTACAAAGTATACTTAAGTCAGAACACAAATGCACGATTCGTGCTTACAAATGAGCCAATCACTTGTGGCGCGGTAATTGAAAGCAACAATAATTTCAAATTTAAAACTTAGTAGTCAAGGCTATGAAAATAATTTAACACAAAGTTGGCTCTTTCACTGGAGTAACAATTTAAGTGTGAACAACTATAGTGGAACCTCGAAATACGATCACCTCTATGTGCAAGAAATTCGAGATACGAAGAAAGTATGAGCGAAAAATTCGTCTCTAAAATACGAGCATTGATTTGAGTAACAAGCAATGAGCGAGGGTGTTGGTATGCGTGACGCCACTTCCCTATCCGTCTCGGCTTGGGGAATCCCTTCGTCAGATCACTCGGTGTTCTTTGATCTACATGTTTGTGCAGTTGTGAGTTAATTTTTTTTTTTTTTTACACTTAACGTGAAAGTAATTATTTCGCGATGCCTCCCAAGAAGATTGTTGCCTCAGATTGTGCTGCAAAGAAAACAAAGGAAGCCATGAGTGTTGAAATTAAGAAAAAAATCATAGATAAATACAAGCGTGTTGTAAAGAGTGACAAAATTGGCTAAGACATACGGCTGTTCGACATCGACGAGCTACACTATTCTGATGAAGAAGGAAAAAATTAAGAAATTTGATGTAGCCAAAGAAGTTACCATTACTTCCCATCACCGTCCAAAACGCCTAGATGTTGAGAAGCTGTTGTTGGTGTGGATTAACGAGAAGCAGTTAATAGAAGATTTGATGTTGGAAGCTATCATAAAGATAAACTACGGTTATATTATTTACCAGTGTTATGTATTAGAAAAATTGATTTTTATGTTGGCATTTTTATTGGTGCAGAACGAATTAACTGAATTTCCATTATTTTCAATGGGGAAGTTTGTTTCTAGATACGAGAAATTCGTTATACGAGGTCAATGCTGAAACGAATTAAACTCATATCTCGAGGTTCCACTATATAATACAAGGCCAATGAATATAATCCTATCTCATCTAGCTAACCTAAAAACGTGGCCTTGAGAGGCAGAAGCACGCTCTGTCTTACAGTCCGAAATATCTTCACCTTATATACTATCAAACTAATTTGCATTCTTGTGGGGAAACGGAAGAGAGAAGTGACAGTAAAGTTCTAAATAATTACAACTGGTTAAATTAACATAAACATTACAAGTTTTTAAAGGAGTGCAACTGCGAGCTCAGCGAGAGAGTAAAAAGTCGTAGCAATCCCTTTTGGGCGACCTTTAAAATCTGAAACCTCTCATAGTTTTTTAATATATATAATTTTATGTTCTAATGGCCACTTGCAGATGATGTGGTTGACACGAGAGATTTTTATATAACATTTTTTAACTACAGTTTATAGTAAATTCATTACTTTAACGTCAATATGTTTTCATAGCATTATTTTATAGTCTGTTTTTAGTAAAGAATCTCTTGTTACACCTAAGCAGTGACTCACAGAATATATGAAATACGACTGACTTGTATAAAATATTTAACTTCTTTCCCATTAAAGCCTATTGGCTACATATTTGCTAAACGCCTTACGCCCGTTTTCTTCTCATACACTTGGATATAAATTAATTTTGATTAACTTCTGATTAACCGTAATGTGCCTGAAAGAATTAAGTTTGTTTTTTACGAAACTATGGGTATTATTATCTGAAGCCATCGGGATAAAATAATATTCTCTATGAAAGGATAAAAAAAGGAAATGTTAAACGTATGGGATATCATCAGTGAGAACAGCTGATGTCAGAGCATTCGAGAGCTGTTTTTATCTATATCAGTACATAATTTAATTGTAAGTAAAAAAACTGAAAGCTTTCAGATTTTATATTATGACCAAAGGGGCGTTTTTTTAACGTTTCGTGTGTTACCTTTATTTGTTAAATATCATGTTCTTCGCACTTAAACCATTAAATTAAATTCAACAGCAGTATCATAAAATATTTAAAAGAGCATATATTTAGAATTTCCGATACACAGTCTCGCGAGCTGGAGATAAAAAATGTTTCTTTTTTTCCGTACAGTGTTGCCATTGCTCGATTTGAAATCGCTGAGTTTCTTATTAAAAAACCCATAAATGCTTTGCAAACTATGAAATAGATAATAAAATAAATTCCAAATTCAGAATCTGGGCTTCCAGATGCCCATATTCGGGTGGAGACGTATGTTATTCAAAATTTGATAGCTCTAGGTACCGTTGTTTTATCGCAATGCTAGAAACATACATACATTTATGCAGATTCTTCATTATTTAATTTCTTTAAATAAACACAGGGCTCTAATATTTGGTAGCAACAATTTAAAAAGTGATTCGCCATTTATAGTGAATCAACGCAAAGTGCCAAAACGAAATTAATAGGTCTTCTGGGTTAACGCCTATTGGGCTAATAAATAATTAAAACAAATTAAAAATGAAAAAAGAAAGAAAATCTGAAATGTTACAGATTTTAAATTACTTTCCATTTTAAATTACTTTCCATTTTAAATTTCTTCCTTTTTTGTTTTTTTAAATATATATATATATATATATGTAAGATAAAAATATATGAATCAAAATTATAGATTAAACTATAAACATTAATTCTTTCTCTCTATTCTAAAATCGTAATAACGTCTTTGCATTGCGTCATTTCTAGATCACTGTATGATCGGCGCAGCTCTGATGACGTAATCATTGGGAACTGAAACTGTCCTTGTAAACCAAAACTTTTCTCTTCGCGTGCCTCCATCTTGCATAACTACGCACTTCAGCTTTTGCTCTCTACTGTGCTAAGATGTAATTTCGCTGGCTTCCTTTCTATCTCAACAATATCTAAAATGTAAATCTTCTGTGGAAAGGCACGACTAGAGTGCCAAGTGATCTGTGGCCACACATGTCAATTGGAAATAAAAATGGAATTAAAATCGCCTCGACTGCCAAGTTCTTTAAATACTACGCAATCAAAATTCTTCTTCAATATGGATCTAAGCACGCATCGACACTACTTAAAGCATAAAATTCAATTCAACAGCAATATAGCAAAATAATTTTAAAATGAGCATATCTTTAGAATTTCCTATACTCAGCCTCGCGCACTGTATATAAAAATGGTTTTTTCTCCGTAGAGTGTTGCCATTGCTAGCTTTGAAATCGTTGAGTTTGCTAATCAAAAATTCGTTAAAGTTTTACAAAATAGGAAACCGATAATGAAACGAATTCTAAATTAGCCATATTCGGTGGAAGATTACATTATTCAAAATTTGATGGCTCCAGGTACCTTTGTTTTATCACAGTGCGACAAACATAGATACATTTATGCGGATTCTTCGTTATGTAATTTCTTTAAATATAAGACAGGGTGATAATGGTGGCCACAATCTGAAAAGTGAACCCAGATTTATAGCGAATCAACGCAAAATGGCAAAACGAAATTAATAGTCCTTAAGGGAAAATTGCCTGTTTGCAGTAAAAAAAAAAAAAAAAAAAAAAAAAAAAAAAGAAAGAAAAAAGAAAAGAAAAGAAAAGAAAAACAAGATCAAGCATATATTTACCAACCAAAGTTCAGATTCACAACAGAATATTTTTAATGACATATTCATCGGTTTTCATCTCTGAGTTAAACTGCATACTTGTAGCACAAATATTTCAAATGGCTTTCATAGCCCCATACGGCTTGTCAGCGGCCGAGGTCGGCCAGCGGCTACCAGTGTTCAGCGGCCGAGTCGCTGAACACTAGTAGCTCAGATCGGAGTTCGAATCCCGGCGAACAGAATGACTGTAAAAATGCTGATTTACTATATATCCATGTCATTTGTAAGATTCCTTCATTTTTATTAACCAGTTATTTTATGTTTGGGATCTTTACTGCCACTTCTTCCTTCTGTTTTCTTACCAGAATGCCAATTTAGTTCGCGTGTATTTAAGGCGAGTTTTTTGAGATTGTAAGATGGAGCGTGTTCTGCCTCTCGAGGCCACGGTACCAGGATTTCTAGATAAGATAAGATTTGTAGTCTTTGGCCTTGCATTATAATTGCCGGTAGTTAAATTTCAGACCGGTTAAGTTTTGAGTTAACTTTGCGTTAAATTGATCTGTGTAGACTTTGGATACTAGCTTATTTGGAATTAAATTTTGTATTTGACTTGCTGTTACTTTAAGTTATTTCGCCGCAAATGGTTGGTTGAATTGTAAACTCAAAGTCTGCTTTATTTAGTTTATGTTCTTATTTAATTTTAAATAAAGAGTATTTTAAACCCTTATACTTGTAGCACGAATATTTCAATAGCCTCTCTCTTGGCCTGTAACAACTGAAATGGAATTTCAATTGTTACTTATCGGTAATTCTCTGCCAGTCTGTCTAAAGTTTAGTTACAGTGTATGATTGTCAAAATGATATCTAAACTTTACGTATTCAAACAGTATGTGGGAAGCAAAAGTGCACAGACAACGTTAGAAAGAGGTAGGAACATTCTGAAATTGTAATCAAGAAAATGCCTTTTTTCACTGGCCTTTCTTGGAATTCTGGGAGTAAGATCTACGGCAGATGTTGATCGATCTTAAATGTACGAAGTTTCTTAAAACAGAACAGCGAATTTTACTAAAGTACTAAAGCTAGGATGCTCCTGTAATTATAAAATCTAACTGTCTTTAGGAACCTTGTAGATAAAAGAGTTGAAATGAGTATAACGTTCATTTTGATTCAACAAGTTAAAACAAAAAGTTTAGTTAAAGTTAGTTAAATTCAGAGAGTATAACTGAATATTTCAAATTATGCCGGAGCTTATGCCGGAAATTGTATAAAATCCTTGCTAACATATCACTTAATAATAAAAGGAATATTTATGGGAAGTTTAAATAGGTCAATTATTTTAGTTTTGAAATTAGGCAAATTCGAAATTTTATTGAAAAGTACAGAGAAACAAAAGAAAATGCTCTATAATTTTTAAGGAAGATTGATGCAAGTTTCTTTTAAGGAGGAAACGAATCAATGTAATTTAACAGTTATGACGAGGTAAATCAGAATAATTTCACGGTTATTACAAGTTGGCTTCTTCTTTTGTACAATTCTTACCCACTAGATGGCGCGATTAAGCCCTCAGCGGTACGTTTACGATTAAAATCCACTGCCTGACGATTTGAATGTTGTGGTTACTTCGAAAGAGAGTGACTTTACATGTAATAGCTATCTTGACAAGATCCACGTGACATAAGCTGATCGAAGGCATTCAATATAGTTCTAAAATCGAAATATCATTCCCTTAGTTTGACAGAAAAGAAATGGTGGACGTTAACCCTGTTACAGAAGACATCGCGGACTTCCAAGAAAATGAGAGGCCTCCATCTGAGCAGGTATTCAGTTTGTTGAATGTTTTCTTTTTTTTTTTTTTTCAAAGAATACTCTGTTGCGCAGATGGATATGGTCGAAATTTGATTGGTTTTTAGACGAATATTATTTGGCAGGTTGCCTTATTGCCCTGTTAAATTTATGGCTATGTAAAAGTTATTCACGATAAAAATATTAAATATGACATGTATATCAAAGGAAAGAGGTCATGAATACTGTTTTGTTTATTTATAACATTTATTCTTGCAGTTAATAGTTTTAATAGAATTTTAAATATTAAATACTTTTTCCGTATTTTGAGAAACAGGTTTCATATATATAATATATTGATAAATAATGATTGCATTTTGCGTTCAATTTACTATATTATTGATTGAAAATGAACGGAAAGAGAAATTCGTTTCACGAGGAAAACCTCGTTTAAAAGGAAAAAGTGATATATAAATAAACTTATATTTCCAATAAAAAACATGATTTTATGGAATATTATGGCTTTAAGTTAAGTTATCATAATGTTATTAAGTTTTTATTCTGTTATCGAATTTTTGGAATAGCCCTCAATTACAATATTTTTTTATACATATCCTCTTATGTCTCTCACTCTCATAAAAATTAATGGCTCTTCTTCCATACTGAGCGCCGCCTGAGATAACCACTGACCTGACTTTGTTGTAAAAGTCTTACAGCGTTAATAGTCATCCTGGCAGAAGGGAAAATTTCCTCCGTGTAAAAATATACATATAAATATTACATGGGCATACAAGGCCTGTGTATAAGCATAGATATGTTGATTACAATCATTGTCTTGTACAAGTTACATATGATAGATACATAAAATCATGACAGCTATGTGTACATTTAAACATTATATGAATTCATATTTACAATACTTTTACTGAGATAATCAAATTAAACTTGTAATTCATTTACACATTGACTGGATTTTCAATATCATTTAAACTGCATTACAATATTATTTTTATCAAGTACATACAAACTGGATAGTAATATGCTTACATTACAATAGTTTTGCTCTTACAGTCCTGTTATTATTCTACGGGGTGAGCTATTTTCCTAGTGTTCATATTCAGCTGTAGTAGTATTTTGAATTGCTATTAGAATTATGCTGCGAAGATACAATTCTCAAGAGAGGGGAAGAATTTCTTAGTATCTTGCTGAGCAAAGCCTGATTACCTCCTCTATTTTAGTTTTCGTCTGCTTGTTGCCGCGGGTATTCTCCGCCCATTGCGGCCAGTATTCACTGCTTGGCATTTTTAAATGCAGTTTATCGGATTGTGGGCAGTTGAAGAGGAAGTGATCTGCATCACCTACCGCACCACATTCACACAAATCTGATGCTCGTATGCCGAATCTCTTAAGATAATGTGGGAAGGGACCATGGCCATTGTAGAATTGAGTTTGTGCTCCGCTGTATGTATTAACTGAGCACGTGACTTTTGGAAAGAACTTGTAGGTTCTCCTCCCTGTGCTTTCCCTTTCCCATCTTTTCTGCCATTCTTGTAAAAGGTTATTGAGCGTGATTTTTTTTTTTTTTTTTTTTTTAAATAGGACTGCGGAAAATGCCTGCACTAATCTGCTCTAATATCAACGCAAGCATCAAGAAAATGCAAGACAGCATGTGTCTGCATTCAGCGGCTGGACTCTGTATGGACTCGAATGCGATCTTTTGCCACATTCATTTGCCACATGTTGATGGCCTATTGATGCCTGCGAGAACCTACGGAAGAAGATCAGTATGGAACCGCTTGAGAGCTTGCTAAGGAGTTAGACATCAGCGCCATGTCCAATTAGTCGCGCTGCGTTTTCCAATCTACTGGAGTCATTGGCAGCAGATTTAGCAAGCAGGTCCGCCGCTTCGTTGCCAGTAATACCCACATGAGCTGGAACCCAGATCAGGATAGGTTTGTCATCTGGTGGGATACTTAGAAGAATTTTTTGAATATCTTGCACCAAAGGACTCTTGTTTTGTGACCTCGGATGGACTCCAAACTTGAGGCAGAGTCGCTATATATGTTGACCTTTAATCCTAATTGATATTTTGCCAAATTGATGGCTGCTTTTAATGCAAGAAGCTCTGCCTGAAAGACTGTATTTTTGTCTGCCAGTCGTCTTTCCCAAGTTTTAACCACTTCTCCTTCTTGGAGTACACAGTAGGCGCAGCCTGTGCCTTTTTCCGTCTTTGAGCCATCTGTATAAATAGCAAATGCCTTCTCATTTGGCGGCGTGTATTGCATGTATATTGTGTGCGATAAATCAGTATCTGCAGGGTGTCCAGGCTCTTCTTCCATACTGTCGAATTTGGAATCTGAAATAATTATTCTTTTGCTTGATGTATGTAGAAAGGAAATTGCTTCAATTATTTAGAAAATTAGGATATATTAATGTGTTAAATGTCCTTGAATAAGATTTCAATGTTAGAACTTAAAAAAAATTATCAGTGTTGTTATTTACAAAAAAAAAAAAAAAAAAAAAAAAAAAAAAAAAAAGTTTGATATTCGTTTTAATATATTAGAGGCAAAAATTTTATTAGTTTTAAATAAATGTAATCAAGTGAAGCTAATTGTAAAACTGAAAAAAGTTCGGCTTTTTTCTTTAATTTTATATAAAAAATTCCTAAAAATAAAAGTTAATAAAAGCCTTAGAGTAATATCGCACTGTCAACTGAATTTTATTTCGATAACTTCAAGTTAGAATCTAATATGCACAGAAAATTTGATAAATTTTAAAACCTTTATTTGAATTGAATTATTATTGAATAACTTTTAATACCTTTATTTGAATTTGCTTGACAGTATGCTCTTGTTTTACGAAGAAATGTACCGTAATTTTTAAGGTAAATTTGTTTATCTTAATATCGGTTACCCGCCATAGCAAACACCGTCTACTTAAACAATTCGCGTTGGCGCGTTTAATCAGATTTTGTCAAACGACTTTTGACATCGGAAAGAAAGAGATTTGCTTTAGAACACTGAGTTGGGAAATTTGTAAAAAGAAATATCGTGATCATTAAGTACAAGATATCTAAAATGGAACTATCATGCTACCAGATTAGAACCAACATTTACTTCTAGCTTTGTTGCAAAACGTCAGCTACAGAATGTCATCAAATCATGTATACAGCTTTAGGTACTAATGTTATATGACACTGTGAAGGTTTGGTACCGAAAGTTGAAAAACAAGGACTATGACACTGAAGAAGCAGAGCGTTCTGGCAGGCCTATTGATGTTGATGGAATATTGATGCCTGCGAGAACCTACGGAAGAAGATCAGTATGGAACCGCTTGAGAGCTTGCTAAGGAGTTAGACATCAGGGCCATGTCCAATTAGTCGCGCTATGCATCGCATAAACTTGACGTACAAGTTCGATCATGCCGCTTGTGAACTGACTCAAGCAGATAATGACAGAATGTTGTTTGGGCCTGCACTAATCTGCTCTAATATCAACGCAAGCATCAAGAAAATGCAAGACAGCATGTGTCCGCATTCAGCGGCTGGACTCTGTATGGACTCGAATGCGATCTTTTGCCACATTCATTTGCCACATGTTGATGGCCTATTGATGCCTGCGAGAACCTACGGAAGAAGATCAGTATGGAACCGCTTGAGAGCTTGCTAAGGAGTTAGACATCAGCGCCATGTCCAATTAGTCGCGCTATGCATCGCATAAACTTGACGTACAAGTTCGATCATGCCGCCATTGAGCTGACTCAAGCAGATAATGACAGAATGTTGTTTGGGCCTGCACTAATATGCTCTAATATTAACGCAAGCATCAAGATAATGCAAGACAGCATGTGTCTGCATTCAGCGGCTGGACTCTGTACGGACTCGAATGCGATCTTTTGCCACATTCACCATATGGCCTTTGATGTCCATCCTTCGGACTTCTATCTTCTTTTCACACCTGCAGTTACATCTTGCTAGTGTTTCTACACTAGACGTCCGAAATGAGGTTGACCTGCTTTTGGACTCGTGGCCACTAAGTTTCTGAACCAAAGGCTTTGAAAAACTACCAAAAAATTAGCAGAAAATGTGAGATTTGGGTAGTGATTACTACCTGCACTAAAGGTACTACTTTTATGTTTCTTTTTCTTCTAACTTTATTAAGAAGATTATTTTGGGGGAAAACTTTCGTTGCAACTAAACATATTTCTTATACTTCAAGAAGGTTGCATCTATTTTCACAAAAATTTAGAATAAAAATTGGGGGGGGGGGAGAAGAGAATCATTCCAACTGAATTTAGTTTTTTTAGTCCAAAGGGATTTGAATCCCGAAGGACTATTAGTTTCGTTTTGGCATTTTGCGTCGGACTCATAAATGTCGGTTCACTTTTCAAACTGTTGCCACAAAATGTTAGAGTCCTGCATTATATTTGAAGAAATTAAATAATGAAAAATCTTCATAAATGTATGTATATTTCTCGTATTGTGATAAAACAACGGTACATAGAGTCATCGAATTTTGAATAACGTAATCCTCCAACGAATATGAGCATGTGGAAGACCAAATTTGAAATTTGAAATTTGTTTTATGATCGATTTCCTATTTTTTAAAACTTTGACGAATTTTTGATTAACAAACTCAAGGATTTCAAAGCGAGGAATGGCAAAGTTGTGCAGAAAAAACATTTTTATCTCCAGCGCGTGAGTCTCTGTATCGGAAATTCTAAAGATATGCTCGATTTAAAACTATTTTGAGATATTGCTGTTGCACTGGATCTTATGGTTTAAGTGCGAGGAACATGATATTTAATAAAGAAAGGTAACACACAAAATGTTAAAAAACGCCCCTTTGGACGTAATTTAAAATCTGAAACATTTCAGATTTTGTTTTTTTTTATTTAAAAGTAAATTTGAAAAATGCCAAAGCGTTATTAATATATGTTTTGATTCGGAATTGGGGGCCATTCTTGCAGCAAATAAAATCATGGATAAATACATCTCAAAGATTCTGATATTACATTTTTTCGCATGTACTGACATTTGTCATTCACATCTTTCTCATCCGTCTTACCATAAACAATACCCTAGGAATAGCTATCTGAAAACTGAGACTTACGGTTATTTATGTGATATAAAGAATTTATTTGATTTAAAGTTTATAAACTGCATTTCCCGTAAAAGCTTCTATGCATTCAAATTATAATACTAATTCCTTTTTTCCTTTTAATTCCTTTTTGCATCTTCATTTCTGGAGCATTCTGGAGCAATAACTTAAAAGTAATAACTATGACAAAATAATAATAATAAATCTGAAAGGTTTCAGACTTTAACGGTTGCCCAAAAGGGTTTGTTAAGGTTTTTCTACGCTCTCGCAGAGCTCGCAGTCTACCTGTCTGGCTGTTGCACCCACGCCTGCTAACACATTTTTTTTTCTTTTTTAGTTTTATTATTAAGCATAATTTTCTTCGCACTTACGCCAATATGCTACACACTTCGCGCTTAAAATTCAACAACAAAATTAAAAACAGCATGTGTTTATGATTACCGATGAAGTGTTAATATTTTTTCTTATAAATTAAGAAAGCAGATACAAAACTCTTCGTTTTCAGCAAAGTATTTCACAAGGCTTGCAGATGTAAATAACTCACAGTACAAGGAATTCAACAATAAAAACATAAAATCTAGGCTTGGAAAGAGAATAGAAATATATATATGTCATGTACCAGCTTTTGTCCAGAATAAATAGATTGGTGAAGAATCATAGATGTAGTCGCAGCTTAAATTATCAGACGATAAGTTTAAAAAATCTGATGTGTACACCACATGACGTCCTTGTATTGGAATATTAAATTGGAATATTAAATTATACGCATTTTTTCTTACATTTCATTTAAACTTATTGGATTGAATTAAATCTACTTTGCCGACAGCGCATAAACCACAAAAGAATAAAGGCATTCTTTAAAATTCACTCTAGTATTTGTTTACCATAGCGACACTTTGGCGCTAGATTCACTTAACAGTATTAATAATTATATAACAATTAACTTATATAATTAGCTTGTATAATAATTTTATAACGGAAACTAACTGTTATATAATCCAATAATTATATAACAGTTAACTTATATATTTCGTTCATATTATAACTCATAATGCACAAAATTTATATCATTTAAAGAATAGAAATATCTAATCGTTGCCACATGTTCTATTCAAATACTATAATAAAGCTAAAACGATGTATAAAAGAAATTAAGCAAACGAAACAAAAAAGAAACAGTTTTTCACAGACGATTGAGTATTTTTCATTGAATTAAATCAGTTCTCACTTCGCGAGAAGGCAAAAATACATAAAAACTCAAAATATCTATATTAAAAACTACGAAGTAAATCTTAAACGCTTATTTCCTCGAAAAAAATTCCAGAAAGGATTAAGCATGATTTAAATAATAAATGAAGGCGTTATCTTTGTTGTTGCGAAGCTAAGTTTCTCTAGATTGGCAACAAATCCACTAGTCTGCTGCTGCAAATGTAAACAATGAATGGCCGCCGTCAAAAAAAAAAAAAAAAAAAAAAAAAAAAAAGGCTTAGTGGCACTTAAACAACTTTAAAATTGTTGATAATTCTAAACATATTACACACAGATTTACTAAAGGCATAAAATCCTTAACCGGAAGATAAAAACAACATAATTCAATCATTTTTAAAGTAAAAAATGTACAATTTACAAACATATAAGAATAAAGAAACTGAGATCACTGAGCCGGGTAACAGAGTGGATATCTATATAAATATATTTATATACGTTTGGTGCGGCTAAATGCAACCATAATAGGAGGTGCACATCTACATGTTATAGCAGTCCTATATACAAAATTTCAACATTCTGAGGCTACCCGTTTTTGAGTTATGCGAGATACGTACGTTCGTACAGACGCCACGAAAAATTCTCTTCAGAATTAATTTTAAAGGAGTTTTATAATTTTATTTGGAGGAAACAAGTCTTTTATTCTGTCCTTACGTACAGATATCACGCAAAAACATCGTTAAATTGCATTCGATAGCGGTCAAAATGGATATTTTCGTTGAAATATGCTGCCGGAAACTTTTCGCGATTACAATACTTCCTTTTTACTTCGTACAAGGAAGTAAAAACAGGATCCATTTATTATTATTCAGGAGAAATAGCAGTTACAAAATCAGATATCCGGAGCAAATAAAAAGAATTACTAATAACTTTTTGTATGAAGTTTACTGCATCGTTACATTAAAGAAAAGCCCCCGATATTCCTTTGCGAGTCCTTTTATAGCCTCTGGAAAGGCGAAGAAATGACGTCAGCCTCGTCAGCCGATCCAGTTCGCTTTAAATATTTCCAGAACATTCTATAACTGTACGTATACAAAAGGCGGGAAAAACAACTTGACTACGGGTCTGTGGATTTAAGTCCACGTACTTTCAAATAAGAGACCGTCGCCATTAAAAATGAAAAGAATATACAGTTAGAATTTTAAGTGTATTCTTGACTATGGAATTTTATTATTAATACTTGTAATAATAAAAATATTAAAATATACCATGTATTGTTAAAGTATGCTAATACTCATATAAAAGAAAATAAACCAACTTAAAATGATACAGTAATAATAAAAATTAAATAATACTTAAAATTAACACTGATACAAAGAAAAATAGTACGTCAACAGTACAATACATCAATACATAACGTAATCATACACGGAAAATATGCAATAAATGTTTAAAAACAAATAAAATCGCGCGAGTGTTAAATGTTATCATGCATTTTTCTATTTGTTTCAGTCTTTTTTCAGTTTATCATATCAGTGTATAGTTTTCTTATTAAGATGGCTTGCAAAATTTTTTTATGTGTTTTTTATTGATGTTTTCTGTATTAAGTTTATTAAACGTTAAATGTTAGAAACGTCTTTGAGCTTTTTAATTTTTCGCTTCATGACACGTTTTGTTCTCTTTCCGTGTCATGACACATTTCGTATCATTGTCCATTCCTTTTAAACTTACCACATTAATCAACTAGTACGTCCGTTAAACTATCAGTAGAAACAGTATGAGATTTTTTGTCATTTATCTTCTATGCGGCCGAGCACGTTTCCGCTTTATGCGGCATAAATCCCTTTCATTCACTTCCGAAGTTATAAAAAGTGTATTACTTATCAACAAGTGTGCCAGTTAAAATCACCTTTTAACAATATTTTGGCAATTTTTGATAGGAAAACATTCTATTCAAATTAATACTATTAGTACAATTAATAAAATACAATAGAGTTTCAGTTACTTATATTCCAGTTATCTGGAATTTTAATTATACGGATCATTTGCTCTTCTTTCTAGGCCAAATAAAATTAAGTACATTTTAAATTTATCACATACATTTAATTTTTTTCTTAAAAGATATTAAAATGATAACACAGTCAGCACATATATTTTTCAAGATGATAAATTAAGTAATAATATGTCAGATTATGCTACATGTAGGCTGGCCTACAGTATTCGGCAAATATGAAATGAAAATATCAGAAATAAAGTCACGAAATCTATGAAAAAAAGTCACGAAAAATTTTTATAAGTGAGTATAAATTTACCGTCCTTTAGTTATGCTAGGAACTATATCTTGGTGATTCTTTTCCCAAAATGGACTTAATCTGGTGAACTTTCCCAGCAAGAAATTTTTATCTTGAGGCATAACTAAAGTTTTATCAGCATTTAAATGTAAATCGCATCTTTTTATTTTTAGTTTGTTTATTAAATTATTAATTAGTTTATTCTCTGTGTATATGTACGTCCTTTTATAAGGTCATTTTCCTGTAGGCTTTTATCAGCAGAACGTGTAATATTTAGCTAATCACTTTCATTGCATAGTGATCACTTTTATAGCATTAATAATTTGCATTAAAGTACTAAATATATATTTAGCCTAAAGGGAAAAAATCTGACACCGCATGTGGTGTCAGATTCTGAGTGTCAGGTCTGTGGACACCGCATGACTTCATTGCATTGCCTTTTAAATTACACACTGTTTTTTTCGCATTTCATTTAAACTTAGTTCCTCGAAATTTATTACAAATATATATCTCAATCAACTAATTCAGTTTTCACTTGGCGGCAAAACAAAAATGCATAAAACCTCAAAATATTTTCATTAAAAATTGAAAATATAGAAAAATATAATACACTAAATACAGTTTAAACAATTAAAAAGGTTTTGGTTTAAGTTAGAAAGCTTGCAGTTCTCAGAATTTAGGTTCCCAATTAACTACGTCATCAGCGTTACACAAGCTTTGTGGCACAGATTAATCTAGAAATGGCGCAATCCAGAAATGCTGTTATTTTTAGAATAAAGAGACGAAATATCCAAATTAAAAATGAGGAATTAAGAGATTATTACTAAATTAAATTGTAAAGCTGATCATATTTTTTATCTTATATATATATATATATGTAATGATATTTTTAAATCAATTGATTAAATTAAATTCTAATAATATTGCTTAATAATGTGTTGGCGATTCTCTAACTAAATTGCATCCCTGTTCCTAAATTTTGGCGAAATCCTTTCTTTAGTATAAAATATATTAACCTGTTGGCGCCCGCCAAATCGCCAAAGTCATAAATCTGTCATATTACATAAAGCCCTTAAGAACACTCCTGATGAGAAGATAGCGTCACCTCGTGATTTCAATTAATATCGCTGATTGGATGAGCCTCGTGACGCACACATATGTATAAGTAGGGCTTCTGCTCAAGGTACGATTAGAACGCTTGTGAGATGGATGCTAAAATAAACCTAGCACTTTATATTCCAAAATTTGTCTCATTCCTGTTGCCCCGGCTGCACAAAACAAATAATGTATGAGAAATTACATTTCATATATATATATTCAGAGTTTATTAACTGTTTTTAGCAGCTGCCAGAATGTTTTTTCAACCGACAGAAGATGGGTCATATATTGCAATGATTTATAGTTTGAGCTGTGCTCTAATAACCCACAGAGTAAGCCGAAGATGCGTGCATATAGCAATGAGCCGAAAGTCCTTATTTAGTTGTAATTATTAAATTTATTTTAGTTGGCTTGTGAAGAGCGTATTAAGGTTATCGTGCAAGATTGACACCAATATAGCAAATGCAAAGTAACAACAAGACATTACGAAATGCACACAAAGAGAAGTTATACCATTAAACAATTAATTATACCAAAGCGTTCTACTGTAAGTGAAATATTTACAGGCTGGTAATAAATGCAGCATTTACACTAAAGGGTTCTATGCGACGCTTCATTACTCTTTTACAGCATTTATACTAAAGGGTTTAAAGCGACAATGTACTAATGTTTCAACGCGACTCTTAGTTGTCAAATAGAAGCTTTAATTAAGAGCTTAATGTTAAAAATAAAAAGCTAAAAAAAGTAAAAAGTATTGAGTATTGATTTAATTTATTATTATTGCTGTTACGGTTTAAGGTTTATCCAAATTTTTAACAAGTTGTTTTAAGTTAAAACTACTTTACTGTTCATCCTAATTTCAACTTACAATTTCCTACCAGAATGAGTTTTTGGAATCGCGTTTTAATGCAAATGAGTAAGAGTAGTAATCAAGTCGAAATTCCGCTGACTTGAGAGAGCCTCAGAGTTTCTGACTAGCGCGCGTTTGCCTTATACGCTCTAATACGCTCTATAAGCTGCTAATACGCTCGGCCGTATTACAGGCCCTTGATAGCTTCGCTAGCTTATTGGATATTTAAGGCCAGTTTACATTTGTCAAAGCTGCTCGCAGCGAGCCGCTCGTCCGGGCGTTTCGAACCGAGTGAACGGACCTGTACTCTGATAGATTGTTTACACCAATCAGAGTGGACTGACAACTCGCCTCCGTTTGTTTACGAAATGGATACCGACGTCGCAGCTGCAGGAAAGAATATGCATTGAACATACATAGATGTTCTTAGGCTGCAGTGCTTGAAGTCTGCGAAGCAATTTCAAACGAATTAATTCTTGGGAGGAAAAAAAAAAAAAAAAAAGAAGGGGGGGGGAAACAAAATCTGAAATGTTTCAGATTTTAAATTACGTCCAAAGGGGCGTTTTTTAATATTTTGTGTGTTACCTTTCTGTATTAAATATCATGTTCCTCGCACTTAAACCATAAGATCCAGTGTAACAGCAATATCGCAAAATAGTTTTAAAACGAGCATATCTTTAGAATTTCCGATACAGAGACTCACGCGCTGGAGATAAAAATGTTTTTTCTGCACAACGTTGCCATTGCTCGCTTTGAAATCCTTGAGTTTGTTAATCAAAAATTCGTCAAAGTTTTAAAAAATAGGAAATCGATCATAAAACAAATTTCAAATTTCAAATTTGGTCTTCCACATGCTCATATTCGTTGGAGGATTACGTTATTCAAAATTCGATGACTCTATGTACCGTTGTTTTATCACAATACGAGAAATATACATACATTTATGCAGATTTTTCATTATTTAATTTCTTCAAATATAATGCAGGACTCTAACATTTTGTGGCAACAGTTTGAAAAGTGAACCGACATTTATGAGTCCGACGCAAAATGCCTAAACGAAACTAATAGTCCTTTGGGATTCAAATCCCTTTGGACTAAAAAAAAAAAAAAAAAAAAAAAAAAAAAAAAATGGGTGCGTGATTGGGTAGCTTGCCGCGATGAATTAGGAGTATCAAATGAACTATTAAATGAATTTCGGACGAGAATGTCCAAAGTTATAAAAAAGTTATTGCATATCAGATACAAGAATTTAAAAGAAACTGAGTTTGAGAGAAGTTATTTAGTCAACTGTGGTTACTGAAAGTCAAATTAACAAAGTTTTTCTACTATATACAACTGTTTATTTACACCTAATTAATCATTTACAAAATAATGTAAAAGTAATAATGTGTTTTATTATTTATTAATAGAAAGAATATATTTATTCATCCAGAATCCACAGAATCAGTAGCTCTCTGTGCATGAATTAATGATGCAGAGTTCTGACTGGAACTGTGTTATTTCTAGAGAAGAATGCAAAATTAACACATGGAATATTTATTCAAAGCTACCATTAACACGACAGAAGTAAACTGTATGATATCTACCTAATTATTCAGAAAATCTTAAATAAATAAGAAGTAGCAAAAAACTTGGGAGCATTACATATATTACCACAGGTAAAAGAATATATATATTATGACATAGTTCCAAGAGGAAGATATTTATCGCAAATTGTTACTTTTGGATCCTACTGAAATTGTGTTTCTGGACAACACACAAAGTGATATCAACAAAATTAATAATGCGTAAATATAGTGATTATACTTGTAAAATGCTAAAACGGATAGTTTAAGGAGATTAGAATTCATCTAGCATAATTTGTATAAACCTTAATACACCTTCAGTTCTTGCACTCACACATCCAAGCTGAACATGTTTCACATCCAAGCTGAATTGTAACGAATTATAGCCCAGAAGGTTTTTATACGAAGCAAGAAATTTAAATATCCCCAATGAAACAGATCTACATATCTTTTTCATAATTTTTTTATTTTTATAGTTTATCATATATTTATTGCATCCTCATGTAGGGATGCTTGTAGAAAAATGAATATAAGCTCACATAATTATAGAAGTAAAACACTTCATAAGATGCGTACGCATTAAAAAATGCCATGGTTTGGCTATCGTTTAATCTCGGATTATAGAACTCACTGTCACGACGTCCCTGAGAACGCTGCTCGGAGTAACTGCCCAGAGAGATTTTTCAACAGGTTCAAAGTAGAAACGGAAGCGCTGACTCATCTCCCCTACGTTTGTACTCCGTCCAAGTGAGCGTTTACATTGTCAAAGAAATCGTAAGGAGCGACTCGCTCCGAGCCGCTCTGACAGGTGTAAACTGACCTTTAGCGGCCAGCTACTTAGAATGTTGATAGCTGCGGTTATATCTCTTTAGTTAAGCATTAGTGAGGTCTTATTATTTTGAGTTCAAGCCCAAGTAGAGGCTTTGCTGTACGCCCTGAGACAAGGGCCACCTGTTTTAACCCTTTATTGCTCAGTAGTCTCTGCTTCTGAACTACAGCGATTGTTCGCTTAGCTGTTCATTAAGTTCCTCCTCGTTTAGCTGTTAGATGAAGGAGTGGAACCTAACACGGTAATAAATTTCATTCTACTAATAAAATATAATTACTAGAACAATTCAGGGTTTCGGTTCAGGAGCTAGAACGGTCCGTAAATCTTTGCTTGTTGTTATGAATGGGTTTAAAGACTCTTGTACTGATTTCTGCATTGGTGGATTTTCTGTTGTTGTCAAATGCTTCACTTTAAAAACAGTAAATACATTTAGGATAGTCCTCTGGAGTCTTCTCTTCATATAGAAGTAAAGATTTTCCCTTTCTGATTAAGTTTTCCTTTCTGATGTTGCTTATGATGATCTTAAAAATTTTAATACCATACATATCATAACTATGTTGAATTGCGTAGTAAGAGTAGTTTTCGTCGGAAAGGGCAAAATCATACTTTTGGATATGCAGCTTGTTTGCGCTCGACATTTTGAAAGAAGAAGTTTCAAAATGGTAAATGTTTCTCACTCCAGTTTAAATATATTACAGTCTTGCCAGAAATTTTGATTACACAGCATTTACGTTTTTAATACTTTATTAAAACTGTTTTAAAAATGCATTAATATCCTATGTAACGTAAAATGGGGAAAAAATTGAAAAACAGATTTTTTTTAATTGAAAATTTTAAAATTCATTGTGCACCACATAGTATTACGCAAGGCTTACAGAGATAAGTTAAAAAAAAAAAAACAAATACAACAACACAACACAAAATAAAATAAACTTATCAAATTCACAGATAACACGTAAGAGACAATTTTTTTTTAACGTTTTGTAAGTTACCTTTATTTATTAAATATCATATCCTTCGTGTTCAGCAGTATCACAAAATAATTTTAAAATGAACATAGCTTTAGAATTTCCGACACACAGGCTCGCGCGCTGCAAATGAATTTTTTTTTCCATACAGTGCTGCCATTGCTCGCTTTGAAATCGTTGGGTTTGTTAATCAAAAATTCGTTAAAAGTTTACAAAATATGAAATAGATAATAAATCAGATTCCAAATTTGGGCTTCCAGATGCCCATATTCGGTTGGAAACGTACGTTATTCAAAATTAGGTGGTTCTAGGTACCGTTGTTTTATCACAATGCGATAAACACACATACATTTATGCAGATTCTTCGTTATTTAATTTCTTTAAATATAATACATGGCTCTAATATTTGGTAGCAACAATTTGAAAAAGGAAACGAAATTTGTAGTGAATCAGCGAAAATGCCTAGAAGAAATTAATAGTCCTTCTGTGGTTAATTGCCCCTTTGGACTAATGATCTGTAATTATGTTCTTTTTAAAGAAAATTGTGTGGTTGAGTCTGAACCTTTTTATACTCTAAAAGCCATCGAAAAGACGTAAAAGTATCCAACCTACAAGACGCCTGTTTTCTAATTACAGGTTCTGTCATTGTAAAAAGCACAAATTTATGAAAGAATTACACACACACACACACACCCACCAAAAAAAAAAAAAAAAAAAAAAACTAATGAGTGAAAATAACAGTTTTTCTTTTCCGTATTTTTGGAGCATAGACATTAAAATTAAAACAAAAGTGAGGTTGCATTGTAGAAAATGAGAAGTTCTCGACTAATGTTTCTCGTTAATGGTCATTGATGATTGATGAAAAACAGCTTGCATTATTTAACATTACGCTCTAATGCGTTTGATCGATTATTGATGTTTCTATTAAACATATTTCTTATGACTATAAGAAGAAAACTGTACAGTTTGTCAACCTAATTCATTTTTTGGGGGGGGTAAGAAGGGTCTTATTATTATTATTATTACTATTGTTTTGTAAATATATATGTAAGAAATCTGTTAGGAATTTAACAATATTATTTGGGATTTTTTTTTGCAAAAAAGAGAGACGTTTGACAGTGAGGAATCATATATAATTAGTCATGCCTGGTCCGGGAGTCAAGCATATTATCTTAGAGCAATCTGCTCGGCGTGTGGGGTTGCAACACGAGGCCGCATATAAGGAATATCCTAATATCTTACATTTTCGCTAAAGGAGACAAGTGGGAGGCCAGTCCAAGTCTATTAACGAATTATTGTCCACCTTTATAATTCGGGAGCTGGATGTTGGAAGAGAGAAGTTTAAAAAAAAAAGGAATTTTGAATACCATGAAGATAACGAACATGGGATGCATAAGAGCACACGGGATCAGCGTGTAGAGACATTAGGTATTTTGGGAGCAGTAGAAGTGAAAAATGAGCAACGCCTTAGCCGGGAATCTAAGCACGGACCCTCTGGAATACGCGCCCAGCATGCAGACCACTACACCACTAAGGCACGCTAAGAAGCCGGGAGAAATACCTTATATACTCCCTCTTTTAAAAGGCTGCTGGGGTTTTTAGGGGACCCAATCGCCAGATCCTGGGTGAGGAGAATAATAATCCAACACCCTTTTAGTTCGGGCGCCACTGTAGAGATTTAGGTATTTTTTGGAAAGCAGGCAAGATGAAAAATGAGCAAACGCCTTCGCCGGGAATCGAACCACGGACCTCTGGAATACGCGCCCAGCATGCAGACCACTACACCACGAAGGCACGCTAAGAAGCCGGGAGAAATACCTCATAAGTGTATTACTTCCTTACACCCAGTAACAACAAGTGGATACAGATGTCGAAACGAAAACTAAAATTATAAACATTATATATCTCAACTAAATCAGACAGAGATGAATCAGAAAACTGCTATCACATCTAACTAATGGAGATTAGAATGGGATTATTCACCGCCGCCGTTTCGCCGTCGCCGTAATGCCATTTTGCCGTCAAGATGTATTTTTCTTTAAATGCTTATATTATATCTTGCCATATCATATTAAGTTTATTTAGGTTAATAATTTTATTTTCCTATTTTATAATCGAGACACACTTTTTTTTACATGCCAAAATTTATGTTGCCTTATTATATTATTAAGCTTATTTAGTTTAATAATTTCGTTTACCTATTGTATATATCTGACTGTGTTTAATTTTAAAAGGAAAAGCTTTTTTAATTAAACACATCTTCTAAAATAACTAAAATTTTAAGTAAAACTGATGTTTTTTTTTTTTTTTTTTTTTTTTCTTCTGGTAAAGAGTTTATTTGGAATTTCCTGCTTGCATGAGTGATTTCTCTGAATTTATTTCTGAATTCTGAATTTACTTTGCATCTGCATAATTTTAGAAACGATAATATAACTTCTGTAATACGAAATCCAACGTTTTTGTTCTGTTTGATATTGACATAACTAACAATGCGTAATTTCTTTAAAATAATTATATGCATTATAAGCAACCTTTATTATGTATATCATTTCGACTTGGCGATGAAATAACGCGCCGAATAAACTGCTGGCGGCAAAACGGAGGCGGCCAGACGGCCACGGCGGAAAGTCCTACACCCAATAGAAAGAAGTAATAAATTTTAACTTTCTTTCCCGCTTAGATTTCACTATGGTTATTTTCGTAAACATTTTCCAGAGAAAATACTTTTACAACGCTTATGAGAATTTCTTTTAGATACTTGCTTAAGCAAGTTTCTTTAATGTTGGTCTAATCTCTTTTTACACAAATCTTTTATAATTTGCTTTATTTGATAGTGGCAAAGTACGCGAGGGCTCCCAGAGGGGGAGGTATGCCATCGTAGAGAATTTCCTAATGGGAATCGGCTCGTGTCCTCGCTACGTATAGGGAAAACAACGAAAACGCCTATGTAGCCAAATTAATTGCCGGGTATTTGAACCCGGATCAAAGTACAGTAAGACCCCGCTTAACGCGGGGGATACGTTCCATCAAAGTAGAGCGTAATGCGAAATAGCGCTAAACGAGGCTATCTTTACATGTAAATATTGGGGTTAGGGGAAGGTGGCTAGGAAATTGGTTAGGTATTAAATTTAAAAAGTATGTTTTTTTAATAAAAATAAAACCAAACATTTATTTCTTAAAGCCCAAATTAATACCACATTATTATTTCTTGCAAAAATAAAAACAAAATATAAATAACAAAATGAATATTCTTAAAAAAACAAATAAAATTCTTAGTCAGTCATATTTAGTTAGCCTTCCGCGTTTTCAGTGTTCTGCCTTTTTGTGACAAAACCATCTAATGTTGTTTGTCTTTTTCTTTTGCGTTGTTCTCTTAAAGGTTCTTCATAAACGGATAGAGCATCTCTAACACCACGCCTTACTTTTGAGCTCCTGTCAAAATTCGGATCATTTTCAATGAATTGATCCATTATTTCAGTTATGGTAGACAAACTCCTTTTTACAAACGCCATCGAAAGTTCTTTTTCTCTTCTTCTGAATCACTGCTGTCAACATTTTTGTTTTCTTCTTGTTCAGTTAATTCCTTGAGCTCATCATTAGAAAGACTAGCCGCTGCTTCTTGAATTATTTCTTCGACATCTTCCACATTTACCCCTTCAAAATATGTCTGTACAATACCGCACCAAACAAGAAATACAAGTACACTCTTTCGGATATGTATTTGAAACCTATCGCTGCATAATATTTCGGGGAATCCCCGTATGCTGCGAGCGATTTCGTGGAATCCCTGGGTTGAAATAAAAGAGCGCTAAACCGAAACAGCGCTAAACGAAACAGCGTTAAGCGGGGTCTTACTGTACCAGAATTCAGTGACTTTACCACTTGGCCGACTAGTGAGGAAAGCACTTGAGAAAGAGCATATCATTTTTGGTTAAACTGCATAAAAATTGCGTTCAGTCAGGTTCAACTGTCATCAACGCTCATGCATGAAATCACTTTCAATGAATAATCTGCGTAAATCGAAGGATGACTGCATATAATTTTAAATATTCATAAAGAAAACATTTGAATGTTGCTTATTTTTATGTTTTGAAATTTTTTGCTTTTCTTTCATATATTGAGCACTTTTCATTTCGTAATTCTTCTTAATATATTTGAAGGGCAGAATCGGGAAAAACATAAAAATAAAATAATAGTAAAAAATATAAAATGAAGAGGTAAGTATAGACAAATAACAATAAAAAATAAGAAATTATTCTTGTGAAAACACATGTAGATTTTTACTGGAGCTCTTGCACCTACCGTTATAAAAATATTAGAATCATTTATTAGAGAGCTTCTATTAGAGTTATCTTTCTGTTGTATTAAATTAAACAATTCAGTTATACGCTAATAATATATGAACAGTTACGGTATTTCAATTTTTTGCGATTTTATTGTGAAATGTAACTTTTCTCAGTGAAATCGAGAGAGCATAAATTTACCAGGTTTTAAAATTAGGCAGATTCAAACGTTTATTATAAGTTTAATTTCGAATTAATGTTGTGAGTATACCAACAGAAAATAATGCATATCTTTCGTTATTAACAATAAGCTGAATAAGCTATTCTGTTACGTTAATACCAAAATGCCGTTGTTTAAATGTAAGCTAAACATATATATATAAATGTTTATTATATATATATATAGAGAGAGAGAGATAGCGAATGAAATTTAAAACCAGTAAAATGCAAAATTCATTATAAAATATGTAAATAATCAACCAATAGTCAAAAGACTTACAGATATGGGAAATACAAGAAGTTTGAGTTTTAAGCTCAAGGAAAAGTGTCTAATTAATTTCTTTTACTTTATTGGACATGGGAAGTTTTTTCAAAAGAATTTGTTTTTATATATGTTAATTTTATTTTCGGATTTCCTCTGCATCGGGGAGGAGGTCAGAATTTTCGGATGAACTGTTATAATTAATTAACTTGGAATGGTTCATCACCTAATTTTGGATGAACAGAGATACAGTGGCTTTCCAGAGGAAATTAGTTCAGTTGAATGATCTACTTCCTCTTGATAACGTTGAATCAGATTGTGATTGCATTCCTCTTCCTATATATTTTTGCTAATTTTTGTATTTCCCATATCTGTAATCCTTTTAAATGTTAGTGATTATTTACATATTTACAGGAAATTCTGAATTTTACTGATTTTGAATTTCATTTCTTTCGGGTTGTTGTAGATTTGGTTCTAAAGTTCTTATTTTTTTGTCTATAATTGAATAATTTTCAGTAGCATATTGGGCGGAAATGATGCTGGGATAATTTTGTTTTAAAATAAAAATTATAGAAAGCTAAATAATAATAAAGATAATAATAAAATAAATAAAATAATATATATAAAGAAAAAGAACATTAACAACTGTTACACTATGTATTGAAAAAAAGCCAAAAGTTGTAAGGAAAAGAATTAGAAGTTAAGAGGTTTTGAGTACTTTTAAAAGAAAGACTTACAAACTGAAATTCATCGATTTTCATTAAAAAAAAGCTTCAAGGAAATCTAGTCCATAGAATGAAAAGTTCTTTAGACGGCGTGACCGAAAGAAACAGAGAAAAAAAATCTGAAACTTTCAGATTTTACATTATGCCCAAAGGGGCGTTTTTTTAATATTTTGTGTGTTACCTTTATTTATTAAATATTATGTTTTTCGCACTTTAAAATTCAATTCAACAGCAATATCGCAAAATAATTTTAAAATGAGTATATCTTTAGAATTTCCGATACACAGTTCGACGCGCTAGAGATAAAAAGGTTTTTATCTCCCACGTGGAGTATTGCTATCGTTTGCTTTTAAATCGTTGAGTTTGTTAATCAGAAATTCGTTAAAGGTTTACAAAATATGAAATAGATAATAAAATAAATTCCAAATTCCGAATCTGGGCTTCCAGATGTCCATAATCGGTGGAAACGTACGTTATTCAAAATTTGATGGCTCTAGGTACCGTTGTTTTATCACAGTGCGAGGAACAGTGGATGGACAAAAATATGGAAACACCTTGTGAAATGCATGTTTGAAAAGAAAGATTGATTTTAATGAAATATGTAGGTGGTGCTGGCGTTTTTAACTACTGACGCCACCTATACAACTTCGTAAATGTGCTAAACAGTTCAGTTGTTGTCGGAATACTGTTATGTGAAGTTGTCATTGCATTATGTCAGAGTTAACAGACTTCGAACGTGGGCAAATTGTTGGAGCACGTATGGTAGGTGCTTCCGTAAGCAAGGTAGCCGAGGTGTTTAGTGTTTCAAGAAGTACTGTATCGAAGATTTATTCCGCATATTTGAAAAGCGGAAAAACATCATCTGCTAAATCACAGCGCGGACGAAAGTGTGTCCTGAGTGATCGTGACAGACGATCATTAAGGGCAATTGTGACGAAAAATAAGAAGACCACAGCTGCAAAAGTTACTGCTGAAATGAATGTTGTGTTACGGAACCCTGTGAGTACCAAAACAATTAGAAGGGAGCTTCATAAACAGGGAATTGCTGGCCGTGCTGCAATTGAGAAGCCACTCATCGGTGATGCTAATGCCCGTAACAGGAAAAGGTGGTGTTTAAGTCATAAAGCCTGGACTATAGAGCAGTGGAAGCGAGTAATATGGTCTGACGAGTCTTATTTCACATTGTTTCCCACTTCTGGCTGAGTTTACGTCTGGAGAACGCCATCTCAAGCCTATAATACAGACTGCTTGTTGCCAAGAGTAAAACGTGGCGGGGGTTCTGTTATGGTTTGGGGAGCCATATCGTGGTTCTCTGCTAGCCCCATGATAACTGTGTCAGGGCACATGACTGCCAAGACTTATGTGAACATTTTGGAAGATTAAGTTCATCCCATGGTACAAACTTTGTTCCCCGATGGTGATGGTGTCTTCCAAGACGACAATGCCCCTGTTCACACAGCTCACATTGTCCAGGACTGGTTTTCTGAGCACGAGGATGAGTTGTCCCATCTCCCCTGGCCACCACAGTCACCAAACCTGAATATTATCGAACCTTTGTGGTCTACATTGGAACGGAAAGTGCGTTCTCGTTATCCACCGCCAACATCATTATCTAAACTTGCCACCGTTTTGCAGGAAGAATGGTATAATATTCCCTTGGCAAACATACAGGAACTGTATTTATCCATTCCGAGAAGACTGCAAGCTGTTTTGGATGCCAACGGGTTTCCTACACCATATTAAGCAAGGAAACGTGTTTTTTTAAAGGTGTTTCCATATTTTTGTCCAACCCCTGTATATATATTTATGCAGATTCCTCATTATTTAATTTCTTTAAATATAATACAGGGTTCTAATATTTGGTGGCAACAATTTGAAAAGTGAACCGACATTTAAAGTTTTCAACGCAAAGTGCCAAAACGAAATTAATAGCCCTTCTAGCTAACGCCCTTTGGGCTTATAATTTACGGCAGAGTTTTTTGCTGCCTTGTTGGAACAGTGTTTTCTAATCTTAAAGCCTGATTAAGATGAAAATTGTATGAACTAACGCGCTGCTCCTGACATGTGTCAAATAGTATTCAGGATCCTTTTCCAATTATTACAGGGAATTTCTATTATTCAGAAATTAATATTTCATTTTAGGAAAACAACATCTGTTCTTGGGCAATTTTTGTAGCTGTGACTACACTAAAAACTGATAGAAAAAGGAGACACTAAATCAATAGATATTTAACACCAACTCTGCCGTACGTTATTCATCACTCGTGTTTTCTTTTTAGTTTAGGCAGCTGATGACAATAAAACAAAGCAACAGAGAGTATTAATCAATATATGAATTTATTTTGTATTAAATTAGAAACCAAATATTTCATATTCACATTCTTCTTAATTTTCATTTTTTCATTCTTTCAAACTTCATTTTTTCATTCATTCACATTCTTAAACTTCATTCTTGCTTAATTTTTTACAAATTATATGTAGTATATTGATGCTAAATATTATAAATTAATGGAATGGATTCCCTGATTGGTTGAGTTATTAGCGATGCCAATTGCTATATCGTTTAAAGGAAAAGTTAGAATCCTGAAGAATGCAAAGATATTTGTAAATGTGCACTACCTTTCGGTATCGGGAGACTTAAAATGTATTCGAACCGAAAGTCTCCTCATAAAGTTGTTGGTAGGGAAAACGAGACAGAAAATATTAAAATTCTTCATTAAAACTGGCAGTTTTCATATTGCCATCTCTAAAGTGGCCAAAGTTTTCCCCAAAGAGAGGCGCGACCTTTTCTCTCTTGACCAAGATAAAATTCGCGTCTCTGATCTGAAATCTGTTGCTGATTAAAAGGACTAGACGTAAGAGTAATTTAATGGATTATCAGTAATGGAAATTATATTGCAATGGAAAAAATTAAAAGAACAATATAAATTTTAAACACATTCTTTATTGATGGCAAGGTTGGTCTCGCATTTGTTGTCTTCAAAAATGGTCTTGAATTTGAGCACTTTCAATTTAGAATCAGAGATGAATGTACCGTTTTCATAGCTGAACTTTTGTGCTTAAACTTCGCCGTCAAATGGGTCTCTAAACAAAACAGTGCTGTTTCAGACTATCTCATTTGTACTGATTCCCTTTCATCCTTGGAGATCTTAAAATGTATTTCTTCTTCTAATAATATCATTATCGAGATTCAAAAAGAACTGAAAAATCTAAAGGATAAAAATATTTCGGTTTCATTTTCATTTGTTCGTGGTCATACAGGTGTTGCTGGGAACGAACGAGCCGATTTCCTTGCTAAGACTGCGACTAAGCGGGAAATTGATACTTTTGTCAATATCCCTAATTCCTTCTATAAGAAGGTCATGTATGAAAGCATTGTGGAGTCGTGGAATCACGAATTTATTAATTCAAATAAAGGGAGTTTAACTAGAAGATTTTTCCCTTCTATTAAAATGAGATTGTCGTGTCATCATTTCTTCACAAATTATAAATTAACCCAGTTTCTTACTGGACATGGGAATTTTAAAAGTTATTTGAACAGATTTAAGTTGAGTCCTGAGTCTGTCTGTGACTGTGTCCTCGGCGGCGAGGAGAATGTAGAACATGTGCTTCTTCTATGTCCTAAATATGAGAGCGAAAGAAAAGTCTTGAAACTGGGACTGAAAAATTTTAATATTAACTGGCCTCCAGAGTTTTACCAATTTATTTCCGAGAGAAGTGCTTTTAAGACTTTTTGTCAATTCATTGTAGAACTGTGTAATCATCCTTAATTTTATTTCAATTTTCTCTTCTGTTTAGTTTGTATTGTGTTTCTTACTTACTTCTGTAAGCCCCATGTGATACTATGTGGTACATGGGGAACTTGTTGTGTTTCTTTTAATAAAAATAAAAAAAAATAATAAAAATAAAAAAAAATAATAAAAATTAAAAAAAAAAAAAAAAAAAAAAAAAAAAAACACATTCTTTACATTATACTCGTATAAATGACTTTTTTATATAATTAGCTATGTAATTTTAATTTGCTATGCGTATTACTTGGTACAAGGAAGTAGAAACATTCATATAGCGGATACCGTCAAATATTATACACATCCTTTGAATGCATTCTAGAATCCGTCTGCAATAAAACTGCTTTTAATTTTGTGACCAATTTTTAAGACAATTAATATACCGCTTCTGTGTTGAAATCACTGGTAAATTTTACATATTTGGTAGGTTTTCGGAAAGTATTATAATAAATACAAATTATCTGAATGTTCTAAGAATTTATGTCATACGTTGAATAAAAGTATATATGCAACGTTTTACGAATTTTAATAAATGTATGTGAAACATGCATGCATATATTGCATTTACAATTACATATAATTTATCACTTTTATTTAGACAATTTACAGCGCTAATCCTAAAGGTGAAAGGTAATAGCATTTACCGGTTCCATCATTTCATATTCGTAATTATCTTCAAACCGTAGCATCATATCGTCTACTATCACTCCTCACGCAGTAACAATATCTGAGAGTAATAATAAGTTTCGTGTAACGAAAGGGTTACTGACAAGAAAATTACTCTGTCATCTCTTTGTCTTCCGTTATTGATAACATTCAAAGAGAAAAAGGAGCACAATATTCAGATAATGCGTTTGCCGGTATGTATAATTTCACACTTCATAGTCATGAGATGGGTTTTGAAAGCAACAACAAAATGAATATTTTAAAAGGCTTTGTTATTTTGAGTAACCTTAAAGAAGGAGCATTTTTATGTGACCTACATTTAATGGTATGACCACTGCTGTCACGCAAGGTCACAAAATTTTGGAATTAAGTAAAGTCTTGCTTTAACTGAAACAGAATGTTTTCCTACTGAAGAAATAATAATAATAAAAAAAAAAAAAGTTTCGAAATGAAGGGTACTTTTTTTTAGAAAATTTATTGTAATTTGCAAGCAACTGTAATGCTTACTGAATTATTTCAACAAATGAAATAATATAATCTGAAGAGTAAAATACAGCTCATTGCAAATAAAAAATGCTTTGTACGGATCAGGCAATTTTAGCTAAGGACTACACATCTTAAAAGTATTTAGTTTATGATGATCTTTAAAATCGTTCAATAGCCATAAAAACATTTGTGGGGGTCCTCCCTTTTATCTATTAACTAAGTTTTGAGGAACCTAATGAACAGCTAAGCGAAGAATCGCTTAAATTCAGAAATAGAAACGCAAACTCAAGAAGGGCCCGTTTTCGTTGACCCCTTTTGAGAAATATGTGGTATATGTGATATATAAAGAGAAATATGTGCGGATAAAATGGTTTTACGGTATAAAATGTAATAATAACCAAAATGTAATGATATGATTGTTTTACGGGGCCAAATGTGAACCGCAATAAACCATAATACTTGAGAAATATAATGATAAAATATGTAATCTAAAAGAAATATGAAATTAAGGTAACTTACCCCAAAAGATGACAAACAGATATTAATAAACAGATATTAATAAATCAATTACATTTATAAAAAATTACATTAATAAACAGATATTAATAAATCAATTACATTTATTTCTTCATCTTCGTTACTGAAATAAGCATTAATAAACAGATATTAATAAATCAATTACATTTATTTCTTCATCTTCGTTACTGAAATAAGCATTAATAAATAAAAATTATCAACCAGACAGACAAGTATATCAGAATCTGAAAATCAAGCGCGAGTGATGCGCATCACCAGAACAACGTAACACCTAAAAATAAAGTTAATCTTTTTCCATCAGCGCGAAACAAAGTCTCGTTACGAAAAAAACAATTAAATTATGATGGCAGTCATTAAACGTCCCTGAAATAGCATAGTATTGTTTCTTTTTCTTCTTTAAATCAGTAAATTTCAGAGCTCATAAACACGTGCGCGCGAAGAGTTTTGGAAAGGATGAAGACGTTGAACCAAAATTATTTTTCGCAGCGATGTATCGAGAAACGGGAGTGATGAATTTCTTAAATACTCATTTTAAAATTTCACTAAAAAGGATTTTCATGCATCAGCAGAGAGCATAGAGTGAACCGCAACGAGGAACAGGAAAATGATGCATCGCATCGGCCAGGGTGAGGACGGCCAGCGGCCGTCCTATACCTTTGGACCTCAGCAGCAGAGGAGGGAGAAACCGGTTGTTGCAATCAATTTCGCCTTGTCATTCGGCGGTCGCAGTAAGTACACCTGACGCTGAATAAAGTGCAGGCTTGCTTGCACACTTTTATTGCTCAAAATGAAGATATGCAATCGGCCCCTTTGTCAGGGCGTACAGCAAAGCCTCCACTTGGGCTCAAAATCAAAAAGTGTTAGACTAATGAGTAACTAAAGTAACTTAACTAAATGAGTAACTAAAGAGATTTAGCCGAAAAAATCTAAATATTTAGCCTCTGAGTATCGAATTGGCTAACGAAGCTAATAAGGGCACGTAATACGGCCGAGCGTAGCAACAGCTCAGAGAGACAAAGCCAAAAGCCAAACGCGCGCTATTCAAAAATTCTGATTCTCTGTCCTAAAGTCTTATGTCGTCGCTTTGTAAGTGGTGTATGACCCGAGGGTCTTTACCACTCTATATTGGATTCCTAGAATGGAAAAACATAAGAAAACTAAATGAAACTGACAAAAAGACCAGTGCATCATACTGTCCATTTTTGGTCGAAGACAAAGATGGCGGAGAGTGAGCCGGGCTAGGCCCAAACCCATGAGAGACTCCCGAAGTCAGTGGAACTTCGGCTTGAATACCACCCCTTCTCATCTGTCTTAAACGCAATTCTAAAATCTCATTTCGATAAGGAATTGTAAGCGGAAGCTAGGAGTGATAGGAAAGGTACATAAACTTAAAAATAAATAACTGTTATAAACTTAGGATAAACCTTACACAGTCATAAAACTGTTAATTCTTTTGAAGATATTTAATGCTTTTAGGATATGTTTTTCAAACACGAATTCCTAGTCCTTTTTGTGCGCGGACCCTCCCACTTCTAAAATAATGGTTTGCTTCGTCAACCCTCTTACATTTTTCTGTATAATATATCGCATACAACATAAACGTAATCCTTTAAAGAACTTAAAGATAATATTTAAACCAACCTTATTATCAAAAGTTTTGGAAAAAAATGGTTTATTAGATTAATGCTTTATTATCGCTTCTATTATTACTTTTATGTTTACACGTATAAACAAGGTTTTAGAAACAAAAGTACGTTCTCTGTCATTGCTGCGGTTTACATATTTGATGCATAATACAAATATTTAGTATACATTTGTTTAACTTAGTTTTTCAAGCACTTTTTTAAAAGTATTCAACCTGTATGGGGCAACAGAGGTACTGTTCCAGTTTCTATAAATATATTTTTTGAGGATGGCTAAAAAAGAAAACATCAAATAGAGCTTTAAGGGAGGAACGAAAGGAACAGAACAAGATGCCATCCCACAGAAAACGGATGTAAAAAGTTTGATCTCAGATATTCTCAAGAGCAATGTTTAAGAAGATCAACTACCAAATTCCACTAATTCAGAACAGAGGACAGTGAGCGAAGAACTAGAAGTGGAAGAGTGATTAAAAAGCCGGCCAAGTACTTGGACTGAAGTTTTGAATACTTTTTAAAAAACCTGATGGGGACTGGAGGTAGACGATCCGCTGCGGAATCGATTCAAGGGACCGATTCACTTTGCTGTTATAAACTCAAGCGCTCCGGCGAAAACGGAACGGCAATTCTTTAACAGTTCACTGGGAAGCGTTATAAAAGCTTTACTCCTCTTAATGTAAACACTAGCAGTCCTTTCTTTATTATTTACCGGAAACGTCTTATTTTTTATGTGCGTATGTGTGTTATATATGTATATATGTGCGCTTTTGGCTTGTTTGTATTCCATCTATTATCTAAAAACAAAACATTAAATAGACCGATGCATCTCAGGGAAACTGATCACCCTTGTTTGCGAATGGATGGAGCTTTCTTCCATCTGGCACTGCGAGGATCTGTTTAAAGTACGTAGATTATAGGACGTAGTTTCTCTTATTCTTATCTGTCAGAGCTCTAGCGCTCCGGCACAAGTTCTAAGAACTAGTTCCTTGGATTTCCAGCTGTCAGAGCTCCGACACTAGTCGCAGAGCTGGGTCCTTCGGATTCGTGATTATTCGCATTTTTCATCGCTCCCGCTGTAGCTGCGAATCTGTTTCCAACGGAGTCTTCATTAGTCAGGGCTATTTCAAATCTGGTTTCTGCGAAGTCTTCATTATTTGCTCTTTTCACTTCTTCAGAGCTGTTCCTTTGAGTTTCATTTCGATTCTTTGAATACTGTGTCATATTATAGCTATAGATATTAGCTATTACCATTTTATACAATATTACTGTAATATTTGTGTAAAGTAATTAATTATATTTTTATTTGTTTACTTATTTTACTAATGTCTTGTAATCAAGAGCTGTGAATTTCTCTTTAATATTCTTTAGAATTGGTATATATTTATAAACATAAGTTTTTCCATCTAATGTATTTTTTTCAAGGTTGCAGAATAAAATGTGGATCTTATCGAATAGAAGAACCTCGAGCGATATTTGGTATCATTTTGTTAAATTAGATTTAAAGAAATCGGTATTGTCAGCAAACAATTTCCTGTTCTTTGGGATCTGCCTCCAATCTACTAAAAGTTAAATTTTACACTGTATTTTGTAGTAGAAACAAAATATCAATTATAATAGTAAAATAATGTAAACTTTAAAAAAAAAAGGGAGTTTAAGTTTTGTTATTTTTTAGCTTTTAGCATTTTTTATTCCAGAATTTCATTGTTGTTATGTGTAGAAAGGATTTTAGGCAATCTCGAAAGTACGGTTGAAAGAAATCAGTCCAGGGAGGGAGCGGTTTGATTGAGTTCATTCCAGCTATCCCATTCCTTGTTCGAGCCAGTTTCCCTTAGAAAGTCCTCCACGAATTCATCCCTCCCCTTAGGCAGATATCCCTAGTGTGCTTTGCCATTGTTAAATACACCACACCATTCCTTGTTCAGCTCTTTCTGCTTTTCCCATATCTTTGCACATCGCTCTTGATCCATGCCTGTTCCGAACACGTTCGTCAAGGTCATTGTTAGTGAGCGGTGAATCGTTAAAAAGAACTGATTTACTTCAGGGAGAGAACGGTTCCATCTGATCCCTTGAGGGCCGTTCCCACTGGGGTTTATCTGAGCTAACGGGGACAACTAACGTAGCCGACCCATCTCCAAAACCAGGTTTTCCCCATTGGGCAGCAAGTTGAAAAATTTGAACTGCAGGCATAGCGAAGCTAGTCGACTAAGGCTGTGCTCAGACGGCGGCGTAAAAGGCATAGAGGGGTAGTCATAAAGGCATAAAATACGGAAATTCCGTTCACAATTGCGAGAACGGGGTGTAAGCCGTGGCCAATGAGAGAAGCTAAATTTGCGCATGCGGGGATGTGTCTACAACTTTCCCGCGCTGTTCTCCTGCTCGACTGATTTCTCGCGTTCGCTCTGTTTGTTTTGTGACAGCGAAATCTTCTGTAGAACGCCGCTTCGTTTTAGCTTCGCTCTGATTATTCGACGCTTATCCCAAATTCGGCGTAAAGTTGAAAACTTTGAACCCTATGCCACGAGCCCTAAACTAGATTTTGTGACGTTGCACAGACTGGTGGCCTTGGCAACTGAGCTCGGCTTTAAACACTTATGCCCTTTACGCCCCCGTCTGAATGAAGCTTAAGAGAGTTGACTCCGTTAGCTAAGACAAGCCCTAGTGGGAACGGCTCTTTAAAGAAGCGGTTTTGCCCATCTCTAATGTGGACACCACGTGACTGCCTTGTACGGCCTATTAAATTATATACATATTACGCTACATTTCATTTAAATTATTGCCTCGAATTTCATTAGATATATATATATATATAACTTATTTAATCAATCCAGTTCTTACTTTATGGCAAGCTAAAATACACAAAAACTCAAAACAACTTCATTAAAAATTGTGTACAATATAGAAAAATATAACACTCCAAATACAGTTAAGAAAGCAGGTTTGCAATTAAAATTAGAGTTTCTGCACAAAAACAAACAATTGGGACAGTGAATTAAGAAGAAGACAGATTAATAATTAAGAAGTAATTAATAATTAAGAAGACAGATTTTTCGGTGCACGGAACTCAAAGTTTACTTTTGGTCTCGCTCGGCAAAAAGGCACTACGTTGGTGCAGAAACTAACTTAATTCACAATTCTACTAAAACGTTTAAATTATAAACAAATGGCGGCTGCGTTAGGCCTAGAAAAACTTCTAAATTGTTGAACATTCTAAAATTACTGTATGCAGATTAACTAAAAGAGTAAAAACCTTAACCGGAACATAAGAACAACATACAGTGGTGGCCAAAATTGTGGACACTTTTGGAAAATTTATGTTTTTGAACTTTGTATGCTTATAGAAAACGTTACGTTTCACAAAATGCAAACTTGTATATATCATTTTAAACAGAATTTATTACTAAATTGAATACAAAACACAAAGTTAAATTATTTGCAATACAAAAAAAGTTAAACGATAATAGTTATCGATATACATTAGGTAGTGATGATTGCAGTGAGTTATCAGTACTTAGTAGGGTATCCTTTATTTTTGATTACAGCTTCACATCGACGTTTCATTGAGCTGACAAGAGTTTTAAGCTCTTCTTTCGTTATTACATGATGCCAGGAAACAATTATAGCCTCAATTAGTTCCCTTTTATTTGATGGGCGCCTCATTCGGTCAAGAGTTTTCAAACGGTGCCACAAATTTTCGATAGGATTGATGTCAGGACTGTTTCCTGGCCATGACAACAATTTAATGCTCTTTGTACCAAACTACTCTTTCGATATTTTGGCTTTGTGGCAAGGAGCAGAATCCTGCTGTAAAATAAACGAAGCATTGTTGGGAAAGAGATCTCTGATGGAAGGTAGAAGTTTTGGTTCTAGAATAGTGTCAATGTATTTTCTGGCATTCAGTGTCCCATCGATGACATGAAGGCAACCAATACCATCTGCTGACACGCATGACCAAATCATAACACTAACTGGGTTCTTCACAGTTGCTTGAATGCAGTCAGGATGTAGCTCTTCTCCTATTCTACGACTTACATATTTTCGCCCATCACTACCAAATAACGATATCTTAGTTTCATCACTCCATATAACTTGTGACCACTGATCATCTGTCCAATTAATGTGTTCCTTTGCCCACTGTAGTCTTTTTTTTTTTTTTTTTCGTTGCTGAAAATTAAGATAAGGAATATTTCGTGGAATTCTACCTCTCAGTCCAACCTCTGTTAATCTTCTCCTGATTGTTCTTGAACTGACAGAAACACCATCATCATTCAGATCACTTCTGATGGCCGCTGATGACATTTTTCTATCTTGGAGACATAGTCTTTTTATTCTTATGTCATCAATAGATATGGTGCACCCTTTTCGGCCTTTTAGTTCTTTGTTTTTTATTGAATTTGTCTCCTCCCATCGTAAGCAAAACTTTCGGACTCCAGATGTAGTCACTGATGAATGTTACATCTCTTTCTAGGTGTCCAATCTACTCTTTTATTTGATGTCATTGCATCTTGACTAAATATTAAAAATTTTTACAAAAATTCCTACTTGTAATTGCGGTGTACAAGAAACAGGTCCTCCTTCTACAGAACAAAGCAAAATAATGAATTATTTCAAGTGTAAACATGATGTCAGCTTCTACTGGCAGTTACTAACATTTGATTGGTTCTCAGAGCAAGAACAGTGATTGGCCAGGAAAGCTAGACATTACAAACCACTTCATAACTGTGTTTTTTTATTTATATTAAACTACATATAACTTTTTTGTATTGCAAATAATTGAATTTTGTATTTAGTATTGAATTCAGTAATAAATTCTCTTTAAAGTTACAAGTTTGCAGTTTGCGAAACGTAACATTTTCTATAAGCATACAAAGTTCAAAAACATAAAAATTTCCGAAAGTGTCCACAATTTTGGCCACCACTGTAATTCAATCACTTTTAAATAAAAAATGCACAATTTGCCAACGTATAAGAATAAAATATCTGAGCTAACAAAGCCGGGTAACAGAGTGAGTATCTGATGTGAATATACAAAATATGTGTGCCTGTGTATGTAATTTGGTGCAACCTATTGCTACGAAAAGGGAGGTGCACAACTACATGTTATAGCAGTCTCATGTACAAAATTTCAACTTTCTGAGCCTACTCGATTTTCAGTTATGCGGAATTCATATATACGCACTTATGTATTTGGTACAGACGCCACGAAAAAATCTCGTCTAATCAATCTTAAATCCATTTTACAAGCCGTTTGGGGAAAAAGAGTCCTTTATTCTATCCGTTTTCAAAAACATCGTTCAAACGGATACAAGAGCAGTCAAAATGGAAAATTTCTTTGAAATGTGATACCCGAAATTTTTCGCGATTACAATACTGCCTTTACCTCATAATAAGGAAGCAAAAAGGGAGATGTAACATTTAGTATTTATTGGCATGTGAATCACAACAGTTTGGATGCACGTAAAAAACGTAAATATGTTAGTATTGAAGTTCTGTAACATGTTTAGAAATGTATACTTATAAATAAAGAGTTTAGACAATTAATTAAAAGCGCACTCTTTTTGTTTTATAATGTTGTTATTAAAATCTCACAGAGAAAAGATGTGCTTTCAGGAATAAATTAATTGTAAAGAATAATTTAATATCTTAAATTCATTATTCAATACCTAAGTCGTTTATACCATTTGAAGAATAGTTGACTCTTAATTCATTTCGAATGTTTGATTGTTTAATAATTTTAACTATGGGCATTTTGGGGTACCATAGATAATAATACAATCGTAAAAAAAGCATTCTGACAAGTATATGAAATATTAATTTCAACTTAAATATTTATGTAGTTCTGATTTGTAATGTTACTCAAGCGTTTGCAGATAATGTCATTGCCTGCATGAGGATTCAGAGCATAAAGTCATGTCTTATATAATTAACATCCACACATGGGTGCATTTACCCTACAAAATTTTGCGCATAGAATGGACACAGCGTTGGAAGCTTTTAACAAATCAATATGATTTACTCAGAGTCTTTACATGGAATATTGACTTTTTTTAATTGTTTTGTACGACAAGCTGTTTTAAGTGGGTTAAAAGAATCAATGGTGCGACTGAATTAAATATTACGGTTCTGAATATGAAAAAAATATAAAGAGAAATTAAAAGTCAATATCATTTTCCCTTTTTTACTTCCTTGTATGAACTAAAGAAAGTATTATAATCACGAAACATTCCGGGTACCATATTTAAAAGAAAACATCCATTTCGACCGCTATCGAACGCAATTTAACGATGCTTTTGCGTGACATTTGTACGTAAGGACAGAATAAAGGACTCCTTTCCCACAAACGAATTATGAAACTGATTTAAAATGGATTCAAAAGAGAATTTTTTCGTGGCATCTGTACGTATGTATGTAGCTACGTGTGTATATATCTCGCATAACTCAAAAACGAATAGCCCCAGAACGTTGAAATTTTGTATATAGAACTGTTATCACGTTTAATTGTGCACCTCTCTTTTTGGTTATAATCGGCCGCACTAAAGGTATATATATATATATATGTAGGAAATATATATATATATATATATATATATATATCCGCTCTGCTCAGTAAACTCATTTTTTTTAATATTATATGCTGGAAAATTGTGGATTTTTTTTGCTTTAAAAATGACTGAATTATGTTGTTCTTATGATCCGGTTAAGGTTGTTAGTTTATAAGGTATTTATCCCGCATTCCTAGCGTGCCTTCGTGGTGTAGTCGCCGCTGGGCCGGTATTCCAGATGTCCGTGGTTCGACTCCCGGCTAAGGCGTTTGCTCATTTTTCATCTTGCCTGCTCCCAAATTACTAATGTCTCTACAAGTTCTTTAGTTAATCTGAATGCAATAGTTATAGAATTATTAACAGTTTAAAAGTTGGTTAAGCATCCCTATTGTTTACATTTGAAACTTAGGAGAATAGTGAATTAAGTCAGTTTCTGCACCTTCAGTGTCTTTTTGCCGAGTGGGACCAAAAATAAACTTTCAGCTCTGTGCACTGAAAAATATGCCTTCTTGCCCGATTACCGAACTGTTTGTTTTTGCTTAAAAACTCTAATTTTAATTGTTCAAATTGTTTTTTAATTGTTTTAACTGTATTTGGTGTTTTATGTTTTTCCATATTTTTCACATTTTAATGAAGATATTTTGAGTTTTTATGTATTTTTGCTTTGTCGCGAAATGAGAACTGAATTAATGGAATGAGAAATATATCTCCAATTAAATTCGAAGAAATAAGTTTAAATGAAATGCAGCAAAAATGTATATAATTTAATAGGCCGAAAGTTATGTGGGGCATCCGATATTTTAGTTTAAAAGTATTAATCAGAACAATGCTTCTTGGATGCTCTATATCATAAATTCATCAAATCATGCCTTATATTTTTTTAGTAAAACTGATGCGAATTGAAGCCGTTTGTATAAAGAATTTTGAGTAAAACTAATGAAAATTGACTTATACTTTGTATGCTTATGATTCATTCTTATTTTAACGAAAGAATTCTGACTGCTTTTTCATTTTGTTTCTTTATTTAAAATTTCTTAAATTACAATCATCTCTTATTCTTAAAGTATAATTAATTTGTTGATTAATTATAATTAATTAAAGTTATTAACTTTTAATGAAATAACAAAACTATCATTGTATCTGCATATTAGAAATTAATATATCTAATCATCATAGAGTGACAATCTTTGCTATTTAACTTTAAAAATGTTTTAAATACGCTTTATATATAATAATAATGTTTTAATAGGTTATATATGTGTAGGATTTTCAATAACCTTCGTTGTTCTTTTCATGTAGTTGGTACTATCATTGTATCTGCATATTAGAAATTAATATATCTAATCATCATAGAGTGACAATCTTTGCTATTTAACTTTAAAAATGTTTTAAATACGCTTTATATATAATAATAATGTTTTAATAGGTTATATATGTGTAGGATTTTCAATAACCTTCGTTGTTCTTTTCATGTAGTTGGTGGAGCTACATCTCTATTTAGTCCCCAAAGAAAAATGGCTGGAAAAAAGAAAACTAGCAAAGAACCAAGCAGTGGATCACACAATATCGGTTGGATTTGTGAGGTAAGAATATAATTTCATTGAAAAACTTGCAAAGGAAAGGGTAGACTTAACAAATCATAATACGCATTATAAATAAATAATATTAATGTTTATTTGCTGAGCGAAATTTATGAAACTACAAAATCACATTGATAACATCATTTTAAGTAATACTACCCTTAAGTGACCAGCTAATGAATTAGGAATACAGTTCAAAGGTATTTCTCCCGCCTTCTTAGCATGCCTTCGTAGTGTAGTGGTCAGCACACTTGGCGCTTATTCGAAAGGTCCGTGGTTCGAGTCGCGGCGAAGGTGTAGCTCATTTCTGATGTCTCCTGCTTAAACACCTAATGTCTCTACAAGCCCATTTACCGGAATTGGAACCTAGGCAAATTAACAGTCTTCAGGTACTACTCTTGCGTTGCTAATGAGAGAAGCATCTTGTTGGAATAGAACCAGTCAGCACAATCTCGCATATTTCTATCAGAAAACATAAAAAAATTAACATTGCCTTCGCCGGGATTCGAGCTCTGGATTTCCCGAATGCTAGCGGTGCTTCCTTCAATTACATCACGAAGGAACGGGATAAGGAAGTAGATAATTCCTTACAATCTTTAGCTCTTGAGCTGTCTCCGCAGTAAACGTTAAGAGAGGCAACAACCAGCCAGTCAGTTGAGTTTTTGTTGTTGCTGACTAAAGCTCACTTGTCTGACCTATAGTGGCAATGAGCGCAAAATACAAATGTCGTTGGCAACAGCCTTGAGCACCTTACAGGTGACAATGAGATTTGGCCCACTTTCGCCCCCCCAATTTTAATGGAGAGCACCTCAGTTAGACGGGTCCGACTATCTTTCACCCCTCTTCCTTTACCACCAACCTCTCGAGAGGACATTCGACTCGTCGCATATTTAGAGTGCCACCATACCGCATGGACACTATGCATTTACAAACATCCATGCCTTCTCCGGAATTCAAACCCGTACCTTTCGGCACGGCTGTCATACCACTATACCGGTATCATAACCACTGTACCTGTTGGACGGCAGTCAGTTGAGTAAACTTCTGAATGTAGCTGAAGGTAAATAACTTGAATTAAGTAGTTAGACACCTTTTTATATTATAGTCTAAATTATATTATGATATCGAATTTGATAATTAAGCTGCTTATGAAGGAAGTAAGCTGAATTCATTTCAGATATAATTAAAGAAAGTAATTTGAATTGGATATTAAACAATAACTATAATTCGGAAGCAAAATGTTAATTCAGTCTTTTGTTTATACATTAAATCCTGAATATGACATTTACTTAAATGATATTTCATTTCCTTATATCATATTTACTTCCTTCTACTTCCAAGATGACGATGGTAATGACGAAGATGTAACACAGTGTTTATATTTTGTGTTTTCTTTAAGGTGTTTTCGTCATGATGCATCTACCTGTAATTATTTAATTATATTTTGTAATGTTCTAACCTAGAATTTACAGCTTAATGTGTGGAACCTTAAGAACAGGTAAGCGAAACCTCTCTAAGACGACTATCTATGGTTCCAGACGATTTTTGTCATCCACGGACGGCCTTTTTATGGGTATTATTGTTGTGTATAGTTATCTAATTACGTTGGCCGAAATACCGTCCCTTTCAGAGGTTCCGTCTTATGAAGAAGGTCACCATGATAAGTTTATTCGCTCATGATAGAACAACAGTTGTATAACAGAAATTTTAAATGCAATTAAAGTTCACGACAAAAATCAAAGTAATTCAAATATATTACGTCCTGTGTCAACCCTACCCTTTTATGAGAGTTTGAATTAGACTCCTTTTGTTTTTGTGCCTTCAGTAAGGCTTTATAAGTAGCTCTGGTGATCTTTAAACAAAGCATTTCTAACATTGTCTTCTGTGTTAACCACCGCGTAATGACGAGCGCAAATATGAGATATGGTTCTGACTTTCGGTTTAGAATAAAAATATATCATAATAAAGTTATTATTTTTAATGTTCATTGTCGAAAAGGAAACTAATAAATATGAATAGTTTCTTTCAGTAATACATTCAGAAGTTCAATGTTCGTTTAATTTTATAGAAATTTTTTAAATTGTATGTTTTTTTTACTTCCTTGTACGACGTATAAAGGAAGTATTGTAATCGCAAAAAGTTTCAGGCAGCATATTTCAACGAAAATATCCATTTTGACCGCTATCGAATGGAAATTAACTATGTTTTTGCGTGATATCTGTACGTAAAAGCAGAATAAAATACTCTTTTCCTCCAAAAAATTATAAAACTGCTTTAAAATTAATTCTGAAGAGAATTTTTCGTGGCGTCTGTACGAACGTATGTACGTACGTACGTACGTATCTCGAGAGAGAGAGATCGTACATACGTACGTATCTCGCATAACTCAAAAACGAGTAGCCTCAGAACGTTGAAATTTTGTATATAGAACTGCACTAAGATGTAGATGTGCACCTCGTATTTTGGTTGCAATCGGTCCCACCAAACGTACACTCATGTCCATAAATTAAAGATAATTCGGATTCACGCGGTAATCGAACTCTAAAATAAATATATCACCTGTAAAATCACTACACACATCTTCAAGAATCATATGCAAATTTCAGGAAGTAACCAGATGACACCGATGGTACGTCACAAGGACGAGAGTGTAAGAGAGTGATATATAAGGAATACAGGCAAAGAAGTAAAATTGTTCGCAGGAGCTTTATAAGCATTTCAGTGCAATAACCGAATAGTTATGACACAAAGAACGCATTTGGATGATTTTTTACGTGGTAGAATTATCGGCCGTCTGGAATGCGTACCGAACTGGAAGTATCAGACGAACTTGGAATTCCCCAGAGTGTCATCTCCAGGCTTTGGCAACGATTTCAAGATGATGGTAATGTGAGTAGACGTTACAGCACAGGTCGCCCCAGAGTTACGACGCCGAATGAGGACCGGTATTTGGCAGTTACTACCAAAAGAAACAGGCGGAGCACAGCCTCAGACCTGTCTCGTCAGCTCTCTTCAGCCACTGGTACGACAATTTCAAGGCAGACCGTGTACAGACGCTTAGGGCAGATTGGTCTATATGTTCGTAGACCTGTCAGATGCGTTTCACTTACTGCAACTCACTGTCGCCTGCGGTTAGCCTGGAGTAGAGAGTATGCATTAGGGACACCGCAACAGTGGGCTTGTGTGATGCTTTCCGACGAGTCCAGGTTTAGCCTGCAGTCTGATTCTCGCCGACTTTCATATGGTGAGCTCCAGGTACCCGTTACCACCAAGAAAACATCATTAAACGACACTGTTACGGTGGTGCAGAAGTGCTCGTTTGGGGTGTAATTATTGTGGGTTCCAGAACTGACCTGCATGTTCAAATTAGAACCACGACAAGCCAAATCTATCGGGACGTCATTCTGGAAAACCATGTACGTTTGTTTGGGGCGCCATGGGCGTACAATTTGTGTTTATGGATGACAACGCCCGTCCTCACCGTGAAAACATCGTAAGCGAATGCCTTCAATCGGAGGATATCACCCGTATGGACTGGCCAGCATTCTCACCGGACTTGAATCCAGTTGAGCACGTGTGGGACATACTTGGCCGACGAGTTGCAGCCCGTCAACCTCCTCCTACATGTCTACCGGAACTTCGGAGAGCATTGCTTTTTGAGTGGTGTAATATCCCCCAAGATCAGATCGATAGTTTGATACTCACCATGCCTAGGCGTTGTACGGACTGTATCGCATCGTCTGGGAGACATACAATGTATTAACTATCTTACCAACCACGTAATATTGGATTTTGGAAATAGGGTTTTTTTTGTAATTTGCTCCAGGGAGAAAAATTGATATTTTTTTTAATAGTATCAAACATATAGCATCTTTTTTACTCTTTACCTTTTGTTTAATAAATAAGCTTTACAAATAAGTCAAATTTGTTTTGCTTCTAACGCTTCCTTTGCCTGATTTTGCATTATCCTTAATTTCTGGACATGAGTGTATATAAATATATTTATATATGAGAAGATAAATTGTAAATATATATATCCACTCTGTTATCCGGCTGAATGATCTCAGTTTCTCTACTCTTATATGTTTGTAAATTGTAAATTTTTTGCATTAAAAATGATTGAATTATGTTGTTCTTATCTTTCTGTTAAGGTTTTTATGCCTTTAGTAAATCTGTATGCAATATTTTCGCAACAACAAAGATAACGCCTTCATTTATTATTGCGAAATAAATCATGCTTAATCCTTTCTGGAAGTTTTTCGAGGAAATAAGTGTTTAAGATTTATGTCGTAATTTTTAATATAGATATTTTGAGTTTTTATGTATTTTTGCTTTTGTCGCGAAGTGAGAACTGAATTAATTGAGTGAGAAATACTGAATCGTCTGTGAAAAACTGATTCTTTTTTGTTTTGTTTGCCTTATTTCTTTTATACATCGTTCTAGCTTTATTATAGTATTTGAATAGAACATATAGCAACGATTAGAGAATTCGTTAAATGATATAAATTTTGTGCATTCTAAGTTATAATATGAACGAAATATAATACTGTTAAGTGAACCTAGCGCCTGAGTGTCTCTATGGTAAACAAAGAGAGTGAAATTTAAAGAATGCCTTTATTCTATTGTGGTTTATGCTCTGTTTGCGAAGTAGATTTAATTCAATCCAATAAGTTTAAATGAAATGCAAGAAAAAATGCGTTATATTTAATATTCCGTACAAGGAAGTCATGTGCTGTACACATCAGATTTTTTTATGTTTAGTAACCAGCATCTTGCTTTCGTTGGATCCTAACAGGATGCAAATTAATTAATGCTTTTAAGCACAGAGTTTTTGATTTCGAAAGAGTGCTTGTAGCAGCTATCGCTGACCATCTCGCTACTGTTTCTCTTATTGTTTGAATAAGGTGAATCAGATTTAGCCTTGTTAGATGAAATTACTCGCGTAAGTTGATGGCCTGAGGCAGAACTCGCAGGCGCACTTCGTCTTATAAAATCTCGTATTTGCTTTACTTTAATATTTACTTTGTTTATGTTATTCTCGCAAGCTGCGGAGACTGTTTCTGTTATTACAGAAGTTTTGTAATTGTTAGGCTGAAGAACTAATGAAAAGGTTCATTTTAAGCTTTCTCCTGTGTCGGAGTAACCTTTGAGGATAAGATAGGCCTAAAATTCCCCTTACTGTCTTCACAGATAGAGAAAGTAACCTTTTAAAGAAATTATGAGTCGTATAAAATGGTATGTTAAATGGTTTCGAAAGCTTAGTTATTTTGACATCTTTCAAAAGAATGCTTGCCATTGCCGCTGAGTTCTTTTATATGATGGAGCTGAGTTTCTTGAAATTCGCAAAAATCACTTTTCTCGAGTTATAGAACTGTTCTTGAGATCATGTCTATGATGTCACTTCTGTTGTACAGGCTTTCAAAACGCAAAGAAATTGTTGATTTTTTTAGAAAAGCCAAAACATCAGCTCAGGACGAATCTGTTAAACTAGACGAAGCGCTTACCTGATTAATACCCGGGGTAACAAAGACATGATCATCTTAGTCATAAGGGTTTCTGTTGATGGTTTTGTTTTTGTGTTAAATAGCTAAATATTACATTTATATTTATAACAATTAGTTTTACTCGTTAGCTTCACTGAGCGAATATGGTCAGAAAGACAGAAAGGTATAGTACGATGATAGCATAGTACGATGTTAATAGTAACCGTGACGTCAGTACTGGTTGCACTGCGTTGTTGCTACTCAGACTGTGAAAGTTGCTTTCAGTAATTGTGAAGGAGGTACCGAGCGATGTTGGTTCTTTTTGCACGTTTTTTTTTTTTTTTTTTTTTTTTTTTTTTTTTCCCGCCGCTTTTCTGTATAATGCGGGGGGGGGGTGAAAGGGGTACAGTTCTAGTGGGCCGACTCCCGTTCTAGTGGACCGACTGACGAAATTTAAGGTTGTATTTTTCATGTCTTGAAAGCGCGACTCAGGATAGCGTTGTTCTAATGTACGTGTTTTGACTCAAAATCGGACTTTTTCTGAAATGACATGCCGATTTTTTCCCAGATTTATATTCTACGACCCAAACTGCCAAGTTTTGTAAAAATCGCAGGAGTAGTTTTTAAAAAATTTAGCTCTTAAAAATTTTAGCTCCTCAATGTTAATTGAACTTGATATATATTTGTTAATATCTCTTTTTTTATTAAACTTACTTGATTCCTTCTTCCAGAACACGAAATTTAGGATTAATCCAAATATGATTCGCACATTTTTTGTGATTTATTTTTTAAATTTGTGTTTTAAATTTATTTTTTTATAAATATTTCGAAAATCTTTTTATTATAAGATATAAAATGTTTACCATTATCTTAAAGCAGATCTATTCCTACACATACCTGCAAAAAATTAGAGTTTTTTATTCAGAATTTTCTACGATATATGTGAATTTACATATTGGCCCGTTCTGAAATTTGGCATAATAACGGTAAATGTGATTTACGCACTTTATCAGAATTATTTGAAAGAACTTTTCTGCTCGTGTGAAAAAAAAGGGAAAAGAAAAATAGGCTGCTATAAATTAAGAAGTTCGCCAAATGAATTATTCTTGCCGCGACTGAAGAAACATCAATTTTTTTGCAGGTATGCGTAGAAATATATCTACTTCAAGATAATGGTAAACACCGAAAATTCTAATCATTTCTCACCAAAAATTACAAAATTTAATATCTAGGCATAATTTGAGTTGAAGAATCGCAATATGGAAAAAATTGGCATGCTGTTTTAGAAAGAGTCCGAATTTGTGTCAGAATATCTATATTAGAACAATGCTTTATATGAATCTAATATATATCATAAGTCGCGCTTTCAAGACATGAAAAATGCAATTTGAATTTCGTCAATCGGCGCAGTAGAACGGGAGATATGGAACTGTCCTTCCTTTTTTTTGTGCAGGGTACATTAATTTTCCATTCATTTTGGTCTATTAAACAAATATTCCGACAGGAAAGTAAAGAAAACAACATGATAGGTTCTTCCGCATCCCACTCCACTTTAATAAGTAACTGTTAAGTCTCGAAAGTGAACTAAAAGTCCTTGAGCCTTCTTTAATATAATCAATGCGTGGGGCATTATGTGCCAGCTCCCAGGAAAAGTCTCAGAAAGTGAGACAGGAAATGAGACATCCATTCCGCTCCAAGTATTGTAAATGTGAGTTAGGCTAGTGTTATAACCAAATTGGGTTCTTAGTATAAAGGCAAGTAGCCTGTTGTTGTAACGGTTGAGCGAGAAAGCTACGTTTTAGTTTATGTTATCATTTAAAATTTTGTTAAAACCCACCAGATATATCAAATAAAGTTAGTTTAAATTTTATATTACCATTGTGTTTACATTCGTGTTGATAATTTTGTAATAATTAAGTAGTACCATGAGTGATAGAGCTCACCAGTTGCTCTATCATTCATGGTACTACTTAATTATTACTCTATCACGAGTGGTAAAACCGCTAAATACTGGTAATTAAATCTGGGTTAAATTCTAGGCGAACAGGCTCGCTGCATGGTTGTCTTCTTCCCTACGTTTACTATGAGTACTAACCAGTTTCATTTAAAGAGCCATCTACGAAGTCGTCCATCCGCTTAGACAAAAAACCCTGGTGTGCTTTGCCATAGTCATATAAACCAGAACGAAACTTAACATGGACAATAACTTACTAAATGTTGTTTAACTTCAAGAGTTAGCCATTAGATTGTAAATTTGCGCGCTTCCAACCTGCACGCAACAAAGTGGTGACTGCTGAGAACTGGAAATAGACCAAAGTCTATTCTTGCAACAGTTTTTAACAGGGTTTAAATCCCTTTTTATTCAACTTTAGAAATTACAATTGCGTGCTCTTGACGCTCACAAACTACGCCGACCCGGCGGTAAAATAAAAATAAGAAACTAAGAAAAGAATAACAAGTGACTAACTACGAGGCTCTCTAAACGTAACTAACCTCACCGCGTTCTAAAATACCGCTGATAATTCAGCAAACTCTGACTATTACGTTGAAAGCTTAACAAACTGCCGGGGCAAGCACACAGGCCGAAACGCGTGGTTCTTCGATTTTTAACTAGCCACCTCCACGCTCGTGAAGCAAGAAAGCACACTTTCGAACTCGTTTCCCTTCTATTTAACTCGGATTACGGTTGATCTTTACATTATGGTAACTCGGCGTTTTTTTGGCGAAAATTTGGCGACCAATTCTCCTACAGCAATCCTCTATTTTTTTTTTCCCGCCGCCATTTTGTCTTCATGAAGTAAAGACATGTTTCTTTTCTTTTTATCTACTGAACACTTCTTCCAACAATCTACTAGCCGAATTACACTTATGCTAGAAATTTTATCTAACAGAACTGCTTAATCATGACAAATATTCACTGCAAAATTGGGAAAAAGTGCACAATACCATACACCTTACGCATTTTTCAAAATAACACATACACATAAACCATGTACACGCCGACTTATTTTTACTTAAAAAAACATCCCAGAATTGCACAAAAATGGCATTGCGCTCACTCTTCACTATATCCATGTACACTGCTTTTTTCTCATAAATTAGAAAAATTTCACGAAAATACATGACAATTTTCTCAATCTTTAAACCCGGTAAAAAGAACATATATGAAATTACCTGATCGCGAAAAAGTATTTACCCTTTCCAAATATGAACATTTCCACATATAAAATAAATAAAATATCCAAAAACCTTTACCTCTAAATCATCTATTACATTATACACGTCACCAACGAATTCATACCGCAAGCCATTACATACTTACCGCAAGCCGCAAGCCATTACAATACTTAGTATCAAATATTTAAATTATTTCCATGCACGTTTACTTCAACTTAAACGTATACCAAATTCCTACAAACATAAAATTCACAAAATAACTATCATTTAATTAAAATATAATTAAATTCAAAAACACTACTTAAAATATAAATGAGCACATACATTTAAATTAATAAAAATTACCTTACAATCCTAATTACTTTAAACTAAATCATTGCTAATAACAATTTTCCCAATAATACCAAATTCCTTTACTTCCACCTTACATTTAGAACAATGCATAAAAATAATATCCTCAAATAATTAAAAATACTAACTTACCTAATCTTCTTCAGAATCTTGATTACGTGTCCGATAAACTTTTCTTCTTTCTGTTTCAGAATCTTTAAAATCATACTTATATTTCACAGCAAGGTACCAGGTAAAATAAATAACTTAATAAAACATCTTTATTTCTATCTCGCACAACCTTAAAGAAGCGTTTATTACTACCCACTAAATACCCATTTCGAATTCACTTTAGTTACGGCCATGGGATTCAAAAATTCACGAACACTGTTTCACACAACACAAAATAAAGCCAAATACAAAATTTCCAGATTTTTTCCCGATTTCCCCCCTTTTCCGATTAAAGAACCGTAATTCGTCCATTAATATCACATGACATATCCCATGATCTCTCATTTCCCTCACACAAAATAATGCGTAATCGGAACTGAGTACTGCTCACATTATTACCAGGTAGTATTAAGTCCCAGCTAGTAACCTTTATCGCCTCCAAAATGTCGCCAAACTACCAGTTACCATATTGTAAAGATCAACCCAGATTACTTCCGCTGATAATTTGAATCCTTGCGCGTTCTACTAAAATTTACATACTCTGGCATTGGCAATTCCAGGGGAAAGTAAGGCTTGACAGGAAAGATAGTTTAAACTTAAAATAAATATAAACCGTACAAGATATTAAAGACATTTTAAGTTATTGCACGCCACTAAAGTTATAAATCATGAAAATTATTCCTGTCACTCTTTTCTGCATGTCTTAGTGGTGTAACGGTAGCACACTCGGCGCGTATTCCAGAGGTCGAGGTTCGAGTCCCGGTGAAGGCATTGCTAATTTTTCATGTCTCCTGTTTCAAAATAACCTAATGAGTCTAGAAGGTAAACTGAATTTTGCCACGCCACTAAAGTTATAAATTATGAAAATTTTTCTAGCACTCCTTTCTGCATGTCTTAATGATGTAACGGTAGGACACTTAGCGCGTATTCGAGAGGTCCAGGTTCAAATCCCGGCGAGGGCATTGCTCATTTTTCATGTACTCTACAAGGTAAACAGAATTTTGAATTTTGGACCTTACTATAAGTTTCGTCACAACAATCTGCGTTTTTCATTTTAGACAAGGGCTATTAGTATAGTAAGTCAATGAAGCTTGTTATGAAGATCGTGAAAAATAACCATCTAAGCACTTTTCTATCTTAGATTAAAATTGAACTCTTAGTCTTTTGCTTTATTTACAGTTACTTTTTATTTTACTACTCCAGGCTTTGGAATATAAAAAAGCACATGATATCCATTTCATTTATATGGAATAGGTCGCAAGCGTATTCCTTGTGGGGTAATTGTTTTTTTTCATCTCACTTAACGTGAGTGAAATGCTATCGAAATAGACCAGTCTACTGACCGCACACGCAGAATCGATAGACGTTCTTGGAAGTCTGTGCTAGTGACCTCCCGAAAAGGTCCACCCTTGTGGCTATAAAAATAAATTAAAAAGTTCTTCGAATTTTACTGTCGTTAACTAAATCATGCGACTGTATTACAAAAGACATACACTATTTTTAAATTTGTATAATCTTAAATGTGACAATTTTTCATTCAGCCGCTGCACAATGAGAATAACAAGCTAAAATGCAAATTAAATTTTAGGTATTTTGGCCCTAGAAGTGTCACGCGAGTGATAATGGACGTAGTTGGTTTATTTAGCGCAGAATATGTTTTCTGTTTCTTTGACAAAGTTGTACCTTTGCTGTCATTCAAAAAGTTATTATATAAAGTATTTTATCCCTCCTTTCTGCATACCTACGTGGTGTAACGGTAGCACACTCGGCGCGCATTCGGGAGGTTCAGGTTCGAGTTCTGGAGATGGCACTGGTCGTTTTTCACGTCTTCAGCATCAAACTAACCTATGACTCTACACTGGCGCTCAAACTAAAAGGTGGTGGATGAGGATTCTTCATTACCAGGATTTGGCGACTAGGTCTCCTGATCCTCAGTCGTCCTTCAAAAGCGGGAGTATATAAAATATTTTCTCCTTTCTTCCTCCATGCATTCGTGATGTAGCGGTAGTACACTCGGCGCGTATACGGGAGGCTCTGGTTCGAGTCCCGTTGAGGATATTGCTCATTTTTCACGTCTCTGGAATCAAAATAATCTAGTGACTCTACAATTATGTAATTAGGTCTCTTAAATTTATAATGGATTCTTGCTGATTTGGCACAGTTATAAAGCATGTAAATAATATCTTAACTAAGGATGTTTAGTTCTTTAGTTATGCGTCATGCAGATAAATGCTTTTGTGAAATTAAATGACGTTTCTGAGCATTTTCTGCACTTTCAGATTTGGGTATTCTGTCAGGATGAAAATTTTAGTTTACGGAACCCTGTTGTACAGCATATAAAGAATATGAATGACAGCGTACATTTTCATAAATAATTACTTTAAATGTTAGTTTTTTTCTATCATATTATACTGCTGTAGTACTCCAAAAGCTTGAGACGTCTTACATTTTTTATGTTCGTACTGGACAATGTTGTTGTAAAATATTTGTCTTTCTTTGTAACCAGCTAAATGTTTTGTTGCTTTCCCTTACCAATGCTTTCATTGTTTTTGCGTTCGCTCATCTTTTCAGAGGGATGTACATTATTAACGTTTATGAATGCGAACTAAACTATTTCTCGACCAAATTCAGTTTGATTTCTAGACTGCCGTTGATGTAATTTTCGATATCTCTCTGTGTTAAATGGAATTTAAGATGGTTTGCATAAATTAAAAACGTACTGCACGATTATTTTAGAAGAAGACGTTATCTTTCAGAATTTGGGTTTAAAAATTATGCTTATATAGCTTAATGTTACTAGATTGAAGAGCACCGCAGGTGAATAGCAGTAGTCTAGATTTTCTGCGTAGCTTCTTTCAGTTCTTAAGTGACCAGATTGCAAACTGCGTGTGTGCTATTACGAGGGTGTGCTGTCTGGAGGAGATAGTGGTTAGTGTGGCAAGAGTCTAGGCACAGGTGTGTGTGCGGCAAGAGGGCACTCAGAATACATGACGAGCTGAAATTCTCTCGAGATGTTGATGATAAGGGTAGAGAGATGGGAAACCCTCAGACTACATCCTGGGGGGTTCTGCTTCGCAATTCTATCCGAGATGAAAATATAGCAGCAAGACCCGGAGATATATAATATGTTTACTTGGATGCATAAGTTTACATATACACTCATGTCCATAAATTAAGGATAATGCAAAATCAGGCAAAGGAAGAGTTAGAAGCAAATCAAATTTGACTTATTTGTAAAGCTTATTTATTAAACAAAAGATAAAGAGCAAAATATGTTTGATATTATTAAAAAAATTAGCGATTTTTTCTCCCTGGAGCAAATTACAAAAAAGACGTATTTACAAAAAACCAATATTAGATGGTTGGTATGATTGTTAATACATTGTATGTCTCCCAGACGATGCGATACAGTCCGTACAACGCCTAGGCATGCTGCATATCAAATTATCGATCTGATCTTGGGGGATATTACACTCAAAAAGCAATGCCCTCCGAAGTTCCGGTAGACATGTAGGAGGAGGTTGACGGGCTGCAACTCGTCGGCCAAGTATGTCCCACACGTGCTCAACTGGATTCAAGTCCGGTGAGAATGCTGGCCAGTCCATACGGGTGATATCCTCCGATTGAAGGCATTCGCTTACGATGTTTGCACGGTGAGGACGGGCGTTGTCATCCATAAACACAAATTGTGTGCCCATGGCGCCCCGAAACAGACGTACATGTTGTTCCAGAATGACAACCCGATAGATTTGGCTTGTCATGGTTCCAATTTGAACATGCAGGTCAGTTCTGGAACCCACAATAATCCCACCCCAAACGAGCACTCCTGCACCACCGTAACGGTGTCGTTCAATGATGTTTTCTTGGTGGTTACGGGTACCTGGAGCTCTTCATATGAACGTCCGGCGAGAATCAGGCTGCAAGCTAAACCTGGACTCGTCGGAAAGCATCACACAAGCCCACTGTTGCGGTGTCCCTAATGCATACTCTCTACTCCAGGCTAACCGCAGGCGACAGTGAGTTGCAGTAAGTGAAACGCATCTGACAGGTCTACGAACATATAGACCAATCTGCCCTAAGCGTCTGTACACGGTCTGCCTTGAAATTGTCGTACCAGTGGCTGAAGAGAGCTGACGAGACAGGTCTGAGGCTGTGCTCCGCTTGTTTCTTTTGGCAGTAACTGCCAAATACCGGTCCTCATTCGGCGTTGTAACTCTGGGGCGACCTGTGCTGTAACGTCTACTCACATTACCATCATCTTGGAATCGTTGCCAAAGCCTGGAGATGCCACTCTGGGCAATTCCAAGTTCGTCTGATACTTCCATTTGGGTACGCCCACATTCCAGACGGCCGATAATTCTACCACGTAAAAAATCATCCAAATGCGTCCTTTGTGTCATAACTATTCTGTTATTGCACTGAAATGCTTATAAAGCTCCTGCGAACAATTTTACTTCATTGCCTGTATTCCTTATATATCACTCTCTTACACTCTCGTCATTGTGACGTACCGTCGGTGTCATCTGGTTACTTCCTGAAATTTGCATATGATTCTTGAAGATGTGTGTAGTGATTTTACAGGTGATATATTTATTTTAGAGTTCGCTTTCCGCGTGACTCTGAATTATCCTTAATTTATGGACATGAGTGTAATATACTTACTTGGATGCATAGGCGGCCTTTCTTCAATCTGTCCTTGTTCAACAAAGGTGCTAAGGTAAAATACTGAAGACTTCGGCATGTTTAGCGATTTGCCGTCCTTCAACCTGGATGAATTGAATGCGTAAAATGAGTTTCATCCAACATCAAGAATATGCGTTTCTACAAGAAATTCTACTTTTTAAGACATCATCATCAGTTATACACTCCACTAGTTGGAAGATGGAATATATGGCATATATAGTTAGTTTGATTATTCTGCAATCGCATGCAATTTAATAGCCTATTCTGTCATTCTACACGTATAATGGAAATTAGCTCCATGATGTCCTTTTACACGTAGAATGGACTGATTAATAGCTTTCTGCATATCAATTTTCAATAAATATTGCATTTTGGTTTTGTAGAGTACATGTGTATTTATTGTTACCTGCAGTACCGCGACAGTAGATTACTTTTTTCTCGAAGAAAAGTTGTCAGTATTATCAGCTGTTTTGTTACCCTCAGATTTTGATAAACTGCAATTCTAATGGAGTAAAAGAGATAATATCCATCAAAATGGCGGTGTTTCTTCGTAGTCTCTTTCTGGCGGGTGTAATTTAGTTGTTCCACGTGGTTCATCTTGAGCAACGTTTTTGATGATGCGACAACTAAATGACCTGACCCTTTAGTTAAGCGATTCTTGAGGAATATTTAAAACCAGAAAGGTCCCCGTCCGTTGAAAAGAATATAGTAATTAGATGCATAGCAGAACCTAATAGGAAAAATAATGGAAATGTTATCGTTATTATAGATTTTAAATGATGTTTAATTTGCGATTTTCAATATCTTTAAATTCTCTTAAAAGCCGATATGATTATATTTTAGTATCACTAACCTACCGTTAAAACTAATCACAGCAGAAATCAAAAGAGACTTAGAAAACATCTATTGTGAAAGTCAAGACTTGATTTCCTTTTTAAAACTGTTTAAGGTAGTATTAATAATTTTTACTTAATTCGTAGAATAGCACATTTATGGAGATTTCTGAATTATTTAGATAAGTTAAAAATAATTTAGGAAAATTTGTGTAATAAGTTATTGTATAGATGCGGTGTAGTTTATTACCCTTTTTTGACAATAAAGTTGCAAAGGTTTGTTATCACTTGTACCATGATATTTTGTATGAGAGCCTACCTTCTTTTGGCAAATTTTAACTTACTCTTTTTTTACACGAAGAAGGAGAGATTGAAGTAAAGGGGAAAAAAATTCTAACTGAAGCTTATTGAATAAAAACAATAAGCATTTTTTTTATTCTGCCTATCATCATTTTTAATTTTCTATCTCCGATAATGAATAGATTGGTACACAATAATTTATTTTTCTAGCGTTACATGAAAATAATTTTTATAGTGTAGCATACTGCAGGCTTTCTTGTTATAAAAATACATATACTCAGATTAAAATAAATGAAACGACTTTCTTTCGTTCGTTAAAATTCGTCACTATAAATCATACGCTCTACATAGCAGCAGAGTAGGAGGCAGGATTTATTTTATAAGTAATATACGGCTGTTATTAAAAATGAGATAATTTATTATCGCTGTTATTAGAAAAAATAAAAAGAAAAGAAAAATTTGAAAGCTTTCAGATTTTATATTAACCCCAAAGGAGCGTTTCTTAACGTTTTGTGTGTTAGCTTTATTTATTAAATATCATGTTCTTAGCACTTAGACCATAAAATTAATTTCAATAGCAATATCACAAAATAATTTAAGGGGTATCAGAAACCCCTATACCGACAATGTTAAATTGGCCATTTTCGATGTACCTTTTCTCAAAATCTGCTGTAGATACAAGCCTGAAATTTTTTCTGTAATTAAAGTATACCTATTTGATTATACTGAAATGAGCTTTTGAAGCATTTTGGATTTTAGAGTAAATTACAGAATATTTTGTTAGGCATAGTAAAATTTAGCACTTTTCTCACACAAAAAAATTAAAAAATTTTTTTCTAAGTTTATTACAAAAACCTCATTTCAGTAAATATTAGGGAACCTAATAAATAAGCCATAAAAAGTTCAGATACCTGTGAGCAGTAGTTTCTGAGAAAGGGTACATCGAGTATAAAATAATCATGTTTGGATAAAAACGCTTTTTTATGTAAAAATCCTCATTGATCAAAGCAGTAGATGACAAATTAAAACTGAATTTTTTTTACAGTTTTAATTTTCATAGAGATTAAATAAAGGTATTTTTAGAAAGATAAAAGTGTATAGAATTTGAAAATGTAAAAATCCGAAATCACAATTTTTTGAGGATTTTTGGGTTTCAACACCCCTTAAAAAGAGTATATATTTAGAATTTTCGATGCACACTGAAGATAAAAGTGTATTTTTTCGTACAGTGTTGCCATTGATCGCTTTGAAAATGTTCAGTTTGTTAATCGAAATGTGCAAGTTTTACAAAATACGAAATAGATAATAAAACAAATCCCAAATTCCAAATTTGGGCCTCCAGATGTTCATATTCGAGAGGAGGACAACATTATTTAAAATTTGATGTCTCTAGGTACCGTTGATTTTTCACAGTACGAGAAAAATACATAGATTCATGCAGATTTTTCGTAATTTAATTTCTTTGAATACAATGCAAGGCTCTAATATTTGGTGGTAACAATTTGAAAAGTGAAACGCAGTTTTACAATGGACGACGCAAAGTATGTAAAAGAAATTTATAGCCCTTCTGGGCAAATTGCCCCTTTGGGCTAATAGAAAAAGTAATGTATAGCTCTTATCAAAAATGAGATAATTTATTATCGCTGTTATTAGATAAAAAATGTGCTGTAGGATGAGAAAGGAAAATATTTTTGTCAACTAAAATTTTAGTGTTTTGAAGAATGTTTGTTTAATTACTGCTTTACATCACTTTAAATTTTTCTTGCATAGAAAAAACTGTAAGTGTTTTGTTTTAAAAATTATCGGGTAAAAAGGCTTTACTAATTTTCCCATAACTGTCTGTTATGTAATAACTTAGATCTTGTTTTAGATTTTAGCCCTTCATTTCGTTATCATAATCTGCCTCAACTGTGCAGTATTACAAAATCGGTTATTTTATTATAATTCGATTCTGTGTTCCCTTTCATTATAATTCCAGAAGTATTATTATATTATTAAAGATAAACAAATGCCGTCATAAGACTTTAATAGGTATTATTTAATAAATGCAGACTTTATAAAATGATTTTAATAGGTATTAAATTAAGGTTTTATTATACATAAACTTTCCATTATATACAAAAAAATAATTGCATCATGTATACAAATATAAAACAAATAAAACTTATTTTTCAAAAATAAGAAATAAATTCTTTTTGGAACGATTCTTATAAAACGTAATGGTTATTCCCGAATTCCTTTGCCCATAAATGAGAATGTATTCCAGAAAAAAATTCGTTTATCCTACTCTGAAATGAAAAATATAAATAATTAAGCCACAAGAACTACTGTTTTAGTGACCACGATCTATTTCACATTAACCGAAAATATTTTCATTTTATAGACAAGAGGACGTCATTAGCAATGCCTTTTATCCTAAAGGGGCTTGATTTTGCAATTTAGATAAAAGCAGTCTTCAATCAAGTATTACACATTGCAACCTTATGCACATGTGTTTCAACTTAAACTCCAGAATGTATGGGAAGGTGGAGTCGTCACGTGATAGGTATATCGATTCTTCTAAGAGTCCAGTAATTTACACAATGGATATGGTTTTGTTTTTTCCTGATTTTCTATCTCACATTTTCTTTATTGTTCACTCCTGTATGATGTCTGAGTATTACTTAAGGATCAAGGACCCCCGGTTCATTGAACTTTCATTTTCCACCTCCAAGTCACGTGAATAACCAGTAGTGGGTGTTTCGTTTCTAATGGAAGAAGCTTTTAGGAATGTTAAGATATGTGCTTTTTTTTTAATCTATCGATATTTAGAAGCGTGATGACCAAGTGCTCTCTCTGTGTTTAGGAAGTGTAGCCGGAAATGGCTCACTTCGTAGCGTGCATTGAGCAGAAAAGAGCGTTGTTTACACATGCGTGCTTAATTGAAGTTGTTTAAAATGACTAAATGTGTTTTCCGGAAGATTTCTGGATTTCTTTACAAATTTCAAACTTCCGCCAAGCAAGACGAGATTGAATTTTTGGAGAATGCTTCCTTGAAACCTGTGGCCTGAAACATTTTGGCTGGTGTATACTATTATGTATCTGATAGTATCGTTTAATTAGCTAAATTACTAATTGTTTCATTGAAAATGAATAAACGTGACGAGAAGAATGCTTATAAAAATGAAAATTTAGTTGTCGATGAACCAGTTTCTGAACTGTCAATTTGACCTTCAGAACCACCTAGAAGATGCACTAATATTGTGTTACATTTTAAGACCTAAAATATTTTGCTTATGTTGTATTTAATTGAAGGAATTATTTATGTTAGGTTTAATTTAATTGATAATGGATTTAATCGATCCTGTTCCTCACTTAATGCTGATTACTGTATTTACTGATTGCTGTATACAAATAGTGAATAATATGAAGTCTTTTCAAAGTTTTTAACAACCTGTTTTCTGTTAGGGTAATTATCTAATACTGAATAACCATTTTCTCACTTTAAACCTGTCCAAGACATTCAATAATTCCATTTATTGCTGTGCTGTTTATGTTAATAAAACACAAAAAAGTGATATTTCAATAGAAGTTATGTACGTACTACAAGTGAAGCGTTAAAAAAGGATAAACAGTTTTAAAATTTATAAAGTTATTGATGATAGATAGTGGAACTACTGAAGCCAAAGAACTAGGTCATTTGTAGCGTTTCAGAAATACAGGTAAGCTTCTTATTTTCATTTTCCATAATTTTCTATGTTCCTTATTAAAACCGAGATATGTATTGTTTTAATATGATTTTGAAAGATTACTGCATGCATATTGATTCATAATACTGTAATAATGTGACTGGGTTCATATAGCAATATTTTCAATCAAGAAAAGATTTGAGGATGTTACATAATACTGTCAATATACTTTGAAAGTAATGAAATTTTATAGATTCATAAACTGAATATATTAATAAAAGTCAAGCTCAGTTTGAAAATAATTTAGAAATGATGATTTTTTTCATTGCAAAAGGAAGATTTTTAAACAATGGTTTGTAACTTATCGAATGTTAACTAAGAAAATTTTATGATTTCGAGCTTTACTATAACTCCTTCCTTCCATAGTTTTTACCAGAATGCAAATTAGATTTGACGGTATTTAAGCCGAGGTTATGAATTTTAGGAAGAAAGAGCTTTCGGCAATCGCGTCTGCTGGTAGCATTGGCGCCAGCTCTATTTAAAAGTGATATTCCGGCTTTGGCATTCTCACTAGCCGACGCTTTAAATTTACGCGCCGGTAAAATAACTGGACCAGCTTATTTTAGTAAATGTGTAGTCTTAGACTCCGTTAGCAGTATTTAAAATTAATCAAATATTGTTTTATTTAAATAGAAACAAGGGGTGGTATTTGTCTGTAACACAAGTTGTACCTTTATGCTCAGTGTTTTCTATATAAAAATATTATTTTAAAACTTTCTGATTGTGTATGGGTTGTTAAAACGTAGCGATGATTCGCTGTTAGTGTATTAGGCTCTGCAGAACGTCAAACTTTAATTTTCATATGCAATAGCTACATTACAGGTTTACATGAAATGTTTAAAAATCTATAAAAGAGCTAATGGTTACTTGTAAAACTGTCATGAGTTGCGTACATTATCTCTTTCCAAAAGCGAGGTTTAAACTTGGACATGAGCAATTGTTGAAAATTAGTCTCAAAAGGAAACATCGTTTAACTCATTTTAGAGAACCTTTTTTATCCAAAAAAATCGGTAAACAAATTTACGTTAGTTAGTTAAATATATATAAGTACGAAAACATTCGAGACTAAAACATGTTAGCAAATTAATTTTTCATAAGCTAGCAGATATAGGAAATGAAAAAACAATATAGGAAATGTTACTGTTTTTTTACTTTCTTGTACGAAGTAAAAAGTAAGTATTGTAATCTCGAAAAGTTTCAGGCAGCATATTTCAACGAAAACATCCATTTTGACAGCTTTCGAAAGCAATTTAACGATGTTTTTGCGTGATATCTGTACTAAGGGCAGAATAAAAGACTCTTTTCCTCCAAAAAATTATAAAACTGCTTTAAAATGAATTCTGAAGAGAATTTTTCGGGGCGTCTGTACGAACGAATGTACGTACGTACGTATCTCGCATAACTCAAAAACGAGTAGCCTCAGAACGTTGAAATTTTGTATATAGGACTACTATAACATGTAGATGTGCACCTCGTATTTTGGTTGCAATCGGCCGCACCAAATGTATATAAATATATTTATATATATATCCACCCTGTTACCCGGCTCAGTGATCTCGGTTTCTTTGCTCTTATATGTTTGTAAATTGTCCATTTTTTGCTTTAAAAATGATTGAATTATGTTGTTCTTATCTTCCGGTTAAGGTTTTTATGCCGGTAAAATATCTCGCATAACTCAAAAACGAGTAGCCTCAGAACGTTGAAATTTTGTATATAGGACTACTATAACATGTAGATGTGCACCTCGTATTTTGGTTGCAATCGGCCGCACCAAATGTATATAAATATATTTATATATATATCCACCCTGTTACCCGGCTCAGTGATCTCGGTTTCTTTGCTCTTATATGTTTGTAAATTGTACATTTTTTGCTTTAAAAATGATTGAATTATGTTGTTCTTATCTTCCGGTTAAGGTTTTTATGCCTTTAGTAAATCTGTATGCAATATGTTTAGAATTATCAACAATTTTAAAGTTGCTTAAGTGACGCTAAGCCTAATAATATTTTTGATGGCGGCCATTGCTTGTTTACATTTGAAACAGCAGAGTAGTGGATTTGTTGCCAATCTAGAGAAACGTAGCTTCGCAACAACAAAGCTAATGCCTTCACTTATTATTGCAAATTAAATCATGCTTAATCCTTTCTGGAATTTTTCGAGGAAATAAGTGTTTAAAATTTACTTTGTAATTTTTAATACAGATATTTTGAGTTTTTATGTATTTTTGCCTTGTCGCGAAGTGAGAACTGAATTAATTGAATGAGAAATACTCAATCGTCTGTGAAAAACTGTTTCTTTTTTGTTTTATTTGCTTAATTTCTTTTATACATTGTTGTAGCTTTACTATAGTATTTGAATAGAACATGTGGCAACGATTAGATAATTCTTTAAATGATATGAATTTTGCGCATTCTGAGTTATAATATGAACGAAATATAATACTGTTAAGTGAACCTAGCGCCAGAGTGTCGCTATGGTAAACAAATAGAGTGAATTTTAAAGAATGCATTTATTGTATTGTGGTTTATGCGCTGTCGGCGAAGTAGATTTTATTCAATCCAATAAGTTTAAACGAAATGCAAGAAAATGTGCGTGTAATGTAATACTCCGTACAAGGAAGTAATGTGGTGTACACATAGTAAGTCGCTTAAAAAGTAATATTAAATAACAATATTTATTTACGATCTCAAAAATACTGATAACTTCCAGGGCTAACATCTTAGAGAGTTAGTCGCTGCGAGAAGATTCTTTGTATGAAAAAGATAGCTCTTATCTATGAAACATGCTTTTGCTTGATGCATTCAGCCAAAGAAAATAAATTTTTAATAAATTGTAAAACTCATATATAAGATAATAGATATACAAGAGCCTCTAAGTTATTTTGTTAGCTAAGGTAAAAGCGAAAGGTAATAGTTTAAGCATTAAAAATAAGACTCTTTTTGATATAATTAAAAGAACTCAGAAAAGTTACCTTTCTACCGGTTCAGCGAACTTCCTAGTGTTTTCGAGTTTTTTTGACATCTTTTGTGCTTAATTTTAACTCACTTTTTTCTTTTATAAAGGCTTTTTTGATAAGAAGGATACGATTTCAAAGTGAAATAAAGTAAAAACTATTTCAGATTCAACCAAACTTTTTATATTACTTTGAAGTGCATTATGTTCTGAATGAAACGTCACTTAAACGTGTGTCATTTAAACTTAGTGAACATGAGCGAATTCGATGAGCATTTTCGATGGTGTTACAAAATAATTCTCACGGATGTAGCATTTAATTTTTTTTATTAATGATTCAAGTGATCTTGTGGTTCCTTCGCATCGAACATGATTTCAAATAACTCCACGAAAAGCAATCTAAAGGTGTCAGTCAAAAAAAGTCACAATTTGCGGGACGCCATCTAACAGTTGAATTGCATAAAATTGCTCCTTCGCCAAACATTTTTTACAATACGTTTATAATGCCGTTTGAAGTGGCACAAGTGGAACCAGCGTGCTGATAAATTTATCAACAACTGGTATTTCTCATCAGTCACTGTAACTGCACGCCTTCCTCGTTTTCGAAGAAATGGTCAGATGATGCCACTGTGACATAAACCACACGATATCGTGGCCTTTTGTGAAAGGAAAGGCTTTTCATACATTTCTTGTGGATTGTTTTACCACATTAAATAATAATAATTTTTTATTAACATATTCATTCAAGCATAAATGAGTTTCATCTGAGAACTTTTTACCAAAAATTAATGTTTTTGAAGTCTGTAGTCAGCTATGATGAATTGTCACAGCATACTAAACACAGATAAAAATTGCTGACAGTAATATCTTTTGAAATATATTTGTCATTTCGTTTTAAAATTCGTTATCATTCTGATTGGAATACCTTTTTTTATAAAATATTTGCACGACATTGTTAAAATTGCTATTCGTTACTCAATTAGTGCCCACCAGCGACCGAGGGGTAAAGGTCGCTGAACACTGGTGCTTCAAATCAGAAGTTCAAATCCCGCAAACGGTCCAACTGCATGAGTTGCTTGCGTGTTTTCCTTCCATGTGTAAGATGTATACGAGCCAATTTCCTTAGAAAGTCCTCCACGAAGGCATCCCTCCTCGCAGGAAGACAGCGTTTGAGGTTTTGCCGTTAATCACACAAACCAAACCAACCACTACTCAGTTAGAGACGTGAAATATGCTAGGAGTCGATTTTAATGCTCGCAAATCATTAATCCTCGCACAGAGGGTTATGAAATTAATTCTGATTCTGGCCCTTATTCGACACCAAAATTACTAAATTAAGTCCTTCAGTGTTTTTACTTTTTTTCACTGTGGAAGGCAGTTACTCCTTTTGTTAAATTAACATTTTGGCACAAAATTTACCTCTTCGCGGAACCCTCTTTTTGGCGATAAAGATAATTCTTTGACGATGTGGGGATAAAGGCTACATGCCTAAGAGCCCCGTAATAGAACCCTTCTTTGGTTCTTGGTTGAAATTAATTTTAAAACTCACAAATCATTATAATATATCGCTTTCTCAGAATATTGTTCGACATTCGTTTAGATATTCTGAAGTCCATTTTTATGTAAAATATAGAAGCATGTTTTAAGGGATTTTCCTATTATATTCAGTATAATAGTTCGGCATTCATTTAGACATTCTGAAATTCCATTCCTATATAAAACACAAAAACATGTTTTAAAATATTCCTTTATTATATTTTGTAAAACAGATAAACCCTTTTACACATTTCATATAACAATGACAAGTTTGCCAGTGTAAGAAGCTTCCCAATGTGACAAGGTAATGGAAATAAATATTTGCAAAAAGTAAAAGTTAATTTATTCTTGAACATCGGTTAATAAATAAATGTAAGTATATTCAAAATGTAAATTTAATCAAGTATAGCGACATTTCTTCATTTTGTGAGATAAAATTTGTTCGAATTGGAGAAACATCGCCACATAATGAGGAAACCAGAAAACTGTTGGCTCACTTCCTGACTGTCATTTTACCTTTCCCAGAAAAATGATATTTATCCGTTCACATTTTAATGATATTTATCCGTTCACATTTTAATGATATTTATCCGCTATAGATGACACAGCTTCACTTCAGCACTTACTAAATTGGTACTGATCGCAAAATTTATAAATGATTAACAGTCAAATATTTTTGACGTGACGATGAAGAATAATGTCAAATTATCTCCCTGTGCCTCTTCAAGGCAAAATATTTGAGATGTCGCTCCATGAATCTTATATTGAAGTCGGGTTTTCGTATATATGAATATAGTTTTGCAATTGTCCATTGTTTGTCTTCCGATTAGTCGTAACTGACACATGCACTGTCTTGAAGAATTTTAAATGCACTGTTAAAAATATAGCAAAATACTTGCATAGCTAAGGGTTAAGAGCCAAGTAACTGTAATTTGATTTTAACATAAATATAATATCTTTCATATTATCATCTTTGAGATAAAAGGACTGCTAAATTTTTACCAGTGGAAAGTTTTAGCCCAAAGAACGTAAGGTCAGAAGGGCTATTCATTTTATTTTGGCATTTTGAGGTATTTGAGGCAAAATTGTAAATGTCGGTTCACTTTTTAAATTGTTGCCACCAAATATTATCGCCCTGTACTATATTTAAAGAAATTAAATGATGAAGAATCTGCATAAATGTATGTACGTTTCTCGCATTGTGATAAAACAACGGTACCTAGAGCTATCAAATTTTGAATAACGTACACGAATATGGGCATCTGGGAGCCTAAATTTGGAATTTGTTTTATTATCTATTTCATATTTTGTAAATCATTTATGAGTTTTCAATGAAGAAACTCAACGATTTCAAAGCGAGCAATGGCAACAATGTACGAAAAAAAAAACATTTTTATCTCCAGCGCGCGAGACTGTGTATCGGAAATTCTAAAGACATACTCTTTTAAAAATATTTTGTGATATTGCTGTTGAATTGAATTTTATGGTTTAAGTGCGAAGAACATGATATTTAACAAATAAAGGTAACACACAACGTTAAAAACGCTCCTTTGGGGGTAATATAAAAAACCGAAAGTTTTCTGATTACTTTCTATTTCTGTATGATTTTTTTAATCTATATTTCTCTGAAATTTTATATTTTTTTCCCGCCGTTTGAGCAAGGCATGTTTTATCACGAACCTATCACATATGTAATATATGTCCCATTGATTATTTGCAGGTTTAATTTAATTTTTTGAAGTTTCAAAGAATATTGTTGAAGTATCGACTATGAAAAATAAATATGAAATTAGTTTTAAAACGGTATTGCATCTAATTCGTTTTTCTGTACGAAATCGATTTCTTTTATTAAAGTGTTCTGGTTATTCGGATTGTGTTCACAACTTGATTATTTTTAAGGATATAACTGATATGCTTTATTTATAATAATAATTCGTAAGTCAACCCATGAATTGCTGAAGCATCAAAACTCTGGAAGTTTCAATGGCTGTTCTGGTTTCTATTTTCAATGATTTGTTGGGAGAGATGGTTAGGGAATCATGGAAATTTTTCTGTGTAATAAATAAATGCGATTCTGTTTCTTTTGAAGATTCTCCGAAAGGTATGATTTGCTTTTGCTAGGTAGCTCTCCTATACTTTGCTTTAATTATTAAAACCAACAGGTTAGGTTACTCATTTTTTTGTTTTAATATTCATTCTTTCATCCTGATGAAAATATAAAAATTTTAAAATGTCCTCATTAAAAATTCTTTCTTAACATACTTTCTTAGTATACATAAAACTCATCACATATTTTTATTATACTTCTAAAAAAACTATATTTTATTTCATTGGTCTCTTGCAGTTACAATTTTTGTTTTGCTATAAATAAACCTCTATTTTAAACAAAAGCTTCACACAAAATTACGAGATTCGTAACTAAAAATGGTCAAAATTTCCCACATGCGAAAGATAAAACCTGAAATATTTAAAAAATTTTTGAAGCTTAGTTTACATCCGTTATCAAAAATAAAAAATATTATCAAGCTTACATTTCGCATGTAGTCAGTAGTTTTCTTTAGAGTCGGAAACCTGAAAATTGCGCGAAGTCTTCTTCTGGATTCGAACTCCGGCCTGTTTGATTGCCAGCCAGATGGGTTATCCAGTTACACCACGAAGGCATGCAGTCAGGAGACAGAAAATACCTCTAATATTGTATTATATGAAGAATGCGATCTGAGCTCGTTGAGGAATATGAGAAGGTTCAAAAGTACTCAAGAAAAAAAAGAGAAATTTTAAATCAGAAATTTTCCGTTTCCTTGAATACGACGAAAAGAGATATCACAAAATAAAATACTCCGAATAATGAACATAATGTTATGAACTATTTTCCGCAGAAATTTTGCAAAAATAGGAAATGAAAAGAATTATTGTTTGGTAAAATCTATGTCCATTTTTATGTTATCACTATAGAAACCTTCGTAATGTATTGAAATTCTTTTATTGATTATATAGAGGATGCATTTCATTTTATAGCTTAGGAAATGATACACACTTCTACAGTCAATATTGCAAAGAAGCCGTCCAGCTGGTACAGTGGTTAGTAAGCCTGACTGTGGCCCAGGTTCGAATCCAGGAGAGGGCATGGTCTTAACTGTCCGTCCTTTCATAGCAGGCACCGATGGCTACCTGTCAGGTGTTATCATAATGAAAAAGCCACCACCTCCGGGCACCTGTAGTGGTGCAAAGAAATGGATAATGGAAATGGCTAATAGTCGAAAGCATTTCTTACCTAAAACATTCTAAACGCTTTCAGTCGGTTTAATTAACGAAATTAAAATGTATGATTCAGTTTGATTGAGCAGGTTTTTAGAGCTTGTTGCAAAATACACTTAGAAAATTAATTTGAAAAAATTATTTTTTTAAAAAAAGCAAATAATATGTTATGTTAATTTTTTGGAATTCAAACTTAAAAACATGCTTCAATAAATTCTGTTTTTTAATACATTATTAAGGTTTTATTCATTAAACTGTTACAAAAAGTTTTCTTAGCTTGCTTAGGAATGCTGTTTTAATTAAATAGTCAAAATGCATCTTCATTAAAGCTGAGTGATTGTAATGAATATTTAATCATTAATTTTCACAATTGTCATTCATTATTTTCAATATATTCAACAGAGTAGAGTATACAGATTCACGAAAAACTGTACTGCAAAACTTCCTTCTTTCCTCTGAATAAAATGCACTTTCATTTAGTTAGCGGAACACATTTCACTTCTAGTTAGTGGACATCATAAATAAGGGATACTTATTAAATTCCTAGTATTAACTCACACTGTCCCCATATCTTGTTCAAATTTTCAATCGTTAATCAAATACTTTTTATTCATCCATTCAAGTTCAAATACATTTTTTTAAATATGTAGTGGATGACACTTGATGTTAATACACATATTAAAATTTAAAAAAAAAATAAGTTAAATTTTTTTTTGCATTTAAAAAATTTTTCTTTGTTGACCTAAGTCGGAATTGACTTAGCTTAACAAAGTTAATTGTTGACCTAAGTCAACAATTTTTTTTTTTTTTTGCATTTAAAGTTCAAATTAATTTTTTTTATTTATTTAATTAATTTTCAATCGTTAATAAAATACTTTTTATTCATCTACTCAATTTAAAATATATATTTTTTAACTTGTAGAAGATGCCACTTGATATTAATACAGATTTTTCACATATTTAAAATTTTTAATGGAAATTTTTTTTGTATTTTTAAATTTTTTTTTCTGTATTTTTTAAATTTTCCTTTGTTGACCTAAATAGGAATTGACTTAAAATTTTTTTTGATATTACTTGCTTTAAGATTAAAGTCTTAAATTATTTTTTCCTATTTAACCTTATAAATATATTAAAGAATTCATTCCTTTAAAGAATTCGTTCAAAGATAATCTTTTAATTTTTTTGTTTTAAAAGATAATTATGAAAATATTAGATTTTCAGATCTGAGTTAATACCATTTTTTGTTAAATCAATAATTCATTAACTATTAAGAACACTGATCAATTTGTGTGACATGAGAACAAAAACCAAACAGTACAGGCTGTATGGAAATGCTCTAAACACTTACAAAAGATACAAAAAAAATATAGATAAAATCGAATGTGATGTTAATGTAGATAAAATCGGGTAGTTTTATCAAATGAAACTATTTTTTTTAAATGAAAAATTCATTGGAGAAAATGGCATAAAAAGCAGTTAATTAATAATATTATGTTGTTATATGACTGAAGAATGTGTAAAACCAATTGAAATTGGAATAAAAATATATTTGTTATTCAAGCGGCTTACCAGCGGCCGAGTCGGTAAAGTCGCTGAATACTGGTAGTTCGTTCCGGACTTCGAATCACGGAGAATGGGCTGGCTGCATGTCCGTTATCGTAGTTTTTCCCATTTGTGACGTGTGTACGAGCCAGTTTGCCTTAGAAAGTCCTGAACGAAGGCATCCCTCTAGGCAGATAGTCCTCTTTGTCGCAACCAAATAAACCAAACCAAACCAAATCTGTTGTTGAAGTTTTTGAATAAAGTGAATATAATTAATTATTTCAAAATTTATTATAAATATTTCCTTTTATCCTTAAATAAATGTAAAAAAGTAGTATTAAAAATTCGCAAAATTAAGAATATTGGTTAAAATATGTTTTGAAAAGCAAAATTCTCTATCCCTCTGCATCATTAATTGATAAAATTAATTGTAAGCAGCCAGTATCCCATACGATGGGACACTGCTTTTTTTAACATTTAAAAATTTTTTTAATATCAAAATACACCAAATGACTCATATTTTCACAAAAACATAGTGTTTTTTCCATGATTAGCAACAAATGTTGCATTTTTATATATTTTATAGATTAAATTTCAAAAATACTTAATGTCAAAACCCTTTTTGAAAAATTTATAAAAATTATTTTGAAATATAAATTAAAAAATTAAATCATAAAAAAATGGGTGAATTTTATTTGGAATTAACCTAAATTTCGAAATGTAAAAGAAAGAATCAAATAAGTTTAATAAAAAAAGAGTTATTAATAAATATATATCAAATTCAATTAACATTGAAGAGGTAAAAAATTCTGAGGGCTATGCGATTTGTATAAAACTTGGCAGTTTGGTATAATTTGAGTCGTTGAATCGAAATATGGGAAACAAACTGACATGCCATTTCAGAAAAAGTCCGCTTTTGTGTCAAAATACCTATATTAGAACAATGCTATATATAAATCTAATACATATCCTAAGTCGCGCTTTCGAGACATGAGAAACGCAAATTGAATTTCGTCAAGCGTCTCAGTAGAACGGGAGATATAGAACTGTCCCATTTTTGTTTGCGCAATGTACATGCACTGAATAAAAACAAATATTTGGCAAATACAAAAGGAAAATCTAACACTTTGTAGCACATGTATACGGTGTATAAAACTAAATTAAGATTCATGAATGTAACTACACGTCCGATTTAAAAACGTTTTTTGGTAATTCCTTAAGAAATCGCTAATAGGAATTTGACTGCATTTTGAAAAGAAAAGACAAAGGAAGGGAATAGAAGAAAGAAATATGGTAAATAGCAAGTATTTAAATAAGAACATATTTATATAGATCCAAATAAAATTAAGCGCGAATGTTTATTATATCTAAATGCATTTTATGATTTTTATAGTTTCAAGACAAACAAAATTATTCAAATTTTGGGTCAAGATTACAATAATTAATGTATATTTCAATTCCGCATCTTAAATTATAAGATATTTCTCCCGCCTTCTTAGTATGTCTTCGTGGTGTAGCGGTCAGCACGCTCGACGCGTATTCGAGAGGTCCGTGGTTCGAGTCCCGGCGAGGACACTGCTCATTTTTCATATCTTCTGCTTTCAAAAATACTTAATGTCTCTACAAAATGTTTAATTTTAAGGTTGTAAATTTCCTTTCATCAATACTGGGCAACAGTTTTAAATTGTAGGTAGCAATAGTATATAAGGTTATGGTAATTGTTTTAGCATACATTTAATTAAAATAAAAACATCTGTGTATTTAAATTTGCTATGTCTCTTGGGATATGTAAGCTCACCTTCCAGTTTATTGGCAAATACGTATCTATATATCAACGCAACTTGTGAACAAAACGTGAAGTGAAAAATATTCCGAACACAAAAAACTTAATTTAAAGGTTATAAAATATTTTCGTTTAGTATTACGGAACTGGCTTAGATTGTACGTAGCAGTGCATAATATCATATTAATTGTTTTAGCTTAAATTTAAGGGGACTCATACACCTTAAAACCCATAAGATGTTCGAATAATTGACTGCTGCAAGAATTGGGATAATTTATTTATTTTAAAAGCAATTACTACCAACATTTTACAGCTGACTACATAATATAGCTGCTTTCTGAAAGAGTAATCATAAAGTTTGTGTTGCCACAAATATTTTTATAATTTAATCCCCATTGTGACAACATTTTTCGTCATGTTTCCAACTTGCGCGCACAGTTTAAAACATTCTGTTTCATAATTTAATTCCATATTTAATATATAGCTTTTATAACATTTGGAAACTACTGTGAACCTAAAATTCTAAAAATTTCATGTTAAATATTTATTTTATTTTCAGTTAAGTTTATAAAATGTATTTAATTAAAAAAATTTTAATGTTTTCGTCCATAAAATTTTTCAATATTAAAATATTCATCAGATTGTTGGTTCAGTTAGAAAGTAGTGCCCATATAAAGAATTCCATCCAATTTCAAGTATGACCCATTAGCCATTTTTAAAATATCTTGCGCGCAAGGTGGAAACATGGCGAAATATTTTGTCACAAAGAGGATTAAATTACAAAAATATTTGTGGCAACACAAACTTTCTGGTTACTATTTTCCAAAGCAGCTATATTATGTAGTCAGATGTAAAAAGTTGGAAGTAATTGCTTTTAAAATAAATAAAATATTCCAATTCTTGCAACAGTCACATATTCGAAGATCATGAGGGGTTTAAGTTGTATGAGTCCCCTTAATATCTGTTTCTGAAGACTATCTCTTTTTAAACTTCCTATGTCCGTAGGGAGATTTAAGCTCATTTTCCAGTTTTCAAACATATCTCATAATTAAAAATTATTAAGTTTATTATCCTTCTTCCATTCGCTGCGCTTTTATTCCAATGATCTGCTTAAATGTATGAGCAGGAACACCATCGGTTATTTGGCGACGAAACTGAATGTAGTAATATAATAGATTACCCGAAGCTGATAGCTATATCCAATCAAAATCCTTTTTTTAAGGTAACTAAAAATAACCGACTGTATAGAAATAAAAGCAAAAGCATAATCAATTAACGAGCCTACAAATGGAGCCCCAGCGTATCAGAAACCCTGTTATAATTTTGCGTTCAAAGAGCTCTAGAGACAGGCTGACCTTTCTTTGTTTGAAAGAAGAAGCCTTTGCGTCAAACTGCGCATTCAGAGGAATGGACGAGCATTGTTTAGTGCCCGTATCGGCCAAAAAAGTCCCTTCGATGTTACCAAGGTAACGTAAGTTGCACAACACAAACTTTAGATTGAGATTTTTACGCTCCTCCCAACATTAGAACCAGATGTCTAGGTTTCGAAGGGTTTGGTCCAAACGTGTCGAAACTGCGGTTAGGCAGATGTTAAGATAAAACAGCGCGACCTTATTCTCAGAACGTCCACTTCACAATTATAAGGCAGCGAAACAAACATGCCGTATGTTTATTTGGAAATAAAGAATATTTTATGAATATATAGATATTTTACTAAAGTATAAAATATTATAACTGTGATTTTTAAACTGTGATCCTTGGTCCACACCAATAACAGGAAATTGTTCGAGTAATTTATTAAACTAAAATTTTATTTGCTATTTGATTTCATTATGAATAATGCAGTCCCATGCACGTTAGTGAGACAGGCAAAGGCATTTCATAAACTCATGTATTAGAAGGTTTATTAGATGTAAAAAATCCGATGTGTACACCACATGACTTCATTGTACGGAATATTAAATTATACGCATTTTTCTTGCATTCATTTAAACTTATTGGATTGAATTAAATCTACTTCGCAGACAGAGCATAAACCACAATAGAATAAACGCACTCTTTAAAATTCACTATATTTGTTTACCATAGCGACAATCTGGCGCTAGGTTCACTTAATATTTCGTTCATATGATAACTCAGAATGCACAAAATTTATATCATTTGAAGAATTATCTTATCATAACCATATGTTCTATTCAAATACTATAATAACGCTAGAACAATATATAAAAGAAATTAAGCAAACAAAACAAAAATGAAACAGTCTTTCACAGACGATTTAGTATTTTATTTCTCATTCAATTAATTCAGTTCTCACTTCGCGACAAGGCAAAAATACATAAAAACTCAAAATATCTGTATTAAAAATTACGAAGTAAATCTTAAACACTTATTTCCTCGAAAAAATTCCAGAAAGGATTAAGCATGATTTAATTCGCAATAATAAATGAATTCGTTATTTTTGTTGCTGCGAAGCTTAGTCTCTCTAGATTGGCAACAAATCTACTATTCTGCTGTTTCAAATGTAAACAAATATGTCCGCCATGTTTTAACCGCACTTAAACAGCTAATAAATTGTTGATAATTGTACAAATATTGCTTACAGATGTACGAAAGGCATAAAAACCGTAACTGGAAGATAAGAACAACATAATTCAATCATTTTTAAAGCAAAAATTGTACAATTTACAAACATATAAGAGTAAAGAAATTGAGATCACTGAGCCGGGTAACAGAGTGGATATATATATAAATATATTTATATACGTTTGGTGCGGCCGATTGCAACCAAAATACGAGGTGCACATCTACATGTTATAGTAGTCCTATATACAAAATTTCAACGTTCTGAGACCACTCGTTTTTGAGTTATGCGAGATACTTACGTACGTACGTACATACGTTCGTACAGACGCCTCGAAAATTTCTCTTCAGAATTCATTTTAAAACAGGTTTATAATTTTTTGGGAGGAAACGAGTCTTTTATTCTGACCTTACGTACAGATGTCACGCAAAAACATCGTTAAATTGCATTCGATAGCGGTCAAAATGGATATTTTCGGTGAAATATTTTGCCTGAAACTTTTCGCGATTACAATACTTCCTTTTTACTTTGTACAAGGAAGTAGAAACATAAATTTTTTTTGTTTAAAATGGAAATTTTGTTTACATCGGAAATTAATTTGTCGGAAATTTAAAAGAAAGTTTATTTTGGAAGCATTTCTCATAATGAAATCTAATAGATATATATTTGCAAGTGAATGACGAAAAAAGAGTTAAATCTGTCAAAAAGTTGCACATATATATATCCCCACCCTGTTACCCTTCTTGATGAACTCAGTTCTTTTATTCTTATATGTTGGTAAATTGTGCATTTTTAGCTTTAAAAGGGATTGAATTAAAGTGTTGTTCTTATCTTCTGGTTGAGGCTTTTATGTCTTTAGTTAATCTGCATGCAACAGTTGTAGAATTATCAACAATATAAAAGTTGCTTAAGTGCGGCTAAGCCTAAATTTTTTTACCGTAGAAGCCATATATATATATATATATATATATATATTAATATTTTGAATTTGTCAGTCAAAGATAGCTCAGCTGCTGTTGTCGTTGTGTTTCGGCGTTGCGTCGTTGTGTCGTGTATATGGCTTGCCTTTCACAGCGTCAAAATGCGTGGTAATTGCATGACGCAAAAGTATTTAATTTTTTCTTTTTGTAGTTTTGATTTTAGCTTTATTGATAAATTTGTGTTCTTAATTCTTAACCAAATTTACTAAATTTTTTAAAGACTGTTAACGGACCCTCTTTTAACTATAACTAAGAACTAAAAATTAAAATGCTTAGATTTCTAAAATTATTCAAATTATTTAATTAAAAAGATTTAAATTATTAAATTCAATCATTAATATTTATTATTAAAATTATTTAAATTAAACGTATTATATTTATTAAAATATTATTTATTATTAAAATTATTAAATTAAATTATAATAATTATTATTTAAATTATTTAAATATTTATTTTTAAAAACCATTTAAATTATTTTTTAATTATAAGAAATCCATAAGCCTAATAAAAAATTTTACTTTAATGAATTATCTCACGTGAACGGATAAAAAATTTTTGAAAGTGGTGTATATGATCCTCTTTTTAAAAATTGAAATTAATGCTTATTAAAATACTATTATTTATTCACTGTCGATTAAAAATATCGTTCATTAATTACAAGGAAGAAACTCATCATTCTATTAAAATTTCTTAAAAATGCCAGTTTGAAGTAGAAGAAATTCTATAAAAATCTAAAAACTCAGCAATCTTCTCCAGTCTTTGCTCGATTAAAATTAATATTACTGCTTTAATTTATTTGAAATAAATATGTGCTATGTATTTGAAGAAGCAAGACATTATCTCACGAAAGAACTGCGTTTTGTGTCTTTTGAAATGGAAATAAAAGTAGTTTTAAATGCGTAATCTTCTCTGAAATAAAGTAATCAAATAAAAAGTTACTTTTTCATTTGCATTATTTTTTTTCTGTAGAATCTTTGATCCGCAGAAAAATCAACATCTGTTTTTAATCGGATACAACATTAGTAGTTCTCCAATATCCGCATGGGTTAGAGTCATGGTTATTCAAGGTGTCTGGATTATAATTACCTTAAAAAAAATCTGATAATCTCTACATATAATAAAAGAAAGAGTCAGTCTGTGTTTGTGTGTCTTTCGTTCGCGCTGCGCGTAAGCTAATAGACTCACGGCTACGAAATTTGGTACATAGGTGCATCTAGACAACAGCCAGTGCCCCTCGAAGCGATTTTTTCGAAATTCTAATTCAATTTTTTTTTAATTTTATGTTTTGTGACGAAATCGCGTCATTTTGAGACATAATGGGCTATAGGAAAGATTTTACTCTACACACTCCATTTTCACATTGTCATGAAACGTAGGCACTTAACTATTTTACGAACTTAAAATAGATTTCGTGTTTCAATAAATCGATTAAATACGAATTTATTTAACAAAGGGAGCTTAACACCTTTTCAACGGGATATTTTCTAAAAAAGTTTATTTTTAAAATGTACAGTTTATTTTTTTTTGATTTTTGAACACTTTAAATTTTCATCCTTGCGACTGCTTTTACAAAAAGAATTTTGGAAAAATGATAATATTTTGTATTTTGAAAAAGATTTTTAAATGAAGCTTCCGAGTACACTTCTCACATCTTTAAAAATGTGTTTTTGGCAACAATTTTCCTGCCTTATTGTTGTTGATAGATTTTTGATGAAATCGCATCATTTTGAATAGTTTCATTCTTTTAGAAATATGGGTTTCGTAACAATTTTTCATCGTATTTCTTATGTCGCTGTTTTTAAGAAATTGGCATATTTCATTGTCATTTTTATATATGTATAATACATTTTTATTGATTTTTTTTATAAAGGTGTTCTGCAGAGTAAAATTCTGCGCGGAATTGTACGTTTTTTGAGTTGCTTTCATGTTATTTTTTGCTTATTTCACTGCTGGTAAGATATTGAAAAGTTTTGCATGATTTGTTTTCTTCAACGGAAAGTTGGTTAATTTTTTTATTAGGATAATTAATATTTGTAGTAAGGGATATAGCTTATTTCATTGTAATTTTTTTCTCTTGAGTGTATAAGATAAAATATCATTAATTATACTTTGCTTTTCAGAATTTTTTGTTTTTTGTATTCTTTTACGTTATTTATTGCTCATTTCACGGTTTTTAAGATACTGAAAAGTTTTGAGTGATTTTCTTAGGAAACAAAGTTCTTAACCTCCTTTATACCATTTGAGTTCTTAAGATTTTGCAAAGGGAAGTTGGTTTATTTATTTATTGGGATAATTAATATTTGTATTAAGGGATATTGCTTATTTCATTGTAATTTTGTTATACGTAATAACTTTTTTTTTTATGAAGTTTTTCTGCAGAGTAAAATTCTACGCAGTTTTTAAATTTAACGTTTGGTGTTTCCTTCAGCTATTTCTCCGGTACATTTAAAAGCCAGACGAAGGTTGGCAGCGAAGCTGCTAGTTTATAATATATTTGTAGCATGCAGAGAATGCTTTACGGCGTGTCGTCGCTTTATTTTATTGGATGCGGGATAATTCTGTACCATTTTTTAAAATCAGAATATGTGATTTTGGTTTTTAAAGAAGATATACGATTATCAAACCACACCGAGGATTTTCCTTTCGCTATTTATGAATTTCTTTTTGTAAACATCATGCAAATTAATAGTTCAAAAGTGGAATTAAAAAATTCTAATTTTGGGGGCAAATTGGTTTTAGATGTAGATCCAATATTTTCTCGTTAGCGGTATACAACCCGTTTTTGGTGTTAAGATGACTGGACAGTTCGACCACGCACGGTCCGTCTACAAGAATCAATATGATGGATGTACATTTCTGCTCGCCAGCCAATAATTCTTACCGTCGCTCCTACTCCCCTTTCCATTGACAGGCTGACGTGAAGTAACCGGTTATTTATTTTCAGAACACATGGCAGCAGTTTAATTTTAACTTCCGGAAAAGTGCTACTATTTCGTTAAAGAAATGGTAGCTGTGGGGAACTCTTCTGTAGTTAATTTCTGTATGCACGAAGAAGGTGCGTTGAATATTACAATTAGCTCTCGATTACCTGACGGCGGATTAGTTGCGTTGCGAATTAACCAGGTCTTGTCTAAAAGGTTGAAATTGTTTATTTAAAGAAAACATCAAATTTACTTTCACAAGCCATCAATCAGAATGAGGCAAATTTCTAAGGAAATTCCAAAAAGAACAATACAAAACGTTGGATAATAGCAATGATAGCAAACTGAAATCATGGTATTTAGAAACTATCTTTATTCACAACAGTACGTAATTCGATTGTATATTATCTGGGATATGTAAACAGTGTTAAATCATCGATTAAAATAAATTACTAAATCGTAAAATTTAATTAAATACATAGTCATGTAATTTCTCATTCTGATGGACTCCTATCAAATACAAGTGAATTCCCTCAATTTAAATATTATGAATTCTCGTTTTATACGAAATGGGTTTTAAAAGTTTCGTATTTTCAAGAGAGCTAAATTACTGACTGACTGTAAAAATAAGTTCCAGAATTGCTCACTACAGGCCCAGTGGACGAAACCGCTGAATCTTGTTTGTTCAACACAGATTCGAATCCTGATAATTAGGAATCTCACGGATTGAATGTTGGGAGATTTTTTTGATGTGTGATTGGAACCAATTTCTCTTAAAACATCGTCTAGGAAGCCATCCTCCTCTAAGCAAAACGTTGTGCCTCGCTCTGCCAAGATTTTGGTTAGAAAAATAAGCTATCTTGGAATTTCTCTTGTAAATGTTTGATAATAATTCTGAAAGCTAAACTTTTAGATGCTGTTGTTTTAATTATGAAGCATAACAAAAACTGAAAATTTCATTCACTTAATCATACACGAAATCACTTAGCCAACCATCTTCCTATCAAGTGTTTATCGTAGTTTTCTCAAACTGTGGTCTGCGAATCACAAATGACCCTCGAAGCCTGCCTCTGTTGTTTCATTAGATTTACAAAAATGCTTCGCTATTTGTAAACAAATTTAGCAAAAGCACTTTTGCAGCTGTGGATAGTGGTTCGGTAAAACCATCGAAACTACCCCTGTGAAAATTTGAAAATATAACGCTGATTTTTGTTGTTTGACTTCTAAATTAATATTTGTTCGGCGTGTTATTGTATCTTAAATTTAACAAGAGTTTACATCCTTTCTTCTTGATTACGTGGCTAAGTACACTTTCATATCTTTCAGATGTATTCTCAAGCAAAGGGAACTAAATCTTCTAATATAAGGTAATTCTTTAAAGAATTATCTCAATTATTAACAATTATCTCCATTAACAGTTATCTCAATGCCCACGAAAAAGGGTCTGACAGAAAAGTTGGCGTGTAGATTAATTGTATTAAACAGAGACAATTTTACCACATCCAAACTTATTAGTAGTTTCTAATATTTTTATTATAAAATTATATCGGTATCAGAAAAGATTTATGCAATGACATATATTCAAATCTCGAAAATTTGAGGTCACAATTCGAAACTTATTTTTCAAGCGGTAAGTAAACGAATTTTCATGGATTTGTAATCGTTTCCATTGTGATTTTGAAAATAACGAACTATCATTAAATGAAAGAGAATAATTAATTGAACTCTACAGCGGCACGGTGATACCGGACTTAAAACGAAATTCCAAGCCGAAGGTATGGTTAATTTAGGAACACATGATCATTGCAAATGGAATACGGTGGATTGTACCGTAGTGCTTTATAATTAAACTTGCTTTTACGTATCTGTGCAGGAAAGTGTTTTCATCATTAACTTAAATAAAAGGAAAGGACAAAAAACGATTTCATAAAATATGACAATCTCACATTTAAGCTTACCCTCATACATCCAAACACAGAACGGTTCTGCTAAAACCGGCAGGCTCATCCATGTCATTAATATGAGTAACAACATTTATTTGATTTTAATTTAATAAGAATAAGATTATCCAAAATCGAGTCGTCTTGAATTACTAAAAGACATGTAATTTTTCCAATTAACTTAATTGAATAATAACAATATAAAATCAACTGAGTTTGAATGAGTTTCATTTTAAAAATATGAATGTACTGGCAGCAGCGCATGCTAAAAATAACTTTCGAAAAGGGGCGCGAGAAAGGTGATCTGCAGAATATTATAGTTTATAAAAGTGGACCGTATTTGAAAACAAAGTATGAGAAACGCCGGTTTACAGTTACGAAATATCTCTAAACTGGAAATGTGTCAAATAGAAGTATGTTTGGCTCTATGTTCTTAGGATTCGTCGATGGTTCATCAATAGCCGAATGACTTAGGCCGTTGACCGATACTACCTGGTAGTTCATCCCGGTTTCAAGCGAGCTACATGAGTGTTAAACGTTAGTAAAACGAGCTAGGTTCTGTTTAGGATATTCTCCGTGAACGCACCCCTAGATTTAAGCAGATAACCCTCTCATTCTTTGCTATAACTGACAAACAAATAAACAAATATTCCTAAACCTTTCACAGATGTGTCAGCGCATGGCAGAAATTTAGGTTATCGATGCAGAAGTGCTCTAGATTACCTGAGGAAGTTGTAGTTTAAAGTACCTCTGAATGTTTCATACATCGATGTCCTGTCGCTGACTGAGTGCGGAATGAATAAAAGTAATTTTGTAGCTTTCCAGAAAAAAGTGCAGTAGTTGCGTCGTCGCATTAGATACTTTGTTCCCAATGATATGGCTCCAATTTTCAGTTCTTCAAAAAGGGAAGAAATATAAACTAAAATATAAATAAACAAACAAAATTCAAAAGCTTTCAGATTTTTTATTACACCTAAAATAACTTTCGAAAGAAGGCGCGAGAAAGGTGATCTGCAGAATATTATAATTTATAAAATTGGACCGTATTTGAAAAAAAGTATGAGAAACGCCGGTTTACGGTTATGAAATATCTCTAAACTGGAATTGTATCAAAGAGAAGTTTAACCTAAAGGGACTTTATTTTAATGTTTTTGAGTTACCTTTGCTTATTCAATATCATGTTCTTCGCACTTAAATCACATAAAATTCAATTCAACAATAATATCACAAAATATTAAAACACAGCATATCTTTAGAATTTCCGATAGGCAGTCTCGCGCTCTGGAGATAAAAAAGTTTTTACTTCCTTGTGCGAAGTAAAAAGGAAGTATTGTAATCGCGAAAAGTTTCAGGCAGCATATTTCAACGAAAATATCCCATTTTGACCTCTTTCAAATGCAATTTAACGATATATTTCCGTGATATCTGTACGTAAGGACAGAATAAAACACTCTTTTCCTCCTTCCAAAAAAATTATAAAACTGCTTTAAAATGAATTCTGAAGAGAAATTTTCGGGGCATCTGTACGAACGTATGTACGTACGTATCTCGCATAACTCAAAAACGAGTAGCCTCAGAACGTTGAAATTTTGTATATAGGACTTCTGTAACATGTAGATGTGCACCTCATATTTTGGTTGCAATCGGCCGCACCAAACGTATATAAATATATTTATATATATATCTACTCTGTTACCCGGCTCAGTGATCTCGGTTTCTTTATTCTTATATGTTTGTAAATTGTATATTTTTTGCTTTAAAAATGATTGAATTATGTTGTTGTTATCTTCCGGCTAAGGTTTGTATGCCTTTAGTAAATCTGTTTGCAATATTTTTAGAATTATCAACAATTTTAAAATTGTTTAAGTGTCGCTAAGCCTAATAATGTTTTTGATGGCGGCCATTGCTCTTGTTTACATTTGAAACAGCAGGATAGCGGATTTGTTGCCAATCTAGAGAAACGTAGCTTCGCAACAACAAAGATAACGCCTTCATTTATTAATTAAATCATGCTTAATCCTTTCTGGAATTTTTTCGAGGAAATAAGCGCTTAAGATTTACTTCGTAATTTTTAATACAGATAGTTTGCGTTTTTATGTATTTTTGCCTTGTCGCGAAGTGAAAACTGAATTAATTGAATGTGAAAAACTGTGATCTGTGATCAATCGTCTGTGAAAAACTGTTTCTTTTTTGTTTTGTTTGCTGAATTTCTTTTATGCATAGTTCTAGCTTTATTATAGTATTTGAATAGAACATGTGGCAACGATTTGATAATTCTTTAAATGATATAAATTTTGTGCATTCTGAGTTGTAATATGAACGAAATATAATACTGTTAAGTAAACCTAGCGCCAGAGTCTCGCTATGGTAAGCAAAGTGAATTTTAAAGAATGCATTTATTCTATTGTGGTTTATGCGCTGTCGGCGAAGTAGGTTTAATTCAATCTAATAAATTTGAATGCAATGCAAGAAAAATAATGCGTATAATTTAATATTCCGTACAAGGAAGTCATGTGGTGTACACATCAGATTTTTTTTTTCTACAGTGTTGCCACTGCTCGCTTTGAAATCATTGAGTCTGTTAATCAAAAATTCGTTAAAGGTTTACAAAGTATGAAAGAGATAATAAAACAAATTCGCATTTCAAAATTCGAGCTTTCAGGTGCCCATTTTCGGGTGGAGTATTACGTTATTCAAAATTGGATGGCTCTAGGTACCGTCGTTTGTTTCACAAAATATAAATACATTAATGCAGATGATTCATTATTTAGTTTCTTTAAATCTAATACTGGGCGATAATATTTGGTGGTAACAATTTAAAAAGTGATTCGACTAAAACAACATAAAATTCTCTTTTGAGACAAATAGCTCTTCTGGGCGTCCGCTCTTTTTGGTTAATAAATATCTATTTTTTCCTTGGTCGTTATCCAAAATGAAATTAAAGTTAATGTAAAATAAAAATATTTTACATTAGCAGCTCTTATTTTAATTTTCAATTTTTACTACTTTCTGGGCCTGCTGCCTCTAAGCAATGCTTAAGTTCTTGAGAGCGGTACTGTTTAGACCATCCGTATGAGAAATTTTGAGTGAAATATTTCAAGCTTTTGATACTGTGTTTACGGAAAAACGGATTTTGAGTTGTAAGGAAAACTGCTTATTTCACTTATGGATTGAATGTTGATAATGCAGTGAGCTTTTGTTATTGAGAAATAAGCATTTTTATCAAGCTGAGAAATGATTTAGATGAATTTTGAAATAAAAGTTTCACGAAGAGCACTGTTTTTGAAAAAGCACTTTCTGTATACGTGACTGAAATTTTGAAAAAAAAACTTTTATTCCCTTATTTTACATTTTTGAATGTAACATTTAAAAGTGTTATCTTTGTGAAAAGTAATTTCATACAAATCATCTCAAAGGAAAATTTATGAAATCTTATTAAAAATAAAAGCATCCAAACATTACCGTTACAAATTGCCAAGATTAGCTTCATATTGATGATAACAAATGTTGGTTATTTCAAATGGAATTCTGAAGGCCACATTTTGAATATTTTACGTGCATCATTTCTAGGCGAGCAAAGCCTGTATGTAATGAAAGAGCTGTACTGTTAGCAATAACAGAAAACAATTCATTGCCACTTCATTCCCATTCAGATCGTGGAATTCTCTCAAGCATGTAATAGTATAAACGTTTTCTGAATTCAGGCAAAACTATCATTCTGCTAACTAAATTTCGATGTTAGCTGCATAAGTTTACATGTGCTGCATACGTAAAACATAACATTAAAGGCTAAGCAGTAAACTATTATTTTTAGCTTTTTCAAACTATGTAATTGCAGCTATATTCGCTAGGAGGAATCGAGTAATTTTTGTTTAATTTGTGCTAGAAGGTAATTTTCAAATCAAGTTTCACGGTGGCTTTTGTCATTATTAATATTTTCTTAACAGGAACTTGTATTCAATGTGTGATGCTTGTAAGAAATTTATTACATTAGTTAGAACAAAACCAGGAAGGTAAAAGTCTGAGTTTCTTAAAATATGATAAAAATTACGTTGAATATACACAATTTTACATTTTATTTTGCCATATAAATCCAAACATGCAGCTCTGAAAGCATTTGTCTTGGCGAATTCATTTTATAACAACAAATTTCTTATCATCAGATACTTTTTACTTCCTTGTTACTTCCTTGTACGAAGTAAAAAGGAAGTATTGTAATCCCGAAAAGTTTCAGGCAGCATATTTCAACGAAAATATCCATTCTGACCTCTATCGAATGCAATTTAACGATGTTTTTGCGTGATATCTGTACGTAAGGACAGAATAAAACACTTGTTTCCTCCAAAAAAATTATAAAACTACTTTAAAATGAATTCTGAAGAGAAATTTTCGGGGCGTCTGTACGAACGTATGTACGTACGAACGTATATCGCATAACTCAAAAAGGAGTAGCCTCAGAACGTTGAAATTTTGTATATAGGACTTCTATAACATGTAGATGTGCACCTCGTATTTTGGTTGCAATCGGCCGCACCAAACGTATATAAATATATTTATATATATATCCACTCTGTTACCCGGCTCAGTGATCTCAGTTTCTTTATTCTTATATGTTTGTAAATTGTACATTTTTCACTTTAAAAATGATTGAATTATGTTGTTCTTATCTTCCGGTTAAGGTTTTTATGCCTTTAGTAAATCTGTGTGTAATATGTTTAGAATTATCAACAATTTTAAAGTTGTTTAAGTGCCACTAAGCCTTTTTTTTTGACGGCGGCCATTCATTGTTTACATTTGAAGCAGCAGACTAGTGGATTTGTTGCCAATCCAAAGAATTAGCTTCGCAAAAACAAAGATAACGCCTTCATTTATTATTGCCAATTAAGTTATGCTTAATCCTTTCTGGAATTTTTTCGAGGAAATAAGTTTTAAGATAAGTGTTTAAGATTTACTTCGTAATTTTTAATATAGATATTTTGAAATTTTATGTATTTGTGCCCTTGTCGCGAAGTGAGAACTGAATTAATTGAATGAGAAATACTCAATAATCTGTGAAAAACTGTTTCATTTTTGCTTTGTTTGCTTAATTTCTTTTATACATCGTTCTAGCTTTATTATAGTATTTGAATAGAACATGTGGCAACGATTAGATAATTCTATTCTTTAAATGATATAAATTTTGTGCATTATGAGTTATAATATGAACGAAATGTAATACTGTTAAGTGAATCGAGCGCCAGTGTCACTATGGTAAAACAAATACTAGAGTGAATTTTAAAGAATGCATTTTTTCTATTGTGGTTTTTGCGCTGTCGGCGAAGTAGATTTAATTCAATCCAATAAGTTTAAATGAAATGCAAGAAAAAATGCGTATAATTTAATATTCTGTACAAGGAAGTCATGTGGTGTACACATCAGATTTTTTATATCAGTTAACGTTTCTATGAATATATATAAATTTGCATTCTTTTTATGTTACCTGAAGTTCCTATGTAAACACAAACTTACGTAAGAATCGTGATAAAAATCACCTAAATATTGAAAGAATACTACTTTCTGTTTCATGTGGATTGAGAAAATATTTACTGCTTTTGAATTCCTCAAAGGTTCCTATGGAAATTCTAAAGGCCATGATATCTGTTCTCAATATTAGAAATTTACACGTAGAATATTTCACCATGCTCATCTTAACACTCCTTCCTGCACCTGAAACAGTACAGTTTAGGACTTAAAAAAGAAGGATAAGCTACTTCGAATTTCTTTTATTAGCTATTTGATATTTTGTGAAACTTTAACGAATTTTAGATTAATAAACTCAGCGATTTTAAAACGAGCAGTGGCAAACACGGTACGGAAAATTTTTTTTTTATCTCCACCACGCGAGATTCTATATTAGAAATTCTAAAGGTATGCTGTTTTTAAACATTTGTGATTTTGCTTTCGAATCGAATTTTATATCGCGTAAGCGGCGCCAAGAATGTGACATTTAATAAATAAAGTAAACTTGCAAAACGTTAATAATAAAAAGACAAAAAAAGTTTTGTAAAGCAATCTTAGTAAGAACAACGAACATTGATATCATGAACTGAGAAAACTCTGATGTGTACACCACATGACTTGTACGGAATATTAAGTTACACGTATAGTTTCTTGCATTTCGTTCTCATTGGATTGAATTAAATTCACTTCGCCGACAGCGTGTAAACCACAATAGAATAAATGCATTCTTAAATTTCACTTCATTTGTTTACCATAGCGACACATTGGCGCTAGGTTCACTTAACAGTATTATATTTCGTTCATATTATAACTCAGAATGCACAAAATTCATATCATTTTAAGAGTTATCTAATCGTTGCCACATGTTCTATTCAAATAGTATAATAAAGCTAGAATGATGTATAAAAGAAATTAAGCAAATAAAACAAAGAAAGAAACATTTTTTCCCAGACGATTGAGTATTTCTCATTCAATTAATTCAGTTCTCACTACATACATAAAAACTCAAAATATCAGTATTAAAAATTACGAAGTAAATCTTAAACACTTATTTCCCCGAAAAAATTCCAAAAAAGGATTAAGCATGATTTAATTCGCAATAATAAATGAAGGTGTTAACTTTGTTGTTGCGAAGCTACGTTTCTCTAGATTGACAACAAATCCACTATTCTGCTGTTTCAAATGTAAACAAGCAATGGCCGCTATCAAAAACATTATTAGGCTTAGCGGCACTTAAAAGATTTTAAAATTGTAGATAATTCTAAAAATATTGCATACAGATTTACTAAAGGCATAAAAACCTTAACCGGAAGATAAGAACAACAGAATTCAATCATTTTTAAATAAAAAAATGTACAATTTACAAACATATAAGAGTAAAGAAACTGAGATCACTGAGCCGGGTAACAGAGTGGATATATATATAATTATATTTATATACATTTGGTGCGGCCGACTGCAACCAAAATACGAGGTGCACATCTACATGTTATAGTAGTCCTATATACAAGATTTCAACGTTCTGAGGCTACTCGTGTTTGAGTTATGCGAGATATGTACGTACGTACGTACATACGTTCGTACAGCCGCCACCAAAATTTCTCTTCAGTATTCATTTTAAAGCAGTTTTATAATTTTTTTGGAGGAAAAGTGTCTTTTATTCTGTCCTTACGTATAAATATAACGCCAAAACATCGTTAAATTGCATTCGAAAGCTGTCAAAATGAATATTTTCGTTGAATTATGCTGCCTGAAACTTTTCGCGATTACAATACTTCCTTTTTACTTCGTACAAGGAAGTAAAAAACTGAGAAAAAACAGAAACATTTTTTACAAAACTTAACGCTGCATCGGGAATTCTAAATGTATACTGCTATGCTGCTTTTAAATTTTTTGTAATTTTGCCGTTGAATTGTATATAATGTAAGTATGAAGAAAATTATGCTTAACAATAAAGCTAAAAAGACAAAAAATTGTGTTAATAGGAATTTGTGTAACAGCAGAGTGGTAGACTGCGAGCTCATCAAGAGCATAAAAAACTTAACAAACCCTGTTAGGCGACCTTTAAAATATGAAACCTTTCAGACTTTTATTTTAAAAATATCTACAAGCTAATTTCAGTCACAATGATAATTCGCTTAGCATCTATGACTAGTTTATGCTCCCGAAGCAAGCCAAACTTTGTAAATTGTATTAAACTAAAATTTCATGTTTAGTTACCAAAACAAAATTATACTTAGCAGAGTACACTTAAAATGAAAAACTCACATCGTAGAGCAGTTAGGTATTTTTAGAAAAGTCCTGCAATATCTTTTGCCGGGACGCGAAAGTCGGATATTCCATTTATCAGCCGGATGTGCTACCAATTACACAAGGCATGCAGTGAGGAAGAAAATTCTTTATGTCCCCTTCCACTTAAAGGAAGATTGAGGAGAGAGAAGATTTAGTTGCCAAATTCAGGTGGTGGCGAATTATGGCTCATCATATTCTGACATCATTCTAGAGCGATTTAGAATTTTTTGAAGCTCAGAAAACCCAATCAGTGCCCTCATCGTTATTACAGCTCTGGACCTCTGACTGACAGTCCAGTGTGCCTCTAATTACACCACCAAGGCATGTGGTGGGGAAGGACAAAATATTTTATATCGTTAATGTTCGTAATTTTGACCTTTTTTACGTGCATTTAGTTATGTTATATTTCTTTTATATTGCTTATAAATATATATAAGCAATCATTACACAAAAAAATGCCTAAAAAATTTAAAATAATACTTTTTTTAAAGTTTTTTTTTTATTTTACAGTATGTTATTATTAAGGATTAATTTTGCACTATTCCTCGGATTTAGCCCCTTAAGGACCAGTGCTGGGAGAACGAGACGCAGTCATGGTACCGGACCCGCTGAAATGAAACGTCGCCACCGGCCGGCGCATTTTCAGCAGTTAAACCTAGTTTTACAAAAACAAAATCGTATAAAATCAGCATTTTGATATTATGACTTCAGTTTCTGAAGTTGCGTATTTAATGTACTTGTTTTTAATGTGTATTAATATAAAGAATATCACATTAATAGAAATAAATTAAACAGGCAAAATACTAAAATCATAACTATACACACAGAAATAAAATACTATAAACATGAAAAAAAAATTACAAATACGAAATTGAAAAAAAATTAAACAAGAATTACCTGTAGGTAATTAAATTCCAATTTAAAAATTCTGCTGTGTGGGAAATAATTCAAAACGAGGATCAACATACAGTCCTATATTGCATATTTCGCACTCAAAATACGTTGTTTGCTTTCGCTTTTCCTTGGTTTTAGCACACATAACGCATCTTCTCCTACCTTTAATACCTTTTCCGTCAACATAAATTTTCGGAAATGTCTTCCAGTTACACGGAAAGGGGGAGTGTCCGGTGATTTTGGGCAAATTTTTAAGTTTTTAAATAAGGTTTCTTAGGTCTATGGCTAATGAAATGAAACCGAATATAACCTCAACACATGTCCCAAAACTTCTTCAAAAGACACTCAGAAATATTTCATCCTCAAATACGGTGTGACATCAAGTTTATATTAGAAAACTTCCTGTTTTTCTAAATCGAAAACTGCGTACACGATGACCGAAAAGACCCCACTGGCGGAATATCCGTTACTGATCACGTCAATATATGAATTATATATATTGTTACATTATATGTAAAGTAAATACATTATATACCAAAATATAATGTCTGTGTCATTATATATAATTACTATTCAAGGCATTATATATAATGACCTATTAAATCCAGGAGCAGAATAGGTAGGAGCAGAATCGTAGCGTGGCGTATACGGGACGCTGGTCCTAAACGGGTTAAATAAATATGAAGACAGAATGTTTCATTAAATAATGGTTTAAAATCTCAATAAATTCGTAATAATTTTTTTTTGTTTAACCTAAGCAAGGTTCTGAATAAAAGGGAATTATATATAAAATTTTACCAGTATATATGAAGAAATTGAAATTATTCTTTGTTTTTTGAAAACGGATGCATATAAGTGGCATTGAACCTATTCATGATTCCGAAATCTTTCTGATGAATTTGTACGAAACGGTTTTTGAGAACACTAGATAAATTTTTATGGTGTCCGCCGATAACATCGCGGCAAAAACATCGCGGACGAAAACGTCGCAGAGAAAACTACGCAAGGCGAAAACGTCGCGCTACAAAACATCGTGGGAGAAAACATCGCAAAGAGAAAACAACGCAGCTCTAAAACATCGTGGTACAAAACATCGTCGTCGAAAATAAAGCGGTTCAAAAACTTCGCAGTTTAAAAACATCGTCGTCGAAAATATCGTGGTAAAAAATAAAGTATCTACAAATCATCGCGTGACGATAATATCGCAGACATGCTTTTTCAGAATTATTCCCATAATAATTTGCACTCACAAATTATTATGGGAATATCTATTCAGACTTTAATAACTGTAAATAGTAGATATTCCCATAATAATTTGTGAGCGCAAGATAGAAATAAGGATAATTTGTTTTTCATATTTTATATTAACTACTAAATTTTTGCTGAGAAAATAAGAAGGAAACTTAAGCATAGAAAATTAATGCAACTTATAGCACTTAATAGAATTTTAAACCGACATAGTTAACCAACAAAGACCATTAATAAATCATTTTTTATAAAGTTTTTACTGGTAATTTTTCATAAAAATTATAATCTATAAGTTGCATTTAATTTTCTATGCTTATGCCTCCTTCTTACTTTTTCAGCAAAGATTTATTAGTTAATAAAAAAATGTGAAAGTAAAAATTATCCTTCTTTACAGCTTGCACTCACAAATTATTATGGGAATATCTATTTACAGTTATTAAAGTCTGACAAAAGCATGTCTGCGATGTTATCGTCATGCGATGATTTGTAGATACTTTATTTTTTACCACGATATTTTCAACGACGATGTTTTTTTTTCAAACTGCGAAGTTTTTGAACCGCTTTATTTTCGAGGACGATGTTTTGTACCACGATGTCTTAGAACTGCGATGTTTTCTCTTTGCGATGTTTTCTCCCACGATGTTTTGTAGCACGACGTTTTCGCCTTGCGTTGTTTTCTCTTCGATGTTTTCGTCCGCGATGTTTTTGCCGCGATGTTTTCGGCTGTAACCAATTTTTATGCAACTATTGTTTTAAAAATAGTTAATACATTTTCAAGAATATTATAAATAAATGCGTATATATAACTCTGGTTTGCTAAAAATAATTTCTTTCAACGGGCAGTTTCAGATTTATTTATTTTATCCGTTTACTGCAACGCTGAAAGAGAATTACCCATATTTCAGTGGGTAAACCTCACAACAGTCATTTATGTCATAGGAACCCAATTTATTTAGAGCGCTTTAAAGGCTCAGTAAATGGAATAAAAAAAAATCGAAATGCTTTTCATTACCGTCTAGTCAAGTATTAGAGCACCTAGCTGTCACGCGACTTAGGTCAATAACACCGCTCTTACGTCATTTGTCGAGACAGTAGTTTTTGATTCACGTTCGATATTTTCTCAGTATATAGAAACATTTTAGATATGTAATTACAACCCCATCAGTTATATGGTGTTATAACGCGAATAGTATGTATTTACGAAAGTTAATACTGTGGAAACTTTGGTTGAATGAAACATAAATTTCAACGTTAAAAGTTGTTTATGCGATATGAAAATATTAAATTAGTACCTAACACCTCGAATAATAGGTTGTCATTTGATATTTTTGAGATAAAAATGTGAAAAATAATAAAAAGTACAAGGAAAAAATGTGAAGGCTTACAGATTTGACATTACGCCCAAAGGGGATTTTTTTAACGTTTTATGGGTTTCGTGTATTTATTAAATACCATATTCTTCGCACATAAACCATAAAATTCAATTCAACAGCAATATCGGAAAATAATTTTAAAATGAGCATATATTTAGAATCTCCGATACACAGTGTCGCGAGCTGGAGATAAAAAAGTTTTTTTCCTGTACAGTGTTGCCTTGCCATTGCTGGCTGTGAAATCGTTGAGTTTGTTAAATCAAAAATTCGTTAAAGTTGTACAAAATATGAAATAGACAAAATAAAAAAATTCCAGATTCCAAATTTGGGCTTCCAGGTGCCCATAATCGGTTGGAAACAAACGTTATTCAAAATTGGATGGCTCTAGGTACCGTCGTTTTATCACAATGCGAGCAACACCTATACGTTTAGGCCTTTAAATATAATACAGGGCTGTAATATTTGGTGGCAACAGTTTGAAAAGTGAACCGACATTTTTCAACGTAAAATGCCAAAACGAAATTTATAGCCCTTTTCGGCTAACGCCCTTTGGGCTAGAAAATCTTTCAAATAAGTTCTAAAAAGGGGGGTGAGAAGAAAAAAAAAACGATTCCGCGGGACTGTGTAATCTGATTGTAAATAAATTTCATGTGCAAGTATCTTTTGATCTAAAAACGCAAATGATTAAATTTTGGTGGCTAATGAATGAATAACTACAGCTTCATGGCATTTGCAACTAGGCATTCAACACGATAAATTAGAAAATTCTAGTGATCTTTCTCTCAAGTTTAATCCATCTACTCACTTATACTAAACCAATATCCCGTAATTCTGCTCAGTCGCCTGTATTAAATCCTGGAATTCACGCATAGTGTGGGCATTATGTCAACTGTTGAAAGAGGAAGATTCGAAAAAAAAAAAAGGCTTAAAAGGTAGAGCATGGTAAAATGAAAGGTTCGCTGGACATTTGCGTTACAGCGATGCCATCATCTGATGATGCTGCCGAAAATGTTTGAATCATTGCAGAGCGCAGTGTCGAATGGCAGCGGTTCTTAACTTTCCTTATACCATTTGAATTCTTAAGATTTTTCAATGAAAAGTTGGTTACTTTATTTATTAGAATAATTAATATTTGTATCAAGGAATATTGCATATTTCATTGTAATTTTGTCATATGTAATAAATTTGTTTTTTAAATTTGCGGTTTTTTATGAAGTTTTTCTGCAGAGCAAAATTCTTCGCAGTTTTTAAATTTAACGTTTGGAGCTCCCTTTAGGCATTTTCCGGTATATTTAAAAGCCAGACGAAGGCTGGCCGCGTACCTGCTAGTTTAATAATAATGGACTCTGAATTTTTAAGAAAAATTGTATTAAGTGTGTTTGCACATAAAAGAATAAATCTTATAAAAATATAGCATAAAACTAATAATGTCAAGAGTAGTAAATTTTGCAGTTTTGGAAATTAACATGCATTTGAACGCCCAAGTTTCAAAACTCTTAAAAACATATTAAAATAAGCTATACTTTTTCATTTTAGACCGTATCATAATAAATTTATGGAATTATAAAAAAGTGCCATTATCATTGAGAGCTACATTTAAATGTTGCCTCTTTTTTGAATGTGGTGTGGTCGTGTATTTAATTATGGCAAAGCACACTAGGGCTATCTGCCCAAGGGGAGGGATGCCTTCGTGGAGGACGTTCTAAGGGAAACTGGCTCGTATACACGTTACACACTGGAAAACCACGAAAACATCCATGCAGCCAGCCCGTTCGCGGGACTCGAACCTCGGACCGAACTACCAGTGTTCAGCGACTTTACCGCTCGGCCGCTGGTGGGCCCCTTTTTTGAATGCATTCATGAATATAGATGTTGTTCACGTCAAGAACTGCGAATTATAAAGTATGAAATATCTATTGCCATGTCTAATTTCGAATATCATATGATAAGTAGCTTTGCAAATGTTTTTTATAACGTCAAAAGTGATGAAACCGTTTAGGTTTGATATGGTCTGATTTAGACATTTTAAGTTGTATTATTGAAGGATAACTTTTCATACCATGATGGATAATCACAATCAACGAGAAGGAGAAATTCAGGAGTAATAAATAATAACATAGTTCTATTTAGAATTACTACCAATTTGAGTATTTGAATGCGTGTAAATTATTCCTTATGCCGTATAAAATATATATGCCGCTTTCAACTCATAAAAGTATAAAAAGAAAATTAATATCATTAGGGGAAGTTTTTCCACGAAACATTTCTTTGAACATAAGAATAGCATTTTCATGTGAAAGGCCAGCCGTCAGAAAAAAAGAAAATCTGAACTCTTCGGTAACTATCCAATGAGAGAAAGGCTTTGACGCATGCGCTGTTAAAATTTTGGGGCAATGACAGAAGTTTTTGTTTTTGAAGGATTCTGTATTTCTTAGACAAGATAAAATTCAAGGCTGAATCGTATTCATTATGTACAGCCGTAAAAGAGTTTAACATAGCACATACATGCATAGCATTTCTATGCTAATTTCGAAAACATATTTTGTTATTTATTTGTGTTTGTAAAAGAGAATATTTAAAGACATAAAGGTACTGTAATACGTTTAGTAAGTCAATTCTTTTAATTTAGCATTTTTTCCTTTTTTATATTTCTACTTAAAATTTAGTTGTAGTATTTGTATTTTTAAACTTATGAATTTATAAAAATTTTAATAAAAACATTTTCACATTGAAGGTAAATTTTAAATAACTGTTTAGAACAAGTATATTCACATTGCCGATTGAGTATATTTTCTTTGCAGTGTCTGTAAACAAGTTACAGTTTTTAAAAGTATTTTGAGATTTATTCAGTTATTGAGCACACGTTACTATTTTTATGGATATAAAAAACCCATTTCAACAAGCAAAGATATTTTACTTCAGCTATACAAGTTGAAAATGAGTACTGCCAGCTAAATATTAAATTCTTGGATTGTCATTTCTTTCAAATAATTCTAACATGTTTAATTAAACATTAATTTACTTAAATTCAAACTAAAAATAAACAAATTGGGAAAAATGTCTAAATATTTAGAGAAACTTTTTTAAGTGGGACAAAGCTTAAGAATAAATAGTGACAACCAAATTTATTTCTCTTATTTATGCCCACGGATTGCTGAGCTGTTGTAGTTGAGTCGCTGAGCATTTGTAGTTGGGTTTGAGGTTTGAATCACGCGAATAGGCCGGCTGCATGGGCATTTTCATGGTTTTCCCCATGTGTAACGTGTATAAGAGCCAGTTTTCTTTAGAAAATCCTCCACGAAGGCATCCCTCCATTTAGGCAGATAGCCCTGGAGGTTTTGACGTGATTACATAAACCGAACCTTCTCTTATTTATTAAAATTTTCTTCAACCTATAAATAAAACATATATGTTTGTATGCAAGTAATTATAAACGTCTTTATTTCTTATCAAAGCTTGATAACTTGTCACTTGATGGCGTTTCGATTCTGATGAAGGTTGTATCCCTGAAGAGACATCACTAGAAATTATCTTAATCACGGGCTGTAGATGGTTCTCGCTTAATCAGGTTCTTTTGTTATCAGTTTTCAGATGTGAAAAAACACTGTTAACGGAAAAATATATTTTAAAACAAAACAATTGTTTTTAGCACAAAGATTCGTAACTCAACGTATTTATTTATCTTTTTGACAAGTACGAATAAAAGTTAAAGAAATATGTTAAAAGTTAATGAAATTAAAATTTTTAAGTAAGCTGTATATTACATTGTAAATTAATTAACTACATTTATAAACATTCTGGGAAGTTATACAAACTCGTTTTTAACAGAAAGGAAAATAACATAGTCGAACATTACATAAATAAAATCTTGACGTCTTTTTAACAACATTTGCAATAAATAAATAATTGAAATCTCTGCATTGGGCCGCCAGTTTGAGACCAATAAATTAGGAACTGCAGAAAAAAATCAAAACAATTACTCTGTTATGTACTTTTCGTCGTTATATCGAAATTGTATTAGTTTTCATCGTTGTACAAAAAATTATTTTAAAATATTTTATATATACAAATATATTATATATTATACAAAAATATTTTAAAATAATATTTTTGAGTAATGTATAATATATTTACAAAAATATTTTTAAATAATATTTTTGTAAATATATTTTTGTGAATATTTGACGAAAATATACAATATTTATAAAATATTATATTTATAAATATTGTATATTTTCGTCGTTGTACAAAAATGTAATCTAAAGCAATCTCGATCTATAAAGCATTATTTCCTAGCTCATTGATGAACTAAAAAGGCTGAAAATGATGCTTTTCTGTGTTGAAAATAAATGTAAGGGATGTGAATTAATGCTAAAATATATTAAAAATCTCTGTTCAGGAGAATTTTCTAATATAGAATACAATATGCAAGCAAAGTCTCAGAGAAAATATTTTACAAATGGAAGCTTAATTTGAACAAGATAACAAATTAATGTATGGCATAATAAATGAAGTAGAGGAACAGATTAAAAATTTTTTGAACATATTTTATTGGGTACAATTTGAGTATTATTTCTTGGAAGAATAATGCGAAAACATACGTGGTTGTAGGCAATAAAGTTTAAGATATCTTTCACTTAAAGGAATTTTATGATTGAAAGTCGAAAATTTTAGCTCTAGCAAAAGCATGATGTAGACCTGCACTTTCGTTTCGTTTGCAGTAGATAGTTTGGGAATTATAAAAATGTACTTCTAGGAGACACGCTAACTTGTTATGTAGCGGCGAAGTTGGTTGAACATAATAAGAAATCATTTTCTCAGTGATTTGTTTTGCATGGTTAAATATTTTAAAATTTATTTAAAAAAACAAATATGAAAAATCTTCGTATTGAATAAAATTGTAAGTTCTTAGATATTCAAATTCATTATACTATTGCCAGTGATATAAAATTAGATTATTTTAGTCATTTATTTAAAACTCACAGTTTTAAGTTAATTACCACATCTTGCGAGAAACACTGTTACATATGTTTGCTATAAGGATATACTAGAATATACCAGGAAATAATACGTTTCGAAATACAATGTATCGATATATTGCGTTAGAAACATGTGTCAATCATTATATCTCGGAAAACGCAGTACTTTAAACGTTAAGAATGCATTATGAAGCAGCTCGGTTTCGAAATATAACATATTATGGTAAAACGGTTTAATGAAAGATATAAGGGAGCTGTTAGAGCAATATGCTATAATTTATCTCTGTTTGTAAAGATATAAGGCTTATTTCTATTTTAATGTGACCAATATAATTAATGTGACTATTATTATGTGACAAGTAATAAAGGCATGAATGCCAATTAAGAAGTCATTGTCCACATATACAGACATCAATATACATAGCAGTGCCAATTAGTCTTCAACTATATGCACAGTTACAGAAATATCAACCTAATTTAAAATCCTATCCGAAAATTATTATGTATAAAAACATTTAATTATTCATGAGCTGAATTTCAAATATTTATATCATAAAATATTTTTTCTTTTCCGTTGAAAATATTTGACTCATTTGAGTAAAAGATACATTTATAATGACTCAATTTACAAAGATCTTTAACCAAGACCCTGAGAGGAAAAATATATATTTTTATTATATTTTTAGTTTTTTTTTTCAGTTATATGCAAAACTTATTACGTTTACACTAAAGTATATTATAAGCTTTTACCTTATATTTGACGGAAGTCTTAATACTGCTAGTAATTATATTTTTATTATAAAACTAAATTAATAGAAACTTATTTTCGACCAGAATTAATTGAAACCAAAATTCATTTTAAAAGTATCCTGTTATTTTTTGTAAACAAAAACCATATATCTAGCAAATAGTTTTTCTAATCAATTATTTTGTATTTATTAGATTTCTTGACTACGTTTCTATAAATAGTAACAATAACTGTATAACGTTATGAAGATTTTTCAATAAAGTACGCTATGACAAGATCCCCTCCCAAAAAAGGGGCAGTTCTATAACTGCCGTTCTACCAGATCGATTGACAAAATTCGACTTGTGTTTTTAATCTCTCGAAAACGCGACAGAAAGACTATTAATTTCGTTTTGACATTTTGCGTTGATTCACTATAAATGTCGGTTCACTTTTCAAATTGTTGCCACTAAATATTAGAGGCCTGTATTATATTTAAAGAAATTAAATAATGAAGAATAAGCTCAAATGTATGTATTTTTCTAGCACTGTGAGAAAGCAACGGTACCTAGATCCATCAAATTTTGAATAACGTCCCACCCGAATATGTGCGTGAATAACGTCATTACTCGAATTTGAGCATTTGGAAACCCAAATATGAAATGAATTATTATCTATTTCATATTCTGTAAAACTTTAAAGAATTTTTAATTAAAAAGATCAATAATTTCGAAGCGAGCAATGGCAACACTGTAGGGGAAAAAATTAATTCCAGCGCGCAGAAATTCTAAAGATATGTTCATTTTAAAATTATTTTGCGATTTTGCTCTTGAACTGAATTTTGTGGTGTAAGTGCTAAGACCATGATATTTAATAAATAAAGGTAAATCACAAAACGTTAAAAAAAAAGCCCCTTTGGGCGAAATGTAAAATCTGAAAGCTTTCAGATTTTGTTTTCCTTTCACGTTTTTCAACTGTGCACGAGCGGGCAGAAAAACGGGCGTCCTTCGTTTTTTCAAATTATTTTAACAAAGTGCCTAAACTATAACACTAGTTTATAAAAATATGTCATTTATTGGCATCATTATCGCTTATAACAAATATGTCGAATTTTAAAATCCGCCAATACATAAATTCACATATATCTTTGAAATTTTCAGTAAAAGAAATCTAATTTTTTTTGCAGGTATGTCTAGAAATACATCTACTTTAAGGTAATGGTGAAAATTGTGTAAGTTATTACAATATGTAAAGGTTTTCGAAAAATTTGTAAAAATTACTAAAACGTAAAAATTTTAAAATAAATGAGAAAATATCTGGGAAATTTATTGGGATTGATCTATTATGTTTAATAAAAACGAGATATAAAAAATTAATACCAATGTGAATTAATATTGAGGAGCTAATTTATTAAAAACAAATCGTGCGAGATTTACAAAACTTGTCATTTGGGCAAAATTTGAGTGGTAGAATCGAAATATGCATAAAATAAAGCTATGTCATTTCAGAAAAAGTCGGATTTTGTGTCAAAATACTTATTTTGGAACTGTTTTATATATAAATCTAATATATATCCAAAATCTCACTTTCGAGACATAAAAAACACAAGTTAAATTTTGTCAATAGGCTCAGTAAAACGAGAGATCCATTTTTTTTTGCAATTTATAAATGTTTTTTGGTTATTTTTATAAACTGGGGAAAAAAGCAAAATTTTCTTTTGCGATGAAAATTGGATTGTAAGATTGCAATTAAGGAAAATTTAAGGATTTTTTTTTTGTTATTTTTATAAACTGGGAATAAAAAGGAAAAATTTCTTTTGCGATGAAAACTGGATTGTAAAATTGCAATTAAAGAAAAATTAAGGAATTTTTTTTTGGTTATTTTTATAAACTGGGAATAAAAAGCAAAATTTTTTTGCGATAAAAATTGGATTGAAAGATTGCAATTAAGGAAAATAATATCCTTAAACATCTTAGTTTTTAAAAATTTTTATAGTTAGAAGCACTATATCAGCAAAGAATATACAGATATGTTCTTAGATGGGAGGAAATTTTTAGGTTCGAATATTTTATCTGGTGTTGGTGCATTTAATTATGGCAAAGCACACTAGGGCTATCTGCCTAAGGGTAGGGAAGCCTTCGTGGAGGACTTTCTAAGGGAAACAGGCTCGTATACACGTTACACACACAATATTTTATCTGAATAAACGTTAACTGCAAGTTCCTTGTACCAGTGGGTTGCAAGTTAGGTTATTCTAATATGGCAACTCGCTCAAAAGCTATCAGCCTGAAGAGCGATACATTCGTGAAGGGCGTTCTAAGAGAAACGTTTCACCTGACACATGGGGAAAGCCACGGAAACCAACCATGCAGCCAGTCCGTTCGCATAGGATCGAACTCCAATATTCAGCAGTTCTATCCACTTGTCCACTAGTAGTGGTGTGAAGTTTACCATGATAAACTAAACTGAATGTCATAAATAGTTAAACTTTTGTCAGTTTACTTGAATGCAAAAATATAGCTTTTTATAAGAATTTATAAGTAATTAAAGTAGAAGCTGAGGTTGGAGATCTTCATCCGAGAGTTTACGGAAACATGCGTGGAAGTTTAAACTTTTGCAGATATCTAGGGAATAAGGGGCTAAGCTTGTAAAGTTGTTTTCCTTACATTTATAGTATAGCTTAAAATCAATATTTACAGGGGTTAATCACAATTTTTGTTTCCCCATTTTCGCTTAGAAAGTGGAAAATAGTAAAGAAAAAAAAATAAATAAGGAGTTACGTTACGTATCTTAATTTCTTCGAACTGCATCTAAGGAATAAAGGGCTAAGCTTGTAAAGTTGTTTTCTTTACATCTATAGTATAGGAGCTGAAAACCAACACTTACAGGGGTTAATCACAATTTTTGCTTCCCCGTTTTCACTTAGAAAGTGAAAAATAGTAAAGAAAGAAAATAAGGAGTTACGTTACATATCTTAATTTCTCCGAACTGCATCTAGGGAATAAAGAGCTAAGCTTGTAAAGTTATTTTCCTTACATCTATAGTATACGAGCAGAAAACCAATATTTACAGGGGATAATCACAATTTTTGCTTCCCCATTTTCGCTTAGAAAGTGGAAAATACTAAAGGTAGAAAATAAGGAGTTACGTTAGATATCTTAATTTCTCCGAACTGCATCTAGGGAATAAAGGCTTGTAAAGTTGTTTTCCTTACATCTATAGTATATGAGATAAAAACCAATATTTACAGGGGTTAATCACAATTTTTGTTTCCCCATTTTCGCTTAGAAAGTGGAAAATAGTAAAGAAAAAAAAAATAAATAAGGAGTTACGTTACGTATCTTAATTTCTTCGAACTGCATCTAAGGAATAAAGGGCTAAGCTTGTAAAGTTGTTTTCTTTACATCTATAGTATAGGAGCTGAAAACCAACACTTACAGGGGTTAATCACAATTTTTGCTTCCCCGTTTTCACTTAGAAAGTGAAAAATAGTAAAGAAAGAAAAATAAATAAGGAGTTACGTTACGTATCTTAATTTCTTCGAACTGCATCTAAGGAATAAAGGGCTAAGCTTGTAAAGTTGTTTTCTTTACATCTATAGTATAGGAGCTGAAAACCAACACTTACAGGGGTTAATCACAATTTTAGCTTCCCCGTTTTCACTTAGAAAGTGAAAAATAGTAAAGAAAGAAAATAAGGAGTTACGTTACATATCTTAATTTCTCCGAACTGCATCTAGGGAATAAAGAGCTAAGCTTGTAAAGTTGTTTTCCTTACATCTATAGTATACGAGCTGAAAACCAATATTTACAGGGGTTAATCACAATTTTTGCTTCCCCATTTTCGCTTAGAAAGTGGAAAATAGTAAAGGTAGAAAATAAGGAGTTACGTTACATATCTTAATTTCTCCGAACTGCATCTAGGGAATAAAGGCTTGTAAAGTTGTTTTCCTTACATCTATAGTATATGAGATAAAAACCAATATTTACAGGGGTTAATCACATATTTTGTTTCCCCATTTTCGCTTAGAAAGTGGAAAATAGTAAAGAAAAAAAAATAAATAAGGAGTTACGTTACGTATCTTAATTTCTTCGAACTGCATCTAAGGAATAAAGGGCTAAGCTTGTAAAGTTGTTTTCTTTACATCTATAGTATAGGAGCTGAAAACCAACACTTACAGGGGTTAATCACAATTTTAGCTTCCCCGTTTTCACTTAGAAAGTGAAAAATAGTAAAGAAAGAAAATAAGGAGTTACGTTACATATCTTAATTTCTCCGAACTGCATCTAGGGAATAAAGAGCTAAGCTTGTAAAGTTGTTTTCCTTACATCTATAGTATACGGGCTGAAAACCAATATTTACAGGGGTTAATCACAATTTTTGCTTCCCCATTTTCGCTTAGAAAGTGGAAAATAGTAAAGGTAGAAAATAAGGAGTTACGTTACATATCTTAATTTCTCCGAACTGCATCTAGGGAATAAAGGCTTGTAAAGTTGTTTTCCTTACATCTATAGTATATGAGATAAAAACCAATATTTACAGGGGTTAATCACAATTTTTGTTTCCCCATTTTCGCTTAGAAAGTGGAAAATAGTAAAGAAAAAAAATAAATAAGGAGTTACGTTACGTATCTTAATTTCTTCGAACTGCATCTAAGGAATAAAGGGCTAAGCTTGTAAAGTTGTTTTCTTTACATCTATAGTATAGGAGCTGAAAACCAACACTTACAGGGGTTAATCACAATTTTTGCTTCCCCGTTTTCACTTAGAAAGTGAAAAATAGTAAAGAAAGAAAATAAGGAGTTACGTTACATATCTTAATTTCTCCGAACTGCATCTAGGGAATAAAGAGCTAAGCTTGTAAAGTTGTTTTCCTTACATCTATAGTATACGAGCTGAAAACAAATATTTACAGGGGTTAATCACAATTTTTGCTTCCCCATTTTCGCTTAGAAAGTGGAAAATACTAAAGGTAGAAAATAAGGAGTTACGTTACATATCTTAATTTCTCCGAACTCCATCTAGGGAATAAAGAGCTAAGCTTGTAAAGTTGTTTTCCTTACATCTATAGTATACGAGATGAAAACCAATATTTACAGGGGTTAATCACAAATTTTGCTTCCCCATTTTCGCTTAGAAAGTGGAAAATAGTAAAGAAAAACATAAGGAGTTACGTTACATATCTTAATTTCACCGAACTGCATCTAGGGAATAAAGAGCTAAGCTTTTAAAGTTGTTTTCCTTACATATATTGTATACGAGATGAAAACCAATATTTACAGGGGTTAATCACAATTTTTGTTTCCCCATTTTCGCTTAGAAAGTGGAAAATAGTAAAGAAAAAAAAGAAGGAGTTACGTTACATATCTTAATTTCTCCGAACTGCATCTAGGGAATAAAGGGCTAAGCTTGTAAAGTTGTTTTCCTTACATCTATAGTATAGGAGCTGAAAACCAACACTTACAGGGGTTAATCACAATTTTTGCTTCCCCGTTTTCACTTAGAAAGTGAAAAATAGTAAAGAAAGAAAATAAGGAGTTACGTTACATATCTTAATTTCTCCGAACTGCATCTAGGGAATAAAGAGCTAAGCTTGTAAAGTTATTTTCCTTACATCTATAGTATACGAGCAGAAAACCAATATTTACAGGGGATAATCACAATTTTTGCTTCCCCATTTTCGCTTAGAAAGTGGAAAATACTAAAGGTAGAAAATAAGGAGTTACGTTAGATATCTTAATTTCTCCGAACTGCATCTAGGGAATAAAGGCTTGTAAAGTTGTTTTCCTTACATCTATAGTATATGAGATAAAAACCAATATTTACAGGGGTTAATCACAATTTTTGTTTCCCCATTTTCGCTTAGAAAGTGGAAAATAGTAAAGAAAAAAAAAATAAATAAGGAGTTACGTTACGTATCTTAATTTCTTCGAACTGCATCTAAGGAATAAAGGGCTAAGCTTGTAAAGTTGTTTTCTTTACATCTATAGTATAGGAGCTGAAAACCAACACTTACAGGGGTTAATCACAATTTTTGCTTCCCCGTTTTCACTTAGAAAGTGAAAAATCGTAAAGAAAGAAAATAAGGAGTTACGTTACATATCTTAATTTCTCCGAACTGCATCTAGGGAATAAAGAGCTAAGCTTGTAAAGTTATTTTCCTTACATCTATAGTATACGAGCAGAAAACCAATATTTACAGGGGATAATCACAATTTTTGCTTCCCCATTTTCGCTTAGAAAGTGGAAAATACTAAAGGTAGAAAATAAGGAGTTACGTTAGATATCTTAATTTCTCCGAACTGCATCTAGGGAATAAAGGCTTGTAAAGTTGTTTTCCTTACATCTATAGTATATGAGATAAAAACCAATATTTACAGGGGTTAATCACAATTTTTGTTTCCCCATTTTCGCTTAGAAAGTGGAAAATAGTAAAGAAAAAAAAATAAATAAGGAGTTACGTTACGTATCTTAATTTCTTCGAACTGCATCTAAGGAATAAAGGGCTAAGCTTGTAAAGTTGTTTTCTTTACATCTATAGTATAGGAGCTGAAAACCAACACTTACAGGGGTTAATCACAATTTTTGCTTCCCCGTTTTCACTTAGAAAGTGAAAAATAGTAAAGAAAGAAAAATAAATAAGGAGTTACGTTACGTATCTTAATTTCTTCGAACTGCATCTAAGGAATAAAGGGCTAAGCTTGTAAAGTTGTTTTCTTTACATCTATAGTATAGGAGCTGAAAACCAACACTTACAGGGGTTAATCACAATTTTAGCTTCCCCGTTTTCATTTAGAAAGTGAAAAATAGTAAAGAAAGAAAATAAGGAGTTACGTTACATATCTTAATTTCTCCGAACTGCATCTAGGGAATAAAGAGCTAAGCTTGTAAAGTTGTTTTCCTTACATCTATAGTATACGAGCTGAAAACCAATATTTACAGGGGTTAATCACAATTTTTGCTTCCCCATTTTCGCTTAGAAAGTGGAAAATAGTAAAGGTAGAAAATAAGGAGTTACGTTACATATCTTAATTTCTCCGAACTGCATCTAGGGAATAAAGAGCTAAGCTTGTAAAGTTGTTTTCCTTACATCTATAGTATACGAGCTGAAAACCAATATTTACAGGGGTTAATCACAATTTTTGCTTCCCCATTTTCGCTTAGAAAGTGGAAAATGGTAAAGGTAGAAAATAAGGAGTTACGTTACATATCTTAATTTCTCCGAACTGCATCTAGGGAATAAAGGCTTGTAAAGTTGTTTTCCTTACATCTATAGTATATGAGATAAAAACCAATATTTACAGGGGTTAATCACAATTTTTGTTTCCCCATTTTCGCTTAGAAAGTGGAAAATAGTAAAGAAAAAAAAATAAATAAGGAGTTACGTTACGTATCTTAATTTCTTCGAACTGCATCTAAGGAATAAAGGGCTAAGCTTGTAAAGTTGTTTTCTTTACATCTATAGTATAGGAGCTGAAAACCAACACTTACAGGGGTTAATCACAATTTTAGCTTCCCCGTTTTCACTTAGAAAGTGAAAAATAGTAAAGAAAGAAAATAAGGAGTTACGTTACATATCTTAATTTCTCCGAACTGCATCTAGGGAATAAAGAGCTAAGCTTGTAAAGTTGTTTTCCTTACATCTATAGTATACGAGCTGAAAACCAATATTTACAGGGGTTAATCACAATTTTTGCTTCCCCATTTTCGCTTAGAAAGTGGAAAATAGTAAAGGTAGAAAATAAGGAGTTACGTTACATATCTTAATTTCTCCGAACTGCATCTAGGGAATAAAGGCTTGTAAAGTTGTTTTCCTTACATCTATAGTATATGAGATAAAAACCAATATTTACAGGGGTTAATCACAATTTTTGTTTCCCCATTTTCGCTTAGAAAGTGGAAAATAGTAAAGAAAAAAAATAAATAAGGAGTTACGTTACGTATCTTAATTTCTTCGAACTGCATCTAAGGAATAAAGGGCTAAGCTTGTAAAGTTGTTTTCTTTACATCTATAGTATAGGAGCTGAAAACCAACACTTACAGGGGTTAATCACAATTTTTGCTTCCCCGTTTTCACTTAGAAAGTGAAAAATAGTAAAGAAAGAAAATAAGGAGTTACGTTACATATCTTAATTTCTCCGAACTGCATCTAGGGAATAAAGAGCTAAGCTTGTAAAGTTGTTTTCCTTACATCTATAGTATACGAGCTGAAAACCAATATTTACAGGGGTTAATCACAATTTTTGCTTCCCCATTTTCGCTTAGAAAGTGGAAAATACTAAAGGTAGAAAATAAGGAGTTACGTTACATATCTTAATTTCTCCGAACTCCATCTAGGGAATAAAGAGCTAAGCTTGTAAAGTTGTTTTCCTTACATCTATAGTATACGAGATGAAAACCAATATTTACAGGGGTTAATCACAAATTTTGCTTCCCCATTTTCGCTTAGAAAGTGGAAAATAGTAAAGAAAAACATAAGGAGTTACGTTACATATCTTAATTTCACCGAACTGCATCTAGGGAATAAAGAGCTAAGCTTTTAAAGTTGTTTTCCTTACATATATTGTATACGAGATGAAAACCAATATTTACAGGGGTTAATCACAATTTTTGTTTCCCCCATTTTCGCTTAGAAAGTGGAAAATAGTAAAGAAAAAAAAGAAGGAGTTACGTTACATATCTTAATTTCTCCGAACTGCATCTAGGGAATAAAGGGCTAAGCTTGTAAAGTTGTTTTCCTTACATCTATAGTATAGGAGCTGAAAACCAACACTTACAGGGGTTAATCACAATTTTTGCTTCCCCGTTTTCACTTAGAAAGTGAAAAATAGTAAAGAAAGAAAATAAGGAGTTACGTTACATATCTTAATTTCTCCGAACTGCATCTAGGGAATAAAGAGCTAAGCTTGTAAAGTTATTTTCCTTACATCTATAGTATACGAGCAGAAAACCAATATTTACAGGGGATAATCACAATTTTTGCTTCCCCATTTTCGCTTAGAAAGTGGAAAATACTAAAGGTAGAAAATAAGGAGTTACGTTACATATCTTAATTTCTCCGAACTGCATCTAGGGAATAAAGGCTTGTAAAGTTGTTTTCCTTACATCTATAGTATATGAGATAAAAACCAATATTTACAGGGGTTAATCACAATTTTTGTTTCCCCATTTTCGCTTAGAAAGTGGAAAATAGTAAAGAAAAAAAATAAATAAGGAGTTACGTTACGTATCTTAATTTCTTCGAACTGCATCTAAGGAATAAAGGGCTAAGCTTGTAAAGTTGTTTTCTTTACATCTATAGTATAGGAGCTGAAAACCAACACTTACAGGGGTTAATCACAATTTTTGCTTCCCCGTTTTCACTTAGAAAGTGAAAAATAGTAAAGAAAGAAAATAAGGAGTTACGTTACATATCTTAATTTCTCCGAACTGCATCTAGGGAATAAAGAGCTAAGCTTGTAAAGTTGTTTTCCTTACATCTATAGTATACGAGCTGAAAACCAATATTTACAGGGGTTAATCACAATTTTTGCTTCCCCATTTTCGCTTAGAAAGTGGAAAATACTAAAGGTAGAAAATAAGGAGTTACGTTACATATCTTAATTTCTCCGAACTCCATCTAGGGAATAAAGAGCTAAGCTTGTAAAGTTGTTTTCCTTACATCTATAGTATACGAGATGAAAACCAATATTTACAGGGGTTAATCACAAATTTTGCTTCCCCATTTTCGCTTAGAAAGTGGAAAATAGTAAAGAAAAACATAAGGAGTTACGTTACATATCTTAATTTCACCGAACTGCATCTAGGGAATAAAGAGCTAAGCTTTTAAAGTTGTTTTCCTTACATATATTGTATACGAGATGAAAACCAATATTTACAGGGGTTAATCACAATTTTTGTTTCCCCCATTTTCGCTTAGAAAGTGGAAAATAGTAAAGAAAAAAAAGAAGGAGTTACGTTACATATCTTAATTTCTCCGAACTGCATCTAGGGAATAAAGGGCTAAGCTTGTAAAGTTGTTTTCCTTACATCTATAGTATAGGAGCTGAAAACCAACACTTACAGGGGTTAATCACAATTTTTGCTTCCCCGTTTTCACTTAGAAAGTGAAAAATAGTAAAGAAAGAAAATAAGGAGTTACGTTACATATCTTAATTTCTCCGAACTGCATCTAGGGAATAAAGAGCTAAGCTTGTAAAGTTATTTTCCTTACATCTATAGTATACGAGCAGAAAACCAATATTTACAGGGGATAATCACAATTTTTGCTTCCCCATTTTCGCTTAGAAAGTGGAAAATACTAAAGGTAGAAAATAAGGAGTTACGTTACATATCTTAATTTCTCCGAACTGCATCTAGGGAATAAAGGCTTGTAAAGTTGTTTTCCTTACATCTATAGTATATGAGATAAAAACCAATATTTACAGGGGTTAATCACAATTTTTGTTTCCCCATTTTCGCTTAGAAAGTGGAAAATAGTAAAGAAAAAAAATAAATAAGGAGTTACGTTACGTATCTTAATTTCTTCGAACTGCATCTAAGGAATAAAGGGCTAAGCTTGTAAAGTTGTTTTCTTTACATCTATAGTATAGGAGCTGAAAACCAACACTTACAGGGGTTAATCACAATTTTTGCTTCCCCGTTTTCACTTAGAAAGTGAAAAATAGTAAAGAAAGAAAATAAGGAGTTACGTTACATATCTTAATTTCTCCGAACTGCATCTAGGGAATAAAGAGCTAAGCTTGTAAAGTTGTTTTCCTTACATCTATAGTATACGAGCTGAAAACCAATATTTACAGGGGTTAATCACAATTTTTGCTTCCCCATTTTCGCTTAGAAAGTGGAAAATACTAAAGGTAGAAAATAAGGAGTTACGTTACATATCTTAATTTCTCCGAACTCCATCTAGGGAATAAAGAGCTAAGCTTGTAAAGTTGTTTTCCTTACATCTATAGTATACGAGATGAAAACCAATATTTACAGGGGTTAATCACAAATTTTGCTTCCCCATTTTCGCTTAGAAAGTGGAAAATAGTAAAGAAAAACATAAGGAGTTACGTTACATATCTTAATTTCACCGAACTGCATCTAGGGAATAAAGAGCTAAGCTTTTAAAGTTGTTTTCCTTACATATATTGTATACGAGATGAAAACCAATATTTACAGGGGTTAATCACAATTTTTGTTTCCCCCATTTTCGCTTAGAAAGTGGAAAATAGTAAAGAAAAAAAAGAAGGAGTTACGTTACATATCTTAATTTCTCCGAACTGCATCTAGGGAATAAAGGGCTAAGCTTGTAAAGTTGTTTTCCTTACATCTATAGTATAGGAGCTGAAAACCAACACTTACAGGGGTTAATCACAATTTTTGCTTCCCCGTTTTCACTTAGAAAGTGAAAAATAGTAAAGAAAGAAAATAAGGAGTTACGTTACATATCTTAATTTCTCCGAACTGCATCTAGGGAATAAAGAGCTAAGCTTGTAAAGTTATTTTCCTTACATCTATAGTATACGAGCAGAAAACCAATATTTACAGGGGATAATCACAATTTTTGCTTCCCCATTTTCGCTTAGAAAGTGGAAAATACTAAAGGTAGAAAATAAGGAGTTACGTTAGATATCTTAATTTCTCCGAACTGCATCTAGGGAATAAAGGCTTGTAAAGTTGTTTTCCTTACATCTATAGTATATGAGATAAAAACCAATATTTACAGGGGTTAATCACAATTTTTGTTTCCCCATTTTCGCTTAGAAAGTGGAAAATAGTAAAGAAAAAAAAATAAATAAGGAGTTACGTTACGTATCTTAATTTCTTCGAACTGCATCTAAGGAATAAAGGGCTAAGCTTGTAAAGTTGTTTTCTTTACATCTATAGTATAGGAGCTGAAAACCAACACTTACAGGGGTTAATCACAATTTTTGCTTCCCCGTTTTCACTTAGAAAGTGAAAAATAGTAAAGAAAGAAAAATAAATAAGGAGTTACGTTACGTATCTTAATTTCTTCGAACTGCATCTAAGGAATAAAGGGCTAAGCTTGTAAAGTTGTTTTCTTTACATCTATAGTATAGGAGCTGAAAACCAACACTTACAGGGGTTAATCACAATTTTAGCTTCCCCGTTTTCACTTAGAAAGTGAAAAATAGTAAAGAAAGAAAATAAGGAGTTACGTTACATATCTTAATTTCTCCGAACTGCATCTAGGGAATAAAGAGCTAAGCTTGTAAAGTTGTTTTCCTTACATCTATAGTATACGAGCTGAAAACCAATATTTACAGGGGTTAATCACAATTTTTGCTTCCCCATTTTCGCTTAGAAAGTGGAAAATAGTAAAGGTAGAAAATAAGGAGTTACGTTACATATCTTAATTTCTCCGAACTGCATCTAGGGAATAAAGGCTTGTAAAGTTGTTTTCCTTACATCTATAGTATATGAGATAAAAACCAATATTTACAGGGGTTAATCACAATTTTTGTTTCCCCATTTTCGCTTAGAAAGTGAAAAATAGTAAAGAAAAAAAATAAATAAGGAGTTACGTTACGTATCTTAATTTCTTCGAACTGCATCTAAGGAATAAAGGGCTAAGCTTGTAAAGTTGTTTTCTTTACATCTATAGTATAGGAGCTGAAAACCAACACTTACAGGGGTTAATCACAATTTTAGCTTCCCCGTTTTCACTTAGAAAGTGAAAAATAGTAAAGAAAGAAAATAAGGAGTTACGTTACATATCTTAATTTTTCCGAACTGCATCTAGGGAATAAAGAGCTAAGCTTGTAAAGTTGTTTTCCTTACATCTATAGTATACGAGCTGAAAACCAATATTTACAGGGGTTAATCACAATTTTTGCTTCCCCATTTTCGCTTAGAAAGTGGAAAATAGTAAAGGTAGAAAATAAGGAGTTACGTTACATATCTTAATTTCTCCGAACTGCATCTAGGGAATAAAGGCTTGTAAAGTTGTTTTCCTTACATCTATAGTATATGAGATAAAAACCAATATTTACAGGGGTTAATCACAATTTTTGTTTCCCCATTTTCGCTTAGAAAGTGGAAAATAGTAAAGAAAAAAAAATAAATAAGGAGTTACGTTACGTATCTTAATTTCTTCGAACTGCATCTAAGGAATAAAGGGCTAAGCTTGTAAAGTTGTTTTCTTTACATCTATAGTATAGGAGCTGAAAACCAACACTTACAGGGGTTAATCACAATTTTTGCTTCCCCGTTTTCACTTAGAAAGTGAAAAATAGTAAAGAAAGAAAATAAGGAGTTACGTTACATATCTTAATTTCTCCGAACTGCATCTAGGGAATAAAGAGCTAAGCTTGTAAAGTTGTTTTCCTTACATCTATAGTATACGAGCTGAAAACCAATATTTACAGGGGTTAATCACAATTTTTGCTTCCCCATTTTCGCTTAGAAAGTGGAAAATACTAAAGGTAGAAAATAAGGAGTTACGTTACATATCTTAATTTCTCCGAACTCCATCTAGGGAATAAAGAGCTAAGCTTGTAAAGTTGTTTTCCTTACATCTATAGTATACGAGATGAAAACCAATATTTACAGGGGTTAATCACAAATTTTGCTTTCCCATTTTCGCTTAGAAAGTGGAAAATAGTAAAGAAAAACATAAGGAGTTACGTTACATATCTTAATTTCTCCGAACTGCATCTAGGGAATAAAGAGCTAAGCTTTTAAAGTTGTTTTCCTTACATATATTGTATACGAGATGAAAACCAATATTTACAGGGGTTAATCACAATTTTTGTTTCCCCATTTTCGCTTAGAAAGTGGAAAATAGTAAAGAAAAAAAATAAGGAGTTACGTTACATATCTTAATTTGTAAAGTTGTTTTCCTTACATCTATAGTATACGAGATGAAAACCAATATTTACAAGGGTTAATCACAATTTTTGTTTCCCCCATTTTCGCTTAGAAAGTGGAAAATAGTAAAGAAAAAAAAGAAGGAGTTACGTTACATATCTTAATTTCTCCGAACTGCATCTAGGGAATAAAGGGCTAAGCTTGTAAAGTTGTTTTCCTTACATCTATAGTATAGGAGCTGAAAACCAACACTTACAGGGGTTAATCACAATTTTTGCTTCCCCGTTTTCACTTAGAAAGTGAAAAATAGTAAAGAAAGAAAATAAGGAGTTACGTTACATATCTTAATTTCTCCGAACTGCATCTAGGGAATAAAGAGCTAAGCTTGTAAAGTTATTTTCCTTACATCTATAGTATACGAGCAGAAAACCAATATTTACAGGGGATAATCACAATTTTTGCTTCCCCATTTTCGCTCAGAAAGTGGAAAATACTAAAGGTAGAAAATAAGGAGTTACGTTAGATATCTTAATTTCTCCGAACTGCATCTAGGGAATAAAGGCTTGTAAAGTTGTTTTCCTTACATCTATAGTATATGAGATAAAAACCAATATTTACAGGGGTTAATCACAATTTTTGTTTCCCCATTTTCGCTTAGAAAGTGGAAAATAGTAAAGAAAAAAAATAAATAAGGAGTTACGTTACGTATCTTAATTTCTTCGAACTGCATCTAAGGAATAAAGGGCTAAGCTTGTAAAGTTGTTTTCTTTACATCTATAGTATAGGAGCTGAAAACCAACACTTACAGGGGTTAATCACAATTTTTGCTTCCCCGTTTTCACTTAGAAAGTGAAAAATAGTAAAGAAAGAAAATAAGGAGTTACGTTACATATCTTAATTTCTCCGAACTGCATCTAGGGAATAAAGAGCTAAGCTTGTAAAGTTGTTTTCCTTACATCTATAGTATACGAGCTGAAAACCAATATTTACAGGGGTTAATCACAATTTTTGCTTCCCCATTTTCGCTTAGAAAGTGGAAAATACTAAAGGTAGAAAATAAGGAGTTACGTTACATATCTTAATTTCTCCGAACTGCATCTAGGGAATAAAGGCCTAAGCTTGTAAAGTTGTTTTCCTTACATCTATAGTATATGAGATAAAAACCAATATTTACAGGGGTTAATCACAATTTTTGTTTCCCCATTTTCGCTTAGAAAGTGGAAAATAGTAAAGGTAGAAAATAAGGAGTTACGTTACATATCTTAATTTCTCCGAACTGCATCTAGGGAATAAAGAGCTAAGCTTGTAAAGTTGTTTTCCTTACATCTATAGTATATGAGATAAAAACCAATATTTACAGGGGTTAATCACAATTTTTGTTTCCCCATTTTGGCTTAGAAAGTGGAAAATAGTAAAGAAAAAAAAATAAATAAGGAGTTACGTTACGTATCTTAATTTCTTCGAACTGCATCTAAGGAATAAAGGGCTAAGCTTGTAAAGTTGTTTTCTTTACATCTATAGTATAGGAGCTGAAAACCAACACTTACAGGGGTTAATCACAATTTTAGCTTCCCCGTTTTCACTTAGAAAGTGAAAAATAGTAAAGAAAGAAAATAAGGAGTTACGTTACATATCTTAATTTCTCCGAACTGCATCTAGGGAATAAAGAGCTAAGCTTGTAAAGTTGTTTTCCTTACATCTATAGTATACGAGCTGAAAACCAATATTTACAGGGGTTAATCACAATTTTTGCTTCCCCATTTTCGCTTAGAAAGTGGAAAATAGTAAAGGTAGAAAATAAGGAGTTACGTTACATATCTTAATTTCTCCGAACTGCATCTAGGGAATAAAGGCTTGTAAAGTTGTTTTCCTTACATCTATAGTATATGAGATAAAAACCAATATTTACAGGGGTTAATCACAATTTTTGTTTCCCCATTTTCGCTTAGAAAGTGGAAAATAGTAAAGAAAAAAAATAAATAAGGAGTTACGTTACGTATCTTAATTTCTTCGAACTGCATCTAAGGAATAAATGGCTAAGCTTGTAAAGTTGTTTTCTTTACATCTATAGTATAGGAGCTGAAAACCAACACTTACAGGGGTTAATCACAATTTTTGCTTCCCCGTTTTCACTTAGAAAGTGAAAAATAGTAAAGAAAGAAAATAAGGAGTTACGTTACATATCTTAATTTCTCCGAACTGCATCTAGGGAATAAAGAGCTAAGCTTGTAAAGTTGTTTTCCTTACATCTATAGTATACGAGCTGAAAACCAATATTTACAGGGGTTAATCACAATTTTTGCTTCCCCATTTTCGCTTAGAAAGTGGAAAATACTAAAGGTAGAAAATAAGGAGTTACGTTACATATCTTAATTTCTCCGAACTGCATCTAGGGAATAAAGGCTTGTAAAGTTGTTTTCCTTACATCTATAGTATATGAGATAAAAACCAATATTTACAGGGGTTAATCACAATTTTTGTTTCCCCATTTTCGCTTAGAAAGTGGAAAATAGTAAAGAAAAAAAATAAATAAGGAGTTACGTTACGTATCTTAATTTCTTCGAACTGCATCTAAGGAATAAAGGGCTAAGCTTGTAAAGTTGTTTTCTTTACATCTATAGTATAGGAGCTGAAAACCAACACTTACAGGGGTTAATCACAATTTTTGCTTCCCCGTTTTCACTTAGAAAGTGAAAAATAGTAAAGAAAGAAAATAAGGAGTTACGTTACATATCTTAATTTCTCCGAACTGCATCTAGGGAATAAAGGGCTAAGCTTGTAAAGTTGTTTTCTTTACATCTATAGTATAGGAGCTGAAAACCAACACTTACAGGGGTTAATCACAATTTTAGCTTCCCCGTTTTCACTTAGAAAGTGAAAAATAGTAAAGAAAGAAAATAAGGAGTTACGTTACATATCTTAATTTCTCCGAACTGCATCTAGGGAATAAAGAGCTAAGCTTGTAAAGTTGTTTTCCTTACATCTATAGTATACGAGCTGAAAACCAATATTTACAGGGGTTAATCACAATTTTTGCTTCCCCATTTTCGCTTAGAAAGTGGAAAATAGTAAAGGTAGAAAATAAGGAGTTACGTTACATATGTTAATTTCTCCGAACTGCATCTAGGGAATAAAGGCTTGTAAAGTTGTTTTCCTTACATCTATAGTATATGAGATAAAAACCAATATTTACAGGGGTTAATCACAATTTTTGTTTCCCCATTTTCGCTTAGAAAGTGGAAAATAGTAAAGAAAAAAAATAAATAAGGAGTTACGTTACGTATCTTAATTTCTTCGAACTGCATCTAAGGAATAAAGGGCTAAGCTTGTAAAGTTGTTTTCTTTACATCTATAGTATAGGAGCTGAAAACCAACACTTACAGGGGTTAATCACAATTTTTGCTTCCCCGTTTTCACTTAGAAAGTGAAAAATAGTAAAGAAAGAAAATAAGGAGTTACGTTACATATCTTAATTTCTCCGAACTGCATCTAGGGAATAAAGAGCTAAGCTTGTAAAGTTGTTTTCCTTACATCTATAGTATACGAGCTGAAAACCAATATTTACAGGGGTTAATCACAATTTTTGCTTCCCCATTTTCGCTTAGAAAGTGGAAAATACTAAAGGTAGAAAATAAGGAGTTACGTTACATATCTTAAATTCTCCGAACTCCATCTAGGGAATAAAGAGCTAAGCTTGTAAAGTTGTTTTCCTTACATCTATAGTATACGAGATGAAAACCAATATTTACAGGGGTTAATCACAAATTTTGCTTCCCCATTTTCGCTTAGAAAGTGGAAAATAGTAAAGAAAAAACATAAGGAGTTACGTTACATATCTTAATTTCTCCGAACTGCATCTAGGGAATAAAAAGCTAAGCTTTTAAAGTTGTTTTCCTTACATATATTGTATACGAGATGAAAACCAATATTTACAGGGGTTAATCACAATTTTTGTTTCCCCATTTTCGCTTAGAAAGTGGAAAATAGTAAAGAAAAAAAATAAGGAGTTACGTTACATATCTTAATTTGTAAAGTTGTTTTCCTTACATCTATAGTATACGAGATGAAAACCAATATTTACAAGGGTTAATCACAATTTTTGTTTCCCCCATTTTCGCTTAGAAAGTGGAAAATAGTAAAGAAAAAAAAGAAGGAGTTACGTTACATATCTTAATTTCTCCGAACTGCATCTAGGGAATAAAGGGCTAAGCTTGTAAAGTTGTTTTCCTTACATCTATAGTATAGGAGCTGAAAACCAACACTTACAGGGGTTAATCACAATTTTTGCTTCCCCGTTTTCACTTAGAAAGTGAAAAATAGTAAAGAAAGAAAATAAGGAGTTACGTTATATATCTTAATTTCTCCGAACTGCATCTAGGGAATAAAAAGCTAAGCTTGTAAAGTTGTTTTCCTTACATCTATAGTATACGAGCTGAAAACCAATATTTACAGGGGTTAATCACAATTTTTGCTTCCCCATTTTCGCTTAGAAAGTGGAAAATACTAAAGGTAGAAAATAAGGAGTTACGTTACATATCTTAATTTCTCCGAACTGCATCTAGGGAATAAAGGGCTAAGCTTGTAAAGTTGTTTTCCTTACATCTATAGTATATGAGATAAAAACCAATATTTACAGGGGTTAATCACAATTTTTGCTTCCCCATTTTCGCTTAGAAAGTGGAAAATACTAAAGGTAGAAAATAAGGAGTTACGTTACATATCTTAATTTCTCCGAACTGCATCTAGGGAATAAAGGGCTAAGCTTGTAAAGTTGTTTTCCTTACATCTATAGTATATGAGATAAAAACCAATATTTACAGGGGTTAATCACAATTTTTGTTTCCCCATTTTCGCTTAGAAAGTGGAAAATAGTAAAGGTAGAAAATAAGGAGTTACGTTACATATCTTAATTTCTCCGAACTGCATCTAGGGAATAAAGAGCTAAGCTTGTAAAGTTGTTTTCCTTACATCTATAGTATACGAGATGAAAACCAATATTTACAGGGGTTAATCACAATTCTTGTTTCCCCCAATTTCGCTTAGAAAGTGGAAAATAGTAAAGAAAAAAAATAAGGAGTTACGTTACATATCTTAATTTGTAAAGTTGTTTTCCTTACATCTATAGTATACGAGATGAAAACCAATATTTACAGGGGTTAATCACAAATTTTGCTTCCCCATTTTCGCTTAGAAAGTGGAAAATAGTAAAGAAAAAAATAAGGAGTTACGTTACATATCTTAATTTCTCCGAACTGCATCTAGGGAATAAAGAGCTAAGCTTGTAAAGTTGTTTTCCTTACATCTATTGTATACGAGATGAAAACCAATATTTACAGGTGTTAATCACAATTTTTGTTTCCCCATTTTCGCTTAGAAAGTGGAAAATAGTAAAGAAAAAAAATAAGGAGTTACGTTACATATCTTAATTTGTAAAGTTGTTTTCCTTACATCTATAGTATACGAGATGAAAACCAATATTTACAAGGGTTAATCACAATTTTTGTTTCCCCCATTTTCCCTTAGAAAGTGGAAAATAGTAAAGGTAGAAAATAAGGAGTTACGTTACATATCTTAATTTCTCCGAACTGCATGTAGGGAATAAAGGGCTAAGCTTGTAAAGTTGTTTTCCTTACATCTATAGTATATGAGATAAAAACCAATATTTACAGGGGTTAATCACAATTTTTGCTTCCCCGTTTTCACTTAGAAAGTGAAAAATAGTAAAGAAAGAAAATAAGGAGTTACGTTACATATCTTAATTTCTCCGAACTGCATCTAGGGAATAAAGAGCTAAGCTTGTAAAGTTGTTTTCCTTACATCTATAGTATACGAGATGAAAACCAATATTTACAGGGGTTAATCACAATTTTTGCTTCCCCATTTTCGCTTAGAAAGTGGAAAATACTAAAGGTAGAAAATAAGGAGTTACGTTACATATCTTAATTTCTCCGAACTCCATCTAGGGAATAAAGAGCTAAGCTTGTAAAGTTGTTTTCCTTACATCTATAGTATACGAGATGAAAACCAATATTTACAGGGGTTAATCACAAATTTTGCTTCCCCATTTTCGCTTAGAAAGTGGAAAATAGTAAAGAAAAAAAATAAGGAGTTACGTTACATATCTTAATTTGTAAAGTTGTTTTCCTTACATCTATAGTATACGAGATGAAAACCAATATTTACAAGGGTTAATCACAATTTTTGTTTCCCCCATTTTCGCTTAGAAAGTGGAAAATAGTAAAGAAAAAAAAGAAGGAGTTACGTTACATATCTTAATTTCTCCGAACTGCATCTAGGGAATAAAGGGCTAAGCTTGTAAAGTTGTTTTCCTTACATCTATAGTATAGGAGCTGAAAACCAACACTTACAGGGGTTAATCACAATTTTTGCTTCCCCGTTTTCACTTAGAAAGTGAAAAATAGTAAAGAAAGAAAATAAGGAGTTACGTTATATATCTTAATTTCTCCGAACTGCATCTAGGGAATAAAAAGCTAAGCTTGTAAAGTTGTTTTCCTTACATCTATAGTATACGAGCTGAAAACCAATATTTACAGGGGTTAATCACAATTTTTGCTTCCCCATTTTCGCTTAGAAAGTGGAAAATACTAAAGGTAGAAAATAAGGAGTTACGTTACATATCTTAATTTCTCCGAACTGCATCTAGGGAATAAAGGGCTAAGCTTGTAAAGTTGTTTTCCTTACATCTATAGTATATGAGATAAAAACCAATATTTACAGGGGTTAATCACAATTTTTGCTTCCCCATTTTCGCTTAGAAAGTGGAAAATACTAAAGGTAGAAAATAAGGAGTTACGTTACATATCTTAATTTCTCCGAACTGCATCTAGGGAATAAAGGGCTAAGCTTGTAAAGTTGTTTTCCTTACATCTATAGTATATGAGATAAAAACCAATATTTACAGGGGTTAATCACAATTCTTGTTTCCCCATTTTCGCTTAGAAAGTGGAAAATAGTAAAGAAAAAAAATAAGGAGTTACGTTACATATCTTAATTTGTAAAGTTGTTTTCCTTACATCTATAGTATACGAGATGAAAACCAATATTTACAGGGGTTAATCACAAATTTTGCTTCCCCATTTTCGCTTAGAAAGTGGAAAATAGTAAAGAAAAAAATAAGGAGTTACGTTACATATCTTAATTTCTCCGAACTGCATCTAGGGAATAAAGAGCTAAGCTTGTAAAGTTGTTTTCCTTACATCTATTGTATACGAGATGAAAACCAATATTTACAGGTGTTAATCACAATTTTTGTTTCCCCATTTTCGCTTAGAAAGTGGAAAATAGTAAAGAAAAAAAATAAGGAGTTACGTTACATATCTTAATTTGTAAAGTTGTTTTCCTTACATCTATAGTATACGAGATGAAAACCAATATTTACAAGGGTTAATCACAATTTTTGTTTCCCCCATTTTCCCTTAGAAAGTGGAAAATAGTAAAGGTAGAAAATAAGGAGTTACGTTACATATCTTAATTTCTCCGAACTGCATGTAGGGAATAAAGGGCTAAGCTTGTAAAGTTGTTTTCCTTACATCTATAGTATATGAGATAAAAACCAATATTTACAGGGGTTAATCACAATTTTTGCTTCCCCGTTTTCACTTAGAAAGTGAAAAATAGTAAAGAAAGAAAATAAGGAGTTACGTTACATATCTTAATTTGTAAAGTTGTTTTACTTACATCTATAGTATACGAGATGAAAACCAATATTTACAAGGGTTAATCACAATTTTTGTTTCCCCCATTTTCGCTTAGAAAGTGGAAAATAGTAAAGAAAAAAAAGAAGGAGTTACGTTACATATCTTAATTTCTCCGAACTGCATCTAGGGAATAAAGGGCTAAGCTTGTAAATTTGTTTTCCTTTCATCTATAGTATACGAGATAAAAACCAATATTTACAGGGGTTAATCACAATTTTTGTTTCCCCATTTTCGCTTAGAAAGTGGAAAATACTAAAGGTAGAAAATAAGGAGTTACGTTACATATCTTAATTTCTCCGAACTGCATCTAGGGAATAAAGGGCTAAGCTTTTAAAGTTGTTTTCCTTACACCTATTGTATAGGAGATGAAAACCAATATTTACAGGGGTTAATCACAATTTTTGTTTCCCCATTTTCGCTTAGAAAGTGGAAAATAGTAAAGAAAAAAAATAAGGAGGTACGTTACATATCTTAATTTCTCCGAACTGCATCTAGGGAATAAAGAGCTAAGCTTTTAAAATTGTGTTCCTTACATCTATAGTATAGGAGCTGAAAACCAATATTTACAGGGGTTAATCACAATTTTTGCTTCCCCATTTTCGCTTAGAAAGTGGAAAATAGTAAAGGTAGAAAATAAGGAGTTACGTTACATATCTTAATTTGTAAAGTTGTTTTCCTTACATCTATAGTATACGAGATGAAAACCAATATTTACAAGGGTTAATCACAATTTTTGTTTCCCCCATTTTCCCTTAGAAAGTGGAAAATAGTAAAGAAAAAAAAATAAGGAGTTACGTTACATATCTTAATTTCCCCGAACTGCATCTAGGGAATAAAGAGCTAAGCTTGTAAAGTTGTTTTCCTTACATCTATAGTATAGGAGCTGAAAACCAATATTTACAGGGGTTAATCACAATTTTTGCTTCCCCATTTTCGCTTAGAAAGTGGAAAATAGTAAAGGTAGAAAATAAGGAGTTACGTTACATATCTTAATTTCCCGAACTGCATCTAGGGAATAAAGGTCTAAGCTTGTAAAGTTGTTTTCCTTACATTTATAGTATATGAGATAAAAACCAATATTTATAGGGGTTAATCACAATTTTTGTTTCCCCATTTTCGCTTAGAAAGTGGAAAATAGTAAAGAAAAAAAAATAAGGAGTTACGTTACGTATCTTAATTTCTTCGAACTGCATCTAAGGAATAAAGGGCTAAGCTTGTAAAGTTGTTTTCTTTACATATGTAGTATAGGAGCTGAAAACCAACACTTACAGGGGTTAATCACAATTTTTCCTTCCCCGTTTTCACTTCGAAAGTCAAAAATAGTAAAGAAAGAAAATAAGGAGTTACGTTACATATCTTAATTTCTCCGAACTGCATCTAAGGAATAAAGGGCTAAGCTTGTAAAGTTGTTTTCTTTACATCTGTAGTATAGAAGCTGAAAACCAACACTTACAGGGGTTAATCACAATTTTTGCTTCCCCATTTTCGCTTAGAAAGTGGAAAATGGTAAATGTAGAACATAAGTAGTTACGTTACATATCTTAATTTCTCCGAACTCCATCTAGGGAATAAAGAGCTAAGCTTGTAAAGTTGTTTTCCTTACATCTATAGTATACGAGATGAAAACCAATATTTACAGGGGTTAATCACAAATTTTGCTTCCCCATTTTCGCTTAGAAAGTGGAAAATAGTAAAGAAAAACATAAGGAGTTACGTTACATATCTTAATTTCTCCGAACTGCATCTAGGGAATAAAGAGCTAAGCTTTTAAAGTTGTTTTCCTTACATATATTGTATACGAGATGAAAACCAATATTTACAGGGGTTAATCACAATTTTTGTTTCCCCATTTTCGCTTAGAAAGTGGAAAATATTAAAGAAAAAAAATAAGGAGTTACGTTACATATCTTAATTTGTAAAGTTGTTTTCCTTACATCTATAGTATACGAGATGAAAACCAATATTTACAAGGGTTAATCACAATTTTTGTTTCCCCCATTTTCGCTTAGAAAGTGGAAAATAGTAAAGAAAAAAAAGAAGGAGTTACGTTACATATCTTAATTTCTCCGAACTGCATCTAGGGAATAAAGGGCTAAGCTTGTAAAGTTGTTTTCCTTACATCTATAGTATAGGAGCTGAAAACCAACACTTACAGGGGTTAATCACAATTTTTGCTTCCCCGTTTTCACTTAGAAAGTGAAAAATAGTAAAGAAAGAAAATAAGGAGTTACGTTACATATCTTAATTTCTCCGAACTGCATCTAGGGAATAAAAAGCTAAGCTTGTAAAGTTGTTTTCCTTACATCTATAGTATACGAGCTGAAAACCAATATTTACAGGGGTTAATCACAATTTTTGCTTCCCCATTTTCGCTTAGAAAGTGGAAAATACTAAAGGTAGAAAATAAGGAGTTACGTTACATATCTTAATTTCTCCGAACTGCATCTAGGGAATAAAGGGCTAAGCTTGTAAAGTTGTTTTCCTTACATCTATAGTATATGAGATAAAAACCAATATTTACAGGGGTTAATCACAATTTTTGCTTCCCCATTTTCGCTTAGAAAGTGGAAAATACTAAAGGTAGAAAATAAGGAGTTACGTTACATATCTTAATTTCTCCGAACTGCATCTAGGGAATAAAGGGCTAAGCTTGTAAATTTGTTTTCCTTTCATCTATAGTATACGAGATAAAAACCAATATTTACAGGGGTTAATCACAATTTTTGTTTCCCCATTTTCGCTTAGAAAGTGGAAAATACTAAAGGTAGAAAATAAGGAGTTACGTTACATATCTTAATTTCTCCGAACTGCATCTAGGGAATAAAGGGCTAAGCTTTTAAAGTTGTTTTCCTTACACCTATTGTATAGGAGATGAAAACCAATATTTACAGGGGTTAATCACAATTTTTGTTTCCCCATTTTCGCTTAGAAAGTGGAAAATAGTAAAGAAAAAAAATAAGGAGGTACGTTACATATCTTAATTTCTCCGAACTGCATCTAGGGAATAAAGAGCTAAGCTTTTAAAATTGTGTTCCTTACATCTATTGTATACGAGCTGAAAACGAATATTTATTTACAGGGGTTAATCACAAATTTTGCTTCCCCATTTTCACTTAGAAAGTGGAAAATAGTAAAGAAAAAAAATAAGGAGTTACGTTACATATCTTAATTTGTAAAGTTGTTTTCCTTACATCTATAGTATACGAGATGAAAACCAATATTTACAAGGGTTAATCACAATTTTTGTTTCCCCCATTTTCCCTTAGAAAGTGGAAAATAGTAAAGAAAAAAAAATAAGGAGTTACGTTACATATCTTAATTTCCCCGAACTGCATCTAGGGAATAAAGAGCTAAGCTTGTAAAGTTGTTTTCCTTACATCTATAGTATAGGAGCTGAAAACCAATATTTACAGGGGTTAATCACAATTTTTGCTTCCCCATTTTCGCTTAGAAAGTGGAAAATAGTAAAGGTAGAAAATAAGGAGTTACGTTACATATCTTAATTTCCCGAACTGCATCTAGGGAATAAAGGTCTAAGCTTGTAAAGTTGTTTTCCTTACATTTATAGTATATGAGATAAAAACCAATATTTATAGGGGTTAATCACAATTTTTGTTTCCCCATTTTCGCTTAGAAAGTGGAAAATAGTAAAGAAAAAAAAATAAGGAGTTACGTTACGTATCTTAATTTCTTCGAACTGCATCTAAGGAATAAAGGGCTAAGCTTGTAAAGTTGTTTTCTTTACATCTGTAGTATAGGAGCTGAAAACCAACACTTACAGGGGTTAATCACAATTTTTCCTTCCCCGTTTTCACTTCGAAAGTCAAAAATAGTAAAGAAAGAAAATAAGGAGTTACGTTACATATCTTAATTTCTCCGAACTGCATCTAAGGAATAAAGGACTAAGCTTGTAAAGTTGTTTTCCTTACATCTATAGTATACGAGCTGAAAACCAATATTTACAGGGGTTAATCACAATTTTTGCTTCCCCATTTTCGCTTAGAAAGTGGAAAATATTAAAGAAAAAAAATAAGGAGTTACGTTACATATCTTAATTTGTAAAGTTGTTTTCCTTACATCTATAGTATACGAGATGAAAACCAATATTTACAAGGGTTAATCACAATTTTTGTTTCCCCCATTTTCGCTTAGAAAGTGGAAAATAGTAAAGAAAAAAAAGAAGGAGTTACGTTACATATCTTAATTTCTCCGAACTGCATCTAGGGAATAAAGGGCTAAGCTTGTAAAGTTGTTTTCCTTACATCTATAGTATAGGAGCTGAAAACCAACACTTACAGGGGTTAATCACAATTTTTGCTTCCCCGTTTTCACTTAGAAAGTGAAAAATAGTAAAGAAAGAAAATAAGGAGTTACGTTACATATCTTAATTTCTCCGAACTGCATCTAGGGAATAAAAAGCTAAGCTTGTAAAGTTGTTTTCCTTACATCTATAGTATACGAGCTGAAAACCAATATTTACAGGGGTTAATCACAATTTTTGCTTCCCCATTTTCGCTTAGAAAGTGGAAAATACTAAAGGTAGAAAATAAGGAGTTACGTTACATATCTTAATTTCTCCGAACTGCATCTAGGGAATAAAGGGCTAAGCTTGTAAAGTTGTTTTCCTTACATCTATAGTATATGAGATAAAAACCAATATTTACAGGGGTTAATCACAATTTTTGCTTCCCCATTTTCGCTTAGAAAGTGGAAAATACTAAAGGTAGAAAATAAGGAGTTACGTTACATATCTTAATTTCTCCGAACTGCATCTAGGGAATAAAGGGCTAAGCTTGTAAAGTTAATTTCCTTACATCTATAGTATATGAGATAAAAACCAATATTTACAGGGGTTAATCACAATTTTTGTTTCCCCATTTTCGCTTAGAAAGTGGAAAATAGTAAAGGTAGAAAATAAGGAGTTACGTTACATATCTTAATTTCTCCGAACTGCATCTAGGGAATAAAGAGCTAAGCTTGTAAAGTTGTTTTCCTTACATCTATAGTATACGAGATGAAAACCAATATTTACAGGGGTTAATCACAATTCTTGTTTCCCCCAATTTCGCTTAGAAAGTGGAAAATAGTAAAGAAAAAAAATAAGGAGTTACGTTACATATCTTAATTTGTAAAGTTGTTTTCCTTACATCTATAGTATACGAGATGAAAACCAATATTTACAGGGGTTAATCACAAATTTTGCTTCCCCATTTTCGCTTAGAAAGTGGAAAATAGTAAAGAAAAAAATAAGGAGTTACGTTACATATCTTAATTTCTCCGAACTGCATCTAGGGAATAAAGAGCTAAGCTTGTAAAGTTGTTTTCCTTACATCTATTGTATACGAGATGAAAACCAATATTTACAGGTGTTAATCACAATTTTTGTTTCCCCATTTTCGCTTAGAAAGTGGAAAATAGTAAAGAAAAAAAATAAGGAGTTACGTTACATATCTTAATTTGTAAAGTTGTTTTCCTTACATCTATAGTATACGAGATGAAAACCAATATTTACAAGGGTTAATCACAATTTTTGTTTCCCCCATTTTCCCTTAGAAAGTGGAAAATAGTAAAGGTAGAAAATAAGGAGTTACGTTACATATCTTAATTTCTCCGAACTGCATGTAGGGAATAAAGGGCTAAGCTTGTAAAGTTGTTTTCCTTACATCTATAGTATATGAGATAAAAACCAATATTTACAAGGGTGAATCACAATTTTTGTTTCCCCCATTTTCGCTTAGAAAGTGGAAAATAGTAAAGAAAAAAAAGAAGGAGTTACGTTACATATCTTAATTTCTCCGAACTGCATCTAGGGAATAAAGGGCTAAGCTTGTAAAGTTGTTTTCCTTACATCTATAGTATAGGAGCTGAAAACCAACACTTACAGGGGTTAATCACAATTTTTGCTTCCCCGTTTTCACTTAGAAAGTGAAAAATAGTAAAGAAAGAAAATAAGGAGTTACGTTACATATCTTAATTTCTCCGAACTGCATCTAGGGAATAAAAAGCTAAGCTTGTAAAGTTGTTTTCCTTACATCTATAGTATACGAGCTGAAAACCAATATTTACAGGGGTTAATCACAATTTTTGCTTCCCCATTTTCGCTTAGAAAGTGGAAAATACTAAAGGTAGAAAATAAGGAGTTACGTTACATATCTTAATTTCTCCGAACTGCATCTAGGGAATAAAGGGCTAAGCTTGTAAAGTTGTTTTCCTTACATCTATAGTATATGAGATAAAAACCAATATTTACAGGGGTTAATCACAATTTTTGCTTCCCCATTTTCGCTTAGAAAGTGGAAAATACTAAAGGTAGAAAATAAGGAGTTACGTTACATATCTTAATTTCTCCGAACTGCATCTAGGGAATAAAGGGCTAAGCTTGTAAAGTTGTTTTCCTTACATCTATAGTATATGAGATAAAAACCAATATTTACAGGGGTTAATCACAATTTTTGTTTCCCCATTTTCGCTTAGAAAGTGGAAAATAGTAAAGGTAGAAAATAAGGAGTTACGTTACATATCTTAATTTCTCCGAACTGCATCTAGGGAATAAAGAGCTAAGCTTGTAAAGTTGTTTTCCTTACATCTATAGTATACGAGATGAAAACCAATATTTACAGGGGTTAATCACAATTCTTGTTTCCCCCAATTTCCCTTAGAAAGTGGAAAATAGTAAAGGTAGAAAATAAGGAGTTACGTTACATATCTTAATTTCTCCGAACTGCATGTAGGGAATAAAGGGCTAAGCTTGTAAAGTTGTTTTCCTTACATCTATAGTATATGAGATAAAAACCAATATTTACAGGGGTTAATCACAATTTTTGCTTCCCCGTTTTCACTTAGAAAGTGAAAAATAGTAAAGAAAGAAAATAAGGAGTTACGTTACATATCTTAATTTCTCCGAACTGCATCTAGGGAATAAAGAGCTAAGCTTTTAAAGTTGTTTTCCATACATATATTGTATACGAGATGAAAACCAATATTTACAGGGGTTAATCACAATTTTTGCTTCCCCATTTTCGCTTAGAAAGTGGAAAATAGTAAAGAAAAAAAATAAGGAGTTACGTTACATATCTTAATTTGTAAAGTTGTTTTACTTACATCTATAGTATACGAGATGAAAACCAATATTTACAAGGGTTAATCACAATTTTTGTTTCCCCCATTTTCGCTTACAAAGTGGAAAATAGTAAAGAAAAAAAAGAAGGAGTTACGTTACATATCTTAATTTCTCCGAACTGCATCTAGGGAATAAAGGGCTAAGCTTGTAAATTTGTTTTCCTTTCATCTATAGTATATGAGATAAAAACCAATATTTACAGGGGTTAATCACAATTTTTGTTTCCCCATTTTCGCTTAGAAAGTGGAAAATAGTAAAGGTAGAAAATAAGGAGTTACGTTACATATCTTAATTTCTCCGAACTGCATCTAGGGAATAAAGGGCTAAGCTTTTAAAGTTGTTTTCCTTACACCTATTGTATAGGAGATGAAAACCAATATTTACAGGGGTTAATCACAATTTTTGTTTCCCCATTTTCGGTTAGAAAGTGGAAAATAGTAAAGAAAAAAAATAAGGAGTTACGTTACATATCTTAATTTCTCCGAACTGCATCTAGGGAATAAAGAGGTAAGCTTTTAAAATTGTGTTCCTTACATCTATTGTATACGAGCTGAAAACGAATATTTATTTACAGGGGTTAATCACAAATTTTGCTTCCCCATTTTCACTTAGAAAGTGGAAAATAGTAAAGAAAAAAAATAAGGAGTTACGTTACATATCTTAATTTGTAAAGTTGTTTTCCTTACATCTATAGTATACGAGATGAAAACCAATATTTACAAGGGTTAATCACAATTTTTGTTTCCCCCATTTTCCCTTAGAAAGTGGAAAATAGTAAAGAAAAAAAAATAAGGAGTTACGTTACATATCTTAATTTCCCCGAACTGCATCTAGGGAATAAAGAGCTAAGCTTGTAAAGTTGTTTTCCTTACATCTATAGTATAGGAGCTGAAAACCAATATTTACAGGGGTTAATCACAATTTTTGCTTCCCCATTTTCGCTTAGAAAGTGGAAAATAGTAAAGGTAGAACATAAGGAGTTACGTTACATATCTTAATTTCCCGAACTGCATCTAGGGAATAAAGGTCTAAGCTTGTAAAGTTGTTTTCCTTACATTTATAGTATATGAGATAAAAACCAATATTTATAGGGGTTAATCACAATTTTTGTTTCCCCATTTTCGCTTAGAAAGTGGAAAATAGTAAAGAAAAAAAAAATAAGGAGTTACGTTACGTATCTTAATTTCTTCGAACTGCATCTAAGGAATAAAGGGCTAAGCTTGTAAAGTTGTTTTCTTTACATCTGTAGTATAGAAGCTGAAAACCAACACTTACAGGGGTTAATCACAATTTTTGCTTCCCCATTTTCGCTTAGAAAGTGGAAAATGGTAAATGTAGAACATAAGTAGTTACGTTACATATCTTAATTTCTCCGAACTCCATCTAGGGAATAAAGAGCTAAGCTTGTAAAGTTGTTTTCCTTACATCTATAGTATACGAGATGAAAACCAATATTTACAGGGGTTAATCACAAATTTTGCTTCCCCATTTTCGCTTAGAAAGTGGAAAATAGTAAAGAAAAACATAAGGAGTTACGTTACATATCTTAATTTCTCCGAACTGCATCTAGGGAATAAAGAGCTAAGCTTTTAAAGTTGTTTTCCTTACATATATTGTATACGAGATGAAAACCAATATTTACAGGGGTTAATCACAATTTTTGTTTCCCCATTTTCGCTTAGAAAGTGGAAAATATTAAAGAAAAAAAATAAGGAGTTACGTTACATATCTTAATTTGTAAAGTTGTTTTCCTTACATCTATAGTATACGAGATGAAAACCAATATTTACAAGGGTTAATCACAATTTTTGTTTCCCCCATTTTCGCTTAGAAAGTGGAAAATAGTAAAGAAAAAAAAGAAGGAGTTACGTTACATATCTTAATTTCTCCGAACTGCATCTAGGGAATAAAGGGCTAAGCTTGTAAATTTGTTTTCCTTTCATCTATAGTATACGAGATAAAAACCAATATTTACAGGGGTTAATCACAATTTTTGTTTCCCCATTTTCGCTTAGAAAGTGGAAAATAGTAAAGGTAGAAAATAAGGATTTACGTTACATATCTTAATTTCTCCGAACTGCATCTAGGGAATAAAGGGCTAAGCTTTTAAAGTTGTTTTCCTTACACCTATTGTATAGGAGATGAAAACCAATATTTACAGGGGTTAATCACAATTTTTGTTTCCCCATTTTCGCTTAGAAAGTGGAAAATAGTAAAGGTAGAAAATAAGGAGTTACGTTACATATCTTAATTTCTCCGAACTGCATCTAGGGAATAAAGGGCTAAGCTTGTAAATTTGTTTTCCTTTCATCTATAGTATACGAGATAAAAACCAATATTTACAGGGGTTAATCACAATTTTTGTTTCCCCATTTTCGCTTAGAAAGTGGAAAATAGTAAAGGTAGAAAATAAGGAGTTACGTTACATATCTTAATTTCTCCGAACTGCATCTAGGGAATAAAGGGCTAAGCTTTTAAAGTTGTTTTCCTTACACCTATTGTATAGGAGATGAAAACCAATATTTACAGGGGTTAATCACAATTTTTGTTTCCCCATTTTCGCTTAGAAAGTGGAAAATAGTAAAGGTAGAAAATAAGGAGTTACGTTACATATCTTAATTTCTCCGAACTGCATGTAGGGAATAAAGGGCTAAGCTTGTAAAGTTGTTTTCCTTACACCTATTGTATAGGAGATGAAAACCAATATTTACAGGGGTTAATCACAATTTTTGTTTCCCCATTTTCGCTTAGAAAGTGGAAAATAGTAAAGGTAGAAAATAAGGAGTTACGTTACATATCTTAATTTCTCCGAACTGCATCTAGGGAATAAAGAGCTAAGCTTGTAAAGTTGTTTTCCTTACATCTATAGTATATGAGATAAAAACCAATATTTACAGGGGTTAATCACAATTTTTGTTTCCCCATTTTCGCTTAGAAAGTGGAAAATAGTAAAGAAAAAAAAATAAATAAGGAGTTACGTTACGTATCTTAATTTCTTCGAACTGCATCTAAGGAATAAAGGGCTAAGCTTGTAAAGTTGTTTTCTTTACATCTATAGTATAGGAGCTGAAAACCAACACTTACAGGGGTTAATCACAATTTTTGCTTCCCCGTTTTCACTTAGAAAGTGAAAAATAGTAAAGAAAAAAAATAAGGAGTTACGTTACATATCTTAATTTGTAAAGTTGTTTTCCTTACATCTATAGTATACGAGATGAAAACCAATATTTACAGGGGTTAATCACAAATTTTGCTTCCCCATTTTCGCTTAGAAAGTGGAAAATAGTAAAGAAAAAATAAGGAGTTACGTTACATATCTTAATTTCTCCGAACTGCATCTAGGGAATAAAGAGCTAAGCTTGTAAAGTTGTTTTCCTTACATCTATTGTATACGAGATGAAAACCAATATTTACAGGGGTTAATCACAATTTTTGTTTCCCCATTTTCCCTTAGAAAGTGGAAAATAGTAAAGAAAAAAAAAATAAGGAGTTACGTTACATATCTTAATTTCTCCGAACTGCATCTAGGGAATAAAGAGCTAAGCTTGTAAAGTTGTTTTCCTTACATCTATAGTATACGAGCTGAAAACCAATATTTACAGGGTTAATCACAATTTTTGCTTCCCCGTTTTCAGTTAGAAAATGAAAAATAGTAAAGAAAGAAAATAAGGAGTTACGTTACATATCTTAATTTCTCCGAACTGCATATAGGGAATAAAGAGCTAAGCTTGTAAAGTTGTTTTCCTTACATCTATAGTATAGGAGCTGAAAACCAATATTTACAGGGGTTAATCACAATTTTTGTTTCCCCATTTTCGCTTAGAAAGTGGAAAATAGTAAAGAAAAAAAATAAGGACTTACGTTACATATCTTAATTTGTAAAGTTGTTTTCCTTACATCTCTAGTATACGAGATGAAAACCAATATTTACAAGGGTTAATCAGAATTTTTGTTTCCCCATTTTCGCTTAGAAAGTGGAAAATAGTAAAGAAAAAAAAAATAAATAAGGAGTTACGTTACGTATCTTAATTTCTTCGAACTGCATCTAAGGAATAAAGGGCTAAGCTTTTAAAGTTGTTTTCCTTACACCTATTGTATAGGAGATGAAAACCAATATTTACAGGGGTTAATCACAATTTTTGTTTCCCCATTTTCGCTTAGAAAGTGGAAAATAGTAAAGGTAGAAAATAAGGAGTTACGTTACATATCTTAATTTCTCCGAACTGCATGTAGGGAATAAAGGGCTAAGCTTGTAAAGTTGTTTTCCTTACATCTATAGTATATGAGATAAAAACCAATATTTACAGGGGTTAATCACAATTTTTGTTTCCCCATTTTCGCTTAGAAAGTGCAAAATAGTAAAGGTAGAAAATAAGGAGTTACGTTACATATCTTAATTTCTCCGAACTGCATCTAGGGAATAAAGAGCTAAGCTTGTAAAGTTGTTTTCCTTACATCTATAGTATATGAGATAAAAATCAATATTTACAGGGGTTAATCACAATTTTTGTTTCCCCATTTTCGCTTAGAAAGTGGAAAATAGTAAAGAAAAAAAAATAAATAAGGAGTTACGTTACGTATCTTAATTTCTTCGAACTGCATCTAAGGAATAAAGGGCTAAGCTTGTAAAGTTGTTTTCTTTACATCTATAGTATAGGAGCTGAAAACCAACACTTACAGGGGATAATCACAATTTTTGCTTCCCCGTTTTCACTTAGAAAGTGGAAAATAGTAAAGAAAAAAAATAAGGAGTTACGTTACATATCTTAATTTGTAAAGTTGTTTTCCTTACATCTATAGTATACGAGATGAAAACCAATATTTACAAGGGTTAATCACAATTTTTGTTTCCCCCATTTTCGCTTAGAAAGTGGAAAATAGTAAAGAAAAAAAAGAAGGAGTTACGTTACATATCTTAATTTCTCCGAACTGCATCTAGGGAATAAAGGGCTAAGCTTGTAAATTTGTTTTCCTTTCATCTATAGTATACGAGATAAAAACCAATATTTACAGGGGTTAATCACAATTTTTGTTTCCCCATTTTCGCTTAGAAAGTGGAAAATAGTAAAGGTAGAAAATAAGGAGTTACGTTACATATCTTAATTTCTCCGAACTGCATCTAGGGAATAAAGGGCTAAGCTTTTAAAGTTGTTTTCCTTACACCTATTGTATAGGAGATGAAAACCAATATTTACAGGGGTTAATCACAATTTTTGTTTCCCCATTTTCACTTAGAAAGTGGAAAATAGTAAAGAAAAAAAATAAGGAGTTACGTTACATATCTTAATTTCTCCGAACTGCATCTAGGGAATAAAGAGCTAAACTTTTAAAATTGTGTTCCTTACATCTATTGTATACGAGCTGAAAACGAATATTTATTTACAGGGGTTAATCACAAATTTTGCTTCCCCATTTTCACGTAGAAAGTGGAAAATAGTAAAGAAAAAAAATAAGGAGTTACGTTACATATCTTAATTTGTAAATTTGTTTTCCTTTCATCTATAGTATACGAGATAAAAACCAATATTTACAGGGGTTAATCACAATTTTTGCTTCCCCATTTTCGCTTAGAAAGTGGAAAAGAGTAAAGGTAGAAAATAGGGAGTTACGTTACATATCTTAATTTCCCGAACTGCATCTAGGGAATAAAGGTCTAAGCTTGTAAAGTTGTTTTCCTTACATTTATAGTATATGAGATAAAAACCAATATTTATAGGGGTTAATCACAATTTTTGTTTCCCCATTTTCGCTTAGAAAGTGGAAAATAGTAAAGAAAAAAAAATAAGGAGTTACGTTACGTATCTTAATTTCTTCGAACTGCATCTAAGGAATAAAGGGCTAAGCTTGTAAAGTTGTTTTCTTTACATCTGTAGTATAGGAGCTGAAAACCAACACTTACAGGGGTTAATCACAATTTTTCCTTCCCCGTTTTCACTTCGAAAGTCAAAAATAGTAAAGAAAGAAAATAAGGAGTTACGTTACATATCTTAATTTCTCCGAACTGCATCTAAGGAATAAAGGGCTAAGCTTGTAAAGTTGTTTTCTTTACATCTGTAGTATAGAAGCTGAAAACCAACACTTACAGGGGTTAATCACAATTTTTGCTTCCCCATTTTCGCTTAGAAAGTGGAAAATGGTAAAGGTAGAACATAAGTAGTTACGTTACATATCTTAATTTCTCCGAACTGCATCTAGGGAATAAAGGGCTAAGCTTGTAAAGTTGTTTTCCTTACATCTATAGTATATGAGATAAAAACCAATATTTACAGGGGTTAATCACAATTTTTGTTTCCCCATTTTTGCTTAGAAAGTGGAAAATAGTAAAGGTAGAAAATAAGGAGTTTTGTTACATATCTTAATTTCTCCGAACTCCATCTAGGGAATAAAGAGCTAAGCTTGTAAAGTTGTTTTCCTTACATCTATAGTATACGAGCTGAAAACCAATATTTACAGGGTTAATCACAATTTTTGCTTCCCCGTTTTCAGTTAGAAAATGAAAAATAGTAAAGAAAGAAAATAAGGAGTTACGTTACATATCTTAATTTCTCCGAACTGCATCTAGGGAATAAAGAGCTAAGCTTGTAAAGTTGTTTTCCTTACATCTATAGTATAGGAGCTGAAAACCAATATTTACAGGGGTTAATCACAATTTTTGTTTCCCCATTTTCGCTTAGAAAGTGGAAAATAGTAAAGAAAAAAAATAAGGAGTTACGTTACATATCTTAATTTGTAAAGTTGTTTTCCTTACATCTATAGTATACGAGATGAAAACCAATATTTACAAGGGTTAATCACAATTTTTGTTTCCCCAATTTTCGCTTAGAAAGTGGAAAATAGTAAAGAAAAAAAAGAAGGAGTTACGTTACATATCTTAATTTCTCCGAACTGCATCTAGGGAATAAAGGGCTAAGCTTGTAAATTTGTTTTCCTTTCATCTATAGTATACGACATAAAAACCAATATTTACAGGGGTTAATCACAATTTTTGTTTCCCCATTTTCGCTTAGAAAGTGGAAAATAGTAAAGGTAGAAAATAAGGAGTTACGTTACATATCTTAATTTCTCCGAACTGCATCTAGGGAATAAAGGGCTAAGCTTTTAAAGTTGTTTTGCTTACACCTATTGTATAGGAGATGAAAACCAATATTTACAGGGGTTAATCACAATTTTTGTTTCCCCATTTTCGCTTAGAAAGAGGAAAATAGTAAAGGTAGAAAATAAGGAGTTACGTTACATATCTTAATTTCTCCGAACTGCATGTAGGGAATAAAGGGCTAAGCTTGTAAATTTGTTTTCCTTACATCTATAGTATATGAGATAAAAACCAATATTTACAGGGGTTAATCACAATTTTTGTTTCCCCATTTTTGCTTAGAAAGTGGAAAATAGTAAAGAAAAAAAAATAAATAAGGAGTTACGTTACGTATCTTAATTTCTTCGAACTGCATCTAAGGAATAAAGGGCTAAGCTTGTAAAGTTGTTTTCCTTACATCTATAGTATATGAGATAAAAACCAATATTTACAGGGTTTAATCACAATTTTTGTTTCCCCATTTTCGCTTAGAAAGTGGAAAATAGTAAGGAAAAAAAAAATAAATAAGGAGTTACGTTACGTATCTTAATTTCTTCGAACTGCATCTAAGGAATAAAGGGCTAAGCTTTTAAAGTTGTTTTCCTTACACCTATTGTATAGGAGATGAAAACCAATATTTACAGGGGTTAATCACAATTTTTGTTTCCCCATTTTCGCTTAGAAAGTGGAAAATAGTGAAGGTAGAAAATAAGGAGTTACGTTACATATCTTAATTTCTCCGAACTGCATGTAGGGAATAAAGGGCTAAGCTTGTAAAGTTGTTTTCCTTACATCTATAGTATATGAGATAAAAACCAATATTTACAGGGGTTAATCACAATTTTTGTTTCCCCATTTTCGTTTAGAAAGTGCAAAATAGTAAAGGGAGAAAATAAGGAGTTACGTTACATATCTTAATTTCTCCGAACTGCATCTAGGGAATAAAGAGCTAAGCTTGTAAAGTTGTTTTCCTTACATCTATAGTATATGAGATAAAAACCAATATTTACAGGGGTTAATCACAATTTTTGTTTCCCCATTTTCGTTTAGAAAGTGGAAAATAGTAAAGAAAAAAAAATAAATAAGGAGTTACGTTACGTATCTTAATTTCTTCGAACTGCATCTAAGGAATAAAGGGCTAAGCTTGTAAAGTTGTTTTCTTTGCATCTATAGTATAGGAGCTGAAAACCAACACTTACAGGGGTTAATCACAATTTTTGCTTCCCCGTTTTCACTTAGAAAGTGAAAAATAGTAAAGAAAAAAAATAAGGTGTTACGTTACATATCTTAATTTGTAAAGTTGTTTTCCTTACATCTATAGTATACGAGATGAAAACCAATATTTACAGGGGTTAATCACAAATTTTGCTTCCCCATTTTCGCTTAGAAAGTGGAAAATAGTAAAGAAAAAAATAAGGAGTTACGTTACATATCTTAATTTCTCCGAACTGCATCTACGGAATAAAGAGCTAAGCTTGTAAAGTTGTTTTCCTTACATCTATTGTATACGAGATGAAAACCAATATTTACAGGGGTTAATCACAATTTTTGTTTCCCCATTTTCGCTTAGAAAGTGGAAAATAGTAAAGAAAAAAAATAAGGAGTTACGTTACATATCTTAATTTGTAAAGTTGTTTTCCTTACATCTATAGTATACGAGATGAAAACCAATATTTACAAGGGTTAATCACAATTTTTGTTTCCCCCATTTTCCCTTAGAAAGTGGAAAATAGTAAAGAAAAAAAAATAAGGAGTTACGTTACATATCTTAATTTCTCCGAACTGCATCTAGGGAATAAAGAGCTAAGCTTGTAAAGTTGTTTTCCTTACATCTATAGTATACGAGCTGAAAACCAATATTTACAGGGTTAATCACAATTTTTGCTTCCCCGTTTTCAGTTAGAAAATGAAAAATAGTAAAGAAAGAAAATAAGGAGTTACGTTACATATCTTAATTTCTTCGAACTGCATCTAGGGAATAAAGAGCTAAGCTTGTAAAGTTGTTTTCCTTACATCTATAGTATAGGAGCTGAAAACCAATATTTACAGGGGTTAATCACAATTTTTGCTTCCCCATTTTCGCTTAGAAAGTGCAAAATAGTAAAGGTAGAAAATAAGGAGTTACGTTACATATCTTAATTTCCCGAACTGCATCTAGGGAATAAAGGTCTAAGCTTGTAAAGTTGTTTTCCTTACATTTATAGTATATGAGATAAAAACCAATATTTATAGGGGTTAATCACAATTTTTGTTTCCCCATTTTCGCTTAGAAAGTGGAAAATAGTAAAGAAAAAAAATAAGGAGTTACGTTACGTATCTTAATTTCTTCGAACTGCATCTAAGGAATAAAGGGCTAAGCTTGTAAAGTTGTTTTCTTTACATCTGTAGTATAGGAGCTGAAAACCAACACTTACAGGGGTTAATCACAATTTTTCCTTCCCCGTTTTCACTTCGAAAGTCAAAAATAGTAAAGAAAGAAAATAAGGAGTTACGTTTAATATCTTAATTTCTCCGAACTGCATCTAAGGAATAAAGGGCTAAGCTTGTAAAGTTGTTTTCTTTACATCTGTAGTATAGGAGCTGAAAACCAACACTTACAGGGGTTAATCACAATTTTTGCTTCCCCATTTTCGCTTAGAAAGTGGAAAATGGTAAAGGTAGAACATAAGTAGTTACGTTACATATCTTAATTTCTCCGAACTGCATCTAGGGAATAAAGGGCTAAGCTTGTAAAGTTGTTTTCCTTACATCTATAGTATATGAGATAAAAACCAATATTTACAGGGGTTAATCACAATTTTTGTTTCCCCATTTTTGCTTAGAAAGTGGAAAATAGTAAAGGTAGAAAATAAGGAGTTACGTTACATATCTTAATTTCTCCGAACTCCATCTAGGGAATAAAGAGCTAAGCTTGTAAAGTTGTTTTCCTTACATCTATAGTATACGAGATGAAAACCAATATTTACAGGGGTTAATCACAAATTTTGCTTCCCCATTTTCGCTTAGAAAGTGGAAAATAGTAAAGAAAAACATAAGGAGTTACGTTACATATCTTAATTTCTCCGAACTGCATCTAGGGAATAAAGAGCTAAGCTTTTAAAGTTGTTTTCCTTACATATATTGTATACGAGATGAAAACCAATATTTACAGGGGTTAATCACAATTTTTGTTTCCCCATTTTCACTTAGAAAGTGGAAAATAGTAAAGAAAAAAATAAGGAGTTACGTTACATATCTTAATTTGTAAAGTTGTTTTCCTTACATCTATAGTATACGAGATGAAAACCAATATTTACAAGGGTTAATCACAATTTTTGTTTCCCCCATTTTCGCTTAGAAAGTGGAAAATAGTAAAGAAAAAAAAGAAGGAGTTACGTTACATATCTTAATTTCTCCGAACTGCATCTAGGGAATAAAGGGCTAAGCTTTTAAAGTTGTTTTCCTTACACCTATTGTATAGGAGATGAAAACCAGTATTTACAGGGGTTAATCACAATTTTTGTTTCCCCATTTTCGCTTAGAAAGTGGAAAATAGTAAAGGTAGAAAATAAGGAATTACGTTACATATCTTAATTTCTCCGAACTGCATGTAGGGAATAAAGGGCTAAGCTTGTAAAGTTGTTTTCCTTACATCCATAGTATATGAGATAAAAACCAATATTTACAGGGGTTAATCACAATTTTTGTTTCCCCATTTTCGCTTAGAAAGTGCAAAATAGTAAAGGTAGAAAATAAGGAGTTACGTTACATATCTTAATTTCTCCGAACTGCATCTAGGGAATAAAGAGCTAAGCTTGTAAAGTTGTTTTCCTTACATCTATAGTATATGAGATGAAAACCAATATTTACAGGGGTTAATCACAATTTTTGTTTCCCCATTTTCGCTTAGAAAGTGGAAAATAGTAAAGAAAAAAAAATAAATAAGGAGTTACGTTACGTATCTTAATTTCTTCGAACTGCATCTAAGGAATAAAGGGCTAAGCTTGTAAAGTTGTTTTCCTTACATCTATTGTATACGAGATGAAAACCAATATTTACAGCGGTTAATCATAATTTTTGTTTCCCCATTTTCGCTTAGAAAGTGGAAAATAGTAAAGAAAAAAAATAAGGAGTTACGTTACATATCTTAATTTGTAAAGTTGTTTTCCTTACATCTATAGTATACGAGATGAAAACCAATATTTACAAGGGTTAATCACAATTTTTGTTTCCCCCATTTTCCCTTAGAAAGTGGAAAATAGTAAAGAAAAAAAAATAAGGAGTTACGTTACATATCTTAATTTCTCCGAACTGCATCTAGGGAATAAAGAGCTAAGCTTGTAAAGTTGTTTTCCTTACATCTATAGTATACGAGCTGAAAACCAATATTTACAGGGTTAATCACAATTTTTGCTTCCCCGTTTTCACTTAGAAAGTGAAAAATAGTGAAGAAAGAAAATAAGGAGTTACGTTACATATCTTAATTTCTCCGAACTGCATCTAGGGAATAAAGAGCTAAGCTTGTAAAGTTGTTTTCCTTACATCTATAGTATAGGAGCTGAAAACCAATATTTACAGGTTTTAATCACAATTTTTGCTTCCCCATTTTCGCTTAGAAAGTGGAAAATAGTAAAGGTAGAAAATAAGGAGTTACGTTACATATCTTAATTTCTCCGAACTGCATCTAGGGAATAAAGGGCTAAGCTTGTAAAGTTGTTTTCCTTACATTTATAGTATATGAGATAAAAACCAATATTTATAGGGGTTAATCACAATTTTTGTTTCCCCATTTTCGCTTAGAAAGTGGAAAATAGTAAAGAAAAAAAAATAAGGAGTTACGTTACGTATCTTAATTTCTTCGAACTGCATCTAAGGAATAAAGGGCTAAGCTTGTAAAGTTGTTTTCTTTACATCTGTAGTATACGAGCTGAAAACCAACACTTACAGGGGTTAATCACAATTTTTGCTTCCCCATTTTCGCTTAGAAAGTGGAAAATTGTAAAGGTAGAACATAAGGAGTTACGTTACATATCTTAATTTCTCCGAACTGCATCTAGGGAATAAAGAGCTAAGCTTGTAAAGTTGTTTTCCTTACATCTATTGTATACGAGATGAAAACCAATATTTACAGCGGTTAATCATAATTTTTGTTTCCCCATTTTCGCTTAGAAAGTGGAAAATAGTAAAGAAAAAAAATAAGGAGTTACGTTACATATCTTAATTTGTAAAGTTGTTTTCCTTACATCTATAGTATACGAGATGAAAACCAATATTTACAAGGGTTAATCACAATTTTTGTTTCCCCCATTTTCCCTTAGAAAGTGGAAAATAGTAAAGAAAAAAAAATAAGGAGTTACGTTACATATCTTAATTTCTCCGAACTGCATCTAGGGAATAAAGAGCTAAGCTTGTAAAGTTGTTTTCCTTACATCTATAGTATACGAGCTGAAAACCAATATTTACAGGGTTAATCACAATTTTTGCTTCCCCGTTTTCACTTAGAAAGTGAAAAATAGTAAAGAAAGAAAATAAGGAGTTACGTTACATATCTTAATTTCTCCGAACTGCATCTAGGGAATAAAGAGCTAAGCTTGTAAAGTTGTTTTCCTTACATCTATAGTATAGGAGCTGAAAACCAATATTTACAGGTTTTAATCACAATTTTTGCTTCCCCATTTTCGCTTAGAAAGTGGAAAATAGTAAAGGTAGAAAATAAGGAGTTACGTTACATATCTTAATTTCTCCGAACTGCATCTAGGGAATAAAGGGCTAAGCTTGTAAAGTTGTTTTCCTTACATTTATAGTATATGAGATAAAAACCAATATTTATAGGGGTTAATCACAATTTTTGTTTCCCCATTTTCGCTTAGAAAGTGGAAAATAGTAAAGAAAAAAAAATAAGGAGTTACGTTACGTATCTTAATTTCTTCGAACTGCATCTAAGGAATAAAGGGCTAAGCTTGTAAAGTTGTTTTCTTTACATCTGTAGTATACGAGCTGAAAACCAACACTTACAGGGGTTAATCACAATTTTTGCTTCCCCATTTTCGCTTAGAAAGTGGAAAATTGTAAAGGTAGAACATAAGGAGTTACGTTACATATCTTAATTTCTCCGAACTGCATCTAGGGAATAAAGGGCTAAGCTTGTAAAGTTGTTTTCCTTACATCTATAGTATATGAGATAAAAACCAATATTTACAGGGGTTAATCACAATTTTTGTTTCCCGATTTTCGCTTAGAAAGTGAAAAATAGTAAAGGTAGAAAATAAGGAGTTACGTTACATATCTTAATTTCTCCGAACTCCATCTAGGGAATAAAGAGCTAAGCTTGTAAAGTTGTTTTCCTTACATCTATAGTATACGAGATGAAAACCAATATTTACAGGGGTTAATCACAAATTTTGCTTCGCCATTTTCGCTTAGAAAGTGGAAAATAGTAAAGAAAAACATAAGGAGTTACGTTACATATCTTAATTTCTCCGAACTGCATCTAGGGAATAAAGAGCTAAGCTTTTAAAGTTGTTTTCCTTACATATATTGTATACGAGATGAAAACCAATATTTACAGGGGTTAATCACAATTTTTGTTTCCACATTTTCGCTTAGAAAGTGGAAAATAGTACAGAAAAAAAATAAGGAGTTACGTTACATATCTTAATTTGTAAAGTTGTTTTCCTTACATCTATTGTATACGAGATGAAAACCAATATTTACAAGGGTTAATCACAATTTTTGTTTCCCCCATTTTCGCTTAGAAAGTGGAAAATAGTAAAGAAAAAAAAGAAGGAGTTACGTTACATATCTTAATTTCTCCGAACTGCATCTAGGGAATAAAGGGCTAAGCTTGTAAATTTGTTTTCCTTTCATCTATAGTATACGAGATAAAAACCAATATTTACAGGGGTTAATCACAATTTTTGTTTCCCCATTTTCGCTTAGAAAGTGGAAAATAGTAAAGAAAAAAAATAAGGAGTTACGTTACATATCTTAATTTCTCCGAACTGCATCTAGGGAATAAAGAGCTAAGCTTTTAAAATTGTTTTCCTTACATCTATTGTATACGAGCTGAAAACGAATATTTATTTACAGGGGTTAATCACAAATTTTGCTTCCCCATTTTCACTTAGAAAGTGGAAAATAGTAAAGAAAAAAAATAAGGAGTTACGTTACATATGTTAATTTCTCCGAACTGCATCTAGGTAATAAAGAGCTAAGCTTTTAAAGTTGTTTTCCTTACATCTATTGTATACTAGATGAAAACCAATATTTACAGGGGTTAATCACAATTTTTGTTTCCCCATTTTCGCTTAGAAAGTGGAAAATAGTAAAGAAAAAAAATAAGGAGTTACGTTACATATCTTAATTTGTAAAGTTGTTTTTCTTACATCTATAGCATACGAGATGAAAACCAATATTTACAGGGGGTTAATCACAATTTTTGTTTCCCACCAATTCCGCTTAGAAAGTGGAAAATAGTAAAGAAAAAAAATAAGGAGTTACGTTACATATCTTAATTTCTCCGAACTGCATCTAGGGAATAAAGAGCTAAGCTTGTAAAGTTGTTTTCCTTTCATCTATAGTATTCGAGATAAAAACCAATATTTACAGGGGTTAATCACAATTTTTGTTTCCCCATTTTCGCTTAGAAAGTGGAAAATAGTAAAGGTAGAAAATAAGGAGTTACGTTACATATCTTAATTTCTCCGAACTGCATCTAGGGAATAAAGGGCTAAGCTTTTAAAATTGTTTTCCTTACACCTATTGTATAGGAGATGAAAACCAATATTTACAGGGGTTAATCACAATTTTTGTTTCCCCATTTTCGCTTAGAAAGTGGAAAATAGTAAAGAAAAAAAAAATAAGGAGTTACGTTACATATCTAAATTTCTCCGAACTGCATCTAGGGAATAAAGAGCTAAGCTTTTAAAGTTGTTTTCTTTACATCTATAGTATACGAGATAAAAACCAATATTTACAGGGGTTAATCACAATTTTTCTTTCACCATTTTCGCTTAGAAAGTGGAAAATAGTAAAGGTAGAAAATAAGGAGTTACGTTACATATCTTAATTTCTCCGACCTGCGTCTAGGGAATAAGGGGCTAAGCTTTGTAAGCTAATTTATAAATTTATTTTAAAATACAAATTTTAAAAATTAGTTATTTGGTATTGTATTTGGAATGAACCTAAATTTCGAAATATGAAAGGAATAATCAAAGAATTTTAATAAAAAAGAGATATAAATACACAGATATCAAACTCAATCAACGTTGAGGAGCTAATTTTTTAAAACTATTCATGCGATTTTTACAAAACGTGGCAGTTCGGCATAAATTGAGTCCTATAATCGAAATATGGAAGCGATTGACATGTCATTTCAAAGTAAGTCTGATTTTGTCTCAAAATACCTATATTAGAACCATGATATATATAGATACTAAGTCGCGCTTTCGAGATATGAAAAACCCAAGTTGAATTTCGTTAATCGACCCAGTAGAACGGGAGATATAGAACTGTCCCATTTTCCCCCCTTTTTTTTTCCGCAGTGTACATGTTTGATACATTTATGAATCTGCTGCAGCTACTTTTATTACCAAGAAAAATCAGAATTTATTTTACAAAAAGATCATAGAATGGTTGATATAGTAGACTGTAAACCTAATGGGGTAATCAAAGCTAGATTTAAATAAACAAAATACATATAAACTATCTATTTTTAAGTACAATTTCCATTTAGATTTTTATAGATTATATAAATCCTACTAGAAAACTAGGTCTTTGATTGAATATTTAAAGCAGATTAAACGGATGTTTCTTATAGAATTCATCCTGTTAGTTACATAAATGAGTTGTTTTACAAGCATTTGAGTTCTACAATTTATTAATTTATTGGTTCATTAATAAGCTTAGAACAGTTTAAGTGTTTTCTTAAAAGGAAAATGATTGTGTAGGAAATGGTTGGAATGAAAGCAGGAGAACATTCCTAAAATATCTCAGTTGAATGAAACCGTCTTAGACGGAAAATCTTATGAAGAAAGCATTAGATAAAAAAGCATTGTCATTTATAATGCGTTTTATCAGGGGGCATATTTGAAAAAAATTAATTCAAATATAATTTGAGTTTGTTTTCTCGCGAAACATTTCGTTTGGTTTTTGAAGTTAGAGCTATTTGATTAGCCCAGGAAATTTGTATATTTGTCAACAAGAGCTACATAAAAATACATGAACTGCGCCTAGATGTTTGTTTTTTGGCAGCTACATAATACCTGCTAAAATGCAGCATTTACAGGCATCTGGTACAGCGTACTCTTGGAGGTGCAAAGAATACGAAAATGTGTTATGTGTTAAGATTTTTAAATTACCTTTTGCATAAATTATACATTATAATTATTAATAAATTATTTTTAAATAAATTATTTTACAAAACGTCTGCATAAATTATGCGAAAGTTTTGTAAAATTAAAAGTAAATGAAACTGACATGTTTTAAACAGTTATTATTAAACAGTTATTATTGAATTATCGTATAAAATTCATAATTTGATATTTATCAATCCAATCTTTAAATACACCGTCTTCAATGCTATTAGGTTGTCCGAAAAACAATGCAGGGTTTTAAATATATCTTTAAAGTATCATAACTTGTAGGGTTTATATTTATTTTAACTAACATTTATTTTAAGTTTAAACTATCTTTCCTGTCAAGCCTTACTTTCCCCTGGAACTGCCAATGCCAGAGTATGTAAATTTAGTAGAACGCGCAAGGATTCAAATTGTCAGCGGAAGTATTCTGAGTTAAATAGAAAGGAAACGAGTTCGAGATGTGCTTTCTTACTTCACGAGCGCGGAGGTAGTTAGTCAGAAATTGAAGAACCCCGCGTTTCGGCCTGTGTGCTTGCCTCGGAGAATTGTTAATCGTTCAACGTGATATTCAAAGTTTGCTGAATTAGCAGCGGTATTGTAAAACGCGGTGAGGTTAGTTATGTTTAGAGAGCCTCGTAGTTAGAGTCTTGTTATTATTTCTTTTCAGGTTCTTATTTTTATTTTACCGCCGGGTCCGCGTAGTTTGTGAGCGTCAAGAGCACGCAATTGTAATTTCTTAAGTTGAATAAAAAGGGACGTAAACCCTTCGTAAGACTCTGTCTACTTTCCAGTTTCAGCAGTCACCACTTTGTTGCGTGCAGGTTGGAGGCGCGCAACTCTACAAACTCAACTCAAAAGCAATTTTATTAATCAAAATAAGCACCAGCCGAATCAATGCATTTTCGCCAACGAGATATATGTTTATTTATGCCTGTAGAATGAAATCCTGGAGTTCTGGACACGATAGGGTTGTTAAAGACATTTTTGGCCTCGTCTTGGTTTCTGAAGCAATTCTTCAGCAGAATGTGTGTTATGCGGGTATTTGAAAAAGTAGTAATCGGTCGGCGACAGGTCAGGGGGAAGAGGGAGTGTTTCGTATCCGAATTCGTTCAATTTCTGTAAGGTCAGTTGCACCACGTGCGGCCAAACATCGTCGTGGAGAAGAACTGGCCACTTTCTCTTGACCAATGCCGAGCACATGCATTGCAATTTTTGGTGCATTTCCTTGATTTGCTGGCAGTACTTATCTACCGTAATCGTTTTGCCCAGATTTAGGAAGCTGTGATGTACAAGACCGACCGCAGACCACCAAACAGTCACCATAATTTTCTCTTGGTGCAAATTTGGCTTTGGAAAGTGTTGTGGTGTCTGACCGCGGTTAAACCACTGAGCCGAATGTTGCCAGTTGTTAGAGAGAATTCACTTTTATCTCACGTAACAATTCGATCAAGAAAAGGATCGTTTTTGTTGCGAAGAAGAGCAGATGACACTTCAAAACGGCAATTTTTTTATTTTCGCTCAGTTCGTAAGGCGCGCCCTTATCGAGCTTCTTTGACTTTCCTATACGATTTAAGTGATCATAAATCATTGTTTTGCTTACGCCAAGCTCCTCCGCAAGCTCTTGAAACAGTTGTGCATGGGTTTGTTTCAACTAAAGTGTTCAAATCGTCGTCATCACCAGCTGAAGAGTGTCCACGACCCTTTTGATCTTCCAGGTGAAATTCCCCACGACGAAACCTTTGGTGCCACCGTTGAACCGTAGATTCATTAACACTTTTCTCGCCTCATACATCATTGATATTTTGAGCCGTTTGTGTTACGCAGCGGCCTAGCGTGTACCCATAAAAGTAAATTTGCCAAAAATCCCGGTTTGACATCCAAACAAAAACACCTAGTAAATATTTTTAATAGAAGTTTGGATCAAAATGATTATTATAGAAATATAGAGCGAAAATATAGCTTGAAAATGATATATAAAACAATGTAATTCAAAATATTTATGTTGCTAAAAATGTACAGGAAAGATAAACAATTACAAAAACCTGCATTACTTTCCGGACAACCCGATATTATGTTACAGGATTAGCACATTTTCATGCAGCAGTTTTATTTTATTCTCGTATTACCTATAAATCATTTAATATCTATATTTAAAACTTGTTATCTGTGCTGAAGGATATTGCTCTCTAGAGCTACGTGCACAAGCGTGTATGTAAAATCTTACGGTTACAAATAAGTACTTAATGGCTAATTCAGTTATTAGTATTTTAAAATAATAGCATAATCTAAATTTAAAAACCGTTAAATTAAATTAATTTAGTTTCGTATAACCATCCATCTATGTGGAAGAGGAAGACCAAATATAAAATGAACGAAAAAATCAGTTTTAATAGATTCTTAAATACGAACAGTTTTCATATATTTGGCATATAGACATTTATAAATTAAAAACAAACTCAGATGAATGCTGAGTTTTATTAAATATTTTATAGAATATATTCAGATGCCACATATCCTGGATTAATAACTTTCGTCACTATCGTTTACTTTATTTAATAGAGTTGCTTGTATTGATTATTTTTACATTTTACGAACTTATCAGTTTAAATAAATTCTTAATCCCCCCCCCGAAAAAAAAAAAAAAACTTGTAGTTTTAATGGTTCCTTGGAAAGTATTGCTTTCGACTGATTTGTTAAAATGCTTATCACTCAAATGTCAAGTGCCGCCATCTGTGAGTAAAATATAGAACTGATATGTTCATAAGAAATGTGCCAGATGACGCGTGATTTTTGCGTGATAGATACAAGAAATTTTGGCACGCAGCCCAAGTTATGTGTGGAATGTGTAAGAGTAGGAGAATTAGATTTTTCTTTATGGAGCTAATTTCGCCTTTTTGATGTTAACTGAAAGTTATTTTTACTTTTAGAGACCTCATTACTATGTAAATGATATCTCGTTTGAATACATGCCCAGAAAACCCTGTCTTCTATTAGTTGATATATAAAGCTAGACTCCCACAGGTATTAAACTGCGTTTATATGTTAGCTCAGTTTCAAGTTTGGTTTTAATACAGTTCTTAGTTCAAATGTATTTCCCTTTACCAGAAAATTGAGCCAAATTTATTAGATGTATAAAAGTCTTAAACGGTCTCAATAAAAGTCTTACACTTAATTGCAATCTTATACTCACAAAGACTTACATTTAAATCTTTGTAAGAATTATAAGGACTTTGATTTTAAGCACTTACAAAGCATTTGATAAACAAACAAAAGACTTACTGACTGATAAGTGTAATTTAATGCATAAAAAGCTACAGTTAAAAATTCATTCTTTGAGAAAATTATTAGCATGACATATCAAATAATTATTATTTCAGGAATTTATTTTATTAAGGGAATGCTTAAATTACTACGGATACTATTTCTTTCCTACATAGGTCAAAACACTATTATTCGTACAGTAACATGTAGTACCTTTTATATATATTGTTACGAATTTGTATTTAAAAAGCTAATGTTAGCTCAATTATAAATTAAATGGTTTTATTTCTCGCGCAGTGCAGCGCGTGACGAATGTTAAAAGAAAGCTAAGCCGGAAAATTGAAAATACAAGAGCGCGTGCATTAAATAAATAAATATCTCTTTTTGATTTCAAGAAAGTACTAGAAAATTCTAGCGCGTGATTTTAAAATCTTATAAAAGGAGGAAAACATCTCAGTTCGTAGTAGTTGCTTAGTTTGTTGTTGTTTAGAAAACTGCTGTTGTTGATTGTAGCGAATTCGCGGATTAGCTTTCTTTAGCTGTTTTGAATTACGTTCTATTGGACATTTTAAGTAGTTAAAAGATAACTACTGTGAGATATTGTAATACTACACGATTATTTGAGGACATTTAATCATATTTGTTGTAATAATAATAAATTTTTGTTCATTTTTCATCGGACTTGTGCATTCATTTCGTAACGAACCCGTACGCACGCAACAATATAATAAATAATGTGCTTCATATAAACTAAAATTGGTTTAAAGACTTTGACATTGCGCGTACAAAGACTTAAATTTTAAATCAAAATCCTACACTTAATTTCTAAAGTTAAGTACTCTAAGGTGTGTTTTAAATTTTATAACAGTTATTTTAAATTTTGAAACCCTTTCCTTTCAATTCTTGTTTCCCACTTACAACTCCCTACCAGAATGAACTTCTAGAATCATGTTGAATGTAAATGAGTTAGAAGTATTTAAAGAAAGTTCAACTTACTTGGAAAGGAAGTGCTTAGGAGTTCTTAGTGGCGAGTGCTTGCATTCGTTCTTGAATCTAAAACGCCTTTTGAGAATCACCGGTTAGGTTAATTAAGGGCCAACTACGTGAGATATTTGTGATTAGTTCGGCAAAGTCTATTTAGTTTCTTATTTCCCAAGTGGAGGATTTCCTGTAAGCCAGAGAAGAGGACCATCTGTTATTATTTCTTTGAGTGAATAAAAGGGTATTTTCAGGTCTCTATAGTCAGTACTGAAACTCAGCGATGATTCGCTACTTAGTTCACTAGGCTCCTCGACGTAATATCTATACAAAGTATCAATGAACATTATCAAGTTTTGGGATCGAACTGAAATTTGACCCCCAAAACTTCTATTTCTCATGTTCGATAATCTACTGCCAGAACCCTTAGTTCATCTTCATTAAAGTTTACAGCTTTGATTATTCGGTCATATCGACGTGATCTGATTGCACTCTAGTTACATAACCTGATTAAGAATACGTTCCAAATGTTTGTCTACAACAGTTTGAAAAAGGATACATATCTTTTTGAATAATTTCTTTATATTTCTGTTCTCTCACGTTTTGCGGCAATAAAAAGACGCATAAATCCTTTTGCAAATGTTTATGTGCTTCACAATATTCACAAGCTAAATTTTGGATAAGGCTGTTAATTAATAAGGCAGTTAAACGTTATGCCAATTCTAACAGTACACAAAAGACAAATAAAATTGGTATAAACTAAAATTGGTTTAAAGACTTTGACATTGCGCGTACAAAGACTTAAATTTTAACTCAAAATTCTACACTTAATTTCTAACGTTTAAGGTGTATTTTAATTTTATAACAGTTATTTTACTGTTATAAAATTAAAATATTAGATATTAACGATAATATTAGATATTAACGGTAGAATGAAAAATTGAAAAAGAAAAGATCTTGTATATGTTTAAATAAAAAACATTAGCAAAACTTAAATATGGTGTTTAATTTTTAATATTTAATCGGGAGAGTTAAATATTAAAAACAAGTTCTAAAATATTTCAGGATAAACGATGAAAAATATGTGATTTTCATTCTGTTTATTTAATAATTCACAATTAGCAATACAGCCTCCTCGTATTAGAATGGCGCCGAAATGGATGACGCAGTTTCGACTTTAAATATACTTAATAAATTCACCGACTCTTGGTCTATTTAAACCAAACTGAATACATTTAATAATATGACATTCACTCGTAAACAGTTAGTAATAATTCAACAGTACAGGTAAGCTTTAAAATTAGATTTACAGCCGTTACAGGCCAGCTTTGATTTTAGCGACCGAATTCTACGAACGACAAATCTCAAAAGCGTGTTGCCAACGGAGGGCAACGAAAAGGTGGAAATCAACACGATAGGCGTGGAAGTGAACACAGCACTACCCATGCATGTCATGAGTCATATGCAAAATTTCAAATTCTCATATTTTGCAACTTTTTTGATTTCAAAAACCTCATCATAGAAGAATGAAGTGGAATTTAGACCGGTATTACATTCTAACCCAATATAAGTCGTATACTGTTCACGTTAAACGGATCTACGTATTTTGAGCTCTGAGATTTGTTTGACCGAATATTGGAATTATGTATCACAAGCTCTCACATAAAGATTAAGCGGTATAATTTACTGAAGGATGAAATTTATCTCTCTCAATATATTGTCGTGATATACGTGGTTTAAAATATAATGGACAGTCAAAGTTTAGCAGTCTAAGAAAAGCACTAAACGAATCCGGGAACCGGTTTTGTTTCTTAATCTGTCTAGCTAATATCTTACTGAAGTTCATAATACACTGTAGTAGGATCTGGATTTTCTCCAATGGTTTGAAGAATTTTTGAAAATTAATATTTACTTAGCCACTGGTCCTTCTAATTTATTGTTCAGCATCAGCATTTCTGCAGCGAATTTAAATCTGCTTAAAATATGCACTTTTCATTTCTTTCTCTTTTCTGCATGCTTTCGTGGTGTAACGGCAGTACACTCGGCGCGTATTCGAGTGGTTCAGATTCGAACCCCGGGGATGACTTTGCTCGTTTGCACGTCATTTGATTAAAAAAATCCCAGTGACTCTACAATCGTTTTATTATTTTTCATTATTTATTGATTTATTTATTTCGGAAAATAACAGAAAATTACAGGACAAGTAATGTTTCATTTAATTAAGGTTTATGTAGCTGTATTATGAAGGAAATTTTAAACAGCTGTTTTCTGAAGACACAATCTAATGTTAATTAAGACACAATAACACGCCGAATAAATACTAATTCAGAAGACAAACAACAAAAATAAGCGTTATATTTACAAAATTTCCACAGGACTAGTTTCGATGGTTTTACCGAACCACCATCCTCAGCTGCAAAACCGCAAATGAACAAGATAGGAAAAAATGATTAGATAAGATAAGAAAGCCTGGACAAGAATAAGCAAGTGGCGCCATCTGTTGGTGAAACCAGAACTAAAACATAATTTCTCTAAAGGCCGAAGGCAAATTTGGATTGGAATTAGGATCGTTAACTAGAACAGAAAGATTTTTATGAATGTGAAATGCCTCTAGAAAATCCAGTTCTCCAATGGAAGATGTTTTTTGAATAATTTGGCAGCAGAAAAATGTTCCCATAAAATACTCCTACCTGTATACCTGTATACTCCATAAAATACACCTACCTATACACTTGTATACCAAGACGTACAAAATCTTCTTCTTATTCAGCATTATCGAATGATAGAGCTGGGAATGAAAAAGAGGACGAGAACCTGCTCTTGATAAAGAAACGAAAAGCATAAAATTTTCCTCTAACTTAATAATAATAACTTTAGAATTATTATTAAGTTAGAGGAAAAGGATTAACTAAAGAATAACTTTTTAATACCAGTTTTTTTACACTTGACCAACGGGCAGAAGTGAAAATCATGTTTTTCTCATCATCTTCGTTGTAACCTATTATTACAATCATTCCTGCATGCTGATAAGAGATAATATTGACAGTATAATATGCCATTTAATATGGCTGTTATTTAAGTCAAAACCGCAACATCATTTAAAAAATAAATGAAATAACATCTTCCAAAAAACATTACAACATCATGTCAGATTTTATATGCATATTTATGGCATGCCGAGTAATTGACTGGCTGCTTATATTACTCGTTTATTATTTAGAGCTCTTGCTACTTAACCTAAAATCTCTTTACACCGAGTTTATTTCACATGTGTGTTCTAAAATACTGGCTATAAATGACGAAGAAATAAAATTAAGGGCATTTTAACCCCACGCTTTTATTGCCTAATGGTCAGAAGTAAAACTGTAATTAAAAGTTATGTCAAATTATTACTACCAGTTAAGTTAGCAATTGCTTCAATCCAAAAGAATTTGAGCTGTAAAACCTGACAAAATTACGGTTTTCAATGCAGCCACGTTCTTATTATTGCCTTTGTGGTACTAAATCAGGAATGTCACGAAACGATTTTATTGTGAGGAGTTTGCCTAGTTTTTGGCTATTCGAAGACATAGGATGCAAATAAAATCAGAGTTTAGGTTATAATTTTTTTTGATATTAAGATCAGAATTATTCTTATCATTATTATTCTTATCTAATTCCAGTTTCTTACTATAATAAATGGCCATTTACTAGTATTTTCAATGTCTTTAAACATTTTGATCAATAGAGGTAATTAGTTTATTCATTTCCCGATAGGAAGTGTTTGTTTTTATGACTGAAATAAAAGAACAGGATAGTTATTTAATACTTTACAGTCACATAAAAATATAAAAGCTTCATATACATAAAGTATAAAGTATACAGCTTCCTAAAAATAATCCAAACAAAGGTTCCATTATTAAATAAAATATTGGCGAACATCCGAATACATAAATTTTAATGATTTGTGCAATTAATATACAGTGGTGGCCAAAATTGTGGACACTTTTGGAAATTTTTATGTTTTTGAAATTTGTATGTTTATAGAAAACGTTACTTTTCACAAAATGCAAGCTTGTATATATCATTTTAAAGAGAATTTATTACTGAATTCAATACAAAACACAAAATTCAATTATTTGCAATACAAAAAAGTTAAACGATAATAGTTATTGATATACATTAGATAGTGATGACTGCAGTGAGTTATCAGTACTTAGTAGGGTATCCTTTATTTTTGATTACAGCTTCACATCGACGTTTCATTGAGCTGACAAGAGTTTTAAGCTCTTCTTTCCTTATTACATGATGCCAGGAAACAATTATAGCCTCAATTAGTTCCCTTTTATTTGATGAACGCCTCATTCGGACAAGAGTTTTCAAACGGTGCCACAAATTTTCGATAGGATTGAGGTCAGGACTGTTTCCTGGCCAATGCAACAATTCAATGCTCTTTGTACGAAACCACTCTTTCGATATTTTGGCCGTGTGGCAAGGAGCAGAATCCTGCTGAAAAATAAACGAAGCATTGTTGGGAAAGAGATCTCTGATGGAAGGTAAAGTTTTGGTTCTAGAATAATGACAATGTATTTTCTGGCATTCAGTGTCCCATCGATGATATGAAGGCGACCAATACCATTAGCTGGCATGCATGAACAAATCATAACACTAACTGGGTTCTTCACAGTTGCTTGAGTGCAGTCAGAATGTAGCTCTTCTCCTATTCTACGTCTTACATATTTTCGCCCATCACTACCGAATAACGATATCTTAGTTTCATCACTCCATATAACTTGTGACCACTGATCATCTGTCCAATTAATGTGTTCCTTTGCCCACTGTAGTCTTTTTTTTTACTTTGCTGAAAATTAAGATAAGGCTTTTTTCGTGGAATTCTACCTCTCAGTCCAACATATGTTAATCTTCTCCTGATTGTTCTTGAACTAACAGAAACACCAGCATCATTCAGATCACTTCTGATGGCCGCTAATGACATTTTTCTATCTTGCAGACATAGTCTTTTTATTCGTCTGTCATCAATAGATGTGGTGCACCTTTTTCGGCCTTTTCCATCTTTGTTTTTTATTGAGTTTGTCTCCTGATATCGTAAACAAAACTTTCGGACTCCAGATGTAGTCACTGAACCACCCACCTGTCTTGCAATTTCAGCATAGGAAAGACTACTTTCTCGTAGCACAATAATATTACATCTCTTTCTAGATGTCCAATCTACTCTTTTATTTGATGTCATTGCTTCTTGACTAAATATTAAAATTTTTTCCAAAAATTCCTACTTGTAATTGCAGTGTATAAGAAACAGGTCCTCCTTCTGCAGAACAAAGCAAAATAGTGAATTGTTTCAAGTGTAAACATGATGTTAGCTTCTACAGGCAGTTACTAACATTTGATTGATTCTCAGAACAAGAACAGTGATTGGCCAGGAATGCTAGGCTTTACAAACCACTTCCTAACTGTGTTTGGTATTTATATTAAAATACATATAACTTCTTTGTATTGCAAATAATTGAATTGAGTTTTGTATTGAATTCAGTAATAAATTCTCTTTAAAATGATATGTACAAGTTTGCATTTTGCGAAACGTAACATTTTCTATAAGCATACAAAGTTCAAAAACGTGAAAATTTCCAAAAGTGTCCACAATTTTGGCCACCACTGTATACTTTGTTATGCGGTGTATATTTGGTATTTAAGATTATATATCACTTTCATTAAGATATGCATCATTGTATCATATTTATTAAATAACCAAAATACTGGCACAGTGCATGGTCTCCCACGTATGTTGCCGTTGCCAATTACATAATGGGAATATTATTAACTATTTAAGTTTAATAACTTATTTAAGTTTTAATTCTTTGAATTTGATATGACGAAACCTGCCGAAACGAGGTTTATGTAGAGTGATAATATAGGAGTTACATTACAAAATCTTTGTTCAAACAAGACCAATTGTACAATAGTTTGTCTCTTCCCTTCCCACCAACTTAGTATTTATCTTATGTAAAGGAGGTCAGAAAAATTTCAAGAGCTTATCTGAAATATTTTTGGTGGGTGGTCTTCAAGATCTCGCCGATGGGTCGTCTCTGAAAGCTGTTGTGTCCATTGTTATCCCTGCAATTGGGTCATCTTTGTACATCATGACTATGTACCATCATGACTTTCCAAGTGTCTACCTCGAAAATATGCAAATTGTGGTCTCTAGAATTCTAATATGATTTCTCAGCATCGTCTCTGTTTGTTTTCAAAGAAGTGTGCGCTTCCAAAATTCAAGCAGATAGCACACAAATCGTTTTAATATATTTATTTGGATCCTGGATGCTAAATACCTTTCTTTACAGAATGTCAGGTGTCAATACGTATTAAGAGATGGGAATGGAAAGAAGTCCAGGCTTACGTAATCTAGTTAAAGTCCAAAGAATGTCCTGCATTATTAAAGACATGTTTATAGATAACTGAGAAATAAAGTTCTTTCAACTTGCTACATAACTAAAAGTTAGTTTTCCGCCTTTCGAGACCACCTGAATAATGTCTGAAACCATAAAAGGCCCACTTTCTGTGGCTTATCAAAATGCCGAGACCAGTGAAGAGGAATTAAATTTAATATTTTCGTAAAATATTACCAAAACGCTGAAAATGGAGTCTTTTATGTGGTCTTTTATGTGCGTCTGGTGACTATAAGTGCGATTTGAATTTACGGTTTAGATTCTAAAATTAAATACAATTCCTAACATGGAAGCATCTCAATTCGTAACCATCCCAGAAGTCGACACAACCATACGCAAAAAGTATAATTTCAACAGTTTCGAAAATGAGGATGATGTACGTTTGATTGATTATCTCCCTGATATCCAACCCCTTCACACGTAACTATCCCAATGATAGTTATCTGTGAAGAATACGCGAATTCAGCTCTGACAGGTAATTTTAAGTCAGACTAAACTCAGTCGAAGAATTTCCATAACTTTGCATTAGCATCCTCCACGACTAACATCACATGCATCCAACATTTATTCCAATATGAAAAATTCAGTTTTTATTTATTCAAAATAAAGACACGATAAATAAATTATTGTTAAATGTCGTTTTCGAATTGTTGATGTATTAATATACCCAATTAATTTACCGTACAGCATAGCTTCAGATCTTTCATTACTGTTATTTTCATTTGAATTTGTCATGCGCTAAATAATGCGTTAATTTACTAATTTCGTATTATTTTTACTTCTATAGATTTTAAACTGAACAGATTTTAAATAAAGTTAGAGTCATATTTAATTATCATAAGTAATATATATTTTCCCCCAAAACGCGTCTCCAGAGTAGAAATGCTTTTGAAACTTTCCCATATAACTTGATAATAATAACAACGAATTAATTCATTTTTGTAACAGCTTGTATTTTGATTTCTATATATAACATGTGAAAAAATGATTTCCATGTGTAAAATATGAAACAAAAGGTTTTTCAAGTTACTCTGGAGTTTAAAAAAAAAAGCAAAGTACAGCTCAAAGTTCGATTACTATTAAAAGCACCACATGCAAAGATTAAATAAACAGTGGTAAAATGACTGGTAATTTTGAACAGATTTTATTACCATAAGTTTGGTGTTTTTGATTGCGTGAAAGCGCTCGAGAACTATCTGCCTAAGGGGAAGAAAGACTTCTTGAAGAACGTTCTAAGGAAAATTAGTTCGCATTTACGTTACACATGAAAGAAACTACGAAAACGCTTATGCATGGAAACCCGTTTGAAACCAGTTCGAAATACTAATCTTCAGTGAATTGCCGCCTAGAATGGTGGTCAGGAAATCTGACTGTGGTGCCGAAGGGCCTGGGTTCGAATTCCGGAGAAGGTATGGTTGTAACTGTCCGTCCCCTTCATAGGAAAGGCGACGGTGGCCCACCTATTAGGTCCGCCACAAAAGAGACCACCACATCCGGCCTTGTATAGATTAATGGACTGAGTTACATTTGTAATTGTTCACAATCTGCCATTGGAAAACAAATCTTCACTGAATTTGCCACTCAGCTGCGGAGGGAACGTATTACCAACAATACAAATTCTTAAAGTCTCTAAATATAATTGCTTGCTATTTCACTGCCTTCTGTCAAATAATTAGAAGTCTTCACTAACTATCAGCACATCCACTTCTATTGTTGCCCAGCAGCGATCGCTCTAAAGCATAAATAACCTTTTCTCTACTGTTATAATGGATTCTTCGTAGTGGGTCTTTTATTTTGGTTAAGAGACAGATAATATTCGCATTGATTCAAGTAAGAAGAGTATGGTCAAGTTTTTTCTAACAGAAGGGTTGGTATGTTGGATATTTTAGTACTTATACTTTAGTGTACTTATACTTTAATGTACTTATACTTTTATGTAATTATACTTTAATGTACGAGTACTTATATTTTAGTGTACTCATATTTTAGTATTTAGTACTTACTTAAGTACTAGCCCCCATCCCAGGAGATCCGTAACAGCATTCACGTTATTACACTGCACGTTTTCATAAATGAGGAATAAAACTTTCATCTAAGATATCATCTTTGTCCAGAAGAAAGCGACAACACGTGCTGGTGATAATTCTCCGTGAAAATACACAATGTCATAATGCGAGGGCTGTCGCGGATCTTCTGTCACAGTAGCTAAGGAAGGTATTGGAACACTTATCATATTCACCTGATATGAATCCGCATGACTATGATAATTTCACAAAAATGAAAGAACCACTACGAGGGAATCATAATGGTAGTAGAAAGGAGTTATTTATACTTTAAGGCAGTTGCTGTGATGCATAAGCAGGAAAAGGTTTGCTGATGATGTGGCAGAAGGTGGTACATAATGCTAGGCGTTTATATTGAGGAGCTGTAAGTATTTTTAATACTCTTCAGAATTATAGATGTACTGCTACTACTTTTTATCTAACCCTTTTATGTTGCCTTAATAATAAACGCCCGATATCTAAAAGAAAAAAAAATGGCAACTTTTTCAAAATTCGCCTTAGAAGAGTGCCGTTCACTATACAATCCTCGGTCCCCACTGGCTAACTTTATACTCCTCGGTAGCTGCTATTTGAAATTGAAAATAACTTCTTGTTGAGAAAATAAAACCTAAACTTGCAGATAAAATTAAATCTTTAGAAATATCGAAAGTAGCTTTAGATAATTAGTGATATTATTTCCCACTATAAGAAAATTTGTGCAAATTTCTGTTAGAATAACTTCTAGAACTTTGGACAGAAAATTTTATCTTTTAATTGAATTAGTAATTAAATTTTAATCTAAATAATGCATGAAATTTAGTACACAATTAACAGAAATTCATATCGTGAATCAGGAAAAAAGAGATTTTTCTAAGAACTTCAGAGACGTCTCTGCTTTTGATGTTGAAGGCTAAGGATAGTAATAAAGGTAATAATTTTGACGTTATTTTTAGCAGCTTTTCACGAACATGACTAGAGAAAATTGTGTAGTTACTCCTTTTTTGTCCATTATACACGAGCCTTATAGGTAAGCATAACTGAATGGATAAGGCTGTTAACATTATCTCGACGCTTCGCTTCATCCATTCTAATTTTACTAGCGCCACGTCGATCAGGGTAAAAGCTTCAGCTAGTCCCTTTGTTGCAAAATATCTTGAACTGGCATAGTATTTTAAGGGTAATTAAACAATGAACATTAACGATGATGAACAAGTGAATAAATTAACCGCAAGAATAATACTTGAATTCAAACCTACGAGTCTGAGAAAGGAGGAATTACTCAATGGAATTCTTATTTCTGGTTAATAGCTTTCAGTTTGAATGTTAAAGCTGTTGTTCACTTAGGTAAATGGAAATTTACATAAATCACGTGTCACGTATTATGTAAGACAGGATTTACTGTAAGCATTATTAATTTTAAAATCTAATGCTCAAACAATTTTAAAATTGTCATTACAGAGCAGTGCATTATTCATCAAGGAAAACTATGTGAAAGATAACGCTAACCATAATCAACAAGGAAATTCCTGAAACGAATTGTATATTTCCAATCAGCTAATCAGAGATATTTCGAAGCATCTTGTAATCCATGGTATAAATTTATGTACAGCATCTTTATGGCTAAAAGGAATAGCAGCTTTCTGTAAACTCAGGGCACTGCTTAACAAAATGAAGACTTTCCTTGAAATTGAGATAGTAAATATCATTGGAAATGTTGCGGATTTAACTGGGAACTTATAAAGAAGATAAGAATTTATCGATAAACAGTTTTGAGACCATTATAAAATGGATATGACTGATGCTCTGTATACGTAGGATAAGGAACTGCCCGAGACTTAGAAGGGCTCCTTTGAAGATAAACTTCAGAACTGTTGTTTTATAAAATGTTAACCAGTCATAACATTTTGACATTATATAACAGTGTTCCCTTATTCTTAACCAAATATCTCAAAATGTGAGTTACTAATTTGTTAATATATGAGGGAGCACATTGGTTTAGAAAATTGTAGATTCATGACAAGTTTCTGTGTCTAAAATATAAAATGATATTTCTCCATTCTCACACATTTACCTCAAAACAGGCTTCCTATTAATTTCAAAATTTGTAAGCACACGTTACTATGATTAGCAGAATTCAAAGTCCAAAATTATGAAAACAAGCTTAGGATATTTTATAAGATACTAGCAGTTATGCGGCCAGCCTTGGTCTGGCTTATAATGTACCGGAAAACAAACATCTTCTCGACAAACGTCGTATTAAAGTACCTCTCGACAAACGTCCACTAGCTTGATTTTCCCTAGACTACATTTGATGGTCCTAGATTATGCTTGCAGAACGATTTGAAAATGTTCGGAGTGACCTGGCCAGTGAACGTAACTGTTTTCGTGAAGTTCAGGCTGCTGTTCTCTGCTTTTGTTCGTTTTATTTATGCATGCAAGTTTTAATGTTTTAGTTAACTTACTTCTGTAAGCCCCGTATTGTACATCTGTGGTGCACGGGCAGTTTGTAAGTTTCCAAATAAAAAAAGTCCAGTATCCAAGAGAAACATTAAATTAAAAAACAGCACAGATTTTTTTTGATTTCGAGTTCCAGAAAATTCTCTCGCGCGCGATTTAAAATCTTATAAAAGGAGGAAAACCTCTCAGTTCGTTGTTATTTTATTTGGTTTATTGTTGTTTTAAGAGTTTGATTAGAAAACTGCTCTTGTTGACTGTAGCGAATTCGCGGATTAGCTTTCTCTGGCTGTTTTGAATTAAGTTCTCTTGATCTTTTGAGTAGTTAAAAGATAACTACTGTGAGATATTGTAATACTGCACGAATAGGTTAGGAAATTTAAGCAAATTTTTGTTCATTTTTCATCGGACTCGTGCATTCGTTTCGTAACGAACCCGTACCCACGCAACAATATATTATTATATGTACATTATTAAAGTTTTATGGGTTGTATAAGTATATTTGTGGGAAGAGAAGAAGACGAGATCTCCTATTCACCCAAGGACGAAAAAAAGTTACTAGGAGAAGTAATCTTACATTAGTATTAGTGAGTTAATTTGTTGCCCGTAATTCGGTGGTCGGATATTAATATTTTAACTTATGTTATTATGTTTACATACAAAATTAATCAATTAAAAAGTTTATGACATCTAATTTGACCAAAATGCTGCGTGAGTTGCGTGTAAAATATTTATATGGCGCTACGCATAAAAACGGTAGAGAACCCTGCTCTAAAATTGTTATCTTCCGACATGACCAGAATATTCTTTGCAGAGACAATCGACAAATTGCGTCGTTTAAATAAATTAACTTTTTTCTTTCAAGTAATTTTAATAAAAGACTAGATATTAGAATTCGTAAATTTCAGTAACGAAATAAAATATTCGTACTCCTCCATATTCAAGTCAAAATGCTTGGCAACCATGTAAAGAATTGATGGCAACGAACCACGCGTGATTTTAGTTATCCTGTTAAAAGTTCATTTCTGAAAAATTTGGGTAACCAATTAGACTTGATCCATGAAACGTAAGCGAAAAATACCAGAAAAACATCCAAGCCCTACTGAGACTTGTGGAAAAACTACTAATGTTCGGTTATTCTTTCAGTCATTATTGGATCTAAAATGTGTTGTAAACCTATTACCACGACACGAAATTACTACTTTTTTAAAAATTAATACAGTACCACTCTAATTATCCGAATTCCGACTATCCGAATCGCTTTCAGAATTTCAGAAGTTTTCAGAATCAGCTGATGAAAAGAAGAAAAAGGAAAACGAAGCTCAAAAAAAGTAAAGGGAAGAGACAGGAAAAGATGAGGATGAAGTGTCACTTGAGGAGTTAAGAAACAGTCTTTTGAAAATTTCTGGATGTTCAGAAGTTAGTGCTAAGTACACACAGGATAGTGTGTGATTCGTCAGATCCTGGGTTTTCAAATTGTAAATGCTGAACTTATTGGACGTGTGAGAGAAGAAAATGTCGAGGAAGAAGATGACCCTAATGTCGAAGTTGAAGCAGACACGAGACCATCAGTTAGTGACGCGTTTGCCAACTTTGAAATTGCGCTTAGAGCGTCAGCCCGAATGTTACCACATGCAGCTTATCATTGTCAAGTGGAGGCGCGACTTGGCTGCCCAAAAATGGATGAAGACAGTCAAACAGTTTACTTTAACCGAGGCGTTCAGCACTTGTAAGTACTGTACGGTACGCTATATAACATGTGCATAAAGTGCATTTCATTTTAATTAAATAAAATCTCTTTTCATTTAGAAATAGTTTTTTCCTTCCATTTTCAACATACAATACATAAGTATTTAATACAGTACTTAGACACTCTTTTCGGAAAAAGCCAATTATCCGAATTTTTAATTATCCGAACGGGGTCCGGTCCCAATTGATTCGGATAATTGGAGACATTTCCTGAGTGTCAAACCGTACCCCATGGTAATCTAACCTGAGGTCACATGTAAGACTAGAACGATCTTTCCACGCCTTCAGTTTATCTATACGTGCCAAACTGCTGGAGGATGTTCCATTCCTTTAACTTGTTGCATGTTTTGCGACTTCTTGCCAAACCTAGCGTATTTAGTAAACAATTTTTTTATGTGATGAAGCTGGAGTTGAACTTCATAGTTAATTGTAGGGTAAAATGTAGGGCATGTTTTTCGTTTTCTGAATTTGTATGAAATTTCTTTCGATCATCTAAATGTGATATACACGAAATTGATGACATTTAAAAACTGAATTGCTATTTAAAACTTGAAACGGAAGAGCTATCAATATATTTCTAGAAATTTGGGTTAAATAGTTTCCCGCAGACCGTTTAGGTTTAAAAGTAAAACATATAAATTTAGTAAATTTGGTAGTAAATTATTTTCTCGTAATCTGTAAGAGTTTACGCAATTTGTTGCTTCCACAACAGTGAACGAGAGAAAAAGTTTTGAATTTTATTTCCTAAAGACGTTAATTAGATTTTAATTTCGATTTCGATTTTAATTTTATAGCAGACATTATAAAAATTATATTCTGTATTAATTGTCTCTTAAAACGCATATACTTCCAGTCATGCCCAGACAATCCCAAAGTACATCTTGTCCTATCTTGTTTATTATTGTTTAAAATAAAAAAAAAAAAAAAAAAAGGCCCACCAGCGGCCGAGCGGTAAAATCGCTGAACACTGGTAGTTCGGTCTGATGTTCGAATCCCGCGAACGGGCTGGCTGCATGGGCGTTTTCGTGGTTTTCCCCATGTGTAACGTGTATACGAGCCAGTTTCCCTTAGAAAGTCCTCCACGAAGGCATCCCTCCTCTTAGGCAGATAGCCCTCGAGGCTTTGCCATAATCACACACACATAAAATAAAAAAATAAAGTAAATAAAGGTATCGGAAATTGAGATCATTCCAGCCTAACGGCTAAAGAGTTCATCATTATAAATTTTAAAGTATTAGAAAAATATGATTCTATACCAATTAAATAAACCTATACTAATAAATTAAAAATATAGCATTAGAAATATCTTATATTAATTACAATAAAGCCCAATGTTCTGAGGTAAATGTTGTGAGAACTAAAAAAGTAAAAAAAAAAATTAAAATTATTAACAACTACGTTTATTCTCTGAAATCATTCGCCATATTTTATAAATGACGAGTTGCTTGTACTTTGAAAACGTTCTTATGCTTTGTGGAGTGAAACGGCTATGCGCGAAGACGCGTACGAGTTAGGTAAATTAAGTAAAAACAACACACTTCCTTCGAGGCATAAAACTAACAAACATATGATATGGGAAATATGGCTATTCCTTTCTTTCCTTATATGAATTCTTCTACATATCAAGCGTATTAATGACCGAGTTGCTTAAGTGTGAAACACTGGTAGTATGCAGCGAGTAGCTAAAGTACTGACTGTTTGGGAGTCACCCAATGTGTTATATTAAAATACCCCTTTACCCACATAAAGTCCTCCACAAAGACATTTTCTTTTGGACAAAAGCGCTTATTTCTTCTGCTGTATTTAATGTAATTAATCAATACTTCCATATTGGTTGGGTTAGGTGATTTGAATGTGGCAAAGCACACAAGGGCTATTTGAGTAACGGCTAAGATGCATTCGTTGAGGACTTTCTAAAAGATACTGGCTCGTTTTCATGTTCCACATGGAGAAAAATACGGATACTAATCATAAAGACAACCCATTCGCTCGGATTCAAAACAAATGGAACTACCATGGAACTACAAATAGAACAAAGTGGAGGTTCAGCGGTCTTAAAACCTCAACCACATGATCAAAGATGAGACATTTTCATATTATATTTTTTAAGGGATGTTAGCTTGTACTTATCTAATTGAATACGTCGCTTCGTCCATCGATTCGTCCGTCTGTCCATCTAATCATTTTCAGAATTTTTTTACAAGTAAGAGAAAAGGACATGACGCAAAATTACGAATATATTATTAAAAATATACAAAAAGTCATCAAAATTGTTTTATAAGAGAAGAAAAGTTTATTAATTTTAAATTTTAATGTGGCAGAATGCACGAGCTACCAATAAAAAGACAAACTTAAGCCTTAAAATTTTTAAAATTTATTTACAGATTAAGTATTAAGTATGTCTTTCTTTTATTTGACCTAGTCTCCATTTTCTCTCGATTACTTTGATGTAATTATGTCATACTGTCTATTCTTCTATCCCATCATGCCTTTTAAACTTTTTAGTCATGCTGTGTCGTCGTTCATCTGATGCTTACATTATAAGGTGTTTCTCCCGCCTTCGTGGTGCAGTGGGCAGCACACATGGCGCGTACTCGAGGGGTCCTTGGTTCGAGTCCCGGCGAAGGCACTGCACGTATTTCATATCTTCTGCTTCTACAAAATCCTAATCCTTCCAAAAATATACAGTGGCGCCCGAAGTGATGTAAATGATGATTCTTCACCACTTGGATTTGGCTATTGTGTACCCTAAATCCTAGCCGCGCTTTAAAATCGGGAGTATGTAAAGTATTTTCTCTCTTTTTCTAGCATGCCTTCGTGGTGTAACGGTAGCACACTCGGCGCTTGTTCGAGAGTTCCAGGTTCTAGTCCTGGCGAGGGTGTTGCTCATTTTTCATCTCTCCTACTTCGAAATAACCTAATTTCTCTATAACATATATAAACCAAAAATACTGAAAAGGCAAAATTGCCCAAACTTTGCAAAAGTGGTACGGGCGGAATTTAAAATTCTAAAATAAATTTAAATTTAGATTCCAGAAAAATGGACAAGCAACATTTAAAGCTGAAGAACAAAGCATGGTACCAAGCAACGCTAAAAAAAAAAAAAAAAAAAAAAAGAATACCCAAATCAAACCAAAGTAACCAATGAGGTAAATCGTTCCCGTACAATGTTTCTAATTGTGTAACTGGATAATGTTAAAATGTAATGTAATTTTATAAACGGGCCTGTAATTATTATAAATGGTAAGTTTATAAATTATCTTAGAGTTTTCGAAAACAGGTAAAAAAAAAAATATTCTAAACAATAGTAAAAAGAAAGGATGAAACGGAAGAAAACTTTACTTCGTAACTTTCGAAACGACGATTGCATTCAGATGTACGAGTGCTAATGGGCAGAAATTTGACGAAAGAAACGGAATGAGTAGAAGGAGTGCTGCTTAATAAAAATGAAAAAAAATAACCGTATTGTTTAAATTGTTATGGAGGAGTTTCTAAGGGAAACTGGCTCGTATACATGCTATGCGAACACCCTTGCAGCCAGCCCGCTCTCCGAGATTCAGGTCCGGATCGAATTACCAGAGTTCAGCGTCTTTACCGCTCGGCCGCTGGTGGCATTCAATGGTCATCAATCAGCATTCAATGGTCTTAACTATTCCGCCACCAGTGCGAGCGAAATCTAATAAGATGGGAATGGTCTTAGAAAGTGAATTATCGATTTTTATGACATCTTTTTTTTCTTGCATTTATTTTTAATGTTCGGGGAACATATAATGTGTGGAATATTGTGGACCAGAAGTTTACATTTGTTTAACTATGATCAGTATATAATAGGCTGCTATGTATACTTAATATGTTTAAACCTTTCCTGATATAGTTTATGTCAATAATACAAGGCTGTGGATTCCCGGTTTTTACCTTTTTCCCCGCTTTTTAGGGAAACTTTAATCCAAAATCGGATTTAACATTTCATTCGATAATTCGCTATGTTATATAGAAAAAATAATGTTATTTACTAATTTTCATTCCACTACATAATTCATACTCTTATTTATTTATTTAAACTTATTATTCCTTTCCAATTTTTCTTATTAAATTATTTCAAAATCAAACGAAACCTATAAATAAGCCTTTTATTAAGAATAAATCGAATTAGAAAAGATTCTTACTTTACGGAAATACAGTCTTTTACTTCCGTAAACACTTACCGATGTTATATACTACCGACACCCCCAACTTTCTTGTAGGACAAGTGTAGCTATTCCCTAACTTAATTTTCCTATGTTCGAGCATTACTTCCTGTCTGTTGCAGACTAAGTAGGTCATCCCACGGACTCATTTACTTCCTTCTAAATGACCACACCCAGATCAATTATTTTGCAAGCAAAAAAAAATGCCTTTAGTGGTAGCTTCCAGCAGGTGGGGAAACCCTTTCAGTCCTTACATATTAAATCCTGATTCATAGAGGTGGTGTTAAAAGTTATCTCCGGTTTGTGGAACCACCTTTTCTGCAGCAGAAGCTATTTATATGAAACACTGTGATTAAGAACTTGAGTCATTGTTTTGTCAGAAAAGTTAACAGACGAGTCGCTTCCTGTAGTTAAGAAGTCGTTTTAAATAGGTTCAGCCTTAAAAAAATGATATCTTAAAAATTTTATAAATAATAATGCAGATAACTATCACTAAGTAATTGGAGTGGAGAAACACGAAATCAGTTTAGTAGTTTTATAAAGAGGAATTGTGTAATCTAGAAAAATAGAGGAATTGATTTTAATTTTACCTTTTTATATCTTAGTTAGAGTACTTTCAATTATAGGGTTTTAGCTGTGTAGTAATATATCAAAGTCCTTCAGACCTTATTCACACTGATAAGCGAGTATCACCTCGTCTGAAAATGTACAACGAAATCTTATGCAGGTTTGAAATAAACCTTTTTATTTAAGCTTGAAATGAACATGAACACACAACTCGTGCGCACACTCAAAGCTCCGTTAATTGAGAGTATTTCAGTAGTCGCCGTTTTATAGTGGACGACGGAAAATGCCAAAAAGGAAATTAATAGCACTGCTAGGCAAATTGACCCTTTGTGCTAAAAATGTATTGCAGTTTATAAGGTATTTCTCCCACTTCCCTTGCTTGCATTCGTGGTAATGGTAGCACGCTGGGCCGGTATTCCAGAGGTTCGTGTTTCGATTCCCGGCGAAGGCGTTTGCTATTTTTCATCTTGCCTGCTTCTAAAAGAAAATCCTAATGACTCTACAAATGGCGCCCGAACTAAAAGGGTTGTGGATGATGATTCTCCGCACCCAGGATTTGGCGACTAGGTCCCCTAAAACCCTAGTCGCCCTTTAATATGGGGAGTATATAAGGTATTTTTCCCACTTCCTTGGCGTGCCTTCGTGGTGTAACGGTAGCACACTGGGCCGGTATTCCAGAGGTCCGTGGTTCAATTCCCGGCGAAGGCGTTCGCTATTTTTCATCTTGCCTGCTTCTAAAAGAAATCCTAATGGCTCTACAAGTTAACCTTCGACAGCTTTATATGTGTTTGAACTTATCTTCTGGTCTGAGGGAATGTGTGCGATACAAACAAAATAGACGATAGAACAATGCTAAAATTAAGTTTAACAGCTAGTAAATAGTAAAACTGAAACCAAATTGAAAACTGATTAAGTTTTATTGAAAATTGTTTGTGTTGGTAAGCTTCCCAAAATGGTTTGTATAAGTGAAAGAATAACTTTATGAAGGAATTTCTGATAAAACCTGGCGTGTAATAATAGTACCCATGGGAAAACCAAGGAAATTCTATCAGGGGCCTAAGATAAATCGAACCTAAAACAAGTGAAATCTCCTATGCCCGGCTCACGTTATCCTGGGCCACCCAGTATAAAAGCAGAACGGTCCACGGGATTTTAACTCTGGTCGACCGATCAGTGTAGCACTCTTATCTACTCATCTGCTGGTAGGCCTATCCAAACTACAGGTGACAGCACTAAAATGAATTTTGATTCATGTTAAAAGGCAAGTAAAAGAAGTAAACACTGGTAAAATAAATGCCATAAAATAATGCAATAAATTATATTTTCTCAAATTCACTTTCATTAATTCATTATCAGAAAGCAATTGCATTAAAATATAAACTGTTAAAACTATTAAAAAAGCTTAGTCTTGCAGCAATAAAGCAAATTCTTTGAAACATCATGCTTCGGTATAAAAGTTAAGCAGTTCATATAATCGGTTTTCATGTCCATGATTTTATTTTTTTCCATAGAATACTGAAAGTGTACTAAAATAGATTGTTGAAACACTTTTCCTTTCTCTTTAAATGCTTGCCTCTTGTTCACTGAGTAACAGTAGTCGGTTATGTCGAAGTTTAGGATATTTTAGGGCTCACGTTATAAGGTATTTCTCCCACCTTTTTAGCGTGCCTTCGTAGTGTAGTGGTTCTGCATGCTGGGGCGGTAATCCAGAGGTCCATGATTCAATTCCCGGCGAAGGTGGTTGCTAATGTTTCATCTTGCTTGCTTCCAAAAAATCCTAATGTCTCTACAACTTTACATTAGGACTTTGTTTGAAGCAGGAAACTGAAGAAATGAGCAATGCACTAACTGAGACTCGAACCTTGGATCTCTCGAATACACGCCGAGTGTGCTGACAATTACACCATGAAGTCATGCTAAGAAGGTGGGAGAAATACCTTATATATTCCCACTTTTAAAGGGCGGCTGCAGATTAAGGGACCCAATTGCCAAACCCTGGTGGTGGAGAATCATCATCCACCACCTATTTTTCAGTTCGAGCGCCACTGTAAAGACATGAGAATCTTTTTGAAAATAGGAAACAGAAAAAATGAGCAACGTCCTCGCCAGGACTCGAACCTCGGACCTCTCAAATACGCGCCGAGTGTGCTGATTATTACACTATGGAGACATGTTGAGAAGGCTGGAGAGATACCTTATACACTTAAAGTTAGCACCGCAACTGTAACCATAATAAATGCATAGAGTTTAAAAAATGTCCTATACTTTGTTTAATTTAATGCGAACGTGTTTAGTTTTTGATATATTTTAGAAATAATAAAAAGTGATGTTGATCACTTCAGAAATTTACTTTTTCATGAGCTATTTCTTATGAATGATCTGTCTTTTGATTAAATTCCCTGTTATTAATATGGCCAGGAAATATTATTGTATATCATTTTAAAACTGATGCGAGTTTGTGTTTCTGTGAGGATTAAATTAACAAAAAGAAAAATGCATTTTGAATATTATCTCTTGGATCTGATGACACGTATGACGAAAAATGAAGACGAGAAGGTGCTAATATTTTCTCCACTGTGGTTTTCTGTATTTAAAATAAAGACCGTCATGAAGGAAGAAAAATATAAAATGGGCTCCAGAAAATGTTTTTATATCAAATTCTTAAATGGAACATTCTGACTATTAGTGGCTCTTTTTGGGAGTATAAACTAATCCAAAACTCTTAGCTTCCGTAGAGTGAAATATCGTTGTGTTTAAAATAACTACGGAGACTTGGAAAGGTTTAAAACAGTATTTTTATTTAACAGAACTTAGAGCATAAGTGCACTTCTCGTGCTCACAGAAATCAACTACCACTTGTGGGGATGCAACTAAAGTAACAGTCAAATTTAAATAAAGACACTGACTAGTATTTAAAGACTACACATTAAAATTAAATTGAAGTTGGATCAGAACTTAAACCGGTGTAGCACTTTAAAAGTATGCAGTAAACAACGCGAAGCCGTATAATGCAAGAGTTTAAGTAATGTGACCTCAAGAGGCAGAAACACACTGTGTCTTACAAACCCAAAACTCAGCTTAAATACGCTCTAACAACATTTGCGTTTCTGGTGAGGAAACGGAAAGGAGAAGTTATAGTAAAGGCTGAAATTATAAACAATGCTACACCTTTTTTTATTACTGATAATAGAATAAAATATCGGATTCGGACACCACATGACTTTCTTGTATAGCCTGTTAAATTATACATATTTTTTGCTGCACTTCTCTTGAATAATATAAAAAATGAAGACTACATTTTTATTGTATTTACATAAAAACAATGATATCAAATAAATTATACCCATATGTTGAAATTGTATTTTCATTTTTCAGGGTTCTTCCGCAAACAGTTTTGGCGGATCTGAGAAAAGAAATACACAGGCAACTTGGAATTGATTCCGTCCCAGAACATTTTGTTTTCCTCCGATCAGTTGGAAGAAATTTCACACAAGTAAGATTAATTAGTATTGTCATTCTGTTTCTTTCATGAAAAATATTTACTACCCCAAAGTCAGAAATATCTGATTACAGAACGTTTTATTTAGATGTTAGATATTTGCATAACTCATAGTTTAAGTTTTATTACAGTTAACAGCAACTTTAGGTCACAGAGGGGTTTCACCCTGCATACGAATATGGGTTATCGCCAAAAAATTTCAACTTGTTTCAAATGATCATGAAACCTTGATATAAAAATATATTAAAGCATAACTGTTTTATTTTATATTTAAACTCGTAATTTCTCACTCATATTCACCATGGAAACCATTGGGAACTTGAAAAACCTATGAAAGTAAATCAGTTTCTGTCCTGTGAATTCTAGAATGTTATAATTGATAAATATATATAAACGCATCTCAGAGAATTAATTCAAGTAAAGTTCTAAAGCCTTTTTTATTATTTCGAATGCTATTGCAAGATTTGACTAAACAATACATTTATATTCTGTAAGGGCATTTCTGAGAACAGGAAAAAATGATTAAGAAATAGAACTTGTAACAGACCTATTTAAGTGTAATTGAACTATTTTATTCATGTCATGAACTGTAACCGAACTATTTTATTTAAACGCCATCTCGTGGCGATATGAAAAAACGTCAGTCGACCTCCAGCCGCCATGATGATAGCTTACTATGTTATGTTATTCTCAATGTTTGATGTTCCATTTGGTATATGTTTAAGAAACTGAGCCGATCTCCAGCAACTAAAAGTTAAATTCGGGAGTAAGAGCTTGTTAAAGCCAAACAGAAATTCTAAACATTTTGTTGCGCCATTTTGGATTCAAATTTAGTTGGGCGCCAATGTGATGTAGCCGTTCCTCATGAACCAGACAAAATTCTCGGCAAGTATCATGTTTCAGCCTTGAATCCATATCCAGATCGAAATAAGTTTCAAAACTCAGCTCGTGTAACTCCAGTGGTTCCCTTAAAGAAAAGAGGACGCCCGAAACGTGTAATACCACCCGAATCTGCACCTGTTGCACAAGGTGCAGGTGACGCTAAATTTCCTGCTTGTCAAACTGGAGCCCATTCATCTGATTCTCCGCCCGCTGCACAAAGTAGACAAAGGTCAGTTCCTGACTTCTTGCCGAGACGTCTACGAAGTCAGAGGGGGAGGATGTAACAGACCTATTAAGTGTAATTGAACTATTTTATCCATGTCATGAACTGTAACCGAACTATTTTATTTAAACGCCATCTCGTGGCGATATGAAAAAACGTCAGTCGACCTCCAGCCGCCATGATGATAGCTTACTATGTTATGTTATTCTCGATGTTTGATGTTCCATTTGGTATATGTTTCATTTTTATGTATATTTCTTTTGTTTGTAACCGTTCCTGTGTGCTCTGTTAATAAATCCGTTTAAAGCTAGCCGGCATTAGTGTCTATTGAGGAACGGCTACATCACAAACTAAATTTTTCCTGATCCTTTAAACTAATTATACTATTTGATTTGATAAAATTTATGATATTTTACACTATAAAGTCTACGTCTATTAGGAAGCATAACAATTACCGAACTTGGGTTTATACAAGCCAAGCACTTCTGGCTTAACAGAAATCTGTAAAGTTAAACAACTTCAAAATGCGGTAGATTAACCTAACGGCTCACACGTTAATTAAACTTCCAGCAAGGCTCTGGTCTATAGAAAACCGGAGAAATAAAGTCAAATGGCTAGAAGCCCTCAGCGCCACTAAATCACGTCGCTAATAATCACAGCACAACGTGATCTGGATTAGACAGATACGCTTTAAAACTAACTTTTTCTTGCTCAAATAGCACTTCTTCCTACTTTAATCTGAATAAACGCTCGCTGTCTCCTTTACATTCTAGCATAAAACGCTTGGGTGAAAGAGAGTAATAAGAAAGTGCTCACTTAAAAATGAACTGTTAGTTAAAGTAAATAGATAAACTTCACAAAGCTAACTATACTGCTTGATTTGAGAAAATTTATTGATCCTCTAAACAAGGGGTGGCCAACCTTTTTGGGAAGAGTGCCACTATTTGAAAAAGAAAACATTATGCTTGCCACTTCCAAATTTTTCAAAATATTAAAAAATATATAAAGATAAAATAAAGTTATTTATAGGCTGATTATGGGAATTTTACGCAAATACCATTTTTATGTAAGTCTGAATATTGGTAATTTAAAACATAATAATATGAATAAACGTAAAAACCAGGGATTTATTACTAGTAAACATTTTTAAACGTTCGTTCAGTTAATACTTATATATAAAATAAAAATGAGTAATTTGAAACATTTGATTCTAAACAACTATTAAGTAGTTAGTACTTAATTCATGTGGTTTTTGAATATGTAGTTTTTCTGCCAAGTTATCTACTATATTAGGATTAGTTCTTGAAGATGAGAAAAATATTAGGTGTTTCAGGTGTATATCAGTTAATGTTGAATGATATTTTGATTTTATTATGTTCATTAGAGAAAATATTTGTTCACATATATCTGTTGATTCAAACCAACAGCAACAGTGTGACTGAGTGTCATTAGAGAAATAAACATAAACTAAAATTTAAAAAGTTAAAAATTATATTTATTGCAATATATTTATGTGTGTACCTACCGACGGTTTGGTTTATTAGATTACGGCAAAGCACTCGAGGGCTATCTGCCTTAAGGGAGGGATGCCTTCGTGGAGGACTTTTTAAGGGAAACTGGCTTGTATACACGTTACACATGGGGAAAACCACGAAAACACCCATGCAGCCAGCCCGTTTGCGGGATTCGAACCTCGGACCAAACTACCAGTGTTCAGCGACTTTACCGCTCGGCAGCTGGTGGGCTTATCTACCGACGGAGTTGATAGAGATGATGTAATTATTTTTTCAGAACTTTTAATTTTTTCAAACGTCTTCGCGTGCCACTGTTATACCACCGCCGTACCACAACGTGGCACGCGTGCTGCGGGTTCATCCCTGCTTTACTAATACTATTTCAACGCTCATGCACATTTGTACCTACATCTCAACATCTTACGTTTAATTCTATATTAAAATTTTCTTAGATATAATAATAAACGTATTTTCTGTATTTGCTTAAATTTCTTATCGTTTTATTTGACGTGAAAAAATCAGAAATCACATATTTCCTATCTGATCACTCCGAACAGTGAACACACAAAATGCTGTTCGTGAAACAGTATATTAAATATGAAATATCAAGCAAGATTTCTCGATAAAACGACGTTATTGCCTTTTTTGATTGATAGCTTCGAAATGGATACTCTAATTTAAGCCTTGCGTGAAATATTTCATTGAATGTGAGGCAAAAATATTGAAAACTTCTTTTAAGGAAAAGTACTTTTAACTCGTGAGAAGTTTAAGGAAGCGTTAGAAGCCGCAGTCCACTTATGTCGCTTATCAGAATGAAATCTCACGAACATGCAGCCGTCAGAAGTTCTTCACCACCACCCGCGATCGTGCTCTACTTTTCGGTATATCGTGAGGAACAACTCGGAAGAACATGGTTTTAATGAAGCGGAAGAGAAGTTATGAATTGAGATTTTTTTCAAAATATTGATCGTGAAAGAAATTTTCAGGAGTTGGGAATGAACCAGAGGAGTTAGCAATGGCTTCTGACGAAGATGAGTGTTGTGCGAGAAGTCTGGAGAGCAGGTTTATGAGTGCTACCATGGATTTCACGTGGCTCTTTGAAATGGAACTTTTGGAATGGGTAAGGTGTTTCCATGTTAAGAACTCTAATGTGCATTTAAAAAGAAAGAAATATTTGTATTCAAATGCTTCGTAAAATTGTTCTGAATTTCCTTTATTTGAGTTCAAAAATTGAGTTTAGCTGTGCCTAGTTTTGATGCGTGATAAGTTAATTTAATTTTGGAAATGCTGCATATTTAACATGTCACAAAATGTTCAAAATATGTTTAGGAACTGTTCCAGTTCACTGAAACCTGCATGTTCTGGGTTTAATTGCATCCAGTTTTAATATTCAGTATACTATTTATAATTCAATACGTGTGATGATATAGCGAAAATGTAACTATATTAATTTTATACTGAAACTAAACTAGACACATATATAGGTAAGTATTATTTATTTGTGAACAGCAACAGAATCTGAAATCTATATGTGTTTGACAATATTAATACTAGGCATCTGAAATTATGATGCTCCTATTGTAATCATATACAGTGAACAGCAACATAATCTGAAATCTACATGTGTTTGACAATATTAATACTAGGCATCTGAAATTATGATGCTCCTATTGTAATCATATACAGTGAACAGCAACGGAATCTGAAATCTACATGTGTTTGACAACATTAATACTAGGCATCTGAAATTCTGATGCTCCTATTGTAACCATATACAGTGAACAGCAACATAATCTGAAATCTACATGTGCTTGACAATATTAATACTAGGCATTTGAAATTATGATGCTCCTATTGTAATCATATACAGTGAACAGCAACGGAATCTGAAATCTACATATGTTTGACAACATTAATACTAGGCATCTGAAATTATGATGCTCCTATTGTAATCATATACAGTGAACAGCAACAGAATCTGAAATCTACATGTGTTTGACAACATTAATACTAGGCATCTGAAATTATGATGCTCCTATTGTAATCATATACAGTGAACAGCAACAGAATCTGAAATCTACATGTGTTTGACAACATTAATACTAGGCATCTGAAATTCTGATGCTCCTATTGTAATCATATACAGTGATTTTTAATTTTCATATGTTAGTCTCTTTTCTGGAGTTTTAAGGAAACAGTTTTGAAATGCCTAGGGAAATAAATGTTTTTGATAGGCTTGTTTAATTTATCATAAAATGCTTTGAAAATTATTTGGAATTGCACGTGTAGTTTATGTAGTTTTGTAAATTTTATGTACTATTGTGAGATTTAATGACACTTTCAATTTAGTATTAATTTTTTAAGGTTTAGATTTCATGGGATTCTTTTTTAGCCCAAAGGGGTATTAGCGGAGAAGGGCTGTTAATCACGAAACGGCTTTTTGCGCCGAATCAGCAAAAATGTTTAATCCCATTTCAAATTGCTGCCACTAAATATTATCTCATTGAATTGAATTTTAAGTTAAATGAAAGTTGAAGTGATTAAGTAAGAGAAGAATGAAAGTGATTAAGTTGAAGACGTTAAATGATGAAGAATCTGCATGAAGTTCGTATGTTTCTCGCATTGTGAAGAAACAACGGTACCTAGAGCCATTAAAGTTGGAATAACGAAGTCCTCCCGTCCGAAAATGGGCATCTGGAAGTCCCAATTTTTTTATTATGGATTTCATATTTTGTAAAACTTTTAACACATTTTTGATAAACAAACTCAAGGATTTCAAAGCGAGCAAAGGCAACGTTGTCCACATAAAACATTTTTATCTCCAGCGAGTGAGACTGTGTATCAGAAATTATAAAGATATGCGCAATTTAAAATTATTTTGCGATATTGCTGTTGAACTGAATTTTATGGTTTAGGTGCGGAGAACATGACATTTAATAAATACAGGTAGCACACAAAATGTTAAAAAAAATTTCCCTTTGGACGCAATTTAAAATCTGAAACATTTCAGATTTTGTTTTTTTTATATTAATAATATTTTTCACCATTTATTCCTTGGGATTTAAATGTTTATTAATAACTTTAAAACATTTCAGATTTTTGAGATCTTCGAGGGGGGAAAACTTAGTTTTACATCGCTTGCATCTTAACGCTAAGACAAGTTTGAAGGAAGGAATTTTGAATTTCGAATTTATTTCATAATCTATTTCATATTTTGTAAATCTTTGACGAATTTTTGATTAACAAATTCAATGATTTCAAAGCGTTCCATTAACATTAACATCGCGTACAAGTACGCATCACCAAGTACGGATATTTTATGCGTGAGGTTTCTTTTTTTGTAATATTGCTGTTGAATTGACTTTTATGGTTTAAATGCGAAGAACATTATATTTAATAAATAAAGGTAACACAAAACGTTAAAACCGTTCCTTGGAAAGGACGAAAGAATTTCAAAGTTCTGTTATATTAAATTACTATATTTTTATGTTATTTTCTTGTTTTGCTTTTGTTTCAATTTTTATTTATTTATTTTTTTCCCTACAAGGTCCGACCGAAGCAAGAAATGGAGATGAAAGTAAAGAATTACATTCCACCTTTTGTAAGTAAAATCGAATTCAATTTGCTTGCAGTATTTACAATGAATGCACTTTTTATTTCCATTATATGTGTATTAATTTAGGCTACTTTAAACGCTGACTGCAGGAAAAGAAAACTTGGAATAATATAATAATCAATTTATAGATAAGTTAATATTTTTGTGTTATTACAATTATGCCCATAACCTTTAATGAAAAATGCCAAAAATTCAAAAGGTTTGCAAAAAAATATTCTTTTCTGTTTTAGGCAGTATTAAAATGCTGACGTCATAAGAGGGCGTATCATTCATGACGCAGTATTTCTTATATTGCTACATTATTGTTACCAATAATCTATGTTGTTTGAAAATGTTGATACAGGACTTTTGATGTAACGCATATAAAAGCTTTAAGCAAAAGTAAAAACACTGTTAGAATTTTAGAAAGCTATTAATAAATTAGCGTATATTTTAAGATATTAAAAATCTTCTCTAATTGCATAGTTTGAAATTTTTATTACATTTATTTCAATACATTGGAAACAATTTTCATAAATACGATAGCAGGGTAAGTTTGGAGACAGGCAATTTAATTAAATAAGTTCAGAGACGCAGTGATTACAAAACATGATGCATATGATTACTGAAACAAAATGTACTTATTTATTATCCATAACTTGGTTATTTTCATCTACAAAGATGAATTTGTAATTATTTCAATTCTCTTGTTGCACTCTTTGAAATCTGGTAAAATATAAATGTTTCAAATTAAAGTAAACTTTCTTCACATTTAATTCGAATGTTAAATTTTAGAGTTAAATGTTAAATTAGTTCGTTCTTTGTTAAATTTTAGATCATATAATAATTTTTTCCTAAGCTGAAAGCTTTAGCTCTCATAACAACATTTTTTACATCAGCCAACAAAAGAATTTGCATTTCTTAGATGCTCAATAATTGTTTCAAAAATCAACTTCTGTACAAGGAATCTTGTATAGTCTTTTTAAAGAATTTTTAAAAGTGCAGGAAGTGTTGTTGCAAGGAATTCGTTTCTCTATTAAAAAGTTACTGTCAAGAAAACTTAAGGCAACTATAGTATGTTACTTAATAATGGTTTATTATTTACAAAATTTAACATCTGAAATAGTTAAAAACATTTTCTTATACAGATACTTCTCAGGGTTTTATTAATTAACCTAAAGATATAATCGTTTATGAAAAATAAACACAATAATTTCAGCCTGGTTATTCAGATTCCAGCTTAGCAATTAAAAGCTGATTTATATCTTGCCAGTTTGGCACATATAGGCAATTTAAAAAATGGAAATTAATATTTTTAACAATGAGACTTTTTTATTTAATTGAATAAAAGTACTCGTGTGCCCAAGTCACTCACTCAGGCGCCTGATTATTACAGTAACAAATGGGGCCATATTATTAGGTAATAAATGATATGATTATACTGTGCAGAATGGAAATATTTCTTGTTTTGATCAGTCGAAATTTTTTTTCTAAATAAATTTTATCATTTAAGGAAAATTATAAAATCTGATTTCAAATGTTCATTCTATCTACACATATTGCATTTCAGAAAGCCAGCAGCATGAAGTCATACACTTCTTATAGAGAAATATGTCTGTTGAATGTAATTAAGAATAGAAGGATAAAAATGTACTTCTTCATATTTGTTTGGATTTCATTTCCTTTCAGTAGCAGAAACAGATGGAAAATAAAATCAGATTATAAAAATGTAATTCAAAGACTTTACATATGATTTCTTACAGAGACATTAGGATTATTTTGTAGGCCGGAGAGATGAAAAATAGCAACCGCCTTCGCCGGGAATAGAATCGTGGACCTCTGGAATACCGGGCCAGCATGCAGAACCACTACACCACGAACGCACGTTAGGAAGGCGGGAGAATACCTTATAACAGAAAACATTTTTTTTTTAATTTATAAGATGGGATTTAAAAAAGAATTTCGAAATAGCTTATTTTTGCTTAATTCAATATTTTATGAAATAAGAGACAGTTGTTGTATACATAGTATGCTTTAAAAATGCTAATAATACAGAAAATAAGGAAAATAAATTTTACGTTCTTCAAGAAAGTAAGATTTATTGAATATGCCGAAAAGGAAAAATTTGATTTAAAAAAAGTATTTATTTTTAATAAATTTCAATGTGGAAAACATTCACTTTTAAATTATGAAAATTTCTATTTATCGAAGTTAATATAATATAAATTACAGTCAAAGAATGATTTAACAGTAGTCGATTTATCGATATCTTTGATTAGTTCGATAGGAAGGGTGTAAAACCAGGGTGAAAATATGCCCGATTTAGGGATGAACTTTCTCCCTTTAACCTTCTGATCTGCGCGGGGTTTTGTATTTGTTATGAGGACCCATAGTTAAACTGCCATTGGTAGCTAAATTTCTGTATTTACTTATTTTAGTCTCTATTTTCATAAACTTACATTCATTAAGATGTCATTTATATCATTAAAGAAAGTAAGATACCAAAATATCTTGAATTATATGCTAATATGTAAAATTTATTGCATTCTTTGTTGTTGATAAAGGAATGAAATAGACTGGTTTAAAATGTAAAAGGAAACAAAATTGTACTTAAGGTTTTCTGAATACAGTATTTTTATTGTGTATAAAAAAACTAGGTAACTCGCAAATAAAAATAAATATTTTAACATTTTGTAACATGTGTAATAAACTCAGTATTAAATTAAGGTTACTAGAAGGGTCGTAAAAATAATAATAGCCATGATTTCTTAACCATAAGCTAACAGTAAGCAGAATATGTGGACAACCTTAGTTGAGATGGCTAGTGGACGTTAAAAGTATTTCGTAAAAATTTAAAACTTGTACACCCTAGCTAAATGGAGAACAACTGGAAAAGCGCTTTAAAGAAAGATTCTCGTCTGCTATGGACTGTCGCGCTGTAATGAGAGATGGTAACCATTAAAGGGAGATAAGGTTTCGACTGAACGATATTCTTTCTTTGTTACTGTTACATCTTTAACCTAATTCCAATACCTTTCAACAACTGTTAAATAAAAGCGTAAATTTAAATATATTCATGCACGTGTACACATTGTACAAAAAAATATAGGACAGTTTTACATCTTCCGTTCTACTGCACTGATTGTCGAAATACAACATGCGTTTCTATGTCTTGAAAGCGCGACTTAGGATATGTATTATATTTATATGTAGAATTGTTCTAACATAGGTATTTTGACACAAAATCGGACTTTTTCTGAAATAACTTTGTCCATATTTCGACTCTACAACTCATTATGCTTGGATATTCAATTTTGTAATTTTTGGTGAGAAATTTGTGGAAAAAACTTTTAAATTTATATTGGCGCATTTTGTTTTCAGTTTGCGCCAAGAATAATTCACTAGGCGAACTTCTTAATTTATAGCAACCTATTTTCCTTTCCTTTTTCTAATTGTACACGAGCGGAAAAAGGTTATCATTCATACTTTCAAATAATTTTGACAAAGTGCGTAAACCACATTTGGCGTTATTATCGCTTATAACAAATACTTACATAAATATATATAAACAAATAATAAACTTATAACAAATATGCCAAACTTCAAAATGCGCCAATATGTAAATTCACGCATAGCTTAAAAATTTTGAATAAAAAAGCTTGAATCTTCTGCAAGTATGCTTAGAAATGCATCTATTTTAAGATCATGGTAAAACTTTTATAGATTATAATTCAAAATGTTTTTCAAAAATTTATAAAAAAATATTTAAAAATACAAATTTAAAAAATAAATCACAAAAAATGGGCGAATTGTATTTGGGATGGACCTAAATTTCGAAATGTGAAAGTAAGAATCAAATAAGTTTAATAAAAAAAAGAGAGATTAGTAAATATATACCAAATTCAATTAACATGGTGGAGCTAAAATGTTAAGAGCTAATGTTTTAAGAAATACTCATGGGAATTTTACAAATTATGGCACTTTGGCGTAATTTGCGTCCTAGAATCGAAATATGGTGGTGGTGTGGTGTATTTAATTATGGCAAAGCACACTAGGGCTATCTGCCTAAGGGGAGGAAGCCTTTCGTGGAGGACTTTCTAAGGGAAACTGGCTCGTATACACGTTACACATGGGGAAAACCACGAAAACACTCATGCAGCCAGCCCGTTCGTGGGATTCGAACCTCGGACCGAACTACCAGTGTTCAGCGACATTACCGCTCGGCCGCTGGTGGGCAGAATCGAAATATGAAAAAAAAAATATTATGTTATATCAGAAAATGTTCGATTTTGTGTCAAAATACCTACGTTAGAACAATGCTATATATAAATCTAATAAATATCCTAAGTCGTGCTTTAGAGATCTGGAAAATGCAAGTTAAATTTCAACATTCGGTGCAGTAGAACGGGAGATATAGAACTGCACTTTTATTTATTTATTTTTTTGTGTGTGTGTGTAAGGTGTAGCTATGCATAAATGAACATAAAGCATTTCAGAATACTTACCATATAAGAATAATTGTCGCTTTAAAGATGAGGTATTAATAAAGGAAAATCTCTTAAAATATCTGGAGATTTCTATGTGATCTCTAAAGGGTATGTTTAAGTAAAGCACTGGGCATAATTAATAAAACCTATGGGACACGAATACGAAACAAGGGAGCTATTTATTTTACGGATCTATAGTTGAAACACAGTTCAATGTGCTAGATTTTATGATAAAAGAAATCTACCACACCCATTTCTTGTTTTCTCTTTGAATGTAAGTGCAGATATAGAGAAGTGCTTTTAAAAGTTTTTGTCAATTCATTATAAAACTTTGTAATCATCCTTGATTTTATTTCAGTTTTCTCTTCTGTTTATTTTGTATTGTGTTTCATACTTACTTCTGTAAGCCCCATGTGATACTATGTGATACATGGGGAATTTGTTGTGTTTCTTTTAATAATAATAAAAAAATAGATATAGCATTCACATTTGGCATTTAGAACATACGCTTGTTTCATCTATTTACAATTCTTTGAGCTATGATTAAGCACACCAAGAATTTCAAGAGTGTACAAAAGAATTATATCAATTTAATCGTGTGAAAACATTTTCTAAGAATGGTTTAGTTTGTTTTATGTAATCATGGCAAAGCCTCGAGGGCTATCTGCCTGAGGGTAGGGATGCCTTTGTGGAGGAATTTCTAAGGGGAACTGGCTAGTATACACGTTACTTGCAGGGAATACCACGAAAACGTCCATGCAGCCAGCCTTTTCGCTAGATTCGAGTCTTGGAGACAGTGCCATTTAATAAGAAAAAAATCGAATACCCTAATAATACTTAATTTAAACCTTTTGTGCATTTTCGAATTGATTAAGTTTAAAGTGTATGTCTTTGTTTATTTAAAACTTTTATGTTTGATGTGTGCTTTAATCCTATGCTAAATATAATAAATTTTAATGTACTTGCTACTAGTAAACTATCAAATTCGGCATTTTAAGAACGCCAAAAATGGGTTGGAAATATATGAAACTATTAAACATTTTACACATTACCTAGGCATTCTATAGAATGCCAGATGAAAAACTTGCGAAGTATGAAATACATCTGCGATTCTTTTCGAATAACCGAAGCTACTTACCAGAAGTTAATAAATAAATAAAAAAAATGACTACAAAGAAGGAATTATGGTTATGGTCAAGGGTTATGGTTGTGCAAAACAAAAGTAAACTCATTTATTCTGTTAAAAAAGACGTAAGTATTAAACAGTATTACGTCACGGACACTGGGTAATTTCACGCATTTCATAAAACACATTTGGCTGTTGGATACGGACGACATAACGTAATATTGAAGGAACTTTCAATCAGGTGTACAAACATTATACAGAGTTACACTGAAGTGTACTAGAATTATATTACTGTATATCTGTTACGGAGAAACACCAAAATTTGGAGAATGTCGACTTTCACCGGTGAATGTCAACATTCACATAGTCGCTTGGTGTTTGTCCGAAATATTTTCCAAATACTCTTATTTCTGACTTACACCGGTGAATGTCGACATTCACCATGTACTAATGGTGAATGTTGAACATATAAGAATATTGTATTTCCTTCTCCGTAATTCATTCGCGAAAAAACGCACTTGAGACTCAGAATAAGAATTTAAGAACATAAGAACTTAAAACACACAGTACATTCAAAATGAGAATGGAAAATAATAAAAGTTATAAACTTACCAAATTATGTGATTCAAATCTTATTTATTGCAACAACTTAAACTATTAGGACACTTTGAATTGCACAAGAGGCCCTTGCTTTTACAACTGCATTTATTTGTGGAACGCTTCCTTTTGGAATGGCAGCGTGTACATATACTATTCTCATTTCGACGTACACCAGAGCATATCTGTGATTGTCGACATACACCGGTGAGGGTTCGAATGTACAAGAATGTAAAGAAATATTCGATCTTTCACCGACGTATTTGGTGAATGTTGACATTTTCCGGTGAAAGTCGACATTCTTCAATTTCGGTCTTTCACGGTAACATTTCACTTTGTAAGTTCTGCCAGGAAAAAAAAATTAAAAAAGGTCATTGTCGTGAAACCCATGAATTTTTCTGAATTTAATACCAATTGTCAGATAAATCTTAATTTTCAGTCTCAGCCTTATCTGGCTGAGATTGAAAATTAAGATATCTAAGAATAAAAATTGTTTATTGATGTACTTATATATATTATTATAGATGTGCAAATTTACTATAATAAATTATAGAAATTTATTATAATTTGTTACATTTAGTGAGATCATCTCACTGAAATAATATTTTGAATAAAAATTGTTAATGGCAGTCTTTCATTATTTTTTTAAATAACATATATATCTTTGAAAGAGGAATGTCTTTTAGGGTAAGGTTGCTATCAATGGACCGGCTCATTCGTTCAGCCACCTCCATTATTTTCTAGTTTTTAAGATCTACGCTCAAATGAGGTTGCTTTACAAGAAAAAAATATTTTTGTACTTTTCTTCTAATTCACCAATGTAAAGAATATATAGTATGAGTAAGACGTTAATAGGGGTTTAGTTGTTTAAAACTATGTTAAATCGGCGTTATTTGACTATATTACCAATGGTTGTTTACTTTGTTATACGGCCGGATTACATACCGACTGCTAGTTGCTTTCAACGAACTTAATTCGACATTTTGTTATCCAAGGAATAAGTTAAAATTAATATATTTAAATTTATGCTTATGTATTGTGTAAGTAAATGGAAATTATATATAATTAAAAATTACATCCACTTCTGAAATGGCGAAGAATAAATAAGAATATTTGACATGGAAATATAGCATATTTTGTAATAACAATATTGTACCGCGGTCTTGTTGTTATTGTAATAATAAAGTACGGCGGTCTATCGGATAGTATACGTGGTAAATCACATACAGGCAGTTATAAATGTTCATAGTTAATATCTTCATGCTATAAAATCCGAGACAAATCTCGTTTGGGTAGCACGTTTGATTTTTTTAATTAATAGACCCCTCGGTAATCCAGTCACGTTCGTTTATAGTTAAGCTCTCAGCTAAATCTGTTGCTTAAAAGGTCTTCGTAATAATTAGCTGAAGAGGGCTGGTCACCCGCTGCATTAGCATCTCGTGATCTGTCAGTGTAATGTCATTAAGTCTGCGACTTTTAGTCAGCGCAGAATTTAAATGCTTATGGTTTTTCGTCAAGGAAAGCGTTCAAAGCATCTGCTCAAGGCTGTCTCAACCTTCTGCATCGTGTAACTATCAAATTAACCATGATTATTAAATCTACATAAAAGGAAAAATGTATTCTGCTTTTGCCATGCATTAACTATCAGGATATTAGTGCTGAGGGACAATTTAATAATAAAATTTTGATTGAAATTTTACTTCAGCTTAATTTCCAAAAACAAGTTCATTTTAACTTCAAGTTCATAAACTTCTGATTAGCAGATTTTCTGATATTTGCAAAGTATACTTAAAACGCGAGATGTAATTAGTAAGAAATATAGTTACATTTTAAAAAATTTTTAATTAATATCTGTTATTGCAATATTGTATTTCTGATTTATTTCCAGTATTTAACTAACAGAAAAATCATCACGTGAGCATTGAAAAGTATCGCATTTCATGTCCAGGACATTTGAAAGCCTTTGGGGGCTCACCAACGGCCGAGCGTTAAAGTTGCTGAACACTGGTAGTTCCGACCTGGGTTCGAATCCAGGCGAACGGGCTGGCTTCATGGGCGTTTTCGTGGTTCCCCATGTGTAACGTGTATACGAGTCAGTTTCCATTAGAAAATTCTACACGAACACATCCCTTCCCTTAAACAGATAGCCCTAGTGTGCTTTGCCGTAATTTCAATAAACCAAACCAAACCTTTGAAAGCCTTTGGAAATATATATGAATAATAAAACTTTATTTTCCTGAAAATCAGCCAGCCATATTTTAACTGGATAATATAAAACGAGTTTCAATAGATTGACTCCTGGGTATACTACCAATATTCCTCAAACATTCTTATCATGACGCTGTCAGGTATCCGTATATTCACTAATGACTACAGATATTAGTTTTATTTATAAATTTGGTTTGCATTAGATTGAAATTAAGCAGTGCTGAAATTAAGCAGTGCAACACACTGAATTCGTTTTAGTGTAAATTGTTCTGCCATGTTATAACTCTGTTACACGTATATTTATAGAAAACAGAAAGCAGCTATGAAATATTAATAGAAAGTTCATGATTTTTGTTTAAGAGATGATTCAAGCGCCCGACTGGAATAGTGTTTAGCGTCTCTGACTGCCGTACCGAAGGGTCCGAGTTCTAATCCTGGAGATGGCATGGCTATTTGTAAATATATAATATATGTGTGGCATGAGGGCACCCTAGATATGCGGCGAGCCGAAAGTCCTCTCGATAGATTGGTGGTAGGAGAAGAGGGTGGGAAACCCCCAGACCTGTCACCACGGGGTGCTTTCTATCAAAATTGGGAAAGGAACTGAGCAATGTCGTACTGACACCTGTATTTTGTTCGAGGCTCATACGAAGAATTTCGTGTGCTTGCTTTGATGTTGAATGATTCGACATCAAAGCGAGCAAATTAGACTCGCAATGCGAGATAGACTAAATTGCGATACGACATTTACGATAGACTAAATTGCGATACGAGATAGTTTACGATAGACTAAATTGCGATACGAGATAGTTTTGTCATTGAATAATAATTTAGTAAATATGTACGAAATATTTTAGAAAGGTTCCTCTTCTTTGAAACGGAACCTGTAATTTTTAGCTGTTTTTTTTTTTTTATTTAACTAAAGATTTTTTAGGATCACGTAATGCACAAAAAGGGCTACGAAAAGTACTCTCAAAATGTATGTTACTTCATTCTAAAAAATGAAAGTGATTTAAGTAAGCATTTGATTTAAGTAAACGTATACAATGCAAATTTTCTTATATGATTCTGTTTTTAGGACTTAAGAAGTATCCTCTAGAAATATGCATGCTAAAACTTCCGTATATAGCTACTTATACCATATTTTATACAGAATTTCAGAAGTATAATTTATGACAGCTGTAGTTACATTTTGCATTTTAGAATAGATTTTTTTTCCAAAACATATTCATAATGACATTCTTTTTCTACGGCAATGATAAAAATATGCAGCTTTCTTATACTGTTACCAGATGGCGCTTTTTTACCTATATTATCATATAAAAATTATCGTATTAATTTGATTCCTTTTTTAAACTGGAATAATGGATTTCCGACCAGCCTTCTAAGACATATTTAGCCGACACGGTGTGATACCCAATTAATGTCTCAAAATATCCTTATTATTATTTCCCTCGACTTTAAATAAAATGTAAAGCAAAAACAGATAGAATCATAGATAACAATAATCAAAACACATAGAGACATACATAACAATAATCAAAATGGATAGAATCACAGATAGAAGCAAATAGAACATATAGCTCAAAGGAAAAACAATAATATCAGAATGAAGTTTTAAAAAAGGGGAGGGGAAGAGGTATTTAAAAAAAGAGTCACAAAAGGCACAAGCTTAATTTTTTCCCTCTTAATGTCATGGCAATATTTTGTCAAATAGATAAATAAATTAATCTTTAATTAATAAAATGTTTCCTAAACATTTTGTTGTGGCAATCCCTTTTATTTTATGTGGTGTGAAATCAGCCGTTCCTTTAAAAATGTATAAAGTATTTCTCCCGCCTTGTTAGTATGCCTTCGTGGTGTAGTGGTCAGCATACTCGGCGCGTAATCGAGAGGTTCGTGGTTCGAGTCCCAGCAAGGGCATTGCTCATTTTTCATCTCTCCTGCTTCGAAGTAAACTAATAGCTCTACAGTGGCGCCCGACCTTAAAAAGATGGTGTATGATGATTCTCCACCACCAGGATTTGGCGATTGGGTCCTCTAATCCCCAGTTGCCCTTTAAAAAGGGGAGTATATAAGTTATTTCTTCCGCCTTGTTAGCATGTTTTCGTGGTGTAGTGGTCAGTACACTCGGCACGTATTCGAGAGCTCCGTGGTTCAAGTTCTGGCAAGAGCATTACTCATTTTTCATGTCTCCTGCTTCCAAAAATATCCTAATAATGTCTCTACAAATGTAATGAAAATTGATATTTAATTGTAAGAAAATGGAATTTGTTTAGTGCAAGGAAGTTTTCTTTTGCTTCTGTTAAGTAGATATAGACATTGATAGCTTAATTATACGTTAATAAATATGCATCTTAAAAATTACATAATTTTGACTGAAATTTTAATATTTATTACGTTTACTTAATTCATGAAACCTTTATTTCGTTCGCTCTTGCTAATTGAATGAAAAACAATTTAAATACTAAGATCTCTAAACACGTCTTAAAACATTAAACGCTTTCTTTATTGCTTTATATTCCGGGTATACATATTGCTTAGCAGATTACACGGAAGCAAATTTTAAATTGTAATATTGTACTTCTTGCAAGAATTTTCAATCCGTGCAACCACCTTATGTGCATAATGTCTTAGTTGAAACCTGGATAGGGAAAAGGATTGACTACTTTTGTCACGCAATGGTGGGGCACAACTAACTTCAAGAAACCGAATTACATCCTCAAATGTTCTCAGCACGTAAGCAGAGAGCTCGAATTTAGGTTATGACGGACTTCCTACTGCTTTCCAATGGGAATAATAAAATATTCATCAATTTTTGCTTTTGCGGTGGAGCTTATGCGTCATCAGATTGTTCGTGCTACGCAAAGCTTTGCAAAATAACAGTCTTGTGATATATTAGTTGCAATTTCTTTCTAAAAAGAATTTCAGAAAATGAAATTGAATTTGCACGAGAAGTTTTAATGTGGCTACATTGATCACTAACAATTTTATAAAAGAAATCATTAGTTATTCTTTCGCATTTTGCGATGCTAAATTTCTATTATAAATCAATATCTCTCTATCAGGCTCTTGGTTATTGTAGCAGGTGTTCCACTCATGGTATTATGCTACGCTAGAAATAGTTCGGCTGTCCATATTACTCCATATGGTTAGCCCAACTATCGTAGCATAATACCATACTGCTCGATATACTTCCTTTTGCCTAAACGGCTACTAAGTAAAAAAATGTGATGTGTATACCACATTTTTTTACTTAGTAGCCACATGACTTCCTTGTACAGAATTAAATTATACGAAAATAAATTATTACGGAATTAATTTATTATTCCTTGTACGTTTTAATAATTAATTTTTTCCTGCATTTCATTTAAACTTATTTCCTTGAATTTCCTTAGAGATATATTTCTCATTTATTTAATTGAGTTAAAATTAATTGAACAATTAACTGAATTGAAAGCCATAGAAAAAAAAACACCAAATACAGTTAAAACAATTTTTACAATTAAAATTACTTTTTCTACTCAAAAACAAGCAATTCGGCCAGCAGGCAAAGAAGGCAGATTTTTCGGTCACTAAACTAGAAGTTTCCTTTTGATCCCACTTGGCAAAAAGTCACTGAAGATGCAGAAAGACTTAATTCACTAATCTGCTAAGTTTTAAATGTAAACAAATATGGCTGCTATGGTAAGGAAATTAGTCTTAGCCGTACTTAAAACACTTTTTAATTGTTGATAATTATACAAGTATTGCATACAGATTAACTAAAAACATAAAAACCGTAACCGGAAGATAAGAATAACATAATTCAATCAGTTTTAATGCAAAAAATGCACAATTTACCAACATAAAAGAATAAAAAAAAAACTTAACTTACGTTGCCAAGTAACAGAGTGGGTATATATACCGTATATACCCTCGTATTACCGCTTATAAGTCGAGATATTTTGGACAAAAAAAAAGACTTCAAAGTGGGGGGTCGACTTATACGTGGGGCCATAAAAAATTAAAAGAATCGGAAGTTCAAAAATTTCTTTATATAATGCAGTTGTTTTCTTCCCGCACTCAAATTGGACGACTTATCAAATAAGTCACTTACTTGAAGTAATTTCATGACTTAAATTATGTGACGAACTAATCACAGAGTTTCATACTTTAACTAGAGTAAGTTTCGATTAAACCAAAGAATTTTCAGCCCCCGAACAACCGATCAATATAGAGCAATAAAAAAGTTTCGCCAACACGCCCAGAATAGAGAAATGCAGATAGTTTCTACGTACGTATAAGTCTTTATAATAGTTATTGTTCATTCATGAAATACTTTTGTTAACAGACGTACACCTCTAGTAGTGATTGTAACAATACAGAGTTCGAGACTTAAAATAAGTATGACGAGCCAATGACGGCAGAAGAGTTCTATGAAATGTTTGGCGAATCTGACCATGAATCGGACGTTGAAGGATTTTGATTTTGTTTATTTACCAAGGTATTTTTTATCGTATATTTACTTTTTTTTCTCAGATGATTTTGAATAAATGTAGTACTTAAAAGTTTTTTTTATAAGTTTCTCGATCGATTTCGGAAGTGGGGGGTCGACTTATACGCGGGTTTTTTATTTTCTACGAATATTTTATGTCGAAGTGGAGGGATCGACTTATACGTGGTATCGACTTATACGCGGGTATATACGGTATATCTATATTTATTGCTCTCATACTATGCATTAAAAGCATAGTGTGAGAATTTATATATTTTTGGTGCAGCCGCTTACAACCAAAATAGGAGGTGCATAACCACATGTTATAGCAGTCCTGATTTCAACGTTCTGAGGCTACTCTTCTTTTGAGTTATGCGAAATACATACATATGTAAAAATCTCTTCTGAATCCACGCCACGAAAAATTCTTTTCTGGATCCATTTTAAATCAGTTCTCCAATTCTTTTGGTGAAAAAGAGTCCTTTATTCTGTTCTTACCTGCAGATGTCACACAAAAACATCGCTAAATTGCATTCGATAGTGGTCAAAATGGATATTGTCGTTGAAATATGATACCCGGAATTTTTTGTGATTACAATACTTCCTTTGCATCGTACAAGGAAGTAAAAATTGCTCAAGCTCAAAGGGATGGCATATTTTAGATGAAGGTAGAAAACCTGGTTGTTTTATGGTTTTGTAGTTTTATACAGCTTCTCTATTTTATTGTAGGTACTGAAAGCATCTTACGAATTGTTTACTTAAAATTCTTAATTCCCCATTGTTACTGTTCTCTTAAAATGTTACAATAAAAGCGAAACAGCGAAGAAATCCTGTTGAATTTATAAATTTGGTTTTAAAATAGAAATTTGTGATCGCCATTCTGCAGAGGTTTTGCGATCTGTGGGCATTCAACTTAGGATCTCTTAGTTAGAAGAGCCCATTTTGATTACTTTTAAAAACATAATCTGCGATAAAATTTACAATTATCAATATGACGATACTTAGCCTTTTTTGCAGTAACTGCAAATAACATTTCAATTACAAATAAAAATAAGGGCTAAAACTGCCAATACTTACGGCAGAAGTTGATCCAAAAAATTATATTACGCATTTCCATGATTGATATTAATTAATTAATGAGAATAATGAAAATTTCCATGGCAGAAGCTTGATAAAATGTTGAAAGAAATGCATTTAAAATAACTTGCTTTTTCAATTAATTTGCAAACACAAGTTCTTTCAACCTTAAATATGATGAAGTTAACCCGCGGGAAGACGCGTGGTGTGTATCATACCCCAACCCTACATAAAAGTGGAATATTCCTAACTTGTGAAACTGAAATTCTGTGCTGCTTTCAGTAGCTGAGTTTCTAGTTGTGGTTGACTTTCAGAGCCGCTTTTTCTTTGCCTGTGTGTTTCAGAAAAAGATTTATCGGTATTTTGTTGGAACTGGGGTATGACACACCCCACGTGCCTGTCCGTGTAAGTGTTTTACTGACTGAATATTTAGTTCAGAAATTTATTTCTAGAGTGTAACAATAAATATTTCTACTCGCAAGTGATTTTAAAGTACTTGACATTAAATTCTTAAAAATTTCTAACTGCATTATGGTAAAAAGAATGAGTCCATATGAACTGGAGATGCAACGCATGTGAGATTTATTAGAAATATTTGAAAGCGATGAAGATTGCATTTCGGAAACTGAAGATGAAACTAAGAATACTTTCTACAATGTTTTGGTTTCGAAAAAGATAAAACATTAATTCCTGATGTTCCTAAAAAAGAAAAAACTGTTCATATGCTTTCAACATTATATAACGATCACACTATAGATGATACTATTGGAGAAAATAAAACGTCAGGAATTATATGTTTTAATAATATGACTAAAGGAGCAGTGGATATGGGGGATGAAATGTCAGCCAATTATTCAATTGCCAGAATAACAAGAAGGTGGTCAATGGTAATTTTCTTTTCTGCACTGAATATTGCTGTAATAAATGCTTGGATTATATTACATTCAACTGCTAATCCACCAACCAGAAACAGAAGTCTGTTTTTGAAGGACTTAGCATTACAATTAATGAAAAAAAGTATTGAACAAAGATCAGAGATTAATACTTTTCCAAGAAATTGACGTGCTGCATGCAAAACAAAAGCAGAAGTTTCGATGAAGAATTAAAACGAATACATGAAATTCGAAACAACTAAGTATGAAAGATGTGTTAAATTTTTTGCCCTCGCGCCAAGGACAGAAGAACGTGAATGCAATGTTTGAAATGTGAAAACATTCTGTGCCAAGAACACATGAATGTATTTCGTTCAAAGTGTGAAGAAATAAAATAAGCGTGGTGTATTAGAGATGCAATGAAACTTAGAGGCATGATGTTTATTATTTTCATTTATCTTAATTTTAACTCTAAGATTATTTCGGAAATTAATTTTTTGAAACCCAATTATTATTCACTTATTTATAATACACGAGAACAAAAAAAAAAACAGTTTTAAAACTAAATAATACTATTTTTATTGTATTTTAAATATTGGGGTATGTGATACCCCACGCGCCCACTCTAGTAACTTTTCTTGGTGCGACTTCCGCCGGGTTAATTAATTTGTTGAATCCTTATTCCAAGCATAAATAGTGAGAATACTTGTTTTTCTTTTATGTTTCGTTTGTTTTTCTGTTTTATAGCTATTTGCAGATTCGAACTTCCCAAATTGCTGCTTTCTCTAGCAAGTAATTCTCCATTATGAACGGATCTGAAGTCAAATATTTGTCTTTGAGCGTTAAAGAAATACAAGAACAAAAAGACCTTAAATAGGAATTTTCATTTTATTCTTTATTACGTCAGATTTTTTTCTGATGGCTATCTAATGATCTTGACGTCCGATAAAAGTAAAAGTTGTATCATAAAATACCGAAGGGAAAATAATTTTTCTCTGGGGCTTTCGGAAATTGTAACACGCGATGAAATACTTTATACTGCGGTACAGGCAACGTCAAGGTGACGTTTATTGCAACAGCAATATGCGTGACCTGAAGCATTTCTAAACTTGAAAGGGATTAGGTTTTATACGACAGAAATGTAGAAATATACAAAAAAATCGAAAATTAAAACCTTGATGATTGGAAAAGTTACAGTCGATCGTCGAGTAGATGTCGTTTTCAAATTTCTGAAGCTTTTCCTCAATTATTTACGATAATATTTCATAACAAGTAATATATTTAAAATCTACGTCAAGATTTGTACAGTGTGTTATCCAATATCTTCATGTATTTATATAAATAATATTTCATATTTAAATAAATAATTTCCCACTTGTAGAGGTTTATCGTTTTTATAATTATTTTAATGTAGTTACTTATAAGATTATGAAAGGGAATTATCAATCATATTAAAAAAGTTTGAATTTATTAAGACCTTTTGAGTATTTCTTAGAAAAGAGAGAATTGCACATTAGCTCAAAGCTTCCTACATAAAAATGGTAGAATATGGATATTAATTTCGAAACAGCAATTAAGAAAATAATTATACATTTTGAGTTGACTGCGCCTATTTTTAAAATTCCTAACGATGTAAGTTTAATTTCATGTAATACTTTCACCAGTATTGATTATTTAAATCAAATTATTGCTGTTTTATACTGCGGGGGCGGCTCAGCGTGCTACCATTACACCACGAAGGCACGCTAGGGAAGAGGCAGAAATACCTCATAATATCATACTCTGATCTGTCATTTTATAATTTCAGTTTTAATAATATGTTTTGCAAATTTTTCACATGGTTAACTCAGTTTGTGAAAAAAAAAACATATTTTGTATTTATATTTTGATAGGAATTATTTTAATATATATTGCTCTTGCCTACTTATCACAAGCAGTTTAGGTTTATAGAAGTTTCTTGCCACTCAACTTTAATTCAGTTTTCTTACAATACATTGAATTAACTGAATGTTAATTTTAAATGTGGCTGAAAAATATTTAATTCAAATCATGCCAAGATACGTAGTAAAATACATAAGCTTCTGGCTTAATTCTTGAAACGACGTTTGTCGACAAATTTCTTTTGTAGCAGTAATTTTGAGTTAGTAAATTTAAGAGTTCTGTTAATAGGACTATTTTATTTCTTTTGTTACATTTATTCAGTAGAGTCATTAGGTTTATTTTGGAGAAGGGATGTGTGATTGCGACTCCATGTGTGATTGCGACATTCAGTTCAGCAGTTACTTTTGCGGCGGTCGTCCTCTCACTTTTCATCACAATCCTCTCCAATGATCATCTGTTGTGATCATTGAACACATATTTTCGTCCTTGCTGTGATTTAGCAGATGTGGTTTTCAGGTTTTCCTGTATGAGTTAAAATTCTTAGATACTGTGCCTCTTGAAACATCAGACACTTCAGCTACCTTAGTTACCGAAACATCCACCATACGAGCCTCAACAATTTGCTCACGTTAGAATTCATTTAGCTCCGACATGACGCATTCACAACTTCACAGAGCACTGTCTCGACAACGAATTACACTTGAGGTACTGAGGTTGTTGTACAGGTAGTATTAGTGAGTAAACACATCAGCGCCACCAACAGCTTTTTCCAGTATAAACATTTCAAACATGCATTTTACTAGTGTTTCTATATTTTTGTCTAGTCCTTGTATTTTTTTTTGTTGACACTCATTTGAACAATATACACATCTAGCAACCTATTTCCTCTATTATGTATTTGTGTGTTCATTATTGTTATCGAAATATTCAAAATGTTAAAGTCATTAGGTTTCTAGAGAATAGCAGTTATGGAAATCAACCATGGCATTGTGAAAAATCTAATCCTAGACCTTCTAATTCATACCTAGATGTATTGCCTATTATGCCCCAAGAACACCTATAAAGAATGCTTTTAAATTTCTACAAACACATCTAGAATTCTAATAATACCCAAAAAGCTGAATGGATAATTTATTATTGATATTTTCTAAACTGCTGGTTTAGTTTGAGATGCAAGCTTTCAATTGATTTTAATGGCTTTAAATTTACAAATGATCATATTATAAATGCACTTCATCTTATGAAATTTGCTAAACAGTTGTGCTAAGAGCTTTTGAATTCAAAAAGCGAAAACAAACTTTTAGAACGCGTAGTTTAAGGAATATTGCGAAATATAAAGGGTTTTATTTATAAATTTTTAGAAAGATTTCGATAAAGAATTAAAAGAAGCAAATGTTTTGGAATACAAATTTCTCACAACAGCTAATTATTTAAAATTAGAAATATCGTATACTACTTTTAAACTTATCATGCCTTCACAATGTCGCATTAAAGCAAGATGTGGATTAAAGGACATGTTTTGCGTTTCTAAGGAGAAATATTCCTATTCCAGAATTAAAAAGTGCGTGAAATGTTATTACTCTGAAGTTATTACTCTGAAAGGGAAAACCCGTCAATCATTATTTTACATGGAAAGAAGACTGCAAATGAATACCCCAAAAAGGTACGTACTGTTTCTAATTTTCCTAAAGTAAATTTTTAGAATAAGAGAAAATCCACCGACAAAGAAACTCAAAACGAAAGCTAAAAAGCGTAATGTAAAACAGCATTTTCCAAGGCACGTGTCTGAATGCAGAATAGTTTATATAACACTGTATGAAAACTATTTAACAGGAGATAAATGGAAGTAATTCGTGATCCTTGATGAAGGGTTCACCTAAACGACTGCAACAAGGTGGTCTATTTATTATCGAAAACGAACCGAAAAAATATAAAAATGAGATAAGAAGAGTAGAAGAAAATTTTAAAATCAACTGAATGCACTATTGAGAATTTTACCTGCGATATTTATAGAAGTATTTGCATTTCTTTATCCTAGTACCTTTCAAAGAGAGAAACGTTCAAAGCAGGTAGTTGTATTTCGAAAAATGCCGCTGCATCCCTTTAAAAATGAAGACTGATACATGTGTCGCATGTATACCTTTTTAACGTATTCTTACAAAGTCCCAAGAGGTTTCACCTGTGGACTATTGTACCTCTGGTGTCTTGAAAAGAACTCTTTCTAAGCGCAGACCCACCACAATAGATTGACTCTGGAAAGTAATGGAAGCGGAATAGAAATCTGTACTCCTGAAAATGATACGAAAACCTTTCTATGACTTACAGTCCATATAAAAGGCTATCAAACAAAATATTTAAAAGAATATTCTTTACATTTCAAGCATTAATTAAACGGCTTCGAAATCGTTCTAAAAATATATAAGCACCCTCTGTAAGTTTGATTCTGTTTTCATTGAATTTTTGCAGTTTCCTCTGAAACTCATGCAGATTCCTAAAAATGCTAGAACTCAGAAGCTCCAGCTTCTTCATAACATTGGTTAGGCCTTTCTTGAAATGCGCCTTATTTTAATATTTCTGATAACGTTTCTTAAAGACAGCAAGCTCTTTTTTGATTGAAAAACGAAAATATACGTATCTTTTAAACATGATGAATTTAGCTTCAAGCTAAATGTTAGATTTATATTTTAATGAAACTAAAAAGATAAAAAAGTTTGTGATTTCCTTTATAGAAGTATCTAAAAAGGAAATCATAAACAAATAGATTTTGCATGATGTTTTCCTGAACAAATTTAATGCAAATAGCAAATACTCTTCATGATCTGTATCAAAAGATATATTCAGATTAAAAATAAGTATTATTTGTATAATTAACATACTAAAATTTTAAAAGTACTTTAATACAACTATTATTTTTATATCGTAGTAAATTTGTTTTTCCTTCAGTAATTTATACATTTCATCATACCACTTAAGCTTTATGGTACATATTGCTCATTTTTGAGAGCTTAATGCTATTTACAAAAGAATTATAAATGCAAATGTGTTGTACCGTTACATGATTTGCCTCAAATATCATAAAGAATCTTACGCCGATGTTTCGCTTTGTTTGACTGGTCAACACACACTCATGGGCATCGCTTTGTTAAGAACAAATACCGCCTACTTCCTTATTTGAAGGCAAGGCTTTGCTGGTAATGCAAAACAGGTAAGAGAAAATATTTAGCAGATGCATTTAATATTAGAAAAAAAAATATCGATTGAATGGCAGGACAACATCCATTAAAGAAATTGAATAACGTAGTTAGTGGACACACTTTCATGCCCTACAATTTTATCTCCTCAGGTAGTCATTTTAATTATATTTATCTAAGGCCATCTATAGAAAGTGTTAACACAGTGTAAATTTACTTAAGCAATTACCATTTGTTTTGTTATTTAAGGAAATATCTCAATGTATGTTTTGCATATGTAAGGCTTTATTTAAAATAAGCTGTTATTTCTATGTTAATTATTATAACCAACAGGAAAAAATGAGGCTACATTATATACCTTTCTGTTTTTTCCATGAGCATTCACCAGAAAGCAAATTAGATAAAGGTTCAGAAGGTTAAAAATTAGGTTAAGAAGTAGACAATGGTTAGTTATTTTGTGCTGATGTTTAGTACATTTTGCACAAAAAAAAAATGGTGGGGGAGTTGTGTATCTCCCCTTTTGTTGAGCCGATTGACGATATTTAACTTCTGACTGACGTTATTTTTCATGCCTCGAAAGCTCGACTTAGGATATATTAGATTTATATGTAGCATGTTTGTAACATAGATATTTTTACTAAAAATTGGACTTCTGAAATGGCATACCAATTATTTTTCCCTATTTTGATTCTACGACTCAAATTATTACAAATTAGCAAGTCTCTTAAAAATCGCACGAGTATGTGTTCAAAAATTAACTCTCAAAATATTAGCTCTTCAATGTCAATTGAATTTGGTATATATTTATTAATATCGTGTTTTTTTTTTTTTGTTTGTTTTGTTTTGTTAAACTCAGTTCTTTCCTTCTTACACAATTCGAAATTTATGTACAATCGAAATAAAATCCACAGATATTTTCTGATATTTTTTTTTAATTTGTATTTTTAGTAACACGTATAACCCTTTCAAAACATATACGTATTATAACCTGTAAAATATTACCATCACCTTAAAGTTTTCCAATTATTCTCTTGTGGTGCCTTCATATTGAAAATATGAAGTAGTTAGATCCCATACAAGTACATAAAGTAATTAAATTGAAGTAAAAAGTAGCATCCTAAGAGAAAAAGGCCAAGCTTAGTTCGAAGGCAAAACCAACGAAGTCTTTAGATTGATGCCATTATGGAAGCCTTCGAGTGGAAAATGGCTCACATTCATTTACTCCATGGTGGAAACCACGGAAATGTATACACGCAGGCCTTACGCTGAAAAGAAGTTCCTATAAGTGAGTTGTATGTACTAGTTTAGGTCCTGCTTCTTTCATCTCGGAATTTCTTCATTTTGCTAGCTTTAATTCTAAAATGTTTTCCAATTATTCTCTTGTGGTGTCTTAAGGCGATTTCGGGGAATGAAGAAGTGAAGAAGTGTACCGTTTTGTTGCCCATAGTTGTAAAAATAGAAAATAATTCTTGCAGGAGAAAATCAAAGTGGCTGGGAAATGATCCAGTCAGTAATTTTTGTCGGTGAAATTTTTCAGTTGAAGACAAAAATTATTTATGAATTGTACATCTTGTTTTGGCCACAGCCCGCTCATCTGGCGGGCTTGCACGCTAGTAAGTACTAAAATTTCATGTACCCAAGCATTTCGAATATCTCTCTCCATCAAAAATAATAAGAAGAAAAATTACAAAATGCATGTTTTACAGAATTGTCTGTTTTAGAGCAAACAATGCGTTATTACGCCGTCTGGAGAACACCAAATGTGGAATTAAATCGTACACAGTGATTTTAACTGCTTTAATATTATTGAATTTGAGAAAGAATAAATTTTTCTTGTCGCTTAACAATTTGTAAAAAAGGACTTATTATTCAATTAAGATAAATATATAAAGAATTACCTCATTCCATTGCCCATTCTTTCGAAGTGTAAATTAATTGGCCAATGCAAGACCGATGGTTCGAATCGCGGCGAAAGAACGGTTGATGTTTCATATTTCCTGAACCGAAATATTTATCTCCTACTACAGTGGTATGGAATTTCATTTCGTGTGCACTAATGTGTAATTGTTTTTGCTAACAGATATTTCGCCATATTTTGATGCACTCGTTAATAGTTTGATTGCCATGTGGGTCAATGTTTATTTTCAGAAAAGGTTTATCAGTCAGCCAGGATGATCCGTCTTCCTTATATTTATACATTTAAGGCGCATCACAAGAATCTGGGGATTTCGAAATTAAAATCAGTGTCCATAAAATGTGATTAAAACATCTGCTTATTTTAAGCCGAAAGACTATAAAATACAATTTATTGTAACAATTGTATTCTTATTTTCAAGCTTTTATATTCTGAACAACTTTTTTAAATGTTGGCCACTATTTGGATTTTGTTGACCGGTTTAGCTGCAGTTACGTCCAGTAAAATTACTCTAGTTCATGAGTTTTCCTAGGTTTTCTTAGTGTACAAATTATCCCTGAGAAAGGAGTTGCTTGTTGACAAATCTATACATGCTCGCGGTAGAATGTTTTTACTTCCTTGTACGAAGTAAAAAGGAAGTATTGTAATCGCGAAAAGTTTCAGGCAGCATATTTATACGAAAATATCCATTCTGACCGCTATCGAATGCAATTTAACGATGTTTTTGCGTGATATATGTACGTAAGGACATAACAAAAGACTCGTTTCCTCCAAAAAAATTATGAAACTGCTTTAAAATTAATTCTGAAGAGAATTTTTCGTGGCGTCTGTACGAACGTATGTACGTACGTATCTCGCATAACTCAAAAACGAGTAGCCTCAGAACGTTGAAATTTTGCATATAGGACTGCTATAATATGTAGATGTGTACCTCGTATTTTGGTTGCAATCGGCCTCACCAAACGTATATAAATATATTTATATATATATCCACTGTGTTACCCGGCTCAGTGATCTCGGTTTCTTTACTCTTATATGTTTGTAAATTGTACATTTTTTGCTTTAAAAATGATTATATTATGTTATTTTTATCTTCCGGTTAAGGTTTTTATGTCTTTAGTAAATCTGTATGAAATATTTTTAGAATTATCAACAGTTTTAAAGTTGTCTAAGTGCCGCTAAGCCTTTTTTTAATGGCGGCCATTGATGTTTACATTTAAAACAGGAGACTAGTGGATTTGTTGCCAATCTAGAGAAACTTAGCTTCGCAACAACAAAGATAACGCATTGATTTATTATTGCCAATTAAATCATGCTTAATTCTGTCTGGAATGTTTTCGAGGAACTAAGTGTTTAAGATTTACTTCGTAATTTTTAATATAGATATTTTGAGGTTTTATTTATTTTTGCCTTCTCGCGAAGTGAGAACTGAATTAATTAAATGACAAATACTCAATCGTCTGTAAGAAAACTGTTTCTTTTTTGTTTTGTTTGCTTAATTTCTTTTATACATCGTTCTAGCTTTATTATATTATTTGAATAGAACATGTGGCAACGATTAGATAATTCTATTCTTTAAATGATATAAATTTTGTGCATTATGAGTTATAATATGAACGAAATATATACGTTAACTGTTATATAATTATTAAATTATATAACAGTTAACTTAGTTTCCGTTATATAATTATTATATAAGTTAACTGTTATATAATTATTAATACTGTTAAGTGAATCTAGCGCCAGAGTGTCGCTATGGTAAACAAATACTAGAGTGAATTTTAAAGAATGCATTTATTCTATTGTGGTTTATGCGCTGTCGGCGAAGTAGATTTAATTCAACCCAATAAGTTTAAATGAAATGTAAGAAAAAATGCGTATAATTTAATATTCCAATACAAGGAAGTCATGTGGTGTACACATCAGATGTTTTCTTATAGTAGTCAAGACGTTTAGGAAATATTTTCATTTTGTTGAACTGTCACTTGAGATCTGTAGTATTCTTAATCGATGTAAAATTGTTCAATTTGGATGTGTTGCTCAAAGCATGAAGGCCAATACAGCATCGAATTCATACATTCTGCTGTTTTGTAAATAATAAATAATCTGAACACATCTCATTGAACTCTTCCTTAACATCAAAATTGCCAGATTCATGTAATCTACATTGTGTATTAGTGCTATGTAAAAACAGTATGTTGGAAGTAGAAACCTAAATTACAGAGCACGATGTGGTAGAAATCTCAATAATCTGATTTTGATTTATTTTAATATATATTTTTTAGTTTATTTTAGTTTAATAAGTTATTTCAGTGTAATTAATATACAACGATCATTGCCAAGAAATGAACGTATTATGTAACAGTTTATTGCGGAAAATGATTTCGAGAAGGGGGACTCAATAATTTTTTCTCGGTTTGTCAGATTATCTTATTAAAGTCAACTTTGTTACTTGTGATTTATAGCTAAGCAATTGTTTTACTTCTGATCTCCTGCTTCCAAGCTTAAAAGATATATTTTCTCATTTATCAGCTAATAAATTTTAATTTTCTTAAAATATTAAAAAATGCATCTGAACAATCTTCTTCATTTTTCCCGATGACAGATAAAAACATAATAAATTCATACCTCATTTTTAATATCTTCTTTTTAATTGTGAAGTAATGAAGTAATTAAAAAGTACCTTTTTATTCATAACCAACAATCACCAATACTAAATTCCTAAATCTTTTACTAAATGTCGACTTTTATAAACAATAAAAAGAAACCTTCTGTAAAGTAGCACAAATTGAGGAACTGGAAGATTTATTTCATTTTTTTGGCTTAATTTTAGTTTTTAGCGCAATAGATAATTTAAAATACTATGTAGAGATTAGTCTTTTAGCGTACAGTAACATTATTTTTTAACCTCAAATAAGTATCATTTGTAAATTGCTCGAATGTGAACGGACTCAATTCGAGAAGTGATCAGTTGATGAATAAATTATATTCTTATTTCGGAAGTAGGCATGCGTTGGTGGCGTGTCGTCTGCGCGCAGGACGTTGCGCATGTCGATTGGAAAAGAACTCGTTTCAGAGTTCCGTCAGTGGCGAAATGATGCGCATCACCCTCCTTCGACATCTGACATGAAATTCGCGCTCTTCGTTTAATTTCGGATTAAAAGATCAAGAGAAAAACAGATGGAATGTGACAGGTGGGAAATTATCAATGTGTCAATGTAAGTTTTGACTGTTTTTCGCTTAAACGATTTCAATTGTTACTTACGATGTACATCGTTACAATTTGATAGCAAAATTATAATTTTGCTTGATTTAAAGCAACGTAAGTTATATCTACATATAATGATGATGGTGATAGAAATAATAATAATAACAATAACCTTTCTTAAACTTTGATATTTAAAATAAAAGTATCTTCTCTCTTCTTTGATAAGTATTTAAGTACTTATCTTCTTTCTTCTTTGATAAGTATTTAAGTACTTATCTTCTTTCTTTATTTTACATTTTTCTTATTAAAAATAATAAAGAGAGAAGTATTTATCTTCTTTTAGTATTAAGTATTTATCTTATATTTTAAAGTATTTATCTTGTCTCTTTTCTTTTATCTTCTCTTGATATTTAAAATAAAATAAAGTATTTATCTTCTCTCTAAACTGAATTAATATTTAACGGTACTTATTACAGACACACATGGTAGAAAACTTAACTTTCTAAAAGAGGTGACAAAGGCTATGCAATAAAATGAGAAAACTGTAATTTAAATACTCTTTTATTTTTTAACATTTATGTAATGTCTTTTTTGGTGAAATTTTTCTTGTCAAATAGAATCCACATCTTATACATAGTGCAATATTTATACAAACATCTTATTTTGATGGTATCAAATATTATTATAGTACAAGAATTCTAAGCTGTATCCCCAAATAAAAGTAATGAATATTAATTCACGAATTAGAAATTTTGTATTTAATACATTTATTAAATCCAATTCTATTGGCATCCTAAGTAAGGCACTTTAATAAGAGTTTATTTTACCAAAGTGTTTAGTATTTGCTGATAAAAGAATTCCTATTTTGTGCTAAGGGAATGCTAAGTGCTCATATGTTTCAATTCAGTTCATTATTCAGTTATTATTTCTGTTCAGTTCTACGCTAAGTGTTCATAGATTTGTATTCAGTTTTATATATTATGTAATTTAACTTTAGCTGAATGGAGAATAATTATTAATAATCAGTGAACCTGATTAATGTGTTCTAAAGTGAATTAATCAAAATTGGGCTATTATAAACTTCCAACAATCTGTATCTGAAAATTCTTACCCGTATTTTAATAAATGCTATTTTAAGATTATATTTTCAAGATTTTTTTCCCCTTTTGATAATTTCATCAAGCAAGTGATGTTAAAAATTTTGTTGTTTAGAAGGGAACTGAAAGTTAAACTGGAAAGAAAAGAAAAGAAAAATCGTAACTTAATTAGGCTTTTATGAGCATGCGCCTTATGATTTTTAGGAAACTTTATTACTTTCTATTTCTTACAGTTATTACTTTCTATTTTCACTAGTTCATATGCATGTTTCCAAATAATTATATTTTAATAAACGTGAGATACAAAATTCACTTTAAATAAATGCATGAGATCAGAATCTGATTAATTTTTATGGTTGCATTTTAAGTTTTACAATTCATACCTTAAACTACTACCGAATAATTTTCCTGAAACATGAAATTATAAAATAATTCAGTTTTTGAGTATTAACGGGTGATTTAATATTTGTATCCTATAAAATAGCTTAAAAATATGAGTAGTTAAATAAGTTTTACTAAAAATTGTTTATAAAATCACAGCTATCATATTTTACCCTATATTGCCTATTCATATAAAAATACTTTTTTTTTACGAAAACCATGATGTGGAGTTTTGTCTACTGTCTAATGGTTTGGTTACCTTTCTCTTTTAATGTTTTTGTCTTAATTTTAATGTCAGCTTGCTTTTACTAACCCAGTATTGCTGTGAATCGAAATTTGCCACTAATAGATCGTTTCGTAATTAATATTTACAGTAGCATCGAAATTTGATTAATACTTTTGAGGGCACTTGTTAGCTTTTATATTTGATCTTGTCTCTATTTAGAATAGCTTAATTTAAATAAAACGTATTCCAGATAATTTAATAGTTCCACCAGGTTACTCGCAGAAGATACTTTAAATTTCTTGAAACTCGCTACTCATGGCAATCGTACAGGAATGTTTCATCAATCAATCATGGTTCATTTTCTTATTTCTTATTTCTTAAACGTTTAAAAATGAGCAGAGAGATGTCTTGCGGATTTCTTTGCTCATAATGAAGAGGGACCTTACCGGTTTGACCTCGAAATTGATTTAGATCTTGACGTAAATCTATGCCAAACTCAATTGCTATGTACTACTAATTTTATTTATAAGCAGAGGTAGATAAGAAGGAAACTTTTAAAGGCTATCTGGAAGCGAAACATTCCAATAATGAAATATAAAATCAGAAAAAAAAATTAATTAACCAAAATAATATGCTCAAAAAGTATTTCTATGTTGCTGTGCTAGAATTCATACTGTTGATTCAATTATATGCTATATAAAATAAATTTATTATGTATTTCTAGATTAAATTATGTAATTATTTTATATCAAAACGCTAAATTCATGTAGGTTAAATATTCAAGTAATTGAAATTAATTTTATTTCTTTCTAAAACGTTTTCGATAATTTTGACCTTAAACTACAAATTTTAAGAACGTGCTTTAAATAGCGTTTAGAAAAACTGAAATAAAAAAAAATTAACTCCTTTATTCGCAATTATTATTCAGCTAAAAATATAAATTATATTTAATTATTAAATTGTAAGTGTCAGATTTTCAATTAACGCTACCTACAATAATATTAAAAAATAATGGAATATGTGCTTTTAATTTAATTGTTTTCCTCTGAAGCAAATTTATGGAAAATTTATATTTCATTTTGAAAAAGCTTTTCTGAAGCCTTTTTGATTCAAAAATCCAAAGATTTGTTGTAATTGGCTCATTCTGTTATGGATTTGTCACAGTGATTGATAAGCTGAATTTTTCCTTATCTTTAAATCGAACGAATTCTATAATAAGTTAGAGAGTTTCATGCAAATGTGAGCGTAATACATAGTTTCAAAACCCTCTTTGGTAATAATCACTTAAACCCAAGCAGAGGCACACCGTTAACAGATGAGATGGTCAAAACATTACTTCGCTGAGCAGATGGATTACGAATTTCATAAATGAGTAACATCATTACGATAACTGCAGGAAATCCCCATACACAACTGGACATGAAGGCACATCAATATGAGGAAGTGCTCTCTATGAATCTTTTAGGGATTCATAAAAGATTCTAAGCATGATACAAAGGTTATAATGATATCATCTTTTTAATATGCTCTTCATGCGCCATTTATGATAATTTTTTTTATCGTGGCTCCTTGGGAATGCATGAGTTATAAAATATTTTTATGTTACATTTCAAATTATACTCTTATTTATGTGCATTAAGGCATCAGCAAATCAACTTCCATTATTTATATAATAAAAAATTAAAATATGATGAATTTTTTAATCATAAAAAGGTAAAATACAAAGCAGAAAGGGGGGATTGCTGAAATAGGAAGATGTAAAATTTAACATCGAACTAGCTAGTACCCGAAGGCTACACAAATCAGTTTAAACCGAAGTTGGCTCAAAATTTAACCAACGTGGATATTCACTATTGGCAATTATAATGCAAGGTCGACGAATACAAATTTTATCTAGCAACCTAGTTAACGGAAGGGAGAAGTACAGTAAAGATCCAGATCCAAACATTATATAGCTAGTTAATTAGCGTATAAGGTATTTCTCACACCTTCCTAACGTGTCTTCGTGGGGTAGTGGTCAGTACTGAGCCGTACACTGAGCCGGTACTCAAGAGGTCCGTGGTTCGATTCTCGTCGAAGGCGGTTGCTAATTTTTCCTTTCTCCTGCTTCCAAAATCATCCTAATGTCTCTACAGTGGCGCCCGAACTAAAGGGTGTTGGACGAGGATTCTCCACACCCAGGATTTGGCGATTGGGTCCCCTAAAAACCCCAGTCCCCCTTGAAAAGTGTGAGTACATAAGGTATTTCTCCCACCTTCCTAGCGTGCCTTCGTGGTGCAGTGGTCAGCATATTGAGCCGGTATTCCAGAGGTCTGTGGTTCGATTCCCGGCGAAGGCGGTTGCTAATTTTTCATTTCTCCTGCTTCCAAAAAAATCCTAAAATCTCTACAAGCATAAAGAATCTTTATAAATTAAACAGGCTTATGCATTTGACAATGCTATTAAATTAACACATTTCTACATTTAGGCTCCCACGCTTGTCGTATTCCTGATATAAACACTTGTACATGAATTCTGCAAAAGGAATTATTTAATCTATTGTTCCCATTAAACTTTATGATGAATTATTTTTCTTATTTTAGTTCATCAATTATTTTACATTTTAAATAACAGCTAATTTTTAAAAACCTTTGTTTAAGTTTTTTATTTTTACCTTTTTTAAACTGAATAACACGTTGTCAAACGAATTAGTCAAGTGAAAATTCGTTTTTCAATAATGAATTCTGCTACGTCAAATGATCGAAAATTGCCAAACATTCAGAAACGAAAGTGAAATCTCATAAGAACTTCATTTAAAAGATTTTTTCTGGTTTATCCGATGGTGAAAACATCAAAATTTTGTAGTTTCAGCTTAATCTTCAAAAGAAGAAATATGTAAAATTTTATTCCCACATTAAATTTAATAAAATCTAAATCTTATTTTGAAAAATACTCGTTCAGCACATTGTATTGTTATCCATAAACTGTTGCGTGTACTATGTTTTAAAAGCACTGCATTTCTGTTTTGAAAACATTACTGCTCAGTTTTGAAAGCATTACATCTCAGTTTTGAAAACATTACTATCTTTTACTAGCTTTAACTCGCACTCTTCGGAAGAGTTTTGTTTCAAAATCTTTGAAAATTACAAATCTTTATAAGAGCTACATTTTTGGATGTCAGAATTTTACAGTTATGTAAAGGAATATAATATTATGTATCCCAATAAAGTAAGTCTTAAAAAATTCTATGAGAAATGTATATAAGCTAGTGAAATGCAAAATTTTAAAAATTAGCGCGGTAGATTTCATTATGACGCAGTAACATCCTAATTTTAACATCCTAATTTTAACATCCTAATTTTAAAATAATGTTTCCCAACAATGCCGAAGGGAGAAGTTTTCTGTGGGATTGCACCAGATTAAAAATATATATATAATATCTCTCATTTATTATTTTTTATTATTCTTGTTTTATACCAGGGCGAAGAGTTTGATTTAAAATCCTTGAAAAGTTTAAACTTTTGTAATTGTTACGTTTTCAGATGTTTAAATTCTAAGATCATAAACACCAAATAGTCTAAAAAATTAAGCGATTTTCGAAAATTCATCAAAACGCCAGAAAACGAGTTATAAATTTACGAGTAATACAAGTTTCATTTAAATAATTTTTGCAGCTTTATCTGATAGTACAACAGTAAACTTTTGAGAGTTTTTTTTTTTTTTTGGTTAAACGGAGATATTTGTAAAAAATTTTTTAAATTTTAAATTTAAAGAAATCGAAATCGAGTTTTGAAACTATTGCTTTACCATATTGCATTGTCGTCCACAAACGGTGTGTGTACATAATTTGAACTTGATAGCTCATCAAAAAGTAGATTTAAAATCAATGCGTTCTTCCGATCGTAGCGACATACACCATTAGCGAATTAAATAAAAGTTTTTTAGTAGAAAGTGAAATGCATTCGATTCATAAGTAATGCAAAAGCAAAATGGAATAAAATATGCCGTTATAATTAATCTCAAATTAATTTTGGAATAAAACGCGTGGAAAGAACAAAAGCATAGTGGCAAACTGCTAGAAACAAGTTGGCAAAATACACCAAAACAAAATATAAAATGAAATTTACATCTTTCGCTGCATTATTATCAGAGGACAGGTGCAGCGAAAAGCAAATTGGTAAAACAGCTTGTTTCTGAACCAAAAAAGATACCAATTATTGTTTAAAATTACAATTTAAAATTATCTTTGAAAAGCGCTCAAAGGAATTTCTGTCCTTGAAAGTCCAACCCCTATAGGCCTAAGTATTTCAAATTTATAGCTTCAAAAAATTAGCATCAAAAACAAATTTATAGCATTAAAAACAAAAAAATTGCTAAGTACTTGTAAAAACAAATTTACAAGAATACTTTTAGTAGATCGAGTCCAAAAATAATAATCCAGTTGTTGGAAAAAAAAAAAAAACAATATGCAAAGATTAGCCTAAAGGGCGTTGTCCCAGAAGGGCTATTAATTTCGTTTTGGTATTTTGTGGCGTTTCACTATAAACGGCTTTTCACTTTTCAAATTGTTGTTACCAAATATTATCGTCCTGTATTATATTTAAAGAAATTAAATAATGAAGAATCTGCATAAATGTATGTATGCTTCTCTCATTGTGATAAAACAACGGTACCTAGAGCCATCAAATTTTGAATGACGTAGTTCTGCACTCGAATATGGGCATCTAGAAACCCAAATGGCTGAATGAAGAAAAAATGGAAGAAAAAAAAAAAAAAAAAAAAAAAAGATGTTTTAAACATGAAACCTATCAAACATGCAAAAATTCTTACAATCTGCAAGAATGTTTGGCTATAATTTGATTATATTTTAAATTATATACAACTACATATCTGTGCTAGCAAGCCGGCATCTATCATCAGACTATCGCTTCAAGAATCGTCATCGTTTCGTCCAAGCCCTTGGTGGCAGTTGTTGGACCGGTTTTTTTCCTCTTCGCTACTGGGAGTTCAAGGGTGAAGGACGGGCTTCGGCCTGTCTCTTCACTGACTGTCTCTTCACCTACAGCCGTGTCATGATGCACGTTTAACTTTCCTGAAAAGTCCGATAACTGTAGTTTTTTATTGTATATCTTCATTCTATATGCAGTTGCTGAAAATTCATCCTGGGTGGAATGATGTTTTAAACCAAGAATCATAAAAGATCTCATTGTGCAATTTAAGACTCATCCATTGTCTAATCGCCACGTGGTGAGCTGCTCCAAATTAATTCACTGGTAGAAGCTTCAAAATCAAAAGAAATTTCAAGATAAGTATATTCCTGGTCTACATATTTCTTCGATTCCAGATATTTCGTGATCTATAGAAAGTGATGCAAATGGATAGTGCTCTGTAGTATATCGATAAACGAATGGACGCTCTGTATTTATAGTAGGACTATAGTTATGATCTGATATTTAATTTTCTTGTTCATTTGTGTGAGCTCAGCAATAAAATTTTTGATAGGAAAGATAAATAGTAGATGAATAACTTGTATTTTCTTCTTCAACTATCACGAAGTCTGGGGTAAGTACTTTATTTTGCTATCCTCTGTGGGTCACATATTTTATCCCTGTCATTCGGGTTATTGCGGGAACAACGTGATGTACTCTTAATCACTGTCATAATTTCATCGCTGATAAAATTGATATTCAAAATATTGGTTATCACTTATACACCTGAATAATTATATTAAATATTTCTCATAGCTTACAGAAATTAACACATTTCTCATTACATAAGAAATTAAAATATATAAGTATTTTTACTGCTACAAATATTTTCACTACATATAGCTCTTCTTAATAATATTTTCACTACAATATCTACAAATATATATATATATACAAATATTTACATAAATTTTCAAAAATATGTTATGAATTTTTATTCAGCATAGAGGCAGCAAAGCTTTTCATAGGTCTTACACGGAAAAAAGATGTTTCCTTTTTATGTACTCAATCGAGATGAAATTATACTTTATATATAATGCCTTTATGAAAAATGTCGTTTTAAAACACACACCTGTCAAGATCATTGGGAAGGATTAATTTAGGACAGCTGCAGATCAATCTTCCGCAGTAACTAAAGCCGTGTAAAAGAAAGTCAACCTTTAAATAAAAAGGGCAGTCAACAGTCAAAAATATTCATGCTTAATTTTACGGAAACGATTGAACGGAATGTTTTATGGTCCTTTCGCACTGTATACGCCAAATTAAAACTCGAAGGTGGAACTAAAATTATGGTACTTGAGGAAAAACTGCATAAAAACGAAAAACATTTTCCTTAACATCTAAAAAAAAATAAAACATGAAAAAATATCATCACAGAAAGACTGAAAAAAAAAGCATTATGTGTTTAAAAGCCCAAAAAATTTAAGTCAAAACTAGCAGTGCTTGTTCTACCTCAATTTTACTCTGCTTCATGTTTTTTCAATTTAAGCTCTGTATAATATTGTACGCATGTATATGAAAAACCCTGATTGCTGACTATTGCTTTCATTTAAATGACGAAATGCCCGTATGTTTATTAATTTTTCTTTTTGATGGGAGATGACTTTTTAAATTTATATATTTTTTATTTTTAAGAATTGAATGAAATGTGCAAAATTTGCTTAGAATTTATTCTCATTGTAATATTAATTTCGCTGTTAAAGTTTCTAATATATTTTACAATGCGCAATGATTTATTTCATTTTTAATTTTAAAGTACAATCCTGTTCAATGAATAAAAAGAACTTTGCATTTAAAACAAAAATGTGTGATACGTATAACAATAATAAAATATTATTATAACTGTTATAGTTAAAAATGAAAATTATTTACTAACTACATAGGTAAATAATATACACAAAACTGTATTTGATAATGTACAATGTATAAAAATTCAAGAGGCGGCAGAACAATCTTCACGAAACATAAAGAAAAAAAAATAGAAAATTTTTTTTAACTAATCCAGAGGTTTTATTTTGAAATATATCAAGCTCAAATTAAATTTCTTTGCAGAGGAATTACTACTTGTTAGTCCAAAGGGATTTCAGTCCCGAAGGACTATTGCTTTAGTTTTGGCATTTTGCGTCGGACTCATAAACGTCGGTTCACTTTTCAAACTGTTGCCACAAAATGTTAGACTCCTGCATTATATTTGAAGAAATTAAATAATGAAAAATCTACATATATGATTGTCTATTTCTCGCATTGTGATAAAACAATGGTACATAGAGCCATCGAATTTTGAATGACGAAATCCTACTGCGAATATGGGCATCTGAAATCCCAAATTTGGAATTTGTTTATTATAGATTTTATATTTTGTAAAACTTTAACGAATTTTTGATTTACAAACTCAATGCTTTAAAAGCGAGAAATGGCAACGTTATATAGAAAAAAAATACTTTTATCTCCAGCTCGCGAGACTGTGTATATCGGAAATTCTAAAGATATGTTTAATTTAACATTATTTTGCGATATTGCTCTTGAACAGAATTTTATGGTTTAAGTGCAAAGAACATGATATTTAATAAATAAAGGTAACACTCAAAACGTTAAAAAAACGCCCCTTTGGACGTAATTTAAAATCTGAAAAATTTCAGATTTTTTTTATTTATTTATATTATTTTTTAACAGAGAAAAACAGAAGAACATTATGCATACAAATAATCGTTAATTCTTTCAAGTAATGCAAATGGAAAATGTGTGCCATTTAGCAATACATTTAAGAGCAGAAGTGTAGGAAATAGCAAATATGTTACTGGGAATAGAGCAACCAATAATGCTAATAAACATGCGCGATTTATTTTCGAGACTTTCTACGCTACATTTAGCTGATAAACTTTAACTGTCAAAATATGATTCCAGTTTACTTAATCTTAATGGAGGTCAATGTCACTGGTGACCGGTCAAAGCCTACTTCATAGAAGAACTAATCGATTGTGTTTTACCTGTTTGCAAATTATTCAACCGGCATCGGCGCTGAGGTACTATTTTGGCAGAATAATGATGTTCCTGTTGCCAAGGCAATTATCTATTTTTGGAGGACTCAGCTCGGGAGGGGAGACTGTTAGTAAAGTCATCGTTCTAAGCACATCGTTTAACCCAAAACTACAAGGGTTACATTGTATCATTACCCAGAATGAGAGTTCGGTGTCTCTCAAACAAATGATCACTTCTTATCATTTGGTACGAAGAGCTCCAAAGTTTGATATTCTGAGTAGTAAGTAAATTATTTCCTTCTACACTTTAAGCAATTCTTTTTGCTACAGTTTATTGATCTATAAATTAAATTATTATTTGATAAATTAATCAGCTGTTGATTTAATTTAGATTCTTGTAAATCGCAATCACCTGAAGTTATAGATGCTGATATTTTTATCACAGCATTCACCTTTAAATAATTTTCATCTATTTGTGTTCGATAACATGTAATAAATTTTGCATTTTAATATATGTTTTTAGTTAAGAAATAGGAACAAATATTATTGCATTTTAGAAAGCTCAAAAACTTTCATTACCATACTATTATTGCAGATATGCAGGGTGTTTATAAAGTCCCGGACCCATTTTGATGTTTAACAACTCATAAAATAATGAAGATATAAAAAAACTTATGGTATTTATTGATGGAATAACTTATATATTTTCCTTTTCAGGTTTTAATATCTTTACTTTTGTAAATATCGTCTGCGTGTGTGATTAATTTCAGATAATTTCATTTTCCAGTCTAAATATATGTACTTTTCTAAATATCGTCTGCTTATTAATTGCATTTTCTCTTTTTTGTTTCTGGCAACTACTGCAATGTTACGGACTTTTTCCTTTGGGTATTTGTAAAGGATAACGTTTACAGGAGGAGAGTATCGAAAATTGATGACCTAAAAGCCAGAATTACAACCGCAATAGCCTCTGTGGATGCCGACATGCTTGCCGGTACCTGGCGTGAAATTGAATATCGACTTGATATTCTCCGTGCGACGAATACGGGCACACGTGGAAATTCATTGACAAGGGTCATGAAACTTTTTGAGTCTATTTAATTATTTATGTTATTAATTTTAATCTATCTTTATTATTTTATGAGTTATTAAACATCAAAATGGGTCCGGGACTTTATAAACACCCATACTTTTGTATCTACATAATATTCTACGTATTTTGATTAGTAAGCACGTTCGGTATAATATAACTTATCTTTTAATAATAGGAAATAAGTCGCCAAGTCCCAAACAGTGGAAAAAATTCTCCAATTCTTTAATTAGAAAAAAGTAATAAAAATCCGAAGGCTTTCAGATTTTATATTACGGCCAAAGGAGCTTTTTTTTAACATTTTATGTGTTACCTTTATTTATTAAATAGCATGTTCATCCCACTTAAACAACAAAATTAAGTTCAACAGCGATATCATAAAATATTTAGAATTTCCGATACACAGTTTCGAGCACTGGAGATAAAATGTTTTTTTCCGTATAGTTTTGCCCTTGCTCGCTTTGAAATCGTCGAGTTTGTTACTTAAGAATTCGTTAAAGGTTTACAAAAAATAATTATGCTGATTATAAGACATATAATAAGGCAAATTCCAAGTTCCAAATCTGGGATTCCAGATGCCCATACTCGAGTGCAGGCCTATTTATTCAAAATTTGATGTCTCTAGGTACCATTGTTTTTTCACAATGCGAGAAACATACATACATTCATGCAAAAATACATTATGCATAAAGAAATCAAACATGCTTCATTGTTTGATTTCTTTAAATATAAATCAGGGCTCTAATATTTGGTAGCAACAATTTCAAAAGTGAATCCTCGTTTACAGTGAAACGCCACAAAATGCCAAAACGAAATTAATAGCCCCTCTGGGATAACACCCTTTAGGCTGATAATTATTTTATGAATATGTATTTAAAAGTAATAAGATAAGAATAAGTAAAATTATGGAAGGAGTTATACGCTATATGAAACAAAATAACAGAATTTTGATTCTTAACGAAAATTTTACTTTTTCGAAATTATTTTCGTAAAGTACTATTACTAACAAATATTAGTAAATCTTTCCATGTTAAAAGATTTCACAAAAATGGGTACTGCTTATGTTAAAGCTGAATTATAGGCCTTCGTTTCGTGTTTAATGTTTAAAACATCATCAAAGATTCTCATATGATGCTCTTTGTTCTTTGTTCATCAAATAGTGAACTATACACGATTTTACACACTTCCAATTGCCAAGAAGAAATGTAAGATGTAAGACGACTTATCGTTCTATTTTGTCTTCTAAAATTTCACAAACTCAAAAGAATGCTTAAAACAAATAAACGCTTCGGACAGTACGTTAGCTGTATAGTATAAGCCTATACTCATAGAAAACATAAAAGAAAGTTAAACCAAAACATTAAATTCTAAAGTGCTAAACTCCTAAATGAGCTTTGACTCTGCTTTAAATCTTCCACGAAGCAAATGCAGCTAACAAAAATAAAATCGATAAATCAGTTTAGAACCGGACGGCTGTAATAGAGTAACTGGTCAGCGATAGCTACCAAAGTTTTTCTCCCAAACTCAGGAGCTCTGCATTTATATACTTTACCTAATTTATATGTTGTTGGGATTGAGAAAAGAGAAATGATAATGTAGGAAAATAATAACATAACTGGGTTAATTCACGTAACACCCTAGTGGGATTGTTGAGTGTAAACAATACACCAAGCGCCTGCATAGCGAGAAACGGGAAAATGTAGTTATATCCTCTCAGCAATGCAACCAGCGCTCTTAAGAGCACCACATAAGGAAAGCCAATAATTCTTTAATTACACCTCAAAAGCCTGCAATGGGGAAGGTAATAATTCTTTACACATTTTATATGAATGTCTTCTTTTCAGAATGACTTCATTAATTTATTGCCATTAAGTTCTTAATTAATTAAAATGAAAACATCTTAATTTTCTACGCTAAATTGTATCTGACGTTTTTATCATTGAAAGTTTACATCCATCTCGCTTTGTCATTTTCATTATTGCTGGTTTATGCTTCAAATTCTTTGCATAATTACACTTGTTGTATAATGTTTCAGTAATTAAAACAACTTAAGTAATTTCCAGAATGAACAGAAAGAGGATTTACGAATGAACGGAGGTTTTTCACATTACAGTTTAAAGCCGAGATTTAAAAGTGTTTCCTGCCCTTATTGTAGTTTCCCAGTTTTAATGCATGAATTTAGGTTTCATTTTAGAATGAAAACAAGACTGTTCTAGATTACCATCTTCTCCTGAAACTTCCCAGTTGCGTAAATGTTTCATATCTCTAATCCCTTCTACGCTACAGAGAACTGACTACCTGAACCATTTACTGTGGTATAGTCAGAGCAGATCAATAGGAAGCGGAAATCCAGTGGATTGCAATATGAAATATTGATGACCTAGTTGAAAGTTTTATGCCCCAATCTCTTTGCTGTGCTTGATTTATAACGTCTGCCATCAGTAGTCTTCCTGCCACAAACTGTAACTGTTTAGTTGAAAGAGGAAAGTTATGTTTTCTGCTAACAAATGTTATACAATAGTTACAGCGGGAATATCTGATCACGAACGTCAATAATAGAGAAGCAAATTAAAACAAAAATTTAGTTAATGACGCATAAAAGGTGCAGCTAAGTTAAGTGATTTATTTACGATAGGAAAAAAATCGTCACTCTGATGCCTAAGACGTAAAATGTATCAATATTTTGATAATAAATTTGTATGCAATTATATTAAGTATATCAAAAGCTAATAATCGTAAATCGAAGATCAATGATATTTAATGATGCGTCAAGTTTCAAAATGCGAAACTTTTTGGCGCACAGCAACGCAATATATTCGTTTTTGTTTCTCAGACCAAAAGCTTCAGCAGAGTCAAAAGTGCTAGAGATATGGTTTGTTTTTCCCGCATACCAAAAGGGTCTACAGTGAAAGTAGTTTGAGAGGCTTATGCAAGCTTTTTGGTACTTTCGCATTCCGAAAGAAAAGAGTAAAAGCGTAAAGTACAAAAAAAAAAAAAAAAAAAAAAAAATTAAATAAATAAATCAGGTATTGCATAAAACGTGCATACAATACTTAAATTTTACATGATTTATTTAAATTTTGTTAATTTTTAAAAGGTAGTAAAAATTTATTTCTGAGATCTTGTAACATGATTATCTGGACTAAAAAGGTTAAAGATATTTAAAATTTGCGGCTTATATAAAACAATTAAATGTCTGAACTTTGCATTTATATGCATTTAAAGTACTCACAGCAGTTTTTCAGAAGAAATAAAAATACTGCATTGTAATTAAGATTAAAACGCAATTTGAACATTGCAATTTGTTCTCAGTGACACATTTCCTGAACAACAATATGTGGAGAAGTAATTTGTGTAACACTTTTTTTTTTCAGTATAATAAATCTCAGAATTAATTAATGTTCACCTTTTAAATACCTCGAAGGAAAACACTTTGGGGGTGCTTATTGTTATCAGTTAATGAATTTCATATCATAGCCACAAAGAAAATATTGCCGCTTCAGAGAAATATTTTTAAAAACGTAGAGCATATGGGATTCAGTGAATTAAACATACAACTACGTCTTGAATAATCAAATCAATACTTTATGAAATAAGGAATGAAATCTCTAAATTGATTTAATTTACGATGAAATACTGACGTATCAGTTCTTTTCTTTACCATTGGCTTTGCTATTTTGATCAGCTCATTGTAAATATAAGATTTCCTTTTCTATACTTTTATTTTCTAGAGATTTGCGGGGGGTGATTACAAATTATTAGTACGATTTTGATGCCCTTTAATTAATGTTCTAAATACAAAGAATATTTTGTATCTTCAATTGGAGTTCAATTTGAATGTCCAATTAAATTTTTTTAGGGAGAAAGGCTATAAGTCTGCATTAGGATTTCAATGATAGAAAGATCCTCCGTAAAACTTTCAGGGGTATTGATTTATCATTCCCTTCATTACATTTTAGAGTCAATCAATTGTGGTGGGTTTCAGCTGATAAAAAGCTCTAACATCAGGAGAATTCGCAGGAATACGTTGGAAATATATATGTTACGGTGAAACACCGAAATCTGGAGAATGTCGACTTTCACCGGTGAATGTCAACATAGTCGCTTGGTGTATGTCCGAAATATTTTCCAAATACTCTTATTTCTGACTTACACCGGTGAATGTCGACATTCACCATGTACTAATAGTGAATGTTGAACATATAAGAATATTATATTTCCTTCTTCATTCGCGAAAATACGCACTTGAGACTCAGAATGAGAACTGAAGAATATAAGAATTTAAAACACACACTACATTCAAAATGAGAAAGGAAAATAATGGAAGTTATAAACTTACCAAATTATGTGATTCAAATCTTATTTATTGCAACGACTTAAACTATTATGACACTTTGAATTGCACAAGAGGCCCTTGCTTTTACAACTGCATTTATTTGTGGAACGCTTCCTTTTGGAATGGCTGCGTGTACATATACTCCTCTCTTTTCGACCTACACCAGCCCATATCTGTGATTGTCGACATACACCGGTGAGGGTCCGAATGTACAAGAATGTAAAGAAATATTCGATCTTTCACCGACGTATTTGGTGAATGTTGACATAGTCGTTATTTTTTGAAGTACGACCTGTTCATTTGTCTCGATCACATTGCGCTCTGTTATTGTTGTTGGAATATAGAAAAATAATTTCTTCTCTAAATATCGGAAGTAAAAGTTTCTTTACGTTCATTTGATTTTAACATTTTCCCCAATCTTCTTATTTTTAATTTTCAGTTGTAAAAGAATTCTGCAACGATCATAAAACCCTTACTGAAACTGTCTTTGCATTGACAGAATCAAGGTTTGCACATATTTTCCTTTTGGTTTCGACATAAATAAACCTTCTTGTTGCACTCATTTATTGAAAACCATGCTTGATCAAGGGACACAATGTACAATGTAAAATATTTCCATTAATCTCCTTCTAATTAAAATTATATCTTTTTACTTCTTCGTACGAAGTAAAGAAAGTATAGTTATCACGAAAAATTCCGGGTACCATTATCAGGTTCTGTGTTCCTCCTTACTTGCTTTGGAAACATTTACTATCCTGACTCGGAACAGGGAGCTTACTAAAGCTATGTTCAATAAATTTGGGAAGTAGACAATACACACAAGAAGGGTATACGAAACCCTTTATTTTTCTCTCTTTACAATGATTTCCGGACTTCGGAATACAGACACCAACCACTTGTGGTCTGAACGTAAGAATATAAAAATATTAACTAAACTCTAACTAAACTTAACTTTAGATTAATCAAACAAGTGCCTACTCCAAGATTGGCCGTATATTAGCAAAAAGCCGTATGTAGTACAGAGAACTGCTAACACTACGATACGTTTAAAATTATCAAGAGGATTAAACCTCTGGCCTTGAAGGCAACCAGCAACCGAGTAAAACTACTATGGCAAGCGGCCTGCTTCTAATAGCTCCTTCCTCTCTCTTGCTTGGCAAAAAGCCACAACTTAAGTACTTGGCGTTCGCAAGACAAATTGCATAAATAAGTTAAAGCTTTTAATTCTGGCCGGAAGTAGAAAATAAGAAGTGATAGTAAAGATTTAAAATAAAATAAACGTTAGTAAAACTTAGGATCCTTACACCATATTTCAACAAAAATATCCATTTTGACAGCTATCGAATGCAATTTAACGATGTTTTTGCGTGCCATTTGTACGTAAAGACAGAATAAAGGACTCGTTTTCCATAAACGAATTAAAAATCTGATTTAAAATGAATTTAGAATAGATTTTTTCGTGGCTTCTTCACGTACGTAGATACGCATGTATGTATCTTCGAGAACTCAAAAACGAGTAGCCTCAGAACGTTGAAATTTTGTATACGGGACTGCTATAACACGCAGTTGTGCACCTCTATTTTTACTTGCAGTCAGCCGCACCAAATATATATATATATATATATATATATATATATATATACCCACTCTGTGACTCGGCTCAGTGAGCTCAGAGGTTTTTATTCTTATATGTTGGTAAATTGTGCATTTTTTGCTTTCAAACTTATTGAACTGTGTTTTTCGTATCTTCTGGTGAAGGGTTGGTTTAATGCCTTTAGTTAATCTACATGTAATAATTCTTGTATTATGAACAATTTAAAAAGGTTTAAGGACGTCTAAAAGTTGCTTGATTCTTGTTTCCTATAGCAGTCATATTTGTTTAGATTTGAAACTTAGCAGAATAGTGAATTAAGTTAGAAGTGAATTTCTGCACCTGCAGTGTCCTTTTGCCGAGTCGGACCAAGAGGAAACTTTTAGTTTTGTGTACCAAAAAGGCTGCCTTCTAGCTTGCTGGCTGAATTGCTTGTTTTGGGGTAGAAACTGTAACTTTCTTATAAAATTGTTTTTTAATTGTTTTAACTATATTTGATTTTTTTATGTTTTGCTATATCTTTCAAATTTTAATAAAAATGTTTTTAATTTTTATATATTTTTGCCTTTTCGTGAAGTGAGAACTGAATTAATTGAATAAGAAATATATATCTAATGAAGTTTGAGGAAATAAGTTTAAATGAAACGCGGAAAAAATGAGTATAATTTAATATTCCGTACAAGGAAATCATATGGTGTAAGCATCAGCTTTTTTAAGTTGTAAATACTGATGAATTATTCTATTTATTTAAAGACTCCTTAATTAATTTCTGCGTCAACGAGGTTTGTTTTGTTACCTATAATTTAACTTAAGAAACGGTAGAAACATAGCGTACTATTTTCGGGTATTCGTTTGAAGTTCTTTTTCCAAGTAGAAGTAGTGATTAAGGTTTCTGCTTCCCGACTATTAAATTTTGATTATTTTGCACTCAGAAATTTTAATACCATGCATTTTACAATTTTTTTTGCATTACGAAACAGGAACATTTCTATTCGGAAAGCGCCGAAACACGTCATTCAATTCACAGCTTGTTTACATGCAACATTTTGAAAGAAGAATAAACTTAGAAATTTAAAAAAACAGACCATATTTCTCATTTCAAACAATGTTGCCAGATACTTTTACTCCAAAATATTTGCTTTTTTTAATTGTTCATCGAAATCTTTCTAAAAATGTGTCAACACCCTCTGTACTTTTTAAACTACTTAAAAATGATGTATGCTTATCTTAATATTGCTTCAGGTGTTAAACTGAAATTTGGATATAAATATAATATCCCAGTTCCTCTTTAATCTTAAGATGTTAAACAACTTTAATTTCTTATTTTTGTAATTTTTTAAGCTTTATTATTCATTAAAATAATTTATGAATTATAAATTCTTTGTGTATTAGATTATATAAATTATAAATTCTTTGTGCATTAGATTGCAAAATAAAGTCTTAAAGTCGCTCTTTTTAATTTCTTTTTAATTTCGCTCTTGTGAACATGTGATGTGGTGTGGTGTATTTAATTATGGCAAAGCATACGAGGGCTATCTGCCTAAGGAGAGGGATGCCTTCGTGGAGGACTTTCTAAGGGAAACTGGCTCGTATACACGTTTCACATGGGGAAAACCACGAAAACACCCATGTAGCCAGCCCGTTTGCGGGATTCGAATCTCGGACCGAACTACCAGTGTTCAGCGACTTTACCGCTCGGCCGCTGGTGGGCCGCTTGTGAACATCATAATTATACGCTTGCGGATGAGAGGAAAAGACATGCTTGCTGTAAACATGTGGTACACTAAAAACTATAAAGTAATAATAGCAAAGTGTAAATTTAAGTAAATTTGTAAAATATTTTGTCCGATCTTACCACTTGTCTGTGTAGTATAACTGGAAAGCGCATTGCACATTTTTCATGTTTTTTGCTATGATAAACTCTAAAATGTCGCATATGTTCTGCTTTTCTTAGAAATTTAGTTTTGAATTAAAGAGAGATTTTCTCGTAATTAATTCAAAGTGACGAACATAATATAGATAAGCCAGTTATTTAGTTCAAGAATAAAATACACAAATTTGAAAGCTTTTTAAAATTACCGATTAAAATAATGCAGTTTTTTGACTTGCTTATTTCATTGCAGATTTATTACCTAAAAATGATGTGAAATAACTTAATCTTTCCTCTTAGTGGCTAACCACTGAAATTACATAACCAAATGAGTGTTAGTTTAATGAGTTAATACCCCTGATAATAGTTAATATTAACATCATACTTTTAAGTCATACCACTTGCCGTTCAGTTTGCATAACTCTTTGGTCTGTGGGATTATCATGATAAGCCAAAACGAAACTGATTAGGACATAAAACTAACTGCTTCTAAACTTTGGGATATCCGCCACAGTTTAATATAAATATTTCTGAGATTTATGGGAAATAATACTATTTTCTTTGCAATGATTTCTAAATGTAGCTGCGAATAAATCAAATTTAATTATTTTTGAGAAGATAACTAAGGAACACATTCTCTCGATAGCAAGGAAAATCGGACAGAGAAATAGAAGCAGTTCCGCATTTAACTGTTTTTCTTTTTATTCTATAGAAAAGGTTTCGAAAGGTCCTTTTTATTCTATAGAATAACTTACCTATTTTCACAATCTTAGGTTTAATGGGACACTGTGAAGAGCAAACAGCAAAGTTTAAACTGTACTAGAAACGATTTATGACTATATTTAGCGAATTAACTTTATTTGATAGCTTTTGTAAACTTCATACTGCTACTAAATTTTATTAGAAGTTTTCCTTTCTTTACTCAAACATTTCATGTTTATTAACTGTTTTTAGATCATCTATGCAGTTTTAGTAACTAACTGTAACTGATATCATTATATTTTAAAGCGTAAAATCGGTTATATTTTTCAAACCAATCTAATACTCTAAGCTGGAATACTTTCCTTCGTAGGAAGATTCAGTTTTAAAACTGCAGCCTAACGTCGCGATGCCTTTTAGATCTTCTGACTCGCAAAACTAGTTATTACTAAGAAGTTTTTGAGATTTTCTCCACTGTATTACCACCACAAGAGCAAATTCGTATTTCCTCAACAATTTCTGTATTTCCTGTGCTAAAAAATCCGTATTTACTCCACAAGAGCTCCCTGCGCAAGTATAATTAGATTTTTGAACTTATGCCGCCCTGCAGGTATTTTTGTTACCTTGTAGAGACATTAGGTTGTCTTGAAGCATGAAACAGGAAAAATAAGCAATGCCCTCCCAGGGACTCGGAACCACGGATCTCTCGATACGCGCCGAGCGTGCTGACCACTACACTGCAAAGGCATGCTATGAAGGCGGGAGAAATACCTTATATACTCCCTCCTTTTAAAGAACGACTGGGTAGGGGATTCAATTGCCAAATTCTGGTGGTTAAGATTCATCATCCACCACATTTTGGACGCCACTGTAAAGATATTAGATATTTTTTCAAAGCAGGAGAGATGAAAAATGAGCAGTGACGTCGCCGGGACTCGAACCACGGACCTCTCGATACACGCTGAGGGTGCTGACCACTACACCACGAAGACATGCTAAGATGGCGGAAGAAATACCTTATAAGCTCTGCTGCCTTTCATGTCACCATACCAGTGGTTGAATTCTAGGGAAGGGCATGGATATTTGTTAACGCAGTGTCTATGCGACATGGGGGAGACTCTTAAAATACTGGCGAGCAAGGATCCGTCTCGAGAACTTTGGTGGTAAGCGAAGATGGATGAAAGAACCTTCTGATTCGTCCCCAGCATGCCGTTTATCAAAATTGGGGCGCAAAATATCCGTTGTCGTGGTTGTAAAATGTAGCTGCTTTCCTGTTTTCCATCTTGGGCAACATTCTCAGGGACGGACGGCTAAATGACCGATAGATCGGGCTTTTTCCGATGACTGCTTTAGTAAGGATGTGCCTGTGGGTTAGGAAAAGAAGTTTTACATGTGTTGTTTACATGCAAAAGTAGTTAATTTTTATCAGGATATATAAAAAGATCTTAATAAATGTACATTAATAAAAATTGCGATATTTTGGCAAACATACATCGCATTTCTTGGCGTCTCTTATATAAAACAGAACTTGCGCACGAACTGTTATTTGTAAAGCATTTGTTATTAATAAGAGCATAAATATGGCTTTCCGATAATAGTAAATACTCCGAATATTTCCTTTTAAGGGGGCTCATACAACTTAAACCCCTTATGAGCTTCGAATTATGTGACTGTTGCAAGAATGGAGATATTTTATATATTTTAAAAGTAATTACCTGCAACTTTTTACAGCTGACTACATAATATAGCTGCTTTGGAAAATAGTAACCAGAAAGTTTGTGTTGCCACAAATATTTTTGTAATTTAATCAGTTTTGTGACAAAATGTTTCGTCATGTTTCCACCTTGCTCGCATGATATTTTAAAAATGGCTAATGGTACATACTTGAAATTTGAGGAATTCTTTATATGGGCACTATTTTCTAACTGAACCAAAAATCGGATGAATATTTTAATATTAAAAAATTTTATGCACGAAAACATTACAGATTTTTTTTAATAAAATACATTTTATAAACTCAACTCCAAATAAAATAAAAATTTAACATGAAATTATCAGTTTGTTTGGTTTACAGTAGTTTCCAAATGTTATAAAAGCTATATATAAACTATGGAATTAAATAATGCAACAGATAATTTTAAACTGTGCGCGCAAGGTGGAAACATGACGAAAATATTTGTCACAAAGCGGATTAAATTATAAAAATATTTGTGGCAACACAAACTTTCCGATTACGATTTCAAAAAGCAGCTATATTATGTAGTCAGCAATAAAAAGTTGGAAGTAATCGCTTTTAAAATAAATAAGTCATCCCAATTCTTGCAACAGTCACATATTCGAAGATCATAAGGGGTTTAAGGTATATGAGCCCCTTAAAATACACTCTAAGTGCTTTATGTTTGAATAGATTATCCTTTTAAAACATACTCTAAATGTTTGAATAGATTTTATTAAACGTTAAGTACTTTGTGTGTTACAAGGCAATTAATTTTTATGTTTAGTATTTTGCTATTTAATACACTGATTGAAAAAAGTATTCTGAGGATAATTTCGTTTCGTCTTCTTACAAAATATATTCAATGCTTAATAGTCACTTTTCTTTAAGAATGAACAAATAAATGTGGAATGCAAATATGTTTTGTGACTATCGCCGTAAGTTTTTGATAAATGTTAATTTAAACAACAATACTGGAATATCCAAAATGTTTAACAAAATTCTATTGCAGAAAGTTTCGTAAAGCAGCTTGTTTTACATCGGTGACTTGTATGTTATGCGTAGTTCTTGAAAGATGAAACGTTCGGATTTAAAACAAAATCTGAAGGGTTTCAGATTTTAACGGTCTCCCAAAAAGATTTATTAATGTTTTGAACGCTCTCGCTGAGCATGCAGTTTACCAGTCTGGTGTTACCCTCACTCTTACTAACCTTTTTTTTTTTTTTTTTTTTTTGTCTTTTTAGATTTATTATTAAGCAACATTTTCTTTACACATACGTCCATATACAGTTCAAAAGTTTTAAAGCAGCATATCAGTATACGCTTAGAATTCTCGATGCAGCGTTAAGTATTAGCATACATTTTTTCTGTTTTTTCCAATGTTTCTTCAGTTTATCATATCAATGTTCAGTTTTCTTATTCAAATAGTTAAGTTTCTTAATCAAAAATTCATTAAAGGTTTCAAAATATGAAATAGATATAAATAAAAAAATAATAATAAAACAAATTCGAAATTCAAAATTCGGGCTTCCAGGTGCCTATGTTCGGGTGGAGGACTACGTCATTCAAAATTCAGTGGCGCTAGGTACCCTTGTTTTCTCACACTACAAGAAGCAGGCATACATTTATGCACATTCTCCATTATTTAATTTCCTTAAATGTAGTACAGGGCGATAATATTTGGTGGCAACAATTTGAAAAGTGATTCGCCGTTTTATAGTGATTCAGCGCAAAATTCCATTTCCAGACTAACATCCCATTCATGACTAACGTTCCTTTTGGGCTAGTAAAATACTCTTCATGCTGTGCGCAAAAATCTTGCATGCTGATGAGACAGGAATATTGAAGGAATTGTCAACGTCATGGTCTTGAAAAGATATGTTATCAGTAGAATTGTTTTAGACAATGCATGCTTATGGTCTTCATATTTTCTGTTCAAGTAAATGATAGTTTAATGTAGCCTCCAAATATTAATCATTTTAACGTAGAAAACGTTAAGCCTATATGAAAGGCTTTCAGTACCAAATTGCTAACCTAGAAATGCTTTTGGAACAAGATATTAAAATTGGCGTACTGGCTCTAACTAAATCTAACTTTGGTAAATGCTTTTGGATCAAAATATTACAATTGGCGTACTGGCTCTAACCAAATCGCTAACCTAGAGATGCTTTTGGATCAAGATATTGTAATTGGCATACTGGCTCTAACTAAATCATTTATTCCAAGGTCTTTGAAAACATATATTGCTATATGTTGAAAGTAAATTCTATACTAAGATCTATACTATCATCTATACTAAGACATATGTATTAATATATGTCATTTCTTGGATATTTCCCTCTCGTAATATTTAATTCAGCATTATTTCCTCAGTGCAGGAAAAATATACGTAAGTTGTAAACAGCTTTACATATATAAATTATTATATGTGTATATAATGAAATATATACGAAACGCCAGTTTATTACGTAAGTATATAAGAAAAAATTATCAGCATTTTGGTTTATACATATTAATTTCACACATTTAGGATAATTTAAATTAATGAAGAAGAATTCAATTTAGGCCTCGAAATGCTGATAAATAAGCAAAGAAGAGCAATTTTAAATGCATAGAAAATAATGGCTTATTATTTGGCATTAGAAAATTAATTTTTATTTACATGCATCAAGAGAGCATACTCTAATTATCATCGTAGCAAAGAATCTACATTTATGAATTAAAAATAATTAAATATCGCTGCAATACAGTGAATTAGAATCAGAATTAGAATGAAATTATTTTACTATTTACAAAAATGATTAGTTTTTCTGCAGGTATTTGCAAAAGTGTATTACAATTCAATGTAATTATTCCTTAGTGCTTCGTAAGTACCATGAGAACGGACTGGCTGCATGGACGGTTTCGTGGATTTTCCCATGTGTAACTTGGATATCACGAGTTTTCCCTTAGAAAGTCTTCCGAGAAGGCATTTCTCCTGTTAGGCAGATAGCCCACAAGTACTTTTGCCACGACCAAGCCAAACTTGTGAAAATAAACACATCCTATAGATACTTCTGACGGTGGATTAATATTATTTTACATTTTAGAGTGACTACTTTATACTGTTTTAAAGTACCAGAAACCAAATTCTCATTTTTGGGCAATTTCATAATGTGTTTTGTGCAACGAATGCACATAGTGTAAGGAAAATATAATGGGATCGTAATTTGATTTTCTCCCACAGCGGGAATCTGTTCAAATTCAACCAACTGGAAAATAAAGGCTTGCAAAAGCCAGTAAATAGCTCGACACCGTCCATTTAAGTGACAGATGAAATGCTATTAATGCAATCTGCTCACCCACGAATTAGAGAAAGAGTTCTAATTTCTAATGCAACCCACGGATAATCAAGTTCATTGCCCTCGCTTGACTTTTCTTCTAACCCTTATATATATATATTTTTTTTTGTTATTGTTGTCATTAGTTACATCATAGTTACGTAGGCGTATATTTTAATTTTTTTTGCTTATCATGTGCAAAAAAATTAAATATGCATTAGTTTTTGTCTGTAATAAATGTGCATAACTTATTCATGTGCTTGAGAAAGCTATAGGAGAATTTGCAAACTACATAAATATCTCATTTTGCATTCAACGGGTGTTTTGCGAGTCATAAATCCTTCCCTATATTATATATATAATATTCGAAACATAATCTTAATCAATTGCTTTAAGTTTATAAGGTATTTCTCCCAGTTCCTTAGCGGGCCTTCGTGGTGTAACGGTAGCACGCTGGGCCGGTATTCCAGACGTCCGTGGTTCGATTCCTGGCGAAAGCGGTTCATATTTTTCATCTTTCCTGCTTTCAATTAACCTAACGAATCTACAAGAGGCGCCCGAACTAAAAGGGTTGTGGATGATGATTCTCCGCACCCAGGATTTGGCGACTAGGTCCCCTAAAACCCTAGTCGCCCTTTAATATGGGGAGTATATAAGGTATTTCTCCCACTTCCCTAGCGTGCCTTCGTGGTGTAACGGTAGCACACTGGGCCGGTATTCCAGAGGTCCGTGGTTCGATTCCCGGTGAAGGCGTTTGCTTCTAAAAGAAATCCTAACGACTCTACAAGTTCTGTAGAATATACAGTACATTGAGAAAGCTATAGAATCTACACTACACTGGCATTTGCATCAAAAAGAAAGAAAAATCATATAAACATCATTAAGAATACTTACATTATCGTTATAGTTTTTAACACTGAAGGAAAAATGCTCTTTTGCTTTTCTCTCATATCTAGATATTACCTAAAGCTGTTCCTTAGTAAGTTCTGAAAAATTAAACATATCCAAAGAAATAAAATTGAATTTGAATGAATTGGATCATTTCATAGAAGAGTAATTTAATGTAATATTTTAAACCAGTTTAACTTATTTCATTGCTTTAAATTTAAAAGTATGCCCTAAATACATAAAAAATGCTGGGTTGAAGACTGGTCGTAGAAATATGACCATCATGCAATAAATGTTTCCTGTAAACTGATTGTTAATTATTTCGCAGCTGATTCTTTAACAGCCATTAATATTTTCAGGATTTGTAAGATGTTTAGTTTCTGTCTGGCAAAGTGAAAGCAAAATTATATTAAATTCAATGAGTATTAATATATATTACATACAAAAATGCCGAAATAATAAATTTAATATAATTACACATTTCCATGAAATATTCGATTTATTTAAAACTTAATGTAAATTTTTATAAATCTTGAGCTATTATGTGTGATTATAGTATAAAACAGATTTCATAAATGAATCTTTAGACTATTTTATTTTTGCTGACAAATTTTGAAAAATGAGAGAATTTTCCCATTTTTATAGATTATGTTATGCTACCATTGCAATAGTAGTTGCTTCGATGTTTTATTTTAATGCATTACTAGCCAAAAAGAGACCATTTCTCCAGAAGGGCTATTACTTTCGTTTTGGCATTTTAAGTTGATTCACTATAAACGGAGAATCACTTTTTAAATTGTTGCCACCAAACATTATTGCCCTGTATTATATTGAAAAAATTTCAATAATAAGCTGCATAAATGGATGTATGTTTCTCGCACTCTGAAAAATTAACGGTACCTAGAGACATCAAATTTTGAATAATGTAGTCCCCCACTCGTATACGGGCATATGGAAGCCCATATTTGGAATTTGTTTTATTATCTATTTCATAGTTTTTAAACTTTAACGAAGGTTGTATTAGGAAAATCGACGGTTTCAAAGTGATGTACGGAAACACTGTACGGGGGAGGGGAGAGCATTTTTATCTCCAGCGTGCGAGACTTTATATCAGGAATTCTAAAGACATGCTCGTTTTAAATTGTTGAACTGAATTTTATCTTTTAAGTGCGAAGAACATGACATTTAGTAAACAAAGGTAGCACACAAAATGTTCAATAAACGCCGCTTTGTGGATAATATCAAATATGAAAGCTTTCAGGTTTTTTTATGGATTTTAACTTATGGCAGAGCTTTCGTGTTAGTATTGAGATATTGTTTATAATATATTTATTAGAAAACAATACTTTTGAGATTAAGCGCTTTCATTGCTAAGGTAAGTAAGTCTATAGTTTAAATACTGTAAAGCAGTAAATGTTAACCACCGAAAAGAAGGACTGAGTGCTTTCTCGGAGTGAAGCTGACTTTAAGATATCTTTACTTCATTAGTTAAGCCTGACTGTTTATTTATTGCTATCATTACTTATTCATTATCAATTTAATAAAGTTTTTCATTATTAAATTATTATTCTTGGCGGGCTAGCTAGCGTTATCCGCCTAGAATACGTTACATCTCTAACAGCATTTCTGAATGGAATGATGTACTTTGTTTTCGTGAAGAATATTCTCGCATGCGTAAGAAACATTTGCAACGAATAAGTTCAGTTCTTGATCCTAAGCAAAACACTGTTTTTTTATTCTGAATTAAATTTGAAGATAAAGAAAAGAAATAGATTAAATTTGAAAAATGTACTTGAGACTGTGCTGCTTCTAAAATAGTAAATGGGCTCAACTGAGATTGGGTTCAACTGAATAATTGGGTTTAGCTGAGATTTATGTTCAGTAAACTATGGATAACTACTAATTTGGTAACTAGTAATTCAACTAGTAATTGGGTGCAATTTTCGATAAACTGTCTTGTAGGCTTCATTTTAAAATACCAAAACAAAGATTCTTAGTTCATTACAATGTTAATTTAACACTCATTGCGGAACACCCATAATTTTGTTCAGTACCTCAAACATGAAACGTAAAAGGTATATTATCCCTCCTCAGTTCTTAGGGATTCTTGGCAATTTTGCAATGTCAAGAATTCCTGAGAACACTCACTTTAAAGAGGAAACTAGTCGTTCTCCAGTGGATGCCAGGCCCTTGTGGTTTTTGGGACAATGAACTAGTGGACGTTCTTGCAAAAAGAGGTGCCAGCGTACAACAACAATTTGGCTACATTTTGATATCTTACGAGATCTTCAAACTCGTACAGCCTTAAAAAGTTGGAAAATGATAAGTCCTTCTCTTATTCCTGATAGTCCAAGACGAAATCCAGTTGCGGCTTTCAGTCCATCTACAAGACATGATTGCCTTGCCGCCCACCCGCACCTCATAAGCATTTCAAGAGATTCTATTTACCTACTGATTCTATTTACCCTTTAAAGTGATGAGAACACTCACTTTAAAGGGGAAACTAGTCGTTCTCCAGTGGATGCCAGGCCCTTGTGGTTTTTGGGACAATGAACTAGTGGACGTTCTTGCAAAAAGAGGTGCCAGCGTACTCCAACAACAATTTGGTTACATTTTGATATCTTACGAGATCTTGAAACTCGTACAGCCTTAAAAAGTTGGTAAATGATAAGTCCTTCTCTTATTCCTGATAGTCCAAGAAGAAATCCAGTTGCGGCTTTCAGTCCATCTACAAGACATGATTGCCTTGCCGCCCACCCGCACCTCATAAGCATTTCAAGAGATTCTATTTACCTACTTTGTGATTCTGGAAAAGAAACGGACATGGACCACCTGCTGCGACCTGGGCCTCTTCGTGGTCTTACAGAAGAGTCGAGATACTGGGAGGAGAGAACCCTCCTTAGGCAATGACTTCTGTCTTTTTGTTCTATTGCTTGTAACCTCTGTTTGTAAGATTTTTGTTCTTTGTAACTTTTTACCTAGCCATTGGTAAAAAAAAAATCTTTACTGCATCCTTCGTGGTGTAACAGTGGCCCACTCGGTGCGTATCGCGGTCCAGGATTCGAGTCCCGGATTACATTACATACTTTTCACATCGGCGGATTCAAAACAACCTAATGTAAAAGCATACAAACTAAGTGACCAAATTCGTCTTTCATTACTATGTTTCATAAAAGATTTTCCCGTATCTTTGGGTGATTTTGATTTCTGTTGCAGTTTATTAAAACGCAATTGCTTCAGCAGAACAAAGAACTGAACCAAGACTATGTAATTGTTTTCTTTTCCGGGTTTTACTGGATAAGTTGAAATGATATTCAATTAATATATTCAGTAGTGCTTTCCTAAATAAAATGCTTTATATATTAATTATTATTCTTGGCTTAAAAGTTTTTTTATGATGCTTTTATTTCTAAACTCTTTCACTCATGTCTAATATATCCGCGTATTTCTGAATATAAAATTATAATTATTGTTTAATCCTTTTTTACATTCCCTTATGTTTGAAAAATTCACTTCTGAGAAAGTTCTTCTCGTTTTCTTCTAGTTTGCTAGTTCGTACTTGAGAGGAAAATTCCTAATTCCTTATCACATTTGCACTTTCCTTAGATTTAAATTAATATCTGAAATGTTTTTAGAATTATATTCTTCATATATATTAGGAATTCAGCATCATTTAATGGAAAAAGCAAATTTTTCAGTTTTAATTTATCTCTGATTTTAATGTCATGTTTTCTGATTCACAATGTAGGTCATGTTTCTTGATTTGGCAATTTATCTGTTATTTAAAGAGTTAAATCGCTTATAGATTTTATCATAAGAAATCAGTCAATTCTATTATTTTTGAAAGGTTTATATTTAAAAATGCACGACAAAATATAGTAATGATTGGAAAATCATTTAATAAGTCTTAACGCACATTAGGTTAATTTCCTTTTGAGGTTTCATTTAAGAAATTATTAAATTCTCAAACTTTTGATGATTGACGCAAACGCATCATTTTCTGCTTCATATAGTGTACCTGTAAAATTGCAACAACACTGCCCTCAGAACTTTCTTCCTAATACATCTCCTTTAGAAATGATTAAGTATAATTGCAACAAAAAATAAAATTAAAAAAATAAATAAAATCTGAAAGCTTTCAGACTTTATATTACGCCAAAAGGGGCATTTTTTTAGCGTTTTGTGAGTTACCTTTATTTATTAAATATCATGTTCTTCGCGCTTAAACCGCATAAAATTCAACTTAGCAGGAATGTTTTTAGCGTTTTGTGAGTTACCTTCATTTATTAAATATCATGTTCTTCGCGCTTAAACCGCATAAAATTCAACTTAGCAGGCATTTTTTTAGCGTTTTGTGAGTTACTTTTATTTATTAAATATCATGTTCTTCGCGCTTAAACCGCATAAAATTCAACTTAGCATCAGTATCACAAAATATTTAAAAACAGCATATCTTTAGCATTTCCGGTAGACAATTTTGTGCACTGGAGATATTTTTCCGTTTAGTGTTGCCATCGCTCGTTTTGAAATTGTTCAGTTCGCTAATCAAAAAATTCGTTAAATGTTTACAAAATATGAAATAGATGATAAAACAAATTCGAAATTCGGGGGGTCCAGGTGTCCATGATCGGGTGGAGGATTACGTTATTTATAATTTGGTGGCTCTAGGTAACGTCGTTTTCCACAATTGAGAAACATACATACATTCATGCAGATACTTTTATTTCATTAAATATAATTCAGGGTGATGATATTTAGTGGCAACGATTTGACAAGTGAAACACCGCAAAATGCCGTTTCGACACTAATAGCCCTTCTGGGCTGCCGTCCACTTGGGGTAAAAAAAAAAATAAGAAAGGATAATGCTCACGGAGAGCAGGTCAACATAAAATTTTCAATGGATGTGTCAACTGGACAAGCACTCGTTAAATATAAGAAAAACCGAGAAAAATTTAATTTAAGAAATGAGGTCATTTTTCTGGAAAACCAAGATGTATTACAATAGCTGAGATTATTATTTAAATAGCTAAAATGTTTCTCCGAAACATTTTCTTTCCTGCTGAACTATTTCTAGAAATGAATAAGATCTCTGATTTTTTTTCTTAGGTTGATTCCTTAGAAGTAAACTTAAATCTAATCTGAGATAGGAACTCCGCATCTGTTTCATTTCTCACAAATAATAAAATACGGATTCATTTAAATAGGTCAAAACAGGCAAATGTGCACGCGACTCATTTATTATGAAATACTGCGTTAATCTGAAGGTCGGGTATATGTACTTTTTGAAAGAAAATATATAGGGCATCTGCGTTTAAACATTACTTCATCTCGAAGGAAAAACAGGAAAAAAAATCGATATTTCTAATTAAAAATCTGGTTTTAAGGTAGTGTCTTGTACCAGTAATTAATCTCATGCTCTTGCCCCGGAGTTTAATCTGGAGGTACTCTCCAATACTATCACGCACACTGTTTTAATTATCTTATTTTTGATAATTTATAGCGTATACTTGTAGATTTGTCTTAAATAAAAGCCGCATAGCCTTGGCCCTACCAGTTCTTGCTCAAACTATAGGGAGTACAAAGTACCGCTCAGGGCTACAGACAATAGGAAAACCTCGCTTTTAAATATTGTTACGTTTTTCTTTTCTGACACCAGTTGTTACAGGGGTTGGACAAAAATATGGAAACACCTTTATAAAAACATGTTTCTTTGCTTAATATGGTGTAGGAAACCCGTTGGCATCCAAAACAGCTTGCAGTCTTCTCGGAATGGATAAATACAGTTCCTGTATGTTTGCCAAGGGAATATTATACCATTCTTCCTGCAAAACGGTGGCAAGTTCAGGTAACGATGTTGGCGGTGGATAACGAGAACGCACTTTCCGTTCCAATGTAGACCATAAAGGTTCGATAATATTCAGGTCTGGTGACTGTTGTGGCCAGGGGAGATGGGACAACTGATCCTCGTGCTCAGAAAACCAGTCCTGGACAATGTGAGCTGTGTGAACAGGGGCTTTGTCTTCTTTGAAGACACCATCACCATCGGGGAACAAAGTTTGTACCATGGGATGAACTTGATCGGCCAAAATGTTCACATAAGTCTTGGCAGTCATGTGCCCTGACACAGTTATCATGGGGCTAGCAGAGAACCACGATATGGCTGCCCAAACCGTAACAGAACCCCCGCCATGTTTCACTCTTGACAACAAGCAGTCTGTATTATAGGCTTGAGATGGCGTTCTCCAGACGTAAACTCGGCCAGAAGTGGAAACAATGTGAAAGAAGACTCGTCAGACCATATTACTCGCTTCCACTGCTCTATAGTCCAGGCTTTATGACTTAAACACCACCTTTTCCTGTTACGGGCATTAGCATCACTGATGAGTGGCTTCTCAATTGCAGCACGGCCAGCAATTCCCTGTTTATGAAGCTCCCTTCTAATTGTTTTGGTACTCGCAGGGTTCGGTAACACAACATTCATTTCAGCAGTAACTTTTGCAGCTGTGGTCTTCTTATTTTTCGTCACAATTGCCCTTAATGATCGTCAGTCACGATCACTCAGGACACGCTTTCGTCCGCGCTGTGATTTAGCAGATGATGTTTTTCCGCTTTTCGAATATGCGGAATAAATCTTCGATACAGTACCTCTTGAAACACTAAACACCTCGGCTACCTTGCTTACGGAAGCACCTACCATACCTGCTCCAACAATTTGCCCACGTTCGAAGTCTGTTAACTCTGACATAATGCAATGACTACCTCACATAACAGTACTCCGACAACAACTGAACTGTTTAGCACATTTACGAAGTTGTATAGGGGGCGTCAGTATTCAAAAACGCCAGCGCCACCTACATATTTCATTAAAATCAATCTTTCTTTCAAACATGCATTTCACAAGGTGTTTCCATATTTTTGTCCATCCACTGTACGTTATTTTCTTCCTTCACGCTCGTATGGGGTTCGTATGGATTTGGAGTGATTAACGACGACACTTGATGAAGTATCGAAACACACTTTATTGGCCGGTATTAATCAGGACATCTCTAAAATCTCGTTCACAGTCGTCGAACTGTTATAAACACACTGGCACGATCAGCGACACAGCTTTCAGATTATCAAGCTATCACGGTGGAGACAGCTTCACTGCAAAGCACCAGAGCATAGCTCCCGACTCTGCTTGGTTGTTCTCGGAAATCCACGTACTCTCGAGACTCTCCACGCTACAACCCGCGATGTACTCGACGACACGCAGAGCGTGGCTCCCGACTCTTCGGTTCAGTCGTTCCCGGAGCTTAACACACTCTCTCGACGATGCACTAACCGCGATACACTAAGAGACTCTTCGATGCACTCGACGACCACTTGGCACTCGCTCGCCGGCTGTCAACTCGATCGCTTCCGCACGGCCTGACTAGATGAGACACACTCTCACAAACTGACTGCGAACCAGCAGGGTTTATATAGCCTTCGGCTTGTGTTCGAGAACATTCTGGGCTAAACCGGTAAGAATTCGTTCCAGAAGGTTCTCCAACTGTCCATGGTATATCGCCAATTTTGTTGCCAAATGGGCTATTTCTCGCCAAATGTGGCAACCCTGCCTTCCCTTGCCATTCTATGGCAACCCTAAAACTGCTTTTCGGGGAAGCTATCTCACTGCGCCTGTACATTTCGTAACAATATATTACGTTTTAAGTCTTCTATTACTATATTACAAAGAAGCCTAGTCTATATCTTTTAAAAAGCATTAAAACATAACCTAAAATAACTTAAATGTTTACGCTTGAATGTTTTCTTTCGCTGAAGGAATCAGGTTTAGTGGTAATCTGTAAGTGTCTGAATGAACAGAATTTGAGGTTATAATTTGAAATTTCTGAATAGTACCTAACTTATATTTTTATATTATCCTTCAAAAGAATTAATTCGTGTATATTATTTATAAAGAAGCGACGTGAAAAGGAAAAGAAGCATTATTTCTATGCATTCATTTCTTTTCATTTCTTTCTATATTTTTTTCTATTTCGAACTATACCTTTTATTTATTTTGAGTTGATATACTGTATTTTGTTTGTAAACTTATTTATAATTCATACGAAAATATGAAGCTATTTGTGATAACAGCATTCAAAACATTCGGTCTTGCTTGCGATATTAAATTATTATTTATAACTTAATAGGGGTTTACTGGATCTGGTAGAAGTTGATAAATCCTAAACCTCAAACAAACGTTATCGAATTATCGCTATGTCTACGAGTAGCTAAAAAGTCTTGGAAAAGCTAAAAAAAAACCTTTTTATTTAAGCAGAAATTTGAACGCATTTTGAACAATCTTGGGCTAACAATATCAACCACAACTTGTGGCGACACAGATAAAAAAGTTGTCAGTTTCAAGTTAGAACGAAGTATTTTGATCAAAGACTACATTATTAAATTTTAATCTAAGCTGGCTTAGAACTTTTAACCGGCATATCAACTCGGTAACCGAATGCAAAGCCGAACAATCACATACTTATCAGAACTGGCAGGAACTAACGTAACGTGCGCAGGAAAGGCAGAAACACGCTCTGTCTTAGAATCCAAAAACCTCATATATAATACTATCAGACTAATTTGCATTCTGATGAGGAAACGGAAAGGAGAAGTTATAATAAAGACTGAAACCATAAATAACTGCTAGTTTCAAATAGTAACTTTACAGGCTGTTATATCAGAAACCATATCAATGTACACTACGTTATAAAATATTTTTGAGAAAACATTTTCTTGGATATGTTAAATGAAAAGAACGTTCGCTATGTTTACAAACATCTGTCTGCCATTTTTGGTTGTGTTTAAGTTTGTAAATATTTGGTAATGAATCAAATTTATATAACGAGTCTCTTTAAATGAGTTTTGTGACCTTCTTTTCAACGCAAAATTCTGGATGTCTCCTTGACTTGTAGTTCCCTCAAAAGTGTGTAACTATTTGCTAATATTTTTCAAAATTCAAGTTAAATAGTAAAAGGTATTTGAAAAATAGTTAATTATTCTGGAGGTAGTATAACAGTAAACACTATTTAGGAAAACAAGCTGCAGGAAAGAGAAAACGATTAAGTATTACTAATTTAAAAAAAAAAAAAAAATTTCCATTTAGCATGTAAGTTTCTCTTTAAACCAGCGATTCTCAACCTTTCAACTAACGCTTACCATCTAAACAAAAACCTTTAGTACAACCACTACAAAGTGCCAGTACCACCATCATTCTTGAACAAAGCTCAGATCGCATAAATTTACGAGTCTTACAGAAAAAACAGGATGTTGGGGTTTTAATTTTTAGATTTAATAGTAGTTAAAACTACTTTGAATCTTTGTGTACCACCTATTTTTTCTCTTGCGTACCACCAGTGGTACGCGTACCACCGGTCGAGTACCTCTGCTTTAAACCGTATTCATAATTAGTTAGTTTATGTGATGTAGAGTTTTGCTCTTTTCCAGATCATAGAATGCAGACCTTACTGAAGAGGAGGCAGCGAAGTCTCTCTATGTCTTGTAAAAATGGATGACTGCCGACGTTATAAAACCGTTTTATTTTAACTAAACTGAACGGAATATGCACACACTCAGTGCTCACAAACTATCCACCACTTGTGGCTAAGTACCTTAAACACAAAATAGTATGTACTATCAAAATGAAGCAAATTTCAAATCCACGACTGGATCCTACTTTGATCTAGTCAGTTTGATCGGCCTCACACAACAAAGCTAAATCTAAAATATCAACATAACTTAAAGTAGGTGGCTAGCACAAATATTCAGCTACACAAGCTACCTGCAAGCACGCTGCGTAAATCGTTCTCGCGGCATAAATTCGTTCTCGGCGTAACCCGTTCTACACGTAAATAACTACGAACTCTATATACGTCTCTATATACGTCTCTATATACATCTCTATATACGTCTCTATATACGTCATACATATATACGTCACTTAAATTTGCATTCTGGTTGGAAATTGAAATAAGAAGGGAAAGGAAACTTTCTTAAAATAAAAATAATGGATTAGTACAAAATAAGATCTTTTCAATGGTACTTAAATTCTATTCCTTCTGGAGTGACAGAATATCGGAAGCGTTAACTTTGCAGCTGTATGTCTCATCAGGAGGTCTAAGGATGTCAAAACATTTCTTTTGCTGTAATAACTTTTGCTGTAATAATTGCCAAATCCAGTTGTTTAATCTGCTGCCGCTGTGATTTTGTAGAAGGATTTTGTTGTTTCCTAAAGGTTCATTATGTATTTTTCTTCTCAGACAGAGCCAGCTTGTCTGCCGTTTCGTTCGGTATGAAACTGAGCAACGATCCTTAATGTTTAATAATGATCCTCCGATGAAGAAAGTATTCATCAAAATTTTTTATGGAAATTAGCTATCTTGATATCACTTAAATGCCCATATTTCTTTCTTTAAAATTTTCTGAATCTATCAAATAAAGTTATTTCATGAACTATTGCACTAAAATATTTAAAAAGCATTCGGTAAATATTTAAAATTACACTAAAATATTTAAAACCATATTTAAAAAGCATTGTTTGGTGAATAAATTTGAATCAAGTATGGGTTTAATTTTAGTTTAACCAGAACTTATTTCTGCACACAAGTAGGTAACATTATGTTATTTGTGTTTAGAAACATTTGGTGTTTTTCGCCTAGAGAAAAGAGAGATTATTTCATTGTGATAGACAATAAATTTAAAGTTATAAGGTATTTCTCCCGCCTTCTTGGCATGCCTTCGTGGTGTACGCTGGTCGCGTATTCCAGAAGTATTCGTGGTCTGCACGCTGGTCGCGTATTCCAGAAGTCCGTGGTTCGATTCCCGACAAATTCGTTTGCTTATTTTTCATCTTTCCTGCTTCCCAAAAAAGAATATCTAATATCTCTATAAAGTTCCCGTCTGCGTTTTTATGGCTTTATGTTTTGTAATTATAACTGTGTTTTTATGTTTATTTTTGTGTATCTATGTGTTTCGGCTTATATGTGTGTTTTAGTGTTTTAATGCTATCCTTTATATTCCTTTTAACTTACTTTGTCTTATAAATAACGCCCTATGTAACATCTACTTGACACCTAACTCCTGTTTGGCCATGTAAACTCCCAGTGCAGCCTCATGGGACTCCAGGGAGTTGTTGCTTCGAGAAAGTGAAGGACGTGGGACATGTAACTGTTTACTTATGTTATACACCAGGCGTTCCTGTCTTCCGTCACTTATCACCTGTCTCTGCAATGTACCTTCGTGTTCTTTGGCGATTTTATGTCAAGTTTCTAAAGCAGCGGTTCTCAACCTTTTGACTTACGCCTACATCTAAACAAAAACTGAAAAGCTTTAGTACCACCACTACATTTTACAAGGATATTTTTTCTATTTTTCAATAGAAATATTTAAAAATATATATTTTGCCACTTGCACAGCCTACTAAATATTCACACATTAAACAATATTATATTAAAAATTGTTTACCATTTTATTTATCAAAATTTAAGCTATAATACTTTAATTCTAAAATTTAGTGTGAAATTTGGGCCTGTTTAAGGGAGATCAGTTTTTTTAATATCTTATTTCACTTAGCTTTAACCTCAAATTAGGATCCATTTTTAATTTTGTTCTGTATTTCTTTCCAATTATAACATGGAAGTATGTCCTTGTTCATACAAATACGTTATGCAAAAAAAAATAAATAAATAAATAAATAAAAATAAAAAAAAATTTAAGTTCATAATTTATTTGAAGTGCCGTTAAATTCTTTTTTTCCGTTCAGCCTAAAGTTAGTTAATAAGTGTGTTATTTATGAAATCTTCAGTTAGAGTTCAGTCATAGAAAATTTCTATCGATTGTTGTATTAATAATCTATCTATCGATTGTTGGAAAATTTCTATCGATTGTATCGATTGTTCTGTATTTCTATCTATTGTCACTCTTCTTTTCTCACGAGATTTTTGAATAGTTAAAAATACTTTGTTTCTTTGTATACCAGCTGTTTCTCTTGCATACCACCGGTTGAGAACCGCTCTTCCAGGGGATCAACAAATTATTTCCTGCCATTTTAACATTAATTTCTGTTATTTCTCTTCAAATTACCCACTGTGTTGCTAATATACTTATATTATATATGCGAGTGTTTTTATTTCTAATACTGACTTTACCAGTTGTGCATAGTAGGTACTTTTCCGCATGACTAAACTGACTCAAAGAATTCATCAATGATTTCCAATTGTTTCGCATCTAATTGAAGTGCCGCTATCAAATAATGCAGCAGCTTATAAATTGTAATATGTTTATTACATCATTATTAAACTGGAGGTGAAAATTACTTCATTTACTCTTGGAGACTGAATAGGGGAATGTGATTTATATCAATTACAACAATTTTCTTCTCCAAAATGTTTCAATTCTAGCAAAAGAATATGTGTTTTCCTTACCTTATATTTTTCGATTCTTAATTCTAATTTTTCGGAGGCTTCATTTATCGCTGTAAGTGCATCTATAGTTTATTAATCTTGAAAATTGTGTCATTTGATTTATTTTGCTATAATTTGAGCACAAAATTGCTGCAATCCATTAACATTTCCCATATTATGTGAAAATATTGATTATTGTTGTTATTACGTTTAAAGTTTGTTTTCCAAACAAATAATCTATTTCTAACATTTTGATGATATTAACGAACGAAATTAAAGAAAAAAAAGGATTTTCCATTTTTTCCATTTCTGGCGCAAATTGAAAAAAATGTGCCAAGATAAATTTTTAATTTTTCCGTAAATTTCATACTAAACTTTACAAAACTTAATATTTAGGCATAATAGTTTGAGCCGTAGAATCGAAATATGGAAAAAAAATTCGTACGTCATTTCAGAAAAAGTCCGATTTTGTGTAAAAATACTTATATTTGAACAATGCTATATATAAATCTAATACATAGCCTACGTCGCGCTTTCGAGACATGAAAAATGCAATTTGAATTTCCTCAATCGGCCCAGTGAAACGGGAGATAAGGAACTTTTTTTACATGATTTTTGATACATGATTAAATCGAAAATGCATTTCTGTAGTAATTTACTGATAGATGAAATCATTTTTCTTTCGTCTCTAATTAACTCTATTTTCCTGATCATTTATTTTATCATTGCTTGCCGTGAGTAAACGTTTAAGTTTTCATATAATGTTTACTAAAGATAAAAGTTAGTTTTAGCAGAACTCCAGCTATTTCAAATGTAGATATACGGAATTCTAGTGATTAGGTTATCGCTTGTTTTCCTTTTTAAGCTAAGTAAAAGGAAATTTATTGTTAACACATTTACGGGATTTTAATATTCCTTTTATTTAAATAATTCACAATGCTGATACAACTCAGTATTAATATTTAAGAAGCTCTTCAAATAATAACATGACAAAACCTGGTCGTGGAAACACAGTCGACAGCTGTTAACTGATAGGGCATATAGATGACAAGAACGTTTACAAACTGTACTCATTTCAATTTTCATTTCTATTGCGGCGGCAGTACATCGTCTAAATATCTAAACCGGCTTGAAAAAGTATGAAAGCTATTGACGTTTCATTATCAGTCAATAGATGGCAGCACTATACTACTATCATCGGACCAAATAGAAATCAGCATAGGAGGAAACGGCAATTGCTTGCAATTAATATCGTTTGTAAATTTCCTAAACACAATCGTACACAACAGGAAAAAATTTTTGTATTCAATTAACTTTCACAACACTTTCTGAATAAATATAAACAATATTTTCAACTGTAGCTTACAAACAAGCGAAATACTTAAGGCTTAAATTTAAAGTGAAATTTCGCGGGGAATTATCTGTGTAAATATAAAAGTTTGTAGCTTTTTTAGTACCACATTTTAACGAAATATCTTGACTCTAGCTGTCTGTTATCTCTATAAGGGCTATTAGTTATATGGATTATTTTATACCAAGAAATAAATCACAGCAAAAGGTTTAATAGAATTCTTAAGGGAGTTATTATCAGTTTTTTTTTTTTTTTTTTTTTCAAAAGTACTTGCTTTTTAGAAGCAAATTCTTTTCGATTTTGTTTTGTATGCTCGTGTTTAAAGATTTTCAAATTGACAAAAATTCTAATGAAGAAAAATCTATAAAGTTTTCAAAATAATTACAATACATATTACTTTGTTAGGCTCCAGAACCAGAAATATAAAGTTTTCAAAAAACTATAAAGTTTCAAAGATAATTATAATATGCATTATTCTGTTAGACTCCAGAGCAAAGCTTTACATTTTTCAAGAAACTATATCGTTTTCAAAGTAATTACAATATATATTTTTCTATTAAGCTTCAGAGCAAGAACTAGCAAAAAACTCTGAAGTTTTCAAAATAATTATAATACATATTATTCCGTTAGGCTCCAGAACCAGAATTATTTTTGAAAGAGGGCCACTACACAGGGCCCAATAACTGGTCTCAGGGAGAAGACAGCGGTCTTGAAGAAAGCCTAGCAGACAGCAATAGTCAGCGATCACATGACAGAGGTAAGTGTTATCTACTTATTCCCTTTTGTCTCCTCCTTTGTCATTAAATCATGAATAATACTGCAAAATGTCAACTAAGTAAAAAGCTTTTTTTTAATTATTTTTTTAAAATTTATTTGTAGTATATTTTTAACGTTTCAAAGGCTCACCTTTTGGACATTTCCAAGCTTATTTCTATTATATTACATGTATATTCTTTTTATTGACTAAACCAAAATTAATAATCAGAAATTTTTCAATTGCCTGCTCATTATTTATATTTACAAAATATTTTATTTCTCTTTCGAGAAGAATGCAGAAATATTTAAAGCTATGGAATGTTTCTTGTATTTCAGTGAAATTTATAATCTTGCGATAATTGAATTTTATTTACGTAGCACTATTAAAGCTTTGTAATCGGTGATGAAAATTTACCAAAATTGTTAACAGAAAGTTTTCTAGAAAATTTCTTTTCGCAGAAATATTATTCGCAGTGTTATCCAAGTGACCAATTTATATGCAGTTTTCCTTGAAAATATATGTTCGATTTCACTTATTAAATTTGAAAAATTTAACACATTTATGTTCCTCAGTTTAAATGAGGACGAAAGGGGGGAATGATGCATAAAGTATTTAGTCAAATAGATAATGATATTGTTCGTATCTTGTTGTGGTATGATGTGGGAGTTCCAAAATAAATAAATAAATACAAATATAAAAAGAGTTTAAAATTACATGCGAGAGCTATTGTTTCGTGATTGATCCATACTTGCAGTATGCGTTACAATTTGTTTGAAAGCATAAACTAAAACTTCATGCCACATGTCTTGTGATTAAGAACGAAGTTAATGTAAAATATGTTTCTCTTCTCCTTTTTTCTTTTATTCTAAATTTTTTAATTTTTTCTTTTTTCGTAATATTTACAGTAACCGAATTATATTTTAAAATATATTTGAAGAAAACAATGAGACGTAATATAATATTAGTTTTTTGTTAGTTTCTTGAATAATTAATGAATATATTTTAGTTTAATATAGTTGAATTGTAAATTATGAGTAATAACTCTGTTCTGCATTATTTAATAAGGCAAGATAAATTAACCCGTAACAGGGAACGTGCGGTCTGACCAACGACTTCATATAACAGGTAGACGGCTCACCCGCATAGTGCTTTTTATTTCCGTCTGATAGCAGTCAGCAGACAACGGCCTCGAATTAGGTTGTTCGATTTTTTACAATTATATTTAGATATAACTTAGCCCCTTTTTTCCTGAATATTTTATCTATATTTTTAATAATCGCTTTAAATTATTTGCACCATTGTTTAAGATGTTTAGGTTAAATAATTTTAGGAAGAAAATCTAAAATAAATAATAAAAAAATTGAGATGGAAACTTTAATTTTGAATAACGTTAAAAAATTAATTGCACTACTGTTATAATATTTGAGAAGGTAAATAAATCTCGTTTAATTTTAATGCATTGCATCCTAAAGAGAAAAAGAAAATCACATTGACTTATATGTATTTATGCCATTGATTGCCTCTCTTTTCTTGAGATTATATTACTAGTTTATTATTCTATATTACTTGAGATTATATTACTAGTTTATTATTCTATATTACTTGAGATTATATTACTAGTTTATTATTCTATATTACTTGAGATTATATTATTAGGATCAAAATGATATTACAGTTAAAAATTCTCTCACTCACCTTTTTTTTTTTTTTATTTTATTTTTAAATACTATTTAAAATATGGTAAGTTTTTCACATCACATTTTTTCAATTATAATAAATTTCTAATAGCATCGTAGATGAGACAGAATTATAATCCAGATTATTTTTATTTTAATTGATTTTATAGAAAATAATGGTAAAGCATTGAGCTTTATAAAAGTAATCCGATTTTTAAAATAATGCTGTTTAACTGTTTATGTTCAATGTTGCATGAATCAGGATCTTCAGCTTTTTTTTTAACAAAGTAAATATATCGCACAATCTTTTCTCAATAATTTAATGCTAATAACAGCATTTTTCTTTTTTTTATCGAAGGCAGTAATTGTTTATGAAATCAAAACGCGTACGACTTGGCGAAAAAAGGTTAACGCCAATTGGCGCAGCTTTCTATTTCAACGGAATACACGGAAAAAACATAAAATTCAATTATTTGTAAAGGGTGATTCTAGTAAATAGTGTCACAGTATTTAATACATTTTGATGCTAATAATACATGCTGAAAATGTCATATACGGCGGCAATTTTCTTATACAATATGGCTGAAACTTTCCAACCAATTCAACAGAGATAGTAAAATGACAAAAATACTGAAAATAAAATAATAAATCATGCAGTTTTAACTTACCTATGAAAGGTTACAAGTCCTCCTTTCACGAAACTTTCTTTACATCTGTAGGCGCTGCAGCGAATAACCATTTTTACTTAAATTTTATATGACCAAGCAGAGCAGCAGTCTTTCGTCCCATAGAAAGCAATGTAAAGTATTTCCGGACTCAAAATTTTTCTGTATTGTGCTACATACAATTTTCTGCGGTTAAAATTTGCTTTGAATATTAACTAATATAGATAAAATAGTTAATTCAAAATAGATGCATTCTTATTTTTAGTTTTATAGAATTTAGTGCAGCATATGATTTTCATCGAAAAATTTGAGGCTATGGGGAAATTTTCTGGGAAAACTTTAATTTCACTTTAAAGTGTAAAAACATATTTTCTTTTCAGAGTAAAATGTTCAAAGAACATCTAAGTGAAATATCACGATGATATTTTAATTAGACGATTTTTAAAAATTTATTATAATGCGCGGTCTCTGAGACCGCACGTTCCCTGTTATGTTCAACTTTTTCATCTCCCCTGTTACGGGTTAAAATCAAACTTTTTAATTACTATTCATTGTTTATTAGGCAAAACGAAAACCTATATGCTGTAAGATAAATTATAATGATTTCTTATTTAATATTCTAAGATCGGTAATCCTAAGTAAATCATTAGAGTACCATACGTAACCAATATTCAAACTGTAAACACCTAATCGAATTCGGGCTCGATGTTAAAGCCAGAAAATTTTAAAGAAATACTCTTCAGCAAATGATCTTCTCCGAAAAGTACCCAGTAAACTTGACACAGAAGAATCATAAAAGGAGAATTTTCTGTAATTCATTGTCAAATTTTATACTGCTTCTTCTCCAGCTACTCCAGAAAGTTTAACTGATGAGCACCATATCGTTTTGCCCAAGTTGACGGACTTTCTAGACATTCCTGTAGGGTCAGGCCTCGATGAGAACGGTGGTCGGTCTTCAATGCCTCCTGGTGCAATGACCATCTCCATGTCGGCAGATGACCTCTCGTCCTCCAGCATCTTCCACAGAGCGAGTGGTAATCGTAAAGTGCTGGGGGAGGTCCCACACGTACGTCCTATCAGAACAGACCAGAGATTCGTCGAAGACAGTCGTTATCGTCGCATAAGAGAGCGCAGCCTTGACAAAAGCATACTCTCAAGCAACAAACAAAGGGACCGCGAGGCGACCAATGCAGACCACAGAGAGAACATGAGAGATGGAAGCTGGAACAGGTAAGTTTAACTTTTCATGCCATGTTTAGAGTTACAGTAGAAAACGTTTTGGGGTGATTCACTGAAATTCACATATTATGGAAATTATAATTGAAAAATAATATAACTAGATACAATTCATAAACAAAAATGTTATTATAAACAAATCTGAAAAAGTTCAGATTTTAACGATTGCCCAAAAGGAGTTGTTAAGCTCGCAGTCTACCAGTCTGGTGTTGTACTCACTCCTGCTAGCTTTGTTGTTAAGCACCATTTTCTTCGCATTTACGCCCTATGCGATTCAACAACAAAATTACAAAAATTTTCAAAGCAGCATATGTTTAGAATTCCTGATGCAGTGTTAAGTGTCGTATACGTTTTTGTATTTTTTCCTTGGTTCACTGTATCAATGTTCAGTTTTCTCAATAACGTGGCTTACAAATTTTTTTTGTGTATCTTTTATTATTAACGTTTTGTATATTAACTTTATTTATTAGATATCACGCTCTTTGGATTTAAACCCCATTAAACTGAATTCAAAAGCAAAATCACCACATATTTAAAACAGTATATTATTAGAACTTCTAACAGACAGTCTCGTGCGCTGGAGATAAAAGTATTCTATTCCGTACAGTGTTGTCACTTTCAAATCGTTGAGTTTGCTAATCAGAAATTCATTAAAATTTTAGAAAATAAAATACGAAATTCAAAATTCGAGCTTCCAGGTGCCCATGTTCGAGAAATTCTTCAAAATTTAATTTCTTTAAAGACCATTTTGAAACTGTTGCCACCAGAATGTGATTTGCCTTTTATAGTTGATTTAACAGAAAATTCTCTTTCGAGACTAATAACCCATTCGGGGTAACGCGCTTTAAGGCTAATTAATCAGCAAATATGTATTCCATAGAATTGATGGGAGAATAAACAATTACTATGTTTTCCGTGCTCTTCAACTTTGCTCCTCCAAACTAGCCCTTGATGAAGAACTAAATTATTTAAAAGCAATAGCTACTGACAGGGGCTTTTCACCCAACATTATTAATCAAGCAGTTAAAAAATTCTCATTTCAACACACTAAAAAGCACACTCTTGTTTTAGGAGATTATAAAAATTCTGTTCTCATTCCCTTCTTTCCATCAATTAGCTATAAAGTTGCACATATTTTGCAGAAATTTAACTTTCGGGTTGTTTATTCTCCCATCAATAAAATTCCGAGTTCCATACTTGAGGACCCCATTCCGGATATGAATTCCTGGGGTATTTATAGGATTCCTTGCCAGTGTGGTTTAATTTACATTGGCCAAACTAAGAGAGCCTTAAAATTTCGCGTCAAGGAACATGAGGCATATGTTAGAAAAAAGGAAACACAGAAGTCTTCTGTTGCGCAACATTGTTGGTCCGAAAATCACACTTCCAATATTTCTGCTGCCAAAATTATTCAAAAAACATCTTCCATTGGAGAACTGGATTTTCTAGAGGCATTTCACATTCATAAAAATTTTTCTGTTCTAGTTAAGGATCCTAATTCCAATCCAAATTTGCCTTCGGCCTTTAAAGAAATTATGTTTTAGTTCTGGTTTCACCAACAGATGGCGCCACTTGCTTATTCTTGTCCAGGCTTTCTTATCTTATCTTATAATTTTTTCCTATCTTGTTCATTTGCGGTTTTGCAGCTGAGGATGGTGGTTCGGTAAAACCATCGAAACTAGTCCTGTGAAAATTTTATAAATATAACGCTGATTTTTGTTGTTTGTCTTCTGAATTAGTATTTATTCGGCGTGTTATTGTGTCTTAAAGTGTATTATTTTGACGTCAGAAATATCTGTGATGGTGCCTTTCCCAATTTTTTGGCCCAATATGCATTTTGTTTCTATTCAAAAAGACATAAGTTACATAGCCAATTCTGCGCGTAGTATCCGTCGATGTGTCTTAATTTTTTTTTAAATTATGAGTATAGTTGCTTAGCAAACTGTTCGATTTTAAATCAGTAAACGTATTTCTCAATAATTTTTGCCCTTTTAAAATTTTAAAAAGGTTATCTTGTTATGTAGTATATATGTATTTTTATAAACAAAAATATCCCAATATTATTTCCGCGGAATATTTAGATAATTTGAATTTATATAACTAATAATTTGAATTTTATAACAGTAAAATCCCTAAATCTCCTCTAAAAAATTTAAAATAACCAAATGATAGTGAGCATCTTCTCTACACATTATTATAAAGGAATACACATTTTAATTAAAAGAATCGGTAAAAGTTCTATCTAAGGAACTAGATTTGTGTGTTACATTTTGTGTTACTTTTGTGTGTTACATTTACTTATTAAATATCACGTTCTTTGCTCTTAAACCACTTAAACCATAAAATTCATTTCAACAGCAATATCGCAAAATAGTTTTAAAATGAGCATATCTTTAGAATTTCCGATACAGAGACTCACGCGATGGAGATAAAAATGCTTTTTCTGTGCAACGTTGCCATGGCTCGCTTTGAAATCCTTAAGTTTGTTAATCAAAAATTCGTTAAAGTTTTATAAAATATGAAATCGATCATAAAACAAATTCCAAATTTCAAAGTTGGGCTTCCATATTGGTCCCATATTCGTAGGAGGATTACGTCATTCAAAATTCGATGGTTCTATGTACCGTTGTTTTATCACAATGCGAGAAATATATGTACATTTATGCAGATTCTTCATTATTTAATTTCTTTAAATATAATAGAGAGCTCTAATATTTGGTGGCAGTAATTTAAAAAGTTAATCAACGCAAAATGCCAAAGCGAAATTATTTGTCCTTCTGGGCAAACTGGCCCTTTGGACTAAGAAGCTTAAAACCCAACAAGTCATACTGTAGAATAAAATGATTTTTCAACATCATGTTTATAAAAATAAATGACTGAAACACTGTTTAAAATTAGTGTATTCTAACTGAAGCAAGCCATTAGCAAACTTAGGCTCGCTTACATTTTATATGAGATTCTGTTCGAGTTCGAAAATGATATGATGTACATTCCGGTTCTTCAGCCATCGGCGACTGAGCGGAAATGTCGCTGAACGCTGGTAGTTCGATCCGAGTTTCGAATCCCGGCGAAAAGTCTGCCTGCGTGTTTTTTTAGCATGTGTCACGTGCATACGAGCCAAATTTCCTCAGAAGGTCCTCCACGAAGGCATCCCTCTACTTAGGCAGATAGCCCTCGAGTGCTTTGCCGTAATTAAATAAACGAAACCAAACTTTAAGAAGCAAAATGTTGGTTTGCTTAATTTTGTATTACACTATCGAAACTTCACGTATGAAATTTTAAGTTAAACTCATCGTGCAATTTCGATAGTCTCTGAATTGATTTTGTTGGTAACTTTATTTGATAACGGTAAAGCTCGCGGGAGCTCTCTGCCTAATAGGAGAAATGCGTTGAGGAGGACTTTTTAAGGAAAACTACCTCGCATCCACGCGACACGTTGAGAAAACCACGAAAAACGCCCAGGTAGCCAGCCCATTTGTTTGGACTCGAACCCAATTCGAACTGCTAGTATTCAGCAACTTTACGTCTCAGCTGGTGGGATGAACAGTCAACTGGATATTACGTACCTTATCAACATATGTAAGCATTTCTGAAATTTCAAAAGAACAATCTCCTCATGTATAAACAAAAAGAGAAGAATATGAGCTGAAATGGCTTAGGAAAAGTTGTTTTTAGTCCAAAGGGGCTTTGTTTCCTAAAGGACTCTTTGTTTTCGTTTTGCGACTATGCGTTGAATCACTATAAATATCCGTTTCACTTTTCAAACTGTTGCCACCCAATATTAGAGTCCTGCATTATATTTGAAGAAATTAAATAATGAAAAATCTGCATAAATGTATGTCTATTTCTCGCATTGTGATAAAGCAACGGTACATAGAGCCATCGAATTTTGAATGACGTAATCCTCCTGCGAATATGGACACGTGGAAGACCAAATTTGAAATTTGGAATTTGTTTTATTATCGATTTCATATTTTGTAAAACTTCGTAAACTTTCATGTTTTATAAAATTTTGATTAACAAATTCAAGAATTTCGAAACGAGCAATGGCAACACTCCACGGGGTAAAAAAACCTTTTTATCTCCAGCGCGCGGAACTCTGTATCAGAAATTCTAAAGACAGGCTCATTTTAAAATTATTTTGCGACATTACTATTGAACTGAATTTTATGGTTTAAATGCAAAGAACAACATGATATTTAATAAATAAAGGTAACACACAAAACGTTAAAAAAGCCCCTTTGGACGTAATTTAAAATCTGAAACCTTTCAGATTTTTTTTTATTTGTTTATTAACATGTTTCTGATGAAAACTGTGATTGGTGTATTTAAGTGTTATATTTTTACTATATATAAATCATGAAGTATGCTTAATAGCTGTACTAACTAAATATTCAGTTCTAATATTGACTTTTATCCATTCTATACAAAGCTGGACTATACAATGCTAAAATTAAATCTTCGTTGTATATTGTCTGCGTATGAAGACTGCCCAGCCAGAGAAGTTTCTGCCCTTTTCCATCAAGACGACGGACCCCAAACTAATAGATAATCGTAGTTCCACTATATTCGTCCCTCTTCTCATAAACAATAGAGAATTTATACAGAAACAATGAAAAGTTGTGTAAGAATATGCCTTAAAACTTAAAATTAAAAAAAAAAAAAAAAAAACTATAATCTAAATATTTAATCATCGAAATTCTTTACAATTTTACTGTTGGCAATAGTATTTTATTTTTCAGATAGTATTTTATAAATACCTTGTCTGAAATTGCATTTTAAATGATATATTAATTTTTCATAACAAAGTATTTTATAAATACCTTGTCTGAAATTGCATTTTAAATGTTATATTAGTTTTTCATTTATCCGTATATTTCTCTTATATGCATTTATGTAGCCTGCGCTAATTTTGATTTTATAAGTTTACTAATGATATATGTGGTTTTAAAATGTCGTTTGATATATGTTATTCCGTGGTTTCAGTTTTTAGGTGAATGATGAAAATTTCCAGTTGGTGTAGAATTTATCTTTCTTTTATTAATAACAGGGATAAAAAAGTACACAAATACACACATATTTCAACAAAGAATTAGCGTATTAAAAAGTTAAAAAGAAATAAAAATTTTAAGTGTTAGAAATGTATTAATCTAATGGTAACATTTTCTAATATTTTAGTTCCATCGCAGAACCCTAGATGGCGACACTATGAGATAAATAATTTTCTAATAAAATGAATAAACGTTATAAATATAATAATTCTAGGATTTCTAATCAGAAAGATATGTGATCAAATTGTTTTCGAATAAATTTACTAGGAAAATGCTTATTTATTTCCTGACTGTTACGGCTACTGATGGCTGACTTTCATTCCGTTTTTTATTTTAAACTTACTCTTTTAATTCTTCAGAAGGGGGAATAGGAACGTATATCTCTTAATTATAGTGGCGATAAATGCATAGATTCAAAAATTTCGGAATGCACTTATAAATATACTTTAAAATACACTTAGAAAGGAAACATTTTAATAAATTTACATTTAAGGCCACTAGATGGCGACACTTGTTGGTATATTTTAGATACTAAACTTTGAGCTAAAGAAAAAATTTAGTGCATTAGAAAGCACATATAAATAGGTTTACTAATATTATCGCATCCATTTTTCAAAGTAATCAGTTTTAATTGTCACTTTTAGTACTGTTATTTTTACTTACACAAATTAATTTGCTGTTTATTCATACTTTGGACGATGCTGTGACAAATCAGAAGTTTCTAAATTATAAGCTAAAAAGAACTGGGGAGATGGCGGTAGGGAAACGCGCGGGGAAGAAATATGTGAGTAAATGTATAATTAAAACTTAAAAAAATGATGTAGCCTTAAAGGGAATAATAAGTCTAAATTTTATTTCGAAGTCAAAACGATTCTGCTTCATATTACATTGCTGTTTTTTTTAATTACCAAAATGAAGTAGTGTACAATACATTGCATTTTTATAGATAGAAAACTTACTTGCATGGATCTTGCAGGCTTCAATGTATATATTTCTTGCATGAATCTTGTACGTATCAATGCAAATTTTCCCGCGTGGCACATATCCATAAATGGAATGATTTACAGGAAATAAATTAAGTATTGCAATCGCGAATAATTTTTTTTTTTTTTTTTTTTTTTTTTAGAATGCTAATCACAAGTGCTTAAGATAAAGTGCTTTTTTCCTTTTACTGGGCTAAGATATGCCACCATTTTCAATCATCAAAATGCATCGATGTTCTGAGACGAAATTTGTAGCAAGGATCGAATGAAACTACAGTCGAATTCATAACATTAATTTTTAATAGGTTTTAAAAAATAATTTTTTTAAATAAATGTACTTTTAACATTTCTCTTAAATCTGTGCTTTGAGTTTATTTTGCTAATAATATTGAAAGATATATAGGAAATCGTATTAAATTTTTTTCGGAGCAGCTTTCGAAAATGTGCATAAAATTTATCTCTAAAATCTTTTTTTAAATCTTTTTAAAGTTTATATTTTAAATTTATCTTAAGAATCAGTCTCACTAATCTTTTATATATTTATCTGGCTTTGTCTATACGTTTATTATATATATATATATATATATATATATATATATATATTAGTTTTGTAATTATATATATCTCCTGCCTATTCAACAATTATTCACTTATGCATTTTTATAAATGTTTAGGATTAAAAAAATTATTGGAATTATATATTACACATTTATTATATATTCATAAATTTTGATACTTGCACTTGATTTACATATGCTCTCAGAATTTAAATGACATTGTAGATTAGTTCGCAGCAATAATTAATCATTTATTTGTAATTCAATTGCATTTAAAATTTAATTTTTTTTTTTACGAATAGAGAATGTTTGTTAAATTAATATATATATATATATATATATGTAATGATTATGCATTAGGCCCCTTTTTATGTATCTGTATATAAATGCTAATAACAGGACGCTTTTATAAATAATTTTGGTGTTAAAACATACATCAAAATTATTATAATAATTATTATATGCCTTGGGGAGAAATGAGTATTGTCCCGTTAAGCCTTGGCGGTTATCTATTACTCGCAAAGCATTCTTCAATGTCTGAAATGCATGGTTTATTTGATCTACACGTTCAGGAAAAATTTAATATAAACTTGTTAGCCCAAAGGGAGTTAGTTCAGAACAGCTATTAATTTCATTTTGGCATTTTGTGGCGTTTCACGTTTCAAATTGTTGCCACCAAATATTAGATCCTGCATTATATTTAAAAAATAAATAATGAAGAATCTGCATGAATGTATGTATGTATCTCGCATTGCAAAAAAAACAACGACATCAATGTTTGAATAAGGTAGTTCTCCATCTGAACATGAAGCGCAAATTTGGATTTTGGAATTTGTTTTATTATCTATTTCATAGTTTGTAAAATTTTAACGAATTTTTGATTAACAAACTCAACGATTTCAAAGCGATGGCAACACTGTACGGGGGAAAAAATGATCTCCAGCGCGCGAGACTGTATATCGGAAATTATAAAGACATACTGTTTTGCTGATTTTAAATATTTTGTGGTATTGGTGTTGAATTGAATTTTATGTAGTGTGAAAAAGGTGATATTTAATAAATAAAGGTAACACGCAAAACGTTGAAAAAACGCCCCTTTGGATGTATTATAAAAATATGAAAGCTTTCAGATTTTTTTTTTCATTTATTATTTATTCGATACAATTCTGTGAGCAGTTTATTTAAATGAACGACATAGAAATATACACAAAATTTATTTTAAACGGATACTTTATAGCGACCAATACTTTATAGACGGATACTTTATAGTTCAATTGCTGTTTATAATAAGTCAAACACATTCGCAACATCGATGTGATGCCTGAACATACAACTCTGATAGGGCCTATTCTAAATGTAAAAGCACAGTTTAAGCAGTTTAAGCACTGAGAAAGTTTTTAGTATATTTATGTCTAAAAGGGGAAGGAGAGAGGAGGAGGAAAAAAATGAAATAAAAAAATGAAAGCTTTTTGACCTCCTACAAATTGATTCTGTATGGAAGTAATATGTACTATATGGATCACTTTTTAACTTGATCTGAAATGAAACTCCTGCAATGAAAAAAAATTGGACTTTGAACGTAGACTTTGTTGTTTCGAAAATGGTCAAGACATGTTTTTGCTTTGTTACCATAGAAACCTATAACACAGATTGACGTCTTTGTTCCCAGTGTACGTCATCTCCTTCCCTTTACCAATCAAGGTCAGACAATCTTCAAAACAAAGCGAAAAAGTGACAAACAATAATGATTTCTTATCCACCGAACAGGAACAAATATTTTCCTTGACTGTAACCTCAAAGTATTCAAAGAAATTTGTAGAATAATTTTATCAGTCAGGAAGAAATGATCGTGAGCCTCTTCTTTACACATAATTGTAAAGGAGTACACATTTTAATTAGAAGAATCGGTAAAAATTCTATCTAAGGAACTAGATTTTCTTTCCAAAAACATTTAAGGAAAATTTTAATTTTACGCACTGTATATTAAAACACATACAGACGTATTACGAATTTTGCATATATGTAAATAATTTTAGCGAAATCATACGTAAAAATATAATATTTTTCGTATAATGTAACACGAAATGCTTGAAAGAGAAGATGCTCTGCCTAAAAAACAAAAATACAGGGGCAAGTTTATTTAACATTGAGTAAATGGCCGTCTCTCTAAAATGGCGAAATATCGCCAAGTTGGCAATGATTTTGGCAACTAAGATTTCTCGCCAAATCTAAGCGTCGCCAGAATCGTTACCATTTGTCGACATTTTGGTCCAGAGTCTGTTAACTTTAAAAGGTGTTGTAATTCAATAACAGTAATTGATCTTAGATATAACTGTAACCGTATCCGGCTCTCATAATTTCGGGAAGTGGAAAATAAAGATGTGTGTTACACAGTAGTCTTCTTTGAATTAACACAAAGGAGATTCTGTGTAGTTCATACATCATACCATTTAGTGAAGTTTATAATAGCATTATAAAGTTATAATCATCCATGTAATGTTACTAACGTATGAATAACAGCAATTATTTGAAATGGTTTTAAAGGATTTTAGTTTCATATTTGTCATAAAAATATTATCAGATGTTCTTTGCCCATCTCAAAATCAATGAATGATTTCCTTGCATTTAAAAGTTTCAAAATTAGTAATTTTATGATTTAATAATACGTTTTATAGGATATTAAAGATCTCACATTCGTAAAACATAGATGTAAGCTTTTGTAATCTTCGTCGAATATCCTGTTAGCGACGAGGGTAGTTATTCTTGCATTTTTGTTTAATGTAGGCGACAAAAACGAGGCACATCGAAGGAGCGTGGTGGCACACAGCTACCTACCTGGGCTGAAACAAGGACTACTCGTCTGCGAAGAAGCCGTGCTCTCGGAGAAAGTAACAGCAATGCCACCTCTCAACAAAAAGTAAGATTTAGACCACAGATACAAAAAATACTATTTAAAAATTAAGCATCTAATGATGATTTCCAGAAAATAAAAGTAATATATTTCGAAGTTTCAGGCTATCGTTTTGTTTGAATGAATCTTAAATTTTATCACATATTGAGTACATAAGTATGTGCTACTTATAATTTTTTTTTTTACTTCCTTGTACGAAGTAAAAAGGAAGTATTGTAATCGCGAAAAGTTTCAGGCAGCATATTTCAACGAAAATATCCATTTTGACCGCTATCGAATGAAATTTAACGATGTTTTTGCGTGATATCTGTACGTAAGGACAGAATAAAAGACTTTTTCTCCCCCCCAAAAATATAAAACTGCTTTAAAATCAATACTGAAGAGAATTTTTCGTGGCGTCTGTACGAACGTATGTACGTACGTACGTACGTATGTATCTCGCATAACTCAAAAACGAGTAGCCTCAGAACGTTGAAATTTTGTATATAGGACTGCTATAACATGTAGATGTGCACTTCGTATTTTGGTTGCAATCTGCCGCACCAAACGTTTATAAATATATTTATATATATATCCACTCTGCTACCCGGCTCAGTGATCTCAGTTTCTTTACTCTTATATGTTTGTAAATTGTACATTTTTTGCTTTAAAAATGATTGAATTATGTTGTTCTTATCTTCCGGTTAAGGTTTTTATGCCTTTCGTAATTCTGAAGCAATATTTGTACAATTATCAACAATTTAAAAGCTGTTCAAGTGCGGTTAAGTTTTAAATAACATGGCGGACATATTTGTTTACGTTTGAAACAGCAGAATTGTAGATTTGTTGCCAATCTACAGAGACTAAGCTTCACAACACAAAAATAACGCCTTCATTTATTATTGCGAATTAAATCATGCTTAATCCTTTCTGGAATTTTTTCGAGGAAATAAATGTTTAAGATTTACTTCGTAATTTTTAATGCGGATATTTTGAGTTTTTACGTATTTTTTTTTGCTTTGTCGCGAAGGGAGAACTGAATTAATTGAATGAGAAATACTCAATCGTCTGTGAAAAACTGTTTCTTTCTGTTCTGTTTGCTTAATTTCTTTCATACATCGTTTTAGCTTTATTATAGTACTTGAATAGAACATGTGGCAACGATAATTCTTCAAATGATATAAATTTTGTGCATTCAGAGTGTCGTTATAGTAAACAAATATAGTGAATTTTAAAGAGTTCGTTTATTCTATTGTGGTTTACTCGCTGTCGACGAAGTAGATTTAATTCAATCCAATCAATTTAAATGAAATTCAAGAAAAAAATGCGTATAATTTAATATTCCGTACAAGGAAGTCATGTGGTTGTACACATCAGATTTTTTTTCGCATGCGGTAAAATCTTAACGCAAGAAAGCAGCACGTGTCCGGTAGAGTTAAGAATCTTAATATTTGTTTTTATAATTTCGCATGCATTAAATATTTTGCGCTTTTCAAATTTTCCACGGGCCATTAACAACTGCATTCATTTCTACTAGGACTGAATTTTATTGTTCTATTGATACCATGCATATTTATTTTCCATTTTTAATTCAAATCAGTTATTACCTTCAATTAGTATTATATCATTTGCTAGAATGTAGGGTTGATACATGACACCTTGGCTACTATAAACAGTTTTTCAATTTTTATCCTCTAGTTTCCAACTGAAGCAATCATAGTCTTATGGAACATATAATAATAGTATCTTTTTTCATGCAAAGATAATCTGAATTCTTTATTAATTTAGTTTAAAAGCGTATTTTTTCAAAGAAACTTTTGAATGAGCATGAGGAAAATTTTGTTTATTACATAAAGAAAGAAAGCTCATTGAAAGTTCTGCAATAACCCTTATTTGATTACTTATGTATGCAACACGCATCTTATGTCTTCGTACATCAGCTACAGCCCAGGGTTAACGTTTTGGAGGCCAAAACGCCCGAGATGACCTTTCATTCAAACGACCACAACCGCCCGAAACGGCCGAGATTGCGATGTTGTTTTCTTCCTTCTCCTTAACGTAGCAGGTGCCCCAGATGCATTGTATCAGTTAATTGCAGACAGCTTGTCCTAAGAGGCTAATGGAAGCTTCTTTGCTAGGAAGTAGAAATCTTCACACCTCTGTATGCGTTAAGACGGGATGGGGAGGAAACGGGCGGGACGGGAAATGGACGAGGACAGGAGTTTCGGTATTTTAAGCATATAGGTTAACGAAGACTTCGGTTTTCTAAAAGTTAAGTAGCTGCGTTTCATTACACTATCGTTCTCACTTCTGATGTGCATTTTGAAGTTTTAAAGGGACTCATACACCTTAATACCCATAAGAACTTTGTGACTGTTGCAAAAATTGGGATAACTTATTTATTTTAAAAGCAATTACTTTCAACTTTTTACAGCTGACTACATAATATAGCTGCTTTCTGAAATAGTAATCAGAAAGTGTGTTGGCCACAAATATTTTTATAATTTAATCCGCTTTGTGACAAAATTTTTCGTCATGTTTCCAGCTTGCGCGCACAGTTTAAAACATTCTATTGCATAATTTAATTCCATATTAAATATATCACTTTTATAATATTTGGAAACTACTGTGAACCAAACATTCTAAGAATTTCATGTTAAATTTTTATTTTATTTGGAGTTGAGTTTATAAAATGAATTTTATTAAAAAGTCTGTAATGTTTTCGTGCATAAAGTTGTTTACTATTAAAATATTCATCAGATTTTTGGTTCAGTTAGAAAATAGGGCCCATGTAAAGAATTCCATCCAACTTCAAGTATTTACCATTAACCACTTTTAAAATATCATGCGCGCAAGGTGGAAACATGACAAAAAAATTTTGTCAGAGGATTAAATTATAAAAATATTTGTGGCAACATAAACTTTTGGGTTACTCGTTCCCAAAGCAGCTGTATTATGTAGTGAGCTGTAAAATGTTGGAAGTAATTGCTTTTAAAATAAATAAAATATCCCAATTCTTGCAACAGTCACATATTCAAAAATCATAAGGGGTTTAAGGTGTATGAGCCCCCTTAAGACATTTCTGTTCTTTCTTGCTGTAAATCTAGTCACTAGGTATAGAGGTATGAAATATAAGAATAGAACTCTACAAGGGTATGCATAAGGGTAGTAAATTAATAAATAATTAAGGAAATATAAGGGTAGTAAATTGCATATATATGTAATAACTTATTACTTTACTGACATTGCAGAGAACATGATTTACGGTATGATGAAACTTGGTGCATACATGCAGTCGTGCTTATTTGATCCCTTTTTTATTCTAACGAAGCACATTCTCAGCGTAAATCATGCCGCACAATCTGCGTTCCCATGTTTGATTCGCATTTATGCCTTTTCTACATCTATACAACATTTAACTTAGATAGAGAAATAAGCAGCAGCATCTTCGTAGAGGAATACGGAGAAAGAGAATGCGGTGTGTCCAAGATGAAAACTCTGTTCCATAAGACTTAATTTTAGATTAGCTTTATCCCTATTCGTTTATTTTAAATTTTGGTACCCAAATTTGAAGTTATCATTGGCTGAAGCGTTTCGTAAGTATCTGCGTCATTAATGTTAGCTAAGTATCATATAAGAAAGATAATCTTGAAATGACGCAGTTTAGGGAGATTTATTATAAGCAGTTATTATAGTATTTAGGATAAGAAGGGGGATAACCAAACTAAAATATAGAGTTAAAAGACTATTGCAAATTATGGCTAGAATTTTATTTATTTTATTGGTATGTACGCATATATATATCTAAAAATGTATGAAAGGATTTTTTCCCCATCTTGTAGAAAAAGCGCGAGGTAAGCAGATCGAAAACAAGAGAGCCTCCCCCTCCCCGTCATCCGTTCGATGCGGAAGATGAAGCAGAAGAGGAGGAGCCTGGCAAAATTCTGATGGACCGAATTAGGGCCAATTCCAGGTGTCTCAAAGCCCAACTCGCATCTCGCAGGACAGTGACGGACACAGGATCTGCAAGCGCCGAACGCCCCTCCAGGGAGAGGAAGGCTGAAAATCACAAAAACGGGAAAGGTAATAAATAATAACTATCATAACTGTTCATGCGTAACGTCTAGTTAGCAATCTGCGTGAAACGAAACAGAACAGCCTTTCTACTTCGGCTAGCTTGCTTCCCGATTATTCTCCTGCGTGCATTTTGTAAAATAGAAGATCACGGGTTATAATACTACAATTCAAATGCATCAGCTATTTCGATCCGTAATGAAACGTTACAACATAAAAAGCGCTACGTTACAACATAAAAAGCGCTACGTTACAACATAAAAAGCGGGTCAGGTTAATATGGGTTATAAAGGTATCGAAAATGATTAATGTACTCTTATGCTCAAAGTAGTTTGTACTCCAAGTGAATAAATTAATAACTGAAAGATGAGGTAACAGTATGCATAATGTAAAGGAAGCATTTTGTACCTTTGAATTTTAGAACATGTTTTATGAATAAGTCGGTAAATTATATTGGCAAAAAGCAATAAAGATAAATGGAATGTATAAAATATCGACTAAGTGATCTAAACGTAAAGCGATCGTGAACATGTATGAGAAAGTTTGGGGAAAAATTATATTTTCAGATTCGGATAATATTTCTAAATCGATAACCGGAAGTTAAAATAATTACACAAACCAAAAACTAAACAACTAAAAATAGGAAAGCTTTCAGATTTTATATTACGCCCAAAGGGGCGCTTTTTTAACGTTTGTGTGTTACCTTTATTTATTAAATATTATCTTCTTAAGGGGACTCATACACCTTAAAACCCATAAGATGTTGGAATAGGTGACTGTTGCAAGAATTGGGATAACTTATTTATTTTAAAAGCAATTACTAAAAACATTTTATAGCTGGCTACATAACATAGCTGCTTTCTGAAATAGTAATCAGAAAGTTTGTGTTGCCACAAATATTTTTATAATTTAATCCGCTTCGTGACAACATTTTTCGTCATGTTTCCAACTTGCGCGCACAGTTTAAAACATTCTGTTTCATAATTTAATTTCATATTTAATATATAGCTTTTATAACATTTAGAAACTACTGTGAACCTAAAATTCTAAAAATTTCATGTTAAATTTTTATTTTATTTGGAGTTGAGTTTATAAAATGTAATTTATTAAAAAAATTTGTAATGTTTTCGTCCATAAAATTTTTCGATATTAAAATATTCATCAGATTGCTGTTTCAGTTAGAAAATAGTGACCATATAAAGAATTCCATCCAATTTCAAGTATGTACCATTAGCCATTTTTAAAATATCATGCGCGCAAGGTGGAAACATGGCGAAATATTTTGTCACAAAGAGGATTAAATTACAAAAGTATTTGTGGCAACACAAAATTTCTGGTTATCAATTTCCAAAGCAGCTATATTATGTAGTCAGCTGTAAAAAGTTGGAAGTAATTGCTTACAAAATAAATAAAATATCCCAATTCTTGCAACAGTCACATATTCGAAGATCATGAGGGGTTTAAGGTGTATGAGTCCCCTTAAAACTATATAAAATTCAATTCAACAGCAATACCACAAATTATTTAAAGACAGCAAAGCAGTATATCTTTAAAATTTCTGAGACACAGTCTCGTGCGCTGGAGGTAAAGTGCTTTTTTTTCAACGTACAGTGTTACCATTGCTAGTTTATAAATCGTTGAGTTTCTTTAATCAAAGATAGGTTAAAATTTTATAAAATATGAAATAGGTAATAAAACAAATTCCAAATTCCAAATTTGGGCTTCTAAATGCCTCTATTCGAATGGAGGACTACGTTCTTCAAAATTTGATGTCTCTATGTACCGTTGTTTTTTCACAGTGCGAGAGAGATACATACATTCATGCAGATTATTCATTGTTTAACTTCTTTAAATATAATGCAAGGAGATAATATTTGGTGGTAACAATTTGAAAAGTGAAACGCCGTTCATAGTGAACCAACGCTAAATGCCGAAAGGAAATTAATAACTCTCCTAGACAAATTGCTCTTTTTGGCTAAAAGTTACCTTAAACATATTCTAAATTAGTTTTAATATTTTATTCCTTTGCTTTTTGAAAATCTTAGATAATATGAAATAAATAAATTCATAGCATAAAATTTAGCTGTGAAAAATCAGTAGTAGTTTTCAAATTAAGTCTTAAATTAGCAACGTTTCTATTTTTAATTTAATGCTACTTTAATTAATGTGTGACATTTTAAATTCTTAATTAAAATTTATAATTTAATTTCAAATTAAGCAAAACGAACTTGAAATTTGTCCTTTGTTATTCTTGTTTTATTTCCGACAGGCATTTCCATCAATTTTGTTAATTATCTTTATTAAAAACAATATAAGTTCTTAAGTACCTCACATTTATGTATTTTGATTAAATTAATTATTATTCATGAAATGCATTTGATGTTTTGTAACTGATAGTTACTCAGACGTAATCCATGACAAAAAAAAAAAAAAAAAAAAAATCTGAAATGTTTCAGATTTTAAATTACGTCCAAAGGGGCGTTTTTTTAACATTTTGTGTGTTACCTTTCTTTATTAAATATCATGTTCCTCGCAGTTAAACCATAAGATCAGGTACAACAGCAATATCGCAAAATAGTTTTAAAACGAGCATATCTTTAGAATTTCCGATACAGAGACTCACGCGCTGGAGATAAAAATGTTTTTTCTGCACAACGTTGCCATTGCTCGCTTTGAAATCCTTGAGTTTGTTAATCAAAAATTCGTCAAAGTTTTAAAAAATAGGAAATCGATGATAAAACAAATTTCAAATTTCAAATTTGGTCTTCCACATGCTCATATTCGTTCGAGGATTACGTTATTCAAAATTCGATGACTCTATGTACCGTTATTTTATGACAATGTGAGAAATATACATACATTTACGCAGATTTTCATTATTTAATTTCTTCAAATATAATGCAGGACTCTAACATTTTGTGGCAACAGTTTGAAAAGTGAACCGACATTTATGAGTCCGACGCAAAATGCCAAAACGAAACTAATAGTGTCCTTCGGGATTCAAATCCCTTTGGACTTAAAAAAAAAAAAAAAAAAAAAATTCGGCAGAGGTCGCGAGGCAAGACGTTACATTTCTAAGAACTGCAAAGAGAGTTCTTTTACCTATTAAGAATTTGATTTTGGCGGTTCACCCATTCCCAATTGGACAGATAATAATCCTTTTCCTTGCCAACAGGACACAACGGCGTGTACACCATGCACGCGAGGAAGAACCGTAGGGGCGGTAGCGAGAATGAAGAACGAGCGGAGGGCATCGTTGAGGTCGAAACGACGGCGGTCAAGCTCCTCGACGAGCAAGGTAACGAGATATCCAAAGAAAATCCGGTCACTCTTCGTAATGATGAACCGAAAGAAGAGCCGGAAATTGTTCACCAGCATACACTGTCTGTGGATGGACAAGATGGCCGAACGGACAACATGGCCGGAAACGAAGGTAATATTCAAACTCGAAAAAAATATTTTGAACACTAAAAAACATTTGGTGGATCTTTTATATAAAATTACTTGACACACATATGTTATTGTGACACATATTATACTACACAAAATTTATATTTTTGTAACGTTTGAAAATTTTGCAGTTTAACATACTCGCTATCAGCGATAATACTTTTTGATATTAGTGTATTTTTTAAATTTTTTAGATAGATTAATTATATTACTATGTTTTACATATTACAACTTTACTTATTGACTGTTGTTCTAGAATGGAATGTTTATTGAATAAGAGTCATAATTTTAATTATGTCACTTAAAGCGAGAATAATATTCTTAAGAATTATTTGTAAAATTCCTAACATGTAAATATTTAAGAATGTTTTTTTTTATTGACGAAGGGGCTGATTTCATGGCCATTTTTATGGTTTTTATCGTGCAACATGTGAATATGAGCTAGGTTTGATCAGAATGTTTTCCAAGAAGGCATCCCTACTCCTAGCCAGATAGCCCTAAAATGATTTGACGTAATCAAACAAGACAATCTAATCCTGTTTAATATTTAATGTTTTACGTTGTTAGAAATGTTTTCCTCTTCTTTCTTTTCGAAATTACGTTAAGTTTTTCCTTATTAAGAACAAGATGCCGTCTGTTTTTGATTATTTTATTTCAACAAGTAAACTGCTTTTGTTTTTCGTTCTTTTTTTCAGGTCGCCATGACCTAAGGCATTTCGCATTTACATTTATACCGTGTTTAGTAAAAATACGCTTTTATTATGAAAAATACGTAAAATACTGCATTTTTTATGTTTAAATTTGCAAACAGAGTCAAAAATTTTCTTAATTTTTTTTTTTTTTTTTTTTTTTTTTTGTGTTTAGAGAAAATTTAATGTTAAAGATTAAGAAAACAAGCTTTAAATTCCGCTATTACAGATATGGGCTGCTTGAAAAAAAATTCATGAAATATGTTATTACGTACAAATCACTGTTTACGAAATAGTGTTACTTGAGCAAATTAAATTGGACCAACTTTGCCAAATTCAAAACTTTTAAAAATTTTATTTAAATTATGGTCCATTTTATAGGACTAGGCAGCCAAATGCACTTCTACTTTATCTCTAGTTATTTACTATTACCCAAATACTCTGGAATGCATTTCTGAACACAAAAAACGATTATTAGTTATTAAGCGATTATTATTCACCATAAGCTCTTGTCAGTCTTTCCTAAATACATTTGCTTTATTACATTAAAAAAATCTGAAAGTTTTAAGATTTTGGGCCGTTTCTTTCATTTACAGACACATATGTGTTTTGAGAGCATTTCGGCTTACGCCACATCGAGCTAAAATATTTAATAACAGCATATCTTTAGAATTTCCGATAGACAGCCTCGCGCACTGGAGATGAAAAGCGGTTTATTCCTTACAGTGTTGCCATTACTCGCTTTAAAATTTTGAGTTTGTTAATCAAAAATTTGTTAAAGTTTTACAAAATATGAAATAGACAATAAAACAAATTTCAAATTGGGACTTCTAGGTGCCCATATTCGGGTGGAGGACTATATTATTCAAATTTTGATGACTCGCTTTTAAATTCGAGGCTCAAATTTTCAAATTTTGATGACTCTACGTGACGTTTTATTTCACAATGCGAGAAACATACATGCATGCATGTAGATTCTTCGTTATTTAGTTCCTTTAAATATAATACGGGGAGATAATATTTGTGGCAACAATTTGAAAAGTGATTCGTCGCAAAATGCCGTTTCGAGACTAATATCCCTTCTAAGATAACCCCATTTGGGCTAAAAACTTTATTAAAAGTGTGTGTGTGATTACGACAAAGCCTCGAGGGCTATCTGCCTAAGTGTAGGGATGCCTTCGTGGAGGACTTTCTAAGGGAAACTGGCTCGTATACACGTTGCATATGAGGAAAACCACGAAAACGCCCATGCAGCCAGCCCGTTCGCGGGATTCGAACCTCGGACCGAACTACCAGTGTTCAGCGACTTTACCGCTCGGCCGCTGGTGGGCCCCTTTGTTAAAAATATTTATAATTATGTAATATGTATAAATAAACTGCATAAGTTAAACATACAGTGAAAATAAACTTTAATTTGTCTTTAGAATATGGCATTTGAAACGTATCTCAAATATCGCTCCTCCTTCAGTATTCATCTGGTTTAGTGTTCATAGTTATAACTCAAAAATTTCAAATATTGTTACTTTTAGACCAATGCTGCATCAATCAGAGCTTGGTTGTAAACATTTTGCATATCCTTTCATAAAATGAAATTTATTTATGGTAGTCCTTTAACTGGTACATTTAAAGGTTATTATTTTGCATCAGCTCAAAATGGCAGAAAGGACTGAATAAAATTAGTTTTTCATATTTCTTAATTGTCTGTTGCTATAGCTTTAAAGAAGGAATCTTTTCCCGTTAATCCTTATATAATCTTCCAGGTTGCAAAAGATAATTTATGTATTCTACTTGTTTTAAAGGCTCATAGTTTCACCGAATAAATGGTGCTAGAAACAGGCCTCACTTTAGGATGATAACACCTTAGAAACTTATGAATAAGGTTTATGATTAAAACACACATTTCGACCTGATGAATATTCTTACTTCATTGCACACTTTAGCAAACAATATTTTTCACTTTGGATTTATTTTATAAACCCTAGTAATGATATGAATTTATAATTTTCTGACGCATTTATGCTATGTTCATGAGCCTCCATGCAAAACTTGGTCCAAAATAACAGGCATCCAATAGAAGATTTAAATTATAAATATATACATTTTAAGGGGACTCATACACCTTAAACCCCTCATGATTTTCGAATATGTGACTATTGCAAGGATTGGGATATTTGATTTATTTTAAAAGCAATTACTTTCAACTTTTTACAGCTGACTACATGATATAGCTGCTTTGGAAACTAGTAACCAGAAAGTTTGTGTTGCCACAAATATTTTTGTAATTTAACCCTGTTTGTGACAAAATTTTTTGCCATGTTTCCACCTTGCGCGCATGATATTTTAAAAATGGCTAATGGTACATACTTGAAATTTGCTGGAATTCTTTATACGGGCACTATTTTCTAACTGAACCAACAATCTGATGAATATTTTAATATTGAAAAATTTTACGGACGAAAACATTACAAATTTTTTTAATAAAATACATTTTATAAACTCAACTCAAAATAAAATAAAAAATTTAACATGAAATTTTTAGAATTTTAGGTTCACAGTAGTTTCCAGATGTTATAAAAGGTATATATTAAATATGGAATTAAATTATGAAGCAGAATATTTTAAACTGTGCGCGCAAGTTGGAAACATGACGAAAAATATTGTCACAAAGCGGATTAAATAATAAAAATATTTGTGGCAACACAAACTTTCTGATTACTATTTCAGAAAGCAGCTATATTATGTAATCAGCTGCAAAACGTTGGTAGTAATTGCTTTTAAAATAAATAAGTTATCCCAATTCTTGCAACAGTCACCTGTTCGAACATCTTATGGATTTTAAGGTGTATAAGCGTTATCTAAACGACGGCGACGCGTAAAATCGTTCTAAATGTGTTAAGACTCTTTGTATATACACAAACTAACAACGTAATTCCGAGAAAGTACCAAAATTTGTATGATAAAAATAAAAAAGGAAAAATAAAAAGAAAATAATTAATAATTTTGCCAATTATGAGTAGAATGTAAATAATATATGTGCCAAATATAACATCGCTACATTCAAAATACGTTTTAAATTATACTCATTAATAAACCCTGTCCATTTTAGACTTATACGAGTATTTAAAGTTGTTATGCATGGAGGTTTATACTATGAAAAAATGAATGATTAAAAAACAGACATAAAAACTATAAAAAATAAATGCATTATTAAATGAAAATAAAACGTAATTAAATATTGTCTAGTTAGTTGCGAGATGAGACTTATTAACTACATGTAAAAGTAGGATAGATGAAGAATTTTGCAATCAATCGCACAATCTTAGCAAAAATTTCATTTCCACATTGCTTCTACTCTTTATATTTAAAATGAAAGACAAACGTGATTTTTTAAATTTATTGATGTTTAGTATCGCTACTTTAACACAACATTCACCCTCTTGAAACTTCTTTCTAATATGTCACATATTCCATCTTATTGCGTTTTTATTTGTTTGTTTGCACATTTTTAGTCATCCGACTGGCTTTTGGTGAGAGAAGTCCACATAATTAAATACTTGCTTTTAGCTCTATTGAAAATTCTTAAATCTTTATTAATTATCTTATATTAGTGCAATTGAATAAAGTCAATTATGTATTAAGACACTATAACACGCCGAACAAATACTAATTCAGAAGTCAAACAATAAAAATCAGAGTTATATTTTTAAAATTTTCACAGGACTAGTTTCGATGGTTTTACCGAACCACCATCCTCAGTTGCAAAACCGCAAATGAACAAGATAGGAAATAATGATTAGATAAGAAAGCCTGATCAGAAAATAAGCTAGTGGCGCCATCTGTTGATGAAACCAGAACTAAAACATAATTTCTTTAAAGCCAGAAGGCAAAGATGGATTGGAATTAGGATCATTAACTAGAACAGAAATATTTTTTTGAATATGAAATGCCTCTGGAAAATCCAGTTCTCCAATGAAAGATGCTTTTTGAATAATTTTGACAGCAGAAAAATTGAAAGTGTGATTTTCGGACCAACAATGTTGGGCAACAGAAGACTTCTGTGTTTCCTTTTTTCTAACATATGCCTCATTTTCCATGACGCGAACTTTTAAGGCTCTCTTAGTTTGGCTAATGTAAATTAAACCACACTGGCAATGAATCCTATAAATACCACAGGAATTCATATCCGGAAGGAGGTCCTTGAGTATGGAACTCGGAATTTTATTAATATGAGAATAAATGACCCTAAAGTTAAATTTCTGCAAAATATGTGCAAGTTTATAGCTAATTGATGCAAAGAATGGAATGACAACAGAATTTTTATAATCTTCTAAAACAAGAGTGTGCCTTTTAGTGTGTTGAGATGAGAATTTTTCAACTGCTTGATTGATAATGTTGGGTGAAAAGCCCCTGTCAATAGCTGTTGCTTTTAAATAATTTAGTTCTTCATCAAGATTTAGTTTGCAGGAGCAAACTTGAAGAGCACGGAAAACTTAGGAATAAAATGAAACTAACTTTTGTTTAGTCGGATGACCTGATTTTTAATTCTAAAATATAATTTTAACTTCTCACAAACCTGTAAACCTTCGATTCCAAAGATTTTGGCTTTTATCGAAAAAGCTTTTAAGTTCAGTAAAGTTTCAGATTCACAAACAGAAATGATTAGGCATCTTATCGCTCATAATGTGAAATTCAGAAATAAACCTTTGAAACCAAATCTAACTGCGAGAGAAAGAGATACAATGCGCGAAATTCATTCTAACACGGATATTATCATTTGGAAGGCCGACAAAGGTAATCAGATAGTCGTAATGGATACTTACATCGATGGTGTCACGAATAACCATATAATCTCTTAAACGAAGGACCATATAATTCGGTCTCTAAAGATTCTTCATCTTCAGACCTGTCAAAAATAAAAACTGAGATCAAATCTTCACAAATCATTTCAAGCAACTTAAAACATTCGCTTATCCCATCTGTTGTGAATTGTGCCAGATTATATGCTCTTCCCAAAATTCATAAAAGTGGTATTCCTTTCCGCCCTATTGTATCAAATTTAGGTACTGCCTCGTATCCATTAGCTAAATTTTTAGTTTCTAGATTTCAACTATATTAGACAATAACATTAACACCATAAAAAATTCAATAGAGTTTGTACAAAAGGTTAAAAACATTTCTCCTCGAAATTTACTCATGGTTTCTTTTGATGTAAAATAATAATTCCCCAATGTTACAGTGAAGGGTGCATTAAGATGTCTAGAAACCAGACTTCGCGAATTTCATTTCTTTTGCATCGAAATTGATGAACTAATTTCTCTCACTAAACTCTGTTTGACACAAATACATTTTGTTTTCCAAAATAAATATTACAAGCAAACTGAGGGATTAACCATGGGAAGCCCCCTCAGTCCCATCCTGGCTGATATCTACATGCATTATTATGGATCAAAATTGTTTGAAACTTTAAACTTCCCGGTATGGTTCCGCTACGTAGACGATACTTTTACCCTGTTCGAAGGTAATAAAGATGATTTAAATAAAGTTCTTTCAACAATGAATTCTATTGATCCTGCTATTCAGTTCACTTTTGAACTTGAGACTTGCAATTCTCTTCCGTTTCTCGACATTCTGGTCACACGTAACACATCCAACTTCAGTACTATGGTTTACCGTAAACCTTCATCGGTTTGCCTTCCACCACACTTTAAATCCTGTCATCCGACTAAACAAAAGTTAGCTTGATTTTATTCCAATGATTTCCGTACTCTTCAAGTTTCCTCCTCCAAACTATCCCTTGATGAAGAACTAAATTATTTAAAAGCAATAGCTGTTGACAGGAGCTTTTCACCCAACATTATCAATCAAGCAGTTGAAAAATTCTCATCTCAACACACTAAAAGGCACACTCTTGTTTTAGAAGATTATAAAAATTCTGTTGTCATTCCATTCTTTCCATCAATTAGCTATAAAGTTGCACATATTTTGCCGAAATTTAACTTTCGAATCGTTTATTCTCCCATCAATAAAATTCCGAGTTCCATACTCAAGGACCTAAGAGACTAACTAAGAGAGCCTTAAAATTTCGCGTCAAGGAACATGAGGCATATGTTAGAAAAAAGGAAACACAGACGTCTTGTGTTGCCTAAGATTGTTGGTCCGAAAATCACACTTTCAATTTTTCTGCTGCCAAAATTATTCAAAAAACATCTTCCATTGGGGAACTGGATTTTCTAGAGGCATTTCACATTCAAAAAAATCTTTCTGTTCTAGTTAACGATTCTAATTCCAATCCATCTTTGCCTTTGGCCTTTAAAGAAATTATGTTTTAGTTCTGGTTTCACCAACAGATGACGCCACTTGCTTATTCTTACCGAGGCTTTCTTATATTATCTGATCATTATATCCTATCTCGTTCATTTGCGCTTTTGCAGCTGAAGATGGTGGTTCGGTAAAACCATCGAAACTAGTCCTGTAAAAATTTGAAACTATAACGCTGATATTTGTTGTTTGACTTCTGAATTAGCAATTATGTATTATTAGACCAAAGGGGCTTTTTTGTTTCCTGAAGGACTGTTGTTTTCGTTTTGCGATTTCGTGTTGAATTACTGTAAATGTCCGTCTACTTTTCAAACCGTTGCCACCAAATGTTAGAGTCCTGCATTATATCTGAAGAAATTAAATAATAAAAAATCTGCGTAAATGTATGTATATTTGTCGCATTGTGATAAAACAATGGTACATATAGCCATGGAATTTTGAATGACGTAATCCTGCTGCGAATATGGGCATGTGGAAGCCCAAATTTGAAATTTGGAATTCGTTTTATAATCAATTTCATATTTTGTAAAACTTTAACGAATTTATGAGTAGCAAACTCAACGATTTGAAAGCGAGCAATGGCAAAACTCTACGGTGGGAAAAAAAACTTTTTATCTCCAAAGATATGCTCATTTTAAAATCGTTTTGCGATATTGCTGTTAATTTGAATTTTATGGCTAAGTGCAAAGAACATTTAATAAATAAAGGTAACACTCAAAAGTTTAAAAAATTGTCCCTTTGAGCGTAATGTAAAATCTGAAAGATTTCAGATTTTTTTTTAAAATTTTATTCTCTTTTTTTATGTTTTTGTTTCGTATTTTGACTTTCATTGTTTTGTTTATACATAAATACACACATTCATTTATACACGTATACATATAATATATATATATAGTTTAGAGTTTCACAGTCGTGGTATATTTCTGCGTTTAGCCATGGTCGAAGTGGTAACAAATGTGACACACAATGCAGACGACGTAATAGATGCCCTAAACTCTTAGAAGAACCATAATATCCCTGGATAAGCACAATACATATTTCTTACATCCCGATTACGCTGTGCAAACATCATGTTGAGTAGCAGAGCATAATGGGGCAATCTGCATCTCAAAAGTTTTAAATAAACACTTAGCGAGAGACGTGTTTTATTTAAGCGGTAGCCAGGCGTGAAAAAGTAATGCGTACTAACTCTAGTCATATTTATAGCGGGAAAGTCTTTGCATTTATCCTGAGTAGCGATTAGGCTAAAGATTTCGCAGTGCAGAGAAATTGCGGGGAAGTCTGTCGTAACATTCTGCAATGACTAGAAATGGTGCAGAGAAAGCCTTTGAAACAGAGATGTGTTTAATTACAACTTTTGAAGAAGAATGTCTATTGCCAGCTGGTTCCAAATTAAGTTAAATAATTTTGTTTCATGTTTTGTATTTTACATATTACCTCCCCCTTCAAAGACAAAAAGGCTTGGCAAGAGAAAAACGTTTTGAAAAGAAAGCATTAGTGTTAGCAAAGGAAGAGGAATTTTGTAGAATATTTACAATTGCGATGAGAAAGCAAATGAAGTGCTTCAGAGTCAGAGCGTTTGGTTTTCTCAACGCCCCGTCGCTTGTTTCATGAACGTTTCCATGTTTTAATATAGAACAACATATAGAAATATAATTTATTTCGTATTTTATACTCTACATACCATCAAAGTTTAGATAATCTTTATAATCGCTAAGTATAAGAAAATTAACGATGTGTCAACTGTAAGGAAATAACATTTGTATAAAATTGTAATTCCAATAAGTTTTCGTACAAAATTACCTGTAAACGCCTGTGCTGAGTTTGGGACAGTGGTGTCTCCTCAGTGTTAAATTTGCTGTCACCTCAGCATCAGACAGGAAGAGTATAAGATATTATTATTGTAAATATTGTGAAATGTCTCTATGTAATAAGAAACGTAAACAAAAGAAATTTGATCTAATGTAAGGATTACCATCTATATGTAAATGTTTTGAACTGTTATCTGTTGATGCTATTGGTGGGTTAAACTATTGTGATTCTACTAAAATGTCATGATACTTGATATAGATGGACTTTTGCTTCTAAAAGCGTAACTACTGATACTTACATAAATTGTTTAAGGCAAATATTTCGAATTGGTCCCAAAGAAACGTTTAAGTGATAAAAATGCTCCTTCTTCAAAATTTAAACAGTTTTTGAGAAACAATAATGTGACACACTTGTAAACTACTGCTAAAAGACTACAAACTAATATTGAAGTACAAAGAGTTAATGAAAGTATTATAACTAGACTAAAATGAAATTAAATTCTTATTAGGTTATATTTGCATGGACAAAGTTGTTGCCTCAAGTTACTGAAGAGTACAAAAATACACTGTATTCTATAACAAAATTCCCGCCTTTTTACTTAATGGAGGGAAAATTACCCGATGATCCTTAACTGAAAACCAAGATTTATACTCACAAATTGGAAAAGCATGGAAAACTGCTCTAAAAAGATCTGATGATTACTATAACGTAAAAAAAAATGCGATTCTCATTTTAAAGCAAGTAATTTTAAACCCGATGATTTAGTAATTTATGGGGAATTTCAATATCATAACATTAGACAACTTTTCCCTCCCTTTTTCAAGCCCTTATAAAGTTCTACCTGGCTCAGACCTTTTTAGTCCAGCAAGTGAATTTAAATTAACTGTCATAAATAGTAGAATACGTGTTGCTATTCAAATTTAAATAAGTTTTATCTTCCCAAATTAAAAATTTAATTTCTTTTAAACCACTTATGATTTTTAAAACTTTAAGCCCTAAATTATGACAATTTCATTTCCGAATTTGAGCTTTACCCAGTCTGGCTCACTTTCCTGTCAACCGTTTCCTTCTTCCCAGAATTTTTCTGTTCAAAATTTCTTATATACGTCCCCTAAGCCCGGAGATGAGGTTGAAGGGAGATTAAAAATTCTACCCTTCAACATTTTGCAGTCTGGATATCATACAAATTCTAAAAGACTACATTTTATCTTGCTATAATCTGACCCGAGGTTTTACACTATGAGTATTACTCTTTGTATCCTCTCCTTAGGGAGTATACAAGCATGACAGGACATCTGCTGTTGTTCCCCTAGGAATACTCCTAATCCCAAATCTCTTTCTTTTTTTTCTAAATTCGGAGAGTCAGCTATGGTCAGGAACTGACTGAATAGTACTATTTTTTCACCAGTCAGATTCCTCTGACCATAGCTTCGGCATAAATTGCTACTACAGACATATGTCAATTATTATTATTATTATTATTATTATTATTATTATTATTGTTGTTGTTGTTGTTGTTGTTGTTGTTGTTGTTGTAGGGTAATGTTAACATTTTTTTACATTCTTTTTACTAAACTTCTATGACATGATTTGAGGATACAATTTATTTGCCTTAAATTAAAAATTTTATTTTATATATTTATTTGTATTTCAAGTACGTAATGTAATAAGGTTAAACATATTTTATGGCTATAACAATAAACTGAAACAGACGTTTATCTTACAATACTAAAAGCCGGTTACCTTTTATAAGGAACAGATGTTTTTTATGTGTAACTGTATTTAAGCATCCCATAGACATCAGAAGGCAACATTGATTTGTTTGTAGAGGACCTGTCATTTTTCTCAAAGCTTATTATTATATTCTATTATTTATATATTTCCATCCTGATTATAATACATGATGTTATGAACCTTTCAACTGCCTGTAAAATTCATGGTGTTTCTTCAGATATCGTTGAAACAACATTCTTAATAGTTGATACTCCACATTCAGGACATTTTAAGAAAAATTTGAACAGTATTTAAGAACTTAATAAACTTATCTCTTAGAGATTTTCAAAATTTCAAAGACTTTCAAACTACTAGATATTTCGAACTTTAATTCAATTTTTAAGTCATATAATATTTCATTAGCATATTTTTAAATTATATTTTATATGCTATCCAGCATTCGTATATATGAAAGTTCATAAAACAAGTGACAAGGCATTATGAAACCTAAAGGCTGTGTCTCTAAAGTACTTCATTTTCTTTTCCATTGCAATTGTAAATATTCTACAAAATTTGTCTTCTTTTAATGCCACTAATGCTTTCTTCTCAAAAGGCTTTTCTATGTTCATAATACAAGTGACAAAGCATTGTGAAACCTAACCACTATGTCTCTAAAGCACTTCATTTACTGTCTCATTGCAATTGTAAATATTTTAAATATTCTACAAAATTTCTCTTCCTTTGAGTCCACTAATGCTTTCTTCTCAAAAGGCTTTTCTATGTTCATCAAACAAGTGACAAAGCATTGTGAAACCTAAACGCTGTGTCTCTAAAGCATTTCATTCACTGTCTCATTTCAATTGTAAATATTCCACAAAAGTTCTCTCTCTTTGATGCCACTAATGCTTTCTTCTCAAAAGGCTTTTCTATGTTCATAAAACAAGTGACCAAGCATTGTGAAACCTAAACGCTATGTCTCTAAAGCACTTCATTTATTGTCTCATTGCAATTGTAAATATTGTAAATATTCTACAAAAGTTCTCTTTCTTTGATAAGACTAATGCTTTCTTCTCAAAAGGCTTTTCTATGTTCATAAAACAAGTGACAAAGCATCGTGAAACCTAAACGCTATGTCTCTAAAGCATTTCATTTACTCTCTCATTGCAATTGTAAATATTCTACAAAATTTCTCTTCCTTTGATGCCATTAATGCTTTCTCCTCAAAAGGCTTTTCTATGTTTATAAAACAAGTGACGAAGCATTGTGAAACCTAAACGCTATGTCTCTAAAGCACTTCATTTACTGTCTCATTGCAATTGTAAATATTTTAAATATTCTACAAAATTTCTCTTCCTTTGATAACAATAATGCTTTCTTCTCAAAAGGCATTTCTATGTTCATAAAACAAGTGACAAAGCATTGTGAGACCTAAACGCTATGTCTCTAAAGCACTTCATTTACTGTCTCATTGCAATTGTAAATATTTTAAATATTCTACAAAATTTCTCTTCCTTTAATAACAATAATGCTTTCTTCTCAAAAGGCATTTCTATGTTCATAAAACAAGTGACAAAGCATTGTGAAATCTAAACGCTATGTCTCTAAAGCACTTCATTTGCTCTCTCATTGCAATTGTAAATATTCTACAAAATTTCTCTTCCTTTGATGACACTAATGCTTTCTTCTCAAAAGGCTTTTGTGTGTTCATAAAACAAGTGAGAATGCATTGTGAAACCTAAACGCTATGTCTCTAAAGCACTTCATTTGCTCTCTCATTGAAATTGTAAATATTGTAAATATTCTACAAAATTTCTCTTCCTTTGATAATGCTAATGCTTTCTACACGAAAGACATTTGTTTTGCCAACACATTTTCTCTTTGAAGGGGGCGGTAATATGTAAAACATAAAGCACGAACGTAAATTATTTAACTTAGCTGGATCCAACTGGAAATAGACGTCAAATTAAAAAATTTTAATTAGATGTATCCTGCTTCAAAGGATACGCTTTGTACCATTTCTTGGCACTGCTGTATGCTACGACACTCGTTCCCTGCAATTTCTCTGCCCTGCAAAATCTTTAGCCGAATCGTTACTCAGAATTAACGCAAAGACTTTCCGGCTATAAATACGACTACAGTAAGTACTTTTTCACGTCTGGTACTGCTTGAATAAACCACGTCAATTGCTTCTCTTTTTCCTCTATTCTCTTCCGTTTAGGAAAAAAATGTGAGTATTTATTAAATAATTTGGGGGACTAGATTACCGCATTATGCTCTGCTACTCAACATGATATTTAAAAAGCGCAATCATCAAGCAATACATATATATATATATATATTTGCATGTATTAAAATTTTAAAAAAAATGTAAAACGTTTCATGGTTTTCCTTTGAAAATGTGTTACATGTACTACATTTAATTTTAAATATCTTATAAAATAAGTTGTTAATTTAAATACAACATACTAATTAGTGGTAATAATTTTGCTGTTAACTTCAAATAGTTACTTTATAAAATATTTATAGAATTTTAAAATGCTTCATTTGCATCATTTTTAACATAAATGTGTCATTTGCGGCTAAGATTTTCAGGACTTCTAATAGCCTTTGGGAACATCACTGCAGTCCTGAGTAGAAACAGGAAGTTTACTTAAAACTAGGTTCGTGTGAATGGTAGAAGATACAACAAGAGTGGGAAGGGTTTAATTACCCTTTGTTTTTCACAGCGTACAGCCAATCTCGCACTTTTGGATACGAAGACCAGCACTTATGGTCTGAAACGTAAAAAATTAGAAATAAAACTCATTTAACTAAATAAGAACTAAACTTGGATACTTTACAGAGACTAGTAACGCGAAGAGTGACCTTTTAGACTACGTATGTTGTGATCAAAATGCTGGAAACTATAATACGTCTTCAAGTATCAAAAAGAATAAATTCTGTCCTTGACGGCAGACAGAATCTGTCTGAAAAGAGCGCGCGTGGTAAGGCAGCGAGAAGTCTCATTGTAACTCTCTTGGCTAAAAGCCACAACTTAAATACTTAACAGTTTGCAAGCTCAATTTGCCTAACCAAATCTGTTCGCGTTTATTCTGGCTGGAAATGGGAAATAAGAGAGGATAGCAAAGTTTTAAAATAAAATATACGTTAGTAAAACTTAAAATCCTTACAAGATAACTTCAAAACTTTCACCAAGTAAAAATAATGAAACGATTGATATCAGTCGTTTCATTATTTTTGCTTTATATAAAGCCAAAAAAATAGAATTACTTTTTCCGTTACCATACTCGTTAATTAAATAAATTCTTTCTGAGAATAAAAATGTGCAGCAAGTTTGATATTAAAATTTTATTCCTAATTTCATTTATTTTAGCTGTATAAAATTTTACTCGAAGAATGGCTATGTTTTGCTTTGATTAATCATTTTAGTTCCATAAAAGTTTTGAGTTAATTAAACGTTTGATAGATATAAACAATAGAAAGACCTGCACTTTCAGTAACATTGATAGAAATAAATGTATTAAACACTTTATAAAGGCATAAAGAAATATTCATAGAGCGAAATACGAATTTACTCTACGTAAATATTTGACGAGATATCTATAACCGAATATGATAATTTAACACCTGAAATGCGCATCTGGAAAGTTTGCATAAATTCTGAGTTCATACAGCTGCTAGAAACCTTAATCTGATATTCATAAATGTCGGAGTAAGGTTCATGGTTTGTCATCGAACATTTCACACTGCACTTTCTAGGTGATTTCCATGGCAGACAACTTGAAATCTTAATTATTCATAAATATTGATAAAGAATATACATATTTAACTTTTTCCCTTATTTGAAAAAGCTTTAGTTTTATAGTATCTAGTCTATTTAGTAAAGCTGCTTTGAAATAGATTTTTCTCAGTCGAAACATTTTTCAATAAGTAAATGAAATGAAATGAGTTCGAAAGGAGAGGACATTTGCTGAAGTTTATTAAAGTTAATTGGATGCTCGCTCTAAAATTTGCGTATTCGGAAGTTTTGCGTCATAACATTTCTTCTAGATTATAATGCAAATATTTGATGTGGCCGCCACATGACTTCGTTTCAAGGCCTATTAAATTATGCACAATCTTTAATCACTTCATTTAAACTTATATTTTCTCAAGCTTCACTGCAAATATATTTCTCATTCAATCAATTCAGCTCTCATTTGCTTGCGGGAAGGCAAAAACACAAAAAACTCAAAACAGCTTCATTAAAAATTATGAAATTCAGAAACACCTAAACAACAATACAGTTAACCGTTGAAAAACAATTTTTAAAATTAAAATTAGTATTCCTATTACAGAACAAGGCATTTAGCCAACGGGCAGAAAGACCAGTTTTTCGGTGCACAAAACTGAAAGTTAATTTAGACCTCCACTGGACAAAAAGGCGCTGAAGTTGGTGCGAAAATTGACTTAATTCTTTATTCTGTTAAGAGTTTCAAATGTACCAAATGTCGGTCATGTTAGGCCTAGCGCCACTTTTAAATTGCTGATAATATTATAATTATTACTAGCATATTAATTAAAAGCATAAAATCCTTAACCGGAACATAAAAACCACAGAATTCAACCACTTTTAAAGTAAAAATGCACAACTGAGCTCACCGAGCCGGGTAACAAAGTGAGAATATATATATATATATATATATATAAATTATTTTATTAAATTATATTAAATTATATATATATAATTTAATATATATATATATATATATATATATACATGTTTGGTGTTCTCGATTACAACGAAAAAGGGAGATGCACAAATACATGTTATAGCAGTCCCGTACACAAAATTTCAACGTTCTATGAGTAATCTTTTTTTTTTTAATTATGTGAGATTCCTACGTATTCAGTATTGAACCACGCGATGCTCAACATGAATTGTTATACATATTGTTATTGCAATACACTGGCGATGAAGAAAATATTTATGGCTCCCTCCGATTTCTTCAACACCTAGAATATTATCAATACAAATTCCACAGCAGTCAGCTCTTTCTTATAAGGAATAAAATAGGAGACTTTATTTAGTCATTTTAAAATGCATCAAAGTTATTATTGCAATAGGAAATGTTTGATGAAATTTTATTTGTATTTTTAAGATAAAAATATCTTATTTTGTTAACCTATATCATTTCTTTGCATTAAGGGCCAACAGCGGCCGAGCGTTAAAGTCGCTGAACTCTGGTAGTTCCGACCTGGTTTCCATTCCAGGTGAAAGGGCTAGCTGTATGGGCGTTTTCGTAGTTTTCCGCATGTGTAACGTGTAAACAGTTTCGCTTAGAAAGTCTTCCACGAAAGCATCACTTCTCTTAGTCAGGTATCCCGAGTGTGTTTTGCCTTGATGGCAAAAAAGGTAGAGAAAAAGTAAAAATAATAATTAGGGCTTAACAACCATTATATTTTCTGGAATTTTTTGTTTCGAGGCTAGGAATAATGTATTTATTTACCTTTCGAAATGCACTGACTTGCCACATTTAAATGAAGGCTCAATCAAAAATGAATTTTACTGACTATTTTGAAATAATATTTTATTATTTTGGGTAATATTATTTTTTGGAATTAACATATACTCATTGAAATATTTAGTATTTTTTTAGAATAACGCTACCAGATTTAATGTTAAATATCGGACAATTGTAAAAATTATCAGTATTTTTAAAGCTAACTTTCAGAAAGCGTTTAAATTTGCATAAATAAATATATTTTTTTTCCATATACTCTTTTCAAATAAAAATTCTTTTTAGCAAAATATAAAAAAAAATTAACACTTAATTACTCTTTTTGTCACAACACATTTTTCTTTTTAATTATGACTTTTTTTAACACAATCCGCAACTTTCGGTTGCAATCTTACTGGATAAAATCTTAGTTACATTAGTACAGAATTTTAAATCTCTACTAAATATGCTTTTATTTTATTTTCGAATAAAAACACAATAATTTTCTTTAACCAATGGCGAGCCCTCAGCCGACTTCGGTTTGGCCACTAGTAAGGTTTGGTCACTAGTGGTCTTTTTATTACGGAGGCACCTAACAGGTGGGCCACTTTTGCCTCCTATGAAGGGAAGGGTTTCACTCTAATAAATTACGTAGCTTATACTATGTCGTTTGTCTCATGTATTCTCCGTTTCATCTCTTCTTGTTTGTAATGGAATCAGTGCTCTTTACAAGTGCAGCATTCACTTCGTTATGAGATTTCTTAGAGTAGATGAAGAATATGCAGTTACCAATTCACCACAGCTTATATAATGTATATGAGAAACTGCATGAATATTAATGCTATACGTAAAAGATACCAGAAGTTTAAGAAATGATGAACTAACGGACATGGCACATCTCCTGCGACTAACGACTTCTCTGAAATGGTGAAGAGATGGCTTGCTTCAATAGTCAGGCAACAGACGCCTCTAGCAAATGCCTGCAACAATACAGTACAGGGTACAGTATGATACTTATTTTAAACTACCGTGCCGGAGGGCCGGGGTTCGATTCCCTGAGAAGGCATGGATGTTTGTAAATGTATGGTATCCATGTGGCATGGGGCACTCTAAATATGCGGCGAGCTGAAAGTCCTCTCGAGTGGTTGATGGTAGTGGAAGAGGAGTGGGAGACCCTAGGACCTGTGCCCCCTTAGGTGCAATATACATCAAAATTAAGGGCCGAACTGGGCTAAATCGCCCTGCCACTGTAAGGTGCTCTAGGCTGTTGCCAACGATAGATGTAAGCTTGCGCTCTTTGCCACGATTAATTTCGTAGGCTTGGGCTGACTGTAGATAAGACAATTGAGCAACACCAACTTATTTTAAGCATAAAGACAACTGCGTCGAAAAATAAGCCCAGTTTGAACAAGGAGTGCCTAGAAAAGGAAGTTTTTTTGTTTTAAACATAAATTAAAATATTATTCAACCTTCGATTAACATTGTTGTATGGAAAGCTGCATGCCTTTTAAGGGAAGTAATTGCAAGTACTCTTTCCTCAAGAATATTTTCATGGCTTAAAAAAACTCCATCTCATGCCTTAAGTTCTTTAGCAGGATGTGTTTGTCTTTCAAAAACGCACATAAGCACCTTATAAAGTACCGGCGTATAAATCGACCCCCCACTTCCGAAATCGATCGAGAAACTTCGAAAAATTTTTTTAAGTACTACATTTATTCAAAATCATCTGAGAAAAAAAAAAGTAAATATACGGTAAAAAATGCCTTTGTAAATAAACCAAATCAAAATCCTTCTTCTAGAACTTGTTCCGGAAATTCTAGAATTCTAGAATTTGTTCTGGAAAAGATTCGCGTACGTAAAATCTATATGCATTTCCCCTTTTTAAAAGTTAAAAGACATATTCAAAACTGTTCAGTTATTGCGTGGGCTATTTTTTTAAATTTTGACGTGTACGCGTGTTAACAAAAGTATTTCATGAATGAACAATAACTATTATAAAGACTTATACGTACGTTTTATCGAAACTTGCTCTAGTTAAAGTATGAAACTCTGTGATTAGTTCGTCACATAATTTAAGTCATGAAATTACTTCAAGTAAGTGACTTATTTGATAAGTCGTCCAATTTGAGTGCGGGAAGAAAACAACTGCATTATATAAAGAAATGTTTGAACTTCCGATTCTTTTAATTTTTTATGGCCCCGCGTATAAGTCGACCCCCACATTGAAGTCTTTTTTTTGTCCAAAATATCTCGACTTATACGCGGGTATATAGGTGTCCGCCGATAACATCGCGGCAAAAACATCGTGGACGAAAACGTCGCGGAGAAAACAACGCAAGGCAAAAACGTCGTGCTACAAAACATCGTGAGAGAAAACATCGCAAAGAGAAAACATCGCAGTTCTAAAACATCGTGGTACAATACATCGTCGTCGAAAATAAAGCGGTTCAAAAACATCGCAGTTTAAAAACATCGTCGTCGAAAATATCGTGGTAAAAAATAAAGTATCTACAAATCATCGCATGACGATAACATCGCAGACATGCTTTTTTCAGGTTTTAATAATTGTAAATGGATATTCCCATAATGATTTGTGAGCGCAAGGTGTAAAGAAGGATAAATTTTACTTTCACATATTTTATTAACTAATAAATTTTTGCAGAAAACGTAAGAAGGAAACTTAAGCATAGAAAATTAAATGTAACTTATAGATTATACTTTTCATGAAATATTACCAGTAAAAACTTTAGAAAAATGATTTATTAATGGCCTTTGTTAGTTAACTATGTCGGTTTAAAATTCTATTAAGTGCTATAAGTTGCATTAATTTTTTATGCTTAAGTTTCCTTTTTATTTTCTCAGCAAAAATTTATTAATTAATAAAAAATATGAAAGTAAAAATTATCCTTCTTTCCATCTTGCGCTCACAAATCATTATGGGAATATCCATTTACACTTATTAAAGCATGCCTGAAAAAAGCATGTCTGCGATGTTATCGTCATGCGATGATTTGTAGATACTTTATTTTTTACCACGATATTTTCAACGACGATGTTTTTAAACTGCGATGTTTTTGAACCGCTTTATTTTCGACGACGATGTTTTGCACCACGATGTTTTAGAACTGCGATGTTTTCTCTTTGCGATGTTTTCTCCCACGATGTTTTGTAGCACGACGTTTTCGCCTTGCGTTGTTTCTCCGCGACATTTTCGTCTGCGATGTTTTCGGCTGTAACCGGTATATACGGTATTTCTCCCGCCTTCTTAGCATGCCTTCGTAGTCTGCACGCTGGCCGCGTATTCCAGAGGTCCGTGGTTCGGTTCCCGGCAAGGGCGCTGCTCATTTTTCATCTCTCCTGCTTTCAATTAACCTAATGTCTCTAGAACCTTGTATGCCTCTCTTAGAAATACACATAATTTTTATGTTAAATACCGTCAATCCAGATAGGAATTTCCACTTAACATCTTTTGCACACTTATTCAAAATTTATTCTTCTTCTTTCCATTTCTCCTTTTCATTTCGAAACGTTTTGCTTTGGTTGGTTTTGTAGATTATGGGAAATCACACCAGGTTTCACTACCTATGGAGAGAGATACCTTAGTGGAAGACTTTCTAAAGGAATTTGTCTCGTATACACCTTATACATGGGGAAAATCAAAGGAACACGCATGCAGTCAGCGCCCGTTCGCCTGGAATCGAAACCAGGTCAGAAATACCAGTATTCAGTGGCTTAACCATTCGGCAGCTGGTTGGCCTCTAAACGTTTTGAAACTTTATTGAAAATAGGACTCCTATTTATTTCACGGGTCTAATGATTTGTCTTAGCTGTAATGAATAAGCTAGGGCGATTTTTATATGCTGCGGGTAACTTATCTGTTGGTCAGAGCTAACAGATAAATTTTTATCAATTCTTTTAAATATTATTATTCATGATGACTGAAGTTATTAGAAACTAATGCCTTTATAATGTTTTGCAATTCTGCATTCATATCCGATGGATGTTATAAAAATTATGTTACTTGTAAACTTTTATTTTTTGTTGAAGTTTTCGACTGCATATATAGAAAATAGCCGTTATACATACCGGTGTTTCATTAAGATGAATAATTTACTCTTGAAGTTCAGCTTCATGAATTCTCTCGCAACAGTGGATGTCTGGTTTGATCAGAAAATCGATAGAGAATACGTTTATGGGAAAATAAGTGGGCAGATAAGCAGTTATTATGAATAATGATGAAGTAATAAATTATTAGTTGGTACTCCATATAATAATAGTGGTTAGCATTTTTACTAAACTCTTCAACTGATGTACAAGCTAGAACAAAGTTAAATAATATGAAAAGGTATTTATTGCAATCCCTTATCAAGAAATATACATTTATAAAAAGATAATTAAAAAGGAGTTTCAAAACCTGCTAATATATATATAATACATATGTTACGGTGAAACATCGAAATCTGGAGAATGTCGAATTTCACCGGTGAATGTCAACATTCACATAGTCTCTTGGTGTATGTCCGAAATATTTTCCAAATACTCTTATTTCGGACTTACACCGGTCAATGTCGACATGAACATATAACAATATTATATTTTCTTCTCCGTCATTCAGTCGCGAATAAACGCACTCGAGACTTGAAATAACAACTTAAGATTATGAGAACCTAAAACACACAATACATTCAAAATGAGAAAGGAAAATAATAGAAGTTAAAAACTTACTTAATTATACAGTACGTTCTAAATGAGAAAATAAAATAACAGTAATAAAATTCTTACTAAATTATGTGATTCAAATCTTATTTATTGCAACAACTTAAACTATTATGGCACTTTATGACCTCTCTTTTCGATTTTCACCAGAGCATATCTGTGATTGTCGACATAAACCGGTGAGGGTCCGAATATACAAGAATGTAGTGAAATATTCGGTTTTTCACCGACGTATTTGGTGAATGTTGATATTCTCCGGTGAAAGTCGACATTCTCCAATTTTATATCTTTCACGGTAACATATGTTTCTCTCTTTCTCTCTCTATATAAACAATAAATGTTTCATGATTCGTATTGCCAATATTAAGCAGGATATGTATTCTTGTTAGGATATGTATTCTTGTTTTATAATGACACAATAAGATCAAAACTAAAAGACAGATAAGGAAAAATAAAAATCTGAAAATTCTTTTAGATTTTATATTATGCCCAAAGGTCCGTTTTTAACGTTTTGCGAGTTACCTTTATTTATTAAATATCATGTTCTTCGCACTTAAAATATAAAATTCAATTCAACAGCAATATCACAAAATAATTCAAAAAGAGCAAATCTTTAGAATTTCCAATACGCAGGCTCACGCTCTAAGGATAAAAATGTTTTGTTTTCGTACAGTGTTGCCATTGCTCGCTTTGAAATTGTTGAGTTTGTTAATGAAAAACTGACTAAATGTTTACAAAATATAAAATGGATAATAAAACAAATCCAAAATTCGGGCTTCCAGATACCCATATTCGAGTGGAGGACTACGTTCTTCAAAATTTGATGTCTCTATGTGCCGTTGTTTTTTCACAATGCTAGAAACATACATATATCCATGCAGATTCTTCATTATTTAATTTCTTTAAATATAATACAGGTTCATAATATTTTGTGTAAACAATTTGTAAAGTGAAATACCGTTTACGGTGAAACAATGTAAAATGTCAAAACGAAATTAATAGCACTGGGCAAATTGCCCGTTTAGGCTAAAAAGCCCATTTTTACGAGGACCCAATTTATAAATTAAAAAGCGTCAAATTTTCTTTGGAATTCAAACATTTATTTAGGTTTTGAACTAGAAGCACAAAGTATAATAGAGAGTTCGTCATTAATTGGAAATAGTTATTCATTAGGAGCTCTTCTTTCACTGCTTGCAAAAGAAGATATCGAATTAAAATTTCTTATATTGCATTATATTTGAAGGAACCATTTGTTTGAAAATCTGAGATATTTGAGAATCTGAGATCTTACTAATATCTTATTTTAAAAATTTAAAAACCATTTCCGGAACTCCCGTAAACCGTTATGAATTTTTACAATTATTCATAGGGATCAGTTTTATTTCTGTTCATAAATATTTTTTGTTGGCATTAAAAACTTTATTGCATGTTTATATATTCATCATCTATATGTATAAAAGGAAGAGTCTGTCTGTGTGTCTTTCGTCCGTGCTGCCCGTAAGTTTATAGACCCAGGGCTACGTAATTTGATACATAGGGTGCATCCAGGCAAGAGCCAGTGCATCTCGAAGCAATTTTTGCAAAATTCGAATGAGTTTTTTTATTTTATATTTTTTGATGAAATCGTATCAAATCGATAATTCAGTAGCACGCAGCCATTGTTGCTGATATATCACTGTTGCCACTGTTGCTGATATCAGCATTGTTGCCACTCTTAAAAATGAGGTCGATAATTCTGCGAAGTTTTTAAATTTAATGTGTCTCTTGGATACTGGACGCTTGTATAGAGAAGGCAACGGGAAGAGTAAATTTATTTCTTAGGATAATTAATATTTGTATCAAGGGATATTGCTTATTCCATTGTGAATTTTTTATATGTAATACTTTTCATTGAAATTTGTGTTTTTTTCTTGATAAAACTCTTCTGCCGAGTAAAATTCTGTGCAGTTTTTTAATTTAATGTTTGATGTTGTTCCCTTTAGGCATTTTTCCTGTACATTTAAAAGCCAGAAAAAGGTTGGCCGCAAAGCGGCTAGTATGAAAATAAAATGATCTCTAAAATAATAACGCCTTTTATTTGTTTATATATTCTACTTATAATTAATTATTTATTTAAGAATTTTACATAATCTTATTTATTGCTACATACTAAATACGCACAAAAATAATATATATCAAAATTTTGCTTTTTTATTTCAGTAAGAATTATTGTTGTTATATTTAAATAAAAATATTTATCATAATTAATTGTATATTTGTATTGTATACAATTAATTATGTATTTTACTTATTTAATTTGTATTTTGTATTGTACTTATTTATTTTACTTATTTAATATTTATTAAATTTATTATTTAATTTGTATTTTACTGTATGTATTTTACTTGTATTTGTATTTTACTTATTTAATTTCCTCCAGAAACGAAAGTAAGAAGGAAATTTTTATTAATTTTATGAATTCTGTTTTTGGTTATATTAACATAATATTGAGCAAATAACAGAAAAGGATATGATACATTTACTGTACTTCGCTTAATTGTTTCTGTCTTATAATTCGCCTGATGTAAAAATACATTTCGAAATGATACACTAATCCAACATATTACTTCTCTTATTGGAACTGATACGCTAATCAAATATATTACTTATTTTATTTGAACCGATATGTTAATCAAATATGTCACTCCTCTTCTTAACGAAGTCATCAGATACTTTTAAAAAATACAATTTTTAAATACTCGAATTTCATTATTTATTTTTTTTTCAGAATCTAATGAAAGACATCCAGAAGCCCTGGAGGACATCTCCGAGAATAGCGGGAGTAGAGAATCTTCCGAATCGAATAATCAGACGGAGTCCGATGCAAAAGAAGCGAACTCTGAAATCACCGACTCAGACTACAACCGATCCGACATCAAAGAAGACGATTCTGAAAGGTCGCAAAACTCTAGGAATGACAGCGAAGTGAATGCTTCTACAAACGACCTTGAGGAAGGACGATTGGTCAACCAGAACGGAAAATTAACCATCGAAGTCGAGGTGAAAGAGCTTGGTAGCAGCGAGGAAAGTGGGGACACACCTCTTCCCTCAGCAACTTTGGAATCCAATCTTACCCCTGTACCAGTTGACGGTACTGGTGAATATGATAGCTATAGAGTATATTCGGAACAAAACTTAACTTCATCTTCTGTAGAACATGGGCAGGGGGAATCTAGTTACCACGAAAGGCACAGTAGGGTTGACGCCTCGAGAAGTGACGATGTGCGAATGAAAAAGGCCCGAGAGGCAAGAGGTGTATATTTACGGCGGATGGAGCACCGAAAGAGCCAGTCGAACGTTGCTAGGACTCAGTCTAATGAACAAGGACTGGACAGTGTCCGCAGCAGGGCGGGTGATGCCGGTTCACCGGTCAGACGTTATGGTGGCAGCGTGAGAAGTTTTTCTCAAAACAGGAAGAGTGAACAATCTCGTCTGGAGAAGTGGAGTACATCTGCTGCTTCTACTGGGGACCTGAGGGAAGCTGCTTGGGACTACTCCTATGACAGTAAGTACATAAATTTCTGAGTAAATAAAGGCTTATAGTCAGCATATGTGAGTTATCCACAGGGTATGTGTGTCAAAACTATTAAGACAGTCTTAACGTGAAGAATTTATCTAGTATGAATCTTTATTGGCGTCTGGGATTACTGGCGATACAAGGTATTTCTCCCGCCTTCTTAGAATGCCTTCGTAGTGTCAGTGCCTTCAGCACGCTCGACGAGAGGTCCGTGGTTCGAGTCCCGGCAAAGTCATTGCTCATTTTCTCGCTCCTGCTTCGAAATAACCTAATATCTCTACAGTGGCGCCCGAACTAAAAACAAATTTGGTGGATGATGAATCTACACCACCAGGATTTGGTGACTGTATCCCCTAAACGACAGTTGCTCTTTAAAAGGGGGAGTATATAAGGTATTTCTCCTGCCTTCTTAGCATGCCTTCGTAGTGTAGTGGTCAGCAAGCTCGGCGCGTATTCGAAAGGCTCGTGGTTCGAGTTCCGGCTAAGGCGTTGCTCATTTTTCATCCCTCCTGCTTCAAAATAGACTAATGTCTCTACAACGAGATAATTTCTTTTATTCACTGATGTATAAAGTATAATTTAAGACAAACGTATAAATATCAAAAGATAAATATCTTTTAAATAATGCGTTCTTAGTAATTGTTCAGTAATCTTTATAATTACAATGATTCAAATCAGTATAATGATTTGCTATTTTGCAAAATGCAAATATTATATGTTAAAAAATTATATATTCAGTAGAGCATTGAATTCACGATTTCATTGTCTACATATAAGTTGTAAGGAATTTTCGTCCTCCTTAACCCTTGCCTTCGTAGTGTAATTGGAAGAACGTCCGGCTAGCCATCGAAAAGTTTTGAGTTCGAATTTCAGCGATGGCATTGTACATTTTTTATGTTTCTTGCTTGGAGAAACCTAATAACTCTATATAAGAAGCTTTCACTGTATCACCAAAGTTCGCAGCCTTTGCAAGAATTAAAAATTAGGCAAAAGTGTCAACCAGTAATAGCTCCTCCCTTCTTTGCGGAGATTTTATCTCCTGATGAAGAGGGACCTATTTTTCCTCAAACTCGATAAGGGTTTTAAAATAAAATCTACATCAAACACAAGATGGCTGTTTTGCCTAATTTTAAGTTTTATTTAGGAGTGTTTTTCTTCTTGTGTCTCTCTTCCCCCCCTCGCTCTGCCTGAATATTCATATACTAAGTAAACTCTCAAAAACTCTTAAGAAATCTTTTATAGCTTCTTGAACTGAATCAATACTGCCACTAAGGTTGTATTTAGTATTTATCAAAATAGTAATTTTAAATGAAATTGATAAAATATTCAAAATTTCTGCATACGGAGCAACCTTATTGCAGGATACTACTGTACTGTTAAAGTTAAAATAGACAGATATGTAACAAACTTCTCATTAGGTGTCATACAAATGACTATTCTGCTTATGTTTAAACTGCATAATAGATTCCGAAGTTGAAGCATAAATAGACTTTAATAATTATACTAAGTGTGCTAAATGGAACAAATCGTATGTTATAAATTATTTAAAATTATTTTAAAGTACAAATGTTTTCCGTGTATTATATGAATTAGCTATAATATTAAAAATAAAACATAAATCTGGTTAATAAAAGAGTACATTTTTAACTTTCAAATTGCTCTTTTTTACCCATTTTCCATACATCGAGCTAAACTGCTTTAATTTGTACAATAAATTAAAGAGTTTATGTAGTTCAATCTGGCAACGCATTTGTAAAGTGGGGAATTTGAATTTATGCCTGGCAACACCAGCTAGACCCCATAGAGGATTAATGTCATAACTACAAAATAGAATTTAATGAAACGGAAACTGGAAGTCTATGGCATACACGTTTAAATATGTCAGTATAGTAAAACTATTTAAAACTAATTCAAATTGATATTTATTTTTAGGGATTATGGCTTAATTTTTATTGATAATATAATGAAAGCAAACATTAAGGATCTGTATTCTCATTTAAAACGATTTGAGAAAGCCCTTTCAGCGTAGTTGTCAGTTAGATAAATGATCTTGTGGAGACATTAGGTATTTTTGGAAGCAGGCAAGATAAAAAATTAGCAAAGCATTCGCGGGTATCGAACCTCGGACCTCTCAATAACGCGCTGAGCGTGCAGACCACTACACCACGAAGGCTCGCTATGAAGGCGGGAGAAATACCTTATAATCTTAAGATTCGGGAAGAGTGAATGCTTTCCAGTATACAATTCAAATAATTTCAATCAGAACTACTAATAATTTGAAATTCTCTGATGAATTTGAATTCAGGCAATTAAGATACCCAGTCGGTGCCTTATGGGGACTCATACACCTTAAACCCCTCATGATCTTCGAATATGTGACTGTTGCAAGAATTGGGATATTTTATTTATTTTGTAAGCAATTACTTCCAACTTTTTACAGCTGACTACATAATATAGCTGCTTTGGAAATTGATAACCAGAAATTTTGTGTTGCCACAAATACTTTTGTAATTTAATCCTCTTTGTGATAAAATATTTCGCCATGTTTCCACCTTGCGCGCACGATATTTTAAAAATGGCTAATGGTACATACTTGAAATGTGATGGAATTCTTTATATGGGCACTATTTTCGAACTGAACCAACAATCTGATGAATATTTTAATATCGAAAAATTTTTTATGGACGAAAACATTACAAATTTTTTTAATAAATTACATTTTATAAACTCAACTCCAAATAAAATAAAAATTTAACATGAAATTTTTAGAATTTTAGGTTCACAGTAGTTTCTAAATGTTATAAAAGCTATATATTAAATATGAAATTAAATTATGAAGCAGAATGTTTTAAACTGTGCGCGCAAGTTGGAAACATGACGAAAAATGTTGTCACGAAGCGGATTAAATTATAAAAATATTTGTGGCAACACAAACTTTCTGATTACTATTTCAGAAAGCAGCTATGTTATGTAGCCAGCTGTAAAAAATGGTAGTAATTGCTTTTAAAATAAATAAGTTATCCCAATTCTTGCAACAGTCACCTATTCCAACATCTTATGGGTTTTAAGGTGTATGAGTCAAGCAAAGATGTACCTGGGATGTTTTAGTGGTCGGGAACAACTGAAAATTTCGTGCACCCCGCCACTGTTCTTTGCCAAAATGCAAGCGCGAAGAAAAATAAAATGCCTCCTGAATGCTGTACTTGGCAATAGATATCCTCCTTGTTTCCCTAACTACGCCACTGCCCCTAAGGAGTTAGTCTGACTACAAAAAGAACTATTTGAGTGAACAAGCTACCTTTCTAGAGGGAGCTCTTCATTTGTTACAAGTGCCTGAACACATCTACAGCGTCTGAGTTAGTGCAAATAGGATGGTAGACTACTTAGAGTGAATTTGTTCCAAGTTTTCCTTTTACATACTTGATGTTTTTGTTGTTTTGCGTATCAGGAATATAATCCACATACCTATAAAAATTACTACCTGAAGGCATTTCTTCTTTTTGATTAATTCACTTGCACTCGTATATTTAACATCACCTGGTGGACTAAGTGTTTTAAGACTAAGCGAGATTTTACATGGACTAAGCGAGATTTTACTCTACATACTCCATTTTTACATCGTCATGAAACGTAGGCACTTAGCTATTTTACGAACTTAAAATAAATTTCGTGTTTCAATAAATCCATTAAATACGAATTTATTTAACAAAGTGAGCTTAACACCTTTTTAACGGGATTTTTCAACGGGTTATGAAATGTTACAGTTCATTTGTTGAGGGGATTAAAATCTAAAAAAATGGGAGAAATGAATTCAGCTTAAACAAATAAGTAAATTTTGATTCTCTTTTGTTAGAAAGAAATTCCGTGCCAGCTATGTACATATGACGGTTGATTTAGCGCAAAATTCAGGACGCACTTTAACAAATCTGGTGTCTTAAACGAGAAATAGATGAATCTGCACGGGGCATTTGAATATTAAAAACTCGACATTTTATTTTTAGAGCTTTAACAACGTACGTGTTTCGCATTTTTAAAATTTATTACTTGCATATATGTATGCTACTAGCTTGTTCCTACTGTATTGTAAAAATTTTAGTAGTAGGCTAAATAGTAAGCTGAATATAAATTCTTACTTGCTTATGCTGGTTATAATACACAATTTTCTATATTTCGCCTCCAACTGTACATGCGAGCTAGTCGCCATCAAAAGTGCTCTGGAGATTTATCTCTCTAAAGAAGACCAGAGTTCCAAGGGCATCATCATCTTCTTTGACTGCAGATCAGCATTGCAAGCGATCCAGAGGAGCAAATGTCAACTCAGTCATCAGATCATTGAGCTCACAAACAAAATCATTGCTGCCCAAAGATCCTGCATCTTACAATGGATATCGGCTCATGTAAATATTTTTGGTAAAGAAGGCCGATGAGCGTGCAAAGGCATTTCGTGATTCTCCTCAGCCATCCAACTGCCTGACCTTCGTTGATGCCAATGCAGTTGCCAGGCAAAGACTAATCGGTCACGTTAAGGGAAACTCCATTCCAGAATTGAACTGTGACAGAGCCATATCGACTATCATAACCAGACTTAGGACAAATCACTTAAAAGGGATGAGGATTTCTACAGACGGACAGCGTAGTTACACCAACATTTGTCCTCATTGCCCAGATGACGTCCCACTGTCTCGCCATCCCAACTTCAGCTGCCCAGCAATCCAGGCCAGGCTGTTTGACATCGGCGTTGAAGACCCAGTGGACCTACTTTATACTGATAGAGCTGCCGAGGTTGCAAAAGCTGTCTTTGACAGCTTCGAAGCTATATAATTGCACTTTGTCATAGACACGACATCATCATCATCATCAATACACAATTTTCTATATTTCATTTTGTTAAAATTTTGCAAAATCTATTTCTCCTCTTCTTAATTTCTAACCTTTTAACTGTCATGCCCGAGATAATCTCGGGCACAGCACTGGTGTTCGAAAATGTCACGCCCGAGTATTGCTCGGGGTAATTTTTTTTGAGTGCATCGTATTGTTATACCCGAATATATATCGGGAGATGTTTATTTCGGCTTCATCTCTTTGTCAAACCCGACTGTATCTCGGGAAAAGTTAATGTCGCTCAATTGAATATCGCTCAATTCAATAGATGACAGCACTTTACTGAAGATTTCAAAAGTTAGAGGTTATAAGTTCTTTGGTTCAAAGTGCACGGGATCTTTTTGTTGTAAAATGGCGTCCAGTTCTTTGAAACGTTATATAGATGATTTAGATTCCTCAACCGAAGATGAAGGATGTGTGTTTGATGAGCAGTATTCATGATACTTCCATGGTCAGCCTCAAAAATAAAAAAATGGAGATATACTCAAGCCGAAGATTGTTTCTAATTACAGTCTATCTATGGGATGTGTAGATCGCTGTAATCAGGAAATATCCTTTCATCCAACAATCCGGAAACGTCAGAAAAAATATTATAAAAAGATATTTTTACATTTACTAGACAAGGTACTCTGGAACTCATATTTGCTCTATAAAAATGTAGTTGGGAAACGTATTACATTTTTAGAATTTCGAATCCAAGTTGTAGAAGAGCTTTTACATAAATATGATGATGCATCTTCTGGACAAAAGAATGTTGGCAGACCACCTACAATAGATAACCCTGCCCGTCTTACTGAAAGACATTTTATATCCCATATTCCTCCTACTCCTGCGAAACGTGAGCCTACAAGACAGTGCAAAGTGTCTTGTTCGAAAAAGGATAAAAATGGGGAAAAGATAAGGAAGGAAACACGATTCTGGTGTAGTGATTATGGAGTTGGTTTGTGCTTGGAAAAGTGTTTCCAGTTGTACCACACAAGACTGAATTACTGAACTACTAATAGGTATTCGCCTATATTTATTTATTTTTTAGAAAATAATTAATTTTTTTTTCATTTTTAGAAAATAATGCTTCACTAGAAGCGAACTTTATAACTGCCATGTTGAGTGGCAGCCGCATCAAGCAAATATGCAGTGGCTACAAAACTTTAAAATTTTACCCATGTACTTATATGTACTTAATATAAATTTTTAACTACTTAAGTATATTTTATTTTGTACTAAACATTTGAATTTTCCAAAAAAAAAAAAAAAATTGGCAATTTGTGTACCCAAATCATCAAAATAACTTGACAGTTAAAGGGCTAAGAAATGTTATTTAAAAAAAAAAAACTTATATAAAATTGTAAACCTTTCAAAGCTTCGAAAAATTTTATACTTACATTAAACGAAGCGTTTTCTCTAGGAAAATATTATTAGAAACAAAATTTACAGCCAAAATTGTTCAAGAGACGTAAGCATGTAAAATATATATTTATCAAACAAATTTTTTAAAAAAAAATGCATTTTTAGGAATTTTTCTAATCTATTTCTTTTACTATTTTAACTTATTAAGCCGGTCTTTTTTCTCTTATCAGCGCTTTTATAGCGCATTTAAATTCCCTTTATATAAAATGCAATAAAACGGATATCATAGTGGTTAAGAAAGCACTACAACTAATGATACTTTAAGCTACACTTAGAGGAAGTGGAATGACGATCAAGGGCGGAAAAACACTCCCACAATGGCTAAATTGTAGCCTTCTCCAGGAAGGCCTTGATAAAATTTAAACTGCATTTAATCATCCTAAAATAAGTATACCCATTAGCATGGTAGAGAATCATTTATGAAACAGGCTGTTTTCTCTAGGGGTTGGGAATCTCACCAGAGTGATTGAATGAGATATACGAATACCGTCTGCGTGTTGATCTCCAGAGAGTGGATTTTAACTTGTGCTTGCGGGATCGATAGGATACTCATTTGTGTTCAAGGCCTTCACGTGACCGCGCCCAAGTAATGGAAATTTGGTCAGTGGCTAATATACACTCTTTTGCGCCCACACCGAAACACACGAGAAATGTTTTCCATAGGAGAAATCCTTAGTGTATTGGGAAAGGATAAAGTTTCATATTAAAAAAAGTTTTATTAGAAGTAATAAATTTACGTTGCAGTTTTTAAACGTCTAATGGCAAATTTTAGCTAAAAATTGGATGAAGACGGTTTAAAATTTGTTCCTAAAAGATTCATCGATGTTTTAAAATAATATTCCCTGAAATAAATTGATAGGATGTAACATAGTGCTGTTACTTTCAAACGCTTAATAAAGGAGATATATGAGATTTGTAAGTTGTAAGGCACTTTTCAGTTAAGATATTCGTTGCAAAGTCATTATAGATAATTACTAGAGTTATCGAGCGCTTAGATAATCAGTAATTATTTTATAAATTTTGACCTGCAGATTGCTTTTAAATGAATTTCTCTTATTTTGAGAGTAAACACACACCTTTTCTTCCCCCCCCCGCCCAGGTTTTGAAGTTTTACGAAAATGTGGTAAGTACTACGAATGATACAAATGTCCCGATAAAATATTGATGAAGTTTCAGCGGGTAACATGCTAATTAATCACCTAAGAGAATAGCAGTAATGTGGTTTTTGTCGTCTGCATTCCTTACTAAACTATTAATTTGTAGGAAACCGCATAAAAACATTACGATATACTAGTTATTTTTGCTTTGCTTCTCTTCATTCTTTCACAGCACTTCATTTACGGTTCTGGGATCATAGAATTTAAAACATCTGAAGTGGACAACACATGTCTTCCTTCTGCGGCGTATTAAATCATGCACATTTTTTGCTGCATTTCATTTAAACTTATTCTCGGAATTTCCTTACAGATATATTTCTCTTCAGTTCTCACTTTGTAGCGAGAAACAAATACCTAAAAAGTAAAAATATCTTCCTTAAAAATTGTAAAATACAGGAAAACTTAAACCACCCAATGGAGTTAAAAATCGTTAAGAAAGCGGAAAGGAATAAAAATTCACTTAAAATGCAATTTTATAATTTTCAACGTAACTTCCATAAAATTTCAAATTTATTATTTTTATTGGTGCTGTAAATTTTTAGTTTTGAGTTTAGTTTGATTGAAAGTTTAACATAATGATAAATTGTTTTCAGAATATTCAGAAAATTGTTGCATATACGCGTTATTTCAAAAAATCAGTTTGATTTTCTCTTGAAATTATATTCCAAATTTAAAATGAATAGCATTTTTACCTGACTTTTATGAATGGCCATTGCAATGAAATTAAATACGTTTTCGTTAAATAAATTCTAGCTTTTACTGCAAAACAGAAATTCATGTATTCAGTTTCAGCTGCAAAATACAGCATAAATCATATATCTCTAAGCAATCCTCTAAGTCAGGGTTTCTCAACTGGATTCACTCCGAGGACCGATAAAATATTTCGGTACGTTCTCGGGGACCGGTAAGTTTAATAATTCGGCCCATTGGCACAATTGTTTCATATAAATAAATCATGAAGACAAAAATGATTTTTAAAGCATTTTATTTGTTATAATTTACATATGTACATTCAACTTACTTAAAATATTTCTTCGAGAATAAAACTACCAAAACTTGAGTAAACTCCAAGAAAATTCCAATATTTCGCGGACCGGCAAATATTTATTGCGGGCCGGCGGTTGAAAACCACTGCTCTAAATTACTGCGCTGATACATAAATTCATACTTTGCTTCATGTAGTACGTCATTCTATTATTTTACCGCAAATTGCTCCATGATGAGATTAAATTATTACTAAATATCTAAAAGACGCCTTTGTTTTAATTCTCCAATTATAAAGACTAAACATGACACATTGTAAGAGCATTTTAATGCATCTCAAATTACAATGTACAATGTTCATAAATAGGTAATTAATTCAATTAGCGTCTTTCCTTTTCATTTTCACCGGGTAAACATTTTTCTATTAGTCTATTAAGTATGCAGACTTGTTTACCCCGAAGCATTATTAAAATAGCAATTTCTTGAAATTATAAGACTTAAATAAAGCTACAATATAATTACACGAATGATTAGTTTACATAGAGCAGTTGATTATACAGGTTTGTTTTTACTTCCTTGTATAAAATAAAGGAATAATTGTAACACAGAATTTCGGTTATCAGATTTCATCGAAAATATCAATTTTTTTATAAAACGTTTTGACCGTTCTCGAATCATTTGAACAATGTATTTGCACGAAATCTTGTAAAGAGATTTTTCCGTACAGTCTGTACTCGCGCATGTATGTATTTCGCATAATTCAAACACGAGCAATCTCAAGGACTTTGAAAGTTTTTATATGGAACTGCTATGACATACAGTTGTGCAGCTCCCCTTTTCACTTCAATCGGCAGCACCAAAAGTATACAAATATGTATATAATTATATACTTTTGCTGGATATATATATATATGCCTACTCTGTTACCATATATATATATATATATATATATGTATATATACTCTGCTATACTATATATATATATATACATACATATGGTATAGCAGAGTGGGTGTATATATGTATATATATATATATATATACCCACTCTGTTACCGGCTCTGCGGTAATAGAGTGTTGTTTTATTCTTACATGTTAGGAAATTGTGTATTTTTTTTTGCTTTAAAGATGAATGAATCATGTTGCTCTTATGTTCCGGTTAAAGGTTTTATTACTTTAGTTGACCTTCATGCAGAAGTTGTAGAATTATCAACAATTTAAAAGCTGTTTAAGTGATACTAAGCCTAACGAGGCTGCCATTTGTTTGCATTTGAAACTCTTTGTAGAATAGTGAATTAAATCAGTTTGCACACCAACTTGAATGCCCCTTTGCTGAGTGGGACCAAAAGTAAACTATCAATTTTGTGCACGGAAAAATCTGTCTGCCTGCCCGCCAGGATAATTGTTATTTTTGAGTCAAATCTCTAATGTTAATTGCAAAACGTTTTTGTAAAATGCTTTTAACTGTGTTTGATGTTTTACGTTATAGATATAATAAAGAGATAATAGAACAAGTTCAAAATTCGAACTTCCGTGTGCCCATGCTCGGGTGTTGTATTACGTTATTCGAAACTGGATTGCTGTAGGTATCGATTTTTCACAATGCGAGAAACATCCTACATTCGTGCACATTCTCCTTTATTTAATTTCTTTTAAAATAATACAGGGCGATATTATTTGGTGGCAACAATCTGAATAGTGATTCAGCCCTTTACTAGGATTAAACGCAAAATCCCTTTCTGAGACAAATGGGGCCCACCAGCGGCCGAGCGGTAAAGTCGCTGAACACTGGTAGTTCGGTCCGAGGTACGAATCCCGCGAACGGGCTGGCTGCATGGGCGGTTTCGTGGTTTTCCCCATGTGTAACGTGTATACGAGCCACTTTCCATTAGAAAGTCCTCCACGAAGGTATCCCTCCCCTTAGGCAGATAGCCCTCGAGGCTTTGCCATAATCACACACATACACACACTTTCTGAGACTAATAGCCTTTTAGAGCTAACCCTCCTTTGGGTTAAAAAGACACTGCGTGATTTTGCATTAATTTGCAAAGTAGGCTCTTAGTATGTTAGTCTTATCCATTAGTATATTGGATAAGAAATCAATATAGCACAGCGGCGTGCTCAAAATTTTCTTAACAATGTCATTAGAATGTTCTCTAGTATTATTTTCTCAGTTAGGATTTCTTCCCATTTGAATAATTTTTGAAGTATTATCCAATAATGTTCTAACATTTCATCTTCCTTTGTCTTCCTGTTCAAGCGTTACGGATTTAGCCTTGAAATACTAAAGTTACTCAAAACGTCATTTATACGTGGTATTTTCTTGATTTTAATTAAAAAAACGACTCTCTCACTTTGTTCCTTGATTCCTTTCCTTTCAATATGCATCCAAATCGAAATCGGATACTTTAAAATCTTATACGATATTTCTCCCGTCTTCTTTGCATGCCTTCGTGGTGTAGTGGTCAGCACGATTGGCGCGTATTCGAGAGATCCGTGGTTTGTGTCCCGGCGAGGGCATTGCTCATTTTTCACTTCTCCAGGTTCCAAAACTCCTGTCTCTAGGTGGCAGAAATTTTCATGTGTAATGCATGAATAAGAAAGCCATTCAGTCTTTTGTAATGTATTTTCCCTCCATAACATTTAGAGATTTCACTAAACACTTATCTCAAATTTTTCTATTGGTATATTTCTGTTATTCTCAAATAATTCTATTGTTCTAAATTAGTATACATAAAATGCAAATAAAAGTACAAAATACATAAATAAAAGTACAAAAATACATAAAATGCAAATAAAGTTTTACAAATAAAAGTAAATATTTGTAATCTTTTAAGAAATAGAAACTTAAAATTGTTGCAGTAAAAATGCTCGAGATATTGCAATAAAAGAGGTTAAAAAAAAGAAAAATGAAGCAATTGTGGTTTTAAATCAATGGCGCAAATAAGCAAACTTGTTGTTATTGTAAAGAAATTGTCGAAATCGGAAATTTTCTCGTTACTCTGAATATTAGCCCATAACTGTAAATTATAATTCTTTCTTCTGCTAGTTGTTAAGACAGTAATAATAAATAAACAAAACATCAGGCATTGAACTAAGGCAATATAAATCGCGTTAGATTACAGTTTCGCGTTTTGGAAAACTTTTGATAACCTTTAGATTATTGCATTAATGAAAATTTTTCTTTAGGTAGTCATCCTTGAAGATATTTTCTAAAGCCTCCCAAGTAAAACATTTTATATAAGTTACTTTCTGAAATTTATAAATAAATTGTAATGGGGATGGTAATATTTTGAATCTTTGTGGTAATTTAATCTGTAACATAAATTTACATGAAAAGTAAACAGACTGAATATTAAAACTGTGATATAAGTGTGGATAATTTTTCCGCACAACAAAAGTCTAACAAGAATCCACAATTTAAGTCCCAATATTTAATAGTTTAAGAAGACATGATTTGGACGTTAGGATAATAAACCACTTAACACTGTAATTATTTGCTTTCCATATTTTCTATGCAGAGCATTCTCTTGTCATCCTGAATGGATTTTGAAACAAAATTAGGAAAATGGTGTATAAATGATTTAAAAGATACTTTTCTAGAAACTCTGATTAGGCTATAAAATTCTTTTATCACGCTAGAAACGCATAAATGCATAATACCTTGAGTTTCTAAAAACACTCTTAAGTCGAATCGCTGAAAAAAAATGCAAACTTTCAAAAAAATAGGAATGCGGTTAATGTAATAAACGTGTCACAAGTACTCTGCTGTGCTCGCAATTTGGTACAATTTTACCTCAAAGAAAAACAAATTATCCAAACAAAAGAATAATTCTCGCAAAATTTTGAGTTAATATCCTTAACATTTGTGCTACAGGAAATCATGTGATCAATTTAAATATTCCAGCATCAAAGAGATTCGTCTGGAGTAATCTAATTCCTTATCACGTCTTTGGCACACGTCTGGCAGCGCTCCATAGTTGGAGGGCCTGTCGCAAGGTTATCACGCAAACATTTTAACCTCAACCGTAACTTATTTAATAACCTGAAATCTCCTTAGGTAACTTGTCATTAAGTATGCCTATCTCGATTTTCTAAAGATTAGATTCTTTTATACGGGCGTTGATATAAAAGAAATACTGAAGTCAGGTGAGACATTTTTTAAATTTTTGCCATTTATAGAATATTTCGAATGCGGTGTTTATGTTTCTAAAATGAATGATAGCCTCGATAGAATTAACAATGGAGATTTCTTGTAGATAAACTAAGTGCGAATCCTTGGCAGTTGTCTAAAGGAACATACCGCATATTCTGGCGTACAACGCTGACATTTAATGCGAAAATTAAGATCGAAATTTACAAATGCACGTTATACGCCGTATATATAAAAAATTAGATTTAAGAAAAACGAAAAGAAAAAAAAAATATTACGTCCAAAGGGGCGTTTTTTTAACGTCTTGTGTTATAACGTTGCGCGCCTCCAACTTGCACGCAACCAAGAGGTGACTGTGAAAACTTGTATAAAAGATAGAAGCTTGTGAAGGGTTTAAGTCCCTTTTTATTCAACGTAATAAATTACAATTGCGTTCTCTTGACGCGTACAGACGGTGCCAACTTGGCAGTCAAATAAAAATAATAACCTGAAAAGAAAATAAAGACAAGATTCTAACTACGAGGCTCTCTAAAATAACTAACTCACCGCGTTTTACAATACCGCTGCTAATTCAGCACACTTGAAGCTCACTGGAACGATGACCACTACTTCCCGCCAAGCACATAGGCCGCAACGTGGGGTTCTTCAATTCTCGCTAACTACCTCCGCGCTCGCTAATTAAGAGAATCTCTCACACCGAACTTGTTTCCTTCTATTTAAATCAGAATACTTCCGCTGATAATTTGAATCCTTGCGCGTTCTACTCAAATTTACATATTCTGGCATTGGCAGTTCCAGGGGAAAGTAAGGCTTGACAGGAAAGATAGTTTAAACTTAAAATAAATGTTAGTTAAAATAAATATAAACCCTACATTGTTTTACCTTAATTCATTAAATATCATGTACTTCGCAGTTAAACCATAAAATTCCATTCAACAGCAATATCACACAATAATTTAAGAAGAGCATATCTGTAGAATTTCCGATACACCGTCTCGCACTCTGGAGATATAAAATGTTCCTCCCCCCGTACAGTGTTGCCATTGCTCACATTGAAATCGTTGAGTTTATTAATAAAAAATCCATTAATGCTTCACAAAATATAAACAAGATAATAAAACAAATTCCAAAATTAGGCTTCCAGACGTTCATATTCGAGCGCAGGACTACGCTATTTAAAATTTGATAGCTCTAAGTACCGTAGTTTTATCACAACGCGAGAAACATACATACATTTACGCAAATTCTTTATTATTTAATTTCCTTAAAAATAATGCAGGGCGATGATATTTGGTGGCAACAACTGAAAAGTGATTCAGACGTGTGAAGTTTCCGACTCTAAATGCCAAAACGAAATTAATAGCCCTTCAGGGCTAACGGCCTTTGGGCTAAAAATAAGGAAAACCCAGGGCGCAAAAATTAGTTTTCTACATGCACCTAAAAGCTATTTATTTAAAAGAAATGACACAGGTTATGAACCTAGAAATTTTCATTATCAGATAACATGCAGAGCTTGTCATATTCGTCTTCCGTTAGATCTTCAGTCACATGATCGAATTCCGTTTCATCTTCACCATCATTCTCTCTCCGATCCACAAATGAATAATCATATTCCGTTAAATCTAAATTATTAGAAATGCTACATGTTTTAAATAACATTTGAATCAGGTTAGGCTTAACTTCATTCCATGCTTTTGTTATCTATTCACACACTATTTCTAGACCGGCATGGCGCATTTGCCTCCTTTGGTAAATGTTGTTTCACCTTCTGACATCAACTTATTTCACTCTCATTTTAATCCTTCTTTTAAGGTTTTTATTGATACACGAAGGTTAAGCTAATGGAACTAATCGACTTGGAATAACAGACACGTCTGTATTACATTTCCTCAACAATTTCTTTGTATTATCTGTTAGATGGAATGTGAACATGTTCCAAACTAAAAAACTTTCTGGATTCTTAAAGGCAAAAGTACGCTTTTGCCAGACATTTCCTAACCATAACTTCACACTGTTTTCGTCCATCCATCCTTCCTCGTGAACGTGAATGAGCCACCATTAGGTAAATTACATTTTGGGTACGTCTTTCTTTCGAAAACAACCATGGGTTTTAATTTTTGTACCGTCGATTAAGCTGAGCAGCAGTACGATGAGGTGAGATTTTTCAGCGTCCGTCGAAAACGTCGCGGAGAAAACTACGCAAGGCGTACCAAAACCAACCTAATCATTATGCTAAAATGCACTTACAACTTTTAAAACCCGAAAAACGCATATGTGCGATGTTATCATCATTCGATCATTTGTAGGTACTTTAATTTTTACCACGATATTTTCAACGACGATGTTTTTAAACTGCGAAATTTTTAAACGGCTTTATTTTCAACCACGATATTTTTTACCCATGATGTTTTAGAACTGCGACGTTTTTTCTGTGCTTTCTTTTCGCCCACGATGTTTTGTACCGCAGAGGTTTCACCTTGCGTTGTGTTCTCCGCGACGTTTTCGTCTGCGATGTTTCCTGCTGTAACCGATTTTGCTTGACCTGTTGTTTTAGGTCAACCGCTTTTGTGCTTTTCACATCAATCACACATATTGTTCCTCTTATCTCTTGTTGGTTCATTTCTCCACTAATTAGTCTTAGTTTAAAATTCAAATATTTAAATTTGATTTAATTTTTTAATTAAAATTTAAAATTAAAAAAATGAATTAAACTTAATGTAAGTTTCTATTCTTCATTATATTTAATATACATAAGATATTGTTAATCCTTACTGAACAATTATACGGTCACTTTAGTTTGAGTGTCAATAGCAAATTATAAGAAAAATCAAGTAAAGTGTAAGCTATTGTAAGAATAGTAATTAAGATCCTTTAAATACTGAAACCTTTAAATATTGTTGCTATATATAGAGAGAAACAAGGCAACTGATACTTCTAAGCTGATATGCCCATAAAGAATTCGTTATATTCCCCCATATAATTTTTTTTTTTTTTTTTGTGGAATGAAAGAACACTATTATTCATTACTATTGCTATTATCGAGAATGAACTTCCCGCTTCAAATCCAACTATACAGGTATTCAAAAGAATTAAAGTAAGACGGTGAAATTTTATTATTTTGTAAGAAATATCAGATTTTTCCATCTACGCTTCTATTCTGAGAATGTTCGCATGTCCAAGTAGTAAGTACAAGATCAGTGGTTCGAATCTCAACAAGGCACTGTAAGTGCTTCAAGTTTAATGCTGCAAATAACCTTATGTACAGCGGCACCAAAATTAAAATTTTATGGACGATAACTCGTTATTACCTCTATTAGGTCGACTGGTTCTCTTTGCTCTCCGCATCATCCCTTAAAGTAGGGGGGAATGTAAGGAATTATCACTTCGCTTGCAAGCACTGTCGTGATGGAAGGGTTTAACATGCAGAAGATCCGTAGTTTAAAGCCTGGTGAGATACTGCTAATTTTTCTGTTTCATGCTTCGTGAAACAGAATTGTCTCTAAACGTTAAGCATAGAGACAATCATTATTGCCACAGGTTGTGATTTTAAATTAAAAATGAAATTTACAGAAAATTTTAAGGTTTGGTTTATTTAATTACGGCAAAGCCTAGAGGGCTATCTGCCTAAGGGAAGAGATGCCTTCGTGGAGGACTTTCTAAGGGTTGGTTTAGTTCGGTTTTTTTAATTACAGCAAAGCACCATAGGGCTATCTGCCTAAGGGGAGGGATGCCTTCGTGGAGGACTTTCTAAGGAAACCTGGCTCGTATATACGTTACACATGAGGAAAACCACGAAAACGCCCACGCAGCCAGCTCGTTCGCGAGATTCGAACCTCGGACCGAACTACCAGTGTTCAGCGACTTACCGCTCGGCCGCTGGTGGGCCGACTTTGTAAGGGAAACTGGCTGGTATACACCTTACACATAGGTAAACCGGAACTCGAAGCTGGACCTCTTGAATATGCGTCAAGTGTAGTAACCGTTACCCCACAAAGGCATGCAGAAAGAAGGGAGAAAATACCTTATTACTGTATCTAAGCTGTTATAGAACAAGTATGTAGCTGGCAAGAAATATGTTAATTTCAGATCGCCGCATACGATATGTTATCATCGTATGCGGCAATCAGAAATTAGTTTATTAAAAGGAAAATATCTATTTTAGTCCAAATTTCGATGTTTTAAAGGACAATGTTCATTTTATTAATTATAATACATATCATTAAAGTAATATGTTATTACCGCTATTACAGTAGGGTGTAAACTAGACAGTGTTTCTTCATATGCATAGAAATGCGAAGGAATGGCAATAAATAGATCGCGTGAGTATTATTGTATAGAACTCTCATTCCGCAAGTAACAGCAGGGGGTTAATTTGAATGCCGTGAATCACCTTCTTCGGCACGCGAATTCTAAAAGAAAATCACCGCCGGAATTTTCGCATGCTCTCTTGGAATCTAGGTCAACAAAAGAAAGTCTCTAATTTCCGATGAAAACGACATAATTTCGACCGCCCAGAAACACTGGTGTAAATCCTAATTTTCCTTACGTTTAAGAAACTGTGTTTGCAGAAAACAGAGGTAGAAGCATCACGTAAGTCAACTTCGGTGACCCAGTTCTGGATCTTTTCTAATAACGGAGAGAAACTTAAATAACAGTACCGACTCACTGTGTACCTTGTTTTTCATAATATTCCCATCACTTTCGTGTTATCCTTTTATCCTTTATCCTAGTTTTCAACACGTAAATATGCGTGCTTTATTTTCGTGATATAAGTTGTACTGTTTCTCTAATGTAAACACATTATTTCATGAAATTCTGACTCAAATTTTAAGTCCCTCGCATGCCTTTTAAAGAAGATTATTAGTCCAAAAGGGCAGTTTGCCCACAAGGATTATTAATTCCGTTTTGGCATTTTGCGTTGATTCACTTTGCTACCAAATATTATTGCCTTGTATTATATTTAATGAAATTAAATAATGAAGAATCTGCATAATGTATGTATGTTTCTCGCATTGTGATAAAATAACGGTACCTACAGCCATCCAATTTTGAATAATGTAATCTTTCTGCGAATATGGAATCTAAAAGTCCAAATTTGAAATTTGGAATTTGGTTTATGATAGATTTCATATTTTGTAAAACTTAAACTAATATTTGATTAACAAACTCAAGGATTTCAAAGCGAGTAATGGCAACGCTAATGTAAACACAGAAAAAAACATTTTTATTTCCAGCACGCGAGGCTGTTTATCGGAATTTCTAAAGATATGCTCATTTTTACATTGTTGTGCGATATTGCTCTTGAACTGAATTTGATGGTTTGAGGTTAAAGAACAGGATATTTAATAAATAAAGCTAACACACTAAATGTTAGAAAAAGCCCCTTTGGACGTAATTTAAAATCAGAAATCTTTCAGATTTTTTTCCTATAGTTTGTCTTATTAGTTCAAATCAAAGTGAAGAATTCTTTCAACAGATAAATAATTCAAACATTTGAACATTTACTTGCCGATTACAGTTTTACATATGAAGAGACAGTTGATTTTTACCGAAGACAATTTCAAGTAATTTTAGGAAAGATTAATAATTTTTCTTTCCTAATAATTCCTAGATAAATGATACCTGGTCTAGAAAAATATCTAGACTCAGGAAACAAAGCGTTTGCAGCGGACCTACTTCAATATCATCAAGGACCGAATGAATAAGATTTCTGACTATTGGTACTTAGATCGTGATTTACTTTCATATCTGAACTGGTTTCTAAGAATGGAATTTCACAGTTTCACCTTTTAGAAACATATGATCATATTTCCCTTAGATCATACCCCACGAATGCATCTTCATCAAAACAAATCTTCGAGTGCGGTGCCATAATAGATGTTTTAACCTGGTCTTAATAAGACGTAATTACACATAATTTTGTAATAGAAATCGGAAGTAAAATATATAGTTGTCAGTCAATCTATACTATTATTAGCAGTTTAAATAGGAATTTATCATTGAGAAGAAACATATATAGTCATCGGAAGTAAAATATATAGTTGGCAGACATTATGTAATAATATTAGCAATTTAAATATGAAATAATTTATTATTAATTGTTTATTAATCAATTTTTTATCTTCAGTTTAGTTTTGCATCAACCACATAATAAAATGTTCAAGTATGTTTCTAAAATATATAGTAATTTTAAAATATTTCAAATGAGTCTTTTTATGTACAAATTGTTGTTACTAAATTCCTTCAGAGCAATGGAATATAAATGAATTAAGAGCAAATATTTTCATTATTGTAGTTATATTTGATTGTGACATTAACGGAAATACTGTCTAACTTTAATTTTCAGAGGTTTTTTTCCGTTTATTTCAAAATGTCATATTATTCAGGCATAAATTTCTTATATATTGAATAAATAAAAAATAGTATATTCTCATGTATCAATTAAAAAAAAAACCTAATTTTGTTTGGTTGAAGCAATGTTGATAAGCTTCGGTATTCTTCCAGTCGAATTACAAAGTCAACTGATTTCCATAATTTTCATTCTTACAAAGATAATTCAAACATCTCACATAAACCTAATGAGTTACTTTTCAGTGCGAAATAAATACTGAAGAGCTCTCACTTGCCTAGAATAATAAAACAGAATAATATAGTTTTAGCGTAAATTTGAGCACAGAAATTTAGTGTAATCATTCTTCTTTCATAAGAGATCTGTTTATTTAGTTATTAGTTGTATCTACTTAATTATTAACTAATTTAACTGCTCAGGAAAATCATTAACATACAAAAAATAATATTCGCAAATTCAGATATATATGCAAATTCAACTATAGAAATAAAAATCAGAAACTCTTTAATACTTGCAGTAGAAACCTCTTTGAATTATACCAGTTAACTAAAATAAATTGAAATGATAAACTATCACAGATAGTGTAAACTATCAAACTACTATAACAAATGATAAACTATCAAAAATAGTAAAATGTTCATTCTTTGTAGATAAATTAATCTCCAACTTGGTTAAATTCATTTAGAAAACATAATATTGTATTTTGAAAAACCAATTACCTTAAACAATGAAGCATAATTATGGAAAATCCTGAATAAATAGAAATAATTCTAAATAAATTTATTGATATAATTGCAACACTGTATGTAACACTGCTAAGTGCAAATAGTTTCAATTAAAACATTGCAATGAACATTTTAGGCTTACAACGTTTGATTGATCGGGAGTTTTATAGAAATCTAATCTGAAAAATTAATGCGGAAGAAAATCATTGGCCCATTAGACTTTTCAAAATTCATAACTTCGAAAATATTATTTGTGACAGAATTCCATGCACCCAGAACTGAAGTTTTCTTCTGCACATGAGATAATAATTAACATTTATAATACATGCTTTTATAATATCTAATTTGATTCCCAAAATAGTGCTGTAAAAAGTAAATATATACATATATATGTGTATGTGTATGTATGTATACATGCTTGTTGTAACGGTGAACTAAACGAATTTAGAGGCTAAGGATAAGAACTTGGTGAGCCTGTAAAATAGTTTATACCGCAACAGCTATTGATATGCAGTGAAACACTGTATCCATTATGAAGGTAGAAGTAATTTCTACGTCTGTGTCTGCGGTAAAGCAAACTAAAAATATGTATGCCTTCCTTAACTCTTTCACAAATTGGAAATATAATCGAAATTTGGAATTTCAGTGTTTAAAAATCAATTCTTGATATAAAAGATTTAGAGATTCCTTTGAGGTAACATACACCAATTGATTTGAGCTTACACCAATTACTTAAATTTTAATGTGAAACCTAGTGCGTGGTTTCATTATAACTCCTTAAACTTTTATGCTTCTTAAAATGTGCTTAAGTAATCCATTTAAATTTTTGCTTACTAAAGTCCTTGAAAACATAACCATTACTTTTAAAGTTATATATGACTTTATCTTGTTAAAATAACCTTTCTAACAGGTTTATTATTTCATACTTTTAATGACCTTTCTAACAGGTTTATTATTTCATACCTTTAATGAATTTTAACAGGTTTATTATTTCATACCCTTAATGACATTTTTAAGAGGTTTATTATTATTTCATAACCATTACTTTTAAAGTTATAACGACTTTATCTTGTTAAAATTACCTTTCTAATAGGTTTATTATTTCATACTTTTAATGACCCTTCTAACAGGTTTATTATTTCATAACTATTACTTTTAAAGTTCTCTTGTCAAGTTTATTATTTTATTCGGAATTACTGATTGAATTCGGTATTTTGTAAAGTCCCACGAATTTGAAATTTCATACATTTTTCATAACACAGCTTTAATTTAATAACTCCTTTCTGTTAGCTACACCATTAATACGCAGTAATAATACGCAGTAATAATACAAGGAAGCTTTAATATTCACTAAGAATAATGCATTAAAATGAAATTTTCAATATATGGATTGCAAGGTATTTAATACAAATTTCCTCCTGAAATATACCTAGTGAAGAAGCAAGGGGAATGTAAAATAATATTTTTCAAAGGCTTAGAAAGTATGTATAAAAAAACATTTCGTAACTTAATACTTTAAAAGTATTTCCAGATATAGAAAAAATCTAAAACGAAATAGTAAGTGCATATATATTTAAAAACATATATATTCAAAAACAAACATCATGTTCTAAAATTTACAAACAAAATATCATCTCGACCAAAAATAATTACGTAATATCTGACATTAATGATGTCAAATAATTTTCGGAAAGTGATTATAAAGACTATATGTGCAAATAATTCCATTATTAAATAATTAAAGTATAAATTTATGTGTAAAAAATTCCATTATTTACACATAAATAATGGAGTGATATAAAAAGGATTGATGGATGCTATAAAAAGGAACCGTAATAATTTATTACTGCACATTTTATACCTTATAAAAATATTTATTAATCTATCTATTATAGTTTGGGATATAAAATAAAATCCTTTATTATTTATGTTAATCTTCCTGTCTTTATTTAACCTATTTCAAGCAGATACAATGAAATGAAATGTGTTCTATATTATGCATCTTCATTAATTTTATTGCATTTTATCTTCCGGTTGCCAATACATAAAATAATGAAGTAATAATCCAAATTTTAATAGCTTAGCATTTTCTTTCATTTGTAATGAGTTAGGCTGCGTTTTGATTTTGTGAAAATCTGACCAATCTGATTATGCAGCTTTTACATTAACTGATTGCGGCTTCATTTCGTCCACTGAGAAACCGAAAACCTATAGTTACATTTTCATATATTTGATGACGTGAGCGAAACAATGATCGTGAAGTTAGAGAAAACATTATATGAACGGTAATCAACCTAGTTTCAAGAAGACAGTCGAATCTGTTGGTTTGGAGCTTAAAAGAAAAAGATATGACTATCTGCAATCAGCAGAAAAATATTCCTTTCACCTATGGCTGTTCTGTCGTCGACAACACCCAGTGTCATTAATAAAGTTTCAAACTAGGCAGGCGTGATGCCATTTTGGTGGCGTTATCGCCCTTTTGCAGAGTACTGGCTTTGATTCATTTTGTTAACAATAAAATATGAGCTACGTGTAATTAATTTTATATTTTCAATTTATGTCTATCACCTCAATTTCTTCAAAAATGTTTTAAAATCTATTAAATTTTAACTTATTAACTATTAAGTTAAAGTTTGGATAATGTGCAAGTTAAGCTTTATGCCACATTATTTTATCTTGAGATTTATGGTAATAATACTTTATTAAGGAAGCACTAAATTTTAATTAATACGTGTTCAGTTAGCAAATTTGTTTATTTATCTGGTAAATGTAGTTACAAATTCCATTCTTAATTATTTGAAAGTAAAGAATCCGTAGTTGCAAATACGTTTTGCTTCGTCTTTTGTTCATGTCTATATACTGATCAATACAGGCACGGTAGATATAAAAACTGTCAAAAATTATGATTGCACAAAATTTCCATGTAGATATGTTCTGTAAACATATGTTTAAATACATAAAATTCTCTTATTAATATGAAGGAAAATGTTAAGGTGTATCAGCAACCCCTATACCGACAATGTTAAATTGGCCATTATTGATGTACCTTTTCTCAAAATCTGCTAGAGATACACGCTTAAAATTTTTTGTGTAATTAAAGTTATACCTATCTAATTATACTTAAATGAGCTTTTAAACATTTTGAATTTTAGAGTAATTTACAGAATATTTTGTTAGGCATAGTAAAATTTAGCACTTTTGCCACACACACAAAAAAAAAATTAATATTTTTCCCCCTTAGTTTATCACAAAAAGCTCATTTCAGTAAATGTTAGGAAACCTAATAAATAAGCCATAAAAAGTTTAGGTAACCGTGAGCAGTAGTTCCTGAGAAATGGTACATCGAGTATAAAAAAAGCACGTTTGGAGAAAAATGCGTTTTTATGTAAAAATCCTCATTGATCAAAGCAGTCGATGACAAATTAAAACTAGATTTTTCACAGTTCTAATTTTCATGGAGATTAAAGGATATATTTTTACAAAGATAAATGGGTAGAGAATTTGAAAATGCAAAAATCCGAAATCACAATATTTTGAAAATTTTGGGTTTCCTGCAACCCTTACGTCAGTAATTTTTATTTATACTTATGATTTTAAAGGCCAGTTAACAACGTAGAATAAGTTATGAAAAGCTTTGTGCAAAGGGCATGTTGTAACTATTTTTTTCAAAAATATAAATGCATTAATTTTAAATCTAGAAACGTTAAAATAGTTTTAATAATTTGTTTGGAACCATTCTCTTACGCAGCCATTATTTACAGAAGTGAGTAAATCTCGAATTTCTTAATCATGTTATATGATAAAAATAAGTAGAAATTCTCGAATGTTAAAACTTTATCACGCGATCGCCTACCTCTTTGCCAAATTCTTAGGTAATGATCTCATTCTATCTCTTCGTGTTGTACTTGGCGTCGCAAATCGAACAAAATGGACAACCCTGCGGGCGATCAAACGACCTTGGGATTCTGAGCAGAAGTCTCCGGTTACTGTTCGAGGTCATCCGGCAGGACAGACCCCGCCCTAGTTCTATCCGGCCCATTTCCTAATCTCTTTTTCCCTGCCGCTCTTATTAGCAATGATCCAAAGCAAAAAAGAATTTCATTCACTCCTAGAAGCTTTGGATGAGGCGTACGTCAGGGGAGTTCCGAAACTCTACGAGGACGGTGGAGGAGGCGTTTATAAACGATCAAGGAGTGTCACGGATGGTCAGTCGCTTGATGGTGCGCGCCAGTTCAGTTGTGTGTTGTGGAATGTGTATGGAAGACTCCTGAATATTGCGTTGATGCTGTTGTATTACTGTGACGGATAATGAAGGAAAGAGGACGGTCTCCTGGCTTTTAGCATATATATAACATTTTCAATTTTAGTTATACGCAATTAATGTAAATAGTTTACGTGGATAATTAGTATCCAAATTACACAATCAGGTTTCGTTTGTAGCTGCAAAACACTAATTATATGTGCCGGATATTAAAGAACACGTCCGAAGTTTTCATGTACAATCATATTCGGCAAATTTGTATCGATGATTCAATTGCTAAGATTATAATTGCAGCAGACTGTGGCAAGATCACATGCAACAGAAGATAATTTAAAACAAGTTTAATTCTATTTGCTAATATGTCTATCATCTAAAATACTTGCCAGTATAATGTTTTATAATATTGTATATTCTTAGTGGCAAATATATCACGAGTTTTTAACATGGAAAATTAATTTAACCCTACTCGTAAAATTATAATGAAATTTCACTTAAGATTTAGTATTCTAAATATAGAATCATAAATAAAACCGATGTTTGCCACGAGAGACAGGATTCTTCACGCTCCGAAATTCTACCGGAGGACAATGTATGGAGGTTTGCCTTTGGGAGGTTATGTTCGTTCAAGGTATGGGAACAGACGCTTGTTCAGAACCTATATATCTGGTTCCTCAATATTTTCTCCCATCACCCGTAAAGGGAAAACGTATAGAACAATTTACTACCCTCCTTCCTACTTCTCAGGACGTCTGAGTCGCTTCGTTCGAGCTCAGCAGGCTGTGGCAAGATCACATGCAACAGAAGACTTTTTGGCAACTTGTCAGCGCTATGATCTTTTACCAGTTTATGTACCCCTCCGACGTCCGTACCGACCATGTCAGGTAATTCGAATGGCCAAGAGGGCAGGTGAGCTTTTCATTCGTGAAAAAGTGCGAAGCGCTTATCGCCGGTGGCTAGACAAGAAACTGGCCCCTTTTCTGAGTGCTCCGTACAGGAGAACCACGCCCACCGATCAACAACAACACGGTGGAAGGAGGAGTGGTGTAATGCGAAACGTTGGCTCCGGAAGGCGGTCAGTTCTGCGGTCGGTCAGCCGTAGCAGGGAAAACATCATGGCGCGAATAGCTTCGCCACCTTATCCACCTGCGGCTCTATCAGGAGTAGCTAGCTTGGACCTCTGGAATGATCGGAATTCAACGCCTATTTTCCCTTTGCCTATCATACGCCACCCTGCCCGTTTAGGAAAGAATCGCATTGCCAGGAAGAGAGTATGCGCCTTAATAAGAACGCCGACGCCACCACATTTTCTACCAGAAATTTTCCCAGGTAATAAAAAGTTAGCCTATTTTTGTAGTAAATGAAACGGAATTATTTTAAAAAGTAAAATATTTTAATTGTCTATAAAAATGTTATTTTTATTTATTTACTGTTTTATTTTGCATATCTCCTGACATAAAAGATCTCAAACTTAAATCAGTTTATCTATCTGATTTTTACACGCGTTGTTATCAGTTTTCGATATTTGCATTTTTCTTTAATGAAACGCAGACGATAAATATCTCTTACATGATGTTTTTGAATTCCACATAAAATTTCTGTTTATTTGCTGTTTGTTGAATGGGATTTTGAAATTTATTTGCATGACACTAAATTAATTATATTACACTTTATACATTTTATCTGTCCTACACCTCAGTTTTCCTTTTAAAGAAACGGTTTCATTATACATCAGCATTCTTATTTGTTACAAATTTACTAGCCATAATGGGCTATTACTCTCAAAATTTGATTTTGTATTGTCCACTATAAATGCTTTGTTTCACTTCTCGTTCGAATCTGTTGCCACTAGACAAAAGAAAGGTATTATTCTTTGATATTTAATTTGTCTGTTAATCGAAACTATTGAAAAGCAGTATATGCATACCTCAGAAATACTGTTTTATACTTTTTAATCTGATTCACTTAAATAAAAATGCATTTAATTCATGACATATCTAATTAAAAATTTAAGTATTTTTATAGAATTATATTACTTGTTTATTCACTTAAAATATACAGAAGATATCTAACGTTCCCACGTTAGTCTAAACGCAAATTCATGTAATATCCTATAAAATGTTTTGCTCTTTCACCTGTGATATCTGTATCGACAGTCTCTTCTGATCAACCATGTTAAACTTAAAAAGAGCTCTCGTGGGAGACTGAACCCATTCAAAATTTAAAAAAAATAGTTCAGAGTTTAAAGATGTATATTTTCTTTACTGTTTACTAATTTAACGTTCTTCTTCTAAAAAACGATTTCTGTTCTTGAGCATTTTCTCTTTGAACGACAGCATATGTAAGATACAGACATGTAAAATCAAAATACAAAAATTTATTTGTTTTTGTCCTTTAAGGGGACTCATACACCTTAAACCTCTCATGATCTTCGAATATGTGACTGTTGCAAGAATTGGGATATTTTATTTATTTTAAAAGCAATTACTTCCAACTTTTTACAGTTGACTACATAATATAGCTGCTTTGGAAACTAGTAGCCAGAAATTTTGTGTTGCCACAAATATTTTTGTAATTTAATCCTCTTTGCCACAAAATATTTCGCCGTGTTTCCACTTTGCGCGCATGATATTTTAAAAATGGCTAATGGTACATACTTGAAATTGGATGGAATTCTTTATATGGGCACTATTTTCTAACTAAACCAACAATCTGATGAATATTTCAATATTGAAAAATTTTATGGACAAAAACATTACAAATTTTTTTAATAAAATACATTTTATAAATTCAACTCAAAATAAAATAAAAATTTAACATGAAATTTTTAGAATTTTAGATTCACAGTAGTTTCCAAATGTTATAAAAGCTATATATTAAATATGGAATTAAATTATGAAACAGAATGTTTTAAACTGTGCGCGCAAGTTGGAAACATGACGAAAAATGTTGTCACGAAGCGGGTTAAATTATAAAAATATTTGTGGCAACACAGACTTTCTGATTCAACGTCTTTGCTCTCTTATTTAGTTAAATGTTCACGTAACCAACCTGTTCGATGAGATTGAGATTCGAATCTAGCTTCTGAATCGAAAACCTTTAGCCAAATACAATAGAATTTACGAATAATATTAATAAAATTGTTTCACGTTGATTTATTGATTTTCTATAATTATTCACTGTAAAGATCTGAATGCTGTTAGTTTAGGATTAAGCATGAAATGTAGGCTTGATTCTTAATTACGAACTGTAGCTCTCTTGTTTAGGGTCTGAAAATCGCAAGAAAAGTTATTGTAGAATCTTTCCAGAACTTTCCTCAATTATTCTCTGACATTCAAAGTGAAGGATGACGTTTATATAACATGAAATAGTTTTTTCCCTTTTCTTTATTTGCATGTTATTGTTAGCTAAGATATATGTATTGCCATCATTATTCTGCATCAGTTTGACACTAGAAAGGCGTATTCTAAAACGGAAATCCCCAAACACGCTGTCTTTAAAATGCATTGATATCAGTTTCTTATTAAAAATGGTATTACGAACTGTTTAAAGGAGCATCATTGTACATTTTTAAAAGGATTTATTAAAAAAATAGAAATATTTAATAGAAGTTATTAAGCTTAGTTCGGCAATTTACTAATTATTATTTTTATTATTATTAAACATCTGATGGTTAAAAAGAATGATTTTTATCATTATTGAAATTTCCTTTTTCCTTATGTTGATCAAGGAATGAAAACCAGTTGTTAATCCTTTCAGAACTACTTATATAAAGCAATGAAAATTTTCAAAGAATTCGTATTTTCGTCTAGAAGATTTTCAGTGTTTAACAAGTAATTAAATGTTGATCATGATTTCGATAGCAAAATTTGATCCAGGAAAAAAATTATATTTGAAAAACATGCAACAAAAATATCGATTTTTCTAATGGTCATAAGAACTAATAATAAAAAGGTTTAATTAGATAATGTTTAGGTCTTTTAATTTATATAAAACTGTTGCTTTCAGCAAAATAATGAAACATTTAGCAGCAAAACTGAGCATGAAAGGTATGTTACGTATTTCGAACTAGATATATTTTTATTGCTTTTAAGTGTTCATTAAAAGCAAATTGAAGTAAAATTAGTTAAAGTTTGCAGTTAGTTTAAAATTTTAAGCCCAAATTATTACACAGTTCCCAAATTAGAACCAGAGCAAACATTTGGTATTTTTATGAAATGGAAAGGAAACCTTAACACTTTTGTCCAAAATAATAAATAAAAATAAAAAAAAAGGAAGAAAGATTATCTGAAAGCTTTCAATTTTTATATTACGTCTAGGAGGGCGGTTTTTCAACGTTTTGTGTGTTACCTTTATTTTTTAAATATCATGTTCTTCGCACTTAAACCGCATAAATTTAAATTCAACAGCAATATCTTAAAATATTTAAAAAACCTCAAATTAGCATATCTTTAGAATTTCCGATACACAGTCTCGCGCGCTGGAGATAAAAAATTTTTTTTTTCGTCCAGTGTTGCCATTGCTCGCTTTGAAATAGTTGAGATTTTTAATCAGAAATTCGTTAAAATTTTCCAAAATATGAAACAGATAATAAAACAAATTCAAATTCAAAATTCGGCCTTCCAGATGCCCATGTTCGGATGGAGGACAACGTTATTCAAAAGTTGATGAATATAGGTACAGGGTTTTTTTACAGTACGATAAACATACATACATTCATGCGTTTCATCATTACTTAATCTCTTTAAATATAATACAGGGCGCGATAATATCTGTTGGCAACAATTTGAAAAATGATAAGGCGTATATAGTGATTCAAAGTTTATCTTACAGAAATAACAATGAAAATTTATAGGAGAGAGTTTTTTTATCATCATAGTGAAAATTAGTGCTATAAGAGCGTAATTAATTAAACTCATTGAAATATCATATTCATATATATATGATCATGAAAATCATATATATATATATATTTTAACCGTATCTACTTCGGGAAAATTATCAGAGTGATAATTAAATTGTTCTATAACAAATGCTCAGTAATCATTCACAAATAGAAATCAACAAAAACATTCATTGCGAGGAATTTAAACGCAGATACTCAGAATAAATAACATTATCCCCTCCACTTACTGAAAGTAGAAACTAAACCAAATATTTAATCTGAATAAAATGTAAATATTAACCATTTCGTAACATCTAACTATTATTTGCTCAATATCAACATTAAACCTGACTAATAAATCATACATTACAGTGCAACTGAAGTGTACACAGCCAACGCTCAGCTGTTGAAGTGCCGTTGATCGCTGAATAAATACTATTAACTATTGCCAGTATAAGCTGAATAAATAATAGTTAATAATACTATTTAAACTCATGGAAATGTGCGTTCTTATTGAAGTCAGACGGGAAAATGGTAATATTAAAGAACTAACATAAAAATAGTTAAGTTGTTTGAAATAAAACTTACGAAACAGCTGTAAAAATACAAAAGCCATTAGTCATTACAAAAGTAATGTATTTGCACTTTTATGAATTTTAGAACGCTACAACGGTTATGTACTAAATTTTCCGTAAACTGTTTTTCTCTGGCAAGAATAGAATGCTTCAAATGTAGTCTAGAAATTTGCTTGTAAACGAAGGCTACTCTTTAATTTCTTTTGTTATTATTCATAAAAATAGGCCCACCAGCGGCCGAGCGGTAAAATCGCTGAACACTGGTAGTTCGGTCCGAGGTTCGAATCCCGCGAACGGGCTGGCTGCATGGGCGTTTTCGTGGTTTTCCCCATGTGTAACGTGTATACGAGCCAGTTTCCCTTAGAAAGTCCTCCACGAAGGCATCCCTCTTAGGCAGATAGCCCTCGCGGCTTTGCCATAATCACACACACACACACACACACACATATTCATAAAAATAACGTTACTTACATTTCGGGTTTTTCGGGATAGTCCGTTATTTACGTTGTTTGTTCTTCCGTTAAAACTATCCCAAACAGTGTCCAGGTTAGGCCATGTAAAATTTTTAACATTTTTACAGTCACACAAAATTGTTGTTTTTTTACTTGATGGAAGGTGATTAATCCATCATAAATTGATGGTATAAAATCCATATTAAAGACGGGATTGATATGAGTAATGTACCCTTTATTGTATGCAGTGATACCAGCGGTCCATTGAATGAGCTTGCTAACCACTGATACGTCGACCAAGGTTTTAATTCTGCCAAACGGCTCTGCGTAAGTGATAAGTAATAAGTGACGGTGGACGTGGGCACTGTCCCTTTGCCGTAAAGATTAATCAGTACAGCACCACGTCCACCCTTATCTAAAAGTTGGCTAGAGAGGAGTCTCAGGAGAGCTATACATTTACGAGTACATGTATACTATACTTTGTACTTGGCATTACTGGGTAATACATTAACAAATAAAACTGAACACAAATTCTATCTGTGTTTACATTGTTGGGAGTGACTTTACATAAAGCTGCGTATTGTAACATTATAATTGCTCCTGCAATTATGCGAATATGCTTGTGAGGGTTAACCTGCTGGGGCTTAAACATATATACACTACAAGTGTTCAGAAGGCAGCTATAACTAAATTTCTGCAGTACACGTATGATTTATGCTATGCATTACATGTTACTTATTTATGACATTGTAAGTTATTATTCCGATACAGTATATAATTTGGTAATATATATATATTATGCGATACGACATGGGCATATCATCTATCAGTATATGGGCAAAGAATGGTATCACACTTAACATTATTTGACGTTACATTTGCAATTAATGCATTACGCATATTCCTCATTGATTGTGGTGGTTTCCTCCTTGTGAAACTTAAATACGATGGTTTGGTTTGTTTCTTTAATTATGACAAAAAATACGCTATGGCCGAAGAGGATGGATGTATGCGCCGAGGATTTTTTAAGGCAAACAGGCTCGTATCTACGTATACATTGGGAAAAACCATGCTAATGAACATGAAGCCAACCTTTCGCCTGTAATTCAATCCACCAGGTCAAACTACTAATGTTCAGCGACATTACCGGTCGGTCGCTGATGGGTCAACTTAACTTGAAATACGTTTATTGAAGAAAGTCCACTTCCGAGAGAAATAACCGCTTTATGCTTTGCTCTAATCGATTAAAGCAGATGATAATCACAAGTCTTCAGATAATAGAACTGAGTGAAGAAATTTACTAGTTTCCTTCAATCGTGTTATCAAATGGTTTTATTAAAAATTCGCTTATCATATCAGGAACACCTTGATTGCGTTAAGTGAATAATCCTTAAATTAATGCAAAATATAGAATCGTGTAATCATATTTTAAATTTCCGAATTTCATCAAGAATGCGGTGATAAAATAGAAAACAAGAAACTTTCGATGACTTTTAGAAATATGCTGGCGATGTAGACATAAATGTTTCAAATGAACACGAAATAGCAGCCGATTCAAATTGGTTATATATATTTAATCCCTGTTATATCATTAACATGCTATCAATATCATTCAAGAAAAAAAGACTAAATTAGGTTTGTATTTTAATTACCAAAAACTAATAATGGAATAAAAGGATTTTTCTCCGATAAAACGCGGCTGAATGTGAAAACTGTAATTGCAGTGCTATATGTTAAGTGAAATTTTTCCAGTTGCCATGAAAAATGTTGCAGATTTTATCATATTATTTTATCAGAAGCATATTTTAAAATTTTGCAAATTAATAAACGCATTTAAGTACAAACCATACTTTTTAATGATGCATAATTTGATAAATTAAATACATCGTGTCTTCAAAAACACCTAAATATCTGAAGATTAGTTATTAAGCCTTCCGACATATAGACTAACAGTTAAGGAAATAGAATAAATTTAAAACTTCTTCACGTATGTTATATTAGATTTGGTTTGATTTATTGAGATCGCGGCAAAGCGCATTAGGACTATCTGTCTAAGAGGTAGGATGCCTTCGGGGAGGATTTTCTAAGGAAAACTGACTGCTGTAGACGCTACACATGGAGAATGCCATGTGCAGTTTTACACCATACTATGCCCATGCAGCCAGTCAGTTCGCCTGGACTCGACCCCCAAATCGGAACTACCAGTATTCAGCGACTTTACCGCTCGGCGACTTGTGGGTTATTTTATATTAGAAAGATATTAATGAGTAAATAAAACTTCCGTCGTTTTTCATATTAACCTTCCAGCACGCGCGTATGCTCAAAATTTACGACAAATTCAGTTTTTAATACACATTTATCGCATATCGATGCTGAGACGTCTGAGACATTTCTATTCATCCTTTCTACCCTTCCCCGACATCATGGAATGTGCCAACAGGAAGTCATTTGACTTTTTTATTTAACTGGGCTTTTGTGCTACGTGGCAGCTTTTTCATAAAAATTACGACACGCGCGTCGTCGTGTGTTAAAATTCGGAAAATATTTTTTTCTCAAATATTTTGTAATTTTGTGTTATTAATTGCCGTGTATTATTTTAATTTGAATACATTTGCCTCTGTAAATTTTATATCGGTTTTCATGGCAAAAAAATATGTGCAACCAGCTGATTTTACTCGGATTCTTCAAGAATTATCTGATGAAGAAAAGGAAACCTTTGGAAGGGAGAAAAATAGCAATTTACATTCCTTATTTTCTTTTATTTATATTTTTTAGAAATAAATAAAAACATTAAAGTTTTTGTAACCAGTAAGGAGTAAATTTCCTTGCAGAAGTAAGTAATGCTAAACTTACTTTTTTCCCTACCGAAGTGTTTTCATTTTTATTGCCTATACTTGTCTTTGATGAATATTAAAATTAGCTTCGATTTTAAAATATAATTATTAAATAATAAATTTAAAATTTCCAATAATGTAAAACATCATTGCATTTCCATCTTACTAACACAGGAACTTCAAAATAATTTACTTATATTTGAATGGGATATCATTTGTATTTTGTAATAATTAAGATTATTATTTTACTTCTTAACGAATTCATTATCAATATTCACTCATTTCTGTCGTTTTTCGTGCCCCAAAAAGGTAAAATAACGAATGTCGTAAAAAATACGACGCGCGCGTGCTGGAAGGTTAAAATTGTGTAAGGATTTTCAATTCAGTAGTAGTTTTTAATGTTTTCTAACTTGTATTATACAGGACTACTCACAAATTCGTAATTACTACGTTTTCTGTTAAAATTTGCTGTTGTACATCTCTTATTACGGCTAAGTATTACTTTGTTAGAAACAGAGTATCTCTGTCTACTGTGTAGTAGATTCTTGAGTAGTAGATTCTAGTGTAAGATTCACGTCTTTTTTAACATAACTTCTCAAATCAGCAATCGAATGTTGAAGCTCGCTAATCGCTCCATCAAAAGTTAATCCATAGAAAAGCTGTCAATGAGTTTCATCTTAATATTTCGGGAAATTATTGTGCATATTTAAAGGAAAACTAAAAAAATGGGAAAACTTTATAGCTTCATAAATCTAAAACTGTATTGCGGGTTGGCTCTTATCATTAAAATTTTACGACGGTACTAGTTTTGAGAAGTTTGTAGGTCACATACTGTAATTTACCGGAATTTGTCCTCCCAAGGAATGAATCATTCTCTCAGCATAAGATTGTAAAACATTGTTTTCTGTCTGCCCTACATATCCAGTATAGTAACTGACTAATGAATTTTAGTGAAACTGGAGAAATGTCTTGGGATTCTGAGGTTGACTGAATGATTTGTCACGTTATTTTCAAAGTTATTTTTAACATTAAAGTATGAATTCCTGGGGTATTTATAGGATTCCTTGCCAGTGTGGTTTAATTTACATTGGCCAAACTAAAAGAGCCTTAAAATTTCGCGTCAAGGAACATGAGGCATATGTTAGAAAAAAGGAAACCCAGAAGTCTTCTGTTGCTCAACATTGTTGGTCCGAAAATCACACTTTTAATTTTTCTGCTGTCAAAATTATTCAAAAAACATCTTCCATTTGGAGAACTGGATTTTCTAGAGGCATTTCACATTCATAAAAATCTTTCTGTTCTAGTTAAGGATCCTAATTTCAATCCAAATTTGCCTTCGGCCTTTAAAGAAATTATGTTTTAGTTCTGGTTTCACCAACAGATGGCGCCACTTGCTTATTCTTGTCCAGGCTTTCATATCTTATCTAATCATTATTTCCTATCTTGTTCATTTGCGGTTTTGCAGCTGAGGATGGTGATTCGGTAAAACCATCGAAACTAGTCCTGTGAAAAAAAAAAAAAAATTGTAAATATAACGCTGATTTTTGTTGTTTGACTTTAGTATTTATTCGGCGTGTTATTGTGTCTTAATTAAAGTAGCTGTTAAAAGTTTTAAAGCAAGCATTTTTATGATAGATTATGAGCCCTATAATTATTACAAAATTCTATTTTTTTAAAGTTTAGACCTCATATGACATTGAAGCTAGAACAGACTGAGCATGATATAGATGTATTCAAAATTGCATCAAGTAATGCTCTCTATGTATTACTTCATGAAGCTGCGTTGATGTTCGGTTGAATTTGTTATTTATCTTTGCTAAACGATTTGAAGATCTGTTTATGTGAATGACTTTCCAAGAGGATGATTTGTGTGTTCTTGTCACATAAGATGAAGCAGCAGAATCATGATTTTCTCACTGCTGTACTGTTTTGCTGATCGCAATAATAGCAAGACAGGCCATATTTAATTATTTAAAATCTATATATTTATATTTCTAATATCAATGAACGGAAAGAAAATGTATTTGAATATAATATTTCAGCTACTGAAAATTTCTACGATATGCATAAATAAATAATATAACATTACTCTTTACATCAATTAATAATAAACATGGTGTTAAGAGGAGATTTTCATTTGAAGAACTCTTAAGGGAGTAATTTGTATGCAATTTTTCATAACGCACTGCTGTTGTTATGAATCTTCCTTGTCTGAATCAGAGGCAGTCCACGAAATTCGTCGAGACAAGTGGCCAACAGCCTCGGGCACAGGTTACAGTACAACTTTGCTCACTTCTCTCCTCAAGTTTGAAAGAGAGCACTTCGGAGGGACGCGTTCGAAGGTTTCTCAGCCCTTTTCACCTACCACGAGCCTCTCGAGGGGACTTTCGGCTCACCAAATATTTTGAGCTCTTTCTTCCATACCGCGCAGACACTATGCATTTACAAACATCCATGCTTTTTTCGAGATTCGAGCCCGTAGCCTTCGGTACGATAGTTAGAGTCACTAACTACTATCCTGGTCGGGTGGCTTATTAAATATAAAACCCATAAGGTATTTCTCCCGCCTTTTTGGCATGCCTTCGTGGTGTAGTGGTCTGCACGCTGGGTGCGTATTCCAAAGGTCCGCGATTCGATTTCCGGAGAAGGAGTTGCATATTTTTCATCTCTGCTATTTCCGAAATAAACCTAATGTCTCTACAAACCTTAGAACTCGAATATTTTACTACATATTTATTCTAAACATTTTATGACGCACTTGCCGCTATTATTTTAAACATTTAATTTTGAAAATGCAAACTTTTATTAGGTCTAGGCTTTAGAATAAAGCCAATAAAATACAAGGATGATTACGATACCGTGCCCTATGTAGTAATGATGTGAAAAAGTAAAGTATTTTTATAATCAAGAAGTTCTTAGTTATCATCCGAACTAGACGCTTTAAATCAAACCTCAGAAAAATTAGTATGATAAATGCGAACGCAAATGACATGGCCGTTGTATTTTAATATATGCAGGTTTAATCATCCAAATAAAATAAATAACAAGTAAGTCACTTTTATCCATGATCTGGTAGTAAATTAGTTAACAATAGTTAAATGAATAATAATTGAAAAATGTTATGTTAAGGGATTAAATATTATTAGTATTTACAATTTTAATTTAAATTGTCTACATAGCATTATTTTCGAAAGCAAACTTATAAAATATTTTAAAGGAAATTAAAAACTGTCTCCACTGGCAGTCAGTCATACGTACAAAAGATATGAGGATTTTTGTTAAGAAAAACTGGTTGGCATTCATATTGAAACCATGAATGAAACCAGTGCAGCTAGCTCAAACGCCTAGGTTTAAATCCAGGTCGAACTACCAGTATTCAGTGGTCTCAGCATGATAGAACCTATGCAGACTAAGTCAGTAATAAAGTGTAGATAAAAAAAAATAGCAACCAGTAATAAAAGGCTGAGGACATGGTTTGAACTGAAATATATGAGTAACTCCGAAAATACGATTTACGATAGGTTTAAAATTTGATTCAATCATTTAGATCTATTAAATCTTACCTACGCATAGAAGATTTAGTTTCCAAAATTTCTCGGAAAGCTTGCTCGTTTCATACAAAATACGTACTAAACTAAAAGGACTAATGCATTATTTAAAATGCTTTAATGTGCATATCCTTGGATTCAGTTTTTGTCCTAACATTAAAAATAATGATCGTTTTGCAGCGATATCTACTCCCATATGCTTTAAAATAGCATAGGTTTGCAATGCAGTGAGTGTTAAATATGCATATGCAAGCCATTAAAGTGTTAAATGTGTTTTTTTCCTTTCCCTGTTTTCAGCAGCAGGTTTTCACACCCCTGAGCAAGTTTTCAGCAGCAGGTCTTCGACAGGTGTGTTTTCACAAGATTAGTGCAAAACGTACAATGAAAAGAGATTAAATTAACATATCTCCACAACTGTCTAGAATTATGTTAGGGGTATTCAGTTTTCCATTTTTATGTTTGTAATGTGGCGTAGACAGGTTGTAAGAACACATGCAAATGGATATCATAGCTAAACCAGTAATTCAAATGAAGATACCTTATTCTGAATTTTTAGGCGGAAAGTATTTAATTTTTTTCTGGTTTTTGTAAGTTTTAGGTATTGGTGTTTCACATTTCTTCAATTCTTATATTATATATTTATAGGATATTTTGAATCTAAATTGATTACTTTTTGTCTATTTATCTGTATATATATATATGTATTAGAAGTAAGAGGAACGTTTAAAAGCTTATGCTAAAAAAATACATTTGACTCAGTTTTGCAGCTCAATGGGCAAAATTCTTGACCGCTAAGGTTTCTCTAATTCATCTTGTCTTGCTACTTATATATATGTGTGTAATGTAACAATCACACATTGTAATGAAACAAACTTAGCTGTATTGCTGTAGGATACGTTGACAGCACAGAACGTAGAATGTTGAATCCGTAATGATCAGCAAGAATTTTTTGGCGTAGAATGCTGAAATGTTCATTCATAATAAATAGGAAACCGGCAGCCGGCGTAGAAAGCAAGTGCGTTATATTCAGGAGGAAATCTCAATTCGAAATTAGTTAGTTTTGTTTCTCAGTGTATTTTGATTGTGTAATTAATACTGCTGCAAAACTGTTATTGGCTCATTGAGTTTTAGTATCATTTACAGCATCAGTGTTATGCAAGAGTTATATGGGTTAAGGCTTGAGACATGGATTAGTCTTCAGATGACGCAATGCAGAAAGAGATTACTATTTTTAGAATAAAGAGAGGAAATAAATGTAATTTAAGCATTAAGAGGCTATTCCTAATTTAAATCATAATTTTAGATGACATAAAGATAGGTAAAGTAGTGATGAAGGTAAAATAGATACACGAGAAGACACAACGGAAAAGAAAAAACTTGTAGACGTTGTCGGATAACGAGACACAATTTTATTTCTTGATGACTAGTTTGAGAACATAATAATCGCTTTTACACATCGCTTTGTGGGCGACAAGGACCCCACAATTTTATATAACTGATCACATCTCAAGACAATGGATACAGTAGAGAACAGAATGACATGTGCAATAAGCGTGAAAGGAGAAAGCAAAGTATGTGTACATATTAAATAAAGATGTACTTATAAAGTTGGCTTCTTGTTTTAAATTTTGAACTGTGATTGGACAAGAGCTTACTTACTTGTAGGATTAATTAAGTGGACATAAAGCGCATTAGGTTCCCAGATGATGCATTTTAGTTCCAGGAAGTGAACGTACCAAATTAAAATGAGAAAATAAATTGTTGCTAAATTAAAGTTAGTAGTTTTCTTTCGTATTTTACATCTCCCATATCCCCCCTTCAAAAAAAAAATAAAGGTTTGGCGATACAAAAGCCTTTAAAAAAGCATAACAGCGTTAGTAAATGAAGGCTCATTTTGGCGAATAGATTGAATATGTACTTTTTCAATGAGAAAGATAAAGCCTATCTTCAAGAACATAAGCCTTCAGGTTTTTCTAAGCCCCGTCCTTTTGTTCATGAACATTCTCATATCACAACATACAAAACGACACATAAAAATGTTATTAGAAAGTATTACAAATATATTGTATAATATCTCAAATAAATATGCAGTTGAATTTTTAGAAGTCTATACTTTCGTTTTCTCTAAAAATGTAAGTTTTTAAAGTTCTTGAAATGTTCTCTACAAATGTTATAAAAATTGTCCTAAATTTGGAGCTGTAATTACTACAAGAAATAATTATAAAGTGGCGGAGTTCTTGGACATCTTTTCTTTGAAAGTCATAATATAATTTTCACATTTCTTGTCTTGCAAGTCTTTTCTAAAACCTGTTGTAGTCAATATAAAAACTCAAAATATTTCCTTTGCATATTCATAAAATTCTATTAAAACTAGGTATTTACAATAACAACCCACAATAAACAATCCACATTTTCTTATTGCAAAGCAATATAAAATGAACTTTATGTATTAATAAACATAGAATAGTAACAGAATACAGTATAGTAATAAAGTAAACTTTAATGAAAAGCGAGTCCTCTACAAGCGAATCAGGTGACTATCTGCTGATGGCTGTGGTCTGCTTAAATACATTAGAAGTAAAATCTTCCGTTACTTATACAAGTCAACTATCTGACTTTCAGTATTGTTTAAATATATATCAAAGTTTCTATTTATAATTTACGGCCGTAAAGTTCTTCAAATTACATAACTGAAATGAAATATAACTATGCACAAATTTGAATTCGAAGGCGAGTAATTTGTACACTCAAGTTAGGTCTTACAAATTTAGAGAATAAAATTTTATATTACCCTACAATAATAATATATATAAAAGTGTGTGTAGTGCGTTGTGTGGTAGCACTTTCTGCTAAAACAATGGCTAGAGGAATGTGGACGATGAAACACTTAGCCAGTTCAAAGCCAAGCTGATTGTCCTAAAAATTTTTAATTTTAATATTGGGAATATTTCAATATTGGGACAACGGATTTGTGCTATCACAGGCATAGATAACAAGACACAATTTTATATCTTGATGACTAATTCTGAGGACACATATTCTCTTTTACACATTATTACGGGTGCAACAAGCACCCAAGTATTCAATATAAGTAATCATATCTCGAGATAATATATGAAGCAGAGAGCAGAATGAAACATGCAAGCAAAGCGAAATCACAGAGCAAAGTGTGTGAGCATTTTAGGAAAGAGGTATTTATAAACTTTGTTTAAAATTTTAAAAGGTGATTGCAAAAGTGCCTACCGCAGTGCAGGATTAATAGGATGACATAATACGGATTAGGTTTCCAAATGACACACTTTAGGTTTCAGGAAGGGAACGTAGTCAATTAAAATGAGGAATTGAAAGGACTATTGCTAAATAAAAGCTAGTATTTTCTTTCGTATTTTATGTCTCACATATGTGTATTCACGAAAGGTTCTCCTGTACTTTACAATTTGTTTCCGTGTGGTGAAAACTGAGCTGATTGAATGAGAAATAATCTCTGATGAAATTCCAGAAAATAACTTTAAATGAAATGCAGCAAAAAAATGGGTATAATTTAATAGGCCTTACAGGGAAGTCATGTGGTGTCCACACCAGATATTTTTTAATTTAGGAGATAATTTAGTATAGCAGAATAGCTTGCAATACCTGAGAATATGCATTTAAAATAGTTGCATATCATTAAGTCCATTATTACGTGTTTATTAACAGCTAATTAAATAAATTGGTGAATTTATTTCTTTTATATAAATTTAATTTACCTTTTTCTGTTGACTTAAATTCTCATTGAACATGCCTCATTTTAACTAATGGTTTTAATGATACTAGGAATGAAATCTAGGATATAATAGAGATGCGACAGTACGTTTTCTGATGGAGTTTGCCTTATACAGGATATATATTATTGTCCATATTGTTTGAAATGCCGGGGCAAATTTCGGAGCCTAAGATCCAGTCATTTCCGCTAGAAATTTAACAATAATGCTTTAATCCGCAGACCGAGGTATTTTCTGCTTCCCGCTTGCTCATCATAACCATACGTGACTACACAACTAAGCTTTTACTTTCTAGTAGATAACGCGTGATGATCGAAATAATCGAATTCACATACATAATGGTTATATGAAAAGTGTCCGGTATATAGACTCCTAGCGACGTATCCTGTGAACCAATCGAAATGAAATTTCAGAAAATACGCTGGAGATTGTGATGATTTAAAACGATAGAGCTCTCATGATTACGGTTACAGTGAAAAATTATCGAAAGACAACACTCACATTTTTCTGCACAAATTGATTAGCGCACTGAAAAACCATAAACAGCGTTGGAACAATACACGTATAAGGAATTCTCTTTGCGTAAAACATTTACAAAGAAAAGCCTTGTAAAGGACGAATGACAACAAAAGGCAGCAGAGGGAGAAAAAGCTTTTATTGGATGTGCTAGCAAGCCGGCATCTATCATCAAACTATCGCTTCAAGAATCGTCATCGTTTCGTCCAAGCCCTTGGTGGCAGTTGTTGGACCGGTTTCTTCCTCTTCGCGGCTGGGAGTTCAAGGGTGAAGGACGGGCTTCGGACTGTTTCTTCACTGACTGTCTCTTCACCTACGACCTCGTTTCATGATGCACGTTTAACTTTCCTGAAAAGTCCGATGATATGGACTCTGATTTATGGAAAGCCAACTGTAGTTTTGTATTGAATATATTCATTCTATATGCAGTTGCTGAAAATTCATCCTGGGTGGAATGATATTTTTTAAGCAAGAATCATGAACGATCTCATTGTGCAATTTAAGACTCATCCATTGTCTATCGCCACGTGGTGCACTGCTCCAAATTAATTCACTGGTAGAAGCTTCAAAATCAAAAGAAATTTCAAGATAAGTATATTCCTGGTCTACATATATCTTCGATTCCAGGTTTTTCGTGATTTATAGAAAGTGATGCAAATGGATAGTGCTCTGTAGTGTATCGATAAACTAGTGGACGCTCTGTATTTATAGTAGGACTATAGTTATGATCTGATTATTTAATTTTCTTGTTTATTTGTGTGAGCTCAGCAATAAAATTTTTGATAGGAAAAATAAATAGAGTAAATTGTAGACGAATAACTTGTATTTTCTTCTTCAACTATCACAACGTCTGGGGTAAGTACTTTATTTTGCTATCCTCTGTAGGTCACATATTTTATTCCTATCATTCGGGTTATTGCGGAAACAACGTGATGTACTCTTAATCACTGTCATAATTTCATCGCTGATAAAATTGATATTCAAAATTTTGGTTATCACTTATACACCTGAATAATTATATTAAATATTTCTCATAGCCTACAGAAATTAACACATTTTTCATTACATAAGAAATTAAAATATATAAGTATTTTTACTACATACAAATATTTTTACTACATTGGAATAACAAGTTTTCAACGTGTCCACATAGGGAGACCGTAACGCGTTGCATGTGGGATATTGCTGATAATATTGATAAATGTTACATAGCAGGAACAATCTGTATAACTTCGCGTTTTATGGCATCTTTCAATTGTGAAAATCTCGTGGATTTGATATCTGAAGCTTAGATTTCAAATAACCACGAAACCAGAAATCCAACAGAGTGAGGTGGAGGAATCGCGATGCCCACGAAACTTTAAAGTTACAGGCGATGGCTGTTTCTTGAAATGTTGTATACGTTGAAAACTTGCAATTCCAATAAATGTGTTTCTTTCTTTTTCCCAATTGTATTGTTATCGGCTATTTACAAAAGGCTTTTTTTTGCAAATGTTTGACAAGGGCAATTTTCGTCATACGTGCATTGTTTCAACGCCATTTATGGTTTTTCAACGCCATTTATGGTTTTTCAACGCTATTTATGGTTTTTCAACGCCATTTATGGTTTTTCAATGCGATGATCAACTTATTCAGGAAAAAAGTGGGTGTGTTGACTTCCGAAAATTTCGGAATCGTTTCACTGAAACTGTAACCATGAGAACTCAAATATTTTAAATCGCCACAATCTACAAAATACAATATATCGAAAATTTCATTTCGGTTTCTCGAGTTGATAGGCTAAGGATTCATTTATCGAGGAAATTATGACCATCCTGTACTTTGCCGCAGGGGTAATAGCTCGAAAAATCTAAGACTTTGGTTCATGTTTGAATGAGGCAATGAATGCATTTACAATTTATTTGCTTCTAAAATATCTTTCTCGTTTTTATTACTTATAAGCATTGGTTGTTATGGATCCTGCCGTGATTGATTATAGCATTTTAATGAATATACTTATACATCAAGTTAATATGTAGCCATTTATTTCATTTTGTTATAACATATTCATTTTGGATATTTGTAATTTGATTTTGAATATGCAGTATATTAGTGACCGTTTATAAAATTATATTTTTGTTTTATTTTTTTCAGAAGAGCGCCTGCGATCCATATTAAGCGAAGTACGGAACGAGACAAGAATCAGACAAAGGCAACGAGAGGAGCTACTGCGCAGAATCAAACAACTCCAGAGCCGGGCCCACCAGCGGAGGGAACAAGGTGAGACCTACAGCTGCTTACGCAGCCTGCCGAAATTCGCAGGAAGGGCCGAATCTGCCGCAGGCAAGCACATTAATCATCCATCTGCTGCCTCTATCGCTCTCTTTCACTCTGCCTATTGTTCTTCTGCTATTATCATTTGCTTTCCATCCTTCGCTTTTAAAACAACTCACTTTCTCTATTACATTAGTGGCGATTTTTAAGAAGTAGAGTATATTTTCTTAATTTACTTTATTATGCTTATTCTTTTTCTTTTGAAAATTTATGCTTTTGCATGACTTTTCAAATTTATGCTTTTCATCAAGATAGACGATCGAAAGGAAAATTAATTTGTGGGCTATAGTTAATAATACCTCTACCAGATAAAGTAAAGTCTCAAACAGATTTCGGAAGCGAATATTGTAAAGCGTAACCCTACTATAAATTTTCACCGCAATACTTTGTTAAATAGGATAAGTTGATATATCTTTGCAAAAAGGAAGTAGACAATTTTTAAGGGGACTCATACACCTTAAACCCCTTATGATCTTCGAAAATGTGACTGTTGCAAGAATTGGGATATTTTATTTATTTTAAAAGCAATTACTTCCACCTTTTTACATCTGACTACATAATATAGCTGCTTTGGAAAATAGTAACCAGAAAGGTTGTGTTGCCACAAATATTTTTGTAATTTAATCCTATTTGTGACAAAATATTTCGCCATGTTTCCACCTTGCGCGCATGATATTTTAAAAATGGCTAATGGTACATACTTGAAATGTGATGAAATTCTTTATATGGGCACTACTTTCTAACTGAACCAACAATCTAATGAATATTTTAATATTGAAACATTTTATGGACGAAAACATTAAAAACTTTTGTGATAAAATACATTTATAAATTTAACTCAAAATAAAATAAAAGTTTAACATTAAATTTTTAGAATTTTAGGTTCACGGTAGTTTCCAAATGTTATAAAAGCTATATATTAAATATGGAATTAAATTATGCAACAGAATGTTTTAAACTGTGCGCGCAAGTTGGAAACATGACGAAAAATGTTGTCACAAAGGGGATTAAATTATAAAAATATTCGTGGCAACACAAACTTTCTAATTACTATTTCAGAAAGCAGCTATATTATGTAGTCAGCTGTAAAAAGTTGGTAGTAATTGCTTTTAAAATAAATAAGTTGTCCCAATTCTTGAAACAATCACCTATTCGAACATCTTATGGATTTTAAGGTGTATGAGTCCCCTTAAACCGTTGGAAGTTTTCATATTCATATAAAACGTCTACAAATATTAAACGAAATCTATTCAGTCACGAAAAGCTGACAAAAAAAATATTGTTCTGATGTTAGAAATGATTTGGTATATTTGTACATTTTGTGCTATATAGGTTACTTTCCATTTAATATGTCTTATATATCTGAGTAACCGTAGGTGGAATCCATTTTCTAATAGTTCATTTATAATTCTCGATGGAGTTCCCATTTTCTGGAAATTGCATCTGAGGTTCATAAGATATACCTGTGTTGTAATAACCTAAAAAGTTTGATTTTAAACTGAAAGACAACTGCTGGTCTTAGTTACCATTATACTCTCATCATTATGCTATGCAAATGTGGGGAGAATAATGCATCTAATGACCTTAAAATTCCTGTCATCTAAGCTGTATCAAAGTCTCAAACATTTTAACTGTGATGAAAACTTTAAGATTGAACCTTCTTTTTATATAAAGATTCTGAGGTCCTCGACGTCAACCATGCACGACATATCTTTCTTCTTGATTATAGGGTAATTCGAAAATCAGTAAACATTTAGAAATGCAGTATGTTTTAGTTTTTAACGCATATTAACCCTTTCCGGCACGCTACCTTTTAAAGTTGGAGTTTTGATTAAAAATAAAAGGTAGGAAGTCTAATTAGACCTAGAGGAGTACACAAGTAAAATTTTGTGAAGATAGCACTTATCGTTTTAATTCTGTGGGTGTACTCAAAGTGGCAGACTGATTGAATAGAGCTTCGAAAAGAGTGCTGAAACAAGCATTGTTGTCAATGAACTAAACGACGAGATGCGGAGAAACAAATAATACAAACTCTCAGTTGTCCTAGATTATCGGTGAGCCCGGTTTGGGCACACCTAGGGTTCCCCGTTTGATTTTAGGCAAGATTTCAAGGTAAACATTTAAAACTAATATGGAACAAGGAGATTAGCATACAGCCAAGAAATAACATAGAAATATTTTTTCAAATAATTCCTTTTATACCCTAAAAAACATCTGGAAGATTTCTTTGAAAAATGAGGGAGTTAAAAAACTAAACATGCTAAAATATATGGACTGGTTTGTGTTGAGCTGTCATCTAATATAAATAAAGAAGGTTTAGAGCAACCTATAAATCCTTTTTCATTCAATTTTTCTGTGCGTACAGAAGGAAAGTTTTAGGTGTATCCACACTGTGCCGCAATGGGTTAAAACAACTACACTTAAGTGTATAAAATTGTAGTAAGGTTCCAAGAACGTTTGCTATTTAGCATTCGTTTTATAATATATATATATATATATATATATAGTTACTAAGACAGCGCTTCCTTCCCAAAAGAATAAAGCTTCTCATGTACTGAACTTTTCTGTTTGATGAAGGTGGCCGGACACTGGCATCTCAAGCTTTTATCAGCGATGGCCAAGTCGACAACTCATTTAGCGATCTTATCCACGGGAGTGTCTTGAGTGTCCCGCGGGCCGTTCTCACTGGGGTTTATCTGAGCTAACGGAGTCAGTTCCATGTGTCGACTAGCTCCGCTATGCCTGAAGTTCCGATTTTTGCAACTTGCTGCCCTTATAAGAAGAAACTGATTTTAGAGATTGTTGTCTCCGTTAGATCAGATAAACCTCAGCTAAAACCTCAGTTAGGCCCTCGAGGGGTAGACTGATATTGCGACCGTGCGAATGAGAGGAGGGTATATAGAAACAACGAAACCTTTCTGCAGGATTCGAAATCGCAACCTGGAGTTCGGTCTAGCTGTCAGCCTAATTCATCACTATTACTGTCCCAAACAATATAACTATTATTACTTAAACATTGCTTGAAGATGTGGTAAGACGCTTGCTTGAAGATGTGATGGACCCTAAACACAGTACTGACATATAAATCATTGATACATACCATCGCAGAGTGTCTTTTCACATTGCTATTGATACTGAATTCAAAATTTTCTACAGTCGAAAGCCACAGGACTTTCGATTCGCAGATCTGTTTGAAGATTCATCAGCAGTTTTGTACTCTATAGTTCATTTGTATGTTGCTATTTTTTACATTGCGACAGTAGTTTATTCAACCTATTCAGATACACAGCTGCTTCTGTTACGTCACTATTTCTAGCGTGATTTGTGAGTATTTGATGTTTTCGCATAATTTGTGAGTGTCCGTCAACGTATCTGATGTCTGCTGCTGAAATGTTTTCCTAAATGTTTATGAGTTAGAGGAAATACGTAGTAGTTTAATTTTTGATGTCATACAAAACGATTCACTTTGCATAACAATTTGAAAATACAGAATAGAGCCACGAATGTACAGGATGGCTAAAAATCCTGTACAGGATGTCGAATGTACAGGATGGCTAAAAATTGATAATTTATCTATCAGCCGATTTTAAAAAATTTCTGTATAAAGTCTCATTTGAATTTCCTGCTAAGACTTTACCTACTTCCAATTCATGTAAAATTATTTGTATTACATTTTATGTTTAAAGTAAACTTGTCTTCAAGAAACATATTTCTATATACAGGAACGCAGTTTTAGATGGTAATTCATATACAAAATATTTATTAACTTGAATTCTCTCTGGTTAGTCTTGGGATCTGTATACATTCTATTCTGTTTTTAATATCAGTAGATATAAAGACAGTTTGCTTACTGAAAAACTGAATTCAACTTAAGATAATGTCATTTCAGGAGAAAGTATCATCAGTCGCATTACAGTGAGCAGAAATTTTAGATTCAGTATTTTTTGAAGTTTCGAAACTGAAAATAAAGGACACTGAAGAACAAAGAAAGTTTAGGGGTAATAAGAGCACACGTAAGATATTGGTAGATATAAGGTACAGTAAAAGTGTAATATTTATCACTCAAATATTTTTCTTTAATATGTCAGCGTTTATTCCAAGTAATAATATATGGAAGTATGGTTTTCGAATTGTTGCCACCAAATATTACAGCCATGCATTATGTTTAAATAAATTAAATAATGAAGAATCTGCATAAATGTATGTATGTTTCTCACACTGTGAGAAAACAATAGTGCCTAGAGACATCAAATTTTGAATAACTTAGTCCTCCACGCCAATATGGGCACCTGGAAGCCCAAATTTGGAATTTATTATTATTATGCATTCCATAGTTTTAAAAAGTTTTTGCATATTTTGCAACACTGTACGGGGGAAAAATTATCTCCAACGCGCGAAACTCTGTATCGGAAATTATAGATATGCTCTTTTTTAATTATTTTGTGATATTTCTGTTGAATTAAATTTTATGTTTTAAGTGCGAAGAACTTGACGTTTAGCAAATAAAGGTAACACACAAAACGCTAAAAAAAAACGGCTTTTTGGACGTAATATAAAATCTGAAGGCTTTTAGATTTTTTTTTGATTTTTTAATTATTATTATTATTATTCTAGTAAATTTTATTAATTTTCAAGTATCATGAAGTTAATACTTGTTTTTTAAATACGTTTGATGATGTTCCGTAAATCAGTTCTACTTTAATGAAAAGGATCTATTGAATAAAGGTATCTTATCGAATGTTATTATAAAATTTCATATTTATCAGGTTTCAGGTTGTTTCTTGAAGAGATTTATTAATTAACAACTTTAATTTTATTTTAAATTTCATTATTATTATTATTATCGTTATAATTACTTTAGCTCCTTATTTTAAAATTCCATGCATAAAAATTTATTTAAGTCTTCTGACAAAGAATTGTATAACGTAAATACCATATTTATTTGCAAATAACAACAGATAATTTGATTTTCTAGGAACAATACAATGCAGATCTGTAATCTAAAGAGGTTTTTTTTTTTTTGTCAGATTTCAAACATTAAAATCGATTCTATATTTGTTAAGCGGATGGTAAATAACTGAATTTTTTTCTTTTGCATTCTAGTTCGGGAAATGTGGAGAAAGAGGTATTTAGAAGCAAAGAAAATCACCCCGCGCATCGAAGAGGAATGTTCGCGACTTAGGCAAGAACTCGAAAAACTGCACAGAGAATTATTGGCAAAAGTCCAAGCTGGAGTTTGGGCTCTTCTCACTATTTCTGGAAAAACAGAGAGACCGTCAAACAAGGTAGAGCGAAAATCAGACCTCATTTCAGATATTGAAGTATTTCAATAACCATTCCCACTTGTATTAACCTACTTACAGCTTTACAGAATTCTCTATAAAAATAAAATCTTCAACACGCCATGTTTCAAAATTAGAATTCCTAACTATATATATAGTAAGTTTTTCATAACTCATACTATCAGAGTACAGACTGATTACTAATGGTGCCAGCGTAACAATAGTTCAAATTATCTTACATTTTTATGCAATTATTTCTGTTTTTAGCTGATTCGGTTTCTAACTCATTTCTAAGTATATTCGCCTGAAGAAAACCTAATATGAAAATTATAACAATAATTTAAAACTGATTGACAATTTAGGTACATTTGACGGCTCAGACTTCTCATGCACGTATGTTGCTTAAATTGTGGATAATGAATCTTAATCGTCATTCAAATTAGGACAAAATTAAACATGTACATCCTTGTTCATGGCAAAAGTGATTTTTATCAGTTATAAGAGCAAGTTTCTTCCAGTACTTCAGTGAACGTTGTTTGTGAAAAGTCAACAGAAGAACTTTTTCAAATAAATCCGTACCCTAAGAGCTAATATAAAAATCAAACAACTAATTTGTTTAACTTTATTATGAACTGATTTAAATCATGATAACTATGTTGAATTTAATCATATATCGTTTGAGTCTAAAGGTAATTGTAGTTTGAAGTAATTGAAGCATTTTATTCTGTTCTTTACTTTAAATTATAGCATCTTAAATAAATGTTTAAATTTATCTGTGCATTCAATGATAATCGGTATCAAGATATCTACTTTAGCACAAACGGCAATTGATTATTTGATCTTAAGGAATGGCACATACATTTTTAAACTATATTGAAAAGTAAAATACATTTAATTTCAAAACATTTGATTTGCAGGTATTAAGTTTCATATTCCAGATGTTAAATTTCATTAGTATTAAATTTCCAGTATGTAGTTTACTTAAAACGAATAATAAATCCCTCAAACAAGCTCAGTTACCTAAGTGAAGGATTTGATTGCTTTGATTGACATCGAATTAATCAAATATGCATAACAGTTTCAAATGAACTGATAAAAATAAAAGCATGAATTTATCAAGAATTTCAAATTCTCTTAATTATATTTCACTTATACATGCTTACATTATACCTTATCTATAAAATACATGCACTCAAATAATTTATGATCGTGCTCTAAACTGACAACGGAGTGGGACGTGATGGTGGAAGTAAAGTAATTTCAACAGGGATAACAGTGGATATGATCATCTCTAACTCATGCCAAACGTTTTCACAACCAACCTTCATGTTGTTTGTTAAAGTGATTTGTAGTGAAGGCTAAGGCAATTCATTTATTTGACGAAAGTATGTTTAAATTTCTGCATGGCTGTGAAAGGGAAATGATGTCTTTGGTTACTAACTGTTTAAAGCATTTAAAACATACTATTTGTAATTCACTTACAAATAGTATGTTCCAGCTTATTGAAATACGACCAGCGTATTGAAATGTCTTCTGTTACCGCTACTATTAAAATATTTATCGATCCACACTATATGGAAGACCATTATTTATTGCTCACATAAAAATGAACTAAGAAAAGATTATTTCGTAGGAAAGCCTTCCATGCCGTTCTAAAAATCAAGTTTCTGAGTCTTTCAGCAGTTTGGGTATCTCCTAAAAAGGCATAGAACTTTTGCTTTAGATATGATATCACCTCAGGTAATAATTCACATTCATGCGCTGTTGAATTTATTTGAAATTAGAAAATAGATTTTAGCTTAGACCTCTTCACAGATCTGTGTTAAAACTCAAATTATTGTTAAATTTAGAATCATCAGCTTAAACTGAAATCACAAGTGAACTGGTGAGTCAAAATTGAACACATTTAGCTCTTGAATTCAAATCGATTATTGTAGGCAAGGGGGAATACAACTGTTTAAGCACGCATCTCTCTGCGCAGCTCCTTTCCAGTTTTATACCAATTTTGAAAAAGGTCTCTTACTCCTCTTATTCTGCCATCAGTTGCTCGAAATAACTTTCTAATGAATGGATTTTAAAGCACTTAAATTAGGCAAAAATACACTGCAGTCATAGAATTCCAATCACTGTCTGAGTTTTTGGACTGCCTGATGCTGTCGAGGAAAGGGGCGAATGATTCCTCTGATTGTACCTAAACTTTTCATCTAGGTTTCGATTTTAAAAATAGGTGGACGAAAAATTATTTTATCAGTAGAACTGGGTTCAGATATTTGGATTCAAATTTTCATCCATTGATCCGAATCTTGATCTAGCTTCAATCAATTTAGTTTTTGGCACTGATAGATTCATTAACTGATGAAATACGTTTTCCCTCCATTGTTATAAATATGTATTTATGGATGATGCGTGAAACGTTATCAAAGGTAAAGGTAAAGGTAAAAGTATGGGGGACACCAGCGATGTACCATAGGTCAACTGGTAATGCCTTCCCATACTAACTCTTTGAGAGAAAAAAAAGGGGGGTAATTGCAAGTTTTATAAGAATTTGCATACACTGAAGCTTTTCAAAAGGTCTAAAGTTTGCCTATTATGGTACATCGTGCAATTCCACAGTATTTATTAAAAATAATTTATAAATAATTTAATAAATAATCCAGTATTTATTAAAAATAATGGTGTAGGGCTTAAGTAGATTGCAAAATAGTAGGAATACAATTTGAAATTCACAAGATAAATTGAACATCTGATTTGGTGCAACAAAAATAGGAGATAAACATAATTAATAAACAAATAAACATAATGAGATAATTATAATTAGTACTGGTAAAACAATGTTAAATGAATTGTTATAATAATGCTAAAGAGGTAGGTGTCCATGGGTTATTTCAGATATATTGGTTTATTGCAGTTTATAAAGTTCACGAGCGGAGCCATTTTGTCCATAATCACAGCATGTAAAAGTTCATTAAGTTTAAACTGTATGTGGACTTACACTTGACAGAGATCTAGGCCGTAGGAAGAGAGTCGTTGCATAATTTTCTGAAACTTTGGATATTGATGTTTATCTTTAATTAAAAACCTTTGGAATGCCAGGAGGTCAGTGAAACGTTATCAAAGGGAAAATTAAATCTGTAGCCAATCCTTTAATATAAACTTTGCTGTTAATATAAACTATGTTAAACTAACTGTAGCAACGAGGGTGCCCTCTGGTGAGTAGCTAGAGAAATACTTCAGTAAAAGCCAAGTGCTGAACCTGTTAGGTTGTATTAGACTCTTGCTTTGTAATATTCTTAAAGCTAATAGTAATGTCCGTGTATTAACTTAAACCTGTTAATAAATTTTTGTTATACTATAAGGAACTCTTTTATGACCCCATCCAAAACGACCCTCCTTATAAATCCAGTTATATGCATAATATGCATCTTTATATAAGATATGTATCTTCAATTAAACACGTGTTCATTAGTGTCAAAGCATAAATTCTCAAAAACAAATATTAAACTTCTTATAAAATGAAACTTAAACTAAATATTTTTGGAATAAAAGGAAATCGGGTAACTATTTTAGTATTCTGTCAAAAATGTTATAACTGTTTAAGGAAATTAAGACATTCAAGCACCAGAAAAAAATGTACATAAATATTCACAAGTGAAACTTAAATTTCAACAGTCGGTTTAATAATGGTCTTCACTATTGTTTAGCAGGACCAATAGATCCGTAAAACCAAAGCACTTTTAAGTTTAAATAACTACATAGCGAAACATGTTTCGATACAGTATCTCTATTTTAAGGAAGAATTCATGGGAATAGCACAACAAATAGTTACCCAATACAAAAATGCTGAAGAATCGAAACAACACGATTAGACTATTATTTAATCTAACTATTCACTACAATATGGAGTCAACACCCATAAAATTCTCTTTGGAAAACCTATTTCTACATCTTGAGTTTTGATAAGAGTACAAAGATTTATAGATTACTAATTCAGAAGTCAAACAACAAAAATCAGCGTTAATTTTCAAAATTTTCGCAGGACTAGTTTCGATGGTTTTACCGAACCACCATCCTCAGCTGCAAAACCGCAAATGAACAAGATAGGAAATAATGATTAGATAAGATAAGAAAGCCTGGACAAGAATAAGCAAGTGGCGCCATCTGTTGGTGAAACCATACATAATTTCTTTAAAGGTCAAAGCCAAAGATGGATTGGAATTAGGATCGTTAACAAGAACAGAAAGATTTTTTTGAATGTGAAATGCCTCTAGAAAATCCAATTCTCCAATGGAAGTTGTTTTTTGAATAATTTTGGCAGCAGAAAAATTGAGAGTGTGATTTTCGAACCAACAATGTTGAGCAACAGAAGACTTCTGTGTTTCCTTTTTTCTAACATATTCCTCAGTGTTCCTTGACGCGAAATTTTAAGGCTCTCTTAGTTTGGCCAATGTAAATTAAACCACACTGGCAAGGAATCCTATAATTACCCCAAGAATTCATATCCGGAATGGGGTCCTTGAGTATGAAACTTGGAATTTTATTGATGGGAGAATAAACAACTCGAAAGTTAAATTTCTGCAAAATATGTGCGACTTTATAGCTAATTGATGGAAAGAAGGGAATGACAACAGAATTTTTATAATCTCCTAAAACAAGAGTGTGCCTAATTTATAGATTACTCAACAAAAGTGGTCTTTATACTAGAAAGCAAATATTTATCTGCCCCACAACATTTTAAAATTGGAATCGTCTGAAATAGGTGCAAACGGTATTAAGCTTTTGCTTTCCAGTCCCGAGCCAAACTTCAACAAATTCCAAAATTGAAGTTTCGGGATATGGAAGGAACCATGTTGTTGGAGTCTCTCTTCTAAAATCAAGGGAACTGACTGCAATAGACACATTTGTTTTGTCTTATATGGGAATAGAAGGAAAGCTATCCCAAGTGCTTAAAAAATTTCATGCCTCTTTTATGAAGAAGAGAACTTGGAAGCCATATGTAAAAGGTTTGAGAACCATTTCGACCTTTTAGTTCAATTTTACGAAATATGACTGCCGTCCAAGTTACATTTGGATTATTATTGAATATTTAAAAAGATAGCCGCCCAACCGGGATAATGGTTACTGCCGTACCGAAATGTACTGTTCTTAATCCCGCAAAGGCACGGACGTTTGTAATTGTATAGTGTCTGTGCTGCGTGGGGACACTCTATATGTGGAGAGCCGAATGTCCTCAAGAGACTTTAGCCTAGGGAAAGAAGAGAGAGAGACCCGCAGACTCGTTCCGATGGGTTGCTGCCCTTCAAAATTGGGGACGAAACTGAGCAAAGTCATACCATGTCAAGGCTCTTGCCAACGAAAAGCTAAATCTTATTTTCTTGCTACGATGAATTTCGTGGACTTGCTCTGATATCATACAAGGGAAATTAGTCACAAGAACAAGAATGTATTTAGAAATTAGGGTAAATAGTAGGTAGTCCCTTCAATTTGACGTAACATAATATAACATTTTTAGAAAAGAGGATATATACCGATAATTCGGTATTAGGTTAGATCTCTTGACCTGAGTCCCAAGCAGCATGTCTGGGATGCTTTGAAAAGAGCTGTTTCGTAATGTCACTCTCACTCGTAAAGCTTCAAGGGATAAGAACCTTAACGAGACAAAATTGATTGATTGTATACGTTATTTTAATAACTTTACGCGCAATCTGAAGGTTCGTTACAGACATAACGGTTAGCAGTTCTCTAATAGTCCTTCTAAAATAGCGGTTCTTTTAAATTGCGGCTGCCTAGTTTTTGAACTTCCTCGCTTTTGTCATTAAAATGAAGAAAGTTTATAATTATTAGCACTTTTTTATGTTTCTGATTTTATCATAAATAAAATATGTATTTATATGGTTAAGAGGATTTTTAATAGAATTAAATAACAATTTTTATTTATTCTAATTCTAGCTGAGCTACAAAATCATGATTGCAAGACTTTTACAAGAAATAGAGGATCTTACTCGGAGAGTAGAAGCGACGAGACTAAAACTTCACACAGAAATAAAGGTATTTAATTTTACATTAAAAAAATTAGTATATTAGGTATTTTCTTCTCCTTGCTTTGTATTTTCCTAGGGTAAATGCATAGCATATCCGGCTAGCTTTCGGGATGTCCGGTTTTCAAATCCCGGCAAGAGCGTTGAGCATTTTTACGCCTTCTAAAAATCTAAGAACTCTACAAGTATAGCCCTTACGCTAAACTTAATGACTCTAATGTACTAAGTGTATGCAACTATTTAGTATCTACTACAAATAAGTAGATACTAAATAGTTGCATACATGTCGTTGCAAAACCATTTAATTGGAATGTAATGTAATGCGTGCTAATGTAATGAATTAAGAAATATTTTTATAAGTTCAAAGTTTATTGTTCATTTAAACGTTCATTGAAGATACATTTAGAAAGAAAAAGGCTCTCAGAAATAGAATTAAATTATTTAAATAGAACTATAAATGTTCGTGTTTACTGTATGATCTTGATTTTCAGTTTAACTGCCAAACGTAAAAAAAGTGTATCAAACTTTAAAAATGCTGCAAAAATTCATAAGTTATGAAATTTTTTTTATTAAAAGTACGGTTAATGTTTTTCAGTGTACGCCGTCTATCTCAAACTACATTTTATTGCAATTCAAATTTCATGAATTAAATTAAAATAAATGCCCACCAGCGGCCGAGCGGTAAAAGCCGCTGAACACTGGTAGTTCGGTCCGGGGCTCGAATCCCGGCGGACGGGCTGGCTGCATGGGCCTTTTCGTGGTTTTCCCCATGTGTAACGTGGATACGAGCCAGTTTCCTTTAAAACGACCTCCACGGGGCATCCCTTCCTCTCCGTGTAGTGCCTAGGAACGAAGCACGTAATAAGTAAAAAAAAAAAAGTTAAAATAAGTGTTCAGAAATTTTTTTTTAAAAGTCAGTGTTCTTGTAAACTGTAATTTTAAAATTATTGTTACTAATTCCTTTACTATATACTTCATTCATTCATCAAATATACCTCACCATTTTACAGTATCACAAAATGTGTATTTAAAAACATAATTATTCAAAGCATTTTCGCGCAATATGCTGCTGAAAATTGATCCGTAAAGACAAAAAGGAAGAACTTTAAAACGTATTTTACACAAAGACCCCAAAATATGAAATTCAGTATCAATAAATTTCAAAATGTCCTTACGTTTCTGTATTCAAAATCAGCTGATGAACTATTCTAAAAGGTTTTAATTAATAGCAGTTTATCCGAAAATTTTGAAGCTCTCCTTGACGCAAGGTAAATTAATAAAAGTCTCAAATAAAAGAACAAAATTCGCTGAATTTAAAATTGAAATAAAAAATAAACCGAGAACATGAATAATAGTGACCAAGGTTTCGAAGTAAGTGACCAAGGAATCGAATCAGTGACCAAGTTTTCGAAGTGACTAAGTTTTCGTAATCGGTCTTGTCTGTATACCCTCCTACAGAACATGTACGCGTAGAATATTCATGGATTTTCCCATTAGTAGCATTAATACGAGTCTATTAAGATTTTCCTCCATTAAATATTTTCCAAAACTGCTTTGCTTTTTGAACTCGGATAATCCTAAGCCTTTTTACTCAATTAAGAATTCAATTATTATTTTATTTGATTAACCAGTTTTCATACGAAGTAGCTCAGAACATTCTTTGGAGAAATGTACAGAAAGCTTTCAAAAATTAAACTGGTCTGCGTGAAACCTTTGAAAACCTTCATGTGATTGTCACTGCTAACTCTGAACTTCTTCCACTTCCAAAAGTTATAACATTAAACGCATATCTCCTGTTATAAAAGAACTTAAACCTTTGAACCCTCGAAGGTTATAGTACAATAAAGGAAATATTAAGCTGCGTTCAGATCAGATCTAGAATTTAGATTTTGGGATTCCTGGATTGATATGTAGCCATTACATCACAAAGTCACGTGGGAGGAATTCGATTGATTAATTACATGCTCAAAATTTCCTTTGATCTACATCGATATTATAAAAATGTAATAGAAGCTATTTTTTTTTAATTTTCTAATTTCTTTCCTAGTTGCGGTCAATGGCTGAAAAAGACGTACGAAATCTTCGAGAAGAACTGCTGAAGAAGAAAATTCAAGTAACTCTGACACGAAATCAAGAGCAGGCTACTCTGGGTAATGGACTGCGACAGCAGTACTTCATAAGTGCTGTTTAGAAACTATTTTCATCTGACGGTAACTTCATTGAAGACAATCGCGTGAGCGTGAATGCTATCTAAGGAAAAGCTGAATTTTACACTTCTAAGATAAACTTTGTCAAAGGAAGAAACTGATGTATTTGAAACTACGAGTGATTTTCAATATTTTGATGTCCATCGAAGTTTTAAATATCACTGAGCCAAGTTTCACATACCATTTTTTGCTCTAAACCAATGCTTGGATTCTACAGCCACCTCTTGAGGAAGAAAAAGACAAATTATAAAGCGCATAAATGCTTGTCACCCAGCTTTTTGTGTTTGAATAATTTTTCTTAGGTCCAGTATACATCTCTTTGTATCCTATACTATTATTATTCCGACCATGTAATTCATAGTTGTTATTCCGTCCAAGAACTTACAATAATTCCTTCTTTACTCTGCACGTGCTATACCGTCCATTTTTTTTCGAAGAGTTTTAAATTTGCAGTCTTATACCTGAAATAATTATAAATGATAAGATTTTATACAACTGGAATGTTTGATTTTTGAAAGAAGGAAATATACCATTTTGATGTTATGACATTACGATTGTATGAATTACAACCGTTTAAATACCACATATATTCAAGTAATCTTTTATAATTCTGCGTATAATTAATAATTTATAATTAAATTAATAATAATTAAATAATAAATTAATTGAATTAATTAATTCAATTAAATAATTAATAAAAATTATTTCAATTACTTTTATTAAATTGAATTAATTTAATTACTTACTTAATTAATTAAATTAATTGATTAATTTTAATTCATTGATTGATTAAATTCAATTAATTAATTCATATTATTCTGTGTATTTACAAGGTCGTATTTCTCGTAATAAATGATTAATGTCAAGCAATTGTCTATTATATAATTATTCATTTGGTACTTAAGTATTATCTCTAAAAAGAAACATCGAAGCAGAACTTACTATTAAGAAGTTGCTTAAAATGCAATAAATAAAAATTCTATAATAACTGAAACAACAGTAACATTTAATTAATCTTGCATTGTGATAAAATATACCATTAATAGCTTTGTAGTAACACACATTTTAATATTACCTAAGTCACTTCCGATCATGAGCGCTAAGGGATTAATAAAATAGGAATTGGGAATATATTTGCCGAAGATTCAGAACGGAAATTTGCGGACGAATGAGACCAAACACTGGATAAAAAATTTGCACTTTCAAGTATTGTTAATAAAATGATTGCGTGATTATGTAACAGTTAAGTAATTAAAAAGAATAATTATCTAAATATTTATACATTTTGGTCCATAAATTAATTAAGAATAAAAAAATATAAAAATTGACCAAATCGGTCGCCCTTTTATAGGAGGAAATGAGTCGAAATAAGGTGAAATGTTTTTGGAAGTGGTCAAAAGTTTAGTACAAATGTTCACCGATAGAACGTGCCGACATATTTCAGTCCAAATAGAATTGGAAACGATATTCAACAGCTTCTTCTATTAACGAATAGTCTGAACGTAATTAATTTAAGTTCGCCAGATGAGCAGGCTTAGGCCAAAGCAAAATTTATAAGTTCTGTGTATACCTGAAACGAAAATGCATAAAAACATTTCAATATCAAGGATATCAGTCCATCCTTTCCAAGGAACATCCAATTCGTAAATAATTTTTTGTTGCCAAACCAGGAAACAAAACCTTTTGACACTTTGGAATAATACGTATGACATCATGATTTAAATTAATGTAATATAACAACTTTTTTTAATATCAATAAAAAAATTAACGTGGCAATAACATACTGTTTCAGTTATCCAAGCCTGAAACAAAAACGACAGTAGCAACTATTATTTTATTATAAAAATGTTGTCACTAGCAACTATTTCTTTAGCATCAGAATATGACTTTATATGTTAATAATTTATTTAATGTTTGGCAACGTTATTTTTATTTCATACTTTGTAAAATTTACACATTTTTTTATTAACATACCTACGATTGAAAACGATTACGATTTGAAAGCGACGATTACGATTGATGATTTGAAAGCGAGCATGGACGACACTTTTCGAAATAAAGCAGACTTTTATCTCCAGCGCGCACGACTGTTGCCACTCAGAAAAATAAGCACGAAAAACTAGTGTTTTCAGAGTTTTTAATTAATATCTCGATTTATTAAAGTCGTATGAAGATGAGTCTAGTCGAAATGGCTTCCCACGAACTTAAACACTATGCTAATGTGTCAATGGTTCCAGTTATGTTACAGCAGCCTATATTGGTGAACGTTAAAATATTTATCCTGTAAAATTACAAAAGAACAGTTTTATGTTTGGCATAGATTTTTAGTCACGTTTCGAAGGCTAAACAAGTACAGGTCCCTCTTCATAATTTGTCTAACTTTTTGCCCTGTTTTTGCCCTGTTTGTTGCGTTGCTTATTTTATGTTTTACTATGGCGTGTTTCGCTTCTATTTTTATTTATTTTACGTTTAAACAACAAGAAAAGAGAAAAAATTATATTTTGTGATTTCTTTATACCAATTTGTCTCATTTTTATGTAACTTTTGACCACTCTGGATCTACATATATTTCTGTATATGTATATATAGAGCGAAATAGAAGGACACAAGTAAATTTGCTAAACAAATAAAAGATAATTATAACAGATAATTTCAATAATTATAGCTATCTCTAATAATTTTGAAATCATAATTTTTATTAATTATTTTCCTCTCTTTGTATCATCCGATATGTAATTGGTAATAGCTAGTTTTAAAGTTATTAATCATATTCTCAAGTGCTGAATATTGAATGTTTGAAAATTTTTCTAAATTCTTCCGATTTCTTCACTTTTTTATGTGAGGCTTTTGTCCCCGGTAGTCTTTAAGAGAACGCTTATTCATATTTGTTAATTCCTCCCTGACTTCAAGAAGGTAAATTGGTAAATTCAATTTGCTATTCGTACTGACGAAATTATTTTCGAAGTTATCAGGCTAATTCTGGGTTTTAATTTTTTTTTTAAAACAAAGCATAAAGATTTATTGCAAATTCTTTGCGCTGTGCAACTGAAGTACTCAATGCTCTGAACTCAAATTGTCTGTCGACTACAGTAAGATCTTTGCCGATTGGACAGTACTCAAGTACCATTTATTTATAAGTGAATAGCAAATACTTTAAAGGTTTCTTGCGAAACTTAAGTGTATCGAATTCTTTTTAAAACTATAAGTATCTATAAAATGATGGTAGATCATGCTATGAAATACTATGAAACCTGTGATATTCCTACATGAAAAATATTTAGTAATTTATATGTTTCGTTTAAATATTTTAAATTTGCCTTAAAGGAATTAGTTTCCCTAATTTATATTTTCATGTTTCAATTTCTCAGTTTCTAATAATTTTGTGAAATAGATATTGTCCTTGCATTATCTCCAAATAACTTATGTAGTTCTCATTTGTATAGTTAGATATCGATATTATAAGAGCTATATAGAAACTCCAAAACAAAATTAGTAGATATATGTAGAACAATTACAGTGATTCTTAACGGATGTAAATAGCCTATAGTTTTAAAGCTACAGCTACTAATTTTAAAAAAGAGTTTAATGTTTTCGCTTTAATAGATGTACCTATTCATGACAGTATTTTTAATGTATTTTATATGGTATTACGCTTTTTGAAGTTAAATGAATGATTTAAACTCTTTTACATTATGCCGTCCATGTGAACTTTTGAAATATAATCATTGACAGATTGTGTTAGCAATGATGGTCATTATCGAGAAGGGAAACCATTCATGACATTCTGTTGCAATATAAATTTTCGTAACCAAACTGAAAGTTAATCGTGAGAGATGTAAAACTGTTCTACAGTTTTATGCATATTCCTGCAGATTACAAGTTTCTGTTTTGTGATATACTATATGTTTACAAGTTAGATTTCAAATTCCCGGATTTAACTATGAATTTGAGCATGTTACACTTAGAATGTTTTGTACTTCGTTCTCCATTTCAATTGTACATAAGGAATTGAAATAATTCTAAACGTAAAATGTGGTATATTATTATCAGACTACTTTAATTTTATTCATAAAACAGTAAAACGTTTTATCAATATGTATTTTTACATATAAAAATCTAAATGACAAAGATATTCTATAATGGTTATCAGTAAATGTATCAAAAGGCAAACAAAGAAATTAATGTGAAATAAATAACATTCTTGAAACAACACCATTAAAATCTATAAATTACTTTCGAAGAAGCTTTTGGGTATAATTATATTCGTCTTTGCTTTTCATACATTATATAAAATCAAATGGAAATAATAGTTTCTCATGGAAAACTTATAAACAAATTATAGATCTCTGCTCAATATTTGTAAAAAATATAAAGCATTCCATCTTTATGTATGAAAAGTGTTAAATATTATTTTACACCTTTTCAAAATTCATCAGGGAATTCTATTTAAAATGTTATTCATTCGATTGTTTTAAACGCCGTCATTACAACGAATCATAATGTTATTTTATTTTTTGTTATGAAGATTAAATACTCAAGTGGACTTGTTAAGTAAAACATATTTTTATGTGAATGATTTTGAAAAAAAGGAAGTCCCATTTTCAAACCACTTATACAGCTGCATTTGCTATGCATAATTGTATTTTGCAATTTAAACTTCTTAAAAACGTTTCGGAGCTCTATCGCTTTTGTTTACGGCGCTTCAACTTTCATTTACAATATCCATTTTAACATTTATTTACCATAAACTACCTTACTTTCTTCTATACACTTCAAAAAGATTCTATGTTTTAAAATAACTTCAAGCTGTTTCTTTCAGTATTCCATATGGAAATCATTTTATGTGAATTTTAAGATTATTCATTTAAGAACTTTAGTGATTTGCGGTAATCATAATATTTTTCTAAATTTATTGATTAATTTAATTCTGCATCAGATTTTCAAGAGTTTCAAGAACCGTTTCATAACCGATGTGTACAAATTCTGCATCAACATACTTTGTACATGTGTATGAAAACTCATTATTATTCGAAATTTTGAAATGCTGTATTAAAACTATGAAACATCTGTAATTCAATTAGAACATTCAGGAATTTCATATTACCTGAAATTTTAGCATTTTCTTCAAATTGTTTTATTGAGCTGTTGTTTTAAAAAAAACTTGTTGCCCTGCCTGTTGTGCTTTCTGTCTGTCTATATGTATATGTCAAATTATAAAATGCGTTTCTGAAAAAGTTTATAAATTCGAATAAAATTTGTTCAAATTTGTCATTTTGAGTTTCTTTCGAGTGTTTTAGTATTTGACCTTTACATTTACTAGAGTTTCTGTTGTTGAATTTTAGCGAAATTTCTGTTGTTGAATTTTAGCGAAATTTCTGTTGTTGAATACCTCTCATACGGTTTTTTGTTTATTTAACTATAATAAAATGCCATGAAAGAGATATTCATTTTCTTAAAATTTGGAGGAATATTTTTGTATTTCCTAGTATGTCTTTAGGTTTTAACTAAGTTTGTACTTGCGTTTCACGTAAGCCCCTTTTCTAAAATTAAATTTGTTTTGTATAGAAGAATTTTTTTAAAACTGACATTAGACCATGTCGGACCAGTCCATCGATCTTCGGACACTAGGTCATCGATCTACCTGCTGGAATGCCACCAAATTTTTAAGAAGGCTAAAGACGATGTGGGAAAAAAGATTCCGTGAAAAAATTAGTTCCGAAATTTGTCGATAGCGCCACATTTTCCTAGCCATATTTTCCTAATATGGCGCTGTTTTAGTCTACACAAAAGAAAATTTTCATGAAACATAGGTAAAATTTGAAAATGCATATACTCAATTATGTAAACGACAGCAGCGTCAGTAATTCAGTTTCTCACTTTACCTCAGCTTTACCGTGTTACTTGTGAAGTTGTTTTACCTTCATAAATGGAGAGGAATAGCCGCTTTTAGTAAGATTAGAAGCTATAACAACCTACACAGATGCCGTTTATCAATTCAAGCATTGAAAAGCAAGATTCAGAAATTTGAAGATACAGGTGGTGACGGGTGACGGAGGATGGGGACGCCTGGCGTATAACATAGGTAAACAGGCATATGTCCCACGTCCTCCACTATCTCGAAGAAGCAACTCGCTGGAGCCCCGTGAGGCTGCACCGGGAGTTTACATGGCCATACAGGAGCTAGATGTCGAGCAGTTTTTACATAGGACGTTGTTAATAACACAAAGTAACTTAAATAGAATATAAGGGATAGCATTAAAACACTAAAACACTCTTATAAGCTGAAACACATAGATATACAAAATTAAACGTAAAAGCATAAAAACACACTCGTAATTACGTATATTTGAAGATACAGGTTCAGGTTCAGGTGGAAATGTAGTGGGACACCCAATGTTTACTATAAGTAATGTAGGTATAGTCCCACTACACTTCGGTTTATTTTTAAAGTTAATATTAAAAAAATACATAGTATAATATAACACATAATATAACAGTATAAATAGTATATCGCTATTTTGATTGATATCATATCTATTAGATATAATTATAGAAGTTGTAATAGGTATAATAATAGTAGGCTAACAGTCATAATTTATAACAGTTCATAATAGTTCCTTGAGATAAAGTTTATTTTATGAATCTGTATCTTCTTCCTCTTCTTTTTCCTGTTTTTCTACTATATATTGCAAGGGTTTGTTTTTAAGATAATTTGATAAGAAATGTTTTAGATGAATTGCAGCTTCAAAAATGAGTTTTGACATTAATTACTTTAGTGCTCACATAAATTTTTGCCTATTGAAGATAGATATTTCTTTGTGTTTTCTATTTTATTTTTTAAATGTTTGTTGGTAACTGCGAAACGAAGGAAGGCATTGATATTTGAATTAGGTAATTTAATATGAGTTGACTTTGTTAAGGGACATTGAGTAATATAATGGATTGGATCACCTTTATTTCCACATACACATTGCTCAGAGTTTGAGATGTTGAATCTGAAGAAGTATGTGGGAAATGGCCCATGTCCAGTTAAAAAGCGGTTTATATAACAATTGACCATTGTACATGTATCATTTACATGAGGTGCTATTTGATGTAATTGTCTTCCTATATTTATTGTTGTCCATTCTTCTTCCCACATTTGGAGGCTGATTTTACATAGATAGTTCTTGAGGTATGATTTCGGCCAGGAGATTTTTCATATTTGAAGATTCACGATTCCTCAGCTATTCTGTTTGGTAGAGGGCAGAATCGTTCTCAGAATTGATAGTTACTGATGTCGGGACTGCAGTCGTTGATGGCACCTATGGAACCGTTTCTGGTAGTAGCAGTGCCCGGGAAACAGCAAAAGCATTGGATTTGAGTCTTTCAACGGTATGGCAAATTTGGTACAAAGTTCTTTACTTAATTCCCATACCAGATAAATCGAGTTAAAATACAACGATTATGATAAAGGGATGGTATTTTCTCTGATATTTATAGCCAGGATGGATATTGACATGCTCGGCCATGGAGAATTCTGCGGGAAGATGAGGCGTATTTTCACCTAAATCAGACTGTTAACACTCATAGTTCTCGAATTTGGCCGTCCTAACAATTCCATGCAATTCCGAAAATCCCATTCACCAAAAGCCACTGTTTGATGTGTTTTATACCATATTTCATCAGAGGGCAACTATTTCTTAAGGACATTACTTAACAGGACCAAAAACCTGTATTATTACCATGCAAAGGCATCATGACATGCTAACTACTTTTCTTATTCCCCAACTTCAGCAGAGTCAATTGTTGTATGGGGTAACTTCAGCAGAAACAGCTGCTGTATCCAGTCAGCAGGATGGATGGAACACCACCGCACATTGATCTATCCGTTCAAAGGCTGCTTCGCCATCACTTTACATTATCATTAGAAAGAATCATTAAAAATAATTACATTAGAAAGCTCATTAGAAAGATTTACATTAGAAAGAATCATAATTAGCTCTTTTCCACTTGCATAGCCACCTCACTTCCTGGATCTAATTCTATGTAACTTTCTCCTGTGGAGTTATTTGAAGTTTGAAGCCTATATTCAATTCGACAGTCGAGAATATTGCATACAGGATGCAAGGTCCTGTATACAAATTTCTAGTGTACTCGCAGATGTACCTACTCAAAATCCTGTACTCGTGGATGTACCTACTCAAACTCCTGTACTCGTGGATGTACCTACTCAAAGTCCTGTACTCGTGAATGTACCTACTCAAAATCCTGTACTCGTGGATATACCTACTCAAACTTTTGTACTCATGGATGATGGATTTGCATCCTGCATACAAATATTGTAGTATATAGGATGCAAATCCGTCATTTACGAAAGGAGGGTCACATTGTAAGAAGTCTATGACCTCGCCGATGAAGTGCTTTTATTGAATAAAGGGCTGTAAAATACTATTTCTCTAAACCTTTGTAGAGCAATATCAGGTTATTTAGAAGCTGGAGACATGAAAAATATGCACTTGCCGGGACACGAACCTAGACCTCTCAAATACACGGGAGTATATTATACCATTATACCACGAAGGCATGCAGAAACGGGTGAGAAAATACCTTATACCTTTTGTACCTTTAACTCTTTCGCATCGAAGTCGCCCGTAACGCCCGTTCATTCAGGCAACGGCAAACCGCCCCAACGCCTCATTTATTTTCTACCTAGTTCTTTCCCCTCCACGTTAGTGTATGGCTCATTGGTTTCGCGAGTTGTTAAAAGACATGTCAATCATTCTTTTGAAGCAAATAAAGGAGAAATACGAAAAGCTATTGACCTAATAGGTGTAATCCGGCCCTAAGGTTAAACTGCACACAATGGATGAAACCGCAGGGGGAAAGGAAAACTATTCCAAGACAAATTCGTAAACACAGGCGTTTTCGATGTTTGTTGAAAAGAGATTTGGTCGTCTCTCGATGCGAAAGAGTTAGGGCAGTTCATTCGCTGGATTAAAGCGGGGCTACATCGAAAGTTTCTCTTTGATATTGATTTATCTAGTTCTCAATTATGTAGACTAGAGAATCACCACATCGGCAATATTCGGAACCAATTCCTTTTTTTGTGGAATCTTTCTTCCCATGTCGTCATTAATTCCCCTACTTTTCATTTCGTATATTTATTATCTTTTCCACATTTTCTTGGAACTTAAGAATATTTTCTCTTTTTGCTTCGAATTTCGCAAAGCTATGTTTCCTTTTTTATTTCATATACAATTTTGTTTACGTTATGCAAACTGAACACCTTATATTTTTGATTTAAATGAATGAGAATCACTATAAATTAAATCCATTGGATTTCTACTAAATTAACAAACTGATCTTCATGCAATTTCCACTTTTTTTTTTTCTACTGCAGTTTTATGCATGTTTAAAAAACTATTTATTTTTTCTTTATAACCTTTTACTACTACGCACTACATATAAATGCGTGAATTACGTAAACTGTAGACTGACTACTAGAAATTCTCGAATTTATCTAGCATGCAAAATCAGATAACCTTGCTGACATAAGATTCATTAGAAATGAAATCAGCCAGTACGTTCCCACCGTGATAAGATCATGTTCCTTGATATGGAAGATATCGGTTATATCGTTAGATCTTTGTATCTTATTCAATCTTTGTTACGTATTTAATGAAAACAGTTTCATTAAATAAGACACAAATATAGAATAAGATACAAAGAAACTCTAACAAGGTAAAGAATTCAACTGTAACTATGAATTACTTTTCTGACCTCTGTAAAATATGAAATACAATTCGAAATGGCTATTTTAGTAGTAAGCTTTACTTACTTAAAGCATAGTTACTTAATGTAATAATATCCTTATATAATATATTTCTGAGAGGTTATTTATTTTCACGATATAGCTTTTAAAATATTTCTACTCAATCTCTAATATACTTATTTAAGAAAAAAATACTAATCTACTTTTTAAAGAAACTTTACTTTCTGAATTACGACTTTCTACTAATTTACTTTTTTACGAAAACTTATTTTAAGAAAACTCCTTATATTTATGAATGTACATTTCAACATCTGTTCTGGGAAGTTTATCTTTTCCGTTTCTATCCAAATATCTTCTTTAACTAATTGCTAATGTCAGATAAATAACGTGCTTCGAATGTTAATTAGATTTAACCAATATGTTAATCAGACAGAATAACTACTCACACAACACAACATAAGACACAACACAATAACTTTATGTGGCTGTATGACCTGTAACAGCAATATGAACAATATGTCTATCCTCATGGGCGAGTGAGGAACATTGCGAGCATCACGTCTCTCACTGAATTAACCGATTGCAAATTTTCTTTACGATTATTGGATCCCCACCAACAGCATCAGCAAATACGTGGTACGATAATTCGCAGTCCTGGCAGGCGACTTTCTCTCAACTGAATTCTTAAACATGCTGATATGCGTCTCTCCTTTTTTCATGAGACATGACACATCCTTCAACATAAGAAATTAAGAGTAAACTTGATTTTGGAATGAAAAAATGGGCATTTAAATCTGATCACGGTTTGTACTTCTTCGGAGTATCCTTTCTCTCGTCTGTAATACGCGCATGGTATAAAAATCTAATCATTTGCGTCTCCTGTAATATTCTGTTTGTCATTCAAATTTCGCGTGTGCTGTTCTCTTTCTCATGAAATAGCAAACTGAATAGCCTTTAATGTACGTGTGCAACTTTGAAAGTATTTCACTTCGAGATTTGCTCCTGTTCGCCTTATCTGCATGATGTTTAAGCAAGCATCTGTGGAAGAGTAAGATCTGTTGTAGGGTTTATATTTATTTTAACTAACATTTATTTTAAGTTTAAACTATCTTTCCTGTCAAGCCTTACTTTCTCCTGGAACTGCCAATGCCAGAGTATGTAAATTTTAGTAGAACGCGCAGGGATTCAAATTATCAGCGGAAGTATTCTGAGTTAAATAGAAAGGAAACGAGTTCGAGATGTGCTTTCTTACTTCACGAGCGCGGAGGTAGTTAGTCAAAATTTGAAGAACCCCGCGTTTCAGCCTGTGTGCTTGCTTCGGAGAATTGTTAATCGTTCAACGTGATATTCAAAGTTTGCTGAATTAGCAGCGGTTTTGTAAAACTCGGTGAGGTTAGTTACGTTTAGAGAGCCTCGTAGTTAGAGTCTTGTTATTATTTCTTTTCAGGTTCTTATTTTTATTTTACCGCCGGGTCGGCGTAGTTTGTGAGCGTCAAGAGCACGCAATTGTAATTTCTTAAGTTGAATAAAAAGGGACTTAAACCCTTCGCAAGACTCTGTCTAATTTCCAGTTTCAGCAGTCACCACTTTGTTGCGTGCAGGTTGGAGGCGCGCAACTCTACACTGTATTCAGCAGCATACACTTGCTATTAATTAATTACCCTCAAAGGAGTTTTATTGAGTTAGCCTCGGGTTTTAAATTGTCCATTCTTGTTTTCCAGTGTTATAAAATTATTAGTGTTTCTTTATATATTAATCTCTAGATTTTTGGTATGCTCGCATTGCATTGTATTCCGATTAGTTGAAACATAGATTTCGTGAAATGAAAGAATTATGTTGATTGTTCCATGACTCTCAACCCTGGTTATGGAAAATAACCTTTTAAGCAAATAATAACAATTTGTATTCCATACCATTTAAAATAGTACATTTATTGCGCATTAGGGTTTCTATTTCAACTCTCCCTAAATTTGGTAACCTTTTTTGAAAGATTATTGAGAAACTTCTCAAGACTTTTGTCATCCTTTTCAACTGTTTCCTTACGTTTTAGTATGGGAAATAGGAGATAGTTCAACAGAAGTACAACTCTTTAATTCGAGGAGCTTTCAAGGTATCCGAAAACGCGCGAACATTCGCGAAGTCTAGTGACTGGGTGCAGAAAAAACACAGATGGTTTGATGTCCGTATTGCAGATAAATTCTTTTTGCAGTTATACGCAGGAGCTTTCAACCTCCATTTAGATGTTTAGGAAACATTTTTGTCACTAATCGAGTTAGATGAAAGGAAATATTAAGTATCCGCTTGATACTGAGCTTTCTTACTCACCTTTAGAGAAAACAGAAGTCTTCTTGACAAACTCCGGTGCTTTTTTAATGGCTGATACCAAACTCATGACAGCAAAAATATACACATGGAACTATATATTAGTGGTTTTTTCTGCAAACTGCTCTGACTCGGATGGCATGCTTCTTACAGTAACCGGCATAGAGCTCTGCAGTGGTGTTAAGCAGACATTTGGCATTTTGTTGGCTATCATTTGCATTAAAACATCTTCATTCTTTCTGCTCAATCTTTTAAATTTGAAAACAGCCAAACGTTAGAAGAAGTAAAGTCAATGGGCAGAATGATCTAAAGGAATAAATGCTTTTTTGACAGAAATGCCTCATCTGATGCAAAAATATTTCTGATGTCTGATTTTGAGTTAAAATTAGTTTAAATTTTTTCTCAGTTAATCTATTACTCTTTAGCTACTAATATCTTATTTAATTTTTTGTTTATGTCTATCAGAATTCATATTTTATTAATAATAATATTCGATATTGTTGGATTTGACATAAGGAATCATCTATCGCGTCTTCTGGTACATATCTGAATCTCCTTGTGCCCTCAAACTCACTCTGACTGTTCATTTAATTTTCATCATATGGCACTTTTATTAGCTCCAAACCCTTAGCAGCATTTTTTCTTATTTTCCGACAAAGCTTGTTACTACTATGTTGCTCTAAATTTATATCGCTTTTTTTTACGAATAAACTTGGTATATAGATAAGAGAATTACATACATGTGTTTTACCTTCCTAATTCCAGGTATTTAAAACAGATGGATACTTGTAGTTCCACCTAGTTTCGAACCTACGCGAACGGGTGAGTTGCATAGGTAGTTTTTTTGGTTTTAAGTGAATGCAAGCCAATTTTCCTAAGTCCCTCACCAATGCATTCCTTCCCGTAAGCAGATAACTCTCGTTTGCTTTGCCATATTCATATCTTCAAAGAACCTAGCCTAACTTTTTTAAGTAACCTTCTTGTCAGTCTGAAAGTTATGTACATGTCCGCTCAGAAATATGCAACACAAATTCTCTTCCGGCATGAACAGTTCGCGGAAAATGTCGTGAAGGCCAGCAGGAAAACTAAATTAGTACACCTTGTAGTTAATATCATAATTTTATTATATTCAGTTTTTTAATTAAAGAAGTTTAAAGTTTAAGGAAAAATAAGTAACTATTTTAATGTTTAAATAGGCATAAGCTAATCTTCTGTACCCTTTTTCAAAGGGTATACTCTAAAATATCATTTTAAATATCATGCAAAGAAACAAAATTACTGTATATATGTCACTTTAAACACTTTGTGCGACTAAAATCTAGAATTCAGTTTATGTACTATAGTTACGATAACCTAGGACGAACTTTTTACAAGAGCCCTCACAAAAGGCAAGCAACAATTTTCTAATACGTGATTTGAATGTTTTTACATGCATAATGGTTTTACATGCATAATGGTTTTACATGCATAATTACACTTTTAAGCAAAATCTGTTTTACTTGTGTAATGGATACTGATTTTCCATAAAGAATTTCTTGATATCATATTATTTTTATTAAATTATTCAGTATAGCAATTTGAAAAATAGTATATATGAAACACAGTGAACAAAAGTAAAGCAGAATTGTAGGAAAGATATACTTAAAACAAAACTGTGGAAAAACTGGATCGACATGAGCAATAGAAATACTAAAAACAAGCAGATGCAGTAACTGGAATATATGTCCCGAAAAAGCAAAAGGAAAAATGCTGAAATTAAAATTTATAAACTGAATTGACATTCCATACTGCAACCTCATAAAAAAATGGGTACTTACGTATTAACGCCACCGCAGCAGAAGTTGCGCAGACGCGCCTAGAGAGTTGTTGTTTGCAAGCAGTTATCTTTTAGATTCATTTTTGCCTTGTTGTTTGCTGATTTTTGACGCCACTTTTTAGTGCTACGAAAATGCGTCTTTGGGATTTGCCAAACATAGAAGAAGATGCAATTTTATTTTTTCAGAAGCGAAATATTTTACAAAAAAAAAAAAAAAAAAAAAAAAAAAAAACGAAAATTTACTAATTCGCACGATATGAAACACTATTTTGGTAAGCGTACGTTTTGGAAATGTAATTTAAGACAGTGTGATCAGCAAGTGGGGTTTAGAAAAGACAACTGGTTTGAAGGAAGCAGAATTCCATTTTGTTCAGCTTTGAAATTCATATACTGTTGGTGCGAGGAGTTGACGTCGATTACATTTTGTGAAAAGCAACTTGATTTATGGAATAAAACTGTTATAGACTGGAACAATTGCATGCGTTAATTATGTGTCTTGGATATGGAGAGAAAACCAAACAAGAAGGTAGGTGAACCAGATTGCATTGTGGAAATTGATGAATGTTTGTTTACTAAGCGAAAAATAATTGTGGTCAAGTATTAGCCGAACAGTGGGTGTTTGGTGGTATACGTTAGAAAAACGAAAGATTCGTTTGTTGTCACTGTTCCTAATAGAACTGGCTCTACCCTTCTTAATAAAATTATTGAAAACTTTGCAGATGATAGCACAATTTATTCTGGCAGTTGGAAAGATTACCAAACAAATAGAATAGAAAAAGAAGGATTGCTACATGCTAACGTTAATCATAAATACAATTTTATTAATCCTGATACGGGAGTTCATACACAAACAGTTGAGAGAATATGGGGCAATGCTAAATGGAGGAACAAGAGACATAGGGGGACAGCGAGACATCATTTAGAATCTTATTTAGCAGAGTTCATATGGTGATCGTATCTGTTCAAAGAACATAGAGACTGTTTTGAATCTATGTTAAACTCTTTTCCATTCGAAATCCGATTGACTACTTTGATTTTAAATAAAGTGTTTTAATTTGTGATTTGTCCCAAAAATTTTAGGTGTAGATTGCCGACACTTAAAAACCGCCAAATCTGCAGCTGCGGTGTCGTTAATACGCAAGTACCAAAACCTGTTTACCGTTTTCTCTAAAATCCTATTTGCGTGACGTGTTCCGGAATAAAGGGACCTTGAAATAGTTAAGTTTTCTGGATTCAAATCAGTCATACCCTCTTACCAAAGTGACTGAAACTTTATGACTTGCACTGTTCTAAAGTGCTTGCCAAATGTCCTAATGCTTCAATGCATACTTGTCGCAACAAATTATCGGAGCTGCGCAACCCGTATAGTGGTTAGCGTGGCTGTTTGCTGTGCTGAAGGACCCGGTGTCGAATCCTGGAGAAGACATGGATGTTTGTAAATGTATAGTATCGGTGCGGCATGGAGGCGCTTTAAATATGCGGCGACCCGATAGTCCTCTCTGGTTTGGTGGAAAAAGAGAAGGGTGGGACATCCTTAGACCCGTCTCCCCGAGGTGATTTCCATGAAAATTGGAGGAGGAACTGAGCCAAATCGCACTGTCACCTGTTAGGTGTTCAAGGCTGTTGCCAACGGCATGAGTAAGCGTTCCTTACCGCGAAGAATGTTACGGGCTTGCTCTGACTACGTCAGACAAGTGAGCATAAGCAACAAAAACAAGACATCATCTTTCCTCTTGTTTTTCTGTTCTTTTTTTACCCTACAGTCTCTTTCTAACAATTATTTACTAGATGGCGCTGTGTTTACTGTGGTTTTTTTCAATGCTCGCGGTTTCTCACTTCTGAGAATTACTTTGGAACGATTTTGTTTTTACTTAATCTGAACTTTATCTTTCTTAATTGTTTTTATGAATTTATCTGAGTGAAAAATGCAATAAAATTATTTTTCCTTCTTTGGTTTTGAATATTTTATTTTTTATTCATTTTTTAATGTTTTTTTCTAGAATACATATATGTATTGATTATTTATTTCCTCTTGTATTGTTTGTGTTCCATAGTAAACACATAACTTGTTACATAAAAGAAAATATTGAAATATTTTTGAGAGAAAAATATGGGGATCGTTTAAATATTTACAGCTTTCGGTTAAAACTGACACCAAAATAATTACATTTATTATTTATGCTGTATGATCTTCAGAGTCTACGCTTAAATACTTGATCTCAATGGTGGAAAATCTGAATTCCGTCTTGTGGCATAAATTCACGAAATTTCAAACATTAGCAAATATCACTTAGTGGTCATTGAACGTCAAGTTATCAGTACAGATTTTCATTAGATTTCAAGCTCAGAGTTTTAAACCCTTAAGCTCTTGAAATATTTCTTAGTGAAGTGTTTGCCAATACACTGCACTCAGAAGTAGTGCAAAATTTAAATAACTTTCATAATTTTATCTGCATGAAACACGAGACTGAAAACGATACTAGGTTGAAATAAATGAAACGCCGCTTTACAGTTTAAGAAAGCAGTTGAAAGCAAATATTAAAATACATTCTAAAATTTTTCAAGTGTTGATTAGCGTGTTATATTTTTCAATTATCAGCTAAATGACGCAGTTTCATTAATCATCATGTGATATTTACCGCACTTCAGATTCTTAAGTGATGAAATATTCTCAGTGATAAAACTTCAGTGACATTGCAAAATTCCGCTGCATCACGTTGCTAACTAGGCTACAGAAGAATGGCAAACTTTATTTGTCCGAGGCGGTACACTTATAATATACAAATCCAAGTGACTTGAACTCTGTTCTATGAACTCTGGATTTGTATCAGTAAACTGAAAGCATGGAGTGTACTTAAAAGTCCTTGTCCCCAAAATTTTACAGAACGATAAAGAAAGTATGTTTAACGAAAACAATAGTTCCTAACCCGTTTCGGAAATATTAGTGAATATACATGAACGAAAGGGTAAAAATTTCTTTTGATGTGTGTGTATTTTGTAAAAACTATAGTAAAATGCAAATGAAAAGGGAAGCATTTATAAATTTTAGTTATCTTTACTCCAGTTCATAACTAAGCGCGGTTTTAGGCGTAATTTGTAAAGATATACGAAACTAAACGTATTCCGTAGCATTACATAAAATTCTGTTTCATAAAACATTATTTCGGTTATGATTTTATAAATAGTGAAACAATATTTTTGGAAGGTTATTCTGTTAACCCTGCGGAAGTCGCACCAAGAAAAGTTACTAGAGTGGGCGCGTTACCAAGAAAAGTTACTAGAGTGGGGTATCGCATACCCCAGAATTTAAAATACGATAAAAATCGTTTTATTTTGTTTTAAAGCTGTTTTTCTTGTTGTCGTGTATTATAAATACGTGAATAATAATTGGGTTTAAAAAAATTACCAAAATAATCTTAGAGTTAAAATTATGATAAATGAAAATAATAAAAAATAAACGTCATGCCTCTAAGTTTCATTGCATCTCTAATACACAATGCTTATTTTATTTCTTTACACTTTGAACGATATACATTCATGTGTTCTTGGCACAGAATGTTTTCACATTTTAAACATTGCATTCACGTTCTTCTGTCCTTGGCGCGAGGGCAATTTATCATATCTTTCATACTTAGTTGTTTCAAATTTCATGTATTCGTTTTAACTCTTCGTCGAAACTTTTGCTTTTGTTTTGCATGCAGTACGTCAGTTTCTTGGTAAAGTATTAATCTCTTATCTTTGTTCAATACTTTTTTTCATTAATTGTAATGCTAAGTGCTTCAAAGACAGACTTCTGCTCCTGGTTGGTGGATTAGCAGTTGAATGTAATATAATTCAAGCATTTATTACAGCACTATTCAGTGCAGGAAAGAAAATTACCATTGGCCACCTCCTTGTTATACTGGCAATTAAATAATTAGTTGACATTTCATTCCCCATATCCACTATTCCTTTAGTCATATTATAAAAACATATAATTCCTGATGTTTTATTTTCTCCGATAGTATCATCTATAGTACGATCGTTATATAACGTTGAAAGCATAAGAACAGTTTTTCCTTTTTTAGGAACATTAGGAATTAATGTTTGATCTTTTTCGAAACCAAAACCAGTGTAGAAAATATTCCTAGTTTCATCTTCAGTTTCCGAAATGCAATCTTCATCGTTTTCAAATATTTCTAATAAATTTCACAGGCTATTAACTTCGTTTTGGCATTTTGCATTGGTTCACTATAGATGTCGTTTCAAATTGTTGCCACCAAATATTAGAGCCCTATGTTATATTTAAAGAAATTAAACAATGAAGAATCCGCATAAATGTATGTAAGTTTCTCGCATTGTGATCAAACAACGGTACCTACAACCATCAAATTTTTAATAATGTAATCTTCCACTGAATATGGGCTACTGGAAACCCGAATTTAGAATCTGAAATTTGTTTTATTATCGACTAGCAGCTACGCTGCCAGCCTTCGTCTAGCTTTTAAATGTACCGGAAAAATGCCTGAAAGGAACACCAAACGTTAAATTTAAAAACTGCGCAGAATTTTACTCTGAAAAACACATTCATGGGGGGAAAAATCCCCACAAATTTAAAAAAGAAATGTATTATATAACAAAATTACAAAGAAATAAGTAATATCCCTTAATAGAAATATCAATTATCCTAATAAATAAATTATCCAACTTCCCTTTGCCTTCTCTCTCCAGAATCCAAGAGAAACACTAAATTTAAAAGCTACACAGACTCACTGAAGGAGATATAAAGATTTCGTCTCTAGGAATCGTGTTAAAAAAGTGAGAAAGAACAATTTCTGGACATTTGTATCTGCATAAAAGAATTAAAAAGAACTATATGATAATATAGGTGATTTCTATGGAAATTTTAGAAGTTGTATTTGTCGGGATCAAAATAAAGGACTTTTCCCGGTCATAGGACTGTACGCGCTAAACAATTTTGTCAAGAAAGATACTTCAAGCAATAGAACCTACCACATTTGTTATAGCTCATTTCGACTGTGGTAAAATATGTTTCTAAACGTAACATTGTAGAGACATTAGATTTTTGAAAGCAGGTGTCATTAAAAATGAGCAATGCCCTCGCCAGTACTCGAATCACGGGCCTTTGATTACGCACCGAGTGTGCTGACCACTACACCGCGAAGGCATGCTAAGGAGGCGGAAGAAATGCCTTATATACTCCCCCTTTTAAAGGGCGACTGGGGATTAGGGGGAACCAATTGCCAAATCCTGGTAGTGGATAATTATCATCCACCACCTTTTGTTTTAATGCGGGCGCCACTCTAGGGACATTAGGTATTTTTTGAAAGCAAGAGATGTGGAAAATGAGCAATGCCCTCGCCGATACTCGAACCACGGACCTCTTGAATACGCTCCGAGTGTGCTGAACACTACAATACGAAGACATGCTAAGAAGGCTGAAGAAACATCTTATAATTATATTCCTGAATAGTCATAACATTAAGCATATCTACGGTGCCTTCGCTGAAAATTAAGAATGACACCTTCAACTCTGCTAGTTAAATGTAATGTAATGTAATATAGTATAATATACGAGTGTTCTTCAATCCTCCTGGACGATAATAATCGGCCTCGTGATTAACGCAGAGCACTTAACACAGATTAAACCAAAAATACAGTTAAAATCATCTAACCAAACTTCCCAATATTGTTCTATTGCCATTTATAAAGTTCATCAAATGCTTTGCAAATCTAAACTCTTTATTCTGGCAGTGAAATTTCTTTATGTTACCAGTTTTTTACCAGCATGTCGCAATAATACGCAGTCTTCGACGAAATGTCTGCATTGCACTACAAAGACTGCAATAACTATTATTTCGCAAATTAAATCTTTTCAGGTACGTCGCCAAGCTTCCATGTCTAATAATTATTAGTTATAATTAAATTCACATATGATTCCCATATTTTTAGAAACTTCAAAGTTAAGCAAATAATCTCTACCTTTTCCCGAAATGTTCCATTTCTCTTTCCAACAATCATAATTAAAGTCCTTGATTTTATTAATACCAATTCCTTTTTTTATCCCTGAATATCGAACGCACACCCCGACATTACATATAGAAGCGTCTTTACTCTCTTTGCCTATAACACCAATATGGGCTTTCAACCAGTGCATTTTCAATTCATGTGTGTTTTCAAATTTTACAAAGAGATCTCTTATACATTGAGACAAAATATTAGTGTTATCAGCATCCGCTAGTGCTCCCAAACCAGATAATGAGTATATAAACATATTAATATATGTTTTTACAGACAGGTTTTCATTAATCCATTTAGGAGAAAATATTGTTGCGTTTTCCTCTTCCTGATACCAGTTGTTACGTTATTTTCTTCCTTCACGTTCGTACATGGTTTGTAGATATGGAGTGAATAACGACGACATTTGATGAAGTATCGAAACACACTTTATTTACCAGTATTTGTTAGGACAGCTCCAAAACACGTTTTACAGTTGTCGATGAACTACTATAAACACGCTGACACGATCGGCGACACAGCCTTCAGGTTATCAATCACGGTGGAGACTAGGCTATCACGGTGGAGACCGCTTCACGGCAAAGCACTACAGCTCTCGACTCTGCTTGGTCGTTCTCGGAACTCCACATTCTCTCGAGACTCTCCACGCGATGCAGTCGACGATACTTAGAGCACAGCTCCCGACTCTTCGGTTCAGTCGTTCCCGGAGCTCAACACGCTCTCTCGACGATGCACTAACCGCAATACACTAGCTTTCTCCTTCGGTGAACTCGACTCGTCACTCGCTGCCCGGCTGTCAACTGGATCGACTCCACACGGGATTCACTCGCTAGACGAGACACCAACTCGATACTGACTATCTCGCACTCTAGACGAGACATTCTCACTCGCCCTCTCGACGAGGCACACTGTGAGACACTAACTAACCAGCAGGGTTTATATAGCTTTCGGCTTGTGTTCGAGCACATTCTGGGCTAAACCGGTAAGAATTCGTTCCAGAAGGTTCTCCATCCGTCCATGGTATATCACCAATTTTGTCGCCAAATGTAGCCAAATGGGCGATTTCTCACCAAATGTGGCAACTATACCCTCCCTTAGTCATTTTATGGCAACCCTAAAACTGCTTTGCGGGGAAGCCATCTTACCGCGCCTGTAAATTTTGTAACACTAGTCTATTTCTGTATCAAGCAAATAAACCACATTGGCTGCACCAGTTGCACTGTCATAACCCGAAAACCGTCGGCAGTTCTCCTCCGCAAACGTTTGTTCTCTAATATTCCACTGCTTTTTGCAATGCAGGATGCATACTGTTAATATTAAGCTAGTTGGATGTATCACCCATCATACCACAAGGGTATAATGCAAGGGTTGCCTTTAATTGTTAACACGTTAGTATTAAAAACCAATATTCGTTGCAACGAAATACAGCAATATGGATAAGTTGAATTTAAATGCGATATTTTCCAACAAATTTAGCAATTTTATCCTATCATTCTTCAGAGATTTTTTGCAAAGGAATATTGTAGTTTATGTTATTCTGACGCTATTTTTATTCATCTTTTCCTCGTTTAAAACAATTCAGGCGGAATTTACTCAACCTTTAAGACGGATTATTATTCCTTTTACATTCAAAATATTAACTTTAGATTTGAGTCATAGGAATAAGTTTGTGAAATTAAAAGGAATATATTTCAAGTATGATTCACGAAATAAACTAAGCGTTTGCGATTCAGACTCACGTGTATCGCGTTAAATGATTTGAAATGCTTACAAGGGCAAAAAAATATGCATTTTGATGCACGTCGTGGGCACGTGGCGGAAACCTGCTCAACATCTACAGCCATCAGTGATAGACTATCACCATTTTTGAACTCTACCTCACTTCCTGGGTGATCAGCTTCATGCATATATAGATAAATCTGCGTGCGCGTTGTAGCTGCAAGTGCATGCAAGTTGATTTTAAGCTGAATGGTGAAATAGATGGATGGGTCAATAGACGACAATCAGATATTTAAAGGAAGTGAAAAAAAACTCTTCGTTGTTCGCTGACCTTAAGATTTGTACCTATCTTATCGTACATTTGCGCAATATTGGCGACAGAAGACATAATATGATTAGAGTTCTCGAGGTTTTTGCCTGAAGATAAATACCCCCACACTAATGGAGTATCCTAGCACATAGGTTAACGCTCCAGGTTCAGTGAACTGCCAAATTCACTACGAAACAAATTAAAGGATGAAAATATACAGAGCTGAAAAAAACTGGCCCTTAATGATTTCAGCAACGCATTAAATAAAGCACAGTTTTAAATATTGTTAGAAGTATCGGGAAAACTGACAAGGCATGTGTGCAAGTTTTAAAATTATTTACAAAATGTAAAATTTCCTTAAATGCCCAAATACGAATATTGTTTGATAAGAGGTGGTTTCAAATATTATACACCACGTAATAGGGAACTTATGGGGCTCTTATGGGTCACGTAGGCAATATTCTTGATCGTGCCGCCAGACGGGAAAGCGGTACGACTATGGCTGTCGTAGCAAAGGGCCTATATTCGAATCTCGGAGAAGGACGGAATGCAAATTGTCTGCTTCTTCATAGGAGGCAACGCCCTATAAAGTGCCTTCATAATAATAAAACCACTGCTTCTGGCCTCTGTAATGGCGAAAGCCTGAAAAAACTAGTGCCCACCATTAAAAAAAATTGAAACATCTCAGATTTTATATTACGTCTAAAGGAGCGGTTTTTTAACGTTTTCTGTGATACCTTTATTTACTTAATATCATATTTTTCGATTTAAACCATAAAATTCAGTTCAATAACAATACCACAAAATAATTTAAAAAGAGCGTATCTTTAGAATTTCCGATACACAATTTCGCGTGCAAGATATATATATATATATATATATATTTGGTACAGTGTTGCCATTGCTCGCTTTTAAATCGTTGAATTTTTTAATCAAAAATTCGTTAAAGTTTTAGAAAATATGAAATAGATAATGAAACAAATTCCAAATTCCAAATTTGAGCTTTCAAATGGCCATTCGAGTGGAGGACTACGTTATTTAGAATTTGATATCTTTAAGCACCGTTGTTTTTCTACAGTGCGAGAAAGATACACGCGTTCATGCAGATTCTTCATTATTTCATTTCTTTAAATATAATGCAGGGCTCTAATATTTGGTGGCAACAATCTGAAAAGTTAAGCGCCGTTTATAATGAACCAACACAAAATGCAAAAATGAAATTAATAGCCCTTCTGGGCAAATTGCTCCTTTGAGCTTTAAAAAAAAAAAAAAAAAAAAAAAAAAACTTATCTTTGCCCCTTTTTTTCCTGATTTGATTATTTTTCTGATTTATGTACTTATAATAATTTTTGCTTAATATATAATTATGTAAATTTCACTTTTTAAGCTCATAGCAAAAACGTTTCATTTACAAAAATCGTAGCTGTACAAAAATTTCCAATGAATTCCGCATTGATTCAATTCCGTCATTTTGTGACAGATAGAACTTGAATGAATTTTTATGAAACGTCTTCATTTGCTATTCTTATGAATCTTTACTTAGTTTTTGTTCTTTATCTATTTTTCTTATTCTTTTTTCTTCTTATTCTTTTTTTATTATTTTATCTATCTTTTTGTTGAAAATAACTTTTGGAGCAGATTTCTGGTAAGAAGTTCGTATCGGTTAAGGTGCTTGTCGAAGTGGAGACGCATTTAAAAAATCAACTCTGTAATGTTATTTACAATTGCAGCTTGGTTTAAACTGAAGTTTTTTGCTATTAAATCTTCGCTTAACTTTGTTGGTCACTACTATTAATGTTTTATTCACGTCCTAAGGTTGCTATGTGTATTGATATATTTCTTTTTTATTGAAATTTAATACCGAGTACATTCGTATTCACGTAATAATAATATTGATATTCTTAAAGCTCTGATGGTGCTCGATTGTTATAATTATGCTATTCAGAGATTCACTGGCAACATGTGTAACACGATTAATTAATATGCTCCTTAGTTGGTGCTTAAATATGGTACCTTGCTATTTCTTTTTTGTTTTCAAGAAAAGAAGAGATACTTAAGATAGAATATTTACCATCGGAAGCTTAAATTTTATTCATATGCCAGGCAACAAATGAATCCTATGAAGGAAAATAATCTGTTTTGAAATAATCTAGTCGTCAATTCGATTTTTAATATCCTGATAAGAATTGCACTTCTCCCTAGAAAGGTCGCTCTGAATGGATTGAAATAAATAGTAAACTCAAGAAGCAATATCCGGTGAATACCGTATGTGGGACAACACTGCTCAATGAAGCACTTTGTAGAGTTCCTTTGACTTGCCTTTCAACATGTAGGCGAACATTATCATGATGGCAAATAATCCTTTCGTGGGACAACACTGCTCAATGAAGCACTTTGAAGAGTTCCTTTGACTTGTCTTTCAACATGTAGGCGAACATTATCATGATGGCAAATAATCCTTTCGTGGGACGACACTGCTCAATGAAGCACTTTGAAGAGTTCCTTTGACTTGTCTTTCAACATGTAGGCGAACATTATCATGATGGCAAATAATCCTTTCGTGGGACGACACTGCTCAATGAAGCACTTTGAAGAGTTCCTTTGACTTGTCTTTCAACATGTATGCGAACATTATCATGATGGCAAATAATCCTTTCGTGTTTTTCTGCATATTATGGATGTTTTTGCTTTAGTGCTTCGTTCACATTGATTAACTGTTTTTTGTAATTTACAGCATTGACTACTTGACTCGGCTGTAAAAACTGAATTTTGAGGGGTTTCTATTGCTATATTCATATATAATTAATATAATGCAAATTATTCTTTTTGGGAACATCAAAACTACTCTTTAAAAGTTGTATTCTGTGTAGCATGTTCATTGCAAACTCGAAGTTTGTGCTACAGCTTTCTTTGAAATTAAATAATTTAGTAAACTTGCCGCAAATGATATTTTTGGCTTACAATTCCATAATTATTAATGCCAGTTGTCAAACCTTTCAAATACAAGATCCAGTTGCATGTAAGCTATACTAGTAATAAAATCCATCATATAAAGGCAACATTTTAATTATACAACTGCTGTATTGATAGGTTCCATATAATTCGCTTGTAATACATTTTGTAGTTGAAAATGGCTTTATTCGAAATACAATTTCTACATTGACACCGAGTTACAAGTGATATGCTTAAGACCAACCTTTTGACGTGTTAGTCTAAAGGTTGAGAACCTTTAGACTAATATGTACGATCTAAACAAAACTTGAAAAACTTTAGTGCCACCATTACATTTTAGAATGATTGCTTTTCAAATTCTCAAGAGAAATATTAAAAACAAATTGCCATTTTCACAACCTGTTGGCTATCTGTATTAAATATGTACACATAAAAATTATTAGATTACAATTTGGTTGCCATTTTAATTATCAAAAATAAGTTATAATACTTCTAAGTCTAAACTTAGTACGCTAAGTTAGACGCTTAGTCTAAACTTAGCGTAAAATTTGGACCTATTTCACAGAGAGTAATGTGTAGTCTTACAGGGGTTGGACAAAAATATGGAAACACCTTTAAAAAAACATGTTTTTTGCTTAATATGGTGTAGGAAACCCGTTGGCATCCAAAACAGCTTGCAGTCTTCTCGGAATGGATAAATACAGTTCCTGTATGTTTGCCAAGGGAATATTATACCATTCTTCCTGCAAAACGGTGGAAAGTTCAGATAACGATGTTGGCGGTGGATAACGAGAACGCACTTTCCGTTCCAATGTAGACCACAAAGGTTCGATAATATTCAGGTCTGGTGACTGTGGTGGCCAGGGGAGATGGGACAACTCCTCCTCGTGCTCAGAAAACCAGTCCTGGACAATGTGAGCTGTGTGAACAGGGGCTTTGTCGTCTTGGAAGACACCATCACCATCGGGGAACAAAGTTTGTATCATGAGATGAACTTGATCGGCCAAAATGTTCACATAAGTCTTGGCAGTCATGTGCCCTGACACAGTTATCATGGGGCTAGCAGAGAACAACGATATAGATGCCCAAACCATAACAGTACCCCCGCCATGTTTCACTCTTGGCAACAAGCAGTCTGTATTATAGGCTTGAGATGGCGTTCTCCAGACGTAAACTCGGCCAGAAGTGGGAAACAATGTGAAAGACTCGTCAGACCATATTACTCGCTTCCACTGCTCTATAGTCCAGGCTTTAAGTCTTAAACACCACCTTTTCCTGTTACGGGCATTAGCATCACTGATGAGTGGCTTCTCAATTGCAGCACGGCCAGCAATTCCCTGTTTTTGAAGCTCCCTTCTAATTGTTTTGGTACTCACAGGGTTCGGTAACACAACATTCATTTCAGCAGTAACTTTTGCAGCTGTGTTCTTCTTATTTTTCGTCATAATTGCCCTTAATGATCGTCTGTCACGATCACTCAGGACACACTTTCGTCGGCGCTGTGATTTAGCAGATAATGTTCTTCCGCTCTTCAAATATGCGGAATAAATCTTCGATACAGTACCTCTTGAAAAACTAAACACCTCGGCTACCTTGCTTACGGAAGCACCTACCATACGTGCTCCAAAAATTTGCCCACGTTCGAAGTCTGTTAACTCTGACATAATGCAATGACTACCTCACATAACAGTACTCCGACAACAACTGAACTGTTTAGCACATTTACGAAGTTGTATGGGTGGCGTAAGTAGTCGAAAACGCCAGCACCACCTACATATTTCATTAAAATCAATCTTTCTTTTCAAACAGGCATTTCACAAGGTGTTTCCATATTTTTGTCCATCCACTGTATTTCATTTAGTTTTAACCGTAAACTACGTTTCACTTTTAATTTTATTCTATATTTATTTTTCAAATATAACATAGAAGAAAATCTTTGTTAACATAAATAGGTTGTGCAAAAAGGTAATAAAAATTTAATAGCTCTATCTGAAATGCCTTCAATTTCCGTTTTTGATTCAGCCAAAATTTAACAAATGTGTCACTTCTGAAATCTTCAGTTAGAGTTCGATGACAGGAAATTTCTATCAATTGTTCGTTTTCTCCGAGAGATAAGATTTCAGGTACATTTGAACAAAATGGAATTCTAATCCAAATTTCTTTTTCATAATTCTCTGAGAAATACATGCTGAAATTATTTATCAATTAAAAATAATCATTTTTAATGTCGGATGCAAATATTTCTTTTATATGCAACTTATTTCCCGTTAAAAAACGTTTAAATGTGGTGAAAAGCTTAAAGTATTATTACCCAATACTTTGACGAGATTTTTTATCATTCCATTTATTTCATCTCTAATGGTAAGCAAACTAACACTTCCTTCTTGTAATCCTAAATTTAATTCCTTTAACTTTCCATAAAATATCAGCTAAATATGCTAAATGCGCCAACGATAACCATTCTCCAACAGTCTGACCAGCCTTCCCAGTTTTTGCAATTCTTAGACTTACTAGCTTCCAAAGCTTTTTTTAAAGCAACAGAGCTTTTAAAGTAACAAAGCTTCTCATTACTTGTTTACTATTTCTGAACTCCATTTCTATAAACATTACCATAACTAAATAAACATTTTTGCAATTTAAATTTTGAACCACAGATGAAAATGTGAATTTCTGATCATAGTTCAAAAGAACGATTTGAAATTTTGTCTCTGGATAACCCCCTTACTTCGGAATGTTACAAAAGCACTTCATCTTCACTACCCATCTCTGGGCATAAAATCGCAAATATTCTTGAATTTGAAGCTCGGCTTTTAATAAAATTAACGATTTGCACAGCTTGATTCAAAACGATTTTTAGGTGTCGAGAGATTGTTTTGGCGACTATCTTTAGTTGAGAAACAGCACCGGAATATTTTCCTGTTAAAGCCGGTGCTCCGTCACTGCATAAGGCAATGCACTTTATACCAAGTAATATCATTCTCAGGCATAAAATTGTCAATTATTTTGAAATTTACATTTGCAATTGCTGTATCATGAAGGGATTCACAAAATTATTACTCATTGGCAATTCGTTTACCTTCTTGGAAACGTATATAAACAAATAATTGACCAAAGTTTGTTATATGAATACTTTCACCCACATGCAATGTGAAATATTTACTGTGTTTTATTTTTGGGATAAGCTATCTTTAATGGAATTTGCCATTTCATAAATTCGTCGACTTACTGAATCACTTGATAGTAGAACATTATTGAGTTCATTAGCCACTATTTCGTTAAATAATAAACGATATCTTTAGCTGCTGGTAATGTTAGGTTTTCTACAACAGTCTTACCGGTCTTCCCAGTTTTTGCAATTCTCACACTTACTACCTTCCAAAGCTTTTTCACTTGAAGTAACAAAGTTTCTCATTACTTGTTTACGATTTCTAAACTCCATTAATTTCTCCTTAAAGTATTCTTCAGATTTATCATTTAAACTGGCATACTTAGATTCAGAATTTCCTTTAAGAAATGATCGTTTCATATTTTGATTCAATAATAGTTCATCGCAAACAGCAGGAACTTTTTCATTTCCTATTTAATACAATATCCATTTCCATTACTCCTTCTTTTAAAAGGAATAATAAAAATGGATATTGCCATTTATGGCAGATTTTGTTATGTCTATGGCTCAAAGAATATTTGCGAAAATAAAAACAGATTACTTTGCTAAAGTCTATGAGCGATTATTGACCTTGAACAAAGCTCAGATCGCATAAATTTAAGAATGTTAGAGAAAAAACGTAAACAGGATGTAGGAATATTTAGTTTTTGAATTTAATAGTTAAAAATACTTTGTTTGGCTAATCTTTGGAATATGGTAACAGGTAGTTTGGCGACATTTTGGTAATTCGATAAAGGTTATTAGCTAGGACTTTAGCAATAATCTGAGAAGTACACAGTTCGAATCACAGATTATTTTGTCTCAGAGAAATGAGAGATCATGAGACATGTAATGTGACATTTTCCGGAAAATTCCAATCGGGATTTTAGCTACTAAGCACTTAGAAACAATTTCGTTGCTAAAGTGCAGAATCGCCCACTTATTTGTTCGGCGCTTTTTACAAGAGTAAGAAGAATTGGATTTTTGTCAATTTTCTTTGACTTTTTAAGTGAAAATAGGTCGATGTGTACATGGATACCGTGTATATGCAATTCTTAAAAACGCGGCAAGCAGTGGACGATTCTACACTTTCTCCCAATTTCGCACCTAGTCTTTGTCATGATTAAGCACTTTTGTTCCATAAAAGTTCTAGCATAATTCGGCTAGCAGATTGTTGGAAAAATTGAAAAAATGTTGAGTAAAAAAAAAAAAAAAAACTTTACTTCTTGAAAACAAAATAGCGTCCAAAAAAAAAAAAAAAAAAAAAAAAAAAACTGGCAAGTTGCTGTAGCACGGTTGGTCGCCAAAGCTTCGCCAAAAATTCGCCAAGTTACCATAATCCGAAGATTCACCCTTTGTTTCTTTGCGTACTACAGGTTGATAATCGCTGCTTCTGAATGCATCTTTTTGTTCTTTAAGGTATTTTGTTTTCAGTGTTACAGCTTTTAAATCCGACGGTCTGGGGAAATACAAAGTTAGAATATACACTCATGAATAATAAGTTGCAAATCGCACAAATAAATGACATACGCAAGGATTAAAATATCGGTGGAGAATAGAATCTGTAGGTAACACTAGACATAAAATAATTACATCATGCACTATGCCAAACGATTAGGACTGGAATGATTAAATTGTTGTAGAGAAGTTTTATATATAGATGGAGCTATGCCCAGAGAATGCTTGATCATGTTTTGATTAGTGAGAAAGCAAGTTTTTAATGTCAGGAACATCAACTACTTGTCTTAAATAAATGTTCTCTTACCGTGTGTGAATAACTGTAGTTATAGATCACTTATTCACGATTTCTGCGGATTGCCATTAGCCTAGAACCCACTCCGAGAAGATCTGATACGAATTCAAGAAAAGTATTAAATGAGGAAAGAAATTCAGTTTTAATATTTTAGATAAATTTGCTTTAGTCAATCTAAGTGTAAGAGTGTTGAAACGTTCTGGAAATTAAGTAGTTTTTCCTATATAAACATAAGAAAACAAACTTCATAACTATCCACCCATTTGCATCTCAGTTACTATAAGAATGGAAAGCCGCCCAACCGAGATAATGGTTAGCGACGCTGAATGCCGCACCGAAGGGCCCGGTTTCGAATCCCGGAGAAGGCATGGATGCTTGTAAATGTATAGTGTCTGTGCGGCATGGGAACACTCTAAATATGCAGTGAGACGAGAGTCCACTCCAGAGGAGTACTCCAGTAGGAGAAGTGAGATGGGAGACCCTCTGAAAGGACACCTCGGGGTGCTCTCCATCAAAATTGGGGGGGGGTGCGGAACTGAGCAAAGTTCGTACTGTCACTGTATGGTACTCAAAGCTCTTGCCAACGACATTCGCAATCTTGCACTCCTTGCCACGAGGAATTTCATTTCGTGGGCTTGGTTCGAAGTTACTACCAAACAAGTTAGATAAGTCACAACGAAACAATAACATGGAGCGTTCATACCTCATATCCTGGCATATTCCCTTTCCTTTTAAAATAATGTTATCGTCTGAAGTTCGAGAGGGGAAATTTATGCAAGAAATCAAATTTCCGAAGAACACAACTACAGTAAGAACGTAATAAATGAAAATAGTTACAGAGAAACTTCTGATAACTGTCACAATATTATTTCTTTAAAAGAAACCTACTGTCTTGTACAGTAATATTATCATTACAATATCTGATAAAATTTGAGCCGATTTCTGAAGGTAAATGAACCGGACACGTCGAGCACTTATGTAGTCCCTGGGCCACCAGGGATGAATGAGTCTTGACCGCAGTTCTGAAGAGAAGCATTGGAGGACGAAGGGGACGAAGAAAAGACCCGGATTTCAAAAATTGAACACATTAGCAATAGATAAAGCTACAGGGGCTTGAATGTAAAGAATAGAAATAAAGTGAAATCACATCTTTGAAATGTGTCTTAAGTGTAGGAACACCTACCACGTCTAAGTCAGCTTAGCAAATAATCTGCACATCATACGTTTCAAATAATAAATGCAAAGGAAAATAAAATGGATGAATGGAAATATAACAAGGAAAATTTAATACACATAATAAAAATTAAAATAATCAAGTGAATACAACTTACTAAACTTACTAATGAACTAGACTTCGGAGGATGTGCTAGAGAAGAAGGGGAAAATCATGAGAATATTTTATGAATTTTCCGAACCTGTCGCTAAACAGCTAGTGGGAAAATTACACGAGGAAATGGGGTGTCAACTGTAATAATGTAAGATGTAACTGCATATTTTAAACTCGAAAGTTTTGAGCGCTCAAATTTTTAAAAATTTTGCGAGAAAGGAACCCCTGGATTCCAAAACTTCATGGGAAGTCATTTCAACCATTCTCATCTTCGTACGACTTTCATCAGCCAAGATATCAATTAAAAACTATGAAAATGCTAATTTTCTGAACTTCATTGCTTTTTGTCGAAAGGCATGAGAAGTAGAAATTGAAAATTGCCATCCATCTTTTCTAAACAGAGGTAGAGTAAGATTATTAGTTGATATGGAATAGAACTTATAAAATTTGCTTTGGCCGCAGCGCGCTGGTTTTTTTATTATCATTCGAACTCGGTACCTTGAGGTCGGAATTTCAAGGTGTTCAAGTCTCTATTTTAAGGTTGTACCTTTAGAAACATCATGGAGCTGAAGGTCACATGTTCATCGTATAATTCGATAATATAAGACAGTTATGTCCTTAAAAGGGTGAGAGAAATACTTGAAAAATAAGACAACTAATAGTGTATTAAAATATATTCTAGAGAAAAATTAATAATTGAATTTTGTTTGTTTTAAATGTGTGAATTTGATGCGGATGAAGAAAAAACATCAGATAGGATACTTTGAGTTTAACTGTATATTCTAGATACTCTTAACTTTATTTTTGTGCAGTAACAGTGCACCACATTTCTGCCAGGATATTTTGGTAGAAATTGCTAGTTTATTTCCATAACCTTATAGAGTTACTCACTTTTATTCTGCTAAACTAAGTGTTGAGGAACCTAGTGAGATGCTAATCGAATAATCGCTTAAATCCAAGAACAGAAAAGTAAATTAAAGAAGGGTTAATTACCTTTCATTTCATTCGAAATACGATTTAACAGTCGGCCCTATTCTCAGGGCGTACAGCAAAGAATTCACTAGGGCTTGAACTCAGAATGTAAGAAATAAGCTAATGTCTAACTAAAGAGATTTAAGGGGACTCATACACCTTAAACCCCTTATGATCTTCGAATATGTGACTGTTGCAAGAATTGGGATATTTTATTTATTTTAAAAGCAATTACTTCCAAATTTTTACAGCTGACTACATAATATAGCTGCTTTGGAAACTAGTAACCAGAAAGTTTGTGTTGCCACAAATCGTTTTGTAATTTAATCCTCTTTGTGACAAAATATTTCGCCATGTTTCCACCTTGCGCGCATGATATTTTAAAAATGCCTTATGGTACACACTTGAAATTGATGGAATTCTTTATATGAGCACTATTTTCTAACTGAACCAACAATCTGATGAATATTTTAATATTGAAAAATTTTATGGACGAAAACATTCCAAATTTTTTAATAAAATACATTTTATAAATTCAACTCCAAATAAAATAAAAATTTAAGATGAAATTTTTAGAATTTTAGGTTCACAGTAGTTTCCAAATGTTATAAAAGCTCTATATTAAATATGGAATTAAATTATGCGACAGAATGTTTTAAACTGTGCGCGCAAGTTGGAAACATGACGAAAAATGTTGTCACAAATCAGATTAAATTATCAAAATATTTGTGGCAACACAAACTTTCTGATTACTATTTCAGAAAGCAGCTATGTTATGTAGCCAGCTGTAAAAAGTTAATAGTAATTGCTTTTAAAATAAATTATTTATTCCAATTCTTGCAACAGTCACCTATTCCAACATCTTATGGGTTTTAAGGTGTATGAGTCCCCTTAACCTAAGCTAACAAAATTGGCATATAATAGTCAATTAGACAGCGAAGCTATACGTAATACGGCAGAGAGTAGTAACAGCTTAGAGAGAAAGAAGTAGTCCAAAGACAGACGCGCACTACTCAAGAATCATTATTCTCTATGTCGAAGTCAGTTGAATTTGATTCAAATACTACTCTCCTTCTCATTTGCATTTAACGCGATTCTAAAAACTCATTCTGGTAGGAATTTGTAAGCTGAAACAAGGAACGATAGGAAAGCAGCATGAAATTAAAATAGCAGTTATAAAACTAAAATATACCTTGCAATCTCTCAAAGAAAGGAGAAAAAAGTGTTACATTTTGATCTGATTAAGTATGACTGTGAGAAATATCTAGCAACGTAAATATATCAGAATAAAATTTGAGAAAAATTTTAAACCTCATAATAATAACAACAACAGCAAAATATTCACAAATGGAAAGGTTTACTCGTAGTATCAGCAACTTTGTAAACAATTGCACAGTAGATGAAAGTTAAAAAAATTCACGAAATTGCCAAGAAGCTAGGATGACTGGATAAATGGTTCTTTTTTCCTCATGACGTCAGTGGTAAACAAAGTGAATGGTGTCAGGATCATAAAACAAACCCCACTTACCCTCAAGAAAGTCATTTTTAGCAAATTGAAGAACATGGCCAAATATGGATATATGTTACGACTGAAAGGAGTGTTAGAAGTTTTTGTTAATTCTAATGCCAGATGACTTGCAAGAGTCATCTAGCATAATATATGTGGTCGCCTCTAGTTAAAGAACTATCTTGTATATTATGCAATAAGTTTAAATAAGTATTTTGGAGTCAAAACCGAGGGATTTAACTGAAGATCGCGGGTAGTTTATGACTCGAAGGACAATGTGACACAAGATGTTTATCTTCCGAATTACAATTACAGATGCTTAACAAATTGAACGATTAAAATGCAGCATAATTGTTATTTTACTAATCTCGCTTTTCTGAAAGCAGAGCAAGCCCATGAAATTTATCTTGTCAAGGAAAAGTGGACAAGTGACGGAGGACGCGAGCACCACCCCTCTACAATAGCGGTTAATTGGTATAGCACCCCGTCCCCCTTGTCTAGAGCACCCCTCGATGATACGGGGAAGGGTGAGGGGTCACAAGACCCCTCACACAAGCCGCCGATTTAAAATAATGCTAAGATCTGTAGATCGTATCCGTTACAATCTTGTGGTAAATACCATATGTAACGGTGTTATCTGTACAAAAGTTTTCCTGTGAATTTATGTTTGCTTTGATAATCATCTATTTGTATAAAGCCATTTCTTTTTGAAAAAGTGATGAGAGTGCTAGACTCAATATTATTTGTTCTTTTTTGTTTCAATCTTTTTCTCAGCTAGCGGTACTTTTTCTGTTGTATGCGTAGTTCACTTTTCCACCAATGCAACTTGTACACTCACTTCCAAAAGTTAAGCACGAAGATATAAAATGCTAAAAAATTAACAAATACTGCTTTGATTGACACAAAATTCTGAAGGAAAGTAGCATATATATTTATGCATAAAAGCATAAAACAAAATCAATATGCGTATACAGAAATGAAAACAATATTAAATTTTTGTAAGTTATCAGATAATGACATACCGGAGACTTAAACAGAATTATGTATAAAGTGAAAATGAACAGCATATAATGAGAAAAAAAGGACATTAATAGGGTATGTGATCCTTATTCATATGTATACAAAGTTTACACCTTGTTACCATGCTTTCAATTAGGTGGTCAACCACCGCAGGATTAAGCAATCGCCATTCTTCATGGAGAGCAATTTGCAGCTCGATATGAGTGGCTGGAAGTGGGAAACGTGAAGAAACAGCACGGCCGAGAGCATCCCAAAGATTTTCAATGGGATTAAGGTCGGGAGAATATGCTGGCCACGCCATACGCGCAATCCCTTCACTCTCCAGGTAGTCATCGACGATGTCAGTTCTATGGGGACGTGTGTTATCGTCCATTAAAACAAAAGTAGGGCCAACTGCTGCAGCGTGCAATCTCACAATGTCTTCCAGGACCTCATCTCGATACCGGACAGCCGTCAAAGAACCCCGTTTAAAGATGTGCAGGTCGGTGAATCTTGACTCTTTAGTAAACATGACATTGCCCCAGTCAGACACATTCCTATTGACATGTTCCCGGCACGACAGTAACCGTGCCCCTCTTGATTGGACGAATAGAGGAACACAAATTCGAGGTATCTGGGCATACAGTTCACTCATATGTAATCTTCAGCGTACAGTAGCTGCAGATATCGCCTTACCACTGGACGCTGCAACCATAGATGTCACACGTGTGGAGGTCGCTTTGCGATTCCGCTTGCCTACAATAGCAATATATCGATCTTCCGCGGGTATTGTAACCCTTGGGCGACCGGCTACGAGCCCTCGGACAACTCTCTGTGTGGTTTGGAATTGTTTCCATAAACGTGAAATTACAGAATGATGAACGCCGAAGAAAAGAGCAACATATGTGATCGACCGTCCTGCTTCAATGCGCCCCACAGCACGCCAGCGCTCAGAATCTTCCATTCGTCTTCTGGAAGTCATAGAAACACGTATGTCTTGAAAACAAATTGTACAAAAGTTTTAAACACCTTACATCAGCACTTACAATCAACTTCTGGAAACCTTCATAAAACTGGCTTCTAATAAAACTGCCTTTTTTTGCATATTTCTTGACATGAAAGCGCGAATGGCTGTTACCTAACATATTTGCATACTTCCATCTACCTCTGCAGCGAATTGCATCCTCTTCAATTCTGATTGGCTTCCAGAAATTAGCATTTTCCTCTCCGTGCTTAACTTTTGAAAGTGAGTGTAATTTAGTTTAATTGTCAATAATTTTTAACATGTGCAGTCTGAAGTTATTGCGTGAGCTTTGTAAAAATGGAGTTTCTATGGATTTCATATTTAAATTAAATATGAAAATATTAGAAATCTGGCCATAATTTAACTAATGTAATATATTTTCAAATAAAACTTATATCAGTTTAAAGATAAAAAAATTCTTTACAAGACTATCATAAAACTTCAGTAATTTAGATAAGGTACTCCTTTAAACTGGAAAGTAAGGTCCAAACTATAGCAAGTAATCATAAATGTGACTATATAAACAATGTTATTCTGAAGATTTAATACATTGAAATTACAATATTACTTATTTTTAATATAACTTATAATTTGAATACCACTGACAATTATAGGACAAATTCTATATCATACTGTAGAGGAATATTTTCTTCATAAAACCATTATAATTTTGTCATATAAGTTAAATCAATTATGGTTAAATCTTTAACTCAAAACCATATACCATGACGTTAATCAAAGGTAGGATTGTTAAATTTCCATTGCTTTAAGACTTCCAAAAATTGTATCTTCTTTTGATGACAGTTCGCAGGTTGCTGGCCGTTCGTAGGCTGTTGGCCGTTGCTGGCCCACTCGAATGCGATATCTTTGGAATCCTCTCTTAAAGGGCCTTCGAAAGATATAAAATTTAATATCCAATAGGCATTTATTCAGCTGATCAGATCAGCACTTTCAAGAACTCAAAATATAGCTTCATTCACTTTTAACGGCTAGAAAATTATTTTATCTTGGCAAGGAGTCAAGATTGCACCTATCGTTGGCAAGAGTCTTGGGCATCATACAGTGATAGTAAGACTGCTCCGTTCCACCCCCAATTTTGAAGGCGATCACTTCGGGGAGGAGGGTATAAGAGCCTATCACCCCTTTTCCCTACCACAACCTCTCGAGAAGACTTTCGGCTCGCTCTTCTCATTAGTTTGATGTTCTGCGAAGGGTACACTCGTGTTCCTCCAGACATCTCCCTGAAGTATCTCATACATAGTCAATGGAATTTAAATAAGGCGAGCACACTAACTAGTTCATTCTGGGTATATTTTCGCCTTCCAAGAACTGCTCAACAGCATGAGTCTGCGTGGTCTTCCATTAAAACAAAGCAGACAGCAATGGCATCCCAGATAACAAGCACGTGAGGGAAGGTAACTTCATCCCAATAATGATTTCCGATAAGTGAACCTCTGTCGACAATGTGGATCCCGATGTATCCATATATCATAATGTCTCCCCATGCAGGCACTCCAGAATCATCCCAATGGTCTCTTTCCCTGAAGTTAATGGTATAAAAGCGTACTGCTATCACTCTCCATATCAAATGGCGCCGAGAATCTTTTTTCAGACTGTAACGACTTCTTCGGTAAAGGAAACGTGGTTCGATTAATTAACTGTCCAGTCTTTGTGTTCTCTACACCACTGTAAACGATGCAGCCGACGGGCTGCTGTGAATAGTATAAGCGATAAGCAACGGAGGACGTGGGCACTGTCCCTTTACCAAAAGGTTAATCGGTATAGCACCACGTCCACCTATATCTAGAGCCTAAAGAGGAATTACAAGACGCCACGCGCCGGGCGCCCAAACCCAGAGCCAAATTCAACCCGGGGGCAGTCCAACAGACCAAATGCCCACGAAAGACAGTCCCAACAACCGCCCAGGCCCCACATTTATTAAATAAAATAACAAAAGCATGCAGGGCCAAAAAGGGCGAGTTTGGACAATAAGCAAAAATTTTACAAAGGTGTAATACACACAAATATAGAATATACATAAGCTAAAGTACAGTCTGATGTTGGGCAGCCCAATAATATACAATGAATAAATATAGACAGTAGAATTAGACTTAATGACAATATAACATAAAAATAGAGAACACAGTGAAATAATGAATGTAAATGATTACAGCAATACACAGAGGATATACCAAAAGAAATAAAAATAAAAGAATACAATGTAACAGAATGCAATAGCGGTACAATACACTTGATCATGTGGTATTGTGGGAAAAATATGCAATAAGGCTAATTATACGATTATGAGGAATAAAAATAACATATTTAGCCTGCATAAAAGTTAACGAATATAAGATACTATACAATACTATACAATATTACAATACAATACAAAAAAAAATAATAACATATTTAACCTGTACTAAGAGCCAACTGATATAAGATACTATACAATACTATACAATACCACAATACAATACGATACAGTAGATACAATACCACAATATAATACGATACAGTAGATGCTATACAATACTATACAATGAAAATACAAAATACATTCAGTGTTGGTGACACAAAAATACATTTAAAATTGTCATGATACCAGTGATCCTAATGCAGCAAATAAATTGATGCAGTTACCTGCATAAAAGATAACTTATATAAGATACCATACAATGCAGCAAATAAATTGATGCAGTTACCTGCATAAAAGATAACTTATATAAGATACCATACAATACTATACAATACTACAATACAATACAATACAAAAGCTAATTAAACGATTATAATGAATAAAAATTAACATATTTAACCTGTATAAAGCCAACTGATATAAGATACTATACAATACAAAACAATACCATAATACGATACGATACAGTAGATACTATACAATACTATACAATAGAAATATAAAATACGAGTACATTCAGTGTTGGTAACACAAATATACATTTAAAATTATCATGACACTTGTGATCCTTATGCAGCAAATAAATTGATGCAGACAGTTAAATGTGTTACTATACATTTGCAAAGGATGAAATATAGACTTAAGTATGCCACAAATCATGAACATATATTATACCGTGAAAAACACAAAATACATTCAATGTTGGTATAAATACAATGGATATATTTAAAACAATGGATAATGGTTGGATATATTATACAATGAAAATCTCTAGCGACCCCAATACATTCAGTGTTATTATTACACAGAGAATTAAATGTATGATATTACATGGGCAATTGATGAAAAGAAGACAGTAACAGTATAATGTATAGCCAAATATGCAAGTATATGGTATACCGATGTTTAACAGCAACTGGCAAACAATGTACCATTAATACGCCCAACTAGATATGCCAAGATATTATATACTATTATACAGTGAAAAACGCAAAATACGTTCAATGTAGATATTATCATAGTGCATTATGAGGGAATACGGACAGTTATATGTTTGATAATACATGGGCAAAAGATAAAAATAAAGACAATAACATTATTATTCATAGGTAAATATGCAGATTTAATATATTCAGATATTTAACAGCACCTGGTAAAAAATGTACCATAAGTACATTGATAGCTGCTATGGACAACAAAGAGACTATTAGGACAATACATATGCAACAGATAAATATGCAAATTCAATATATACAGATATTTAACAGCATTTGATAATAAATGTGCATATGCAAAAGATAACATTATTATTCATCGGTAAATAGGCAAATGCAAGATATACAGATACTAAACAGCACCTGGTATTAAATGTACCATAGGTACAAGGACAGCTGTTATAGACAATATTACCTGGTTGCACTTAGAAAAAGATGCTGAGAGAGAATATACAAATATTTGACTGCTGCTATACACAGCGACTTATAACAGATGGATTAAAATAGATTACAATGGTTACAAACACTTCAGAGCATAAAAGTAGATGGGTTATAATATATACAAGCAGTTGAAGAAGTTGAATCATATGTCGATATTATAAGGCACAAAGATCAAGTCCCAGATTCATCAGTTTGTCAATTAAACGGACTATCTTTTTGACTTGATGCCGTTGCTTAATCAAAAAACGACTAAAGGCAGTCCTATCCGTTGGTGGAAAAGGAATATGGAATTCAGTAGTAAGTGGACAATCGATTAGATAGTGTTCTGGATTGCCCAGTTGTCCACAACTACAGAGTGCTGAGGAAGAGAGTCCATGCCGCTGTGAATAGTATGCAACACTAGAGACGGCAGATGAGTAGGCCATCTTTAAGAAGTCTTGTGGCAACGGTAAATCTGCACACCCTGTCGGCAGGTTGCCCTATGCAAATGCTGAACAATATTGACCGCTATCTGGTTTCAATCTCCTTTTACCTGAGGGGCTATATACCAGTCATCAATTCCCTTTGCTTATCTTTGCCGACCACCTCCAACCGTTGGCATAGTTTTTACTGTCATTTAGAAGGGTTTCCAAGCTCGTAAAACAACATTTTTATACATTCCAAACTCTAGGGCAAGAGATGTCAAACTAAGCCCCTTCTTAAGCTTGACATTCATTCTACAATGTATAAAGCGTCGCACAGATTTTTTTATAACCATACTGTATGCACAATCTTACTTTCACTTGCAGAAAATTGGCTGGAAATGCGCCTTCCTTTTTTCTATATAAAATGCCTTACTCTGCGCGCGCTGACTTCTCACGTTTTGAGTGTCTTGACGTAACCCTTTGACGTCAAGGTGCTGATATTTTCATATGCATCACCTTTCGTTGAGTTGGCGTTTCATTGTAATGGTCGCAAATAGCCGTTTCTAACAATTTCATGGTTGTATGTTTAAACAAAGGAATTTGTTGTTTCTTGCACACTAGTGTGTATCATGCGAGAATGATATTTTATCATGGCACGTGGATGTAAATCGAGAATTATTTTTTCTACACTATTTTCAGCTCTGAAATCCAAATTTCTGGTGACTTTCTCGGTATTCAGTAGTATCTGAGTCTCTCTAATTAAACTGATAGAATCCATCCTGAAAGATGACATTATTGGTATGATTGGAGTTCATTAACTGAAACGCTTCAGGTTTAAAAATAATATTCGATGTGTTTCGGTTGCTGTAGATCTTTCAAGAAGCAAATATGCTTACTTCACTTTTGGAGTAAAATTACATTCTTAAGACGTTGAATGTACTTTTTGTAAATTTATTTGTATGTCTATTGAGTGCAAGCACCTTAAGGCAATGTTTTTAATTTAAATGGGTTGGTTAGATACAGGTTATTAAAAATATTTAATGGATATTTATATAAACTTAACCAAACAGTCTTTAAAATATCTCGTTTGTAAAATTACAGCAGAATAAATTAATCCTGCCTAAATTTTTCCTTAATGTTAAAATTCGAAAGTATTCTTTCTGTGGCTTATAAAATACTTCAGAAGAATTTTACATAAGATCTTAGTTTGTCATCCAGACTTGCAAAATGTCTTAACAGAATGACAGAGAAATCAGTAGTACAGTCTTAACAGTAACAGGGCAATCTATCTAAATTCTTTTGAGTGCATCTCTTAGGAGTAAAATGTCACCCATATTTATCATCATTAAAGTAGTGAAATACTATTTAATTATTTTTATAAGAATGAAATGAAAATGTCTTCATTACGTTGTAGAGACATTAGGTATATTTTGAAAGCAGGAGACTTGAAAAAGGAGCAATGCCCTCACCGGGAACCGAACCACGGACCTCTCGAATACACCTCGAGCGTGCTGACTGCTACACTACGAAGGCATGCTAAGAAGGCGGGAGAAATACCTCATAACTTTAAATAAACATATTATTCTCTGACTATGAGCTACATAAATTTTTATCTACTGCCTTGAAACATTTATTTAAAATCAATTGAATTTTAATGTTTTTCTGTATATTGCTAATAAGGAAAGCAATTTCTAGAAAAATAACAAAAATTTTTTTCTTCTGAGGATTAATATAATCAATTTTACTTTCTTAACCCAGACGTTAAAACTTCCGCATTTTTCATTTCTATAGATGTTGCCAAAAATACTAATAAGTGTAACTGCGAACAGAATGCTTTTAAAATCGTCATTTAATTGCAATACTCATTTCCGTTTGCAACACATCCTCTGAAACAGCATATCTCTTCAGATTTCGCAAAAATCCTATAGTGGCGAGGAATCTTATTTATAGAAAAAAAGCGGGAAAGTCTGCTACAGTATGATGAATGAATGATATCATGATATTTTTTCGATATTAGAGTAATCATCAGTCATCGCTCGACTTGTTTAATCAGTTACCCTCTTCACCGTAGATTCAGTATCTGATTTTGAAACGTTAAGAGAGGTAGCGACGAGCCGTTACAAAACCACTTGATGTGACTTATATAACATGTGCCAGAAAATATTTTTTGACTCTAGAAATTCTGATTAAATTCGATACAAGGGATTTATCGTTTAATATATAATAACTAATATATTTGCAAAATAGTTCCATATCGAAACGTGTACAGATTCTGATATATAAAAGCTATAACTTTGACAGATTCCAGATGATATTTAATAAACAATAAGTTACAATGGCCTGTGCTGTTACCGTTCTCGTTAGAGATACAGATGTCTTTTAATTTTAAACCTGGCTTCGATTTTTGAGTTCCCTAAATACTTGCTGAATGTATTACTGGCTAGAGAATGTATTAATGGCGAAATTTTGGTTCCTTAAATACCTGCCGAATGTATTAATGGACAACAAAATTAATGAAACCAAAGAACTATAATGAACTGAGGTACATAATGTAAGATATTTATTAAATATAGATTTTACTAGTTCTAGCGGTGTTGCAAGTGTTCATGCAGTTTACCATTTGGATGTATTATAAATTACATAGATTAAATATATTATTTATATACTGAAAAATTCAAAAGTATTCTTTCTGTGGCTTATAAAATACTTCAGAAGAATTTTACATAAGATCTTAGTTTGTCATCCAGACTTGCAAAATGTCTTAACAGAATGACAGAGAAATCAGTAGTGCATAATGATATGATTTTTATGCTGCTTGCCCCCCGAGCTAGGATAGTGGTTAGCGACTCTGATTACCACCCTGACGGGCCCGAGTTTGAATCCCGGAGAAGGCATCTATGTTTGTAAACGTAGTGTCTGCACGGCATGGGAGCATGCAAAATAGCCGAAAATCGCTTAACAGTCAAAGGGAAAGAATAGTGAAAGAACGTTCCCCCCAGAACGAGGGCAGAATAAAATTTCCTTAACATTAGTTAACATTTTCTTAACATTCCTTAATGTGTAATTAGATTCCTTAATGTGTCCTTAGTGTAATTAGAATCTATCTTCAGTTCCAGAATCTAGCAACAAGCATCAAAGTATCTGTACAGTTGTCTTCTAATTTAGAAAGATCCACGCGTTCATTAACATATATGCTTTCTCAACGTAGATTTAGATGCAGTTTGTGAAAAAATATTTTTTTTGTGATTTAATTAAACCTAAAACCATTCTTGGCAAATCTGACTAAGGCCATTTTTATATAATATATAATTAAGCTTCCCAATATACAACTATGGTCCCAGAAGATTTTTGGTTTTTTAGGGAAATGTTTACCTTAAAAAAAAAAAACACCTGTAGGTGATGTATGAACACATAGTTATTTATTTTCTCAGAGATGCTGAATATTTTCCGAGTTGATTATCTGTGTCAGTGGTCGTCATAAAAGGTTTCTCTATAATATGCAGATTTCTAAAACTAAGCTTGTAGAAACATTAGTTAATTTTTGGAAGCAGGCAAGATGAAAAATAAGCAATCGTCTTCGCCGGGAATAGAACCACGGACCTCTGAAATACCTAACATACTCCCCCTTTTAAAGGGCTACTGGGGTTTTTAGGGGACCCAGACCAAATTCTGGGTGAGGAGAATCATCATCCAACACCCTTTTAGTTCGGGCGCCACTGTAGAGACATTAGGTAATTTTTGGAAGCAGGCAAGATGAAAAAGAAGCAATCGAACCACGGGCCTCTGGAATACCGGCCCAGCGTGCAGAACCACTACACCACCAAGGCACGCTAGGAAGGCAGGAGAAATACCTTATAAGCTATTGTTTAAATGACAAGTAATTTTATATTTTATTGAAATATCCTGATTGCACATTAATCACTTGCATAAAGAAAGAAAGAGTATCACTTTACAGAGTAACAATAACTACACTTCACAAAGTAACAATAACTACACTTTACAGAGTAACAATAACTAATTTCCGCATATATCGAACTAATGCTAATTGAGTTTTTCTTACAGGCTCGGGTTCGAATCCCATGCTTGTAAATGTATAGTGTCTGCGTGGCACGGGGACCCGCAAAATAGCCAAAAGTCGCCGAACAGTCAAAAGGAAGGAATAGCCAAAAACATTTCCGCAGCCTGCTTAGGAAAACAAGAATGGAATTAAGTTTCCTTAACATATCGAATGTATGTCGAACTAATGTTAAGGATAAGCTTTATTAGGCATACAGAATGAATAGGCATTTGATTTCATGAAACATCATTTTAATTTTAATATGGTGACAAGTAACTATCCAAGTAAACTTGGCAATTCATTTATAAATTTAACATTTACTAAGAATATAACTGCAGACATCTTAAATGGTGTATCTTATTTCTCATACCATCGACCATATGTAAATACCAATGACCATCATTACATAGGAGCATCTTGAATATATGTTATATTATATATAAGTAATACAGTATATTGAATTAAAAATAAAAAAATATTCGTTCTTTTAAGTACTACGAATGAAAATTAGAACATTTTCTACATTGATAGTTTACCCAATTATTTCATTATTTTTCATGATATGTCAGTACCTTTTCTGTTAAACAAGTATGGAAGAAAGCACGCCTCTCTTTGAGCTTTGCTTTCCTTTATTTCGGCTAAATAATAATTTTCTTTTCACTGACTGAGTCACGGATTCTCAATCTGTAGAGTATCTCAATCTGTAGAATCTATGCAGAAAGGATAAGCTGTATAGGATTATAGGGGTATGAAGCCTATAAAGCTAATTGTGTTTCCCATAAGCAGATATAGTATTAAATTGTATTTCTTTTTTATTTCTAATAGCGCGAAAAAAGATATAAATACATCAAAAGTACAAATACAAACAAAACAAGAAATACCTTGCTTGTTTATTTTACAAAACGTTAAGACTCTGGAACTGATTGTGAGATTTTAAATATAGTTAAAATGTATTCCGAATTCTCTGCTGTGTTTCAAAACGCTATAGTAAAACAACTAAGATGAAATCAGCAAAAACGAACCTTGCTCTAAATACGGAAACATTTCAAGTTTTTTTTATAATAGCAGTTGGTAATAGTTACACAGTTATATCACAATTGTGGTTAATGCTACAATTACTACATGAGCATTAGGATAAAGACTTCATTGTTCAACAAAATGGAGCCCCACCTTATTTTCTGCGGGATGTGGGGGAGTACCTTAATACACAATTACTTCATCTTTAGATTGATGAGCTTCTGAAGATGACGTCCCTCTTTTGCTATGGCCCCTATGCTCACTGGGTATACCATGTGACTTGCCCCTATGGTCACCATGTGACGTTTTCTTGTGAGGCTATTTAAAAGACCGTATTTTCTTAACTCCTCTGCCACGTGATTTCGTAGAACTTTGAATTCATATGTGAAAGGATCACATGTGCTGTCAACACCGTTGATAGTACTATGTTGGATACAGTCTGACAGGAACTGGGTTATTGCACTAATGTATGCTGTGTGACCAAGGGTTAATACACAGAACGCCTGTAAAGGCTGTAAATAAAACTTAAATTGTTTCTGTATTTAGTGAAATTTTCTTTTTTTTTCTGTATTCGCTTTAGTCATTTTACTATAGATTTCTGAAACCCCGTAGGAAATTATGAATAACCCAGTAATTAAGAGTGAAATTAAAGTAATAGCTATCAAGTCACTTACTGATTACTTTACGAGTCTAAAAATATTCTTAACTTTTATTATTTTTTAACGGAAATTCAGTAGTTCTGACTTTTTGTTAGCCAAATACCCTGCTTTTCGCTAGGTGACAGAAAAATCCTCCTCATAAATGTATTTTCTTTAAGTTTTATTTTATTTATGTAATGCATTCCAAATAGTACGTAAGAAAATCCAAAAATTCTTGTTTTCGTGAGCTATTAAAAAGATATGCACAAACTTACAGTTATTATGTTTAATAAAAGTATATTATTTATATGTATATTTAGAAATAAGGTATTGTTATATTTATCAGACATAGTTAAAAAAACGGTTCTGTTGATTTTGCTTCATTACTAGGATATATAAGTTTAACATTTTAGCCCTTTCGCATTACATTAATTCAATAACGCCTTAACTGTCCTTTGCAGTAGATACATCTTAAAGTCACTAATTTAAAATCCAAAATATCTTTCTTCATCCTTTATATCCTTTCTTCATAGGGAGTGATTCTCTAACGATCGAGAACCCTTGGCTTAGCCAGTCAAAAGAAGCTTATTATTTAGCCAAAATAAAGGAATGAAAAGCGCGGAGAGAGGCGTGCTTTCTTCCATAATTGTTTAATAGAAAATCTACTGAAGTAAGATACTGGCATATCATGAAAGATAATGAAATAATTGGGTAAACTATCAATGAAGAAAATGTACTAGTTTTCATTCGTAGTACTTAAAAGAACGATTTTCTTGTATTTAATTTAATGTATTGTGTGTATATATACTTATGGCTATACTTATATATACTATTACATTATCACCTTCATGGCTATACTTATATATACTATTACATTTATTCGTTCAAAATGACGCTATGTAATCATGGTCGATGGTATTTATGTATGGTCGATGATATGAGGAATAAGATTCATAATTTAAGATGTCTACAGTTATATTCTTTGTGAAATGTTAAGCCTATAAATGAATTACCAAGTAGTACTTGGATAGCTATTTGGCACCATATTGAAATTAAAATGACGTTTCATAAAATCAAATGCCTTTTTCTTTTGCATCAATACAGCAAAAATCACTCTAACACACTGACTATCTACGAGCGACTGCCTACCAGACGACCTTGGCACTTGGCGAAATGAAATAAAATACACACCCGAACACACTGATTGTTTACACGCGGCTGTCTATCTAGACGAATTTGCCAATCATACGCAATCTCGCATGCGCACAGAGCTTTGACGTCACCAGCATTTCACAATTTTCAACGCGTTAACTGTGCTCAAATGTAGCCATTGTACTACCACCTTTATGGCCATGTACTACCTTAAATTCTTCAATAAACGTTGGACAGCCGAGGACGAGGTGCATTTACCTGCTTCCCTCTCTCTGGTAGATGCCAGTGACCCAACCTCCGTCACCTGTCACTTGTGTTTGATAATGTGCTTTTTCATCTATCTAATGACGCATTTTGATTGATTGCAACATTTGCTGTTTCGAAGATACAAGCATTCGCGGACGCCTCAAAGAGCATTTTAATTTTTGCTTTCCCATCAGAGTATTATGGAAGAAAGTAATCCATAATACTCTGATGTATATCATGGTTAAAATACACTACTGTATATTATATAAGGACAACTCAAAAAGGGCTGTATTATTGTTTATAAACGTTAAAACTGTAACAAAAGTTATTATTAACACATAAAAATCTTTAAAAAATTAAGAACGTTCAACTCCCTACTAACCGAAATAATAACGGATTCGACGTTCAGGATTACATTAAAGGCAGATAAAAAAGCAAGAAAGAGAAGTAATTCATTATTTAATTAACAGCAAAGTGTTGTCAACAATTTACACGTACTTTCAAGCAGTGTAAACAATAAATTTGCAATATATAAAATAAGCTCATTTGGCTATTTAAATTACGCGCATTCGAGGACTCGCGCTTGAACATGTTGTTCCGACTTTCTGTTTTTTCCTCTCTCCTGTTTCTCAATTAACAGTGCGCTGTTGATATTTTTATTCACATTACGCTTACATTTGGAAATGCTTAAGTTGAATGGCTAATTAAACAGAAGTTGAAAGTCTAACATACGGTCGATTTTCTGATATAGTGATGATTTTAGCAATGTTTATGCATTCTGCATTAAGTACTTTTGTAATTTGCACACTACAATACTTGCATATTCTAAATTATGAACAATTAAGTTACGGATTGCTCAGTTAGGATAAAAACAACTCCCAAAGTCTATGGCAAGTTCCCAGGAGTTTTTGTTTCCTTTTACGAATTTTTCATTAACAGCTCTATTTTATGCTGCCGGTTTGATATATGAAATATGTTCGTCTTACTGTAATAAAGAAGTTAACATTTTTCTTAAGATACAACTCGTTCAATTTGCAAGCCGGTGTTTGCCCCAGTTAGTCGTGAGAAATCTATAGAAGCTAAACAGGATGAACAAAATTCAAAAACTAAAGGCAAATAATAATAACATAAAGCCAAGACGACGAATTAAGCAATCTTGCTTTAAAAAATTGCTTCTGTTTGGTTATCAATAAAAGATCTAGAATAAAGTTCTAAACGTCGTATACTTTCAATCAAGGACTGACTCTTTACTACTTGTATTAATCTTGTATTAATACAAGGGGTGATCGAATGAAAAGGTACGAAACGACGTAAAAACGTAACAGTTAAATATTTCCATATTCCACCATGGGAGAACGTAGCGAGACATCTCGGAATGCGATTGGAGTCTCTGACTGGGATCGGAGCATGCGCGGGCGCCCGCATGCGCAGGAGAAAGCAGAGGCTCTTATCAAAAGCGGGGTCCAAATGATCCAAATGATGCGGCAGTGCGTATGAGGACAGGATGGCATTCGCGTTGCAAAATTCGACAACTGAGGAGTAGCGAGGTGTTATCCGATTTCTGACAGCGGAAGGTCACTCATCACCGGATGGTGGCAGTTTACGGAGAGAAATGTGTCTCTGACAAGTCTGTCAGAAAATGGAGTGTCCGTTTTCGTGCAGGCTGTGAAAGTGTGGGCGATGACCCGAGACCAGGCCAAGCAAACACTGTCATCACCAGCGATCTCATCGACAAGGTGGACGACCTAGTGAGAAGAGATCGGCGTGTCACATTGCGAATGTTGGCGGTGAAGGTGGGTGTCAGCTATGGAACCGTTCACGACAGGTTGCGATATCGGAAGGTGTGTGCCGCTTGTTTCCGAAGCAGCTCACCTACCAGCAAAAGGAACTGCGTATGGGGCTAGCACTGCAACATCTGTTTCAGTATCAGGAAGACGCCGCTTTCATGGAACATATCGTCACAGGTGATAAGACCTGGTGCCATCACTACGAGCCAGAGACAAAGCGGGACAGCATGTAGTGGAAGCATGCATCGTCACCTCCCCCTAAAAAGTTCAAAGCCGTGCCGTTAGCAGGCAAGGTGTTGCTCACCGTCTTTTTTGACGTTCAAGGTCCGCTACTTGTGGAATTCCTCGAGCACAGGAAAACCATTAACTCCGATGTGTGCTGTGAGACACTCCTACGCCTACGCAGGTCCATCAAGAACAAAAGACAGAGGCTGCTCTTAGAGGGTGGGGTTCTGCTCAGTGATAACGCGCGTCCATACGTCTCCAGAGTCACACACATGGAACTGGCCAAATTCAAGTGGGAGACGTTGGACCATCCGCCCTACAGTCCAGACATGTCGCCCTGCGATTTCTATGTGTTTGGTCCACTGAAGAAGCACCTGAAAGGGAAGCGCTTCAACTTGGACGACGTACTCAAGGACGCTATGAAGGGCTGGGTCTCGCCACGGCCACAGGAATTCTGGGAACAAGGAATCCTGCGGCTTGTTCATCAGAGGAATCGTTGTGCTCAAGCCTATGGTGTATATTTTGATTAAAGTCTACATTTGTACCCACCGTGTCGTTTCGTACCTTTTCATTTGATCACCCCTTGTATGTTATTCCTGAATAACGCGAAACACTATGAAATAATTTGAAAGGCTAATTCTTATACACTAATGTTTATATGGAAATGTGTATATAATGAACATTTCATTTATTTTTAGAAGAACTGTTAGTAAAATAATCTAAAATTTAACTATTTATTGCTGCAAAAAGCAGTTATTTCACTTCTTAATGCCTACTATCCGATAAAATGAATTATCGGTATAACAGTTATTAGGTATTTGCTTCCTTCTTAGCAAGCATTCGTGTTGCAGTGGTCTGCACGCTCAGCGCGTAATTGAGAGGTCCGCGGTTCGATTCCCGGCGAAGGCGTTGCATATTTTTCATCTTGCCTGCTTCCAAAAAATACCTAATGTCTCTACAAATGCATTTGTTGTGAGGTTACTACTAATTATAAGGATGATGAAAAAAGGGTAAATTTATTGTTTAATAATCTAAATCTCTGTTCTGGAACTTAATCAAGTTTTCTATGCAAAACATACTAATTTTATATCTCGAAATTTATTTTTCCAAATATCTGCTGAGCCCACCAGCGGCCGAGCGGTAAAGTCGCTGAACACTGGTAGTTCGGTCCGAGGTTCGAATCCCGCGAACGGGCTGGCTGCATGGGTGTTTTCGTGGTTTTCCCCATGTGTAACGTGTATACGAGCCAGTTTCCCTTAGAAAGTCCTCCACGAAAGGCATCCCTCCCCTTAGGCAGATAGCCCTAGTGTGCTTTGCCGTAATTAAATACATCACCACACCACACCACACCGCACCAAATATCTGCTTTTCTTATTTATATTCATGAAATTCTGCGAAGCTATAAAATTATTTTCACAGTATTCTTATTTATCAAAATTAAAATTATCGTTATTTTAGATTGCTAAATTTAGTAGAAAATATCAACTCAAATCCTTTGATTCTAGTATTATAGCTAGAATAAAAATTCTACTTTGCTTCTAGAAAGATGATTGTACAGTTATGAACTGAGATCAGTTGAGAAGATTTTACTTCTATGATACGCATGTCAAATATTATTATTATTTACGTATTCCGCTCTAAGGCACTACACCGAAAGCAGGAATGCCTTAATAAAGGACTTTCTAAGGAAACTGGCTTATATTAATACATTACACATAAGGAAAACCCCGAAAACTCCCACGCAGCCAGTCCGTTCGTGAAATTCGAACCTCGGACCGAACTATGTGTTCAGGGACTTTAACGCTCGGCCGCTAGTGGGCTTATGCATGTAATAGAGAGCAGATTTATCCTGAGCTTCCTGGAAAGCAAGAAATAATTAAACATGATGTCGTCCAAACATTTCCAAAGGTACTGAAACCTGCTGAAGATGTTATTAATCTCATCAATTATTCAAGTTGCATTACGGCTTTTACAGGTATCAAACGGATGAAAATCAATGAAATAATGCATTTAAGCAATGAAACATTTATTCCAGTGTTAACACTCACGTATGTAAATATTATTATAATTCTTTCGTTCTTCTTTTCTAAAACATGCCTCTTAATTTGAAGTATTTGTTTGCTAAAATTCAAAGATAGATGAACATAAAAAGTTCATGAGTGCTGATTTAAGCAATTAAGAAATAAATGGTTCATTGATGAACGTATCGAATTTTTTTTTCACATCAAAGGAAATGCAGAGTCATCAGCTTCAAATCTCTGCAGCCGTCACCACTTAACGTAGAAAAACATTTATTTTTTCAGATAATGAAATAAATGCACTTTACTCGCAACAGCTGGACACTCACAAGCGCACATCTTCTTAACACTCAGTGATATTTCTCTTTTTAATAACTGCTACTCTCAGCATTATTTTGTTTATTTTATTTTATTTCAGCCTGCAGGTGCAGAATTGCTATCATACTTTTCACATAACTTAAATAACACGCTTGTTGATTTTCCATTTGATGCGCTTCTAAGTGCTCACATTGGAGTCTTTTATACATATCTTTGTGTTTCCAGAATTCAAGTATCAGATAACAGCCTATTCAGGGAAAGTCCAAATCAGCTCGCAGACTGAATTATTCTCAGCCGGTGGTACATGTACTACTGGTGGTACACAAAAGAAAAATAGGTGGTACGCAAAAGAAACAAAGTATTTTTAACAATTAAATTCAAAAATTAAATAACCTAACATCCTTCTTCTCTCATACGCATTAATTTAGGCGATATGAGTTTTGTTCATATCGCTCATAGACTTTAGCAAAATAATCCGTTTTTATTTTCACAAATATTCTTTCAGCCATAGATAGACAAAACAAAATTTGCCATAAATGATATTTTCAAAAGGAGTAATAGAAATGGATGTTGTATTTAATAGGAAATTAAAACAAGTTCCTGTAAAAAGAAAATATTACCTCGTTAATTCTTTTACAGTTGATCGATTTATTAGCATGTCTGTACTTTATATCCCCACCATTTCCGGGCTTACTCTATTTTTAGTTAGAATAATTTTTTTATGTCGATTCGCTGTCTCTAACAAGATTTATTTTGTTGCTTTGTATTCCTTACATTTCTAAGTGATTTCAGAATATCGTCGTTTGTTTTTGAAGTACTCATAATATACTTTGCATTTAAATATTTGTGAAAAAATAATAAAACACACCTAGATCTTCAAAATGGAAAAATGGCTAGGATTGGCTAAGTGGAAAAATGATGATTCACAGGTGATGGATCTAGCACAATCTACTAGCACTAAAAATATTAAAAAGGAAACAAAAATTGTTAATAGGAAAAATAAAAAAAACTAAACTCAGTTGCCCAAACAACCCTAATGGGCCAAGGCTTGCAGTGCCCCGAAAACTGCTTTTTTGAACTTGGGTCTCGGGGTGCGTAAGCATATGCCCTGAACGAGCGGTCAGCTTGTCGCAGGATCCCCAGTGTTTAGTACCCAAGAGAACTTGGTACTTACCCAAGGGATGGAAATCAAGGGATGAAAGAGTGAGTCGACCTTGCCCAGCCCGGGTTCGAACTCCGGATCTGGGTTGTTGCTGCGTGATGCGCTAGCCACTGCGCCACCGGGCCTTTTATAGAAAATATAATGAAAGTTATTTATCATTTGGGTTTACTTGGAATGTAGATGAAATCACCCTCAAGCTCAAAGTGTTGTTCGTGGTGAGCTATTATCCAATCAACGTATGAATCCATCGCTTTTTCAAATACATCTTGAATCTAAGCATGCCAGTTTAAAGCATAAATATGAAAAGTATTTAAGAGGAAATTATCGGAATTCAAAAATCTTAAACAAGTAATGAAAGACTTTGTTACTTCAAGTGAAGAAGCTTTGCAAGCTGATTACCTAGTAAGCCTAAGAATTGTCAAGACTGGGTAGGCTCACACTATTGAAGAAAATCTTATGTTACCAGCAGCAGCTAAAGATATCGTTTTAACATTATGCAACGAAAAAGCGACTATGAACTTAATGATGCTTCGTTATCGCATGATACAGTAAGTCGACGAACTCATGAAGTGGCAGATTCCATTAAAGAGACACATATTCAAAAAATAGAACGCAGTCAGTATTTAGCATTGCAATTGGACGAAAGTACTGTTTTAATGAACTGTGGTCAATTATTCGTTTACATACGCTTCGAAGAAGATAAATGAATTGCCAGAGGGTATTTATTTTGTGAAAATTTTCATTGTAGAACAACTGCAAATGAAATTTTCAAAGTAATTTACAATTTTATGTCTGAGAATGACATTCCTTGGAATACGTGCATTGCCGTATACAGGGATAGAGCTCGGGCTTTAACAGGAAAACATTCCGGTTTTATTTTGCAAAATAAATTTGCAAGTCTCATCTAAAACTAAATTTACTCACTGTTCTATTCATCGTGAAGCTATATTAGCCAAAACAATCCCCAAAACCTGAAAATCGTTTTGAATTAAGCTGTGAAAATTGTTACTTTTATTAAAAGTCGAGCTTTAAATTCAAGAATATTTGCGATTTCGTGCCAAGGTATGGGCAGTGAACATCAAACGCTTTTGTTACATTCCCAATGTAAGGTGATTATCCAGAGACAACATTTTAAATCGTCTTTTTGAACTTTGATCAGAAATTAAAATTTTCTACTATATTTCATAATTTGAACAGGAAAATTGTTTATTTAGTTAATTATGGCTGGTGGTTTAGCATATTTATTTGATATTTTTGGAACGATAGAGGAATTATATTTAGGATTACGAAGACCAAGTGTTAAATTGTTTACCATTAGAGATTAAATAAACGCAATGATTAAAAACTTGGGCTATGAATCAAAGAATTGAATAGTAATATTTTTGTTTTTTACTACTTTTAGAAAGTTTTCTAACAGAAAATAATTTTAAAAAAAGAATTAGAATTCGACATTAAAAATCATTGTTTCCCATTGATAAATAATTTCAACGTGTATTTTCCCGAGGATTATGAAAAAGAGAATTGGATTAGAAATCCATTTTGTTCAAATATACCTGAAATCTTGAGAAGAAAAAGAGGTATTGATAGAAATTTCCTGTGCTCTTACTGAAGATTTCAAAAAGAGTACACTTGTTTTTTGGCTTAACCAGAAAAAAAATTAAATTATTTCAAATAAAGCTATTAAATTTTTATTTCCTTTTCTCGCAGCCTATTTGTGGGAACAAGGATTTTCTTCCATGTTATATTTGAAAAATAAATACAGAACAAAATTAAAAGTGGATTCTAATTTACGATTAAAACTAAGTGAAATAAGAACAGACAAAAGGAAACTGATCTCTCTTAAACAGGCCCAAATTTCACACTAAAATTTAGAATAAAAGAATTATAACTTATATTTTGATAATTCATATAGTAGCCAATTTTTAATTTAATAATTTTATGTGTGCATGTTTAATACAAATAGCCAATAAGTTGTGCAATTGGCAAAATACACTTGTTATAACATTTCTATTGTGAAACTGAAAAATTATCATTGTAAAAAGAGATTGTACTAAAGTTTTTTTTTATTTTTGTTTAGATGGTACACTTTAATCAAAAGGTTGAGAACTACTGATCTCAGACTTTCAGCTACAAATATCCCTGATCCGTCAACAACATATCATTGAATACGTAACTGATCTACTTCTGATATGAAAGAAAATTGCTGTTTTAGGAAATGGATGGGAGTAAAGTAATTATTAAAACATATTAAATGTCTTTCTGTGCATTTCTGTGGAAATCCAACTATGGTCTTGGGTATAGTTTTCGAATTATTAGCTCAATGAGGCATTAATCCAGAATGGTCTTGAAACGGCGTTTGGGATCGAATTACTAAAAGCATTGAATCAATTTTTCAAATTGTTGCCACCAAATATTTTATTGCTCTGTATTTTATTTAAAGAAATTAAATAATGAAGAATCCGCATAAATGTATGTGTATTTAACGCATTGGGAAAAACAGTGGTACATAGAGCCATCAAATTTTGAATACGGTAATCCTCCACACGAATATGGACATCTGGAAACCCGAATTTGGAATTTGTTTTATTACCTACTTCATATTTGGTAAACTTTTAACGGATGTTTGATTAACAAACTGAAAGATTTCAAAATGAGCAGTCGTAACACTGTACGAATAAACATTTTCCTGTGTGTGCAAATGAAAAAAAAAAAAAAAAAACGCTCCTTCGGGCGTTGTATAAAATCTTTTTCAGAATTTGTTTTTTATTTTCATTTTGTCTTTTACCTTTGGACGACCCAGGATTTGGTTTAACCTAATTAACGGATGTTTGATTAACAAACTGAAAGATTTCAAAATGAGCAGTCGTAACACTGTACGAATAAACATTTTTCTGTGTGTGTAAATGAAAAAAAAAAAAAAACGCTCCTTCGGGCGTTGTATAAAATCTCTTTCAGAATTTTTTTTTTGTTTGTTTTCATTTTGTCTTTTACCTTTGGACCACCCAAGATTTGGTTTAACCTTTTCGTTCATAAGTAACATATATCGATAAGAAAAGAAACATTCCGTAGCAATTGTTGTCAGGAATATTGATAAATGCCAAAGATCTATAACTATATTTTTAAGAAAAAAAAAGAAACTCCAAATTATATATATATATAACTCGTCCTGCAGAGAAGAGGAAATTTAGGAACTCGACTGAAGTTTCTTTTTAATTTGTCCAAAACGTACGATAATCTAATTTTTATTCGAAGGTCACGTTTTCAACTTTATAAGTGGCTGACTTGCTAATGGACGAATTTATTCAAGGAATTATAAACACACCTACCTCTACATTCAAAAGAACACTTGAAAACTTCAGACTTATCGATAAATGCAAGAATCTGACTGGAAATTATCTAGCCTTGGCCGGAAATAATTTTCAGTGGTTGTTTTGAGAAAATCAAAGGAACTGATTATTTGATGGCATGGATTTCAGTAACATTTTATTTAAAGTTCCATTTTATTAAAGTCAGCTGTAATAAAATTTCTTCACCTATTGATTTTCATCAAATGCAAAAAGACATTATAGGGTTTATAATAAAACATGAGAAAAAACATCTGATTAGTTATATAAATGAAAATATTAGTAAATTTCACAAAGAAAGAATTACGAAGAACGTTTGGATATATTGTAACTGAGACTATTAAAATCTGTCGAAAGTAAAGTGGGTTTGAGAGCTTTGACATACTGCCATCGTGTGCAGGAAGAGTATTCCAAATATAGATTACGTTTACAGTCGAATAAAATACAAAATTAAAAGCTTTCCGGCAGTTCCTCAAGAATGAAACATTCTTACTTTAACATTACATAAATTTTACTTGGAACTGACAAAAGGTTTATCGTCATTGCGAATAATCATTGTTACCTAAAACTCTTCAAATAGATACAGAAGAACATATACTTCAAGCAAAAGTATGATTAATAGTGCAACTCTAATCACACAAATGAAAAGTTTCAATTGACAACTATATACTTCCAAAACATAGCAGCTAATATAAAAGGGCTCAAAAGATTTTAAGGCCTAGTATACATGTATAAAACTAGCTTATTCAGGCTTAAGTGTGTTTAAATTGGCTTCAGCGCGTTCAATGCTGTTTAAATTACCCAGATTCATCTCTGTAACGTAAACCCCTCAAGTGGCGCTTCAGTTAAGGAAGTAGCAAAACGTTTTTCTGATCTGGTGAATACGACAGATAAGAAAGCAGCTGAAATTGGTATTTTTGAAAGAATCTGGAAAAATGTCAAAAGCAATAATTTTCTCCTGAGCTTGACGTGGTGTTTTCCTTTGTGTCCAGTTTAAGGATCCTAAGTTTTACTAACGTTTATTTTATTTTAAATCTTTACTATCACTTCTTATTTTCTACTTCCGGCCAGAATTAAAAGCTTTAACTTATTTATGCAATTTGTCTTGCGAACGCCAAGTACTTAAGTTGTGGCTTTTTGCCAAGCAAGAGAGAGGAAGGAGCTATTAGAAGCAGGCCGCTTGCCATAGTAGTTTTACTCGTTTGCTGGTTGCCTTCAAGGCCAGAGGTTTAATCCTCTTGATAATTTTAAACGTATCGTAGTTTTAGCAGCTCTCTGTACTACATACGGATTTTTGTTAAATAACGGCCAATCGTGAAGTTAGGCACTTGTATATTAATCCAAAGTTAGTTTTAGTTATAGTTTTAGTTAGTATTTTTATATTCTTACGTTTAGACCACAAGTAGTTGGTCTCTGTATTCCGAAGTTCCGGAAAGCTCTGTAAAGATAGAAAAATAAAGGGTTTCGTATACCCTTCCTGAGTGTATTGTCTACTTCACAATTTATTGAACATAGCTTGAGTAAGCTCCCTGTTCCGAGTCAGGACAGTTCATGTTTCCAAAGCAAGTAAAGAGGAACACAAGTCCTGATACAGTTACCTTAGGAAATTGGCATAATGAACACTTACCCTCATAATGCTAGCTGGTATGTTATTGATGAGCAGCAGCATGTTATTGATGAGCTTGAAAGCGAAAGCAGTTGTGGTTTTATATTAGTCAATCGACACCTGAAATTGACATTGACACCTGAAAATCAGCAAGTTACAAGAAAACTTATAAACTAAGTTACCATCAGCCAACAGGAACAGCAATTCAAAAGATTAGAAATATTCTTATGCTATAAAGAAATTACGCAATGATAGAAATAAAAGTTTGATTATGCCTTATGAAACACTGGATTTTTTCAAATTGTTGCGAGTGTACGGGTTCGTAATAGATTAAATACACACAGAACCTTTGATAGCTAGGTATAATTTATTTTTCCAAAAGAAAATTTCACAGTTCTGGAGCTTTCCATAAAAATACACGTACAACTCTTCACAAATCAGAAGTTACACTTCAAACGACTATGAACGTTAAACACAATGCAATGCAAAGCGCATCTAAAGAACGAAGCTCACACGGAGATATCTGAATAGTCCGAACTGACGATGAACTAAACATCTCCTGAGACAAGATGCTCTCTTCTGGCTTATGTAGCTTTCCCGCAGCCGCTGAGAAATCTGTACCTCCTTTTTTCGAAATTATTGTGATGTATGCGCAGGTAAAAGTTACACATAAGGGTCGGATACGGTTCCAGTTACATATACAAATTAATTACATTTATTCAATCACAATACCAATTACAATTATGCATGGATCAAAACAAAATGTCGCCAAATGGTCGTCAAGTTTTGCAACTTTTGGCTATTTTTTGCCAAATTTGGTGACAAAATAAGCTGCCGAAAACGTCTCCAGCTTGGCAATATCTCATCAATTTAGAGAGAGAGTTATTTACCCAGTGTTAAATAGACTTGCCCTTGTAATTCATTTTCCAGCAGAATTATGCAGAAAATACTGTTTCACGTATAATTTCACTAAAATTGATTACATATATGCAAAATTCGTAACACTATCACTCCAAAACACTATTCTTCCAATTTTATCCTTAAAACCACTCTTAAGGTAATTTCCCACTTCTGACTCCAAAAATGTTATGTTCACCTCTTTGTGGAATGGGCTGATAATCAAAACTCTACACAATAAATATCATAAATATTTTACTCTTACTCCAACGTACAAACTGAAAACACAACTCGCTTATATATCTTTAGAACACAATTACAATAAAAATAACCGCGTGTTGCCACATCTCTGAAACACAATCACAGAAAACTTCATTCATTTAAAAGGAGAAATAAATTATTTTTAGCTTTATACGAATAGCAGGAGCGCGCCCTTTCGGCGAGCAATGGATGGCGTAACACACTGGGCCATCATGACCCCGTCATCAGCTCAATTAGAAATATAAACTGAAATATAATGCAACACATAAAAATTAAACAAACTGTAAATATAATTATAAAACATGGAAGAAATAATTCAATCAGTCATTTATAGGAAGTCTGACCAGTTTATGTATTGGTCTTTTGCTTTCACCCGACACAGTTTTTAACTTGACTGACATTATTCTTTGGTCAGTTCCCTTGTAAGTGCAAATTGCCATCTTCAACTTTTGCCATCTTCGACTTAAGTGGCGGCAAGTTCTCATCCTTGATTAGCACCAAGTCATTCACACATAAATCGGCACTGGAAAGTTTCCACTTGTTGCGCACTTGCAACTGAGTCAAGTACTCTTATAACCACGATTTCCAAAACGATTGGGAAATTTGTGTGACTAAATTTCACCTTTCCCGAATGGGAATTTTCTCATTTGTTACATCAGGCTCAGAAACACTTTTTAACTCGGAGCTGATGATAAATGTAATGACAGAAAAATCATTTGGGTCCTCAGAAGCAGCCACTAAAGAACATGAGATAAGTATGGCTTCAATCGCCACTAGATACGCTGAAAATTCTTCTTGTGAGAGGATCTGCGATCCTATAACACATCTCATGTGAAACTTCATGGATTTAACGGCAGGCCTTCCATAGGCCTCCAAAATGAGGGGCTGGTGGAACATTCATTGTCTATTTAACGCTTTCGTTGGTCAAGTAAGTACTGTTACGTTTTTCTTCTGACACCAGTTGTTACATTATTTTCTTCCTTTACGTTCGTTAGGGGTTTCTAGATTTGGAGTGCATAACGACGAACCTTGATGAAGTAGCGAAACACACTTTATTTAGCCAATATTAATCAGGACAGCTCCAAAGTCACAGTTTACAGTTCTCGAAGATCTACTAGGAACACGCTGGAACAATCAGCGACACAGCCTTCACACTGTCAGGCTTTCACCTCCAACGACCACTCATCTCTATCAGGATTCCAATTCAACCCTAGGATTTTCAGCTGTTGAACTCCCACTATCTCACTGTCACTAAGTCCATTTTCTATCCACAATTTTTTTAATTCTCTACTGTTCGACCTCAGTTTACTCAAATTAAATTGAGGAAGTTGCCGGAGGACTTGCAGAAAAAGTGGATAACGTGGTGTTACGAAATTGAAAAATTAATAGACGTTACAATTCCGAGATATTGTTTTCTGGATTGTGAGGATGAGCAATCGGAAGTACATGTGTTTTGCGATGCTTCACCAAGTGAACTGTTGTTTATTTTAGATATTGGGAGAATAATGGAAATTACAGAGTATCTTTTATAATGTCGAAGAGTAGAGTGTAACCGTTAAAGAAACTAATGCTGCCACTCTTGGAACTAATGGCCATGGTAATAGGTGCTAGAGTGGGAAATTACTTTAAGAATGTTTTCAAGGATAAAATTGGGAAAATATTGTTTTGGAGTGATTCTTGTATATTGCGTTGCATTGGGTGAAGGGAAGTGCGAAGAGATGCGTGTTTCCAACCGGGTTGAATAATCGCGTTGGCAACAGTTCGTTGCCAACCGGGTTGTGGAAATTGAAGAACGATCGAGTCCAAGTGATTGGTATTACTGTCCGTCTAACGATAATCCCGCAGATTTGTTTACTAGTGGAATCTCGGCTAAGAAGTTGGTACTTAATGAAAAATGGTGGTCAGGTCCAATTTGGCTTCGAAAACGTTTTGAGCGTTGGACTAAACAGTGGGTTAGAGGGTTACCAAATGTATACAGTGCGGAAATACTAAGAGAGCAAAGAAACAATTATGTCAAATGTTTTGTAGTTGAGTTGGAATTAGTTGAGCAGCTTTGCCACTATCTTAACGATATTCAGTAATGAAAAGTGCTGTATACATCACACAGGAATAATTGTATGTAATAGGTTTTGATAATGTGATTTATTTTTGTTTGCCACTTTGGTCATATCATTACTTGGTTTGTCATCGCAGGATAATTAAAACATTTTTGGAATCCAAAGTTATTCATATTTTATCTTATGAAATTAAGATTTTGTGTTACTTATGAGATCTTCCGTTAGAGTTCGATCACAGGAAATTTCTATCAACTGCTCTTTTTTTTTCGCGACATAAAATTTCAGGTAAATTTGAACAAAATGGATTTCTAACCCAATTTTCGTTTTCATAATCCTCAGGAAAATACATGTTGAAATGATTTATCAATGCAAAACAATGATTTTTAATGTCGAATGCGAATTCTTTATTTTCAAATTATTTTCTGTTAGGAAACATTCTAAAAGTGATGAAAAGCTTAAAATATTTAAGTTAAAGCTTAAAATGTTTATGTTTATTTTCTCTCTAATGGTAAAAAAATTAACACATTGTCCTTGTAATCTTAAATTTAATACATTTAGCTTTAAAAAATATCAGCTAAATATGCTAAAAGCACCAACCATAATTCACTATATAAACATTTTTGAAATTCAAATTTTGAATCACAGAGAAAAACTTTAATTTCTTATTGAAGTTAAAAAAGACGATTTAAAACTTTGCTCCTGAATACCCACATTACTTCGGAATATAGGAAAAGCGTTTCGTATTAACTGCCCATTTCTTGGCATAAAATCGTAAATATTCTTGAATTTAAAGCTCGACTTTTAATAAAATGAACAATTTTCACAGCTTAATTCAAAACGATTTTCAGGTTTTCGAGGATTGTTTCGGCTAGTAAAGCTTCATTTTGAATTCACCAGTGAGTAAATTCAGTTTCAGATGCGACTTTTTTTATTTGAGAAGTAACGCAGGAATGTTTTCCTGTTAAAAACCCAAGCTCTGTGACTGCATACGGAAATACACTTATTCCAAGTAGTTTCAAGCCGTTCTCAGACACAAAATTGTCAATTACTTTGAAAATTACATTTGCTTTTCTCTATCTTGAATAGATTCGCAAAATAAATACCTTTTGGGATTTCGTTTATCTTTTTCGAAACGTATGTAAACTAAGAATTGAACAAAGTTAATTATATCGGTATTTCCATCCAACTGCAATGCAAAATTCACACTGTGGTTTATTTCTGAATAGTTGTGTCTTTTATGGAATTTTCCATTTCATGAATTCTTTGACTTCATAACGGAATAATTTGACATTTGATAACGGAATAATTTCAATAACCGCTTTTTCATTGAATAATGTTAAAATGATATCCTTAGATTCTGGTAATGTAAGGTTTTCTCCAAAAGTGCGAGTTTGCCCAATCTTGGCAATTTTTAGGCTTACTAGCTTCCAAAGCTTTTTTGCTTGACGTTACTAGTTTGCTTGACGTTACTAGAAAACCCTTTCGTTACTAGTTTACTACTTTTGAAATCCGATAATTTCCTTTTAAAATATTATTCAGATTTTTCGTTTAAATTGGCTTTCTTAGATTCAAAGTGTCTCTTAAGAAATGATAATTTCATACTTTGATTCGATAACTGTTCACGGCAAACAACACATTGATGCTGAGGCTCCATTTCATCCCCATTCCAAGTAAACCAAATGATAAATACCGTATTTATGCGAATCTAATGCGCATCCCCATTTTAAAACTTTAAATAATAAAAAAATTGTTTGTCGGCGAATGTAATGCGCATCAATGATATGAGGAATTTATTGAATCTTATTTTATACAACAATGGATTTGTGTATAAACTATCAATTAATGGTATGATAATTTTATTTAAATTTAGATACCATATTTTATACAACAATGGATTTATACATAAAGTAGCAGAACATAGAATTAACCTATTAGTGGACTATTGTCATGTGAAACAATCATTGTTAATTAGCACTACCGTATATACGGTACCTATAGTAAAATATGAACATAAAATAAATCGTAACATTTCTATCTAGCTAACAGTTTCTACAATCAGTGATTAATAGTAAACGTCTTTATTCACTAATGTTTTCATCACTGGAATCCTTGCCGCTCTCTTCGTCAGAAGCAGATTCATTTCTTCTTTCCTCATCATCGTCATCGTCATCCTCGGCGCTCCAGAGCACGTCATCGTCACTGCCATTCAATGAATTTGAAATGCAGCATTTCTTGAAAGATTTCACAATCATTGCTGCTTCGATGCTTTTCCAGGCAGCAGAAACCCAGTGTGCAACAATGTGCGGTGCAGCACGCTTAATTTTTCCTGTCGGGGTCAATACACGGTTTGGCTCACAAAACCATTTTTCGTACTCCGCCTGAACGTACCCTTTAAAAGGTTTATTTATACTAACGTCCAGGGGTTGTAACACAGACGTCATCCCTCCAGGAATGATAACAAGATCACTGCCTAGGCTGTGCATCTTCTTTTTTACGTCGTCGGTGAGATGACCACGAAATGCGTCCAGACAAAGCATTGATGGTGGATTAGAGAGCCCACCGGGACGGCGTTTCCATACATTTCGGAGCCAATCCGAGCATAATTGATTCCGTCATCCACCCCTTCTCTTGGTTTCGAATCAGGACATCATCTGGGAACAGCTTTTCATTCTTAGGGGTTTTAGGGCATGTTTTCCGTTTGAAGATTAAGAAAGGGGGAAGTTTGCACCCGTCTGCTGTTATTGCCAGCATCACTGTTACGCGTTGTTTTTCACATCCCGAAGTTTTGATGATAACTTCCTTAGTCCCCTTCTCCGTAATGGTGTAGTTACGAGGCATATCAAACCAAATTGCCGTCTCGTCAGCGTTGCCAATTTGCCCCATTGAGAAATTCTTTTCCTTCCGAAGTGTGATGACATACCGCTGAAATGTTAGTAGTTTTCCCTCATAATCTGCAGGAAGCTTTTGGCATATTGTTGTACGGCGTCTTAGAGATAAACCCATCCGCTTCATAAATCGATCCACCCATCCACGGCTAGCCTTAAACTCTTGTTTCGGTATTCCAAGATCTTCAGCCTCCTCTTTTGCTTTATTTCTTATGGTGTCACTAGTCACAGGTTGTCGATTCTTCCTCCTTTCACGTAAAAATTCCAAAACTTTTTCTTCAATTTTAGGGTGTCTTCCTTTGCGAGGGCCAGTGAATTTCTTTCTACTAGCTTTAGTTGCAAACAGTGCCAATTTCTGTTGCCGCCACAAGCGAACATTGCTCTCAGCTACGTTTAACTCTCTCCCTGCCTTTCTATTGCCATTTTTTTCAGCATAAAGAATTACTTTACGTTTGAAAGTAGCGTCATATGACATTCTTCTCTGTTTGCCCTCCATTTCGTGACTACGTACTCTGCAGTTTGTATCCTCTATGCAATAATGTGTCAACGATAAATGTAACGGTAAATGTAGTCGAGAAATTTGGTTGACATCATCGGCGAACTTTGCACTCGAATCTATTGCGCACCCCAATTTTGAATACTACATTTGGCCAAAAACAATGCGCATTAGATTCGCGTAAATATGGTAACTTTCATTATATTTTCTATAAACAATTTTTCTTTCCTTTTGAATATTCTTAGAACTAGTCGATTGTCCCGTATCCATCATCTGTGAATTATCACTTTTCCGCTTAGTCAATCCTAACCATTTTTCCATCTTGAAAATCTAGGCTTGTTTTATTATTTTTTCACAAGCATTTAAATGCAAAATATATTATGAGATCTTCAAAAACAAACGACGATGTCCTGAAATCGCGTAGAGAAAGATAAGGAATAGAAAGCAACAAGAAAACAAATACATGTTGTTAGGGACAGCAAATCGACGCAAAAAGTAATTCTAACTGAAAACAGAGTAATGTAATCATGATTCTAATTGAAAATAGAGATACATGAGACCGGAAATCACCCCGATATAAAGCGTAAACATGCTAATAAATTGATCAGCTCTAAAAGAATTAATGAGATACTATTATATTTTTATAGGAACTTATTTTTATTTCATATTTAATAAAATATCCATTTCTATTACTCCTTTTAGAAACAAGACAAATTTTGTTACGTCTACGTCTAAAAGAATACTTGTGGAAAAAAAACGGATTATTTTGATTATGTCTACGTGCGGCTATTGACCTTGAACAAAGCTCAGATGGCATAAATTTGCGAGTGTTAGACAGAAAACTTAAACAGGATGTTAGAGTATTTAATTTTTGAATTTAATCGTTAAAAATACTTTTTTTCTTTGCATACCACCTATTTTACTCCTGCGTACCACAGCTTGAGAATCCCTGGTTTAAAATAAAAGCGATTTATTAGACATCAACCAAACGGTAGCAGAAACTTTGAATTTCAGTAGAAACGAACCTACGCTAACTTGCGGATAACCATAATTCACGCTCTTATTAACCCTTTCGCCGTCATCATCTGTCCGCGAAAATTTCCCCCCAGCGGCCGTCTGTTTTTCGTAGCGTGTAATGTTGTTTTCTCTGTACATCATAAATTTGTAGTGGATAAATCTCAATGAATATTAAGTAAAATTATAAGGAAATAAAGCATAATGGAAAAATAGTAATATCTCTGCTTATTTCTAACAGCAGGATAATTTGATAATATCTGATTCAGGCGCTCCACTCCCCATTTTGTTGTTGCGATCTTTTACAATTATTAGTTTTTTACAGTTCTTTTCCGTGTTCCAAAATCAATCATCGAGTTATTATGGACGATACTCATCAAACGTATATCGTTCTTGTCTATCCAATTCACAACTTCATTTTTTCTCTTTTTCTGCTGAGTAGACGTTGAAGCCATCTCTCACTCTCTTGTTTCTTATGTAAAATGGCGCGAATATTCATAAAACCTGGGGCAAATTCAATTAGAAATAGAATTCCTGATTAGTGCTACCCTCTAGGAGGTAACAGAACAAACAAAAATAAAAACCCAAGCAAATAAACATTTAGAAAGCGTTTCAAACGTTTAAAAGTTTTAAAATGTAGAAGAACGCTTGAAGCGCATTATGGCCGCCCTGCGGAAGTTTCACTTGAACGCGCTAGACGCGATACGGATGACGAAGAGGTTAAACTGCATTCAAAATCATGTTTAACTAATGTTAACGAATAACATATTTAACTAATAATTGGGGTAGAGTCATGCATGACTCCTAATTATTAGACCTATCAACGTAAAATCCAATAAGAAACCTTTCTGAGAAATACTTTCTTTCCCAAAATAAGAAAGAAGACTTCTGAGAAGTAGGAAATCTTCCTCTGACTGGTTCCTAAGCACGAGAGAGCTAGCTATTCTATTCCTTCCTGCCTAGAGTAGTAAAATATTGCGGTTACGTATGTGAAACGGATCGTTGAACGCAAATGTCGCCATTAAAAGCCTCCCTTTCAAACTCGTGCTGGAAGAAATGCGTTTCTCAGAAATTTTTTTTATTTTGTACCTCGTCAATAGATCTAATAAAACCGTAAGTGTTTTCAAAGTAATAGCGGCTAGCAGAAGCTTAATCCAGTGATTTAGAATTAAACGGCAGGGAAACTAATTCAAGTAACAGTCAGCCTATGCTGCCAAATTCTTTCAAGAAACTTTAGAAATCTGAGCTTATTTATGCTCTGACTAATTTGCATTTTGGCAGAAGCTGACGAATCTAAAGCCTAAATAAATAGACTGCTGTTTTAATTAACATAACAAATTGTTGATTCCTATGATTCAAGCAAGTAATATAAAAAACGTTTCTTAAAGGCAATTCCTACTAATGAGAATTTTTGCTACGTAATGGGACATTACATCAGCTCCATTTAACTTTATAAAACTATAATTCTTTAATTCCATACACTTTAAAAATTTTTAGAACTCTGTCTTATTGTTGCCACTTATTTTTGTTTAACATTACAATCCCATTTATCACAGTCAGGTACGATTATTTATAACTAGAAAGCCCGGCGGTCTTGCGAAATGATCGCTGTTCTAGATATTATAAATTGTAATTAAAAGGATTTGTGCAAAGTTATCTGCTACTTCAAACTGAATTACCCAGATCAGGCAGCGAGGACGCCCCTTTGCTTACTGCCCCACGGGGTTTTCCTCTTCTACTTGCTTAATTGCTTAAAGTAGAGTGTAATGAAGGAAACCAATGGCGGTACATTTCTTAAGAGCCACGCTAGCTCAATCAATAAAGGTGATTTAAATAATAAAATGTTAATTCACATGTCAAATATCTCTTTGTGCACAACATTCTTGTGTAGATCTTTCCATCATTTTTAAGCTCGCCTTGCATCAATTATTTTAAATTTTACATCTGTTCTTTCAAGATCTCTTGAACAGGCAACATAAACTTGACCGTGTCCAAATGCAGGCTCAGGTAAAAAAATGCCAACACGCTTAAGCGTTTGGCACCGCGACTTATGGATGGTCATAGCAAAGGCAAGTTTTACAGGAAATTGTCTACGTCTCAACTGAAACGGCAACCCTGTGCCCTGGCAACTTCGCCCCATTGGCTAGTATAGTTACTCAAGCAACCAATAAACTATCGGCAACAAACAGACATTTAAGCCGCATATATATATATGAGGTGAAGTAACTTTTCTCCTCTGAAACGGCTGCTTCCCGGGCCTAGCAAAGCACGCCGTGCATTTCGCAGGTCCGTGGCACGCCATTTTTACCATTCGCGTTTTCTTGGGACTTTAATTAGCCGAGATATTAATTAAAAACTAATATTTCCCTACGTTTTCCCGACATTTTCCACTTTCTTTCTTGGGTTTTCCCTATTAAAGGGATTTGGCTACGTGCCAAATTCTTTTTTCTTGAATATCTACGGAACGGCGTCGAGTTGAAATTCGAGACGCGTATCCTCGGATTCTAAAAACTTCTCCGAATCCATCGATACCGTTCTCATCTTCGTACGACTTTAATCGGTTAAGATATTAATTAAAAACTGCGGAAACGTTAATTTCTGCGCTAATTTTTCTGAGTGGCAACAATAAACAATCGGCGACACACACTTTAGTCGCTTATATATATAAAAAGATTTGTTATAAAATTAATTTTTACAACACGTGAGAATTCCTTATAAACGGTCATAATTTTTAAGTCTTAATATGTGAAATTTTAAATATATGAAATTTAAATTTTTATCACCTTTAATATGTAAAAAACTGTATTAACATCAAGTGTCATCTACTACAAGTTAAAAAAAGTGTATTTGAACTTGAGTGGATGAATAAAATGTATTTTATTAACGATTGAAAATTTGAACAAGATATAGGGAGAATGTGAGCTAATAGTAGGAATTTAAAAATAAAGGTGTTTTTTAACACGAGTGATAAAAGCAGCTATCTCAGAGATTTTTTTTTTTACATATTAAGTTGTGTTTACATTACATACTTGTGTTTTTAAAGACTGCTGATTTTTTAATCTAATGCAAAATATTAAAAGTAAATTTTTCAGTGATTCAAAAGATAACCCATTCTGATATTCGTTATAGATATGATTTAAATATAAAGAATGTAAACTATAGACTGCGTCCATTAGCCGAAAATGCTTGAAAATTTACAATCTTTAGGTAATCAGGATCTGTTATCACTCCAATAACAACACTTCATGCAGCTTTTACTGGAACGATTTAAGGTCGCGTGCTTGTTTAAAGATGCAAAATATACAAAGAATAAATTATAAGAACAAGTGTACTGGTAGAAAAGTGGATTGACGACATGTAAAAGAATATGTAGTTGTATCTAGTAGTCTGTCGTTTAGGTCGGAAAACAGCATCGTGTCTTTGGGAAAATGTTGAGAAATTTAAGTAAAGGACCTGCATATTAGTAGACGTAATCTTATCATTTCTCTAGAGCTGTTGAGAGAAGACCTTCAACTGCAGAGGTCAAATCCTGCGAAAAATCGCCTTCGTTGCTGTTGTGGACTCTGGATCTCAGGGGTCACCCATAAAACGGGATAGTGATTACGAATTCGCCACAAGCATTCTTGGGTCAGCTCTGTGTGGAGCGACTTTACTGAAGGAATGCAGTTGCTGTGAATTCGCATCTACCATGGCTTCTCATCGAAAGTTAGTATTATTGTGTGCCTTCGTCGTCAGTGCAGTTGCAGGTATGTGGATGATTTGAAAGTTTGTTCTTAAAAAAGTTTTTTTTCAATTCCCCAAAGAACAGCTTGAGTAAAAATAAACTGGAGGAAATGGTTTCAATATTACATTCTAAAACCTAACGGAATAATAAGAAATTAAATCTAACAGCTAATGTTTTTAATGGATTGAAATATACTTACTGCAACACCTGAGCAATCGAAAATAGCTAAAACAGGCCAGCTAAACCACTGAAAGTATTTTACCAATTTATTTGGAACGCTCTTCTGTTTAAAAATCTGTGAAATCTTTACAGTTAATTAATTCAATTAAATTTGGTAGAATTACGCATTTCATTGAAAATTCGATTTTTTTTTTTTTTTTTTGAAATTTTTTGGAAAAAAATAATGATAATACATCGACTATCAAATATTTCTGAAACCTAAAAAATGTGGCAAATTTTAACTTTCGGGAGCTCTTGTATACTAATAACGAGAATAACAAATGATTTGTGGTTACAGCACATATACATGTCCATGCTTTATTTTTATATAATAATTAAACAAAAGAATTTTAATTAATTTTTGTATTCTATTAAGCCTAATTAATATTTCTAAGTACAGCTTTTAAAGATATTACAAAGTTGTACTTGAAGATTTTCATAAATAGATAACTTTCTAGGGTAAGAATATCTGAAATGTCTCGTTATTTTTAATTGATTACCTGTTAGTATTTCTACGAAGTTAATGCACGAAATCAGTACAGACTGCAGTTCTAGTTGAGCATTATATTCTTTGTTCCAAATTTTATGTCAAAAAAAGTTTCTGAATATAAGAATACAGGTCTAAAATCCTAATCGAAAGCATTTAAAATATTGTTTAGAAATGTTATTCGAGTACTACGAGATAAATGAAATTTTTCCATGTGTAGTTAAGAATGAAGAGCAATATAAACTTGATGAGTAAAGAAAATTACTTCAATTGTATATTGAATTTTTTATTTATTACTGTATAAGGAACTACCGTAATCCCCGCATATGCTTTCCGGCGGAAATTGGTTGCACCTCCAGTTATAATCTGTTACATAAAATAAAAACTTCAAGGACATTTTATGCCACTCGATTTTCCTTGTAACCATGGGAACTGTAGCTGCAGCAGATATTTTAAGTCGCCTATTATTTTTTCCTCCATTTTCATTTAACGTGTTTCTGCGTCACGGTAAACGAGCGATAGAAGCCTCACTTGAACTCCAGTCTCAGGTGAAGTGGGGAAAATAATTGCTGTACGTCGGTGATGACGCATTAGCATCGCAAACGGAGGGGCCAGCAACGACCTTGAAGTGCCTGTTTTAAAATAACAGACTATAGTGATTCAAAGACTCGTGCTTTGAAGCCAGACATAATTGAATTTTTTCTGTTTCCATACCAAAAGCTTTAACGATTTCTGGCATGGCTTCCGAAATAAAAATGTAGTGAACCGTATTTCAACATCACCTAGATTTGTGGACTGGGTCCCTTGCTTCTTTTTAGTCATCTTTAAGTTAGAGAAGATGTAAGAAATTATTGCATTTCAGGTGCATTTTCTTGATGTATAAGAAGTTAGAGAGTCCAGCTAACAAGTTAATAAAGAGCCGGTAGTTAAAAGTACTACTTCACAATATTAATTTAGAAGGAAAACATAATGTAAAAAATTCATTATTCTTTTAAAGTAATTGAGATGCCTTTCTTAAGGGTAATACGATTGTGATTTTTTAACCGACTTCGTTCAAAAAGCCGCTAAAAATCTCATTTTTATTTTATTTAACTGTTTTAAAATCCACATTCGTAGCTAATATAACCAACTTTTCTTTTCTTGATATGATGATTAGAAGTGGAAATTACAGCAGATTTTCTGAAAAACGACAAACCGGAAGTTATTGTCTACCACACCTGAAGTCAATGTTTTAAAGGGCAAATTAACGATGCTGTTTTACCCCCTTTTTTATGATATTTTTAACTAAATAATTTTATTATTTCAATAAGTCTGGAGAATCTGGCAAAGCGTTTTTCTTATGAATTTTCTTGTTTTCGTTTGGTAACGTGAATAATTGCGTGTGTATATCATGAAACGTTAACTTTCAAACTTTTTAAATACGATTTTTGATTTTTGATAGTTTATAGATAGATCGAAATATAGTTCTTTTAAACTGCTAAGAATATAAATAATTTTATATCACTGGGGAACTTCTGAATTTATGTATATGTATCCTTGGACTCATCTCCCAATCATCTCAAGAAATTTCAAATCGAAGGCGCCGCAGCGAAAAAGAAACTCAATCAATGTTAATTTAAACAGAAATAAAAGTACATTTCTGGATAGATATTCGTCAATTAAATGAGTACTATGAGTATTATGGTATTTAAAAAATGACATTAAGTAGAAAAATACGGTATTTGTTAATGTATAGATTTTACGCGAAACTTTTTTATCTCTTATATACTCGCAAATGCAATTTGGTTATTTTAAATGGCTGAGAACAACTGCAATAGATAGAAATTTCTCATCTCAGATTATTGACTATATGTTTAAAATAGTACCTATTCCAGTAAGAAGATTTTTTCTCCTTCAGTTTCTACTTCGGTCTGAACTATACTGCAATTTTCTACTGTTATATTCTTCTACTTCAATTTGCATTTACAATTCAATCCTTCTTCCTTTCTTTCCTGTTGCCAGTTGTTGGTATAACTTTTGTTCCTGTTGATAAAATATAGAATCCGATTTTTAAGTCGCAATATTTGACACAAATTATCGGGAATTCATAGTATTTAATATATTTTAGTCAAATCAAAAGTGCCCATAAATTTTGCGTGAAAGATTTTGAAGTTAATTTAAAATGAAATAAACAAATAAATCATTTATTACTGTTGGTCTGCAAAATATAAATTTAATTTTATCTTCCCGCAAAATCATATTTCAGCTTCCTTAGTTAATAAATTATATTTTTGAGGATTTCAATAGCCATAAAAATTTCTACAGATATCATGTCTAGTCAGTGATTAAAATTCTAATCCATAATTCTTTTCAGCCTATGAAGGCATCGGCTCTTTATCTGCTTCCATTTTTCATGCCTAGATGGCATTACTTGTCTCGTTTCCTTTCATTATTTTACTTATTTCCTTTATCACAGAGGGTGTGATTGTTAGTTACTGTTAAGTTCTTAAAATTTCGCTGACACTTTTTTCCTCTTTGTAATATTGTCCTTCATTTAGCTGTAGCTGAAGAAGCACATTACGTTCAGTCACTCAAAGATTTTTCGATAATGTGTGATTGAAGCCAAATAATGCTGTTTTACGTATATACGTAATTAAAATCCTTTAATAATTTAACTAATCTGCTTATTTCATAATTATATAATGTCTTTTGAAATCAGAAATCTGTTTTAATAATAATATATATTAGAAAGGAAAACATTGCAAAGATTATCGCATCAAATTAAGTTACATTGAACTAGGTTCCAGAGAAAATGCTCGAATTACACAGAATATCTCTTGATTAAAATTCTTGATTAATTCTTTATGAACTATTTAAGGAACACAAAATCTTAATTGTTTAAGTCTTATAAAATCAGATATCAATTAAAGTCTTTGAAAAATTTTCAGTAAAATAATACATTTATTGAATCTCAATCACAATGAAGGAAATAAAAGAATTAGTGTTATGCATCAGGTTTGTTCGTCAGCAGAATGCATTTAGATGCATAAGGAGATTAATTTCCGATTATTCTTACGTATGCCGTTATTTTCCTAAATTTTGATTTAGTTTATCCTTAGAAATAAATTAAATGCTTAATATACATGCAGAAAGAAACATATACAGACTGAACGGAGTAAAGAAATCTGCAAGTGGTCAGTAATACAGGCGATTAAAACTAATCATAAATAAAAAAAATACCGCAAATAAATGTGTATTATTATTATTAACGTGTTAATTTGATCAATATTATAAAAGATAAGAAAATTTATGACTAGGAAATATACCAAGATTTAAATGCCAGGGGTGACATAGAGAGGCTGTTACAACATTCTTTACATGATTTTGCTTTACTATAAAAAAAAAATCTGTTCCTTGTGCGACTTATTAAGTTATACGCATTTTTTGCCGCATTTCATTTAAACTCATTTCTTCGAATTTCATTAGAGATATATTTCACATTCAATTAATTCAGTTCTCAGGTAAAAATATATATAAAACCGAAAAATATCTCCATAAAAAATTTTTAAATATAGGCAAACATAAAACATCAAATACAGTTAAAACAATTAAAAAAATCTGATGTGTACACCACATGACTTCCTTGCACGGAATATTAAATTATACTAATTTTTTGCTGAATTTCATTTAAACTTATTTTCTCGAATTTCTCGAAACTCTTATCTCGAATCTAGAAATAAGAGTATCTCATTCAGTTTCAGTTAATTCAGTTCTCACTTCGCGGCAAGGCAAAAATACGTAAAACATCAGAATATCTTTATCAAAATTTAAAAAAAGATAGAAAAATATAAAACACCAAATACAGTTAAAACAATTAAAAAGAATTTTTACAATTAAAATTACTGTTTCTACGGATAAACAAGCAATTCGGCCAGCGAAAAGAAGGCAGATTTTTCCGTGCACAAAACTGAAAGTTTACTTTGGGTTCCCATTCGGCAAAAAGACACTGAAGGTGCAAAATCTGACTTAATTCACTACTCTGCTAGGTTTCAAAAGCAGCTATGGTAAAAACATTAGGCTTATCCGCATTTAAAGAACTTGTTGATAATTCTACAATTGATTCGAATTGATTGTTTTACAACTATTCCATGCAGGTTAACTAAACGTATAAAAATCTTCACCGGAAATAAGAGCAACATTCCGCGAAACAACATTCAATCATTTTTAAAGCAAAAAGGGCACAATTTACCAAAAGAATAAAAAAAAATTGAGATCACGGAGCCGAGAAACAGAGTGATATATATATATACTTTTGGTGAAGCCGATTGCAACAAAAAAGGGATGTGCAAAGCTACATGTTGTAGCAGTCCTATACAAAATTTCAATGTTCTAAGGCTACTTGTTTTTGAGTTACGTGAGATATATATATACATACGTATGTACGTACAAAAGACGTCACGAAAAAAAATTTCAACTGAATCCATTTTAAATCCTTTTTGCAAACAGTTTTGGGAAAAAGAGTTCTTTATTCTGTTCTTACGTACAGATGTCGCGCAAAAAACATTGTTAAATTGTATTCGATAGCGGTCAAAATGGATATTTTCTTTGAAATACGATACTCGAACATTTTCGTGATTACAATACTTCCTTTACTTCGCACAAGGAAGTAAAAACAGTTTTTACAATTCAAAGTAGAGTTCCTGAGCAAAAACAAGGAATTTCGCTGGCCGGAAAGAAGGCAGAGTTTTCGGTGCACAAAACTGAAAGTTTACTTTTGGTCCCACTCGGCAAAAAGACACTGAAGGTGCAGAAACTGATTTAATTCACTATTCTGCTAAGTTATAAATGTAAACGAATGTTATTTCTGAGTTAGGCTTAACCGCATGTAAACAACTTTTAAATTATTAATAATTCTACAACTATTGCATGCAGATTAATTAAAGGTATAGAAACTTTAGCGCGAACATGAAAACAACGTAATTCAATCATTTTTATAGCAAAAAATGCACAATTTACTAACCTAGAAGAATAAAAACCGATGAGATCACCAAGCGGTCTAACAGAGCATATATATATATATATATATATATATATAAATTATCTTCTGCTGCTTGACAGTTTTGTTTTCATGCAAACTAGCTGTTTTAAGAAACAGTGGTTGGAAGGCTATGTCTGTGCTCTTTTCGAAGATAATTATTCGCATCAAGTTATTAAAAAGCTTTGCGGAAGCCATAGGTTTTCGATATCTAAAGCTACGCTAGGCATTGTTGTCGACAAGAAAGGAAAAAAAGTCTTAGTCTGATCTTAAGTGGAAACATTGTCGAAATACATGTCCAAGGAAATAACGGAATGAATTTTAATGTTAAAAATTTGGCAAATCAAATGTCAGTTGTAAAATTATTAAAATGCTTAGTGACAGCAGCAGTAATTAATGCTGAATTAAATCCTAAACAGGCGAAAAGACATAACGTGCGTCATCTTTGTCCGGAACAAACTTTATGAGAACATTTATCCGGGCAAAAATGGAAAAATGTTATCATAATAGATGAATCATGGATGTATTTAAATGACTGCAATAAAATGAGATCCTTTGTTATCATCAAAGAGGAGAAAAAAATTTTTAAAAATGGTTCAAAGGATCTAAAAAAAAAAAATTTCAAAGGGATTTATGATTGTTGCTGGTTTTTCATGTAGCGGTAAATTAAAAATAAAGAGAGCGGAGAAAAATGTTAAGATCAATTTCACATATTATCAGAAACATATCTGGTGTTTAGATTTCATATATGAAATACCTATTCTTGAACCACAGTGCCGTCAATCAGTAAAACTGCATCAAGACAAAGAAAGCGGCCACGAGTCAAAATCCACTGTCAAATACCAGAAAGAAATGGAACGAGAAACGGGTGTTAAGCCTCTACACTTGATACCCGTACTAAATATTGTGATGTACCATTCAGGTATTTTTGTGATTTCGGGTTTTTAAAAAACGAATTGTCCAAACTTCGACGTACAACCCTCCTTGGGTGTCCGCCGATAACATCGCGGCAAAAAGATCACGGGCGAAAACGTCGCGGAGAAAACAACGCAAGGTAAAAACGTCGTGCTACAAAACATCGTGGGAGAAAACATCGCAGTTCTAAAACATCGTGGTACAAAACATCGACGTCGAAAATAAAGCGGTTAAAAAACTTCGCAGTTTAAAAACATCGTCGTCGAAAACATCGTGGTAAAAAATAAAGTATCTATAAATCATTGCATGACGATAACATCGCAGACATGCCTTTTTTTTCAGGTTTTAATAATTGTAAAGGTATATTCTCATAATGATTTGCGAGCGCGAGATGTAAAGAAGGATAATTTTTACTTTCACATTTTTTATTAACTAATAAATTTTTGCTGAAAAAGTAAGAAGGAAACTTAAGCATAGAAAACTAAATGCAACTTATAGATTATACTTTTCGTGAAAAATTACCAGTAAAAACTTTATAAAAAATGATTTATTAATGGCATTTGTTAGTTAACTATGTCGGTTAGTTAACTATGTTCGTTAACTTTGTTAGTTAAGTGCTATAAGTTGCATTAATTTTCTATGCTTAAGTTTCCTTCTTGTTTTCTCCGCAAAAATTTATTAGTTAATAAAAAATATTAAATTTATCCTTCTTATCATCTTGCGCTCACAAATCATTATGGGAATATCCATTTACAGTTATTAAGTCTGAAAAAAGCATGTCTGCGATGTTATCGTCATACGATGATTTGTAGATACTTTATTTTTTACCACGATACTTTCGACGACAATGTTTTTAAACTGCGAAATTTTTGAACCGCTTTATTTTCGACGACGATGTTTTTAAACTGCGAAATTTTTGAGCCGCTTTATTTTCGACGACGATGTTTTGTACCACGAACCACGATGTTTTAGAACTGTGATGTTTATGTTTTCTCTTTGCTATGTTTTCTCCCATGATGTTTTGTAGCACGACGTTTTCGCCTTGCGTTGTTTTCTCCGCGACGTTTTCGTCCGCGATGTTTTTGCCGCGATGTTTTCGGCTGTAACCCCCTCCTTGGACTTTGGAAAGCCGTTCAAGAGGAATGATATAAAATATCTCTTCCGGCACTACAAAGGTTCTAGTGTTTTTGAAATTACAATGTAAAAAGATAGTGAAGAATAAGGATTATCAAACAGAACATTTAAAACACAAAATATTTAGGTAAAGTACATCTGTGAATGCAAGGACATTCGTCTAAAAATGTGCGAATAGCCTCTGGGAAGTGGTATTTGTTGTAGAACCAAAGAAAATGATCCAGTTAAAAGAAACTTTTAAATCTGTTTGAATTTTGATGCTGATATTTTTTTTATTTGAAAACATACAGAATCCCCGTGCGCCACGGATACTTACAGAAGTTAATTAAAACATTTAAAAATGCATCCATAAATAAAGCGAACAAAGCAGAGAACAGCAGTCTGGACTTCCCGAAAACAGATAAATTCACTAGCCAAGTCACTTCGAACATTTTCAAATCGTTCTGCAAGCATAATCTAGGGCCATCAAATGTAGGGGCATGAGAAAAGCAAATGTTCCACATCCTGAGGTACTCTTTTTGAATATTCACATAAATTGTTTGCTCGTAGATAAAAACGAAACAGGTAACTTCCAAATTTACCGTGACCAGATAAAAACTGAAAAACTTTAAAATTTATAGAGTGGAAAGACTAGGAAGATGACTGATATTTGAATCAGTTTTTTAAAACATGAAGATTTTAACAATTAAAATTTGTAATTTTTCATATCAGTCTGTTTGTAAACATTTAACTTGAAAACATGAAAAAAAAAGTATTTAAAAAACATAAAAATCTGAAAAGTTTCACACTTTAACAATCGCCCAAAAGGATTTGTTAAGGATTTTCATACTCTAGTCCACAAATTCGCTATTACACTCAATCCTGCTAACACATTTTTTTTGTCTGTTAAAATATAAGACATTTAAGGCGTAATTGAAAGTATACTTGACATGTATTCGAGAGGCCAAAGACTCAAGTTTCTCAAGTTTTCTTTCCTGCTTCAAAATAACCTAATGATTCTATAAATGTTATTATTTAGCACCACTTTTATTAAGCATTATCTCACGTGCGCCATATACAATTCAACAGCAAAGTTATAAATATTTTAAAATGAGCATAACAGCATACGTTTAGAATATCTGATGCAGTGTTAGATGTTGGCACACTTTTTATATTTTTTCAGTATTTTCTCAGTTCTTATCAATTTTCAGTTTATTTAGTAATAGGGCTTACGAAACCTTTTTGTCTTTTAATTATTAACGTTTTGCCTATTAACTTTATTTACTAAAACCTTTCCCAGGTGCCTGGAACATATATGTCCCGCACTTTCACTACTTTAAATGTGGTTCAAGAAGTTTCAGTAAACTATGGAGATTTAAAATTTACTCCTTAATATGGAGTAGGAAGTGCACGACCCTGTAGATTTGTTTTACTGCCTATTTCATTTAAAATACCTAACTAAATGGCCATGATAATTTCGACATCGGCCCCTTTAGCCCAAGAAAAAATAGCATATTCTTCGCACTTGCGCCCCATAAAATTCAATTCAACAGCAAAATCACAAAACAGTTCAAAATGGCGCATCTTTAGAATTTCCTATATACACCCTCGCGTCGTGGAGATAAAAGTGTTTCATTCCCTACAGTATTGGCACTGCTCGCTTTCAGATTGTTGAGTCTGTTAAGCAAAAACGTTCATTAAACTTTTGCAAAATATGAAATATATAATTCGAAATTCATATTTCGGGCTTCCAGGTGCACAGTTTTGAATGGAGGACCACGTTATTAAAAATTTGATGGCTTTAAGTACAGCCGTTTCTTCATACATAACATTCAGATTTTCTGTAAAGGGAAAACAGGGTGATATTTTTTGGTGGCAACAATTTGAAAAGTGATTCGCCATTTATAGCGGGAGACGCAAAATTCCGTTTCGAGATTCGGATTAACTCACTTTTGGGCTTTAAAGAATCTACTTCTTCATTTAAAAGAGATTTCTAAACACTTTTAGCAGCCAGTTATTTATTTACGTAAATAAAGATGTGAAGACTTTTAAAAGGAAGTCCTTCTTATAGAGTCGTGTTAAAAGAAAGGCTTCATATTTATGCCTCACATGCAAAGAACTTCCAAAACTAACAAGTAGCTAGCTAGTATTTTTTACAAAGAATAGAAAACTCGTGCTATTATCATTCAGTCATATTTTTCCCATTCACTTATTCGTTCGGGGAAAAATTTGAACAAAGAAAGCTTAAATACACAAACTAAAGCACAACAATCTTGAGTAATGATCAATTTATAATTCTCTTTATAAAAGGTATTCCACATTATTTGATGCAAAATTATTTTTATATTATTATAATTCTAGCTCTAGTATTATTCTGGTTTGACAACTATAAATCGAACAGCTCATGCAAATTGTAATTTTTTAAATTCCGAATCTGACATAAAATATATTATTTATAAAATTTATAAATGCGCAGAAAATTGACTTGTATTATTACACTATGGAAATTAATGCATCTCACTAATGGAAATGGAAGAGATTGACAGAATGATTAATAAGAGGTAGTCGCATAATAAAGCAAGTAAAATATTTTTAAGTATTTGGTGGTGAATTTTGTGAAGAATTTTAGTACAAATATACAGTGGATGGACAAAAATATGGAAACACCTTGTGAAATGCATGTTTGAAAAGAAAGATTAGATTGATTTTAATGAAATATGTAGGTGGCGCTGGCGTTTTTGACTACTGACGCCACCTATACAACTTCGTAAATGTGCTAAACAGTTCAGTTGTTGTCGGAGTACTGTTATGTGAGGTTGTCATTGCATTATGTCAGAGTTAACAGACTTCGAACGTGGGCAAATTGTTGGAGCACGTATGGTAGGTGCTTCCGTAAGCAAGGTAGCCGAGGTGTTTAGTGTTTCAAGAGGTACTGTATCGAAGATTTATTTCCGCATACTTGAAAAGCGGAAAAACATCATCTGCTAAATCACAGCGCGGACGAAAGTATGTCCTGAGTGATCGTGACAGAGGATCATTAAGGGCAATTGTGACGAAACATAAGAAGACCACAGCTGCAAAAGTTACTGCTGAAATGAATGTTGTGTTACGGAACCCTGTGAGTACCAAAACAATTAGAAGCGAGCTTCATAAACAGGGAATTGCTGGCCGTGCTGCAATTGAGAAGCCACTCATCAGTGATGCTAATGCCCGTAACAGGAAAAGGTGGTGTTTAAGTCATAAAGCCTGGACTATAGAGCAGTGGAAGCGAGTAATATGGTCTGATGAGTCTTCTTTCACATTGTTTCCCACTTCTGGCCGAGTTTACGTCTGGAGAACGCCATCTCAAGCCTATAATACAGACTGCTTGTTGTCAAGAGTGAAACATGGCGGGGGTTCTGTTATGGTTTGGGCAGCCTTATCGTGGTTCTCTGCTAGCCCCATGATTACTGTGTCAGGGCACAATACTGCCAAGACTTATGTGAACATTTTGGCCGATCAAGTTCATCCCATGGTACAAACTTTGTTCCCCGATGGTGATGGTGTCTTCCAAGACGACAAAGCCCCTGTTCACACAGCTCACATTGTCCAGGACTGATTTTCTAAGCACGAGGATGCGTTGTTCCATCTCCCCTGGACACCATAGTCACCAGACCTGAATATTATCGAACCTTTGTGGTCTACATTGGAACGGAAAGTGCGTTCTCGTTATCCACCGCCAACATCGTTATCTGAACTTGCCACCGTTTTGCAGGAAGAATGGTATAATATTCCCTTGGCAAACATACAGGAACTGTATTTATCCATTCCAGAAGACTGCAAGCTGTTTTAGATGCCAACGGGTTTCCTACACCATATTAAGCAAAGAAACATGTTTTTTTAAAGGTGTTTCCATATTTTTGTCCAACCCCTGTATAACATCATTGCTGGTTATTGCTTGAAACACAATTTTACTAGCTCAGATGAAGAGCTTGACGTTGCATATAGCATGAAAGTACGATCCGTAGAGACGGAAGTGAAGTGAAAGGAAGAGCGTGACTCTTTGCCACATCGGTATGAGAAAAGCGTCTGTGATCGTGTATCGTGGTGGAGCACAAGCATTTAACCATTGTTAGGCTTTAGACTGTCTTTGGATTTGCTCCTAGGCAAGTGGCGGTGTATGGAGAATAAGCGTTAAGATATGCTTCCACTGAACGGTGATGGAATGAAGCTGGTTCGAACTGGTAAATAACTTAAAAGGTGCAGGGAACATAATTTGAAAAGTGCCGCCCAGACAGTATAGTGGTTCGAGGAGCTTGACTGCGATACCAAAGGGCCAGGTTCGAATCTCGGAGAAAACATGGATGTAACGTTGTCTGTCCCTTCATAGGATGGTAGCGGTCGCCGCCTATTAGGTCCTTCCACAAAAAAATAGCCACCACTTCTGGCCTTAGTAATGGCCAATGTCGTTATAGGCAAGTACTCACCATTGAGGGAAAAAATAATGGGAGAAGTCAAATCTGTGTGGAGCCTACTGGCGCGAATCAGAGAAGATGAACTCCTGGAAGGCAAGCAAGCTCTTCCAGAGGAAGGGAGAAACCTCAGGCGTCACGTGACTGTCGTGGACCATTAAACGAGCTATACAACTGGAAGCTCAGTGATTGGCTCCCGTCTGATCCGTGGGAAGTTGGAGCCCTGAAGTGGTATAATTTTATGGAGACAATAGTAGAAGTGGTTAACTCTTTCGCATCGAGAGACGACCAAATCTGTTTTCAACAAACATCGAAAACGCCCGTGTTTACGAATTTGTCTTAGAATAGTTTTCCTTTCCCCCTGCGGTTTCATCCATTGTGTGCAGTTTCACCTTAGGGCCGGATTGCACCGGCGACGTCAATAGCTTTCCGTATTTCTCCTTTATTTGCTTCAAAAGAATGATTGACATGTCTTTTAATAACTCGCGAAACCAATGAGCCATACACTAACGTGGAGGGGAAAGAACTAGGTAGAAAATAAACGAGGCGTTGGGGTGGTTTGCCGTTGCCTGAATGAATGAGCGTTACGGGCGACTTCGATGTGAAAGAGTTAAATAATTGCGTTTGTCACTGATAGCGGATTGCGCGGCAAAAACATTGAATGCACACAAATGTAAAAGAATGCTGGGAAAAACTGAGGATAAAAGGAAGAAGAATTTTTATAACTTGCATCATTAAGTTTAGATTCCTTACTAAATCTGACGCCATTGAATTGCATTAAATCACTAAACTTCGAACGTGGAGTTTCAAGAAAGCCTCATGTAACTCAATTTACTAACCCATTGATCAATGATAAATCACATTAAAGCGAAACCACATTAACTGAATATTATAAACAATAGGCGTAGTTGTAATTCATTCAACAATCTAGTTTTTCAGAGTTACTATTTTACACTAAAAGCAAATACATATGCTTGAAGAGTGCTCATTGTTTTTATATTCTCGTGCTAATTGCGGTATTTGAGATCGTTTGATCTAGACATTTTGGTGAACTTCAAACCTTGATTCTGTTTCAGGATCAGTCTCAAGCCAAATTAGAGAATCATATTAATTCAGCATGATTGAAAATTAGCTCAAATTATTTTACAAGTAGTTCCAAATGTATTCTTGTTTTCGAACTGTTAACCTCTTCTTCATATGCAGATTTTCTTATAGAAATATATTATTCTTAGTTTTTTTGAAAAGGAATTGACGCGCTAGTTCTCACACTTTCATTAGCCAAATTATTGAATTCTTTCTCAGCTGTGCCGACTTCATGAAATATATTTCCATTCTCCATTGATAAATGTTTGAAATACCTACAAAAAGTTCCGTGTATGAAAGAATTGCGCTTATAAAGCAATTATCGCACAAAGCGGGATATGATATTATTTCACTCATCATATTAACTGATTATTATCGCGCATACCGATTTTACGTTAGGCGGGATTTTCTTGTATTTCCTTAGTAAGATTTACTAAACGTTGGATAAGTAAGTTGGATACGTAAATGGAACAATTCTCTTTTCCGATCTAATTTCATAAAATCTAAAGACAAAGGAAACCGCGCACTCTCTGTTATGAAATAAGTTATTTTAGAATATATTCCCTGAACTAAATTCTGAAACTAAACTCATGCTTAAGACGTTAACCAGAAAGAAGGATTCAACTAAATTTCAATAACCTTCAACATGCTGACGAAATGTTGCTTAATGTTTATCCTGATATGGAACGAAGCTTCAAAATCCGACAAAATCTTGATAAAGAGAGCGACAGCTATCGCAAGTTGCATAACAAGAACTACGTCGAGCCTTATTCAACTATCGCAAACTACATGAGGAAATAAAAAAAAAAAAAAAAAAAAGAAAGAAACTGAGTACTAATCTTTTACTTAATTTTGTAAGAAACAGCTAAATTAAACAACCAGACATTAAAAATCATTTACATTAATGATTAACAATAAGCATTTTACGATTCTATTATTTAGAACCTGATGTTCAAAAATTTACACGCTAAGTAGTGGAGGAAATAAAACAATTACCGTGGTTTACCACATTAACGTGAACTATGAGTTAATTAGTCTCGTTAAACGAGACTTTTCTGCAGGTTAATCAACTGCTTTTCAAAATTAATGGTATTTTAACGTTTTATCGGAAATTTTTACAAATGTCTGCAGCGACAAACGGCATAGTATTAGCAAAATAATCACATTAATTTATAAATAATTATCAGAAAAAGCTATATCCCGCGAACGGGCTGGCTGCATGGGTGTTTTCGTGGTTTTCCCCATGTGTAACGTGTATACGAGCCAGTTTCCTTTAAAGAGTCCTCCACGAAGGCATCCCTCCCTTAAGGCAGATAGCCCTCGAGTGCTTTTCCGTAATCTAATAAACCAAACCAATCTAATAAACCAAACCAAACCATAAAAAGCTATATCGTGCTGACTGATTCACGCGCATATCGAGTAACTTTTGCCAAATGTTAAATTATTACCATATTATATTCAACCAAATTTTAACTGCATGTGAAAATCAATTTATTATTCAGCATTTAATTATTTCTGAAACTTTTATGCTTGCTATTTATTAATGCTTAAGTTCACCGAAAGAAATCGTAGTGGATCACCATGTTATAAGTAGCCCTGTAATTTTTTTTTAACATTCTAAGTTCACTTGTTATTATTAAATTGCCAATTGATAAGGAAATATTCTAACTTTTTTTTTGCTAAGCACAACAGCCTGATAATTTAACATAACTTAAGTTAAATCCTGTTGTATATCTGTTGCTCAACGCTGACCACAGCTACACGTTTGGAACTACTGGTGTTATAACCTAGCTCAAACTGATTTGCAGGTATCGCAAATGCTGAAAACAAATTACGTATTTTTTTTTTTTTTGGACTATAGCTTATAGAAGATATAAGGGTAATGAAAGGGCAGTTAATGTTTTTAAACGGTTTCTCCTGTACAAAACGTTCAACTACTAAGACAAGTGAAATCTGAGGGAGTACACAGTTAATTTGGCCTTTGCTTCTATAGTCAAGTAATGATATGATAATTATAGGAATTTTTCTAGTTCATCTTGTAGAGACATTAGATATTTTTGCTGCGAAATACGTGAAAAATGAGCAACGCCCTCACCAGGACTCGAACCTCGGACCTCTCGAATACGCGCCGAGTGTGCTGACCATTACACCACAAAGTCATGCCAAGAAATACTTTATATACCCCCCTGGGGATTAGGGAACGCAGTCGCCAAATCCTGGTGGTGAAGAATCATCACCCCTCATTTTTGTTTTATTTCGGGCGCCACTGTAGAGCTATTAGGATTTTTGATGCTGAGACATGGAAAATTACAGAAAAAGAAATTTTCAGTAATTATTGAAAATGTAATTCATATTATTGAATACTTTCCATAATTTTTTGAAAAAAAATTAGCAGTTCAATTGATTAACAGCTATTGAATTTACGATTTGGAAAAATAAATTGCTTTAAAAAACAAAAAATATTCAATAATTTCTGATATTTTCAGTAACTACTGAAAATTAATAAATCAGTTTATTAACAACTGTAAAACCACTAGTAAAATTAGTAATCTGGAAAAAAATTACTTTAAATTTATAAGTTTTCAAAAGCGCCTAAAATGACCCTTTTGGTTCGAAGACGTTTAGAATCGAAGAAAAATTTTTCATGAAGTTATTCTGATGCAGATATATTTATTGCATATTACGATCCAATGATACTGCTTTTAAATTCAGTTAATATATGAAACATATTAAATAAGTAATGGAATTAACTTTACTGATATTATCTAGTATACACCTCAGATCGTTTTACATAATGTAATCTTCTGCTACATATGCATTTCCTAAGAAATTATAAATACTTTAATGTCTTATATAAATGTTAATTAAGTAGCTTCATAAGTTTTAATTTTTAGAGCTTTTGGTTCAAAGCATTATCAAGTTAACATTTTGCAATTATTCTTTTCTACGAAAATTAATGTTATTTATTCTCTTTCAGTTCCTACGAGAAAGAGGGAACAATGTGCAAGGTACTGTACAGGTAAGTTACTTAAACATTGCCATGTTCAAATAAAACCTTTTTGTAATATTTTTCTCAATGGCAAAACCATTCATTTTATAATTATTAGATCCAAAAAGGGGAAAGTTATTTTTAAATACGTAGTAGAAACTTATTTCTTCCTTCTAAATAGTCTCAAAACATGTATGCTTAAGAAAAGCATAAATTTGTGTTGTGTTCTTGTGACATATCTCACTTTTCCTACAGATACATCAGAACAAGGCCACGAAATGCAGCGTGGCTTGCAGAGGCAGATTGCTTCTATCGTTGGCAATACCCTTGAACACCATACAAGTGACAGTACGCCTTCGGTCCGCCCCGAATTTCAATGAAGAGCACCCTACCACCAATCTCTTGAGAGGACTTAAGGCTCGCAATATTTAGTGTGCCTCCATACCGCACAACACTATACATTTACAAACATCACCGGGCTTCAAGCCCGGGTCCTTCGTACCGCAGTATGATCCCCTAACTACTATACCAGCTGGTCAGCTGCATACATTGAATGAATTTTAAAGAATACATTAAATTTATGCTTGTCTTAAATATGTGTGCTTTAAACGTTTATTTTAAAGATTTAATTTTATATCTTTAAAATATATATTTTATATTTTAAAGAAAATATATATTTTAAAGAACTATAATTATTTTGCATATTAGTTTTAATTTTAATGTAGTTTAATTTTAACCTTAACTTTCATTTTAATATTTTAACTTTAATGTTAATTGCATTATTTGAATGCCCATCTTTTCTTTATTTATAAGCTAAAATTGTCTTTCGGAATGTGAAATACTTTTATCGCCCTAACAGAAATCAAATCCAAATAAGAAATACTCCTAGCATTCCTTCATTTTTCTGCTATTAAACTTTAAGTTACGGCAATGTAATCATTTTTACTTTGATCCAAATATTTCCGAGGAATATTAAATTTTATGTCCTAAAACCAGTTTTATAATTTAACTATAAAGATAAATATATTGTTGCAAACACTGATCACATATAATTTAATTTAAAACAAATAAATTTTTTATAGTTAATTTACGCTAGATGCTTTCTAAAATTTGATTATGAAACGGTAAATATTATTTTATTTAAATATCCATATTTTGATTCTGAAAGTGACAACTGCGAGAAAAAATGGCAAATAAATTTCTGGACTAGTGCTTATCGCCTTTTGAAAGATGCTGTATTTACTCTATTTAGCTCTTATTAAGAGAAGATTTTGATAACTTTCATAAAAAAGAAACTAAAGAAATCAGAAAAAAAGATGTTTAAAAATTGACTAATATAAATATCAAAAACTATGTATCTATATTTCATTAAAATTAAAAAGCAGTTGAATTTGGCATGCCTTAAACAATGGCTGCTAATAGAAATCTTATTGTTCAAAATGTTTGGCCATTAAAGACGAAATATTAATACGGTCAGAATGTTCCATGTTTCCATATTACCGAAATGGCCGAAAAAACATTTTAAATTACACTTTGTGTTTTAGAGTACAGTTTAGATAGAAATTTTTGATTTTTTTTGTAAAATTTTAAAGTCAAATCGATTGCAGAGCACATAGGGTTTTGGAAGCTAACCGTCATTCATAATTTTCATACAAATATTGGAAATCATATCGAATCTTCAGTGTTCTTATTTGATGCAATTTTCAGATGAAGCTGATTTTACATTAAGGCCAGGCAGTACATATACATATGACTATGAAACAACTACTGTTACCACCGTCCAAGGACCCTCTCAAGATAAGACTCAACTTCAGATGTCAGCTCAAGTGGACATTGAAGTTCTCTCAAAATGTGATCTTTCACTCAGAGTAAGTTGAATTCGTTATCATATTAATACCAGGTCTGCTGCAACTGCAAATCCTCATTAAGAAATATTGGGCGGAAAACACAAATAGCTGTGGGCAAATATACAGCCGTCACATTTTGAAGTCAAAAATAGTAACATTGTACTCCCTAGTAGAGGAAAAGCTTCTAGATATTTAAAATTTGATCTGAATACATCTGGATGTTTTGAAATTACGAACCAGTTTTTCTTTTAGTCATACGCCAAATGCTTATTTAATGTAAACGAGGGAATTTTACTTTTTGCTTCTCGTATTTTATTTCAGCAGAATTCCGACAGTTAAAAATGTAAAACAGTCTTATTTCCATAAAAGAAGCTTAAAAGCATCTTTTTTGCCCTTTTTCTTAAGTTAGAGAATTAAGTTGTAAAGTCTTTATTTATTTCACCTAACCAGTTAATTTTTATTCAGTATAAATACTGTCATTTTCCACTTTCCGTTTACCTACCAAAATGCTCATTTTACTTCGTGCGTATTTGAATGAGGTAGAAAGAGAAAGTATTTAAAATGAGGTTTTATATTGTTTAGTCAGAGCGTGTTCCGCCTGCTGAAGGCCACGTTACTAGTTGATATTCTACTATGCACTTGGAATTAGTTAATTGGAAATTCCTTAATTTTGAGCTACGACATAAATGCTGTCTGGTTTTGTAAGCACAAGAAGCGCCTTCTATTCAATTAAAGTTCTTTAAAAAAGGGTTTTTTACACCCTTCTATAATACGTTTAATAAAAATATTATTCTATAATCTATAAGTTCAAGAAAAAAAGAGCTATTAATAAGTATATATCCAATTCAATTAACATTGAGGAGAGAAAATTGTGAGAGCTAAGCTTTTAAAAACTACTCGTGCGATTTTTACAAAACATGGCACTTTGGCATAACCTGAGTCGTAGAATCGAAATATGGAAAAAAATGATATTTCAGAAAATTTCCGATTTCGTGTCAAAATACTCCTATATTAGAACAATGCTGTATTTAAATCTAATACTTATCCTAATCCACGCTTTCGCGATATGAAAAATGGAAGTTGAAATTTCTCAGTTGGCCCAGTAGAACGGAAGATATAGGAACTGTCCCATTTTTTTTCGCAGTGTACCTCAGTGGTAACTTTTAGCTTTGACTAACCTGTATTTGCATCCATAAGAAGTTCGTGTCATGTGATTTCAGTTAGCCCTCGCTCGAATTTTACCTCCTTCCCCTTTCACTGTGAACGTAGTAAATTCGAAATGACATTTATCATGCATTTAAGATATTTATTTTTTCTGCTTTGTGTGTATTAAATTTCGAAAACCTCATTGACGCTTGTGATAACTCTCCAGTTTACTTTTGAGACTTAACCTCACAAATACGTGTGAAAATTCCGAATGATTTTTGATTTGCGCCTTTTTCTACTCATTCATTACCTACAAGCAAAACGTTTTGAGTAACTCAGCGAGCAGATATTTGTACGTTAATGAAAAAATTCACAGGTAAACCCTCGTTTTAATTAAATAGTCTGATTTTAAACAATAGCGACTGAAAATAAAGTTCTTAAAATTTTTTTCATGACACTTTTACAAGATTGCATTTGCATAGTGTCATGCCTACAATTCATTCCGATATCTACTACCTGCCAAATATCAAATGTCTCAGAATAAATATGAAAGGCTTAATGTATATTAAGTCTAAGATATATGTTTTAGAAGATATAAAAGTTCTTCCGCAATTAGACATTAACAACATGTAACATAAGCAATTTACTCCTACAAATTTCTGTTGTTTTTTGGAAGTTCAAATTTGCAGCAAATAAGTTAATTTATTCGTATAATAAGATATAATAAATTAACAAATTTGAACTCTTGCTTAATAGTGATGCACATTGTTGAAGTTCATTTTAACAATTTTTGTCACTATTTCATTTTAATAATCCACGATTTACAATCTTAATGTAGTTTGATGTTAAAGAAAGCTGAGAATTAAGTTCCAAAGCTCAAAAATGCTTATCGTTAATTTATCCCAAAGACACCTTGTAATAATAATTTATGAAATACGACGTTCTAAATACCTCAATTCTTCCAAGTGATGTAGTTGTGAACTTGTAAAATATTTTCTCCCTTCTTAGCGCGCACCTTTGTAACGCAAATGTAAGGTCCGTAGTTCGAGTACTGGTGACGGAATTGAATTCTTTGGTGTTTTAGAATTGAAGAAATTTTATCGACTCTAAAACCGGTGCCCGAAGTATGGTGGATAATAATACATCTACACCAGGATTTAGCGACTGTATCCCCGCTTTCACAGTTGCCCTATAAATGATCAAACAGGTAAGGTATTTTTTACTTCTTACTGAAAATAGTGTAACTGGAAAGCACGTCCAGCTAACAACTGGAAGGTCGCGAGCTCGAATCTCGGCAGAGGCATTGCGGATTTCTTTGGTTTCCTGCGTTCGAAAAAATTGTATATGACTCTACAATTTTGTCTCCTCGAGCGAAAGCTAAGTGAATGCTGTGTATCTTTGAGAAACGATTGCTACAAATTGTCAATCATTACTGTATCTTTCAATCAATTGAAACACGCCATTAACTTTTATTTAGTTCTACCGTTGCGAAACAGTTTGAAGGTGACAGAGCGGAAATTTCCAACATCTCCAGTAGTGATCGAATCAATCAATAGCTAATATCTGTTTACAGCGAAAGCGAAAAACAAAGGCATTTGCTTACTTTTCACAATCTTCGAGAACCATAACCTCGATCTTTGGAACCCAAGAGCAATTGACCTTTCGCGGTGGATCGTGGGACAGAAAGGAAGGGAAATGCTCGAAATAAACAATCGTGATTAATGCGTGGTGATTGAACTGTTCGCCGTTAAAAGGGGTATCAGTAATTACATCAAGGACTGCATGATTTAACAGGATTGGACAAGGGATTGGGCACGCAGTTCGCAAGACTTAACTGGAAAAAAGGCCATTGCTGTTATCGGGCGATGGACTGCACATTTTATCTCAATTTGCGTTAGAACATAGTCGTATCTGCTATCGCATACGGCATTGCATAGATTCATTTGCTTAGGTATTTAATACAACAAGCAATAAAAACGATTGCATTCTCAGATTTCAATGTTAAAATTTTAAACTAGATCTGACGTTTAAAACTGTAATTTTAAAAATATGTATTATCATTATTATAATTATTTTTTAAATTGTTCCCGTGCGTAAATTAGATCAGTATAAGAATTATTGAAAAACATTGCTAAATGTCTGTATTAATAACTTCAATGAGCACTTTCGGTAAGTGATAAAAAAGAACAATTTTTGAATTTGAAAAAAAAAGGAAAAAATTTAAAGAAATAGCATTATATGCAAATATTTTTTCACTTGCCATCTTAAGCTAAAATAGACAGATTATTTCTGAAATATTTTTAATGCTTCGTAAAATATTTTCTAAACTAAAAATATAGGTTTTGTATTCCTTAAATTGTGGGTATTTGTACAGTTTTATTACGTTTTAGGTCGATTTTCTTCCTTCTACAACCGTTTTCTGAAAACATAAATTTATACTTATTTCCACTTCCTCAAACACTTTCAGCTAAGTTGACACAAATTAATAACTTAAATGTTATTTTGTTATTAAGAGAACGATTTCGAGCATAATGATGAAATTTTTAAGATTTCTGAACACTAGCATTTAGTATTCTTTAAATATATTATTCGTAAAAAGTCAGAAGATGTAGTTATAATTTATTGCCCTGTAGATTAATTAGATTACACCAATGCACGAAACATTAAAAATGTACCATATCCTCACAAAGTTTCGAACTTCAGACCTCCTAATTACGCGTCGGGGGTGCTTCCAGTTGTTACTTCAGGAAGGCACTCGGAAAGGAGGTAGAAAATACCGTATACAGTAAGACCTCGCTTAACGCGGGGGACACGTTCCATCAAAGTAGAGCGTAATGCGAAACAGCGCTAAACGAGGCTATCTTTACATGTAAATATTGGGGTTAGGGGAAGATGGCTAGGAAACTGGTTAGGTATTAAATTTAAAAAGTATGTTTTTTTAATAAAAATATAACCAAACATTTATTTCTTAAAGCCCAAATTAATACCACATTATTATTTCTTGCAAAAATAAAAAAAAAATTAATATAAATAACAAAACGATTATTCTTAAAAAAAAAAACAAATAAAATTCTAAGTCAGTCATATTTAGTTAGCCTTCCGCGTTTTCAGTGTTCTGCCTTTTTGGGACAAAAGCATCTAATGTCGTTTGCCTTTTTCTTTTGCGTTGTTCTCTTAAAAGTTCTTCATAAACGGATAGAGCATCTCTAACACCACGCCTTACTTTTGAGCTCCTGTCAAAATTCGGATCATTTTCAATGAATTGATCCATTATTTCAGTTATGGTAGACAAACTCCTTTTTACAAACGCCATCGAAAGTTCCTTTTGCTCTTCTTCTGAATCACTACTGTCAACATTTTTGTTTTCTTCTTGTTCAGTTAATTCCTTGAGCTCATCATTAGAAAGACTAGCCGCTGCTTCTTGAATTATTTCTTCGACATCTTCCACATTTACCCCTTCAAAATATGTCTGTACAATACCGCACCACACAAGAAATACAAGTACACTCTTTCGGATATATATTTGAAATCTATCGCTGCATAATATTCCGGGGAATCCCCGTATGCTGCGAGCGATTTCGAGGAATACCCGGGTTGAAATAAAAGAGCGCTAAACCGAAACAGCGTTAAGCGGGGTCTTACTGTATATAGTTCGAACGTCTATAGCGCAACCCTGGTTGGCATTCTGCCAAAACACATAGACTCGTCCAAAAGGGGCGGTATTACTTGCTGCGACGTGAAAGGTCTTCTCTTCTCCGGAAAGAGCTATGCTGGAGGGAAAGAAAGTCCCCATCCTTCCACCCTATTTTGAAAATAATTCGGTCCGAATGGCGCATGCGTGTTTGCGTTCATGGTCGCGGATGAGGCGGTCGAACTATACTACCCCTTCTAAAGGGCTATTGGAAAGGAGGGGATCCAGTCGCCAAATTTTGGTGGTGACGAATTATCATCCACCATATTTTAGTTAGGGAGTCACTTGTAGAATCATTTAGAAATTTTCGAAGTCAGGAAACTGAAGAAATCCACAGTGCCCTCGCTGGGATTCGAACCCCGAGCCTCCAATACGCGTGGAGCGTGATTCCTGTTACACACGAAGGCATGCGGAAAGGAGGAAAAAACGGCTTATCACGAACATAAATTTTAATTATCACTTCTTACAGTTCCTGAATTTCATTACATTCTTTCCCTTTTCTCCTCTAAACAAGCACAACAGTTTTTCAAGATTTTTAAAAAAACGTTTACGCATTTATTGCTTGGTTTGTAGAAAAGAATCAGATTAAAATGGATCTAAAGCGCGAATATGTGGATGCTCAAAGAAAGTCGTTTTGTTCTCTGCTGCAAATAATTCTTGCTGCAAAAATCATTTAGTCACTAAATAATTATTAGTAATGACACTACGTCTTTAAGATGCGGCGAGCTGTTTCGAGCATCTCCGCGCGGTAGTTTTAATCAAATGCTCTAAACTGCCTCATATTTTTTAATGTTTTATATACGTAATCTATACCTATCATGAATATTTTCTAGTTTAAATCTGTAGAGACATTGGGTTGTTTTGGAAGCAGGAGAGATGAAAAATGAGCAACGGCTTCCTCCGGGAATCGAACCGTCTGCAACGGATTTCTGGATTACGCGCCCAGCGTGCAGACCACTACACTACGAAGGCATGCTAAGAAGGCGGGAGAAATACCTTAGATACTTCCCCTTTTAAAGGGCGACTGGGGTTTAAGGGACCCAATTGCCAAATCCTGGGCGTGGAGAATCATCATCCACCATTCTTTTAGTTCGGTCGCCACTGTAGAGACATTAGGTATTTTTTCGGAAGCAGGAGAGATGAAAAATGAGCAACACCTTCGCCGGGAATCGAACCACGGACGTCTGGAATACGCGCCAAGCGTACTGACCACTACACTGCGAAGGCAGGCTATGAAGGCATGAGAAATACGTTATAACTCTAGTTGAACTATTCATTTACATACAGATTAAATCAGACTGACCAAAAAAGGTAGATGATTATGTTCCGATATCTTGTATATTTTCACGTGAGTTCCGTATAGCATTTAGTTGAACAACATATGTAAGATTTTAGTAGCATGAGAGATACTCAGCAACTTAACTGATATCTATCATATCTTAATTTGCATCACGTCTTCCTTTTTATGGCAATTTAATGCGCACTTCACTGTAACGAATGAGGTAATTCCGAAAACTGAGAAGTGAAAGAATGAAATAGCATAGGAGAATACTTCGTTAATCAACCTTAAAAAATCTGATGTGCACACCACATGACTTCCTTGTACGGAATATTAAATTATACGCATTTTTTCTTGCATTTCGTTTAAACATATTGGATTTAATTAAATCTACTTCACCGAAAGCGCATAAACCACAATAGAATAATTGCATTCTTTAAAATTCACTCCATTTGTTTACCATAGCGACACTCTGGCACTGGGTTCGCTTAACAGTATTATATTTCGTTCATATTATAACTCAGAATGCACAAAATTTATATTTGAAGAATTATCTAATCGTTGCCACGTGTTATTCACGTGTATTCAAATACTATAATAAAGCTAGAACGATGTATAAAAGAAATTAAGCAAACAAAACAAAAAAGAAACAGTTTTTCACAGACGATTGAGTATTTCTCATTCAATTAATTCAGTTCTCATTTCGCGACAAGGCAAAAATACATAAAAACTCAAAATATCTGTATTAAAAATTACTAATTATTAAAAATTAAGTAAATCTTAAACACTTATTTCCTCGAAAAAGTTCCAGAAAGGATTAAGCATGATTTAAATCGCAATAATAAATGAAGGCGTTATCTTTGTTGTTGCAAAGCTACGTTTCTCTAGATTTTCAACAAATTCACTACTCTGCTGTTTCAAATGTAAACAAGCAATGGCCGATATCAAAAAAAAAATTATTAGGCTTAGCGGCACTTAAACAACTTTTAAATTGTTGGTAATTCTAAAAATATTGCATACAGATTTACTAAAGACATAAAAACCTTAACCGGAAGATTAAAATTGGTATTTTCGTTGAAATATGCTGCCTGAAACACTTTTCGCGATTACAATACTTCCTTTTTACTTCGTACAAGGAAGTAAAAAAAAAAAAAAACAGAATACCTGGAAAAAATAAGAACTAAAAGGGATTTAAAATACAGTTCAAGTATGAATTTTAAATTTTCATTGTTTCAACGTTAGGGAAGGTTCTATCTTTAAACTTTTAAATTTAAAGTTTCTCTAATAAATAAAAAAACAAATAAATTTTAGATTATGAGGTTCCAACTTAGAATATACAGCTAAATGTGTGGAACCTTGAGAACTGGTAAGCCAATAATCGCTTTAGCTCTGGAGACAGACACGTAAACTTGAGAAGGGTTAATTACCCTTAATTGCTCAAAATTAAGTTTACAGACAGTCCTTTCTCAGGACATAGAACGTAAAAGCCTCCACTTGGGCTTGAATTCAAGAACACTAAGAAATAAAACTTAAGTAATGCTTAACTAAAAGGATATATCGGAAGCTATCTACCGGAGTTGGCTCCTTAAACGCTAACTAAACGGAGAAGCTATCAAGGGCCTGAAATGCTGCCGAGCGTAATAATAGCTTGAAGAGAGTGTAGCCAAAAGACGAATGCGCGCTAGTCAGAATCTCTGGCTCTCTAACGAAGTCAGTGGAACTTCGACTTTAAGTACTGCTCTTCCTTCATTTGCATTTAACTGCGAATCTGAAAACACATTCTGGTAGGAAATTGTAAGCTTAAATTAGGAAAGACAGGAAAGTGACTTTAACTAAAAATTATTGTTAACAACCTAGGTTAAACAAGGTTTTTACACTTCGCTGGAGAAATTAATTAGGTATGGAAAAGATAACAAAACATTTCTGAAAATTATTGTTTCACATTAAATTTTGAGCCTAAACAAATGGGGATGAAGATTGAATATATTTTTCAAATTTTCATTCATAAATTTCATGCCTACAACATAAATTATTTCATTGAAATAATTCAATTTTTAGCAGCTCTTAACCGCTTAGAAGTTATATATAAAAAGTTTACTATATGCATATTAGTAACAAGTTAATCTTGTTTTATATTTTAGCTTCGAGGTGTGAATCTTAAGTTATCTGATCCTGAAACACCAGATTACTTGAACTCCATACGAGGAGTAAGAGATTTCGCGAGAACAATCGAGAGACATATTCTGAGATTTTCATTCCAAAATGGCAAAATTGAACATGTCTGCCCAACAGAAGATGTTCCAGCGTGGGTTCTCAACATCCAGAAGGGTGTGCTGTCAGCTTTCCAGACCCATGTTGTCAGACCAGACTGGGCCACAAGAACACTGGAGGTAAGCGTAGTCTTATTTTATATTTGTTTTGATTAGTTTTTATTAGAACATGACATCAGTGAAATATGTGTGTGTGTCTTTAAGTGTTTAGGTGTCTACGTGTCTGAAGCGTCTTAGGTGTTTGAAAGTTATAGGTGTTTTTAGTATTCATGTATTCTTTTTATTTATTTATGTGCACATTTCATGTGTGTTTATGCTCTGTTTAATGTACAAACAAGACTGCCCCACCCACAAATGTACATCAAATTTCAATGTAGCACAATGTCGCCCTTGTATGGCCATGTTTAATCTGAATGGAATATCAATAAGCTCCAGGTGCGGCCTTGTGCGGCTCCAGGGAGTTGTTGCATCTGGTTAGTGGAAGGCGTGGGACATATGCCTGCTTACCCCTGTTAAACACCAGGCGTCCCCGTCCTCCGTCACCTGTCACCTGTGTAATTTTCGTTGGCAGATTAGTTAATGTTTCAAAAGACAAATCAGTGTGTTGTTGTTCAAGGATACTAATTACATTAAATTTTCATGCCAAATGTCTGCTTTTCTGCGTTTCAGACTAGCTACTTACAGAGATAAAATCTTCTGTTTGTTGCTCTAGCTAAGATAAATATTTCTGCAATTAGAATGAGAGAAACATGGAAAAAATTTCAGTACTTTAACGTAATTACAGTATTTTAATGTACACTTTTACAGCACTTCAACGTAAGATAAATGTGTCTGCAATTAGAATGAGAGAAACATGAAAAACATGACATTAATCCATTACTGCACTTTAAAGTAACTACAGTACTTTAACGTACACCCTTACAGTAAATCAACCTTTACAGTACTTTAACGTACACCCTTACAGTACTTTAACCTTTACAGTACTTTAATGTACCACACCTTTACAGTACTTTAACGTACACCTTTACAGTACTTTAACATACCTTTAGAGTACTTTAACGTATTGCCTATTAAATGATTTTTTACATTACTTGGATAGAATTAAAGTGAATGAGATTTCGGTTTGGTTGTATATTGGAAAAAAAGGAATCAAGGTACAACATGGAGAGTCATTTTTTAATTAAAATCGAGAAAATTCCACTTATTCATGACATTTTTACGAACTTTGAAATTTCGGGGCTAAACCCGTAACGCTCGGAGGGTTAAATGTTTTCAGCAACTGAGGAAGGCTTCATTAATAACCTAAAAAATATAAGAGATAAGCAATACAAATTAAAAGGAAAACTAATATGAACAATATCAAAAGAAAAATAATATTCCTTTCCTTCAATTTGAGGAAAATATTCACACTAAAAATGGTGCGCCATATTTTGAAAATAATAGAACAAAACTGTTATATGTTAAATTTGTATTTCTGGAGTTCTGCTGTATACGTCTCTTTCACAAAATTGAAATCTGTGAGCTACCTATTGCACGTTTTTCATAAAATACAGTTTCTTTGTACTCTAAACGCATGCTTTCATTGCATTTTTTCTCGAAATATATGTAATTTTGATCTTTGTTTTAGACTGACATTTTGGGAAAATGTACTGCTGAATACCACTCTTTGGGACGCAGCTGGCAAGGAATGCATACCGTTCGTAAACTGAAAGATCTCAGCACTTGTACTGACAGAGAAAATGTCGAAACTTACTTGCAAGGAACACCTTACACGCAAGACTTCGTAAGTATCTTTATAAAGCTTTCACTCGAAATTTCTAATACTTGGTTGGTTAATGCCTTCCACCTTTAAATGACCTTCGTTCTACAGAGTTTCTTAAGCTGTAGCTTGTAAATTTTTGTTTAGAGCAACTTTTAACCCTAATAAAAGTTAAAGAGCTTTACAAAGACGGGTATCAACAGCATGGAACATTGCAGTTAATCCCTCCCCAAATATTTCATTTTTGAATATATTGCAACTTATAGAATGACAAACGCACACTAATTATTCACAATTTTTATTTTAGAAGCTAAACAACAAAAATCAGCGTTATATTTGACAATGTATACAGGACTAGTTTTGATGGTTCTACCGAATCATCATCCTCAGCTGCCAAAGCGCAACTGAACGAGATAAGATATAGTGATTAGATGAGATAAGATAAGAAGAGCTGGACAGAAGTTAAGCTACTGCGCCATCTATTGATGGAGCGAGGACTAAAACATGATTTCTTTAAAGGCTGGAGGCAAAGATGGATTGAAATTGGGGTCGTTAACTAGAACAGAAAGATTTTATTTTGAATGTGAAATCTAAAAAATCTAATTCACCAATGGAAGATGTTTTTTGAATAATTTTGCTGCAGGAAAATTGAAAGTGTGATTTTCGAACCAACGACGCTTTGCAACAGAGGGCTTCTGTGTTTCCTTTTATCTAACATATAAACGATCTTTAGCGCGAAATTTTAAGGCTGTCTTAATTTGACCAATGTAAACTAAATCACACTGGCAAGGAATCCTATAAACACCCCAGGAATTCATATCCGGAATGAGGTCCTTGAATATGGAACTCGGAATTTCATTGATAGGAGAATAAACGACCCGAAGGTTAAATTTCTGTAAAATATGTGCAATTTTATAGCTAATTCATGGAAAGAAAGGAATGACAACAAAATTTTGAAAGAAAAGAAAACAAAGAAAGTTTGAAAGATAAGGCAAAAATCGTCTGGTGACGATATTTTAAAACAGTCGAGTACAAATTAAATGAAATCATGGGAGTATTTAAAAATCATTCTTATATATAACTAGACAACTGGTGCTTCTAATAGTAATTGAGCTAAAGTCTTATTAGAAGAGGTATATTTTAAGTAACATATTACCTCCACTACTAAGAAAATAGCATTATGAGTTCTTTAATCAAACTGAATAATATCAGAGGCAACAAAAATATTTCGAAAAGCATTTTCATGGGTTAGATATTTTGCTTGGGTTAGATTTGCTGGAATGATGCTGATAACTCTTCCAGTTAGAAAGGAGAAGAAAGATAACCCGAGCCTTCTTCTGTAATATGAAAGATAAATTTTGTGTATTTAAAGTAAAAATCGCAGTTAAAATTGGACACAGACTACCTACTTACTTTATAATTTCCTAAAATTCTGCAGAAGCCTAGGAAATTTTAAAGCTAACACTAGTCAAGGCAAAATTTTTGAATCTGAAAGATTTATTGAGATGATTATATATTTATTATAAAAAATTGAATGTTGCTTACTTTCGTAAAAAATTTTGCATTATATTCTTGCATTCTGGATTGAAAGAAACCTATTTCTTCATTTTAAAAGATATAAAATCCTTCTGAAAATTATACGTAAGTTGCATTTTTTTAAGTAATATAATTCTCTCAAGTAAGGAGTCAAGAATAAAAGCAAGGAAGCTTCATTTTAGATGATACATTTTATATAAAACATCAAATCATCATTTTTCTTACGAAAAGGAGATATCCTATCATTTAATAAAACCCAATCTATAATTTAGAGATATGTCGTCAAAAAGCCCTTTTTTATTACTGAAAAATCACTGTGTTATTTGTTACAGATGACAAGATCTTTACCCTTACTTAAGGGCAGGCAGGAGTGTGAACAAGTCCTTGGAAATGGATACCTACAGAGTTCTATTTGTAACGAGGAGATCGTCTTCAGACCGTTTTCAAATGGAGGGAATGGCGTCATTACCACTGTTACACAGAAACTGTCGCACGCTACGACCAGCTCAAGGACATTTACAGGAAATGGTAATGAATTGCGTTCAGTATTGCATTATTCCCATCACTGTAAAAGTGATTTCACTTTAATTATTTATTTAATAAGTGGATGAGAAGTGCGCCGCTTAAAATTTAAGGAAATTCTACCTTTTTGTTTTTGGTTCTTTCACTATGAATTTTGAGAGAATATGATAAGTTTCTTTCTCTTTAAAACGTTTGAAAAGCAAAAACACCCTTCTCTACTTCTCAAAAAATGAATGTAAACATGAAATTTAAGTTAAGCCTATTTTTTGCAGTTTGTAAGATAATAAACTAAATTAAAGCAGAGATCCAATAATCTGGGAAAGATATTAGTTCATTATCTTACTTTACATAAAAGTAGAAGTCAACGCCCAAAGCAAAACTTATATATTCTATGTACACCTGAGAAGAAAATACATAAAAGCATTTCAATATAAATGAAATCAGTTCATTCTTTCGGAGCAACATCCAATGCGTAAATAAATTTTCATTGCCAAACCAGAAAACAAAACGTTTTGGTTCTTCAGGTTAATACGTATGATGTCATGTTTTAAATTTAATGTAATATAACTACTTTTTCTTAGTAGCAATAAAAGAATTAACGTGGCAATAATATTTTGTGTCAATTATCCTAACTCGAAACAAAAAGGTTTCTAACAGCAGCTATTTATTTAAAATGCTGACATTAACGAAACATTTTCGACCTACAATGACGTCACATACAATTTCTTTCAATGTCAGAATATAACCTTATATAATAATAATATATTTAATGTTTGGCAATGCTATTTTCACTTCAAATTTTGTTTGGCAATGCTATTTTATTTCAAAACCTACACACTTTTATTAACAAATTCTACGATTTGAAACGAGCAGTCGCAACGCTTTCCGAAATAAAGCATATTTTTATCTCGCCGCGAGCGAGACTCTTGCCACTGGGGAAAATGAGTACAAAAATCAACGTTTTCTGAGTTTTTAATTAAAATCTCGATTTATTAAAATGTTACGAAGAGAATGGTCGACATGACGTGGAACGAAATTTTGGAATCCGGGAGGGGGGACTTTTCTCGAAACTCAATTTCCTGCCGTTACGGAGGAGATGAAGTCACAAACTGACAAACAAACGCTCAAAGATTTGAATAGTATAGATGATAGATATGATATACATTTGCTTTATTTAATTATAAGTGATTCTTACCTTAAAGTATGGCTAGAATATTTTTAACTAGAGTTCTTAGTTTATCACAAATTACAAATTTTAAAAAACAATTAGGGTTTGCTGTACAAAATGTGATCATTAGGGGAAAAATCCAGGTTTATCATTACAAATTAAAAGATTCAAAAAAAAAAAAAAATCTGAAATGTTTCAGATTTTAAATTACGTCCAAAGGGGCGTTTTTTAACATTTTGTGTGTTACCTTTCTTTATTAAATATCATGTTCCTCGCACTTAAACCATAAGATCCAGTGCAACAGCAATATCGCAAAATAGTTTTAAAACGAGCCTATCTTTAGAATTTCCGATACAGAGACTCACGCGCTGGAGGTAAAAATGTTTTTTCTGCACAACGTTGTCATTGCTCGCTTTGAAATCCTTGAGTTTGTTAATCAAAAATTCGTCAAAGTTTTAAAAATAGGAAATTGATCATAAAACAAATTTCAAATTTGGTCTTCCACATGCTCATATTCGTTGGAGGATTACGTTATTCAAAATTCGATGACTCTATGTAACGTTGTTTTATCACAATACGAGAAATATACATACATTTATGCAGATTTTTCATTATTTAATTTCTTCAAATATAATGCAGAACTCTAACATTTTGTGGCAACAGTTTGAAAAGTGAACCGACATTTATCCGTCCGACGCAAAATGCCAAAACGAAACTAATAGTCCTTCGGGATTCAAATCCCTTTGGACTAAAAATTTCAAATTTGGTCTTCCACATGCTCATATGCGTTGGAGGATTACGTTATTCAAAATTCGATGACTCTATGTACCGTTATTTTATCACAATGTGAGAAATATACATACATTTACGCAGATTTTCATTATTTAATTTCTCCAAATATAATGCAGGACTCTAACATTTTATGGCAACAGTTTGAAAAGTGAACCGACATTTATCCGTCCGACGCAAAATGCCAAAACGAAACTAATAGTCCTTCGGGATTCAAATCCCTTTGGACTAATAAAGATTTCTAAACTTATTTATTAGGATATTTCTACTTAATCTCTTCTTACTATTTTCCCTCCTTTTAATCATTACACCCTTATGCTGAAATAATATAGAATTTATGTAGTTTGAGAAAACCATATTTTTTACAAGAAAAGTCTCATTTCTTTAAGTAGGTATTAAATATTTATAATTACCATAAATAGCAACCATGTTTTGACGTAGGTTTTGAATAAATTCCATCGCTTTGTAGGGCTATTAAAACCCTGCTGCAAGAGGCATGCAAATTCTGCGAGATGAGTGGCGATCGTATTTATATCATATGTAAGCAAAACGGACAAAGCGAGCGTGTACGTAGCGCCATCTTTCGAGTAAAACAATAATGAAACGTTTAAAACAACTACAGTTGACTTTTAAAAGCATCCTGGAGAAGTGGATTGGAAGTAATGTCATTAACTAAATAAAATAAGGTTTTGTGAATGTGTAAAGCTTCAATAAAATCTAATTCAGCAAGTGAAGAAGCTTTATTAATAATTTTTATAGAACCAATTCAGAATTGTGATTAAGGTTCCAACTATGACTGGCTTTCAAAGATTTGTGTTTCTCCTTTCCGGACCTAAGATTCGAATTTCCTGAGAAGAAACTTTAACCCACTTTTAGTTTCGACGTATCCCAAATCACACTGAGAAGATATGCTGTAAATTACACAATAATTTAAAGTCAGCTAAGGAATCTTTAAGAATCTAACAATGAATTTTATATTCGTCTTCGAAATCGATAGAATTTTATTCAAAATATTCGCTAAAATTAGGTAGTTGTTAAGCCTAATTTTAAATATTATATTAACATGTTTCTCTTCTAGTTGGTAGTTAATATTTTACCTTGACTAGAACTTGTAGTCCACCCTAAAACATAGCAATTTGTTGGAACTGTCAAGTCATTATCCTTGGTATACAACAAAGTCAAGACGCTTTCTTTTAAATTTATTGTAATTAACAGCAAGCTTGGGAACTTTCGTATTCTAAGTTACTAAGATAGAAGTTGTTAACTGAACTAACAGGCATATTTTGATAAGGGTGTAAATCATTAATGGGTAATTTTTTTTCAGATTACCGTCCCACGCAAGAGCCTCTGCTCTATCGCCATGCGAAAGAAGAGTTGAATGCTGCAAGAATTGCAGATGAAAGCGAAGTTGCGTTGAAAGAACTCTGTGATTCTTCTAAACAGGACATCTCCATGGCAGTTCCAAGGAAATTTTCTGCTTTCGTGTATAAACTGAAAAAACTTCCATTTGCATCCTTGAAATCATTCTACCAGAAAGTTGATAGTATGTGCCCTGATAATCCAAAAGCTAGGTATGCATTTTATGCAAAATTAAACGCATGTTCAATTTGGAAAAAATTATTATGTTCCAAAACTTTCGCATAAAATATACTTATGTAAATGAACATTTAATTAAATGAATGCAATTAAAATACTTCATAAAATTAACAGCTGGAGAGTATTATTTTAGAATTCGTATTTGATGGTAATGATGATGAAGAGTGAATTTAAAAAAATGCTATTTTTTCAGGAAATTCTTCATAGATGCCATTCCTATGGTAGCTACCTCTGAATCTGCCCGTTTTATGTATGAAATGATCAAGCAAAGAGATATATCTGAATCAGAAAGCAATTTCTGGTTGACATCTCTCTCTTTCGTTAATGAACCAACAGCTGAAATGATTGCTACGTTTACGGTAATTTTATTTTTCATTTTCGCTATTTTTAATCTGAAATTTATCGATAGAAATAGGTAGGAAAATAGTATTTTGCAAATACATATCGAGTGAACAGTAGTCCCATAGGCTCGTGTTACCTTGTCAGCCTGCTTTTCAACCTGCGGCATTTCGTGCATGGATTTGTGTTTTGTTTCCATGGTTTAGTAAAAACGTACAAAGTTTGCACACGCGTTTTCTGCAAAACAATTTCCTAACTAGTGAGTTGTCACTTATCAGATTCCTTAAGACAATCATTTAGTACAGATGTTTAACAAATATTCCAATCTATATGTACAGAAAAGGCTATAAAAAGGACTTACAAATCTTAACCTGATGAAATAAAAAACCAAAACGCTGATTTTTTTGTATCGTATAAAATTAAATTTAGTTAGGTAAAACAAATCGAGTTAGCATTTAACCGAATAAAATTTGAAACCATTTCTTCGGCCTGTTTCTGATGCAAAGATTATCATTTAGAAATCTTCATTCAAAAGCTTACATAGCTGTCCCTAACATTAAGAACGTAAAAACACAATTTTTATTACGACTGCTTATAAATAGACACCAAGCAATTTAATTCACATATTGAATAATTTGATTGCATCAGAATGGAATTGTTTTAAATAATCTAATCCAACTAAAAAAAAATCACATTGGTAAATGTTTTTCAGGTAGGCGCATTGATGTGTGATTTACTTTGATGTGTGTGTGCGTCAAATATTGTATAATTTCCGATTGTAGTAACTGCTGCCTTGAGTTTAAAGTTTAGCTTATTTTACCATTTTTCAAGTTGGAATATTTGGTTAGTAACCCATGAGTTCTTCAAATGATATTTTAAGATATTTAAAATGAGTGGTAAGAAATGAAAATTACTTTTGTATTCATTTATTTATAAATCGTAAATGTTAGTAAATCAGAGAAGCAAAAACCGAAAAAGATCCAAATTTCAAAATTAAGCATATCTTTTAAAACTGGATAACAAAACAAACGAACTTAAATATTTTAGTGAGTTTTTGCAGGTGATGCGTCCTTAAACTGTAGCGTACGTGAGATGCTTATAAAATCAGTGGTTAAATTATTAAGATAAAATTAAAATTCAGAAGTTTTTCTATATACTTATAGAGTCTATGTCTTCTGGGGATCATAAATTGTAGACCCTACTGAAGTCGAAGTAGCGAATACTGGCTATATCTTTGAAGAACAGATGCTACAGAAGAAGGTTTAAATAATCTTTATATTTGAGCTAACGTAACAAGATGCACTCACTCGGTGCTTACAACTCACCACCACTTGTGGTTAAATAGAAATAAAAATGTAAAATCACAATAAATTAGGATGGCTAAACGACTGGCTCCTTATTTACCTAAACCTCTAAATAGGCTGAACACAGCAAACCCGAGTCTAGAATATCAGTATAACCTAAGCGCCGTTCTCACTGGGGTTTATGTGAGCTAACGGAATTGGTTCAATGTGTCGACTAGCTCCGCTGTGCCTGCAGTGCAGTTCAGACTTTTCAACTTGCTGCCCTATGGGAAAAAACTGGTTTTGGAGATTGGTCAACTACGTTAGTTGTGTTCGTTAGATAAACCCCAGTGGGAACGGCACTGAAGAGGGTGGCTAGCACCAATTAGAGAGCTATTTCAAACATTCAGCCTAAACCCGGAACCAACTCTGCTACTACTCCTCACGAACTCCTGAAACCGCAGCTTAAATACTCTGAGCACACTTATATTTTGCATACTACGTCATTAAAATTTACATTCCGGCAGGAAGCTGAAATCAGGAGGGAAAGGAAAGTTAAACTAAAAATAATTGGTTACAATAAAATAAGGTCTTTGCATACTTTGAATTGAAATGTCCGTTAAAAACTGACGTTGTAGCTACTAGCAATACAGTTTTAAGAAAATGACATTTTAGTAGAAAACGCATTCAAATGTTTTAACTAAAAAATTTCACCAGATTTTCGTGAGAAAATCTGTTAACCTTTTGAAGACGGGATGGCCATTACAGTGGCCATAGAGTCCTCTCTTTGAAAAGACGGGGTTGTCCACTTTAGTGGCCATGTCTTTTTCCCCCCTTTTCCAGGCTGAAAAGAGGGGTGAAATGTCAAATTTGACGTCCCTAGGGTTTTAACCACTTATCTCTTTCAAAGGTCTTCCTTTTGCGACATAGATGCACCCCTCTGAGAATCCATTAAACTACACACAAGAATCTTTGTTGCAAATAGGAGGTGATTTCTTAAAGGGGGGGGAAAGCATTCGGTTCAAGATTCTCCGTCCTTTGGTAGCTTTTACTGCTACCAAAGACCCGGCCTCAAAAGGTTAATGCGTTATCCAAATTTCATTTTCTATTATTACTTTACTTAATTTTTATACATTTCACAATAGTATAATCAGTTATTTTCCTTGAAAATATGAGAAACAAAACTAAGCATGAAAACATATTTTGCGAAAATCATTTAGCTATACCTCTTTCCAATAGCCTCTACTGGATGGACGTAACGAACAAGCATTGTTGGGAATCTCTGCCTTCATCCATAATTTCTGTAGATCTCGCGAATGCTCCTCCTACCCTCAAGTGAGAGAAGCTGTTCACAAACTGGTTGGAAATCTAGGAGATAACTGCTACACACCAGAAGATAAGAAGGTAATTCTAAAGTATTCAAAGGATATTTATATTAAAAACGAATACTTTTGAATTTAATATATATATGTATGTGTGAGTGTGTATGTATATGTGAATATAATTCTTTAGTCTCTGTAATAAATTCTACTGCAATATCTGAATTAAATGACTAAATTTGAAGTTTCGTTTTGCAGATCATTCTAACTCTGAAAGCCCTTGGTAACATTGGCCACATGTTTGGAAAAGAATATATCGTGGAAGCTTGTTATAAGAATCCTCAAATCAGAACTGAGGCTCGACTGGCAGCGATCGATACATTCCGGAGAGTCAGCTGTGATGTATCTGTAAGTTCACAGTTATGTATCTGCACATAGGTTATACACAGGGTGTCTCATTAGTATGGAACCATTTTGGGATAAAGAATCTCTTTAAAAATAAGATGTTAGTTGACATAAATAAATGAAGATTATACTTTCGTTTTAGAAGAGATTTTCCGAAACACCATGGAATTAATCATTATATTTTCATAATATATTATTAAATAACACAAAGCAATCAATCCTTTAATTCCAGACTTATGGTAGACCCTTTTATATATGGATAGGATATAGCATGTATATATATACTATATATACGAGTGTATGGGAATAAGGTAATACTATAAATTTAATGTCCACCGTAAAAATGAAAAAAAATATTTATTTTACATTATGCAATATTATAAAATTTTTATTACATTTTATTTACTAAGAAATGATTTTTAAAGAAAAAAATGTCTTTTCACTTAGTTGACTGTTGTTTCAAAATTTAACTTTCATAATTTTAAAAATCCTATTTTACATCATTTAATACGTTAAATTGTTTATAAATTTTAATAAAAGGTCAAAATTTGGAATAAAATGTCATTTTAAAGTTAATGTACGATTGTACGATTTATAATATTTATACAATTTAATGTACGATTTAAAATATTTATACAATTTTTAATGTACGATTTATAATATTAATATATGCTTAAATTAAGTAGGAATGCAAAATATTTTGAGATCAACTAAATAAATATTGTGGGAAAAAAGCTGTTTAAAAACGTTTTAGAAGCAAACTAGAGACAACCAGATCATCAAATATTAATTAATTATTTTCTTGACGTAATTTTTAGTTGTTATTAATAAGCAATATTAAATTAGCATTAGCTTTACCATAATTACTTCTTATCCCGAATTCTAGAATATATTGAATGAGATACAGTACAAAGTCTGTAATCCGGACGTCCATAATCCGGAATTATCTACAATCCAGACTTCAAAGTTACAAACTTTATGCGCAGGCGTAAACGCATAATGCGTTTACGCACGCGCGTTTAATTTATAACGGACAGTATAAGCTAGGTTAAAATTATTTAAGGCATTTCAGTTAATGTTGCAGATTGCGCTGTTTCTTAATCTCTAATTAGATCCGGCTTATTATTTTTTGCAGAATGTTAGAACAATTTTATAAAAATTAAGCTTGAGCTTTCGATTATGTCGAAAAGAGTTTCCAATTCTGGAGCTGCCAAAGGATCTACAAAGCGAAAGCATGTTTCGATGTCCATTGAACAAAAAGTGGAATTGCTGCAAAAAATGGATAAAGGCCTATCCATCTCAAAATTATGCGAGAAGTATGGCATTGGAAAATCCACTATATATGACACTAGAAAAAGGAACTTTTTGAATTTTTTGTGGAAGCATCTTAAACACCTTACATTGAAAGAAATGTTCAATAAAGTAAACAAATAAATATTAAGCTTTTTTTGTAAATTTTGATACCCTTTAAATCATAATTGTTCTTTATTTCATAAATTTCGATTTCAAAATTTTAATTGTATAATTTCTGCATGCCATCTTACCAGATTTAAATTGATGATCTATAATCCGGGAAAACCTTTAGTCAGGAATCGCTTTAGTCAGGAACCCTTTAGTCAGGAAGTCCCGACGAGTCCGGATTACGGACGTTATACTGTATAATGTTTTATGTCGCTAAATACCTACTTTTTATACTTCTAATTTTGCTTAATAATAGAAATTAGCTTAGAATACAGGATATATATTTGAATTTTAAAGTTTCTATATTGTGCCATTGTAGTATTTAAAAATTTATGTAAGTCAAATTTATTAAATTTAACATGAGTATTTCAGATGCAGATTTTAAATTGTGTAAACGAAGCAAAACTATAAATAAAATAAAACTATAAAATGAGAAATATTTTTATGTTTGGAATGAAACGCATGCAAATGAGGTATTTTATATGCAAAATAAATAACTAAAACCTGATGTATAATTAATTTCAGCGAGAAAGTCTAATGAATATGTACAGTAATTATAATGAAGATACTGAAATCAGAATAGCAGCTTACTTGGCGATTATGAAGTGTCCCAATTCTAAGACGATTCAAGACATCAAGAATGTTTTCATGAAAGAAAAGATCAATCAAGGTACGTTAATACTTTTTGCTTTAAGGGGACTCATACACCTTAAAGCCCTCATGATTTTCGAATATGTGACTGTTGCAAGAATTGGAATATTTTATTTATTTTAAAAGCAATTACTTCCAACTCTTTACAGCTGACTACATAATATAGCTGCTTCGGAAACTAGTAACCAGAAAGTTTGTGTTGCCACAAATATTTTTGTAATTTAATTCTCTTTGTGACAAAATATTTCGCCATGTTTCCAGCTTGCGCACATGATATTTTAAAAATGGCTAATGGTACATACTTGAAATTGCATGGAATTCTTTATATGGGCACTATTTTCTAACTGAACCAACAATCTGATGAATATTTTAATACTGAAAAATTTTATAGACGAAAACATTACAATTTTTTTAATAAAATACATTTTATAAACTCAACTCAAAATAAAATAACAATTTAACATGAAATTTTTAGAATTTTAGGTTCACAGTAGTTTCCAAATGTTATAAAAGCTATATATTAAATATGGAATTAAATTATGAAACAGAATGTTTTAAACTGTGCGTGCAATTTGGAAACATGACGAAAAATGTTGTCACAAAGCGGATTAAATTATAAAAATATCTGTGGCAACACAAACTTTCTGGTTACTATTTCAGAAAGCAGCTATATTATGTAGTCAGCTGTAAAAAGTTGGTAGTAATTGCTTTTAAAATAAGTAGGTTATCCCAATTCTTGCAACAGTCACCCATTCGAACATCTTATGGGTTTTAAGGTGTATGAGTCCCCTTAAACGTTAATGTCAGCTCTCCTAGTTGCTGTTAGATAATAAAATAAAATAATTTGAAAATAAAAGAGCCATTTATTTCAAATCATACCTTTAAGGTCCAATTTAGTAAAAATAATAAATATTATATGAAAGACTATTTAATCCTTTGAAGCCCGAAACGCTTGAGACAGCCTTTCATTCAAACGACTACAACCGCCCGAAACGGAGATTGAGGTGGGAACCTACTACTACGGCGGTGGTTGAACATGCTACTGCATACTTTAAGGGGGAGAGAACTTCTCTTCCTTCCCCCTAAGGTATGCAGTAGCAGGTGCAGTTCCCCCAAATGCATTGTATCAGTCAATTGCAGACAGCTTGCCCTAAAATGCTAAAGGAAGCTTCTTTGTTTTGAAATCTTCACACCTCTTTGTGCATTAATGAAGGTGGAGGGTAGGAAATTGCTGTAAATCTCGAAAGGCTTTTCGGCCGTTTAGATATTTTAATCATACAGCTTAGCGAAAGCTTCGGTTTTCTAAGTGTTAATGCAATTAATAAAACGAAACCCTGCTTTTCAGGAAGCCATTAAGAAAAAGTCTTGAACTAACCTACAGGGGTTGGACAAAAATATGGAAACACCTTTAAAAAACATGTTTCTTTGCTTAATATGGTGTAGGAAACCCGTTGGCATCCAAAACAGCTTGCAGTCTTCTCGAAATGGATAAATACAGTTCCTGTATGTTTGCCAAGGGAATATTATACCATTCTTCCTGCAAAACGGTGGAAAGTTCAGATAACGATGTTGACGGTGGATAACGAGAACGCACTTTCCGTTCCAATGTAGACCACAAAGGTTCGATAATATTCAGGTCTGGTGACTGTGGTGGCCAGGAGAGATGGGACAACTCATCCTCGTACTCAGAAAACCAGTCCTGGACAATGTGAGCTGTGTGAACAGGGGCTTTGTCGTCTTGGAAGACACCATCACCATCGGGGAACAAAGTTTGTACCATGGGATGAACTAGATCGGCCAAAATGTTCACATAAGTCTTGGCAGTCATGTGCACTGACACAGTTATCATGGGGCTAGCAGAGAACCACGATATGGCTGCCCAAACCATAACAGAACCCCACCCATGTTTGACTCTTGGAAAGAAGCAGTCTGTATTATAGGCTTGAGATGGCGTTCTCCAGACGTAAACTCGGCCAGAAGTGGGAAACAATGTGAAAGAAGACTCGTCAGACCATATTACTCGCTTCCACTGCTCTATAGTCCAGGCTTTATGACTTAAACACCACCTTTTCCTGTTACGGGCATGAGCATAACTGATGAGTGGCTTCTCAATTGCAGCACGGCCAGCAATTCCCTGTTTATCAAGCTTCCTTCTAATTGTTTTGGTACTCACAGGGTTCCGTAACACAACATTCATTTCAGCAGTAACTTTTGCAGCTGTGGTCTTCTTATTTTTCGTCACAATTGCCCTTAATGATCGTCTGTCTCGATCACTCAGGACATACCTTCGTCCGCGCTGTGATTTAGCAGATGATGTTTTTCTGCTTTTCAAATATGCGGAATAAATCTTCGATACAGTACCTCTTGAAACACTAAACACCTCGGCTACCTTGCTTACGGATGCACCTACCATACGTGCTCCAACAATTTGCCCACGTTCGAAGTCTGTTAACTCTGACATAATGCAATGACAACATCACATAACAGTACTCCGACAACAACTGAACTGTTTAGCCCATTTACGAAGTTTTATAGGTGGCGTCAGTAGTCAAAAACGCCAGCGCCACCAACATATTTCATTAAAATCAATCTTTCTTTTCCAACATGCATTTCACAAGGTGTTTCCATATTTTTGTCCATCCACTGTATGTGCTTTTTGTTATTGTATGCCTTTGCTATCTATATCAACAATAATAGTAGAATAGAGTGAATCAATACGACAATGAATAGAATTTCATGCCATATTGATATACAGTTTTTTAAAAATATATGCGGAAAGAAGAGATTAATTTTATTGATGCTCCCATCAAATGTTTCGTAGTTGACAACCCCAAGTATTTACAAATATTAAATTGACGAAAATACAAATCTGACAAATTACAAACTAAATGAACAATAATTTCTTGATTGTCGCCCAAAATTGCACTTTTAAGAAATCGATTTTCGAATTACCCAAACGAGTTAATTGGAATAAATCGTTTAATCGTACGGAATCTAATAATTGCGCTAAGATTTCCTATAACACAAAACTAATCAAATTTGGAAGTGAAGTATTACAATTTAGCTTAATCAGCAAGTACCTATAAAAAGAAACCAAAAATGGAATTTTAGCTAATAATAGATTGATAACATGGATCAAATTTGGCGCATAAATAATAGAATAAAATGAAACATTTTATTGTTTCTGCTTATTATTCAAAGCGTGTTCCAAATTTCCGAATTCAAATAAATATTGGGAAACTAAACCTCAGAATAGTAATAAAATTGCTGAATAATTCTTTAGAAACTGCCATTATAAATATGTGACTGATTGCGAATGTAATCTAGTTTATATAATTGCTTGCAACAAGCAAGTTTTGATTAGTTTTGATTAGTTTTGCATTTGTGTAACATTTTTTTTCCATTGCCGGGCACTAGCCATTAAAGGCTTTGGCTATTATTAAGGTCTGAGGCGGTGGTTACATTATTATGGAGGCACCTGAAAGGTGGGTCACCTTTGCCTCCGATGAAAGGACAGACAATTTGCATCCATGCCTTCTCCGAGATTCGAACCCAAGCCTTTCGGTATGTCAGTCAAGCGTCACTAACTGCTTTCCCGCGAGGGCGTCTCTGCGTAACTAAATACAGCTTGTAGCACGGAGTAAAATTTTAAGGTTATAATGACAACAACTTTGAAATTATGTGAATAATAATTCATGATTATCCTGAATAGTAAGAATATGCATACTATTTAAATGTGAAAATGAAAACGTGTGTATGTGTATTTAATTATGGCGAAGCACACTCTGGCTATCTAGCCTAAGGGGAGGGATGCCTTCGTGGAGGACTTTCTAAGGGACACTGGCTCGCATACACTTTACGCATGGAGAAAACCACGAAAACACCCATGCAGCCAGCCCGTTCGCGGGATTCGAAACTCGGACCGAACTACCAGTATTCAGCGATTTTACCGCTCGGCCGCTGGTGGTCCTCTGAAAATGAAAACGAAAGACAATAGAATGATAACAGCATAATTTGTTACATAGAATGTATAGTACTTTTAAATGTGAATTTATTTATATGTATTTTTATTGTGGACTAAGATTCAGTGTCATATCTGTCTTAAAGTTCCACATTTGAGCCAGTTTTAACAACAATATTTATAAATAATTTTCAAAGTTGGCAAAACATACTTCTGAAAAGTATAAAAGGAAAATTTGTACACAAGATTTTAGATTAATAAAAGTGGAAAAAAAAAAAAAAAAACAGTATTTTACTCAAAGTAATTCTGTACTTCATTTTATGATTACTTTTTTAATTTCAGTGAAATATCTAAAATTTACATAAGATAAAGTAAGATAAATTATATAATATTTCACATTATTATGTTTTGTTATAGTTGGATCTTTCATCTGGACTCATATGAATGCATTGGCAAAGAGCAGACATCCAGAAAGGCAAGATATTCGTGACATAGTATCAAATTTGTATCTCCTCAACAAATACGAATCGGATGCGAGGAAGTTCTCAAGTGCACGGGAAGCCACTTTCTTTTTGGAATCCATCGATTCTGGATTTCACATCGATAATCACATAATATTTTCCACAGACTCTTATTTACCGCGAACAGCTATGTTCAATCTCACAGTTGATATCTTTGGAAAAACATGTAACTTGTTCCAGGTTAGTTGAGCATAATTTAGTCATTCGTATTACTTTTATATTCACTATAGTTGTGCTTCTGTAAATACTTTATGATTAGTTGAATAAGATTTAGTTACTAGTTGAATATTCGAAAATCATTAATCGACAGTTTTCTTAGTTTTTGTTGAAAAAAGTATTATACTGCACATTCTGAATTTCTGTAGTAAATCTGAAACAATATGTTTTTTAAATCTAGTAATATTATTAAAATAAGAACAAAAAATATTTGTTACACTGAAATATACGTTGTCGATATTCGCCAATAAATGTGTAGTTTTATTAAAACGTATTGAACTATTGCTCATTTTGAGTGACGTAAGAGATTTAACCCTTTCCGGAACGCTACCTTTTAAAGTTTTGATTTAAAAAAAAGAAGGCAGGCAGTCTAATTAGGCCTAGAGGAGTACACAAGTAAAATTTTGTGAAGATAGCACTTATCGTTTAATTCTGCGGGTGTGCCCAAAGTGGGTACACTGATTGAATAGAGTTTCGAAAAGAGTGCTGAAACGAGCATTGTTGTCAATGAACTGACCGATGAGATGCGAAGAAATAAAGAATGCAGACTCTCAGTTGTCCTAGATTATCGGTGAGCCCGGTCTGGGCACACCTTGGGTTCGCCTTTTGATTTTAGGCAAGATTTCAAGGTAAAAATTTAAAACTAATATAGAATAATAAGATTAGCACAGCCAAAAAATAATATAGAAATTTCTTTTCAAACAATTCCTTTTATACCCTAAAAAAAATCTGGAAGATTTCTTTGAAAAATGAGGGTCTTAAAAAACTAAACATGGCTAAAACATATGGACTGTTTTGTGTTCAACTGCCATCTACTATAAATAAAGACATAGAAATTTCTTAATATATAGTAGAAATATAGTAGCCTATAGTAACCTATAATAGCTCATAGAAATATAGTAGCCTATAGTAACATATAAATCCTTTTTCATTCAATTTTTCTGTGTGTACAGAAGGAAATTTTAGGTGTGTCCAGACCGGACACACTGTGCCGCAAAGGGTTAAAGATTATTATATGGTAATAGTAATGTCGCGTGAAGTTTCAATAATATTTAAAATGCCCTTATTGTTATCCATTTAGGAGTTTTTCTCATAGTGTGAAACATTTAGTATGCATACGCTTTTATCTAATATTAAATCTAGAACTCTTTATTTGTTAGCACGAAAAGCCCTTGTTCAATTACGTTAGTCCTAAATGGGATAGCAGACTTGAAACGGCATTTTGCGACGAAACAGTTAAATGTGTTGTATCACATTTCAAATTGTTGCCACTAAAATTATAGTTTTGTATTATATTTAGAAACAATTAAATAATGAAGAATCATGGATGTATATGTTTCTTGCATTGTGAAAAAATAACGGTATGTAGAGTTATCAAATTGTTTATAACGTAGTCCTCCACCCGAAAATGGGCACCTGGAAGTACATGAATTATGAATTTATGTACATGAAATTATGAATTTGGAATTTTTTTATTATCTATTTCATAGTCTGTAAAATTTTAACGGATTTTTTATTAACAACATCAACGATATCAAAGCGAGAAGTACATAATAACTGCACGGTAAAAAACAATTTTATCTCTACCGCGCGAGACTGCCTATCGGAAATTCTAAAGATACGCTGTTTAAAATATTTTGTGATTTTGCTGTTGAATCGAATTTTATATGGCGTAAGCGCCAAGAATAAAATAAACACACAAAATAAACAGATTAAAAATAAAATAAACACACAAAATAAAGAGATTAAACATAAAATAAACACACAAAATAAACAGATTAAAGATAAAATAAACACACAAAATGTTAATAACAAGCGCTAATAATAAAAAAAAAAAAAAAAAAAAGAAAGATTTCGTAAAGCTGTCTTAGTAAGAAAACTAAACATTGTTCTAATAAACTGAGAAAAAACCGAAAACAAAACAGAAAAATGTATGCAAACTCTAACCGCTGCATCCAAAATTCTTAACATATAATTCTATGCTGCTTTTAAAATGATTGTAATTTTGCTGTCGAATAATATATGGCTTAAGAGCGAAGAAAATGATGCTTAAAAATAAAGCTAAAATGGCAAAGAAAAATTTAGGAACGGATGTAACAGAAAAGTGGTAGACTGCGATCTCAGCGAGAGTGTAAAAAACCTTAACAAGACATTTTGGGCGACCATTGAAATCTGGAAGCTTTCAGATTTTATATAGTTTAATGCGTTTTTTTTCATTTAAAATTTGGTAATGAATATAAATGAAATGTCATTAAATAACTGTTTAAACAATTAGTTTTTATTAATTCCGTTGGGTTTTCCTCTAATGTGGATTATAATGCACTTTTTGCATATTTCTATTAACCCAATAGATGTATTACAATTGTAATTATTGTTTATATTATTCTCGTAGAACTCTCTCAATTGTTGAGAATTAATTAACGAATAACTATTCAAATTAAGTGGGATATTATTGCAAATTAAGTTAATTAATTAGATTAAATGTTAGCTAATGTATTACACTTTCGAAAATCGATTTATGTTGGTGAATGCGTATAAAACACGTAATGAAGTGTAATGGATATGCGGATATGCATTAATTCATCTTCCTTTCGATAAACTATTAAAACTAAAATTACATTGCTTGAGTTCATGCGTTTTTGAGTATTAATTATAATTCTTATTTTCATGTTTATATAGATAGATGGAAGAATGGAAGGTTTAGAACATGTCGTCGAAAGTTTCTTCGGGCCCCATGGCTACTTCCCTCAGAAGAATGTTGCGAAGTTACTAAGAGAAAAGCGATCTATATCTAACAATAAAATAGATGAGCTGGATGAAAAGGTAACATTTTAGAAGTTAAAAAATAAATTATTATTGCTAATAAAAGGATGACTTTCTTAAAACACTAATTCAGTTCTAAAAACGTAACTCAAACATACATTAACAAAATCTAACTAAATTGAAGTGTGCTAAGTTTTATTGCTAAAGAATAAAAATCATGAATAAAACTAAATAAATCTAATAGCATCGTACACTTTTAACTTATGAATAAAATTTAAACTTACACAAATCGAGAATTTAAAACACTTATGCTGGTATTTCAAATAAATAACGAACATAAAGATAATTGTTGGCTATTACTTTCGCAAACAGAGAAGATATTTTTGTCTGATTAATGATGGCAACATACTTGAATAAAATGTAACGTTTAACAGAGAATAATTGCAATAAGTAATGATTAATTATATTTAAAAAAATTTAATTTATTTCATATAGTTGCAACTAAAATATGGAGTTACGTAATTTACGAACAAAAGTTTCTTTTCACATTACTTGAGTTATATAAATATAACGATACTATGAATGACAGTTGCTAATGATAATAATATTAAGTGATATCTTGTAGAGGCATTGGGTTATTTCGAAGCAGAGGAGACATGAAAATTGAGCACTGCCCTCACCGGGACTCGAACCTTGGATTTCTCGGATAAGCGCCTAGTGTGCTGACCATTACACCACAAAGGCACGCTAAGAAGGCGGAAGAAATACCTTATAAGCTTGAATTATTATGTAACGTTTTTTAAGAATATGCCGATATATTATTATACTTTCTTACAAACATGGTGCGAAATCAGGTTAATTGGAGCTTCTAGTTAGAAATGTTTGATAGGGTTACTTGATATAAATTCTCAATAATTTTAACCATTTTCTTCTATTTATTTTATTCAAAGTTCTTTTGAGTGTTGCAGAATTCTTCAATATGGATTGCTTACAAAATATGCTGGAAGCATTTCTTTCTTTAATTTTATATGAACTATTTATAGTTTCGATTACAAAGCAATAATTAAAATTCAATCGTCTGTAAGCTTATGTTTTGTAATTTCTTCTGAAACCTGAAAATAGGAAAACGAATTATGGAGGTATCAGGTTTGGAACGCGGAAATTAATTATTTCTACTTGCAAAAATTATTTGGTGACCATAACAAAGATAAGAACTAAGTCACAAATAAAGGTCTTCATGAAAGAAATTAAAGCAAATCACGTATCTGGTTCTTATTAGAACTACAATTAGAAAATTTCGGCTAAAACTAAAGTTTTATCTAGCTCAAAAAATGAAACTTTTCTCTTATTTCTACACGTATTAAAACGGGAGAATATTCATTACCTGTTAATAGAGCTAACTCATGATTTTTATTTTGCTTATCCTAATGAAGGATTTTTGACAGAAGAGATTTATGAATAATCGAGAGCATGAAACAAAACTTCATACCGCAAATTTGAGACCTTTTGCACTGCGCGAATTAAAGCATTCTAAATTGATGCAACTATACATAAGTGAAATGTCAAAAATAAAAAAAGAATTAAAACAATATAATTGAATTTTAAATTTAGAAACAAAAAATTTCAAATTTTATAAGCACAAAGAAATAAATTTTAAAATTTATTAAAAATAATTCTCTGAAACTGTGTACTCCTCATAATTGTTTATTGTGCATTTATAGATGTCCTTTTTTTATATAATTATTACATATCATTACAGTTTGATGCTCAATCCCGCTTCCAACAACAGCCCTATGGCTCTTTGGATGTTAAAATCTTTGGTACTTCAATGTGGTACAATCAGTTCAAAGCAAATGAAGATGGCATGCCAGAAATCAATTTATTAGACTATGTTACTAAATTAGCAGAAGAGCAGGAAAAGGAATATTCTAAGAGTTTCATGTTCTTGGACACAACATTCACAGTTCCTATGACAAGTGGTCTCCCTCTTCGCATTGCGGTTAACGGTACAGCCAATGTGGGATTGAAAATCGGTGGAAAGTTTAATGTCAAATCTCTCCAGCATGTTGACATAATGGGACACATAGAGCCAAGGTAAGCATTTTCTTATCGGATTTAAATCTACTTTTGCTTCTTTCATCTGATAAGGTATTTTGAATTAAAACTGCCAGGGAAATTTAAATTTCGGAATATAAAACTTAGTTAATTGATATGAAGAAGAAAGCTACGACCGTCAAGAAGTAACTATTGTAAAATATATTTTATTAAGACTTTAAGACTAAAAAAAGAGAAAAAAAGAAAATTTGAAAGTTTCAGATTTTATACGTACAAAGTGGCGTTTTTTTAACATTTTGTGTGTTACCTTTATTTATTAAATATCATGTTCTTCCTACTCAAACAAAAAAATTAAGTTCAAGAAAAATATCGCAAAATAATTTTAAATTGAAAATATCTTTAGAACTTCGGATACACTGTCTCACGCGCTGAAGAAAAAAAATGATTTTTCTGTACAACGTTGCCTTTGCTCGTTTTGAAATCCTTGCGTTTGTTAATCAAAAATTCGGTAAAGTTTTACAAAATATGAAATCGATAATAAAGGAAATTCCAAATTTCAAATTTGTGCTTCTAGATGCCCATATTGTGCTTCTAGATGCCCAGTAGGAAAGCGTCATTCAAAATTGGATGGCTCTAGGTACCGTTGTTTTATCACAATGCGAGAAAGATACATACATTTATGTAGATTCTTCATTATTTAATTTCTTGAAATATAGTACAGGGCAATAATATTTGGTGGCAACAGTTTGAAAAGTGAAATGGACATTCAGAGTGATTCGACGCAAAATTGCAAAACAAAAACAATAGTCCTTCAGGGACAAAGCCCCTTTGGATTAATAATGTTTCCAAACTGACCTTTAATTATTCTGTTTCATAACATGTGTATTTGTCTTAAAATGTAAGGTCCAAAAGCCTACAAATTCAATTGTATTAAACCACCTATATAATTTAATACTGTACTATGTGTAATTAAACCCAAAAATGAATGAAAACCAAATCAAAGGAAAATTTAGCATTACGTCCTCCACGGAAGCTTCTCTCTTCTTACTCCAGGGATTTCAAATAGCGGTTATTTCATTTACAGTAGTTTCAAGGAGGAATGCTGTCACTCTGACACCACCTGCTTCCTGCTGTGCTGTTACTATTAGTGCAGGGGGTTTTCAAGTAGCAGTTACTTCATATAGTTTCAAGGAGGAATGCTGTCACTCTGACACCACCTGCTTCTTGCTGTGCTATTACTCTTAGCCGAGGGGTTTTCAAGTAACAGTTATTTCATATAGTTTCAAGGAGGAATGCTGTCACTCTGACACCACCTGCTTCTTGCTGTGCTGTTACTCTTAGCCCAGGGGTTTTCAAGTAGCAGTTATTTCATATAGTTTCAAGGAGGAATGCTGTCACTCTAACACGACCTGCTTCTTGCTGTGCTGTTACTCTTAGCCCAGGGGTTTTCAAGTAGCAGTTATTTCATATAGTTTCAAGGAGGAATGCTGTCACTCTGACACCACCTGCTTCCTGCTGTGCTGTTACTCTTAGTCCAGGGGTTTTCAAGTAGTAGTTATTTCATATAGTTTCAAGGAGGAATGCTGTCACTCTGACACCACCTGCCTTCTGCTGTGCTGTTACTCTTAGTCCAGGGGTTTTCAAGTAGCAGTTATTTCATATAGTTTCAAGGAGGAATGCTGTCACTCTGACACCACCTGCTTCTTGCTGTGCTATTACTCTTAGCCCAGGGGTTTTCAAGTAGCAGTTATTTCATATAGTTTCAAGGAGGAATGCTGTCACTCTGACACCACCTGCTTCTTGCTGTGCTGTTACTCTTAGCCCAGGGGTTTTCAAGTAGCAGTTATTTCATATAGTTTCAAGGAGGAGTGCTGTCACTCTGACACCACCTGCTTCTTGCTGTGCTGTTACTCTTAGCCCAGGGGTTTTCAAGTAGCAGTTATTTCATATAGTTTCAAGGAGGAATGCTGTCACTCTGACACCACCTGCTTCCTGCTGTGCTGTTACTCTTAGTCCAGGGGTTTTCAAGTAGTAGTTATTTCATATAGTTTCAAGGAGGAATGCTGTCACTCTGACACCACCTGCCTTCTGCTGTGCTGTTACTCTTAGTCCAGGGGTTTTCAAGTAGCAGTTATTTCATATAGTTTCAAGGAGGAATGCTGTCACTCTGACACCACCTGCTTCTTGCTGTGCTATTACTCTTAGCCCAGGGGTTTTCAAGTAGCAGTTATTTCATATAGTTTCAAGGAGGAATGCTGTCACTCTGACACCACCTGCTTCTTGCTGTGCTGTTACTCTTAGCCCAGGGGTTTTCAAGTAGCAGTTATTTCATATAGTTTCAAGGAGGAGTGCTGTCACTCTGACACCACCTGCTTCTTGCTGTGCTGTTACTCTTAGCCCAGGGGTTTTCAAGTAGCAGTTATTTCATATAGTTTCAAGGAGGAATGCTGTCACTCTGACACCACCTGCTTCCTGCTGTGCTGTTATTCTTAGTCCAGGGGTTTTCAAGTAGTAGTTATTTCATATAGTTTCAAGGAGGAATGCTGTCACTCTGACACCACCTGCCTTCTGCTGTGCTGTTACTCTTAGTCCAGGGGTTTTCAAGTAGCAGATATTTCATATAGTTTCAAGGAGGAATGCTGTCGCTCTGACACCATCGGTTTTCGGATTTGCTGTTGAAAATAATCTAAATCTAAATATCTGTTCACTTCTTTTTGCAATTTTGAAAAGAATGAAAGCAGTGCCGCCTAACCTGTATAGTGGTTAGTGTCGCTGACTGTCGTGCCGAAGGGCCGGTTTCGAATCCCACAGAAGGCATGAACGCTCGTAAATGTATAGTGTCGGTGTGGCATGGCTGCATTCTAAATATGCGACGAACCTCTCGTGTGGTTGGGTGGAAGGGGAGAGGGAGGAGAAACCCTTGGACACGTCCCCCCAGGGCACTCTTCATCAAAATTGGGGGCGGAACTGAGCTAAACTGCACTCTCACCTGACTGGTGCTCAAGGCTGTTGCCAACACCAAGCGTATTCTAGCGCTCCTTGCCACGGGGCGTTTTGTGGGCTTGGGCTGACTACGTCAGACAAGTAAATATAAACAACAACAACAGGAAAGCAATGATATAAAAGGTATTTGAGGAAGAGGAGGTTGACAACCAATGTCTTAGGCAGATAGCCTCGAGTGTGTGTCCATATACAAATAACCTAACTTCAGAATTAAGTCGAAATTACTTTAGAAGTGATAAGGATACCAGAAAATTTTAAGATAATTTTTTGAATTAAATATGTAGATTTCATTAATAATTAATTTTAATATTGCTTCAAGACTTTTACTTGCAGAACTGAAAATAGATAAAATTAGTTGAAAACCTATTAATCACATATTAACATAAGAGCTCAAATACTTTTAGACATACATAATCCTCAGAATGTGAAAGACACATGTTCATCATAAATGGAAATTAATCCAAAAATGCTATTTTAAATGTTGCTTTTTGAATTTTTCAATGGATACCACTTATGTAATTTGCATCACCTATTGCAAAATTTTCCTTTTTAGACATATTTACATGGACATTGTAATATTCCTTTCAAAATTATTTTAAGTTTTTAGATAATTGACTGAAACTCACTGCGTGCACAAGCTTTGCGAAATACGCAACCTTTATATTAGAAATGAAATTTAATCATTTGTTTTAGTCCTGCAATAATAAAAATTTTTGTCAGATATAATATCAATTTCTAGACAACGTTAACGTTTTAGAAGACTCCATTGAAATATCACGATAAATATGTTATAATTGTCTTTTGTGTTATAAGGTATTTCTCCCACTTTGCTAGCGTGCCTCTCGGCGAAGGCGGTTGCTACTTTTTCATCTCTCCGGCTTTTCCAATTAACCTAATGTCTCTACAGTGGCGCCCGAATTAAAAGGGTGTTGGATGAGGATTCTCCACACCCAGGATTTGGCGATTGTGTCCCCTAAAAACCCCAGTCGCCCTTTAAAAGGGGGAGTATATAAGGTATTTATCCCACCTTCTTGGCGTGCCTTCGTGGTGTAATGATTCTGCACGTTGGGCTGGTATCCAGAGGTTCGTGGTTCGATTCCCGGCGAAGGCGTTGATAATTTTCATCTTGCCTGCTTCGAAAAAATACCTAATGTCTCTACAGTGTTGCTAAAAAAAATCAGAAGTTTTTTTTCTCGAAGCTGAGAAAAGTGATATGAATTTACAGTTCTGTTAGTGCTCCATTTACGCTCACTCTGATGCATACCTAACAAAACACGAAACCATGTATAATTATCATTGTTAAGTCTTTAATATTCCACATTTGGTTAGCTAACTGCTAAATGAATATTCATTACTTAGGTTTAAATTTTTTCCTTAATAGAAATTAAGTTAAACTTGCGGTTTATAATGACAAACTAGAAACAAAAATATAACTAAAATATTTATTGGTAACCTAAGATTTTATAAAATTAAAGAAATATATATATGCAAAATATTCCGCTGATTTGCAAATTAATTAATATGGAATATTTAATTTAAAATTCAGTAAGATCTAGATAACTGTTCATAAAATGAGCATGTTCTTCTTTTAGTGGAAGGAATTTTAATAAACTGCCATCTTTTAGTGGAAGGAATTTTAATAAACTGCCATCTGTGACTAAAAAAGCATAGTGTAAAAAAGATTTCTATTGTACAGTGTATCTTTTAACTAACTCCTTTTTCATTGATAATTTAATGCAATCACTTCAATTCAGTAGGGGTCAAAGGGGTTCATAAGTTTATAATGTGTGCTTGAAGCACAGGTTTTATGGACCTTCCTTTTGTGACATCGTTTCAGCATTTTAAGTATGACTGGGCCCCAGATTCAGAAGATAAAACCAAGTTTCCACAAAATTTATCGCAGAAACCATGTTGGAAAATTTCCTCATGTGCTGCATTGTTTCCTGAAGTAATCAACTTAATTTTCTTAAACCCGAAGGCATGAATTAGGCGTACAGTAGTGATGGTCTTTCCAAAATGTATGACTTTAATATTTCGTTAATAGTATTATGTAGGATTATAAAGACTTCTTGGACGCACCGTATAAAGTCGCAGACTCGAACTTATATTAAGATCACAATAGATGGATAGTTCTTCCTAACCATGTATAATTATGAATGGTTCTGAGGTGTATTCATACTTTTTCATACTTTTTCATGAATCTGAGGTGTATTCATACTTTTTCATACTTTTAACTTGCATTATCTGAAGGGAATGAGTTTAGATCAGAAATGTGAGTGTATTTTGGACAAAGCAAGTAACACAGCTAACTGTTACACACACTTTTTAAATAAAATTTTAACACATGTATGATGTGAATATCCTTTTACATGCTATACTGTTACAGGTTTTACATTAAAATGCAAGTAATACTGTATATCTTTCAAAAGAAACTCATTGTTTGCTATTTTTATTGATTTTTTAAATGTTCTTTGACAGTGGATCAATTGAAATCGCTAGTCTTTTGACTGTTGATGCTGGTAATGTGGCCAAATCCGGAATGCGAGTCGTAGGCACAATGCATTCTTCTACAGTTCTTGATGGTCGACTGGAAGTGAGAAATGGCGAAGTGGTGAAAGCTCAACTTAACATGCCCCGAGACAGGATAGATGTCTTCAACATGGAGTAAGTACTAAAATTCCTAGCAATTATGACACAAAACTGCAGCTTTAAATTGTATACGAAATAATTTGAAAATACACGGACCTCATGTATATAAACACGTTGCAAGGGGATTTATTTTCAATTGGATTTAGAACTGAATTAATGTAGCTTTACGAAAGCTAAATATAAATATAATATGCACACTGTTAATATTAAAAATGATATAATTTGTAAGTAATAAGTTATATTCTGGGATTAGCTGTAAGTTACGTTTGTTACAGAGTTCGTTATAGCGAGTTTTGACTGTATGATAAAATCTGTTTATTATTACCGTTAACGGTGTCTTTGTGTTTCTATCGCTAATGGTTTTTCTTAATTAAGCTTTTTAAATATTTTATATATTAACTTTCGACCGTACTGTATGTTCTTGAAATTAAATTTGTTAACACTCTGAGCGGCCAGGGTTTTCGCTAAGAAACCACAAATTTTCCAAAACTACTATGAGAACAAATTATTTTTTTTTATTTTAATATAAAAACTCTCTTGGAGTTACATACCTGGATTTGTATACTTTTGATATATTGCGCTAATTTCTTTGACATATTTTAATATGCACGTATATATACGTTCTTACAGATGCCACAAAAAGTATTCTAGGCCGTATATATACGGTCTTGCCGCTTAGAGAAACTGAACTTTTCGAATGCTGTCAGATTTTCACTCTTTATCATTTATTTATATTTTAGGAGCAAAGTGTACCTTGTCCACGGTCATGAAGAAAGGGAGCAAAAGGTAGACAAGAAAGATGGAACTTACCTGTCCAGTTGCTCAGGAGAAACTTTCAGCAATCTTTTCGGAGTTTCATTCTGTTCAGAACTTCGCGTCCCACCTTACAGACCCAATTCTTACCTTCATCCGATTAATGGACCTGCAGCTTTCAATTTATTCATTCAAAAGACCGATCTGTCTCTGAAGAGTTATAATTTTGACGCTCAGTGGAAAAAAGAACTGGTAAGATTTGTTTTGCTATATTTCACGCTTTCACAGTGTTGTGTAGAGATGCAATTTTTCATAACTTTAAAAACAGACATTACATCACTGAAGTGTACTTTTATTTGCTTCAAATATGTTTTCGTGGTGCGCGACATCTTACTTCAAGATTTCATAGAGTTTTAAGAGCACTAAAGCTTTTTAAATAGTATCAAGCAAGGTGGCTCGAACGTACATCCGCCTGAAAATCAGTATTGGCAAGAAAAAAGCAACGCCAAAGACCGACTGCTAACGTAATATTTCAGCTATTAACGTGGCCTTCAGCAAGAGGAACACGCCCTGTCTAAACAATCGAAAACTTCCCTTTAAATGATATATCTTTCTGCCTCACTTAAATGCGTGCGGACTAAAATATGCATTTTGGCAGGAAATCGGAAGGGGAGAAATGGCAGAAGAGATACATGACATAAGATTAATTGATAATTATAAGAATTAATTATTGATTAAGTTTGTTAAATAATTAATTTAAATAAATATATTTAATTTACGTTATTTAATTTAAATTAAAATCGATTAAATAACTAATTTAAATGACAGGATTTAATTTACGATAATTAATTTAAAAAACTAGATTTAATTTATGCTAATTAATTTAAATTTAGTTTAATAATTAATATAAATAAATAAATACTTTACAATATTGATGAATAAATATTTTCAAATACAAGCTTAATGCTTTTCTTTTTATATCCCTCTAATTTCAAATAGTCTGCATTCACGCGCATTTTCAGGAATTAATTATGCGCAGATGTCCAGTGCCGCCTATAATACGCATTAATTTCTAAGTTTCTAAGTGCAGATGATTTTTCTGGTGCACGGTGCTTCATTTAGATGTCAACTCAGTCAGCATAATTTTAGATTGGGTTGTTAACGAACTGAGGACAGGAAAAGCTTTTAACAATTAATACTATCTGAATACCTTGTGCAAATATTTGCCTCCTTTTTTCATATTTTTGCTTTCTTACGGGTTCGTGGATTAGGAATAATTAACGATAGCACTTTATGAAGAATAAAAGCACAATTTATTAACCAGTATTACTCAGGACAGCTCCAAAAACACGTTTATAGTCGTCGAAAAACTATTACAAACACGCTGAAACAATGAGCAACATAGGCTTCAGGTTATAACGGTGAAGACAGCTTCACGGCAAAGCACTAAAGTACAGCTTCCGACTCGATTCGGTCGTTCTCGGAACTCAACGTACTCTCCAGACTCCCCACGCTACAACTCACGATGCACTCGATAGCCTCAACGATGCACACTCCTGACGCACCAACTCGCGATAACGATCAACTCGACACTAGATTGCTACTCCATGTACAGGCAGAGTTTATATAGCTGCCTTCGAGAACATTCTAGGCCAAACCAGTAGGAATTCATTCCAGAATACCATCCGTCTATGGCATATTTTCAATTTTGTCGCCAAATGGGGAATTTCCCGCCAAATCTAGAAACCCTGCCTTCCCTTGCCATTTTCTGACATCCCTAAAACTGCCTTGCGGAGAATCTATGTCACCCCAGCTGGACATTTCATAATAATATTTTACTGATAGTGGTCTGAACTTACTTCCGTTTGGCTTTTTCTTTAAGTGATATGTTATAAATATAGTTATGATTTAATATTCTAGGTATCTATATATTATAATTAAGCAAAATTTAGCAATAGCTGACAATTATCTCTACGTAGCTTTTAATTAAATTTAAGGAAATAAAATAATAATCTTTAAATGTCACTTTTGCAGAAAAATGGAGCATATTCCCGGTATGGTATGATATCCATTGCAACACCCCGGTCACATATCGAAAGAAATATTAAATTTGAAGTGAGTGTCGGTAAAAAAGATAATTCCATCAGCTTGAAAATGAAAACGCCTCTGAAGAAACTCGATATAAATGGTAAGTTTTAATTACATTCATCATAAATTTCTTAGCTGTGACAGACGAATTGAAATTATTTTATATTAATGTTATACTACGAAATAATACTTGCAGATAGTGTAAAAAAAACTTCTTATATATTACTATTAAATATTCCAATTTAAATAAGTTAACTGTTATTTAAAATTTTTATAATTTCTATATTTATCTACTGAAGTAGTGCTAAATAGGAAACAGTAACTGATGACTGATATTCTAGTCACAGTTTTGCTTGACTATGTGCTAAAGCAATTTCTCATGTCTGGAAGAAATAATTAATTTTTAATGCTCATTTTTAATACCTATGATATTTAGATTATTAGTTTTTGCTTTTTTGCATAAATATTTTTTAATATATTAAATGCTGTGATATTACATTAAAGTTTTAAAAATGCAAGTTTTTAAACCCTGTTAAGATTTTACATTGAGACATTCATTTTTCAGCAATGTTTTTGCATGAAAATAGTCAGAGCAAATTGACTACAAACATAGTCGTCGATGACAAATTCTTTTTTGGTCTGGAATCAGGACTTCGTACTGTAAATGAGAAAAATGCAGTCAGTTACATGGCGTCTTTAGAAATGAAGGCACCATCAAAGAAACTGGTAACCATGAGTGGATCAACTACCCTAAAGTTCGGAGAAAAATATTCCGCTGAGGTGAAGATTGAAGATCTTACTCAAAAACCTATTATTGCTAAAGGTAAGAAATACCATGTTTTTATCTGCTTCAGGTATAGCGATTTTTCATTAGTAAATAAATCAACTGAAACAGTTCCGTCATGTAAATACAAGTCCATTTTGTATTTACATTTCTTTAAATTCCGCAGACTTACAGTTCATTTTTTGTGTAAGGGGATCAAATGATTTTTAACTATAATTAATGATATTTTCATTAACTAAAATTAAAATTCAAACTGTAAGAATTTGGATAAAGATTCCAATTAAAAAAAACTGGAAAGTAATTGCTATTTTAATCATCTAAATCATTCGAATGCTAATCTAAAGAAATACTTAAAATGTGGACTTCTTCGTTTTTTTGCTAGTCAAGTAGAAGCTTTCATTAAAAAAAGACTGTGCTTGGTAAATTTTCAGAGGTTATCGACCGTGTTGGGAACTTCTAGATAATCACGTTGCAAGTGGGCTATTATAAACTGTATCATAAAATTTGATGATTTTTAAAGATTCTGTGGAGAGAATTCATCGTTGAATGTTTACCGCTTATTTAAGTTAACGGTCGAAATAATCTTCCTCCTGCAGTTGTTTCTGTTTAAAAGGAATCTGAAAAACATTAAAACGTTTTAACTGTTCATTAATTTCTTTCACAAACTAGTATCTTAAAAAAAACGTTCTTTGAGAATTGAGAACGTTCATGTACCTAATTTCATTTATTTCTCCTTAGTAAATTCAGATGCATTTTAAAAACCTGTACTCTTAAATTTCTGTTTCATAAAATATTGATTCAAAATTTTACTTTAATTAAAAACATATAATATTGAAAACGGGTTATTATTATTATATAGAGAATTCGAAAAGTTTGCGAAACATTTACGATTCGAACTCATACAAATTCAAAATTCCTTAATACTTATATTTAAATAAAATCGGAATTTTTACTGAATCAGTACTCGTTCAAACGCTGGACTAGATATGTTTCCAGAAAACACAAAAATCCTAACTTATTAGTCAGATAGCAATAATACCATAATGATTTTTCATGTACATATGAGTTTAGTTGCTTAAGATTTCATTAATATTAACAATAAATGTTTTCTTTTTTTACCTAATAAACTCTTCTCGATTAAAAATTTCCTGAAAGGGTAACCAAATCTATGTTGCTATTGTGATCATAATTGAATCGTAATATAGATCATTTCGCTCCAGGCGGCACACTTTTGGGGCGACATTTTTCGCTTGAAACATTATTCTATGAGAGTTAGTCATGTGGATCGCTTGGAACGAAGAACAACGAGCTTCTGAATTGCTATACCGAAATTAAACGGAGAGGAAATTTTGTTAAGGCCTAGAACTAGTTAACTCTAGATAAAATGTTCAAATAAATCGCTATGAAATTTCAGCAGCTACATGCTCTTATTATACTTTTGTTGCCCCCAGTTGGTGCAGTGGTTAGAGGCCCTGATTACCGTAATGATAGAGAGTTCGAATCCCAGAGAAGGCACGGTTGTAACTATTCGTCCGTTCATAGGGGGCAACGATGGCCACTTATTAGGTGCTTCCATAATGAAATAGCCAGCGCTTATAAATAGCAGTAAAATAAATGCTTTCTACTTTAATAACATTATACATTTTAGTTAACGCAAATTGACTATCATAACTACAACTGAAACACCATGTCTTCCAAAATACAACAAAAAACCTAGATATAAATTAATATAATAATACAAGTGAATTCTTTAAGGTAGTTTTATCATTGACCATTATCACCGATGTCCTGGCTTTTCTAAATTCCTAAAATAATTAAATTCTTTTTTTTTTTTTTAGTTTCCCTCTCAAATTGACCTGCTACTTAGAATACTTCATAAACAATTCACATTACAAACTTTAAAAGAAGTGTTTTCTAAGTGCATTTATTTAAGTGTTTATATTATACTTAAAATTTCATAACTAGGTCCTTGTGTTTCGCGCAAGGCTAATGGCTATTAAATAAAGCAACCGGCCATTAAAAAAATTATGCTTTTGTTATTCCGTCGGGACATTTGAATAAAAATATCAACTAAATATGATCAAATATCACCTAAATTATGGCCACGAGATATTAATGAGGATGAACTTATTATTAAAAAAAGTATTATTTTAGAGTTTCATTATTGTTACTGCTTGATAAAACAAAACAGAAACGTGGAAGGCCATTTTGAATTTTTGCAATTTATTATAAAATAAAGTCTCCAGAACAATGCATCACATATTGTAACACTACTATAAACATTCCTCACAATTGCTGTAAATGTTAGTAGTTGTGAAAAGAGTTTTAAATATAAAAATCATTTACGAAAAATTTAAGAACTCCAGATGTTTATTTTGCGTGCAAGGAGTCCTTATACACTAAACAATAATAATAACAGTAATTGGAGCAATTAAGCAGACCTCTAAAAACTTATCGATGGTTTAGCGGACAAAAACACAAGCAAAACAGCATAATTTTAAAACACTGGAATTAAAAATTTCTTCAAAAAATTCTGAATTCAAGGATACAGGTTAACAACGATTACGACTGTAAAACCCTTTATTGATTTATTATTAACTATTAATTACTTAATGATCAGTAGAATAACGCCTAATAAATACATTAATTATTTAACTGACCTACCATTAGGAACGTTGCTCAGGAACGGACAAAGAATCTCATGTTAAACTCACAAAGAAAGAAAAAAGATAAATAAATAACCAAACCTTGTATGAATACTGAATCCTTCTTCTTAGTTTGTAACTTATATCAGACTTCGGTAACGATCATAATTTCTCGTCCGGTAAATTGAAAATACGTGATTATTATTGATACCCGATTTATTTCCTTGATTTAAATTTGATTTGTTCCCTACAAATCACCAATTGTGGCTCATTGCTTTGTAGTTATATATATTTTATAATAATAAAATTCCATAGTCAAGAATACACTTAAAATTCTAACTCTATGTTCTTTTCATTTTTAATGGCGACGGTCTCTTATTTGAAAGTACGTGGAATTAAATCCACAGCCCCGTAGTCAAGTTGTTTTTCCCGCCTTTTCTACACGTACAGTTATAGAATGTTCTGGAAATATTTAAAGCGAACTGGATTGGCTGACGAGGCTGACGTCATTTCTTGGAAGCTCCGCTTTTCCAGAGGCTATAAAAGGACTCGCAAAGGAATATCGGGATCTTTCCTTTAATGTAACGATGCAGTAAACTTCATACAAAAATTTATTAGTACTTCTTTTTTATTTACTTCGGATATCTGATTTTTGTAACTGCTATTTCTCCTGAATAATAATAAATGGATCCTGTTTTTTTTTTTTTTTTTTTTTTTTTCAAACTTATGGTCTGATAATTTAAACTACGACTAAAACTGATACTTCACACACACACACACACACACACACATATATATATATAAACTATATTCTTTTTCAAAAATTTAAATGCTATGGACTGTAGTTTTATTTTTGGATGCATTTTGAATGAAATAAATTTTTCGCCTTCTAGTTTGGGCCTGGTATTTTTATTTAAAATTTCTAAATTAAAAAATCTGAACTTCTAACTGAAAAATATCAAATCTTCGATTTCACTGTAATTACCACTTTTGAACTAAAATTCTACAAATGAACTTAGATATCTTGATGAAATTTAATAGTACTGAAGATTCATGTGCGTTATTGTAATGGTTAAACAACACACTTAAAAATAACATTCTTCTATACAATTAAAAATTAGTTCTGCCAAATTCTAGTTATATTTATTGCTTTAAAAGTTTGACAAAAGGAGTTTAAGCAATTAAGTAACATATGAGTTGAATTTCTTACTGAGCAATTATAATTTAGCTGTTAAAATAATCTTTATTGACATTTTAATATTAACGCCTAAAAAGGCCTTTTTATGACCCATTTTAGCATTAATGGATAAAAATATTAAAAAGTAAGCTCTAAATATTGTTTTTTTTGCGTGGGTCGTTTCACCATCTGAAACTAAAAACACATTTAATGTGTATATTTCTTAAATACTAAAATAGCCAAATTCTTTAGAATTGTAAAATTTTATTATATATTTCTTTTAAATTTAGTACAAATTATTATTTACTATGATTATTGTCAAATAGCGTATTGTAAAAGGTTTGGTTAGTATCACTACAGCAAAATACTCCAAGGCTATCTGCCTTAGGGGAGGGATGCCTTCAGAGAGGAATTCCCAATGGAAAGGGATTCATATCCCCTTTTCCACATGGGGAAAACCATGAAAACGTCCGTGCAGCCAGCCTGTTTACCGTATTTCCAACACTGGTCGAACTGCCACTGTTCAGCGACTTTGCCACTGGACTACTGGTTAACCCAAAAATAGACTTCACAACGCTTTTACTTTCAGCCAGTTTATAAGGTACTTCTCCCGCCTTCTTAGCTTGCCTTCGTGGTGTAGTGGTCAGTACGCTCGACTCGTATTCCAGAGGTCCGTGGTTCGAGTCCAGGCGAGGACATTGCTCCTTTTTCATATCTCCTGCTTTCAAAAATCTTGATGTCTCTACAGTGCGACCGAACTAGAAATGGTGGTGGATGATGATTCTCCACCACCAGGATTTGGCGATTGGGTCCCATAACCCTAGTCTCCCTTTAAAAGGGGGGTATATAAGGTATTTCTCCCGCCTTCTAGCTTGCCTTCGTGGCGTAGAGGTCAGCACGGGGCAAAAGGTTATAAGGTGGAGTAAGTAGTATTCGAAAAGTCTGTAGTTCGAGTCCCGGTGAGGGCATCGCTCATTTTCCATCTCTCCTGCTTCAAAATAACCTAATGACTCTACTAGTTGATCTTCTTTTATTCGATGATTTACGAGTTGTTAATAACTCTGAACAGTGTGTTTAAAATTTATATCATTTTTGAGGCAAATTAACTCATAAAGTGTAATAAATATTTTCGAAAACAAAAGAATAAATTAGATTTTGAAACTTGTGAGGTTTATTTAATCGTAGAAATAAATATAAATTAGTCACATTGATTTAAAAAATTAATTGAATATTTTAAAAGATTTAAATGCAAATTAATTAAATCTTAATTTTTATAACATAAAATTTAATTACTATTTTTTTTAAACAGGTAACTTGGAATTCCGCGGGCAAGATCGTTATGACACTGAAATGAGCTTAAGTAGCTATGCAGTAGATGGTACTGTGAGAGGTTTTGCTCAATTAAGTGGTAGTATGTCTGCAAAAATGACTGCGGATTACAGGATTATGGAAGGAAAAATGAATAAACTGAGCATCACTGGGAAAATGAGAAATCTTTCTGTTTCTGCTCTTACTAAATACAATGGCTTATTAAATATCGAAACCTCGTTCTTGCCTGAATGGAACACTGAAGTTTCTTTCGAGACCATGAAGACAACTGGACACATCGAGAATACTGTATCCATTACTCTTGGAGATGGTATACGAAGCAGAGCGCACACTATTAAATTTCAAGAAATTCTTGGCTACAGTGGTACCTTGAAAAATAATAAAATTGATGGCTCACTTAGCTTAGCTTATCCCGAGAAAAACATAGATTATTCTATTTATGTAAATCATGAAAATACAGATAAAAATTTGAAAAGTGCTCTGAAATTTCAATATGACAGGAACAAGCAGATCAGCACAGAAGTTCAGCTTAATTTTGATACAGAATATCCACTAAGCTTCACAAGTGATATAAAGCTTCGTTATCCAGGACATAGTGGTGCTGCTCGGCTGGCCATCAATCAGTCAAATGCAAAAGAATATCGAGCAACTATGTCTTATCAATGGCAACAAAGAAGTACTGAAATGATTATTCATTACAATGATAAAAGTGAAGGTTCTCGATTTAAATACGAAGTCGATGGACAACTAAAACTTCCATCAGCAAGACCAACACTATTTGCTACAACACTTGGATTCCATAGAAGTCAGTTCGCCTTGTCTTCAGAATTAAATGTTGGTATTAACAAATATCAAATGAGAGCGGACTACATAGGAGGAAATTCTCTTAACCATCGCATTACAGGTCAGGTGTCTTCAAATAATGACATATATGCTCTAGAAGCAGCTATTCAGCATCAAAGAAATAAATTAAACTGCAATGCTGAGATAAAAATGCCAAACCGCCAGAGAATTACCACCAAAATGGAAGGCAGGATGGGAGATAATCACCGAATAGGATCCTTTGAAATATTATGGGATGCAGACAGAGACAGCAGCAAGCGCTTTGCAGTAACAAGCGAACTGCGAAACAAACCCGACGGATATGATGGAAAACTTGCTTTGGAAGTGTACCGAAGAAGAATGACTGGAGCACTTAGCATTGGCTTACAAGGAGATTTACGCAACTCCCAATGGAAAACCAATAATAGAGCTGAATTTGAATGGGCACCAAACAAAAAGGTAACAGCAGTGTTGGCCGCCAATATCGAAATAGACAGATCTCAACAACAAGTCAATAGTCATTTAGAGCTTGCAACACCTTACAATGGCTATGAGAACTTAACTTTGAGTATAACACATTTATATGCTAATAAGCAGTGGGATAGCGAAATTTCTAGCAATCTGCCGGGAAGAAACCAGTTTTCCGTGTCATCAACAGGAAGATTTAACTTTGCAAGAGGTGGGGCTAATGTCGATGCAAAGGGGAAAATTCATACATCATTTATGCAATTAGAAAACTTGTATATGGAATTTAATCATAACCATAATCCAATCGACCTTGCAAGTAAAGCACAGATTAGATGGAACAATTATGATAGAATAATTTTAGAATTATCAGGTAATCGACATATCGAGTCTAACACACTAAAAGGTGTGATCAAATTCAAAACTCCGTTTTCTTATATGGAAGATATTTCTGCTGAAATAAACCATAGCTATGTAAAATATAATTATTATAGAACACATGGTTCACTGCAGTGGGCTCCAAGCAGACAAATAACCTTAAATTTTGAAGGCAACCAGCAACTAAGTGGTAGACGAAGAACATGTACTGTATCTTTGAAAGGTACTTCTCCGTATCGCGGATACGAAAACGTGGAAGCAAAGGTAATTTACAGAAATGATGGCTCTAGTTTAAATACAGATGGAGAATTAATCTGGAACACAAACAGAATTACTTCATCTGTCTCTGGTGTGATCATGAATACTTTATATCATAAGAATTTTGAAAGCAAGATACAATTTACTACTCCTTTTAGGAATTATGAAGCTGTCGATCTGTCATCATCACTAGAAATACGTCAAAATTCGTATAAATTAAATGTGGCTACTAACTTGCCTTATAGTTCAAAATTATCTCTGAGTTCTGTTGGAAAGATGAACAGTTTTAATGATATTGAATTTAATGCATTGTTAACAGCAGAATCTCCTAAATACATGGATCCCAAACGAGGGTCCATTGATTTTGTGCACAAACTTATTAATTCTAAACTGCAAAGCACTCTTGATGCTGGTTTTGGAAATGAAAAGGTTACCATATTGCTGAGCGGCTTAAGTGAATCTACTTATAACTACAAAAATATTGAATTTTCGGCAACAATAACAACAACTTTTAAGAAATATGAAGAGCTGCATATTGATTTAACCCATAACCAAAGGGATGCTGAATACTCGACAAAACTGCATCTCACCAAAAATGAACTGAGTGGATCTTTGAATCACATGCTCATTTTTAGAGATTGGTTAAATTTTGATACACAGGCGGAATTAATTTCAAATTCGCCCATACTCAACGGAAAAATTTCAATCCATCATGAAGGCGACGGATCTCTGTTAAAGCACACTAGCTCATTGCTTTGGGACAAGAACAAGGAAATTATACTGAGTGCTGAGTATTCCAGCAAGTTTTATTCAAAGTCATTTAATGCGAAAATATCTACTCCATTCAGGACTATCAGGGAGCTAGAAGTTAATTCAGGTTATGAATATCTGAACACTGAGCTCAAAGGATTGCTGAGAGTTTTATGGGACCGCAGAAATAAGATGGAAGTCAACGGAAATTTTAATTACAATCGATGGGAAAAGGTCAATGCCAATCTGGAATTTACCAGTCACTTTAAAGGGCATGAGTTTTATTCCACCTTAGCTAAATATGATTTGTCCAGTGCACAGAAAACTGCACAATTTTCTTTCCTTTGGGGCTCTGCAAATAGGAAAGAAATAGTTGCAAAAGTTAATTTCTTAAAAAGCTATCGTTCTTTGAATCTGGAAACTACTTTAGCAACCCCCTTTGATGAAATGAAAAAAGTCTCTTTCAGCGCTACATGTAACTACAGTAGAGCGGATAAAAGCGTAAGTTTGATTTATTCTAAAAATGACAACAGTTTCGTCCTAAACGGGAGATCACTTATTCGTCGCGACGGAGCCTCAATAAATTTTGAGCTTTCTACACCTTACAGAACACTTAGAGAATTAAAAACATCAGCAAAGTATGATAGACTCAGAAATGGTATCAGCGGTGAATTGTTTTTGGACTGGAATAGCGCAAATACGTATAAAATGAACGGACAGTACGAACTTAAAGACACCTCCGTTGAAGCAAAGTTTGGAGTCGTTACACCAGTCGAAGGCTACGAAAATGTAGTTCTTGAAGTTAACGGTAATTGCGAAAGTAGTAAATTTAATTCTCAAGTTAACTTAAAATGGAGTAAAAGTAAAAATATTTTAATTGATGTTTTATCAGAGTATGATCCAAGAAGCGGTTTCGTCACTTTCCGGGCAGAGAGTCCGTTTCCAAAATATAGAGAAATTCGTTTTGAATCTAATTATGAAAAGAAATCTGGTCAGTATAGTGGCAAAGTAACAACTACTATCAATCGAAGGAGCACGTACGAGGGAGTTTTAGCAGTAACGTATGGTGGAAACAATATAGCCAAACTAAACCTGAGATTCGTATCACCTATTGTTAACTTTAGAGAGATAGAGCTAACGTCTTCTATTGATGCTGAACCCGGATTTTATCAGTTTTCGTCTAATCTAAGAATGGAAAATAATGAAATAAGTTCCCTTATTTATTTGAGCAAAAAAGGAAATGAATACATGGAATGCAAAGTGAAAGTAAATACCAATTTCGAAAGATTCAGAGTATTTAGCTTAGACAGCTCTTTAAGCAACGATGATTACAGTGTTATCGAGGGACGCATAGATTTGGTAACACCCTTTGAAATTCTTCGCAGCTTCGAAGCTAGCGGCGAATATAAGCTTAACAAAGATGGTGGATTCATTTCCCTCAAATGTAAAACACCTCACAAAAGTCTAAATATCGAAGGCAAGATGTCTAACAGCCAATTCCGCCCATTAACAGCATCGCTGGAAATCAATGCTCCTTTTACAACTTTCAAAAAAATTTCTACTAATGCCGAAATAAATATGATAAATTGGAGCAATGCACAATTTAAATTTTCAACTAAATCACCAATATTTGCTCATACATTTGATGTATCCTTCCAGAAAGATGATGATGATTTAAGCTTTGAACTAAAAGCTGATTCATCAGCTTTACCTTACAGAACGGCTATCGTTTCATGGAAAGCAAGTTACAATTTGCCAAAGCGAACCGAAACCGAAATTTCTATAGAATTAATGGGCAAAGTACATTACATTAATGGCCAGTTTAAAGACTCTGGAAGGGATATTGATGTACAAGTAACTATGGAAAGTTCATTACTTCCAGAAAACAAGGCTGATCTTTCCGCTTCATACTCACGTAGGCGTAATAATAAAGTTCTGGAAGGTAAGATGTATTTTATCGTTCCCAGCTCAACTCACCAAATTGTTGCCAATTATGAAACTAAAGGAAATCAAATCGCTTCTACGCTAAAAATAGACAGCAATGTTTTATCCTTTTCAACACTGAATGTTCAGGCTAAATACATAAACAATAACGGTCGTGACATTGAAGCAGCATTTTCTGTTTCCACCCCTGAAACAACACACACAATTACAGGAAGCTTAAAGAATTATGAACGAGAAAAATTAATTCAGTTGAAATTGGAATGCCCATTGGCAGCGTCGTTGAATCCATTTACTATCACGGGAACACTGAACAATGAGAACTTCGATGCTATGGATGGATCACTGATCGTTACCACACCCGGTAATGAAGTCCGTGTAGCCGGAAGCATGAAGAAAGTTGGGTAAGTCTATTCGCATTCCTTGTATTCTATAAATTTTAATTCCTTCAATTGGTATCTAAATAAAGTCTGCCCAAACAATAAGTTGGATATAATAACATTTTTAGTCATGAAATTTTAGTCAAGTTTCAGTTGTTAGACGTACAAAGAAGGAAATTATGATAAGAGAAACGAAACCTTTTCCTAAAGCTTTTCATAGCATAACCTTTTTTAAAACCTGTGTTTGTTTATTTTGAACCTTTATTATACAACTGAAAATGAGCGTTAATCTCATTGTATAATATTAATTTATTCATTTTAGTGTTATTTAATAAAATCCTCAATTTCAATCAGTGGATTTAGATTAATAATCTTGAACTAAATTTTTTGAAAGTTTAGTTCTCGAGTTTCATTCCACTAAACTGTCAGATTTACAAACAATAGAAACATATTGTCAAGGGTATTAATAATGGTAACACGTTGCTTTAAAATGTATCAAATATGCATTATTTTACATTTTCCTTATGCCTATACATTAGTTTTTTGGAATTAAGAGTACAAAATTTCTTATTTTATTTTACTCGCGATGTGAAAGCTGTATTAAGTGTTTTTTAAACATAATATATTTATATATTGATTAAATATGTCGAACTCACCCCAAAATATAGTGCATATTTAGATAACAATGAAAACGGACTAAAATGTGTTCTACATAATATTATTTTATTTTTTATATCAATTATGTCTTAAAATATTATCCTGCATTAACTGATAGAACAGATTAGTGAATATTAAGTATTTAATTTTTTTTATTATTATTATTGTTTTTTTAAATTCTTGTATTGAATTTTTTTTTTTTATTTGGAAAATAAATATTTTTTCTTTTTATAGCTGGAAAAATGTGGAAGCTTTCTTAACCGTCACCACACCAATAAAATCCCTCCGAATGCTAAGAATTGATGGAACGTATTTAAACGACAATTTCCAAAATGTTGAATGCAACTTCCAGCTGGAAACTTCTAACGAAAACATTCCAGAATTAGGCCTCACCTCTAAGCTCAGTCGGACGCAGTCATCGGAAGAAATGTCCTTAATGCTTCGCTTGCCTGTTGCAAACTATCAATCGGTTCAGCTTTTAGCAAATGCTCACCACAATGCCGAATTTTCAAATGCTGATTCTAGAATAACATTGAGTCTCCCCAAATCAAGGTATGTTGTATATTCTCAATATGGAATAAGTAAAAACCGAATATCGGGCAGAGCAGAGCTTGAACTGGCTGGTTTTAAGTGGCTGACATCCGGAAGACTGGAAAATACTGCTCAGCAAAAAGATGTTTCTCTGAGTCTTACTACTCCCAGTGAAAATACTTATATTTTCGGGGGTACTTATGGAAACATAGGTAATCGTCAGCAGCTCACAGCTACTTACAGCAGCCCCTCTAATGAACGCTATAACTTTAATTCATCGCTAAGTTTCAGAAATTTCGGAAATTTTGAAGTCGAATTCGAAGTAGAAACACCTTTCAACAGGTACAGAACAATGCAAGCCAAAATAAAGCAGGAGTACATTTTCAACCACCATTTTTCGACTATTGTCGAATGCTGGAAAAACGGCCGTCATGGTCTTTTTAGACTCCAAAATCATATTAGTAGAGATGGCTTGAAAGGAGTTATTCAACTAGCTTGCCCTTATACCAAAACTGAAGATATAAAACTTCACTATACGCATCAAAAGAAATCCTCAACCAGCGAATGTAATCTGGAATTCCACTACAATAAAGTCAAACATCTTAAGGTAGGCCTTCTACATAAAAGCGATAAAACAGCTCATATTACGTTAGATATTCCAGTTTTGCCCCTGACAGTAACTGCTGATAGTAAGAAAGATAGGAACAGTCGTGAAATAAAATTTATGTCGACTTATCAAAACCGTGCTGTCGCTTTTCGAACATCTTATACCGCCGAAGACAACGAATTCCGCCATGATGCATCATTCGCTTGGGATGAGAGCCGTAAAAAAGGAATTTCCTATGACATTAAGATGGCTGATACTGAAACTGGAAAAGAACTATGGAGTAGGCTTGACACTCCTTTGAGGTCTCTGATGATGAAAGGGAACTTCACCAGAACTAGCCGAGCTTCGTCTGGAGGTGTGGACTTTTATTGGGATGCATCTCGAAGCTTAGAGAAACGCATGGCAGTTGGAATTCAACATGCTGACATGAGCAGTTACAGAGAAACATCTCATCGCATACAAATTACTGTAGAGCATCCAAAACTTCCAAAGGTAGGTTACCATTTTCACACTAAAATCAACCATGCATCTTTCAAGTAAATAATTTATTTTACAACTGATACACCACACGAAATGTATTGTAAATTGAATAACTATTACTAGTAAGAATGATTTTAAGACTGAGCATATGTGGATTAAGAACTATATTTTTGAATGCTTTATATTTGATTCATGATTGCAGACGATTTACAGAGCAAATTCCAGATTTATGGTTATGCTTTTACTTATTTTTCCATACATCTCTCAAATTTGAATCCGCTGCCAAAAATATTATCTTCCTTGAATACTTGGCTATACTTAATTCTTTTGAATACCAAGCATTTGCTTTATTTAGTTTAAAACGTTTTGTAAAATTTAGTAGTAATATATGCGGTTAGTAAATATATAAACTGAACTCAGTGGCGTAACAGCCCTAACGGGCCAATGCCTGAAATCTGCTTTCTTGACCGGGGTGCGTAAGCATATGTCCTGAACAAGTGGCCTGCCTATGGCAGGACCCCCAGTGTTTAGCCCCCAAGCGAACTTGGTACTCATTTTATCGACTCAAAGAATGGAAATCAAGGGATGAAAGACAGAGTCGACCTTGCCCAGTCCGCGGATCGAACCCCGGACCTGTGGTGGTGATGCGCAATGCGCTAGCTACTGCGCCGAGCTTCAGTAACTACGAGGGCAATCCGAAAAACAAAGGTCTCCTATTTTTTGGGGACGTAGAGAAAGTTTTAATACGGTTGTTGGCAACACTGTTGTGAGTGGTGCCTTCTCCGCTACCACATAAGCACACAGGCGCTTCGTTCGGATGCTCAGTCTTGGCTTGGCAGCCAATCGAAATGGAGCTCCCGATAAACGTTACCGCCAAGTGCGAAATGCGCGCAGTTATTCGATTTTGAACGCAAAAGGCGTTAAACCGGTTGAAATTCACCGCCTATTGACGGAAGTGTATGGACAGTCGTGCATAGATGTCAAAAACGTTCGCAGGTGGTGTAGAGAGTTTACAGCCGGTCGTACTGAAATTCATGAAGAAAGGAGCGGGAGGCCGTCAATTGCCGACGAATTGAGTTCGTATTCGTTGAGTTTCGCGATTGTTGAGTTCGTAAAATGCGTAAAGATCGGAGGATCATCTGGATGCTCCTGAAGCTCCTCAACACTTCCTGAAGGGCATGGCGGCAAGCTGGTATGATATGGGCATTGTAAAACTGCCACAGCGTCTACAAAAATGCATCGACCGAAATGGCGATTATGTTGAAAAATAAAGCATTCTGCAGTCTTTAAAGTGATGTAGCAATTATAGAAAATAAACGGTTCTTTGTATATCTAAAAATATAGGAGACCTTTTTTTTGGGGATTGCCCTCGTATCTAGTTAATAAATATATTCGGTTAGTAAACTGCATATATTGCGTATATACGGAAGTGAGAGCTATATTGTGGAATTTATGCTAATTCTGTAAAATCTTTCATATAAAATAACAAAGGACATTTCATAAATGTCCAAGTATTTTATTTTTAAAAAGTAACTTCTTTCACACCAAGGACGTGTACTGTGCGTAAGCTTTCATAACTTTGGATAATAATAACACGGATGTCAACTTAAATATTTTATGTCAAAATCTAATACATTTGCTTAATAATTGTACCGTAATTCTTTTTAATCTGTGGTACTGTAGACCATATATTAACATTTTCTGTTTTACTTAAACATAGTGGTACTAAAGTATTTTCAAATTTAACGTTTATATATTACACGTGAGTTTCATTTAATTCATAAAATGCTGGTATGAAAAGAATTAGATATATTCAAATGCTGGCGATTTTTAAACATGTTAGATTTTCGTTTGGTATTTTAAACATTTATTGGAATTAATTTTGTAGTATTTTGCTCGACATTAATAGTATTTATTTAATTAAATGCTATTCCAGTTTTTATCTTTGTAATATATATGTGTGTGTGTGTAAGAAAAATTAAGAATATGTAAAAGATAAATTATAATTTTAATTAGCAGCATAAATTCATTTTTCTTCTCTATTCTAAAAAGAGTACTCTCTCTTTGCACTGTGTCATTTCGAGAAAGTTATTAATAGAGAGGAAGTACCCAGATTAAAAATGAGCAATTTAGAGGCTTTTTGAATTATAATTTTGATTTACATATTGTTACGAAATGTCCACCACGCGGTAAGATAGCTTCCCCACAAAGCAGGTTTACGGTTGCCGGGAAATGGCACGTGAAGGCAGGGTTGCTATATCTGGCGAGAAATCGCACATTTTGATACAAAATTGGAAAATGGAGAACCTTCTAGAACGAATTCTTACCGGTTTGGACCGGAATGTTCTGAAAGGCAGTCCAAAAGCTATATAAGCCCTGCCAGCACACGGAGTCACTCATTCAATGTCTCGCCTAGCACGTTTGTGTTCAGTCTAGTGTCGAGAGTGTTTCGCAGCGTATCGCGAGTTATTGCATCTTCGAGTTTTATCTTAGAGTGTGTAGAGCTCCGAGGACGACCGAAACGGGCGAGAGCTGTACCCTAGCCTATCGCCGAGTGCATAGCGATTTGTAGCGTGGCTCGAGAGAGCGTAGAGTTCCGAGAACGACTAAACCGAGTCGGGAGCTGTACTCTGGTGCTTTGCCGTGGTGAAGCTTTCTCCACCGGCCTGAAGGCTGTGTTGCTGATTGTTTCAGCTTGCTCGTCGTAGTTTTCGACTACTGTAAACGTGTTTATGAAGCTGTTCTGAGTAATACGGGCTAAATAAATTGTGTCTGATTCTTCATCATGTGGTGTTGTCAATCACTCAAAATCCACGAACCCGTGCAAAATGGCAAAAATATTTTTATCTTACATATGTATATATATATATATATATCTTTATGATTTTGCATTCTAGGCTGTAATCCAAACCAATACCCTCACCTTCAGACCATCTGAAATTCATGGTAAAAGTGAATTGATTTACTCAACTAATGGACATCACAACATCCTCATGGAGTTCAAAGCTTCTGATTCGTCAGATGGAAGACGAGAAAGTCATTATAAGGGAGAATTCTCTCTAAAACATCCTGTCAACATGCTAAACGTGAAGTGTGTTGGCGAAATAACAGACAGAAGAATAGAATCTTCTGCTCACTTTAAAGTAGAAAATCTCTATAGACCACAGGTCCAAAATGTCAGAGAGATCAAAGCAACGATCCTGAAGACAAGGCAGCAAGTCGATTTGGTGGTAAGATCCTAAAACCATATTCGATAAATGTGAAATTAACTGGATATTTTTTAAAGATTTGTGTTTTACTGCCAGTTGTTATGTTATGGTAAAGTAGTCGTCAGATTCGAAATGATAATTAATTTTGATTCGATTAAATTGCAATTTAGATACATTTATATTTTAAAGGAATTTCCAAAAATAACAGTTTACTTTTGGTTTTAAATTAGAGGAAAGGAATTTTTGATAATGATAGAATGCAAAACACTGAGGATTGTTTAGAAATTTGAGAGTTACCGAGTTTTACTTTGTGAAATACATATCTTCATTTCTTCAATTTAAAGAAAAATAAAGACCATTCTATGAAATAACATTTCATACTTTAACTCTTTGAAAACCGAAGCCTTCGCTAACCTGTATGTTAAAATACCGAACTGCCCGAAAGGGGTTTCGAAATTCACAGCAATTTCCGCCCTTCCCCATCCATTAACCCCTTCGCGCCGACTGTCACGTATACGTGCCAGCAACTTATCTACAGGCCGACACGCAGGCGTGCCAGAGGATTGTTCCATTCTCTACCGACTGTCACGTATTTGTGCCAGTACTTTGGAACGTTTTTCAAACTATAATTTCTGCCACAAGATGGCACTGTATGTCCATATGGTTTTAGATGCATGTAAATTAGACCTTCTACTCGAAATGAGAGAAGCATGACTCACATACACGTGTGAGGGGAGGGAAGAAACTAACATCATAATTTCGGCTGTTTAGGTCGGTTATGGTCGTTTGAACGAAAGGCCGTCTGGGCCGTTATAGTCTTCAAAGAGTTAAGCTCTCTGTTCTAAGGTATTTTTTGTCAACCGTCGAAAACTAATTTCTTCATGCGATTCATTATTTCACATACTCAGTACCTACCTAACAAACAAGTCTGAACTAAATAACTAACTAGTCTGAGCGAAGAACTAGTCTTAACAATAATGCTGCTGAAAACTTTCCCGAGATCAGCTGTATGTTTCGAGGCTTCATCGGCTTATAACAATGCCATTAACAACGTTAAAACCATTTAAAATGTTGCGATCAAAAATCTTAAGGAGTAAAAGGGGGGAGTTTAATGTGAAATGGGAAACGATCAGCAATATTAAAGAATTTCCCTCACGTTTTTCAATTCTTCCACCAGCAATAAATGACAATGTGTAAGAAATTCAGAAACTTTCTTTTTAGAATGCAGATTCTTCATTATTTAATGTCTTTAAATATAATGCAGGGAGGTAATCTTTGGGAAAATTTTAAAACGTGGTACGCCGTTCATAGTGAACCGACGCAGAATGCCATTTTGAGACTAATAGCCCTTCAGAGCTAACCAAAATTTTTAAATAAGATGTTTTAAATTAAAACTTATTTTTAATCTTTATTTAATTAAAGATGTGAACTATGTGGAAAGGTGTATAATGGCCTGAATAAATGAATTCTTTTTCAGTTTAGTATTATATCGTAAATTCCAGAAATATTGAAAATAATATTTAATATAATCTGAAAGCTTTCAGATTTTACATTAAGCCCAAAGGGACGTTTTCTAACGTTTTATGGATTACCTTTATTTATTAATTATTGTATAATATTCCATAATAAATTCTTTATTAAATATCATGTTCTTTGCACTTAAAACATAAAACTTAATTCGACAGCAATATCACAAAATAGTTTTTAAATGAACTTATCTTTAGAATTTCCGAAACACAGTCTTGCACGCTGAAGAAAATAACTTTTTTGTTTCCATAGCTTGTTTTGAAATCTTTGACTTTGTTAATGAAAAATTCGTTAAAGCGTTACAAAATATGAAATAGAGCATAAAACAAGTTTTAATTTCTAAATTAAAGGGGCTTTCAAATGCCGTATTCGGTGGAAGATTACGTTATTCAAAATGGGATGGCTCTAGGTACCTTCGTTTTATCACAATGCGAGAAACATACATATATTTATGCAGATTACTTATTTTTTAGTTTCTTTAAAGTGACAGTTTGAAAAGTGAATCAACGGTTATAGTGAATCAACGCAAAATGCCAAAACGAAATTTATTGTCCTTGTAGGCGAATTGCCGCTCTGGACTAAATATTTATCAAACGCACTTTAAATTGAAATTTAATAACCTTCGAAATCGATGCCTTATGAAGCAGCAGCATAACATTGAAGTCTTGACAATCTTTCGTCACAGCTGCCTGTATAATAACAAATCTCGAAACATGATGTGATTTGAAGAGAAGTTTGAGCATCTGGGATGAAACAAATCGTGCAAAGGCCTTTTTTAGCAGATGGAAAAGTGTCAGGACGATTTTTTACACACAAATTCACTTATTCAAAATTGCTTAAGCAATTCGAGGGCGGTCGCCCTCAGCTTTCCCCCAAAGGTTTGAATAGCTGTAGTCAGTGAGATTATATGAATCATATTGGTCTCAGTTCTTGAAGTCTGAAGGATAAAATGTGCTCTTTCGTCAACGCTTTCTTTTGCTTTGATGAAAACCTTCAGTCATCCGAAGATTTGAGCTGAAATACAAACAGCATTCTCGGAAGCTGTATTAAAAAACTGCAACTTTCAGAAGCAAATATTCCAGGCTGTCGCAGAGGTTTGGATTGAATTGAGGAAAACCAGGCTGTACCCCTGAATTCCCTGCCTACATATTTTGACGACCATTTCTCTCTCTTTATCCTTTCTCAATACAAAAAACTTATTTCAATACATTACGGAAATCCAAACCATGTACTTAATTGAGTTTTTGAATCTCATACGATTTATGTGGATTACGTTTCTAATCTTGATATCATTAAGTTATGCTTTCGAATACAGATGAGTCATCAATTTGACGGTTAGTTATGTAAAGAATTCGGTACGTCTTTGACGGTCAAAAATGTAAAAGGTGCTTATTAAAAAAAAAGGCTTCAATGATGCCTCAGTTCTTTTGATATTAAGTTGCAGAAATGTTATTTTTCATTCAACCTACAAAGTGTTTTGAAGTACGTACATTACAGAGCGAAAATGTATCTTAAACAAAATTTAAGACTTACGAGAGTTCGTTGATATTTTATCAGGTTCAGTGTTCCGCCTTACTTGCTTTGGGAACATTCAAAGACCTGACTCGGAACAGGGAGCTTACTAAAGCTATGTTCAATAAATGTGGGAAGTATACAAGATACACAGGAAGGGTATACGAAACCCTTTATTTTTCACTCTTTACAATGATTTTCGGACTTCAGAATACAGAGACCAACCACTTGTGGTCTGAACGTAAGAATATAAAAATATTAACTAAACTTTAACTTAACTTTGGAATAACAAACAAGGGCCTCCGAGAAGATTGGCCGTATATTAACAGGAAGCCGTATGTAGTACAGAGAACTGTTAACACTACGATACGTTTAAAATTATCAAGAGGATTAAGCCTCTGGCCTGGAAGGCAACCAGCAACCGAGTAAAAACTGCTAAGGCAAGCGGCCTGCTTCTACTAACTCCTTCCTTTCTCTTGCTTGGCAAAAAGCCACAACTTAAGTACTTGGCGTTCGCCAGACAAATTTGCATAAATAAGTTAAAGCTTTTAATTCTGGCCGGAAGTAGAAAATGAGAAGTGATAGTAAAGATTTAAAATAAAATAAACGTTAGTAAAACTTAAGATCATTACAATTTGTCTGTTTTGTTTCAGTTTGTAATATAATATATGTATTTCTCTAGGTGAGAAACAACGATGATCAAATGACAGTGCTTGGTCAGGTAACTGGCAGAAATGGAGACATTAATGTATCGATCACGAGGAAAATGAACGAGATAATTGATTTGACATCCCAGATACGTTACAGCAAGCGTAACAGGATGCTAGACGTCTCTGTCAGTAATGCAGGTAAAGCACTCATGTTAATTATTATTTCAGATGAAACACTACTAAGCTAATAATTACCATGATTTGAATTTACATTTTACGCCATCTTAACAGTTACCGTTTCATCTTTCAGTTACTATTTATATTCTAAAATTCTTCTAAATTATTTCAAATTTCTAATGAATTATTTAAGAAAATTAAAAGAAACAGCCTATAATGTTTTGTAAATATCTTTTTAAGTTATATTAACTTCAGTGAATTAACTCGGCTATATTATTTAAGTACCTAATATAGAGATACGTTTTAACACGAAAAAAATTGGAAATAAAATAAAAGCAATGAAAATCATCCCAAAGCCTTGCATTCTTTATGGTGGATAAAGAAGCAAGCTTTCCTTGTAAATTGTCTGGATCCGAATCACGATTTAAGCGTTAAAGTTCGAGGGATTGATACTGCACTTTTGGGGATACGTTATCTTTCAACCACTTCGGATGTTATTTGACAGTATCTTTGATATCGAGGTAGGATTTGTCCAATAGGTCCGATGAACCAAAGTGTTAATGTGAAATAGGTAAAGACTTTCACAAATTGCCAAATATAAGGCAAATAATATATGAATTTTACATAAGCTATACAATGTTGTTTGTTTGTTGCAGAAAACTCTGGATTCCAATTTACTGCAGCATTCCCTAAGGATTCCGCAAGCCTGAAAGTCTCACACAGCACACGAGGAAATGTTATAAACGATGCCAGTCTATACCTAGGTTTAGAAGAGTCCAAAGTCCTGAAATCTCAGGTGAACTGGAGACCAAGATTATGGGAAGAACTAAGAGTATGTACTAAGCATTGTTTATTCACTTAACCTATATTTATTGCCATAAATAAGAGGTTCTGAAGAAACAATTAAACTTTCAAATTTATCTAAAGAAATTTACTGATATTAAAGAGTCTTGAAATAAATGCATGAGAGGCAGAAATATACAACTGTTAGAGAATTTATCGCACGTTTCTTTTATAATCTAGATTTAAAATTTTAAAAAGATAGCAATCTTTTGAAATTACAAACAAGAAACATTTCAGATTCTCAAACTGGTTGAAATTTTGGCCGTGAAGAATATGTTTGGTTGTGATAATCTCTGCTCTAAAAGAGTTAATTCCAATTCATAAAGTGATGCAGTTAACAGTTCCCAGTCATTTAAAGTATTTTCATTCTAAGATACACTTAATTTTCAGAATCCGTGCAGTGAGCATAGGGCTAGTAGGCACAAATATATTTTTTATTTCCATTTGGGATTTTGAATGTAATAAATAAAGCAGAGCATCTGATGGCTGCCAACAAAAAAAGGAAGGGAGGCTTTCATGGAACAATTTTGAAATTAAATTTGTTCTTATCACTGTTATCCAGATCTTAACAAAACTTGGCAGAAACTGACAGGTTTAGATGGCGGAAAAAGAAACCGAGACGATCTGCTCGAGTTTCACATCGTTGGGCATCACAGTTTGAGATATTGTTTGGTATGAATGAAACTAGTAAATTTTATGGTTATTTAATTTTAGATTTAGAAATTATTTAGATGAGAAAATAAATAAAAGTAAGTTTTACATCAGCTTTGCAATGAAAGGATAATATAAACATATTTTTTTATCAAAATATACGAGCTTTATTTTTAGAATTTAAAGAAAAATGTGTATTTTGAGGTTCATTAAATATAGTATTTAGACGGTCATCTAATAATTTGTAATAGACTGAATTTTTTATTTTAGAAGTTATTTATAGTCAGAATTTTACTAAACTGTTTTGCATTTGTCTCTTGGTTTGAGAAAATATACAATTATTTATGAGAAGAGGATTTAGTCTCCATGATCCCATATAAGATCGTTCATGTCTAGCTCACACTAATTAACTCATTTGTAATATGCTTTCAATAACCTAATCCATAATATATCAATTATTAATAATAAATGTTTTGCACTGTGCACTAAACCTTTTAATTTTTCTTATTTCAGCATCAGAAAAATTTTTAAAACCTTATATGCATTTGAAATCGATACATTACAATAAATATTAAACAATAATGATTATTTTCGATGACGCAGTCAGTAGATAAACTATTTTTAATATATGTAATATATTTTTAGTATATACAGCGAAATAAGAAGGAAAGAAAGTTATGAAACACTAATTATAGTATCACATACAATGAGCATTGATCCGAATTTACTGAAATATTACAATTCCTGATGGAATTCTTTTCCTTATAATTTCTATCAGATTTGTTTTTCTGAAAAGAAAGGATTCTTCGATTTACAGCATCATATTTAATAGCAATGGTGCTTTTAATATATTTCGAGTATATAACTTCTAAAATGTACACCTTAAACCTATTTTAATTTACGCGAAATAAAATAAATAATAAGCGTTTGTATTTACAAAAATGAAGACATTTTATACAGGGCTCATATAACAATCATCTGAGAACTTTCCTTCCATTGTTTCAGATGAACGAGGGGGGGAACACTTTTCCATACAAAATGAGAAAAAAAATCCCTAATCCTCTGGAGCACACGATTTCCCTTAATAATTCATTGAAACCTTTGATTTTCCATTCTTGGTAGGATATTCGCTGCCCAAAAGATAACTGATTGAAAACCATCACTGAACGTAGTAGATATTCTAAGTAGATATTCTCCAGCACTGAGATTTGACAACTGTTTGTTTTAGCATAAATTACTCTGTGAAGAGAAACTCAAACAAATACTGAAATATGCTTTGTATCACATCACTTAAATCTGTAAGACTGGAGTGTGTGAAGGGGAAACCTTCACACACTCCAGTCTCATCTTACAACTAGTAAGTAATCCAGTAAGTACTCATCTTATAACTAGTAAGTTATACTCCAGTAAGTATTATGAAATAATACTTGTGCGCTATGTTTTTAGAATTTATTTTATTTTCCTCAATTAAATTTAGTTTGCTATTAAATTTTCAAACAATACCTAAACGATAACGGGGTAAGTGATGAGAAAGGTTTAGTGTCTCTTGAGATCAGAAAATTCAAAAACCGAAGGTTTTCTTTTAGTTATACTCTTTACATACTCCTTCTTCTTATGATTATTAAATTTTATGACTTCACTAATTAAGTATCTTTTATCAATACTTACTTTGTCGCCTTTGAATGCTAATTATATGTGGAAATTAGTTCTGAATTCGGTGTGAAAACATTTAAATTTGCTTTCCAGTAGCACCCAAGTTTACTTTCCCTTCCACCCCAGAAAAATAATTTGATGAACAAAGACTTTAAATTACCTAAACTGTTTCTTTTAAGCGACATTTCGATTAAATGAAGTTCAGTTAAAATTTTTGGAGTATTTTTCCAGATCGCTTTGAAGAACATTTTGTTGATTAGTGAAAGGAAACGGATTTTCTTTCAATAATACTCAAGTTAACTTGAAAGGAAAAGAAAATATGTCGGCTGACAAGCAACAAATTTAAGTTAAGAGCTGCAACTTATTGACTTTGGCTTAGTGAAACTTCGGTTAAAGAATTTCCTTTAAGCAAATTTTTGTGAAAATTTTTATTGATTTATTGCTTTTATTTTTAGGTAAACACTGGTGAAACTTTGAGAGGTTTTATTGAGTCCGCGAAGTCTCGTTATACGAATATGAAATCAGCACTTTCGAATGAGTGGGTATTAAGATCTGGAATCCTAGCTCAGTCCATGTCGCAAGAATTATCTCCATTCTTTGAAGACTTGAGGAATAGTGCATCTGATATTGCCAATGATTTACAGAGCGCAAGGGATGCTTTCTGGAATATGTACAACAGAAATGAATTCTATATGCAAGATATGGTCAAACAAGGAAAGGCACTGAAGAAGTTTATGAGGTAAATATGTTCTAAACATTACTAAAAATTATCAATTTATTACTTGAATTTTATATTTGAAAGTTATACAAGAAAGGCAACTTTTTCACGGTGAATATCTGATTTATAAATCTGTAATTTATAATTTTGTGCAAATTATGTCATTATCTTGTCGGACAACAAATTTGCAATGATTGGTTATTACTCTTAACGTTTAGATGTAAATTTGTTTTAAATGAACAATAACATAAAAATAATTTTCAAAGGTGTTAATCAAAAATTATCCAAAATTTCCATGTTGAACATTTTCATATTATATTATTAGCAAATAAATATTTTACCAAAGACTCTTCAAAGAATATAAAAGGCATGAATAGTTAATAATGATACTAACGACTCTTATTAATAAGCAGTGAACTACCATTGAATGAGTTAACACTCGTTCAAAATAATACACTGGTGTGCAAAAATTAAGGACGAAGTCGAAAAATTAGCATATCAGCTGAACGAAGAGGCAGAGCGGACAGAAAGACCAATCAGGAGATTAAGTAAGGCGATGTACGGTAGCACATGCGCAGATATGCAGGTAGACGTAATGGGGGAGTGTCTGAGTAGTATAAAGCATGTTGTCGGTGTAAGATCAATATTTCTGGCAAAGAGATTGCATGCCGTATAGCAGTTAAAATCACACCGAGTTGCTGCCTCAGCGAGAAATGGCGAATAATCAATCTGTTAGACGACATCTGGATGCTTTTACCCGAGGTCGAATCATTGGGAAGTTGGAGGAAGGCCGCAGTGTGACAAGTGTGGCTGCAGAGTTCGGAATTGCTCACAGCATCGTTTCACGACTTTGGAGACAATTTCAAACTACAGGAACAGCTATCCGAGGGTTTAGTAGTGGTCGTCAACGAGGAACCACACCCGCAGATATATTGCCTTACAGGCCAGAAGAAACAGGCGGGAGACAGCGGGAGAAATCGCTAGACGCACGACACAGGCGACTGGACGACCGATATCGCGTTTTACCGTGGCCAGAAGACTGCACGGTGGTGGTCTGTTTGCACGAAGCCCTGTACGGTGTGTACCTCTAACGCCTGCCCATCGGAGAAGGCGTTCTCTGTGGTGCCGGGAACACCGGAATTGGAGAGACAATGAATGGGGACGAGTACTCTTTACAGATGAGAGCAGATTCAGTCTGAGTAGCGATTCTCATCGCATACTCATCTGGAGAGAGCGGGGAAGCCGCAATCATCCCTCGAACATCATTGAAAGGGACAGGTATGGAGGTGGCGGTGTTCTCGTTTAGGGAGACATCATGCTTGGTAGTCGTACAGACCTTCACATCTTCGACGCAGGTTCAGTCAATGAGACCCGTTATTATAACGAGATTCTTCTTCCATATGTGCGTCTTTTTAGAGGCGCTATGGGTCCGCAGTTCCTTTTCATGGACGACAATGCACCATGTCATCGCACAGTAGCTGCCGAACAGCTCTTAGAGAGTGAGGATATTGAACGTATGGATTGGCCGGCATGATCTTCGGATCTCAATCCCATCGAGCATGTATGGGATTTTCTAGGCAGACGCTTGGCAGCTCGTACCTTACCACCAGTAACGATTCCGGAGCTTCGATTGGCGCTGCAAGACGAATGGGCAGCAATGCCTCAACACCTCATTCTCAGCATGGGCAGACGCTGTGAAACCTGCCTAGCAGTCAGGGGAGATCATATCCCCTATTAAAGACCGGATGTTTCTTGCTGGACACCCATCAGAGGGATGTTTCGGCCTTCAGTCGCATTGCGCTCCATGCTACTTTTTCAATGAAGCTTCTTTTTATCCCTCTGATTTCTCTTTTAGTAAGTGTTGCTTACATTACTCATGTCCTTACGTATTGGGGATCTTACGGTATTAAATGTGTTGATTTGGAAAGCTTTCGTACAAAGTTATATTGAAAAAACCGTTTCGTCCTTAATTTTTTCACACTAGTGTAGTTCTGCCCAGGTTACATAATTCACAGTAATAGTTTCTGATCAGGATACATTGCTAATAATTATGCAAAGGAGTCCTATTACTAAGCGGTGAACTACTATTGTGAATGAGTTAACACTCGTTCACAATAACAGTTCTAGTCAGGTTACGTAATTTACAATAATTTTTTCTATTCAGGATACATAATTCACAAAAATAGTTTCTGATCAGGTTACATAATTCAGAATAATAGTTTCTAGTTAGGATATATTGTTAATAATGATGCCAAGAACACTTATTATTAAGAGGTGAATTTCTATTGTGAATGAGTTAACACTCTTTCACAATAATATTTCTAGTCAGGTTATATAATTCACAATAATAGTTTCCAGTCAGGATACATAATTACATAGTCATGTTATGTATACAGTCATTCATAATAATACTAATTTCCAGTCGGTAATGGTACCAAGATCGCAATTCCGAGTTTATTTAGAAATTATTTGAACAGCTTCAGTAGTCATATAGAAGCTCTAATGTCCATAACGAAGCTGTGGTCAAAAATCCTTGCGAAGGTATAAGACCTCTTCACAGTTTTACGTTTGGTCATGACATTCCGATAAAGGCGTAAGGCTGATGTAGCAAGTCATTTTATGGTAACTCATTAAGCTAAGGTTTCCGAGATTCGAAACTGCAGTTCTCATCTTTAGTTTGAAAATATTCGAAACTGGCTTCCAGTTTTGCTTGCGCAGTGGGCAAGAACAACATGACAGTCAGAAGTAAGCTGTCCTGGAGACAAATCCCCAAATGCCAGCCTAAACTTGAGATAAAAGAGTGTTATAAACTATTGTTTATTCTTCATACAGAAACTAACTCCCAAACAAACATTTAGCAGAGTACTCGGCTTTTAAGTACTTTCTTCAAAGTAGAAATTTGCTTTCCTTCCCGCGCGCTACAACATTTAACAATTCTGGAACTGGCAATTAGAGGAATGAAGGCTTATAGGAAAGTGTTTCAAATTAAGTTTTAACATGTTAGTTAAAATAGATATAAATTTAGTTTGAAAATATTATAACCAAAGAGAAAATGCTCAGCAAAACCTGTAAACAAATCTATTTCGCTGTAAATGAGAATCAGGTCTTGCTATAGATTTTATTTAATATTAGAATGCTCACATATCCAGATTTTTAACTTTCTTTTTATTTTCAGTGACTTGGCCGATGGTTTAGTCCTCGCATGTGAAGTTACATTCAACATAATAATGGAATTCCTCGAGGATACATACGATAAAATATATTATAAGTGCCTAGACTTCTTAGACTACCTTCAATATATGTATACACGGTGGGCAATAACGGCTAAACAAGCGTTTAAAAATGCCCAGGAGGCTGCCAGAAAGGGCTTGATAACTTGTGCTATGAAACTAGAGCAGACTGTTAACTTAATATCAAAGAAACTTGGAGAATTTTCTGATTACATCATTTTAAAATTGGACAAACTGGTTCGAGCTTACGCACCTTGCTTCATCGATGGTTATTACTACATCAAAAATGCAGCTGATAGTATCCGATACTCTGTAAATGGTAAGTGGATGTGACAAAATTAGGGAAAATTAATTGTTACTGGTGATGTTTCATTCATTTATATTAAATTATTTAAATTTATTTCTTGTAGGTATTATGACGGAAGTTTCAGACTGCATTTTCTCGAATCGATACTACATTGCATTGAGGAATTATGCTTATAGTGTAATGGATACAATCCAGGCTTTCCGTGATTATGAATACATGGAATCAGCGCAGGCATTTATTAACAGAATATATGATGCGGAAATACTGAATAATGTAATCAACCATCCAAGCGTTGAGTACATGTCTGGCATCGCCAATTCTGCCCTTCGAAAGGTACTGATAAAAAATTTTAATTGCTCCACATGCTTCTATCATAAAAGAATGATATTTTTTATGTTTCAAATACAATTTTTTCCTAGAGTACCAAATGTTGATTGGTGATATTTTTATTATTTAATATTGTTATGTGACAGGACAAAACAAAATTAACCATGAAATAAAAAGAGTGAGAATAAAGCTTATGAAGTCTACATGTAATCGTTTCCCATTTTTTAACCTTACACAGTACAAAGTCCGTAATCCGGACTCGTCGGGACTTCGGCGATTCCGGATTAGGGGTTTTTTCGGATTATAGATCATCAATTTATATCTGGTAAGATGGCATGCCGAAATTATACAATTTAAAATATGAAACCGTAATTTATGAAATAAAGAGCAATTATGATGTAAAGGGTATCAAATTTTACAAAAAAAAAGGTTAATATTTATTTGTTTACTTTATTAAAAATTGTTTTCAACGCGAGCGTGCGTAAATCATGCGTAATGTATGCGATTTAAAATATGAAACCGTAATTTATGAAATAAAGAGCAATTATGATCTAAAGGGTATGAAATTTTACAAAAAAAAAAGCTTAATATTTAATTCTTTACTTTATTAAACATTTCTTTCAACGCGCGCTTGCGTAAAGCATACATTACGCGCATGCGTAATGTATGCGCATTCTCTATGCGCATGCGTAAAGTTTGTGGCTTTGAGTTCCGGATTATAGATCATTCCGGATAATGGACGTCCGGATTACAGACTTTGTACTGTCTCTTTTTATCTATATATAATACATATATATTTATCTATATCTATCTATCAATATATATATATAATATACATTTATATCTATCTATCTATCTATCTATCAATATATATATATAATATACATTTATATCTATCTATCTATCTATCTATATATATATATATATATATATATGCATATATATGTATAATATATATTTATCTCTCTCTCTTTCTCTCTCTCTCTCTCTCTCTATATATATATATATGTATATATATATATGTATATATCTATATATATGTATCTCTCTCTCTATATATATATGTATATATCTATATATATGTATCTCTCTCTCTCTATATATATGTATATATATATATAATCAAAAATTAAACCTGTTCTGCGCTATAGCTTCTGGATTGAAGTAAATTAAACTGAAAGCAATCAAATTTTAAATTTAAATTAAATTTGAATCTAAACAACGTAATTCCCTAACAATATTAATGATTGCAACCGCGGAAAAGGTCAAACTTTCAAGCTTTTTAGCTAACCATACTCAAATTAATAAAAGATTCATCATTAGAATAAACCTGAAAAGTAAAAATGCAAATGATAAAATAATGAAAACAAAAATAAAAATTAATCTCCTTTGTCTGAAACCTTAATTCAGAACTCATCAGGGGAAAATGATTTAAAGTTTCAAAAAAGTCGATTAATGTGTCTCCAACATATGTTTCGTTTTCCTGAATCATTTGAAACCAAAAATCATTTGAAAACCAATTCAGTTAAATTTTCAATTAAAAGCTATTCATAATTCAATAAAAATGAATTCAATAATTATAATTCAATTAAAACATAAAATATCGAATCTCAAATGTACATAAACATTATTTTAGGTCTCATAATTGAAACTTTTTCCTTCTTGCAGAGTGTAGAAGTGTATCACAACTTGGGAATGGACACTCTGGTTAACACCGCATCAGACACTATATCCAATTATGCTAAAACCCTTGCACTGCAGACGGCTCAAGACCTTCTTTCCGAATTTTACCACATGAAAGGCGGTGCTAAATATGACTTCGCACCTGAAAGAGGATACATGGCCATTGAGTTCAACTTGCCTACCACTCGTAACAGCCTCATTGAAGTATTTGATTTCAAGAGCTATCCTGAATATCAGAAGATGATGAACGTAAAGAATACCTTGGCCGTTAACTTCTACGAAGACTTCTGCATATGGGACTTCTATTATAAATTCATGAAATATTTTACTCCTAGCTATTGGCTGCCATCCTTTACAGGTATGGAAGATTCATTACTAATCTGAGAGCACCAAAACTTTGTTTATTAAAAAAATAAGTATTATGAAATTTTTCTTACAGAAAGGGCTGGCTGCTTCGGTAATGGTTGCTATATAAGACAGTTTAAAGTGTTTTACGGAAAGGCATCATGTACACTTTGCACAAAACGAAAAGGAAGATATTTCTGTATCTCCAGTTCTATTGCTCCAATTGGCGAAATTTAACTCGACAGCGTTTTTCATGTCTCGAAAGCGCGAATATAATAGATTTATATACAACTTTGTTCTAACATAGGTGTTTTGCACAAAATCGGACTTTGTCTGAAATTGCATGCCGATTTTTTTTCCGTCTTTCGATATTCAATCTATTCTCAAACATTAATTTTTGTAAAATTTCGTGACAGACTTATCGAGAAATTTAAACATTTATCTTGGCGAACGTTTTCAGTTTGTCCCGAGAATAATTCACTTGGCGAAATTCTTAATATATAGCAACCTATTTCTCTTTTCCTTTTTTCATTGAGCACGAACGGAAAAAAAAGCTGCTTCCTTCACACTTTCAAGTTATTCTAACAAAGTGCGTATTTGGCGTTGTTATCGCTTATAACAAATATTCCAAATTTCAAATCGCGCCAACATTACAAATTCACGTATATCTTTGGAAATTTTGAATAAAACTGTATTTTTTCGCAGGTATGCTTAAAAATAAATCTACTTTCATGATGACTGTAAACATTTGATAGGTTATAATTCAATGTTTTTTTCTAATTTATAAAAATTAGAAAAAAATACAAATTTTGAAAACAAGTCAGAAAATAGCTGCAATGAAACTAAATTTTGAACTGTGGAAAAATAAATTAAGTAAGTTTAATAAAAAAGGGATATTAATAAATATATGCCAAATTTAATTAACACTGAAGAGCAAAACTTTCGAGAGCTAGTTTTTAGAAACTACTTGTGCGAAAACTTACTTTTTCAAGACTTGGCACTTTGGTATAATCCGAGTCGTAGAATCGAAATATGGAAAAAAATCGGTGTTTCATTCCAGAAAAGTCCGATTTTAGTACAGTGGCTATATGTAAATATAATATATTTCTTACGTCGCACTTTCGAAGCACGAAAAATGCAAGTTAAATTTCGTCAATGAGAAATAGAGACCTGTCCCTCTCCCCTTTTCTTCCGTGCAAGTTGTAGCTCAGACATATAACCCTCGCTATAATCAATCAGACAGCTGTTACTAAACTAAATTAATTACGTTAACTACTGATGTAAATTTTAAGCAGAAAATATTGGGTTTTTTTTTTCTGTATATTTTTCTTTCTAAAGAGGGTTGCTATATTATTTCCTTGAAAATAAATTTCGAAAATTTTGACAAATCCTTTTGCTTATACGAAGAAAAAATATGCTTTCCTCATCTGCCTTACTTATTATCACATCGCATTCTGACTTACAAGTTTCTGTCGTAAAAATGATCAAAATACTTTTTTTGACGGAATAATCTCTTGTGAGGGTTTTCTCAAGTAAAACTGGCTCACATTTATTATCTTACATATAAAAAACGAATAGAGTTTTCAATGTAGTCGTCTTTTTTTTCTCATATGCAAGCGCTTAAATTATCATTTAATGATCTCTAATAAACAGTGAAGCATATTATCTTATAAACTGCATAGTGATGAATCATATTATGTTCTAACAGCTATCAGATATCAGAATGGCTTAGGAGATGAATTTTCAAACGCTCTGCGCTTTTTTTCTCGTTCTTAATAAAATCAATGCATCGGCGATGCACTTATAAGATGTATGTTTTCAACGTAAAACAGGAACAGTTTACATTCTACAGAAGTACCTTCATTGTGATGGTAAAATTTAGGACTACTGTTTGATATACACCGTGGATGCATGGAGTATTCTTCCCTCGATCTTTTGTTGTTCTGTCATGTATAAAACATTCCTGTATTAAATCTCTAACTTCTAAATGGCCATATAAAACTTCAAATGTCTGTCTAAGAAAACAACTTCCAGAAATTAATTTCTGATCGTAGCATAGCTTTGTTTAAAATGATACAGCGGATATTAAATATTTTAATTTGAAACATCAACAAATATATGATGTAAACTGTTGCTTGCAAAGTTTTAAGCTTTAGAATAATAATTACCAAACATTCTAGGATTGTAACCAACAGAATTTTCATGTAATCAACATTTCGATTATAGTTTAACTACATTCTGTGTAAATAATTATCCTTGAACCTCAACAGAGGTAAATATTTGTTCCTTCAAATAAGTTAATAAATGCTGGAGATAATTCACTAAGGCTTGCAAAGGGCTAAAATATAGAATTAAACATTACAAAATTAAATTTTCAATAGCAGAACTTTCTTCTAATACATAATTTAAATAAGAAAGTTGTCGCAATGATAAAAATCTTCATTTCTTTATTTGTACTGTACATTTATAATTTTTTTAAATCAGGAAATTGAAAAAATATGCAAAGCCCTTGCCAGGATTCGAACCACGTACCTCTCGAATGCGCGTCGAGCGTGCTGATCATTACACCTTTAAGGCATGCTAAGAAGGAGGGAGAAATACCTTATATACTGCCCTTTCTAAAGGGCGAATGGGGATTAGGGGACCCAGTCGAAGAAATCCTGGTGGTGAAGAATCATCATCCACCACCTTTCAGTTCGGGCGCCTTTGTAGAGACATATAGAATTGTTTTAAATCAGGAAATTGAAGAAATGTGCAATGCCCTCGCCGGGACTCGAACCACAGACCTCTCGAATACGCGTCGAGCGTGCTGACCATTACACCACGAAGGCATGCTAAGAAGGCGGGAGAAATACCTTATAGTACTATTAATACTATTAACAAATTGTGAAAATCTGATGGTTCTTTCTCTTTGTGCTTTTACGTACAATGCAAGAATTAAAATTTTATTGTTTGTACGACTGATGATACACTTTTTAATTAATTATAATAATTATTTTCGTGAAATACCGAAATATATGAAGATACATATTCAGTGAACACTGAAGGATAACTGTAGTTTTGAAAATCTATTTAAAAAAAATGAGTTCTATTTCGTTTAGTACAGCAGAAAATACTTTTTCAATCTATAGAATTTTTAAGAGGTAGAGCATGTGGGCTTAGGGACTATAAATTATACTGGTAAACAAAATGTGTGTACCTCTCGAAGGGCAGGATACTAGCATATCCGCGTCTGGAATATGGTCTCAGTTTTTAGACTCACTAAGTGGGAACTTATGTGGTCCTTAAGTCCTTGAGTGGTCTCTAAGTCCTTAGCTTCTTGTCGACAGAGTAATTTTCAGTTAACACTTTTATAACCTGCGATAATATTACATATGCTTAAATACTATAATAGAGATCATATCTTATATTAATTGTCGTTAAGATAGAAATTGTTTCTTTCTCTTAATAATATATATTTACATTTTTCTTCCAGCTCATGCTATGATAGCTGGTAACCAGCACTACATTACTTTCGACAAATTACCATTTGAGTTTGCTGGCAGATGCAGCTATTTGCTGGCTCGTGACTTTGTGGACGGGAACTTCTCTGTAATTGTGAACTATGGAAGGGAAGATTACCAGAGGAAATCTTTGACCATTCTGACCGAAGGCAAGAAGATAGATATCGGTCAAGATTACAAAGTCACGCTAGACGACACGAAAACGGAACTTCCCATTCAGATTGGCAAGACAATCGTCATTCGAGAAGGCGCTAATGTCAGGATAGAGAACGAAAAGAAAGGTTAGAATTTTATTTATTTTGAAAGCACTCATTCATATTACGATACATTTCTAATAGCCAAAATAATTTATTTGCTGATATAACCTGTCTATAAACCATTGAAGTATTATTCTAGAAGCATAACTTTGCATATAAATTATCTAATCAAACTTTATATTTTAAGTGTTTGAGTTTACAATGGAACCTCGAGATACAAGTTTAGTTGGTTCTAGCACTGAGCTCATATAGCGAATTTCTCGTATCTAGGAACAAACCTTCCCATTGGAAATAATGGAAAGCCAGTTAATTCGTTCCGCACCCCCAAACATCTCATTGCCATCTCATCTTGAGTCGACGTACCTGGTGTTTTTCGGGGAATGTCCAAGTACATATTTTTAGCCTTAGCATAAAGGATAGCTTCCGTCACGAATTGCCTTTTAACGGCTCCTCTTTAATCCACATCAACAACATCTTCTAGGAGTTTTGGGCGGTGTTTGGAAATAAAGGTAACTCCTTTGGCCACATCAAGTTTCTTAATTTCTTCCTTCTTCTTCAGAACAGTGCAGATCGTCAATGTCGAACGGCCGTAAGTCCATGCCAATTCCGTCACTTTTACACCACGCTTATGTTTATCTATGATTTCTTTCTTAATTTCAACGACTATGGCTTCCTCCCTTTTCTTTGCAGCACTATCTGAGGCAACAATCTTCTTTGGAGGCATCGTGAAATAATTATTTTCACGTCAAATGAGAAAAACAATTAACTCACAAGCGCACAAACACGTAGATCAAAGAAAACTGAGTGATCTGACCAGGAGATTCCCCGGGGTCGAGCTGGATCGGGAGACTCAACACGCATACCCACAGCCTGGCTCCTTGCTCGTTATTCGAGTCAATGCTCATATTTAGAGACGATTCTTTCGCTCATGCTTTCCTCGTATCTCGAATTTCTCGTTTATAGAAGTGCTCATATCTCGAGGTTCCACTGTACATGACTTTGGGGTTAACATCGGTAAAATAACAGGAAAATTCGTTTCCTGACGATGTTTAAAACGTAGATGAGTATAAACCTATTTTTTAATGATGTAGATATAAAAAACGCTGTCTGTCACTTATAAAAATATGTTTATGTACAATAGACTACATTTCGTATATCCTTTCATCTTTCCTTGTAAGAATAATTATCATATTAAAAGTCCATTGAGGTGTTTAATTGGGAATTCTTTCTTAACAGTCTCAGTAATTAGTGCCTTTTGTGAATTTTTAAATAAGATTGGGTAAGTCATTGATAATTATTAACAAGTTATTGATAATTTTACTTAAAAGTCCGTGAGGAATTCCAAATTGTATATACCCTACATTGATTTTGCGAATGAAGAAAAAGTAAAAATAAGATAACATATTAAATTAATTTTGTTTTCATAAAAATTTGTCTTAATTAAAATTACGTACTAAGAGACATTTTCTGTTAAACATATTGAACTGATACTGAAAATAAGAAAAATTATTTTTAACTGTTACCATTTCTTCTCTGAAAATACTTTTGTGGTAACATTTTGTACAAGCAGTTTAAAATTTTACTTGTGTTACTGAAAATGTGCTATATTATTAATTTATTGCATTTCATAACCTATGATGTTGAATGAATATAGTACCATAATTCTTTCCAATATTAGAGTTTGACGAACATATCGCACTTTTAATACTTAAAAATTAGAAAAATGTTTTAAAATGTTAAAAATTAATGAGATAAATCATAAAAGTTATCTTCAATAATCGTAAAAAATATAGTTTAATAGTTTCCTTCCATCTTTAGCACATTTTCTTTTAAAGTTTTGCTTCACTTAGGTCTATCGTCGGAAATTTTACAATTATATTTTCATTCCTCCCTATCAATGAAAGTTTACATGTTTAATATTGTGGTCAATAATAGCATTAATAATTTCTTTTTTGAATTACTAATTTCTTTTATAATGACAATTTATTCGTTTTCTTTTCCAAGAAATAGCAATATATAAATTTCCTCTGTTATGTCACTTAATTACAAGAATAGAAATTAACTATGCTTAAATTGTAAGTTACAGTACAGCAACTTAGTAACAAAATTACACAATTCTAAATTCCCCTTTTATTTCATAAATTTTTTTAAGTAATTATACTTTGAAGGTTCTTCAGTGCCTGTAATGTTAAGTTTTCTAGATATCTGAAAATTATTGAAATTTAGACAAAAACAAAAATTATCAGTTGTACCTAAAATAGCAGAGGAATCAGTTGAAATTTTTAAATAAATCAGAATGTTCTTGTTTCATAGCTAAAATTTCATAGGAATTGAAATTTTATTATTGAAAGCGTGTTTTCTCTGTTTTTAAAATTGTACAGTTTTTTTTTAAATTTTTCTATTGTATTTAATTACACCTGTTAGATTACTAATATTAATGATTTGACGATAGGCTTTTCGGCTGTTTGCAACTTTGTCCGCAACTACTGCAGTTTAACTTTATCCGGGTTTTACTTCGGAAAAACTGGAGGACTCTTTGGTACATTCAACTATGAGCCAAGCCTTGATATGATGACTCCAACAAGACACTTAGCTGATGACGTAGAAAGTTTTGCCAGAAGTTGGGAAGTAGGACAAATGGCTTGCAGAAGCACAGAGAACCTGGCTACTTTGCCAAGCAACGATTACATGGTCCAGAAGAAATGCAGAGGCATGTTTGAAAAATCCTCATCTGAATTCAGAGCTTGTTTCAAACAGGTAATCCACAAACACACTCCGTAATCCTAACGCTTATAATTAAAGTTGATTAATTTAATTTCTAAATGATAATTAAATGCTATTATTCAATATGTTTACTCAATGAACTCACGAGTTTAAAATTTTAGGCCTTTCTGAACTAGATGTTTAATTTAAAATTTATAAAATCCCTCCCATGTAACATTTTTCTTGTTATTTATTTGTTTTTAATTACATTCAAAAAATTATTGAAGCAAATTATGTTTTTTATATACTTTTAAAATGTCTTGAACTTTTCGAGACTTTCAAAAAATATTTTTCGAATTTATTCAAAACACACTTGGTAGCACATTTTCTGAAAGTTTCATCTTACAACGTAATTTCATGAATGCAATAACTTTTGCAAGATATTTATTCCTTTTTATAAGGATTTACTAAATATTTTATGCAGGTTGATCCTGAAAACTACCTGAAGATGTGCATCAACGATCTCTCTGCTGTTCACGAGCGAGTTCATGATGCTGTTATTTGCCAGTCCGCTGCTGCTTATTTTGCCGAGTGCAAAATGGCAGGAGTACCTCTCAAGATGCCCAAGGATTGCGGTGAGTGCTTTTTACTTTCTTTTACCAAGTAAAGAATGCATTGTAATCACGAAAAATTCCGAGTACCATATTTCAACAAAAATATCCTTTTTGACAGCTATCCAATGCAATTTAACGATGTTTTTGCGTCACATCTCAACGTAAGGACAGAATAGAGCACTCTTTTCCCCCAAAGGAATTATAAAACTAATTTAAAATGGATTCAGAAGAGATTTTTTCGTCGCACTACGTACAGACGCGTCTGTACGTACGTGCGTGCGTACGTATATGTGTGAATCTCGCATAACTCAAAAATGAGTAGCCTCAGAATGTTGAAATTTTGTATATAGGACTGCTATAATATGCAGTTGTGCACCTCCCTTTTTGGTTGCAATCGGCCGTACCAAATGTTACATATATGTATATATATACCCACTCTGTTACTCGGCTCCGTGAGCTCAGTTCTTTTTTATTCTTATACGTTACTAAATTGTGCATTTTTTCCATTAAAAATTTGTGAATTATGTTGTTTTTATTTTTCGGTGAAGGTTTTTAAGCCCTTAGTTAACCTTCATGTTATAATCGTAGAGTTATCAACAATTTAAAAGTTAGACTAAAATAGACTAGAATTTAAAAGTTGCTTTTGTGCGGGTAAGCCTAATTTTTTTTTTCTACCATAGCAGTCATATTTGCTTACATTTGAAACATAGCAGAATAGTGAATTAAGTCAGTTTCCGTACCTTCAGTGTCTGTTTGCCGAGTGGGACCAAAAGTAAACTTTACGTTTTGTGCCCCTACAAATCTGGTTTCTTGCCTGCAGTCCGAATCTATATCTTTCGATACTTAATGAAACTAATTTGAGTTTTTATGTGTTTTTGCCTTGCTGCGAAGTGAGAACTGAATTAATTGAATGAGAACTATATATCTAATGAAATTTGAGGAAATAAGTTCAAATGAAATGCAGGAAAAAATGCGTATAACTTACTATTCCGTGCAAGGAAGTCATGTGCGTTATTACAAAATTTTTATTTTTACCTAAGGAAGATTATAAGTTTTATTACTTTTCAATATACGTCTATTTATATTACATAGAATATTTTAAAATGTGTAATATAGCCTTTCCTATGAAAACTTTCATGCTTTCTGAGACCTTGTAATGCATGATAAAAAAATTAAAGCAATCTTATTTAAATGGCAATTTATCATAGTTATTACTGGTTGACTATTGATGTAAAATGACTAGATGATAAATCGAATTTTTAAATATAAATTACTATAGAGATTCAGAGCTGTTTTAAGGATTATAAGAAATCAGCTTTGATTTACATAGTTTGATAAGAATACAAATTGCAAAATATGTAATTGAAATAATTTTGAAAAATAGAAACTGAAGTTTGAATGGTAATCAGGAAGATTTGAAATTTGAACTAGGCTTTATAGAGTCATTAGGTTTTTCAAAGCAGAAGACATGAAAAATGTGCAATGCCCTCGCTGGGGCTCGAACCAGAACCTCTCATGTGCACGCCCAGTGTGCTATCGTTACACCACGAAGGCATGCTGGAAGAAGGAAGAATATACCTTACAACTTAATAAGCACGACTTCAAATTGGAAAAGGGAATGGGATGTTTGCAGAAACTAAGTTACTCATTCACTTTAATGAAACGCATGCAAAACCCATTCGAAACGCCACACATTATTAATTATAAATCAGCTACAAGAGAACATTTTCTGCTTATAGACTTTTGTTAAAACTACAAAAAGCAGTTTTCGATGAAAATAGAAACAGCGCAGGTGTAAGGTTAAGTTCCAAATGAGAAAATTTTTCTCAGTACATAAGTAAATTAATTTTCATCTGAAGATTCTATTGTAGATACATCCAAAAAATATTTAAAAATTAAATTTTACATATTTGTTGCTCAATAGAGTAAACACCAACTGACTAATAATTTCGAGAATTTGCTCGTTGGTCGTTAATGAAATCACTTAATTCATAGGACATGAAGCAACTCGAATTGCCATCCTGTTCCCCTGGGACATTCGAAAGATAAATATATTTATGGAAGAAACATTTCTAGAAATAACCATTGATTCTTAGTAATGACAGAAATGTCACATGTTTTTTATATTTAACAAAGTGTAAAGTTGCGCGCTTCCAACCTGCACGCAACAAAGTGGTGACGGCTGAGAACTGGAAATAGACCAAAGTCTTGAGAAGGGTTTAAATCCCTTTTATTCAACTTTAGAAATTACAAATGCGTGCTCTTGACGCTCACAAACTACGCCGACCCGGCGGTAAAATAAAAATAAGAAACTGAGAAAGAGATAATAACAAGTGACTAACTACGAGGCTCTCTAAACGTAACTAACCTCACCGCGTTCTAAAATACCGCTGATACTTTAGCAAACTTCTGAATATTACGTTGAAAGATTAACAATTTGCCGAGGCAAGCACACAAGCCGAAACGCGTGGTTCTTCGATTTCTAACTAGCCACCTCCACACTCGTGAAGCAAGAAAGCACACTTTCGAACTCGTTTCCTTTCTATTTAACTCAGAATACTTCCGCTGATAATTTGAATCCTTGCGCGTTCTACTAAAATTTACATACTCTGGCATTGGCAATTCCAGGGGAAAGTAAGGCTTGACAGGAAAGATAGTTTAAACTTAAAATAAATGTTAGTTAAAATAAATATAAACCCTACAAAAGATTCGGGTTATTCCGAAACATTTGCAACAATAATTTTTCAAATTATAAAATTGCACCATCAGCATGTTACAGAACATAGATTTTAAATTTCTTTGTGATTCGTCTATCAGGGCTTCTTAAACTTTTTTCAATCGCGACCTCTTTTTATCACTGAGATTATTTTCGCTACCTCGTATATTAAATTAAATATAATATAAAGATATAAAAATTAATATCCTCCCGTAAATAATTTTCTTCATTGGTAAACACTCTACATATACGAAGAAGTATTTTAGGATTTATTTTAAGCACAAAAAATATTAAAGAAAATTCTGATGAAACAGATGTGCTCGTTTTCTGCTGCATAACAAGTTAAATGTTGGTGCAATATTTGACACTGCTGGATATAAAGCATCTTCAACATGTTTCAACGTTTAACATTGAAGCTGGAAAAATAGCTTTATAAAAATATCTGGTACTGAATGCCAGAAGGGCATTTAATGCCATTTCAGAAATAGTGAGAAATCTAGTTCTAACTCCGATCCAGAATTGATCAAAGATTTTTGTGAAACCCAAGTTTTAAGTTTGAATTGCTAGATAGCTTTACAAATCCCTTTTGCACTTTATATAACAGGTAGTTAATCTCATTAAAATCAATTGATGTAATGTCTTTAAAAGTCTAATCTCATTAACGTCAATTAATGTAATTTCTTTAAAACTCTTAGAAATGCAGTTTCTTAAAATTGAACTATCGAATTGAATTTTTGCGACCCCAAAATTTCGATTTCCGACCCCATTTGAGGTCGCGACCCATAGTTTAAAAACTCCTGTACAAAAGTCTGGTAGCAATTAGAATACAAAAGAGCAAAAATTATGAAAGTTTTTATTTATTTCTGCAGTTTTACCATTGCTGACAACTTTTCATTAAAATGACCTAGATAATACGGATAGTAAATTACAAAAGGTTAGGTTATTTAATTAAGCCTCGAGGGCTATCTCGTCTAAGGGGAGGGAGACCTTCGTGGAGGATTAAGGGAAACTGGCTCGTATATAAGTTACACAGGGGGAAAACCACGAAAACACTCATGCAGGTTGCCCGTTCGCGGGATTCGAACCTCAAACCGAACTACCAGAGTTCCGCGACTTTACCGTTCTGCCGCTGGTGGGCCGTAAATTACAAAAGAAAGTGAATCGTTAACAATATGACGGATTGTTGAAGGATAATAAACAAAACTTTTATTTTGCATAAGTATGAATGCAATATGGATTTAACAGTTATATCGATTATAACAAAATTATATCGATTATATATTTCTCCAAACTTTTCTAATTTTCTTCACATTATTTCTTCTAGCATTTGTATTTGCGATAGGTATGAAAGATACCGAAATTTTATGACATTTTTTAAATTCTTCAATGCACATTAAACATTTCTGAAAATAATTAAACGAAAGCTTTGATTTTTTGTTTCAGTCCTTTGCGAGAAACAAGATGGAACAATGATGAAAGAAGGAGAAGCTCTGAAGTTCACACGCGGAAATAGTGTTACAGCTGCCGATGTTGTTTTCCTGATAGAAGAGAAAGCCTGCAACAAAGATCGCGTCAAATACTTAGGAAAATTAGCCCAAAACATTGAAGATAATTTCAGGCAAAAAGGATACCGTGACATCAGATACAGTGTCGTAGGTTTTGGTGGAGACGAAGTTCACGCTGCTCCTCATATTCATACCATGGATGGTCAAGAATCTGGCCCTCTGAGATCTCTGACATCAGCTCTCGAAAGTATGGAGTATGGAGATGGACCTGTTAATATTCTAGAAGCTCTGAGATTCGCCGCAGCGCTAAACTTTAGGTCTGGAACAGTTAAGAGTTTCGTACTGCTGAAATGCTCAACCTGCAAATCTGAAGAAGTTAGGGTACGTCTTAGGTTTTTATTTCGTAACTTTATTATTATTATTCGTCTTCTGATGCAAATAATTTACGTGTACTTTATAGTGGTTAATTAATTGATTTAACGCTGCTTAGAGAAAAATTAGCTATTCAAAGATAATTATTAATGTTGCCTTCGTGAAACTGCTCCCAAAATTATATTAGTAAACGCTAATTGAATAATTATCAGACAAAAATATTCCTCTTTTTTAATTGCTCTTGAAGGCAATCATTATCTTTTTATACCATGAGTTTAACTTTGACTGGTTATCATATCAATTTCCTCCTTTCAATTGTTTTTGAAGGATATCATTATTTTGTAATACAATGAGTTTTGATACGCTATATTAAGGAACTGAAGTTTCCACTAACTTTCCCTAAACTCATTTTAGAATTTTTTTAATTTTAAACGCTTTAATTTCTTAAGATATTCATTTTAGACTTAACTCATTCTAAACTCATTATATTAGACATTGATTCTTTCAAACGTTTTCTTTGTATACGAAATACGTTTAGGCATTATTTGTGTTTTGGTATGCAGTAGAAAGTTTATTAAAAGTTACGGCGGACCACACAGAGATGAGAAAATCATGTGTGCGGTCCTCGCAAGTCACTGTGTTCAAAGCTTTTACAATGTGCCACACGCCGTGGTTCTGACATCTCAGACTCAATAATTCGTTCCAATAGACAGTACAACAGACATAACTTCCCGACCAGCGTCAGGAGATTTTAGCTTTCTGCACTGTGTCTCTCGTGAAAGCATCTTGATTTCTGGAGGGCTTGACGAACCTATGATCTTGTTTTTCTTCTGATATAGTTCCAGATATAACGAATCAGAGGATGTAAAATACTACTGAAAATTAAGGAGGCGTGGCTAATTCAGCTTGAAGATTTTTCCTATCGGAACAACACGTCAGAATGCTCATGAACTCTCGACTAGAGAGACCTAAAATGCTCTTCAGCTCTCAACTAGAGAGACCTCGTTGTCAGGATCCTCACGTCACTATAATTCATTTCAGTAACTTTTCTATGCTATCCATGAATTATATATATATTTCTAAAGAGCTTTTCGTAATTGTAATAAATATGTTTTGAGTTTAAAATGTAGTAAGTGTTACGCAATCTGACAAATGTTGTACCAATCATTATACGGAGTCAGATGCGCCAGCCACCCACAAAGCCACCCACAAAGCAATGAATATCTAGGACAATAGATTTATTTATTTGTTCATTAACCATTTAATTAACTGTTTCTTTGGTAGTTCATTAACCACTTAATTAACTGATTGATAATGTTACGTTAATTAGTAACCTTAATAATGCTATCAATTACGTTTTCTTTTCGTTCTTAAGAATGCTTTAATATGAAGTAATTACGAATAACTTCGGAAAAATAGGTGGGTAGACATGATTTTAAAAATTCTACAAAAGTATTTTGAAGTTAGTTTCATGATTTACACGTGTATACGAATTTCTCATAAATATTTTATATGACAGTATTTATCTATAAAAACATTTTATTCTATTTGATGTAGATGAAAAGAGGTGTTTACGTTGAACGTAATGTTCAATAGTATGTGACAAAATATTTTAATCAGAATTCGAACTAACACACAATGTTTAATTTTTAACATCGGAATTTAACATTTCTTTATATTAAATATTAATGTTTTCATACGTTTCTTAATCTATTACATTGTAGTATTCAAAGTCTATTTTTAAACCGAAATTAGCAAGTAAGAACAATGCTTTTATATAACAGATAGGGCAAAAATATATAGAAAGAAAGCCAGTATCGCCCATAAAAACCTACAGTAAACATTATAACGAATTAATGCATTCATTACAGTAATTTTAATTCTTGCAATGTTAAAACAAGTTTTTATTAATTTAAAAACTTTTTATTCGACATTTTATTAATCATTATTAAGTTTTGTATTCCACTTCTCGAGTTATTTATTTGCATTATTTTAATTATTTTTACAGGCTGAGTACGGCGAAATGTTACGCACGCTGTTGGATGGAGATATTACACTCCATCTTGTCATGGAACAGAAATATGAGATGAAAGTTCCCAACAAGAATTCGAAAGCTCGAAGAGTCATTGGTACGTTTCCCTATCATATCCTTCTTTCAGGTGAAAATAAAAAATATTTCAAGTTTTGCTAAGGAAACCAGCAGTTTTAGAGAGTTTATCGTTGTTGGAGATCATACCTATGTAAGAGCACAAAAACAAAATTTGACATTCATGTAAAAAAAAAATGAATGTAAGAATAAATGTAAAATAAGAATGAGTAAGAATGAAATTTCGTAAGATTAAATTATAATAAAATAAAGTCTCTTTTATTGGTTAAAAAATTTCATCCACTTAAAAGAAAACGTAATCTGTAATCAGCAATAAATATTCCTCGCACATAAATGAATTTTTATTCTGCGTATTGCATAATTAAATCTAAAAATGAAAACATGTATAGATCAGTAATATCAGGATTTTTTTAAACTTTTCTTTTTGTTGGTTAATTATAATTTAAGAGTCAATATTATGACTCTTAAATTATAATTAAACAACAAAGCTAAAATTTTGAAACATTATTTTTGTTCCGTGACTCTTCAGTAGGTTCGGAGAAATACAGGGTGAATATTGTAACTCTTGTGACAATTAAAACATTTTATCTAAAGAGAGCGCTAATGCACTGAAAGATATAATTTTCTAAGTTGTCTATTTGAAATAAAAAAAGCAATCAGCTTGTAAGGCATATTTTAATTTTATTAGAGTTATTTTCATTTCAAAGTGCTTTCCTATAAATTCTTGTTTGTACTTACAACTCCCTACCAGAATGAGTTTTCAGAATCGCGTTGAATGCGAGTAAGTTAGAAGAAGTATTTAAGGAAGATTCAACTTACTTCGAGAGAGAGACCTAGGAATCCTGAGTAGCACGTGTTTGCCTTCGGGCTAAATCTCTATTGAAGCTGTTACGCTCGGCCGTATATTACGTGGTTTTTAATATTCGTCGGCTAGTTTAAATTTAGAGCCGGCTACGTTAGATACTTGTGTTAGCTTCGACTAAGTCTCTTAATTAGTTATAGTTAGTTCTTACTTCTTACTTTGAGTTCAATCCCGAGTGGAGGCTTTGTTGTAAGCCCGAGAAAGGAGCCGACTGTCGTTCTTAGTTGAGTGAGATAAAACGTATTTTAACACTTCTTGAGTCTACATCTCTAGTTATTTGGACTCAGTGTTAATTCGCTAGCAGTTCACTAGGTTCCTTAACATTCATTTAGTAGAATAAGAGTGATGAAGCTTACAAACTGATGAGGTGTTGTGTAGATTGCGTCCAGAGGCCATGAAACGATGACCAATGGGGAAAATGTAATATCGGACAGCTTTGGTAAACTGTTGCTAAAGCATTAAATATGGCTATTGCTAAAGCATTAATATGACTAATTAAAATTACTTTTTGGAGCCTCGGTTAGTTTTGGACATTAGTGATTAAGCATTAAAGTAAATAATGTGTACTTAAAATAAAGACCCAAAGCAGGAAGTGAAATGGGATCAAGCCCGAGAAGGACAGCGCAAAATAATGGTTTCGATAGGTGTATGCCTAACGTTTATCGTCAGTGCCAAATAGGACTGTATTAAAAATAACTAGAATTTAGCGAAAGCGCATTTGTTCCTGCTGAAAGCATAATTATAAACCATGCGTAAATCTTCAATAAAAAAAAATCCACCCTCAAGAAGAGATGAAGAAATTATCAAATTGCAGTCGCAATTCCTTTCGGGGGGGAAACTGGTCTAAGAACAGATAAATAATAAAGATAATTCAGAATGATGTACATTTATTGAATCTTGCGTTTTCGTTACACCATCATTTCCAAAGGCAGTCATTTCAAAACTCACATCAACTGATTGCCTTTCATTTCAGATGTAAAGTTGAAAAATTATACTCTTTTATAACTAACTGCTCTCTATTATACAAACTTTTTACAAACTCCATTCCTTAGTATAATCAGTTCTGTATGTATATATTAAAAATAAGTTTTTCTTTAGTTTTACCGCTAGCCTAGAAGGGCTATTTGTTTTCAAACGGCATTTTGCGTCGATTCACTAAAAGCGTTGAATCTGCGGCGGACCACGCGTAGATGAGAAAATCGTGTATGCTGTCCCAGCAAGTCACTGTTTCCATGCGACACTTAATAGGACAAGCTTTTATGATCTGCCAGCTGACATTGCAGACGCAATAATTCCTTCCCGTTTACAGTGCAAGAGACATAATTTCACGACTAGGGACAAGAGATTTGAGCTTTCTGACCTCTTGATTCAGGAGAGCTGATGAACCAATGATCTTGTTTTTTCTCTAATATCGTTCCAGATATAACGAATCAGAGGATATAAAATACAATGAAAAGGCACGTCTAATTCAGTCTAGGCTAATTAAGGCACGGTTGATTAAGGAGGTACGGCTAATTAAGGAGGCACGGCTAATTCAGTCTGAAGATTTTTTCCATCGGAGCAACACGCCAGAATGCTCTTGAACTCTCGACTAGAGAGACCCTCGTCAGCAGGTTCCTCACATCACAGGATTATGTTTTACTTCAATAACTGTTCTATGCTATCTATGAATATATATATTTGTAAAGAGTTTCTCGTAATTGTAATAGATTAATATATATAGATTAATAGATAAAGTATTACGCAAACTTTCAAATGTACTAATCATTATACGGAGTCAGAAGAGCTACCTACCGCCAGGTACCCACATTGGTGACCCGAACATGATTTAAATACCCAGCCTTCTGATTTGGAATTAGAAGCGCAACCTGCCGCCGGTAACCCACAAATCACTTTCCAAATTGCTACCACCAAATGTTATCACCCTGTTTTATATTTAAACAAATTAAATAATAAGGAATCTGAAATAATATATGTATGTTTCTCGCGTTGTGAAGAAACAAGGTACCTGGAGCCATCCGATTTTGAATAACGGATTCCTCGCCCGAAATATGAACTCAAATTTGGAATTTCGGATTTGTTTTATTATCTTTTTGGTATTTCGTAAAACTTTTAACGAATTTTTTATTCAAAAACTCCGCGATTTTAGAGCAAGCATTGGCAACACTTGTACGGAATAAAACACTCTCAGCTCCAGCGCGCGAAACTTTCTGTTAGAAATTCTAAAGATATGTTCTTTTTTAAATATTTTAGTCCAAACGCTTTTGAGTGGTTCAAGAAACGTGCATGTGTGTGTAAAAGAAAAAAAAGCCCCTTTGGGCGTATAAAAAATCTGAAAAACTTTCAAATTTGTCTTTTTTTTTTTCCTTTTTTTTTTCTTTTGTAATGAAAGCACAAAACATTTTTCCAATGGTTGTAATAATCTACTTAAATAACCATTTTTACAACTGTGTTTAAATGAAAGATATTTAAGAAAGCATTAGTTCTTATTAAATATAATTTATTTTTAAATAATACATTATTAATTTCCGCTTTATGATCAACAATTTTCCCAAAGGTAAAAAGATGATTGCAGTTAGATATGCTACGACATTTTTAACATAAATAACTGCTTCGAAAGGATATGATATAAATTTCTATCGAAGTTAAGAACTTGTGCAGTAGTCAAGGTACTGCTAATGTAAATTGCAATAAAACTGTATGCGAGGAAAAAGATTCAAGCTATTTTCAGATTCAGCATCTCACAATAACATATATTCGGAAAAAGTTTCCAAAAATTTCGTGAAGTTAAGTTTGCAAACCTGTGTATTTTTTTAAATTACAAATGACTGATTTTCTTTTCTTTTGCATCACCTAGGTGTTGACAAGAAATTTGCTTACACTTTGAAGGACGTCAAGGATAGTCAGCTGTCTGGAGACGGCGATCTGCTAGCTCAGCTTAAGATTCCTAAAGATGTCTGCATACCACTCGCACTCGAAGTTAACGGTTCCAGCTTCGATTCGCAGTTCCTCACCGAAACGAAAAAGAACACCAACAAGAAATTCATGGACGTCTTAGCAAGGCTAGTAGTCAGGTCATCGTCAGAGGGAAGCACAGAGTGGGGCATGTGTTGTGAGTGCATAGCTACTGCTGACGGCATGGGAAAAAGCACTTGCCAACGTTGTGTGTCAGCTGAAATAGCCAGCATGATATCGGTACGGAAATACTTCTTATATTTTTATTGATAAGGATTTTGTCTTTGAAGAATACTTTCTTTTTATGCTTTCTAATATAATGCATAATAATGAAACTTTAATGTTAATTTGGATATCTTCAACGCATGAAAATGTATAATGATTGTAGAAACTCTGTTATTATTTAATTTATGTAATACGTATTTTCGCATTTCTACGCTTACTCTTTTATGATGTCGTATAGCAGCATGTAAAACTGAAACTTATATTTAAAACTGCAAGCCGTAAATAAACAAGGCTTCTTAATTTACAACGGACATCAGCATTACAGTGAAAATAGCAGCAGGAGGACTCATGTCATAAATTCCACACTTAATAGTCCTTCTGGCACTAATAAGATGAACACCTGTATTTAATGGAAGCAGAAATTTTTATTTCTATAAATCTTTACATCATTCAATATTGCCACATCAGCCTGATCACCTATAACTAATTAGCATGATGGCATACAATTACTAATTAACATAACTAACAGCATACAGTTAAGCGATTAAATTTTGCTTTTATTTTTCATCTCCGTGTGACCACCGACTCGTGGCAGGCTTATACAGCGATGCCGAAAACAATATTCTCAACATTCTAACACACCAATAAACTCTAATGTATTGGAACAATATTTTGCGGTTAATTTATGAGAAAACTATGTACCAACTATGAAGCACATTAAAGCCCATTACCTAACATGTAAATATAATACACATAGATCGTCTGTTCAATACATTTGTCTCTAAATTTGGTTGGAGAGGATTAGCTGAAATATACTCGTAAAAGGCGCGATTAGGCTATCCAAAATATATTTTGTATTTAAAATCGGAAATACTGTTTTATGGCCTGCATATTTGGGTTACGAATTAATAATATTAATGTTACGAAATGCCCAGCCGCGGTAAGATAGCATCCCCGCAAGGCAAGTTTAGGGTTGCCAGAAAATGGCAAGGCAAGGCAGAGATGCCAGATTTGGCGCGAAATCGTCCATTTGGCGACATTTGGCAACAAAATTGCTGATATACCATATAAAGCATTCTGGAACGAATTCTTATCGGTCTGGCCTCGAATGTTCTCGAAAACAGGCCGAAAGCTATATAAACCCATCCTGCTGGTATATGGAGTAAAGTGCGTCTCGTAGTCTAGTGTCGAGTTGATGCATCGAGAGCGTGTATTGTTGAGGCTATCGAGTCTATCGCGAGTTGTAGCATGGAGAGTCTCGAGAGTACGTTGGCTTCCGAGGACGACTGAACCGAGTCGGAAGCCTATGCTGTCTTCACCGTTATAGCCTGATAGCCTGAAGCCTGTGTTGCTCGTTGTTTCAGCGTGTTTGTTGCAGTTTTTCGAGGACTGTAAACGTGTTTTTGGAGCTGACCTGAGTAATACTGTCTAATAAATTATGTTTTGATTCTTCATCAAATATTGTCTTTAATCATTCCAAATCCACGTACCCATAAGAACGCAACAATACCAATAAAAAGAATTCCTTGTTTATCGAAACAACACTTTTAACATTTCCTGCGCTGGAAGAATACAATGTTATCGAAAGACTATGAGGAAGGCAATTGAATTAAAAAGTGTCAATCCAAGATTTTTAGATAAGTTATAGCTGTTTAGTTTGTTTTCAGTTCTTAGCTTGAAATTGTTGCTAATATAGCATTCATTCACCTGAGTGCATTAAACATTGCATCCAGACAAGAAAGAATGGTTGGGAAACGCTTCACGCGAACTCCATCTTGTGCAAGGTATAAGAAATATGATTCATCTAATATGAGACTTTCTTTAGCCATGTATACTCCAGTCTTTGTTAGCTCTTTGTAAGCATTTAACGAAGAATGATTAAAACATATAGAATGGGTTTTAATATTCTGGTTGGCTCTGTATTCTTTCCAAATATAAGATTTCACATTTAGAAAGAAATATATTTCGTGTGTATACTGTAAATGTATAAACGTATGAGAACGTACAAGTGAAAGTAAACAGGTCGTGTAATTTAAGTGAAGAAGAAAAGAAATAATACTATAAGCCAAATGAAGTACGCCTTCACAGACATGATAAAATATAATGAATCTTTTATATACGCCCACTCCTCGTTCCAGTTGAATTTGGTATTTTGTGGAGGAGTGGGGACATATCGTACCAAAGTTTGTTTACGTTTTCAGAAGTATCAATCATTTTCAGAAGTGGTTATCTCAAAAAGTGGTTACCTGCGAGTGTTCACTGTATATTGTACTGTGTGTTATACATTACGGGTATGTAGAGAATAACTTATCTAGCAACAATAAAATAATATTGAACTTGACTATTATTACTCCAAACGATTGCAAAGAATGAAAAATATATGTTCTTTTTTCTCTTTGACTTTAATGATTTTTTAAGACTCTGCATTTTTATTTCACTAGAAATATCATTCAAATGCTTTCCTTTGTTAAAACTTTGAATATAAATTTCTTTGATATTTTCAATACTCATAAATGTTTAACTTATATCTTCAGGCTGATACTTCAAGCTTTGGAAGCTATCCAAGCTCCCGCCCAGAGAACAAACAAGCACCAAGATCCAGAGTGAGAAAACACAAAGAAAGAAGAAGTGGACTTTAGTTAATATTTATCACATTTAAATGTATTTTTTAAATGTTTTAAAACTAACAGATATTTAAGAAAAATTTGAATCAGTTGTCCATAAACGTCATTGAAACTCACCATGTATTTGTATTTGTAAGATACGATTTAAAAAGTATTTAAATTATAGCTAGTGTTAAGAAAATAAAGTTTCCTTTAAGTTTATATTTTCCTTCTTATTATATTTATTTGTCCTCTTATTGTTAATCATGAAGGTTAGTACAAAACGGGTGTCCGTCTGAAGACAAAGAAGTGCCAAAGATGTCTTTCTACGTCTGGATGTCTAGATCCTGAAAAATCCTGGAAATCTTTAAGATAAGAAAGATATCTAGGCAGCCAGGATGAAACATCTTTGAAAAGAACTTTGTACTGTGAAATTATCATGTGATTCGTAGTGATTAGAAGTTTAATGTCTGTGGTGCAAAATACATACAGCTCTTCGATCAGCAGCTACGATGCTTGAAAGGACTCATCTTTGAGGTGTCGTTTATCTAATTACATCCGCATTTCTTTGTGTTTTTGCATAATGTAATATCTCTATTCCTTTTAAGTTTTTTTTTACTATCATTATGTGTGAGATTCCAGAAACTTGAGTGTACAAAGTAAAAATCATTAATAAAAATGCTGCAGCAACAAGTGTTGTCTAATTATTGAAGTGAACTTCAAGTATTCATGTATTTTATCATTTATAGTAAGAATTAGTTTAATTTATTCCCCATTGGTAAAGAACTAAATTCCGTTCTTCTGCATTTTTGTTAAAGGTATTTCACATGGTACGTATCAAAAATCTTTACATAAATGCAGTATCTTCAGAATTCTAATGCATTATAGATTTTAAGTACTACTTAGATCACAAATTTCATGAATAAGCAAATGGGGAAAGAGCTAAAATTTTTTATCGCTCAATAATACCTATGAAGTTTTTTTGTTACTCCTATTTTCGAAAACATTACTTGTAAACGTAAACGTTGATAGCTGAACCCGTTCACGCTGCATACACTTTTTTTTCTCTTCGCCCTTCTATTTTCTTCCTCTTTTTCTCCTAGCCTTTTTAAATCATATTAACCAAGATGCTAATATCAGTTCTGTAAATAATGACTAAAGCTGTAAATAATGACTAAAGTAAGTTAAATAAATTATAACTAAAGTAAACAAATCTAAAGTATGCCTTAAAGCCCATTTATCTCATAATAGCTCAAAGCTGACAACAATACATTTCGCAGAATATAAATCATGAAATTAGATTATAATAATGAAGCTTGTAACATTCTACTGACTGTATTGCTAGATTCTTAAAAATTCACAATTTTAAATGTATAAAAGTAATATTTTTGTTTTTCATAATGTAGAATCGGTACTTACTGTCTAGGAATATGATGTTCGTAAACTTACTTCCGATGTGGCTGTCTAGGGGCTAATAAACTAGTCCGATTTATGTAAAACTTGAATATTTAATGAAACATGAATAGTTGCTACAAACTACAAAGTAATTACATACGTAGAAGGAAATAGATGAGATTATTTACAAACGAAGAGAAGGAATCGTATTTTATAAGCAAACATCTTTGAATCGCGTCATCGTCTTAATGGCGGAATCGTCTGCCTTCGTCATCGAAAAAGTAAAAGATTTACTCTAACAGCTTGTCGCGTCATCCGATTATAATGAACGATGCCAACCCACAATAATAAAAGTCTTAAAACTTGGGATCCTGTTTCAAATTGCATTTCAAATCGTTGCCATCCTAAGCTAACAAAGAATAATTAAATTAAATATTTTGACATTTTTCAGTGTTTTCAAATACTGAGTTGGTATTTTTGTGTGTTATTGAATACCATTGACATTTTGGCGCCTCTGCCTGTTTGTTTGTGTCATCTTCTCCGAAACGGCGGGGAGTTAAGTGTCTCAGATTCCAAAATTTCGTTGAAAGCCATTTCGACTATTCTTATCTTCGTATGACTTTAATCAGTCGAGATATTAATTAAACGCTGAAAATGCTAATGGTCGCACCCTGTACGTTGTTGTTTTCGCTGAACTTCATTGCAGTTGAGCGTGCTGCGTCGAAGGGCATACGAGGTGAAATTTTAAAATCGCCATCATTAAAAACAATAACTACAAACTATCTAAATTTAAATAAGACCTAAACTAAAATACTTTACAAAGGCTAGTAACACTAAGATTGGCCTTTTAGATCTTTACGTGTGTAGTACGTAGAATGCTGGGAAAACTACAATACGTCTTTAATATCAAGATGACTAAACTTCTGGCCTTAAAGGCGGACAGCAACTGAAGCCAGAAGTCTCACTCTCTCTCTCTCTCTAAGTCTTCTTGTCTAAAAGTCACAACTTAAATACTTAAGATTTTGCAAGCACAATTTTCATAATAGAGCGAAAAGGTTTATTCTGGCCGGAAGTGGAAAATAAAAGAAGATAGTAAAGTTTTAAAATAAAATAAACGTTAGTAAAACTTAAGATTTTTATAAGTTTATATCCCAAATATAAAAAGTAAATACAAAAATAGTACGGCTGCACTCTGTAAATGTAAAAGTTAATCAAGCAAGTGCATCCACGCCACACACATTTTCTTTTTTCTCTTGGTGCTTCCTAATATGAGATGGTTTTATGAAGTCTAACCTCTAAATTAACATTTTTAAAATTTTAATCTAACTTTCACAGAAGCGAGAAAGTTTTCGCTACCCATATAACTTTAAATAATACAGTTTCACAGATAAGCGTCAATATTTTGTAGAGACAGTAGGTATTTTTTTGGAAGCAGGCAAGATGAAAAATATGCAACGCCTTCGCCAGGAATCGAACATCGAACCACGGACCTCTCAATTACGCGCTGAGCGTGCAGACCACTGCACCACGAAGGTTCGTTAAGAAAGCGGAGCGCTACTGTAGAGTCATTAGGTTTTTTGGGGGGGGACAGGAAAGTTGAAAAATGAGCAACGCCTTTGCCGGGAATCAAACCCCTGACCTTTCAATTACGCGCTGAGCGTGCAGACCACTACACCACGAAGGCTTGTTATGAAGGTGGGAGAAATACCTTATATTACTCTATATTTATATAACTATTGAGTATATAGTTAGAGAACTATATATACTCAAACTCTGTATTGATGACTGTGTTACATAAGTTAAAACTCATTATAACTTGAAAAGCCCTGTCATTCTCAAAAGGTGAAAGTGCTTCTTTAAATACGGGAAACTTTAATCACTAACTGAAAATTTAAATTCCTCTTCCTAAGATGAGGAAATCTAATTTAAATACATTTTTCTCTGTTGAACTGACGCAACAATTCATTATATTAAGTTTTACATCAAAATTACTATTAAAATTATTTAAAATTTGATTTAATTTTAAATTTTAAAGATACTACGAATAATTACTATCTTTGAATGCATTGCTTTCAGTTTCATAATCCTAAAAGTGTGTAATAAATTAAATATTAATTAAAAGCCGATTTACCAATTATCATTAAATCCTAGAGGCCAGATGTACTTTATTCATTAATAATATCGCAAGATAAGACTTTCTTAATAATTTACATAATTTAAAACGAAATTTATTCATACGATTTTCCAGAAATAATACCTAAGATAGTAAAGCCAATAATGGCAACACCCTTATAACATACAGAAAGATAACAGTAAAGTGAAAAGTATTTTAAAGGCAGCTATAAGCCTATAAAATCTAAATTATCCGAAACTTATATTCCAACGGTAATGAAGAAGATTTATGACAAAGGTTTAGGAAAATGACGAATTATTTGCATTTAAAACGGAATGAAGAAAACAAAATTGAAAACAAATTTTCCGATAACTTTTAAGAGTTTTAAAAATGCAACTATTACAAATTTCTTTAGAGAAAATGATTCTCTCCCATTTTAACGAGAACTCAACATTTGTCTCTCTTCTGGAAACTTTTTAATTGTTAATTTTTTAGATGGTTTTGCTCTTTGCTTAGTGGTACACAGAATGAAATATTGCATCTAAATGACAAACGATCTTCTCGCATCCCGGCTGCCTCCGGAAAAACCGCTTATAAATTGGTTTCGAAATGCTTTAGAAATTCACACAGATTTTACAGTAATAAATTCTTCTACTGCACATTAATATTTGAGCGCATTGCCATTATTTCTTGAAAAACGTTATGCAGAGGTTTCCTTTCTAGACTTTGAATTTTATTATAGTTGCGAGAATTTAAAATTAATTAATCTTAATGTCATATTTTGAGGCTTCTTTTGAATAAATTTTAAAGAACGCAGGCTCGCATTAGATTGGGAAGCAGAATGAAGTATGTACTACTAAGCTACGGAAGAAATTTACACATTAGATAAAATTTTTTAATAGCAGTCCGTCTTAACCTACAACAGTTAATTGCTTAAATTTGAATTTTTTAACTTAATCAGTTTCAAAATAAAAATGACAAATTTACTTGCTATTAAAATCATTTCATGCATTTCAGCATTTTTTACCTCCTAGTAGGTATTGTAATTGCGAATTTTCGGGAATCATATTTCAACGGAAATATTCATATTGACAGTTTCCAAATGTTGATGAATACATCTGGCCGATTTTTTTTATGTGACGTTTGTACGTATGATTAGAATAAAGGAATATCTAAAGAGGACTGTAAAAGAGATTTAAAATACATCAAACATTAAATTTAAAAACCATAAATTTCGATAAAAATGTATTACATATAAAAAATACAATGAAATAAGCAATATCCCTTAACACAAATATTAATTATCTTAAAAATAAATTAACCAACTTCCCATTGCCTTCTCTCGATAAACGTCAAAAATTCGAGAGAAAGATTAAATTTAAAAACTGCACAGAATTATCGTCCTCATTTTTCCGAGTGGCAACAGTGTTGATATCAGCAACAATGGCAACAGTGATATATCAACAACAATGGCAGCGTGCCATTGTTGCTGATATAATGAGATAAAATTATCGATTTCATGTTATTTCATCAAGAAACATAAAATAAAAAAAATATAACCTCCTTGTAATTCCAGAATTTTATAACTGTCCTGGTTGAGCGTCCCTCTCTTTTTAAATTCGCTAACATTGCTATCATACTGTATTGTAGGTTACTAGATAGCGCTTGGCATCCCAGAGCACTCGGGTTTTCTCGATCGTGAGATTGAAGAAATACCATTGAAAACCATTTTATGGAAACAAGCAGACAGAAGAGTGGAAAGCCACAGACATCGTTGATACCATTCCATTCTCTCATCTTTAGTAGGCGGGAATTCCATTGTTTGCAGTTATGTCTCGCGAATTCTCATCTGGTTTGCTACAGAGGCTGTTCACACATTTTTTAGACGATGTATATTGTATTCACAAAACTAAATTACATACAATTCTTGTGTTTTAAATGTTCTATTTCACATCCCTTATTCTGAACTATCTTTCGACACCGCAATTTCCAGGATAATAATGCCTTTCGAAGTGGCAGAAGAGGTATTCTATCCCATTTCTCGCGAACAGCTTTCCAGAGTCCTCTTAGGGTTTTGGAACAACGTATGGATAATGCAGTTTTTAAAAGTCCGAAAGCACAAAAATCCATAGGTGACACATCGCGAGATTTAGTAGGGATATCAGTGAAGGGTATGGCCTTGATACCAGTTTTTTGTTCCATTTATTTTACGAAATTTACAGTGGATTTTGATGTGTGACTGCTAGCTTTATCCTGATGGAATCTCACAGATTGATGGCACTGTGGGTAAAGCGATGGCATTTCATTGAGAAAAATTGGTGATAAAATATGTTCCTGATTGTATTTGGAGTTACTCATGACATTTTAACTTGCCATTATAAGAAAAACCAGCAACAATCATGAATCTCTTAGAAAAACTTTCTTTCGATTTTTTGAACCATGTACTTAAAATTTTTTCTCCCCTTTTATGATAATAAATGGCTCTTTTTTTGTTACAGTCATTTAAATACACCCATGCTTCATCTATTGTGACAATTGTTTCCCATTTTTCTTTGTATAAGTGTTTCTTATATAGAATTCTGCAGCGTGTCCTGCGTCGAGCGATATGCTTTGGAAGAAGACGATGCACATTGCTTTTTTTCGCTTTCTTAAGATTTTAATCAACGTTTATCATTTTGTTTACAGTGGACACCGAGCATTTTAATGATTTTGCAACTGTCCTTTGACTAGGGGGATTTTCTTTTAACATTAAACAACGTACCTTTGCAATAGTCGAAGATGTTCCGTTTTTTCCTTGGATACTTGTTTGGAACTTTTGTCCCACTTGAGGCTCCAATTTGAAATTTTTTTCCCTTTCTTGTTGATAATATTACCTATCGACGCTTTAGATATCACAAGCCCATGACTCTCACATCGTTTTTGGATAACGGAGTATGCATATTTCTCTTCGGAAAGAGCGTAAATGTAGCCTTCGAACCACTGCTTTTTTAAATTCGCCATTTTGAATAAAACCAAAACTTTCAAGCTGCAGACGATAATTTTGACTTTTAAAAACATATTACAATTGCAATTACTTCTTTTGCAACAAACGATTTTTTATTACCGCTTACCAAAATCGTCTAAAAATGTACGAACAGCCTCTGTATATAGTCAGTTAGTTAATCCTTTTTTTTTAATTTTCTTCGCATTTTTTAATTGTTATTATTTTTCTCTGTATTTATTTTACGTACTAGAGTAAGCAGTTCCGATAACACTTAACAAAGTTAGTGTTTTGAAACTGAAGCAAATACATTTTTTAACCTTGTCTTCAGAAAGAAAAATTGAAATGAAATTACTCAGGCCTTTACTAAACCTGTAGTAACGATATGTAAGACTACAGATTTCAAAAGGGAATTCAAACCCTATTTATGAAAGAAATGTTCACGGATATATGGATGAGAATCAAATAACAGGCTGTTTTGTTTTCAATGTCTGCTGTTTCCAAAATAGAATATTTAAACACCATCTTGACATTTAATTTGTTTGGAAAGATGGATATTCGCCAAAAACTCGATAGTTCATTTTGTTCAAATGTTAAGGTTTCCAAAATTGCTATATTCTAACAAAAATTATTGATTGCAATCCCTTTTGCGGTGCATTTTAACTTGCACTTCAAAGATATCATGAAAGCGAGGATTTATTAAATCCGAGAGTTTTCAGGAGTCGCATCAGTTTCTCAGAACTTGATTCGTCTCTTAAAGACAATCTCATTTCTGCCATTGTTTTTAAACGAACGTTAAACGAAATTCGAAATAATTTATTAGACTACATGTTCACTCTTCGTCAGAACCATATAAAGAATGAGAACTTTTGCTTCAATAACAGCAGATAAAACTATTGATGTGTCCTAAAAACTATTGATGTCTAAAACTATTGATGTAAACAACAAAAATCAGCGTTATATTTACAAAATTTTCACAGGACTAGTTTCGACGGTTAGCTTCATTTTATTCCTATGTTTTCCGTGCTCTTCAAGTTTACTCCTCCAAACTAGCCCTTGATGAAGAACTAAATTATTTAAAAGCAATAGCTATTGACAGGGGCTTTTAACCCAAAATCAATAATCAAGCAGTTAAAAAATTCTCATCTCAACACACTAAAAGGCACACTCTTGTTTTAGGAGATTATAAAAATTTTGTTGTCATTCCCTTCTTTCTGTCAATTAACTATAAAGTTGCACATATTTTGCAGAAATTTAACTTTCGGGTTGTTTATTCTCCCATCAATAAAATTCCGAGCTCCATACTCAAGGACCCCATTCCGGATATGAATTCCTGGGGTATTTATAGAATTCCTTGCCAGTGTGGTTTAATTTACATTGGCCAAACTAAAAGAGCCTTGAAATTTCGCGTCAAGGAACATGAGGCATATGTAGGAAAAAGGAAACCCAGAAGTCTTCTGTTGCTCAACATTGTTGGTCCGAAAATCACACTTTCAATTTTTCTGCTGCCAAAATTATTCAAAAACATCTTCCATTGGAGAACTGGATTTTCTAGAGGCATTTCATATTCATAAAAATCTTTCTGTTCTAGTTAACGATCCTAATTCCAATCCAAATTTGCCTTCGGCCTTTAAAAAAATTATGTTTTAGTTCTGGTTTCACCAACAGATGGCGCCACTTGCTTATTCTTGTCCAGGCTTTCTTATCTTATCTAATCATTATTTCCTATCTTGTTCATTTGCGGTTTTGCAGCTGAGGATGGTGGTTCGGTAAAACCATCGAAACTAGTCCTGTGAAAATTTTGTAAATATAACGCTGATTTTTGTTGTTTGACTTCTGAATTAGTATTTATTCGGCGTGTTATTGTGTCTTAATTATTGATGTGTCATTCACTTCCCAATTGGTTGTCGTTTTTTTGCGTGCGTTTTAAGTAACGGACAACCGTTTGAGAGATCCTGAGGAGTCACGAATCCACCTGGGCATGATGCAAAATCAGATGTATCTATCCAAGCAATTTTAGAAGAAGTAGTTAAAAAAACTCGTGAAATTAATATCGCAGAGCTAAGATGGTGCAAGCTATGTGTAGTCATCAATCAGCTGATGTTCAAGCTTTTATGAACGTACCTACAATAATGTACAATTTGTGCATTATTTTTGTACATACATTAGGTAATTTTTGGAAGCAGAAAAGATGAAAACTTAGCAACGCCTTCGTCGGGAATCGAACCACAGACATCTGAAATACCGGCTCAGTGTGCTGACCACTACACCACGAAGGCACGCCAGGAAATGTAAATAGCGAAACTAGCTGATTCATTTTTAATAAAACCAGAAAAGTTCGATAAAATAAGAATTCTCATAGACTTTTTAAAGTCAAATATGATAATTATGGATATTTTGAGAAAAATTAAATAAATAATTCTCATGAAATGCAAAATATAATTGGAAGACGAAAAATGTGCAATGTCCTCGCCGGGACTCGAACATGGACCTCTCGAATACGCGGTGAGTGTGCTAACCGTTACATCGCGAAAGCATGCAGAAAGGCGGGGAAAATACGGGCCACAGGTGTCGCCAAATCTTGGTGGTTAAGAATCATCATCCACCACCTTTTCTAGTTCGGGCAGCAGTGTAGAAACATTAGTATTTTTGAAGCAGGAAACATAAAAAATGTACAATGTCCTCGTCGAGACTGGAGCCTGGACCTCTCGAATACGCGCCGAGTGTGCTAACTTTTACACCACGAAGGCATGCAGAAAGGCGAGAAAAAATACCTTCTAAATATGTAAAATGAAACATCAAAATAAAATTATTTCATCTAATATAAGGCATTTTATGACACGAAAATCAAATTAAATTGCATTAACTTTATTCGTTGTTCTATAAAACTGTATTTTATATGTGCCACTTAGCATGCTCAATGTTCATGAACTTAATTTAACAATAAAATCAATGAGATTCAAATAATTTAATTAATTCTTTAAAAATCAGTTCAACGCAAACATAGAAGTAAATCAAAGTAAATCAAACCGTATTATAAAAAAGAAATACGAATATATTACCTTAGCAATCATTTTCGGATGTTTTTAGCAAAACTTAGCAAATGAGCTTAGTAATATCTTGTGATTTTCAACTGTTCCTTATATACTATCTAAAGTTCTTGAGAAAAATAAAGGCCCCATATTTTTCAGGAAGTAATTGCTAAAGGTCATTTGCTTGCCCCACCTTTCAGCCGGTTATATGACATTGAAAACTGTTTACCAATAAACGAATAGTCCATAGAGAAATTGAGACAAATATTGCATCAGCCGTTTGCTATGAGAGCAAAACGGGAGTACTAAGAAGTTCCCCATGTCCTTCAAGGATAATCACATTTTTTCTTTTCCTCATAACACAAAATAAATGTTACTAATTAATACAAGCTACGAACGTAGTTATAATGTTAGTTTGCTTAGATTGAAATTCAGAGAGACGTGAAAACACAGCTTGAATTTATTGATCCTGATAAAGAATTTATTAAATATAAAGAGAAGATAATATATCTTATTTAACAAACGCGGGTTGGCTTAAGTTTTATTTTACAATAAAAAAAATCTGTTACACAATATTCATCAATAGATTTATGCTAAGTATTTCATTATTACCTAGTATAGAATTGCCCCGTTACTTGCGTTTCATTCTTCTAGGATGCAAAGGATTATGCGTGAATTGATTTGAAGTTTAATTTTATATTACCATTAAATTTGAAAACTATTAATAATGCGTGAAAGAGAAGTTCGTTAATTTAGATTTAAAAGTAAGCAAAATTCGGTCTTTAGTTAAATTAATTTTAATGCATTTTGCAGAAAAAAAGCAAGGAAATCCTATTCGGCAAGATGCAAAAAAATTTTGAATATTTTTCGTGTTTTGAAGAAGACATTCTCACGCCTGTGTTTATCGATACGATTAAAATATTTTTAAACCAACATCTGTCGGAATCTTATATTTTCTTGCTAGAATAAAAAATATAAATTAACCCTCATATCTTCCACTTTTAGTTTCACATCGAGAATTCAATTAAGTTCAATTTAAAATTGACAGTTTCAAAAATTAAGAAAGTAAGTACACTTTATAGACATTAAAAGAGAAAATTTAATAGTAATTTAAATTTAACTTTATATAGTGAAAGTTTATTTGATCAAAGGGTAACATAGTAAAATTTCATAATGCCGGCATTAAACTGCTTAGGTAAAATGTAACGGCAAATGTAATTTTTCGTTTTATATCGTTTTGTAATTTATACTATTTAATGATTTACTTCCAGCGTGAACAAAAAGATGCCATTGAAGTTACTATATAAGAATGATTACAGGTTCTCATGATTTCGATATTTATTTTACTTGTCAATAGAGTTCAGTAAAAAGACAAACATCGTGTGACATACAAATTCTAAACAGAACATTTACATTAGAGAATGACAAACGTTGAATTTTTCTCTACGTATACTTTTCTCCAATTTTTAACGAAATTTTATTAATCATGTTACAACTTACAATTATGTGCGTTACTTAAACTCTTATATTTGTAATATGCAGTACAATATCTATTTTTAACTACGCATTCTAGCCTTTTTGTCTGTCACCGGTATAAGTTGCTGAGTCAGCCTGTTAGTTTAAATTGAATTGTGAAATCTAGTACTACTTCTTATCTTTCGAATTTATTATTAACTGACCTTTAAGTTCTCAGTAGTCGATGTCTTTGTGAGCACGAAGTCCGTGCCTTTTTGTTAAAGAGTTGCTATAAATAAAAAGGGCTATTTACACTCTTTCACTGCAGTATTCATTTTCACGCGTGTGCGAGAACGCACTCTGAGATCTAGATTCTTCGTAGGATAGCAGAAAAGGTTAGATCTTATAATTTCAATAAAGAATTTATGGTATTTTCTCTCTATTATCAAATAATATTCTTCTTTTCCTCTGGCATATTAGCTGTATAAAAAATGCTACCCTTTATATTCAAAAAATAAGAATCAGTTAAATGTTTAGAGTAAAATTTTGCATATCAATACAATGTTCCATAGCCCAAAATGACTAACAGTAATTTGTGGCCACTTGCATATCGTGCAACAAAAGTTCTTTGCACTGGCAACACATTGGGTTAGTCTATCAGGACTTGTATGTCTCTTGATCTGCTTTGGGAATATGACGTGTCCTGAATGGGAACATGGAGCTTACTCAAGCTATGTTCAAATATGTGTGGAATGGACTACACAAGCAGGAAGGGTTTACATTACCCTTTATTTCCCACAATATTACAGGTGCTCCCGCGCTTAGGGATACAAAGACCAACCACTTGTGGTCTGCACTTAAAACTATAAAGCTACTAACTAAAATTTTAAATAAGAGCTGACTTTGAATAGTTTACACAAATGCCTAACACTAAAATTCTACGAATATACTATTTTCAAAGTCACGGCTTCTGATATACATAGCACATTAAATATCAACATAAAGACATAATATGCTGAAAGGAAAATTAGGGGACGGGGAAATGTATGGGAGTAAATACGATATATCTTTCTGTAGGAAACGTTTTGGCGCGTAGTGTCCTGTAAAGAGTGAAAAACAGCCAGAAAAAGGCACTTGTTATTACTAAACAATGATTAAGTAAACGAAAAGCCGTAGGGTTACATTCAGAGTGTAATTCCACTTCCATTAATGTTTGTGGGTTACGTAATTGCTGAATCTTGTAGGCCCACTTAAATTATGTACGCATTTATGTAAACTGTTTTAATACCTAAAAATAAATGTATATAATTTTTAGCATCACCCTTTTTTGTTATTATATCATGTCAAAATTATCAACGGGTAAATAAATTATAAGCTTAATATTATTTCATCTAAGATGAACAGAAAACAAGATAGTTAAAATTCCGAATAGTTAGATTTCGTTAATTGGTAAACTTTCGTTTTGAAATTTCTTTGGTAATGTCAAAACATGCAAAGGGTATCGGCCTAAGGCAGGGGTCGGCAACCTTTTGAGTCGGAAGAGTCAAAAATTACAATTTACAAAATTTCAGAATCAGTGCCTAATCCTTGTTAATCGATTCAGAACGATTTTTAAATGTTTTTTAAATAAATAATATTTGTGTATGGAACGAAAGAGCTGCAGCTTTACATCCAAAGAGTTGCATGTGGCTCGCGAGCCGCAGGTCGCCGACCCCTGGCCTAAGGGGATGGATACCTTAGTGTAGGAATTTGTAAGCGAAATGACCTTCGTATTGGAATTTGTAAGAGAAATTACTGATACGCACTTTACACATGAGAAAAACTCTGAAAACGCTCATGCAGCTAGCCATTTCGACGAAAAACAGGTTCAATGAGCAAAAGAACAAAATAAAATGGGAAGACCTTGTCCTTTTGTGATACCATATCACAAAAATGTATTAAGGGCAGAAAATAAGTACGTTTAGATAACTGACGGATGGCTTCGCTTTATGTCTGCAGTTATTCGATATTACTTTTGGTATTATTAGGTTGTTCAAATGTTAAATAGAGATAAGCAAATATCATTTCAGTTTTCCTTTTTTTGACTTTTTCTTGAAAACGATTTGAAGCTTTTCGGTCAAATTCTAGTTAAAAAGAATGCAAAACTCTTTGAAAATCTTTACTGAAAGTTCCAATTTCATTCCAAATTGATATTCATTCCGCATTTGGATTCGTTCCATGTGTGAATGAATTACTAATTTATAACATTCTGATCTCATACATAAAATTAAAATACTTTTTAATGCATAATTTAAAAAATAATGATAAAAATAATTTTGCTTTAGTTTGGTTAATTTTATTATGGCAAAAGACGAGGACTATTTGCCTCAAGGAAGGATTACATTCAGAAAGATCATTTTAAGAGAACCTGACTGTATCCTCATTACACAGGGAAAAATCCAAAAAACACTCAAGGTACTAACATTTTCCCTGACATCGAACCCGAGCTAAACTATCAATGTTCAGAAATTTTCCCGCTTCACAACTAATGAATTCAGCAGTCATTTTGATCTCCGTTTACCTGAAGTCACTAGTATTTGTTCATCTACTCTTCTTATAACGTGCATTATCATTTGAAATTCTTACTTATATTGAATATAAGCTTTGGAAGTTGTTTAAAACAAGAATCATTCACTTTAAGATAATTTGCGAGATGGGGGGGGATATTAGGGGCTGTCGCAGAAAAAGCCGTCAATACCTACTCACAAAGGTTTCAGGTTGGAAAATATGAATAACTCGTGATCACAGACTGATATTTTATGTCCTAACTTTGCAGGTGATGAAGATCCTCGACATTTCGTAACGTGTCGTAAAGCATGCAGTCTGTGACCTTTTAAAATGAACTGAGCGTTTTGGGGAAAATAGCGCATCTTCGTCGCTACTACGAACCTCCGACGGATGCCCGGCGTGTTTCAAAGCGTCGGGATTAGATACAGTGTCCGGGTTACGAAGCTTCGGGCAACTTCATTATCAAGAAAGTCACGACTTACAGAGGCTGTTCACACATTTCTTAGACGATGTATATTGTATTCACAAAACTAAATTACATACAATTCTTGTGTTTTAAATGTTCTATTTCACATCCCTTATTCTGAACTTTCTTTCGACACCGCAATTTCTAGGATAATAATGCCTTTCGAAGTGGCAGAAGAGGTATTCTATCCCATTTCTCGCGAACAGCTTTCCAGAGTCTTGTTAGGGTTTTAGAACAACGTTTGGATAATGCAGTTTTTAAAAGTCCGAAAGCACAAAAATCCATAGGTGACACATCGCGAGATTTAGTAGGGATATCAGTGAAGGGTATGGCCTTGATACCAGTTTTTTGTTCCATTTATTTTACGAAATTTACAATGGATTTTGATGTGTGACTGCTAGCTTTGTCCTGATGGAGTCTCACAGATGGATGACACTGTGGGTAAAGCGATGGTATTTCATTCAGAAAAATTGGCGATAAAATATGTTCCTGATAGTATTTGCAATTATCTTGACATTTTTTTGCACTCTCTTTATTTTTAACTTGCCATTATAAGAAAAACCAGCAATAATCATGAATCTCTTAGAAAAAGCTTTCTTTCGATTCTTTGAACCATGTACTTAAATTTTTTCTCCCCTTTTATGATAATAAATTGCTCTTTTTTTGTTACAGTCATTTACATACACCCATGCTTCATCTATTGTGACAATTGCTTTCCATTTTTCTTTGGATAAGTGTTTCTCATATAGAATTCTGCAGCGTGTCCTGCGTTGAGCGATATGCTTTGGAAGAAGACGATGCACATTGCGTTTTTTCGCTTTCTTAAGATTTAAATCAACGTTTATCATATTGTTTACAGTGGACACCGAGCATTTTAATGATTTTGCAACTGTCCTTTCACTAAGGGGATTTTATTTTAACATTAAACAACGTACCTTTGCAATAGTCGAAGATGTCTGTTTTTTCCTTGGATACTTGTTTGGAATTTTTGTCCCACTTGAGGCTCCAATTTGACGTTTGTTTCCTTTCTTGTTGATGATATTAGCTATCGACGCTTTAGATATAACGAAACCATGACTCTCACATCGTTTTTGTATAACGGAGTACGCATATTTCTCTTCGGAAAGAGCGTAAATGTAGCCTTCGAACCACTGCTTTGTTAAATTCCCCATTTTGAATAAAAACAAAATTTTCAAGCCACAGACGATAACTTTGACTTTTAAAAACATAGTACAATTGCAATTACTTCTTTTGAGCAAATGATGTTTTTATTACAGCTTACGAAAATCGTCTAAAAAATGTGCGAACAGCCTCTGTATTTTAAGCTTATGGTCTTTAAATATCAATTTACGATCACCATGCATTCATATTTTCTATCCTAATACTTTTTCTGCGGTTGTCGACGGTTTTTCTGCGACAGCCCGTAACAGTCCCCTTACCTCGTTAGGACTGCATTTCTAACCCCGCACTGCTATGGGATTCCGAGTCATCTAGATGTGCTTTACACCTACTAGAAATGGTTTGTTCGTCAAGTTTCGAAAATGATACCTTAGCTGATTAAAATGTCTGCTTCTACATATCTTTCTCTGGGTCAAATGTGCAACCCTTTGCTGGATTTTGTGAAAAACACATGTTGAAATATCTTAACCTGCAGGTGACTGGATATTGAATTCAGCATTTGACCATTTATGAAGTCTCTATTTATCGAGTTACCTTGCCCTCACTTCTAATATCATGGCCTGAAATGCAATAAGGGTTAATTCGTATATGGCTTTTAATTCACACATTATGTGTTTGATAATTTGATTACAACATACACAGAAAATGTCACGCTTACATTTTAATCGGGGCTCATACATTGTGTTTTCGAATTTTTTAGTAAAAACCTTCTGTTGTGTTTCCATACTGAAATGATTTTTGTGAAATTTATTTTATATATTATTCTCGATGAAAAAGTTTATAAAGGCAATTAACTATTATGCCATGCATTTGTACTAAAATTCATATCTTTAAGTTCTTTGTCTTAAACTTTATGGCCTAACCGTTATGTATTCAAATTTTACACATTTCCAGATTTCAGCCTTTACACTTTAGCATTTATACATTTGCAGCGCACAGAAATCAAATATATACACTGTGTAATACTTCTTTGGCGAAATGAAGCAACTCCAATGATGGAACACAGCAATAACTTTTATTTAACACTCAAAAAAAATGGCGACATACAACAAGAAGAGAAAACATATTCTAACATTTAAAAATAAATTACATTCTTCGTGCGAGAGTCGCACGAGGCACTCGAGTCTGGTTTCAAATATTGCCATTCACAAATACCTTAATGTTCATCTATTAAAATTATTTAAACTACAAGATTTTAATCTTATTTAAAGCTGTTACAACCTCTCCCCCAACGGAGAGACTTTTACCAAAGGGAAAAGTTCTGTAAATTTCGAAAGTTTATAAGCTCGGCTTGCTCAATTGCTTAAAGAGAAAAGATAACTTCTCTCATAAGTTTCCAAATTTTAAGGCCGAAAATTTTAAATTTTAAACAAATATTTTTACACCACATTTAACTAGGAAGAAAATGGAGTGTTCAAATTAGTCTTCTTTTTTTTTTTTTTTTTTTCTTGACGGCGCCTAGATCTCTTCCATGGTGGACCAGTTCCTCGGCTATAATTCACAGCAAAGCCTTTCCTCAATTCATCTGTGCCTTTCGGATAATATTCATTTGTCATTTGCTTTCAACAATTGTTTTCTTCGTCTATTAGTAGCGGCTTTGATATTAAATCAAAAGCCGAAAGATGATGATAACTCTGCAATGCAAAATGATTCTCAATATTAATTTCTTTATCGTTTTCCAATTTTTCTTGAGCATCTTCCACGCCTAATTCCGGTGATTTAACTTTCTCTTTAAAGACATCTCTGGATGCTTTATTTTCTTCCTTCATCGGTTCCAAGATCTTCTCTTCTGCTAATTTTCTTTTTCTTTGAGCTCTAGTAGAAATGGCATTAAAATGGTATCACTAAGTTTACGTTCAAATGATAAACTAATAAAATAAGGCAGTTCAGTGTTAACAGGAAGTAATAACCTGATATCACTAATATTACGTTCAGTGATGAACTAATAAAATAAGGCAATTCAATATCAACAGGAAGTAATAACTTGGTATCACTAATATTATGTTCAGTGATGAACTAATAAAATAAAAATACGCACGATTATTCGATCTCGGTCGGTGCCTCCAAAATAATTATGGCTGTAATACTTCTTTGGCGAAATGAAGCAACTCCAATGATGGAACACAGCAATAACTTTTATTTAACACTCAAAAAATGGCGACATACAACAAGAAGAGAAAACATATTCTAACATTTAAAAATAAATTACATTCTTCGTGCGAGAGTCGCACGAGGCACTCGAGTCTGGTTTCAAATATTGCCATTCACAAATACCTTAATGTTCATCTATTAAAATTATTTAAACTACAAGATTTTAATATTATTTAAAGCTGTTACAACTGGTATATCTTTTGTTCAATATATTCTTCCTTTCAAACATTTTAGTTTGCTTAATCTGCGTGTAATGAACAATAGTTAATTGTATCAATGATTCGATTCTATTATTAAGTTTCATCAAGTTTAAAACCAAAATGGCAATTTGAAATCACCTCAGATTGAGTAATATCTATGAAGAAATTACAAGAGTGAAAGCAGTAGTTCTAAACGATAGCAAAAGTTTTAAGAAGGAGGGAAAAAAGAAAAAAATAGAAAGAAAGTTTGCGGTGGTTGATGATTTTGCTCAAATCCTCTCTTTTCCGAATTTCGTTTACTTATTTTAAATTTGTGCAAAGTTTTAATTTGTATTTTTAACACACAAAAATAGATTTGTTAAGTAACCATCAAAATAGACTTTTGATCATAGGTAGAACAAGGTAGGTAGAACACCCTTTGATCAAAGGTAGAACAAGGAAGGACGTTTGTCCTTTCTAGATTGATCCTTCATCTTTCACATGCTGTTCACGTGAAGCAGATTGAAAGCTGATTTACATAATCGATCCATATCGGCATCGTGACAGCTCCAACCAGTTTCCATACTCATCGGACGAAATTAACTACTACCAAAAAAAGTTCGCTTTCTCATTAAAATTCTTGTCCCACTTAGTCAAAGCTTGTTATTAGTCTCAAGGTCCTGAGGATATTCTCCTTTGATAGGTATAAAAACGACTGGAAGATTCCTGACTACCATTTCATAGAGAAGAAATTTAGCATTTCTGTTAAAATAATTGCAAATCTGAGAAACACTTAAATTGTTTCTATAATTAAATAAAAGCAGATATTAATCTCATCTTCTTTTAATGCAAATGATGTAAATTTTAAGAACAAATATTTCTTGTGAGGCTTTATTTTTTTTTTCATTAATAGATTTCTAAATGCTTTAAAGTTTACGAATAACGCAAAAATTTCCTTCTGCTAACATTCAATTAAAGAGAAGATTGCTTTATATGTATTTCACATTATTACTTCGTGAATTACTTTTTTTTATTACATCGACTTTATTATTACTTTTTTTATTACATCGACTTTATCCATGTACCAAATTGATTAAATTTTGTGCTTTTATTGAAATATTTTACAACTGTTTAACATATTAAACTCAAAGTTTAAAAAAAAATCTATTTGTGAAGCAGTATAAAGGGAAAAAAAATCTGAAAGCTTTCATATTTTATATTAAGCTCGTACAGGCGTTTTTATAACGTTTTATATGTTACCTTTAATTATTAAATATCATGTTCTTCGCACTTAAATACATAAAATTCAATTCAACAGCAGCATCATAAAATATTTTTAAACAGTAGTATTTCGAATTTTCGATAGCCAGTGTTGTGGGCTGGAGATAAAAATGTTATTTTCTTTGCAATGATGCCATTGCTCGCTTTAAAATCGTCGAGTTTCTTAATCAAAAATTCATTTAAGTTTTAGAAAATATGGAATAGGTAATAAAAAAATTCCATTTACCAAATTCAGGCGTCCAGGTGCTCGGGTCCGGGTGGAGGATTACCTTATTCAAAATTTGATGGCTCTAGGTACCGTCGTTTTTACAATGCGAGAAACATACATACATCCATACAGATTCTTCGTTAATTAATTTCTTCAAATATAATACAGGTCGATAATATTTGGTGGCAACTCTCTGAAAAGTGAAACGGACATTTATAACGAAACAACGCAAAATGTCATTTCGAAACTAATAGCCCTACTGTATTACCACCCCTTTGGGATAAAAATTAGGAAAAAATCATTTAATAGTACTTAACTTAAGTGAAACTAATATATATGCATTATATATATGTAGATTTGTATATCCCATTTCTGATAATTTGTAGTCCATGTGGGTGGCCAAAGTTAAATCTATGAGTCTTTTTGAAAGGCATTTTGATGGAACTGAACACACAGCAAATACACATACGGCGCACAAAATACAAAATACTAATAGAAAGCTGCTGACGTCTTACAGCTAGCTTTGAATTTTAATTCTGGCTGCCAACTCTAAGAAAGCATTCCTAAGAAATATAATAAAACTATATATTTTGCTGATTTATTGTTAAGCCTATTATTTAATTTTTGATCAATTCCTACATATATATATATATATATGTGATGTACCAGCTTTTGTCCGGAATAAATAGATTGGTGAAGAATCATAGATGTAGTCGTAGCTTAAATTATCAGACGATAAGTTTAAAAAACAGAATCCATTTATTATTGGTCAGGAGAAAATAGCAGTTACAAAAATTATGATCTCCGGAGTAAATAAAAAAGAACTACTAATAACTTTTTGTATTGAGTTTACTGCATCATTACATTAAAGAAAAGACCCCGATATTCCTTTGCGATTCCTTTTATAGCTTCTTTAAAGACGGAGCTTCCAAGAAGTGACGTCAGCCATTCCAGTTCGCTTTAAATATCTCCACAACATTCTATAACTGTACGTGTAGAAAAAGGCGGGGAAAAACAACTTGACTACGGGGCTGTGGATTTAATTCCACGTACTTTCAAATAAAAGACCGTCGCCTTTAAAAATGAAAACAACATACAGTTAGAATTTTAAGTGTATTCTTGACTATGGAATTTTATTATTACATATATATATATGTGTGTGCGTGTGTGTGTGTTATGCGTTAAATCCTACGAAATAGTATTTAAAGAGGAACGATACATTCATTTGAAATAAAATTCATATCAGTCTGTCATCATTTTAATCTTCAAAGTTTTTTTACGTAAAACCGCATCAAAATTATTGTTAAATATTCTTCTGTGAATATCATTTCAAATCATTAATATTTCTTAATTTGGTAAAAAGGATCTGGTTTTTAAAATCATAGGCACTATTAATTTTGTGAATGTATATGCTGCTAATTTCCATATATGTAAAACGTTCGAGCAATACTATAAATAATTTATAATAGGAATATTATTAATAATTTGTAATCGGACGAAGTAATTCCTATTATAAATTATTTATATATTTACACATTTTGATTCTAATGGAGAAAAATTCCCTCGGTGTTAGAAGTCAGCCTCAGTCTTACGGAATTTGAAGTGAAGTGATAATGAACAAACGAGATCGTGTTTTTTTTTTTTTTTCCAGCTGCAAACAGTAACGATGAATATATTCATTTTTAAGCGCATAATTCCTTTGGCTATAAAATAAATATTATTTAATCATTAATACATTTCTTAGTGATTTATTCCAACGGTTCCATTCCAGCTTTAAGCAACGGTTAAATGAGTGAGAACCCTCTTAGAATAGTTCGATGCTACGGATCCTACACTCTGTATTTCTAATCATTTGCGTGTCACATCCTGTTTAACATTCCCATAACTTTCATTGTATTCTATTGATCCCTTCACTATTATTAGCTCCATAAAGATGAGAGTAGCTTCATAAATGATTTTAATTGTTTATCTTACACATATTACGAAAAGGCTTAATATTGTCTTACACTGGTAGATATACTATTTATAATATTCATCTCGATAACCTCAAATTAGGTTGAGTAAATGAAAAATAAAATTTAATCATGAATTGCATGTAGGTATGGTTTACATGTCTTCTTGTTTATTACATTGCCTACTAATAGATAAAGGGATTAAAGTGTTCCAATGCTCTTTTAATCAAATTTTTAAATACATTTTCACTATAAAAATTGTGTGTTCATTGAAATAATTTTGTTTCTTCTTTAATCCATTTGATTTACATTAAAACTAAGGTTAACCAAACTGAATTCAGTATTGGAACCATTAAAACAGAAATAATATTCTATTACTTTATTAGTCTATGTGAGAATAGTAACTTCTTACACCACGTAGTTTGCCAGCAGCGCAATTTTATGCATAAAAAGAAGCAGAGCTACAGATATGTAATATCTAGAAGAAAATGCTTAGTTTGAAACTCTCTACGTCCTGGTGCCGTGAATAACATGCTAAAACATCTCAAGCAGATTATCAATAGGTGTTCGACTCCAGAATGTGAATTACCAGCGGTGTGTCATCACGTGATGATAAGTGTGTTAATGAATCGTGAGTGTGAAAAAAAAGGAGCTTGCACGTGTGTAATAAGATTGCACGACAGCACGAAATTACTATGAGAAAATTTCGACTGGCTATATGTGAGATGTGAGTGGATAGAGATTTGTTAGCTAAAGGACACGTTTTCAGCATGAGTCTACCGTTCCATTTCAATTGATCACGTTTTGTGTTCCAAGTTATGATATGCTGATATTTTATATGTGTGTGATAAGTGTTCCATATTTAATCCAGAAAATATGTTTGTGATAAAATAAATGTGAGATTAGAAAAATAAATTTGTCTCCGCAAGTCTCATGCCTGTGGGTTATTGGGTTAGTCAAATATTTAATTATTCTTGATGCTAGGGTTTAATTCGCAATGTACGATCACTAAGAATTCAAGGCCAATAAATATTGGGCACATGTAAATTAATTAAGGATTTCTAGATAGATATTTGGATAGATTGTCGCATCACAACGCCTCCTAGTAGTGCACGCCACCACAGTCTACAGCATATTTTAACCATCATGTGTCTGTCACACGGCTGTAATTTGATTCAGAATGTAGCAAATGCAGTAACAAAGATTTATACGTTTTCGTTGATTGAAGCAGATGAGTTTTCAGACTAGTATGAAACTTATAAAAATTTATCCTGCAGTGTGGAAAAATTTTAAAAACAGCTAACCTTAAAAGGTCTTCATTTATTCTTACAAGAAGCAGTGTATTTTTCATATAATATATACTAAATTTTAAAAGTGTACGTAAATTTAATACATGGTTAAGGTTTTAGAACAATGCCTAATAAAGCCATGGAATAAGTAAAAAACTACACGTAAATAATATAAGGTGCTACCAGATTCACTTCTAATATGTCTAAATTAAGTACCACAAACGTATAATAAAGTATTCATAAACGGGATTTAGTAAAACAGAAAACATGACATCTAAAAACGTCTCCAGATTGATATTTTAAGAAGGAGAGAATATGAAATAAGTTAAATATGAAAATGGTATCTTTAAAATGCTGAAAAGAGTTTAGAATAAATGGAGTAAGCCTCCCGTGCATGTCCCGTCCAATGAAAATGAAGCCATGAAACGTCATGGCTTTGACGTCACGACTAATCATGGCCGCTGCCATAAGCGGTACGTTAGTTTATATTGTTTACATTCTAATCGGCGATGTCGATAAGTTATCTATTCATCATTAACGTATATAATTCTCCCGTTCTAGTTTTAACACTTAACATAAAAAGTTTTCTACCTAGTGTATAGAAAAATCACAAGGAGTGAAAATAACGTTTTCAAATTTCATAAAAGCTAGGTACATAAAAAAGTGCAAATTGAAAAACAAATTTATACAGTGACACTGTATCAGTGAAACACTGATCTTCCAGGTGTTAAGTTTCAGTGATATTTTATGCAAATTATGCCTAAAAACACTTTTCTGAGACTGCGGATATTGATATTTGCTTTCGAATTCAGTGTAATTTTATTCAACAATAGGTTTCGTAGTTTTACCCATACGCTGTATGGCGGCCATGATAAGTCTTGACGTCAGGCTTTTGAGATTTCCTCGGCTTCAGTTTTGCAATGTCAGGCTTACTCCATCTTTCTAACTTACTTCAGTAAAACGTAGAGAAAAATTTTCAAAAAATTCATTCAAAAATTGATTTGAAAATTTGCATATTGTGCCGATCAACGAAAAAAAATATATATAAAGATGTAATTGCGTAATCTTTTCTAAATATGTTTGCAAGGGAATAAAACAATTACTGCATACCAATTAGACGGCATTAAAGGAGTATAAAAACATGGAAAAGTCTCGAATATTACGAAATTTATCTCTGTCATTTGCATTAAATTAGATAATAAAAGTGAATTAGTATAAATGATACATTATTTTGAAATATGTGCAGAGTTGTTGCCGTAGCATTGTAGAGACATTAGGATTATTGGAAGCAGGCAAGATGAAAAATTAGCGAACGCCTTCGCCGGGAATCTAACTACGGACCTCTGGAATACCTGGCCAGCGTGCAGACCACCACACCACGAAGGCGCGCTAGGAAGGCGGGAGAAATACCTTATACCATAAGTGTAAACGTGCAAGGCTTATTTTAAGCTACACATTTCTTAGATTAAGCTTCACATTATTATTTAAGTTACCATCTGAGCTTGATGATTAGAAATAATTATAAATAAGTTTGTTATTTTATACTGTAACTAATGTTGCTGGAATCGTTTATAAAACCATTCCCAATTTTCTAGTTTGGTTAGACCTCATTTGGTATTTTTATCCTTATCATCTCCCCTTGCTTAACAACAGCAGCACTTAAAATTGATGAAGGCTGATAGTTCGACAAGTACCGGGGAAGTGTTAGTTGCATAGGCGATTTTGTGGTGTCCGATGTAAAATGTGGATGCCAGCTAACTTATCTTCAAAAGACTTCCATGAAGGCATTCATCCTCGGCAAGTTCTCCCATAATCAAACAAACAAAACAAAACTTTGAAAAAATTACTTTTTTATAAACTATTTCAGTTATTTATATACAAATCACATGTAATATTTTTCCCAATTTTATTAAAAGCTTTAGGCAGTTTTAAAATAGGAAACATGAAAAATCAAGCACACCTTCGTTGGTAATCGAATCACTGATCTTTCTTTTGTTAACTGAATGTACTAACATTTCACTGCAAGGGCCTCATTGGCGGAATGTGTTTAGATCTTTATATTATAACAGTAGACGCCTAGACAGAACTGTTATTAAAGAAGCGTACGCTGTACTGAAGGACGGGGGTTCGAATCCCGGTGAAAACATGGATGTTGGTAAATGTAAAGCGTCCGTGCGGCATGGGGCACTCTAAATATGCAGCGAGCCGAAAGTCTTCTCGTGAGTTTGATGGAAGTCGAGAGGGGTGGGAGACCTACCTTCGGGGTGCTCTCCTTCAAATTTAGGGTGGTAAGTAGAAGTCCATGCTCTCTTTGGAGTAGGTTCTGGCAGTCATTCTTCTGTATAACAACAAAATGACAGAAAAAACAATATAATGATAAAACCCAGTGCGTAATAATGCAATGTACTGTGTATGTTGTGGTAATTAGTTTGTTATAAACTACTACCATCTGTAAATCTGGCTATGTATATCTCTATGAGATATTCCAATTTCAGCTTAGGTGAGAGCTTCAGAAATGAGTTGCAAGCCGCACGCTAGGGTGGAGATACAGCAGTTTCGTTTGTTGCGATTCAGTAGATAACGAACTCTAGATGGTTAATATAAGGGAACATCCCATATACCTGTAAGATCCAAACAAAACTTCGATGCTCATTTACACAGTTACGATATTAGCATTAAACAACCATATCATTCGAGATAATCGTAATAAATTGCTGACGACTTTGTCTGACAGCTAACTAAAAGCATCGCAAGCAAAGATTTTAAATAAAACTATTTATTAATACCTCGACCCAACGGTTACAGAAAATAAAGGTCTAACAGAAACAAAATTCCGTTAGCTTGTGCATAACCGAAGCATAGTTCAACAAAATACAATGCAAAGTACAAAATTAACCCGCCTAGACTCAACCTTCGCTCACTGCTTTACTAAACTTTATCGAAGAAATTGCGGACAGAAGAAACTTGTGCCTGCAAATGAAACTGCAACAACAAGAAAGTTAAAAACGACGCCCAGCCTATGTTGCCAAAAGCTCACTGAAAAGATTTGTGACACGAATCTTATTTCTACCTTAACTTATTTTCATTGTGGTGGCGTTGGCGGAAGTAGAAGTTATAGCAGAGTCAAAATAAAAATACAGTTCGATTAAGGGACACATACACCTTAAAACCGATAACATCTTCGAATATCTGACTGTTGCAAGAATTGGGATAACTTATTGATTTTAAAAGCAATTACTTCCAACTTTTTACAGCTGACTACATAATATAGCTGCTTCCTGAAATAGTCATCAGAAAATTTGTGTTGCCACAAATAGTTTTATAATTTAATCCGCTTTGTGACAAATATTTTCGTCATGTTTCCACCTTGCGCGCACAGTTTAAAACATTCTGTTGCATAATTTAATTCCATATTTAATATATAGCTTTTATAACATTTGGAAACTACTGTGAACCAAAAATTCTAAGAATTTCATGTTAAATTTTTATTTTATTTGGAGTTGAGCTTATAAAATGTATTTTATTAAAAAAATCTGTAATGTTTTCGTGAATAAAACTTTTTAATATTAAAATATTCATCAGATTTATGGTTCAGTTAGACAATAGTGCCCATATAAAGAATTCCATCAAATATCAAGTATGTACTATTAGCCATTTTATAAATATCATGCGCGCAAGGTGGAAACGTGGCGAAACATTTTGTCACAAGGCGTATTAAATTACAAAAATATTTGTGGCAACACAAACTTTCTGGTTACTCGTTTCCGAAGCAGCTGCATTATGTAGTCAGCTGTAAAAAGTTGGAAGTAATTGCTTTCAAAGTAAACAAAATATCCCAATTCTTGCAACAGTCACATAGTCGAAGATCATAGGGGGTTTAAGGTGTATGAGTCCCCTTAATTAAACTAAAACTTTTGCATTATAGTTTTTCATTCGCCTTTAATCCCTCACATACCTGAAGGCTACTGGATGGGGCCCAATATGTAAAATTAAAACAGTCACCTGTAGAATTATTTAATACAACATTTCTTATTTGTTTCTCATTTGACAACAGAACACTTATTTTATTATTTTAAGCTAGTAATTAATCATCAGGATTTCCCGCAAAAAACAAAAATTTTAAAGATATCAAAATTTTCGTTAATAACAGAGGAAAGATACAAGCAGTGTAAGTGGATGCTACAAGATATTGTTACGAATTTGGTATTTAAAAAGCAAATGTTAGTTCAATTATAAATTAAATGGTTTTATTTCTCGCGCAGTGCAGCGCGTGACGAATATTAAAAGAAAGCTAAGCCGGAAAATTGAAAATACAAGAGCGCGTGCATTAAATAAATAAATAACTCTTTTTCATTTCGAGAAAGTACTGGAAAATTCTAGCGCGTGATTTTAAAATGTTATAAAAGGAGGAAAACATCTCAGTTCGTAGTAGTTGCTTAGTTTGTTGTTGTTTAGAAAACTACTGTTGTTGATTGTAGCGAATTCGCGGATTAACGTTCTTTAGCTGTTTTGAATTACGTTCTATTGGACATTTGAGTAGTTAAAAGAAAACTACTGTGAGATATTGTAATACTGCGTGATAATTTGAGAAAATTTAAGCATTTTTGTTGTGATAATAATAAATTTTTGTTCATTTTTCATCGGACTTGTGCATTCATTTAGTAACGAATCCGTACGCACGCAACAATTTTTGGTGTCAGGAGTGAGGTTTGAATGCCAATAACAAGAGCGATGGAAGAGCAGTTAAGGCAATTGATAACAGCCTTTGCCTCGTTTAAAGAAGAAATGAAAGAAGAGATGAAATCTAACCAAGGAAAGATGGAAGGGGCCGTCAACTCTGTTAAGGACGAAATGAAAGCCGTTCAAGCTGGTCAAGAAAAGATTGAAGCAGGTCAAGAAGAAATGAAAAGAGAGATTACCTGCATAATAGAAAATAAATTTGAAGCTATGGAAGGCAGAATTGACACAGTTGAAAATAAAGTTGGACTAATTGAAGAAAGAGTTTCTTCGGTGAAAGAAGAAATAGAAGAAAGAGTTTCTTCTGTAAAAGAACATATAGAAGGGAGAGTTTCTGCTGTGGAGGAACGAATTGAAGGAAGAGTTTGTGCCGTCCAACACCAAATCGAACAACAAATTGATGAGAGAGTTTCTGAAGTTGCCAAAGAAATGGATACTTTAAAGAAATTCGTAGCGTCGGCAGGGAGCAGGAGTGATGATTTTAAATTCTTACCAATGCCTGCTCGTCCACCTCTGAAGCTATCCACATATGATGGGAAGACCTCCTGGCAGGTGTATAAGACACAATTTTCTATCGTGGCGGATGCGAATGGATGGGATTCCCAAGCTAAGGCCTGTCATCTCGCCGCTTCTCTAAGAGCCGACGCAGCGGATATCCTTCAGACTCTTCCCGAAAACAAAAGGTTAGATTTCGAAGCTCTGTCCGGCGCCTTGGAGTTGCGCTTTCGGGAGAAGTGTTTAAAAGACTACAGCAGGCTCCAATTAAAATCTCGTCAACAGAAGCCTACCGAAACACTTCAGGAGCTCGCCGCGGATGTTGAAAGACTGTCTCATCTCGCCTTTTCGGAATGCCCGACAGAAACAAGGGAAATCCTGTCCTTGCAATACTTTATCGACGGCATCCGAGATACTGAAATACAGAAAGCTCTACGAATGGCGGATGTAAAAGATTTAAAAAGTGCTCTAGTGTACGCCATGAAATTTGAGGCAGCCCAGCAAGCCACTCGTCGAGACCGCCACCCAGTCAGAGCTGCTCAAGTCCAGGAGCCAGGGGATCAAGTCACCGCTCGACTTGACGATTTAACTAGACAACTGAACGCCTTGAGACGGAATATTGGTGAGAAGAAACCGACCGTTAAGTGCTGGAACTGCGGTGCTGAAGGACACATACGAAGAAACTGCAAAACACCCCAGGGTACTGATGTTAAGACCGCTTCTAACAAGCAGCAGGGAAACTAATTAGTGGCCATCTCGCGGGGCGGAGGTTGCCAGATAATGAAAAGCCCCCGTTTAAAGCGCTTCAGATTTCTGCAATGAGAGGCGGCAGTAATGGACTTTTCATAATAGGACATATTAATGGAGTTCCGTGCAATATGACTATAGATACAGGAGCCAACGTCACTATCATCCAAAAAGATTTGGCTCAACAACTAGGAAACAAACTTATCTGGACGCCGCCCTGCGTTACCCTCCAGACTGTGTCCGGTGAGAAGATCGACATCGACGGAAAAGTAAATGTTAACATCACATTTGGAAGTGCCGCTTACCATCACACGGCATATGTAGCACAGATCACTGATTCTTGCATACTCGGATTGGACTTTCTAAGGAAATACAATTTTTCCTTGGATTTTAAAAATAACGAATTGCATTCTACATCTGAGGACATAGCGTTATTTCTCGTTAATGATGAAGAAGTTAAATCTGTCCATAAAATCATAGCACAAGACTATATCACAATACCGGCAAGAACAGAAATTTTACTTCCTGGATCCATAGCCGAAAATAGAAATTTCCGCTACGGCATCATAGAATATCCCAATAACTGTAATATCCCAAAAGGAGTACTAGTAGCCTCAACACTCGTCGACCTATCCAGAACGGTTATCCCGGTGAGAGTCGCCAATGTAACTGAAAAGTCGAGAGTTATTAAGAAAGGTGAAGTGGTTGCAACATGTACTCCAGTAACCAGCGTTGAAAGAAAGAGTAACATCCCAGAATCCGTGTCCTCAGAGAGCATTACATCGGAGTTATTGCAGAATGCACAATTAAACGATAAAGAGAGAAATGCTGCCGATCGCGTCATTAAAGATCTTCAAGTTGTTTTCTCCCGCTCGTCTTCTAACGTGGGTCGAACTAGTTTGACACAACATAGAATAGATACTGGCGATCATCCCCCGATCAAGCAACATCCAAGACGTCTACCGTTTGCTAAACAGGAAGAGGTGCGAACACTGTTAAAAGATATGGAAGAAGGCGATGTCATCGAGCCTTCAGCGAGTCCATGGGCATCTCCCATCGTTCTCGTCAGAAAGAAAGACGGCTCAACAAGATTTTGCGTTGACTATCGCCGGTTGAATGAGGTTACGAAGAAAGACAGTTACCCTCTTCCTAGAATTGATGACATTCTAGACACTCTTTCTGGAAGCAAGTGGTTCTCAACACTTGATTTAAAGAGTGGGTATTGGCAGGTAGAAATCCATCCTGATGACCGAGAAAAGACGGCATTTACTACGGGACAAGGACTTTGGCAATTCAAAGTGATGCCGTTTGGACTGTGTAATGCGCCGGCAACATTCGAACGTCTTATGGAGACTGTTTTGAAAGGCCTTTCCTACGAAGCCTGTCTGATATACCTGGACGATATCATCATCATCGGAAAGAGTTTTGAAGAGCATCTAGAAAATCTAAGAAAGGTGCTTCAGAAACTGAAAGAGGCCAATCTGAAGCTGACTCCCGCTAAATGCAAATTGTTTCGAAAGGAAGTGACTTACCTGGGACATGTCATCTCTGCAGAAGGTGTGCGCACGGATCCTGAAAAGGTATCAGCGGTTAAATCCTGGACGCGTCCCGAAAATGTCCATCAGCTGAGAAGCTTCCTAGGGCTTTGCACCTACTATAGGAGATTCGTGAAGAACTTTTCTTCCATCGCAAGACCACTTCACAAGCTGACAGAGAGCAAGCAAAGATTCTTGTGGACAAAGGAATGCGAGGATGCATTTAACAACTTAAAGTAAGCTTTAACATCTGCTCCAATCCTGACGTATCCTCAGCTCGACAGACCATTTATTCTCGACACCGACGCGAGCAATGAAAGTGTCGGTGCTGTTTTGTCCCAAGAAATAGACGGCCAAGAACGTGTAGTAGCTTACTGGAGCAAGTGCCTGTCTAAACCGGAGAGGAATTACTGTGTCACAAGGAAAGAGTTGCTCGCCATAGTCAAAGCTGTAGAACATTTCCATCATTATCTATACGGGAGAAAATTCCTCCTCCGCACGGACCATGCCTAATTGGCCTGGCTTTTAAATTTCAAAAATCCTGAGGGTCAAATAGCCAGGTGGATACAGAGACTCCAAGAATATGACATCACTATCCGTCATCGTAAGGGATCATCACACGGAAACGCCGACGCCCTGTCTAGAAGACCTTGCCAAGGAAGCTGCGGATATTGTTCCAGGGTGGAAGCGAAATACGAGCTGCTGACTCCGGTCGCAAGACAAATTACAACATCAACATCGGCTGATCGAGACCCGTGGAGTGATGATGAAGTCAGGAAAGACCAGCTGGAAGACCGCGACATTAAACCCATACTTGATTTAATAGAGTCATCAAACAGAAAACCTACATGGCAGGACATTTCTATCTGTAGTCCTACAACAAAACAATACTGGGCACTCTGGGATTCACTTCACATTCGAAACGGCGTCTTATACCGGAAATTCGAGTCGGATGATGGGAAGACGTTCCGATGGCAACTGATACTTCCAAGATCCCGGATTCCTGATGTCCTCAAAGAACTACATAACAGCCCTACAGGAGGTCACTTTGGAATTATGAAGACCTTACAGAGAGTTCGTGAGCGCTTTTACTGGAATAATGCAAAGAATGACGTGCAAAAGTGGTGCCGATCTTGCGATGCCTGTGCAGGTCGGAAAGGACCGAGGAAACGCAGCCGAGGCAGACTGCAACGTTACAACGTAGGTGCGCCTTTTGAACGTATCGCCTTTGACATCCTGGGACCTCTGCCACGAACTGCTGATGGCAACAAATACATACTCGTTGTCATTGATTACTTCACCAAGTGGCCTGAAGCTTATCCTATTCCTGATCAAGAGGCAGTCACAGTAGCTGAGGTAATGATACAGCACTGGATTTCCAGGTTCGGAGTGCGTCTTCAGTTACATTCCGATCAGGGAAGGAATTTTACCTCGGCAGTAATCAAAGAACTATGCAAACTACTTGGCATTGACAAAACTCAAACGACGCCATTGCATCCCCAGTCGGACGGCATGGTAGAGAGGTTCAATCGAACCATCCTTAATAACCTCTCATTAGTGGTTTCCAGAAACCAACAGGACTGGGACAAGAAATTACCACTCTTTTTACTGGCTTACCGCAGTGCTGTCCACGAGACTACCGGCTATTCTCCATCACAGATGCTCTTCGGTCGTGACCTTCGTCTGCCTTGTGATCTATTGTTTGGCCGCCCTCCGGATGCTCCTTCATCGTCTGAGGAATATATTCAAGATCTCCAGGCCCGGTTTGAAGTGATGCACAATTTTGCACGAGAGCGAGTCAACTTGGCGACGGAGAAGGTGAAGACCCGATACGACACAAGAGCTACTGAACATCAATTCCACGAAGGAGACAAGGTGTGGTTGTGGAATCCGACTCGACGGAAAGGACTTTGTCCGAAATTACAGTCACCTTGGGATGGGCCGTACACAGTCCTAAACAGGCTGAATGACGTCGTGGTTCGGATTCGTAAGTCTTCGAACTCTAAACCTAAAGTCGTTCATTACGACAGGTTAGCTCATTACTATGGCCATAGTACATAATGTAAATAATTGTAAATAGTATAAGACCATGGTCCTTTTTGTTTTTAAATGTGTATTTTATTTGATTTGTATTTAGTATTTGTTTTATATTTAGTATTTGATAGCATTTGATTTGTTCAAGTTAGTTATTGCATTTATTGTTCATGTTGTTTGATATTGTAATGTAATGTTTATGCCTCAGTTGCATTTATGCCACAGTTGTAAGTTTAGCTTCCTATCCAGGGATTGTACTGCCCGGGACGTGCAGTCCTTCGGAAGGGGGCAGTGTTACGAATTTGGTATTTAAAAAGCAAATGTTAGTTCAATTATAAATTAAATGGTTTTATTTCTCGCGCAGTGCAGCGCGTGACGAATATTAAAAGAAAGCTAAGCCGGAAAATTGAAAATACAAGAGCGCGTGCATTAAATAAATAAATAACTCTTTTTCATTTCGAGAAAGTACTGGAAAATTCTAGCGCGTGATTTTAAAATGTTATAAAAGGAGGAAAACATCTCAGTTCGTAGTAGTTGCTTAGTTTGTTGTTGTTTAGAAAACTACTGTTGTTGATTGTAGCGAATTCGCGGATTAACGTTCTTTAGCTGTTTTGAATTACGTTCTATTGGACATTTGAGTAGTTAAAAGAAAACTACTGTGAGATATTGTAATACTGCGTGATAATTTGAGAAAATTTAAGCATTTTTGTTGTGATAATAATAAATTTTTGTTCATTTTTCATCGGACTTGTGCATTCATTTAGTAACGAATCCGTACGCACGCAACAATTTTTGGTGTCAGGAGTGGGGTTTGAATGCCAATAACAAGAGCGATGGAAGAGCAGTTAAGGCAATTGATAACAGCCTTTGCCTCGTTTAAAGAAGAAATGAAAGAAGAGATGAAATCTAACCAAGGAAAGATGGAAGGGGCCGTCAACTCTGTTAAGGACGAAATGAAAGCCGTTCAAGCTGGTCAAGAAAAGATTGAAGCAGGTCAAGAAGAAATGAAAAGAGAGATTACCTGCATAATAGAAAATAAATTTGAAGCTATGGAAGGCAGAATTGACACAGTTGAAAATAAAGTTGGACTAATTGAAGAAAGAGTTTCTTCGGTGAAAGAAGAAATAGAAGAAAGAGTTTCTTCTGTAAAAGAACATATAGAAGGGAGAGTTTCTGCTGTGGAGGAACGAATTGAAGGAAGAGTTTGTGCCGTCCAACACCAAATCGAACAACAAATTGATGAGAGAGTTTCTGAAGTTGCCAAAGAAATGGATACTTTAAAGAAATTCGTAGCGTCGGCAGGGAGCAGGAGTGATGATTTTAAATTCTTACCAATGCCTGCTCGTCCACCTCTGAAGCTATCCACATATGATGGGAAGACCTCCTGGCAGGTGTATAAGACACAATTTTCTATCGTGGCGGATGCGAATGGATGGGATTCCCAAGCTAAGGCCTGTCATCTCGCCGCTTCTCTAAGAGCCGACGCAGCGGATATCCTTCAGACTCTTCCCGAAAACAAAAGGTTAGATTTCGAAGCTCTGTCCGGCGCCTTGGAGTTGCGCTTTGGGGAGAAGTGTTTAAAAGACTACAGCAGGCTCCAATTAAAATCTCGTCAACAGAAGCCTACCGAAACACTTCAGGAGCTCGCCGCGGATGTTGAAAGGCTGTCTCATCTCGCCTTTTCGGAATGCCTGACAGAAACAAGGGAAATCCTGTCCTTGCAATACTTTATCGACGGCATCCGAGATACTGAAATACAGAAAGCTCTACGAATGGCGGATGTAAAAGATTTAAAAAGTGCTCTAGTGTACGCCATGAAATTTGAGGCAGCCCAGCATGCCACTCGTCGAGACCGCCACCCAGTCAGAGCTGCTCAAGTCCAGGAGCCAGGGGATCAAGTCACCGCTCGACTTGACGATTTAACTAGACAACTGAACGCCTTGAGACGGAATATTGGTGAGAAGAAACCGACCGTTAAGTGCTGGAACTGCGGTGCTGAAGGACACATACGAAGAAACTGCAAAACACCCCAGGGTACTGATGTTAAGACCGCTTCTAACAAGCAGCAGGGAAACTAATTAGTGGCCATCTCGCGGGGCGGAGGTTGCCAGATAATGAAAAGCCCCCGTTTAAAGCGCTTCAGATTTCTGCAATGAGAGGCGGCAGTAATGGACTTTTCATAATAGGACATATTAATGGAGTTCCGTGCAATATGACTATAGATACAGGAGCCAACGTCACTATCATCCAAAAAGATTTGGCTCAACAACTAGGAAACAAACTTATCTGGACGCCGCCCTGCGTTACCCTCCAGACTGTGTCCGGTGAGAAGATCGACATCGACGGAAAAGTAAATGTTAACATCACATTTGGAAGTGCCGCTTACCATCACACGGCATATGTAGCACAGATCACTGATTCTTGCATACTCGGATTGGACTTTCTAAGGAAATACAATTTTTCCTTGGATTTTAAAAATAACGAATTGCATTCTACATCTGAGGACATAGCGTTATTTCTCGTTAATGATGAAGAAGTTAAATCTGTCCATAAAATCATAGCACAAGACTATATCACAATACCGGCAAGAACAGAAATTTTACTTCCTGGATCCATAGCCGAAAATAGAAATTTCCGCTACGGCATCATAGAATATCCCAATAACTGTAATATCCCAAAAGGAGTACTAGTAGCCTCAACACTCGTCGACCTATCCAGAACGGTTATCCCGGTGAGAGTCGCCAATGTAACTGAAAAGTCGAGAGTTATTAAGAAAGGTGAAGTGGTTGCAACATGTACTCCAGTAACCAGCGTTGAAAGAAAGAGTAACATCCCAGAATCCGTGTCCTCAGAGAGCATTACATCGGAGTTATTGCAGAATGCACAATTAAACGATAAAGAGAGAAATGCTGCCGATCGCGTCATTAAAGATCTTCAAGTTGTTTTCTCCCGCTCGTCTTCTAACGTGGGTCGAACTAGTTTGACACAACATAGAATAGATACTGGCGATCATCCCCCGATCAAGCAACATCCAAGACGTCTACCGTTTGCTAAACAGGAAGAGGTGCGAACACTGTTAAAAGATATGGAAGAAGGCGATGTCATCGAGCCTTCAGCGAGTCCATGGGCATCTCCCATCGTTCTCGTCAGAAAGAAAGACGGCTCAACAAGATTTTGCGTTGACTATCGCCGGTTGAATGAGGTTACGAAGAAAGACAGTTACCCTCTTCCTAGAATTGATGACATTCTAGACACTCTTTCTGGAAGCAAGTGGTTCTCAACACTTGATTTAAAGAGTGGGTAATGGCAGGTAGAAATCCATCCTGATGACCGAGAAAAGACGGCATTTACTACGGGACAAGGACTTTGGCAGTTCAAAGTGATGCCGTTTGGACTGTGTAATGCGCCGGCAACATTCGAACGTCTTATGGAGACTGTTTTGAAAGGCCTTTCCTACGAAGCCTGTCTGATATACCTGGACGATATCATCATCATCGGAAAGAGTTTTGAAGAGCATCTAGAAAATCTAAGAAAGGTGCTTCAGAAACTGAAAGAGGCCAATCTGAAGCTGACTCCCGCTAAATGCAAATTGTTTCGAAAGGAAGTGACTTACCTGGGACATGTCATCTCTGCAGAAGGTGTGCGCACGGATCCTGAAAAGGTATCAGCGGTTAAATCCTGGACGCGTCCCGAAAATGTCCATCAGCTGAGAAGCTTCCTAGGGCTTTGCACCTACTATAGGAGATTCGTGAAGAACTTTTCTTCCATCGCAAGACCACTTCACAAGCTGACAGAGAGCAAGCAAAGATTCTTGTGGACAAAGGAATGCGAGGATGCATTTAACAACTTAAAGGAAGCTTTAACATCTGCTCCAATCCTGACGTATCCTCAGCTCGACAGACCATTTATTCTCGACACCGACGCGAGCAATGAAAGTGTCGGTGCTGTTTTGTCCCAAGAAATAGACGGCCAAGAACGTGTAGTAGCTTACTGGAGCAAGTGCCTGTCTAAACCGGAGAGGAATTACTGTGTCACAAGGAAAGAGTTGCTCGCCATAGTCAAAGCTGTAGAACATTTCCATCATTATCTATACGGGAGAAAATTCCTCCTCCGCACGGACCATGCCTAATTGGCCTGGCTTTTAAATTTCAAAAATCCTGAGGGTCAAATAGCCAGGTGGATACAGAGACTCCAAGAATATGACATCACTATCCGTCATCGTAAGGGATCATCACACGGAAACGCCGACGCCCTGTCTAGAAGACCTTGCCAAGGAAGCTGCGGATATTGTTCCAGGGTGGAAGCGAAATACGAGCTGCTGACTCCGGTCGCAAGACAAATTACAACATCAACATCGGCTGATCGAGACCCGTGGAGTGATGATGAAGTCAGGAAAGACCAGCTGGAAGACCGCGACATTAAACCCATACTTGATTTAATAGAGTCATCAAACAGAAAACCTACATGGCAGGACATTTCTATCTGTAGTCCTACAACAAAACAATACTGGGCACTCTGGGATTCACTTCACATTCGAAACGGCGTCTTATACCGGAAATTCGAGTCGGATGATGGGAAGACGTTCCGATGGCAACTGATACTTCCAAGATCCCGGATTCCTGATGTCCTCAAAGAACTACATAACAGCCCTACAGGAGGTCACTTTGGAATTATGAAGACCTTACAGAGAGTTCGTGAGCGCTTTTACTGGAATAATGCAAAGAATGACGTGCAAAAGTGGTGCCGATCTTGCGATGCCTGTGCAGGTCGGAAAGGACCGAGGAAACGCAGCCGAGGCAGACTGCAACGTTACAACGTAGGTGCGCCTTTTGAACGTATCGCCTTTGACATCCTGGGACCTCTGCCACGAACTGCTGATGGCAACAAATACATACTCGTTGTCATTGATTACTTCACCAAGTGGCCTGAAGCTTATCCTATTCCTGATCAAGAGGCAGTCACAGTAGCTGAGGTAATGATACAGCACTGGATTTCCAGGTTCGGAGTGCGTCTTCAGTTACATTCCGATCAGGGAAGGAATTTTACCTCGGCAGTAATCAAAGAACTATGCAAACTACTTGGCATTGACAAAACTCAAACGACGCCATTGCATCCCCAGTCGGACGGCATGGTAGAGAGGTTCAATCGAACCATCCTTAATAACCTCTCATTAGTGGTTTCCAGAAACCAACAGGACTGGGACAAGAAATTACCACTCTTTTTACTGGCTTACCGCAGTGCTGTCCACGAGACTACCGGCTATTCTCCATCACAGATGCTCTTCGGTCGTGACCTTCGTCTGCCTTGTGATCTATTGTTTGGCCGCCCTCCGGATGCTCCTTCATCGTCTGAGGAATATATTCAAGATCTCCAGGCCCGGTTTGAAGTGATGCACAATTTTGCACGAGAGCGAGTCAACTTGGCGACGGAGAAGGTGAAGACCCGATACGACACAAGAGCTACTGAACATCAATTCCACGAAGGAGACAAGGTGTGGTTGTGGAATCCGACTCGACGGAAAGGACTTTGTCCGAAATTACAGTCACCTTGGGATGGGCCGTACACAGTCCTAAACAGGCTGAATGACGTCGTGGTTCGGATTCGTAAGTCTTCGAACTCTAAACCTAAAGTCGTTCATTACGACAGGTTAGCTCATTACTATGGCCATAGTACATAATGTAAATAATTGTAAATAGTATAAGACCATGGTCCTTTTTGTTTTTAAATGTGTATTTTATTTGATTTGTATTTAGTATTTGTTTTATATTTAGTATTTGATAGCATTTGATTTGTTCAAGTTAGTTATTGCATTTATTGTTCATGTTGTTTGATATTGTAATGTAATGTTTATGCCTCAGTTGCATTTATGCCACAGTTGTAAGTTTAGCTTCCTATCCAGGGATTGTACTGCCCGGGACGTGCAGTCCTTCGGAAGGGGGCAGTGTTACGAATTTGGTATTTAAAAAGCAAATGTTAGTTCAATTATAAATTAAATGGTTTTATTTCTCGCGCAGTGCAGCGCGTGACGAATATTAAAAGAAAGCTAAGCCGGAAAATTGAAAATACAAGAGCGCGTGCATTAAATAAATAAATAACTCTTTTTCATTTCGAGAAAGTACTGGAAAATTCTAGCGCGTGATTTTAAAATGTTATAAAAGGAGGAAAACATCTCAGTTCGTAGTAGTTGCTTAGTTTGTTGTTGTTTAGAAAACTACTGTTGTTGATTGTAGCGAATTCGCGGATTAACGTTCTTTAGCTGTTTTGAATTACGTTCTATTGGACATTTGAGTAGTTAAAAGAAAACTACTGTGAGATATTGTAATACTGCGTGATAATTTGAGAAAATTTAAGCATTTTTGTTGTGATAATAATAAATTTTTGTTCATTTTTCATCGGACTTGTGCATTCATTTAGTAACGAATCCGTACGCACGCAACAATTTTTGGTGTCAGGAGTGGGGTTTGAATGCCAATAACAAGAGCGATGGAAGAGCAGTTAAGGCAATTGATAACAGCCTTTGCCTCGTTTAAAGAAGAAATGAAAGAAGAGATGAAATCTAACCAAGGAAAGATGGAAGGGGCCGTCAACTCTGTTAAGGACGAAATGAAAGCCGTTCAAGCTGGTCAAGAAAAGATTGAAGCAGGTCAAGAAGAAATGAAAAGAGAGATTACCTGCATAATAGAAAATAAATTTGAAGCTATGGAAGGCAGAATTGACACAGTTGAAAATAAAGTTGGACTAATTGAAGAAAGAGTTTCTTCGGTGAAAGAAGAAATAGAAGAAAGAGTTTCTTCTGTAAAAGAACATATAGAAGGGAGAGTTTCTGCTGTGGAGGAACGAATTGAAGGAAGAGTTTGTGCCGTCCAACACCAAATCGAACAACAAATTGATGAGAGAGTTTCTGAAGTTGCCAAAGAAATGGATACTTTAAAGAAATTCGTAGCGTCGGCAGGGAGCAGGAGTGATGATTTTAAATTCTTACCAATGCCTGCTCGTCCACCTCTGAAGCTATCCACATATGATGGGAAGACCTCCTGGCAGGTGTATAAGACACAATTTTCTATCGTGGCGGATGCGAATGGATGGGATTCCCAAGCTAAGGCCTGTCATCTCGCCGCTTCTCTAAGAGCCGACGCAGCGGATATCCTTCAGACTCTTCCCGAAAACAAAAGGTTAGATTTCGAAGCTCTGTCCGGCGCCTTGGAGTTGCGCTTTGGGGAGAAGTGTTTAAAAGACTACAGCAGGCTCCAATTAAAATCTCGTCAACAGAAGCCTACCGAAACACTTCAGGAGCTCGCCGCGGATGTTGAAAGGCTGTCTCATCTCGCCTTTTCGGAATGCCTGACAGAAACAAGGGAAATCCTGTCCTTGCAATACTTTATCGACGGCATCCGAGATACTGAAATACAGAAAGCTCTACGAATGGCGGATGTAAAAGATTTAAAAAGTGCTCTAGTGTACGCCATGAAATTTGAGGCAGCCCAGCAAGCCACTCGTCGAGACCGCCACCCAATCAGAGCTGCTCAAGTCCAGGAGCCAGGGGATCAAGTCACCGCTCGACTTGACGATTTAACTAGACAACTGAACGCCTTGAGACGGAATATTGGTGAGAAGAAACCGACCGTTAAGTGCTGGAACTGCGGTGCTGAAGGACACATACGAAGAAACTGCAAAACACCCCAGGGTACTGATGTTAAGACCGCTTCTAACAAGCAGCAGGGAAACTAATTAGTGGCCATCTCGCGGGGCGGAGGTTGCCAGATAATGAAAAGCCCCCGTTTAAAGCGCTTCAGATTTCTGCAATGAGAGGCGGCAGTAATAGACTTTTCATAATAGGACATATTAATGGAGTTCCGTGCAATATGACTATAGATACAGGAGCCAACGTCACTATCATCCAAAAAGATTTGGCTCAACAACTAGGAAACAAACTTATCTGGACGCCGCCCTGCGTTACCCTCCAGACTGTGTCCGGTGAGAAGATCGACATCGACGGAAAAGTAAATGTTAACATCACATTTGGAAGTGCCGCTTACCATCACACGGCATATGTAGCACAGATCACTGATTCTTGCATACTCGGATTGGACTTTCTAAGGAAATACAATTTTTCCTTGGATTTTAAAAAGTGTAAGTGGATGCTACAAGATATTGTTACGAATTTGGTATTTAAAAAGCAAATGTTAGTTCAATTATAAATTAAATGGTTTTATTTCTCGCGCAGTGCAGCGCGTGACGAATATTAAAAGAAAGCTAAGCCGGAAAATTGAAAATACAAGAGCGCGTGCATTAAATAAATAAATAACTCTTTTTCATTTCGAGAAAGTACTGGAAAATTCTAGCGCGTGATTTTAAAATGTTATAAAAGGAGGAAAACATCTCAGTTCGTAGTAGTTGCTTAGTTTGTTGTTGTTTAGAAAACTACTGTTGTTGATTGTAGCGAATTCACGGATTAGCTTTCTTTAGCTGTTTTGAATTACGTTCTATTGGACATTTGAGTAGTTAAAAGAAAACTACTGTGAGATATTGTAATACTGCGTGATAATTTGAGAAAATTTAAGCATTTTTGTTGTGATAATAATAAATTTTTGTTCATTTTTCATCGGACTTGTGCATTCATTTAGTAACGAATCCGTACGCACGCAACAATATTTTATTGAAAGCGTCAATATATATTACACTAAATTTCATTTAAAATAATTTTTTGTATTCATTTAAGAATGGTTTTAACGACTCCGGGTCCAGCGAGGATGCCTGCACTTCGAAGGCCGATGGGAGAGATTATTCCACTGCCTAGTCTCAAGGGTGCAGCTCCAATGATGCCATTTCCGATGATTCCGCTGTTGAGGAGTAGAGGAGAGCCTGCCATGAGTCCGGGTGCTCCGATGATTCCGCTGTTGAGGAGTAGACGAGAGCCTGCCATGAGTCCGGGTGCTCCGATGAGTCTCTTTTCCGTGGTGACCGCTCCTGGGATACCAACAACAGACCCGGTTGACAGAGCTGCTGGTACAGCAGAAAGAAGTGGAGCGCCTTTGAGAGTTAGTCCAGGAGCCAGCAGCCCAGTGTTTAGAAGTCCTGCATTCCAGAGTCCAGGAGCAGCAAGTCCTGGTGCAAGCAGGGTAGAAGCTTGAGTAGCTGCAACAGCAGCGAAAAGGAGAACGATCTGTGAAGAAAACATATATTTTTAATAGCATATCTTTATACAACTTCGCATATTAAATGAAAACTTGCTTTCTGATTTACATATAATTTGCAAAATTTATCCAATTTTTACTTAATGCGGTTAAAGTATTCCAATGCTATTTGCCCAGTGAAAAATGTCTACCTCGGAAAGCTTACTAAGGAAGGTTAGTTTAGATTCAAGCTAAAGACAGAGAAAACAACAAAAGCGCTATACTGGTTATCCGCTTCTCCTCAAGGATAGCAATCTCATGGCACATATTGCTTTGGTTTGTGTTTGCTTTAGGAAGTAACCAACACCCAATGGAACGTAACTACGAAGTACCACTAATTTCCTTACCCGAGTTATCGAGATGGGATACATGCATGCAAACCAAGACTTAATAGCATTTAAATTGAAAATTCCAATGAATCTCTTCTTCAGAATTACAAACCAAAATATGAAACAGTCTACTTGACGAAATTAAAATTCACATTTCAAAACTAAAGGCCTGTTTTTTTTACACTTAGCAACAACCATACTCGTATCCGATGAATCACATATCGTATTTCATTTTAGACTATAAAAACTAGCTTATACATATTGGATAGCATCGTTTTAACCACCCTGAGTGTTTTGATGCTTATTTTATGAAACTTTGTCTTAAGGGGACTCATACACCTTAAACCCCTTATGATCTTCGAAAATGTGACTGTTGCAAGAATTGGGATATTTTATTTATTTTAAAAGCAATTACTTCCACCTTTTTACATCTGACTACATAATATAGCTGCTTTGGAAAATAGTAACCAGAAAGTTTGTGTTGCCACAAATATTTTTGTAATTTAATCCTTTTTGTGACAAAATATTTCGCCATGTTTCCACCTTGCGCGCATGATATTTTAAAAATGGCTAATGGTACATACTTGAAATGTGATGGAATTCTTTATATGGGCACTACTTTCTAACTGAACCAACAATCTAATGAATATTTTAATATTGAAACATTTTATGGACGAAAACATTAAAAAATTTTGTGATAAAATACATTTTATAAACTTAACTCAAAATAAAATAAAAATTTAACATGAAATTTTTAGAATTTTAGGTTCACGATAGTTTCCAAATGTTATAAAAGCTATATATTAAATATGGAATTAAATTATGCAACAGAATGTTTTAAACTGTGCGCGCAAGTTGGAAACATGACGAAAAATGTTGTCACAAAGGGGATTAAATTATAAAAATATTTGTGGCAACACAAACTTTCTGATTACTATTTCAGAAAGCAGCTATATTATGTAGTCAGCTGTAAAAAGTTGGTAGTAATTGCTTTTAAAATAAATAAGTTGTCCCAATTCTTGAAACAATCACCTATTCGAACATCTTATGGGTTTTAAGGTGTATGAGTCCCTTTAAGAAATGCGTAAATAAATGAAATTAAGATTTCATTTTGATAATCAGAGAATACATGAATTCAAATGTACTTTAAACAAGTTTTCTATGTAAGAAAAACCTTAAAGTGTAAAAATTTTAGAAAACTAAATGCTTCTTTTTTCACCAAATTTCCGACTAGATTTCCGGTATGTCATTAAATTATAGAAAACAATGAAAGCATAGCTGTCATTTGGACTTATGTTCGAACTAAAAATTAATTATTAAGACAAAGTAATGGCAAGAAGTTCACCTCAGAATGCTGTCTGCTTAAAAGACTATAAATAAGATGTTCCACAGACTATAAATAATCTTCTGTATTTGATCCTTAAACAATAAGATGGTTTTGTGTACTAGTTGATCCTAATGAAATTACAATGGATCTCATTGATATCGTCATACAAATCATGCTTTTTCTTTTCTGTAATTACTATTTTAGGCAATTCATCACTTAAGCAGCTAATTTAATTAATGATTGAAAGGAAGAACTCCTGTTAGTTAAACACTTGCAAATTTATTCCTAATTGTAAGTCAAAAATGCTTGCAATATATATATGTGGAGATCATCGACGACCGATGCTGACTTAGCGATTTACCAGCGTTGACGTCATCTCAGCATAGCTCAGTGCGAATCATCCCAGACAACGTCAGATAGCGTCCAGACATGGACGAGAGTGGAGCGAAGTTCCGGCGAGTGGAAGGCTTGCTAGTCTTCAAAAGTTAAAGAAGACAGACGTTTTCTTGGGCGTTCAAGTGACTTTAGCTGATCATACTATGTAAAGCTAGCTGTGGACTAACGTATTCTATCAACGCCGGAAGAACTAATATTGTCTGTGATTGTGCATCATTACATGAATCCTGTGGACTGATAATTCAATCCTGCAACATTAATTTTTACTTTACCTTTATTACTTTTATCTATTTCCTATTAGTAAAATAAAAGCATTTAACAATGCAATATTCGTGTTCTGCTTTGAAATTAAAACATATATATATATATATATATATATATATATCATGGATACACATGAAAATATTTACCATTACTCGTAACCAAACGTTTTACATAAATACGTTCATTTTTTTGGAATTCCTGAAGATTATCTGATTAATTTTTTAGTAAAGTAATAAACGTTGTTTTGTAAAAGTGTTTAAGTATTTAATTGATTGCAAAAAACGAAATACAAATCTCTCACAAAAATAAATTCACGCTTTTGTATTGTACAAAATGCTTTTTTAAAGGTACAAAATGAGGTTTCCAGAATTTTAAATGAATTAAAAGCTTTAAACTCTAGTAAAAAACACTGCGTATAAAAACTTAATATAAATTTCTCACAAAATATTACCATAAAATACCAGCAGGTTATCAGTTTACAATACGTTTAATGTTCATACTGTTTTTAGGCACAATTATTTTCGACCGATATTACTACTTCAATAAAAATTTTAATTCAATAAATTTGATTATAGAAGTGAGTATAAAAAAGTTAATTTATATTTAAAATATGTTTAATGTTTATATTATCTTTAGCGACAATTTTTTTCAACCGGTGTTACTATTTCAATAAAATTCTTAATTCAAAGAAATTGAGTATAGAAATGTGTATAAAAAAGTTAGTAATACGTTAACATACATTTGAAAACTGAGAATATACATTTATGCTTTCTTTAAATATAATTAGTTGTGTTTCTTATAACATAAGCCAATTGATGATATATTAGTTTGAATAACGAGGAAGTTACATAAAATTAAAATTTTAAAACCTCCTATATGATTTCTTCCTCCTCTTCTCTTTTCTAGCTTTTATTTGAAAGGTTATAGAATGCAATACGGTCGTTAATTCATGACTAATACAGGGCGAGATTCACTTTATCTTTGACTAAACTTCTGAAAATCCAAAGACTAGATATATCGCAAACACTTGCGTTATACAAAAGGAGCAATGAAGATTTAAAGGTATATTACGTGCAGTAAAATGTTGCCACCTTCAAATAAAATAATAATATTTAATATGAAGTTACCTCTAGGACAATCTTAAGCTACCCATTACCAAAAGAACTCCTTTAAATTACAAATTTTCGGTCGGACTGTATAGAATGAAATTCTTCATCTCTTTATTTACAATTCTACTGAAATATTTTCAAACGCGTGTACGGTTTTACAGTTTGAATTAATTTAAAGTAGATATGGAATTTATTAATTAATTATTACTTAGACATATTGTAGGATGTGTTTAAGGGAAATGATGTCTTAGTGAAAGACCTTTCTTAATGGAAACTACGGCTTTCTATTGCATTATGCATACAAAAAATAGTATTTCAGCATCCATAAAAACAGCTTGGACAGTAGGCCGAAATAGGAGCCTCGGGAAAATAATTTCTGCTTAATGACTTTAATCACTCAGTTATAAAGTGTGGGCCTGATTTAAAGTAGGCAAAATGACTAAAAAAAAAAAAAAAAATCTGAAATGTTTCAGATTTTAAATTACGTCCAAAGGAGCTTTTTTTAACATTTTGTGTGTTACCTTTTTTTATTAAATATCATGTTCCTCGCACTTAAACCATAAGATCTAGTGCAACAGCAATATCGCAAAATAGTTTTAAAACGAGCATATCTTTAGAATTTCCGATACAGAGACTCACGCGCTGGAGATAAGAATGTTTTTTCTGCACAACGTTGCCATTGCTCGCTTTGAAATCCTTGAGTTTGTTAATCAAAAATTCGTCAAAGTTTTAAAAAATAGGAAATCGATCATAAAACAAATTTCAAATTTCAAATTTGGTCTTCCACATGCTCATATTCGTTGGAGGATTACGTTATTCAAAATTCGATGACTCTATGTACCGTTGTTTTATCACAATACGAGAAATATACATACATTTATGCAGATTTTTCATTATTTAATTTCTTCAAATATAATGCAGGACTCTAACATTTTGTGGCAACAGTTTGAAAAGTGAACCGACATTTATGAGTCCGACGCAAAATGCTAAAACGAAACTAATAGTCCTTCGGGATTCAAATCCCTTTGGACTAATGAGAAATAAAGTACCTTACCTTAGCAATCATCTTTCAAGTGTTTGTTTCCAGCTTTGTTGAACTGAATGATACCTTCTATACTTCAGATGTCGGTATATATACTCCTTTCACACCTTGAAAAGTAAGGGGTGCGAATTTTATAAGGAAGTTATTACTTAAAGGTCATTTGAACGCCACGCCTTTTTTGTGGGTTAAATGGCATTGAACGTCGATGTTTATTGACGAAAACACATCTCTCATATACAGTAACTGGAGTATAGTATTGCATCAGACGTCTATTCTAAGGCAAACCTTATTAATGAAGAGATAAAAACAACATATTTTCTTTATTTTTCGCATTAAAGCTGAAATAAGTACTTAAATAAAAGTAAAATATTGAAAATATACAAGAGCTTTTATATTGTCTGTGGTTCAAGGATGTATTAATTATGTCACAAAACAAATTTGTATGCAAGCAGAATGTTGTTCTTTACTTTAATTAAGAAATGATAATTAGAGCATGGAAATCTTTTCTTAACCAAAAAATAATTCAGATATACAAACTATTTGCTCCTTATTTCAGATAATGGGGGCTAATATACTTTTTTTAACTGCCTGAAAAATCGGATAAAATTTAAGAGTGATTTTGATTTTATATCGATTGTTGCAAATCACTTTATAATTTCTTTGTTATGCTGTTCTTTCTAAATCTTTCCTTGATTTTTAATGAATTTAATGTTACAAAAAATTAAGATAAAATGCATATTTGGATTTGATTGGATTATTCAGATAATGGCATAAGTATATTAAATTTCGGTTCATTAATATGCCTTATTGTCGTTGAATTTTATATGACTTCTTAATTTCACATTGAAGTTATAAACAAAATGTAAAAAGGTAACAATTACTTACATAAAATGTATAATATACATATAATATATGTTGATCTTTCCTTAAAACTGCATTTAGCAGATTTATTAGTCCAAAGGGTGTTAGCTTAGAAGGGCTATTAGTTTCGTTTTGCCATTTTGAGTCGAAAACTTTAAAAGTGTGAATCACTTTTCAAATTGTTGCCACCAAATATTATCGCCCTCCATTATATTTAAAGATATTAAATAATGAAGAATCTGCAGACATGCATGTACGTTTATCGCATTGTAATAAAAGAACGGTAAGTACAGTCATCAAAGTTTGAATAACGTACATCTCCACCCGAATATGGGCATCTGGAAGCTCAAATTTGGAATCTGGAATTTGTTTTTTTGTCTATTTCATATTTTTTAAGCATTAATGAATTTTGATTTTTAAATTATTTTGCGATATGCTGTTGAACTGAATTTTAAGATTTAAGTTCGAAGAACAGGATATTTAATAAATAAAGGTAACGCAGAAAACGTTCAAAAAACGCTCTTTGGCCGAAATATAATTTTCTGAAAGCTTTCAGATTTTGTTTCTTGATTATTTTTTCCATAAGCAGTAATGCTCTGAGATTATCTAAGCGCCAAATCAACGACTGGCATATTGTTGACTTATTTCCTGCAAGGGGGAATCTGTTTAGATTGATTTGAATCATTACATGACGAATTTTGCTTCGAGTTGCACTGTTTAAGATTACATTTTATGAATTATAGTAAAATTCATGCATTTACAAATTCATTTCAGTTAAATGGTGTTCTGCTACTTTACTTGCAGATCTCAAACATTATACTACTATCACTGCTGCAATGCTGCAATCTAAGCTAAAATTCCATTAGTCAGTTTAAAACTTTTTTCGTATTTTGAATTAGATAAATGCTTGTAAATAATAAACATAAATGCAAAATAAATAAAGTAAATATCTAGCAATAAAGGTTTTGCAAAGCAATTTGTGCTTATGTTTGGTTGTAAACCAAGAAAGTTGTGTTTTATTTTACCTAGCAATGTTTGATCGCCGCCCAGATGGTATAATAATTAGGAGAGCCTGCTGCAGTACCGAAAGGCCCAGGTTCGAATCCGGAAGAAGGGATGGTTGTAATTTTCCCTCCCTTTATAGGAGGTAACGGTGCCACTTTATGGTGGCACCGAATAGGTGAACACCACAACCACAATAAAGTGGCCACCACTTCCGGACTTAGTAGTGTCTAAGCCTAAATCGATTTCTTTGTTTAAGGTTGCATGCAGTCTAATTCGCAAAAACGCAAAACGTCAGAAATTCTTCATTCCAGTAATTAGCGGCTTCAGCTTCTAAAGAACGCATAATTTTTAAAAGAAAATAATTACAGTTTTCTCATCTTTATTTTTTTTAAGATGAAAAGTTATTTAGTTTATTAAACAGTTTTCTTTACCAATTTATTAGGAAATGATATTCTTGAACTATTTGATTTCAAAGAATGACTGAAAGCTGATTATATAGATCCTACCTAGCAGCGAAATGTTGAACTGCATTGAAAATAATTTCTAAGAGAAGAGAGGCTTTTGGTGATGTGATGTAAGAAAGATAAAAGCCCTACGCTATACTTTGAAAAAAAATCTTCTGTTACTAGCTTGTAAATATATTTTTAATAAATGGTTTGGTTTATGTGATTATAGAAAAGCTTCTAGGGCTCTCTGTCTAACGGAAGGAACGCCTTCGTGGAGGACTTTCTAAGGGAAACTGGCTCGTATACACTTTTACACATGGGGTAAACCACGGAAACGCCGATGAAGACCGGGATTCGAACCTCGGACTGAACTACCAGTGTTCAGCCACTTTACCGCTCGGCCGCTTGTGGGCTTTTTAATAAATACAGAATAAGGCTATGGAATGTAACTGTTTAATTGGCCCTCTGTATATCATGCCGGTGATGTTTCTCAAAATAATAGAGATTAAATCCTCTAATTTGATAGCAAGTGTTTAAGTAATTGATTTAACCACTATATTTTTAGCTAAAGAAATGTAGTTGTATGCTGTTACATCGAACAGTTTCAATTATACGCAGGTTGGGGGTGTAGGCATCGTAGTTCCATTTTTTAATTACATTATAGTGACAGTTTCACTGAAGTAACTACCAAATGTTTCTCTGTATATTCTGCCTATATACATTTTTCTAAATATATTCTAATAAATTAATAAATATATAATAAATTAATAAATGTATAATAGATTAATAAATGTATAATAAATTAATAATAATTTTGTAAATAAATATATTTTATAAATGCAATACGTCACGGACGCAACATTGAGAAATATGCAATTTTCTTTAAATCTCAATGATTAAATACTAATATTTCATCAACATTGTTATTTTATTTTAAGTACTTTTAATAAAAGATGGTTATGCGATATAAAAATAAAAATGGTTATAGACGATTAAAAATGTCCCCGCATTTACACTGCCTGTTCCAAATTTAAAAAGAGGTATTTTGTACCGTTAAGGACGTTTACACAAAATCCTTTTGCACAAATTAGTAACAGAAACTCATATTTAACAATCATTTTTAAATTCCAGAGGGAAATATTTCTGTATGAATATAAGGAAAATTTTCCTTATCCTACATTTAAGATCTATAATGAGTTTTAAATTATTTGAAAGTTTAAAATTCACTAAAGCTAAGAAGAACATCTTCTAAGACATTAATTTTGATTTACAAAAACTAAGAGAAAACCAAAAAATATTTAAAGAAGAAATCGAGATCTGTATTTGGTCCAGAATTCAAAAAGTGTTGTTTCTGAAGCCTCAAATTTCTTCAACGATTTTCTGATCACAATAGAATAATTTAATTTCATAAGTGTGACGCAAATTGCACATATATTTGTGGTTGAGAATTAAGAATCTCTGTATCACCTACATATTTTATTAATTTTGATTCTATTCAAAGTTAAAAGAAAAAATTATGTATAAACGAAAGTGCCATCTTTTTCTGTGCAAGTGTGTGTGAAAACAATTATCTGGTGCTACCTTCCTCGTTTACCATTATGTCTATGAAATTATTTGCCTCAATTTCTGCTATCGCTCTAACAACAAACTTTTCAATATTACCACGTTTTGTAAGTTGTACTTATAAACGATACTAGTACGTGTACTAGTATCAAAGAAACAGAAAGAGAAAAACTTACTTAAAATATGATACGGAAGTTTTTAGACACTAAGCAGCTAAGTCGTTTTAGGCTTCACTCTTCATTTACGTAAGATGAGCTTAAACCAATAATTTTCAATACTTAAAATAACATTTCATTTATATTTTTTAAAGTTTAAAAGTCTAGTTTGGGGTTATTAAGACAAAGATTTAATTAGGAGGTTATGTTCTGGCTCCGTTAGGCTCGAGTTAGGAGTACCTGAAATAGTATGACATTTTACTAGACATGTTTTAACGATTCTGGCCCAAATTTGTTATCTATATTGCTAAATATAGTACAATTAAATTATTTTTATAATAAACTAATAATACTATAAAATACTATAATACTATAAAACTAATTATTCTACTATTAAATGACTCATGTTTACTGCTATTCAGCAATTAAATCACTTATGCGTTAATAAATCACTTTATTACTATCAAATCGCTTATATTTATCATATATACTACTAGATACACTATAATTAATAGATACACTATAATTAACTATATATTTTACAGTTAAATCACTTATGGTATAAGATATTTTCCCCCTTCTTCCAGCATGCCTTCATGATGTAACGGTTATCACAGTAGGCCCGCATTCGAGAGATACAGGTTCCATTCCTGGAGAGGGCAGTGCTACGTTTTCATGTCTCCTGCTTTAAAAATCCTAATGAGTCTATAATGTTTTCCTCTTTTATCCAAATAAATCACTTATACGTTATTAAACTACTTCATTACTATCAAATCACTAATATTTGTCACATGTATTGCGAGTTATACAATAATAAACATACAAAAAAGTAGCCTACAAAGATATTCAGATTGCATCTAAAATACTCGTATACTCTATTAGAATCATCTTAAGATATATTTTTGTTTTTCAAGAATTAAAAATTCTAAACAAATTGGATTAAAACAGCGATAATTTAAAACAAGTAAATGCTGATCATTTTATTCAAATTTTGAATATGTTACTGAAACGTAAAACGATATGAAGCAGAGTATTTTATTCCTTTTAACACGATATATTCACGTGAATTGGAACTAGTTTGTAATAATCGCTTTCCGTAGTTCGTACAAGTTTTGGATAGGAGTATATCTATTAAAGAACGATAACTGACTATCTCATTATATATGCGATACGCATTCTCACTCCACCCAAAATAAAATGTTCCATTGATCCCGAGACCTTGAGATAGATCTTTGCCTGTTTGCAGGCAAAGCATCATAGAAGTATTCGCTTAACATTATGCAGAAAAGAGAATAAACTATAGAAAAGATGATGATGTTGATAAGAAATGATGTTTCCATTTTTTTTCTTCACACGTCATGCATATATTGAAAGTTCTTTTGATCTATTTAGAACTTTCTTATATTTATGTGAAGCACAAATTATACTTCTCAGATATTTTTAAATTACCATGCTAGGAGCCATGCATATCATATATGATCATTAAAACCTTAGCTAAAAAGGTACTAAAGTATTGAAAGACTTTTTCGCAGAAGTTGCTTTACAAGATGGATCTGTCAACGTAAATTTTTAATTCGGTATAAGTTACCAAAAATTCTCTGATGGAAGAAGAAGATATTATTCCTTTACTTTAGAGTCACAAAGATACATTAGGAACTATCATTGCTTACGAAACCGAAAGCTTACGAATAGCTTGACTTAATCGATCAAAGTCAAGAAATTACATGAATCAACCTTAAAACTTACGTAATTCAGTGAAAAAGAAGAAAAACGATTGTAAGGTTTGTCCTACGTTTATAACAGTTATTTTTAGTTTAAGGTACTAATTTCCTGTCCATCCTAATTTCAGCTTAAAATTTCCTGTCAGAAGGTGTTTTTAGAATCTCGTTTAATGCAAATGAGTAAGAGTAGTATTTAAGTCGATACTTTCGATTTGTAATCTTTTAGCAGCTTTGCTTTTTCTTTTGTTCAAAATTTTATTAATATTTATTTAGCCCATTCCTCAAAAATTATCCAGTCCCAATTTATCTTATATCTAAATCTATATCTATATATATCTCTCTCTATATATATACATATATATACATATAAATTTTTTATTTACTAATGGCCTATTTAGTATATTATCTCCTTTGACAAAGGTTGTTATAATTCCATTGAAATGAAGTAACTTATATGTTACTGAAATGAAGTATCTGAAATGAAGTTACTGAAATGAAGTATCTGAAGTACTGAAATGAAGTATTGAAATGAAGTAACTTATAAGCATATTTAAAAACTGAATCTTAAAAAAATTTTTAAATGGAAACATCAAAAAAAAAAATCTGAAAGGTTTCAGATTTTCAATTACGTCTAAAGGGGCATTTTTTTAACGTTTTGTGTGTTACCTTTATTTATTAAATATCATGTTCTTCTTTGCGCTTACCATAAAATTCAGTTTAATAGCAATATTCCAAAATAAATGAGCACATCTTGAGAATTTCCGATACACAATTCCACACGCTGAAGATAAAAAGGTTTTTTCCCCCGTAGCGTGTTGCCATTTCTCACTTTAAAAATCCTTGAGTTTGTTAATCAAAAATTCGTTAAAGTTTTACAAAATATGAAATCGATAATAAAACAAATTCCAAATTTCAAATTTGGTCTTCCACATGCCCATATTGGTAGGAGGATTACATCATTCAAAATTCTATGGCTCTATATACCGTTGTTTTATCACAATGAGAGAAATACACCGACATTTATGCAGAGTTTTCCTTATTTAATTTCTTAAAATATAATGCAACACTCTAACATTTGTTGGCAACAGTTTGAAAAGTGAAACGGATATTTATAGTGATTCAAAGCCAAATCGCAAAACGAAAACAATAATCCTTCAGGGACAAAGCCCTTTTGGACTAATGATTAATTGAAAATGGAAATTTCAAAGATATAATTATTAAAAATGTAATCAATAATTTAAATAATTATCGTCATTGATCGGAAATTAGCTGACATTTCAAGCATAAATCTCCCGATCAATTAACAATAGTTAATAAACGCGAAGATGTTTCGTGTTTTTATCAAGTAATAATTATTATACCCAAAAGGTTTAAGTAGAGTTTAGGTGAGATAAATTGAAGTAGAAGCGCTGTATAGAATTCAGTAAAAAAGTGGCTGTTCCATCAACATTTAAAATAGATTTTAAAATAGTGATTTATTATTGTAAGAGTGAGTTGTATTTTTTTAGAAGCATCCCCGACATCTTCGCCTGTAATCATAATAACTCAATGTAAACTATGGAAAAATAATGAACATAATGCAGTTTTTGTAAAAGTCATTGAACAAGTAAGAAAAGGTGAATTAAATTATATTCACATAAAACAAAATGGTACAATTAAAAATGTATGAAAAGACAATATCTACATAATATACATAAACGACCAGAAGATGAATTAATTGACTTACATATTTGCTAGTTTTGAAAGCGAGACTGGTCCGTTACTTTCTTTGTACTCAGAATAGAATTCGAACCAAGATGGAATGGAGGGTTAGAGAGAATGAGTAAGGGTGTAGGCGGGAACTTTTGGAATCTAATTTTAGAATGCGGTAAAGAAGTGGTCGTAGAGGTATTATATATATATTTTTTTATAATAAAAAGAGAATGATTGTATATATAATTTTTATAATAAAAAGAGAATGATTGTATAGATAATTTTTTATAATAAAAAGAGAATGATTGTGAATGACAGTTCAGTGGTTTATTGTAAAAAGAATGCTTTTTGTTACAAAATAGTTTTTTCGCCTTGTACTTGGCGATTTCTTATTTTTCTACTTTTTCAGTGTTCGTGATTAGTATTTTTTGTTCGTTTTTTTTTTGTAGTATATATTTTGCTTAGTTATAGTTTTTTTTTATTTACAAAAACTCTTACTAAGAACAACTAAATACTATAGGCCTGAACTCCAGTGGGTACCTGCCCACACTGGAATACTGGGTAATGAAATTGCAGATGCAATAGCCAAAAGAGCAGCAACTGACCCCCACGTTCGCACACTTGACGTGCCTCTCCCGGGTTCGTTCTTAAAAGCTGAGCTCGAGAGAGAATTACTTAAACGTTGGCAACATCTGTGGGAGACAGAAACCACCGGCAGAAGAGTTTACAAATTTTTTCCAAAAGTCTGCCGGCTTCTAAAATCTGGCTCGTCTCACTTCACTCAGTATCTAACAGGACATGGTCCCTTCATGACTTACCTGCATCGCTTCAGACGACGCGAAAACGAGCATTGCTCATGCGGGATGGTAGGAGATCCGGACCACTATCTGTTCGCTTGCAGAGAGACCGCTAAATATCATCTTAGGCAACCAGTAGCAAACCACATCCATGCATGGGCCGAAGCTACTTCAAAAAATCGCAATGCATTGAAATACATACGCGATTGCATAAACATTGCACGCAAAATCTGAGACAGACTGGAGTAATTCTCAGCCACCATCCTCGTCACCAGCACAGCCCCTGTATGCTCTGTACCTGTAGTGAACTAATTTTATCTTAAGTTAGCTTATTCGGCTTTTCTTATTCCCTGTATATATTTATCTCCTTGAACTGTAAACCTTGAATTATGAACCTTGAACTATGTATTTTTCCTTATTTTATGTATTGTTTCCACTGTTTTGCCTTTTTTTTAATTTTATGTATTGTTTTACTTTCTAGTATTTTACTTCTTATTACTTTTAGTATTTGTAACCACCTATCCATTACTCTGTAAATATGTAACTGGAATTGTTCTTCACGCCCGCAATGCACCCTTCTTCCATCATGCGCTATCGTCTTCGTCCAGCATTTGTTTGCACTGCCCCCAGCAGTCGTCTTGAGCACAATATGTATTTATAAGTGTGTCTTTTGTTCAAGTTATTTCCGTCAGCGGGGCTACCTGGCCGATATGCTAACTACCCAGTGGACCGGCTGCCTCGCTGTCGGTGGAAAGAAAGAAAGAAAGAAAGTTCTTTTTATTATTAATACTCAGGTATTTGCCCTTTTTAGTTTTCTTATTAAGAGTGTGTATTTGGTTTTCTGAGAGTGCGAATGCATGTAGGGGAAGCTTTGAACTCATTCGGGACTGGTTGGCGAATGCATGTACGGAAAGCGTTGAACTCATTTGGGACTGGTTGTAACATTAATTATAGAAATTTGTTCAAAATAGTTTTAAGTCTGAGATGGTCCAGAGAAACGAAACATGTATTCGTAAATCATTAATTACCCAGGTTTAGGGTTTCAAACACTCTCCCCTTGACAAGTTCTGCTCGAAATGGTAAACAAGGGAAATTAATATTTTGCTTTCCTTTCTTTGCAAGGTTTTCATGTGGATATTTCATCTTAATTTTAGTACATCTTTAAGCTTTTCCGGTTCATTTTTATCGCACAATAGGCTCACTAATAATTACTTCAGTACTTTTTCCTTAGATTAGATAAATCCTGATTCCCTTTGACCTAGAAATTGGTATATGTATATATGTAAATTGATATGTATTATTATAAGATAGATACAACCTTGCTTTTAACTCTTTAACTGTCGAGTTATTTTGATGATTTGGGTACACAAATTGTCAAATTTTTTTATTGGAAAAATCAAATGTTTAGTACAAAATAAAATATATTTAAGTAGTTAAAAATTGATATTTTGAAGTACATGGGTAAAATTTTTAAAGTTTTGTAGCCACTGCGTATTTGCTTGAGGCGGCTGCTACTCAATATGGCAGTTGTAAAGTTCGCTTTTAGCGGAGCATTATTTTCTAAAAATGAAACAAATTATTTTCTAAAAAACAAATAAATGAAAAAAAATAAAAGTGAATACCTATTCGAAGTTCAGTAATTCAGTCTTGTGTGGTACAACTGGAAACACTTTTCCAAGCACAAACCAACTCCACATTCTCTACACCAGAATCGTGTTTCCTTCCTTATCTTTTTCCCATTTTTATCCTTTTTCGAACAACACACTTTACACTGTCTTGTAGGCTCATTTTTCACAGGATTAGGAGGAATATAGGAAATAAAATGTCGGTCAGTAAGACGGGCAAGGTTATCTATTGTAGGTGGTCTGCCAACATTCTTTTGTCCAGAAGCTGCATCATCATATTTATGTAAAAGCTCTTCTACAACTTGGATTCGAAATTCTAAAAATGTAATACATTTCTCAACTACATTTTTATAGAGTAAATACTTCCAAAGTATCTTGTCTAGTAAATGTAAAAATATCTTTTTATAATATTTTTATGACGTTTTCGGATTGTTGGATGAAAGGATATTTCCTAATCACAGCGATCTACACCACCCATATTTAGACTGTAGTCAGAAACAATCTTCGGCTTGAGTATATCTTCATTTTTTTTATTTTTGAGGCTGACCATGGAAGTATCATGAATACTGCTCATTAGACACACATCCTTCATCTTCGGTTGAAGAATCTAAATCATTTATATAACGTTTCAAAGAACTGGACGCCATTTTACAACAAAAAGATCCCGTGCACTTTGAACCAAAGAACTTATAACCTCTAACCTTTGAAATCTTCAGTAAAGTGCTGTTATCTATTGAATTGAGCGCACATTAACTTTTTCCGAGATACAGTCGGGTTTGACAAAGAAATGAAGACGAAATAAACGTCTCCCGATATATATTCGGGTATAACAATACGATGCACTCAAAAAAAATTACCCCGAGTAATACTCGGGCGTGACATTTTCGAACACCAATGCTGTGCCCGAGATTATCTCGGGCATGACAGTTAAAAGGATAATATATATATATATATATATAATAATAATAATAATAATATATATATATATATATATATATAATAATAATAATAATAATAATAATAATATATATATATATGTTGTATGATCTCAAATTCATTTAGTATCTTAGAAAACAAGTTACTACTACTTGCGCAATTGCTGCAAAGTAAGTTAATAATAATTTATTTACTAAATAATATTGATTAATTGATTATATTATCTCTTAAGTTTAATTATAATAGGATTATCTTAAAAGGGTGAATCCATACTAGTAAGTTATATTTTGAAAGATGTTTTGAAGTAACTTGAAAGTGCGAAAGCAAGTTACTACTACTTGCGCATTTTACTTTCAAGTTACTTCAAAACATCTTTCAAAATATAACTTACTAGTATGGATCCACTCTTTTAAGATAATCCTACTATAATTAAACTTAGGAGATAATATAATCAATTAATCAATATTATTTAGTAAATCAATTATATATATATATATATATACAGAAAGATAGATAGATGCATATATAGATATATAATATCATAAAAATGTTTCTAAAACGAAAATATTCTAATATTATTTCATCATAATATGCCAGAATTTTACTGGTTTTAAATTTCTTTTCTTTCATGTCTTTGTTGTTTTGGTTCTAAATTTCTAACTATTCTGTCTTTATATATTTGTACATATTTTAGCACATTGCTCTCCATTTACATAATTATTAGTCAGGTTTCTTGTTCGAAAATTATATTGGTTATTTGAACAGATTATTTTTGATTTATCCTTGCTTCTTATTCAAGAACACTTTTTCTTATTCTTTTTAAAATGTTTATATATATTTTTTTTTATTTTGAGATCACGTTGAAGCAGCTTATATCTTGATAATTAATTAAAGTAAAAAATTTCTAAAACTTTTACATGCTTGCACTTTTACAGCCCTTTAATTTTAACTGTATCTTAATCGATTCTTTTAATTTTGTTAATCAACATTTTTTTCTTAATTTTTTCATTTTTTAAATGTTTCCACTTCTATCAATCTAGATATAACACAGGAACATGACTCTGTTAAAAATTCTTCGATTGCTCCTCGGAAAAAACCAAGGAATTTTTAACAATGTTTTGCATTTTTATAAGTTCTATTAATTTTATTGAATTTTTTATTTAAATTTTGATTTTAATTTTGTTACATGCATTTTCCGTTAGAGGTTTGCCAAATTTTCAAGATGTAATTTTGATTTAACTGTATCTTGATTTATCAATTAATTTCTCAGCATTTTGCACGCCTTTAATAATATATATCATACTAATGCGAAATCTCTCGACTTTTTTTTATATATGTTTATGTAATTTATAACAGAATATGATAACTGCTTTAAGAATAACTGGCGACTTCAAAAATTAATATTCTAGGTTTGGTGCCCTCCCCCTAAGTTTATCCTTTCTCCCAAATTCGGGATCATTCCAAATTACATAACGCTGCTTGAAAAATGGAACTAAAACCCAAACTTGACCAATCATAGCTCAGAATACTTTCTGCACCTACGAAGTATAAATACTGAGTCACGAGTACCACACTTCTTTTTTTCCTGACTTCTGCCAGGCAAACAACTCTCCGCCGCTTATGCTTCTCTGCCTGAAAGGACGTCGCATCTTTTTACCTATGCACATAATTAAACTCTCATAATTGCTATGATTAAAATGTATATTGTCTATTAGTAATTATCTGCAAATAAAGATATTTAATTGGCTAAATATAGTTTGGTTTCAACCTCTTCTTCTCGCCATGCAACTCAGCCATGGCGACAGCGCTATATATATATTGTGTGTGTGTGTGTAAATTATAAAAATCTAGCTTTCAAATAATAAATTAATAGGCCTTTAACTCCTGTCTTCATTCTAAAAATAAAAGAGCAATAAATTTTCTCCGTCATCTAATCTGTATTACTCACTCTTGTCGATGAAGTCTGAACATTAAACTACCACTTTGTGTCTATAATTCTTCTGGTTTGGTGCCTCTCAGTTTATTTTTTATATATTTATAGGGAGGTTTGGATTTTACTGGTTTTAAATTCCATTTCTTTCATGTCTTTCTGGATTTAATTCTAAATTTCTCATTTTTTAATCTACTATAACTGATTAAATTTCAGCAGCATATTGCGCGGAAATAATATTGGTATAATTTTGTTTTAAAATCAGAAGTTTTTAATACAGTGATGTGTATACATGCATGTATTCAAGAATGGATAATCAAGAATAAAATATTAGATTTCTTTGCTGTATGCAATATTGCTTCAACAAAAACTTCGCAGATTTATAGAAGAGTGGACTATGTTTTCACACTCTTCTATAAATCTACAAAGCTTTCTACTACCTGATTTACTGATTTTCTAAAGACTATTAAATTTAAATGTTTGTGTAATTAAAAGCTGATTTTTGAAATTGCAAAAAGAGGTTTGGATGTTTGTTTTAAAAGATTATTTTAGCATTGTTGAAAACTGAATATTTTAAATTTGATCTCTATTTAGATTTTTTAATGAAGCATTTATTCTTCTGCAGTTTGTTTTCGTAATCAATAATCTAATGTAGTTTTTGTAATCTGTGTTTATGCAATCGATAAATTCAATGCCATTATTATTTTTCGTAATATCATTAGTAAATTTGCTTCATGTGTTGTTCCTAAACATCTCTGACGAAAAATGATAATGTATTATTCTAATTATAAGAGATCCTTACATCTACGACTCCTCTATATTTTTTTACACTTTACAAAAACAGAGAATTACTTGCCTTCATGATGTTTTCATATATTACCTTGAAATGATTAAATTTTTAAGGCAGATATTTAACATGCAACATTTATCACAATTTGGCATAAAAAAACACATGTCCAATTTGTGATCTACCAATGTAAAATTCAAGGATTAAATGTACTTTAATATGCTTGCACCCTTCTCTTTAATAAATTATATCAATATTTTGTTACAGCTTAGTTTTCAGAAAATAAAAATTTTGAAATAGAATTAATACATGTTATTTATTAGCTTTTCCTAATATAAAATATCCATAAAATAATTCTGAGTAATACTGTGTAACCAAGGTCACTTCGCCCATTGAAGTCCATACCTAGTGTGGCATTAGAACCTCATTTAAATGCCAGCAAAACGTAATCAATATGTCTAACATATATATCAATATCTAAACATGCTAATTATTTATTATGTTGCGGGTACACCGTATCCGTTTAGGTCTTGCTTCATACAAATCCTTGCAATAATCAATTTCCAATATATTTGCAAGTATTTATACGTTGCTCTTTTCACAATACCCTATATATTTTTGTAATTTTTTAAAACATATTCAGTAATAATTTTTAAAATGAAGTATTAAAACAATTTATTATTATTTTCGAAAGGTAACATGAACAAAATTAAATTGAGCAATCAGTAGCTAGCTTTCATTTAAGAATTGTTTTGACCACTCCAGGTGAAGCAATTATTCCAGCGTTAGGAATGCCAAGTGGAGAGATGATTCCACTGCTGAGACTCAGAGGAGAAGCTCCGATAATGCCATTTCCAATGATCCCATTACTAAGAAGCAAGGGAGATCCACCCCAAAGTCCGGTTGTTCCAATCACCCTTCTCTCGGTGGTTATGGCACCGGGAATGCCGACAACAGAGCTAGTGGAGACAGCTGACGGGACCAAAATTCCAGAATTCCACAGTCCAGGTGCAACTAGAGTTGCGGCATGAGCAGCTGCAACAACAGCAAAAAAGACGGCGATCTGAAAGACAAAAATATAAAGGCCCTTTAACAATTTTTAAAATTTATAGCATATTTTTATTTGTCTTTGTGGGGGTAATGGTTAACACACTCGGCGCGTATTCGAGAGGTCCAAAGTTCCAGTCCCGGCGACGGCAATGCTCATTTTTCATGTCTACTGTTTCAAATAATACTAATGACTGTACATTGGTGTACGAACTAAAAGGTGGTGGATGATGATTCTTCACCACTAGAATTTGGCGACTGGATCTTCTAATCCCCACTCGTCCTTTAAAAGGGGAAGCATGTATATAAGGTATTTCTTTCCTCCTTCCAGCATGCCTTCGTGGTGTAACGTTTAGCACACTCGGCGCGTATTCGAGAGGTCCAGGGTTCAAGTCCTGGCGAGGACACTGTTCATTTTTCAAGTATCCTGCTTCAAAGTAACCTAATGATTCTACATTGCAGCATTCTAATTCCAACATAAGCAGTCAATAACTCTAAGCAGTCAATAACTTAATATCGTCGTTACATTTTTATGCTAACTACTTGGTAATATCAAAAATGAAGTGGCTGCACACGTTATATTTTTAATATTATTCCTAGAGTCACTTTTCTTATTACAGTGTTTTTTCAAACACAGTGTTTCACGAAAATATTTTCAACATGAAGGTTGGAAGGATTTTTTAAATTACGGTTTAAATTTTGATGTGGTCATCAAATAGAAAATAGAAAAAATTGCTAAACATTCCATTAGACTTTAAAAAGCAGAGAAGCTCTATTCTTTTACCCGCAAATTTCGTCAAATTATTTAAGAAACAATTTACTAACTTTAATGTCCAAACTGCAAAATGTTCTGACTAAATTTAAGTAGCACTTACAAAACAACAGTAACTTATTTCGTAGATCACTGTTTCTGTATAATATAAACCAACATTTTTAGCATAGGTTTTTAGCTGCTCTGATGGATACTTTAATTAAAACTTTGCACCTTTTGTACCTTTTACATGCAAAATATAGAAACTTTCTTTATTCCTCTAGCAAGAAACATTTTACAAATCGAAATTCTCTGGCACTTGAATTAAAGATCTTATTTTTTTCAGATCTTCACTCTCAATTATTAAGAATTCTTCCCCAAATTTTCTTCTTTATTATGACAAACTTTGTAACCTATTATACGGTTTTATGTTAAAACTTTAATTGAATAATACTTTTAGCTAATTTTTTATGCACTCTGTATATATAATTTCCGAAACAGGTTTCATACGTAATATGATAGATAAATTTCAGGAAGTTTTTTTAATCCACAAACAATTATTCATTACTTAAACAGATTTAAACACAAATATTATTTGAAGTGTAAGCCTAACAATCAAAACCTTGAAAATTACAGCTTTAGGTTGTTCCATACGTATTTTATTTAAATTTTGGATAATAATAATTTTTCGAAATAATTTTGCTGTTATGCAAACTTTTTCACAAAACTCCATCCTTATTAATTATAATCTCATCAAAGATGGGTATACTTCGAAATAACGTCGTAAATTTCATATAACCTTAATAAGTTAATCTATTAAAATAAATATAACAAAAATCCATCCTTACTAATTATCTCATTCAAACTAAATAATCACGCAAAGCTACTACGGCTTCTTCTAACTATAATAGTTTAATATACTTCTAACTATAATAATTTTTCTTCTAACTATAATAAGCAAGTAAATCGTGAACCTAAAATTTACATTAAAAATTTTTACGAGCCAAAAATTAGTGAACTGATACAATTCACGGAAGTATTGAAATCTATAGCTAACAAATGTTGTTCATTTGATTCCCATTTAATATAATATCAAAAAACGCTGTTTTCTGCTTTCCCACTTTATTAAAAGATAATATAAAATAAATTGGCTCAAAGACGTTCATGGCTCACAAATTAACGGTAATAATTTTTAGCATCACTTAAGAGTCGTTTATGAAACCAAATACATACTATTTAAACAAATACTTATACATAAAAACTGTGAATGAATGATGAACCTACAATGAATTTCACGAGTTCTTGAACAAGACGTTTCTTTAGTATATTTGTTCATTGGCATTTTATGCAAAATTATAGGTAATAATCACAATACATCTAAAACTTATGTTTCTAAAAAATCTGCAAAAAAGATTTAATGTCTTACCTTAATCATTTTCAGATGTAGCTAAGCTAGGCTAACAACAAGGATGAGTAATATCTTCATAATCTCAGGTATAAGTTTATATACCTTTTGACAACCTTGAAAATTCAGGGGTGCGAGAGATGCAGGAAATGTTCAACGAAAGGTTGTTTACATGCCACACCTTCCAGTCCTCTCGAAGGCCACTAGAATGCGTTTAATGAATAACGCAGTGGTCCATAGAGCAACTGAATTGTAAAATTGCATCAGCCATTTTCTCTGAAGGCAGAAGGAGGTAGAAAATGATCTAGAAATGTTTTTCTTTACTGAATCACCCAATTATTTATAAATGAAGAAATATTATACCTTATTGACATTAAGAAACCCTTTCTAGAGGCGTAGGTTATCTACGATATGTTTTTAAACTTATTGTTAAGCATGAGACTGATACTGAATATTAACAAGATGAATGAAATGTAAACAAAACAAACATGTCCGCCATCCGCAAAATTCATTAGGCTTAGCTGCACTTAAACAGCTTTTAAATTGTTAATAATTCTACAAATATTGCTTTCAGATTTACTAAAGGCATAAACACCTTAACCGGAAAATAAGAACAACATAATTCAATCATTTTTAAAGCAGAAAATGCACAATTTACAAACATATAAGAGTAAAGAAACTGAGATCACTGAGCCGAGTAACAGATTGGATATATACTTTTGGTGCGGCCGATTGCGACCAAAATACGAGGTGCACATCGACATGTTATAGCAGTCCTATATACAAAATTTCATTGTTCTGAGGCTACTCGTTTTTGAGTTATGCGAGATACATGTGTACGTACGCACAGACGCCACGAAACATTCCCTTTAGAATTCATTTTAAATTAGTTTTACAATTTTTTGGGGGGTAAAGAGTCTTTTATCCTGCCCTTACGTACAGATGTCACGCAAAAACATCGTTAAATTGCATTCGATAGCGGTGAAAATGGATATTTGCGTTGAACTATGATGCCTGAAACTTTTCGCGATTACAATACTTCCTTTTTACTTCGTACAAGGAAGTAAAAACTGAACTCACACCGAGTGGGGTGACAAAGTGGGTATGCATATGTATATCTTTGATGCAGCCGATTGCAACTAAAAAGGGAGGTGCACAACTACATGTTATAGCAGTCCCATATACAAAATTTCAACTTTCTACGACTATTCGTTTTTGAGCTACGCGAGATACATACCTACAGACGCCATGAAAAAAAATATTTCCTGAATCTATTTTACGATCGTTTTGAAACAGAGAGTCTTTATTCTGTACGTACGTACAAATGTCGCGCGAAAACATCTTTCAAATAGGTTCGAGAGCGGACAAAATGGATTCTTTTGTTGAAATTATGATACCCGAAATTTTTCGCGATTGCAATACTTCTTTTACTTTGTACAAAGAAATAAAAGTCAACAAAAAATAACAAAAATGACTTCAAGCCCTGTACAAAATCTAATGAAATAAGGTATAAAGGTGTTTTTCTAAAATGCTTTCTTAATTAGGCAGGAAAATGTAAAGTATATTTTTAACTAGCTTTTACAATTTTCTTAATGAAGTTCTAATATCTGTTAAAACATTTTGCTGGTTTTTTTATCTTGACCCACCATTCATTTTAACTTAACTTACTCTTTTATTTTTACGTAATATTTATGTCATAATATTTTAAGGGATTTAAATAATTGATATACTTTACTAACAGTTTGATTGTAATAATGACAATAAAACAATTTCATTATCTGAATGATGTTTTGTCTTTTACTCTTAAAATTCTTTTGTACAAGTCTTCAGACATGAAATATTTCCACTCTAAATTTTAAAAAAAATTTGAGAAATATTTCCCAATAGTTTTACTAAAGTAGGACGTACCTATGAAATACTTCTCAAAACAATTATTTTGAAGACGAATTTATAGGTGGTCAATTCATTCAACTAGCAAATGGATGATCCGCAGTGATTATAATGGCGCATTTCATTTTTCACATTTCCTTTTACGCTAAAACGTAGTGGCCGGCGAGTTTTGGTCAAATATGTCTTGTGTCTCTCTCCAGATGTATCTCTCAAATACGTATTTTCATAATTTAGACGTTGACACTTCCAGTTAGTAATTGCGAAATGGCGCATTTCGATTTTTAGCCTTCTTCCTCCGTAAAGACTGTATTCTGTATAGTAATGCCGACCTAAAATATAGAAGATGATAGCTAGTTGTGACCGTTTTACAGTATACTGCGTTTCGTGCTTTTCTGCTGTTTCCCTTTAAAGACTGGGGATGTAAGGAACTATCGTATTTCCCCGCACATATTTTCGTTGTGTAAGTGGTTAACATTTCCAATCAGCAAGTGGAAAGTTGGTTGAAATTCTGGGGCAGGAGACAGTTGATTTTCATGTTTTCTGGATTCGGGGAAGATTCCTTTCATATGTTAACCCAGTGTATGAGATAAATATTCACATATAATAGCTCAAAATTTTATATCGCACATTTAATTTCGCAAAGAAATGTATTCTGGGAGAAGTTTAATTAAAATTATTTTAATATATTCTTTCGTATCCATAATAAGAGGAAAAATAACTATAATATTCAACCATGTATATAACATTTCAATTGATTATGGTATGAGATATTGTTTTTTAAACAGTAATAATAATAATGAAGTAAAGTACATTCAAAACTACCTCCAAATTCTGCTCGGCAATTCCGAAGAGATGGAGAATGAGACACATGCCGAAGCATATAAAGGGGAATAAAATTAAATGTAATAAATGAAATAGTAATGAGAATGTAATAAATGTTATTTTAGGTCTTTCATTATTTCATTATTAATGTTTAATTATTCTTTCTTAATTTTGTATTCCTGCTCTCTTTTTTAAAGCTTTGCCTAAGGCATTAAATTATAGAGGCACAGTTTTGGCTTTCTGTAAATCAGTAAACAGAAGGCTTGTCAAATAAATATAAGAAAAGAGATTTAAAGCAAAATGTAATTTGAAAAATATAAATACAAATGGGTGTATGTATTGAACTTTCCGTTTTTAAAACTAAAAACTGAAAATTACGGCTATAGTTGCAGATTCTGTCGTTGCATTTTATATAGAAACAATCTGAAAGGTAAATCATTAAAATGAGCTTGTTCCTTATTTCAATTAAATTCAGATCAGGAAAATTCTGAGTGCGATACTTTACTTCATTAATAAACATCGCATAAAAACGCTAAGTATGTCTCTTCTTCTGCCACACTATTCCGAATAAGACAGGGAAACTAATAAACTCCAAGATCCGACTAAAATCTCTGAAAAGAAAGACAGGTTTGTAGATACATTAGGATTTTTTTTCGAAGCCAGAGAAATGAAAAATTAGCAAACGCCTTCGCTGGGAATCGAACCACGAAACTCTGGAATACCAGCCCTGCGTGCAGAACCACTACACCACGAAGGCACGCTGGGAAAAACGGGAGAAATACCTTACATGTTCTTTGAATATGGAAAAGCTCACAAAGTTATTTGTATAAGAGAAGGGATGCCTTCATGGAGGACTCGCTAACGAAAACTGGTTTGCATTCATGTTACATAATAGGAAATCGCGAAACTCAGCCATGCAGATAGCCCATTCTGAGTACCTGGGTTCGAACCCAGGTATTCAGAAGTCTCTACTCCGTTGACCAGTGGAGGTGCAACAAGAAAAAAGCAGCTTTTACTTAATCTTCAAAATTACTGTTTGTTTGTATTTTAGAATACTAACGTTAAAATAATTTTAAGTGTCTGAAATCAATACCTTTAATGGCAAAGCTTCCGTAACTCAAGTTATATAGAAGAATAAATATTTATTTATTTGTAATGATTAATATGCTTCGTTGGCCAGTTGCTTCACATATTATTATTCTATTAACTTCAAGAAATCCCATTATTAAGTAAATGAAATTTAAGTTCGGTATTTTGCCTAAGGCAACTTTAGTAACACAGCTTACAGTGACAGTTTTATTGAAGGGAAAACCAATTGATTAGTAAATGAATAAAAAAGTTTCTAAAGCATTTTACGTTTAACCTACAAATGTGTTAATAATTATTAAAAAAATCAGCGGTATTAAATATAAGTAATCCAAATACTAATCTAATATTCATTAACGTTGATACAATTCAGAAAAAAATATACAGAGACCGAGATTTAATACAATAAATACATGTTTAAAATTCAAGGACGTGAATACGACCGTGAATCAGGAAGAAATGATTCTCTTCGTGTTGTTTAGCTTTCTAGCATCCAAGCTTATTTTTGTTGAGCATCAAATGAAAAAGAGAACGGAAGTCAAAGGTTAAAAAAATGCGAAAACAAACGGAATAATTGGCATGCATCACGCGTTTTATAAGTAATTTTATTCAGGTGCCCAACCCTCTTGAGAGTGTTCCATTGATCTCATTGACCTTGTGGAAAGCCTTGACTCTTAGTATATAAACCATTACCTGGTGTTCTGTCATCAATTGGGTTACGAAGTCACTAAATCGTAACAGCGAAAATGATTGCCAAGGTAAGAACTTTTCCTTCTCCAGGTTATTAAAAGACCGCTATTATATCATTTCACATGTGACCTTAGATTTGGATAACACTGTCTCGAAACAGCAAAGATTTAAAAAAGTGTGTAATGCAGATTTTCTATTAAAAAGTTTCAACTGATTAACTGAAAAATTTTATAGGATATTATTTAAGATATTTTGTATTTTAAAAATGAAGTAACTAACAATAATATCAATAACATCAGGAATGCCGGTATGCAAGATGTTTCGCAGTGAATGCAAAAAACGTCAAGCTTTTCATATATTATTTTATCTCCGATACTGACGGATATCTATCGGTACTGACGAATGCATGATAATATATATATATATATATATATATTTTATATCTGACGTACATAAGCATACAGTAAAATTATATTAGATTCAGAGAGCTCTTGCAGGGGATCCAACTTTTGCTCCTATACGGGATTAAGACAGAACGTATACTTTGGCGACTTAAACTCTTTACATTTTTACAAGAGTATATTTTTACTCTCTTTCTTTAGGTTTTTATTTCATTTTACTGATATCAATAACCATGCTCTGAAATAATTGAACACGAGTTATTTGAAGGTAGTAGTACACTTTATGAACGTTGCTTGTACGAAACAAAATTTTGTAAAGAGTCTTAATACCTTAATCGCAGACATATGAAAAATAAAAAAATGCTAATATGAATGCAGTTTTCCGCTTTCTGTGCTTATATTTTAAGATTTAAAACTAACATAAATTAATAGTGATATGAATTTTCCTGAGGAACAAACAAACATCAAATCAGTTTCTCTAATCTTCAATAACTTTGTTGATATTTTAAAAAACTAAAAAAATAAATATTATTCCGTTCAGTTTCTATCTACTGCTTCATTACCTTTATATTGAAAAATGTTAATTTCCAAATTATTTACTAAAGCATTTTTACCATCATCCTGCTAAAATCACTCAGGTTGGTTTACCATTCCCATAGCTTCAGTTTCCAAATGCCGATGCTTATATCTTCCCAAGGTTTATATAGTGCTTATTAGAATCCCTGAAGCAGTTCCATATATTGCAATACACGTAACTGCTTGAATTAAACCAACTTAAATTAAATATAATATGTATCTCACATAACTCAAAAACGAGTAGCCTTAGAACGTTGAAATTTTGTATATGGACTGCCTCCCTTTTTGTTGCAATAGGTCCCACCAAATGTATATATATAAATAAACCCATTCCGTTACACCGTTCTGTGACACCATTCTTTTTATTCTTATATGCTGGTAAATTGCGAATTTTTTGCTTTAAAAAAGTGACTGAAATATGTTGTTCTTATTATTTGAATTATGTTGTTCCAATTAAGGTTTTTAATGTCTTTAGTTAATCTGCATGCAGTAGTTGTAGAATTTCAACAGTTTAAGTTGTGATTAGCCTAACTAGGCCGCCATTTGTTTATATTTGAAACGCTTAGTTTAATAAAAAATAGGTCAGTCAACAACTTCAGTGTCTTTTTGCCGAGTGAGATCAAAAGTAAACTTTCAATTTTGTGCACCAAAAAATCTGTCTTCCTACCTGCAAGTCGAATTACTTGTCTTAGCGTAGAAATTCTAATTTAAATTGCAAAAGTTTTTTAAACTGGTTTTAGTGTTTTTACAGTTTTTCTAATGAAGACGCTCTGAGTTTTTATACATTTTTGCTTTGCTGCGAAGTGAGAAAATTAATTGAGTAAAAAATATACGTCTATTGAAATTCTAGGAAATAAATTTAAAAGAAATGCAGTAAAAATTGTGTATTGTTTAATATTCCGTACAAAGATGTCATGTGGTATCCTATCCACACCGGTTTTTTACTTTTTATCTAGCTGTTTTGCACTATTTTAGAAAAAATATGAAAATAAAAAACTGAATTATTTACATATCTCTAATATATTCATTATTAAACAATAGTGCAATTAACGAGTTCTTTTATTTTAAAACGGGCTTTTAGTTTATCCTTTAAAAGTGGGAGCTTATATTAAGCAGCTAAGATTTTCTTCTCGTTGCCAATCAGACTGAAATTCTTGAGAAATGCTTCTAATAAAACACTGGAAAATTCACACAAACGTTCATGAGCAGCAAACATTTATCATTCATTAAAATTGCAAGCTTTTACAATGGCTCGCAATTAGGCAAACATTCTTTTTAAAAGTAACATCTATAAAACAATAAAATATGGAAAAGTCTATTTTCCTGGAATCACTAAATTATTATTTATGGACGTATATTTTACATACAATTACAAGACTTTTAAGAGTAGAAAGTATAAGAGTACAACTTGCGCATATCATAAAAAACATTAATTAGAATTAAGGTACTACATTCCCAGTCAAGTACTTTACTTTCTCATTACTTTTAAGGAAATAATGATTGCAAAATAACCTTGCACAAAGTTGCTCCATATGTTATTAAGGATTTTATACCTAACATAAAATTAATCAAAAACACTTATAAAAATTACATGGTAAAAAAGACGGGGATTTCTTACAAAATAAAATATTTTGCCTTTTTTTTATAGGTTGCTGTTTTCTGCGTTGTATTCGCAGCTGCCAATGCGGCCGCTCTTCTTTCTGCTCCAATCCTTAGTACGGGAATCAGTACTTCCTCTAGACAGCAAGATGTGAGTATGAATTAAAATTAATATAAATAAATAAATCTGAAGGCTTTCAGATTTTATGTTAAGCCCAAAGGGACTTTTTTTAACGTTTTGTGTGTTTATTTATTAAATATCACGTTCTTGGCACTTAAACCATAAAATTAAATTCAACAGCAATATCGCAAAATAATTTAAAAACAGCATATCTTTAGAATTTCCGCTACACAGTCTCGCTTTCTGGAGATAAAAATGTTGTTTATTCGTACAGTTTTGCCATTGCTCGCTTTGAAATCGTTGAGTTTGTTGATCAAAAATTCGTTAAAGTTTTACAAAATATCAAATAGATAATAAAACAAATTCCAAATTTGGGCTTCCAGATGCTTGTATTCGAATGGAGGACTACGTTATTCAAACTTTTGTGTCTCTAGGTACCGCTGTTTTTCCACAGTGCGAGAAACATACATACATTCATGCAGATTCTTCGTTATTTAATTTATTTAAACAGAATGCAGAGCTCTAATATTTGGTGGCAATAGTTTGAAAAGTGAAACCCGGTTTATAGTGAACCAATGCATAATGCCGAAACGAAATTAGTAGCCCTTATGGGAAAATTGCTCCTTTACGCTAATGAATAAAAAAAATTCTGTGTACGTTTTTAAGTTATGCATCTATACGTGACTGAATATATAAGTGCAAAATGTGTATCTTATTTTTTAAAAAAAGTTAATATTTACGTTCAGTCTAATACATATTTATCAAGCCCATTCTCTGCCTTTTATACATTGATTAGAAATACAGGAATTATAATATTTGATTAAAATTATTAGATAATCATTAATAATTAGCTCGGTGTCGGTGTCGGTGTATTTAATTATGGCAAAGCACACTAGGGCTATCTGCCTAAGAGGAGGGATGCCTTTCGTGGAGGACTTTCTAAGGGAAACTGGCTCGTATACACGTTACACATGGGGAAAACCACGAAAACACCCATGCAGCCAGCCCGTTCGCGGGATTCGAACCTCGGACCGAACTACCAGTGTTCAGCGACTTTACCGCTCGGCCACTGGTGGGCTAATAATTAGCTCAAAATAATAATTATTATCTCAAATTAAATAAATATATCTATTAAGTGATTAGTCATTAGCTCAAATTAAGGAAAATTATCAAGTGTGTGCATAAATAGACTTTTATTTTGCAGCAATGGGGCATTTATCAAGTGTTTTATTGAAACATCGATATATTGAATCTTAATGCCTCAATTTTTCCATTCGTCGTCTGAACTGACAATTATATTTAAAGCAAATATTTTACTTAAATTATTCCAATAATTTTTCTAAGAAAAAAAATCTGAATTTTTAACTTTCTGTCGCACGTTTATATCCATGTAAAACACATATGCCTCACGATTGCTTATAAAATTTATAATTTTTATATCATTGTTCAATAAATATCGCACTAAGATTTAAATTTTAAACTGAAACTTTAGTGATCATAAAGTGGCATTATATATTAAATACTTGACTTGCCACACCAGCAGAAGTATAATCTGTTAGTGTACAAAAAATGTGTTAAACGTATATGGCTTTATTTTAATATTTAAAATAGTATATGAATACTCCGCTTAATTATAACAGAGAGAAAAAAAATAAGTATGATTATACTAACCATGCACGCTTACATGCATAAATCTATAATAAACATAAAATTCAAAATTTATTTGCAAAATAATTTTATGATTATTAAAAGTCATACTCTTTTTATTTCACAAATCACCTTCGTGAAATAAAAGTAATGTGAAACTTTAGTTTGGAAGATAAATTAGAGATCTTAGTTATGTCATTGAAACATTTCTGAGAAACAGCAAAGTGTCCGGCCACATACATTGTAAATTAATTGAATTTGTTATATATTTATTAATATCTCTTTATTTATTAAACTTACTTGATTCCTTCTTCCAGAATTCGAAATTTAGGCTTAATCTAAATATAATTCGCACATTTTTATGATTTATTTTTTAAAAAATTTTAATATTTTTATAAATTTTCCAAAAAAAATGAATTATATAATCTATAAAATTTTTACCATCATCTTAAAGTAGATGTATTTCTAAGCATACCTGCAAAAAAATTAGTTTTTTATTCAAAAATCTCCTAAGATATCCGTGAATTTACCTTTTGGCGAGTTATGAAATAAGCGATAATAACGAAAATGTGATTTACGCACGTTGTTAAAAATTATTTGAAAAACGAACGATAACTTTTTCCCCCTCGTTTACAGTGAAAAAAAAAAAAAAAAGAAAAGGAAAATAATTTACTATAAATTAAGAAATTTTGCCCTTCTTGGCGAAAACTGAAAAAAATACGCCAAGATAAATTTTTGATATTTCTCCGTAAATATCTCACCAAAACTTGCAAAATTTAATATTTAGGCATAATTTGAGTCGTAGAATTGAAATATGGAAAAACACTTGCATGTCATTTCAGAAAAAGCCGCATTTTATGTCAAAATACCTATACTAGAACAGTTGTATATGTAAATCTAATATATATCCTAAGTTGCGTTTTCGAGACATGAAAAACGCAATTTAAATTTCGTCAATCGACCCAGTAGAACAGAAGATAGATTAGCTGTCCTTTTTAGTCCAAAGGGATTTGAATCCCGAAGGACTATTAGTTTCGTTTTGGCATTTTGCGTCGGACTCATAAATGTCGGTTCACTTTTCAAACTGTTCCCACAAAATGTTAGAGTCCTGCATTATATTTGAAGAAATTAAATAAGGAAAAATCTGCATAAATGTATGTATATTTCTCGTATTGTGATAAAACAACGGTACATAGAGTCATCGAATTTTGAATAACGTAATCCTCCAACGAATATGAGCATGTGGAAGACCAAATTTGAAATTTGAAATTTGTTTTATGATCGATTTCCTATTTTTTAAAACTTTGACGAATTTTTGATTAACAAACTCAAGGATTTCAAAGCGAGCAATGGCAACGTTGTGCAGAAAAAACATTTTTATCTCCAGCGCGTGAGTCTCTGTATCGGAAATTCTAAAGATAGGCTCGTTTTAAAACTATTTTGCGATATTGCTGTTGCACTGGATCTTATGGTTTAAGTGCGAGGAACATGATATTTAATAAAGAAAGGTAACACACAAAATGTTAAAAAACGCCCCTTTGGACGTAATTTAAAATCTGAAACATTTCAGATTTCTTTTTTCTTTTTTTTTTTTTCTCCTGAGCAGTGTACCTTTCTAACGTTAAGAATATACATAATGAAAAGAGGCGCAAGAAATCTAAAGATGTAGACATTTTTTATGTCAAAAACTCTTTGTCCTAAAATAAGAGATTATAACCAAGTTACCAATATTTAACACATTCGGTGCTACGTTTATTTAAATTGATTTTTTTTATCATTAGAATTATTTTATAATAGAAAATTAAACGATGTAGAAAGAACCTACATATTTTAGAAAAACTTGTTTACACAATGGTCACTATCAAGTAAGCATTGGTATAAAATAAATATCTAAACATATTTAAAACTCCAAATTTTTCATTTAGACCCTTGGGAATTACGCCTTCGGCTATGACATTGCCAACGGTGCAGGAGCCACCAACTCCAGATCTGAAGTAGGAGACGCCCTTGGAAATAAGAAAGGAGCCTACACCATAACTGACATCGACGGCCGAGCTCGCAGAGTGGATTACGTCGCAGACGCCTTAGGTTTCAGAGCTTCTGTCAAGACCAACGAACCCGGCACCGCTCTTAGTGCCCCTGCTGCCGCCATGATAGCAAGTCCCTATGCTCCACCCGTTGCTCCCGTCGGTCCTGCAGTAGCTGCTGCTCCGGTTTTAGCTGCACCAGTCCTAGCAGCTGCAGCTCCTGTTGCTGCTTACAGCAGTGTCATCGGACATAATGCTGCCATTGGCATTCCTGCTGGACTTGGACTATGGGGGACCGGAATCAGCAAATCTGTTCTTCTATAAATTTAGAATCTCTTAGCTACCGATATTATGTATAAGGAATTCAAATAGAAAATTAAATAATTGCAAAAATCTTTTAAATAAATATGATAGTTTTTATTTCTTGCTTATCTTTCTTGTGTTTTGTTCTTAAAACTCTTGCTTCCGGTGTTTTTTTCGTGCAATGTCCAAACATAATGAGCAAAAGGTTATAAATGTATTAGCATAAGCACAAATGTACAAAAGAAGGAACTTTTAGAAAATATTCGAGTCTGTATCTTTCTTGCGTCTCGTGTATATTTGAATCGTGAAGTTCCTTTAATTTTAATAGAAGAAAACATTAACTATGTTCCTGCAAAATCAAATACATTTATTTTATGAAGATTTTCTAGTAGATTAATTTTGCATTTATTTGTCATAATTTGCATCTCAAATAAATCATGCATTTGCAAATCATGATGGAATTTTAAACATCTCTTCAAAGTTTTCAACTGTCGATACACTGGTTACAAATAGTTCTTAACAGTATGATAAGATTTCTGAGCATAAAGTTTGCTTATTTGCCTTAATACAGTTACAATGATTACGTTTTGTGGTAATAGTCACTCTCTCTGCGAAAAGTCTTGGTCTGCAAATTCAAACATTGCTTTGTAATTTTGCATCAAGAACTTTTATATGATATTAGTTATAAAATATTCAATTTACCTAAAAGTTATGCTATTTCATTATTTGAATTTCAAACAAAATTCACAGACTAAGTTTTTGCAAGTATAAAAATATTATGTGTGCTTAAGAAGCTAAAAATTAGCAATGGGAATGGACGAAATATGAGTAAATTTTCATTCCTTCACCTGAAGAAGAAGGTTCTGTTTAACCTTTGAAACTATAGTCCTACAAACTTACTTACCTAAAGCGGATTTTTTTTTCTCATTCATTTCATTCTCACTCATTTTCTGTAGCATTTGTTCTTCTGGGTGTTCGTTATGTTATACCACACTTGATTAACAGTGAATAGTATAAAAAGGAGTTTCAGGATTCTTTTAACGTATTTATGAATGCCTCTTAAATGAATTTTATCAACAATTTCTAAATTTCTATATTTAAACAAACATTCGTTATTTCTTAACTAATATTAAATGTGTGTGGTGTATGTAAATGAATGTCGTGTAATCGCGTTTGGTAATATGTACTGGAACTAAATCTACTTCCTTTCTTAGTATTCGTTATTTAAAACAGTATCCACTATAAATGAAGAATGCTAAAGGATGCTCTTGAACGAACTGCTCTCATTTAAAACTGTCTGATAATCCACTTCATTTTACATTATAGGGTGAGAAAAATACAAAATTACGTATGCATTTTTATAATTCATTTTTAATAAAATTTATTTCAAATGCCAAACGCATATTTAAACATCCATAAAAGTTTAATTCAGGATGAAATATTTTGGAATAGAGTTGTTTTTCGCATGCGCATACAATATATGGTCATATTTAATTATTATTTATTGATTTATGTATGAACTGAAAGAATTGATTGAACTTCTATCATCCTGTCATCCTAATTTTGAAAATCTGACGTCTGAGATAAAGGTAATACAACGGAGATTATACTGAAAATCCGCTGACTAGAAATTGAAATAAAGAGCTATAGCTTACATCAATATGATGAGCTCAAAAAAGTGACCAAGAAAAAAAATAATTTATTTACAAAATATAGAATTTTTTGCATTTATTTAAAATAATGCATTTGTTTCAATGTTTAAGGTCACTAAATAATTTTGGAAAAAGTTAAATACTCAGTCCTCTATTTTAGATACCATTAGGAGTTTTTCCCTTCCCTGTATGACAAAGAGCACTCAGAAACATAATTTGCTAAATTTTCTCCTTGTTTCATATCTTCGCAATTCAGTACAAAGATCTATTCAGTACAAAGTAATAGTATTACTATTTTATGTATCTATTACTATGCCTTTGTACTTCGCAATTCAGTACAAAGGCATAGTAATAGATACATAAAATGATTAAAAATTAGCATATTTTCAAGTTTATTAACCTTGTAAAAATTTTCTTGCAACATTTGAAACATGGATGAATTATAACAAATTTACAAGAGGCAACTGAGCACCTGGTAAAATGCTGCCTCTGAGGTTTTTTTAATGTTTAGTCATGTTTTTTTAATTATTAGTGCCTCAGAGTATTGCCTCAATTAGTGCCTCTGATTAACTACTCAGTCGTGAATTTGCTTCTGATTTGAAACCAGCTTGTAAACCTTAACAGCATCTTACAGCATCTAATAAAATCAATTTGTTTCAAATTTTATTCCAGAATTTAATCATAATTTCCTACAATTGTATTGTTCCCCTTAGTTTGAATAACCAATTATTCTAATTTTGTTATTTTTACTGAACTCCTCAATTCTTTTCGCATTTCCTTACCAGGTATCAAATTAAGAAGAGTATTTAAACGGACTAAAAGAGAAAGTCAAACAGAGCGTGATTTCGCTAGCGTAGAGCACGTGGATGTTCTGTCCTTCCTGCTGTTAGTCTTAGTTACTGATACACCTTCTGGTCGTTTATTTAAAGTCTATAACCAGTGTATATTGCTGAGTCAGCCTGTTAATCTTAAGTAGTCCAGCATTCCGCTTTGCCATTTAAAGTTATTGTTAAGTTATTCTTAAGTTCCCACCGCAAGTAGTCGTTGTTACCGTGAGCACGAAGTATGTGCATTTTTGTTAAAGAGTTAAATCAAATAAAAGAACAATTTAAACCCTTTTCCTCTGGGCTGTTTCTTCACACCTGTGCAAGAAGTAGCCTGGCTTATTATAAGGTCGTATCTTTGAAATGATAGCCAAAAGAAAACGATATCCTACAGGATGATCTAACATTCATTAGCACTTTGCCATAAATTACTTTACTGTTTGACGTGATTTTTGTAACACAAACTCTTGACAAAACTCTTCCCATCAAGAACTCTGAATGCCATGGCTTGATATATAACTTCAAACTCTTTACGTATTCTGAATAATTATTTTCCTTCATTTTAAATGGTCGTATTATTTCCCCTTCAAAAAGCTTTAATACAAATGTGTAAATTGGTAGCTACCACGCAGCCCCTTCTCCCCTTGTATTTAGAGGGAGTTTACCTTCTGCTTTCATGTGATCAAAGCTCATATGCAAATCAAGTATGATTAAGACCTTTCCAGGAATCGGTCTTACAAAAAAATTTAATTAAAAAAATTTTTTAACGTTTAGAAATGTTTTGAGAATATAGCACTTTTTTACGTAGCAAAAAGCCATGTATCAGTAACTGCCACAAAATTAAGGATCCGTAAGTATAAGGTTTTGGAATGTTTTGAAACATCAAGATATTTACTGTAAAATAGAAAAACGAGGCAAAATAAAGTGAAATTTTAAATTAAAGTAAAATTTAGTCTTAAACTGCTATTATTTTATAGAAAAATATGTATTTCGATATATATATATACTATATATATATGTGTGTGTGTGTGTGTATGATGTACCAGCTTTTGTCCGGAATAAACAGATTGGTGAAGAATCATAGATGTCTTTGAAGCTCAAATTATCAGACGATAAGTTTAAAAAACAGGATCCATTTATTATTATTCAGGAGGACCCCGATATTGCTTTGCGAGTCCTTTTATAACCTCTGGAAAGGCGGAGCCTCGTCAGCCATTCCAGTTCGCTTTAAATATTTTCAGAACATTCTATAACTGTACGTGTAGAAATGGTGGGAAAAACAACTTGACTACGGGGCTGTGGATTTAATTCCACGTACTTTCAAATAAGAGACCGTCGCCATTAAAAATGAAAAGAACATACAGTTAGAATTTTAAGTGTATTTTTGACTATGGAATTTTATTATTACATATATATATATATCGTTGCGGTCGATTGCAACCAAAAAGGAAGATGCACAACTACATATTATAACAGTCTCATATACGAAATTTCAACTTTCTGAAGTCACTCATTTTTTAGTTATGCGAGATACATGCATACGTACAGACGCCACGAAAAAAAATCTCTTCTGAATCCATTTTAAATCAATTTTGTAATCCGTGTGGGGAACAAGAGTCCTTTATTCTGTCCTTACGTACAGATATCACACAAAAACATCGTTAAATTGTCAAAACGGATATTTTCTTTTAAATATGAAACCTGGGATTTTTCGAGATTACGATACTTCCTGCAAGGAAGTAAAAAGAGTCATTGTAAAACTTGAGTTTTATTCTGTTCACGTAAACAAAAGATTCGATTTCTGAGAAATGCTATTAAATTGTTTGTCTTTCACTAACTCTAGCTACTTTTGCATTCCAAATTCCAATAATATAATTTTTTTCAGATTTATTATAAAATTTACAAAATATTACAAAATATTTTGATATATAACTTCAAACTCTTTACGTATTCTGAATAATTATTTTCCTTCATTTTAAATGGTCGTATTATTTCCCCTTCAAAAAGCTTTAATACAAATGTGTAAATTGGTAGCTACCACGCAGCCCCTTCTCCCCTTGTATTTAGAGGGAGTTTACCTTCTGCTTTCATGTGATCAAAGCTCATATGCAAATCAAGTATGATTAAGACCTTTCCAGGAATCGGTCTTACAAAAAAATTTAATTTAAAAAAATTTTTAACGTTTAGAAATGTTTTGAGAATATAGCACTTTTTTTTACGTAGCAAAAAGCCATGTATCAGTAACTGCCACAAAATTAAGGATCCGTAAGTATAAGGTTTTGATAGGCAGAAGATTAAAAAATCAACTTAAAATCTTAACTTGAAGGAAATTATTTATTAAGATATATTAAGCGTTATTCATTTATTAATACAGAAAATTCAAGTGCACAATATATATTTATTTGAGAATGGTTTTGACCATTCCGGGCGCTGCAAGTAAGCTAGCACCACGGGGGCCGATAGGAGAGATGATCCCATTGCTCAGTGCAAGAGGAGAAGCTCCGATTAAGCGGTTTCCGATGATTCCGTTGCTAAGTAAAAGGGGAGAACCGGCCCATAATCCATTTCCGATGATTCTGTTGTCGGTGGTGACAGCACCGGGGATGGCAACGGCAGAACTCATGGAAACAGCTGAGGGTGCTAGAATTCCAGCATTCAATAGTCCAGGAGCAAGCAAAGTGGAAGACTGAGCAGCTGCAACAACAGCAAGGAGAAGAGCGATCTAAAAGAAAAATGAAATAGCTCTCTAAAAAAACTTGCACATATTATACATAATCCGGAACTACACCGCATATGAAATCCATGATCTAAGCACATGTAAATTAAATACTTTTCAAAAAGGTTTGTAAAATAAATTAATAAATTTCGAAATGACTTTTATAGTTTCTAAATAAGGCACTATCTTTTGTCATTATTTTAAATACTTTTACTGATACTGCTGTACATAAGTATCAACGCGTTGACTGCCGCTCGTAGTTTACACGGTTTGCCCATGGCGCTGACATGATTTTTTTATTGTGAGATTTATATCATGTTGAAATATAACCTACGGAAGATAAGGTTAGTTATATAATCGTGTTTAATGCATTCTTCGTGATGGGAGGGGGTCACCGGTGACCCCCGAAGCGCTGCAGACCATTTTTGTGGTTTATTATTTAAATTTTTGCAATTTATTTTTCTTCCATTATGAAAACAATGGTATTATTTAAAAATTCATCAGTATCAATATTTACTCTAATAATGTATTTTTACTATTGGTCGCGTCACCAGTCACTGGTGACCCCCCCTCGCTCCCACGGAGCTGTAGCCAAGTCATGTGCCGGCCACCGGTGACCCCCCGCACGGCAGTCAACGTGTTAAATATTGTTTAAATAAGATGTTATTTAAGAAGTCTGGAATTTAAAAACGAATCTTCAAAATTCACTGCCAGACTCAAAATTCCTATTCCAGTTCTTAATAGTCTAAGTTATATATTTTTTTTCTTCAATCTTTTCTTGGGCATTTTTGCGGAATGAATATACACGGTGCTCCTGAGCTTTTTGAAATAATAATGGAACTGGAAATTACAAATTGTTGAAAATGGATGGAATTATCGTTTGGATATAAATAAAGTGTGCCAGCACTTTTCGTTTCGTCGGCATGCCAGACCATGATTCTATTTCTTTCATGATAGCGTACGATGATACTCAAACCTAATCGAATGCTTGGGATTTTTCCCAGCGCCACAAATATCTGTAGATATATTTAGTCCACTGAGTGTGTTGAAAAGCTTTTCAGTGTCTAATTAACACTACATTTACATAAAAGGCTAGCTAAAATGGGACAATAAGCAATTTGCTGATAGAAATATAGGAAATTATAAGACGGTAACTGTTAGATGAAGAGGAAAATGTGTATAATAGTAAAGATCTATATTAAAAAGGCAGCAAAGATCTTACATGAGAATGTCAAGAATATAGAGATTTAACAAAACTGACATGTTTAAATAAGGGAGAAAGCGTACATAAATATGCATTATGTATTAAAGATATCGGAATGTACACAAAACCAAACAGTACATACTAACAATACTTATTGCATATATATATATTATAAGGTATTTCTCCCACTTCCCTAGCCTGCCTTCGTAGTGTAACGGTAGCACGCTCGTAGTGTAACGGTAGCACGCTCGTAGTGTAACGGTAGCACGCTTGTAGTGTAACGGTAGCACGCTCGTAGTGTAACGGTCCGTGGTACGATTCCCGGCGAAGACGGTTGCTATTTTTCATCTTGTCTGCTTTCAAAAATCTTGTCTGCGTCACTGTAGAGACATTAGGTATACTCTTTTCAATACCTAATGTCTCTACAGTGGCGCCCGAACTAAAAGGGTGTTGGATGAGGTTTCTCCGCACCCAGGATTTGGCGACTATGTCCCCTAAAACCCTAGTCGCCCTTTAAAAAGGGGAGTATATAAGATATTTCTTCCACGTTCCTAGCGTCCTTCGGGGTGTAGTGGTTCTGCACGCTGGGCCGGTATTCCAGAGGTCCGTGGTTCGATTCCCGGCGAAGGCGGTTGCTAATTTTTCATCTCTCTGGCTTCCAAAAAATCCTGATGTCTCTATACAGTGAGCAGATGAACTGTATGAGTCTATGAAGAGTAGACTTTAATTTTTTACCTTCCTCTCGAGTAGAGGAAATGAAAATGTTTCAAACATTATTTAGAAAGCAATTATCACCCACTTTTATTTCGAGAGGCAAAACAGTGATATTAGGAATTAGGAATGTTTAAAAATAAAAGTGTAAGTTGGCTCTAATTTAAGGCGATACTGCTGTGAGCTCATTTGATATGCTAATCATTGCAGTGTAAGCTTATTAAGGAAGAATTAGTTCTTTATAATAATAGCAAAACATTCAAAAGAACCATTCCAAAATTGCTTGTACAGAATTAACATTTTATCTTCCATAAAACGTACATAAATGTTGACTAAAACTTTTCAACGTAATATAACTTTCTATAATCGGCAACAACACACAAAAGTCACAAATGACATTAAAGAAGATGCAAAAGAAAATAAATGTTATGTATCGAAATAAATTTAATGTTCATAACTTTCTCTCAGTTAATCAAATAAAATTAGTATTAATAGACAATTTAAAGAATAAACTCTTTATCCTACGAAATTTGATATTATTTTCTGAAACAATTATGTTTTTGTAAAAGTAATTAATAACTTGATTTGATTAATTATATTTCTGTAACATTTAGCACAATATTTCTTGCAGGTCTTCTGCGTTTATACTAACGTAAAGTTCAAAACCTTAAATATGACGTAGAAAAGTACTAAATACAAAAAGAACTTGTTTTAAAATATAATGAAGAACTTAAAAATATGGCAAAAAGTTTACCATTTGTGATTACATTTTGATTCCTTTATTTAAAACACGTAGAAGAATGGAATTGAAATATAAATGCATTTTAAATTAAGTAATTAGAGAGCGAATTAGCCTAAATTATTTAAGTATTCATCAATGAATTAAAACATATTTAAGCAAAACGTTAATTGTTGTAGTTTTAAAGTGTTTTTCTTTCTCTGCAGGCTGAGAAGATTCATCAGCAAAATTTAATAAATTCTGCTTTATCAAAATATATGCTTTGTTAAAATAATTACAATCTTTATCACTAAAATTTTATTTTCAAATAAATCTCTAAAATAAACACGTTTTAATATAAGCAGCAATTTACTTAAAAGCAGAGATTTTTGGTCTCCAATTTTTTATACTTTTCTTCTCACAATCGTTAGAGATAAATTTTTAAGCTAAAATAACATCAAGGAAAAAGAATCATTTTCCCAAGTAAATATTAAAAGTATCTTACCTTAGCAATCATTTTCGGAAGTTGTAAGTGCTGAGCAACTAGCGATGCCTTATTGATTTCATTTCCTGACTTATATACTCTTTTCAATACCTTGAAATATCTTGGGTGTAGATGATGCAGGAAGTGATGCCTTTAACGGATTTGTAAACTCCACCCGTTTTAAATGACATTGAAAACATGTTTACTAAATAAAGGTGTTGTCCATACAGCAACATTAGATAATGTTGCATCAGACATTTGCTAAAAACAGCACACCTCTTGAGTCAGATGCAGAAAATGTTTTCTTATTACTTCTTAAACAAATTATTTCTCAAAGATAATTATATATTATAATTTTCGCATGAAGTCATAAAAACAAGTTGAGATATACTTAAAATATAGATTAAAAGTATTTTCCATTTTATCTGAAGCGGGCATTCCTTTGCAATCAATTCTGACATGCAACGCATTTTGGCAATTTAGGTTTAAAATAATTCTAAAGCTCATTTCTCATGGTAAAAAAAAAATTATTTAAGCAACTGGAAAGCTAATTTGACTAATCTTTTATGAAATCAAGTCACTGTTTTCAAAATAAGCAAATTTCGATGAATTACTAACATATTGTAATTCTGTGTGTGTGTGAATATGGCAAAGCCTCGAGGGCTATCTGCCTAAGAGAAGGGATGCCTTCGTGGAGGACTTTCTAAGGGAAACTGGCTCGTATACACGTTACACATGGGGAAAACCACGAAAAAGCCCATGCAGCCAGCCCGTTCGCGGGACTCGAACCTCGGACCGAACTACCAGTGTTCGGCGACTTAACCGCTCGGCCGCTGGTGGGCCTGTAATTCTGTATTTCTCCAAAGCTTCTTAAAATTATATTTAAAATTATTAGATACAGCTGCTGTTGTTACCGAGCAGAAGAAAGGTGGTCTTTTTCAATTTTTTCTGAGCACATATTTTCATATATAATTTTGAATTTCTGAATTTTTTTAGTAGGCTTACAGACGAACTCAAAATTACTCTATATGAGCTCAAAATAAGTAATTCGATTACATAAAGAAATCACCGAGACAATAATTAATAACTAAAATGTTTAAAATTCACTGCAAAAGTATTATTTATATTTTATTAACGCCTAGTATACACTAATAAAGCTTCTCAACGTAAGTACCGGACTCATAATTTTCTAGCAGATTTTAGAAATGTTTCTCTCCTGCAAGTTAAGCTGGCTGAATGGCATCGTTCTTCGTTTTGCTGTTCATTCGTCCTTAGTCGCCGCGCGAATTATATCACCTTCAGTTCCGTCTTTAGCAGTGGCTTTCAAACTTTGTCGGTTTACGAAACCCTTAGAACTACAGCGATTTACAACCCTTAGAAAAATATATCATAAAATGATATTTAAATTAAATCGATATGCAATAGGTATATTGACATATAAAGGCAATTAAAGAAAAGTATTGTATTTTTATTAAAAAAATAATTAATGTAATTGACCTGTAGAGCTATCATTATTTAAATTAACCAGTTATTATGATTTAGACCTTTAATATAACTTCTCCTTTTCCTCACCAGATATGTTAATGAGTTAGAGAGTATTTAAATCGAGGGTTTTTTACTGCAAGACAGAGCCTGTTTCTACCTCTTGAGACCACATTACTAGGCTTCCCCAGTTCTGATAAGATTATGTAATATCGGTTTTGCTTTACTGCGGCTGAGAATTAATTGTTATACGAGGAAGTAGTTCTAAGCCTGTAGAGACGTTATGTATTTTTTGGAAGCAGGCAAGATGAAAAATGAGCAACGCCTTCGTCGGAAATCGAACCACGGACCTCTGGAATACGCGCCGAGCGTACAGACCACCACACCACGAAAGCCCGCTAAGAAGGAGGGGAAAATACCTTTAAGAGTGACTGGGGTTTTAGGTGACACAATTGCCCAAATCCTGGGTGTGGAGAATCATCATCCACCACCCTGTTAGTTCCGGCGCCACTTGAACAGACATGAGGAATTTTTGGAAGCAGGAGTGAGAAAAAATGAGCAATGCCTTCGCCGGAAATCGAACCACGGAACTCTGGAATACGCGCCCAGCGCGCAGACCACTACACCACGAAAGTATGCCAAGAAGGCGGGTGAAATACCTTATAAGCCAACTTATAATTTAAAATCATTTATGAAATTTTTTACCACTAAGTTTTAAATTTGAATTTAACTGCTAAGTTACATCGTCACAAGTAATGTTTGATACTGTAAAGCGCAAGAAGTATGTTTATGTTCAAATTCTGATTTATTAAAAATAATATTTCACACCATTTCAAGATTCTTTGGAGTTCATTATTCAATTGGGAACTATTTCAAGACTATTCCAAGTCTGTTAGGAGCTTGGAATTAGTTGGTGCTACTGAAGCAAGTCAAATTCTAATATGCTTAGTAATAGCATTAACTCGTGCTCTAAATGTTCCCTACCCTTGTATTATATTTAGTGACTGCGGTGGGCTCGCCTTTCAAAGATAACTAAATGTATCTTTATATTTTTTAGTTAACGCTAGCTAATTAATATATGTGCTTTATAATTTTCCTTTCGAATTTTTATTTTGACTCGCGGAACCCCAGAATCTGACTCACGGAACCGCGGAGTTTGATTCACGGAACCCCAGGGTTCCGTGAAACACAGTTTGAAGACCACTGGTCTGTAACATTACTGATGAAAGTCTTGTTAGACATCGTTTTTGGCCTGTTTTTGAAATATTTCGGGATTTAACACAACCTTTCATATCGCTTGGTAAGAAATGGATGAAAGATTCATCTATTTAGCATGAACCTTTCATCTATTTCCTATTAGAAAATCAAAGATAGTAAGTTGGATGATAGATTATTCCCACAAACAAAATACAAGCTATTTGAACTTTTGATGATAACTGGAGTTAGAAGCATAACTTAAATTTTGATAACTGGAGTTACAGGGCAATTTTGAATTCAGCTTATTCACGGGTTTCAACTTATGGCAAACATTTTTTAGCAAAATCTTAACCTCTTAGCTGATACACTGATCACCTTATATTGGAAAATATATAAATTTAGCTATTTAATAAAACAGAATAATTTTTTGATAACCTTTGGCAGAAATAGAAATAGACACCAGAATGTAGAATTTCCTTTTTTCTTAACTTCATCACTAACAAACTTACAGAATCATTAGGTTATTTCGAAGCTGAAAACATGAAATATGAGCCATGACATTCCCAGGACTTGAACAAGGACCTCTAGAATATGCACTGAGTGTACTAACTGCTACACCACGAAGGCATGCTGGAAGGAAGGAAAAAATACATTATATATTCGATATATTCTACTTTTTAAGCACTTTCAAATTATTTCTAATTTTTCTTAACCTCTTCGTCGTCCGTAACGAGTCTAGCGCGTTCAAATGAAACTTCTGCAGGGTGGCCGTAACGCGCTTCAAGCGTTCTTCTACATTTTAAAACTTCTAAACGTTTAAAACGCTTTCTAAATGTTTACTTGTTTGAGTTTTTATTTTTGTTTTTTCTAATACCTCCTAGAGGGCAGTACTAATCAGTCATTCTATATCTAATTGAATTTCCGCCCCCCGGGTTTTATGAATATTCGCGCAATTTTACATATACAAGACAGTAAGAGATCTTCAACATCTACTCAGCAGAAAGAGAGAAAAAATGAGGTTGGGAATTGGAAAGCCAAGAAGGATATACGTTTGATGAGTACCGTCCATAATAACTCGATGATTTATGTTGGAACACGGAAAAGAACTGTAAATAAACCAATAATTGTAAAAGATTACAACAACAAAATGGGAGGAGTGGACCGCCTGGATCAGATGTTATCAAATTAATCCTGCTGTTAGAAATAAGCAGAGATATTATTACTTTTCCATTATGCTTTATTTCCTTATAACTTTACTTAATATTCATTTACATTCATTCACTGCGAAAGTTATGTATGTACAGAGTAAACAACATTACACGTTGCGAAAAACAAAGGCGGCTGGGGAGAAATTTTCGCGGACAAGAGAGGACGGCAAAAGGGTTAATGTAAATGTAAAGTCAAATGTAACGCATTTCAAGAGACAGTGATTATTCTGACTTTTGTTGCTCAAACTATATATAATCTTATCTGTTAGTATGAATAAGTCTTCTTTTAAAGGTGAAACAAATAAATGTTTTTTAAACTTGCATTATCTTTTTCTTGACTCTGATATTTAGAAAAATGGTGCTTCGCTTTTATGATTGTTTCATGTGCAAATATTAAAATTAATGGCTTGTTAGAGAACTAAGTTTTTATTTTAGTACTAAATAATTGGATGGACATCTCCAATGGCTAGGACAAACTCTCGTACCAAATTATTCTTTTAAGGATTGACAAATATTTAATAAATTTTTGAAAACTATTACAAGGTATTAAATCCGAGGTGCATTTGTTTCATTCCAATCTGGAGACAGATTGAGAATTTAGGATGTTCGTAAAATGTAAAATTGAATATCCAAATTTATTGTAAGAGTACTAATTTCTTATCCCAATGTACCGCAAAGTCACGAATAAACAATGTATAAATGTTGATATTATATGCATAGGTATAAAATATACATCTTAAAAACATCTTTTATTAACTACATGAATAGAATAAGTATTTCTTTTAATCTTTGAATTAACTTATTGCCAAAGCTAAAATTTAATAAGAAATTGCTCTAATTGTAGAATACCAGAAAACTTTTATTGCCTTGAACTCACTACGTTTGTCTCCATCAATCAATATGAAATATACTTTCATGAACTGAGAGAACAATTAATCTACCACTGCAAGATTAGCAAGAATCTAACTACAAGCCTTTTGCTAGACGCAGAGAAGGCCCACCAGCGGCCGAGCGGTAAAGACGCTGAACACTGGTAGTTCGGTCTGAGGTTCGAATCCCGCGAACGGGCTGGCTGCATGGGCGTTTTCGTGGTTTTCCCCATGTGTAACGTGTATACGAGCCAGTTTCCCTTAGAAAGTCCTCCACGAAAGGCATCCCTCCCTTTAGGCAGATAGCCCTCGTGTGCTTTGCCATAATTAAATACACCAACACCAAATAGACGCAGAGAATTGCCGATGCTGTTAACCTCAAATGTTTAAAACTGCTGACTATTGGTAGCTCGTTCCGTGCTCAATCCAAGGCGTTTTCGCGATTCTATGGCTCTATGGGATTTTTTTTTTTTTTTTTGTGATTTTCCAGATATTCACATGAATACTAACCCATTTTCCTTAGAACGTCCTCCATGAAAACAAAATAGGTCTTCCATGATTCCTTAGAAAGTCCTCCATGAAAACAAAATAGGTCTTCCATGATTCCTTAGAAAGTCCTCGCTTTTTCTTATTCAGATAGCCTACGTGTGCTTTACCAAATTCAAGTAACCAATACCTATGTTACCGCAGCTAACATAATGTATGAAGTAACGAAAAAACCAATAGACTAGGCATAAATATTTTTAACTTGAATGTATTTAAAATTTTGAAATTCATTGCAAAATGCCTTAAGAAAAAATAATGCGACTTAAAATAATTGTCTTTCTTGAAACTGTTTTCATAATGAATTAAAAACTTAATTACGACTAAAGGTTACCAACTAAAGAACTTCAGCCCAATCTAGACAGAAGGCTGTCTTGTTTCAGGATTCACGTGTTTTTCACGTGGATGAATCTTAACAGAAACGAAACTAGTTCAAACGCACATGGCAATTATTCCTGTCATTCTGAAACAAGTTCAAGCACCCATCGAATCTAAACAAAAACAACTCAAATGTTAATCAGATGTTATTCCTGATATTTCTAACACGTGCCCCACCCAGCGTAACGCGTTTCGTTGCTTCTGCGACCTTGAGGAAATTCATTTGAAGAGCATAAAAGCTTCTTCCTAGTTTTCGTTTCATTAACCGAGTTAGGAAATTGATAGAAAAAGTTCACAATGATCGCAAAGGTAAGTTAACATTTCAGTGTCTCCTTACAGGAAGTTATTCAGTGTCTCCTTACAGGAAGCAATTTTACGAGTTTGACGGTATTATTTCAATTTTAAAACAAAATCCCTTTAATTGTTAATAATTCTCAGCATTTTATTGAAATTAAATATATACTGATTTCTTTAAATTATTATTTGAAATAGTATTGTGTGTTGTAATTGATGAAAAATTGCAGCACAACCTCTGGATTAGTTGAGGCTTGTGTACTTGTTAAAATTAAGAATAAATGTTTATCGTAATTCAAGTAAATTATAAAAATATAAATTCTAATCAATAATAAAAATATAACACACTTCAAACATCATTAACCCGGCGGAAGTCGCCCCAACAAAAGTTGCTAGAGCGGGCGGCTGGGGTATCACATACCCCAATATTTAAAATACGATAAAAATAGTTTTATTTAGTTTTAAAGCTGTTTTTCTTGTTCTCGTGTATTATAAATACGTGAATAATAACTGGGTTTCAAAAAATTAATTTCCAAAATAATCTTAGAGTTAAAATTAAGATAAATGAAAATAATAAACATCATGCCTCTAAGTTTCATTGCATCTCTAATACACCACGCTTATTTTATTTCTTCACACTTTGAACGAAATACATTCATGTGTTCTTGGCACAAAATGTTTTCACATTTTAAACATTACATTCACGTTCTTCTGTTCTTGGCGCGAGGGCAAAAAATTTATAACATCTTTCATACTTAGTCGCTTCGAATTTCATGTATTCGTTTTAATTCTTCGTCGAATTTTCTGCTTTTGTTTTGCATACAGTACGTCAGTTTCTTGGTAAAGTATTAATCTCTGATCTTTGTTCAATACTTTTTCTTCATTAATTGTAATGCTAAGTCCTTCAAAGACAGACTTCTGTTTCTGGGTGGTGGATTAGCAGTTGAATGTAATTCAAGTATTTATAACAGCAACATTCTGTGTAGAAAAGAAAATTACCATTGGCCACCTCCTTGTTATTCTGGGAATTGAATAATTGGCTGACATTTTCATCCCCCATATCCACTGCTCCTTTAGTCATATTATAAAACATATAATTTCTGACGTTTTATTTTCTCCAATAGTATCATCTATAGTATGATCGTTATATAATGTTGAAAGCATAAGAACAGTTTTTACTTTTTTTAGGAATATCAGGAATTATTGTTTTATCTTTTTTGAAACCAAAGCAGTGTAAAACATATTCCTAGCTTCATCTTTAGTTTCCGAAATCCGATCTTCATCGCTTTCAAATATTTCTAATAAATCTCATATGCGTTGCATCTCCTATTCATAGAGAGTCATTCTTTTTATCATAATGCAGTTAGAAATTTTTAAGAATTTAATGTCAAGTACTTTAAAATTACTTGCGAGTAGAAATATTTACTGTTACACTCTAGAAATAAATTTCTGAACTAAATATTCAGTCAGAAAAACACTTACGCGGACTGGCGCGTGGGGTGTGTCATACCCCAGTTCGAACAAAATACCGATAAATCTTTTTCTGAAACACACAGGCAAAGAAAAAGCGGTTCTGAACGTCAAGCACAACTAGAAACTCAGCTACTGAAAGCAGCACAGAATTTCAGTTTCACAAGTTAGGAATATTCCACTTTTATGTAGGGTTGGGGCATGATACACCCCACGCGCTTTCCCGCGGGTTAATAGCATTTTAATACTTCTTCAAAAGTTATCAGTCAGTGTTATTTGCATCAAATACAATATATTTCTATGTAATGTTTCATGTTTGTTCTATAACTTTACAACAAACAGCAGTTATTAAAAAAAACGAATGTAAAGCAACGCAGGCATGTTTAGATCAAATGCTTACATATTTTTGTACTTCTAGTGATAATAAATTTGACAATAATTTAAAAGACATCCTGTTTTCAACATAAATAAAACTTAATGTTTAGCGAAAAATAACTACCTTTATCTCTTGTTAATTATAATTGCTGATAAAAATAACTACCTTTATCTCTTGTTAATTATTAGCCAAGTACGAATATATACTACATTACTTAGTTCTACATACAGTCTTTCAAACCTGTTGTTTTGCGTAGTTTCTCGTGAAAATATCATTAGTTTTGTTATGGAGATTAGTTTACTGATCTGAAATATAAAGTAATTCATGTTAGATATTTCAGGTTCAGTGTAATAATTATTTCATCAGTGTTAAAATAGCAAATTGTTAAAGATTATCAGTTCATGAAGTATTATTTTCAAAGAATTAGAATTTCAGGAACGATAATGTATGTGATGCATTTTTTTAATTAATCAAAGTTACAAAATGAACGCGGCAAAGCAACAAAAATTTGCTCAAGTGTAACTTAACTGGCTATACATTTTAAACAGTAATTAAATAAAGTCTTTAATACTGAAATTGAAACTTTAAAGTTATCCATTTCTATTTAAGAGTCAAAAGAAATTATCCAGAATTTACCTTATATAATACTAATTGCAGAAGGCATAGGAAGTAAACATAGAAAAGATTAAATTTTTGTGTCTATATTAAATAACAGCTAAGTTATCATTTGTTTCTCCTTTTGCTCAGACCTACCGTCGCTGAACAAAATCACTGACCACTGGTAATTTGATCCGGGGTTCATATCCCGTGAATGGGCTGGTAGCATGTACATTTTCGTGGTGTTTCTCATGTGTGACAGGTATACGAGCCATTTTCCCATAGAAAGGCCCACCAGCGGCCGAGTGGTGAAATCGCTGACCACTGATAGTTCGGTCCGGGGTTCGAATCTCAGCGAACGAACTGGCTACATGGGCGTTTTCGGGGTTTAACCCATGTATAACAACTATTCGAGCCAGTTTCCCTTAGACATTCCTTCACGAAGGCATCCCTCTCTTTTGACAGATAGCCCTCGAGGGCTTTGTCGAAATCAAACAAACCAGACCAAATCTAATGCAATGAGGAGGGAAGAAAGACTGCTTGGCACGTAACGAAAATTTCTGAATTTAATATATTTCTTCTATACTTGAATCTAATTTAATAAATTTAAGAATTATTTGCTTTCATTTGTATTAATAGTAACTGGAAAACTCCAAAGTACAATTTTTACAGGAATTAAATGTAAAAAACATATTTTAAATGCTAGTACAGAAATCATATATATGTATTGCCTTATCAGGACATGCAAAATATGTTTCTTTAAAATTAAAGCATGAAAAGAATGTAAAGCAAATTTTGCAAAACAAGTAAACCAAGAATGGAATGGACGTTTTTTGTTAAGGCAAAAAAATCTCCAGAAGTTTTTAACCTGTTAATTATTCCAAGCAAAATTCAAAGCAATATTTCAGATTTTATTTGCACTCTTTTTTTCTGATATTTTTATCAGAAAATCTGAAAACATTTTCTGATATGGTTTATTCCTGTTTCATATGGTTTAAATTTCTTTTAGTCGTTGAAGATAAAATGCATTTCACTGTATATAATTTCTGAAATAAAGCAGCACTTTCTAATACCAGTATGTTTGTGTTATTCCTGAGCAAATTGTTTTCATAAATAGCTTTTAGTTCAATTATGCGGTTTTTGAAAATTTTTGTCTTTACGTAAGTTTAAAATAACCCACATTAAAAGCAACTTTAATTTAGCAACTTTAATTTTAATTTAGCAACTTTAATTTAGCATTTAATTTTAATTTTAATTTAGCAACTTTAATTAATTTAGCAACTTTAATTTTAATTTTAACAACTTTAATTAATTTAGCAACTTTAATTTTAATTTTAACAACTTTAATTAATTTAGCAACTTTAATTTTCGCTATTGCGTACTTTAAGTAACTAATTTGTATATCCTTTCGTAAATCAATATCATTTAAATGTTATTATTGCTGAATAATAATAAAAAACTTCATTCGTTTAGATAAGTGTATTTTGCGCTGCACTTGCAGCAGTCAATGCCGCCGCCATTCTTTCTGCTCCTATCATCAGCACGGGCATCAGCAGCAGCTCAAGACAACAAGATGTAAGTATACATAATATGGCAAAGAAATTAAATTCATATATATATGCAGAAAATGAAAAAATACAAAATAATTAATACACAGAAAATTCAAACTAATTGACTTGTTTTAAAATCATCAGTTTGAGTTTCTCTGTAAAAAGAAAGAGCATTATATTCTTAAAATTATTCACATATCACGTGCATGTAAGTTACTATCCTTAGTTAAAAAATACCGAAAATGTTGTTTCTCCATAGCTGATTTCTCAATATGTTGTTTTTTAACGGCTTTTTAATTCACAATCTATTTCCTTTAATTTTCTATTTATTTTGATCATCGAAAAGCGTAACAATTGAGTTTTCGAAGAAAAACACATTCTTATTAGACCAAAGAGCAATTTGCCCAGAATGGCTATTAATTTCATTTTGGCATTCTGCGTCAAACGGCATTTCACTTTTCAAATTGTTGCCACCAAATATTAGAGCCCTGTGTAATATTTAAAGGAATTAAATTATGAAGAATCTGCATGAATGTATGTGTGTTTCTCGCACAGTGAAAGTACAACGGTACCTAGAGACATCAAATTTTGAATAACGTAGTCCTCCACTCGAATATGGGCATCTGGAAGCCCTAATTTGGAATTTATTTTATTACCTATTTTATATCTTGTAAAACTTTAATGAATTTTTGATTAACGAACTCAACGATTTCAAAACGAACAGTGACAACACTGTACGAAGAAACAAATTTTTATCTCCAGTGCGCGAGACTGCATATCAGAAATTTTAAAGATATGCTCAATTTAAAAGCATTTTGCGATATTGCTCTTGAAATGAATTTTATGGTTTAAGTGCGAAGAACATGATATTTAATAAATAAAGGTAACACACAAAATGTTGAAAAAACGCCCCTTTCGAAGTAATTTAAAACCAGAAAACTTTTAGATTTTCTTTTCTTTTTAAAGATATTATATTTTGTTTAGTATTATTTGTCATAAAAACAGAATTTTTTGACTAATAAATATACTGACAACAAACAGTAATTTAGGTTCAAACACCACGCCAAAAAAGTTATTATTGGAGAATTCAAACAGCAAGAATCAGCGTTTTATTAGTAAATTTTCCAGGACTAGTTTCGATGGTTTAATTGGAAATTTTATTAATATAACGCTGATTCTTTGACATCTACAATAACAAACAACAACTTGTATGAGCAATGATAAGCTCATTTAACACCTCGCCAAAATAAGTACGTAACTGTATTTAAATCGAATCTTTGAAATTCAAGAATATGATATTAAGTAGTATGAGAACAAAAAGATTAAATTACAGATTAATGCACTTTTTTATTTAGGCTGTTGGAAATTATGCCTTTGGTTATGACATTGCCAATGGTTTGGGTGCCACCAACTCTCGGGCTGAAATGGGAGATGCTCTTGGAAACAAGAAGGGAGCCTATACCATAACTGATATCGATGGCCGAGCTCGCAGAGTGGATTACGTCGCAGACGCCTTAGGCTTCAGAGCTTCCGTCAAGACAAATGAACCTGGTACCGCTCTTAGTGCTCCTGCTGCTGCCATGATAGCAAGTCCCTATGCTCCACCCGTTGCTCCCGTCGCTCCTGCAGTAGCTGCTGCTCCGGTCTTAACTGCACCAGCCCTAACAGCTGCAACTCCTGTTGCTGCTTACAGCAGCGTCATTGGACATAATACTGCTATTGGAATTCCCACTGGACTTGGACTTTGGGGAAGTGGAATTGGAAAAACCATCTTGTTATAAATGTAAATGAATCTTAGCTAAATAACTTACTAGTTTAGAAGAAAAAATAAAATCAGCATTTCTTTATATTACTGCAATTTGTTTATTAATCCAAATACCCATTTTTATCTACCAATTAAATACTTCTAAAAATTCAGGATTCGATTTCGTTGTCAAGATAGGTTCGCAAATTCGGTTCATTTTCATAATCGATTAAATAAGACTGTTTTAATGAAATTTATAAGATATCTCTTGAAGAGAGATAATGTAAAATTTTGATCATGAATTTGACCAAAATTTCAAAGTTTTATATTAATCCTTTTCTATACCACTGTAAATTAACGAGAATTCCCTCTGCACAAGAATTCGAATTAGGGTAATAAATGTTTTATCTTATTTTTACCTCAGTTTAAGCTTTTAAAATTTAAGTGACTTAGATTTTAAATGTCAAATTTCTTAAATTACGAAGGCGCCATTAGATTTATTTGCACAATTCGTGATAAGTGATAAGATTCGTGATATTCTTAAATTTTGTAACTCGTATTGAAATTTGCTTTTCGTTATAATTTTTGATATTTTGAAGTTTAAACCTACCGTTTGGTGTTCTTGTACACATGCATTCATAAATATACTATATTCAAATGTTTAATTTGTTTTTTTTTTAAATAAATGTTTAAAATTTTTGAAATTTCAGCTTTCTTTCTTAAATTACAAAGGCAGTTCAATCTTAATTTAGTGCTTGCGCCTGCAACTGGTGATATGGTTGTGATATGTTAACTCCGAAAAAGGTGATATTATTGGTTAAATAAATATTGCTTTTTAAATCCAGAAACCTAAATTAAAATAAAGATATAAATATGCAGTAAAACCTAAAAATTATCTAAGCGCATCCATAACAAAATGGTTCATGAAAATATTCATCATTATAAAATGTTTCATGTTTGCTTAAAAACTAAAACGATGAATATTTTAAAAATTAATTTAAACATTATATATCGTGTCAGTCCATAAGTTAGTGCGCATTAAGAGTATGCATGGAATTCACTATGACGTATTTACTAAAACAATACAATTTTGAACCTGTTGAAACATATTATTCAGTTCATCACCAACTTACGTAAATATCGAACGCATTTTAGTACCCATAGAACATGAATATAGATAATCATTACAAACGTGCTGTGTGATACAGTTTTTATTTTCGTGTGGTGAATCTGCCAGGTTTGCAGCTATAAAAATTAATAGTGTACGTAGTGAACACACTATTAGTGTAAGGACTGCCCAGATATGGTTTAAAAAATTTAAACTTGGAAAAAGCAGCACTGATGATGAACGCCATTCAGGACATTTTGAACTGTTAGAACCAAATCAAACAATCCATTCAGAAGTTTATAATGAACAACTTTGCAGTCTAAACTCAGAATGGATGAAAAGACGCCCACGATTGGTGAATATCGAGAAAGTGTTGTTTCATCATGATAACGCTAGACCGCATACGGCTCAAACAACGCTGCAAAAAATGAGTGAATTTAATCGGGAGCTTTGGCCATATCCTGCTTACTCCCCAGATATTGCCCCATGTGATTTTCACTTATTTCTTGCCTTACAAAATATTTTACTGGGAAAATCATTAAATTATAAACAGGATGTACACAATAAACTTTCAAGCTTTTTTGCATCAAAACCAGTCTTTCTACAGCAATGGCCTAAAAAAGCTGCCTGTTAAGATAGCGAGACATTGTAGATAGTGGAGGAAAATATATAATTGATTAAAATGTTAAATTGTGTTGTGTTTTTTTATATTATTTAAAAATTTACCAAACAATGCGCACGAATTTATGAACTGACCTAATAGTTAGCTCTCAGAACAGACACTTGACATATATTGTCTTTTGTTTCAACGATTCACCTCTTAAAACTTCTGTAATAATTTCATACAAAGCTCCAAATAATCCATCTTTTATTTTATATATCTTTCGAGAAATTGGATTGGATATGTTTTAGAAAAATACGTGATATTTTCTCTTGACTGATTCTTGCATCATTGTACCTTAAATGTTTACGAAGAAAAACATTATTTCTGTTCAAACCCTAAAACATTAATTTTAAAAATTACATAAATTTCAATGAAGTATCTGCAACAAAAGACATTTTAGTGCTATAATACAATAAGTCCTCCTAAACACATATTTCAAGGGACCGAAAAATCAAAATTTCATGTTAAAAAATTCGTGTGAACTGGGGACTCAAATGTTATTTTCGGAATAAATTTTTCTATACATTAACCATTTACAGTATATAGTTACATAAGCACTACAATATACTCGTACTATGCATGTCGTCAAGATATCTCTATAGTTTTACATTAATTACTGTAATGTAACTTGAAAAAATGCACTCAAAATCACGATTTTCACGGCCAGCGGTATTCATGGCTTCCGTGAAATTAGGATGTTGCAGTGAAACACTCTACAGTGTCCAAGGTGTGTGACATTTTTCTGGCGGGTGAGCGAAGTCATATTACCCTCCTCACTTTCTTCTGATGACTTTTCAAACCTGTCAGACACAACTGCCTGTGCATTAGATTTCATTGCAGCACATATGGCAACATCGCCTTTTGCATTAACTCCAAAAACTCATCATTGACGCAATGGTCTTTACTGTCAAACAAAGTTATTCAAGCTCACTATGCTTAAAGAACACAGTGCAATCGTGATGTTTTCAATTATACTGAAAAGAAAATTTCTGAACGCAGTCCTGACAGGAAAACACCAGTGAATTGCACTTGGGAGAAGAGGCACATAAACCTGGCTTTATTTAAGTGCCTGACATAGTTACTCGCCCCAACCTCTAGAAGCTATACAAGAAGGCATACCCAGGGGGATTTATATGTTCACGCAGTCTGTGTTTATGTACCCAAAGGTGGACGGCCACGAATTCACCAACAAGGAGAATAAAATGCAACGTAGTCCTAGTGCTGAGCAAAGGAAACAAACTCTCAAAGCCAATCTTCCGTAATCTAACGATCTAACAATCCCACAGCCAAAGGGACAGACAACACAGTACCGTATGTCCCTGCCTAGCTCGAACCTACAACCGAATAAATGGTGGTTCTGGTCCTGTGAAGACTGATTTTATACCCCCTGATCGAGATTGCCTAAGTACAGATCCTACCCGGTAGCTTCAGTGGTTTTACCGGCGTCAACACCCCCGAGGAGGAACAGAAGACAACAGGAAAAAAATTTGAAAAATTTTGAAACCTCATGTTAAATAATAAAATCTAACGATTAAACGGTCTAAAACATAAATAGTACTTCTATTAACCGAAATTCGTATTAACCGATAAAAACATCCTTAAAAGGTCCTATTTTTCGCTACCGTTGCAGAAATTCTCTTCATGTTAACCGACTGTTTGCCTTAAGCGAATTAAGGCGTGGTTACTGTATAAATAAATTTTCAGTTTGTTTTAGTGTCAAATGAAAATAAGCATTCTAACATGAACTTCAATCACAATCCAAGATATTGTAGTTTAATCAATTTCAAGTGTCTGGCCTAACAAGAAGGATGACCACAGAGATGGCTTTGTTAGGGAAACTAGCTAATATTTAGTTTAGAAGTGTCTAAATAAATATGCTAAAAATACTGTACTAAAAGATGTTTAATATTTAAGCAATATTAAAGAAACGTAATAAGAAGCTTTAAGCCTGATTGCAATAGGAATGAAAAATGCTTTTCTTACGTTATTTTGTTAATAAAATTATATGTTTGTGTCATTGTATGTGCTAAACATTTCAATATAATTCCCAGAGCCATGTGCATAATCTGACTTTTACTAACTAACTATGAGGAGATTAGCATACCAAATGTCATTAAATTACTTTACCTTTAACCTTGGACTCAATAAATAGCTACAATTATGACATTTAATAGATACATTTGCTTTTAGTTATGTAATACTCATAATATATAGGAGCATGAATTGTTAATTGTAACTTTTTAAATTTTTATACTATTAAATATTTTAAAAAAGAACTTATGTAATTTGACATAGAAAATAAATGTAGTTTAGCTTATACTCTTTTTCTTCAAAATGAGAAATAAGAAACTGATTTTTTTTTAAATAGCATAATTTTCCAACTACTTATTCTTTGTTTCTATGATCTTTTTTTTTTTTTTTTTTTTTAACTTTATCTTAAACACAACAGGAACATTCACACTATAAAACACAATTTTCATGAATAATTGAACTTGATTTCATTTTCATAAAATTTATTCTTTTATTCTGGTATTTGCTTGCTTTAACGTTTTACAGAATAAATTTCATTTAATAATATTAATTCTTGCTTTCATTTATCTTGCAGTGAAGCTTCAAAAGTCTCTTTGTACCCTCGAAGATTGATCTTGCTATTATCTGCAAAAAATGTAAAATGGAATTGTTTATATCATCCTGCAAAAACGTTTTTTGATATATTAAAACAATTTTCATGAAAATTATTTATAGTGTATTAAAGTAATTAAAAATGTAAAATATTTAGAATAATTCTTTAGATAGCAAACAATTTTTTATTTCATTCTTGGGTAAACTTGTTTCCTTAAGCATCAATACTGTCTGAATAATTATCATCTATAGTTATTTTTTATATAATATACTGCTCATAAAAATTTCCTGTACCAAACTGTAGAGTCATCAGATTTTAGAAGCGAAACACGGGTAAAATATTCAATTCTCGCGCCGGGTTTTTAACTTCGTACCTATCGATTGCTAGTTGAATGTGCTTGCAATTTTACCACGAAGGTAGGCGGTAAGAAGTGAGATAATATCGCATGTTCTCTCCCACTTGAGGACGATTGAGGAGGCGAGAATCCAATCGCCAAATCCTCGTTGTTATCAATAATCCACAAGATTTTAGGCCCGACTGAGTTATACTGATTTTCTAGAGCTCGGAATTATGAGAAATGCGGAGAGCTCTTATGAGGAATCTTACTTCAAAGCCCCCGACTGCTTATCGCACATGCTTCTACTAACATCTGAAAAGGAGAGAGAGAATACCTTACAAAGCAACTTGTACATTCATTGGGTCTTTTTGAAGCAGGAGAAGTAAAAAATGTGCAATGCTGTCACTGAAACTCAAACCGTGGACCATCCAAATCATATCCTTCCGGTGAAGAATTATCGTCCACCACCTTTTAATTCTGGGGCCACTTGTAGGGTCTTTAGGATTTTTGAAGCCTGAGGAGTGACAAACATGCAATGCCTTCGCTGGGGATCGATACATGGACCCTGGACCTCTGGATACACGTCGAGGTCGAGTTTGATTCCAACTACAACACAAAGGCATGCGGAAAGAAAGGAGAAAGTACTTTATAAAACATATAAAGGACTTTTCTTTCTAATACGATTTCGTAAGTCTTTTACGTTTCTGTACTGTGAGGCGTATATACAGTGGATGGACAAAAATATGGAAACACCTTGTGAAATGCATGTTTGAAAAGAAAGATGGATTTTAATGAAATATGTAGGTGGTGCTGGTGTTTTTGACTACTGACGCACCTATACAACTTCGTAAATGTGCTAAACAGTTCAGTTGTTGTCGGAGTACTGTTATGTGAGGTTGTCATTGCTTTATGTCAGAGTTAACAGACTTCGAACGTGGGCAAAATGTTGGAGCACGTATGATAGGGGCATCCGTAAGCAAGGTAGCCGAGGTGTTTAGTGTTTCAAGAGGTACTGTATCGAAGATTTATTCCGCATATTTGAAAAGCGGAAAAACATCATCTGCTAAATCACAGCGCGGACGAAAGTGTGTCCTGAGTGATCGTGACAGACGATCATTAAGAGCAATTGTGACGAAAAATAAGAAGACCACAGCTGCAAAAGTTACTGCTGAAATGAATGCTGTGTTACCGAACCCTGTGAGTACCAAAACAATTAGAAGGGAGCTTCATAAACAGGGAATTACTGGCCGTGCTGCAATTGAGAAGCCACTCATCAGTGATGCTAATGCCTGTAACAGGAAAAGGTGGTGTTTAAGTCATAAACCCTGGACTATAGAGCAGTGGAAGCAAGTAATATGGTCTGACGAGTCTTCTTGCACATTGTTTCCCACTTCTGGCCGAGTTTACGTCTGGAGAACGCCATCTAAAGCCTATAATACAGACTGCTTGTTGCCAAGAGTGAAACATGGTGGGGTTTCTGTTATGGTTTGGGCAGCCATATCGTGGTTCTCTGCTATCCCCATGATAACTGTGTCAGGGCACATGACTGCCAAGACTTATGTGAACATTTTGGCCGATCAAGTTCATCCCATGGTACAAACTTTGTTCCCCGATAGTGATGATGGCTTCCAAGACGACAAAGCCCCTGTTCACACAGCTCATATTGTCCAGGACTGGTTTTCTGAGCACGAGGATGAGTTGTCCCATCTCCCCTGGCCACCACAGTCACCAGACCTGAATATTATCGAACCTTTGTGGTCTACATTGGAACCGAAAGTGCGTTCTCGTTATTCACCGCCAACATCGTTATCTGAACTTGCCACCGTTTTGCAGGAAGAATTGTATAATATTCCCTTGGCAAACATACAGGAACTGTATTTATCCATTCCGAGAAGACTGCAAGCTGTTTTGGATGCCAACGGGTTTCCTACACCATATTAAGCAAATAAACATGTTTTTTTAAAGGTGTTTCCATATTTTTGTCCAACCCCTGTAAATGCTCAGTATATAATTTCTAGATATGGGACATTCCAACGCTCGAGCCCTTGAATGTGGAAAAATATTTGAGATTAGAAAACTCGAATATTCGAGTCTTTTTCTCAGTTCAAATCTTCTGAAGTCTTGCTTAAAAACTTCCAACTAATTTAATTTATACATTAAAGAGATTCGATTTACTGGAGTACCAATAGAATATAAGAATTTAATTTAAAAAAAAAATAAGAACACTATTGTTGAAATTTAGTGGTAACTAGGTTATCAGTATCAATTGCATGGTGCCTTTTAGTGACTGTCTGCTATATTATTTTATAAACTGTATATATAAAAAGGTTTTGATTTTTATTTATTTTTTAGAATAAATTTAGTATTCTAAGATCAATGGTTATCTGTTGAAATAATAATTTCCACTCTATACTTCGGATGGATTACATATTCTGATAAAAATTTAAAACACATGTAAAACAGACATTTGTCAACCTGTAGACATTTGTAAAATATTTGAAGATCGAAATCATGTTTAGTCACATTATGTTGATAAAATGAATTTAAATATTCAAAAGTCCTAATTATATACTTCATTTATTAAATTTCATATGTATCTTCTTACTAAATACAGATGTATTTTTAAAAATTGTACACTTAAATTTAAATGAATTTTTTATTAAATACAGATTTTAGATTTTGCTTGAATTAAGAGCTTTTAGTATTAAATAAAGTTTTCTTGTCTTGAAAGGTCCGAATTATTGCAGCACATTTAAAGATGGAAATTCCAGAAAGTTTAGGATGAATTCATCTCATTTTTGATTTTTTCTTTCATCACTGGTATCGAATTGCCCTTTTTCGAGTTCAAATGTATTTGGATATATTTGGACTATCACAATGCCATTCAATTTCTTTAGATGTCGTTTATCTGTTTATTTACCTGTATTGAAATTTATGTTGGTTTTGAAACAAGCGCTTTATTAAATCTTACTCGTGCACTAGAAAAAGAAACAGCTTTTTCTAGTGAAACTTCATAGTAAATTGTACATTTTTTGCTTTAAAAATGATTGAATTATGTTGTTTTTATCTTCCGGTTAAGGGTTTTATGCCTTTAGTAAATCTGTATACAATATTTTTAGAATTATCAACAATTTTAAAATTGTTTAAGTGCCGCTAAGCCTTTTTGATGGCGGACATTGCTCTTGTTTACATTTAAAACAGCAGACTAGTGGATTTGTTGCCAATCTAGAGAAACTTAGCTTCGCAACAACAAAGATAACGCCTTCATTTATTATTTAAATCATGCTTAATCCTTTCTGGAATTTTTTCGAGGAAATAAGCGTTTAAGATTTACTTCGTAATTTGTATTACAGATATTCTGAATTTTTATGTATTTTTGCCTTCTCGCAAAGTGAGAATTGAATTAATTGAATGAGAAATACTCAATCGTCTGTGAAAAACTGTTTCTTTTTTGTTTTGATTGCTTAATTTCTTTTATACATCATTCTAGCTTTATTATAGTATTTGAATAGAACATGTGGCAACGATTAAATTCTTTAAATGATAAAAATTTTGTGCAATTTGAGTTATAATATGAACGAAATATAATACTGTTAAGTGAATCTAGCGCCAGAGTGTCGCTATGGTAAGCAAATACTAGAGTGAATTTTAAAGAATGCATTTATTTCATTGTGGTTTATGCGAGTAGATTTAATTCAATCCAATAAGTTTAAATGAAATGCAAGAAAAAATGCGTATAATTCAATATTCCGTACAAGGAAGTCATGTGGTGTACACATCAGATTTTTTTAAACTGGAATGAGCAAACGATTTATGGCATTCCGATTAATGAGAGTACGTTAAGGAAATATGCAATTCTTGATATGGAATAACAACGCATTTCAAATCTCAAAATGGGAATCGAAGCCTTCCTGCAATTATCTATAATGCAAATGTAGATTATCACTTTGAAGTCTAATCAAGGAATATAATACACTAAAATGGCGAGATATTTCGTTTGAATGTCAGAAAGATGCTTAAGATATTTATGATTCATGCATTTTATTAGGTTATTTAATTTAATGTCATTAAACAATGATGTAACTATCATTTAGTGAGTTTATTGAGTATAAGAACCATCAAACATCCTTCTGATAAATTAATAAAAAAATTACACCACAAACTAGAAATTACGAATGTATGATAAGTAGCATACATCGCAAGTTTAACTTCCGAATTAGATAACTTTTTTCTACAACACGGTTCTCAGTTTGCTTGCATATTTACTTTTTTCAATAAGAAAGGATTCAAGAGTTTTCGTACGTAAATAAATACAATTCTAATCTTTAATAGCAAAGACAACCTTTTCACATGTTGTATCTGAATAAGGTAAATTTTGTTATGCTCTTAAAAAGGGCTTCGGAAGTTCCGAAACCGAAATTGGAAGGCTATCTTCAATTTAATTAATTTATAGCATTTGGCTTTTATAGCATCCATTTCATTTCTTTTATGAAGAAATTTAATATTTCTTTCGATTTCTTCAGAAATTTTAAACTTAATTTGATCTCGAATTTTGAATTAGTCTTTGAGAAAATACATGCCTTATTTTTTACAACTACGTACAATTGACAACACGTTTTTGCTAATGCAAATTCATGATTCACAGATAATTTAGATGCTTTATTGCAAAGAAATTATGTTGGTAATTTTAGACTACTATTCTGAGGCGACATAATTCACGAACTTAAATATCACAACTCGCAAGAAACTTCGCCATAAAAACAACCAAACGGAACATACAGGTAAACAAACCCTTCACTGCAGGTGGGTTGGAAAGGCAAGGACCAGAATTTACTTTACTACAATTGGTTAATCTTTAAAATTAACAAGAGCATCAGCTTACGTGATAAGTGGTGTCATGAACCTTTTGCCAGTCGTCGGAGGATTATGTTGATTCCATTTTACTTATCATTTTCCCTCAGTGAAACCCGTCGTTTTTCGGCACTTTCCTTAGAAACTGAGCAGAAACCGTGCTATTGGTATTAGCTCCAATATCGAATATCTAAAATATCGAATATCTATGTTTCTTTTAATTTGACTTGAAAACATTTCAGGTCAGAAACCAGAAAAGATAATTTGATTTGAAACAATAAAATCAGAAAAGCATTTTCTGATTTTAATCGCTTACTTTGAAAATGACAAACCCTATAATAATTTCATCTCCTTCAATAATTGGCGTAGCATTATGAAGTACTGCTGCCTGATTATGCATCAACTATAACCATACGATTACATATGTCTATGGACGAAAAAACTAAACTTATACGCAGAATAATATTTTTTTAATTCTTTCACTAGCTGGCAACTATTTGCTTGTTTCGCTCATCAAGCACCACAAATGCCAATTCTGCATAATGGCAAAATTTCCTAAAACAGGCGCCACCTTAACCTTAAACGGTTATAACTTTACTTTCTAAATTATTTCTCTAATTCTTAAGGTAATCAAAAATTTATTTCAGGATTTTTCTCTAAGAAGAGACAGAAAGGCGTATGAGTTTCATATTAATATTGTAATAAAAAGATAAACGAAAATAAAACTAGCGAAAATAACTCTTTCCTTATTATTTGAGGCATCCACAAATATTGCTACAAAGTTAAACAGAATTTTTAAAGCTTTAAAATTTGTGCTCTTGCACAAATTGAAAATTTAGTTACAGACGCCCCCCCCCCTTTTTTTCGGAAGAGTAGGTAATAATAACTTTAACAATGTAAGATACTTACATTATCAACTCAGATATGTTATTCGTTGGTATGAATACTTCAACAGCTTGCAGTCGCTAATTTAGATAAAAAAATGCAGGCTCAAATTTAGATCCAAATCATCTCAGCAATCATTAATTTTAATTTTAAGAAAGTATAACTCTGTTGAAAAAGCTGCAACTAATGATGCTCCTTTGTAGTTATCCGAAGAAACATATCTCTAGATGACATTTTTTACTTTCGACTCCAAAGAGAAGTCGCTGTTATGAATATCATAATTGATTTTTCGATGCATTCTTTTCTTGTATTCACATAATAAATATTATGAGCATAAAATAACTTGGATTGTGTCCCAAATAATTGTCTTAAGTGCACAAGTTTGCCTTAACTATTTAGATGTGAACACTCTTATTTTGCGCATTCTTTATTATACGCATTTTCTTCAAATCTGTTTGCTATGGAAAAAAATATATTTAAAAATAAATACATAAACTTGTGACAACGCTTGTTGACTATACTGCCATGCTAATTAAACAGAGCTCTTAAGTGTCTTAAGCATTTAAGAGATCAATTTAATAGAAATCATATCAAATTCTGAAAGTTTTAATTACCCATATATGGACATGTCAGAGTTGTATCCACATAATATCTCTTTTTCTTGTCATTTCTGAAAGCACCAGGTGAATATTTATCAAAATCAAGTCCCATAATGGCACATTTTTGGCCTTGTCTCCCACAGCTGCTGCATTTTCCACTCACGAAATCTTCGTAATTATCGCATTCAACTCCAACAAACTGATTACCCTTGGGATTAATCGATACTTTGAAATACTGCAGGCACTGGAGGTGAGAACAAATTTGTGGAAGCAGACTTGCAATAGCTGGAAAATGAATAAATAAATACTTATAAATATAAATAAAATGTTTAATAATTCTTGCTGAAAATCGTGTACGCAAGAAAAAAGGTGATGAAAATCTCAGAAACGCTTGAAATATTCATATTTTAATGAATTTGTAATAGAGCCAAAATTCATAACACCATGCGGACGGAGTTTAAGAATCTTTATCCGGCTTCATCCCATGGTGATCGTCCTTTGTAAGAATTTCTTTGTAAGTTCAAGGACAGAGGGAAAACTTTGGCAATACATTTTAGGTGTTTGTTGTGCAGTTTCTAAACGTTCTGGAAATGTCTAACAGGAATGATTTTTATGCGGAACTCAGTGTCAGTTGTATTTTATTCGTGACATTAATGGACATCATAAAGTGCTACGGTGGTAACAGTGGCACAGCAGGCTTTGGGCATCTGGGTGAAGAAACGCCCCTAACTACCAGTGCTCTCCATATCGTTAGACAGTTTATTAACCTTTTCTTTGATATCTCTGACGTGAGGCAGCCGTAATGCTCCGCCGTCTATTTTCATAGGCATGTTATAAAAATTTCTTTGGATTTCTATATACTTTCTACGCAGATTTATGCGTGGCGTGTGCCCAAGACTGTATTTTGGGCTAGTGAGCATTCCTTTTGTTTCTGGTCTTGAAACAGAAAGCTTATACTCCTTGACTCAGCGAACCATGCTAACTAATACCTTTTGGCCATTTGTCTCACATATAGTTCAACGGTGCATCTTATTTAAAAAGTAAGAATTATTTCTGCGTTAGCAAACAGGTTGAGTAAAGGATCTACTCGTATTACCCTTCGGTAAACTAAGAACTACTTCATTTTATTCAGATCAAACAATAATGTGTAAATTAAATCATGAATGGTAGCGTAATGCTCCATGCTTTCCGGTATGTCTTTATAGAAAGCAGTTTTCTTTTGAATGTGGTTGAACAACGATCGTACAGATATTTCACAAATTGTTGCTGAACAATTTTACTACAGAAAGTAAGAAGATGGTAACATGGTCTGTGTTGCTCTTACATCTGTTTTAATTGTATATCCTGCCTACCTTTTATCCGAGAAGTTTAACGCAGGTGCCCAATTAGATTATGTCATACCTGCTTTAATGTGACTGTATTCTTGATTGTCGTATGATCAACGCCTCATAATACGTAGAAAAAAATTTGGTCTCAAATTCCAATGACATGTGTGATGGCAAGTTCTCACCTTTTTTCAATCCGAATTCCTTTTCGACAGAGGCAACGGACGTTTGCAACAGAAACTATAAATAGATCGGGTTGAAAGTCACTCCCTCGCTTCACCTTATATTGTGTTCTGCGGAAGAGAGAATGAGATCTGCAAAGACAAGTCGGTAATTTTCCTCTTCTTGCTTCGTCATGAAATTCTTCTTTCGTGCCTGTGGTAAGACACGATAATACTGTTAGAATACACAGTTATTTCTCTTCTTAATTTACTCCTATGGTCTACTGATACGAAGCCAGACGATATTAATTAGCGCATGTTTTGTCTCCCGATCAAGAGTTTTCTTACAGGGGCCATGCTGTCAAGCCATGTCGGCGGATATTTCCTCGTGCTACTACAGGTGACCATATCCTTCATAGCTACAAGAGAATGAATAGCTAGATAATTTTCGCTCTCTCATCATGTTCTAAATTCTCTTGCTAACATAGCATCGAAACATTAGGTGCGTATTTAGTGATGTAATCAAGTTTCTCATTTTGACTTTATGTGTGTTGCTCGGGGATAAATTCGCGAAAGCCATTGTGACCGAAATTAAGATTTCTTGTAATGTCAATATTTCTGCCGCAGTTCTAGAATTGAAGTAAAACTAGTTTTTCACAGTTAAAATTTGTATTGAGCGTGTTTTGGTACTATACATGGGTAATTCCATTTCATTTATTCATCTCAACATATAAACGTTTGGCACCATATTACTTTATCTATAACAACATGGCCATCCATCTCTTTAATTTCCATGAATTATACTCGTATCCTCTATCCAAGTCCTCATCCTTACAATCCGTAGGTGCTTATGCAACCACAGTTTACCATAGCAAGTCTTTACTTTTGACGAATTAATTAGAGGAATAAAGTTGCATGCATCATGTATTACAATTCAATCAAGTTCTGTGTAGTATTTTGATATCAATGACACAACAATCGTGTTTGTACTTGTACGAAAGCATGTCTTCAGCAAAGTATGCGATAGAGACTAGAATTGAATGTCTGTTTTAATTTTATGCAGATGAAAAAGCCTCTTTTCAGTCCCCCTCTTATATAAGACCTTTTGTGGCATTTTTTTATGTTGAGAAAGTGTTACAACAACTTATACATAGAGAGATATAAGTTTAAAGTCGCTAGATGTCTAACTTGGTGAAACTTCAGATCCATCGATGATTTTACATTCTAAAAATGAAATCGTGGGGTAAACTTCGAATGGGAAGATTGCCAAAATTTGCAATATGAAAAAACTGAAAAACGAAACTTTATGCAAAGAGCATGAAGTGATAACTTTTGCATAAACAACTCTAGAGCAATAAATGTTTGCATCTATGCAAGATAATTATCTTATTATTTATTTTTTGCTACTCTTAGGTGAATGAATCACATACGTATTTGAATTACCTTAATAGTATTAAATCGTGCACATATCGTTCACATCATGCCCAAGGGTATTTTCATGCGGAATTTCACCAAGATCAACAGATATGTTCTGAACGCATCCAAGTTTTGTCAAAAAGAGCTCTTACAAATTATCTCAGTTTCCACTGACATCTAGTGCACAAGCGCACTCTGATAATCCTATACGACAGAAGCATGACTTGTATACATGCACGCAGAAAACAAAATTGCTTTTTAACATGGTTTTTATGTATAATTGAGGCTGTTAATATAATTATGATATTACATAAATTCTTTATCTAATCCTAAACGATCACTTGGTAGCACGTCATTCAACTTGTAAACAAAATTATGATAAATAGTTATGCATTTCTTCATGAATTCCGGCTTTACGAATGCGATAGCGAGCGAGCTATTTCTTATAGCCAAATACTTCTTTAAATGAGCAGTTTTCTGCATGCAATGTAACACGCAGATATGTGTGTGTAAAAATAAGTTTGAAATATTTACATAATTTTATAAAAGAATTAACTCACCATATTTGAAATCTCCTTTTATAATGGATTCCAATAGATAAGGATAACAACTATACTGCCTGCGTCCATCATTCATATAAAAATTGTAGTCTCCGGCATCGTATGTTATTGCCACTGCAAAAATTAAAATCAATTAAGTAACAGACGGGTGATAAGATTGAACTCAATACGCAAACTATGAAGGAATTTTGAATAATAATTGTACATGAGAAAACATATAACGTTTGTGTTATTGCCTATAGAAATACACAGCGAAAATTTTGTAAACTTCTTTTTGAGTGTATGAAAGATATTTTGCCGTAGATTACCAGATTCGTACATATTTTTATAAACAATTTAGATGCTGATAACATTCGTTTCTCCTAGAAGGATATCATGCGTAATTTTAAGCAGAAATTTAGATTAAAGAAATGTGCTGACCATAAACTAAAGAATATTTTCAAGAAAATCATTGAGAATTATACTTTAAAAGTACCTGAGTCTTATTGTATGGAGGGGTTCGAATGGGAATTCGAAACAATAATACAGTAAGGGGATATATAATTTTGTTTATAGATAGATGACTTTAGTGCAGTTACATGTGAAATTGTTGTATTTTTCTGTGTAATGTAATGCGAAAAATCTTAAGGGAGAAGCTATGCCGTAAAAGTAAGAATATAGGGTAAGTACGTTTAACATCGAGTAAATGGGTATCTCAGTAATATGGCGAGATATCGCCAAGCTGACAAGCTGGATGTTTTTGACGACTTATTTTATCCTCAAATTTGTCGAGATACCGCCAAAAATTACCAAACTTGATGACCATTTAGCGATATTTAATCCACTCCCTGTATCACTGTAATATGTATTGAAATTGAATAAAGGTACCTGACCACTATGTTAGCTGTAACCGTAATTCCACCTTCGTATTGTTTTCTAGTAATTTTGAGAAGCAGAAAGTACTAGAAATATCTCTTCGGTCGGTTTAAAAAACTATATAAGGCCGAAAAGAGAGCATCTTCTCTTAGTTGCTTAGTTGTTGTTGAACTTAGTTGTTTAGTTGCTGTTGTTTAGTTTATGTAGATTGAATTAGCTTTCTGTTTAGATGCGTTTTGCATTGCGTTGTATTTAACGTTCTTGATAGTTTGAAATTTAACTACTGATCGTAGTGTGATACTATGGAAAATTCCACAGCTCTGAAATACTTCTTTTGATAAAAATTCATTTTATTTTGACCCGTGTGCATTCAGTCTATTACGAACCCGTACCCACGTAACAATATTTAGTGCTAACCACGTTTCGTGTAAAAAAGATGTAAGCCTTTTATGTTTCAGGTCATTAGCTTTAATTTCTAATTTTAAGATTGTCAGTGTACTGTGTAAGTCAGTTACTATGTAAATCACTGTAGGAGTCAATGTACATACTTAGCGCCGAGTTACTTATTTCTCTGGCACTTACTCCTTAGTTCTGTAGTCAATGTAAGTACTCACTGATTTTCGTACTCCTGATGCTAGATACTCTGTATCTAAACTAAGCTGTTATTTACATTAATCCAGTTAAATAAGAACTTCTATTTGTTTGTGATAAACTTACAGTTTGGTACACGGTTCAGCATCGCAGTGAACGACTTCCACAATTTCCGCATCAGTTGGATCCAATCTTCTGTCTATTGAAAGGCTTTCGTCTGCATATGAAGGTGCAGCTGGATCTAGCCCTGCAAATAATTAATACAAAGTTCATTAAATATTATTTATTTATAAGGAAAGAAATCAGACAAAATCAAGCCTTTAACTTTCCCATTTTTCATTTGAAGAGAAACACCAATAAAAATACAAAATTACAACAAGGTAAAAATAGATTTCTTAAAAAACCAATTCAGGGCCATCCTTCTGTCATTTGTGTGTAGATTTTACTCGCACTCTATATCATAAAAACTCTCATTTCGTTTATAACACAGTATTTATATTTATATTTATAGATGCACATGACTGATACAGTTAAGTTAAGGGTGCTCACGATGTCTGCAATTTACATGAATACTTTAAATTATTCCATCTTAATGAGAAAGTCTCAGGAATAACTACAACACTGACGTGCTGAGCAACTTCCGATCTAAGTTAGCCTAAAGACAACAAACGGAATATGTTGCTCAGAGGTAAAGCCATCTTCTTTTTACTGGCCACAATCTTAGGTCGGGGCCACGGACATTAATTGTCAAAGTCAAATTTCAAAGTTTACATTTGTACAATATACAGAGTTATTTGGATATATTGCATACGTTGAAGAAATACATCTGAAGTTATTATATTAAGATTTTCCAGAATAGTAAATTCAAGCGTCTAAAATTCAAGCTAGACTCATCACGTCGCTCAGACGGTATAGTGGTTAGGGAAGCCTGATTGTGATACCGAAGGGCCCGGGTTCGAATCTCGGAGGAGGCACGGGTGTAACATTGTCTGTACCTTCGTAGAAGACAAAAGTGACCCACCTATTGGGGAGCCTCCATAATAAAGTGACCACCACAACTGGCCTACGGAGTGGCCGATGCCGGCATAGGCAAGTGCCTGCCATTGGAGAAAAAATTTTAAAAAAGCTAGACTCATCACAAGTGGAAACTATCTCAGCAACGAAAGGAATTGCAAAAATTAATGCCGTAACTAAACTTTGAACAGAACAGGAAAACATGCTGACACTTGTACGCATAAATAGGCATCGTCTTCGTCTTTACAATAATGCTGTAATTAAAATGAATCTAGACTGCTTCCACTACATAGAAGATTGGACGGTGGCCATGGATAGAAATTATTACAGATCAGTTATTAATAGATCATCTAGTTAGCCAACGATAAAGTTCTGACTGACCAGCAGAAATAATTTAGCGATTTGTATTTAAGAGAAAATATACGGAATGTTAAACGGAATATGCAGAATGTTGTTATACAGAATGTTAAAATATCGGAAGTCGAGTTAGTGGGACTTTACTATATTTTATAAATTAATGTGTGTAGTGGGAGTGTGTTTGCATGTATATATAAAAGTCTTAAGAAATAACGCTCAAAACGTGCATGATAGTGAAGAGGAGGCAAATGAAATCTCTTGTTTTATTGGACATTTTTGCATCAATTAAACTAAAATGCTACACTTGAAATGCATTTTCAAATCTGTATTTAAAAGGTTTTCCTTTGCGCATGCAAATTTGGAATGTGTTAGACAATTAGACAATAGAGCATTAAAATTAAAACGCTGATTAGTAATGCCTGAAATTCATTGTCAGTTAATAAGATTTCAAGATGAAAATATTTTAAATGATTCTAAAAAATAACAACTGGAAAAATAAAGCATGAACACTCTCCTTCAAATGTATACAAAGCCAATTCATTAAAATATTCTTTTTAGTCAGTCGAAAGAGCTTAAAGACATACATAGCATCTCATCATCCAGTATAGCACATTAATTGGTCAAAACACTATCAAAATTATGCTTCCTGATTTAATAAAAAGAGAAGGACGATAGAGTTATTTATTACTCTCGAGTGTGCTGCGTTTTGACAACGCACATGGTGGACCTTATTGAATATTAGAATGCGTGAAAGAGATTTCTATGCAAAAACACTCAAAATCCGTATTTCTATCGATTGACTAGATGTTTGGACTGCATGTTAACCCTCTAAGCGGCAACGCCGTATATATACGGCCTAGAATATTTTTTGTAATATCTGTACGAGCGTATATATACGTGTATATTAAAATATGTCAAAACAATTAAGGCATTATATCAAAAGCACACAAATCCAAGTGGGAAATACGAACAGTATTTTTATATTAAAATCAAAAAAATAATATGTTCTCATAATAGTTTTGGGAAATTTATGCTTTTTTAGCGAAATCCCTGGCCTTTCAGAGAGAAGGCCATATTTGAATTGGCACAAAGAACATTAAAACTGAAGTCTAACTCATTAAAATGTTCTCTTAAGATACGTCTCTTAGATTTCATTTAAAATGTAACGACTCCTTTGGTCAAGAAGGGTGGTGACAAGAACTTCCTCGCGTTGGACTAGCAAGCTTGAAATTTCTTTTCAATGCACTTATTTGGTGATAACATTGTGGCAACTCTACAAGAGGAACCTCTCTCCCAACTTCCGGCAAAGAGACCAGACACTCCCCGACGGAAAGAAAGAATCCCTATCAGAAAGGGACAGTTTAGATATGTCCCTATCAGAAAGGGACACATATCGAAATTCGTTGGGGAAAAACGGACGCTGAGCCTTCTCGCTCCGTCGCGACAGAAAAATGAATTTAAGCTTTCTTTATTGTAAATTTTAATTGTGTATGTTTTCTATATACAACAAAAGCTGTGTTAGCCCAGAATTACCATTTTAGGTATTTCATAGGTGATGCTGGAAGAGAATGTTTCTATACCCGTTTCTTCCTGAAGATAGCGCAAAATGAGCAGTATAGTTACCTGTAATTCTGTAAAATTTGAAATGTTTTCCGATTGCACCAGCAACTTGAGCACCAAGGCTATGTGTGATGATATGGATTTTGTCATAAGCAATTCCTGTCTGATCCTATTTGAAATAAAATATATTAAAACCTCTTCTTACTTTACTAACTAGATATACTAATACGTTTACTACTTTCATATATATCTCTTTGTACTTTGAATATTTCAAACATTGTGTTTAACGCCTGAATTTCCTTTGTAGGTTATTTTCAAAAACACACACAAATAAAAATGATTTATTTCATTATATCTTTTGTATTTATTTTTCCTAGGAAATTAATAGAAAATTAAAAAATTGTGATAAATCATTCTTAAAAATACATCTATATTTTAAAAACATCTGTAAATATTTTAAGATCCCTAGCTGTCTAATTTACTTACATTCTTGGAGCTAAAATTTACAGACGCAGAGAGAGTAAAGTTTTCTCACTGACCAATCACCTTGAAGATCTGAGTACTATAGCCTTTCTTATGATTCAGCTTAATATGCAGGGTTTTTCAGCAAATAGGTTACAAACTTTCAGAACAGGAGAGTGCACCTAGAAGATGGGAAAATACACAGCAATGCATGGTCGGAAACCCTTTCTTGACGCGGTAGTGACAACGCAAAGCACAAGTAAGGTAGGACACGAACATGTTTATTATGCTTAGTGTAGTGGAAATCAAGAACAAAAACAAATAATCGTCATCAAAGTTGTTCGAAACGAATCTTCAACATAAGATCGGTAGGATGGTCCGTTGCAAAGACCAGCAAGATCGCCAGACCTCATCTGCATTGACTACTTCCTTTGGGGGTACGAAAACCCAGTTAGAAGTGCTGAGGAGCTTTCTGCATGCATTTTGGAATTGCTGAGGAAGTCCGGGACAAGTCAGTATTTTTTCAGAACATTAGATCTTCGATGTGCCGGAGATGGGGGACCTGCATCAGGGTCCGGGGTCGTAATTTCGAACACCTTCTTTGATGACGATCATTGTCCATTTTTGTTCTTATTTCTACATTTCTGCTGTACTAAGCATAATAAACATGCTTCCTCACCCTGTTCATGTTCTTTCTTTCTTGTGTTTTGTGTTGTTACAACCGCGCCAGGAATGTATTTTTGACCATGTATTGCACCACCATTATCATTCTCCTGAAAGTTTGCAACCGATTTTCTGAAAAGTACTCTAGAATAATAAGATACAATGCAAAATTATTATGAAAATCGCATTCACCTATTCAAATTATTTACTTAAATTCATGAGGCAGGTATGATATAAAAATACACAAGATTTATGCATATTACGCAGTTACAATACTTAGAATCAGATGAAGCAATTTCTGGTCGCTGAGTTTCAAGAGTAAATCTGATTGTATCTTTTTCTTATTTAAAAAATTAAATTTTTATTAAGAAATAAGTATTCTCAAACCCTTTATTTTAAAACGTGTGGATCAACTATTTATTTAAACTGAATTTGTTATGAAAAATACTTTTTTTTCCTGAAAGGCAACACTGACCTTAATTTATATATATATATATATACAGTGGTGGCCAAAATTGTGGACACTTTTGGAAATTTTTATGTTTTTGAACTTCGTAGGCTTATAGAAAATGCTACGTTTAGATTGCACACCTAGAAAGAGATGTAATATTATTGTGTTACGAGAAAGTGGTCTTTCCTATGCTGAAATTGCAAGACAGGTGGGTGGTTCAGTGATTACATCTGGAGTCCGAAAGTTTTGTTTACGATATCAGGAGATAAATTCAATAAAAACAAAGAAGGAAAAGACCGAAAAAGGTGCACCACATCTATTGATGACAGAAGAATAAAAAGACTATGTCTCCAAGATAGAAAAATGTCATCAGCGGCCATCAAAAGTGATCTGAATGATGCTGGTGTTTCAGTCAGTGCAAGAACAATCAGGAAAAGATTAACAGATGTTGGACTGAGAGGCAGAATTCTACGAAAAAAGCCTTATCTTAATTTTCAGCTACGAAAAAAAAGACTACAGTGGGCAAAGGAACACATTAATTGGACAGGTGATCAGTGGTCACAAGTTATATGGAGTGATGAAACTAAGATATCGTTATTCGGTAAGGATGAGCGAAAATATGTAAGACGTAGAATAGGAGAAGAGCTACATCCTGACTGCATTCAAGCAACTGTGAAGAACACAGTTAGTATTATGATTTGGTCACGCATGTCAGCAGATGGTATTGGTCGCCATCATGTCATAGATGGGACACTGAATGCCAGAAAATACATTGACACTATTCTAGAACCAAAACTTCTACCTTCCATCAGAGATCTCTTTCCCAACAATGCTTTGTTTATTTTCAGCAGGATTCTGCTCCTTGCCACACGGCCAAAATATCGAAAGAGTGGTTTCGTACAAAGAGCATTAAATTGTTGTCATGGCCAGGAAACAGTCCTGACCTCAATCCTATCGAAAATTTGTGGCACCGTTTGAAAACTCTTGTCCGAATGAGGCGCCCATCAAATAAAAGGGAACTAATTGAGGCTATAATTGTTTACTAGCATCATGTAATAACAAAAGAAGAGCTTAAAACTCTTGTCAGCTCAATGAAACGTCGATGTGAAGCTGTAATCAAAAATAAAGGGTACCCTACTAAGTACTGATAACGCACTGCAATCATCACTATCTAATGTATATCGATAACTGTTATCGTTTAACATTTTTTGTATTGCAAATAATTGAATTTTGTGTTTGTATTGAATTCAGTAATAAATTCTTTTTAAAATGATGTATACACGTTTGCATTTTGTGAAACGTAACGTTTTCTATAAGCATAAAAAGTTCAAAAACATAAAAATTTCCAAAAGTGTCCACAATTATGGCCACCACTGTATATATATATATATATTGCAAACATCTTTGACATTTCTAAAGCATTAATAAGTTTTTTAATTTTTGCTTTAATTTTTCACTTTAATAATAGTCAGTAAAAGCAACTTACAGAAGTTATACCAATATATGCCCCCATTTATGGAGTTATTCTTCGTCAGTATTCTTCTATAGTACTGATGCTTGACTGTTTTACAGTATTCATGCATAAAAATTATCTGTTATAATGTTGCAAATTAAAAGTATTGCTTTATAACTTCTTAAAGATTAATTACAACGTAAATTTCTTAATGATAAACTAATACTTTAATCATAGCCTCTCTTGAGCAAATAGCTCCTAAAGAGCAGTGGCTATCCAGTAATATGCAACTTTCAATTTTAAAATTCAATCTCTTCAAGCTTTGAAATGAGAGTTATCTTAGCCTCTCTAGCTTCCAGTCAATCTTATACCACCTTTGTTTAAAGACTTATATAATCGAAAAACTTATAAGGTTTAGTTTAATTGTTTTAAACTTTTGTCAGTAAAAAAATATAATATTTATGCTATTTGTACAGAAAAGGTTGCTGGCCAATAGTCATCCGGCAAATGACCAAGAAGTTCCACTATACTCCTCAGTTAATTGAAGGTAAATGTAAAATTACAACTATTAAAATTTCGTTTGGTACTGAAGTGTAAATTTTATCACATGAACATCTTACTCAAATGTTCTACTCCTTTACTAAACTGGAAACAATAATCTTATAATAAATTAGTGCTGTTGAGAATTACCTTGGATGAACCTGCGTATAAAAATTAAACCTCTGTAACAGATTTAAATAATATTAAAATCTTGTAGTTTAAGTAATTTAAATCGATGAACATTAAGGTATTTGTGAATGGCAATATTTGAAACCAGACTCGAGTGCCTCGTGCGACTCTCGCACGAAGAATGTAATTTATTTTTAAATGATAGAATATGTTTTCTCTTCATGTTTGTATGTCGCCATTTTTTTGAGTGTTAAATAAAAGTTATTGCTGTGTTCCATCATTGGAGTTGCTTCATTTCGCCAAAGAAGTATTACAGTCTTAATTATTTTGGAGGCACCGACCAAGATCGAATAATCGTGCGTATTTTTATTTTATTAGTTCATCACTGAACATAATATTAGTGATACCAGATTATTACTTCCTGTTAATATTGAATTGCTTTATTTTATTAGTTCATCACTGAACGCAATATTAGCGATACCAGAATATTACTTTCTGTTAATATTGAGTTGCTTTATTTTATTAGTTCATCACTGAACGCAATATTAGCGATACCAGAATATTACTTTCTGTTAATATTGAATTGCTTTATTTCATTAGTTCATCACTGAACGCAATATTAGTGATACCAGATTATTACTTCCTGTTGATATTGAATTGCCTTATTTTATTAGTTCATCACTGAACGTAACTTCCTGTTGATATTGAATTGTCTTATTTTATTAGTTCATCACTGAACGTAATATTAGTGATATCAGGTTATTACTTCCTGTTAACACTGAACTGCCTTATTTTATTAGTTTATCACTTGAAGGTAATCTTAGTGATACCATTTTAATGCCGTTTCTACTAGAGCTCAAAGGAAAAGAAAAATAATTGAAGAGAAGATCTTGGAACCGATGAAGGAAGAAAATAAAGCATCCAAAGATATCTTTGAAGAAGAAGTTAAATCACAGGAATTAAACGTGGAAGATTTTTACGAAAATTTGAAAAACGATAAAGAAATTAATATTGAGAATCATTTTGCAATGCAACGTTATCATCATCTTTCGGCTTTCGATTTAATATCAATGCCGCTACTAATAGACGAAGAAAACAAATGTTGAAAGCAAATGACAAATGAATATTATCCGAAAGGCACAGATGAACTGAAGAAAGGCTTTGCTGTGAAATATAGCCGAGGAACTGGTCCGCCATGGAAGAGATCTAGGCGCCGTCAAGAAAAAAAAAGAAGACTAATTTCAACACTGTCCATTTTCTTCCTATTTAAATGTGGTGTAAAAATATTTGTTTAAAACTTAAAATTTTCGGCCTGAAAATTTGGAAACTTACGAGAAAAGTTATCTTTTCTCTTTAAGCAATTGAGCAAGCCGAGCTTATAAACTTTCGAAATTTACAGAACTTTTCCCTTTGGCAAAAGTCTCTCCGTTGGGGGAGAGGTTGTAACAGATTTAAATAATATTAAAATCTTGTAGTTTAAATAATTTAAATAGATGAACATTAAGGTATTTGTGAATGGCAATATTTGAAACCAGACTCGAGTGCCTCGTGCGACTCTCGCACGAAGAATGTAATTTATTTTTAAATGATAGAATATGTTTTCTCTTCATGTTTGTATGTCGCCATTTTTTTGAGTGTTAAATAAAAGTTATTGCTGTGTTCCATCATTGGAGTTGCTTCATTTCGCCAAAGAAGTATTACACCTCTTTCACTCTGCAACGCAGTTTATAACAATGCTAAAGGCATATGCTTGAGCAGAAAAAGGGTCGAAGGAAGATCTAAAAATTAAGCTGCAAATTAAACAGAAAAGGAGATAATAGATGGTATGTTTTCATGTAATATGCAGCTTTGATAGCTGGGGTTGCAATGGGTGAAACCTTGGCCGAAACAAGTTCAGCCATCAGGCCATAGCATGGGCCAAACAGTCAATCACATTGCTTTCATAGTATGACTTCATACTGGAAGTGAGGCAGTTTACCAGTTTCTGGTGCAGTTGGTTCCACTGTTGCAGCGATGCCATTTTCAGGTTCTGCAGGTTTCAAAAAAAGGAAAGATGCAACTGCCTTCGGAAGAGTACCTAAGACTTCTGTTGTGCTTAAGTATGGAGATTTGGCTAGAAAATTCATCTCGTTAATATCCTCATTTTCCAGAAATTCATCTATCACATTAACGCTATGTAAACAAACTTTGTAATTCATAAAAAAATTGAAATCCCGCTTCACCCTTGAATAGGCGAACATAGCGCTCTAAGATGTAGGTCATTCGCAAAACGAACTAGCCGTTTTTATGCCTATTTCCTCTGTGCACAAGACAGCCCGTTTAGCACTGGGCAGAAAACATCGACTTTGGACCAAGCATTAGTGAAGAACCGTTTTCGTCTCAAATGAGTCCCGATTAGGCTTAATTACTGATTATCAACGTACCTTCATTTGAAAGAATAAGAAACCCTCTACCTATTCCTTATCATCTAAGAAAGGTATGAAGATGTCAAGGTTTGATTATCAGGATATAGGATGGTCTACGTAGTGTTACGAAGTATAGGGAAGAAATACTAAACACTGTGATGACTTTCTCAAGGGTACAGTTGGCCCTTAGTTTATTTTTATGTATGACAATGATCTTCTACATACAGCTAATTTGGTGGATACATTTTTGGAAAGCGAAGGTATAAATGGATTGGCAGCTAGATCTCTAGATTTAGAATCTGCGGAACATATCTGATTCGCTACTGGAACGGCTAATCTCAACACGGTTTCTGCCTTTTGGTGTCCTCCAGGACCTCAAAACAGCGTCGTCGCAGGAGTAAGCCTGATTGCCACATGGATTCATAAATTGCCTAGCTTCTAGCAAGAAGTCACGCTCTGAGAGCTGCATCACAGTAAAAGCGATTTTCACACTTTATTAACCTCCTTCTTATGCTCTACCTTATAACTTCTGCATCAGATCTTACAGAGCCCAGCGTCAGCCTTCTCTATGATATGTGTGTGTACCATGACTGTTTTATGGCATCATTTTACATTATATCAACCTATGTTCAAACCAAATTTCATTAAAATATATCCAATAATTGACTCTTGTTTTAGGAGATTATAAAAATTCTGTTGTCATTCCCTTCTTTCCATCAATTAGCTATAAAGTTGCACATATTTTGCAGAAATTTAACTTTCGGGTTGTTTATTCTCCCATCAATAAAATTCCGAGTTCCATACTCAAGGACCCCATTCCGGATATGAATTCCTGGGGTATTTATAGGATTCCTTGCCAGTGTGGTTTAATTTACATTGGCCAAACTAAGAGAGCCTTAAAATTTCGCGTCAAGGAACATGAGGCATATGTTAGAAAAAAGTAAACACAGAAGTCTTCTGTTGCGCAACATTGTTGGTTCGAAAATCACACTTTCAATTTTTCTGCTGCCAAAATTATTCAAAAAACATCTTCCATTGGAGAACTGGATTTTCTAGAGGCATTTCACATTCATAAAAATTTTTCTGTTCTAGTTAACGATCCTAATTCCAATCCAAATTTGCCTTCGGCCTTTAAAGAAATTATGTTTTAGTTCTGGTTTCACCAACAGATGGCGCCACTTCTTTATTCTTGTCCAGGCTTTCTTATCTTATCTAATCATTTTTTCCTATCTTGTTCATTTGCGGTTTTGCAGCTGAGGATGGTGGTTCGGTAAAACCATCGAAACTAGTCCTGTGAAAATTTGTAAATATAACCCTGATTTTTGTTGTTTAACTTTTGAATTAGTATTTATTCGGCGTGTTATTGTGTTTTAATTGACCAGATATAAAAAACATCTTAATTTTGAAGATCAGTTTATTTTTTGTGGTGCCTTGTTAGCACCATTTTCTGTATTATTCTTTTACAATCTGGAAAATGTGATCCAACAAGATGCAAATTTTTTATGGAGTGTTTCAGAACCTTAGGTAAATATCCTTTGTATGCATTATCATATTCAATTAAACCAATAAATCTGCAACTGAATAACACCTTTAATTAAGACCTTAAAAGAAAACCCAAAATACTTACCTGAGAATCTAAAATGCAACATTCAGTACCAATACACTGCTTTAAGCAGAAGTAGATAATACTTAAAATTACTCTATTATTTCACGTTTCTAACACTAGAAATCTGTTACTAACAAGCCAAAGTTTTTTAAACTAATGACAACTTAGATTTATGGCTAATGTTCTCTAACTATTGTATTGTCAGATTCAGCACATCATTTAAGAAATTTTTCAGTTACATATTTCTTATTTTTGGCTTTATACTTTTTATTGTTATCACGAGAACACAATAAAGTATTGTTAAATAAAACTGCTTTACAAAATCTTCAGAATTCCTAGTATTTTCTCCAAAAGAATGAAAAACGAGCAAACGCAAACGACACTTTTAGTGTTCTTATTTCTCCAGCTGTAAAAACAGGCTACGGTTGGGTTAGTTTACATTACTGACTTTAATCGCAGTTGAGTTTTATGTCGGCAAAGGTCAAGTTTGCAATTAGGAGAAAACTTCCCATAAATTTTCACGATATGCCTACCCAATTTATCAGCTTTTGAAAATTCAAATATAATGCTCTATTTCAGTACTTAATGGGATGATTTTACGAAGAGAAACTGAAGCATATCGTATATGGTGCGCTAGGAGTGAAAACATTACACCTGCATGTAATGAACTTTGAAGTATATACTTAGAAATGGTTTTTAAAAGTATATTTACTAAATATTTTTCCTTTTCACGAGCAGAATCTAGATATATTGCTAAAATTTCTCTCACGAAATACTATCATAAAATTGTCTTACGTAATATTTATGCATAAATTATGCGCTGGTACCTGTATGTTCTGTAAAACGGTCGCTACTTGTTTTCCAATCAGTTCTACATTGGCTATAGCAGATGGTGCATCAAAACTCATTGCCCAACTGTCATCCACTATCATAACATTGAAATCTGCTCTTTCGAGAAGCTGATCCTTCATTTCCTATTCAAAAAGTAAACAAAAACATGTTAAATTTCAGAAATTTGAATCTAAGTAGATTACTTATACTATTAACCGTACACTAAAACTAGAAATTGCCAAACATACCCTGCATGAAAAATCCGAACATCTACAGAAATAGTCTGACAGCCTTAAGATTTAACAAACAATTAGCAGATGTGTTAGTTAGTTAGCAATATGTGTAAATGATAAATACTTGATTAAAATAAATTTGTGCAGTTTAAATTAAACAAAATGTAGTTCAGCGTACGAACTGGCACAAGTAAGGATGAAAACATTGCTGATTGTCGATTCTTTCCCACATATTTATTCTGGTAGAAAGCCAGCGGTAAAGCAGTAATCCGACTAAACACTAACATTTCGAGCCAAGTTCAAATTTCACAAAGCTTCTCAAGCAATGGGTTGTCTAAATGTGAGCTTTTGTCCTCTCTCTGCCATGTGTACTGCAAATATGAGTCAGAGCTCTGAGAAAGACCTCTACAAAGGCATCTATTCTCTTAAACAGATATTCTGGAGGCATGCCTTCGAGGAGGACTTCCTAAGGAAAACTGGCTCGTACCACCCAAGCCTCCATGAGCGAGTCCATTTGCCGGGATTCGCTGAACTACCAGCGACTTTACCGCTCGGCCTCTGGCGACCTGAATCAAAATTTGTACAGTATTATTCGTAAATGACCGTTCTTTTGGTTTAGATTTAGTAATAATTAATTCTTTCTAGGCTGAATTCTAATTGATGTTTTATAAATTTTACATATTGCTTTTTTAAATTTAGCAGTAAAAAATTCCTGAGAAGAAAACAAAAAATAGAAGTTTACCTATTGGAAGCGTTAAGAAAATATTTCGCAGATATCTTCGTTTAACAAACAAAGTAGGCAAATCATATTTTTACTGTTTTCGCCACAGAATACAACAGAAAAAAATCTTTTCAATAAAATTAAACTTAGTTTCCTAACTTTGGAGAATTTTTGGAAAATCTCTCACTTTTGTCCTTATTTGGCGCTTCTGATTTTTAAATTCCAACAGCTAAAATTGTATCGGATAGGTTACGTGGCAAAAACATCGAGGACGAACACGTCGCGGAGAAAACAACGCAAGGCGAAAACGTCGCGGTACTAAACATCGTGGGAGAAAATAAAGCAAAGAGAAAATATCGCAGTTCCAAAACATCGTGGTACAAAATATCGTCGTCGAAAGTAAAGCCGTTCAAAAACTTCGCAGTTTAAAAACATCATTGTCGAAAATATCGTGGTAAAAAAAGGTACCTACAAATCATCTCAAGACGATGACATCGCAACATGCGTTTTTCAGGCTTTAATAATTGTAAATGTATATTCACGTAATGATTTGTGAGCGCAAAGAAGGATAATTTTTACTTTCATATTTTTTATTAACTAATAATTTTTTAAAAAAACAAAAAGAAATTTAAACAAAACAAGAAATAATTTTCACTATAAGAGTATCAGATTAACAAAAGTGGAGAAAATAATCAAATAGTTAACTTGGCAATTTTTTTATAAAGTCATGCAGTTACTTATCTTCATATTTCTATTTTTTTAGATTATACTTTTCATGAAAAATTACCAGTAGAACTGGTAAAACTAAAAATAATTTATTAATGACATTTGTTAGTTAACTATGCCAGTTTGAATTCTAATAAGTGCTATAAGTTGCATTAATTTTCTATGCTTAAGTTTCCATTTTAAGTTTTAAAAAATTTTTATTAGTTAATAAAAAATATGAAAGTAAAAATCATCCTTCTTTTCATCTTGCTCTCGCAAATCATTATGCGAGTATCCTTTTACAATTATTAAAGCTTGATAAAGGCATGTCGGCGATGCTATCGGCATGCGATTATTTGTAGGTACTTTATTTTTTACCACGATATTTTCGAGGACGATATTTTTAAGCTGGGAATTTTTCGAACCGCTTTATTTTCGAAGACGATATTTTGTATCACGATGATTTTTCTTTGCTTTATTTTCTCCGACGATGTTTTTGTTCCACGAACTTTTCGCCTTGCGTTGTTTTCTTCGCGACGTTTTCGTCCGCGATGTTTTCGGCGGACACCATCGGATATTAAATTTTAAAATTATCACAGATTATAAAACAAACTTTTGCTCGCCTTTAAAACAAGAATCATAAAAAAATATGATTGAAAGATTTTCTACTTTTTTTTAAAAAAAATATGTATTGCAGTCTAAAGCAGGCTTAAAGAAAAGTGTTTTGAGTTTACCAACTTGGCTCACTTAGTGACAGTTTGGCAACATTCATTTTTTTGTTTTGCTTTAGCTTCATTTCCAAATGTTTGTACCGCCCATACGGTATAGTGGATAGGGAAGCCGATTGCGATACGAAAGTCCCCGGTTCTGAATCCGAGAGAGGGCAGTATAGTTGTATTTGCCTGTCCTTTCATAGGAGGCAAAGATATCCCTCTGGTCCTAGTAGTTGGCAAGGTCTGTGGACGATAATCAGAATATTCAAAGCGATTTCTCTACTCTATACGCCCACCAGCGGCCGAGCGGTAAAGACGCTGAACACTGGTAGTTCAGTCCGAGGTTCGAATCCTGTGAACGGGTTGGCTGCATGGGCGTTTTCGTGGTTTACCCCATGTGTAACGTGTATACGAGCCAGTTTCTCTTAAAAAGTCCTCCACGAAGGCATCCCTCCCTTTAGGCAGATAGCCCTCGTGTGCTTTGCCATAATTGAATAACCCAACCTCTACTCTATGAATGAAGTTAATTTTTTTTAATTAACAATTTCCTTATAATTTATTGCACTTGTTTTAATAATGACTGAAAATTTCATCATAGACAAAATGTAATTCAGACTAAAAATGTAAAATAAAGTAAAATTAAAAAAATGTTTTTATAAAATAAGTTTTTATTTAAAATAAGATAATTAACTCACTAAAAGCAAGGAGGGAAATTATCATACATTGAATGAGAATATTAGATTAAATAAATCTGTTTATAGAATTCATTTGCAATTTTATATCACGAATAACAAAAGCGTTGGGAGCCTAAATGAAGAAATTTATTAATATAGTTGCATTGTCAAATGTAATAGCCATTATGATTTTCAATTTATCATGGACGCTTGACTCTTTTATTATTCGTGATATAAAATTGTAGATGAATTATGTAAATAGAATTTGTAGAACACTTATTTTTATTACCAAAGTATACAAATTATGTGCTTAAACTCTTGTCCTTTTTGATAAAGCGGAAACACGCGATCTTTATGCACAGTTAAAGAAAAATATCAAGTGTTTTCATTTAATGTAATATCATCATTTTATCTATCCACGCAGCAAGCACTCAAAGTAAAAGCAATTCTGTTTCTGCATTATTATCAATGAATACGAGTAATAGCGTATTAGTCAAATTCAAAAGATAAAATTATTTATTCACTAAAGAAATTTTTTAACTTGCTTCTTTTCATAAAATTTCCTGCTAATAGCATTTTCTTGGACAAAGGATACTGCGAAAAATTAAAATATGGGTATAGAAATTTATTTTACGTCCTAAAAATAAATAAATAAGAGTTTATAACAAAGGAAATAGCCCTTTGATTTTATTTCGTTCTTTTTTTTTTAATAAAATCTGTTATTAACATTGTTATTTCATTTCCTTTAAATTAAGTATAAGACGATATAAGACGCACTATCAAGTAATACCACTTGAATAATCCATTAGTTTCAAAAATCAAAATAATAATAATAATAATATCACAAAAGTTACAGATTTTTAAAGGTCGTCCAAAAGGGTTTAAGCTCTCGTTGAGCTCGTAGTCTACCATACTGCTGTTAGACTCCCTCCTCCTAACAGTGTCTTTGTCTTTTTAGCTTTATTATTAAGCATCATTTTCTTTGCATTTACGCTATATACAATTCAACTTCAAAATTATAAAGGCTGCATACCAGTATACGTTAAGAATTCATTGCACAGCTTTAAATACTGGCATACATTTTTCTGTTCTTTTCAGTCTTTTCTCAGTTTATCATATCAATGTTTTCTTATTACGATGGCTTGACAAAACTTTTTATTGTATTTTTATTATTAACTTTTTTTAGTTCCTTTATTTATTACATATCAAGTTCTTGACGCTTATGACACATAAAAGTCGGTTCAACAGCAAAATCACAAAATATTTAAAACCAATATACCTTTAGAATGTCCGATAGACAGTCATCTAAGCTGGAGATAAAATGTTTCCTTTCGTACAGTGTTGCCATTGCTCGCTTTCAAATCGTTGAGTTTGTTACTGAACGATTTGCTTAAGTTTTACAAATTATGAAATAGATATTAAAACAAATTCTAAATTCAAACTTCGGCCTATCAGATACACACGTTCGGGTGGAGAACTATGTTATTCAAACTTTGATGACCGTTGTTTCTAGGTACCGTTGTTTTTTCACAATGCGAGAAAAAGGCACATTTTTGTGCACATTCTTCATTATTTAATTTTTTAATTAGATTAAAAAATATAAAAATATTTTAAGAAGTGCGTTTATTGCTTTTAAGTTCCTTGGATTTGCTACTCAGAAATAGAAAGATTAAATTTGAATGTTTCCCTGTGGTAACACAGTGATGCGCGAGGATTCTATTTGAACTAGTGGCAGCACATTACTTTCAAATAACCGAATTTGTAAATTAAAGTTGAAATATAAATATCTTACATTTTGCCCAACGTTTGCAGGCTAGCGCGTTGGAGATAATTTTTTTTAAAATTTCAAACAGTGTTGCCACTTTTCGCTTTCAAATCGCTGTGTTTCTGTTAAACAAAAATTCGTTACATTTGTACAAAATAAGAAGAAAAAAATTTAAAAATCTCAAAGCCTTTAAGATTTTATAGCGTTATTTAAAGTTTTTTGTGTTACCTTTATTCATTAAATATCAAGTTTTTCCATTGAAACCACAAATTTGAATTCAACAGCATTTTAACAAGATATTTAAAACGTGCATATTTTTCGAATTTTCAATACTCAGTCTCAAGCGCTGGAGGTATTTTTTTTCGTACAGTGTTGCCATTGCTCGCTTGGAAATCATTGAGTTTGTTAATAAAAATTTCGTTAAATTTTTACAATATATGAAATAGATAATAAAACAAATTCCAAATTTCGGCTTCCAGCTTTTGATGTCTCTAGGTACAGTCGTTTTTACACAATTCGAAAAACATACATATTCTTCATTATTTAATTTCTTCATTATTTAAAACATACAGATTCTTCATTATTTAATTTCTTTAAATATAATACAGAGCTCTAATATTTGGTGGCAACAGTTTAAAAACTGAATAGACGTTTTATAGTGGACGACGCAAAATTCCAAAACGAAATTAATAGCCTTTCTGGACAAATTAACACTTTGGGCTACTAAATCAAAAGCAAATTCAAAATTTGGGCTTTGAGTTGCCCATGTTCAGATGGAGGACTAAGTATATTAAAAATTCCCTGGCTCTCGGTATCATCGATTTTTAACTATGCGAGGAACATACATACACACGTACATATTCTTCATCGTTTAATTTATTTGAAAAATAATATATCACGATAACATTTGGTGTCAACAATATGAAAGTGATTCAGATGTAAAAGTGATAGGCATGAGAAGTGCATTTCGAGACTAATAACTTCCCTTTTGTTAAAATAATAACAGTAATAACAACAATAATAATAATAATGATAATAATAATAATAATTTAAACAGAAAACATTAATTGGCAAATTTGAATAAGGTAATAATTTGTAAATTCTTACCCTCGCTATAGCAGTATCGCATACATTTATAAAAAATGGTTGTATGTATATTTTAAACTCGTTTTCTGGATTGAAGTTTGTACCCTTTGGCAGTTTTCCTCCGCATTTGTGAAGCGGCTCTGGTACGTCCGGATTTTTGCGTGTTAAAAAATAGAAGTAGGTATCCGCTAATGTATCATTTCTCACAGATCTTGAAAGTTCTGGATAAGCATCTGTGAAATCTTGATTGCAGTCCTCCGGTATCTGACTGGGAAAGCATTTAAATCGCGCACCCCCAGTCATGAAAAAGTCATCTCCTGCAATGATATGATTCTCTATACATTTTTATCTGCATTTAATTATGACATGCAATATAATAACGTGTAAAATCGATAACAGAATCTACTATGGTTAAGAGAAGATATAAGGCAAAGGTTAAGAGTACAGCTATTTGTATAATAATAGTATGAATATATTTAAAATAAAACGAAAAATTGTCGTGGAAGACTATATTTATAATTGTGAATAAATATGATATACATAATCATAAAAATAATTGTAATAAAATGGAGAACATCGGTTTAAGATGGTCTGCAAAAGAGCATATAAAAAGATTCACGAAAGAAAATTTGAAGAAAGGAATCAAAGTATACATACCAAACAGAAATTTTAAATACAGTTAAGACTTGTAAACTGAAACAATAATATCTTAGTTACATATAACTAGCTTATTCACGACATAATGTACTATTTCATATTTAAAATAATACTTAATTTATAATCCTTTAATAGCAGCTGATTCTTTTTTAAAAGAGCTGAAAACATTTGTAGCAGAAACGGCGAGTTCTACAACCGCAATTAAATTTATAAGAACATCGTACGTAATAAAAAGTTTGAAAATTTTTATAAGAGTCTTATCTTACTAAGATTCCCACGTCAAAAATTGGAATAATTAATATAATATGATAACAGACAACCAACTACGACACATTTGTAATAGATACACTACTTTTGATGATGTGGAGCTGTAACACTGTATCATAATGTCCAGGTTCTAATACTTAATTTGGTAGTTTCATGTAACTATCAAATATGGTTTACAAATTCATTACACAGTAAGATCTTTTGAGGAGAATACTGAAACATTTATAATTTGCTTTCGAATGAGCACAAGAAATTTTATATTTCATTGCCTAGATGCCCTTATTTCTAGGTTACTGCATGCAGGATTAGATTTGTTTAAAAAACCCGAAGGAACATATTTAAGGTAGCAAAAGAAACTTAAATATTATAAAAGTTTCAAGGCAATGAAAACGTTTGATCTGACAGATTTTAAGAAGATTATTTAGATAGCATTAAAGTGTTTTACTCTTTCATTAAACATTTAACTTACTAATTCAGAAGTCAAACAAAAAAATCAGCGTTATATTTTCAAAATTTTCACAGGACTAGTTTCGAGGGTTTTACCGAACCACCATCTTCAGCTGCAAAACCGCAAATGAACAAGATAGGAAATAATGATTAGATAAGATAAGAAAGCCTGGACAAGAATAAGCAAGTGGCGCCATCTGTTTGTCAAACCAGAACTAAAACATAATTTCTTTAAATGCCGAAGGCAAAGATGGATTGGAATTAGGATCGTTAACTAGAACAGAAAGATTTTTTGAATGTGAAATGCCTGTATAAAATCCAGTTCTATAATGGAAGATATTTTTTGAATAATTTTGGCAGCAGAAAAATTGAAAGTGTGATTTTCGGACCAACAATGTTGAGCAACAGAGGACTTCTGTGTTTTCTTTCTTCTGTGTTTTTTTTTTGTTTTGTTTTCTTTTTGCCTCATGTTCCTTGACGCGAAATTTTAAGGCTTTCCTAGTTTGGCCAACGTAAATCAAACCACACTGACAAGGAATCCTATAAATACCCCAAGAATTCATATCCGGAATGGGGTCCTTGAGTACGGAACTCGGAATTTTATTGATGGGATAATAAACAACCCGAAAGTTAAATTTCTGTAAAATATGTGCAACTTTATAGCTAATTGATGGGAAGAAGGGAATGACAACAGAATTTTTATAATCTCCTAAAACAAGAGTGTGCCTTTTAGTGTGTTGAGATGAGAATATTTTAATTGCTTGATTAATAATGTTGGGTGAAAAGCCCCTGTCAATAGCTGTTGCTTTTAAATAATTTAGTTCTTCATCAAATGCTAGTCTGGAGGAGCAAACTTGAAGAGCACGGAAAACATAGGAATAAAATGAAGCTAATTTTTGTTTAACTTAGTTAAAGCAAATAAAGAATAAATTCGGAAGCAAAGAAATTTCCGAGCTGAAAGCATGGACAAAGGAACACTGCTATAATTTTTCGAGAGATCTCATTCTAAAATACAACAATATCAAATGTTACCATACTTCCTCTCGAAGAAAAGGAACACCATAAAATCAAAATAATGATATTTGAATTTTATAACTTTTTGCTATTGATTTCGTTTTAAGTTCTATCTTATTTAAATCAGGCAGCACCCTTAGCGAGATTCGAAACATGGACCTCTCGAGTACTTGTGGAGTATGCTTCCAATTACACTACGCAGGCATGCAGAAAGGAAGAACAAATACTTTATATACTCCCCCGTTTAAAGGGCGACTGGGGATTAGAGGATCCACACCCCAAATCCTGGTGACGAATTGCAGTCCACCACCTTTTAATTCGGGTGCCACTTGTAGGGTCATTAGGTTTTTTTGAAGCGTGAGGAGTGAAAAATGTACAATGTCCTCTCCAGGACTCGAACGCTGGACCTCTCGATATGCGTCGACTATGCTTCCAACTACACCACGAAAGCATGCGGAAAGGAAGGAGAAAATACTCTATAAGTTTAATGTAATATAACAGGGCTGAGCTAAATATAATACGTGCAGTCGGTCACACTATAAAGAAATCATGAGAGAACCGCGTGTAATAAGTAAACGTTATTCAGAACTGGTTATCCATGAGTTGGTAAGACAGCCTTTGAGTATCAGGGAGAGCCCAGATCATTATAACCCCAACTAGAGAGTAAAAAGTTAAAAGAAATCACTCCTTCGATGATTACTTCTTAATTTAATTAACCTGTTTATCACTATTTAAAAGTATCTAATTTTACAAAATTAAAATTTGCAAAATGTGTTAAAGGCAAATCCGAGTTTGAAATTAAAAGTGTATCTTTATAACATACCTTCAACCCTCCTGTTTTGGATGTGAAAGATGCAAAGCAAAATCAGGACTTCCTTTCGGCTCATCTTTTCTATGCGTGTTTCACAGACGTTTCGAACGGAGAGAACTTCAGCTGTCAGAGACGCTTTTTCTGACTAAGCAATTACTATTATAAGGAGTACTTAACCAGGTGATTAAACAAGCAAGACATTAAAGTGAACAGATTTACACAAAGTTAAAAAAAATATATAGCACGAAATAACTGAACATACAATTTAATGAGAATATTCCGTTGTTTCGTGTTTGAAATCTCGAGCAATATGCTAAAAAAAACGAAAACTATCATTTTTGTTTCTCTTTTAATGTCTGAATATGATAACTTCAATGTCAAATCGTAGATTAATTCAGGACAACACTTAAAAAGGTCACGCAAAATAACCCTTTTCCTGCAGAAAGGGAAAAATAATTGGAAAGCTATTTTAAAATTTTGAATTGCTGCTAGAAAACGCAACATTAACATAAAAAAATTGAACAAAGTTTTTTTTTTTAGTCCAAAGGGATTTGAGTCCCGAAGGACTATTACTTTCGTTTTGGCATTTTGTATATTTCTCGTATTGTGATAAAACAACGCTACATAGAACAATCGAATTTTGAATGACGTAATCCTACTACGAATATGGGCATCTGGAATCCCAAATTTGAAATTTGGAATTTGTTTTATTATCGATTTCATATTTTGTAAAACTTTAAAGAATTTTTGAGTAACAAACTCAACTATTTAAAAGCGAGCAATGGCAACACTCTACGGGAAAAAAAAAAAAAAAAAAAAAAAAAACTTTTTATCTCCAGCGCGTCGAACTGTGTATCGGAAATTCTAAAGATATGCTCATTTTAAAATTATTTCGCAACACTGCTATTGAACTAAATTTTATGGTTTAAGTGCAAAGAACATGATATTTAATAAATAAAAATCGCCACACTAAACTTAAAAAAAAAAAAAAAGCCCCTTTGGACGTAATTTAAAATCTGAAATATTTCAGTTTTTTTTTTTTTTTTTGCTTGTGAAAATTCTCAAAAATAAAGTTACATTAAGTAATAATAATCTCAATAAAGTTACATTAAGTATTAACTGCACAAGATTAATAATAGAATCCTGCAAAATATTTATCTATCCCTTTTAATTTTAGGATTTTTTTATATATCTTAATTTATTAGTTTGATTATTGTTACGTATACCTTAATTTATGAGTTTAATTATATTCAGATTTTAACACTAGAACGGCGGGAAAAATCTTACCTACTGGAACGGCGGTAAGGGTTATTTTGATCCTTCCATGAAAGTACTGAAATAACAACGGTAAAACACTTTTAAATGCCATACATTGGCACAAATATGTACTTTATATGTATTTCATAATTTATATTTAATATCACATGATAATTTATTGACTTTTTAAAATACTGTAAATGTATCGAGTACATGGCGATTAATTGGATCATACTACTATTACTCAAATAACTAATTAATTTGATATAAGAATTGATTTCAAATAAATGGTTTCACAAATTAAAACTAATGTTAACGAAAATAAAACACAATTTATATAATAATATTTCTTATGTATTTGCTCGGAGGATGATTCCCTCTCTAAATCCAGAAATGAGAAATGTTCTCTGATGTTTTAGATATATTATTATATGTATAGCTGAATGGAATATTTAAAGCATTTTGTTTCAATTCTATTTAATGTTTAAAATATTAGAGATTACACATACGTATTAAGAATTAATACAAAAATAATTTTTAACACTTTTTCCAGTGCATTTTCCACTCACAACTTTGGAACAAGATGCACAATATTCTTGAGATTTCTTTCCATTGCATCTCGGTACTTGACCCTTTTTTCTCTTTATAACCGTTTTTGCCCGTTTATTTCTGCTGAGTTCTTTTTCGTTTATATCGCTGTCCTCAGATTCACTAATAGTTTGTGTCTGGAATTCATCTTCAGTTTCTACAGGAAAATTATCAATTTCACCTCCCTCAGACTCAATTTCAGATAGCTCCTGCAACAATTTTGTAATTTCTCCGTCCCCAAGACCTCTTTCTCGCTTATTAGACATATTTTGTAAAAGTTAAGAAAAGTAGAAAAATATCAGACTATCAGAAACCGATAGGCAATATATTTTAGCATATGATTCTCACAGCGTAAAGGAAAGGTGATAATGAACGTGAAGGCAGAACTCGTATGTACTGAAATACTGATTTGGAATTACCAAGAAAACATCAATCCTAACTCTTATCACCTGCAATAAGTAAGCTGAACTAACAAACGGGAAAATACATTTGTAAAATAAACTATTTCTGAAGAGCATGAAAAACCCTCAATCTACCTTCCTTGCAATATTTTCTTCAAACGAATAGATTGCAAACAAAGGAACAACAATTTATGTAGACATTACAAAGTAGTGAGACCACAACGGTTTTTATCCCTCTGGAAGATAGTATGAATGCAATCGAAAACTAATTCTCAGTGAATGTTTTTCATGGGTTATTTGACAATACCTCGAGCAGAAAGAGGGACAAAAGCAAAGGGGTCAAAATGACCACCGTCCGCCGTTCTAGGAATACATGCCAATATTTCAAAAACTAACAAACCTAGAATGCTGAAGTTTTTTTTACAAATATTTGTTAACTTGTAGGGTTTATATTTATTTTAACTAACATTTATTTTAAGTTTAAACTATCTTTCCTGTCAAGCCTTACTTTCCCCTGGAACTGCCAATGCCAGAATATGTAAATTTTGAGTGGAACGCGCAAGGATTCAAATTATCAGCGGAAGTAGTATGAGTTAAATAGCAAGGAAACGAGTTCGGTGTGTGATATTCTTACTTAGCGAGCGCGGAGGTAGTTAGCGAGAATTGAAGAACCCCGCGTTGCGGCCTATGTGCTTGGCGGGAAGTAGTGGTAATCGTTCCAGTGAGCTTCAAGTCTGCTGAATTAGCAGCCGTATTGTAAAACGCAGTGAGTTAGTTATTTTAGAGAGCCTCGTAGTTAGAATCTTGTCTTTATTTTCTTTTCAGGTTATTATTTTTATTTGACTGCCAAGTTGGCACAGTCTGTAAGCGTCAAGAGGACGCAATTGTAATTTATTACGTTGAATAAAAAGGGACTTAAACCCTTCACTAGGCTCTATCTTTTATACAAGTTTTCACAGTCACCTCTTGGTTGCGTGCAAGTTGGAGGCGCGCAACGTTATAAACTATTTAGGAAAAGTCAAAAAATTCTAAACAATTTCTTCCAATAAAACAAAAGTAATCAACGCTCAAAAGTGTTTCGGGTCAAAATGACCCCTACCGCCGTTCTAGTGTTAAATATCTGATTGTAATGAAAGTTTTCCGCCAAAAAACTTTCTTAATAAAGTTAGAAAAAGAAAAATATAAAGTAGTACCTTTAGTGCGGGCAAGTAATTACCACCCAAGTCTATGAGGAGGTTGACTTAGCCATTGACAGGCTCAACCAAACCCTAGGAAGTGCATTTACAGCAGCTTGCAAACCCAAATTCAGGCAAAATTATGATAAATTACCTGAACACATTAAAGAAAAAATCAAAATTAAAAACCGCCTTCGCAGAGATTGGCAAAATACACGTTTGGAAGACTTTCGAGTACAACTGCGAAGGATCCAGAATGAGATCAAGTCTGACATTAAGAAATACACAGACGAAAAATACGCAAACTACCTTAAGTCCTTAAAGACTTCTGATAATAGCCTCTGGGTTGCTAGCGCACGGCTTCGCAAACCAAAACACGACATTCCCCCCCCCTAATGGGCACGGTCAATGACCGGATGGCATTAACAGACACCGAAAAAGCTGAACGCATAGCGGACAGCCTTCAAACACAATTTTCACCTAACACTGGACTCATGTTCGATTCCTGTGCAGAGCATACGCATGAAGTCCAACACCAAGTTGAAGAATTTCTCTCCTCAGATACAACTTCTGAGGAACCCATCACCACAACAATGACTGAGATTTCTGCCTTTGTCAAAAATCTCACCCCTGCAAAAGCACCTGGCCTGGATAGGATTTCTAATCGCATGATTAAAAATTTACCAGTAAAATTCATATTTTACCTAGCAGTTTTAATAAACTCAATGCTAAGGTTAAAATATTATCCTCATAGCTGGAAGAATGCATTAGTCATTCCTATTCTAAAACCTGGAATGGACCCAAAGGTCCCTCAAAATTATAGACCGATCAGCCTCCTGTCTTCACTTAGTAAAATTTACGAAGCTATACTGCTTAGATACCTGAATGATTTCTGCCGAAACCGAAATATTATTATTCCTCAGCAATTCGGTTTTCGTGCTAAACACTCAACTCAGGCCCAGCTACTGAGGGTAGTTGAAATCATTCACACAGGATCTCGCAGTGGAAAGCCTACAGCTATTGTTTATTTAGATGTAGCAAAGGCTTTCGACAGGTGTTGGCATATCGGAATTTTATTCAAGCTCATGCGACTTGAAATTTCGGCAAATTTTGTGCACATAATGCACTCTTACCTCACTAACCGTACCTTTTCTGTCAAAGTTAAATATTCTGTCTCTTCTCCTCGTCCTATCCTGGCGGGGGTGCCTCAGGGAGGAATTCTTAGCGCTACGCTCTTCAACTTGTATGTAAATGACATACCACAAACACCAAGTGTTGATCTAGCACTCTATGCAGACGACACAGCCATCATCTCACAGCACTCAACATTACATGCCACTCTCAATCACCTACAGCTGTATTTAACAGACTTGGAGTCCTGGCTCATTACCTGGAAAATCAAAATTAATGTCGCAAAAAGTGCCGCCACAGTTTTCTTTTCCAGAAAGAGGAATGTCCATAGTCAACTCCCTCCACTCAGATTATTTGAAGAAAATGTACCCTGGGTGGACTCATACAAATATCTGGGAGTATATCTGGATGCGAAGCTGCTCTGGAATACTCATATCAACTACGCAATATCCAAAGCCCGTACTACAAGAACTCAACTGATGTCCCTTCTCAAAAGAACCAGCAACCTCTCTCTCAACAATAAGATCCTCCTGTACAAAAGCACCATCCTTCCGATCCTGACCTACGCAGCTGTCGTCTGGTCAACTGGCGCCAATAGCCACCTGAAGAAAATTCAAGTATTCCAGAGCGTCACGCTTCGTATTCTGACAAATGCTCATTATTTCGTCCGTAATGAAGTGCTTCATAACGATCTCAAAATTCTACCCCTTGATGCCTTTTTCCGGCAAAATTCGGCCAAATTCTTTAATAGATTATCACAGATCAAAAACCCAGTCTTGCACTCACTTCCTGCTTATGATCCAGCTGAGCCCAGCTCAGCTAAGCGACCTAGGAGTGTTCTAGATAGAACATTCAACATCTTTCCTAGGAAGCCTAAGCGGAGGTGTCTGCTTGACTAGGAATTCTTTCTAAAAATTTTTTAAATTAACTAGCACTTCACGGGCCTAACCCGGCGACCCTTAACTATCTCTAGATTACCACATGCCTGCCGGACCTAATTCGGCCTCGTTTCTCGGTTCTATATCCGTGCTGCTATAGTTAACATGCTCCTCCACTTGCCAAGACCTCATCTTTTCATAAAACACGGCCGAGACAATTAAGATTCAAAACACAATAGCTTTAAATACTCGTTAATATTTTATCAGTCAACTTAAACTATTTAACTTTTAAAACTTAAATAATTATCCCAATCATTAAAAGTTATCTCTTTCATAATGCTACTCCAAACACTTTTACGATATGAATTTTTGTTTCCAGCAACCTGCATATAAATATACAAGCTTGCATATCTTCAGTTGTCATTTTCAATCAGGTAAATCAGTTTAATCCTGTCCCTATTTTTATTTCTCCCCCCTTTTTTAATCCACCTCTCTTCTCCAACTTAAACCACTTTTCCTCGCCTGTCTTCCCTTTAACTCTCTTAAAACTTCTCCGTCTTTTTTACAGTTAACTTTCTTCACGGTTCTTTCCGCTCCAAAAGTTGCTCCTATTCTTCCTTCGCCACTGGCGGTAGGAGAACTTTTTCGCCTCTCGAATCCCCTTCCCCCCCTCCTCTTCGCTCCTCCATCCCTTGCTTCGAGCTTTAGTCGTTAGACTCTCTCCTCCCCCCAGCCCATCCCCAAGGCATTAGCAACTACTGCGGTTTTCCGTATTACCTAATATACCTTTCCCAAGCCCTGGAAAATTATGTTTCCCGGCTGATTGTCTTCCAACCTTTCCGATTCCATTAATGCAATGCATTCAGGAATTCGCTTTATTCATCACCTCTCTCTCTTTCAATCTTGTAAAACAAATTGAAAGCAGAAAGAATTTCTCGTCCTTAGCGTGGACTCCTTATTCACTTCTTTCCCCGTAAACCCTTAACGGTGTCCTTCATTCCCCTTTAGCCAGTGCTTTTTCTTAATTACTTCAGTTTTCTTAACGAAGTTGTGGAGGTAATTGCATTAAGTTGCAAAGGTACTCCGGAAAATATCGCCTTGGGCCCAAGTCTATGATTTTCTGCCAACGTTTTGGTAGTCTTTCAAAGCCTTCGGACCACAAACTCGGTGACCGCGAGTGCAAAAGCAGACCTATCTCATATCGGACGTCCTATGCAGTAGGGAAAATGTAAAAATAGTGGAAGTCTGAAGGAGCAATGTCGGAGCTATATGGTGAGTTTGCCAAAAGTTCCCATTCCAGTCCGTACAGACTCCAGCCAGTGACGACATAAACATGTGGTCTTGCATTCTGTTGATGGAATATTTCCTTTTTACGACGGAACTCATTTCGACGTTGTTCCTTGATAACAGCGTCAACACGGACTGTATACCTTAGTGTCAAGAGATTTACCTTTTACCAGAAACTCTTCACGGCAATCCGACCAGATACAAAGCATGTTTTTTTTATTTTGTTAGTCAAACTGGCGCTTTGCGAAGCTACCTACGGGCTCACCAGCCGCAGACAACCCCCTTTTTCGTCCTGTGTTGTTAAGCTTTTGAAGACGGGATGGCCTCTCTTTGAAAAGACGGGGTTGTCCACTTTAGTGGCCATGTCTTTTTCCTCCATTTTCCAGGCTGAAAAGTGGGGTGAAATGTCAAATTTGACGTCCCTGAGGTGTTAACCTCTTATCTCTTTCAAAGGTCTTTCTTTTGCGACATAGATACACCCCTCTGAGAATCCATTAAACTACACACAAGAATCTTTGTTGCAAATAGGAGGTGATTTCCTAAAGAGGGGAAAGCATTCGGTTCAAGATTCCCCGTCCTTTGGTAGCTTTTACTGCTACCAAAGCTCCGGCCTCAAAAGGTTAAAGTAAATCCACTTTTCATCACAAGTTACGATCCGGTCCAGAATTTTGTCCTTCCGTAGATATTCGAGCAGAATAGTGCAGGCCCGAACAACGTCTGTCCTTATCTGCCTGAGTCAGCTCATGCGGCACCCAGCAATTGAACTTGTACGTCAGGTTTATGCGAGGCATAGCGCGACTAATGGACATGACACTGAAGTCTAACTCGTTAGCAAGCTTCTGGATGGTTGTATACCGATCTTCTTCCACAAGTTCTCGCATGTAGGCCTCTCATAGGGCGGTCAGAGCTCTCTGTTTCTTGAATGTCATAGTCCTTGTTTTTAAACTTTCCGTACCAAATATCCACAGTGTCACATGATACAACAGTAATACCTAAAGCTGTACATATGGTGGCATTCTGTAGCTGACGTTTTGCAACAGATCTTGAATTAAATGATGCTTCTAATCTGGCAGCGTGATAGTTCCATTTCAAACACCTTGTTGTTGTTGTTACTTATGCTCACTTGTCTGACGTAGTCAGCCCAAACCCACGAAATTCCTCGTGGCAAGGAGCGCAAGACTACAACTGTCGTTGGCAACATCATTCAGCACTTTAAAAGGTGACAGTGCGATTTAGCTCTGTGTCGCCCCAATTTTGATGGAGAGTACCCCGGGGGGACGGGTTCGCGGGTCTCCTAATTCTCTTTTTTTTCACCAAGCCACACGAGAGGGTTTTCGGTTTGCCGCATATTTAGAGTTCCTCAATGCGTCACGGACACTATACCTTTACAAACAGCCATGCCTTCTCCCGGATTCGAACTCGGGCACTTCGGCCCGACAGTCAGCGATGTTAACCACTATACCGGTTCGGTGGCTCAAACCCCTTGCACTTAATGATAACGATATTTTTACAAATTTCTCTACACAGTGTGTAGAGACATTAGGTTTTTTTTGGAAGCAGGAAATGTGAAAACTGAGCAACGCCTTTGCGGGGAATCGAACCACGAAACTCTGTAATACGCGCCCAGCGTACAGACCACTACACTACGAAGACATACTAAGAAGGCAGGAGAAATACCTTATATATCCCCTTTTAAAGGGCGACTGGGGTTTTTAGGGGACCCGATCGCCAAACCCTGGTTGTGGAGAATTATCATCCACCACCCTTTTAGTGCGGGCACCACTGTGCAGACATTAGGTTTTTCTGGAAGCAGGAGATGTGAAAAATGAGCACCACCTTCACCGGGAATCAAACCACGGACCCAGGGTGCAGACCACTACACTACGAAGGCATGCTAAGAAGGTGGGAGAAATATCTTATAAGTGTTCTAAAGCAAGTCCCTTTCTTTCAAATGCCAAACGTCGTTTGACAAAATATGACAAGTGAAGGAGGAAGCGAGCACCACCCCTTTATCATAGCGGTTAATTGGTATAGCGCCGCGTCCCCCTTTTCTAGAGCTTCCCAATATGGTATGGGAAGGGTGAGGGGCCACATGAACACCTGACACCAGTCTCCGATTTAAAATACAGTGCCATACAAGAGCCTTGACAGATAGTACATTGCCATACAATAATATTTTGGTTCATACAGCATGTTACAATTGCGGTACATATTACATATGATGGCATATTACAATTAAGGTACATAGTACATAATCTTAGATATACAAAGACAAATACATTTAAAATATGCATATTACATTACATTAATTTGATTATGTGCATTGAAATATTTTAGATATAGAAAATTATATCAAGATTTACATGTGATCCAAGGGCAATATCGCATTACATTGGTTCGTATGTCTTACACCAGAACTTATGACATTTAAATTATGCATACATTATACATTATATACACTATACTGATACATTATACACTATGCTGCTATATACATTATACTGATTCATTATACACAATGTTGCTATATACATTATACTGATATATTATATACACTATACTGATATATACATAATACTGAAAAATTATATATTTAGTTGAGATGCATAGCACAGTTGACTTTCCATTGTATATACATGGTTTTATACAATACATTATTTAATGCAGACTGACCATTTATACACAAATATACTCTCAATAACACAAAGTGTACTCAATATATGTATATTGTAATAATTGTGCATGTTATAAATAGACCGAAATATACTCTGTCTTGTTTTGCTATTGAATTAAGAGTATGTTTGTAAGCTCCTGCACATCTTTAGGCTGTTTGACACAGATCTGTGCCAGCCGCAGAGAGTAGGAGATGAGATTGCTTTATAAGAAATTTACAGAACGCTTGGTGAACATGTAGTCCAGTTGTTAGTGGACATGTTGTGACATTAGTGTTCCGGAGTTCCCACTTCTCCGCAGCTGCATATATCTGTCTCACTGAGCTGCATATATCTGTCTCCGGGAAGGGGCCATGTCCCGTAATGTAGCGTACGAGCTGTGGATTACTTATAGTCCTTCCCGGGTCAACATATGATAGGTGATAGTAAGTTCTGCGTCCTGTCTCTCCTTGGTTCCATTCTTCCAGCCATTTAGCCGTAGCATGGAGTCTCAAGGATCTTTTGAGGTGGGAAATGGCCCAGGAGATGTTGACTGAAACTTCTTGTTGCTTTTTAGTTGGGTAGTGACACTGCCTAATTTCAGTTTGGACTTTTATTTGGAGCTTATTGTACTCATTTGTGGTGTTATTGATTTTTGAGTTTGAGTTTATTTTAGGGATTTTGAGTTTTAAAGCCCTTCCTCCTTGTTTGAGATTTTCACATTTATTCCTTGCAGGTAATTTGGAAGTCTCTTTGGAAATTTTTGCTTTTATGCTAAAGACTGCATCTCATAATTGCAGTGCATGCACTTTTATTCCTTAATAGACTGCTGTCTCGTTTTTCTAAATTGGGTTTTTGTATGTTTAATTTTTTTGCTTACTTTGGGCATTTTTGTATAGATGTTGCTCAATACACTATTTTCTCAAAGCAGTGCGCATTCCCTAAAAAGCTCTTTTAGGCAATTTTATGTTTTATACGGTCTAAAATTTGGTGGGTATTTTTTTGGAACACCTTTTGTTATTTTGAGAATTTGTTGCAGCATACAGAAGGGAACGTACAAATTATAAACGGAGTATTCTGCAAGCGAAAGTATCCAGCTGGAGGGCATTTTGTACCAGCAAGAATAACCCATTTGGCAGTTTGCACAAAATCGCAACCCAGAAGGTATTCCAGCCGGCACAAATCCATGCTCTCCCTTCACCACAAAGCGCATCGGACAACCTTGAAGCAGATACTGATCGTGCTCTTCTGGATGCCATTTTTATGGCCGACTGCCCAGAAGATGACACACCAGAGCAGCGGAACATGCGCAATGACGAAAGCGTCCCAGACACCCGTGATGACGACCTTTTTAACAACAGAGAAGTTCAACAAATCTTTAAACACCTGCCTGTCAAAAAGGCCCCCGGACCAGACGGCCTTGATTACTCATTAAAGTGGCTTACAAAGCTCGACCCGGTTTTTTCACCCTTCTTCTCAACAAACTCTTGCAGGCGGAAATCTTTCCTGCAGTCTTCAAAAAGGGACAGGTTGCCCTGTTCCTTAAAATGAACAAGGACCCGGCCAACCCCAGATCTTACCGGCCAATCTGCCTATTGTCATCCTTAGGAAAAATTTATGAGAAGCTTCTGATCAACCGCCTTAGCCACCATTTTCATAGCAACCACTACCTGAGTCACCGTCAGTTTGGATTTCGCGCAGGCTACTTTACAACGCATGCACTGCACACCATCCTTGAATGTGTGCAGAACAATAGATATCTTAAGCTTCATACGGCATTTATTTCAATAGACTTGGAGAGTGCCTTTGACACCCTCTGGTGGCCTGCAATTAAGAGGCCAAATGCCCTGCGAACATCTATAAGGTTCTCAATAACCATCTGCACGACCGGACCCTGCTGATCTCCAACAACAATGGTTATCACTACAAAGTCGCAAGTTAGAGGTTGCCCTCAGGGCTCTTGTGCTGGGCCATTGTTATGGAACCAAACATTTAATGCTGTTTTAAACACCACCTGGCCGCTGCGCACTACTATAGTGGCTTATGCTGACGACGTAGCTCTCATTGTTCAAGGCCAGACCCGTGACGAATGGAAAGGCACGGTACGGAAGTCTGCAAAATCTTCACCGACCTTTGCCAGAAGCTCAGACTAAATGTATCCTACGATAAAATATCAGCCCTCATAATTCCCAGACCTGGAGTTAACCCCACCAGACGCCCCTGTATTAAATTAGGTGGAAGAAATATCAAGATCGTGCGCAGCCTCAAGTACCTCGGTCTCACCTAGGACCCGGAGTTAACGTGGATATATTTCAAGAAATCCGGCGCCGCACAATGGCTATAGCCACAAAGACCAGGCAATTTCAAGGTCATAATTGGGGCCAGAATGCTCATATTTTGAAGATACTCTATACAACAGTTGGTGAGAGAGTTGCCCTTTACGCTTCTGCCATCTGGACCAACCCTATGAGGGCAAGAAAAATCAGGCAACTTTCTGCCATACAACGACCTTTTGCGCTGAACATCTGTAGAGCATACCACACTACAGCAACGAGTTCTGCGTTGATCCTGACAGGCCTTCTACCCATACATATCAAGGCACGGGCAGAAACCGCCTACACCAGGCTATTCACTTACGACGGGACGCCACCTTGAATGGCAGGACTCTCTGTCTGATGACTTTTGAACACCCTGGAGATGTTCTTCAAACAAACCCTGCCCTTAAAGGCAAGGCAACTCTAGGGACTATTTCTACAGAGCCTCCAGCAATCATGGCTAATGACAACAGAGCCTATATTTCCACTGATAGCTTCAAGTTCGAAAATGGAGTCGGATGCGCTTTAGTGCAATTTGAGAATCACATTACGACTCATGAATGGAAGAGCCACCTGGCTGACTCCAACAGCGCCTTCCAGGCAGAAGTGCTTTCTTTCTTTCTTTCTTTCTACCGACAGCGAGGCAGCCGGTCCACTGGGTAGTTAGCATATCGGCCAGGTAGCCCCGCTGAAGGAAATAACTTGAACAAAAGACACACTTATAAATACATATTGTGCTCAAGACGACTGCTGGGGGCAGTGCAAACAAATGCTGGACGAAGACGATAGTGCATGATGGAAGAAGGGTGCATTGCGGGCGTGAAGAACAATTCCAGTTACATATTTACAGAGTAATGGATAGGTGGTTACAAATACTAAAAGTAATAAGAAGTAAAATACTAGAAAGTAAAACAATACATAAAATTAAAAAAGGCAAAACAGTGGAAACAATACATAAAATAAGGAAAAATACATAGTTCAAGGTTCATAATTCAAGGTTTACAGTTCAAGGAGATAAATATATACAGGGAATAAGAAAAGCCGAATAAGCTAACTTAAGATAAAATTAGTTCACTACAGGTACAGAGCATACAGGGGCTGTGCTGGTGACGAGGATGGTGGCTGAGAATTACTCCAGCCTGTCTCAGATTTTGCGTGCAATGTTTATGCAATCGCGTATGTATTTCAATGCATTGCGATTTTTTGAAGTAGCTTCGGCCCATGCATGGATGTGGTTTGCTACTGGTTGCCTAAGATGATATTTAGCGGTCTCTCTGCAAGCGAACAGATAGTGGTCCGGATCTCCTACCATCCCGCATGAGCAATGCTCGTTTTCGCGTCGTCTGAAGTCATGAAGGGACCATGTCCTGTTAGATACTGAGTGAAGTGAGACGAGCCAGATTTTAGAAGCCGGCAGACTTTTGGAAAAAATTTGTAAACTCTTCTGCCGGTGGTTTCTGTCTCCCACAGATGTTGCCAACGTTTGAGTAATTCTCTCTCGAGCTCAGCTTTTAAGAACGAACCCGGGAGAGGCACGTCAAGTGTGCGAACGTGGGGGTCAGTTGCTGCTCTTTTGGCTATTGCATCTGCAATTTCATTACCCATTATTCCAGTGTGGGCTGGTACCCACTGGAGTTCAGGCCTAGCACTTATAGCAGCAGTTCAGCACATAATAGACACCGATATTAATAATGCAACCATCTTCTCGGATAGCGCATCTACATTGTACGCCATCCAGAACCATATGCACACGTCGCAAATTATTATGAATTTGCAACAGATGCTAAGGTTCAACAGCTCCCGCGAGATCTCCATAAAATGGGTCAAACCCGCGCAAGCATCCTTGGCAACAAGGCAGCAGACCCGCTTGCAAAGAAGGCAGCTAACAACATTGCAGCGCAAGAGCTGTACGTTCCATCGCCTCCCTCTTACGTCAAACGTCTACTCAAGGATGAAGCCGCCCGCATATGGCAATCAGAGTAGGATCAAGGTGACCAAGGTGGAGAACTTATATGTTCTTCCCAAAAGTGTCCACTGACCACACTATAGGAATTGCGCCATTGTCGCACTACATCTCTGAACATGGCCCTTTCCCCACTTACTTCTGTAGACACCGAATCTCAACTACAAATGTATGTGTGTGTGGAAACGAAGGCACATCCGACCATTTTGTCTACCAATGCCCACTTACGTCGCAGTACCACCTCCCTACACCATCCAACAATGAAGAGGCATTCTACCGCTTCAATATCAAAAATAAGACTATGACAAATAAAATCTGCCGCATCCTGAAGGTAATAACGGCATTAGGACAAGTCCTTTGTCAGCCTACTTAATATGCAGCCTCTCTTTGAGTCTGCAGCATGCATTTGTCAGCAACATTTATGCTTCCATGTCTTGTCAAGTGTTCTGTTCTCAACAATTCTTCATGTACTTTAGTCAGCCAATTGCATCATGTGTATCTATGCTTTATTGTGTGTACAATCAGTGTCACGGGTGTCATATCTTCAGCCATCTATCATCAATCATTTGCTATTATACGTCTTTGTGTGTATAACTTGTACCACGAGTGACATATCTTCAGCTATCTATCATCAACCATGTGGTATTATGCTTTTTTAATTATCATCAAGTGTATCATACTAATGTTTATCTGCATCATGTGTCTGCATCTTGTCTACATGCAAGTTTTGTTCGTGCACTATTATTGTTTTAGCATCATGTGGTTAGTGCACCACAACATGTATATTTGCATGTCTTATCATGTGCACTATTAACCGCTCAGTGTACTATTATTATCTTCGGATCATGTATCGCTATCAGTACATTGCATCACGTATATATGAATGGACTATTGTGTGTACTATCAAGTCACGCGTGCCGTATCACCAACTGTATGCTGCTATGAGTCTCATAATTTTAATGTGCACCATATTAATATTTATTTGCTTCATGTGTCTGCATCGTTTATATGTGTACTATTTGTCATTGAGTATACGTACTGCATATATGTGTGTACTGCATCGTACAATGTGAACTATTAGCACCATTACGTCAAGTACTCTTGTCACTATGCTGTAACACGTATTTTTGTATGCTCACATGTGTGTACTATATAATGTTATGGGAATTACTTACTTTATTGCATCATGTACTATTACCATTATATTGCATCATGTATATCATTGTATCATGTACCTTAGTCCTTACATTGCATCTTGTATATCTGCGCGTTTTTTTTTTTTTTTTTTTTTGTGCGTACTATTATTATCATTGCTTCATGAACTATTGTCATCACATTGCTTCACGTATATATGCGTGCCCTATTGAGTGTCCTCTCAGTATCACGCGCGCTGTTTAAATAATTACGTGCTATTATGCGTCTCATAACATCATCAAGTGTTTCGTTTTTATGTGTCTGCATTATATAATTGTCTGCATCGTGTTTATATACATCTTTTGTTAAGTGCACTTTTATCATCATTGCTTCATGCACTCCAGTTATTGCATTGTAACACGCATATTTGCATGTTTTATTGTGCGTACTATTATATGTTATATGTACTCCTATTACCACAGCATCATGTATTGTCATAACTTCGCATCGTGTATATCATTGCCTCATGTACTAGTGTTATTATATCGCATTGTGCATATTTGTATCGTATATATGTATGCCCTATTGTGAGAACTAACAATGTCACGCGTGCCGTGTCACCAATTATGCGCCATTATGCGTATTATAATTTTATCAAGTGTACCATATTAATGCTTTTCTGCTTCATATGTCTGCATCGTATAACTGCCTGTATCGTATATATTTATGTGTTTTGTCAAGTGTTCTATTGTCTTCATTGCATCAGGTGTTCTTGTCAGTACCATGCCTCACGTATATGTGCAAACGTTTTGTGTGTACTATTGTCGGTTTTGCCTACTGTTGTCACCACAGCATCTTGTACTGTTGTCATTTCTCTACATCGTGTATTTCATTGCTTTATGTGCTGCTGTCGCATCGTGTGTGTTTGCATCGCATGTTTCGTCGTGTATGTTTGCGTCGTGCAAATCTGCATTGCATCATGTGTATTTCCAACGTGTATCTGCAGGCCTAATTATGTGTAGTATGAGTGGCACGCGTACCGTATCACCAACTATGCGCCATTATGCGTCCTGTGACACCACCGAGTGCTTCATGTTGATGTATTCTGCATCTTGTGACTGCACCATGCAACTGCCTGCATCGTGTTTAATTACATGTCTTGTTGACTGTTCCATTGCCATCACTGCATCACGTGCCCTAGTCATTGCAATACCTCACGTATATTTGCATATTTTATCGTATACTATTATTTTTTATGCATACTATTATCATCACTGCATCATGTACTATTGTCCTTACACCGCATCATGTTCTTATGCATATTTTATTGCGTATACTATTATCTTTTATGCGTATTCTCATCATAGGATCATGTATTTCTGCCTGTTTTATTGTGTGTGCTAACGTGTGTATTTATATGCTTCGTCATGCGTACCTTTTCACCATTGCACCATGTACTTCTGTTATTACACTGCATCATATATATCCATTTGCTTCATCATTGCATTAAGTACTATTGCCAATACACTGCATTACTTCTACTAGGTATATGTCGTAGTAGATTATAACTATGCAGGTTTTGCATGCATATCTTAATGTTCCTTTATGTGCATTCCTTTATGTGTACTTCTTGCGTTTCTGTAAGTGCCTTATATGTGTTCTGTGTTTTCAGTGTTTATTTCCGTGTATTTTAGTGTATCTTAGTATACCTTTTTGTGTTTTTAGTGTACTTTATGTGTTTCTTTATGTTTCTTTTTATACGTTTATGTCTTATTTTGTTCTACCTCTGTAACCATAACCTTCAGTTGTCTCACGTTCTTACAATGTACTACATGTAGTCTAGCTCTTGTATGGCCATGTTAACTTTTGTTTTTAAGATCATAATAAACTCCCGGGGCGACCTCATGGAGCTCCAAGGAGTTGTTGCCTCCAGATAGTGGAGGATGCGGGGCATATGTCTGTTTACCTATGTTAGACACCAGGCGCCCCGTCCTCCGTCACCTGTCGCCTATGACAGCATACAAGAGGCTAGTGCGCAGATAGAGGGGGAAAAGGAGTGGTCCATTCAGAGCGGTACACACTTGGTTAACAGCATTTTTTACGTGAAATATTATTTTATAGGAATTTTCATATGGATAGTATTAGGAGTTGAAGAATATTCAGATTCTAAACTGCCATATGTCAATTAATTGAGAAAGGAAGTAGTTCTTGCTGTAGATGAAGTATTCAAAGAAATCACTATGAGTTTTCAGCTTGCTGTAGTACCTTTTTTATTCTGATAAAACGTTTGACTGAAAATTTACGAATATCGTCTAAATTATGATCAATGTGACGTTAATAAGGAAGTATTTCTCGTTAAGAAAGAAGTATTTTAGAGTTTTATTTCTGTTATTGCTTGATTACACAAAGCTGAAATGTGGGAAGGCTGTCCTTTGGAAATTTTACAGTTTATTCTAAATTATAGTCTTCTCAAGTGCAGTTTAGTTTAAAGTTCTCATTATTGCACTAAAATTCTTAACTTTTCTCACAATTGCTATAAACGTTGTAAGAACAGTTTTCTAAATATAAATATTCAAATGTTCATTTTGTATTTAAGGAATATTTCTATATTATCGACATAACAGAACCTGGAGAAATCAAACTGACCTCTAAATTGTCGTCGATAGTTTTACGAACAAAAGAAAGAAGCCAAGTAATATCTTAATTTTAAAAGGCTGGAGTTAAAGTTTTACGTTAAAAATAAAATTAGATTTTTAATTTATTTCTGTGTATGTTCTTCTGACATTTAAAAAATTATTTGCTATTATTGTGTCAAGAGAGGCGGCAAATCCAGACACCTCCCAAAGCGATAAACTCTAGGCAACAAAAATCTCTAGCTGCAACACTGCAAATGATACGCCACCACTTTAAGCACAGATGGAAAGATAAAACTGCAGCTGATTAACACAAATATATTAAAGTTGAAGCTTCTGAAGTTAGTGTGTATGTAAAAATAGAATGGCAAATGATAAAAAACGCGTCAGTTCTATGATAATAATATATTATAACATTGCTAATTAATGCTTTATCTAACAATTAAAAGTGAAAGATCTTATATTACATTTGCAGTCACAGTACCACATGTGATTAGAATATCAGGATCCCAGCTGCTAAGCAAAGATCCTATTTGCAAAAGAGATTTGAATTACCGCTTTTACGACCTTGATATTAGAGCCTAATCCATTCAAAGCTTGCATGTGTAGATCATTTGCATCGAAAGTATGAAGAAATTTAGATTAAAACGCATGGCAGCTGTACAAACAAAAGAAACAGTATTAACCAATAATATACCTCTTGATATGGGGAATGAAGTGTTATAAAGTTCTATTTGAGTTATAACACTTAAATACTTAAGTACTTTTAAGTTTGATAAGGTTACATAATCCTACAGCCCTACTAGATAAGTAGCAAGTTATCGCCATTTCTGAAATAATATTACAAGGCCTTGAGAAGGTTTAGACAACTTTCTTTAACTACGTTCTAATCATCAGTTATAGTGAAAATTTCAAAAACGTTTTTATTACTGCCTTTTAAAGCTTTCTAAAACTACTTCAGGTTTGCCTCTCCAATGATTGAGTTACGGCTGTTCTTGTTCTAAGCCTTGAACCGGAGGTTTCTGTTGACCGTGAAACGGAAGGTGATATTTAAAGAGACACAGATTGCTCTAACTGACAATGTTTCATCTGAACACTTACAGTTATCTTCAAAAGATGATTTTGAAACTTTATATTTCCTAGTAAGCGCTCGGTAACAAGATAAGTTTTGCAAGTTCATTTTCAGATTTGGCAACATTTTCTTCTCATCCTGTTTGTGTTCATATTGCACTAAACCTATTTTTTGAAAAAAATGTTATTTTTTTTTTCAAATTTTCTGTTTTGACAAAATAAGTAACTTTAAACTTGGAATTTAAAATTCGTAACTTAGAGTAATTTTATGGAGTTTTTCACAAAAATCTGTACAGTAATGTAAATTAAATAGAGTATAAGCTCAGGTTTATGTTCATATTTAAAAATGTGCAGACAATTTTGCAAATGAAAACATAGAAATAGCTCAAAAAATAACTAGTGCATGTACTCAAAAAGGTATATTTACTAAAATTTACAGTTCACACTCAAAAATTGTATTCTTAATGTTTATTAATTTAACTTTAAAATACCACTACGAAACATTGTATCTATAAAATGTTTCACAAGAATAAAAACGGGCACAAAATCTAAAGACTTAGGATTTTGAAACCTATCTTATACTACACTTAGTTTAATGCCACAGCTAACGGTCTAAGAAAAGCAATGATCATAATATTTCCTATATTTTAGTAGCAGTGATCATAACAGTTCTTATATGTTATTTAATAGCATCTTCTGCAAATGTTAGCTAGAAATAATATTTATTTCAGTAAATATGCTAAATATGTGGAAGACTTTCCCGGGTATGAAGAAAGGCTAGCAAAGTAGAAGAATAAGAGATAAAAATGAGGGCTAGATAATAAAAATCTGTTGCAACTGGAACAAAAAATAAAAAATAAAAAATCTGAAAGGGTTAAGATTTTAGCGGTAGCCCAAAGGGATTTATTAAGGTTTTTTTACACTCTCGCTGAGTTCGTAATCTGCCTATCCGCTGTTGCACTCACTCCTTCTATCTTTATTATTTAGCAGCATTTTCTTCTCACTTTTGCCACACAAGATTCAACAGCAAAATTGCAAAAATTTTAAAATCAGCAGAGCAGTTTATGTTTACAATTTCCTATGCAGTGTTAAGTGTTGGCATACGTTTTTCTACCTTTTTCAGGCTTTTCTCTGCTCTCCATATCAATGTTCACCTGTTTTAGTAAAATGGCTTACAAAACCTTTTTTATGTCTTTTATTATTAATGCTTTGTGCTTTAATTTTATTTATTAGATATCACGGTGTTCGAACTTACGTGACATAAACTTTAATTCAACAGCAAAATAAGAAAATATTTAAAAACAACATATCTTTAGAATTTCAGATAGAAGTCTCTCGCGCTGGAGATAAAAATGTTTTATTCTGCGCAGTGTTGCCATTGCTTGCTTTCAAATCGCTGAGTTTTTTATCAAAAATTCATAAAGGTTTCACAAAATATGAAATATAAAATTCTAAATTCAAACTCCCGTCATCCAGGTGCCCATGTTTGAGTGGAGGACAACGTTATTTAAAATTTAATGGTTAGTTTTTTACAATGCGAGGAACATACATACATACTTTCAGATTCATCATCATTTAATTTCTTTAAAGATAATACAGGCCGATAGTATTTGGTGGCAACAGTTTAAAAAGTGATTCGCCGTTTATAGTGGGCGACGCAAAATTCCCGCTTCGAGACTAAGAGCCCATTCGAGTTTTTTGTCTTAAAAATAAAAATAAATGTATTTCTACTTTCGCAGCAAGAAACTGTGCATTGTGTAACACTCTGTTCATTAAGTGTCGAATTGTTTATCTAGAAAGCATAATTTTTATAGTTTTAAATATATTAAAGGAGAGAGTTATTTATGTTCTTTTTTTATTTTTGAAGCCAAATATAAATTAGATGAACAGTCTTATCATAATACTAATTTTTTAGCTACCTGATGCATGTTTTCGAAGCCGTAGTGGACAATTTCTATGTTTTCATGATTCTGGTTTTAAAGAGTTGTCTTGTTTCAAAGAGTGAGAATATATTCAACACGAAATTTTCAAGCAATGTTTAGGCCCACCAGCGGCCGAGCGGTACAGTCGCTGAACACTGGTAGTTCGGTCCGAGGTTCGAATCCCGCGAACGGGCTGGCTGCATGGGCGTTTTCGTGGTTTTCCCCATGTGCAACGTGTATACGAGCCAGTTTTCCTTAGAAAGTCCTCCACGAAGGCATCTCTCCCCTTAGGCAGATAGCCCTAGTGTGCTTTGCCATAATTAAATACACCAATTAAGCAATGTTTATTAAACGGTGTATGCCTATATGGAAAAACCTATATAAATGGAAAATCCTATATGTACGCGAAAAAGAAAATTTAATAAAATATTTAATTTACTCTTGTGCTTCTTAAATCTCTATTAAAAAATTTAATAAATAGCTCATTAAAGGGATTTATAAGGTTTTAGGGCAAGATATTTAAAAATTTGCAGTCGATAAAATTTTAGATACATTTGCAGTTGTATTTATCAGCAAAATTAAATTTATGCTCAAAGGGGTGTTTTTAAACGCTTTGTGTGTTACCTTTTTTTATTAGATATACTGTTCTTCGCCTTCAAACCATAAAATTCAATTCAATAGCAAAATAAAAAATAATTTAAAAAGAGCACATCTTTAGAATTTCCCACACACAATCTCGCGCGTTGTAGATAATTTTTTTTTCTTACAATGTCGCCATTGCTCGCTTTTAAATCGTTGAGTTTGTTATTAAAAAATTCGTTAAAGTTTTGCAAATTATGAAACGTAAAACAATTTCAAATTGGGACTTCCAGGTTCTCACATTTGTGTGGAGGACTACGTTATTCAAAATGTGTTGCGTCTGCTTGCCGTTGTTTTTTCACAGTGCGAGAAACATACATGCATTCATGCAGATTCTTCATTATTTACCTTAACCGGAAGATAAGAATAACACAATTCAATCATATTTTAAAGCAAAAAATGTACAATTTACAAACATATAAGAGTAAAGAAACTGAGATCACTGAGCCGGGTAACAGAGTGGATATCTATATAAATATATTTATATACGTTTGGTGCGGCCGATTGCAACCAAAACACATCTACATGTTATAGCAGTCCTATATACAAACTTTCAACATTCTGAGTCTACTCGTTTTTGAGTTATGCGAGATACGTACATACGTTCGTACAGACGCCACGAAAAAGTCTCTTCAGAATTAATTTTAAAGCAGTTTTATAATTTTTTTGGAAGAAAAGAGTGTTTTATTCTGTCCTTACTTACAGATATCACGGAAATACATCGTTAAATTGCATTCGAATGTGGTCAAAATGGATATTTTCGTTGAAATATGCTGCCTGAAACCTTTCGCGATGAGAATACTTCCTTTTTACTTCGTACAAGGAAGTAAAAACGGAATTTTATTACAGAAATAATACACATGATTTTTGCCACAGAAAGCTAGCCCTATAGCATTAATCGTATATATAATTGCTAGGGTGTAAAGAAATGGATTGAAACCAGTTCTGCTTTCTTCAACATAAATCACGTATTTCAAACTACAAAACGTTCTAATTAAATTAAAATATGTTAAAAAAGCGTTTTCAGTAGTGAAAATATGAGGTTTCTGTAATTAAAAAATCTAACTCTTTTTATGATCTAAATTGCTCATTTTTCTTCAAAGAAAGTCTTTAAATTAAATAACATATAAGAAAGGCTTTACATTTTTAACTATTTATTCTAGGCAAGTACTTCTAATTACAAGCTTCTTAAAACAATGGTAGAAAATTTATGAATTCGCTAACATTATAACTTCGAATATCATAAAACAAGTAGTTCATAATATTACAGTTTTTTCTAGGATTATGATCGTCACCTTATGTAAATAAAGGTAAATACTACAATTTCGTAACATTGTGTTGTTGTTGAGTCACAGGTGACTTCTGACTTTTGGCATAAGTGCTCATTGTAAAGGTGAAGTTGAATTGATCTATTATGACTTTAATTTTTTATTATGCCAATATCTTTAAAATATCGTCTAGAACTAAGTATAATAAGGGACTTAGTTGCTAATGTAAAATGCAAGGCTTCTTAAGGGAAAACTGTAAAATTCCAGGCTTCTGAAGGGAATACTGGCAAATTCCAGGCTTGTCTCCTTAACGACCTACCTTTCACTTGAAAGAAATGAACAAAAATAATTTTGGACGTAGTAGAGTCTAATTAAGAGAAAAAAATATAACAGGAGAAAAAGATATTTATTTTTGTTGAAGATACAAAATGTTGCGAAAGCGTAATGTCAGTCAAAACCAATTACTTTTGGGATGCATGAAAATATCTGAAACATCTGTAATACAAAGGTACATATAATTTATTATAATGAATAATTTTATGAATTTCACTCGAACAAACATGAAACGTTCTAGACTTACGTCTTTGAAGAAAAATGAGCAATTTAGAGCATAAAAAGAGTTAGATTTTTTAATTACAGAAACCTCATATTTTCACTATTGAAAACGCTTTTTTAACATTATTTAATTTAATTAGAACGTTTTGTAGTTTGAAATACGTGATTTATGTTGAAGAAAGCAGAACTAATTTCAATCCATTTCTTTACACCCTAACAATTATATATACGATTAATGCTATAGGGCTAGCTTTCTGTGGCAAAAATCATGTGTATTATTTCTGTAATAAAACTCCGTTTTTACTTCCTTGTACGAAGTAAAAAGAAAGTATTCTCATCGCGAAAAGTTTCAGGCAGCATATTTGAACGAAAATATCCATTTGACCGTTTTCGAATGCAATTTAACGATGTATTTCCGTGATATTTGTAAGTAAGGACAGAATAAAATACTCTTTCCTTCCAAAAAAATTATAAAATTGCTTTAAAAGGAATTCTGAAGACACTTTTTCGTGGCGTCTGTACGAACGTATGTACGTATCTCGCATAACTCAAAAGCGAGTAGACTCAGAATGTTGAAAGTTTGTATATATGACTGCTATAACATGTAGATGTGTTTTGGTTGCAATCGGCCGCACCAAACGTATATAAATATATTTATATAGATATCCACTCTGTTACCCGGCTCAGTGATCTCAGTTTCTTTACTCTTATATATTTGTAAATTGTACATTTTTTGCTTTAAAAAATGATTGAATTGTGTTGTTCTTATCTTCCGGTTAAGGTTTTTATGCCTTTAGTAAATCTGTAGGCAATACTTTTATAATTATCAACAATTCTAAAATTGTTTAAGTGCCGCTAAGCCTAATAATTTTTTTTGATGGCGGCCATTGCCCTTGTTTACATTTGAAACAGCAGGATAGCGGATTTGTTGCCAATCTAGAGAAGCTTAGCTTCGCAACAACAAAGATAACACCTTCATTTATTATTGCGAATTAAATCATGCTTAATCTTTTCTGGAATTTTTTCGAGGAAATAAGTGTTTAAGATTTACTTCGTAATTTTTAATACATATATTTTGAGTTTTTATGTATTTTTGCTTTGCCGCGAAGTGAGAACTGAATTAATTGAATGAGAAATACTCAATCGTCTGTGAAAAACTGTTTCTTTTTTGCTTTGTTTGCTTAACTTCTTTTATACATCGTTCTAGCTTTATTATAGTATTTGAATAGAACATGTGGCAACGATTAGATAATTCTTTAAATGATATAAATTTTGTGCATTCTGAGTTATAATATGAACGAAATATAATACTGTTAAATGAACCTAGCGCCAAAATGTCGCTATGGTAAACAAAGTGAATTTTAAAGAATGTATTTATTCTTTGTGGTTTATGCGCTGTCGGCGAAGTAGGTTTAATTCAATCTAATAGGTTTGAACGAAATGCATGTAATTTAATATTCCGTACAAGAAAGTCATGTGGTGTACACATCAGAATTTTTTTCTATTTATGCAATGGAATTTGGCTAATCTTTATCACAGGATGTCAAAACATTTCAACGGAATGAGGTTAAAGCTATATTATCATATGGCATGAAATAGATTCGAATAATTAAATGCAATGAATGCTGAAGAATTTCAGTGTAAATTATCCAAGTAATCCAATTAATTAATTGCATTTAAGATCTTCAGATTACAATATGACACTTGAAAAAATGATCTGCATTTTTTAAAAAATTGAAAAACGATATAAAATTAGAAAAGATTTCTATATGAGTTAAGTAATTGCTTTGGCATAATCTCTGATAAACTGAAAAGTAAACAAGAAAAGCGCGAACTCGGGCAGAACAAGTTACTAATTAAGCATGTCGTAAAGTAAATGCATTTTTATTTGAATCAAACAAGTTAAAAAATAAAAAGATTGAATAAATAAATATTACTAAAAATTGCGTTTATTGCTTTCAAATAGCTTAGTTTGTTAATTAATAACAGACGGATAAAGTTTGTACGTTAACTGTATTACGCTTTACCAAATGCTGACATACTGGTGCGTGGAAGATAAACGTACTGTATTCTCTCGTGTATAAACCAGACTTCTTTTTACGAAGAAAGCAGTTAAAAATCAAGGGTGCGGCTTGTACACGCGAAGGATTAGAGCTACGTACTTAACAGATATGTGTCATAACAACATGCAATATAGTTAACAATTGAGTATAAAATCCATTGTTGGTAGGTGAAATTTTTATTTTATTTGTCAAATGCGAGTTACATTGGCCGTTAGGCCGTTAAACTCCTTGCTTGCCAATAGCGCTGAAATCTACAAGAAAAATTTGTCAGTGCTTCACACTCGTCCAAATGTTCCGCCGTCATTGGTCGTCCACTATTACATAAAACACACAACGGTGAATCAGCTAGTCAAATGCGAAATAAATTATTCTGTAGACAGTCATGTCCCGTCAACAGTCTAAAAGATACAACCTCAACTGTTCGCGAGTGGTCAGGAAGAAAAGTTGGGTTTGTTGAGAGAACACTCCAAGGCTTGCCCTCACAAGCCCGAGTGACAAAATCTCTAAAAGTCTTTTGATACGTTAGCGATGTCAGAAGCTTAATAGAATGGTGTATTGCACCACTCGTTTTTGGCTTTTGGAGAACCGTAGCTCCCTTTTTCGCAAGCATGTCAGCCATCTCATTCCCATAAATACCGCTGTGTGAAGGTACCCATTGAAAAGATATCTTGTGGGAAAGTTCTTTTATGACTTCCTGACACTGTTGAACGCTTGTGTTCTTACACTCTTTGTAAGAGGAGATGGCCTGTATTGCTGAAGTCGAATCAGGCAGTACAACAGAACTCCTGAACGAGTTCTATCTCAATGATAATTGTTTTAGAGCTACATGAATGTCTTTCAGTTCTCCATCAAAGTGAGTGGAGTAAGCCCCTGCATGTATGTAGAAACTGAAAAGCTTGATAAAAACTCCAGCTCCAGCCCCCTGAATCCTATCAGTTAAAGAGCGAAAACGTTGCTCAATTGTTTCCAAAGCTATAGTTCTTATTTGCTGTGGACTCATTTCCTTCTTATCTACTTTCATTCCCAGGTCGAACTGCACATAAAGAAAGCTATAATCCAAAGGATTTAGCAAAACCAGCAGTGCCAGTTTCAGTGTTCTTATATGATTGCATTGTTCTAGGCGAGAAACACAGTGCAGAAAGCAATTTTGTGTCTTCAGATTTCGTTGTTTATTATAATCATAATTCCTCCAATGACGGTTACTTGGTAGACGAATAAGTCTCTAGAAAAGGATGAAAGCATTTTTCTGAATCAGGTTTGTCATTGGTTGGTTTGCCGATACCAACTGCATTGCCAGAATGGGAGTCATTTTAACAGCCCCGGTTAAATGCGCAGTGCCTGATTTTGGAATACCTTCAGACGTTGTATCACATCTCGCGTAGCCGAGATCAATATCTCACAGCAATAATTTAATATTGCTCGAATATACATTTTATACGTCGAGTTGAGAGACTCTCTACCACAACCCCTTTAAGACCTCCTAAGCGTTTAAGGATACGTAATCTACGCTCCGCCTTAGCAACTACATGCTCTGCATGCTTTCTCCAGGTTAAGCGCCTGTCAAAAATACAGCCAAGATAGGTGACACCATCCGTCTGTTACAAAACTCATACATTAGTCTAGGAGTATTGTCTGTTGCGAGAGAAAAACTGACAAGTAGTCTTCCCCTGATTAACTCTCATATTATTAGCAGAACAACACTCCTCAAGTCTGGAGCACAAAGTTTAAAATTTAGTTTAAACCATTTTGATCTTTTTTGTTAGCTCTGGCCTATACGACAAGGGGCAGTGTTCACGATCCCATCTGTTTCTCAGATGTCTGGTAGGTCGTTAATAAAAATATTAAAGAGAATAGGGCTAATAACTGTGCCCTGAGGCAAACCCGTTTCAACTTGTTTACATTTTGAAGTGCTGGTGCCACAACGAGTAGCACAAAAACGGTGGATCAAGAAAAGTTTTACCCAAAGGAACATTTTTCCGCCAACACCGAATGTCTGAAGTTTTTGAACAGCCTTTAACCTGCAAGCGTTATCATAAGATGCTTGGAAATCTACGTAAACAGCCAGTACTGAATTTCGTTCATCAAGTGCATCTGTAATTGACTGGTTTAAGAATGGTAATTTCTAAATCCCGTTTGCTTGGAAGATATTAAGCCATTGATTTCCAAGTACCACTTAAGACGAGAAACAATCGTTCTCTCCATTATCTTTGATAACACACTAGTTAAAGCAATTGATCTATAGCTGTCCAAATCCTGCTGTGGTTTGTTCTTTTTAAGAACTGGAATCAAGATGACCTTTTCCCAGGCAGCAGGAACAGTCGAGTTCCAACTCTTATTATAGAGCTTCAGGAGTACATTCAGGATATTAATCGCAAAAATTCCTTAAAACTTCAATATGGATATTGTCTGGGCCTGGACTTTTTTTACATTTCATTTGTCCAATAGCTCCCCGCAATTCAGAAATAGTAAAATCTCTATTAAAATCCGAAGGTCCCCGAGGGCTAGAAGAAAATTTCTCAATAAGTTTTTTCCTAAGAATCTTTAGATTACTTTTTAAATTCTGTCTTTTGCAATAAAAGGAGTTAAAAGCATCCGCAATGACCAGACATCAGTCAGTATTTTTTTAATTACTTTCATGCGTTCTCTTTCATGAACACTCTCTTCCTTTTTCACTCTATTCACAAAATTATAAACCTTTTTTCCGTCCTTTCTATCATCTATATTAGTAATGAAATCATTAAAGCATCTTTTCTTTGCCGCAATAATTTCTTTTTTAAGGCTTCACTTCTTCTCCATCTTTGGACGTCCTTAGGATTTTTTGTTTGTTCAGCAAAGTTTCGGGATTCAATGGATATACCCTTTAACAGTCAAGCTATCATTCCAGAAAGCCTTGAACCTTAGTTATTTACCTCTTGGTATCCATTTCTTTGCGGTTGTCAAAATTAATTCAGAAAAATAAGAGAATGTCTTGCTCATCTCAGGGTTTATCTCAGGGTTATTACTCATCTCAGGGTTTAAAAGGTTAGGTGGCTGCAAAAAGATAGTCTCAAGTTCCCAGCAAAAGTTTTCCCACTTCGCCTTCTTAAATTCCACCTGTTTCTCACTTTATTTACTAAAGGGTAAGAGGATGGTAATCCAAAACTGGTCGTGATCATACCAGAACCAGGATCATAAACTCTTCTTGCATCCCCAGCTAAATCAACAGTGGCTAAAATCAGATCGGGATTTGTACCATTTCCATTATAATAAATATAAGAAGGGATATCCGTGTTCTGGTAGATTAATTCTAGTCTGAATGAGTTAATTAGGTCCTCCATTATCCTCCCGGAATGGTTAGAATCGTTATAATTCCAGCGGGAGTTATGAGCATTAAAATCTCCACAGAGGATAGTTTTATTAAGGAAGGAAAGAACCTGGACACTTAATTTATTATTGTTCGGTGGGCTATAACAAGCATAAATAGTGAAATGGGTTTTTTGATTCCAAACATCGATTTTGACCACCTCAGCACCAATATGAGAGGATAAGTCACTGATAATATTGAATTTGGACGTCAAGTCATTTTAATACCAACCAAGATTCCACTAGCGATTCTTCTTGATTCAGGCAAGAGCTGTAGATAGTAGTTATCAAATGAATAATATTTCATATCGTCTCCACACAAATTTGCCTCAAAAATAAGGAGAAAAAAGAAGAACTACATGAAATAAGAAATAGTGTTGTTAGGTGAATGTTAATAGGGTTGTATAAGTTTAGCTGCGGTTGCAGGTCTTGGTGATATGCTGTGGAGAACCGATATCCGTGATAGTGGAACTGGTAATGCAAGCGAATATTCTAGTAGTACCGACAGTGACAGTGAATAAGAAGTGCTAAATACAGTAGCATGTTCCTTTTAACCTATAATAAAAATTTTGTCTCAGGGAGTGGTAGATACTTTTTCATTTTAGTTGCTTTGACATTTCCAACCGAAAAAAAAAAAATTGTAGATAGCAAACAGGTTATCAGTGGAATTTTTATTTCTAATTAGAGGCAAAAACAAAAGGTTGGATACCGACGTGAATACGGTATTTTATTTTCGTCAATGCAACATGTTGCTTTAAAACAGCTGAGTTTACTAAATTTGAAAGATAAGAAGATAACTTTGCAGAATGGCAACACAGAGAAGGAAGGAATATATATATTTTTTTTTTATTTCAAGTAATGCAAAACACATTGCTTTAAATGGTTGAATTTTTAATTCAAAGTTTGTTAAATTCTCGAAAAATATGAAATAAATAAATAAAATCTGAAACGTATCAAATTTTAATATCGAGTGTTTTCGAATTCTCTGATGCGACTCTCTTTCTCATACATACATGCATACAGATATATATTCATATATTTCATACGCCTATGTGTAATGTATATACATATATTACACATGCCTATGTGTAATATATATACATATATACATTTATTACATACGATTATCTGTATTATATATATATATGTGTGTATGTGTGTGTAAGATAAAAAATATGCAATATGTAAAAAAATATGTAAATCAGTTTTATAATTAAATTTAGCAGTAGGCTTTTAATTTCTCATTTTTAGTTTGGGTATTTCCTTTCTGTAGTATGAAAATAGTAATAACTATTCTGGACTGCTCAATTTCTAGATCAATCCACCTTGCATGGCTTATGTAACGCTGATGACGTAGCTAATTTGGAACCTAAATTTAAAATTTTGAGAACTGAAACCTTTCTAACCTAAACCCAAACCTACCTTCTCTTGGTGAGCTTCCATATTTTATAACTGCACCCTTTTAACTTCAGCTTTTGTTCTGCTTTGACACTAATTTGCTGTGCTCTCTTCCTATCGTAACATTTCCAAAAATGTACATGTTCTTAAATAGGCACGATAAGAGGGCCAAGTATATTGTGGACACAAATGTCAGTTAGAATGAAAACGAAAATATCTTTCTCGACTTTAAGTTTTCTCGTTATTATGGATTCATTTTTAGCAAACTATGCCATCAGAATTTTTCCTCTTCAATATGGATCTACATTCTGCGCCATCGACATTGCAACGTCTTTTTTTTTTTTATGTTTTCATGTATATAATATATATATTATATAGAAAAACAAACATAAAATCTTTCAAACTAACGAATACTAAAATTTATTTTAAAATAATTTAAAAAGTAAACATCTGTGCTATTGCAGCAAAGATAAAATTTAATTTAATAGGTCAGGCCTTTATAGACAGCGTGGCAAAGTCACTTTCATGCTTCAAATTTCTCATATGGAGAACATTTCTTTTCGATTTTATCACATGTCAGGTCCTAAATAGGACTCAAGACGGAACTGGTAAGATCAATTCATCTTCTGCTGATAACCAGTATGGCACTAAGGAATCAAAGTGTCAATTTAATACAGAATATATAAATGAAAAATTATTTCCAATGAAATGGAAAGTGAACTCAACATAGCACTTCGGAATTTCCCTTCACATTTCATAAGATATAATTTTTTATTTATATATATTCTCTCTCTATATATATATATATACATACAGTAAGACCCCGCTTAATGCTGTTTCGTTTAGCGCTGTTTCGGTTTAGCGCTCTTTTATTTCAACCCGGGGATTCCACGAAATCGCTCGCAGCATACGGGGATTCCCCGAAATATTATGCAGCAATAGGTTTCAAATACATATCCGAAAGAGTGTACTTGTTTTTCTTGTTTGGTGCGGTATTGTACAGACATATTTTGAAGGGGTAAATGTGGAAGATGTCGAAGAAATAATTCAAGAAGCAGCGGCTAGTCTTTCTAATGATGAGCTCAAGGAATTAACTGAACAAGAAGAAAACAAAAATGTTGACAGCAGTGATTCAGAAGAAGAGCAAAAAGAACTTTCGATGGCGTTTGTAAAAAGGAGTTCGTCTACCATAACTGAAATAATGGATCAATTCATTGAAAATGATCCGAATTTTGACAGGAGCTCAAAAGTAAGGCGCGGTGTTAGAGATGCTCTATCCGTTTATGAAGAACTTTTAAGAGAACAACGCAAAAGAAAAAGGCAAACAACATTAGATGCTTTTGTCACAAAAAGGCAGAACACTGAAAACGCGGAAGGCTAACTAAATATGACTGACTTAGAATTTTATTTGTTTTTTTTAAGAATATTCGTTTTGATATTTATATTTTGTTTTTATTTTTGCAAGAAATAATAATGTGGTATTAATTTGGGCTTTAAGAAATAAATGTTTGGTTTTATTTTTATTAAAAAAACATACTTTTTAAATTTAATACCTAACCAATTTCCTAGCCATCTTCCCCTAACCCCAATATTTACATGTAAAGATAGCCTCGTTTAGCGCTGTTTCGCATAACGCTCTGCTTTGATGGAACGTATCCCCCCCCGCGTTAAGCGAGGTCTTACTGTATATATATATATGTGTGTGTGTATGTGTGTGTGTATTTATTTATATATATAAATATATTACATATGAGCGTCATAAGCGATATTTGTTGTCTCCTAACAGCAGGCATTCGCCAAAATGATATTTTTTAGCTTTATAGACATTCATGTGTTATTTAGAAAGTTATACATCTCAAAAGCGAGGATAAGTTATAAGCGTTAATAACATTATAAAAGTTATAAGAGATATACATCATTCGGAAAGTAAAATTTCAAAAGCGTAGTATTGTTGAGCGTTATAAAAGAAAAGTAAGGATAAGTTAAAAGCAAAATAATCATTGTTTGGAAACTGGAAAAGTGATGCCATCCAAAAGTGGCTAAAAATTATAAACGATATAAGCTACCGTCCGAAAAGGAAATATTCTACAACATTTTGTTGATCAGTCAGCGCCGTATAAACGTTATGAAACTAATTTATAAGCATTATATGCATCATCAGCGTTATAAGCATCATTGACAGAATTGGAAATATTTACAGAAATTATTCATTACTCATTAGTATCTCTATAGAACAGGGTTGGCCTACTACTGTATGTATATAAACGACAGATTTTTGAATTTAAGAGTATTTTGGAAAAGTTATTGAAAAGCGATACAACGCAGAAGTAAAAATTGAGAATCATAGCCTGTCTCGGTCTGAAACCAAATTCGAAATTCAAATTAAATGCTGCTTCAAGTGCACATATTCTCGTAGAGGACTACGGTTATTCAAAATTTTGTGACTTTGTGTTAAGCCGTTGTTCTACAGTAAAATGAGCATAATTACGTTAATTACGTACTCATGCATAATTACGTACTCATTGCATAATTACGTACTCATTTATTTTATTATCCGCTTGCGCGGCCAGGTCCTAAAATAGTTATTATTATTATATATATATTTTGCTTCAAAAGAATAAAGTAAAGTTTAATTTAATTTTAAATAATTCTCTTGCGCCATTGCTGCAAGAAATGAAATTTGAATTTAAAATTGAAATTTTTGAATTTGAAATTTGAATTTGAATTCGTTCTCTATTCGTAAAAAGCAAATTAAAGTTAATAAATTTAAATGAAATTTAATGCAAACAAATAAATGATTAATTATTGTTTTCCCAAGTAGAAAAACCTTGCTTAGATAGCTGAGTTTATTAATTATAGCCTAATTAAATTCAAACAAAATATTTACTTTAAAAACAAACTCAAAATTCAGTCTTGGAGGTGCACATATTTTCGAATGCATTATGTGCGTTCAAGATTTGGTGCCTGTTGATGTCGCCTTTTTCCCACAGACTTTGTTGCGAGAAACATGTATGCATACAGATTCTTCATTATTTGATAATAAAAAGAGGTATAGATAATAGAGATTTACATCATAAAATAGAATCCCGACCAGCTGAAGAATCGCTCATGCATTATGGTTGAATAGTAAAATAACTTTGTTGATGTGTGACGAATAGAGGTTTACATCATAAATAGTAAAGTTCAGTCACGACCAGCTGAACGATCGCTCGCTTGAATAGTAAAATAGTTTTCTTGCTGTGTGACGAGGAGAAAATAAATAAGGAAAAATTCAAAAGCATAGCTCGTTATTCAAGCTAAATAAAGTATTACACCGCACGAAACCTCTAAAATAACAATAGAAATAAGAATAAAAAAAAAATAAAAAAAATAAAAAAATCTGAAATGTTTCAGATTTTAAATTACGTCCAAAGGGGCGTTTTTTAACATTTTGTGTGTTACCTTTCTTTATTAAATATCATGTTCCTCGCACTTAAACCATAAGATCCAGTGCAACAGCAATATCGCAAAATAGTTTTAAAACGAGCATATCTTTAGAATTTCCGACACAGAGACTCACGCGCTGGAGATAAAAATGTTTTTTCTGCACAACGTTGCCATTGCTCGCTTTGAAATCCTTGAGTTTGTTAATCAAAAATTCGTCAAAGTTTTAAAAAATAGGAAATCGATCATAAAACAAATTTCAAATTTCAAATTTGGTCTTCCACATGCTCATATTCGTTGGAGGATTACGTTATTCAAAATTCGATGACTCTATGTACCGTTGTTTTATCACAATACGAGAAATATACATACATTTATGCAGATTTTTCATTATTTAATTTCTTCAAATATAATGCAGGACTCTAACATTTTGTGGCAACAGTTTGAAAAGTGAACCGACATTTATCCGTCCGACGCAAAATGTCAAAACCAAACTAATAGTCCTTCGGGATTCAAATCCCTTTGGACTAATAATAAAAGTAATAGATAACCAATAGCGCCGGAATAAACCTTTTGACTGTGGACCATAGTGATTTTCTCTCAGGAACCGTAACGTTTGGGGTATATTCCCGTAATTAATCGATAAATTTAAAGTATTATAGTGCTACTTTACTAGCTCCCTAATTACATAAATTGTAAGTTTTGCAATTCATGATTATTAGAATTCATTAAAAATATTTTTGCAGCGAAAAATAATGTGCTAAGTTTGAGCAATCATTTTTGACTAATTTTAAATAATGCATCATTTTATTTTATCCCTTTCACAGGAATGACATAATTTTCATGCGAAGAAAATGTATTTTGATCTAAGGAAATTTATCAGCAGAAATAAAGTTGAAATTGAAACAACAAACACAGCTAATAAGCTCACTTTATGTGCTGATTATGTCAAGCGAGTACGGTGGCCAGAAGGTTTATGTCTACCGCACTGCAACGACATATTCTGAAGCAAAGGACTGAGCAATCTAGCAATGTAATTGTACATCTGCATCTTCAGTTCCTTGTTTTGTTTCAATTCGTGCTGCAGTAAATTTTGATATGATTTGATTCACATGTCAGTGAGTCTACTTTTGATGTTGGCCTTTGAGTTCTCACCATTGTCTCATTGAACAGGATTTTAACAAAGTGCTTCTAAGATCTTCTCTTACGCTCGATACGATTAGTACCTTTTTGTGCATCGGAATATCTGTCGCATAAGTATTGTAGTTTTCAGCAAATTTCGTATTTAAGACTAAGTAAAACTGAATACTTAAATAGAGATTACTTATCTTTCGTTTGTTGAAGTCAAACATTCTCTTTTGGACGAGCTCATTCCAGAATTGGATTTGGTAATCTGTTGGGCCTTCAGCAGTCAATGTGATCTGCCGTTTCCAACGGTGTTTTCCACTCATATTATGTTTCTTTTTCCCTTGAAAACGTTTTCCAGCGTTAACCAAGGTCTGAAGTTGCTGGGAGCTTGTCAGATTTGGCCGTCGAAGTTCTTTGCTGTCCGTGGGGAATGCTGGCCTGATCAGTCGGAGGAGTCCTCTGGTTCTTAAGCAATTTCTTGCGCTGGGGAAATTCTTATTCAAGCCCCCGCTTCTGGCGTGGGATCTGCTCTGGCATCCGATCGCTAACTTCCCTCCTTGGCGCTTGAAATCCGGATCACTCATACCTTGGCTGGCGTTGTTTGTCCGTTAGCCGCTCATTCGATTTCGTATGTGTTCTCCTTCTGCTTCGTTTCTTGCCGACGTGCCACACTTTTGTGCTAGCCCTAGTTACTCCGTGATGTTGCCTTTTGATTCCTCATTACCTGCGTATTTTAGCTTCTGCTTCATAAATTTCGGTCACCTTTCTTTTCTTTTCTGAAACTATTATTCTTGAAACCGAAGGCCCATCTCCTGTCCTTCTTTAACCAAAAGATGGTTCCTTCAAAATGTTTTTGGCTATTTTCAGGTGGCAATAGCTTTTCACTTGATCCACACTGACAGAATATTCACCCTGTTATCTCCTTTCAGGTAATAAACAGGTCCAAAAATCCTTTTTATAACGAATGGTCCTTCGAATTTTAGGCATAATTTACTAATTTTCTTTTTCTAGACCGAGACAACAAATGTGCAATTATCTACACCTTGTCCCCGGCTTTAAAGTCAAAAGCTTTTCTTTTTTAGCGTAGTACAATTTTTGCCTTCTTCTTGGGATATCTAAATTTGCCACCGCCTCATTAAGCAGTTTCTGAATATCTGTTACTTTAAATTCTGCCTCTTATTTTTGTACGAAGAATAATATATCCAGGGAGGTTATCTTTCTTCCCTAGAATAATTCTGCTGGCATTTTTCCTGTAGTTTCCTGTTGGCTGTTCTTAGGGTAACAACCAGTTCGTTGCCACAGGCATCACAGCGGTGGTGGTAAATTTTAACGTAACTACGAATTATTTTAACTATATTCTTTTTCACGTGCTCTGCAGTATTTGATTGTGGCCGATAAGAAACCATCTTTAAATGGCGTACGACAAGCCCTGCCCCAGATTTTTTAATATATGCATAGATATGTCTAAATTCTAGTTCTGTTCGTGATTCGGCAATAATAGGACAGGAGACCATCAATAGAGGAGGTTTTAGCTTTTGTGCTTTATTGATGGAAACTATTTACCATCCGCTATTAGCGGCATATATTTGAAATACAATTTTACAAAGTTACAATGGTTGTACGAATATACATATGACATACAGAAACAGATTATTTAGGTCTTGTGATGTTCCCATAGATGGCAATGCTTACAATAAAGCTTATAATTTAGTATCAATAGAATTGTTAGATATGTTGAAAATTTATGTTTACAGATTTTTATATATTAATGTTGAAGTATAACCAAATTATATAACATAAAATATCCTTTTACATTTTAAAGAATTTAGACATATATTATTTAGAAATAATTAAGCCAAATTTAAAAAGAATGAGAAAAACACTAAATATATAATATTTGACAGAAAGGTAAACAGACGGCTTGTAAGGATCTTAAGTTTTACTAACGTTTATTTTTATTTTAAATCTTTACTATCACTTCTTATTTTCTACTTCCGGCCAGAATTAAAAGCGTTAACTTATTTATGTAAAATTTGTCTGGCGAACGCCAAGTACTTAAGTGGTGGCTTTTTGCCAAGCGAGAGAGAGGAAGGAGTTAGTCGAAGCAGGCCGCTTACCTTAGAAGTTTTACTCAGTTCCTGGTTGCCTTCCAGGCCAGAGGTTTAATCCTCGTGATAATTTTTAAACGTTAGTGTTAACATTTCTCTGTACTACATACGGCTTCCTGTTAATATAAGGCCAATCTTCCACGTTTATTATTTCAAAGTTAAGTTAGAGTTTAGTTATATTTTTATATTCTTACGTTCAGACCACGAGTAGTTGGTCTCTGTATTCCGAAGTACGGAAATTATTGTAAAGAGTGAAAAATAAAGGGTTTCGTATACCCATCCTGTGTATCTTGTCTACTTCCCACATTTATTGAACATAGCTTTAGTAAGCTCCCTGTTCCGAGTCAGGTCTGTGCATGTTCCCAAAGAAAGTAAGATGGAACATTGAACCTGATAGGCTTAAGTTCGTTCTGTGGATGAAACGAGTGTAGTGCTATAGATGTATATCCACTTTATTGTAATTTTTCCCACCAAAATTTTTTCTTGATTATATGTTAATCTAACTATATTTTATCGAAAGGGATTCTTATTTATTGATTATTCAGGCTATTGATTATTCAATCGGATTGCACGGGATGTTGATGCTCGAAAATCCCGCCTACTTCAAGAGTCTCAAATGTACTATTATCATACTTATATTAATACTAAAAGAAGTAATGATTCAAGATTGCTGCATAGCACGATTACATAAGCCATCAGTCGTAAATCTCCAGGAGGAAAAATGTTAGAGTACGTTTGGTGGTAGTCAGCTGATTCAACAAATAGACCGTTAACTAAACATTACGAAATGAGGCACAAAAATGGTGCATTAACTGCAACTGTACATACAAGATATCTACATTCGAATGATGAAGTAACCCGTATTTTTAGTTTTTTAAGTAAAATATGACAAATTTCAAATGATTTATTAAAGAACCTGCAATGAAAATATTTTCAAACTCAAAATATCTCGAGCGAAGGAAGTTAGTTCCTCAAACATTTCGCCCATAAATTTTCTATCAGTGTTAAGTTACGTTAAACTGCTTTTTAATGTAATTAATTATGACGATTTCTGAAGAATAAGAGACATTAAGAATTTTTCAAAATCCATATGAAACTAAAAGCTGATTTAACTAAACATCAAACAATTAACATAATAATACGTTTTCAATAAAAGTGAGAAATGAATGTACTGATGCATAAAACTTCATTTAATTTTCTTCTATATAATATTTATAATACATTTTTTAAAAAGGAGATTGTTAGAAAACGATGGATCCAGATTCCTCTTATTTGAAACAGATTTGCAATCCAATTTCGATTAAATTATTTCCTATGTGTCTTGTACAGTGAACGCCGCTTAATGTAATCACTTTTATTCCAGAGAGCTTTGATAGCCTTAGCGGAATGTTAACATTAAACGACGAGAAAAAATGTGCTTGTATATAGTAATAGAGTTTAACTAATTTAAAATAACTATAACATGAAACATAAATATACTGCAAATATGAATAAGTATTTTCACAGCATTTATATTAGGAAACGTCTGTTTATGAACTGATGATAATATCTACAAGTTAATTTATGAACTTTATATTCATAAGTTCAATAAAGTGTCTGTAAATAATTCAACGGATATTGTACCTTTAATCTTAATACTCGGAGTGCATCCCTCGATGTAAGAGAGCATACCAATATAAACTTTAAAATTGCTACCTTCCCCCCCCCCAAAAGAAAATGTCTAAAAGCTTTCAGATTTTATATTACGCCCAAAGGGGCAAATTTTTCACTTGACACATGCGTGTTTGAGGAGCGTTTCGAATGCATTTGGGCTAAAAATATTTAAAAACAACATATTTTTGAATTTCCGATAGACAGTCTCTCGCGCTAGGGACAAAAATATTTTATTTATCACAGTGCGCTGTCACCATTTGCTTTGAAATCGTTGAGTTTCTTACTGAAAAATTCGTTAAAGGTTTAGAAATATGAAAACAAAATTCACGTTTCAGGCTTCCAGTGCTCATGTTTAAGGGGAGGACAACATTATTCAAACTTTGATGGTTCTAGGTAAAGTTATTTTTTCACAATGCGAGAAACATGTATGCATTAAAGCAGATTCTTTATTATTTAATTTCTTTAAATATAAAAATGGCTATAATATTTGTTGGAAACAATTTGAAAAGTGACTCAAAGCTTTTAGTGATTCGAGATTTTTCGAGACCCCTTTTGAGCTAAAAATAGCCTAAGTTTAGCATAACTGTTTTCAGGAATTCTCTTACCCAGTTTTTCTCCCCGTCCTGAGGAATACCTGTACCTGATCCCTCTCAAAATCGGAAATCGGCACACAAGCTTTTTTTTTTTTTTTTTTTTTTTTCAAATTTTAAAATGTTAACTGAAATTGATGTCAAACTGTTTGGCGATTTAATTGCTTGCTTGGCGACATTTCCGTTTCATTGAGTCTTAAAATCTTTTCAAATTTATTTGTCGACTTTTTCTTTTATTTCACGATTTTACTTCAGTTTAAAAAATCTATTCTATAACATTTTGATAATATTAGCCAAATTTTTGGTCAAAATAAGAGATATATTTTCCGTGGTTTCGTACAAAAAAGCCTGAATTTTCTGCAATTCGTATAAAAATATTCGAATAATATCATTAACCACAATCACACTAAGCAAGCATCTAACTTTAACAGGCAACTGCATATTCTGCTAAAGTTTACGGTAAGAGAAAGAGTGAGTAATGGGATTTTTGCTTATACCTATTTCTCAAACAAAAATTTCACTGTTATTTTGACTAGAACTCAATGAACATAAGATTTACAAAATTGAATGGCAGTTTACTAAAATTTTATTATCACTCAAAATGTACAGAATTAGGCTTAAGGATCAGTGGAAAAGAATTCTCTGTATTTTGGAGTCATCCTGACTATAGTAAAGATAGTTAAGCAAATTATACATAAATAGTTTCTTCCATAAGTTTAAACGAAATATACTGATTTTGCACAATATTGTCAGCATCTAGATACATAAAATCAAAACGTAAATTCTTTGATTTTTTCTCCTCTCGAGTAATACTTACCTTTATCTCTTTCTGAGTTGAAAATTGTTCTTCAAGTTGTATTCTTAAAAATGAGAGAATTTATTTATATTGTTTTTCCACTTTTATCGAATACCATACACTTACTCATGCAGCCGCCTAAAATAGTAAATATATAAAGGAAAAAATATATTAGGATTTTATTCAATCCAGTTTATGTAACTTCATTGGGTCCTAGCTTATATAATTTAATAAAAATATTGAATGATTTTTAATAATAAATCAAATGCATTTCTTTTTTTTTACTTCCATCTGCGAAGTAAAGGGAGTATTATAATGGCAAAAATTTTTGGCTATCATATTTCAGCAGAAATTTTCATTTTGACAGTTCCAGTATCCCTACTGACTACTCTTTTAAGTGACGCCTGGTCGTACGGACAGAATAAAGGACTCTTTGTTCCAAAATGGGTATCGAAATGGATTTTTTTCGTGATGTCTGGCATAACTCAAAACGATTAGCCGCAGAACATTGACATTTTGCATGCAACTGCTTACACTTACACTGCAGAAGAGAACTGTTGACCCTAATGTGTATATATATATATATATATATATTAAATTATATATATATATGTGATGTACCAGCTTTTGTCCGGAATAAATAGATTGGTGAAGAAATATAGATGTAGTCGTAGCTTAAATTATCAGACGATAAGTTTAAAAAACAGGATCCATTTATTATTGGTCAGGAGAAATAGCAGTTACAAAAATCCTATTTCCGGAGTAAATAAAAAAGAATTACTAATAACTTTTTGTATGAAGTTTACTGCATTGTTACATTAAAGAAAAGACCCCGATATTCCTTTGCGAGTCCTTTTATAGCCTCCAGAAAGGCGGAGCTTCCAAGAAATGACGTCAGCCTCGTCAGCCATTCCAGTTCGCTTTAAATATCTCCAGAACATTCTATAACTGTACGTGTAGAAAAGGCGGGAAAAACAACTTGACTACGGGGCTGTGGATTTAATTCCACGTACTTTCAAATAAGAGACCGTCGCCATTAAAAAAAATTGAAAAGAACATACAGTTAGAATTTTAAGTGTATTCTTGACTACGGAATTTTATTATTACAATATATATATTAGGCTAAATGTTCTTAAATAGAAAACTGAACTTTACGACATCCCTTTTACTTCCATCACTTAATACTTGAATTTCCAGTCATTTCATATTAAAAATTTTGAAAGCAGTTTGTTACTTTTAATTTACTAGTTTGATTTTTAAATTTCTAATTAACTACTTGTTTTAAACTTTAGTTTTAAGATTGTATTATTTTTTATCTTCTTATGATTTTAAATTAAATTTTAATTTTCTAATGTGTTTACGTTTGTTTGTGAGTTTGAAAATGAGAGTGTAGGGGGGTATGTCTTCTAAAGTAAGCATCTCGTTCAGATTAATTGTGTTCTTAATGAGAAACTTTAATTTTAAGATTATTTGCTATTTTGTTTGATAAGATTCTTTTGGCTTAAATGGACTAATGTCTTTATATGGATTGAGTATTCATCGTGACTTATAGTTTGGAACTAGCAAATAATTTGATGCTTACTTCGAAGTAAGATGGTTTGGTTTGGTTTGGTTTATTAGATTACCGCGAAGCACTCGAGGGCTATCTGCCTTAAGGGAGGGATGCCTTCGTGGAGGACTTTTTAAGGGAAACTGGCTCGTATACACGTTACACATGGGGAAAACCACGAAAACGCCCATGCAGCCAGCCCGTTCGCGGGATTCGAACCTCGGACCGAACTACCAGTGTTCAGCGACATTACCGCTCGGCCGCTGGTGGGCTCGAAGTAAGATGAAACGCTCTCTTTTAATTTAGTTGTTGTTAATTGATGGTAGATCGTTTTATCTCCTTGATAAGTCGATTAATCTGCAATCAATGACAATAGCTACTTTTTTACAACTTAAAATTTACTTTTGATTTTGGTATTTTTGACATTAAAGATTTTTCTTAGCAGATTTATTAAACAAGGAGATTGAAATTACTATTTAAAATACTAATTTAAATTCTGACTAAAAAAAATTTCATTCATCGTTTTAAATTGAATTTGTGTTCCTTGGAGATGGTATATGGAAAGTTTTCTTATTACAAATTATTATGAATTATTAATTTATTACATTGCAACTTTAGCGCAAATCACAGGCTTTTTAATTTACTTTTAATTACATTATTTTGAATATATATATATGTGTGTGTGTATATACATATATATATACATATAATTATGTATATATTTCCCTTTTTCGTCAACTTTAAGCCAGTTAAGTCTTCGCGCTACAAGTTTTTACAGTAGCCATTATCTTTTAGAAGTGTTTCACCTGCCGCCATGATGCGTTGTTACTCTCCTTCTTCGTCGTTTGTACTTTTCACAGACCACTCTCACAAGTCTCACTCCCACATACAAAGTTTAACTGGATAAGGCATACCTATCTTGTTATATATATGTATAACAGGATAAACCCATAAAAATACTGTTGTCTGGTCTTGGACGCTTAGACGAATGTTTCATACTCTTTTCCAAGAAGTTCAACTTTTCTACATCTCCAAGGGTAGAGCTATGAATTCTACTTTCTTTTGCACGACTCCGTACTTAGGAAAACGATGTTTTTTTTTTTTTTTTTTTTTTTTTTTTTTTTTTTTTTTTTTTCCTCCAGTTTACATTTTGTTTAATATTTTTTTTGTTTGTTTTTAGTAGGTTTGCTGTTTTCTTAGCTGGTTAAAACTGGATTTAGAATTTTATGTACAATTTATTTATGGAAATCCTTTAGTAAAGTTTTTCATTTTTTCATAGTATTAAAAGATTCAGGTTCACATAATTAGGGACCACCCATTCTTTGAGTTTCTTTTAAATAACAATTTGATTTAAAAGTTAATTCCTTTACTCCTTAATCTGTAATTTCTTTTGAAAGTTTGATTTGCATTTTAATGTTTCTTTGCAATTTTTCTTTTTAGAGCAGTCAGTTTTGCATAATGTACTGTTTTTTACCCTTTTTCTCTTTTTTCTAAGTGATCGCATACATGTAGGGAAAATTCGGAATACATTTGAGACTCGGTTTTGTGGTTTTAATTAAATTTTAATAATCAAAATCGTAAAAACAACCTTGTATTTCGCGTAAGTATATTGAAACACTTAATCGATTTCGAGGGCAGCTAAAGGTTCCTTCCTAAAGGTTTAATCAGAGTTACACTGGCCGCCTACTTTTACTGAGCCAGGCTATCTGATCAAACAAGTAACAGAAAGGACAAAGAATTAACGAAGTTAAAAATAGGGAGCGAGGGGCAACTGCACCTTCAGGCTAAAATTTCGGTTATAACCACGTGCAGTGCTGATAAGGACCACGTGTTTCTGAGGCTCCTTCCCCTTTAGTTTTCTTCTATCTATGTATTTCTTTCTCCTGATGAGGAGGGACTTTTAGCTGCCCTCGAAATCAATTGAGTGTTTCAATATAATTACGCTAAATACAAGGTTGTTTTTACGATTTTGATTGCCACATTAGCGTGTTTCTCTTCTAGTCTAAATTTTAATATTTTTAAGAAAATTTAATTGAATCTTTCATCAGTTTTTGATGTCAAATGATTCAGAAGAATGACACATGTATTCGCGACATATTAATCGACTTTTATGAAACTCTAATTTTTTCCTGATGAGTTCTGAATTAAGTTTTCAGACAAAGGAGATTAAATGGTAGTTTTTATTTATATTACCAAATAGCGTTTTAATTGTTTAGGATTTATTTTACTGATGAATTCTTATAATAATTTTGATTATGATTAGCTACGATGTTTGACCTTTTATCCACGGTTTCAGTTATTAATATTAATAGGGAATTGCCCTGTTTTGATTCCAATTTTATTTTATTTTCAATTTTGGATGCTTGTGTTTAATTAATATATTTACTTATATATAGAGAGTCTAGCTCTTTTTCTTATATATATAAGCTGCAAAATATTAGATATATCTTTAGCCTAAAACTTTTGCGCGGCACTTGTATGTCAGTATCAAATAAAAGAAAACCCAAACTATGCAAAAAGAAATTTATTAAGATTGATAAACATCTATAGAGCTAGAAAATTTTACGTCCATAGTAGCCGTTTATTTGAGAACAGTTTTGAGCATTGTGGGTGCGGCGAGTAATCCAGCGCTACGGAGGCCGATAGGAGAGATGATTCCGTTGCTGAGAGCAAAGGGAGAAGCTCCGATCAAGCCGTTTCCAATGATTCTGTTGCTGAGTAAAAGTGGAGAACCGGCCCATAATCCGTTAGTTCCGATGATTCTGTTGTCAGTTGTGATTGCACCAGGGATTGCAACGGCAGAAGTTGTGGAGACAGCTGAGGGTGCTAGAATTCCAGCATTCAATAGTCCGGGTGCAAGCAAAGTGGAAGACTGAGCAGCTGCAACAGCAGCGAGGAGAACAGCAATCTGGAGGAAAAATTATTTCAGCTTTAAGAACTATTTAAAATTAAATTGCACGAACTGAATACAACCAAACACTGTATGTCAGCCATTTCAGTGTCACTCTGTTTTCTTATCTAAATATAAGCTAAATAAAATTTTGAACTATATTTATCTTTTTAAAGTAAGAAAATTTTTTATTTCGCCACTCACATAAATATTTTGCTTACGAAAATTCTTTGAAAATTTAAGAACTGTAACATTTAAAGAAGAATTTTTTGAGGGGTCAAGAAAACAATTCGTTTCTCCAAATTAATAAACAAAGCTCGTTTCATAATTATTAATTGTTTAACAATTTTTATTAAAATTAATTGTTAAATTTGATTTATTCAGGTTGAATCATTTTCTCAACTTAAAGATTAGGAACTTACGATGCTTAGAAATGTAGTATTGCTATTTCATGCTGTAGAATTCTGAACTTCGGCTGGAGAATCGAATCCAAAGCCTTCTCCGAGGACAAGTGTCCTATCTTCTAAACTGTCCGGAGCTGGTTATCATTTTTAGATAATTTCCATTTAGTTATAAAACTCACTAATTTAAATAACTAATAAAGACATTATAACCGAACAAATCCACATTTAAAACTGTTTTAAATAGGCAGAAAAAAGGCGTTACTTACTTAAACTACATAGGTTCTACACCTTAATCATGAGAGAATTGTTTGGTGTTTTAAATGTATCCATCTATTATGCCATTTTTCAGCATTTTATACTATGTTCAAAGAAGAAAATACCCATTTTGACCGCGCTCGAACCCATTTGAACGATGTTTTTGCATGACATCTGCACGTACGGACAGAATAAAAGACTCTTTTTTTTTTCAAAAAGATAGTACAATGGATTTAGAAGAAATTTCTTTTCGTAACGTCTGCACGTACTCGCATGACTCACGAACGAGTAGCCTCAGAACGTTGAAACTGTTTTGCTTTAAAAGTGATTGAATTATGTTGTTTTTATGTATTGCTTAAGAACTAATCTTAAGTTAGTCCCTTTAGTTAATCTGCATGCAATAGATGTTGAATTATCAACAATTTAAAAGTTGTTTAAGTGTCACTAAGCCTAACCGAACCTCCATTTGTTTACATTTGAAAACATTTAGTAGATTAGTAAATTAAGTTAGTTTGTGCACCAACTTCAGTGTCTTTTTGCCGAGTGAAACCAAAAGTAAACTTTCAGTTCTGTTCCCCGAAAAATCTGACTTGCTGCCCGCTGGCCGAATTGAATTTTTATTTTTTATTTATTTATTTATTTATTTATTTTTGTGTGTGTAGAAATTTCAATTGCAGTTGTAAGAATTGTTTTTTAAACTTTTTTAACTGTATTTTACACTTATGTTTTTCTGCATTTTAAAATCTTTAATGAAGATTTTTTGAGCTTTTTATGTGTTTTTGCCTCTCCGCAAAGTGAGAATTGCATTAATTGTGTGAGAAATCTAATGAAATTAGAGGAAATAGGTTTAAACTCAATCCAGTAAAAAGTGCGTATAATTTAATAGGCCATACTATAAAGTCACGTAGTGTCCTCATCAGACATTTTCTTTTTCTCTTTTCAAACAACGATTTTGCAGACTCGTTACTTTGGCTTTGAATTAAAGTATATGACTCTTTTCATACAGTTTTAGTAAAATGAAATGCTAAATGTCAAATTTTGTTTTCTACCTGTATTAAGTAATTTTAAAATGGGAAAGAAAATAGGTATTTTAGAAACAGATTTACATCATCCAGAAATGGTAACTGATGATAAATAAGTGGCTTTTATTTTATTTTATTTTATTTAGATAAATAATTTAAAACGTCATTTTTGAATAGGAAAAAAACCGAATTATTTCAAAGTTAATTTAATGAATTTTTATCAATCCATAATACTCCAGATTTTCAAAGACGTGGTCAGAAGTATTTGATTTTAGTTACAACATATTTTTCTTTAGTTACGGTAATTTTCACCTTTAGAATTTATATTAAGGTAGAGGTAGCAATAAGATCTGTCAACGACGTCTACATATAGCGATCATTTTGAAGCTTACGTTACGTTACAATACATGTAATGTTTTAGAACTCTATTTCTATGTACACTTAAATAGAGTTCAATGCATCAAAACCTTTTATTAAGTTAGAATTTTTTACTTATTTTAAATTATTACAAATTTTTGGGGAATTCAAACAATAAGAATCAGCGTTGTTCAGGACTAGCTTACAAATATAACGCTTCTTGTTGTTTGACTTCTCCAATAATCATTATTCGGAGTTTTATTTTAACCTAAACAAAAAACATCTCAGAATTGGAAGCGAGCATGACTTTGCCTCGTGTTATCGTCCTACTTGCTTACGTCCATCTTAAAAACGTACTTGTTTTAGCTAATTTTCATTTTAAGCTAACTTATTTCTAAACTGCAAGAATTTAAGCTATAATCATAATAATAGTAACTTAATCTATAATTTAACTAACGGCAATAATAGCGAAATTGAGATTAAAAGATTCATAATATTGCATAGCTTCATTAGAAAAACATTGCAAAATCTACAAAGTAGAATTTTCATTTTACGCTATGACGCTGTTACATTGTTGCAAAATTAGTCGTCTGCAATTAAAAAATTCAGTTCAAAATAGTTTGGTCTTCTATTATATACTTTTATTGAGCAGACTAGAAGTTCCTGTTATATATTTTGGTTGAGCAGACTAGAAGTTTCTGTTATATATTTTTATTGAGCAGACTAGAAGTTTCTGTTATATATTTTTATTGAGCAGACTAGAAGTTTACAACGCAGTTTATGAGTACTTATTTAATTCTTAGTATAGAAGAAGGATTATTCCTATTAATAAAACAATTACGAGGTAATTTACCACATTTTACAAAAGAGAAGATAACGGTAAACTTTAAAAATTGTTAATGATCTTTTTAGCAGAAATTTGTAAGACTCGTAAGAAAACTATTTACCTTTATTTGAAAGTAATGGTTTTCATGAATTAAAATCAATTAAAGATAAAATAAAAATTACTTCTATCGACTTTTATTTTATTAACTGAGTTCAAAAATTTCTTACAACTCATAAATCTAAAACTGAAAACATATCATGATTTTTCGGATTTGTGATTTTCTTTTATTCGGAAAGTGAAAAGAAACAAAGACAATTTCAACATATTTAAAAAAACACGAAAAAATTATATATTAAAACCAAATAATTAAAATGAGTTAAAAAAATTCGAAAGGTTTCAGATTTTAAATTACACACAAAGGGGCTTTTTTTATATTTTGTGTGCTACCTGAATTTATTAAATATCATATTCTCCGCACTTAAACCATAAAATTCAGTTCAATAGCAATATCGCAAAATAATTTTAAATTGAGCATATTTTAGAATTTTTGATACACAGTCTCACTCGCTAGAGATAAAACATTTTTATCTGTACAACGTTGCCATGGCTTGCTTTGAAATCCTTAAATATGTTTATCAAAATTTCGTTAAAAGTTTTACAAAATATGAAATCGATAATAAAACAAATTCCAAACTTCAAATTTGGTCTTCCGCATGCCCATATTCGTAACATGATTACGTCATTCAAAATTCGATGGCTCTATGTACAGTTGTATTATCACAATGCGAGAAATTTACATGCATTTATGCAGATTTTTCATTATTTAATTTCTTCAAATATAATGCAGGACTGGTGGCAACAGTCTGAAAATTCAAACGGACATTTATAGTTATTCAACGCAAAATCGCAAAACGGAAACAATAGTCCTTCAGGAACAAAGCCCCTTTGCACTTATAATTAGAAATATAAAATTAATTTAATTATTCTGTTTTAAATGTTCTTTTCTAGGCTATTTTTTTAAATTTTACAAGTAACATCTTCAAGAACTCTCAAGTGAACTGGTGTCAGAATTACAAAATTTTTAAATTCTGTTTCGTAAATAAGATTTAAATTTCACAAAACTAATGCATTATTTGACATTAAAAAAAGGCATTCTAAATAAGATTTTCAGTTTTCTTGTTATTTAATAAGTGTTTTAATACCTTAAAAGACAGTTACTTTAAAAAACATAGTTTTAAGCTTTAGGTTTATTTGGGGACATTCATTTTGAAAAGATGTTCTGTGTAACCTTAAGTAAAAAGTTAAATAGTAAACAAAACAGTACTTTTGTCAAATAAAGAAATCTTACCTTAGCAAACATTTTCAGGAGTTCAGGGAGTATTGATCTACTCAATAAGATTATGATTTACTGACGGGGGGTAGTTACTTATATACTCTTTTCGATACCTTGAATATGCAGAATGTAAATGATGTAGGAAGTGATGGTTTAGATGTGAATTTCAGACCCCGCCCTTTATACGTTGAATGACATTGAAGCATGTTTAGTAAATATAGGAGTTGCCATATGGCAACAAAAGAATAATATTGCATCATACATTTTGAAGTAATAATCAATTAATCTAGGCTACAACCGGGACTTGTTTAGCTGACTCGTTTAGCTATTTGATAGCTGTAATTGTTTCCGTGCAGCAATAACAGAGAGTAATTATCGCAAAACTTATTAAAAAAATTTAACATTGCCTTCTAAATATAAATTTTATTAGACCGAAGGCCGTTAGCCCAGAAAAGCTATTAGTTTCGTTTTGGCATTTTGCGTTGGTGCACTATAAATGGCGGTTCACTTTTCAAACTGTTGCCACCAAATATTATCGCCCTGTGCTATATTTAAAGAAATTAAATAATGAAGAATCTGAATAAATGTATGTTCTAGCATTGTGATAAATCAACGGTACCTAGAGCCATCCAATTTTGAATACCGTAATCTTTCAATGAATATGGGCATCTGGAAGCCCGAATTTGGAATTTGAAATTTGTTTTATTATCGATTTCATATTTTGTAACACCTTAACGAATTTTTGAATAACCAACTCAACGATTTCAAAGCGACAATGGCAATACTGTACGGAAAAAAAAACGTTTTTATCTCCAGGGCGTGAGACTGTATATCGGAAATTCTAAAGCTATGCTCGTGCGATATTGTTGTTGAATTAAATTTTGTGGTTTAAGTGCAAAGAAAATGATTTTTAATAAATACAGGTAGAACACAAAACTTTTTTAAAAACGCCACTTTGGGCGTAATGTAAAATCTGAAAGCTTTCAGATTTTATTTTTTTTTTTATTTTCCAAAGCATATTTCACGCGCTTTAATTTTGGAATATTGATCATTTTAAGTAATTCATAATAGCATTTTCGAAGTTAAACGGTTATATAGTACTTTTATCGGAAAATTTTAATAAAAGTTCCAGTTAGGAGGTTATTTGTATGGGAGAGAGGAAAGATTCCTGAAATAAATTGAAGTTAATATCATATTTGTTAAACACTAAAACTAAACACTTAAAAAGAAAAAAGCCGTGAAGTGGGGCTTTTAAAAGCTACTCACGGCTTCCGACTTTTGTTACGCAGTTAAAATCGAATTATTGTTAAATTTTTTAATTAAAAGCTATTTGTAAAATCAGAAATCTTAAATAATTATTAAAATATTCAATATCATATTTGTTTAGTTTCTTTGTTTTGTTTATTATTGTTTTTCCCTTGCAAAAAGAATGTGCTATTTACAATGCAAAAATGCTCTGAAATAACGTATTTTATTTTTAACCTAGTTAATTTACAATAAATATAAATAACATATCTATCTTTATTTGGTATTCTGCAATAGTTGTTGGAAAGATATTAAAAGAAGTTCATTATTTTATGCAAGTATTTTTTCTGGTAAGACGGAATAAATGTATTAATTTTGGTCCACTTTTGAAAGAGGTGTGACTTCTAAAGTTAGAAAACAATGCATTTATTTACATCCTGAAAGTTCCTAGATGAATTGTTTAAAAATTTTGCATTAATTTCAATTTTAAGTTCATGAAATCAAGTATATAAGCGTTACTTCGGAAAGATGTTTAGCTACTTAACATTACATAAATCGTAAGTTTTATTATTAAAATTATTAATTTAATTATTTTCTGAGGTAGATGAGAAACTCTACAAATTAATAATCTTTCAGTACATTCATTAACAATAATATCCATATACAATTATTACTATGTCTAAAATCTTCGGATTGCATAGATTTGAAATGGAAGTAATACTTTTCTTACGCAAAGAATATTTCTGGTATATACATATTAACTAAACTAAGGTATATTCCAAGTCAAAAAATAATACAAAAGGTTATTTTACATCAAAAGCGAATATAGATTGTTTGCAAAACCTTTTAGATGTCGTTTTAAAGATACCAAGATACCGCATTTTTAAATATCGTTTATAAGATACCAAGTTTTCAAGATACGAGGCCTGCAGCGATTCATCTCTGCGTGTAAAAGAGGAAGCTCTCTTGATTGAAATTAGATGTCTTCATAATCTTTGTTTACACTAAGGTTTCTTACAATTTTGGTGTGGAAACCACATAACATTTACAATTTTTTTTTTCCCTAAGCATTGCGCAAATACGACACACGCGTTAAATAATATCATTTGCTATCACTACTGTTATCCCACGCATTCTTTTTCTTTTGTATTTTTCGTCGACTGCTTTGTTTTACAATGATGATCCATTTTCCGTCGTTTCGCAATAAATAAGCTTAACTATTTTTTAGACTTTTAGAAGTGCGAAGGGAATTGTCCTTAATAATAAAGTTAAAACTGCAAAACGAAATGGATTGGTATGAGAGAGTGTAATAGACTGGTAAAGACTGAGAGTATCTGTGAGAACTCTGCGAGAGGGTAAAGAAAACCTTAACAAACCATTTTCGGCGACCGTTAAAATCTGAATCCTTTCAGATTTTAGCCCAAAGAGTGTTGGAACAGAAGGGATTTTAATTTCGTTTTGGCATTTTGCGTTGGTTCACTATAAATGTCGGTTTACTTTTCAAATTGTTGCCACAAAATATTAGAGCCCTGTGTAATATTTAAAGAAATTAAATTATGAAGAATCTGAATGAATGTATGTGCGTTTCTCGCACAGTGAAAGAACATCGGTACCTAGAGACATCAAATTTTGAATAGCGTACTCCTCTACTCGAATATGGGCATCTGGAAATCCCAATTTGGAATTTATTTTATTATAGATTTCATATTTTGTAAAACTTTAATAAATTTTTGATTAACGAAGTCAAGGATTTGAAAGCGAGCAATGGCAACGTTGTAGAGAAAAAACATTTTTATCTCCAGCGCGCGAGACTGTGTATCCGAAATTCTTAAAAATATACTCTTTTTAAATTATTTTGCGATATTGCTGCTGAACTGAATTGTATTTAATAAATAAAGGCAACACACAAAACGAAAAAAAAATATTCGCCTTTGGCTTAACATAAAATCTGAAAGCTTTCAGATTTTTTTTTATTTATTATTATTTTGGGAGGTAGGTGATTAAAATGTTCTTTGATGTTTTGAGAAATAGTAATTTTGCTTTTATCTTTTTGTTTTAAACTACTCATAAATATTTATAGTATGTGAAGATGAATAGTAAATATTTATTTCGAGTGAACAGCGATTGAATTTTTAATTTAGCAAACGGTTCATCTTTTCTGTTTAAACTGTCTTCAGTTTTCTCCTCCTGTGAACGTCTTTTTCTGATTTCATTTTCAGAGAATATCTGTGAGAATTTTAATTACTTATCACTGTATTACGGAGTTATTAATAACAATTAAATGTTGTTTAGATGCTTGGATTATATTACAAGAATATATACAGGGACAGGGAAAAGTGGACGGAGCACCAGAACTTCGTCAGTGACTTTTACAAGTGTTGCCCCGCTGCACTACTGTACCCCGCTGGGCTTTTAGTTGGCCCGCATCGGATGCTAGCATACCAAGACATTTACATAGTAATTTTACATCAATACTAGGCTTACGTATTGAATATACAATTACAAAGACACAGTATACAATTATTACAAAGAGATTGACCTATTAACAAAAGTTGGATTATGGCAGATTGAAATAACATAATTACTTCGAACATACATACAAACTTTCATTGTACATTGTACTTCATACAAACAATATATTTACATTAGTATATCTAGTTATATCGAATTATAATAAACATCTTTTTAAGAAACTAATTAGGGAAGATTTTTTTTTTTTTTTTTTTTTTTTTTTTTTTTTTGTGCATCTTATTATACTTAGTTGAATTACTAAGGCGAAATATCTTATTAATACATTTCCTTTCATTTTTTAACTTGTTACACACAACTGCATCAGCACTGAAGTCTTACATTATTATTTTTGTTCATTAATGTATCATAAACACATAAAATATATATTAGAAGATCGCGTAGTACTTACATTTACACTAATATATCTAATAGAGTCGTATATTATTTTTTTTAATTAATGATTTAATTATTACAAGATTTTTCCCCCTCATGTCCTAATACAGTTCAAATTCTTAATGTAATTATTTTGTAAAAACTATTCATACCATATTTAGCCTGTTTCAGACATTTGCAATATTTCTGAAATCTTGCATTAATATTGCAAGTTATGGAATAAGAGGTATTTAAACAGATGTCATAACACCTTGACATATGTCTTCTTTTATATGCGAAAAGTTTCTTCATAATCAAGGAAACCTTTTGTTGTAATTGAGGGATCGTTAGCATGCATTTAATGTACTCAGGCGTAATTTGTGACCTTCCTTTGCAGTGTAGCGCTTTTGTGAGCTGGCACTTGAAAATATAGTGTTCTGGGTCTCCCTTTTCCCCATATACGCACTTGTCTGAATCGCTCAAATTTCGTGCAAAGTAGTACGTGGGGAAAGGACCATGTCCAGATAAGAATATGTTGATGAAGAAGTTATATGAGATTGGATCATATGCGGGTTTTATCTACCTACTTCTGCATTTTCCCATTCAGCTTTAGTAAGACCCCGCTTAACGCTGTTTCCTTTAGCGCTGTTTCGGTTTAGCGCTCTTTTATTCCCGGTGATTCCCTGAAATTGTGCGCAGCGCTAGGTTTCCAAATAATATATCCGAAACAGTGTAGTTGTGTTTCTTGTTTGGTGCGGTGCTGTCCGGACGCATTTTTATCATTTGAAACATTTGTTGACATTATTGTAAGTATAAACTTATATAATACTATAACGATTAATACAGTGACAAATATTATGATCTTTAGTTTTTATCATGGGTGATAATAAAAAAACAAGAAAAGAAAGCAACCAGAAAAAGCATTTCACTGGAAATTAAAATGCATGTTATTAGAAGATTAGATTCTGGTGAACGTCAATCTCAAATCAGCGCTGCATTGAATTTGGCAACTTCAGTAGATTCAACATTAGATGCCTTCTTGACAAAAAAGCAGAAAATTGGAAACACAGAATAGACTGAATAATCTGACTGACTGAGAATTTTATTTGTTTTTTTATAAGTATATTCGTTTATATCGTTTTTATTTTTATAAGAAATAAATGTTTGGTTTTATTTTTATTAAAAAAATTATTAAATTTAATACCTAACCAATTTCCTATCCATCTTTCCCTAACCCCATTATTTACATGTTAAGATAGCCTCGTTTTGCGCTGTTTCGTATTACGCTCTACTTGATGGAACGTATCCACCGCGTTAAGCGAGGTCTTACTGTAGTTGAAGGTTATTTTCTATATTCCAGTCTAGAATCAGATTTATAACTTGAAGCATCTTTAAATTATGAAATCTATTGCCCACAATTGTTGTATAAGGAAATCTTTGCAAAAATATCTTTAAATTTCTTAAATGAGTGTAAGTCTTCGCACGACGGCCTTAATTAGAATATTATAGAATATTAAGAATCATCTCTATTAAAACCTTGCTTTTTTTACATGGAACTTCACACTATTTCACGAAGCTGGGCTTTTAATTAGCTTTTTTACATACATAATCAACAATTATATAAAGTTTCAGATGTTTAATCACAGTTACGGGAAGAACAATAATAGTTACCTTAAAGAAAATTGCAATTAAAGCTATGTTCAAGGGAACTCCAGTATAATCGCATCGATCTTGTTTCATAATTCACGTGCTTTTCACGTGGATGAATGGTAAAGGAATCTAAACTAGTTCATAAGCATGTGGTAGTTATTCTTGTCAATTCCGGAACAAGTTCAAGCGCTCATCGAATACATATTAAGAAAATTCGGAGGATTAACCTGATTTTATTTTTTAATGTTCCTAACATGTGCCCCACCCATTCTAACATGTTTCGTTGCTTCTACGACCTAGAGTGAATTCCTCTGAAGAGTATAAAAAACCTCTTCAAAGTTTTCCCTTTCGTGTTCCCAGTTGCGAAATTGATAGCAAACGCTAACAATGATTGCAAAGGTAAGTGAACTCTTTTCTTAAATGCGAGAAAATAGTTTTAAGCTTTTTAAGTGTTGCATAATTTACAGACTTGTCTACGTGCAACATTGTGATCAATAGATTGCGCTTAAATTGCTTATTCAAATTGCTTCTGCGTATTGTAAAATATTTCCCTTGGAATTTTTCAAACCTTTTTGAAATATTTTACTGAAAGAAAATGGAGAGGCGAAAAAGTATATAATTTTTCCGAAGATAGGTCTACTAGGTTAGATATTCTTGATTAAAGAAATTGTAATTTTATAACAGATTTAAGATTTTAAAATTTAACATATATATTACGAACAACTGGAAATTTTCTGTGTGACGCCTAGTATCCGTGGCTAGCATATACTGCTACTAGATACCAACAGACTTAGTCTGTTGGTAATTTATGGCTAAGAATAGAAGATAAGTAAAACAGGGGGAAGGTATAAAGGACCCTTTTGTTGATCTCAGTTTGTAGAGATGTTACGGTGAAACACCGAAAACTGGGGAATGTCGACTTTCACCGGTGAATGTCAACATTCACATAGTCTCTTGGTGTATGTCCAAAATATTTTGCAAATACTCTTATTTCTGACTTACACCGGTCAATGTCGACATTCACCATGTACTAATGGTGAATGTTGAACATATAACAATATTATATTTTCTTCTCCGTCATTCAGTCGCGAATAAACGCACTCGAGACTTGAAATAAGAACCTAAGAACATCAGAGCCTAAAACACACAACACATTCAAAATGAGAAAGGAAAATAATACAAGTTAAAAACTTACTTAATTATACAGTACGCTCTAAATGAGAAAATAAAATAACAGTCATAAAAAACTTACTAAATTATGGGATTCAAATCTTATTTATTGCAACAACTTAAACTATTTAGGCACTTTATGACCTCTCTTTTCGACTTTCACCAGAGCATATCTGTGATTGTCGACATACACCGGTGAGGGTCCGAATATACGAGAATGTAGTGAAATACTCGGTCTTTCACCGACGTATTTGGTGAATGTTGATATTCTCCGGTGAAAGTCGACATTCTACAATTTCGGTCTTTCACGGTAACAGAGACATTGTGTATTTTTTTAAAGCAGGAGAGATGAAAAATGAGCATTGCCCTCACCGGGACTCGAACCACGGACACCTCGAGTATGTGCCGAGTGTGCTGACCACTACACTAAGAGGGCATGCTAAGAAAGCCGGAGAAATACCTTATAAGTTATTTACAGACAAATCCATAATCTACTCATGGCGACAAAGATCATAGCAAACTAAACTAAATTTAAAGATAAATAGTTCAAAACTATATAAATTAATTTAACTTAGCAAGTTGACTCAGAAACCTACACCGGCCGGATACTGAAAGCTGGTGGCAAAAATGCGAAGCCGAGAGATTCAGAATTCAAACAGCTAGTAGAAACAACATCATGCACACTCAGTAGCGAACAGGCTCTGATTAACGTTTTCGTTACTTTAGTTTACAAACTCTCACATTGACTATAACTCATTACTTCCCGGCGCGGAAACGGGAGATAAATGAATGACACAAAAGACTAGCAAATTAAAATAACTATTAGTAAAAATAATATAAACCTCACATCTGATTAAGCAGCAAACAAGTAAAGCATTCTGATATAAATATTGTGAAAATGAATTTCTTTGTTTGTTTATTAAAATACCTCAAGACACATAAGAGTTATCTCTAAGTTATAAAAATAGGAACTTTAACAATTCATTACTAATCTCTGCAAGTTTCGGGGGGAAAAACTAATATGTAAGAAAAGGATTATGTATTAAGAAGAGATTAAAAGTTAAGAGCAGATTAATTGTAATTAACTGCTATGTAACTATGCAGTAAATCAAATATTGATGAATTATTAATCTTGGGCTGATGTATTCTCTCGCTGTTCGAAGCCGCGGATTCAAAGATATCGCATTTTCAGCATCTTGTTAGATAAAATAAGAATTATCCGTATCTCCCAACTGGTATAGTGGTTAGCATCGCTGACTGCCGTGCCGAAGGTCCCGGGTTCGAATCTCGGAAAAGGCATGGATGTTTGTAAATGTATATCGGTGCGGCGCAGCGGCTCTCTAAATACGCGGCGAGCCAAAAGTGAAAGGGGAGAGGGGTGGAGACTCTCAGACTCGTTCCGTCCATCAAAATTGGGGGCGGAATTCAGCCAAATCGTACTATCACCTGTATGGTGCTCGGGGCTGTTGCCAACTACAGGCGTAAATTGTGCTCCTTGCCTCGAGGAATTCCTTGGGCTGACTACGTCACGACAAGTGAGCATAAATAACAACAACAACAGAATCATCCACAGTGTTTAAAATTCCAGTTTACTTTCTGAATTTTATGAACTAATTTCAGTCAGATTTATTCTTAGGCCTCCATGTATCTAGTACATTATATTTTCTCTGCGGAAAAGTATATTATATTTTCAAAATTTTTTCACGAATGTTACTTGAAACATTTATTGATGACTACTTTTAAGGAACTATATATACACATTCATAATCAAAAATAAATCTAGTGTAAATCATATTCCTTTCACAAATTTAACAATAGAGTTCTCTGTGCCTTTTGTTGAAGATATTAAAATAAAATTTGCAATGAAGTCTCAGAAGTTATTCGTAGATAATTCTCCTAACATCCACCATTTTCATTTTCTATTCATGAAACATTTTAATAAAAGTAATACATTTTGCCATTCTTGAACACTGTATTATAAATTCAGATGGTTATAAGCTCGCTTTTTCTCTGACGAGTCTGCAATAGTGATGTTTTAAATATCTAAACTAGTAGCAAAATATTTGCTGAAATAAAATTGAATTCCTTTTTCAACTGTCTTAAAAGACAAGTTTAAAATAACCCACTTATTACATTCCATAATGCATTTGATTTTTTCTTGCTGAGTACTTTAATTAAATTCAATTAAAATTTACTCTGAAATAAGTACAAATCCGTTGTTACTGAAATATTATAATACAAAAATTCTTTCTATATTTAGATTGCCATCTTTTGCGCTGCACTTGCAGCTGCCAACGCCGCCGCTATTCTGTCTGCTCCCATCATCAGTACTGGGGTCAGTACCAGCTCAAGGCAACAAGATGTAAGTATGCATAACTCGTAGTAATAAAAAAGTAATTAAATACAACCTATGTACCTGGTGCATATATGTAGTTCGACGCATCAATAATCAGTATATAGTTTTTATATGAAGCAGAATTGCCTAAAACGCTTATATAGTGAAAGATATTTTGATCACATGTTCCAGCACCTAAAGTGATACACTAACAGAATTAAAGTGAAGCTTTTGTATTAATCAGAAGTAAATAATTTAATATTCACACACTAAAAAAATTAAAAAATCTGAAAGGTTTCAGATTTTAAATTACGTCCAAAGAGGCGTTTTTTTAACGTTTTGTGTGTTACCTTTATTTATTTATTATCATCTTCTTTGCACTTAAGCCATAAAATTCAGTTCAACAGCAGTGTCGTGTGTGTGTGTGTGTATTATGGCAAAGCCTCGAGGGCTATCTGCCTAAGAGGAGGAATGCCTTCGTGGAGGACTTTCTAAGGGAAACTGGCTCGTATACACGTTACACATGGGGAAAACCACGAAAACGCCCATGCAGCCAGCCCGTTCGCGGGTTTCGAACCTCGGACCAACAACAGAATAACAACAACAACAGAATTTAAAATTCCAGTTTACTACCAGTGTTCAGCGACTTTACCACTCGGCCGCTGGTGGGCCTCAACAGCAGTGTCGCAAAATAATTTTAAAATGAGCACTTCTTTAGAATTTCCCATACACAGTTCCGCGAGCTGGAGATAAAAAGGATTTTTTCCCTCCTGTAGAATGTTGCCATTGCTCGTTTTTAAATCGTTGAGTTTGTTAATCAAAATTGCGTTAAAGTTTTACAAAATATGAAACCGATCATAACATAAATTCCAAATTTCAAATTTGGATTTCCAGATGCCCATATTCGCAGTAGGATTACGTCAGTCAAAATTGGATGGCTCTAGGTAAAGTTGTTTTCTCGCAACGCAAGAAACATGCATACATTTATGCATATTCTTTATTATTTAATTTCTTTAAATATAATACAGGGCGATAGTATTTAGTGGCAACAGTTTGAAAAGTGAAACGGACATTCAGAGTGATTCAGCGTAAAATCGCAAAACGAAAACAATAGTCCTTCAGGGACAAAGCCCCTTTGGACTAAAAATTTTGAACATATCGTAAGTGTTAAATTAGTACTATTAGTGTGCAAATTAACTGGGTCAAAGCGATGTTCTGATAATTTATGTACGCACCTTCATATACTGTGATAATTATAAAATTAATAGGCAATTTGTCCTCCTTTAACAGAAATGACTTCTAGAATGCTCCATTGACTCAATTCTTTGACTCTACAAGGCATTAATTCTACAAACATATGTTTTTAACTTCTTTGTCATGGAGCCACAGTTTTAAGGTTTATTACGCCCATATTTGTTGTATAATCCGTTTTGCTAATATGTTCCCTGAAAATACTATCTTACAATTTTTCAATCAGATTTAAAGCTAGTGAATTTCCAGATCAATTTAGCAAAATGATTTTATTTTTCAGCGTGCACCTTTTGAAGATTTCGAACTGTAACATGCAATTAAGTCATACTAAAATGTCCCTACGTAGGTTTCCGAGAATGACACAATTCTTCGTTTAAACATTCCTACAGTCTCTTATTAATTCATCATTCCACCAATATGAACTGGACTTCCAATGTCATCGAAAAAAAACATATTAATTCAGTAAAAAACCCAAAATGCTTGTTTTTGAATCCATTTAACAGTTTGCTGGATATGCTGAGGTCTTATTGATTCTACCATACTTCGACTAACAACGTTATATGTGCAACCACAAGCAAATGAAAGAGTCTTATCGCTGAAAATGACGCTTTTCAGTCATTTATGCTCGAGGATTTGTAATTTGTGGCCCACAATAATCTTTTTTGCTTCATTTGATGCATCAAAAGTTCTTTTTTAATCAGCCTGTTTCGTCGCCTTCCGATCAGGAGTGAGAAGTCTATACGTCACATTTAGAGAAGAATACCAGTACCAATAGACAACAGATCTCTTTTAAGGTCTTTGCTAGTTTTTGTTGAATTAATAATAGTATTTCGAAGTAGAAGTCGAGCAGATTTGGGAGTTGTTTTCCTTTCTTCCTTCCACATTTGCCCTTCTTTTCTGGAGGTTAAAAATCTCAGTGTACTTGTTATTAGCAAGTTTTACTATCAAGTTTTATTAAACTTGTTAAGAGTCTTGGTAGCTGAAATACTGTTATTTGCATATTAGAAATTCCTTTATATCTGATTATTGTTTAATTTAGAATATTTTCACAAGTATTTGTTTAAAATGGTGCAGACAAGTTTTTCTTCATTCTCCAGATTTTTTTAAATTTATAGTTTATTTGCCATAAAATATTCATTTAAGCTTAAAATCTGTGATATTATAGCAGAAATTCCATACACAAAGTATGTACTGCATTTAAAATAGTTATTCTGTGCATACTTTCAATAGATTTTGGCAAACAAAATATCTAAAATACAAATTAAAGGATCGAAATTTAAAACTCAAGAAAAATTTCATTCAATATGTTACCGTTAGCATCATTTTGTATGCAAAAAGAATGAAATCTTCTCTTTATTGGCTCACGAACTCGAGGAAATAAATTGAAATGTTTGCATTTTAAATGTAAAGTTTCCACTTTGTTTGATCAAAATACACCTGGAGAAAAGTAACATTTTCCGTCGTTTCATTCATTGCTTTCTCAAAGTCTGTCTACAAACACGTATGCGGTGTGACAGCTAAATGAGCAGAGATTTAAAATGCATATTACGTCTGCTCTACTTAAATGTTCTGCCGATAACTTGTCTTTTAGTGTTTTAACGTGTATCAGTTTTACGCGAGGTAGTGATTTGTTGCCGTAAAATTCTGTATAGATTATTTATTTGTATGGCCATAACTAAATACCTAAACCATCATGTTTATATAAATTTTAACATTAATTTAATTCTTTATTTAATATTCAGTTATACAATTTATTTTGCTCTAAGCATTATTCCGAAAATTATCTCTACATATAATAAAAGAAAGAGTCTGTCTGTGTGTGTGTGCGTGTCTTTCGTTCGCGCAACGCGTAAGCTAATAGACCCACGGCTACGAAATTTGGTACATAGGTACATCTAGACAAGAGCCAGTGCACCTCGAAGAGATTTTTTCGAAATTACGAAGGTTGGAACTTTAATAGTGGCAACTATTTATTTACAAGGAATACAAAAGTGATTCATGTCACCATGTTTTACAGTCCTTCAATATAGTCGCCAACATTGTGTACAACCCGTTTCCAACGATGTGGAAGTCGCAGAATACCTGTAGCAGAGCCTGTTTTGTTGATAGTTTGAATGGACCGGTCTACTGCCGCAAGAATCTCAGGAACAGTTTGGAAGCGAGTGCCACGAAGTGGTTCCTTCATCTTAAGAATTAAGTCATAGTCGCAAGGGATTAGATCTGGGGAGTATGGTGGATGGTAAAGCACTTCCCAGCCCAATCGCTTGAACAAATCAGTCACAGCTTGCGCTGCATGCGGCCGAGAATTGTCATGCAAAATGAGAGGAGCGTTCTGTTGAAAGTGTCGCCGTTTTTTTTTCTCAACGCTGGTCGGAGATTGTGCTCCAAAAATGAGCAGTAATACTGCGCAGTGACGGTCTGCTGTGGGGCAACGGTATGCGTTAGGATGACACCATCACAGTCGTATACGAGAATCACCATAACTTTCACATTGCTGGGGTTCTGACGAAATTTTGAACGTCGTGGTGACCCGTGATGACGCCATTCGTTTGATTGGCGTTTCAGTTCTGGCTGGTACGATCGGGCCCAAGTCTCATTCAGCGTAATGATACGGCGTGAAAAAGCATCTCCTTCGCGCTCATAACGCTCCAGGTGGGTTCGGACAGCATCGTATCGTAGCCATTTCTGTATTTCCGTCAACTGATGTGGAACCCATCGTGAAGCAATTTTTCTCATGGACAGGCCTTCCTTCAGAATGTGCAGCACAGTCGTATGCGCTAATCCTGTTTGTCCGGCCAGCTGACAAATCGTTTGGCGACGATCACTGTCCATTATTGCGGCAACAGCTTGCACGTCTGCATCGCTGACACTCGGACGACCTGGCCGCAGCATGTCTGCCACGTTTGGCTTCCTTCATTGAATGCTTTCAGACATCTTGCTACGGTTCTGTAAGCCAATGCAGATTCCCCGCAAGCCTCTTGAAGCCCTTGATGACACTGTCGTTCTGTACGACCTCTGGCACATTCAATTTTTATCCAACATCGTTGTTCTTGTTTTGAAAACATCCTGACAACGATTACTTTAGACCGCGAGCTAATACAAGGATTTGTTCTTCGCGTCACTCCGCATGCGCGTGACGTAGGCAGGACGAGTCTTTTTGCTGAGAGGTAAGGAAGGTATGTAGTTTACGTGTGGTGTACGCGATATTCTTTGGTTTTGTTGCGTAGCGTTTTTTCAGCTGTGTTGCCACTATTAAAGTTCCAACCCTCGTAGATTTAGAATTTTTTTTTATTTTATGTTTTGAGACGAAATAGCGTCATTTTGAGACAAAATGGGCTATGGGAAAGCGAGATTCTACTCTACCCACTCCATTTTCACATCGTCATGAAACATAGGCACTTAGCTATTTTACGAACTTAATTTATTATTTTACGAATTATTTTACAAAATTTATTTTGTGTTTCAATAAATCGATTAAATACGTATTTATTTAACAAAGTAAGCTTAATACCTTTTCAACGGGATTTTTTCTAAGAAAGTTTATTTTTAAAAAGGTACAGTTTATTTTTCTTTGATTTTTGTACACGTTAAACTTTTATCCTTGCCACTGCTTTTACAAAAAGAATTTTGGAAAAATGATAATATTTTGTGTTTTTAAAAAAAAAATTCTAAATGAAGCTTCCGAGTACACTTCTTACATCTTTAAAAATGTGATTTTCGCAACAATTTTCCTGTCTTATTGTTGTTGATAGATTTTTGATGAAATCCCGTCATTTTGAACAGTTTCATTCTTTTAGAAATATGGGTTCGGCAACAACTTTTCATCGTATTTTTTATGTCACTGTTTTTAAGAGATTGGCATATTTCATTGTCATTTTTTTATATATCTATAATACATTTTTTTTGATAAAGTTGTACTGCAGAGTAAAATTCTGCGCAGAATTTTTTGCTTTGAGTTTTTTTCATGTTATTTTATGCTTATTTCACTATGTGCAAGATAGTGAAAAGTTTTGCATGATTTTTTTTTTTCTTCAACGGAAAGTTGGTTAATTTTTTTATTAGGATAATTAATATTTGTATTAAGGGATATAGCATATTTCATTGTAATTTTTTTCTCTTGAAAATATAAGATGAAACATCATTAATTATACTTTGCTTTTCAGAACTTTTTGTTTTTTGTATTCTTTTATATTATTTATTGCTCATTTCACTGTCTTTAAGATACTGAAAAGTTTTGAGTGATTTTTTTAGGAAACAAAGTCCTTAACCTCCTTTATACCATTTGAGTTCTTAAGATTTTGCAAAGGGAAGTTGGTTAATTTATTTATTAGGATAATAAATATTTGTATTAAGGGATATTGCTTATTTCATAGTAATTTTGTTATACGTAATAACTTGTTTATGAAGTTGTTCTGCAGAGTAAAATTATAAGCAGTTTTTAAATTTAACGTTTGGTGTTGCCTTCAGCAATTTTTCCGGTACATTTAAAAGCCAGACGAAGGCTGGCAGCGAAGCTGCTGTTAGTAAATATGTATATGCTTTTCGTATAAAAGTAATCAAAACTGCATTAAGAAATTTTAGCATATTTAGCACAAATGTATTCCTGAAGTACAAGATAATACTAGTAACAAGAAGGCTCTTTTAATCTGTCTTTCTTCTTTGCTTTTACCTGAGTTGGAGAATATCCTGAAAGCATCTTCTCGATAGCTTCTCGAACGATTTAATCTTCTGTAATCTCCATGATTAAGATAACATACAGTGGTGGCCAAAATTGTGGACACTTTTGGAAATTTTTATGTTTTTGAACTTTGTATGCTTATAGAAAACATTACGTTTCACAAAATGCAAACTTGTATATATCATTTTTAAAGAGAATTTATTACTGAATGCAACACAAAACACAAAATTCAATTATTTGCAATACAAAAAATTTAAACGATAATAGTTATCGATATACATTAGATAGTGATGATTGCAGTGAGTTATCAGTACTTAGTAGGGTATCCTTTATTTTTGATTACAGCTTCACATCGACGTTTCATTGAGCTGACAAGAGTTTTAAGCTCTTCTTTCGTTATTACATGATGCCAGGCAGCAATTACAGCCTCAATTAGTTCCCTTTTATTTGATGGGCACCTTATTCGGACAAGAGTTTTCAAATGGGTGCCACAAATTTTCGATAGGATTGAGGTCAGGACTGTTTCCTGGCCATGACAACAATTTAATGCTCTTTGTACGAAACCACTCTTTCGATATTTTAGCCGTGTGGCAAGGAGCAGAATCCTGCTGAAAAATAAACGAAACATTATTGGGAAAGAGATCTCTGATGGAAGGTAGAAGTTTTGGTTCTAGAATAGTGTCAATGTATATTCTGGCATTCAATGTCCCATCGATGACATGAAGGCGACCAATACCATCTGCTGACATGCATGACCAAATCATAACACTAACTTGGTTCTTCACAGTTGCTTAAATACAGTCAGGATGTAGCTCTTCTCCCATTCTACGTCTTACATATTTTCCTCCATCACTACCGAATAACGATATCTTAGTTTCATCACTCTATATAACTTGTGACCACTGATCATCTGTCCAATTAATGTGTTCCTTTACCCAGTGTAGTCTTTTTTTCGTTGCTGAAAATTAAGATAAGGCTTTTTTCGTGGAATTCTACCTCTCAGTCCAACATCTGTTAATTTTCTCCTGATTGTTCTTGAACTGACAGAAACACCAGCAACATTCAGATCACTTCTGATGGCCGCTGATGACATTTTTCTATCTTGGAGACATAGTCTTTTTATTCTTCTGTCATCAATAGATGTGGAGCACCTTTTTCGGCCTTTTCCTTCTTTGTTTTTTTTTTTTTTGAATTTGTCTCCTGATATCGTAAACAAAACTTTCGGACTCCAGATGTAGTCACTGAACCACCCACCTGTCTTGCAATTTTAGCATAGGAAAGACCACTTTCTCGTAACACAATAATATTACATCTCTTTCTAGGTGTCCAATCTACTCCAACTAAGTCCAACATCAAGACTTAGATTTATGCGCATTCAGTTACTTATGCGCATTCAGTGCATAAATTCAGTGCATTTATTTGATGTCATTGCTTCTTGACTAAATATTAAAAATTTTTACGAAAATTCCTACTTGTAATTGCAGTGTATAAGAAACAGGTCCTTCTTCTACAGAACAAAGCAAAATAATGAATTGTTTCAAGTGTAAACATGATGTCAGCTTCTACTGGCAGTTATGAACATTTGATTGGTTCTCAGAACAAGAACAGTGATTGGCCAGGAAAGCTAGACATTACAAACCACTTCATAACTGTGTTTTTTATTTATATTAAAGTACATATAACTATTTTTGTATTGCAAATAATTGAGTTTTGTGTTTTGTATTGAATTCAGTAATAAATTCTCTTTAAAATGATATATACAAGTTTGAATTTTGTGTAACGCAACATTTTCTATAAGCATACAAAGTTCAAAAACATAAAAATTTCCAAAAGTGTCCACAATTTTGGCCACCACTGTACAGTAGCATTTTCAATCCTAAACTAGATAATATTTCTTCTCGAAATCTTAATTCACTACAAGTCAAATGATGTCAGTCTTCCCTTTTCAAATATGCAGATCCAAATAACCAGGTGTTCTACAACCACATGAAGTTAACACAAGTTTAAGCATTTAATTAATTTGACCAACTGTAGCGTTGTTGGAACTAACAGTAATATTTTTCATTTAGGCACTAGGAAATTATGCTTTTGGTTATGATATTGCCAACGGTCTCGGAGCTACTAATTCCCGAGATGAAATGGGAGACGCCCTCGGAAACAAGAAAGGAGCCTACACCATCACTGATATCGATGGCCGAGCTCGCAGAGTGGATTACGTCGCTGACGCCCTGGGCTTCAGAGCTTCTGTCAAGACCAACGAACCCGGTACCGCCCTCAGTGCCCCTGCTGCCGCCATGATAGCAAGCCCCTACGCTGCACCAGTTGCTCCCGCCGCTCCAGCTGTTGCTGCTGCTCCTTTGATTGCAGCTGCTGCCCCCCTTGCTGCCTACAGCACCGTCATCGGACACAATGCTGCCATTGGCATTCCGGCTGGACTTGGTCTTTGGGGAAGCGGGCTCAGTAAATCTATCCTGTTATAAGTGTAAATTAATTTTAACAAGCTGAATTATGAATTTTAGAAATTATTAATTTTAGAAGCAAATATAAGGCTGACGGTTCTCTGTAAGAATTAATTAACTGCAATTTTCTTGTTAGCATTCAACAAGCGTTTGATCTATCAACATGAAAATGTGCTCTTATACCTAAAAAATTTCTAACATGATTTCATGCTCAAGGTACCCTATCAAATTCGGAAAATTATTAATAGTCAGAATAAAATATTTCGACTTGAAAATTCTGGCAAACTAAAGAAACTGGTGGAAGTATGTACAAAACTGATAATAACTTGTGCCAAATATTAGCTTACTGCTAGTTTTTCGTAGGGTACGGCTAGATTCAAAGATCTGCTGAATAATAACCAGGAAATATATGTCAGCTTTATGAAGTTTTCTCATCTCTTGTTAAAGCTATTAAAATGCCAAATTATTTAAACTAAGAAAATGCACTTTGTATTTTCATTCAGGCTCTACTAAGTGTAATTTTGTAGTTTAAGCAATTAAGTTTAAGGCATTCTTCTGAATTTGGGATGATTTGCAATGCAAAATTTACTGCACTGGTTTTTATTGTTGCTGAAGTCTTTAGCTATGTGTTGGTATCTATGTGCAAATGTTCATTTCTTTTATTTCTCATTCCTGGATTCTTGTTTTAATAAATATTTCAAATTTATGAAATTCTGTGCCTCTTTTTTATTTTTAACTTTTACAAAAATTAGCTCTAAAATAACATCAAGACTTAGATTTATGCGCATTCAGTTACTTATGCGCATTCAGTGCATAAATAAATTAGAATACAAGTATACTTAATCTACCTCACTGGGATTGATTTCCACACACACACACACACACAAAAAAAAAAAAAAAAAATGTCTGTGGTTTTCTTTTTTATTTAATTTTTTCTTTAAAACCATGCAGAGGAGTACTTGTTACTTTAATATTGTTGCGTTCTGAAGGTTCGTGGATTTGGAGTAATTGATAATAACATTTGATGAAGAATCAAAACACAATTTATTCGCCAATATTACACAGAACAATTAGAAAGACACCTTTACAGGCGTAGAAAACTACAATAAATACGCTGAAACAAGCAGCAACACAACCTACAGGCTGTAACGGTAAACACAGCTTCACGGCAGAGCACTAAAGTACAGCTCCCGACTCGGTTCGGTCGCTCTCAAGCTAATCCTTGAACTCAAAACACTACTATTGAACTCAACATACCTCTACTCCGAGTACAGGCAGGGTATATATAGCTTTCAATTTACCTTCGAGAACATGAACCAGGAAACCCGCTAGGAATGCGTTCTAGAAAGTTCTCGCTCCGTCTATGGCATGGCGCCAATTTTGTCGTAAAATGGGCGATTTCTCGCCAAATCTGGCAACCCTTCCTTTCCGTGCGACTTTCTGAAAACCTTAACCAAGCTTTGCGGGAAAGCTGTCTCACCGCAGCTGGTATACTTTACTATATATCACTACATATTTCGCAACAATATATAGTTTTCAATTCTTATCTTCATCGGATGATGATGTTTTTTAGAAAAAGAATATGTTTTTTAAGAAAATTTCATCATTTATGCACATCTTCGTTTACCTTTAGATGAAGAGCAGAATTTTATTTAAAGCTACCTCGAGACGTATACTACTTAAGATTTTAGAATAGAAATGTCATCAAACTATATTTTTCTTTAACATAAAATGCAAACTGTTGTCTTATATTATTTGACGTAATTAATCTAAGATAAAATACATAATCACTTTTATCATTTAACTTTTAAAAAACAGTATTTTATGAAGTTTCACTCAGTTACTAAGTTACCTTCTGAACCTACATTATTTTAAATAACCAGTCAACTACATGGAGCAGGAAAATTATCCTTTTTATAACATCCTGCAAGTTCAAATGCAGGCATACTTGACTTTCATTTTTCAGCATAATCATCAAATATGTTTAGGTATTTATCCGAACGCAGGGGTGCCTTCTAAATATGCGGCTAGCCAAAAGTCCTCTCGAGAGATTAGTGGTAGGGGAAGAGGGGTTGAAGACCCTCGGACCCGTTCCCCGGGGTGCTCTTCATTACAATTGGGGGCGGAACTGAGCCCTGTCGTACTGTCCTCAAGGATCTTGCCAACGACTGGCCAACGATTGTTCTCCTTGTAACGATTAATTTCATGGGCAAGTTCTAATGTTACTGTCAAACACGTGAGATAAGTCACAACGTACAACATATGTACGTGGGGATGTTTCAAAAAAATCAATTAAAATGAGCAAAAAGGGAATTTCAAGATTTAACTCAAAAGCAGACACAAGCTACAGCAACTGAGTGAAAAATACATATATAATCACCTTGAGAGATAGCACTATAATTAGTTCAGAAATTACGAATAAACAGTGTTTAAAGGCTTATTTACTAAAAGTATCAAAGTTTCATCTTAACAATTCTAAAACCTGCATACAGCAGAAGTATTAAAAGTCAAACCTCGCAAGTTGTACAAAATACTTTTTTTTTTAGTCCAAAGGGATTTGAATCCCGAAGGACTATTAGTTTCGTTTTGGCATTTTGCGTCGGACGGATAAATGTCGGTTCACTTTTCAAACTGTTGCCATAAAATGTTAGAGTCCTGCATTATATTTGAAGAAATTAAATAATGAAAAATCTGCATAAATGTATGTATATTTCTCGTATTGTGATAAAACAACGGTACATAGAGTCATCGAATTTTGAATAACGTAATCCTCCAACGAATATGAGCATGTGGAAGACCAAATTTGAAATTTGAAATTTGTTTTATGATCGATTTCCTATTTTTTAAAACTTTGACGAATTTTTGATTAACAAACTCAAGGATTTCAAAGCGAGCAATGGCAACGTTGTGCAGAAAAAACATTTTTATCTCCAGCGCGTGAGTCTCTGTATCGGAAATTCTAAAGATAGGCTCGTTTTAAAACTATTTTGCGATATTGCTGTTGCACTGGATCTTATGGTTTAAGTGCGAGGAACATGATATTTAATAAAGAAAGGTAACACACAAAATGTTAAAAAACGCCCCTTTGGACGTAATTTAAAATCTGAAACATTTCAGATTTTTTTTTTTTTTTTTTTTTTTTTTTTTAACTTAAAGGGCAAATTTTCCCAGGAAGGCTATTAATTTCGTTTAGGCATTTTGCGTTGATTTACTATAAATGGCTACTCACGTTTTAAATTGTTACCACCAAATATTATCCCACCGTATTATATTTAAAGAAATTATATAATGAATAATCTGCATAAATGTATGCATATTTCTCGCATTGTGATAAAACAATGGTACCTAGAGCCGTCAAATTTTAAATAACGTACGTCTCCACTTGAATGCCCCAAATTGGGGCATTTGGAAACCCCAATTTGGAATCTGTTTTATTATCTATTTCACATTTTGATTAACAAACATTTTGATTAACATTTTGATAAATGAGTTTTTGATTAACAAACTCAACGATTTCAAAGCGAGCAATGGCAACACTGTACGGAAAAATGAAAAAAAAAAAAAAATTTATATCCAGCACTCGAGACTGTATATCGGAAATTCTAAACATATACAGTTTTAAATATTTTGTGATATTGCTGTTGATTTGAATGTTATGGTTTAAGTGCGAAGAACATGATATTTAATAAATAACGGTAACACACAGAACATTAAAAAATGCACTTTTGGCATAATGTAAAATCCGATGATTTCCGATTTTTTTTTTGTTTTGTTTTTGTTTTTGTTTTTTATCCTAGTAGGGCTATTAATTTCGTTTTGGCATTTTGCGTTGGAAACTTTAAATATCTGTTCAATTTTCAAATTGTTGCCACCAAATTTTTTCACCCTGTGTTATATTTAAAGAAATTAAATAATGAAAAAAAATCTGCATAACTGTGTGTATGTTTCTCACATTGTCGTAAAACAACGGTACCTAGAACCATCAAGTTTTGAATAACGTAATTTTTAATGGATTATGGGCGTCTGGAAGCCCTAATTTGGAATTTGAAATTTGTTTTATTATAGATGTCATATTTTGTAACACTTCAACGAATATTTGATTAACAAACTCAACGATTTCGAAGCGAGAGCAATGGCAAAACTTGACGGAAGAAAAAAATATTTTTATCTCCAGCGCGCGAGACTGTCTATCATAAATTCTAAGGATATGGTCATTTTAATATTATTATTTTTTTTTTCAAAATGATAGAATGCCTTATTTAAAATATTTTTCCGGTTAGAAGTGTATTCGAAGACCAACAGTTGTAAATACGGTATTTACCGACATAATGTATTATTTCTAACAAAAGAATGAATTTTTATAGTCTGCAAATCTAATTATTGTACCAGCGTAATCTACAGTTTCGTCATAACTGAATCATAAGTAGAGGTATGTTATAGTTCCCTACTTTTCTTGCAATAAATTCAGCAGTAATCATTTTCAAAGATAATTTCCTTCTGAAAGTATATTTTCTCTGACAGATACAATTAGAATAAGACTGCTAATTGAGTCTTTCTTCTTGAATTTTAAGATACGTTTGACGAATCCAGCAAAGTTAATCCTGTTTAACCTCAAACTAGCTTTGCGCTACAAAAGTTTTAATTATAAAAATTGTAACTTGTCAGCTTTATTATATTTCTGTGATTAGTTGTAGTCTAAATAATCACAGAGCATGATACAATATTAGCTTATTCACCATTTGATTTTTAGGAACTGAAACATAAAACACTTGTAGAGCTTTAAGTTCAGTAGCTATTTAAAACAACCAGACCTAGAACTACGCCCTCACTGTGCAAAATAGCTTGAGCTATTTAAAACAAAGAACAGAAAAGACGGCATTTTATTGTTAAGTTAGAAATGTCTATAAATTGAGTTTCCCGTGCTGCTTTTCGCTTTAGTACGCTCCGCTGTCACAGCGTTAGTTATTCACAGAACTTGCACAGTTATTAACTTTGTCGAAGACTGAAACATGTGCATTACCCTAGCCAGGATCCAAATTTCGGTCGTTCCAGTTGCTAGTCGAACGTGCTCCAAATTATACCGCGAAAGTATGTGGTAAAAGATGATAAAGCACAACTGCCTTTCTTACAACGATTATTAATCTTTCGGCTGATCATTAATTTACCTTTTCTAGAGAATTGTCAAATCCATGATTTTTACCAGTCTCGGAACAGAAAGATTTATCTGTGTGTTTCAGATTTTCAAACGTGATTTGCATATGCAGTTGTTTGCGAATTAATCTAAAGAAGTTTCTTTTTTGCAGCTCTTTCTTTTTCTTTTTTTAAGATTAAGACAACTTGTAAGGATCTTAAGTTTTACTAACGTTTAATTTATTTTAAATCTTTACTATCACTTCTTATTTTCTACTTCCGGCCAGAATTATAAGAGTGAAGGATTTTATGCAAAGTTTGTCTGGCGAACGCCAAGTATTTAAGTGTGGCCTTTTTGCCAAGCGAAAGAGAGAGGAAGCAGTGAGTTCGAAGCAGGCCGCTTACCTTAGAAGTTACGCAGTTGCTATTTGCCTTCCAGGCCAGAGGTTTTAATCCTCTTGATAAATTAAACGTATTGTAGTGTTCACAGTCTCTGTGCTACATACGCTTCCTGTTATTATAAGGCCAATCTTACACGTGTGTTATTCTAAAGTTAAATTAGAGTTTAGTTTTATTTTGATATCTTTTACGTTAGACCCCGAGTGGAGGGTCATTGTATTCCGAAGTACGGAAGTCATTGTATATTAAGAAAAATAAAGGGTTTTGTATACCCTTCGTCTGTATCCTGTCTACTTACTACAATTAGTGAACATAGCTTTAGTAAGCTCTCTGTTCTTAGTCAGGTCCTTGTATGTTTCCGAAGAAGGTTAGAAGAAACATTGAACCTGATAGTGGCGCCCAACGTAGAAGAATAACCATGGCCGAGTTTCAAGAAGAACCTGTGCTGCCTGCAGAAACGACTCAGAATCCAGAAATGCCAGCTGCCGCCCTGGAAGGATTTGGGTACATCGTCCAGACCATGCGCGCTTCGATGAAACCAGAAGCAACGTTTAATGGAAACTCACCGGTAACCAGTTTTTTGGAAAAATTGGATGACCACTTCATGCTCTACCCCGTGCACGAGTTTCAAAAAGTTACCTTAGCTACCAGCGCTTTGAGGGGCCAAGCGCTTAACTGGTTCAAATGTATCGGCAGAAGTCTCTAGGGTCAAGCAGGAAGTCCCACCTATACTTATGAAAATTTCAAGACTGCCCTACTAAAAGCCTTCCCTGTTGTAAGAAACGGAACTTTTCAGCATATATCAACAAAGAATCGAAAACCTGTCGAGCTTTATTTTAAGAAAAATTCACGTTTTCAAGCTCTTGTATGGAAACCGTCCGGATCCTGAAATAATTCAAGTGATTTTGCCGAGGTTACTACCCCAAGTGCAAGACTTTATTGAATTAAGAAATCCGACTACACTGGAAAAGTTATTTGAGCTAGCAATCCAGTTTGAAAGTAGAAGAACGGCGGACGTCGAAAGAAGACGCCAATATCAACAGCGAAACCAATTTGGTACGCCAAGACTACAACAAACTCAAGCATACGGCTACGGAGAAAAAGCGAATCAGTGGGCAAGGAAACCCGAGCATTCAAAAACAGCCGGCGAACGTCGACAGTTCAATAGAAACCCAGGAAAAAAGTCTCAAGGCCAGGGAAAAAAGAAGGAAAGCACGGAAAGGAAAAATAATTTAAACTAAAACGGATTTCTGCTGACGAGAGGGTGCGGAAATCCGAAGGCCACGAAAACCCCTCTTCCTACAAGATAAATACAGTAATGGTGAAAAATTTGACTCTTCCGAAGATTGAAGTCTTGGTAAATAATATCCCGGCCACCGCACTCCTGGATACCGGCGCGCAGTGTTCCTGTGTGGCAGAAGTCTTTTTTAGAAAGTATTTTCGCAAATACCGCATATATAATGCGGATAATACGACAGTATTAGCGGCGCAAGGAAAAGAATGTAAGTGCGTAGGTAAAGTACCTTTATATATCCGTATCAAGGACGAACAAGTAAAGGTGATGTTTTTTATAGTAAAGAATTTGCAAGCACATTTAATCCTAGGAATAGACTTTCTTTCAGACGCACAAGCTACACTGGATTTTAATGAAGCGTCCCTTAGGCTGACAATGAAACCAGTGCGTGTAGAAAAGGTTGAACCGCCAAGGTTAAATCTTGACCACCTGCCTAATGACGAGCAAGATAGAATCCGACAAGTGGTAAGTGAATTTGCTTCCTTATTTAGTGATATTCCAGGATTTACTCAGGTTACTAACCATAGTATTGACACCGGAGATGCATTGCCGGTTCGTCAAAAACCATACCGGTATGATAAGAATAAGGAAAAAATTATAGAATGGCATATTACCGATATGCTACGTAAAAAGATCATAACGCCCATCTCAAGTAGTTATGCTAGCCCGGTGGTTTTATGTAAGAAAAATAATGATTATCCTTTGGAGCATCCAAAAAGGTGGAGATTCGCTATTGATTACCGTAAATTAAATTCCATAACGAAATATCCGGTATATCCGTTACCGATCATAGAAGAAATTTTAAGGAACATAAAATCAACCAAATTTATGACGACTTTAGACTTAACGAATGGTTATTTTCAAATAGGGGTCGGGCCTGAGGACGTGTCTAAGACTGCTTTTATAACCAAGTCTGGCACTTATGCATTTTTGCGTATGCCGTTTGGCCTTTCTGGGGCCCCAGCAACATTTCAGCGATGCATGGACATTGTGTTAAGACCTGTTCTTGGAAAGTCCACATTTATCTATTTAGACGATATCATTATTACTAGTGATAATCTCGACCAACATATACAGGATTTAAGACAGGTGTTTTCTTTATTAAATGAGGCCGGTCTAAAAGTTAATGTCGAAAAGTGCAAATTTGCAGCCCCTGAATTAAAATATTTAGGTTACAAAATATCGCAAAAAGGGATCGAGACAGATGAATCAAAAATAATCGCTGTACAAAAGTATCCGACTCCAAACACGGCAAAGAAGCTCTCTTCTTTTCTAGGACTTTGTTCATATTATAGGTCCTTTATAAAAGATTTTGCGGCTATCGCTGAGCCATTGTTAAAATTAAAAAGGAAAAAGGCAAGATTCTCGTGGACGGCCGAAGCCAATAGTGCTTTCGAAAAATTAAAACAAGCATTAACGCAAGCCCCTGTGTTGAAATTTCCTGAAAAGGATGAAAATTTAGAAATTTCAGCGGATGCTTCGGATTATGCGGTAGGAGCGGTACTTTCGCAAAATCAGCAGCCCGTGGCATTTTTTAGCCGAACTTTAAATCAAACACAAAGAAACTATTCCGCGACCGAGAGAGAGGCACTTGCAGTTCTGTTAGCAGTGCAAAAGTTCCGAGTCTATTTTGGAAAGGCGCCGATAACAGTATATTCTGATCATGCGGCGGTAACTAGATTGTACTCAGGGAAAAATTTATCCCCAAGGTTAATAAGATGGGCACTCAAGTTGCAAGAATATAATCTGGTAATCAAGCATACCCCCGGAAAGGAAAATATCGTAGCAGATGCCCTATCACGAATTAAATTAGACGAACAGGGTAATACCGTAAAAGTTGCAATGCTTACAGCGTGTACAATAAATTCCCGAGAAACTGTAATAACAGAACTGGGTAAGGATCCTGAGTTTGGAAGTATTTATGAGTATTTGAAGGATCCTGAAAATTTTAGCCAACAAGATATTGTGGCGATAAGAAATAGGGCGGCCCATTACGAACTAATAGATGGTCTATTATTTTATACAAAAACTACGAATTCCAACAACGAATTTCGACCTGTTATCCCAGCTAGTCTTAGATTAAATATCCTGCAAGAGCTCCATGACAGCCCTTTAGCTTCTCATGCTGGTATTCGAAAAACTATCCAACGCGTACGCGAGGCAGTCTACTTTCCTGAACTGCAAAAGTTAACAAGGGCGTATGTCCAGTCCTGCCCAACATGTCAAGCCGTTAATTATATTAATTTCCGCCCGGCCGGGTTTCTAAATAGTATTAAATCCGAATTTCCAAATGAAATAATTGGCATCGATTTATTGGGCCCTTTCCCAAAAAGTCAGTTAAATAAAAGTCGCTATCTCCTTGTTATGGTTGATCATTTTAGTAAATGGACCGAAATTGTTCCCTTAAAACGAGCCTCCGCGAAATTAGTTACTGATTCTATTTTAAATAAATATATTTTAAAATACGGGGCGCCCCTAAAAGTTATATCGGATAATGGTCCTCAATTTGTAAGTAATATATTTGAAGACATGTGCCAAAAACTGGGCATACGTCATTTAAAAATGGTCCCGTATCGGCCGCAATCAAATATAGCGGAACGGGTCAACAGAAATATAGTGAAAATTATCCGTAGTTATGTTAAAAATTTTCATAAAAGCTGGGATAACTATGTCAATGAATTTGCTTTCGCCCTTAGGACCGCAAAACATGATACAACGGGAAAAACTCCTGCTGAGTTATTTCTAGGCAGAAAGATTATAACACCGTTAGATAAATTATTTTATGTGCAACAAAGAGCCCCAGAATTTAAAATGGGTGATATAGAAAAACTAATAAAAGAAGCAAAAAAGAATACGGAAGTAGCACAAAGAAAACAGAAATTATATTATGACTTGAAACGACGGGGAGTAACTTATAAAGTAGGGGATGAAGTTTTAAAAATTAAGCATTCACTTTCTTCAGCACCAGAAGATAAAACTGCCAAATTTTTTCCACGATTTGAAGGACCATATGTTATAGAAAAAATAACTCACGCTGTTGTAGTGTTAAAGGCCAGAAATGGTGAAACTTGTTCCGCAAATATTGATCAAATTAAGCCCTACTTCGATCGTAATAAAATGCAAATCTTTTCAGATCTTTTGCAGGATCCGGCACGGCAGACACCGCAGGTACAAGTTCCAGAGGTGGGAAAACGACAAGTACAAGGGCAAGCCAATGAGAGACAGAAGCAAGTGAAAAGAAAATTGCCCCGCGGAAAAATTGAAGGTAAAAAGAAAAAGAAGCCGTTCCACCATCCAGAAAACAGAGTTCACGAACACCCCCAGAATGAAGAAGGGAGAAGGACGACGTATGTGAAGAGGACCAGGAGAAAGGACGGCAACTATAACCCGGCTTTAAAACGGAAGATTGACTCATCCGACAGAACTCTCCGCAGCAAAAGTCGCCGAACTGCGGAAGGGCCATCAGCGGCGGAGGAAAAAGTACAAGAAAAATTTGAACGGCCAACAACGAGGTCCAAGCAGGATCACGACAGAAGTTTCCCGGTTCCGCCAAGACCAGCTGCCTTCAAACGGCCAAGACCACAAGCAGAGGGGAAAAGTAAGGTGTTCAAGGGTGGCCGTACTGGTGAAAAACGGAAGCTTCCAGAGGAAAGCACTGAAGGGCGAGCCCATACAAGAAGGAGGATAAACCAGGCTGCGGTCTGCAGTACCTTTAAAGACTGGGCCCAGAAAAGGATGTCCGAATATTACAAAGATAAGTAAAATTTTATGTTACGTTGCAAACTTAAATTAATCTTTCATTCTTACTGCAAGTGGCAGATTTCAAGAAGTTTTACTTCATGCGAGGTCTACCTTTATCGCCAAAAGGGCGAGAAATGAGTTGTGACCGATTTTCTTATTATGTTTTTCAATTATTCGCGCGTAAAACTAAAGTTGATATATAATAGCGTTGTGTAAAGACTTAAATATTGTAAAAAGTTATTGTATAAATTTTATTTAAAACATTCTAGCAAGAAAGAAGTTTTAGTCTGAAAGACTTTTTGAAATGTAGTATTATTTCAATGTAGAAAGAATTGGCACTTGCTTTGAAAAGAATAGAAGTTAACAATGTACTACTAATGTATGTTTTCAAATGTGTAAAATTAACGGCATGTTGATATGTTCTTATATACATGTGAACTGTTATTTTAAATGTTAAGAAATACCGTGATATGGTAAAAGTGAAAGTAATGTTAAAAATTTGTTATTCGTGTGACTGTAAAGATTAAATCATGGCGAATATGTGGTAAAGGTTGAATGATGTAGTTAGGCTCTCTGACGCTACACTTTAGAGTTAGCCACTTTTAGAATAGTACCTCAGGGTTTAGAGTTGAAAGTAGGGTGTGTTAAGAGGTCTCGTTATGTTGAATTTTAACACGTTAGTGTTTGATTGTAGGAGGAAGTGTGGCACACGTAGACAGAAACACATTCGTGTTTGGTGTTCTTTTACAACACATGTCAGAGAGCACGGGGGAGAGATAATTAAAATAATCATGAATGAAATAAGAATGTTAAGAGAAGTATATTCTATATGTTATTTGCAATGTCATTGTGTAACATTTCATTACACTAGTTTTCCTTCCAGATCTCTGGAAGGAACCATAATTGAATAAAGCTCCTGTTTAGATGCAGTACAGATGAAAAAAAAAAGATTGTTGTAGATCCTGGGAGCTGCTATTGTAACAAATTCCTTTCTTTTAAATTTTCTAGTTTTTAACGAAGTTATGATTGTAAAAGGTTGGCCTCGCGTTAGATTCTAGAGCTAAAAGTTTTCAACAAGGTCGTTTGAGACCTCAGTTTCAAACTAATTAACTCTGGCGGGAAGTATGTAAGGATCTTAAGTTTTACTAACGTTTATTTTATTTTAAATCTTTACTATCACTTCTTATTTTCTACTTCCGGCCAGAATTATAAGCGTGAAGGTTTTTATGCAAAGTTTGTCTGGCGAACGCCAAGTATTTAAGTGTGGCCTTTTTGCCAAGCGAAAGAGAGAGGAAGCAGTGAGTTCGAAGCAGGCCGCTTACCATAGAAGTTACGCAGTTGCTATTTGCCTTCCAGGCCAGAGGTTTTAATCCTCTTGATAAATTAAACGTATTGTAGTGTTCACAGTCTCTGTGCTACATACGCTTCCTGTTATTATAAGGCCAATCTTACACGTGTGTTATTCTAAAGTTAAATTAGAGTTTAGTTTTATTTTGATATCTTTTACGTTAGACCCCGAGTGGAGGGTCATTGTATTCCGAAGTACGGATGTCATTGTATATAAAGAAAAATAAAGGGTTTTGTATACCCTTCGTCTGTATCCTGTCTACTTACTACAATTAGTGAACATAGCTTTAGTAAGCTCTCTGTTCTTAGTCAGGTCCTTGTATGTTTCCGAAGAAGGTTAGAAGAAACATTGAACCTGATAAACTCCCAAATCCAAGTTTTTTGTCACTATCTCAGAATAGAAGGTTTTTAATGTGTGTTTCAGATTTTAAAAGTAGTTTGCATATGCAGTATTTTGCAAATTAATCTAAACAAGTTTCTCTTTTCCCTTTCTTCCTTTCTTTTTAGTCCAAAAGGGTAATTTGCTCAGATGGATTGTTAATTTCGTTTTGGCATTTTGCGTTGATTCATTCACTTTTCAAACTGTTGCCGCCAAATATTATCTCCCTCTATTATAGTTAAAGAAATTAAATAATGAAGAAGCTGCATAAACATGTGTATGTTTCTCGCATTGTGATAAAACAACGCTACATAGAGCCATCAAATTTTGAATCATGTACGCCTCCACCCGAATATGGGCATCTGGAAGCCCAAATTTGAAATTTGGAATTTGTTTTATTATCGATTTCATATTTTGCAAAACTTTAACGAATTTTTGAGTAACAAACTCAAGGATTTGAAAGGGTGCAATGGCAACATTGTACCAAAAAAAAAAAAATTATCTTCAACGCGCAAGACTGTGCATCAGAAATTCTAACGATATGCTCATTTTAAAATTATTTTGTGATATTGATGTTGAACTGAAATTTATGGTTTAAGTGCGAAGAACATGATATTTAATAAATAAAGGTAACGCACAAAATGTTAAAAAAAATGCTTTTTTTTTTTTTTTTTCCTGGACGTAATTTAAAATCTGAAAACATTCAGACTTTTCTTCTTCATTTCCTTTTTTTAAAGTCAGCATGATTTAAATCTGAAATTGCTTTCCAAAGTATGTCATTTCATAGCTGCAATTCTTCATGCTGTTTAAATTTCCTTGTTGTCACACTTTTGTTGTACCAAGCACTTTTGCTTCCTTATTTTCAATTGTTTATTTCTTCTCCTATCCTTTATTAGGTGCCACTCTAAGAAAAGGTTTTCAGTTGCTAATCTAAATTAATATGCTGGCTCTGAGAAACATATTCAAAACAAGCGAAACAAGAACTGGAACTGTTAATCGCATTCTTAAATTTTACAAAAAATATTGGGAATGTGAACCCGAAAAGAACATTTTGTCTCTGCTAGAAACAAAAATTACTGTATGAAATAAGAATTAAAATACATATAAGAGAAGTATAGAGGACACCGGATGTTTACCAAACGGTGAAGCAGGTATTTTCCTCACATGCTAACTATCTACAAGCACCAGCATCCCACAGAGTCCTTAAAGAATAAACGCTTGATCCATTCAATACCGCCGGCCCTGCCACCGCCAGCAGCTCGTTTGGAATTCCATTCTTTAGTTCGTATGATTTATTGGAATGTTGACGTATTATCACATACATTTATACATTCAGCATTATATAACTAATAATGTTATATTATTATCTGTTCAAAATTTTCTTGGTACATTGCAATAATTTTGTTATACCTTCCATTTTACTTGTTAAATATATGTAAGAAAAACACTTTTGTTCCTCTTAGGAATTAGCTGGCAACAATTAAAAGCGCATTCCTTAATCTGTTAATCTATTATCTAATACCTTTACATTATTATCTGGCTCAAAATTTCTTTGGTAGTTTACATTGCAATAATTTTACCATATCTTACAATTTACAGATAAATAAATACATGTAACAGTAACAGTTTGTTCTTAGGAATTAGTTGCCAACATTTATAAGGGCATTTCTAAATCTATTGTCTAATATTGTTACGTTATTATTATTTGGTTCAAAATTTGCTTGGTACTTTACATTGCAATAATTTTACTATATCTTACAGTTTACTGTTAAATACCTGTAACAGTAACAATTTTTGTGATTCTTAAGGAATTAGTTGGCAACAATTGTAAGAACATTTTTAAATCTGTTAATTTATTACCTACATCTGTTTCAAAATTTGATTGGAACTTTACATTACAATAATTTTGGTATATTTTACAGTTTACTTGTTAAATATGTGTAACAGTAACAATTTTGTTCTTAGGAATTAGTTGGCAGTAATTTTAAGCGCATCTCTAAATCTACGGTACTGACTCACCCAGAATCGTCCAATGAAATACCATTACCTTAAATGGATTGGATTGGATTATTTAATTATGGCAAAACACACGAGGGCTATCTGCCTAAAGGGGGGATGTCTTCGTGGAGGACTTTCTAAGGGAAACTGGCTCGTATACGCGTTACACATAGGGGAAAACCACGAAAACGCCTAACCATTACTTTAAATGTAAAATTATTGTTTTAACCAATATACACTCCGTTAAGAAAATGTGCTGGGGTACAGTTTATATTTCTCCTACTAGTAAAATACGGAGAGAAAAACTTACGGAGTAGTTCAGAAATTTAGCTGATGCACTTTCGTTTCTTTTTTTCTTAGAAATATTTTTACTTTACGCTACATTTTTTAATCCCAATTGCTATTTTTAGATAATTTTTTATGTTCTTAGAATTTCATTTTATTTGTTTGCTGTATGGTTGAATTATGTTTCTTCAACTAATTATTTTTAAATTTTCTGTTTAATGATATGATATGCGTGATTCAAGTATAATCCATTAATATAAATGTGTTCGAGAATTTTATTTTATTTATCTGAAGTGCATTTCTTTCAAAAGAATACTTTGTGACCCAGTATGTGACACAATACATCTGAAAATCATACATATTGAAAGAGAAAATATAATAAAACACGGTGATGTCTTTCAGTGGGCCATTCAGAAAAGCTGCATAAATGAGAAAACTGTATAATCGACATTTTAATTTAGTAAAATATGCATACATCGCTTTACACAGTTTTATCATCATCCGCTTAGTATAGCCCACCGGCGGCCGAGCGTTAAAATCACTGAACAGTGGTATTTCGATTCGATGTTCGAATCTCGCGAACGGGCTGGCGATTGCATGGGTGTTTTCTTGGTTTTCCTCACGTGTAAAGTGTATACGAGCCAGTTTCCCTTAGAAAGTCCTACATAAGGCATTCTCCCTCATAAGGCTTTCTCACGAGGCTTTTTCTCGAATGCTTTGCCATAATCAAATAAGTCAAATGGGTTTGCGAACAAAAGAGGACACAAAATAATAATGTAATTTTAAAAAGTTGGAATTAAAGTTTGTCTTCAAAAATAAACATAGATTTTTAATTTATTTCCCAGCATGTCGTTTTATTATCTTTGCAGTTATTTGTTTGTACAAGTATATTAAGAGGGAGGTGAAAGGGCATCAGACACCAGCAGAAGCATCAGGGACTTCCCCGGGCGCCGAAAGTTCTAGCTACGCCACTGCACTGAATTCTTCCCCCATGCTGTTAACCCCTATATATATTCCAATATGAGGAATGTATAATACGATACTTGCTTCTCTAATATCAACCAGGTGGAATAATTGTTGATATTCTTTTAAAAATTCAAAAGATAATTTTAAATACTTGGGCTTCTTCGCTATGCAGTTCACTAAGGAATTTAATTTATTCGTTTCCGTCAGTTTGAAACTTTCTAAAGTAGCTGAATCTTCTTTCAAGGACATCTTAGTAGCATACCTACTGGTTTTATCTCGCTTATAACTCTCAGTAAAATATTTTTTCACAAAACTAAAACCTCATTATTTTTGAGTTTTTTAGTTTTAATATTCGCTGTTTTGCAAAGGTTTCCTAGAGTATTATACAGTTCGTTTTCTTTCTTTATAAACCCACAATGAAACCTATTTTCAGTTTCTACTAGAACATTTCCCGCCACGACAAATCTAAAAGTTGTGTCTTTCACAATGAGATCGGAATTACTGATAAGAATTTGTCCCAGTTTTAAAAGCTCGTAAAAAATTCCCGCTTCCAACATCATATCTACAGGTTATGGAAGATTAAATCATCTTCAAATTTTACATTTGGAAACTCCTGCACTAAAATTTCAGTTGGATGTGAGACCGTTAAATCTGCAATTATTTTTGGAATTACTGAAAAAAGAAAAAAAATTCTTCCCGAAACTCTCATCTTTATTGCATACTGATGCATTAACTTTATGTTTTATGGTCAAGGTAACATCATTTACTAATGAAACTAAACTTTTTTCTTTTCTTTAACTGCAAATGCTCTATAAAATTACGACTCCCGAAATTTGACATAGTGCTGACACGTAATAAGTACTTTACTCTATTTTTATGGTCCTTCTTATCTTTTAGAAAGCATATTACGATAGAAAGCAAAATTGCTATCTTTTCGAATAACTGCTTTCTGAAAAATTTCTTCACATTAATGTTCAAGGTCTGCGCATCATCTGGCTCGGAACTACTGCAGTTGGCTTCGCTGATTCCCTTTCTTTTTGATCTGATGAAAAAGATTCTTTCGCGTATGCTTTATTACCTGCTTTCAGAAAATGAAATATTTTGTAGTGAGGTTTCTACCAATAGTAAGAATACTTAAATGGGCAATTTCACACAATGTGAACAATTCAAATATAACTTCTTACATTTTACAATTAAGCCCCACTAGCAGCCAAGCAGTGAAGTCCTTGAAAGCTAGTTGTTGTTGTTGACTGATCCTCACTTCCCTGACGTATAGTCCATGAAATTCTCGTGGTAAGGAGCGCACGATTACGCCTGTCGTTGGCAACAGCCTTGAGCACTTTACAGGTAACATTACGATTTAGTTCAGTTCCGCCCGTAATTTTGATGGAGAGAACCCCGCGGAACGGGGTTCTTCAATGTTCCCCTAACACCAACCTCTCGAAAGATCTTCCGGCTCGCCGTATATTTAGAGTGCCCCCATGCCGCACGGACACTATACATTTACAAATATGCCTTCACTGGGATTCGAAGCCAGGCCCTTCGGCACGGCAGTCAGCGGCGTTAACCACTATACCAGTTGAGCAGCGTGAACACTGGTAGTTCTGTTTGGGCCTCGAATCCCGGCGAACGGGCTGGCTGCATGTAGACTTCTGTGTTTTTCCCCATGTGTAAAGTGTACACGAGCCAGTTTCCCCTAAAAATTCCTCCATGAAGGCATCCGTCACCTTAGGCTGATAGCCCTTGACTACTTTGCCGTAATTAAATACTGTGAAGGCTCTTATTTTGGCGAAGCTTTAATTTTTGCGAGCCCGGCTTAATCGCGAAAATTTAAGCCTCGCGAAATGCTTTTTTTTCCGCCTCAAATAATAATAAAAAATCAGAAATTTTTCACTTACCCAAAATTTAATGATTTATTGCACAGTTACAAGCTTTTTCTTCACAACTTTCTTTCTTATAACTATTTTTTGAATAATATACAAGTATATTTCTCGAGTATAAACCAATAAAATTAATAGAAGGCAGCTCATTCGCTTAGAATATTATTTATACCAGCTTCTTTGAAGCCATTCAAAATTTTCTCATGCTTGGCTTCAGTACCGTTAAATACGCGCACAAGCCAAGACGTGTGAATCGGTTTTAGTCGTGATATTCGCAAATCCACAGATTCTTTATCCTCTAGAAATTGAAGCTTATTAGAATACCACTCAATAAACTCATTCTTGAGCAAACGCTTGAACTCGCCATTCACAGTTAAGTTCAAAGGTTGGAGCTTACTTGTTCAGGAAGCGAGCACAAAAACTGGAATAATATTCCTCTTCTCTAGCTCAGTCAGAAAAAGAGGACCTTGGTGTGGTTGGTTAAAAACGTCGAACAATTCAATCGAATTTTTCAACCTTCTCAACTTTACCTAAATACTTTTGAAATTTTTCAACTTTCGGTTCTGTTCATATAAAATTCGCTAAATTTTCAACTCGCGATATCATCGATATATTCATTTTCGCGAAAATTACGGCCCGCGAAAATAAGGGCCTTTACAATAAATAAAACCAACATTTCACAAATTCTGCTACGTCTTGTACAGGTAATTTAAAGTAAGATGAACAATTTACTAGACCATGATTCTATTCTCACGATTTAAAATGCAGTTTACTGTCTTAACATCCGACAAAAATACTTTACTTACATTCTTTAAGTTATTATACTTACGTAGAAGATTAAAGTTTTCAGTAAGGGATTTTCCAAGTGACTTGAAACATATATTTTCTTTATCTTATTCGCTTGGTGAAAACAATTTATCTCCTTGCCGTATTGAAATGTAAAAAGCTGACTTATCTAGTGTTTTGGTATAATTTATTCGATAGTATAAATTATTTAAAAGTTTCGAGTCAGAGACAGTATTTAATTTTAAATAATCGTCTCAGCTAGCCACGAGACGTGAAAAAAACTGCACATGAGTTTCATGTGGTTGTTTGAAAGCGCTGAACAATAATAAGGTGTTGGTTGAAATTCTCTTAATTGATTTATTTTCACAGAATTCGAGATATATTTATCATGTAAATAAATTGTTTCGTTATAAACTTTTATCTCCTCATTATTTATCCCCTCATCCTCTTGATTTAAAAGAATTTCTGCTTTATAGTTTTCTGAAGCATTTTCAGTAATAAAAAACATTCTAATGATAAAATTAAAACCTACCCCTCACGATGTATAGGAATTTTAAAAATTCTAATGTACTTTATTAATTGATCTAGCGATTCGGATTTTATTTGAGCCGTTTTCTTTGAAAGTGGTATAAGTCCATTTTTGGCAAAAGTTAGTTAATGATAATGATGAACGCAATCTGCTATGAGCTTTTTTTCTATAAACAGTTCCCCCACCCCCACACAAAAAACAAAAAAAAAACAAAAAAAAAAAAAAAAAAATCCTTCAGAATTTTCATCGTTTAGTCGATATAAATGTACGCAGTTAATGAAGATACAAATGCAATTATTTTAATAAATTTCCACTTTCCACAAAGATATAATATTTAGTTCAAAAACTGTACAGCATAAATTCAAAAATTATACTACACGAATATTTTGTTTCTGATATTGAGATTTAAAAAAAGACTGAATTACTAAGATTTATAAATGTTCCTATTTTCGACCATGAGAGACTGTTTCCGAGGCATCTTCCATCTTCAGAAGATGTGGAATTTCTATTCCTGATAGCGCCCGAACTAAAAGGTGGTGGATGATGATTCCTCACCACCAGAATTTGGCGACTGGGTTCCCTAATCCCCAATCTCCTTTAAAGGGAAGTGTATAAGATATTTCTCCCGCGTTCTTAGCATGCATTCGTACTGTAGTAGTCAGCACACTCGGCGCGTATTCGAGAGGTTAGAGGTTCGAGTCCCAGCGAGGGCAATGCACATTTTTCATATCTTCTGCTTGGAAATAACCAAATGTCTCTAAAACTTCATTATGTCATCTGAAGGTGTGAGAAATGATGCTATTGAAAAACTTTACAAACAGAAAAATGTTTTTCCTCTACCTTTTGCAATGTAGAATTAAGTTATTAAGAAGCAAAAGAAAAGTTTGAATATTTTAAGTACAAGATTTTTTATGAATATGTATTTGTAATGAAAGTGTAATATTCAACTTCGCCATTTTTTTAAGATTCGACTTCGTATTTTTTTAAGAATTTCATTTAATGTATAAAATTAATTTAAAGATATTTTTTGTGTTAAACTAATCATACCAGGATTTTTATCTTTCTGTTATCTTATAAATCAGAAAATAAACTTCCAGATGAACTTTGGTCGGAATCTCTAGCTTAATTTATAAAATTTTTGATCCATCAAAAATTGATTGATAGGCTGCTACCTATGATGAAATTTAAAATCAAAATTATCGGAAAAATTCAAATAAACCGAACGTAATCTTACGCCATCGGATAGACCGCACGGGCTTAAAAGAAAATTGACGTTGTAAACTTCTGTGAGATGCTGATCTTGATTAGAGAGAATATATTTCCTTTCAGAGGAATGGGTTTGCTTTCTTTATTACTTTTTTCCCTCCTGAGGACTAAAGTGTATATAATAAAAATAATGTAAAACACTTTTGGTTACACTGTTTTAATAAAATGTTGTATAAATGTTAGGGTTAAGAAAACGGTCAACTGATTGACTCAGGACCATGGTGTCTCCACATACGATAACTGCTTATGTAATTTTTTTCTCTTTTTGTCTTGGTTTAGCCCCATCATAAATTCCATGGTAAAACCGGCAAAGAAACTTTTTGCGCGTTGCTCGCTTTTTTTGATGCTCTAAGCATGTATATTTCGCCTAATAGTTACTACAAATCTGAATTAAATAAACCAAGTGAGGGTTTCTAAGCAAGCATCTGAAGGACGTAGGATGAGTAGGCTATTTTCGGAACATAATTTTGACGAAGTGGCCGAAATCGCGTAACTGGGGTACTGCGTTAAAAGATGTTTCTCCATATTCAGTATAGATGGCGCCACATGTACAAATTTAATAAAGTCTCCGTATACTCGTTGCATACTTCTGCTGAAATATATATATACAGTCTAACGTATGACTACGGTGTAATCCAAAGTTTAGCTTCAGACTTTCGGCATGTGAAGAATTTTAATTGTTATTCATTAAGCAAATGGAATTTAAATAATTTTGCAGAAATTATTTAAATGGATTCAAATGTAAAGAAAAATTAGTCTTGGAATTTTTTTAATTATTGATTACATGATTGCTATTCTTTATTGCTTTTCTTAAAAAAGAATAAATTCTTAATTGCATGAGATTTCCTAATATATATTCGTATCAATGGTACAACTGATTTGCTTACTATATGATTAATTATAATATTACTTGAGCATTTCAGTAATTAAACTTGATAGCAGAAGAAAGAATTCTTGTTCCCTATCAAATTTGTATGAACAGATTCTAACGGTAAAAAGTAGTTTTAAATTTAAAATAAAGATGTGTTATTAACAACATTTAAGTGCTGACGTTCTAGTTTCAGAAATCTTCACCAGATGGCGGTAAAGCTCTGCTATTAACTACATTTCAGCAAAGAATCTTTCTTTGATTTAAGTGTTAATGTTTCAGTTTCAGAAATGTCTCAGAAGATGGCAGCACCACCTGAAATGTTGGTTAAACTTCAATTCGTGAATGTTTTCGTGACTGTTGTCGAACGCTGTGACAGCTCTCAGGATTTGACTTAAATCTGTATGCATTTGCAACCCAAATTCAGCGATTCTCAACCGGTGGTAGGCAAGAGAAAAATAGGTGATACGCAAAGAAACGAATTATTTTTAGCTATTAGATTCAAAAACCTCTTAAAGAAAAGAACAATTGTTAGAAATTTCCTGTCATCGAACTCTAAATGAAGATTTCAAAATAACACAATCGCTAACTTTTGGCTGAACCAAAATAAGACGTTAAAGGCATTTCAAATAGAACTATTACATTTGTATTGCTTTTTTGTACAACCTATTTGAGTCGACAAAGATTTTCTTCCACTTTATATCTGAAAAATAAATACAGAACAAAATTAAAAGTGGATCCTAATTTACGGTTAAAATTAAATAAAATAAGGCCAGGCATAAAGAAACTAATATTTCTTAAACAGGCCCAATTTCACACTAAATTTATAGTTAAAGTATATAAATAAAATTTTGATAATTAGAATGCTAACCAATTTTTAATTTTTTTATGTGTGCACATTTATTACAAATAGCCAATAGACTGCACAAATGGAAAAATATATATATTTTTAATATTTCTATTGATAAATTGAAAAATAATGATTGCAAACTGTAGGGGTGGTACTGAAGTTTTTCAAGTTTTGCTTAGATGGTAACACGTTAATCAAAAGGTTGAGAACCACTGCATTAGTTACATAAGTCGCAGGAATTATTAATATTGAAAAATGCATTTTAAAAGGGTGCTACTTTGGTAGACGGTTCACGGATTTTTGGCGATTTACGTTGGCGCGATTTTTACAAACGTCAGCCATCTTGAAGAACGCTGTTTTTACGCATAATAAAGTATTCGAAACTTAAAAAAAAAATAATAATAATAAATATCGTTAGAAGTAATGGATTAATTTTTTGTTGAAAATGCCGTTTTTTAAGATGGCAGGCAAGTGTAAATAAATACATTTACTATGAGCATAAAATACTAAAGTAAGGTTATTATTACTTTCGGTTTTGGTTTGGTTATTACTTTCATATAGCAAAGAAGAGAATAAAAACACCGCTATAAAAACATTGTGCCAACGTTTAATTAGACTAAAATATTACTGAAATTGAATATCGAATTAAAAACCATCATCCAACATTTAAAAGAATTAGAATATTAATAAATTCAAATACTTTAAAATACGCTATATAGAATATAATTAACATTAAAACATATGTGACAATAATTATCTCAGCAATTTTTGAAAATAATGTATTAATTTTTTAACAAAAATTGAAGTATACAATTATAAAATAAAAGAAAAATATGTACTTACATTTTTTTGAATCATTTAATCTGTTGTTTATTGATAAGTACCACAAAAAAAATCGGAATCATAATTTAGATATCAATGAAAAAAATTTGAAAAAAATAATATCAAGGGCAGGAATAAAAAAATTTAAAAAAAAATTATAAATAGATAAAGCAATTTAGAGCCAAATTAATGGATCATGAAGATTAAAAATAACAAAAAAATTTGGAATAAAAAATCCAATAATTGGTATTGTTTTTAAAATTTCGAAGATCCTTTAACCGTCCCTCCCTGAAGTACATGCGAATCATCCCAGTCTATGTCTCTAATAATTTCAAAAAATTTAACATATGGATGCTCATTCAATGCAGAACAAATTTTCCTAAACAAATACCAGGCTATGTATCCTTCAAAATTTCCTCGACGATTGTAAACCGGCAAAGAATTTTTGAAGTCACGCCATTGTCTTTCAACTGTGTTAGTATGAGCTCCGGTTTCAGGATCTACGAAATGAAGCGAATGGTTAACTTGCAAGTGATTAAAACCTTCTTCGCTCAAACGGTCATAAGCTAAAATAATGTTTAAAAGCCATAAATAATGTTTAAAACATTAGATTAAATTTATACATATTAAAACCAATTACTTTTAAAGTAAGGTGACGTCATTGATTACATCATCCGCAACATAAAATTTCATAGACTATGATAAACAAAAAAAATTTTATTTCAAATAAAAATGCAGAATTAAATTGATTTTTAATATTTAGAAGCCATAAATAATATTTAAAACACGGAATTTATGCACAATAAAACACATTATTTTTTAAATAAAAACACATTATTTTTTAAATAAAATGACAACAAAGTATCGGTTACCATAAATAACTTATCCAGCAATGGGTTTACCATAAATCGTATTACTCGCCAAAAGAAAAATCGCCAAAATCCGTGCAACCGTCTACCAAAGTAGCACCTTTAAAAGTAAATTAAGTACAAGGAACCATTAAAAAAGTGTCGACCTTTGAAATATTTTTAATACACAAGAATAGAATTGTTTTAATACACAAGAAACTAAAAAAGCATTACTTACCTAGATCCAAACTTACAAAAATTTTTAAGTTTTAGTGAAAACTTACTTTGAGAATGTCTGCGTGTATTATAAAACGTCATTAAACATAATTTTCTTCGTACTTACGCTACATACATTTCAACAGCAAAATTACAAAAATTTTAAAAGCAGCATATGTTTAGAATTCGCGATGCAGTATTAAGTGTTGCCATACATTTATTATTATTATTATTATTATTATTATTTTCAATCTTTTCTCAGTTTTTCCTATCAATGACCAGTTTTCTTAGTAAGATGGCTAGCGAAACGTCGTTTTTTTTTTTTTTTTTTTTTTTTCCGTCTTTTTATTATCAGCCTTTTTTATGTATGAACTTCATTTGTTAAATATCATGTTCTTCACGCTCATTTGGATTAAGCCTAAATTTCGAATTCTGGAAGAAGGAATGAACTAAGTTTAATAAGAAAAGAGATATTAATAAATATATATATCAAATTCAACTAACATACAGGAGCTAAAATTTTGAGAGATAACTTTTTAAAAACTACTCTTGGCGATTTTTACAAAATTTTTCAGTTTCCCATAATTAGAGTCATAGAATCGAAATATGGAAAGAAATTGGCATGTCATTTCAGAAAAAGTTCGATTTGGCGTCAAAATACCTATATTAGAACAATGTTATATATAAATCTAATACATATCCTAAGTCGTGATTTCGAGACACGAAAAACACAAGCTGAATTTCGTCAATCGGTACGGTAGAATGAGAAATATAGAACTGCCCCCTTCTTTTTTTTTTTTAGTCCAAAGGGATTTGAATCCCGAAGGACTATTAGTTTCGTTTTGGCATTTTGCGTCGGACTCATAAATGTCGGTTCACTTTTCAAACTGTTGCCACAAAATGTTAGAGTCCTGCATTATATTTGAAGAAATTAAATAATGAAAAATCTGCATAAATGTATGTATATTTCTCGTATTGTGATAAAACAACGGTACATAGAGTCATCGAATTTTGAATAACGTAATCCTCCAACGAATATGAGCATGTGGAAGACCAAATTTGAAATTTGAAATTTGTTTTATGATCGATTTCCTATTTTTTAAAACTTTGACGAATTTTTGATTAACAAACTCAAGGATTTCAAAGCGAGCAATGGCAACGTTGTGCAGAAAAAACATTTTTATCTCCAGCGCGTGAGTCTCTGTATCGGAAATTCTAAAGATAGGCTCGTTTTAAAACTATTTTGCGATATTGCTGTTGCACTGGATCTTATGGTTTAAGTGCGAGGAACATGATATTTAATAAAGAAAGGTAACACACAAAATATTAAAAAACGCCCCTTTGGACGTAATTTAAAATCTGAAACATTTCAGATTTTTTTTTTTTTCCAGTGTACATCGTATCTCACTATTATTAATGAAATACACAAATATAATTGAAATAGAGAGGAAATATATCAAACTTGGCAAGATCGCTTTTGAAAAGAATATAGAGGTAAATGGCATGTCCCTGTCGTAAATGAGACTTGTAATACTCTTGTCTCTGGTAAAAAATTATGAAGAGGGTTCAGAATTAAATATAATAAATTAAATTTAGAGGGGATGGAAGTGTGGGATTTATCCTAGATATTAATAACTGTAGGCTAGAGTAAAGATGTGTATTATTTATTAAATGTCATATAATTTTGGCCAAAGAAAAGTAAATTATGTGGCATTCCCATAACTGAACAATTTACAGCAACCCATCGGTGTCAGTTACAAAGCTTATTAGAAAAGCTTTGCCACGCATAAGGAAAAATACCCGATTCTAGCGCGAAAGTCTCGCAGACACCACGCTGAAAGAAAGATCATAAATCAGTTCCAGGTCAATAACCCTACTCATTAAAGAAATGTAAAGGGCGAAAGTGTTCATTGATTGAACACTAAGTTCTTGGAGCTACCTGACAAGGAAGGGAAAAAATATTCTTAACTGAGGTGGGAGACAATGCAAATAGATATTCGGTTTATCTATCACCGTCATTACTGACAGATGGACCATAACTGGCAGCAAGTATATTATCTCGATTCCAAGGCTAACCTGTCTGAGAACATCGTTATCTGTCACAGGTGATGGACTTTCTGAAGCAAGCTGTCAGTAAAAGTAGCCTGAAATTGATTGATTGTTTCATTAGGAGGGTATATTTTTTAAAACGGCTTACATTAAATGCATAGTTTTTCTCATACATATATCACATATTTTTGAGAAACTCTTTGAATGATTTGACATAGTTTATTAAAAGGATACAGTAAGCGCAATGGCAATACACTCTTGATTTCTACGGGTTCATGGATTTGGAGTAATTGATGATAACACTTCATGATGAATCAAACACAATTTACTCGCCAGTAAGCCCTGTTATACAACACAATCAGCAACACAGCCTTCAGGCTATAACGGAGAAGACAGTTTCACGACAAAGCACTAACGTACAGATCCCGACTCGGTCGATCGCTCTCAAGCTAATCTCTGAACTCAAGTCACTACTGTACACTATAGATACTACTACTCTACTGCTCGCTTATATGACAGGCAGGGTATATATAGCTTAAATCTGCCTTCGAGAATACTCTTGAGAAAATCGCTAAGAATGTGTTCTTGAATGTCCTCGCTTCGTGTATGGAATATCGCCTATTTTGTCGCTAAATATCGCCAAATGAGCGATTTGGTACCAAATCTGGCAACCCTGCTTTTATCTTCCATTTCTGGAAGCTGGCAAAGTAGCTGAGCCATTTTCCAACAATATTATAAATGTTATTCTACTAATTTAGAAAAGATCTAAAAATTATTCTTTCGACATGCGCTTCGAAATTTAAGGAAAATGCATGTTTTAAATGTTTATTATTTTCTCGTCTACAATGCCTTATGCTGCAGATCGCAATAATAATAAAGCACTGAAGGTGTGTTGGTGTTGGTGTATTTAATTATCGCAAAGCACACTAGGGCTATCTGCCTAAGAGGAGGGATGCCTTCGTGGAGGACTTTCTAAGGGAAACTGGCTCGTATACACGTTACACATGAGGAAAACCACGAAAACACCCATGCAGCCAGCCCGTTCGCAGGATTCGAACCTCGGACCGAACTACCAGTGTTCAGCGACTTTAACGCTCGGCCGCTGGTGGGCTAAAGCACTGAAGGAAATACACCGTTTAATTTTTTATCTCATTGTAGCAAAGCAAGTGAAGGTTATCTGCATAAGGAGAGGGAAACCTCCATGGTGGACTTTCTAAAAAACATATGAGGAACCCCCTTCAAAATGAAAAAGGAAAACACTCACACACCCGTAGCAAGCTTGTTCAAAATTCCTATGTTTAGCGAAATCTGCAGTCAAGGAAAATTTGTCTTATTTGCACAAGCTAATATATGAAAATTATGTTTTAAGATAAATTGCTTCTTATGCTTAAAGTTTTAGAGTAACTTACCTTGTTTTAATACACGGTATTTAGACTGCTTTCCTTACTGAGCTGTCCTATATATTAAGCTCCACAGTGTGGCTCATGTGACACTTACTGACTTATGTTTCACTGACTTATGCGACAAAACTTATCATGTGACTGTGACTTACACGTAACAAGCTTACCCCTTATACATATAAGGTATATATGTGAGGCAACACTACATTCACAAAACATGGCATGCTCTTACTATCTCTAAGAGAAACAACCTCTTTTCCTTTTATAAACACAACTAAAACTTATTGTGTGAGACTGCTTTATATGAATGCATGTCAAGCTTTCCCCCTCCCCTCTTATATATAAGGTTTATATGAGAGGCAGCTCTGCATTCACAAAACATGGCATTCTCTTATTCTGTCTAATGGAAACAAGCATTTTTCTATTTATAAACACTGTAGAGGTATTAGGTTAATTGGAAAAGTCGGAGAGATGAAAAATGAGCAAATGCCTTCGCCGCGAATCGAACCACGACCCCTGGAATACCGACCCAGCGTGTAGAACAACTACACCACGAAGGCACGCTAGGAAGGCGGGAGAAATACGTTATAACACAACTATAAACCCAACTCTGAACAAACAATTCACTTTGGTACGTTTTAGCAAATTTTGTCAAACGATTTTTGACATTTGAAAGACAGAAACTCGCTTTAGAATATTGTGTTATTAAATTTGTATAAAAATATCGTCATCATTAAGTACAAGGTGTCTGAATTGGAACTATCACGCTACCAAATTAGAACCAACATTTACTTTCAATTCTGTCGCAAAAATTCAGCCACAGAATGTCACCAAATTAGGTTATTAACTATTTTAACCGCCTTCCTAGCGTGCCTTCGTGGTGTAGTGGTTCAGCAAGCTGGGCCGTTATTCCAGAGATCCGTGGTTCGATTCCCGACGAAGGCGTTTGCTAATTTTTCAACTTGCCTGCTTGTGAAAAATCCTAATGTCTCTACAATGTGTATAGCTTTAAGTTCTAATGTTGTATCATATGACTCCCTAAAGGTTTGGTACCGAAAGTTCAAAAACAAGGACTATGACATTTAATGTCATTGAAGAAGCAGAAAGCTCTGGTATCAGCATCAGTAGGCCGTGATGTTGATGAGGCCCACCTGCGAGAACTTGTGGAAGAAAAACAGCATGCAACCCCTCGAGAGCTTGCTAAGGACTTAGACGTTGACTACTGTTGATGCTTCATATTAACTTCGCTCCAGTAAAGGTGAAAAAAAGGCCCTTTTTGTTACTATTAAAAGATTTTTTTTTTTTACAATTAAAGTAGTATTGCTCCTGGGGTTTCAGTGGGTACCAGGTGTGTCGGCAGATGGTGGACACAAGAATGTCCTGTATTATCTGACAGAATAGCTTTAAATAATAAAATAAGAAGCACGAACCCCCTCCAGTAACATTAGTGTTATGCGACCCATGCCTTAGGGTGAATAACACTGCGGTTACAGTGTCTTAACGCAGCCTCTAATGCCTGGAAACTTCTAGAGTACTTTGCCTTACCCAGCAACAGGCAATACTGCGTGGACCTTCTTCCTCTTGTTCTTTCTTTCCCAGTTTATAAACTAAAAACTAAACTCGGGAGCACAAACAGCTCTTAGAGAGCCATAGACGGCCGTGTCCTGATATCTGCTTTCTAGACCGTGGGCTCCGGGGTGCTCGTACATCTCAGCCTGGTAAAGTGGTCAGCTTGTCGCAGGACCCCCCAGTGTTTAATCCCCAAACGAACTTGGTACTCATTTTATCGAGCCAATCCAGGGATGAAAGGTTGAGTCAACCTTGCCCAGCACGGGAATCGAACCCCGAACCTGTGGTGCTGCTGCACGACGCGCTAGTCACAGCACCACCGGGTCTCTTTCTAGTTTATATATGGCTGAAAATGATAATACAATTAGAAATTCTGCTTTTGCTGGCAAAACCTCTGAGGTAGACCTTTCTTTTGAAAACAAGGAAACCCACAGCAAATCACTCGAAGAAGCAGAAATGAATCTTTCATCGAGTGAGGTAGAAATGACCTCTTCTTAAGTTACTCGATCAACATTTGGAGAAAGACAGAAAGCTATTAAAATTATGACTGCCTCTCTAGATAAAATCAAAACAAAAAGAGAATGTCCGGAGCAAAAAAAAAAAAAAAATACGTGTCCGAGGAATGAAAATTACCAAAGGTACTTGGGTTGAAAAGCCCAACGACTAAGCCGAAAAAAGGCAATCTCAAAAGGATGGAGCAGAATACAGCCTCGAAGACTGGCTCTTACGGTGGTCAAGATAGATGAGGGACATCATGAAAAACGTTTATCGGTGGAATAGGCTACTATTTGACTTTGAATTTATAATAACCTTAACTACTTTAGATGTGCTCAATACTAAAGAGTTACACCCGAGCTCTACTAAGACACTTTTACCCAAAACGAATTATAGCACGGATATAAAACGGATTCAGAAGAGTTTTTTTCGAGGCGTCTGTGCTTACGTACGTACGCACGTATACGTACGTATCTCGTATAACTCAAAAACGAGTAGCCTCAGACTTGAAGTTTTGTATATATAGTTGAGCAGCTCCCTTTTTAGTTGCAATCGGCCGCAGTAAAAGTATATAAATATAAATATATATATATGTAATAATAAAATTAGTCAAAAATACACTTAAAATTCTAACTGTATGTTCTTTTCATTTTTAATGGCGACGGTCTCTTATTTGAAAGTACGTGGAATTAAATCTACAGCCCTGTAGTCAAGTTGTTTTTCCCACCTTTTCTACACGTAAAGTTATAGAATGTTCTGGAGATATTTAAAGCGAACTGGAATGGCTGACGAGGCTGACGTCATTTCTTGGAAGCTCCGCCTTTCCAGAGGCTATAAAAAGACTCGCAAAGGAATTTAATGCAACGATGCAGTAAACTTCATACAAAAAGTTATTAGTAGTTCTTTTTTATTTACTCCGGAGATATGATTTTTGTAATTGCTATTTCTCCTGAATAATAATAAATGGATCTCCTGTTTTTTAAGCTTAATGTCTGATATTTTGAGCTTCGACTACATCTATGATTCTTCACCAATCTATTTATTCCGGACAAAAGCTGGTACATCATATATATATATATACCCACTCTGTTAATTGGCTGCGTGAGCTTAGGTTTTTTATTCTTATATTTTGGTAAATTGCGCGATTTTTGCTTCCAAAGGGATATAATTATACTGTTTTTGTCTTCCGGTTAAGCTTTGTATGCCCTTAGTTAATCTGCATGCAATAGTTGTACAATTATTAACAATTTAAAAGTTGTTTAATTGCAGCTAAGTCTTACTTTTTTAACCATAACAGCTATATTGTTTACATTTGATTCTTAGAAGAATAGTGAATTAAGTCGTTCTGCACTTTCAGTTTTTTTTTTTTTTTTTTTTTTTTTTCAGCGTGAGACTTGCTGGCCGAATTGTTTGTTTTGGCATAGAAACTCTAATTTTAATTGTAATTTTTTTTTTTTTTGTATTCTTTTAACTGTACTTAGTGTTTATGTTTTTCTACATCTTTCAATTTTTAATGAAGATATTTCCAGTTTTTATGCATTTTTGCCTTGTTGCGAAGTGAGAAGGCATTAATTGAATGAGATATATATCTCTAATGAAATTCGAAGAAATAAGTTTAAATGAAATGCAAGAAAAAAATGCCTATAATTTAATATTCCGTGCAAGGAAGTTAAGTGGGGTACACATCAGACTTTTTTCAGTTGCATTGTGTTGACTGTTTGCCCTCCTGTTGCATGTTACTATACTCTGTACCACAAAGAAATATGTGGAAAATCATGGCTTTCCCTTCGTTGCAGAATTCTTTGCTCCTGATGAAGTAGCAGAATTCTTTCCTCCTTACCTGTACCTGTTTGTTCTCGAAATGGGCCCTCCTGTTGCATGTTACTATACTCTGTACCACAAAGAAATATGTGGAAAATCATGGCTTTCCCTTCGTTGCAGAATTCTTTGCTCCTGATGAAGTAGCAGAATTCTTTCCTCCTTACCTGTACCTGTTTGTTCTCGAAATGGGCCCTCCTGTTGCATGTTACTATACTCTGTACCACAAAGAAATATGTGGAAAATCATGGCTTTCCCTTCGTTGCAGAATTCTTTGCTCCTGATGAAGTAGCAGAATTCTTTCCTCCTTACCTGTACCTGTTTGTTCTCGAAATGGGCCCTCCTGTTGCATGTTACTATACTCTGTACCACAAAGAAATATGTGGAAAATCATGGCTTTCCCTTCGTTGCAGAATTCTTTGCTCCTGATGAAGTAGCAGAATTCTTTCCTCCTTACCTGTACCTGTTTGTTCTCGAAATGGGCCCTCCTGTTGCATGTTACTATACTCTGTACCACAAAGAAATATGTGGAAAATCATGGCTTTCCCTTCGTTGCAGAATTCTTTGCTCCTGATGAAGTAGCAGAATTCTTTCCTCCTTACCTGTACCTGTTTGTTCTCGAAATGGGCCCTCCTGTTGCATGTTACTATACTCTGTACCACAAAGAAATATGTGGAAAATCATGGCTTTCCCTTCGTTGCAGAATTCTTTGCTCCTGATGAAGTAGCAGAATTCTTTCCTCCTTACCTGTACCTGTTTGTTCTCGAAATGGGCCCTCCTGTTGCATGTTACTATACTCTGTACCACAAAGAAATATGTGGAAAATCATGGCTTTCCCTTCGTTGCAGAATTCTTTGCTCCTGATGAAGTAGCAGAATTCTTTCCTCCTTACCTGTACCTGTTTGTTCTCGAAATGGGCCCTCCTGTTGCATGTTACTATACTCTGTACCACAAAGAAATATGTGGAAAATCATGGCTTTCCCTTCGTTGCAGAATTCTTTGCTCCTGATGAAGTAGCAGAATTCTTTCCTCCTTACCTGTACCTGTTTGTTCTCGAAATGGGCCCTCCTGTTGCATGTTACTATACTCTGTACCACAAAGAAATATGTGGAAAATCATGGCTTTCCCTTCGTTGCAGAATTCTTTGCTCCTGATGAAGTAGCAGAATTCTTTCCTCCTTACCTGTACCTGTTTGTTCTCGAAATGGGCCCTCCTGTTGCATGTTACTATACTCTGTACCACAAAGAAATATGTGGAAAATCATGGCTTTCCCTTCGTTGCAGAATTCTTTGCTCCTGATGAAGTAGCAGAATTCTTTCCTCCTTACCTGTACCTGTTTGTTCTCGAAATGGGCCCTCCTGTTGCATGTTACTATACTCTGTACCACAAAGAAATATGTGGAAAATCATGGCTTTCCCTTCGTTGCAGAATTCTTTGCTCCTGATGAAGTAGCAGAATTCTTTCCTCCTTACCTGTACCTGTTTGTTCTCGAAATGGGCCCTCCTGTTGCATGTTACTATACTCTGTACCACAAAGAAATATGTGGAAAATCATGGCTTTCCCTTCGTTGCAGAATTCTTTGCTCCTGATGAAGTAGCAGAATTCTTTCCTCCTTACCTGTACCTGTTTGTTCTCGAAATGGGCCCTCCTGTTGCATGTTACTATACTCTGTACCACAAAGAAATATGTGGAAAATCATGGCTTTCCCTTCGTTGCAGAATTCTTTGCTCCTGATGAAGTAGCAGAATTCTTTCCTCCTTACCTGTACCTGTTTGTTCTCGAAATGGGCCCTCCTGTTGCATGTTACTATACTCTGTACCACAAAGAAATATGTGGAAAATCATGGCTTTCCCTTCGTTGCAGAATTCTTTGCTCCTGATGAAGTAGCAGAATTCTTTCCTCCTTACCTGTACCTGTTTGTTCTCGAAATGGGCCCTCCTGTTGCATGTTACTATACTCTGTACCACAAAGAAATATGTGGAAAATCATGGCTTTCCCTTCGTTGCAGAATTCTTTGCTCCTGATGAAGTAGCAGAATTCTTTCCTCCTTACCTGTACCTGTTTGTTCTCGAAATGGGCCCTCCTGTTGCATGTTACTATACTCTGTACCACAAAGAAATATGTGGAAAATCATGGCTTTCCCTTCGTTGCAGAATTCTTTGCTCCTGATGAAGTAGCAGAATTCTTTCCTCCTTACCTGTACCTGTTTGTTCTCGAAATGGGCCCTCCTGTTGCATGTTACTATACTCTGTACCACAAAGAAATATGTGGAAAATCATGGCTTTCCCTTCGTTGCAGAATTCTTTGCTCCTGATGAAGTAGCAGAATTCTTTCCTCCTTACCTGTACCTGTTTGTTCTCGAAATGGGCCCTCCTGTTGCATGTTACTATACTCTGTACCACAAAGAAATATGTGGAAAATCATGGCTTTCCCTTCGTTGCAGAATTCTTTGCTCCTGATGAAGTAGCAGAATTCTTTCCTCCTTACCTGTACCTGTTTGTTCTCGAAATGGGCCCTCCTGTTGCATGTTACTATACTCTGTACCACAAAGAAATATGTGGAAAATCATGGCTTTCCCTTCGTTGCAGAATTCTTTGCTCCTGATGAAGTAGCAGAATTCTTTCCTCCTTACCTGTACCTGTTTGTTCTCGAAATGGGCCCTCCTGTTGCATGTTACTATACTCTGTACCACAAAGAAATATGTGGAAAATCATGGCTTTCCCTTCGTTGCAGAATTCTTTGCTCCTGATGAAGTAGCAGAATTCTTTCCTCCTTACCTGTACCTGTTTGTTCTCGAAATGGGCAGAATCTCGATTAAAATCTAAGCCAAACACAAGGTTGCCGCTTTTCCTAATTTTATGTGTTACGTACGCATAAAATTATGTACGGATATTCTTTGATCATGAAAAAATAATCGTGCGGTATTTATTTCATGCAGCAGCTTACAACTATACGAAATAAATATGATAGCTAAAATATTTATATTCTTATATTCATGCTTCTAATAAACTGTAAAGGGGGAATCCCTTGTTAAAAAAACATTTTTTTAATCAGTGAATGAATAATTTCATTTAAAAGTATCCTATCTTTATCCTCACTTAATATATCCTATCTTAACTCTTTATGCCTTCTAAATAATAATATAAATATACAGGAAATTCTTTGGTAAAGAAAGGTCGAAATTTTTTTCACCATAAATTGTTTCTCGTTGAGCGAAAACTGGATCAGAACAGGTTTTAATTACATGCCGCTTCCCCTTTGGAGAATGAAACAAGTTCCATACACCTCAGGTGGAAATTAAAGGAGGAATGAATGTGTTATGCAAGTATATTAGGTTCTGACCCCTCCCATCTGACGTATTACGTCAAACCTTGAAAAAGAATTTCATACCGAGTATTAAAGAAAATCTTTCTTTAAGTATTTTATAGATATCTGCAATTCAATGTAAAATTCAAGCTATGGTTCTAAATAAACTAGTTTCTAAATAAGTTTTTCAACAAAATTTGTATTAATTTGTGTCATTAACCACGCATAATACAAAAAGATCGTAATTTTAAAGTAATTAATTGTTTAATATAATGGGAATTTCTAAGGATAAAATATCGTGATATTACATAGTAGTAATTTCAAATGACGATGACAACATTCAAAATATAATTGTCATTTTTATTTACGCTTTGAATTAACCCACTCTTGAACTCTTTGTATGCAATTATTAATTTATTTATTTTTTATATTCATGCTTGGTAATAAATTTACCAAGCATGGTAAATATCCGTTAATCTCTATTGTAATCGGTTGTCTGAGCTCTTTTTTTCTTTTACTGCGTTATATAATCGGTTATCTAAGTTCTATTACTCCGTTCCGCCAGCGCAGAACTTTCATATAATAGTATAATAATATGAATTACGATGAAATAATGATAATATTATGTGAAATTTCATATTTCCTGTTATAGCATTTTCATATATCATTGTTTCTTGTCTCATGTTAGCTAATTTCATTCTTAAGTTAGCAAGTATAGCATTATCAGTAAATAATTTTAGTCAGTCTGCAAATATCGCATTCAGTCAGTAATATAGTTCTATCGATACTATAGATATTGTTGACAATATGTATAGTTTCAGTTAGCAAGTATAGCTTTTTCCGCAAATTCTTCTTTGTTTGTAAGCAACTGCTTTTGTATATGTTTTTGTTTAACTATTGCATATTTGAGCCTAGTATTTTTACAAATAACTTGTTTGTTTGTTCCGTACTCTCCTACTGTTCATATGCATTTTTCATTTAGTTACCTCTTTTTTTTCCCCTTAATTTTATAATAGCAATAATTATCATTCAGTCAGCAAGTATAGCATTATCCGTATACTGTGCTACTAAGTTCTATTGTACTATATGTTAGGTCAGCTCTTTAACATACCAGAAACTGTAAATATTAGTTTGGCATCATGTTAGTTAATTGCATTGTACTATCTATTGCTGTATGAATCTGTCAACTTTTTAATTAAAAAGAAAATATTATATATATTATATAACATATAGCATTTGTATATGTTCTTGTTTACCTATCGAATTTTGAGCCAAGCATTTATACAGATTTCAGGTTGGTTTGTTTGTACGGTACTGTATTTTCTACTGTTCTTACGCATTTTTCATTTATCTACTTATTTATAAGAAAATAATTGTCGTATGTTTTTCTTTTTATATTATATTAGCATGCATTATCATCCGGTCAACAAATCTAGCATTAGACTAGAAGAGAAACACGCTAATGTGACAATCAAAATCGTAAAAAACAACCTTATATTTAGCGTAGGTATAATGAAACACTCAATCGATTTCGAGGGCAGCTAAAGGTCCCTCCTCATCAGGAGAAAGAAATACATAGAAAGAAGAAAATAGGAGAAGGAGTCACAGAAACACGTAGTGCTTATCAGCACTGCACGTGGTTATAACTAGATTTTTAATCAGAGTTGCACTGGCCGCCTACTTTTACTGAGCCAGGCTGTCTGATCAAGCATAAAGAAATATTAGCGAAGTTAAAATAGGGAGCGAGGGGTAAATGCACCTTACGCTCAAAATCTTAACTTCAAATAATGGAAAGCAACCACTGAACGGATTTTTATACCCTCTGGTAGTACCAAGCGCGAGGAGGTAACGCCATCTATCGGCAAAAATAATTGAATTAAGATAGTAGAATTTTAAAGGCATTAGGAAGGAGTGGATTGGACTTCAAATCATTAACTAAACTTTCTAAATCTTTGTGAATGGGAAAAGCCTCAAGAAAATCCAATTCGCCTATGGAAGAAGCCTTTTGGATGATTTTTGCAGACCCAAAATCAAAATTATGGTTAAAAGTCCAGCTATGATACGCTATTGAAGACTTGTTAATTTCGCCTTTTTTGACATAAGATTCATGTTCCTTGATACGAAACTTCAACGCTCTTTTTGTTTGGCCAATATATCTTAAACCACACTGACATGATATACTATAAATTCCCCAAGAATTCAAGACAGAAACGCAATCTTTTAGAATCGAAGGGTGAATTTTATTAATAGGGGAGAAACCGACTTGAAAATTGAATTTCTGGAGAATCCGTGCAATTTTATAGCTAACAGAAGGATAAAATGGAAGCACGACAAGGTCATTAATATTATTTCTAACAGTGGAATGTCTTCTTTGGTGGGAATCTGAAAATTTTTTGACAGCTTTATCAATAATCACGGGAGAAAATCCACGGTCAATCGCAACTGCTCTCAAATAATTAAGTTCATTGGTAAGCAAAGATTCAGAGGAACAAACTTTTAGCGCGCGGAAAACATAATAGTAAAAAGAAGCCATTTTTTGCTTAACAGGGTGGCATGACTTGGCATGGGGTGGTAAACAAACTGCAAAGGGTTTACGGTACACAGTGGTGCTAAAATCGGTTTCATTGCGGATTATAAGAATATCGAGGAAGGGGAGGGAATTGTTGGATTCAATTTCAAGAGTGAATTGGATGGCTGGATCAATTGAATTCATAATAGATAGAATCTCGGATAAATCCTCTTTATAACCGTCAAAAAGTGCGAAAGGTGTCGTCAACATACCGAATCCAAAGACGAAAAGATAATTTATCAAATAATTTCATCTCAAAATAGTGCATATAAATGTCAGCAAGTACCGGAATGAGAGGATTACCCATAGCCAATCCTTCAACTTGACGAAAATATGCATTTTGGAAAACAAAGTGGGTTTGACTTAGAGAAACTTTAGTAAGCGAAACCAACTCATTAATTTCAGTATGTGTGAAGTGAAATTCCCGAAGCCTAGTTTCAAGACAATTTAGTGCTCCTTCGACCGGAACATTAGTAAACAATGATTTGACATCAAATGAAACCATAATGGAATGAAGTGGGGAAATATTTTTAAGTTTATCAATGACTTCAACAGAATTTTTTACAGTGTGAATATTGTTAGCAAGTAGAGGAGAAAATCTGGAAACTAAATATTTGGCCAAAGGATATGAAGCAGTACCTATGTTGGAAACAATTGGTCGAAAAGGAATACCGGTTTTGTGGACTTTTGGAAGAGCATAAAGTCTAGCGCAATTAGTAATAGGCGGAATAAGTGATTTCTTCAACTGAGTTGGCAGAATGTGAGAAGATTTAATAGCACTTTTTACTTTCATGAGGTCCGAAGTTGAAGGATCTTTAGGGATCGAGCAGTATGGGCCTTCATTTATCAAACACACATATATTACTGGAGTCTCTAAATTGATAAATGACAAACACACATATATTACTGGAGTCTCTAAATTGATAAATGACAAACACACATATATTACTGGAGTCTCTAAATTGATAAATATGTTCAAAATTCCGCACATATTTTCAAGAGTTATGTCATATATTATGTTTAAAATTTTTGTATTACATTCAAAATTCTGTACGTTTATAATTATGCTATTTTATACATTATGCTTCAATTTTTTTATTACATTCCAAACTAAGTATCATTCCAAATTATGTATTCAATTCAAATTATATATTCATTTCAATAATGTATCATTTCAAATTTTGTATTAATTTCAAATTATGCAACTGTTTGCTAATATCAATAAACGGCTGGGATCACGTAGGGGGAGACGGCGCTAAACCAATTAACCAAATGGTAAAGGTGTGGTGCCCGTCTTCCCCATTCCTAAATCCTAAATCCTATAGCATTTTCATACAAACTTCCTATGAAAATAAAAGACTGGATTATGCTAATTATGAGAATAAACGCCAAAGTCGCTTGACCTAAGAATAGACTTCACTGTTTAGTCAAAAATATGTCTTTATATACCTAATGATATCTAAAACTGCCGACACTCTTTTAAATTATCTTATTAACAAGTATTAATAAATGTGTGTGTGTATATATATATATATAACTCATGTTATCTTTCAACTCATATATATATATATATATATATGTTTCGACGAAACGCGGTATGGAATAAGCTGGATTCGAAAATCATTATAAAATTTCCCCTGAAGAGTCGGTAATGAGATTCGAATTGGGCTAATCTACCATTTACCGCTATTTTGTTTTTGTATTTTTGTCTTATGTTAGGCTTTTTTTCTATTGTTTAAAGTTTGCCTTACCTTGATCAACATATTACTTGCAATTAGATTTGAATTTTATTTGTTAATATTCTAGTGACAATATTGTTTATTTAATGTTTACACTTTTCATTGCACTTTATTTTACTTATGTTAAAATATTTTCACCGGAACCACAGTATCTAAGCTACTTTTTAGCGAAAGCACTAAGAATATTCTTTTGACTTGTTTTCTAAATTTTGCAGCTCAGTGCGCAAAGTTCTTGACCACAAAGGTCTTTTTTAGTTTGTTCTCCTTTCTTCAATTATATACATATAAATATATACATATAGACTAGAAGAGAAACACGCTAATGTGACAATCAAAATCGTAAAAAACAACCTTATATTTAGCGTAGGTATAATGAAACACTCAATCGATTTCGAGGATTAGCGTTTCATAGCTGGACTTTTAACCATAATTTTGATTTTGGGTCTGCAAAAATCATCCAAAAGGCTTCTTCCATAGGCGAATTGGATTTTCTTGAGGCTTTTCACATTCACAAAGATTTAGAAAGTTTAGTTAATGATTTGAAGTCCAATCCAGTCCTTCCTAATGCCTTTAAAATTCTACTGTCTTAATTCAATTATTTTTGCCGATAGATGGCGTTACCTCCTCGCACTTGGTACTACCAGAGGGTATAAAAATCCGTTCAGTGGTTGCTTTCCATTATTTGAAGTTCAGATTTTGAGCGTAATGTGCATTTGCCCCTCGCTCCCTATTTTAACTTCGCTAATATTTCTTTATGCTTGATCAGACAGCCTGGCTCAGTAAAAGTAGGCGGCCAGTGCAACTCTGATTAAAAATCTAGTTATAACCACGTGCAGTGCTGATAAGCACCACGTGTTTCTGTGATTCCTATTTTCTTCTTTCTATGTATTTCTTTCTCCTGATGAGGAGGGACCTTTATCTGCCCTCGAAATCGATTGTTTCATTATACCTACGCTAAATATAAGGTTGTTTTTTACGATTTTGATATACATATATATCTACATATTTATGGATCCATATACATTATGGGTCCGTAAATGTATATGTATATATATATATATATATATATGTAGAGCGAGCTTTAGCGGTAATATATATATATACAACTTACATCTCTTGATTGGCTCAGTTCTTAACTCCCTAAAAAATTATAATTACTACCATTAGGATATTTAATTTTTAATATTAATGTTTAAAAAAATTTTTTTACTATAACAAAGATAGCAGCTTGACACTCAACTTTACCTACATAAGCGCCATCTATATAATTTGAAGAACACACTTCTTTTACAACACTGTTGCAGACCCCAACACTCATATAGTAGGTAAGTTAGAATTAAAACTTACTATTTAAGTATTTTTTAAAATTTTTTATGTAGTATCTAAGTATTTTCTATATATGAAATTATACTTTTAAATATATATTTGTTTTTTAAAAATTGTGAACTAGTTCTTTTTGTTTCTTATTGGTTCATATGGATTATGTATAGTTCTTTTTTAGTTTCTTTTTATTGATATGCATATTCGTGTAGGGAAGGTTTCTGTAGACAAGGGTTTCTAAAATACATTGGTTTCTAGATTATTTTTTATTATTTTTTTATAAAAAATTAATTGTTTAAAAAAAAAGTTTAATTCTTGACTTTACTTGCTTGTTTCTCAAAAGACTTAATATTTTCCTTTTTGAACTTTAATTCTTAAATGTTAATTTCTAAGGGAACCACTTTATTGGAATTACTTTTGGTTTTGACTTTTACCCTTGCCTGCATGAATGACGAAACACGAATTGATTGATTGGAGAGTTAGGTTTGGAGGTAACTTCCCCTTGATAAGTCTGTCTCCTGCCTATTCAACGGTCATTCACATATGCATTTTTTTAAAAAAATGTTTAATTTAATTTTAATTTATTAAATTAGTAAATTTATTTTCATGGATTGATTTTACACTTGATTTGCTTATGCTTCTGAATTTAAATGATATTGTAGATTAGTTCGAGTATTAAATCTTTTATATGTTTGCACATTTTTTAAAAAATTATTTGTTTTTTTTTTCTTCCTTTTTTTAGGATTTAAATTTGCTTTTTTACTTTTATACGTATTTGTTAAAAATTAAATTTAAAAATATATATATATATATATATATATATGTAAGATATAATAAAATACAATAGCTGCTTTTAAAAAATAATTGGCGACATCAAAGTTAACATTCTAAATTTGGTACTATCCCCCTAAGTTCATTCTGTTTTCCCAAATCCGATATCTTTCGACGTTATGTAACGCTGCTAACTAACCAATCACAGATTAGCTGTACTTGTACATTAAACTTGGTATAAACGCTCTGGCAAGCTAACTGCTTCATCCTTTCTTGCCTAACTGCTGCTCTGTCATCCTCGAGACGCTTTGATTCTCAACTGCATACGTCGTTTTTTTTAAAAACTGATGCAGATAGAATTGTATCATATTTAATTATGATTGAATATGTGTCTGGCCAAACTAATCGGATATTGAAAATAAAGACTGGAAATTCTTCAAGTTCATGTTTTATTATCTTCATCTGTGTGCCTTAGCCACAGCCTTGACGGACATTGAAAGCTGTTGAGAGCTGCAGCCATCGCGACTGTGCTTAGGAAATATGAGGACGTATTTCCTAAGCACAGTCGGAAATATATATATATATATATATATATATAATATATTAAGCATTAATATATTATATATATATATATATATTAAGCATTAATATATTATATATATATATAATATATTAAGCAAAGTAGTAATTATAATTTAAAAAAAAAAAAAACAATTTTGGTCTAGAAAACATCTTGCGCAATATGCTGCAAAATAAGTAAAATATAAAAATTGTAGTAAGCTCGCCTAAAAGTTACCAAGAGCTGCTGCTCCAAAAGGTTCAACACGTTTTAAAAAATTAATACATATGAAAATCAAACCATTAGACATGTAAAACATTAAAAAACAGAAACAGATAAAAAGTAAGCGGAAAATGGTAAATTAGCCCAATTCGACTTCCAAACTGGCTTTTCAAGGGAAATTTCATTTATTTGAACGTCGAATCAAGCTAACCCCATTACGCGTTTCGCCGAAACAGACAATTGAAACTTTTTCGGTAAAAAATTTTTAAAAATTTTAGACAAAGTGTCTTGGAAATTTTAATAGTCTCAATTCTCTGTTTCAATTTCCCGAAGCGTCCGCACAGAATGACACATTAAGGTATATATATATAAATGTTACCTCTAAAACTGTGAAGTCGGTAAATGTGCACATTATCTAGTTAATCTGCAGATTAACTGGTTTGCTCCGCTAAAGTGCGGTATGAAGAGTTTTCCGCATTTTATCTAGGTAATCTGCACATTAACGGTTTCCATGACGTTAAAGTTTAGAAATTCTCTCATTTCCTTTCTCTCTCTCTCCACTTTGCACATTATTTATTCGGCACTTGTTAATCTGAACATTGCCTATTAGGCGCCCGTTAAACTGAAAATAAGAACTTTACTGGAACAAGAGCAACGTTTCTGTACGCTTAAATTAACATATCGTTATTTATTTATTTTTCGATATCTAGAAAATCAAGTTAATACAATCAAACAATGAATAAATTAGTTGATAGAATCAACATTTGACTCTTTGTATTTGTTGTTAACGTTTTATTCTTTGATTATTTATATTTTAGATCGTTTGGTTTTTTTTTTTTTTTTTTTTTATTATTATTATTATTTAAGTTTTAATTGATTGATGATTCTATCAACTAATTTATTGATTATTTGATTTTATTAACTTTATTCTTTAGATTTCGAAAAATAAATAAATAACATTATGTTAATTTCCTTAACCATAACAATATTTTAAATCGTTTTATTCGTTGTATTAAAAGGTTTTAATTGATCGATGATTGCTTCTATCAATAATTTGTTGACTGTTTTATTGTTGTTCTTTAGCTATAGAAAAATATATAAATTATGTTAAGTTAAGCGTACAGAAAGATGTTCCAACGAAGATATTACTTTCAATTCAACGAATGCCTAATAGGTAACGTGCAGATTATTTAGATAATTTGCAGATTACCTAGGTATTTTGGGAAATGAAACAATTTTAACGGATCACTCTAGTTAATCTGTAGATTAGTTAAACTGATAAACTGCAAAATAACTGATTTTCGTACTTTAGCGGTAACAGATATACACATATAGGCGCGATAGCTCCATTCATTTTACATACGATAAACTTGAAAACTATATTTTTAAACGTAGCAGGCAACAGCATGTTGTTGTAGCGAAGCGGAAGAGTGAAAAGAGAGGCGAACAGAAAGAACAAGCAAAGAAAACAGAGCAAGATTGGGCAACGTAAGACTTTTTAAGCCAAGGCATGATTACATTACAAGAATGCTCATTTTAAGCGAATTAAATTTCAGATACATAACAGAGTAACATTCGGATGCTGGCGAAGATTTTATTACATTCCAGGAATAATTGTGCAATAGAGATGAAATGATAAATCACTTTTCAGAATTACAGGAAGTAAAAATTATATTAAAAAAGTTATTGCTTTACTATTCTTAGAATGGAGAGGGGAGCATGATAAAATTCCGCTATTGTTTTTACTTCCTTGTATGAAGTATTGTAATTGCGAAAAGTTTCAGATAGCATACTCCAATGAAAATATCCATTTTAACCGCTATCGAATGCAATTTAACGATGTTTTTGTGTGATATCTGTACGTAAGGACAGAATAAAATATTCTTTTCCTCCAAAAAAATTATAAAACTGCTTTAAAATGAATTCTGAAGATAATTTTTCGTGGCGTCTGTACGAACGTATGTACGTACCTATCTCGCATAACTCAAAAACGAGTAGCCTCAGAACGTTGAAATTTTGTATATAGGCACTGCTATTATTTTGGATGCAATCGGCGTATATAAATATATTTATATATGTATCCACTCTGTTACCCGGTTCAGTGACCTCAGTTTCTTTACTCTTATATGTTTGTAAATTGTACATTTTTTTGCTTTAAAAAGGATTGAATTACGTTGTTTTTATCTTCCGGTTAAGGATTTTATGCCTTTAGTAAATCTCTATGCAATATTTTTAAAATTATCAACAATTTTAAAATTGTTTAAGTGCCGCAAAGTCTAATAATTTTTTTGATGGCGGCCATCGCTTCTTTACGTTTGAAACATCAGGATAGTGGATTTGTTGCCAATCTAGAGAAACTTAGCTTCGCAACAACAAAGATAACCCCTTCATTTATTTTTGCGAATTAAATCATGCTTAATCCTGTCTGGAATTTTTTCGAGGAAATAAATGTTTAAGATTTGCTTCGTAATTTTTAATACAGATATTTTGAGTTTTTATGTATTTTTTCAATGTAGCGAAGTGAGAACTGAATTGAATGAGAAATACTCAATCGTCTGTGAAAAACGGTTTCTTTATTGTTTTGTTTGCTTAATTTCTTTTATACATCGTTCTAACTTTATTATAGTATTTGGATAGAATATGTGGCAACGATTAGATAATTGTTTAAATGATATAAATTTTGTGCATTCTTAGTTATAATATGAACGAAATATAATACTGTTAAGTTAACCTAGCGCCAGAGTGTCGCTATGGTAAACAAATAGAGTGAAATTTAAAGGATGTGTTTATTCTATTGTGGTTTATGCGCTGCCGGCGAAGTAGATTTAATTCAATCCAATAAATTTAAATGAAATGCAAGAAAAAAGCGTATAATTTAATATTCCGTGCAAGGAAGTCATGTGGTGTACACATCAGATTTTTTTAATATTAGATAGATAGATATTTTATATTTTACTTATTTTAGATACATATATATAGGTATCAATGTAAAACTGGAATCAATAAAGTTTGTGCACGTGCTGCTTTTCTTCAGCTCTTCTGATGATTTTATTTCCTTACAGTATCAATAATAGTTATATATTGATAATTTAATCCTAGTTTCACTTCCTTGCGTTGAGTATTCAGCAGACGAAAGTCCAAATTCATGCATTATGGTAATCCTTCTTGTTTTCATATGAGTTCAATCAACTCAAGTTTTTTACTTAACAATTATTATTTTCATCACATATTGTCTAGTTATTAAAAATATTCGGAATGGTTCCAGATGCGCTTCAGTTATATGAATAATATCCCCGTCCCTACAGAACAAAGGGCAGAACTGATAGTTAAATTGAAAGACGATGCACTGCAATTACTGCCATTTGTTTTTCTCATACAAGAATAGCTGTGAAGTCAAAGTGGGGTTAGCAATTCCAACAACTGCCTAACTCAATCACACTTGTGTTAGATTAAATAAACGTAGCCTTTTCCGTATTGCAATTATTTGAATTCTGTTTATATACACTCATGTCCATAAATTAAGGATAATGCAAAATCAGGCAAAGGAAGAGTTAGAAGCAAAACAAATTTGACTTATTTGTAAAGCTTATTTATTAAACAAAAGGTAAAGAGCAAAAAAGATGCTATATGTTTGATATTATTAAAAAAATTAGCGATTTTTTCTCCCTGGAGCAAATTACAAAAAAAAAATCCTATTTACAAAAAACCAATATTACATGGTTGGTATGATTGTTAATACATTGTATGTCTCCCAGACAATGCAATACAGTCCGTACAACGCCTGGGCATGCTGAGTATCAAATTATCGACCTGATCTTGGGGGATATTACACCACTCAAAAAGCAATGCTCTCCGAAGTTCAGGTAGACATGTAGGATGAGGTTGACGGGCTGCAACTCGTCGGCCAAGCATGTCCCACACGTGCTCTACTGGATTCAAGTCCGGTGAGAATGCTGGCCAGTCCTACCGGTGCTATCTTCCGATTGAAGGCATTCGTTTACAATGTTTGCACGATGAGGACGGGCGTTGTCATCCATAAACACAAATTGTGCGCCCATGGCGCCCCGAAACAAACGTACATGTTGTTCCAGAATGACGTCCCGATAGATTTGGCTTGTCATGGTTCCAATTTGAACATGCAGGTCAGTTCTGGAACCCAGAATAATTGCACCTCAAACGATCACTCCTGCACCACCGTAACGGTGTCGTTCAATGATGTTTTCTTGATGGTAACGGGTACCTATAGCTCTCCATATGAAAGTCCGACGAGAATCAAACTGCAAGCTAAACCTGGACTCGTCGGAAAACATCACACAAGCCCACTGTTGCGGTGTCCACAATGCATGCTCTCTACTCCAGGCTAACCGCAGGTGACAGTGAGTTGCAGTAAGTGGAACGCATCTGACAGGTCTACGAGCATATAGTCCAATCTGCCCTAAGCGTCTGTATACGGTCTGCCTTGAAATTGTCGTACCAGTGGCTGAAGAGAGCTGACGAGACAGGTCTGAGGCTGTGCTCCGCCTGTTTCGTTTGGCAGTAACTGCTAAATACCGGTCCTTATTCGGCATTGCAACTCTGGGGCGATCTGTGCTGTAACGTCTACTCACATTACCATCATCTTGGAATCGTTGCCAAAGCCTGGAGATGACACTCTGGGCAATTCGAAGTTCGTCTGATACTTCCAGTTGGGTACGCCCACATTCCAGACGGCCGATAATTCAACCACGTAAAAAATCATCCAAATGCGTCCTTTGTGTCATTACTATTCGGTTATTGCACTGAAATGCTTATAAAGCGCCAGCGAACAATTTTACTTCTTTGCCTGTATTCCTTATATATCACTCTCTTACACTCTCGTCATTGTGACGTACCATCGGTGTCATCTGGTTACTTCCTGAAATTTGCATATGATTCTTGAAGATGTGTGTAGTGATTTTACAAGTGATATATTTATTTTAGAGTTCGATTTCCGTGTGACTCCGAATTATCCTTAATTTATGGACATGAGTGTATATTGAGTATTCTAATAAATTGTTTTTACTTGACATAAGACTTGCATTTATTTGAAGTATTACATTTTCACTAAATATTGGAAAATGCAAACATGAAAATTTAAAAACAAATGTCTCCACACACAGTCTTTGCCATCATTATATGTACTATTAGAGAGTCCCGTGCCAGATTTCTTTGCCTAGGCTTTACTTTAGATGCTATCATACGAAGAAGGTGAAGAGTTGAAAATGATTTTGATGAAATATGATACTATACTCTTTTCCTACGAAATAATGAAGTGAGAAATGAAAGAAATAAAATCTCCACTAACATAGCAATAACTGATTAACGTATTACAACAGTCTTTGTTTCCTTAGGTGTTGAAGTTAATGTTTGTTTTTAATTTCTTTACTCAATTTATCATGATGATAGAAAAAGCAATCTTACGAAACCTTTCTTAAACCGAAACCGTGTAGATTGAATCTGCAATTTCCATAAATTTATGCAGAAAACCTTTTAGCGTTCTTAAGCCCATAAATAATCTATTATATGATAATGAACAACGAATAAAACCTAAACATTTTTATAAGGTTACAAATGAGGGTTATACGACCCGATCCACCTGTTCTAAAAATAGACCTTATGATCTTGTTTGGGTCGCCTCTAAATATTTTATAAGGTATTTTCTTCCTCCTTTCTGCATGCCTACGTGGTGTAACGGTAGCACATAGCACACTCGGCAGGTATTTGAAAGGTCCAGTTTCGAGTCCCGGCGAGGACATTGCTCATTTTCACATTTCCTGTTTCAAAAATAACCTAATGACTCTACAATTTATAAAAAAATGCAGGAACTTTATACTACTAAGATAGTGCACTCGTAATTGAGACTAATAAGTATTTCGTATCTTCAAAGAAAAGCATATCTTTCGCTTATGCATTTTCAAATTCTACCGAAACATTTCTCAGGTATTTTCTTCCTCCTTCCAGCATGCCTTCGTAGTGTAACGATAGCACATTCGGCGTGTATTCAGGTTTGAGTCCTGGCGAGTTCACTGCACATATTTCCCATCTCCTACTTCAAAATAATTGAATATTGAATCTACAAATGGCGCCCGAACTAAAAGATAGTGGAAAATAACTCGTCATTACCAGGATTTGGCAACTGGGTACCCTAATCCCCAGTCGCCTCTTAAAAGGGGAGTATATAAGGTAATTTCTCCCTCCTCTCCGCCTGCCTTCATGGTGTAACTGGAATCTCACTCGACGCGTATTCGAAAGGTCCAGCGTTCGGGTCTCGGGGAGGACACTGCACATTTTTCACCTCTCCTGCTCTGAAAAAACATGATGACTCTATACATGATCCTGAAAAACATTCTATAAATTTATAGTTATTTAAACGAAAATACAATGTTCTGAAATACTTATAACAGGAGAGAATAATCTTCCACTCCCAAAGCTAACTATTGTTTAAAAATGTGCTCACATCTAATCCAGATGTATATAGCTGGTACACAGCCGTAAATTTCCGCTTATTATTATTTTTAAGAATAAATTGGCTGATTATTATATGAAAATTTGTTATTACTGACTAGAAAAATGACGTGTTTCATTAACTCAGGTAAAGGGTGAGCATCGACTGCAAACTAAAACCACAAGAAAAATACACCGAAAGTCATTTTGCTGTTAGATAAAGGCAGTGAACTCAAGGAAACTAAATGACTGACTCTGAATATTGCTGTTTTCAGGACTTAGAGTAAATCTAAAACTGACTAGAGATCTCAGTCGCTATAATTTTACTAAATAGGAAGATTATAGTGACTTGGATTAGTAAGCTATTTTGTATGATTACTGGTTGTAATCTCATTTACTTACATCGAACTTTAAAAACATCAATGGTTTAATAAAATATTGGTTCAAAACTGTATTTTAACAAATTAAGCGGAAAGAATTTTTCCTCCCAAACAGACGGCATAAACAACAAACTCAAAGAAACTGAACGAATAACTGTGACTATTACTGTTTTCAGAACTTCAAGTAAATCTAATACTGATTAAAGATCTACGTCACAATCATTTTACTAAATAGTAAAAAGAAAATGTCTTAGATCAACAAATTACTTTGCACGATTGCTTATAGTAATGTCGTCTACTTATATCGTATTTCAAAAACATCAATAATTTAATCAAAAATTGGTTCAAAACTGTATTTTGACAAACTAAGCTGGAAGAATTTTGGCCCCAAGCTGAAGGAGCCAGAAAATATACAGTGGATGGACAAAAATATGGAAACACCTTGTGAAATGCATGTTTGAAAAAAAAGATTGATATTAATGAAATATGTAGGTAGCGCTGGCGTTTTTGACTACTGACGCCACCTACACAACTTCGTAAATGTGCTAAACAGTTCAGTTGTTGTCGGAGTACTGTTATGTGAGGTTGTCATTGCATTATGTCAGAGTTAACAGACTTCGAACGTGGGCAAATTGTTGGAGCACGTATGGTAGGTGCTTCCGTAAGCAAGGTAGCTGAGGTGTTTAGTGTTTCAAGAGGTACTGTATTACAGATTTATTCCGCATATTTGAAAAGCGGAAAAACATCATCTGCTAAATCACAGCGCGGACGAAAGCGTGTCCTGAGTGATCGTGACAGACGATCATTAAGGGCAATTGTGACGAAAAATAAGAAGACCACAGCTGCAAAAGTTACTGCTGAAATGAATGTTGTGTTACCAAACCCTGTGAGTACCAAAACAATTAGAAGGGAGCTTCATAAACAGGGAATTGCTGGCCGTGCTGCAATTGAGAAGCCACTCATCAGTGATGCTAATGCCCGTAACAGCAAAAGGTGGTGTTTAGGTCATAAAGCCTGGACTATAGAGCAGTGGAAGCGAGTAATATGGTGTGACGAGTCTTCTTTCACATTGTTTCCCACTTCTGGCCGAGTTTACGTCTGGAGAACGCCATCTCAAGTATATAATACAGACTGCTTGTTGCCAAGAGTGAAACATGGCGGGGGTTCTGTTATGGTTTGAGCAGCCATATCGTGGTTCTCTGCTAGCCCCATGATAACTGTGTGAGGGCACATGACTGCCAAGACTTATGTGAACATTTTGGCCGATCAAGTTCATCCCGTGATACAAAGTTTGTTCCCCGATGGTGATCGTGTCTTCCAAGATGACAAAGCCCCTGTTCACACAGCTCACATTGTCCAGGACTGGTTTTCTGAGCACGAGGATGAGTTGTCCCATCTCCCCTGGCCACCACAGTCACCAGACCTGAATATTATCGAACCTTTGTGGTCTACATTGGAACGGAAAGTGCGCTCTCGTTATCCACCGCCAACATCGTTATCTGAACTTGCCACCGTTTTGCAGGAAGAATGGTATAATATTCCCTTGGCAAACATACAGGAACTGTATTTATTCATTCCGAGAAGACTGCAAGCTTCTCTGCTGTTTTGGATGCCAATGGGTTTCCTACACCATATTAAGCAAAGAAATATGTTTTTTTAAAAGTGTTTCCATATTTTTGTCCAACCCCTGTAATTCTTTTCCTTTATTAGAAATTATAAAGAAAATTAAAGCGAACTTGAATAAAAGCATAAGTATGTAGTATTTTTATCAAACTAATTTTTTGACATATATCGGATTTGATTACTATTACACTTAGTGTTCTGGACACTAGTGACCATTACACTTAGTGTTCTGGGCACTAGTGACCATTTCACTTAGTGTTCTGGACTTGAATAGTATCAAATATGTCAAAAAACACTATTACGCTTAGTGTTCTGGACAACCATCCATATTGTCTCTTCCTATCCGAGGTGGTTTTGTGAAATAATTTACACAAAAAATAAATAAATAAATAAATTTAAAAAATAAAAAAATATATGAAAGGTTTCAAGAATTTAAATTACGTCCAAAGGGGCGTTTTCTAAACATTTTGTGTGTTACATTTATTTATTAAATATCACGTTCTTCGCACTTAAACCATAAAATTCAATTCAACAGCAATATCGCAAAATCGTTTTAAAATAATTTTAAATTCAGCATATCTTTAGAATTTCCGATACAGAGACTCTCGCGCTGGAGATAAAAATGTTTTTTTCTGCACGACGTTGCCATTGCTCGCTTTGAAATCCTTGACTTTGTTAATCAAACATTCGTTAAAGTTTTACAAAATATGAAATCGATAATAAAACAAATTCCAAATTTCAAATTTGGTCTTCGACATGCCCATACTCATAGGAAGATTACGTCATTCAAAATTCGATGACTCTATGTACCGTTGTATTATCACAATGAGAGAAACATACATACATTTATGCAGATTCTTCATTATTTTATTTCTTCAAATATAGTAGAGGGCGATAGTATTTGGTGGCAACGATTTGGAAAGTGATACGCCGTTTGTAGAGTTCCGAAGCAAAATCGCAAAACGAAAACAATAGTCCTTCAGGGACAAAGCCCCTTTCGACTTTAAAAATACATTTAGTATCTGTGTTGTTCTATCTAAAAGCTGTTTATGAAGATAATTTGAAATAATTATGAGTAGCACTTTGAAATAAATCCAATATTAGTTATCCCAAAATATAGTCTTCAATACACATTTGAAACTGGCCGGCGTATGAACAGAAGTTAACTACCTCTACTCTAAATGACAATATAAATGAACGATATGCAGGTTGATCTAAATTGCTTTTTGAGGTCAAGGCACACCAACTAAACCAGTTAGAAACAGTCAGCTGACCTCTAATGCTGAAATAATAAAACCCAGGTTCTAACGAAATCCACAGCTAATATAAGAAAGTTGCAGGCGTCGTGAGAAGAAACGTTCTAATTTTTTTTTTTAAGTTGCTATTATCATAGTTAAATCTCATACTTATTAGCAACGAACGAGAAACATTCCTAACCATGCGATTGAAATTTTAGAAATCTCAGACGGAAGTCTAAGAAACAGAAATACACAATTGCTAATGTTAATTAATGATAATGTCAGTGGAAACCTTGGGTAAAAAGGGGAAATAATCAGTCAGTAAATAAAAGGCAAGGTATATAATTTTCAAAAAGTGTTTCTACCAAAAAAAAAGTGTCCTTCTGTTTAACTGGAGAATTAAATGTGAAAACAAAATATTATGAAAAAAAGGTTTGGTTTAAAATTGATACAAATACAAGCGACCATTCAGATTCATATATATTATTACGAATTTTGTACTTAGATAGGTAAAAGATTTAGATAAAATATATTTTTTATTTTTGTATAAGTAGTTCTGTTAATTATGTATTGTCAAAGTCAATGTATTATATAAGTATTTTTGTCAAAAATATCCATGTAACACAGACATACCTTATAGCCCAAAAGGGCTATTAGTCTCGAAGCGGCAATTTGAAAGCGGAATCACTAAAGACGTTGAATCACTTTTCAAATTGTAGAATTATAAGTAAAATTGCTGTATTTTTCTGCGCAATGTAGCGCGAGACAAATTTTAAGAGAAAGCTATGCCGGAAAGTTAAGAATACAGGGGCAAGTACATTTAACATTAAGTAAATGGGTATCTCGGTAATTTGGCGAGATATCTCCAAGCTGACAACTATTTTGGCGACATTTTCTGTCGCCAAATTTTTTGAGAAAATGTCAAAAGTCTCTAAATTTGACGACCATTTGGCAGCATTTTGGTCTGGTCCTTGTATCACCGTAATATGTATTGAAAATGAATAAATGTGATTGACCACTATGTTAGTCGTAACCGTAATTCCAACCTGGTATTGCTTTCAAGTGATTTCGAGTAGCATAAAGTACTAGAAATATTTCGCGGCCGGTTGAAAACTATTTAAGGCCGAAGCGAAATCATCTGCTCTCAGTCAGTTAATTGCTGTTGTTGCTATTGTTGCGAGTTCAGCGTGAAATTGAATTAGCTTTCTCTTTAGATGCGTTTTGCGTTGTGTTTAACGCTGTTAGTAGTTTGAAGTATAACTATTGATTATGGCCCACCAGCGGCCGAGCGGTAAAGTCGCTGAACATTGGTAGTTCGGTCCGAGGTTCGAATCCCGCTAATGGATTGGCTGCATGGGCGTTTTCGTGGTTTTCCCCAGTTTAACGTGTATACGAGTCAATTTCATTTAGAAAGTCCTCCACGAAGGCATCCCTCTCCTTAGGCAAATAGCCCTAGTGTGCTTTGCCATAATTAAATAAACCAAACCAAACCTATTGATTACGCTGTGTGATACTGTGAACACTTATACGAATATTTCTTGGAAAATTCCAGAGTTATTTCTCTTGATAAAAATGAATTTTATTAACCTATTATCGGACTGCATTCAATCTGTTACGAACCCGTACCCTCGTAACAATATGAATTTTTACTTCTTCCTAGTTTCGCTGTTGTTACTGTGTAGTATATGCAAATTCTGTCCTCACAAAGGATGACTGAATTTAGGTTTATTATTCCTCACAGCTCTTTTAAGAATTTCACTTCTGACATCCAGTCCCATTTCAAGAAGTTAATAGTCATAACAGTAACTGATCTAAAAGTTAATAGTCATTGGAATCCAAGAATATCGCACTTCTCTTTTTCTAACAAAGTTTTCCCGAAAGATGGATTTTGAGCAAAAATTTCCTTGCTGTTATTCCCAAATTATTGCTATTAGAGGCGAAAGGCTGTGAATAATGAACAGCCATGAACAAAAGAAAAAAGAGGTTTAAACATTTGTATTTTACAAACACACTGTGGTAACAAGAATAATGTTTGTTTTGTTAACTTTTACATGTCAGCTTTCTGCACTGTTTTCGGATTTATACACAGTGTATGGTATTCTCTCCTTCTTTATTAAGTCCTTTAATGTAATTAGAGGCACCCCGAACTAGCAGTCAAAAAGACCGGAATTTGAATTCTGGCGAGGGCGTGGTCAATCGGCTCATATACCTTGTTCCAAAAAGTCCTAACACTCTGCAAGCGGCACTGAACTAAAATTTGGTGGACGATAATTCGTCACTACCAGGATTTAACGAATGGGTCTCTGTATTCCCAAACGCCCTTTTAAATGGGTGAGAATGTAAGTTATTTCTTACTCAGTGCCTTCGGGTTGTAACTGGAAACACGTCCGGCTCGGAGGTGTGAAATACAATCCCGGCTAGGACATTGCTCATTTTTCACGTTTCTTTCTCCAACTAAATGAGTGTACAAAAGTATTTGAAAAAAAAATTATTATTTCCTGGGTCTTAGATATCCAGTTCCAAAATTTCTAAAGCTAAAGAACTTAATTAGAAGAACAGTTTGACGAGGGTGACGAGGGAACTATCTTGTAAATAAAAAATTAAAATTTTATATGATTCCTAAAGGAAAATTCCAAATAATAAAATATTCGTTATAAGTTAAACATAAAACTTTTCGAATTTTTACGCAGGAAATTCATTGAGATATGTGTAATTAATATTTTTAAAGGATAGCTACAATACTAATAAATTATGCTGCTTTAACCAATGTAGAACCATTAACTGCCAAAACGAGTAGCCTTCGTTTTGTAATTCCTACCTAAATTTTTCCCACCAGTAGCAACCTGTTAAAACAGCTAAATACTGGGGTTCAAACTGGGCTGGACCCAGACAAATGGGCCGGTTTCTTGTTTCGTTTTCCTCATGTATAACATGAATACAAGTCAGTTCTCTTAAAACGTCCTCCATGCAGGCAGGCAAACTTCTTCCTAAATTTGTTAAAAATTGTGGTCGACATAGCAATATGAGGCACATTTATTTTTGTAGTTGGTTTTTAAACATTCAGGAAAAAATATGTAAGAAAAATTAAAAGAAAAAAACTTAAACGGCATTATTAAGAAAGAAAGAGAAAGGAAAAAATCTAAAAGGTTTCAGATTTTAAGGGTCGCCTAAAAAGGTTTGTGAAAGATTTTACTCTCTCCATGAGATCACTGTTTACCAGTCTACTGTTGCGCTCACTCCTTGCTAACCATTCCTTTTGTTGTTGTTTTAGCTTTATTATTAAGCATCATTTTCTTCGCACTTATGCCACATACAATGCAATAGCAAAATCACAAAAAATTTTTAATTATATGTTTAGAGTAGCAGCATATGTTTAGAGTAGCAGCATATGTTTAGAATTCCCGATGCAGTGTTAACGCGAAGGGGTTAGCATAAAACATTTTTCTATTTTTTTTCAGTCTTTTCTCAGTTCATCGAGTCAGTGTCCGGTTTTCTTACTAAGATGGATTAAAAAACATTTTTTTGAGTCTTTTTATTGTTAAAATTTTGTGTGATAACTTTATTTCATCACTCTCTTCGCATCACTCGCTTCGCATACATAAAATTCAATTTAACAGCAAAATCACAAAATATTTAGAAACAGCATATCTTTAGAATTTCTGACAGAAAAACCTTGCACACTGGAGATAAAATTATTTTATTCCATGCATTGTTGCCACTGTTCGTTTGCAAAATGTTCAATTGTTAATAAAAAATTCAATAAAGTTTTGCAAAATATGAAATAAATAATAAAAAATACATAACATCATTTTATGAAAAGATTGAATGTTTCTAATTAAATAGATCATGAATTAAATGCATTTTCATTATTTAAACCAATCCGATCCAAGCGAAAGAAAAGAAACAAATATTCTTAAGAACTGCATCTGTTGTTTTACAGATAGCTTAGTTTGTTAATCCACAGCAGACAGATTCAGTTTGAAACATAAATATTTTACATTTTGTAATATTAACACTCATTTCTTCCTCAAAAAACTGTGATATACCTATTTCTCCAAGACTGGATTTATCTGCCAAGAGTGCAAATTTTTTTGTTGTAATTAATGTTTGTGCTGAACTTTAGGAACATTCTATATCGCATTCATTAAAAAACTATTTACTGATTATGTCCCGTAAATTTCTGATTTCTATGTTGTTCCATTCTCAAATTAGAAACAAAAAAAGCATGCTGTTCCTTAACTTTTGTACAGCAGTGTATGAAATAATTTGATAGAAATAAAGCGCATAACACTAAGTGAAGAAACGCATAAACACCAATAAGAAAGAGCATTAATACTAATAAAAGTGTTAAGAAAGATCAACAAGGAGAGACAAAAAGAATAAACGAAAAAAAAAAGAGACTAAAACGAAAAAGGTAGGTATCCTTTTATCTACATTTTAAAAACAACGTTTGCATAAATATTAGAGTTTTAAAAATTAATATCCCTTAAATCCCACGTCCCCTTAGATAACTCTTTTATAACTATTGTTAAAAGGGAGAGGAGCACTTTTAAATAAACTGGAATGCATTGATGGGCTATAACTAATTTGTAAAGGTCAAACGTTTTAGTGGGAATGCTTCGATTTTGCTAACGTGGAAAATGTGTTACATTATAAAAATTATATATTAACAGTTTATAATAATTTTACGATAATAAATAATTATTATGATAATATTATAATTAATAATTATTACGTGGCTTTTTTAACTTTAAACTAAAATATATGTACATTAATACTGAAAAAAAGAGCACTAAGAAAATACTGATAAGAAAGAGCATTAACTCAATTATTAATTAAGTGAAAAAAGAAATTTCTTAATAATTAGTTATAATATTTATACGATAATAAATCATTATTATAGTTATTTAATTAATTATAATAAATAATAATTATATTTCCTTTTGATTTGCGGGATAAAATCTATATGCATTATTATACATAATTGAAGTGGTCGGGAAACCAAACTGATTTTAGAAAGAAAAAACGAAATTAATTCTTGCATAAGAGATAAACTATTGACAAATGTCACGAGAAATCAACTCCGATCACAGGAAACGCCACTCAAATGGGGTAGATATCAGTTAACCATCTTTTTCTAAACTATAGAAAGAAAATTTTCGCTAAAAAATACAGTTGCATTAATTTTAAGGATGATATTTTATAAGGTATTTCTCTTGTCTTCGTAGCATGTCTTCACGGTGTAATGGCCAGCACACTCGGCGCGTATTCGAGAGGTCCAAGGTTCGAGTCTCGAAGAGGGTATTGCTCATTTCTCATCTATCCTGCTTCGAAATAACCTAATGTCTCTAAAGTGGCGCCCGAAATAAAAGAGGTGGTGGATGATGATTTTCCACCACCAGGATTTGGCGATTTGGTCAGCCACCAGGATTTGGTCAGCACACTCGACGCGTATTCGAGAGGTCCGAGGTTCGAGTCCTGGAGAAGACACTACTCATTTTACATGTCTCCTGCTTCGAAATAACCTAAGTCTTCACAATTTTTAAAAGTAAGAGATGAAATATGTGTCATGTAAAGTTCATATGTTATGAAACAATTTTTTCAACAATTTTGGTTTTAACGTTGACTATGAAACGCGCGAAAGACAACTGATTATACAAGGACGTTCTCTCCGTCGGTAGTACATTCAGTCTTTCCTGAGAAGATAGAACTTTCACATGAACCCCCACAGCTTTCGACTTGTAATTAACACCCCTTCTAGACGATCTTAAGTATTTTATCACACTGCCATTCAAAGCTGCGTTTGACTCGGTTGATATACAACTAGTGCAAATATCCCATTGCACTGATTTCCATTACTCGGAACAGCAAACAATCTGCATTAAAAAAGTACCGGTGAAGTACACATAAGTATTTAAAAATTTTTATTTAATGAGAGCAAGATAATTAAACTCTTCCGATGAGCAATTTGTTTACTACCAGTTTGTTCCACCGTTTTACAGTCATTCTCTGAAGTTAACTTCGGGATGCATGTTCTGGTCCGAGCAGGAAGTCGTTCTTCCAGATCCGTGTGTATCGTGGAGATGATCTTCGATGATGCTTGAGGCGTCAGCTCCGGTGTCTGATTTATTTCCAAATAATGTCACGCAATATTTTTTTAAAAAATGTTTCATGTAGATTGTCTCGCTCTAGTACTCTGAGATTCAGTTCAGCGTTAAGAATTCTTCGTGAAATATCTCGAGGATTAATGAGAGCATCTTCAGCATTGTGTGATGCTTCTTTGGCGAAATGAAGCAACTCCAATGATGGAACACAGCAATAACTTTTATTTAACACTCAAAAAAATGGCGACATACAAACAAGAAAAGAAAACATATTCTATCATTTAAAAAAAAATTACATTCTTCGTGCGAGAGTCGCACGAGGCACTCCAGTCTGGTTTCAAATATTGCCATTCACAAATACCTTAATGTTCATCTATTTAAATTATTTAAACTACAAGATTTTAATATTATTTAAAGCTGTTACAACCTCTCCCCCTACGGCGAGACTTTTTCCGAAGGGAAAAGTTCTGTAAAATTTGACAGTTTAATAAGCTCGGCTTGCTCATTTGCTTAAAGAGAAAAGGTAACTTCTCTCATAAGTTTCCAAATTTTCAGGCCGAAAATTTTAAGTTTTAAACAAATATTTTTACACCACATTTAAATAGGAAGAAAATGGACCAGTGTTCAAATTAGTCTTTTTTTTTTTTTTTTTTTTTTTTGACGGCGCCTAGATCTCTTCCGTGGTGGACCAGTTCCTCGGCTATAATTCACAGCAAAGCCTTTCCTCAGTTCATGTGTGCCTTTCGGATAATATTCATTTGTCATTTGCTTTCGACAATTGTTTTCTTCGTCTATTAGTAGCGGCTTTGATATTAAATCAAAAGCCGAAAGATGATGATAACGCTGCATTGCAAAATGATTCTCAATATTAATTTCTTTATCATTTTTTAAATTTTCGTGAACATCTTCCTCGTTTAATTCTGGTGATTTAACTTCTTCTTCAAATACATCTCTCGATGCTTTATTTTCTTCCTTCATCGGTTCCAAGATCTGCTCTTCAGCTATTTTTCTTTTCCTTTGAGCTCTAGTAGAAATGGCATTAAAATGGTATCACTAAGTTTACGTTCAAGTGATAAACTAATAAAATAAGGCAGTTCAGTGTTAACAGGAAGTAATAACCTGATATCACTAATATTACGTTCAGTGATGAACTAATAAAATAAGGCAATTCAATATCAACAGGAAGTAATAACCTGGTATCACTAATATTATGTTCAGTGATGAACTAATAAAATAAGGCAATTCAATATCAACAGGAAGTTACGTTCAGTGATGAACTAATAAAATAAAGCAATTCAAAATTAACAGGAAGTAATAATCTGGTATCACTAATATTGCGTTCAATGATGAACTAATAAAATTAAGCAATTCTATATGAACAGGAAGTAATAATCTGGTATCACTAATATTATGTTCAGTGATGAACTAATAAAATAAAAATACGCACGATTATTCGATCTCGGTCGGTGCCTCCAAAATAATTAAGACTGTAATACTTCTTTGGCGAAATGAAGCAACTCCAATGATGGAACACAGCAATAACTTTTATTTAACACTCAAAAAAATGGCGACATACAAACAAGAAAAGAAAACATATTCTATCATTTAAAAAAAAATTACATTCTTCGTGCGAGAGTCGCACGAGGCACTCGAGTCTGGTTTCAAATATTGCCATTCACAAATACCTTAATGTTCATCTATTTAAATTATTTAAACTACAAGATTTTAATATTAGTTAAAGCTGTTACAACCGGTAATCAGAATTCAATTCTTGGAAAATGTATTACAACTTTCTTGTTACTGTTATTACTGTCATCACCTCATCTGGGAGTGTAACTCTACCAAAACATAACAAATTAAGATTGCTCAGCTGAATTTAAGCACTGAATATATCAAATTTTTACAGCAAAACAAATTTTTTTTTAAATTTAATGTACTAAACTGGTAACACAAATGAGGCCGTCTCACTAGTTCTATCACCTAATATTTACCATTTAAATGAATACTTAATAATTCGCCTATATGTCTTTTATAAATAAGGAATATTGAAAACTAGTAAAGGCAGAATGTTTGATTCAGTGATTGCAGATGATATCGTGACTCAACTTTCGGCAGAAACGATTAGCTTTTATAAGCTGGTTTTATGTTTCTTTTCCCGTATACTGGAGACTAAAAACGAAAAAGGTAGGTAGGTATATGATGGTTACGGAGAAATTCATCCTACAACAGATACCTCTTCTTTTTTCTTTGCCATTATCATAACTACTTAATCTAATTTAACAATATAAAGTAGTTACTTTATATTGTTACTTTATATTATACTCACTATTGTTTTCTAATTTTTTAGCCCATTAATTTCGTTTTGGCATTTTGCGTTGAAAACTTTAAATGTCAGTTCACTTTTCAAATTCTTGCCACCAAATAGTATTGCCCTGTGTTATATTTAAAGAAATTAAATAATGAAGAATCTGCATACAGTATTTTTTTTTCGTTTCAGCTGAAATGAAGCTTTATTCAGGTATAAGGATAATAACTGAGATAGTCTCAAGTAGCACCTGAAACTGCTCTGTAAAAATGGGTGGAGATTTGAACTTCTCTTATTTGCCATAAACTGATTGAGTCAAATTTTTTAGTCCAAAGGGATTTGAATCCCGAAGGACTATTAGTTTCGTTTTGGCATTTTGCGTCGGACTCATAAATGTCGGTTCACTTTTCAAACTGTTGCCACAAAATGTTAGAGTCCTGCATTATATTTGAAGAAATTAAATAATGAAAAATCTGCATAAATGTATGTATATTTCTCGTATTGTGATAAAACAACGGTACATAGAGTCATCGAATTTTGAATAACGTAATCCTCCAACGAATATGAGCATGTGGAAGACCCAATTTGAAATTTGAAATTTGTTTTATGATCGATTTCCTATTTTTTAAAACTTTGACGAATTTTTGATTAACAAACTCAAGGATTTCAAAGCGAGCAATGGCAACGTTGTGCAGAAAAAACATTTTTATCTCCAGCGCGTGAGTCTCTGTATCGGAAATTCTAAAGATAGGCTCGTTTTAAAACTATTTTGCGATATTGCTGTTGCACTGGATCTTATGGTTTAAGTGCGAGGAACATGATATTTAATAAAGAAAGGTAACACACAAAATGTTAAAAAACGCCCCTTTGGACGTAATTTAAAATCTGAAACATTTCAGACTTTTTTTTTTTTTTAGTTTTTTTTTTCTTTTTGTGATAAAACATCTTTCATTGGAAGGCTCACTCATTTTATGTTCTAGAAGGAACATTATCAAGAGAAACAGATGAATGAGTGTTACTTTAAAAATTACACTGCCCTTTAAAAGTTAAGGAAAAGCATATTTTTCAAAGCTCACCATTACAAAAATGTCAGCAACGTTTAAATTCACATTTCATATGCATGACAGTAGCGAAGTTTAAGGAGATATAGACAAAAACAATAGCTACCACTTTTATTTTATAGAAAAGAATACTTATTATAGGAGTTGGAGAAAAAATGTAAAAATGGCAAAAATGTTCACGAGAGTTGATCATCAGTTACAGTTATTACAGTTTCAGTTGTTATTACAGTTTCTTGGACATAATCCAGGAGCGTCTATCAGTGTCCAGAAGAAGTCGTTTGCCCGATTCGTTGAAGTGGCACACTATCGGATGGATGGAAATGGGGATGTCACAAGCTGATGCTGCTAGACATCTCAGTCTCTCCTGGTGTGAAGCACCGACTATGGAATCAGTTTGAATCCCAAGATTCTGTGTCTGGAAGACATACTCCAGGGAAACCTAGAGTTACAACACCTCCTGGAAACCATTATTTAGAACTTTCGGTTGAAGGAGGCATAACATTACTGTCCTCAGCTCATCGCAGATCATTTAGTGGCAACAGGAACGGGAATCTCAACTATTACAGTGCGCAGATGCTTGCACAATACAGGTCTGTATACAAGAGGACCAGTTGTTTGTTTCCCCTTGAACCATTTATGTTGGGCAAGACCATAAATGCCCGTTTATGTTGGGCAAGAAAACACGTCTCCTTTACCAGTCAACAATGGGAGTCTGTTCTCTTCACAGACGAGTTCTAGGTTCACATTGGAGAGTGATTCAGGACGTCATATGATCTGGGGGGAACAACGCGCCAGATACAATCTATCCCACATTGTGGAAAGACATAGTTATAGAGGTGGTGGAATAATGGTCTCGGTGGTCACACTGACCTGCATGTGTTCCATGGAGGAACTTTGATTGGTGCAAGATATCGAGATAGATCCTTGATCAAGATGTCCGTCCTTATGCCACTGCTATTGTCCTGAATTTCTTCCGATGGACGAGAATGCCCGACCGCACTAATTCTTGAATGTAACGTGCGCAGCGGATGGAATGGCCAGCTCAATCCCTAGGCCTGAATCCGATAGAGTATCTTTGGGACTACATTGAGAGACAGGTTTCTACTTTAAGTCTTCCTCCAAGATCGTTAAATAAGCTTGAACAATGATTACTCCATGTCTGGTTGTTGCTTCCCATTTCACTGACCAACAACTTAATTCACAGCAGGGAACGTCGCTGCCGTCAATGTATTGAAGGTAGGGGTGGACACCCTCCTTATAAGAACTCATTTTTTGTAATGTCACCACTCCATTTTTCCTCAAAAACTGTTATATATGGTTTCTTCGAGACTTGATTTGTCTGCCAAAAGTGCAATTTTTTGCTGTAATTTATGTTTGTGTTGAACGTCTGTCGAATTCATCAAAGAACTGTTTAGTGAACACGTCCTGTAAATTTCGTATTTCCATGTTGCTTCATTCTCAAATTAGACACAAGAAAACATACTGTTCCTTAACTTTTGAAGGGCGATATATATATCTCGATCCAAAGGAACATATCCAAAACAGTCAAAATAATTATCGTAGCTGTTAACATCTTTAAACATTAGAAAGTACGAAAGCCAAAATAATTGAAAAATGTGGTAAATCGCGCAATTACCAATCTAGATTATCCAGTTTTGATAAAAAATTCAAAAGATATCCCTCGATTCAGCAAAGTCGTTATATAGTTAGACGCATACATATCTTTAAGCCGAGTTCGACAAAATGGGAGCAGTTACCACTCATCCCCATTTCGGTAAAGTGACCAAAATTGATATGCAGAAATCATAACAAACTAAAGTGCTTTTGTTTCAAGGAATCTTGTGATTAACAGAATTTCGATGGTCTCATCGACTTTAAATGTAGTAAATAATTAAAGTATTTGCTCAGTTATTTCGGAGTGAGTAGTAAACTTAACTCTATAATAAGAAAAAAAAAATTTTAAGTGAATCGGTTTTAATTAAATACACTCAAACATTTAAAAACAAAGCTGATGTGTACACCACATGACTTCCTTGTACGGAATACTAAATTATACTCATTTTTTCCTGCATTTCATTTAAACTTATTTCCGAATAATTTAAGAAGACAGATTTTTCAGTGCACAAAACTCTCTTCAAAAAGATACGTAAGTTGCAGAAATAATTAATTCACTATTTTGCTAAGTTTCAAATGTAAACAAATATGGCTGCTATGATAAAAAAAATTAGGCTTAGCCTCACTTAAACACTTTTAAATTGCTGATTATTCTACAAATATTGCATGCAAATTAATTAAAGGCATAAAACCCTTAACCGGAAAATAAGAACAACATAATTCAATAATTTTTAAAACAAAAAATGCACAATTTACCAACATATAAGAATGAAAAAAACTCAGCTCACTGGGCCGAGTAACAGAGTGGGTACATTATATATATATATATATACTATATATATGTATATATATTCTTCAATATATCTATATATATATATTCTTCAATAGAATAAATTGAATTTAATTAAGTAAATGCAAATTTAATTAAATAATTCTTTGCGCCATTGCTGCAAGGAATTTAAATTTTAACAAACACGTATAAACGTAAAAAAAGCAAAATTAAAGCCAAAATTAAATTTAAAGCCAAAATATTTTTTTTTTAAATTTAAAAAAATGTGCAAACATATAAAAGATTTAATTCTCGAACTAATCTACAATATCATTTAAATTCAGAAGTATAAGCAAATCAAGTGCAAAAACAATCCATGAAAATAAATTCAATAATTTATCAAATTAAAATTAATTCAAACATTTTTTTTAAAAAAGCATAAGTGAATGACTGTTGAGCAGGCAGGAGACAGACTTATCAAGGAGAAGTTGCCTCCAAACCTAACTCTCCAATCATTCAATTCGTGTTTCGTCATTCATGTAGGCAAAGGTAAATTTCAAAACCAAAAGTAAAAAGTGAAGAATGTCCGAAAAGAAATACCAATAAAGTGGTACCCTTATAAATTAGCATTTAAGAATTAAAGTTCTAAAAAGAAAACAATTAAAGAATTCTTTTGATAAACAAGCAAGTAAAGTCAAGTATTAAATTAAACTTTATTTTTTAAAAAAATTAAATTTTTAAAAAATTAATTTTTTATAAAAAAATAATTTAGAAACCAATGTATTTTAGAATCCCTTGTCTACAGAAACCTCCCCGACACGAATATGCATATCAATAAAAAGAAACTAAAAAAGAACTAGACATAATCCATATAAACCAATAAGAAACAAAAAGAACTAATTCACAATTTTTTAAAAAACAAATATATACTTAAAAAATAATTACATATCTAGAAAATACTTAAATACTACATAAAAAAATTTTAAAAAATACTTAAAGCAAGTAAATAGTAAGTTTGAATTCTAACTTACCTACTATATGAGCGTTGTGGTCTGCAAAAGTGTTTTTAAAGAGAAGTAAGTGTGTTCTTCAAATTAATTATATAGATGGTAATTATGTAGGTAAAGTTGAGTGCCAAGCTGCTATCTTTGTTATATTAAAAATTTTATTGCAAACATTAAAATAAAATTTTGGCTTTAATTTTGCTTTTTTACTTTTATACGTGTTTGTTAAAATTAAAATTAAAATTTGTTTAAATTTAAATTATATTCTTCAATATATATATATATATATATATATTCTTTTAATGCATCCGGATTACAATCAAAAAGGGAGGTGCACAACTACATGCTATAGCAGCCCTATATACAAAATTCCAACTTTCTGAGGCTGCTCGTTTTTGAGTTATGCGACATACATACGTACATACAGACGGCAGGGAAAAATCTTTTCTGAATCCATTTTTAATCAGCTTTATAATTCATTTTGAAAAAAAGAGTCCTTTATTGAAAAATGGTCCCCGGAAGTTTTCGTGATTACAAAACCTCGAGACTACTAAGAAAGAAATGCAAACGAACTAAATTCATATTCAATTCCTTTAAATTTCCCTTTTAGAATTTTATCTTAAATTCTTATGTATTCTGTTTCTGTGTTGTTATTTCTTATCTTCCTTAAACCTCTATTAATATTTGAGTAATGGAAATCTTGCAATTTTAACTTTTAGAAAAACGTGATCGTCTAACACCAACTGGTTTTGAAAAATCGGGGGGGGGGGGGAAAGCGGTAAATTGCGTTAAAGATTCAAAACGAATTCTACTTCAAAGATTATTTTCTTATCTGATGGTGGAAATATTCTGCAATTATTAATTTGATCATTAAGCCCAAACATTCACAAATAATCTAAGGAAACGTTGCTCCAATATTAATGAAGAAAATCTATACTGAATTTTAAAAGTCGCTGTGAAGTAATGTACTGACATTGCGAATATGTATGAGTGCAAAATTTCAAGATAATTTCTCAAGTAAATTTGAATCGATAATTTATGTCACTATTAGACGTAATCAAATAAAGAAACCATTCTGAAAACTAGAGAAAACTTAATAATTTCTTCTAAAAAAATCTACCTTATTTTCGCATTTTTCTTATGATTTTCAATAACATCAAATAATTTAAGTCTTGTGACCGAAAACACTTAAAACATTTGGAATCCTTTTTTGCTTTCTTTATAATTAAATTTCTGCCACCTGTAAGTTGTTTTTTTTTCTTTTCAAGAGGTACGCAGCTTAAGTAATTTACATTCATGACAACATCTATTAAAATGTACAATTACCCATGATACAAAGCACTGTGAATTACATACATCATATTAAATATCAATAGAAGTAACCTATGTAAAGATGCAAAGTTGTTTGAGAACATTTTAAAATTACAAAATATTGAGGATCATATTTTTCACGAGTGAAGTCATATTTTGAAAGACAAATCATTTTCTTTTAAACTTCCATTTATTTTGAAACCACGAACAATTGTAGACATTTCTGCAGTAATTACATTTGCTGTTTCTTCACATTACCTAGGATGCTTCTACAAACCGCACATTCGACGATAGATTTCATAAAAAGGAAGTTTCTTGCGAATGGTCAAATCGATTAGAAAATCTTTGTATTCTTGTGCATTCAATGTGACCTTAGACCTAGAAGAAGAAATAACAGATACGAGAGTTTTAATTGTTTGTGCAACGAGAACAAAGCTTCTTGCATCTTTTATGATAGATTCGCTTTTGAAGTTATGAAATAGAATTAAGTGTGGGAAAACATTACTCAATATTATTATAAAATTTTCAATGATAATGATTTACCTCTTTTGTAAATATATTCTATTTTCGAAAGACAATTTTCTGCCCTTGAATAAATATCAAAATTATTCAATAATAACATAATTAATATTTAACCCCTTTTTTAAAAATGCCTTTAAAATACATTTGTAGAATGAAAGTGTCGTAAAAATAAATCGTAATGATATAAAATAAAGAGCTCTAACTCTGCATACTACTGTTAGCATCTAAAAAAAAATATGAATGGTGAGTATGAAATTTTATAACAACTTAACGATTTTAGTCCTCTATCTCTATGCATTATCTCTATGTGTATGTCTGTATGATGCCTCAGTCTCTATGTCCGTATGCACACATGCGTACATATATATACAGACTAGACAAACAAACATGTCAGACATACAGACATGAATAGATAATAACACGGACAGACATAAATAATATTACAGACAGACATAATTAATAATACTGACAGACACAGACAGGCATAGATAATAGACAGAGAGACACAAATAACAGATACAAAGACGTAGATTGTAAACAGAGAGATATGCATGATATATAGATGAAATACAGATCAGAGCTTGATAGATGTAGCTGAGAGATATTGACGGGAAGATACGGTTAGAGAGATATAGATAGAAAGGTAGAGGGAGAAACATATAGAAAGAGCAGATAAAGAAATAGATAAGTAGAAAGATAGAGAGAGACAGATAATAGACAGAAAGACTTAGATTGTAGATAGATGATATATAGATGAAATACAGATCAGAGCTTGAGAGATATAGATGAGAGACTGAGAGGTATTGACGGGAAGATACGGTTAGAGAGACATAGATAGAAAGGTAGAGGGAGAAACATATAGATAGATAGAAAGGCAGATACAGAAACAGATAAATAGAAAGAGAGAGAGAGACAGATAATAGACAGAAAGACTTAGATTGTAGATAGATGATATATAGATGAAATACAGATCAGAGCTTGAGAGATATAGATGAGAGACTGAGAGGTATTGACGGGAAGATACGGTTAGAGAGACATAAATAGAAAGGTAGAGGGAGAAACATATAGATAGATAGAAAGGCAGATAAAGAAACAGATAAATAGAAAGAGAGAGAGAGACAGATAATAGACAGAAAGACTTAGATTGTAGATAGATGATATATAGATGAAATACAGATCAGAGCTTGAGAGATATAGATGAGAGACTGAGAGGTATTGACGGGAAGATACGGTTAGAGAGACATAGATAGAAAGGTAGAGGTAGAAACATATAGATAGTTAGAAAGGCAGATAAAGAAACAGATAAGTAGAAAAAGAGAGAGACAGGTAATAGAAGGAGAAACGCAGGGTGTAGATAGATGATATATAGATGAAATATAGATTAGAGCTTGAAAGATATAGATGAGAGGTATTCAGGGAAGATATAGTAGATGACAGGTGTTGACGGGAAGATACGGTTAGAGAGGTATAGATAGAAAGGTAGAGGGAGAAACATATAGATAGAGCAGATAAAGAAATAGATAAGTAGAAAGAGAGAGAGAGACAGATAATAGACTAATAGACAGAAAGACTTAGATTGTAGATAGATGATATATAGATGAAATACAGATCAGAGCTTGAGAGATATAGATGAGAGACTGAGAGGTATTGACGGGAAGATACGGTTAGAGACATAGATAGAAAGGTAGAGGGAGAAACATATAGATAGATAGAAAGGCAGATAAAGAAACAGATAAATAGAAAGAGAGAGAGAGACAGGTAATAGACAGAAATACGCAGGGTGTAAATAGATGATATACAGATGAAGTATAGATCAGAGCTTGAAAGATATAGATGAGAGGCATTCACGTGAAGATAAGGTTAGAGAGATATCCTAGATAAGAGGTGTTGACAGGAAGATACGGTTAGAGAGATATAGATAAAAAGATAGAGGGAGAAATGTATATTTAGAAAGGCACATAAAGAAATAGATAGGTAGATAGAGAGAGAGAAATACAGATTTACCCAGTTTTTATTCAAACACAGATATATCTAGTAATTTGACATTTTCCTGTTTATAATGATACACCTTCAAAAGAAAAGCATACAGGCAAATATCTCACCTTCCAATTGAGTTTGAATATTATTTATCAGTAGAGATTTATAACAAATATTAGAAAAAAACACACCGAAGTACAAATGTTATAAAAACTAATAATAAGCAAAAAGAATCAATGGAACTAGAGTACATTTGCAAAACTATAGATGCAAAGATTAAACAAAATATTCTTCTCTGTGGGAGCCAAAATAATGACAGGAAAATATCTGTCTAAGCTAGTCCAGCAAATTTATTCATATTTTGCTGGTTCTTGTAATTTAGTTTCTTAAAAGTATAGTTTAGTGAGTTGAAAACAGCATATAGTATTTTCTTTCAAAAAGATAAGAGGACTATTTTTACGTTTCTTTTCGTAATATTATTAGAACAAAAGCGCGTTATACAGAATAGACTATTTGTCTGGAAACGGGATTTTGCGTCATGCAGTCTACAATAAACGGTGAATCACTTTTCAAATTGTTGCCACCAAATATTATCGCCTTGTTTTATGTTTAAAGATTGTAGATACATTAGGTATTTTTGGAAGCAGACAAGATGAAAAATTAGCCACCGCCTTCGCCGGAACTCGAACCACGGACCTCTGGAATACCGGCCCAGCGTGCAGAACCAATACACCACGAAGGCACGCCAAGAAAGTGGAAGAAATACCTTATAAGATATTAAATAATTAATATGCATGCATATATGTATGTTCCTCGCAGTATGAAAAAAAAAAGATGGTATTTAGCTCCATCTAATTTTGAATAACGCAGTCCTTCCCCAGAACATGTGCATCTGAAATCCAGAATTTTGAATTTTATATTTCATATTTTATACAACTTTAATGAATTTTTGATTAGCAAACTCATCTATTTGAAAGTAAGTAAACACTGTACGCAATAATACGTTTTTATCTGCAGCTCTCGGGACTAGATATGCTGTTTTTAAATATTGTTTGATTTTGCTGTTGAAAGGAATTTTGCGGCGCACATTTTTCCCCTCATAATGATTCTTATATGAAGAATTCGAGATACTGGAGATTCGAAAATTCTGAGAAGCTTTCAGAAGAAGGAATTAAGAAAACTCAGAATTCGTCTCACTCTGAATTTTTCCATTGCTATTATACAAAATAAAACTCTCTAAGAAAAAGAAATGAGGTTAAAAATCTCTGCCGTATAAACTACAGAAAACTGTTATCCGAAATGAGTACAGTCTACATTTTATCCGAGGCAGCATCCTTCCACACAGGGATAACTCACCGCTATCACAACTAAACCAAATATACTGAAAAGCAGAAAATAGAACTGCTCTTTTTTTTAAGGGGAGGGATTAGACCAAATACTTATATTATAATATACGTAAGGGAATTTTTATTATTTTGTTAATTGTGTCTTATTTCAAGAAATAATGTATATTTAAAAAAAGGAGGTATTTGTTTTGCAATAAAAGGACGTCCACACCTCTCTCTCATTAGTACTGAATAAAATTTTTTCATTATCTTTAGCACTTAATTCTTTTTTAAAGTCGAATAAAATACTATTCACATAGGATAAATTAAAGATATTTTATTTTTAATTTTTACAGCAATATATTAAACGAAAAAATTATTTTTTACTTGATTTAAAATGAAGTCAATACTTTATTTTTAGTTAACTAAAATAGAACTTCTTTATTTATGAATTATTTATAATAATATAAATAGAACTTCTTTATTTATTTAATTCTTTTATTTATGCCAAATAACAACCTGTATGTAAATGACCTAGATTCACATAACACATTCCTGAAATATCTTTTGTTATGATTTAAGTTTTAAAAAAATATGATGTGAACATTGCATGACTTCCTTGTACGACTTATTAAATTATACACACTTTTTTCTGCACTTCATTTAAACTTATTCCCACGAATTTCATTACACATATTTTTCTCATTCAATCTATTCTTTTCTCACTTAGCGAAAAGGCAAAACATACATAAAAACGCAACCTATTTTCCTTAAAAACTGAAAGATATACAATAACATAAAACACGAGATGCAGTTAAAAAACAATTCTTACAATTAAAATTAGTTTCTACGCAAAAACAAGCAATTCGGTAAATAGGCAAAAAGGCAGATTTTCGGTGCAAAAATTGAAGTTTCTTTTGGTCTAACTCGACAGAAAGAAATTGTAGTTGGTGCCCCAACTAACTCAATTCACTGTTCTACTAAGAATCTCTAATGTAAGCCAAAACGGCTGCGTTATGTTTAATAGTACTTAAACAAATTTTTAAATTGTTGATAATTCTACAACTATTGCATGCAGATTAACTAAACGAATAAAAACTTTACTGGGATCATAAGAGCAACATAATTAAAACTCTTTTAAAGCAAAAAATGTACAATTTACCAACATATACGAATTAAAAACCGAGCTCACCGAGCCTGGTAACAGAGTGGATGTATATATATATATATATACTATATATATACAATTTTGGTGGAAAGTACAGTAAATAATCCGAGTAATTCGAATTTCCGTATAATATAATTATAGATAATTTGAATTCCATTGCCATTTCGTAACACCGAGATTCTACTATACTGTCTTACCTATCAAAAATGATATGCACAGTTATTACCTATCAAGTTATCACGTTAATTACATAACTTACCCTGCAGCTTGTCTAAAACCTTCATCAGCATCCATCTCGCTGACCAGGTTATTCACAACACCCACTTTCGTCATCCATGCCAGGCTGATTTTACGGGGTATGACCTCACCGGCATGGCGCTTTGTTTTCGCATACCTGTACAGAGAAAGGTAATTTATTGTTAATGAAACTTTCAAAGTTTCTTGAAAGGTTGTTGTTGTATTTTTATGCAAGTAGTTTGCTTAGGTACCAGTATTTTACTGCATATTAAGTTTTTCCTTCTTCGTACTATTTTGTTTATTTACTAGTTGTTACCCGGCATGCGTTACAGTGCTACTTAAAAGAAAGTGTTTGTGTTTTAATTCGGTTATGAAAGTTTTTCTTTTATGTGTATTTTGCATTTTTCGTCTGGCTTGTGTCACCTATAAAATGGTTGGTAATGGTTTGGGTGATAAATTCATTTCTGACAATTTCACTTTCATAATTGCATAGCACATTTCTGGTGTTTCATTCTTAAATTTACTAGGCAGATAGCCCTGGAGTGCTTTGCCATAAACAAATAAACCAAAAATAAAACAAACTTAAATATCCAAAATGATATAAATATACGTGTTCTCCACGAAGACATCCCTCCCCTTAGACAGATTGCCCTCGAGAACTTTCTCAAAATCAAATAAACCGAACCAAACTTAAATATCCAAATGCTATAAATACTTCAAAAATGTCATCAGAAATGTCTAATTTGGGTAACCAGTTGTTCCTGGACACTGAGATGTTTCAAATTTAAATCTCTCAGAAGTATATTACGAATACAGTTTGTAGAGTCATTTACTTTTTTTGAAGCAGGTGATGTGAAAAAGGAGCAATGACCTCGCCGGGACTCGAACCACGGATCTCTCGAATACACGTCGAGCGTGCCGACCACTACACTACGAAGGCACTCTAAGAAGGTGAGAGAAGTACCTTATAAGTTTAGTTTAGTAAATCAGAATTTACAAGTTGCTTCGAATTTACGTTACCATTGCCAAGTTACTCTTGCTAATAATGAGATAGGCTTCAGCAAACTTCAGAATATAAAAGTTATGCTTCTTCGATTTCTCAGGAAAAACATCTCAGTAAAACATAAATTAAGTAAATAAATAATATTTAAAAAAATCTGAAAGCATTCAGATTTTACATTACGTCCAAAGGGGCGTTTCTCGACGTTCTATGTGTTACCTTTATTTATTAAATATCATGTTCTTCGCACTTAAACCATAAAATTCAATTCAACAGCAATATCACAAAGTAATTTAAAAAGAGCACATCTTTAGAATTCCCGATACACAGTCTTGCGCGCTGAAAATAGATATTTCCTTCCCCCCGTACAGTGTTGCCGTTGCTCGCTTTGAAATCGTTGAGTTTGTAATTCAAAAATTCGTTCAAGTTTCACAAAATATGAAATAGATAACAGAAAAAATTCCAAATTGCGGCTTCCAGGTTCTCATATTCGAGTGGAGAATTTTGTTATTCAAAATTGGATGGCTCTACGTAGCGTTGTTCTTTTACATTGCGAGAAACATACATACATCATGCAGATTCTTCATTATTTAATTTCTTTAAATATAATAGAGAAAGATAATATTTGGTGGCAACAACAAGTGAAACGTCGTTTTAGTGAAACAACGCAAAATGCCAAATCGAAATGAGTAGCTCCTCTGGGCAAATTGTCTCTTTCGGGTAAAAAAAAAAAAAAAAAAAAAAAAAAAAAAAAAAAAAAAAAAAAACAGTAGATTTTCTGTTTTTCAGGTAAGAAATAAAAATTAATAGAACTGAATTAAACTCATTAAAATATTTTTGTCATAAATGAGTTAACATCTATGTTAATGCTGTTGTGATATCTATGCTCTAATTTAATAACAGCAATTCATTCCTTTGAAACATGTTTCAGGCCCATGCTTAGGACTTGAGTAAGTAAAGAAGGGAAAAAGTAAAAAAGCAAGTTGCGAATCAGGAATGCCAAATAAAATGATTGCAGAATCACGTTTGAATTTTAAAATATATTTTTAAATAAAAAATTTTAGAGCTCATTTCGTAAAAATAATTTTCTTCGTTATTGTTTACACGGTATTCGAGAAATTTTTTCGCTCTGTCTATTATATCTAATTGAAAGTACTGGCTATGCTTAGATAACGTTTTGAAAAAATTTTTATGTTTCTTAATCCTCATTCCCATTATCCCGACTTTATGTTTAAATTTTGGGAAACTTTAAATTTTGACAAATAACAAGCTGAAACCTAAATTTATTAGGCCATGAAAGTTCACTAGAAGTAAGCGGAAACATTGCGTGACTACTTATCGTAAGTAAAAAGGATGTATGGCCAAACTGATCAAGTGATATCGACAACTAGTTTGAAATATGAACACGAAACTCAAAACCAACTTCCTCTTTCAGCCATGAGTTAATCGGAAGCAGCTCGCAAGAGATTGATCGTTAATTACTTCTCGTTTACTATGAATTATTTAACTAGATTTCACTAGTCTGAGAAGCTTATCATTGCCGCCATTTTGGAAACTAAAAATATTGAGAAAATGAAAAAATTATAAAAATCACAGGTGGGTTAAACAAAAATAAAATACTCAGTAAAATTGGGTGCCTGATTCCGGGAAAAGTTATGTTTATGACATACTGTTGCAAACATATTAACCCAAAGGGGTGTTAACTAAGAAGGAATATTATTCTCGAAACGGCTTTTTGTGTAGAATCTCTAAAAGCGTTGTATCACTTTTCAAATGATTGCCACCAAATATTATCGCCCTGTGTTACATTTAAAGAAATTAAATAATGAAGAATCTGCGAATGCAGTGTCAACAATCTTTCTCGCATTGTGAAGAAACGATGGTACCTAGAGCCAACAAATTTTGAATAACGTAATCCTCCACCGGGAACATGGGCACCTGGAAACTCGAATTTTTAATTTCGCATTGGTTTTATTATTTATTTCATATTTCGTAAAACTTTAAAGAATTTTTGATTAAAAAGCTCAACAATTTCAAAGCGAGCAATGGCAATACTCTACGGAGAAAAACATTTTTATTTCCAGCGCACGAGACTGTTTGTCGGAAATTCTAAAAATATGCTGTTTTTAAATATTTTGCGATATTGCTGTTGAATTGAATTTATGTCGTTTAAGTGCGAAGAGAATGATATTTAATAAATAAAGTAACACACAAAACGTGAAAAAAACGCCCCTTTGAGCGTGATATTAAATCTGAAAGCTTTCAGTTTTTTTTTTTTTTTTTTTTTCAAATTATTTGATAGGTTAATTTTTGTTTTATAGAAAGGTTTTTTTTTTTTTTTTTTCGACAAACTGAAGATGAATAGTTTTTTATTAAGTTTGTTGAAGCTTCTGTTTTTGCTAGTAAGAGTAATTTGGCAATGTTAACACAAATTCAACTGAACTTCTAAATTCTTGTACTCGTGCTTTACTTCTTAGAGATTAAAATTTAAAGCGCTTTAGTGTCCAAAAGCAACTGGTTAGTAGAATTAGACATTTCTGACGAAATTTGTGAAGTATTAATATCATTTGGATATTTAAGTTTGGTCTGGTTTTGGTTTATTTTATTATGAAAAAGCACGCGATTTCTATCTGCCTAAGGGGAGAAATATCTTAGTGGAGCACACGTATACCCGTTACACATACGGAAATCCACAAAAACACCCATGCCGCCAGCCTGTTCGAACCCCGGAATGAGTTAAAAGCGTTCAATGATTTTACCGCTCGGCCGCTGGTGTGCTTGGATACTTAAGCGTCGTTATATTATAACCTACTTATTTTGCATTCTCTAAATCTAACTATACCATTTTTTTTCAGTTAGAAAAAGAAAAGCGAAAGACGTCTTGTTTAATTTTTCATATGTCCATTTTATGAGATTAAAATATTTGACTTCTTATATTTGTAGAGTGAAAAAATAGTTTCTGAAATTATTTCTCTTAATTAACTGGTACTTGACTGTTTGAGTTATTAACTTTCCTTCAAGTTCTATTGATATTACTGCAGGTGGACGGCTTCGTAATAAACTGAATCATAGCCTGATAAAACTTATTTTTACCGAAAGAAACACTTTACACCTGTGGAACTTTCCGCAATAACACTCGTGCAGCTCCTCAGAATATCACAGAGGAGTCACACTTCAAACTATTAAAAACGTTAAACACAACGCAAGGCAAAGGGCATCTAAAAAGGCAAAGCTCCTCCTCTCAATACACCAAATTAAGCAACTTCTGTATCTGATACTCTATCTAGTCTTACATAGTTTTCACCTGGCCACCAAGAAATCTCTAGTACCTTCCACTTCTCGAAATTACTGAAAGACATTATACGGATATATTTACGGACAAGAATCAATTATATTTATTCAATATTCAATCATAATACCAATTACTGTTTTACAAGGACACGACCAAAAAGTCACCCAATAGTTGCCAAGCTTGGCGACTTTTGCGAATTACTCAGCAAATTTGGCGACAAAAATTAGCTTCCAAAACCGTCTCCAGCTTGGCGATATCACGCCAATTCAGCAAGGTAGCCATTTATTTAATGTTAACTAGATTTGCCCATTGTAATCTTATTCTTCTGGAACAGCATCTTCTCTTTCAAGCATTTCATGTTACATTATCCATAAATATCAAATTCAAGAACATTTAATTACATTTTCAATAATTTGTGTATCCAATAAAATCCATGAGATGTAGCAATGTCTCGGAATAATAAGTTTACAGGGTTATTATCATTTTCATTAACCAGCTACTTCTAATTTCAGCCTGAACTAAGGCTTTTCCTTTTCGTTTCCTCGGCGGAACATATATCAGTTAGAGTATTTAAATCGAGGGTTTTGGTTTGTAAGACAGTGTGTGTTTCTGCCTCCAGAGGCCATGCGTCTAGATTCGCCGTTTCTAATAAGATTATAATTATTCGGCTTTGCGTTATTGTTGTTGGTATTTAACTGTTACGCCGATGAGAAGTTTTGAGTCAACTTCTCTTTAAATCAATTGCGTAGTCTTTGACTGCTAGGCTTACTTTAAAAGTCTGTTATTTTACGTTTCATCGCCACAAATGATGGTTGTTTTGTTAAACATGAAATGTGTGCTGATGTTGAAGTTCTGATTTAATAAAAAGGTTTTAAACCGTTTCAAGACTCCTTTGTTACGTTAGACCAACGCTCCAAGTCTGTTAGGAGTTTGTTACCAGTTTTGCTATCATGGAAAGTCGAACTCTTTAAGTTCTAAAGATAAAAATGGGCTACCGTTTAGTTTAGGAGGTAAATCAGCTAATAAAAAAGCTTAGCAAAATTCTTCCTCCCAACGGTTATAAAGGTTATCGTCGCTGAGTGCAATACCGAAGGGCCCAGTTTAGAACCCCAGAGTAGGCATAGATGTTTTTAAATGTACAGCGTCCGTGCGGCATCAGAGCAGTCTAAGTATGCGAGGAGTAGAAAGGTCCTCTCGAGAGGTTGCTGGTAGGGGAAGAAGGATGGAAGACCCTCGGACTCATCAGGCGTATCTTGCGCTCCTTGCCACGAGAAATTCCGTGGGCTAGGGCTGATACAGGTCAGACAAGTGAGTATTAGTCAACAACAACAGAAATACTAAAATCAAGAAGCTCATTCTTCTGCCGGAACATATATGACGAATATTTCTGCAGGCTTTATCCTAACAGCGTTGGAATAGAATGAAGATTAACACAAAGAACCGGTAAAACAAGAAATGTAAAGAAAAGTGAGAGAACTGTATAAAGGAGGATCATCTACGGAAGGACTATTTACAATTTCAATTAATAAAAGTCATCGAAATAAAAGAAAAGCCGTAGATACCAAGCACTATCCGGAAAAGATTATTTCTTGGAAGCATGAAATATATCTCCATATAAAGCAGTGTCATCTTCCTCTGCAGATATGTCGTATACGAATGACAATAAGCATTGTTCCGTGTCCCCATCACTTGCAAACGCCCCATATGTAAATGATAGTAAGTATTCTTCATAGTTATGAAGCAGAAATGAAATCATACCAAGTCTAGCCTCTAATTTATTATTGACTCTGTGGAGTCATTAGGTTATATCCCTACAGGAAACGTGAAAAATGAGCAGTGCCCTTGCCAGGATTCGAACTCCAGACCACTTGAATACGCATCGAGTGTGTTTCTCGAAGGGCCTCGAAGGCATGCAGAAGGGAGGTAGAAAATACCTTACATACTCTCCATGTTAAAGGGCGACTGGCGATGAGGGGAACCCAATCACCGAATCATGGTGGTGACGGATTATCGTCTCCACCACCTTTTAGTTCGGGCCTTACGTGCAGTCATTAGAATATATCGATGAGGAAAACGGAAAAAATGTGCAATGCCGACGCCGGGATCAGAACTCCGGTTTTCCCGAATACGCATCGAGTTTGCTTCCAGCTACACCTAGAAGGCATGAGAACAGGGGTAGAAAACAACTTAGAACCCCATTGCACATGATGTGAATTTTTGAGACAACAAAGTTTAGTATTTTCTGATTATCCAGACGCCCGTTTCTAACATACAGTAAAACTGCCGCGTTTCGAGGCATTTTTGGATTTACAAAAGACAGCCGCCAACCCCCCCCCATGTCCATCCCAGATACGTATACAGGTATTTAAAAATTTTATCTTCAGCATTCATACTGTTGAACAACTTTCATTGGCTAAAAAAATGTAAATATCAGCCATACAGATTTTTATTTTCCACATTGTCTTGCTTGTCATAAAATACTTCTTATTACTACTTATGAACAAAACAGTATCTGTGAGGCGTAAAGGTGGTCAAGTAAAAAGTTAACGTTTGTTTACCCAAGTTGCCAGGGAATCGGCATAAGACCGCGAATAATCCGAAATAGTTTTAAATTTCTAAATTTATCAAATTACGTATCCATGCCTGAGACATTAATATTTTCTGGGAAGCAGAATGTAAAAAATTACAAGGGCAGGTACTTCCATACTGCTATCGGGAAAATAAACATTCGATTTTTGTCATTTTATTGTGCAACTCTGTGACAACTGAACAACAACAGTGACATACTCCTTTTTAATAATAAGTATAGCTATAGCTAGTTACTCCCTAAATTAAGACACAAATTTTTCGCTCAAAATATTTTTACATATATTTACTTCATGCAGTTATACTCAGCATTTGAAAATATCTGGCAGTACAAAGAAAACTTTAAGCAAATGGTGAATTATGCAAATGGTTACTAGAAATCGATAAATCATAAATAATACTTACAAATAAGAGGCTATAAAGTTAACTATTATTGCGAAATACCTAGTTGCGGTAGCTAGGATTGCCAGAAAGTGGCAGGGAAAGACAAGGTTACCAAATTTGGTGAGAAATTGTCCCATTTGCGATATTTGGCGACAAAATCGGGGATATGCTATAGACGAAGCGAGAACATTCTAGAATGCATTCTTAGCGGTTTTCCCTATAATATTCTGGAAGGTAGGTTAAAGCTATATATACCCTGCCTGTATGCGGAGTAGGAGTGTCTTGAATTCATTTGTGTAGTAGAGTGCATTGAGTTCAGAGATTAGCTTGAGAGCGATCGACTGCTGCACTTTAGTGCTTTTCCGTGAAGCTGTCTTTACTGTTATAGCCCAAAGGTTGTGTTGTTGATTGTTTCAGCGCGTTTATCGTAATTTTTTTATGACTAACGTGTCTTTGGACCTCTCCTGTGTAATACTGGTGAATAAATTGTGTTTTGACTCTTCACCAATTGTTTTATCAATTACTCCCGATTACTCCCCAATTACTCCCCAATTACTCCCGATTACTCCCCAATTACTCCCCAATTACTCCCGATTACTCCCCAATTACTCCCGATTACTCCCCAATTACTCCCGTAGAACGCAACTCTTTTGAGTCAGTGCTCAGCTTTTGCGCGTGAATAAATGCATTAAGAAAATGAAACAGAATAGCATTTTACCTTCTGAAAACCTTTTCGAATTTTCCCCACAGTTCTTCTTCAGAAATCTTATCCTTTGGAATTTTATGCACAAAAAGTGAATTTGAATTTCTCCAACCAGGTACAGTGAATTCTGGAAGATTTTCCGAAACTTTTCCAAAACCGGGCCTAATACGTAAATCAGCTTGATAATTTCCAGCATTTCCGACTAAGCTCAGTTTGCTGACATCGTTATTCTTCGTACAATTCGTGCTGTTATGAAATTTATTAGAATTGTTCGGTTTTTCATGCACTACAGGTTGAATAAGACTTATTTCACTATCATTTTCCGACTCGGAATAATTCAAAGATTCAGTATCGCTCTTCTGGTGCAAAACACTCTCATTGGCATCAGGTAGGTGACTTTTATCGTTTCCCTTTACTTTACGACTCATAGGTTGATTTTTGCCGATTAATTTAAACTGATTCAGATTTTCAGTTTTGGGATATATATGCGTATCTAATTTGTTGCACAACTCCTCTGTTATAGGCTGAATGCTCGGCTCGTTTGAGTTGAGTCGTGCACGGCAGCCGCAATTTTGATTGCTTACAAATTCATTTGATCTATCTTTTAAGGACTTAGTAGGAAATGCATTGTCTTCCTTAAAAACTTCCTTCGGTGCTATCGGATTAATATACTTTCTCTTGCAGTCCTTTTCTGTAAGTGGACTTCTTATAATGGGGTAACTGCTAACATTCGTACACGTAATTCTTGCGCAATATATCTTACCTTCTACGTTAATAAACAAATTACCGAAAATTTCGCCTATAGGTGAATCCTGAGGTACGGTGTGCAAAGTCTTGTTAGGGGATGTCCTAGAGTAGTTTTTAGCCCCGTTTTTCATTTGTGAAGATCTGCATTTGGAAAAACTGGGAAGAACAGGTTCACTTTCAAATAAATACTTGGTATTTCCTGGGAGTTTCGCATCTGTCGTATTTTTAAGATCTTCGTTATTACTCTCTGAATAGCTTTCAGTTGAACAGCATGCTGCTTTAACTCTCCTGTGCTTAGAAAATGATTTTCTACTATAGTGGAAAACAGTTTTGCACGGGTAAGGTCGGAAAACTCTTCTCCGTTTTTTACCCTTCCGGGAGGATTGTAATATCTGTGAGTCGGAGCCTAAAGTGTTGATCAAGTGCTTTTTAAAATTTTTGTTGTAGCGGTGGAGTTTGTCGTAGCTTTTATTTACCATATTCAAATCAGGCAACTGTAATCGCTTTTTCCCATTATCGACGTACTTTGATTTTGCCCGAAAATCGGATTTGAAATTTATTGTATCTCCAGTCACTAACTCTTGTCTTTCCATTTAGAAGAAGAAAAGAAGTATTTGCTTTTATCTGTTTAAAATAAATCAGAAAAAAAAGAAGGTCAGAAAAAAGGAAAAAAATTAAATATGTACAGGGTATATCAGTACAGCTTTGACAAACTTTCAGGAGAAATAGAGTACACCTAGACATAGGAATCAGGGAAATCACATAAGAAGACATGTTCGGAAACGCTTTCCTATGGCGGCAAAAACATCGCGGACGAAAACGTCGCAGATAAAACAACGCAAGGCGAAAACGTCGCGCTAGAAAACATCGTGGGAGAAAACATCGCAGTTCTAAAACATCGTGGGAGAGAACATCGCAGTTCTAAAACATCGTGGTACAAAACATCGTCGTCGAAAATAAAGCGGTTCAAAAACTTCGCAGTTTAAAAACATCGTCGTCGAAAATATCGTGGTAAAAAATAAAGTATCTACAAATCATCGCAGACATGCTTTTTTCAGACTTTAATAACTGTAAATAGATATTCGCATAATAATTTGTGACCGCAAGATAGAAATAAGGATAATTTGTTTTTCATATTTTATATTAACTAATAAATTTTTGCTGAGAAAATAAGAAGGAAACTTAAGCATAGAAAATTAATGCTACTTATAGCACTTAATAGAATTTTAAGCCGACATAGTTAACTAACAAAGACCATTAATAAATCATTTTTTATAAAGTTTTTACTGGTAAGTTTTCAGGAAAAGCTATAAGTTGCATTAATTTGCTATGCTTATGTTTTCTTCTTACTTTTTCAGCAAAAATAAAAAAATGTGAAAGTAAAAGCTATCCTTCTTTACATCTTGCGCTCACAAATTATTATGGGAATATCTATTCACAGTTATTAAGGGGACTCATACACCTTAAAATTCATAAGATCTTCGAATATGTGACTGTTGCAAGAATTGGGATAACTTATTTATTTTAAAAGCAATTACTTACAACTTTTTATGGCTGACTACATAATATAGCTGCTTTCTGAAATAGTCATCAGAAGGTTTGTGTTGCCACAAATAATTTTATAATTTAATCCGCTTTGTGACAATATTTTTCGTCACGTTTCCACCTTGCGCACACAGTTTGAAACATTTTGTTGCATAATTTAATTCCATATTTAATATATAGCTTTTATAACATTTGGAAACTACTGTGAACCTCAAATTCTAAGAGTTTTATGTTAAATGTTTATTTTATTTGGAGTTGAATTTATAAAATGTATTTTATTAAAAAAATCTGTAATGTTTTGGTGTATAAATTTTTTTTAATACTAAAATATTCATCAAATTTTTGGTTCACTTAGAAAATAGTGTCCATATAAAGAATTCCATGAAATTTCAAGTACGTACCATTAGCCATTTTTAAAATATCATGCGCGCAATGTGAAAACATGACGAAATATTTTGTCACAAAGCGGATTTAATTACAAAAATATTTGTGGCAGCACAAACATTCTGGTTACTAGTTTCCAAAGCAGCTATATTATGTAGTCAGCTGTAAAAAATTGGAAGTAATTGCTTTTAAAATAAATAAAATATCCCAATTCTTGCAACAGTCACATATTCGAAGATCATAAGGGGTTTAAGGTGTATGAGCCCCCTTAAAGCCTGACAAAAGCATGTCTGCGATGTTATCGTCATGCGATGATTTGTAGATACTTTATTTTTTACCACGATATTTTCGACGACGATCTTTTCAAACAGCGAAGTTTCTGAACCGCTTTATTTTCGACGACGATGTTTTGTACTACGATGTTTTAGAACTGCGATGTTTTCTCTTTGCGATGTTTTCTCCCACGATGTTTTGTAGCACGACGTTTTCGCCTTGCGTTGTTTTCTCTGCGACGTTTTCGTCCGCGATGTTTTTGCCGCGATGTTTTCGGCTGTAACCGGCGGTAAGACGACAAAAAACGCTAAAAAAGGAAGGCCACAAACAGTGAGACAAAACATGTTTTATTATGTTTAGTACAGCAAAAACCTACAAATAGGAACAAAGATAAACAACTCTCGTCATCAAAGAAGGTGTTCGAAATTACGACCCGGAACCGTGATGCAGGTCTCACTTCTCTGGCTCGTAGAAGATCTGCATCACTAATGGAAGATCGCATGGAGATGCATGACGCACGGTTCCTGCATCGCTGTCCGGGTCCTAATTTCGAGCACCCTTTTTGATGATGATAGTTTTCTCTTTATGTTGTTTTTTTCTTTGTTTTTGTTCTACTCCGAATAATAAACATGTTTTCTCACCCCGTTCGTGTCCTTTCTTTCTTGACTTTTATGTCGTCACTACTGTCCGTGGAAAGCGTTTCCAATCATGCATTCCTATGTGATTTCCCATCGCTTAGATATATCTCTTCTGAAAGTTTATCAACGCTGTACTGACACACTCTGTATATGAGTTAAAAATATATCATAATATCTTTACTTTTTAACTAAATTATACAATGATATTTTAACTAATATCAGTATTTAACTAATAACTTTAAAAATATTTATTGATGTTGGTACTACTTTGGTAGACGGTGGCACGGATTTTTGGCGATTTACGTTGTTGGTACGATTGTTGGCGCGATTTTTATAATCGTCAGCCATCTTGAAATGCATAGTAAAGTATTCGAAACTTAAAAAAAATAAATAAATATCGTTAAAAGTAATGGATTAATTTTTTGTTGAAAATGTCGTTTTTTAAGATGCCAGGCAAGTGTAAATAAATACATTTTACGGTACTTTTCCGTTTTGCCGGCGCAAGCGATAAAGTCGCCAATAATGGTACAACCGATTCCAAACGGAATATTCTCGCTGGTAACCTTTTATGCCTCATTTTCAAAACAAGTCGCAGCTTTTTCTTATCAGATTGATTGTTTCTTTCAATACTGGCATATAATTACATAGAATTTTTATCAGATAGTTCAGTTTTATGTCTAAGGCCATTTTTGGTGATTAAGTCAATTAGGATGCAATCACAGCTTTTACCCGAAGCCGAAAATATAGAAAAGGAAAGTCAAGGGTTAAATTCATCAATTCTAATGAGAATGTATTAGTGAAGTAAAGCACTGCAGTTTTACATAATTTCTGAGTAAACTATTCGTACGCATTGAAATATTTCTTGCAATTAAACTTGTGTTCCAAATTAAGATTCTTGAAATTAATGTAGATAATTACTGAGAGCATTAGATTTTTGTAGAGTAGTTTGTTTACGTGAGATGAGATCGCTTGGGGTCACGTGATATGAACCGGCGAATTAGGATGTTGAACCATGAAAGCATAGTAAATTCTTAAATTAATGTCTTTTTACAAATTTATTATCTTTATTTATTGGCTTTTTATAAAGTTTTAAGCGATATTAAAATGTTTATACCTTCAAAAAAAGAATTCATAGAACTAAATTTTTTTTAATATTTTTTTATGTGTATACTGTATGTTGTCGCCAATAAAGTCTGCTTGGCGAGATTTGCGCCCGCGAAACGGAAAAGTACCACATTTACTATGAGTATAATATACTAAAGTAAGGTTATTATTACTTTCATATAGCAAAAAAGAGAATAAAAACACCGCTATAAAAACATTGTGCTAACTTTTAATTAGATTAAAATATTACTGAAATAGAATATCGAATTAAAAACCATCATACCAACATTTAAAGGAATTAGAATATTATTAAATTCAAATACTTTAAAATACGTTATATAGAATATAATTAACATTAAAACATATGTGACAATAATTATGTCAGCAATTTTTGAAAATAGTGTATTAATTTTTTAACAAAAATTGAAGTATACAATTATAAAAGAAAAGAAAAATATGTATTTAAATTTTTTTGAGTCATTTAACCTGTTGTTTATTGATAAGTACCACAAAAAAAAATTCGAATCATAATTGAATCGGCTCTTCTAACCATCTTCATCTGTGATACACATTTCTCGGACTTCATTGAAGAAGCAATTAGCGAGGTTTCCTCCAAAAATTTAAAATAAATTTCCTCTGACGCTATTAACAATTTATAAATAAATCTTTGATTAGGAAAGACAGGTTGGCCAAAAAAAGGTCTCAAAGGGCAATTTTTTCATTCCAATACCAATAATTCTTGGTAATTCCCAATAACAACATTCACCTTCGAAACGGAGATATCCATTCCATTTGAAATCTGAGGAATTCGAAGAGATGAATAATAAAATTTTAAAATGGCGCGGTAATGCACAAATATTCAGTAACCAATCAGGGAGCTGATTACATAACGCATAGAATTAAAATTATTTAAATAATCATTCATAATAAAATCATTTTTAAAACAAATGCAAAATTAAATTGTGTTTTAATATTTAACAGCCATAAATAATGTTTAAAACATTAGATTAAATTTATAGATATTAATAAAACCAATTACTTTTTAAGTAAAGTGACGTCATTGATTACATCATCCACAACATTAAATTATATAAAATATTATAAACAAAATTTTTATTTCACATAAAAATGCAAAAGTCAGTTGATTTTTAATATTTAGAAGCCATAAATAATATTTAAAACACGGAATTTATGCATAATAAAACGCATTATTTTTTTTTAATAAAATGACAACAAAGTATCGGTTACCATAAATAACTTATCCAGCAATGGGTTTACCATAAGTTGTATTACTCGCCAAAAAATCGCCAAAATCCGTGCAACCGTCTACCAAAGTAGCACCCTAGTTTCAGCTTTCAAAATAATTTAATTAATTAAGATTTAAATTAATTAAGATTTTAATTTAGTTATTTGTTTTCGTGGTGCTACTTTGGTAGACGGTTGCACGGATTTTGGCGATTTTTTGGCGATTTTCCTTTGGTGAGTAATACAACTTATGGTAAACCCATTACTAGATAATTTATTTATGATAACCGATACTTTGTTGTCATTTTATTTAAAAAATAGTGCGTTTTATTGTGCATAAATCCCGTGTTTAAAATATTATTTATGGCTTTTAAATATTAAAAATCAATTTAATTTTGCATTTTTATTTGAAATAAAAATTTTATTGTTTATCATATTTTATGAAATTTTATGTTGTGGATGATGTAAGCAATGACATCACCTTACTTTAAAAGTAATTCGTTTCAATATGTATAAATTTAATCTAATGTTTTAAACATTATTTATGGCTCTTAAATATTAAAATACAATTTAATTTTGCATTTTTTTAAAAAAAAATGATTTTATTATGTATGAATTTTTAAATAATTTTAATTCTAGCCGTGATGTAATAAGCTCTCTGATTGGTTATAGAATATTTGTGCATTAACGAGCTGTAATCAGCTCCCTGATTGGTTACTGACAATTTGTGCATTTCCGCGCCGTTTTAAAATTTAATTTATATCTTCGAATTCCTTCAAAGATGTCTTCAAAGATGTTATCTAAATTATGATTCTGATTTTTTATTGTGCTACTTATCAATAAACAACAGGTTAAACACTCAAAAAAATGTTAGTACATATTTTTCTTTTATTTTATAATTGTATACTTCAATTTTTGTTAAAAAAATTTAAACACTATTTTCAGAAATTGCTGAGATAATTATTGTCCATATGTTTTAATGTTAATTATATTCTATATAACGTATTTTAAAGTATTTGAATTTAATAATATTCTAATTCTTTTAAATGTTGGTATGATGGTTTTTAATTCGATATTCAATTTCAGTAATATTTTAATCTAATTAAACGTTGGCCCAAAGTTTTTATAGCGGTGTTTTTATTCTGTTCTTTGCTATATGAAAGTAATAATAACCTTACTTTAGTATTTTATACTCATAGTAAATGTATTTATTTACACTTGCCTGCCATCTTAAAAAATGACATTTTCAACAAAAATTAATCCATTACTTTTAAGGATATTTATTTATTTATCTTTTAAGTTTCGAATACTTTACTATGCATAAAAACAGCGTTTTTCAAGATGGCTGACGTTTGTAGAAATCGCGCCAACTATTCGGCCAACGTAAATCGCCAAAAATCCGTGCAACCGTCTACCAAAGTAGCACCGTTCTCGTTTAATAAAATGTGTAATTTCAATTCAAAAATTAGGTTTAAAGAAAGTATTAAAATACGCTTGTACACTGAAGTTTAAGAAATTAAATTTACGATATTTTATTTATAATTGAAGTAACATAAATACAAGTGAAACATACGGTCACAATTTTCAATTATGATATTAAATCCCTAAAGATTCAAAAATATCAAAAGGAAAAAAAAAAAAAAAAAAAAAAAAAAGAACTTACAATTTTCTAATATATGGATTACTTGGAGGGAGTAAAAATCCTATCAGATTCAACTCATAATCCGAGTTTTTTCTTAAGAATTTGATCCTGAAATCATGAAATAATATAAAAGATTAATAATTGAAAGTACGTGAATAAAAATTTTATTTCCAGTCTCACACTATTTTGAAAACGTTGCCACAAGTATTAATACAAGAACATAAAAGAATGCATACGAAAATAGATGTTAAATTAAATAAATAAAAAAAATAAAATGAAAAATTTCAAATAACTTGCTCAAATATATGGTGATGCAGTTTTGAAGCTCGTGTGTAATAGGAAATAATATCTCTACATAATAATAAAAGATAAAAGAAAGTGTCTGCGTGTCTTTTGTACGTGCTGCGCGTAAGCTAATAGACACAGAGCTACGAAATTTGGTACATAGGTGTATCTAGACAAGAGCCAATGCATCTCGAAGCAATTTTTTCAAAATTCGAATCAGAATTTTTTAAATTTTATCTTTTCGATTTTATCGCATCATTTTGAATGGTTTCATTCTTTTAGACGTGTGGTTTTGGCAACAGTTTTGCATTCAATCGTATACTGGACTGCTGACTGTTGAAAATCAGCACTGTTGCCACTTGGAAAAATGAGGGCGATAATTCTGTGGAGTTTTTAAATTTAATGTTTCTCTTGGATACTGGACGTTTGTTAAGAAAAGGCAACGAGAAGTTGATTAATTTATTTATTAGGATAATTATTATTTATAATAAGAGATATTGCTTATTTCATCGTAATTTTGTTATATGTAATATTTTTGGTTTAAATTTGTGATTTTCTGTTTTTGATGAAGTTGTTCTGCAGAGTAAAATTCTGCGCAGTTTTTAAAATTTAACGTTTGCTGTTCCCTTCAGGCATTTTTACGGTACATTTAAAAGCCTGACGAAGGCTGACAGCGTAGCTGCTAATATTAAAATACAGGAAAATGGTCTGAAACACGTTAGGAAATTCAGAATTTAGTCGGATATGGAAGTGATAAAAACTCGTTTCAAATCATTTTTCCTAATTAAATATGAATTGAACAAAGAAACTAGAACTTTAAAAACATATGTGAATAAGTGATATAGCATACATAATATAAAGTAATATAACACACTGAAGGTAATTTAATTATAAAAAAAAAAAGAGGAACCATATTGCAGTTTCAAGACTTGATTAAAGACGCAATTCCCCCCCCCCAAGGTCGTACACTAGCCTTTATAGACGTTGGCCATTACTAACGCTAATGCGGTGGTCACTTGATTATCGACGCATCTAATCGGTGGGCCACAGTTACCTCCTATATCCTATTTATCCCATGCCTTACCCGGATACAAATCCGAGGTTTACCGTACGGCATTCAGAATCACTGACCACATTCCTGTCTGAGAGGTCAATTTTCCACCGTAGAAGACTTCAGAATTGAATTTAGTCAAATGGCGATTAAGTAAAAACAATTATTATTAGTCCAAAGGGTTTCCCTTGAAAAACTATTAATTTCTTTTTGGTATTTTGCGTCGAAAATTTTAAAATGTTGTATCACTTTTCAAATCGGGTCCACCATATATTACCGCCCTGTCTTATACATTTAATAAATTAAATTAAATCAGATCAATAAATTAATCAGTCTTATTTAAATAAACTAAATAATGAAGAATCTGCATAAATGTATGCATATATCGCGCACTGTGATAAAAACGGTACCTAGAATCATCGAAATTTGAATAACGGTAATCTTCCATAGAATATGGGCATGTGAAAGACCTAATTTGAATTTGAAATTTGTTTTATTACAGGTTTCATATTTTGTAACAATTCAAAGAATTTTTGATTAAACAACTAAACGATTTCAAAGCGAGCAATGGCAACACTGTACGAGGAAAAAAAATTATATCGCGAGGCTCTATATCGGAAATTCTAAAGATATGCTCATCTTAAAATTAATTTACGATATTGCTGCTGAACTGAATTTTATAGTTTGGGTACGTAGAACATGATATTTCATAAATAAAGGTAACGCGCAAAAAGTTAAAAAACACTTCCTTAGAGGTAATTTAAAATCCGAAACCTTTCAGAATTTTTAGTCCAAAGGGATTTGAATCTCGAAGGACTATTAGTTTCGTTTTGGCATTTTGCGTCGGACTCATAAATGTCGGTTCACTTTTCAAACTGTTGCCACAAAATGTTAGAGTCCTGCATTATATTTGAAGAAATTAAATAATGAAAAATCTGCATAAATGTATGTATATTTCTCGTATTGTGATAAAACAACGGTACATAGAGTCATCGAATTTTGAATAACGTAATCCTCCAACGAATATGAGCATGTGGAAGACCAAATTTGAAATTTGAAATTTGTTTTATGATCGATTTCCTATTTTTTAAAACTTTGACGAATTTTTGATTAACAAACTCAAGGATTTCAAAGCGAGCAATGGCAACGTTGTGCAGAAAAAACATTTTTATCTCCAGCGCGTGAGTCTCTGTATCGGAAATTCTAAAGATAGGCTCGTTTTAAAACTATTTTGCGATATTGCTGTTGCACTGGATCTTATGGTTTAAGTGCGAGGAACATGATATTTAATAAAGAAAGGTAACACACAAAATGTTAAAAAACGCCCCTTTGGACGTAATTTAAAATCTGAAACATTTCAGATTTTTTTTTTTTTTTTTGTGTGTGTGTGTGTGTGTGTGTGTGTGTGTTTTATTATTAACATTTTGTGTCCTTACATTTTTTATAAATATAAAATTCTTGTCGATTTTTGATAAGTCGATTGAACAGAAAAATCCCAAAATATTTAAAAACCGTTTATCTTTAGAATTTTCTGACATACAATCTCGAGGCACTGGAAATAATTTTTTTTTCCCTGTCACTGCTCGCTTTCAAATCTTTGAGTTTATTAATGAAAAATTCGCTAAAATTTCACAAAAAGTGAAATAGTTAAGGAAATAAATTCGAAATTCAAACTTCGGTCTTCCAGTTGCCCATGTGGAGGATTACGTTATTCGAAATTTGATGGCTCTAGGTACCGTTGTTTTCTCACAGTGCGGGGAAAAAAAGACATACATTCATGTAGATTCTTCATTATTTATTTTTTTAAAATATATTAGAGGACTATAATATTTGGTGGCAACAATTTGACAATTATACGCTGTTTATAACAAGGAGCTTAGAATAGATGGAGTAAACATCACGTGACAATAGTGAAGTCAAGAAGATGTCAGCAACATGATGTCACGATTTATCATAGCCAAGAAATATATTGTTGAATAAAATTAGGCTGAGAGGAAATATTAATGTCCGCAACCTCAGCAAAGTATCTTCAAGCGTAATTTCGTAAAATACCATTTGAAACTTTCTCTAGTATTCTAAGTTTTATCATGTATACATTTGCGTTACAATTACCGTTTCCACGTTTTCATGTATACCTTGACTGTATTAAATTTGAAATCTTGTGATATTTCTTCGTACTGAATTCAAAATGATTTATGTTAAGCATTAAAATTAAAAACGAAGACTTATAAATATAAACGAAGACTTATAAACGAAGACTAATTTCGTAAAATACCATTTGAAACTTTCTCTAGTATTCTAAGTTTTATCATGTATACATTTGCGTTACAATTACCGTTTCCACGTTTTCATGTATACCTTGACTGTATTAAATTTGAAATCTTGTGATTTTTCTTCGTACTGAATTCAAAATGATTTATGTTAAGCATTAAAATTAAAAACGAAGACTTATAAAATGTTCAATAATGAATAGCTAACGTGTAGACATGCTAACTTATAACATGTAGGCACCTATTATATTTTAAACATAACCAGATGTCCGCTATGGCAGAGACCATGATAAGTCGTAACGTCATATCGTGACGTTTAATGGTTTCATTTTCATTGCACGGAACATACGGAGAAGGCTTATTCCATTTATTCTAATAGCTTTGATGTATAGTGAATCAACGAAAAATGCCCCTTCGAGATAATATAACATTCAGGACTAACGTCCCTTTTGATCTAAAAAATTCAATGTTCAGAGAAAAAATAATTCATCATAAAGAAAAACTTTGAAGCATGAATTAAAATTGTAAATTTGTGTCATGGTTGAATGAAGGGAAAGAAATTGCTTCCTCGAAACAAAATGATTTAAGAAAGTGGTGTTTTTTGGGGGGGGGTGAGCACTAGCCATTTTTAGGCTTTCGCCACTACAAATGCCGGAAGCGGTGTTCATTTTATTATGGATGCACCTAATAGGCAGCCACCGTTACCTCCTATGAAGGGACAGCCAATTACATCCATGCCTTCTCCAGAATGCAATCCAAAGCGCAGTAAAGAGTGAAGCTAACCCAAGAGATATCTCAGTATTTGGAACTCACGCTGAACTAACAACTAACGGCAACAATTGAGAGCAGATATTGTCTCCGGTCTTGTATTGCCCCCCCCGGACGCCGATAAATATCTAGTACTTCTCGATATTACTGGAAGGCATACAGTGGCAGGATACGGTTACAATTGCATATGAAATCAATTACAGTACTTATTATGGGGATATAGAGTCCGGACCAAAATGTCGCCAAAACCGTTGCAAGCTTGGCGATATCTCGCCAAATTAGCGGGAGGGTCATTTACTCAATGTTAAATAGACTTACCCTTGCATTCTTATTTTTTCCGCAGAGCATCATCTCTCTAGATTTTCATGTTACATTAAACAGAAAAATACAACAAATTCACATATAATTGGACTAAACCTATCTATATGTGTACAAAAGTCTTAACAATATCTAACTGTGCAAATAACTCGTATGTTTCTTATACAAATACACACTGGAGCAAAAAAAAAAATTCCGGTCACCTAAAAAAAGTGGTGTTTCTTGATGAAACTGACGAAGGGTAGGGGGTAGACAGGGATGAAAAGAAGGATTTAGAACACTATGACTTCACATATAATTTTATAATTTTAGTCTCCACCCCCGCACTGCTGTGCAAGAAACCATATTTTCTTAAAACAGAAGAGACGTTGATAAACTAAATTTTCAGGTACAATTCAAAATGAGACAGAGAAAGACAAAGCGATATCTAGCGTTCTTCCCAATAAGTGCTGGCAGAATTCATGTTTTTCTATTGAATAAGGAATAGGGAAACGATTTTAGCTTCATTTCGGGGAGGCACTGGTTTGGGAGCCTTGCATTTTACATTCTCCGTAGGAGAAAAATGGGAAACGTAATGCTCGAAAGTGCTCCCTTTTCCCGCAGAGATAGATCTGTTGAAATCAGGTGTGTTTTAAAATAATATGTAGGTGATATTCAGGAATAATATGTAGTCCCCTGTGATGAATTAATTACCGAAACAGTTCGTCAAAGTTGTTTCTTGTGAGACTCGTGTTATCGATACTTATAACTTTTTCTTTTTGCTTCTGAATCTCGTTCTTGTGCGATTCAGTTATACCCTTTTCTTTGTTTATTTTCTTCAAAGATTTAGGAAATCTGTTGTCTGTTCAGTGACCGAAACATGTTCCCTTGTTTGTTTTGATAAAAAATCAAGAATTTCCTTCTCCCTTTTCCTACACTGGCTTTTACCAATAATATACAAACAGAATCACTGGTTTTGGGCTAGGGTGGCAAAACTCTGTTGAATGACGTTTGAATTATCGCCATGAAGAAAACCATTACAGAAGAACCATTTGAGAATCAATAACATACTTTATTACAGCAACAGAGGTCCAGAACCGTTACAGATTCATATAGCGTGGGGCTGTCTTGGATGTTTTCGTATGCGAAAATGTGGTCTTGCATGACGGACAAAACATCTGACGCTCTCTTGAAAGATGTCTCGGCAGTTAAGTGCGATTGCGCAATCTGGTCAGACGTTTTTTGCGGTGACCGGCTGTCGATTATGTCGCAAGCGTGCTCATTGGGGAAGAAGTCAGGCACTGGTGACGGCCTTGGGAGGGTTGTCATATTGCGTAAAGCGCGAGTGGACGCGATCACGTTGAAAAAAGACCTTCAGAAACCATGGTATTACCAACTGCTATATCTTAAGCAAGATGTCATCGATGAAACGTTTAGTCAATTAGGGGTTGCGTAGGATATCTAAAAGTGATGGGCTATCGCTTATAAACATTCTTGCAACAGTACCCCCCACGATACCCCCAGGCGTGATGGAAGTATTTCGCTCCGCAATGATTTTGTATGAGCTTGGTCGCCGCCGCACATGGATGGAGTAATTGTTTGGGAAGCGTTGTTGGAAATAAGCCAGTGTAATGTCAGACTATACAAAATAAAAAATGACACTAAATTTTTTCAGGCATTTTTTAAATCAAAATTCTTTTCAAATATACAATGGGGCACCTTTTATAGGTCTTTCAAGTGATCATTTACAAACGTCGTATAAATGAGAAAGAAGTACATTAACAAAATTTTTATTAACGCTATGAAACATTCCAAAAATTTTGATATTATTTACCTACAACTGATATTACACAAGTTTATTACCGATTTAGTGATATTACCGAATTTTACTCACAATTTTATCATTATTTTGTTGCACAATTAATATTATTAATTATTTACTTTCAATTTGTTTAAAATAGTAATCGTGTTCAAAGAAATTTAAAATTAATATTTTAAATAAATATTTAATTAATATCAACATTTTAAACAAATAAACAATGAAAACAATTTTTACTTTCTTGTATGAAGTATTGTAGTCACGAAAAAATCCGGGTATCATATTTGAAAGAAAATATCCATTTTGATGGCTATTAAATGCAATTTAACGACGTTGTTGCTTGACATATGTATGTAAGGTCAGAATAAAGGACTCTTTTCCCCCAAACGAATTATAAAACTGATTTAAAATGGATTCAGAAGAGGGTTTGTTGGCGGTGTCTGTACGTACGTATTTATGTATGTATGTATGTATGCCGCACCATTATATATATACAGTAACAGAGTGTGTTGTTCTTATCTTCCGGTTAAGGTTTTTATGACTTTAGTTAACCTGCATGTTATAGTTGTAGAATTATCAACAATTTAAAAGTTGTTTAATTACGGCTAAGCCTAATATTTTTACCACAGCAGCCGTATTTGTTTACATTTGAAACTTAGCAAAATAGAGGATTTGTCTTCGCAGGAACAAAGTAACGTCTTCTCTTCGTATTGCGAATTAAATTATGCTTAATCCATTCTGGAATTATCATTTAAGTTATTGAATTATCCTATATATTGGCTCAGCATAGCGTCCACAATACATTCAGTCAGTTTCTACGCATTCAGTGTCTTTTTGGCGAGTGAGACCAAAAGTAAACTTTCAGTTTTGTGCACCGAAAAATCTGCCTTCTTGCCCGCTAGCCAAATTGCTTGTTTTAGCGTAGAAACTGTAATTTTAATTAAAACATTTTTTTAAAAATTGCGTTTGGTGTCTTATTTCCTATATCTTTCAATTTTTAATATAGATATTTTGAGTTTTTATGTATTTTTGCCTTGTCGTGTTCCTCTAACCCCAAACCCTTTCTTCTCATTCTTTCGATTCTCGTCACTCGCTCAAGAAGAAAGCAAGTAAAATGAGGACCGGGGAGGGGGAAGTTTTCAGATTTTATATTATGCCCAAAGAGGCTTCTTAACGTTTTGTCTGTTACCTTTATTTATTAAATATCATGTTCTTCGCACTTAAAGTATAAAATTCAATTCAAGAGCAATATCGCAAAATAATTCAAAAAGAGAATAGAATTTTCGACACATAGTCTCGCGCTCTGAAGATAAAAAATATTTTCACTTTTTTTTAATTCCTTGTACGAAGTAAAAAGGAAGTATTGTAATCGCGAAAAGTTTCAGGCAGCATATTTCAACGAAAATATCCATTTTGACTGCTATCGAATGCAATTTAACGATGTTTTTGCGTGATATGTGTACGTAAAGACCGAATAAAAGACTCTTTTCCTCCAAAAAAATTATAAAACTGCCTTAAAATGAATTCTCAAGAGAATTTTTCGTGGCGTCTGTACGAACGTATGTACGTACGTATCTCGCATAACTCAAAAACGAGTAGCCTCAGAATGTTGAAAGTTTCTATATATGACTACTATAACATGTAGATGTGCACCTCGTATTTTGGTTACAATCGGCCACGCCAAACGTATATAAATATATTCATAAATATATCCACTCTGTTACCCGGCTCAGTGATCTCATTTTCTTTACTCTTATATTTTTGTAAATTGTACATTTTTTGCTTTAAAAATGCTTGAGTTATGTTGTTCTTATCTTCCGGTTAAGGTTTTTATGCCTTTCGTAAATCTGTATGCAATATTTTTAGAATTATCAAAAATTTTAAAGTAGTTTAAGTGCCGCTAAGCCTAATAATTTTTTTGATGGTGGTCATTGCTTGTTTACGTTTGAAACAGCAGAATAGTGGATTTGTTGCCAATTTACAGAAACGTAGCTTCGCAACAACAAAGATAACGTCTCATTTATTACTGCGAATTAAATGATGCTTAATCCTTTCTGGAATTTTTTCGAGAAAATAAGTGTTTAAGATTTACTTCGTAATTTTTAATACAGATATTTTGAGTTTTTATGTATTTTTGCCTTGTCACGAAGTGAGAACTGAATTAAATGAGAAATACTCAATCGTCTGTAAAAAACTGTTTCCTTTTTGTTTTGTTCACTTAATTTCTTTTATACATTGTTCTAGCTTTATTATAGTATATAAATAGAACCTATGGCAACGATTTGATAATTCTTTAAATGATATAAATTTTGTGCATTCTGAGTTAACCTGTGTCTGAGTTTAATTCTGAGTTAATAATTCTGAGTAAGTGAACCTAGCGCCAGAGTGTCGCTATGGTAAACAAATAAGAGTGAATTTTAAAGAATGCATTTATTCTATTGTGGTTTATGCGCTGTCGGCGAAGTAGATTTAATTCAATCCAATAAGTTTAAATGAAATGTAAGAAAAAATGCGTATAATTTAATATTCCGTACAAGGAAGACATGTGGTGTACAAATCAGATTTTTTTGCTATAGTGTTGCCATTGCTTGCTTTTAAATCGTCTAGTTTGTTTATGAAAACTACGTTATTCAAAATTGGATGTCTCTAGGTACCGTTGTTTTTTTCACAGCACGAGACACATACACATATTCATGCAGATTCTTCATTATTTAATTTCTTTAAATATAATGCAGGGCTCTTGGTCGCAGCGACTTAAAAATGGAAACCCCGTTTATTGTAAACCAACGTAAAATGCCAAAACGAAATTAATAGCCCTTCTTGGAAAACTGCCCTTTTGGGCTTTCAAAAAGAAAAAAAAATAGAATACAGCAAAATTTAAAATAGACAAAGCGCTTTAAGTAGTTTGCAGTTCAAAATTAGATAAATTTTTTTTGATTTTATAGAAAAGATTGATACATTGTGAAATTTTATCATTTTATCATTGATACATTCTGAAATTTATCAAGATTCGAAGACTACTTACATTCTTTTTGAATTTTATATTGAAACTTTACGCGTGTGAAACCACTGTCACCCATCTTCGAGATAATGGGCTTCCTCTTAATTCCTATCGAAATGCAGGTAGGTTTTTCTACGAAACCAAAGTTGATCTTAAGGTATCCTTGTGTTGTGGTTTCACACCGGCCCTGCTTCTTTTCTATGTTTCAATTTACAATAGTTGTCTACACTGCCATTGTTGAATATTGTCTAATTAGCTAATTTTTTAAAGAGTTTTGCAATTGAAATAATTAATAATAAGTTTAAGGAAATGAACAAAATTAATTTTAGTAAATAAATCTTCATGTTTTATCCTTTCGGGAACAGCATTCATACTTACGGGTCCCCTAGCTGCTGAGCGGTAAAATCGCTGAACACTGGTAGTTCCGACTTAATTATATATTGACTCAGCATAGCGTCCACAATACATTCAGTCAGTTTCTACGCATTCAGTGTCTTTTTGCCGAGTGAGACCAAAAGTAAACTTTCAGTTTTGTGCACCGAAAAATCTGCCTTCTTGCCCGCTAGCCAAATTGCTTGTTTTTGCGTGGAAACTGTAATTTTAATTAAAACATTTTTTTAAAAATTGTTTTAATTGAGTTTGGTGTCTTATTTCCTATATCTTTCAATTTTTAATATACAGGCGAACATGCTACTCCAGGCGAACATGCTAGCTGCATGTACTTTTTCGTGGCTCTCCTCATGTGTAACTTGTACAAGATTCAGGTTTCCTTAGAAAGTTCTCCACCAAATCATCCCTTCCCTTAAGCAGATAACCCTAGTGTGCTTTGCCGTAATCAAGTAAACCGGCGTATAGTTCTTTATCTTCTTCTAAATCGTGAAAACATTTCAATTGGCTTTCAAAAATGTAACTAGAAGTTATTAATTTGCAATAGATACCCTAATCAGTTTTTCTCATTTGTGTGATTATTTGTTCATTTTAAATTACATAATAATACAGTCATATAAAACAATTCAACGGTAAATAATTTTATTCCTCTTTGTTACGGAAAGCGAGTACCTGTGATATGCCTCTTGGTTTGTTTACTTAGCGCAATGCTTCAAAACACATCATAACTATCTACCTAAGGAGGAGAGAAAGAATCTTTTACGCGGGACTTTCTAAAAGAAACTGCCCCTCATTTAATTTACACAACAGCAAAGCCGTAAAAACATCGGTACAGCCAGCCAGTCCATTTGCTAGGACTTGAATTTGGGTAGAACTAAAAGAGTTTAGTGGTCTTATCCATTCGACTACTGATGGACCAAAGTTTAATTTTCTTTTTAAATTATAATTAGTTTTGATAAAACAATGTACTTATTTTCGTTCATTGTCTTACACGGTAGTACTTACAGCTAGAAGCTTATAAAATAGAGAGCTAACAAAGATATGCTAGTTGTTAGAAATATGACTAATACGAGAAAAATTAATATCTCACCCACAGATTTTTAAAAAATATAATTTTTCATGTATTATCTTTTCATACATGCATTTGGCATCATCAGTTTTAAAAAATACGTCGTTTGTTTAACGCTTAGATTTTACATGTAAATATGTTAACCCAAATACGTTTATAAATTAAAATTTTTTCTCGATAGCTGCTTTTTTAGTCAAAAGGGGCAATTTTCCCAGAAAGACTATTATTTTGGCATTTTGCGTTGAAATGTCGGTTCACTTTTCAAATTTTTGCCATCAAATGCAAGAACCCTGTATTGTATTTAAGTAAATTAAATAATGAAGAACCTGCATAAATGTATGTATGTTTCTCGTATTGTCATAAAACAACGGTACCTAGAGCCATCAAATTTTGAATAACATAATCCTCCACCCGAATCTGGGCATCTGGAAGCCCAGATTTGGAATTAGAATTTTTTTTTTTATTATTATCTATTCCGTATTTTGTAAAACTTTAACGAATTTTTGATTAACAAACTCAGCGATTTCAAAGCGAGCAATAGCAACACTATACGGGGGGGGGGGGGTGGATTATCTTCAGCGCGAGAGTGCGTATCGGAAATTTTGAAGATATGGTCATTTAAAAATTATTTAGCGATATTTTTATTTTATTTAAATGCCAAGAACTTGACACTTAATAAATAAAGGTAACACACAAAATGTTAAAAAAAAAAAAAAAACGTGTGTGATGTAAAATCTGAAAGCTTTCAGATTTCCTTGGTTTTTCCCCTTGCTGTTGTAATATATAATGGGCATATTTTTCTCTCTTTCTGAAAGAAACAAAAGTAGGAAATATTAGTTAGTTTTCTGGATTTTCTTCAATTATCAGTTACTAACTGTAAAACTCTAGGATAATAAATGTAACGGAATACAATTTTCTCTGAGTTTTGGAATAATTATTTCATGAATTATACCTACATGTTCTCAACATTTTTTTAGAAAGAATTTACATCACTCTCAGCTTTCTAAGTTTTACGTTTTTTAAAATTTTACTACATAATTTTTTAATAAACTCACTATTTTTTATACCATTTCTTTTTCAAACCGTTATTTCTGTTTTCTGATTTAATGGAATGCTTATTCTAATTATCGCCTCATTATTTAAAGAATTATTCTTTAAATTTTAAATTTTTAATAATTTAAGATATGTTGTTCGTAATTAAATAATTGCTCTTCATGAATTCATATGAATCAGATATTTAACTATTATCATTTCTCTAGCAGAGGAAATAGTAGTTAAGAAAACATAATTAATGGTAAATTAATTCTGTTTTCTTACTTTGGAAAAAAGGGATGTATGGCGTTAATGTATGGTAAATATACTATGAAAAATCCATTAATACATTCATAAAATAATTTTCCCATATTTGTGCATATTCTCAACTAAGATTAGAATTTTTTTTATACACGTAATTGAAATAGGCATCGCATTGATTGAGTCGTTGCCATTATTCGTAAATGAAATTACATGGAATATAATTTTTCGAAAATAGAAAATAATTTTTGTTTTTTAAATTAATAGGTATCTCATTATTAAGTTGAGTCCTTGTGATTATTCATGAATGAAATTACATGAAATCGAATTTTTCGGATACAGAAAATAATTTATGTTATTCAATTCAAATTTGTTTAAGCTTTTTCAGACTCAAATAATACGTGAATTTTTTCACGGATATAACTCTGATTTAAACATAAAATATAGAAGGAAAAAAAAAAAATTTAAAAGACCACAAAAAAAGAAATCTGAAATGTTTCAGATTTTAAATTACGTCCAAAGGGGCGTTTTTTAACATTTTGTGTGTTACCTTTCTTTATTAAATATCATGTTCCTCGCACTTAAACCATAAGATCCAGTGCAACAGCAATATCGCAAAATAGTTTTAAAACGAGCATATCTTTAGAATTTCCGGTACAGAGACTCACGCGCTGGAGATAAAAATGTTTTTTCTGCACAACGTTGCCATTGCTCGCTTTGAAATCCTTGAGTTTGTTAATCAAAAATTCGTCAAAGTTTTAAAAAATAGGAAATCGATCATAAAACAAATTTCAAATTTCAAATTTGGTCTTCCACATGCTCATATTCGTTGGAGGATTACGTTATTCAAAATTCGATGACTCTATGTACCGTTGTTTTATCACAATACGAGAAATATACATACATTTATGCAGATTTTTCATTATTTAATTTCTTCAAATATAATGCAGGACTCTAACATTTTGTGGCAACAGTTTGAAAAGTGAACCGACATTTATGAGTCTGACGCAAAATGCCAAAACGAAACTAATAGTCCTTCGGGATTCAAATCCCTTTGGACTAAAAAAAAAAAAGAAAAAAAAAAAAAAAAAGAAAAGTGCATTTTTTTCAGATTACCTTTCACCTCTAATTCTCAAACAAGAAATGACGTTTCATTTACACGCGTGGCTTAATCCTGTGGAACCCATTTTCCCCAAGAGTCAAAAAACGGTACCGAAAAATTACCAAGCTTTTCGCGGAAACGCATCCCCTGTTCTGCCTCGGAGCGAAGGGCTCTCTCTCTGTTCGAGTTTAAAGGGAGAAAAATCCGGTTTGAGGCAGTCTCCTTGGATCCGCAACAGGTAGGCAAGTAAAAAAGCGCTGACCTTCACTAACTGAGAAGCGCATATTTCTACCGAAGTTGCAGGTAGCATCTCATTGGATAGTAACCTGCTCGACCACCTACAGCCCGCCAATGGGAGCCAGACGACTAACACGGTGAGAACAGGAAACATCGCACTGCTGAAGCGGACACGTCTTCCTTACTATCGCCATATTGGTTATTAGTATTGAATGTTCGATCTGCGCATTTCAGGACGAAGGTGTTTGTGATTACATTTACTGCTCTATGGATTGTGTTGTTGAATTTCAGACTGTGTGACACAGCTATCGGCCATCAACGATGACTACCCCTATATGCAGGTGCCGCGTGTTGTATCTTGGATCGGCTGTCCCGCACATCACTAAGGATGGATTACAAGGGATTCAAGAGCCGCTGCGGGATTTGTATCCGGAACAGGGTTCGTTTTCAGCTAAAGGTATCGATTCCTGGTTGAGCGTGTGGAGTAATGGCATCCTGCTAGAGAATGTGGACGAATCTATGAGACAGGTGACACGGTTTTTTAACATCGAGACTTTACATTATTGTGCCGCTATTAGGTATGTGGTGGTGCCGGGAAATAATGGGGAAAGAGTAGAAAAATTTTTGCCATTAGACAGCCCGTTTGCTAGGTATGCGGATCCCAGTCATCCTCCTTTATTTGCTTGCATTCTTAGACGCACTACAGGAATTAAAGTTCTAGAATGTCATGCATTTATATGCAAAAAAGAAGCTGCTGCCAATGCTCTTGTTCGCTGCTGTTTTCATTCTTACGCAGACAGCATGCAAGCTAAACAGCTGGATGAAAATCCCTATTATATGGAAAATAGACGGTCCCAGTCGTTATCTGGTTTAAATACTTTGGAAAAAATGGATGTATGGCGTTCTAAAGGTGAAGGATCAGCCCTTACGAGTTCATCCAATAACATTTCAAAGAATACAGGGAACGGTATTAAACCAGCTCCTCCTCCAAGAAACAATGTTGCCAACCAAGATGATGATAACTACAAAATCTGGACAGGTATAGCTCCGACGGAAAGAGAACTGCTGTACGTGGATGCTACGGGTACAATGCGCAGTTTGAAATCTGCGAGTGGAACTTTACGATCAGCCCAAGCTAAAATCCGTCAAATAGCTGGAGGAATACCACGACCACCACCTCCTCCTTCTCCTAGCCTCTTTAATGGAAAAGAGCATAAGAGCAACAAAGCTAACAAACCTTCTAAATCTAAAAGCAAGAAGAAGCAAAAAGAACAACAGCAAGTATTTATGAATGGGACGGGGCGAATGGTGAACGGAATGAGACCAGTTTCGGTGATGGGACATTACGGATCTATTCCTCAGCCACCCCCTCAGGTACCATATCGCAATTCTGGATTTTACACAGAGCGTCGGATACATAAAAATGGTCGTCTTCCTATACCAGGGCATGAAGAGCCAATTTACATATCTACACGTCCCCTGAGTCCAGTGTCAACATACCAGCCTGCAGCTTTTCCGTATGAGCAGTACTTTATGCAATATGGAACTGCCCCCAGGAATATGCCGTTTAGAGATGGCCCCGTGAGAGGTCGACCTTCTAACCAAGCTTTGCAACAACATTATTATCAGCCTCAAACATTTCACTCGCCTTCACCACCCGAAAAAACGTATGTGGTGGACGCAGCAGACTTAGCAAACGATAAAGATGAGTCTGGAGAGTACAAAGATCCGGATGGCTCACCTTTCAATACAGGTATTTACAAAAAGAAAGGACATTTGAATGAAAGAGCTTTCTCTTATTCTATAAGACAAGAACATCGCTCACGATCGAACAGTCTAGCCAGCCTTCAGTTCTTCGCCAACAATGACTCTATCAACAATGAGGGGGATGGTCAAGAGCGATCGCGAGATGAAGATCGAAAAGAGAGGGAGCTCGCTCAGTTGGTCAGTGGTTTGGACTTGAAGGACAATGGCATGCCGGGGTCAACTTCCAGTCGTAGGGCGGAGTCGAACTTCATTAAGAAAAAATCTACTGCTTATCAGAGGTGAAGATAAAACAGGTAAGAAAAATTTTATTAAATTTAATGATTGATTTTTTTAGCATTAATTTAAATCTCTGCCATTATGCTTAACTCTTAATGAAATGTCATTAGGTTGTAAAAAATTATTCTTAATATACACTATATTAATATTTTTAATGCTTCATATGTAGCATTTCTTTCTACAGTCTGTATTTGAACCTATCCTAAAAAAGTAATATTAAGAGGTCATAAACCTTTGGAGATTAATAAAGGCAATAAATAAAGATTTTGTAGGGGAAAGATTATTGCATAACTGAAGTTAAATGTTTAAATTTCAGGCAGCACTGAATTTAAGTAAATATTACCACTTATGTAAGTTATGTTACATTTATCCAAATACTTTTATGATTAAGTTAAAATACTTTGAATTTTTATCAACTTTATCTACAAAAAGTAATATATATTTTTTTAAAGTCAATTCCTACTTAAGTCAACAAAGAAAAAATTTTTAAAATACAAAAAATAAATAAATAAATAAAAAAAAAATTTTAATATGTGAAAAAACTGTATTACCATCAAGTGTCATCCACTACAAGTTTAAAAAAATGTATTTGAACTTGAGTGGATGAATAAAAAGTATTTTATTAACGATTGCAAATTAGTTAATTAATAATTAATTAAATAAAAAAGTGAGTTCCTACTTAAGTCAACAAATAAATAAATAAATAAATAAACTAAAAATTTTAAACTAAAAACTTTTTAAACTAAAAATTTCAAAAACATTTACTATGTGAAAAAACTGTATTAACATCAAGTGTCAGCCAGCCACTACGAGGTTAAAAAAAAGTATTTGAACTTGAGTGGATGAATAAAAAATACTTTATTAACGATTGAAAATTTGAACAAGATATAGGGAAAGTGTGAGCTAAGAGTAGGAATTTATAAAAGAATGTTTGTGAAAACTAAAAATAGGAAATTTTATATCCCATTGTCTTGACACCTGCTGAATTGCATATTTAAAATAACTGATTAATAAAAGACATAAAGCTATTGTATGCGTGATATGTAATTGGATATATAAATATTCATATTTTAACAAAAAAATTATTTCAGTTTATTTTATTTCTGCTATTATTATTTTTAATATCTGAATAGTATATTTTAATTCTTACTGGCCAGATGAAAATTTAATCTTTCGAAATGTCTGATGGCTATTTAAATTGCAATTTATTAAACGTTTAAAATTATAACAAAGGCAAAAAATTTTATTTTAAAGCATGTGCAGATAATAGAATGCCCTTATTTCTCTAAAATTAGAGACATTATGATGTTTTGTTTAGTTTGAAAATATTTCTGAAAGGTCGTCTGCATTAAAAACTCGTCAGATCTGCAACATGTTCAAATTGTGGGGTTTTTAAATGAGAATATTTATTTGCGAATATCTACACAGAGGATACCTATATACAATTATAAAATTCAGAAGCATTTAAAACATTTCTTTTTTCAATAATCTAAATTTTCAGCATATTTTTGGAGAAAAAAATGTAGAGATTATTTAAACACAAAATATAGATATTTTAATGTAATAGAAATGAAATGAGTTGTCACGAAAGAATCCATTACTTCATTTGAAAAAAAAAATAATAATAAATTGTTTTATTTTAACTCATCACTCTCAAATGTGTTTGAATAATTATTTCAATCAATGTTGTACAGTTGTAATGTTTTGCAGTTGAGCTGTCCTGCTTCCATACTGCAAATATTACATCGATAATTTTACAACATTCGACTCAGTTTTAAAAGAAAACAAACCAATATTGTTAAAAATTCTTTAAAGGAACGAATTCGAAGAAATGAATTAAACTCCATTTAGTCCTATAACATTTATTCAGTCTAATACACTACCGTAGAGCCTCAAAATTAGTGCTGCGAATTGTTATAGATTGATTAGATTTCCTGTCTTATAATATTTCACTGCTCTAAACTGAATTAAATGCTATACTTGGTAGAAAAGACATTAAAATAATTTGTTTAAAAGCATAATAATTCCATAGCAACCGATTTTTTTCATCTAAATATTATTAAAAATGTGTATTTTCGAGAAATGCATTGTTTTGTAAGAGATGAAAACATGCCATAACTAACAGAGTCTAAAAAGAGATTTATTACAAAATTCAAAAACAAATGTTAATAATTTCTGTTTCTGTAAAAGATTTTCAAATTATGATTCTTTATGAGGTTTCTCATTTTTCATTGAGAATGAAAATAAAATTCATCTATAATAGCCACAAAAGTTTGAAAGGAGGATTAGACATAAAGTATTAAATTCTGTGATGATTTTTTTTTTTCACCTTGACATCAAATTTTTAAGATTTTGCAGAAGCTATAGCTAATTTTTTTTAATATTTAAAGCGAATAAAATATTTTTATTTCGTATATTTTTAACGTCCCAGGCGTTTAAATATTTATGTCTCATTTTGATATATCATCGTTTTAATGTTTACACGTTAGTGTTAATTGTAAGGAATTATCAAATTCCCCATATGCAGTCTAGTAGTATAAGTACTACATATCCAGCTAGTAAATGGAAGTTTCGGGTTCGAGTCCCAACGAAAGTACAGTTGATTTTTCTCGCTTTTCCAGTTCCGAAAAGACTAAAAGTTTACAGTGACGTCAAAGTTAAAATGTGGTGAATGATAAATCTCCATCACTTGAATCTAATCAATTGAGCCTCATACTACTCACCTTTTAAATGGAAGAGAATATAAGGAATTACTGTATTTCTCCATGCGTAATCTTGTAGTAGAAATGATTAACCAGTCCAACTTACCCTTCAAAAATCCGTCATTCGAAATCTAGTGGAGGAAAGAAAAATTGATTTTTCATGTTTCATGCTCTGAATTTAATGATTTTGAATAATTTATTGATTTGTGAATTGTTGTGTAATTTAATGATTTGTGCAGAATTAAGTCTTGTGATATTGTATAGATATTGAGATAAAGTGTAAATACTATATCAAATATATTTATTATTCATTTGATACACATAAATTCATCGATAAATTATCATCTAATCAACACCCATACTAATCATCATTTTCTAAGTGATTTTGTCTCTTACGAAATTTAATTTGCTCAAACCAATTGGTATTTTACTAAGGTATAAATCATTTAGTTAATCTAAATCTTCTTAGATGTATAACTTGTTAGCAAATGTTTTATATAAAAGTATTATAATATTTGTAAATCATTCTGATTCAAATGGTATGTCATCCACATTTAAAATTATTATAAATAGTATTCCTTTTTGTTTGACATATATCAAGATTTACTGAAAGTAAACAAGAATTTTAGTTCAAAATATTATACAATGTTGCAATTTCTGAGTCAAAGCTAAAAAGTATGAAAAGCACCGCAGAATTCTCTTAAACCAAATTTGGGCAAAAGTTATGCATTTGAGATTTTACTGTTTCTTAGCGACAGTAAATAAACACAATAGGAGAGCAAACAGAGTTAGGAGAGAAATACTACTATTTCTTTCAGAATCTGTTTTTAGCTTTAAATTCTGTTCTTTCTTATCTGTAGGAAGAAAGCATATTGATGCTGTTCAGATACTTTAGAGGAAGGAAGGGATATATGTCCTTCTGTTGTAATTTTCTAGTTTTAAACGGTTGTCGAAAGCTTAGAATAAAAGTTTACTGTAATAACTGCAACTTAAATTTTATCTCAGGTGAAGGTAAATAAATTTGCAGATAATAACGAATCAGCTGATGAAGATTTAAAAATATTTTTGTAATATCCCTTCTGTTATTAAGACACAATAACACGCCGAATAAATACTAATTCAGAAAACAAACAACAAAAATCAGCGTTATATTTACAAAATTTTTCACAGGACTAGTTTCGATGGTTTTACCGAACCACCATCCTCAGCCGCAAAACCGCAAATACATTTGCTAGTCCTGTGAAAACTTTTGTAAATATAACGCTGATTTTCGTTGTTTGTCTTCTGAATTGGTATCCCTTCTGTTGCTTCCATAATTAAGAAATAAACTTCCGAACCATGAACTTTTACATATTATTAGTAAATTTCATTTGGTCAGGGGGAAAAAGTAAAAAATCTGAAAGCATTCGGATTTTATATTACGCCCAAAGAGACGTTTTGCTAAAGTTTTGTGTGTTACCTTTATTTATTAAATATCATGTTCTTTGCCCTTAAACCATAAAATTCATTTCAAGAGCAATATCCCAAAATATTTAAAAGGAGAATATCTTTAGAATTTCCGATACAGTCTCGAGTGCTAGAGATCAAAAAGTCCCTCCCCTCCATACTGTGATGCGATTGCTCGCTTTGAAATCGTTGAGTTTGTAAGGTATATTTTAATTTTATAACAGTAATTTTAATTTCAAAGTGCTTTCCTATCAAGTCTTGTTTCCATTTACAGCTTCCTACCAGAATGAATTTTTAGAATCGCGTGGAATGCAAAGGAGTTAGAAGCAGTACTTAAGGAAGCTTCAACTTCGTAAGAGAGAGAGCTAGAAATCCTGAGAAGCACGTGTTTGCCTTCGGTCCAAGTCTCTTGAAGTTGTTACGCTCGGTCGTAATATTACGTGACTTTTGATGTTTGCCGGCTAGTTTAAATTAAGGGCCAACTACGTTAGATATTTGTGTTAGCTTATGACTAAGTCTCTTAGTTAGTTATAGTTTAGTTTTTATTTCTGAGTTTAAGCCAGAGTGGAGGCTTTGTTGTAAGCCCGAGGAAAGGGCCAAATGTTAATCTTATTTTGAGGGCAATAAAGCGTAGTTAACCCTTCTTGAGTATATATCTTTAGATATTTGAACTCAGCGATAAGCCGCTAACTACTTCACTAAGTTCCTCGACGTTTACTTTAGCCAAAAACAGTGGGGAACAGTACAGGTTTTTAACCAAAAATTCGTTAAATTTTTCAAAAAATATGAAATAGATGATAAAACAAATTCCAAATTTGGGCTTCCAGATGCCCATATTCGAGTGGAGGATTACGTTATTCAAAATCTGATGTCTCTAGGCACCATCGTTTTTCACAGTGCAAGAAACATACAGTGGATGGACAAAAATATGGAAACACCTTGTGAAATGCATGTTTGAAAAGAAAGATTGATTTTAATGAAATATGTAGGTGGCGCTGGCGTTTTTGACTACTGACGCCACCTATACAACTTCGTAAATGTGCTAAACAGTTCAGTTGTTGTCGGAGTACTGTTATGTGAGGTTGTCATTGCATTATGTCAGAGTTAACAGACTTCGAACGTGGGCAAATTGTTGGAGCACGTATGGTAGGTGCTTCCGTAAGCAAGGTAGCCGAGGTGTTTAATGTTAAGACCACAGCTGCAAATGTTACTGCTGAAATGAATGTTGTGTTACCGAACCCTGTGAGTACCAAAACAATTAGAAGGGAGCTTCATAAACAGGGAATTGCTGGCCGTGCTGCAATTGAGAAGCCACTCATCAGTGATGCTAATGCCCGTAACAGGAAAAGGTGGTGTTTAAGTCATAAAGCCTGGACTATAGAGCAGTGGAAGCGAGTAATATGGTCTGACGAGTCTTCTTTCACATTGTTTCCCACTTCTGGCCGAGTTTACGTCTGGAGAACGCCATCTCAAGTATATAATACAGACTGCTTGTTGCCAAGAGTGAAACATGGCGGGGGTTCTGTTATGGTTTGGGCAGCCATATCGTGGTTTTCTGCTAGCCCCATGATAACTGTGTGAGGGTACATGACTGCCAAGACTTATGTGAACATTTTGGCCGATCAAGTTCATCCCATGGTACAAACTTTGTTCTCCGATGGTGATGGTGTCTTCCAAGATGACAAAGCCCCTGTTCACAAAGCTCACATTGCCCAGGACTGGTTTTCTGAGCACGAGGATGAGTTGTCACATCTTCCCTGTCCACCACAGTCACCAGACCTGAATATTATCGAACCTTTGTGGTCTACATTGGAACGGAAAGTGCGTTCTCGTTATCCACCGCCAACATCGTTATCTGAACTTGCCACCGTTTTGCAGGAAGAATGGTATAATATTCCCTTGGCAAACATACAGGAACTGTATTTATCCATTCCGAGAAGACTGCAAGCTGTTTTGGGTGCCAACGGGTTTCCTAAACCATATTAAGCAAAGAAACATGTTTTTTTAAAGGTGTTTCCATATTTTTGTCCAACCCCTGTACATGCATTCATACAGATTCTTCATTATTTAATTTTTTTAAATATAATGCAGGGCTCTAATATTTGGTGGCAATAACAACAAATGCCAAAATGAAATTAATAGCCCTTATGGGTAAATTGCCCCTTTGGGCTAATAAAAATCTAACGTTACTGTAAAAGCTTTATGTTAAGATATGATGAGATATCATCTCATCCTGTATTTCCTCATACCTTAAATTTCATCATATCATACTCAGATTTTTTTTTAAATTCAACCTTAATTACATTATTGGAAATGGTAATCTTTTTCATTTCTATAACATGATTTTGCAAATGACTGAAAGTGAAACAAACAGGAATTTTTCTCATCCTCGTGAACTTTATTGAAGTGTCTCGAGCTTCAAACACAAATCATTATCTTATGAAAGAGAAAACGTATTGCTGCTATAATAGGAACCTATCATGACTTCCAACGTCGCCAACTGTTAGAGCCAACGTGACTGCTCTGCTAACACAATAATGAGTAAGCTACTATCCCACGAGCCTTTTTGGAGAGAATCCACAATCGGCCCACGGTCCTTTTTTTACCCATTTAGACCGGAAACCTATTGAGGTAACAATGGGTCATCTGACCTGAACTGAGCATCACCAAAATCGCTTAGTAGCTTTCGGGATTGAGTGGCACATTTACTTCGATTTTTTTTTCTTTGCTTATTTTATATTATTATTGATTGCAAAACTCAGCAATAGGGCTGGCGGACAAAAAAAAAAAAAAAAACAGTTTCCTCAAACTAATACATAGGTGGTTTTAAAAAAAATATGAAAAAACGCCTTCTATTATGTTCCTCTTAACGGTAATTAATGCGCCAAAAATAATAGATTTCAAGAATAAAAATTTTTCGGGTATAGTTTTAGTGTAAGTTACTTACACTGGAAACGCAAATTTCTGTTGTTAATCATTTTGCAAGGTCATAATTGTTCCCATTTTTAGCCCACAGGGGCAATTTGCAATAAATGCTATTAACTTTGTTTTGGCATTCTGCGTTGATTCACTATAAACGGTAAATCGCTTTCCAAATCGTTGCCACCAAATATTATCTCCCTATATTATATTTAAAAAAAATAAATAATGAATAATCTGCATAAGTGTATGTATTTTTCTCGCATTGTGATAAAACAACGGTTCCTAGAGCCATCCAATTTTGAATAACGTACGTCTCCACCCGAATATGAGCATCTGGAAGCCCAAATTTGGAATTTGTTTTATAATCTTTTTTATATTTTGTAAAGCATTTATGAGTTTTTGATTAAGAAACTCGACGATTTCAAAGCGAGCAATGGCAACAGTGTACGGGGGGGGGATTATCTCCAGTGCGCGAAATTGTGTATCGGAAATTCTAAAGATACTCTCCTTTTAAAACTATTTTGCGATATTGCTGTTGAACTGAATTTTATGGTTTAAATGCGAAGAACATGATATTTAATAAATAAAGATAACATACAAAACGTTAAAAAAACGCCCCTTTGGAGAAATGAAACATATGAAAGCATTTCACAATTTTTTTTTAAACTTTAAAATCCATCTGTTCGCTTTAGAAGTCAGTTGGTACTAGAGGAACACGGTTAATACAGTAACGGTTAATACAGTAAAACGGTTAAAACAGTAAATTTTAGGATAAATTAGAGATTTTCAGTTTCTAATGAACCATTGAGCTTTAGTTATTGTTATCAATGTTTTCTGTACATTCTGTAGGAAAATTAATTTTTTGTAAATACCGTGTGTATTAGAAATAACCATTTCTAGAAGTAAGAGAAAGGAGATAAATTTGTTTCCTTAGAAAAATTATCATAAAAATGCATCAAAATGAGCAAACTCATGCTGTTCATTATGAGTATTGCATTTAATGAAGTAGTAATATCCAAACTATTAAGAGTTTTTAATGTTTTAACGGTCACTGATATTTATATCTTAAAAGAAATTTGTATTTTGAAATCAAACTAAAATAAATAAGCTTGTAATAAACTTAAAGTATCTAAAGTTAAAAGTAAATTTAAGTCAAAGCAAGGTAGTTCCTCCACAATATTAATAATTGCATCCTTGCATAAGAAGTTTAACACAGTGTATAAATAATTCAAAATTAAAAAAAGGATCATAGTAGTACAACCTCGAAAACTAAAATGCCAAAGGGAAAACTGTACAAGAAATAAAAATATAAAAGTTAATCTCCTTTTACAAAAACTCCAATTCAGAACTCATCAGGGGAAAATGAATTAAAGCTTCAGAAAAGTTGATTAATATGCTTGGAAAACGTGTTTCGTTTTCCCGGTTCGTTTGAGACCAAAAACAGAAAAAGTGAATCTCAAATGTACCAAGATTTTCCCTACACACTTTCGAAACACTTGCAAAACAGAATAAAACATAACATTGCTTCAAATTGACTGCACACACACACAAATAAAAACAAACTAACAAAACATAAAACTTTACGTTATATAAAATGACAATTCAAAAAAAACCCAAAGTGGTCTAAAAACATTATATGCAAATTCAAAATCAATTATAAATATAGATCGCAGTACAAATATGCTTTAAACCAAATAGTCATTTAAACAATATTCTAAAAATGGGCGGTTCCCGATTATGCTTAACTAAACTTTTAAATCCGAGAAAACGAAAACATTTCATAGAGATAGCCTTAAATAATAAAATCAAAGCTGAGGCTACTTCGGCAAAAACTGAAAAACTATGAAAAGTGAAACTCAGAACTAAAAAACTAAGTTTTGGCAAACTTACTGAAATCATATGACGATCTTCAAAGGAAAATTTACTTAACTCTTCAAATTAATAAACTGTGTTTCTTGTAGAATTCATAGTAGCTCTGGAGAAGAAGAAAATGGTAGTTCTTGGAAGAAGTATGCGATAGGGTTCAAAGTGTCCAAAAGCAGAACTAAGTATTTAAACATGTGTTTAAAAAAATCCTATTCTGTTAAACTTTATGTGCGGGGGTGTCAAGCGTGGGTGGAGTTGTAAAAATTATTACCATGGGGAAAGGTGATGGCGGCGTTAGTAATAATATATATTTAACTTTAAAAAATGACTTTCAAAATGGCGGCGTTAATAATAATATATATTTAACTAATCGCTACGTGCCCAGCCTACTTCTGGCTTTTAAATGTACTGTAAAAATGCCCAAAGGGAATAGCAAATATTAAATTTAAAACCTGCAAAGAAGTTTACTCTGCAGAACAACTTTATCAAAAAAAAAAAATCAATAAAAATGTTTTACATAATAAAAAAACTTACAATGAAATATGCAATAACCCTTAATACAAATATTAATTGCCCTAATAAATAAATTAACCAACTTTTCGTTGTAAAATCTTAAGAATTCAAATGGTATAAAAGGAAGAACTGTGTTTCCTAAGAAAATCATGCAAAATTTTTTGTATAATTAAAATTATATATAATTAAAACATAATATAAAAAATTACAATGAAATAACCAATAAATCTCATATTTTCAAGAGAAAACAGTCAGCAGTAGAGTATTCAAAGCAATGAATGAAAAACTGCTGCCAAAACTACATTTCTAAAAGAATGAAACAATCATCAGAAAGCAATAACCAATCAAAATTGTGCACTGTGGATGACATAATTCAAAATATACAAACCTCTTTGCCAGTAGCTAATAAAAAGAGAGAGGGAGGAAAGGAAATTCTTTCTGTTGGCGTCTTGCGAGACACATGCGCGTCGGAATAAGAACATTGCGATGTGCGTGTCTAAAAATAAGCAAAAAAGAAAATAAGCAGCATTTTATCTCATATTTTCAACAGTCAGCAGTCCAGTATACAAAGCATTGAATGAAAAACTATTGCCAAAACCACATTTCTGAAAGAATGAAACTATTCAAAATGATGTGATTTCATAAAAAAGATAAAATTTAAAAAAAATCTGATTCGAATTTTGAAAAAAAAAATTCGCTACGTGGTGTACTGGCTGTTGTCTAGATGCACCTATGTACCAAATTTCGTAGCCCTGGGTTTATTAGCTTATGCGCAGCACGAACGAAAGACACACGCACAGGCAGATACTTTCTTTTATTATATGTAGAGATAAACGAAAACAAATCATTTCATGTTTGTTAAACAGTTTGAGCATTTTCTTAATTGATAGATCTTTTTTTTTTCTTAATTGATAGAATTTTTATGAATTCTGTTCACTCAGGTGGCATATAGCTTTATACTCGTAGTACCTTTCAGTGAATAAACATAAAATTTAGTTAAATAAACTTCATAATCTTACATATAATCATTAAACAATCACTAGTGTTCCAAACTCCATTGACAGCGTATTTGTTTTGATGTCCTTAAAAAGCCTTTTTTGCCTTTATCAGTCAATGATTTACTCAGTTTGAGAACAACTCAAAATCGTAAAACCACTTTTATCAATTTAGAAAACGTTGATCTTCCTACTTCCGTGTTTCTCGTTAACTAAATTGCTTTCTTCTCTTGTCTACATACAAGGAACAAGAGAGATTTATTTATTTTTTTTTAACAATCTGCGAATGGTTTCCGAAACTTCTTATCAGAAATACAATATTTTTATTTATGTTTTCATTGATCATTTCTTTTATTTGAGTTAGCTTATCTTAAAAGGAAGCGAATCCTATTTTTGATTCTTTTCTTTCGCAAAGAAAGAGTATAATTTCCTTCGCCTATTTGAAACCCCGTTTTTATTTACTGTACTGAGAATTAAGTACATGCCTCAAATTTCCATTTCTATAGTTTGTTTTCATGTAAGGCTTGCGCTACATTGTTTGGCCATATGCCCCTAATATAACTTATAATTTTGATAGTTCCTTTAACAGTTCCTAGTTCCTTCCGAAACATTTCCAATGTACTGAAAACTTTCTATATGGTATTGTGACCACTTGGTGCTGTTATTCCATCAATAATATCTCTGTTCAGTTGCATTACAACTATTCTTTTCACACGAGTTACGATAATCTAAGATTGCTCAAAGGTTATTAGTATATGGAATTAGTTGTCAGCAAGCTTCACTTGAAAGCTTGTTGAGCTCTTAAGTGAGATTGTTGAGCTCTTAAGTGAGATTGTTGAGCTCTTAAGTGAGATTGTTGAGCTCTTAAGTGAGATTAAGTGAGATATGTGTTAGTATTTATGAGAGTTAGTTAAATTTTCTTTCAAAGTAGGAGTTTTGTAGAACAGTTAAATTATACAGGATAATCAATTTCTAATAAATTTGTGCTTAAGCCTTCAGTTCCTAAAAAAAACCATAAATTTTTATTAAGTTTTAAAATTTTGTTTAAAGAGTAAACAATTTGTTCAATGTTTTAGTTATTACTGCCTGTTTATTTAGAGAAATTTTGGTTAATTCCTGCGATAATTTGATAAAAGTAACTAATAAAAGGATTGTCAAAAAGGTTAAAGGTTTATAGGTAAGTTTACAAAGCAGAATTAAGAACCTGATCTTATAACAAAGAGTTGTAGTTTTCATTTAAGATTTTCAGTGTAAACATTATGTAATTTTCCAAATTATTCAAATATACTTTTATGAGCACTTAACATAGGATTTTTCGAAAAGATGGTTGTAAACTTTATTTATTTAAATGTTGATTCTACACATGTAGTCCTAATAAAAGTTTTCTAAGAAATAAGCTATAAAATTGAAATCTTATTTTTCAGGTAGTTTCAGTAAATAATCATCTGCGTGTGGATAATCAGCGCTTAAATTTAAAAAAAAAAAAAAAAATTAACCACATTTTGAAAATATTTCTTTTTTTTTTAAGTCCAAAGTGCGTTAGCCCAGAACGGCTATAAAATTTCGTTTTGCCGTTTTGCGTTGAAAACCTTAAATGTCCATTTCACTTTTCATATTTTTGCCTCCAAATATTATCGCTCTGCGTTATATTTAAAAAAAATTAAATAATGAAGAATCTGCATAAATGTATGTATGTTTCTCGCATTGTGATAAAACAACGGTAGCTAGAACTATCAAATTTTGAATAACATAATCCTCCACCGAGTATGGGCATCTGGAAACCCTAATTTGGAATTAGGTATTTGTTTTATCATCGATTTCATATTTTGTAACACTTTAACGAATTTTTAATTAACAAATCCAACGATTTCAAAGCGAGCAATGACAACACTATACGGGGGGGGGAATTCTTATCTCCAGCGCGCGAGACAGTTTATCAGAAATTCTAAAGATATGCTTTTTTTAAAAAAAAATCATTTGTGATATTGCTGTTCAATTAAATTTTATAGTTTAAGTGCAAAGAAAATGATATTTAATAAGTAAAGGTAACATACAAAACGTTAAAAAAAAGGTCCCTTTGGACTTATTATAATATCTGAAAACTTTCAGATTTTTACTTATTTATTTGTTTGACTCGGAAAAATAATTTTAAATAATTTCGTAAATAAATACATAAAGTTTACATAATAAAATGCGTTTATTAAAGCTTACCTTGACTTTGGAAAATCTATTAACTGAAAGACATGGATTCACTATTTAAGAAAACAAAACTTGTAGCAGCTTTTTTGAACGCAATGTATACATTACAAAAGAGTAGGAAACGAAAAAATTTCTAAGCAAAGATTTGCGAGGTAGCATCTTTATACGCTTTGGAAATTTATTTAAAAATACTCTTGTTATGGTTCGTTAAACTATAATATGTTCGCACTTTCCCTGTTTGCTGTGCTATAAAACCATTTTTAGTATCTTCGGCACATGCTTTTGAGGGCGTTACGCTAGCCAGTTGTTTACAGATCCATTGAGCGATCTCAAAATGAATAGAAAACAAAGAATTAGATGTTTCTAACGTTTGTAGAAGACTAAAACGTTTATAGAAGAATTTTGAATTGCCATTGCTGCTTTTACTGATTGCGACATATTTTCAAGTGTTGTCACGTATTTTACATTTTGATGTTCTTTCTAAATAATGAAAAACAAGCGGCATGTTCCTTGCGGCTGTCTATTCTACGCACGTGTCAAGGTCCTACTCTCGTTCAAGATTCTCAATTTCGTCTTAGCGTTAAGATGCAAGCGATATAAAACTAAGTTTTTTCGCCCTCGAAGATCTCAAAAATCTGAATTTTTTTTTAAAAGTTATAAATAAACATTTAAATCCCAAGGAATAAATGGGGGAAAGTATTATTCATATAAAAAATGAAAATCTGAAAGGTTTCAGATTTTAAATTACGTCCAAAGGGGAGTTTTTTTTTTAACATTTTGTTTGCTACTTGTATTTATTAAATATTATGTTCTCCGCACTTAAACTACAAAATTCAGCTCAACAGCAATATCGCAAAATAATTTTAAATTGAGCATATCTTTAGAATTTCCTAAAGAATATTGATTATATTATCTCCCAAGATTAATTTTAGTAGAATGATCTTAAAAGAGTGAATCCATACTTAGTAAGTTCAATTTCGAAAAATGTTTTAATCTAACTTGAATGTAAATTGTTAAAAATGTTTAACGGGGACTCGAATTAAATTATGAACAACAAAATTTCAATTGTAAAAAGAAAGAAATTAAAAGCAAGTAATTAAATGCAAGTAATCATTGTCATTGATCGGAAAAAATTTTTTTTTAATTTTTAGTTTTTATTTTTTGATTTGTTTTTGCAAAGATTGCATTATTTTTCTTATATTTAGTAATTTTCTAATATTTATTTCAATTACTTTGAATTCTATTTCATAATGCCAATTTCCAATGTTTAATTTTTACAAATAGTTTTGAATTAAAATGCATAAACACGAGGGTGTCGGGGCACAATTACTTGAGCAATGTCAATTTAGCTGCAGAAATTGCTTTTCACTCAAAATTGAATTAGCTAAAATGCTTAATCGGAATGAGTTCTTTAGTTCTTGGTCCCTTCTATTCACGGAAATGTTTGACCTAGCTTGAATTGCCGGTTTGGCATCGCCTTATTGCTCGAGTAAAAGACGAAACACCTTCGTATTTATTTCTTAATTATTGTTCATTGAACGGGAGTTGGTTTGTTCCCCTTGAAAAGTCAACTAATTTCCGATCAATGGCAATGATTACTTGCATTTAATTACTTGCTTTTAATTTCTTTCTTTTTACAATTGAAATTTTGTTATTCATGATTTAATTCGACTCCCCGTTAAACATTTTTAACAATTTACATTCAAGTTACTTTAAAACATTTTTCGAAATTGAACTCACTAAGTATGGATTCACTCTTTTAAGATCATTCTACTAAAATTAATCTTGGGAGATAATATAATCAATAGTCTTTAGGAAATAAATTATTATTAACTTACTTTGCAGCAATTGCGCAAGTAGTAGAATAACTCGATTTCGCACTAAGTGAATTTAAAATCATACAACATTTAGAATTTCCGATATGCAATCTCACTCGCTGGAGATAAAGATGTGTTATCTGTACAACGTTCCCATTTGCTCGCCTTTAAATCGTTGAGTTTGTTAATAAAAAATTCGTTAAAAGTTTTACAAAATATGAAATCGATAATAAAACAAATTCCGAATTTCAGATTTGGGCTTCCAGATGCCCATATTCGAAGTAGAATTACGTCATTCAAAAATGGATGGTTTTAGGTACCGTTGTCTTATCACAATGCGAGAACCATACGTACATTCATGCAGATTCTTCATTATTTAATTTCTTCAAATATAATACAAGGCGATAATATTTGGTGGCAAACAGTTTGAAAAGTGAAACGGACATTCAGAATAATTCGACGCAGATTTCAAAACGAAAACAATAGTCCCTCAGGGAAAAGGCCCCTTTGGACTTCTAAGAAAATATCAGAAAATCATATAATAGCCCTCCCTAGGCTAAAATAAATGATTCACTTCTTTTCAGATGAGTTTACACCTTAATTGTGCTCTAAAAATATAAACCAGGAACTGTATGAATTTTTAATTAGGGTTGAGATAGCATTTTAATATAGCAAATTAAACAAATTACCATCAATGAATTTTTGAAAAGTGGGCTTCTGTTTTCTGCTTAAGAATCTATTTGCTATTGAAATTAAAATACTAAAAGTATTTCGTTTTACTGTAAAGAGCTGCATATTCAAAGTATTCAACGTAAAATATTTAGCATTACTAAATGGTAGATTATATCTGTTTTAAGTAACTTTGAATTTTAAAACAAAAAGTAATTTTTGAAAAATGAACGCAAATATCGTCACTCCACGGATATGCATTATTTGGTGTTAGCAAATTACTTCGATTATGCATGTCATTTTCTGATACTTTGCTAAACAATATAAGTGTATATTTTATATGATAAAAATATAAACATTATTTTGCATATTTATAAGCTGAAAATGTGAAGATTATTATGTATAATATTGTGAAGAGAATTTGGTAATAAGTGTAAGCCATTACTCACTGTTTCACAAAAATCGAGTGCATGTCAAATTTCGAAAATCGTTTTCCCCCAAACAGATCTTACAAATCCATTTTTTGTAATAGTGCCTACGTTATAGTATTTTTGTTAAATTGTTTCTGCCATACCTGAATTCTAATGTAAATATCTCTAGGGAAAAAAAAAAAAAAAACTTAAAAAAAGGTTTGAAAGCTTTCAGATTTTTTATTACATTCCAAAGGAGCACTTTTTTCATCAGCACATAGGTAAACGTTTCGAGAGCATTTGGGCTAACACCCCTTTAGTCTAAAAATATTTAAAAACAGTATATCTTTAGAATATGCTATAGACACTCTAGTGCGCTGGAGATAAAAATATTTTATTCCCCAAAGTGTGCTGCCACTCTCGCTTTGAAATCATTGAGTTTCTTAATCAAAAATTCGTTAAAATTTAAAAAAAAAAAAAGAGATAATAAAACAAACTTGAAATTCAAAATTAGGTTTTCCAGATGCCCATATTCTGGTGGAGGACTATTTTATTCAAAATCTGGTGGCTCTACGTATCGTTGTTTTTCCACAGTGCGAGAAACATGCATATTTTCATGCAGATTCTTCATTATTTAATTTCTTTGAATATAATACTGGGCAACAATGATTGGTGGCAACAATATGAAAAGCGATACAGCGGTTTATAGTGATTCAACGCAAAATGTCGTTTAAAAATTCTGATTTGGGAAGATTTTACATCAATTTAAATATCTTCTCTCATATACATGTGTCTCACAGGATTCAGTTTTCAACTGTTGCTTGAATAGTACATCATATTTTCTGAAAGACCATTTATTAAATATAATCACCTAGTGTGGAAAATATACTGCAGAAAGTAACGAGTTTGAGTGCAAAAATTACATCTTTCTTAATTTTGATAACCTGTTTTGCTGCAACCTTTAATCAATGAACATTTTGATGTCTAATGTGAGGTCATTACGCTAGTACTAATTACCAGTTGCGCAGAAAAGTAATTTGATGGATCGAACACGCAAAATGGTGTCAGTGTCAGAGATTTTAAATTGGCGTATCGATTTATTGATGAAAAACTTAATAAGAAAACTTGAAGGGAATGCTAATGGATGCTTTAAACTGAAGGGTTACAAAAGGCCAACAAGAACTTATGCGGATCTCAAGAGTAGAGAATGCTTATAAGATATATAGTTGTAGCAAATGTATCCAAAGCCGATGAGACTGTGAGGGGGGGGGGAGAAGCTGCGTAATAAACAAAAAAATTGGTTTCTTTATGTATCCCCTCCCAACAATTTGATAAGTAATTGAGAAAAATATTATACAGATAAGAACTTATTTCTATATAATAAATGAAATTTAGCTATGTCTTTGATGGGTTAATGTAATAGCATAATAATTGGCATTGACATGTAACAGTGTAATTACTTGAAATGCAAAATAATACATTAAGTTTGCCGCAGATAAACTTTACTTAGGAAGCATATGTGCAAGAAATACAAGTCAATATCAATTTTTATAATTGACCAATTTCAAATATCAGTGTTGAATTCAAATGAGAAAAAAATCTGAAAATACTGATTTTTAATTATATTACGCCCGAAGGTTCGTTTTTCAACGTTTTTGTGTGTTACCTTATTAATATCATGTTCTTCGTATTTAAACCACAAAATTCAGTTCAACAGCAATATCACAATTATTTAAAAGAGCATATCTTTAGAATTTCCGATACATAGTCTCGCGTGCTGGAGGAAAAAAAAAAAAATTTTTCCTGTACAATGTTGCCATTGCTCCCTTTGAAATCATTGAGTTCATTAATCAAAAATTCTTTAACGTTTGACAAAACATGAAACAAATAATAAAACAAATTCTAAATTTGGGCTTTCAGATGCCCATTTTCGAATGGAGGACTACGTTATTCAAAATTTGATTCTCTAGGTGCCGTTGTTTTTCACAATGCGAGAAACATGCATACATTCATGCAGATTCTTCATTATTTAATTTATTTAAATATAATACAGGGCTGTAATATTTGGTGGCAACAATCTGAAAAGCGAACCGATTTTTGTAGTGAACTGATGCAAAATTCCCAAACGAAATTAATAACCCCCTTGGGCTGATAAATTTGCATTTTGAAAGACACAAAGCATGGTTTTATGGAAATACACTGAGCCATTTCATTTCACATCAATAAAAACAGACTGATTTTCGCTAGCTTGAGAACTAAAACGAAATAAGAAGAGAAAAATCTTTTTTAGAATTTCCATCCCTCTGTTTTTGAATAGGCGATGATATTAAGCTTGCATGAAATTTGAAAGGCTCGAGCAGTTTGAAATTCCCAGATGTGTAATAAATATAAATAGGTAATTGGACCAAAACTTGTTCTAGAACTGATGACTTTAATAAATGTTGAAGTTCAGATTGCAAAGCCATATAACCACATGTTTGTGAAAATACCACAAATTACTCTATGGTCTAGGCAGTAATATATGGTTACAGAGTTTTTTTTATAATAAATTGATAGCAGAATTCGTGAAACATGTAAGGTCTTATAATTGCACCAAGGACAGTATATGAGACAATGGATCAATTCGGATTCCATTGCCTCAGTACCGAGAACATGAGAGCAATGGAGCCATGTTACGTTATCATGAGTAAAACAGCAGTGTTATACGGTTGGTATAGCCTCAGCAATACAGATGCATGGGAATAAATGACTGAAGAAGTGAACGGACGGAAAATAAAAGTCAGAATTGCCTTCAGCGTAAGGATGTCCGCAGTTTGATTATTGGCCAATTTTCATCGAAATAGAAATTTTCACAAGGGTGTGCATTAAAATACCAACACCCTTATGAAAAATTCAGTCAAAATGTGATCTTCGTAAAAATGTCATTCCTCTTTACACCAGGGCATCAAAAGGAAAACTTTCGCTAGCCTTATTAATCAAAGTAACAAAACTACAGTTCTACTTCCACAAAGGAACCTAGTATAAGTGTTGCCATCTTTTTGAAGCTGTCCGGGTTCAAGTTAAAAAACTTATTTTCATGCCAGGATGTTTCTGTTGTGAAGATTTTTGAGTTGGCAAACAATGGCCGACTCGAATAAGCGTGCACGAAAGATGGCGTTCCCGATTATAGGTTTAGATAATAGATCTAATTTCAATGGAATTGAAAGCGGTTATTTATTTGCGTGTTTGGAATAAAAGCACACGCACCAAATAAATATTTTAATATCAATTTTATTGTGATGTAATTGGTAATGTTTGCTGCAGGTGAAAGACAGACATTCTGCCAGCTATTTTAGAGGAAAATTGCACGAAGCAAGATGCTGGAATTATAAATCTAATTCACGCTTATAAATTCCGCACATGTGAATCAAAGAAGGGTGAAACTTAACATACCAAGAATGAATGATATCATTTATAAAATTATGATTTCGTAGTTCAATTATTAACAGCCGTAAACGACAGATTTCGTCTATTTTCCCCTTCTTCACTGTTGCATAATCAACACTTCACAACATTAACAGCGAAAAATCACATTATGCTGGACAGATTAACCTCATTCTTCGAGTTTCATAGGAAGAGTTTTTTATTACTACCCAAAAGTATACTAAACTGAAACCGGTTACGTTTTGAAGTAGGGTGGCCACGTGATTCTGTGCCATTCCACCTCCCTCCACACAGAGACCTTGGATTGGTCTTTTTGGTCAGCTATTTTACATAGGGAATTTGTAATGTATTTCTCATATTTTCTCATAAGCGTATGTATATACAGAAGAAATGCCATTGGCTTGTTTTGCGAAATCATGTGTAAGGCCAAATATATACATTTCTGCTATTTAATTACACACCAGTTATGAAAAACAACCTATAATACAAAGGAAATTAGCCTCTAAAAGTACAAACATCTTAATTTTTCACCTACGGATTTTAATATACTTCTTTATGTTAGGAATTCGAATAGTAATTTCCATTTGTTTATTTTTTTAAGTTGGTTTAATAAAATAATTAGATTTTCTGAAATGAATGGTAACATAATAGCTGTTACCAGAAGAATTGTGTTTAATTATTTTAAAGATTTTGCATATCGCGTTTAAATGAAGACTGTTATTTAGCGATATTTATTTAGTTATTAAAAAGCATTTATAAAGTTTTTAATTTCATTTCGTATTTTACTCTTTGAAAAATGGGGAAGATATAATAAATTAAAATGTGTTCTCCTTTTTAATACGTAACGTAGACACCAGACCAAAAACACAAATCTGTAAATATTTGCAGTATTTAGCTACGTAAAACTGAAGATGAAATTACTGTAGAATATTTTTTAAATGCACTGTTTCCGGATAAAAGACTTTTTCCCGATAAACTGAAAATATATTTTTAGAACTTACTTGCACATGTTTTCTGATGCTATCTGTAGTCAAAAATAGCACTGTAATCAAAAATCGTACAGATTTAAAAATAAAACATATATCATGGTTTTATATTTCATATAAACAAAATTAAACAACATTTTAAAATTACCATATTTATTATCGAATGAAAGTTATTAATTTCTTAGTATGATGGCAAATAGCTTCAATCGTCTCCTTGTTTGAAAGACTATCGACATGTTTTAATTCGCTGTATATGTTACCGCGAAAGACCGAAATTGGAGAATGTCGACTTTCACCAAAGAATATCAACATTCACCAAATACGTCGGTGAAAGACCGAATATTTCACTACATTCTTGTATATTCTGACCCTCACCGGTGTATGTCGACAATCACAGATATGCTCTGGTGAAAGTCGAAAAGAGAGGTCATAAAGTGCCATAATAGTTTAAATTGTTGCAATAAATAAGATTTGAATGACATAATTTAGTAAGTTTTTATAACTGTTATTTTATTTTCTTATTTAGAACGTACTGTATAATTAAGTAAGTTTTTAACTTCTATTATTTTCCTTTCTCATTTTGAATGTATTGTGTGTTTTAGGTTCTCATGTTCTTAAGTTCTTATTTCACGTCTCTAGTGCGTTTATTCGCGACTGAATTACGGAGAAGAAAATATAATGTTGTTATATGTTCAACATTCACCATTAATACATGGTGAATGTCGACATTGACCGGTGTAAGTCAGAAATAAGAGTATTTGGATGACATTCACCGGTGAAAGTCGACATTCTCCAGATTTCGGTGTTTCACCGTAACATATATACAATGAAACTTCACAACGTCATGTAGATAAACATTTAATGGAAAATGAAAGTCTGCAATTTTTCATCATCTTCCTTCACGTAACTTTCTTGCTCTTCCTGTCATCCTAATCTTCATCCTCCCCTCCTCTTCATCATCTTTCTCCTTTCTCAGTTCATGACCTAATATTTTTCGGCATCTTGAAGAATTGCGATTAAGAACAGAATCAAAAACTGCGTCTTATCTTCAGTAACACTCATATCCTCCTAATATGTACATCCAAGATGTCTGACACGGACGTCGGTCTTATTTTAAAACTAAGAGAATCTTTTTAACTCGACTTGCCATATACGATCATGATCACAGGAAGTAATTTGCACTAACAGCGACGTAATGTTTTTAATGTCTTTTCAGGAAAAAGATAAATTAAATATGGCGTTCTCCGGTTTGAATTGTTTCTGGAAATAGTTAACACTGCTTTCGAAATTCATAAAAAGGGATCCTTAATTCATCTTAATATTCCGAATTATTCCTAGCTACATAAGGCTTGTTAGGTTAGGCAGCAGACACATAATATAAATGTTTTCCATTTTTAAGTCTTCAGATCGTTAGCCTATTAGAACTAGCTCAAAATAGCGTTAGCCAGAATGGGCTATTAGTTCTAAAACGGGATTTCGCGGTGTATAACTTTAAAATGTCTGAATCACTTATAAGGTATTTTCTCTCTCCTTTCTGCATATCTAGGTGGTGTAATGATTAGCAGACTCGCCGCGTTTTCTAGAAGTCCAAGTTCAAGTTCCGACGAAGCCATTGTTCATTTTTCATGTCTTCTGCTTCAAAATAAACCTAATGACTCTACAGTGGCGTCCGAAGTAAAAATGTGGTGGATGATGATTCTTCATCATCAGAATTTGGCGATTGGGTCCCCTTTTTCCCATTCGCCTTTTAAAAGGGGGAGTATATAAGGTACCAAAAGCTGACACATCCCATTTTCTCTCTCCTTCCTGCATGCCTTCGTGGTGTAACGGTGAGCACACTCGGCGCGTTTTCGAGAGGTCCAGGTTCGAGTCTCAGCTAGGGTATTACAAATTTTTCACATCTCCTGCGCAAAATAACCTAATATCTAAATACACTTTTCAAAGGGTTGCAAGGAAATATTACCATCTTGTATTACTTTTAAAGAAATTAAATAATGAAGAACCTGCACGAATGTACGAGGGTTGGAACTTTAATAGTGGCAACTATTTATTTACAAGAAATACAAAAGTGATTCGTGTCACCATGTTTTACAGTCCTTCAATATAGTCGCCAGCATTGTGTACAACCCGTTTCCAACGATGTGGAAGTCGCAGAATATCTGTAGCAGCGCCTGTTTTGTTGCTAGTTTGAATGGACCGGTCTACTGCCGCAAGAATCTCAGGAACAGTTTGGAAGCGAGTGCCACGAAGTGGTTCCTTCATCTTAGGAATTAAGTCATAGTCACAAGGGCTTAGATCAGGAGAGTATGGTGGATGGTAAAGCACTTCCCAGCCCCATCGCTTGAACAAATTAGTCACAGCTTGCGCTGCTTGCGGCCGAGCATTGTCATGCAAAATGAGAGGTGCGTTCTGCAGAAAGTGTCGCCGTTTTTTTCTCAAAGCTGGTGGGAGATTGTGCTCAAATGAGCAGTAATACTGCGCAGTGACGGTATGCTGTGGGGGAAGGGTATGCGTTAGGATGACACCATCACAGTACACGAGAATCACCATAACTTTCACATTGCTGGGGTTCTGATGAAATTTCGAACGTCGTGGTGATCCGTGATGACGCCATTCGTTTGATTGGCGTTTCAGTTCTGGCTGGTACGATCGGGTCCAAGTCTCATCCAGCGTAATGATACGGTGTAAAAAAGCATCTCCTTCGCGCTCATAGCGCTCCAGGTGGGTTCGGGCAGCATCGTATCGTAGCCATTTCTGCATTTCCGTCAATTGATGTGGAACCCATCGTGAAGCAATTTTTCTCATGGACAGGCGTTCCTTCAGAATGTGCAGCACAGTCGTATGCGATAATCCTGTTTGTCCGGCCAGCTGACGAATCGTTTGGTGGCGATCACTGTCCATTAGTGCGGCAACAGCTTGCACGTCTGCATCGCTGACACTCGGACGACCTGGCCGCAGCATGTCTGCCACGTTTGGCTTCCTTCATTGAATGCTTTCAGACATCTTGCTACGGTTCTGTAAGGCAATGCAGATTCCCCGCAAGCCTCTTGAAGCCCTTGATGACACTGTCGTGCTGTACGACCTCTGGCACATTCAATTTTTATCCAACATCGTTGTTCTTGTTTTGAAAACATCCTGACAACGCTTACTTTAGACTGCGAGCTAATACAAGGATCCGTTCTTCGCGTCACTCCTCATGCACGTGACATAGGCAGGACGAGTCCTTTTGCTGAGAGGTAAGGTAGGTATGTAGTTCACCTGTGGTATACGCGATATTCTTTGGTTTTGTTGCATAGCGTTTTTTCAGCTGTGTTGCCACTATTAAAGTTCCAACCCTCGTATGTATGTCTCTCGCATTGTGAAAAAGGGGCCATCAAATTTTGAATTGAACATGTGCGCCTGGAAGCCTGAATTTTGAATTTCGAGTTTTATATTCCATATTTTATGAAACTTTAATATCTTTTTAACGAACTCAACGACTTGAAAGCAAGCAGAGGCAGCACTGTACGGATTAACACATTATCATCTCCAGCGCGCGAGGCCCATATATCTGAAATTCTAAAGAAAAGTTGTTTTTAATTATTTTGTGATTTTGCTGTTTAATCTAATTTTGCGTGACCTAAGCTTCAAGAATGGGATATTTAATAAAAAAGAAAAATACACAAAACATTAGTAATAAAAAGACAAAAAACAAAGTTTCGTAAAGACATCTTAGTAAGAAAACTGAACACTGATAAACTGAGAAAAGACTGAAAAAAAAAAAAAAAAAAAAAGTAGAAAAATGTATGCCAACACTTCATAAGAAATTCTAAACACATTGCTGCTTTTAAAATTTTTTAAAGTTTTATATTGAATTACATGCGTTATAAGTGCGAAGAAAATTATGCTTAAGAATAAAGCTAAAGAGACAAAAAAGAAAGGGGTTAGCAGGAGTGAGTGCAACAGCGGACTGGCAGACTCCAAGCTCAGCGAGAGCATATAAAAACCTTAACAAACCCTTTTGGGCGACCTTTAAAATCTGAGTACTTTCAGACTTTTTTTAGGCCTAAATTTCAGATTTAAATTTAGACACTCAAAAGATATAGATTTTACATTTTCGCACTTTCATTTTTTGGCATGGAATCTTGCCTAGAAAATAACATAAGTAACTTATCTTAAATATTTTTCAATGAGGTGAGAAGTTAATAAGCAAGATTAAGACTTAAAAGGTAATTTATTACAGCAGAGTTTTCGATTAAGAGATAAATGAACGTTTTTCTAACTTTTAAGTTTGTGAACTTATTATTTATTGAAATTTTTAATTTTTTAGAACAGAAAATCTATAAAATAAAAATATCCATTAAACTAAATACAACACTTAAACTCACGTAAATTTTTTAAACAAAACAAAATTTAAATAGAAATATTACCTACGAAAAATGCTAATTGAAAAGATGAAGGATTAAATAAGGTAATAAACAGGGAAATATATTTTAAAATATGAATGAAGTTTAGTTCATCGCTATTGATAACCTTAAAAGATATTTTCAAAAAAGGTTCATCTCTTGATTTCATAGAAAAGACAGTCTTGTAATGAATGTGATTGACAAAGACGACAAACAAACCATATTGTTTTATCTGACATCAAAGGTACTAAACACATACACATTTTCAAAGTTTATGCAGAAAACTTCTACCACTACATTACACCTACGAATTTTACCGAAAAAGCATAGTCACATCTCCCACTCGGTTTCGCTTCAGACAGTCGTTGACTTTTTATAGGTATTACAGCGTCTGCTTCCATTTATTTATTTATTTTTTTCCCAAAGTTAGTCCAGTTATATGATTTTAATCTATTTTATTTTATGCCCACTGACCTTCTTTTCTGCGATGAATAGCTTGCTTCGTCCTACGCTGGAAGATTATTCTCCATATTTCACTTGTACATAAATATTTATCTGAACCTGAATGCGTTCCATCTTTTATTTACAAACTAGCGGGCTGCAGCCAAAACAAAATTTATAAATTCTATGTACCCCTGAAAGGCAACTGTGTAAAAACATTCCATAATGAATGAAATTAGTTTGATCTTTAAAAGCAACAACTAATTCATAATAATTCTTTGTTGCCAAACCAGGAAACACAAATTTTTGACATTTCAGCTTAAAACGTATGACGTCGTGATTTAATTTCAATGTAATATAACAACTTTTTCTCAATATTAATAAAAGAATTAACTTGGCAATAATATATCATGTCAATTATACTAACTTGAAGCAAAAAAGTGGCCAACAACAGCTATTTATTTAAAATGTTGACATTAAAGAACAATTTTCGATATACAGTGACGTCACACGGAGTCGTGCGCTATCTTCAATGTCAAAATGTGACCTTATATACTAACTAAATAAATAAATAAAGTTTTCTGATTTTATATTATGCCCAAAGGGGCTTTCTTTATTAAATATCATGTTCTTCGCACTTAAACCATAAAATTCAGTTCAACAGCAATATCACAAAATAATTTAAATACACATTTTTGATACAGTTTCGCGCGCTGCAGATAATTTTTTTTCCCGTACAGTGGTGCCATTGCTCGCTTTGAGACCGGTGAATTTGTTAATCAAAATTCGTTGGATTGTTACAAAATATAAAATCGATAATGAAACAAATTCCAAATTAGGGCTTCCAGATGTCCATATTCAGTGGAAGATTACGTTATTCAAAATTGGATGGGTTAGGTACCGTAGTTTAATCCCAATCAGAGAAACATACATACATTTATACAGATTCTTCATTATTAAATTTTTTTTAAGTATAACGCAGGGCGATAATATTTGGTGGCAACAGTTTGAAAAGTGAATCAACGCAAAAAGTGAATTAACGCAAAATGCCAAAACGAAATTAATAGCCCTTCTGAGCTAACGCTCCTTTCTGCTAATAATTAAAAGCGGTAGATCTCACACTACATTAGTGCCATAATATTTATTCCATTCGAACTACATCATGTGAAACAGTTTAATTCAGACGAGGGAATAAAAGTTTTTTTTTATACATGTTTGATATCAACATTAACAGCAGTTTATTTTCTTGTATAAGAAATTCTTAAATTTCTCCGAATTTTATATATATATATATATATATATATATAATCAATATTTCTTTAGTAAATAAATTATTGGTTCTTCTAGCTTAAATAATAATTCTTCTCTTATTATAATTTTGGTATATCTTAGTTTGTGCATGTGAACAAAGCATATAGCCCAGGGACTGTAAAACAAGATTTTCTATTTATGAACATCCAAAAGCAAAACGGCAACTCAAAGAATCAGAAACTGGCGCGTGTAGCCAGCAGCATGTGCTACCTGCCGATTATGCTAATATCAGCTAAGAATTCTTTCCTCTTCTCCCTTCCCCCTTGCTCGTGGTGCTGGCTGAGAGAAACCTGTTGGGTTATTTTCACGCAGGGAAGAATTTGTTTTCATTCGTAAAATCCAGGAAGTGGAGAGGGGAAAGAAACCAGACAACATCTCCTTCGTCCTTAATAGTCTTGACGTCCGAAATATGTGATGTAGAAAGGCCATAGCTTGGGAACATGTTTACCTTTACAAAAAACTCACACCGTTTGCGACGCGCATTGAAATTCGTGACTCTAGAACAATTTCGAGAATGTTAGCAGCCTATATTTGCGCTTTGAATAGAAAGCGCATGAAATGAATCAAAAGCGATTCAAGAATAGAAGTGCTCTACTTCGGGAAGCCAAATTTCATAACTTTTTTTCAAATTATGCTAAAAGTTTACAATAAAATACTGATCTAGTTCTTAAGCGTATAATGTGTCACTAACTTGCTCTTTGGTTTGAAATAAACATTTATTTTTTGTAAATAAATTATGATACGATTTTTCAAAGGTTTTTAAAGAAAGCAATTAGATTACCACCGGAATCACTTGTTTTCATCTGGAATGGTTTTGACGCTTAAATTATTCGATAGGATGGAATCACTCAGAGACGACGCAAAGCGAAATACGGTTGCAGTTTAAATTCAAATCATTTAGCGCATTAAATTTTGTTCGATCAATTTTCTTGATTCCACTTGATAATGTTATGCTGCTATTGATGAACAAATGTGATATTTTAATGCGTAGTCTGCCGCCTGAGTGGAAAGACGAACAAATGACGCCGACACAAAATGAATTAGACGAATTTCCAATCTTTATTTTCACGCATATAAAATCATCTCAGTAGATATTTATCCAATCACGATGAATTATAATAATTTCTTATGTTCACAAGTTGAAAGGAGCGACATCACTTCAGACGGAAAAGCAAAGAAGTGAGGATATCTTAGCAATGGCGAAGCTAGGAAAAGAATGATGTAGTTTTTTATGCTAAGAGTATTTATACTAAGTACATGCAGAAAGTACTCTAAGCTATGACTAGTTAATCTTAGGTTTTTATATACCATAGAAGGATCTCGAATTTGGGAGAGCAGATGAATTTAGGGGAAGAGCACCAAATCTAGAATCGTTAACTTTGAGGTCGCCAGTTATTTTTAAAGCAACTATCGTATTTTCTTATAGCTTACATATATATAAAATTTGCTAAACGAAAACTGTATAAATAATTTGTGTATTAGTATGTACAGAAGGTACCACGCCAAAAAGACGAATCTTCAGGGGCATTATTTTGAAAAAGAATGTATATAATGATTTACAGAGTTAAACTAGGGGGCGTGACTTAAGACAACTACAGAATAATTAATTTACATTCATCTTTTATACAATGCAGTGTAACATATACACGCGTGCGCGCACGCGCACACACACTCTCACAAAAAAGAAAATCCGTCTTTAAAAAACCCTCAAGTCAAATCAAAATATAAAACTGCAGTTTCTGGTGCTGTGTTGATGATATATGCTGTCATATGGCTGGAAACAAATTCTTATCGAATATATTAATTAAATTAATACTGTTTACTCATTTTTTAGTAAACATTTATATCTTTGTTTAGTATGTATTCGTATCATAACCATAGACTAATTAATCTTGAATAAAGCTTATTATATATATAAATGAGAATCACACATCATTGTACATTTCTGCTTCCCGCTAATTGAAGAACTAAGAATCCACTAATTTTTTCACTTTTTACTTAAAAAACGCTGGCGGGAGAAAGGCTACTTTTTAACTTTTATTTCCATATACTAAATAAAATTAACATCGTAACAAAATTCGCAGCTTTTTTTAAAACGTTTTGTTGAAATTTGTTCTTAATCATTCTAATAAATATTTGCTTCGTTCTTGAGACAAAAAGTTGTGTTAATTTAGAAATCAGTTCAATGGAGAACAACGTGAAGTTTATGGCAGCACAAATGTAAGGTAAAAGATTTCTTAAATCTTTGTTATAAATTTTTAAGTAGTGAAACTGTGAGAGAATAATTGCTACTACGTATTCAAAAACAAGTTTGTAAAATACTGACATGTTTAATTGTTAAAAAGACATGTTAAAAAGAACTGAATTTTATAAATTCCAGAAATATAAGGCAAATAACAGAACTGTAATTTCTCATACAGGCAAGAAATGGACATAAAATCAAAATGAAGTTTAACTTCAAGTTTTTGTTTTTATTTGTTGTCTTTTGAGCTCTACGATTCTTTTAGTTTATGATTTTAGCATGAGTTGGCAACAAGCTTTTACTGTCAAGAACCCCAAATATTCTTTTTATTATTTCTAGAATGATTTCTTTATTTATGCCTAAAATTTAAGAAACTAGAGGGCATTCTAGTTCCAGTGCTATTTTGTTTCTTGTAGGAAAAGTAATAGGAAAAGACGCTGGAGGATAAAATTTACAATTTTTCCTTCAATCAATAATGAACAATCTTTACCTTAAAGATATTTTATTTGCTTGGCAGTTGTTTGCTAGAAATTACATAGACTTACGTTGCACATTACAATCGCCACTAGCCACACGTGGAGAATAAATTTGTAGGCTTCCTTACTCTTTTTGGCTAAAGTAAATATCGAGGAAACTAATGAACTGTTAAGCGACTTATCGCTGAGTTCAAATAACTAGTCAGAGAAGGGTTAACTACCCTTTATTTCACTCAAAATAAGATGAACCATTGGCCCCTTTCTCGGGCTTACAACAAAGCCTCAACTTGGGCATAAACTCAGAATAAGAATTTAGAACTAAATTATAATTAACTGAGAGACTTAGGCGAAGCTAACATGATTATCTAACATTGTTGGCCCTTAATTCAAACTAGCCGGCGAATATCAAAGGGCACGTAATAAATGGCCGAGCGTAACAGCTTTGAGAGAGATTTAGCCCGAAGGAAAGCACGCGCTACTCAGGATTCATAGCTCTCTCTCTGGAAGTAAGTTGAACCTTCCTTAAATAAAACTTCTAACTCATTTGTATTCAATGCGATCCTAAAAACTTATTCTGATAGGGAATTGTTAGTGGAAACATGAATGGATAGGAAAGCACTTTAAAATTAAAACTGTTATAAAATTAAAATATACCTTACAAATTGTTAAAACGTGGTTACTGAAATACAGGGCCTTTTAAATCCAGTATTTATTTATTTAAATTTATGAGAAAGATAATTTTTTTTACTTTACGTATTTGGAATTTCGAGTTTTTAAAATATCCCTCTTGGAATGGAATGCGTTCTGTTTCGCTTTTATGAGACGATAACTTACCCTTTCGACATGACACTCAGATACTGAAGGTACTTTAAAAGATGGAGTGCTTCTTATCTTCTACTGCTCTTCTTTCGACAGACCATTTTGTTTGCAAGAAAAGAATCTTTATGTGCAAATGGGCTTATTTCTAAAGGGGGTGTATTTGCCAATCAACAGCAGTGGAACAGTCAGAAGAGGGAAAACAAACATATCATGCAAAGCTCTTCGTTAGAGATAAGCGATTCTGTCTCCAAGCACATGCAGTTTAGTCTGCTCTCTTCCTTAAGAAAAACTATCTGATGTGTACCCCACATGACTTCCTTGTACGGAATATTAAATTATACGCATTTTTTCCTGCATTTCGTTTAAACTTATTTCCTCGAATTTCATTAGAGATATATTTCGCATCCAATTAATGCGGTTCACACTTCGCGGCAAGGCAAAAAACACATAAAAACTCAAAATATTTTCATTGAAAATTGAATGATATAGAAAAACATAAAACACCAAATATAGCTGAAACAATTAAAAGAACAATTTTTACAATTAAAATTAGAGTTTCGACGCAAAAACAAGCAATTTGGCCAGCAGGCAAGAAGGCAGGTTTTTTTTGGTGTATAAAACTAAAAGTTTTCTTTTGGTCCGTTTCGGCAAAAAGACACTGAAGGTGCAGAAAGACTGAATTCACTATTCTGCTAAGTTTCAAATGAAAAAAAAAAAAAAATATGGCTGCTATGGTAAAAGAAAAAATAAGCTTAGCCGCATTTAAACAACTTTTAAATTGTTGTTAATTCTACAAATATGGTACGCAGATTAACTAAAGGCATAAAAGCCTTAACGGAAAGATAAGAACAACATAATTCAATCGTTTTTAAAACAAAATATGCACAATTTATCAACATATAAGAATGAAAAACTGAACTCACTGAGCCGGGATATTTATATACTTTTGGTGCGGCCAATTGCAACCAAAAAGGGATGCGCACATCTACATGTTATAGCACTTCTATATACAAAATTTCAACGTTCTGAGGTTATTCGTTTTTGAGTTATGCATACGTACGTACGTACGTACAGACGCCACAAAAAATCTCTTCTGAATCCCTTTTAAATCAGTTTTATAAATTCGTTTGGAGAAAAAGAGTTTTTTATTCTGTCCTTACGTACCGATGTTACGCAAAAACGTCGTTAAATTGCATAGAGAGCAGTCAAAATGGATATTTTCGTTTAAAATATGGTACCCGGAATTTTTCATGATTTCAATACTTCCTTTACTTCGTACAAGGGAGAAAAAAGTGGGAATATGACTGATAGGCCATAACTGTTTTTCTAATCGGCAGGGCCATTATGTTATCTGTTTTGCATCCAAGCACTTCTTATGGCGTAATCTACCCTCATGTGCAAAAATAAGAGAACTTGCACAAAACATCCAATTTCGGAAAAAGTAATGGAGGATTTTAATGAAATTTAGCATAAATATACATTTATAACAGAGAAAACGATGTACCATTCAAAAGTCGTTCTATGTACGAATGATTATCAGTAACGTGATGTCGAACTGAAGATGAGATTAATATGGGATATGGTCCCCTCTCACAGCCAGACAGCTCGCGCAGCGTGACGACATACTGGACAGGAAGTAGTTGAAGAATCCCTGTGGCAATTGATCCTACTCATGCAGCAAGTCAGTTTTCAACTCCCTACAAGAAACTCAGGTGGTGTCCACATCAGATGTTTTTAAAGCGATTGAAGGTAATTTAATTTAAGATCTAAAACACAGCTGAATTTAATTTAATTGTCCACCAGAATTTATCTCTTCTAACCAATTTTCTGGCATTGCTTAATGCATTTATAAAACCTTTTAACTTTTCATTTAATACATAACGTTCAATGTCACAATAGCTTCATAACAGTGAAAACCATTATTCTCTAGAATTCTATAAGGGTGACAAACTACTCATAATGTTAATACTCTATAGATAAAGTCATTTTAAACACAGTAATACCAAGCTATATATGTTACGGTATTTATGTGAATTATAGAGCTATCAAAGAGTCAATTACTGCATTTTATCTCGTTAAATAGATAAATAAATCCACAAATTTCATCTCCTTCAAAATTAACTGGATTAATTATTTTCAATACTTTAATAGAGAAAGTTAAGTCTCAATTTCATTTTTAATGATGTTTACGAATTTAATAACAGCTTTTGTTAAATATCCATTTAAATATATCATTTATTATATTTTGCTCAATTATCCGTATGAATGAAACTTGAAATTCAATTTAGAGAACTTATTTTCGACATACATGACTGGGCTAATACTAAAGATTTGAGCTTAAAACGCTCCGTACGTTTACCAAATGATATAATCATGAACAGTAATTATCATCACTTAAATCTTCATCACCATCGTCATCAAAGATCAGCTGGTCCATCTTTTCGGTCAATAGTGTGCTGGAAATTTAATAATGCTCATATTCGCCTAATAATACAAACAAACAAATTCAACAATTTTCTATTATACGCAAGCGAGAACGTTATGGTTGGTTGCTAGAATAAATCAGTGAAAAAAAAAAAAAAAAAAACTAAAGTTTTAATCTCAATTTTGAAAAGAGGAGTAATTCTTGTAAAACTTTGCGCATAAGTTGGAATTTGAACCTAGAAATTCCTTTTCGAGCTATATTACTTTATAAAACTGATAACCAAATTCTTATAATTTCTTTTTGATAACCTGAACCTCGTGCAAATGCTTCCTGAAGTGAATTTAATAATGATCCCAATGTATAATGTGCTCGATATTATATTATTAAGGAACATATCAGCAATTTGAAATTCAGAATGCCAGACAAGTTATTAAACTGGACGAATTCCTTCCCAAATAGTTATCTTGTAAGGATCTTAAGTTTTACTAACGTTTATTTTATTTTAAATCTTTACTATCACTTCTTATTTTCTACTTCCGGCCAGAATTATAAGCGTTAAGGTTTTTATGCAAAGTTTGTCTGGCGAACGCCAAGTACTTAAGTTGTGGCCTTTTGCCAAGCGAAAGAGAGGAAGCAGTTGAGTCAAAGCAGGCCGCTTACCTTAGAAGTTACGCAGTTGCTGTCTGCCTTCCAGGCCAGAGGTTTTAATCCTCTTGATAAATTTTAAACGTATTGTAGTGTTCTCAGTTATCTGTACTACATACGCCTTCCTGTTATTATAAGACCAATCTTCCACGTTTATTAGTTTAAAGTTAAATTAGAGTTTAGTTTTATTTTTATACTTTTACGTTAGACCCCAAGTGGCGGGTCAGTGTATTCCGAAGTACGGAAGTTATTGTATATAGAGAAAAATAAAGGGTTTTGTATACCCTTCATGTGTATCCTGTCTACTTACCACAATTAGTGAACATAGCTTTAGTAAGCTCTCTGTTCCGAGTCAGGTCCTTGTATGTTCCCGAAGAAGGTTAGAAGGAACATTGAACCTGATAATCTTACTATTAACTTCCCCGCGAAGAATCGCTATTTTTGTACAATCGTTAAAACTTTGTTATCTGAAGAATAAACACGCTATTTTCAGCCATTATATGCTAATAGAAAAAAGCGCTTCTCATTAGCTAAATGAAATCCCCCGTCTTTTTCAATGTGTCTTATTGTTTATTGGTAAATTTGTTTGTATGGGAAAAATGCTAAACGAATCTTTTACTTCTCTTTTGATTATATGAGCTGATACCTAATGTAATAACAGCTCTGAAAACTGAAAGACATGTACACATACTTCAAGTTAGTTATGTTATCGACTAAAAAGGAGAAAATGTCCCAATAATCTTCAAATTAAACATGCAAGAGAAAAATAACTAGCAAATCCCTCATAAATAGATGATTAAACTTGAAATTTAAAGCATTCAGTAACTCTGGCTATGTCCTATTTTGCCGCCCAAACACTTTAGTGGTTAGCGTCACTGACTGCGTCCCGAAGGGCCCGTTTCGAATCCCGGAGAAGGCATGGATGTCTGGAAATGTATTGCGTCCGTGTGACACGGGGTGAACTCTAAATATGCGGCTAGCCGAAAGTTCTATCGGGAGGTTGCTGGTAGGAGAAGAGGTTGCATCCAAGAGCCTCGGACCCGTTCGCCCGGGGGGGGGGGCTCTCCATCAAAATTGGGGGCGGAATTGAGCTAAATCGCACTGTTACCTGTATGGTGTTCTAGGATGTTGCCAACGACAGGCATAAGCTTGCTCCCCTTGCCACGAAGAATTTCGTAGGCTTGGGCTGACTACAGGTCAGACAAGTGAGCATTAGAAACAATAACAACAGGTCCCATTTTTCAAAAAGTATTTAAGAGTCTCATCATGTAATCTTTCATTCCTTTTCTTCCCATTTTGCTTTTCAGGTCGTGTTAAAATTGCTATTCTTTCTTTATTATCTACTTATATTGATTTATCTCTTTAAGTGATGCAATATTTCCCGGCAAAAAGTTGGAGACTGTTTTTACTGCTTGAAAAACAGTGTCCTGAGTCAGATGTCCTCGAATGTTGTTTAGATTTTGTCTGTAAATAATACCAGTCCAGTTCCGGATTTTTTTCTCATTTTAAAGAGCGCGTTGATTTGTTGACGACTGAAGTACAACGAATCCCAAGTTGCATATGCGACTATTAATCTGTTTCAGATTGCAGTACATTTTAATGGTCTTTGCGGATGTAGAGATTTTAAAGTACTACCCGGAAGCGTAATGGCAGACCGCACATTGAGTTGAACAGTGTTAAACGAATTTTGCATACTGCGCATGCCCAGAAAACAATTTGGCGTAATTACTATATGTTGGCGCAATTTGAAAAGAAAATAAATACGGTATATGGTAGATGTACCGCCATCTGATTGTAAACAAATCTGGCGTTTAAATCTTCGTAGAGTATAATGTAAATGTAAATTAATTACTGTGTTAAAATACTATTTTTTGCTGTACTGCTCAAACAACTAGAAAGCTGAAATTATTGCGAAGTAATGTGAAGCAGTGTTTGCATTCAAAATGTAAAATATAATACCTATGAAATTCTGCACATTCCTTTGGAACTGTACAAATTTTCGTTCAGATAAAGACTGAAATTTAGGATATATTAGTTGAAAATTCATTCATTATACTTTTAAGCAATAAAAACAATTCAAGATTTACCATACGTTCCATTCGTACATACATAAAGAAACACTGAGGGATATAACAAGTGCTTGCAAATAACACTGAAGAAGTTTTACAATTCCTTAATGCTAGTTATTAAATTCTTTGAAATTATAAAATAAAAGCGCGAATATACGCTAACAAACTAAGCGAGATACTCCAGTTTACAATTACTGAATTATAACATGTAAACACATTACATTTAAATAACGAATTATTACGAACATATGTTAACAAATATTAAATGCACTGTTATTGACAAATTACAATGAAATATATATTAGAAAAATAAGCAAGTGCAATCGGTATGGACGTTAAAATAACTAATAAGCAAAGTTCCACAACATTACAATTATAAACATCACTCGAACACACTCGACAGCCATGGTGATCACGAAGAAGCTACGTAGGGTTGCTTAGTCGCCAATATTTCTCCCCGCGCCAAAGGTACACCATCAAGCATGCGCACTAAGAGAAATTTGCTTAACATTGTTCAACTCAATGTGCGGTCTGCCATTACGTTACCCGGAAGACGAGATCCCTACTGGTTGATTCCTTATGGAAAATTGAATTACCCACTGGATTAATTCATGAATTTAAACCACTTTTGGTTCCTTTGAAGGAGTGGAAAAATTTTATCGGCTATTCTTAAATTTTAAGTGGCCTGTTTAGGTTGTAAAAGAAAAAGACATTTCAAATAGCAGTTTGCGTAACCAAGTGTAGTTTAGAAAGAATTTTCTATCATCATTCACTTTACCGCTCAGTTGCAACCAAGCTAGACTCAATAAAACTTAATTCTTTACTATTCTGTTCGATTCGAGAGATCTGATTCGTATGGGAGTTTTGTCGGTGTCATTTAAAATATGATACACGCCGCGTCTCACTTGACGAATCGCGACACAATGGAATTTAGTAGTTATCTCTCACAACTGCTGTTACACCCCCTCTCCCTCCAACAACAAAAATGAATCAGCTCCACGCTTTTGTTATCGAGGTTTTTACAAAATTCAGTTTCGCAATTTCTGACGTATCAGAGAGGCTGCTGGAATCGTCTATCCTTTCAGGACTGTTCACCTCTAACGTGGAAGCAATGCACGGCCTTTGTCCATCCTTTAATGACAAGGTCAAAACAATTGAGGTGTAGGAAAACAATCGGATGTAAAAGGGTTTTCCTGGAACAAAAACCAGACGTCATTTTCTTGTTTTGATGGATAACACAGACTTTTTTTTTTTTCCAGAAATACTTTTAGTTCTGTCTTCTTAGATTTTTAATATGATGAAATATCACACTTGAAGAGGAAAGTAATATGTACGGTTATTACAAAAAGATAAAATATTAAAAAAATGTAAATACTGTTTTATCCATAGTAACTTGTAACCTGCTTGTAGCCGCCCTAAATACTGGCGGGGTAAGCACAAGTTGTGCCTCCTGTTAACTTTACCTGGGCTAAATAAAAGGTCTTTTAAACCCCTATTTATTTACGTTATTTGTTGCCGGAACACGGCCACGGCGTCGAAATAAAAATTTCTAGGAACTGTGTTTCCACGAAACTGGGTTACCATCTTCACTCGGTAAACAGACTTAAAAGCCAAACAGAAATCAGTTTTCGCTCAGATTGGCGAAACAGACATTTGCTTTCAAATCCCGTGTATACACAAAATATATTTTGTAATTTTTTTAATACTGTTAAAATGTTTTTAATACTCGATAGGCTTAATACGAGTACCTTGACAAAATGACATGTGTTTATTTCATTAATTGTTACTTTTAATTGTATTTTTTTTTTTTTTTTGTAAATACTTTCGCATTGTACAATCAGTGATTTGTCAGTATTTCTGATTTTATTATTGTAAACAATAGTTTTGTATCCATATATTTATCTAATAACTTTTATGTACACAATATAATATCATTTACTGATACATGTTTTGTGATGAGTGAGAAATATTTATTTTATCCCCAAAATGTTAAATATTTCGTAAAGGCTGCTTCCTCAATTTTTTTTTTTTTTTTTTTTTTTTGTTTAAATTCCCAAGTAAATTACAAATGCAAAGGTTGTGTGTAAATGGGTGAATTTTAATGATTAGCCTAATGCACAAAGTGCACTTCAATTATTTATCAACTGCGTTTTCCATATCCAAGATAATGTGAAAAGAACTAATGACTACAGTTGCTGCTAATTACATGATCGTTATATGAATTAGAAGTAACTTTAAATAAACTTTTTAGCAATGATCATTTTTGTATTCATGTATATATATATATATATATATATATATATGTAAGAAAAATAAAGAATATGTAAAAGATTAAATTAGCAGCGTAAATTAATTTCTCTTCTCTATTCTAAAAATAGCAACATCTATTTGCACTGCATCATCTCGAGAAAAATCTATGTCATATGATTCTTACGTAATTATTAATGATGTAAATGGAACTAAAACTAAACCAGCCAATAGTAATTTTACAGCAATATTAACTATCCAATCAAAATGCTTTGAGAACCAAAACTAACTCAGTTTGACTTAAGATTTCATCCTGAACATAACACACTTGCTTTCTACGCTTTGCTGTAGCTGGACTGCAGTCTGTCTGCTTCTTTTTTGCTGCGAATCTATCAAAACTGTAAGCCTTTTGGAACAGGCACATTTAATGTGCAGTCTTGTGTGTAGCCGAAACATGTTGCTGAAAATAAAACTGAAGATTTAATCTGCCTTTGCCTCCACTTTCCTGGTCATTGCTTCTGAGTTTGAATATATTACAACTGAGTCGACAGGACACATGTCCTGTGAGTTTGAATTCCAGTGGAAATGTCTGCAATAAGCAACCATCTCTTCAAACTTCCATGTGTAACGGGAATTTATAATGGATATAGAGTATCTGCAAGTCCAAAAGTCCTAACGTCAGTAAAAATGAAGTGTACGACTATCACTTATACATTTAGAAATAAAAAAAAGGCTTTTACATCATCAAAGGCGTTCTGCATCATCATCAAACTGAAGATTTAATATGCCTTCGCCTCCAATTTCCTGGTCATTGCTTCTGAGTTTGAATATGTTACATATATATGTGATGTACCAGCTTTTGTCCGGAATAAATAGATTGGTGAAGAAATATAGATGAAGTCGTAGCTTAAATTATCAGACGATTAGTTTAAAAAACAGGATCCATTTATTATTGGTCAGGAGAAATAGCAGTTACAAAAATCATATTTCCGGAGTAAATAAAAAAGAATTACTAATAACTTTTTGTATGAAGTTTACTGCATCATTACATTAAAGAAACAGCCCCGATATTCCTTTGCGAATTCTTTTATAGCCTCTGGAAAGGCGGAGCTTCCAAGAAATGACGTCAGCCTCGTCAGCCATTCCAGTTCGCTTTAAATATTTCCAGAACATTCTATAACTGTACGTGTAGAAAAGGCGGGAAAAACAACTTGACTACGGGGCTGTGGATTTAATTCCACGTACTTTCAAATAAGAGACCGTCGCCATTAAAAAATGAAAAGAACATACAGTTAGAATTTTAAGTGTATTCTTGACTATGGAATTTTTTCTATTACATATATATATATACATCTAATAAGTCATATATTTAAATATTCATAGAGAGAGATACAATGGTTTAGAAGTTGTTGATGTATGTTTATTAGTATTAATGTAATGAATGAGATTTATATTAATTCCATTAATTTATATTAATATATCAATGCTTTCCACGTCTATGTTGTAATTTTCAAGACATAGCGATAAGATGTTTGCGTCATTCAGAGAGTTCTCGTCTAGTTTATCTTGACAAAGAGGGTGAGTTGTTGTAATGTGATATATTCTTGATATTGTAGAATTAATCATGGGTTAACTCGTTTAAATATAAAATAAAATATCTATTGAACTGATTCTTGCTTGAAAACAAGTAATATAAAAAAAAAATTGAAGTCAATTTCTACTTAGGTCAACAAAGAAAATTTTTATTTTAGTTACTTTTTATTAACATTATTAACATTTTAACTTATGAAGCTGATAGTGGCCTATAAATTCTCATTCTATTCGTCTCTTGTAAAGCTTCATTATTTCAAGAAACCTTTCCAGTGAGTTTCGAGCAGTCTAGTTCTTCAATTAATATTCCACCTAATAATTTCATACGACTCAAGGCGACCTTGACCTGCTGCGAAGAGTTTTCGTCCTAGATATATTACTGCATAATCTACAGTGCTACCGTGCTTACATTAACACAGAAATATGAGAAGAATTTTCGCTACATAATGGGACATTACATCCGCTTCATCCAACTCTATAAAACTACAATTCTTTAATTCCATACGCTTTAAAAATCTTTAGAACTCTGTCTTACTGTTGCCACGTATTTCTGTTAAAAATTACAATCATGTTTATCACTGTAATGTACTGTTATTTAGAGGTTGTTATAAAATTAATTTTTACAACAGTGTAAAAAACTGTATTAACATCAAGTGTCATTCACTACAAGTTTAAAAAATGTATTTGAAGTTGAATGGATGAATAAAAAGTATTGTATCAACGATTGAAAATTTGAACAAGATATAGGGAGAATGTGAGCTAATAGTAGGAATTTAATAATGAAGAATTTTAGATATCCACTCTTCATAAGAGGGAGGGGAACTGTTCAGGAGAAGAATTAATGTTAGAACAAAAGTATAAATAATGCAATATAAAATTATAGATGACGTTTAGCTGTTTCTGAAAATGGTTTAGCGTCAGTAAACTATGCTAGCAATACCCTCTCATTCGGCAAGATAGCAAGAATAAGCGTAGTCTATAATTAGAACAAGCCGAAAGAAGGCATTTTTGAGCCTTAGGCATAGGGTGCTTCTTCCGCCTTTAATAGTACCATCATCAAGAAAACTGCTTTAAATCAAAAGTAATTTTTGGCACATTTGGTATCCTTTTAAGAAGAATATCCAGGACAGGAGACTTTATATAACTTTCCTATTAATTCCTGATAAAGCAAAAATCGTTGAAATGTAGACTTCTATTGTAGAGACTTAGCATCATTTTATTCTAACCAATTATTTTTAATTTTAGAAACTTTCCTTTCCCTACTTTCTGATTTAAGTTTCCTAACAGAATATAAATTTTAATGACGTGTATGCAAACCTAAGTGAGTTCGGAATCAGTATTTAAGCAGTGGTTTTAAGAGTTTGTAGTAAGAGATCTAGTTCCGAATTGTTGCAGCGTGTCTGAAGTAGCTTTGTACGTGAATATAGATTATATTGATATTCTTGATATTCTAGGTTCGGCGTTGCTGTGTGCAGCCGATTGAGAGGTTTAGATAACGAAGGAGCCAATCGTGCAGCCAATATTACTTTTTTTACCCAATGGGGGTACTTGCCCATTGGGAAAAAATCCATTCTGAAATTTATTCAAGGAAATAAGTGTTTAAGATTTACTTCATAATTTTCAACACAGATATTTTGAGTTTTTATGTATTTTTGCCTTGTCGCGAAGTAAAAACTGAATTAATTGAATGAGAAATACTGAATCGTCTGTGAAAACCTTTTTTTTTTTTTTTTTTTTTTTTTTTTTGTTGTTTGCTTAATTTCTTTTATACATTGTTGTAGATTTATTATAGTATTCGAATAGAATATGTGGCAACGATTAGATAATTCTTAAGGTGATATAAATTTTGTGCATTCTGAGTTAAAAAGTGAATAAAATTTAATGCTGTTAAGCGAACCTAGGGCCAGAGTGTCGCTATGATAAACAAATATAGTGAATTTTAAAGAGTGCATTTATTATGCTGTGGTTTATGCGCTAATGACGAAATAAATTTAATTCAATCCAATAAGGTTAAATGAAATGCAAGAAAAAATGTGTTTAATTTAATATTCCGTACAAGGAAGTCATATGGTGTACACATCAGTTTTTTTTTTTTTTTTTTTTTTTTTCCTGTTAAGTTACTTCGCCACAAGTAGTGGTAGATTGTCAGCACCGAGTAACTGTGTTTTGTAAAGTTTAGTTCAAATAAAAAGGTTATTTAAACCTTCTTTTGCAGTCATCTTGTAGAGGCATTAGGTTATTTAGAAGCAAGAGACTTGAAAAATGAGCAATGCCCTCGCTGGGAGTCGAATCACGGACCTTTCGAATACGCGCCGAGCGTGCAGACCACTACACCACGAAGGCACGCTAAGAAAGCGGAAGAAATACCTTATAATCTGTTCTTCCAAGACCTAGCGAGAATTCGCTACTTAGTCTTTTCATTAGAATCTACAGTGTATGATTCCATAACATACTAGAAGACTCTACAATATGATCTCTCAAGTACGTGTGCATGACCTAAAATCGTAAACCATTCACTACTTATTCCTTGGGAAAAAAAAAAAAAAAAAAGTAAAACGTGCATAAGCTAAGTGAGGCACTATATACGTATAAAACTGCTGTAAAATAAACAAAAGTGAGTATTTAACTAAGACTAACCACAGAAAGTTAAAAAATTGTAGTGAAATAATTGTTTATCTTATAAAAGAATTCCAGATACGTTTGTAGACTCCAACAGTTTAGAATGGTAACAGATGATTATAAACCTTTAAAACCCAAGGTACATTAAAAAAAATAAGATAAACTACTCTTGCAAATTGATGAATATATGATTACGTTTATACCAAATCAAGCTGCGGTTTATAATTTATAGAAATAATTATTTTATGATAAAGCACACCATTCTCCTGCGGTTTTGAGCTCACTTGCAGAGTTTCCAAATTCTGAAACTTCGAAATTTTTTACTTCAACTTCCTAATGAAGTGGAGGAATTTTCGCTGTACCTTGAGAGTTTCGAGATTTTTTCTCAAGGACATCGGAATTCATAACTGTGTGATTTTTGTGATTTCATTATTATTAGCCCCAAGGGACAATTCGCCCTGAAGGGCTATTAATTTCATTTTGGCAATTCGCGTCGTCCATCATAAAACAGAGAACTGTTGACACCAAATATTAGAGCCCTGCATTACATTTAAAGAAATTAAACAGTGAAGAATCTGCATGTATGTATGTTTCTCGCACTGTGAACAAACGATGGTACCTAGAGGCATCTAATTTCGAATAATGACGTTCTCCACTCCAATATGAGTCATCTGAAAACCCAAATTTGGAACTTATTTTTATTACCTATAGACGAATTTGACGAATTTTTGATTAAGAAATTCAACGATTTCAAGTGAGCAATGGCAACACTGCGCGAAAGAAAAAGCATTTTTATCTCGAGCGCGCGACACAGTGTATTGGAAATTCTAAAGATCTGCCCTTTTTAAATACTTTATGATATTTATAGAAGTGTATGGTGTGAAGTACATGATATTTAATAAATAAAGGTAACACACAAAATGTTAAAAAAAACCGCCCCTTTTGGCACAATATAAAACGTGAAAGCTTCAGTTTTTTTTCTTTTTAATATATAAGCACATATTAATCCGCACGTCGAAGAAGCGAAATATGAACCGCGTATATGTATTATAGCTATAAATGAAAAAGAACTATCTTGTCTTCCTAAATACGTAATTATAACGTATCATCAACCATTTCTCTCGAGCATTTGAAAACGCTAGATAAATGGATTTCGTATTATCAATATTTTTATATACTACTTCTTCAGTAGACATTTTCTCAGGCATTTTTCCTTGAGAAAGCAACGAAACAGAAATCGTTTCCTGAAGTAAATGTCTAACGTCATTTGCTAAACATCAAATCAACTTAACTTTTAAAACATTTCATTCTTCAGTGAGAGGATCCATAAAGATATTTTGATAGAGAGAATTAAATCAAAGCTTTCAAAAAATGCGTTGTACTATCGAAGCTTAAAGAGAAAAATGATTCAGAATATGGGTAAAAATGTTTAATGAGAAAAACGTGCTGGGATTAAAATCATTTAGTTGAAAAAAAATCTTTTTTTTTTTTTTCTTTCCTACTACCTTCTTAAATAGTTTTCATGTGAAAATAATAATAAAAAAAAGAATGTTGTCATGCATAAAAATATGTATTTGTTGCTCAATTTTAATGTTAAATTTAGCAGAAAAATGCTTTGTATTATAATAAAATAAGAGTTCTACTTTTCTAAATTACATACCGTTTCACCCTTTTAGCATGCTGTTTTTCTTCTTTCTCTCAGTCAAATGTGTATAAAACAAATATAGTCTTGGAATGATCGATTTTTGAATGCAAGAGCGCTTTACAAAGTGAATGGCATTTTCAAATGCATTAAGTTTAGTTGTTTACCTTTATTTATTTATGAATAGTTATTTGCATTAAGTTAGTTGTGTACTTTTATTTATTTATGAATTGTTATTTTTGTTTCATTGCAATAATATCAGAATAAGAGAAATAAATAAGGCATTTAGGTGAAATATATATTTTTTTAATATTGATAATAGTTTTGCCTTGACATATGTAGTGTGGCATAAGTATGAATTAATTGTTAAACTATTTTTTTAGTAGTTGTGAAAGTTCCAGAAATTATACAATTTTTTGTATGAAATAAGCCAAGCTAACTAATGCTTAAGTTTCAAACTAAGCTAAATCTTAAAAAATTACTAAATATTTATCATATGAAGTAATTTAATTAGGATGTCCACGTCCGAAAATACTATTCATGGCTTAAATATATCAAGATTTTTTCCAGAAAAATTGTTTTAAGTTATCCTTTTCTTGCTGAATGTTTATTACCTTCCGCCAAAAGAAAATAAATTAAAATTATTAAATAAGTACCTTTCTTTATTTGGTTTTAATTGCTACAGTAATTTGCACTAACCCAAAATTAAATTTTTCATAACAAGATGCGTCCTTATGTTATAAGGTATTTCTCCCACTTTCCTAACGTGCCTTCGTGGTGTAGAGCATCTGCACGCTGGGCCGGTATTCCAGAGGTCCGTGGTTCGATTCCCGGTGAAGGCGTTTGCTAATGTTTCATCTCTCCGGCTTCTCCAATTAACCTAATGACTCTACAGTGTGAGCTTTCTTCTAAGGCTTCTAAATATTTTATCATAGTAGGTAAACTAACTCGATCATATATGTCCTTAATACCGCAACAGATTTTCCATACCTTTGGGGTCATTCAATAATATTTACATACAGATGACTGTGCAAAATTGGCCACCTGGGATGTTTCTTCAATGTCCAGATTATGATTTCAAGTATTATCGACGCAACCTTTATTTTTATGCTAAGACATTAGAAAAATACGAGTAGCTGCTACACTAATGCTTGTAAATTTCTGTGAAATTGCTTCGTGGTCATCACTGTGCAAATGGCAGACTACTGGATCACTTTTTGACACTAATAAGCAAAAACATATTTCAGTGAATATTTTTCACACTTTTTTTTTTTATTTTATCCATTTATGCTAATTAAAAATCGATGTACAGAAATGCTCGATTTATGGTACTTTTCCGTTTCGCCGGCGCAAATCTCGCCAAGCAGACTTTATTGGGGACAACATACAATATACACAAATAAAAAATGTTAACGAATGTTAGTTCTAAGAATTTTTTTTTTTTGAAGGCATAAACATTTTAATATCGTTTAAAATTTTGTAGAAAGCCAATAAATGAAGACAATAAATTTGTCAAAAGGCGTTAATTTAAGAATTTACTATGCTTTCATGGTTCAACATCCTGATTCGCCGGTTCATATCATTTGACCCCAAGTGATCTCATCTCACGTAAACTACGTGTCAAAAATCTAATTCTCTCAGTAATTATCTACATTAATTTCAAATTAAATCTTAATTTGAATATAAGTTTTAAATGCAAGAATTATTTCAATTCGTACGAATAGCTTACTTAGAAATTATGTGAAAGCACAGTGCTTTACTTCGCTAGTGCATTATCATTAGAATTGATGAATTTAACCCTTGACTTTGCCTTTTCTATATTTTCGCCTTCGGGTGAGCTTCGACATATTGATTGACTTAATTACCGCGAATATGAAATGTCTGGTAAAAATTCTATGTAATTGTATGCCACTATTGAAAGAAAGAATCAATCTGATAAGAAATGGCTGCGACTTGTTTTGAAAATGAGGCGGGAAAGGTTACCAACGATGATATTCTGTTTGGCGTCAATTGTACCATTACTGGCGACTTTATCGCCTGCGCCGGTAAAACAGAAAAGTACCCGATTTATTTTATATAATGTTAATTAATTCTCTTTGATTCATGCCACACACTCGAGTCAGAAGGTTTTGCAAATTAAGTGCATGCGAAGCAGAACTTAAGAGCTAGTTAGGTTAACTGTATCTCACGCCTTAATGGTGTGAAAGTGAGACGAGGTTTTGCCTTGGAGAATATTTTCATTCAACAAATATATTATTTGTCCAAGCCCGCAGCGTTTTCCCGTTTGCTTTTCGAAATTGGTAAATAAACTGGTAGTGATTAATTAAGGAAATATCTAGGGTCTTGTTTGAGAAAAGTTGTTTTATGGTTACTGTTAAATTTCTAGGGCAGGCCATATAGTTGTGATGCTGCTGTCGGAGATCATTCAAGATTTTGAAGCTGTGTATTCTAACTTTAATTGCAATTCACAAACAGTGGAGTCGCCTTCATAGCTCAGTGGTTACAGTACTGGTCTTGTAAACCAGGGGTAGTGAGTTCGATCCTCACTGGTGGCTGTTCAGCATGTCTGCTTGTGGACCTGTGCTAATTTTATTAAGAGTTTCAATTAAAATACTGCAGTGCTCTTGTGCCATATAAGGCGCTGAAATCGTTGTATTTTATTTTATGCCTTCGTGGTGTAACTGGAAGCATCCTCGACACGTATTTCCGAGATCTGGGGATAGAATCCCGGCCAGGGCATTGTGGATTTCTTCAGTTTCCTGACATCGAAAAATTCTAATTAACGCTACGTATTTACCTCTTATCCAACTCTTTCTTTAACCCCCAACGGTATTTTTCTCTCTCTTTTGCTAATGCTTGTCTCTTATGTATTAGCCCAAAAGAGTAATTTGCCTAGATGGGCTATTAACTTCGTTTTGGCATTTTGCGTTGATTCACTACAAACGGTGAATCACTTTTTAAATTATTGCCACCAAATATTAGACCCCTGTATTATATTTAAAGAAATTAAATAATGAAGAATCTGCATAAATGTATGTGTGTTTCTTGCATTATGATAAAACAGCGGTACCTAGAGCCATCAAATTTTCAATAGCGTACGTTTCCACCCGAATATGGGCATCTGGAGGGCCAGATTTGGAATGTGGAATTTGTTTTATTATCGATTTTATATTTTGTAAAGCATCCATGAGTTTTTGATTAACAAACTCAACGATTTAAAAGAAAGCAATACAGAAAAAAAAAAAAAAAAAAAAAAATTATCTTCAGTAGGCGAAATTGTGTATCAGAATTTCTAAAGATATGCTCTGTTTAGATTATTTTTTGATACTGCTAATGAAATTTTGTGTTTTAAGTGCGAAGAACATGATAATTAATAAATAAAGGTAACACACAAAACGTTAAAAAAAATACCCCTTTGGGCATAATATAAAATCTGAAAGCTTTCAGATTTTTTTATTTAAATTTTATTTCGATGATGTGGAAGTTATTGTAATTTTGTAACTCCGTAATTACCTTATTACGCCTTGGTCCAAAAGTGGATAAACAAATTTTTGTTGGATTTGCTTGCTTGCGCCCTGATTGCAGTTCGACTCGCCGACATGTTTATGTAATTCTGCATGAAGTACCTTTAGGTAGTACTTTGAAAGAATAATTAAGTGTCAAATTAAAACTAAATTAGCTCCTTCAAATTGATATTAGACCAATAATGGCATTCATCAATTAAAAAATCAATTGAAACAGAGTTGACTTAATCTTCCAAAACATTTCTTGAAGATCGACTGCTGAATGAATATTAGGAACAGTCAGTGCTAGGCAAGTTTTCTGCTGATATCTCTTGAAATGGTATGCAGAGATTATTCTTTTGGTTTCATTCTACATATCTATTAAAGCAGAAAGTTTTAATGAAGCTCTTGCAACCAGCTTTGGTTCTTAATATCTATGGCATCTCTATTCCATTTCTCGCAATCCCATTTGCGACAACCAGGAAGGGAAAGTATAAGTTACAGAAGCGTGAAACTCTGCACCAGTTGACATGACGTGCAGTTAGCCGCTCGTACAGCATGAAGTCACGAAAAGATAAAATTAGTGAGTAACATGTTTCGGATCACTTTTGCGTTTCAAAATGAAAAGCGTGAAGTTTCGAGAAGATTTGAGCGAGAAATTTTATGTGCAATGAACACCATCCAGTAAATATTTACCTAAAGTTTTGCAATTGAAATAAACACCCATTAAATACTTTTGAAATTTCAATTTATATGAATTTTCTACGTTGTTGAAGGAGTGGAAAGCTATTTTCGATTTCAAAATATAATAAAAATGTCTTTTGCAGCATGTTGTAATTTCCTAGCCTTTATCGTTAAATTTCGCTAAATTAACATAATGGACCTTGCTGTTTTTTTTGGGGGATTTATCGCTATCATAGTAATTAACAAATAAAAATAATTAACTAGCTAATTCAAATTAACTAATAGGGTTATTAAAATATTTATTGCAATCCTGTTGTCATGGTGGTACGGGAGTTTGATGCCATAGCTTTGGGCCTTGTCCGAATCCCTGAGAAGGCATGGATGTTTGTAAGTAAGAAATGCCTTTGTGGCACCTTAAAATAGTGTTGAACCGAAAATCCTCGAGGTATAGGGTATAGGGAAAAGTGGGTGGGGCACCAGGTATTCGTCACAGACAAGCAGGTGTAGTCCCATTCCATTAACTGTCTAGAACAACCCTATCCAGGATCGTGCGAGATGTGCCTAGGCGCATTTGGCTGACTTGGTACTATGCCCCAGCCCCAGGTTCTGAACCGCACGTGGCGCATCGTGCATCCCATTTAAAGGTGTGGGTGTATATTTAAAACTGAACAGGGAGAAAAAATACATAAAGCACACATAGACTTAAAACATACATAGTGTTATATCATACATACAGTTGCAACAGATATAGATTTGGAAAGGACTTCTCATGATGACGCACTCTATTTCCAAGATTCTTTGGATCCGAGTCCTAGAGGGCTCTTCATCAAAATTTGGACGGACCCGAACAAATTTGTCTTGTAACGTATAAGGTGGCCTTATACGTTACAAGACAAATTTGTATCCTCGAGGTATAGGGTATAGAGAAAAGTGGGTGGGGCACCAGGTATTCGTCACAGAGAAGCAGGTGTAGTCCCATTCCATTAACTATCTAGAACAACTCTATCCAGGATCGAGTGAGACGTGCCTAGGCGCATTTGGCTGACTTGGTACTATGCCCCAGCCCCAGGTTCTGAACCGCACGCGGCGCATCGTGCATCCCATTTAAAGGTGTGGGTGTATATTTAAAACTGAACAGGGAGAAAAAATACACAAAGCACACATAGACTTAAAACATACATAGGGTTATATCATACATACAGTTGCAACAGATATAGATTTGGAAAGGACTTCTCATGATGACGCATTCTATTTCCAAGATTCTCAAAGTAGGAGATCCTTGGATCCGAGTTCTAGAGGGTTCTTCATCAAAATTTGGACGGACCCGAACAAATTTGTCTTGTAACGTATAAGGTGGCCAAACCTTTGGCTTAGACAGGAGCAACCCTTTCCTTTTGGGTCATGATAAACTCATATACCTGATCTAGACTACATAAAAAAAAATCATTATATCAGAAAAATTGGTCATAATCATAGATCAGAATTAGATCTTTGGTTCAGAAAAATTAATCACAAAACATAAATATTTAATAATATAACATAACATAGATATGTTACGGTGAAACACCGAAATCTGAAGAATGTCGACTTTCACCGGTGATTGTCAACATTCACATAGTCTCTTGGTTATGTCCGAAATATTTTCCAAATACTCTTATTTCTGACTTACACCGGTCAATGTCGACATTCACCATGTACTAATGGTGAATGTTGAATATATAACAATATTATATTTTCTTCTCCGTAATTCAGTCGCGAATAAACGCACTCGAAACTTGAAATAAGAACTTAAGAACATGAGAACCTAAAACACACAATACATTCAAAATGAGAAAGGAAAATAATTGAAGTTAAAAACTTACTTAATTATACAGTACGTTCTAAATGAGAAAATAAAATAACAGTAATAAAAAACTTACTAAATTATGTGATTCAAATCTTATTCATTGCAACAACTTAAACTATTATGGCACTTTATGACCTCTCTTTTCGACTTTCACCAGAGCATATCTGTGATTGTCGACATACACCGGTGAGGGTCAGAATATACAAGAATGTAGTGAAATATTCGGTCTTTCACCGACGTATTTGGTGAATGTTGATATTCTTTGGTGAAAGTCGACATTCTCCAATGTCGGTCTTTCACGGTAACAGATATAACGCAAAACTGAAACTAATTATAGCGCAAAGCGTCTGTCCCAATTGCAGAGGCCATTCTGTTTAAATTCCAAAACGTGAAGATTTTGTTTAAACTATAAAACATAACTTTCGAAACAATAAAAAAAAAAAGGTAACTAAACTTTAAATGTTAATTAAGTAAAGTAACTTTAACCGTTATCAGCATTTGCTACTGCTTCCGCACCAGATAATGAATGAGTCTGTATATATATATATATATATATATATATATATTAATATGTATTTTTACAGTCAGGTGTTCATCAATCAGTTTAACTTTTACTAAGTTTGGAATCCCAGTTATAAAACTAAAACATCTGTCTCGCCATGCATGTTATCAAATCCGATCTCGGCTACAAAGCGAGGTCTGATGCAGTAGGTTGCGAAACTCTCATAGCTTATCATCTCTATGGTGGTGATTCGGCACGCTTGGCTTCAAACCACTGTTAAAATTAATCTTAATACTGTTAAAAGCGCCTTAAATACTTAAAAATTTGCATTCTAGTGGAGTAGGGTTGAGTCGGAAGGTGAGCAAAGGAGAGCTAAAGCTTGAAATAAAAAACTGGTTAGTCATCCGAATTCGGTTTTGAAACAAACGTTAGACTGACAACGTGGATCGAAGGAAACGAATGAATGAAAAACTAGCTATTCTGTGCTGAATTATATAAATTGTCGCATTAAGAACATCTTTTGTCAGCAGCAGTAATTTAGTATATTATAACATTAAAGATAATATTGCTTTTATACACTTGTAAGGTTCTTTTATGTTAATTAACCAATTAGTTTATCGTCTGTCACTTCTTCCTTCCGTTTTTCTCCTAAAATGCAAATTAGTTCCCGTGTATTTAAGGTTAGGATTTTGGAATGTAAAACAGAGCGTGTTCTGCCTCTCGAGAAAACGTTACTAAGTTGCTAGATAAGATACGATTTTTAATCTTCGGCGTTGCATTATAATTGCCGATAGGCAAATATCTATACCAGTTAAGTTTAGCGGCAATTACGCATTAATCAATCTACGTAGCCTTTGACTACTAGCTTATTTGAATTAAATTTTACATTTGACGTACTGTTATTTTAATTTATCTGGCCACAAGTGGTTGGCTGAATAATAAGCGCAAAATATGCTTCTGTTCTTATTGTAAATAGGGTCTTTTACAATTTTCTCAAGTTCCAGTTGTTATTTAGCGGTAATTCGCTGCCAGTGTATCTGAAGTTTGATTATATTTTATGATACCAAAGAAAATTAGTAACTTTATACATTACTAACAAGCCTATTCTGTTTAAATATTGCAGTTATTACTCTAATAAGCAATGTTTTTGTTGTAATTTAAAAAAAAAATAAAGTATAAATTATTAAGAAGTATGCATATTGATATCGAATCGTTTAATTTAGTAATAATCTATGAACTGTTTTAAAATCCTATTATAACAACACACCTAAAAGTAACCTAGATAGAGATCAGATAACATTCTAGACAGAAGCTCATATATTATAGCTAATTTTATTTTAAAACTTGGTTTCTAATACATATACGCCACACACCCAACACAGGTTAAAACAGAAATACAATTAAAAACATCAATTCAAAATTCCTAATATTGTTCTATTGCCATTTATTAAGTTCATCAAATCCTTTGCAAATCTAAACTTTTCTGTGGCAATAGAATTCTTTTATGTAACCATGTTTTGCCCTAAAATGTCGCAATAATACGCAGTCTTCGACGAAATGTCAAACACTATTATTTTGCAAATTAAATCTTTTCAGGTACGCCGGCAAGCGCCTGTGTCTAGTAATTATTTATTATAATCAAATTCACATATCATTGTCATATTTTTAGAAACTTGAAAATTCAACAAATAATCTTTCTTTTTTTTCCCGAAATGTTCAATTTCTCTTTCCAGCAATCATAATAAAAATGCTTGATTTTATTAATACCAATTCTTTTTTTTTTATGCCTGGTTATCGAACGCATACCCAACATTATCAACAGCAGCCTTTTTGGCCACGTCAGCACTTTCATTGCCTATAATACCAATATGGGCTTTCAGCCAGTTCATTTTCACTTTATATATTTTCTCACCTTTCACAACTCATTGCCTATAACACCAATATGGGCTTTCAACTAGTTCATTTTCACTTTATATATTTTCTCACCTTTCACAACTCATTGCCTATAACACCAATATGGGCTTTCAACCAGTTCCTTTTCACTTTATATATTTTCTCACCTTTCACAACTCATTGCCTATAACTCCAATATGGGCTTTCAACCAGTTCATTTTCACTTTATATATTTTCTCACCTTTCACAACTCATTGCCTATAACACCAATATGGGCTTTCAACCAGTTCATTTTCACTTTATATATTTTCTCACCTTTCACAACTCATTGCCTATAACACCAATATGGGCTTTCAACCAGTTCCTTTTCACTTTATATATTTTCTCACCTTTCACAACTCATTGCCTATAACACCAATATGGGCTTTCAACCAGTTCATTTTCACTTTATATATTTTCTCACCTTTCACAACTCATTGCCTATAACACCAATATGGGCTTTCAACCAGTTCATTTTCACTTTATATATTTTCTCACCTTTCACAACTCATTGCCTATAATACCAATATGGGCTTTCAACCAGTTCCTTTATATATTTTCTCACCTTTCACAACTCATTTCCTATAACACCAATATAGGCTTTCAGCCAGATCATATTCACTTCATGTATTTTTTGAACTTTTGCAAGGAGATCTTTATATATATATATATATGAGATCAAAGTATTCATGTTATCAGCATCTGCTAGTACTTCCAAGCCAGATAATGAGTTTGTATATATATTAATATATGTTTCAGCCAGGTTTCCATCAGTACATTTAAGAGCAAATATGATAGGAGCCAATTCGGCTTGAAAAACTGAATTGTAAGGCTCAAATCGAATTTTTATATAGTCTGTTTCTGCACCAAACAAGTAAACCACGTATGCTGCGCCAATTCCATTGTCATAACCCGAACCATCAGTAAATACATCCAATTTTCCTACGCAAATATTTGGACTCTGATGTTTCACTGCTTTTCTTCATGCAGGATGTATACTGTTAATATTAAAGACAGAGAAATATGTGTTATATGCAGTAAAATCTCCGTGCAGTAAACCTGACTGAGAATGGAACAATGAAAGCGACTTTTCGTTGTTCAAGCAATGAAAAGTTATCCTTTTATACAAATAATTAGGTGCTGATACATGCTTATAAAAAAAATGAGGACACAAAATCATCTAACAAAACTGAAACTAATCCTGACTTAGTTGCAGTTAAGTATTTACCTTGAATGTGAGTAATCGTGTTTAAAACTTATAAATGATTTTATATAACTTTATAAATGACTTTCAAGGCAAAATGAACTTCACCTGCATATATATTCCTTATGCATAAACAGATTCGACATGAGAACCTGAAAGTATTCTTTTACTCTTATTTAGGTTTTATTAATAGAAACTGAAAAAACATATGTCTAAAAAGCATTTAATAACCGCATTGAACTCAGTGTTACGCATGGTCAGAACAGCTTTAAAACGGCACCATTCAAAAATTTTGTTTTGCAAGAAGCATCCGCATTCAGAGTTTTGTAATTACAAATTTGATCCTTGAATAAGCAGATGACGCCCTTGCTTTGTGCTGCAAACCACTGAAGCCCACATCCGCCTCGGGCTGTGAGGGTAAAGATGTTTGAATAATGCACATGAATCATCCTGCGGGAAACAGCTCAGAGATTTTTGATTTTGCTTTCCGAAAAATACTTTTAAGAAAACAGCTTCAGAATTTCTTTTCCTCATACGTCCCAGTTTGAAACTACACAAGCACGTTTAAATATAGTGGTAAACATATTTTTCTCATTGCATCAAAGTATTCAAATAATAGTACACAATAATATCAAATAATAGTAATCAATAATGGTGTCAAAGTATTCAAATAATAGTATTCACTTATTAAAAAATACTATATATTCAGTGGGAATCATTTACGTGTGCTATGCCTATCTAATCCTGTATTAAAATCAATCTGTTAAAATTATTCCTACTGCCAGTAACGTGGGAGGGAGACACAAGGACGACACTACATAAAATCGACAAGCTGTCTACTGGCATAAGATGGACGAGGCGCCGCAAAAACCGGTTTCGACTCTATGAAGGTGTTAATCCTATTCAGGTGTCTTAAGAATTATAATTTAATCAAATTCTTTGCTTCTTAATTATGTGTTGTTGCTAATTAACCCTTGGCTGTAATATGCAATGAATGACTATTGCATGCCAGTGTCTATTCTATGCAGTGGTGATTCTACACTGCATCGATGTATGAGGACGTCGACCATACGCAGTGTCAGTTGTATAGCCTTTGACATCTCTGTGCAGATGTGCTGTAATTATTTTAATCTTTATAAAAATTTCTTTTTCATCCGGTCAATCGTACGCCGCTGTTCATCCTGGGCTGGTGTACTGCATACGGTATCGATCCTCTAAAATATCAGTGCTATGCTGTATTGATTCCGCGCAATGTCTAGCTTGTGAAATCCAAGCGGTCAAGTCGCTGAACACTGGTAGTTCGATCCGAGGTTCGAATCCTTCAAACGAGCTGGCTGCATGGGCGTTTTCGTGGTTTTCCTCATGTGTGACGTGTATACGAGCCAGTTTCCTTTAAAATGTCCTCCACGAAAGTACCCCTCTTCTTAGACAGATAGCCTCGAGGCTTTGCCGTAATCACATAAGCAAAACCAAACTTATGCAACCTATGCGGTGTCGGATCTATGCTGTGTCTGTTCTATGTAGTACCGGTTCTATGCTGTGTCTGTTCTATGTAATACCAGTTCTATGCATTGTCGATCCTATGAATGCAAGCCAGTAACTTTATATTTTTTAACACAAATTTTAATTAGATTACAAAAGTGCTACCTATTGGTAACATTAAAAAACTTAAAGAAGACATTCACGTTAAGAAGATTACACAAAAAGCATATAGATCGAAACTTGAAACCTTCTGAAAAGGATATTTCAAAGATACTTGTCGCAAATTATTTTAAAGTTAATAATTTATCAAATGTTTACTGTTTGGAATTATTGCTGCAACTTCCTTGCTAAACTGTCTCTACAGCCAGACAAATTTTAAATATCTCATTTCTAATCCTGATATAAGAACTGTCTGTTATACATTTAAAGAGAGTTTGAATCATTATTTGAATTACAGTATACATAATTATTAATTAAGGCTGTTTTTATTAATATTGTAATCTTTTGTTTATATTTCATGTAATTTAAATGCAAAGAAACATAATCATGTCGACTTTTAACAAAAGCCCTCAAAAACTTGGGTGTTAATTTTATTCAAAACTACTCAAATGTAACCTTGTCTTTTATTTAATTACAGCAGTTTAATAAATAAATTTGATAGATGCTTTAGTCAACTTTAATAACGGAAAATAAAATACTATTAATAACAATAATTGCATTTTAGCCAGCCAATGATATTTTTAAGATAAAGTGTTTTGTAAAGATAAATTTCAAATTATTTCAAATTGAATTGGCTTTGATAGATTCAGCATCAAAAAAAAAGGAATTTATATTCACCTTCTTTGTTTATGAAAAGTTAAAATAACATTACATTATTTCGAAACATCTCTGTATAAATGTTTTTCACTTTTTTTAAAATGAGTGTTTTAAAGTATATATATGAGGCTGTACCTACATATGAGGCTGTAGATTATATGACATTGCATTTCGATGAGAATAAAAATTTGATTATCAGTAATTTGAATGAATATTAAAAGGAAAAAAATTACTTATAGTAATTTGTTTCCAGTACATTTTTTTCTAAAACTAACTTTGACTGTTACTGTTAAATACCATCCATTCTGTCCGAAAAGAGGTACTTTTTCGAGTACATGCTTCTTTGTTTTCGTATTTTATTTAATAAAATTTTTACTAAGAAATATAACCTTTTCTATTTAGAAAAAGTTAAGTTTTCTATAATAGCTATTAACTGGGTAAATTTAACGATAAAGATATCATGAACAAATATTTGCAATTTATCAATGTAAAATGGCTGATTCATTCGCTGCGCATATAAGCATTTATAAGTCGATATTCCCATAAATACATGCATTTACATATTAGTAAGTAAATGTTAAGTCATAGTAACAAATTGCCCTGATATCTGGCTTAAGAATTCTAAACATGACTTTTCATTAAATCTCCAATTCCCATGTTTAATATGTAAGATGTGAGGAAATGCTTTAGTTTTCAAGGTTCCATTTTTCTCTTACTAGTTTAAAGACTCTAAGGAATTCCCCTGTTGTCGAAGAATAGGCAAAAATAATATACTCAGGAAATTAAAAGAATTATAAAAGATCTTGAGAAGTATGTGACTCAAAATCTGAATTTCGAGCAATTTCAAAGAAGGAAATTATTCGATGAGTGATAGTTAAAGAATATAGAAAAAGTCACCCTTCTTAACTGATTTAGTTCCAAAAACTGATGTACATTTCTGAATTTTTTTTTTTTTTCATTGGCCTTGCTTATAGTTTCATCTCTTTACATTATTAATAAGATTTCTGAATCACATTCTGCTAAAATTAAAAGGGAGGCTACTCCTAACAAAACCATTATTAAAACAACGAAAACAATTCTTTCTCTTTCTTTGAAAGACTACTCAACACCCAAGAACACCTGGAGAAAAAAAAGTGCTGCGGGGGTGTGACCGGTTTTGGGTAGAAAATTGTTCCCAACCCTCAGCAAGCATCCTTCTCGAAAAAGACTTCAATACACAATAACACCTTACAGGAGCCATCCCATCGGAACTGGTTTTGCGGCTGAAATTTGAATGGAAGGAAAAGGTTTGTAACATTGGACAGAATGTAAATTCCTGTGAAGGAATTTCTTGCTACATTCCAATGACTTTACATAGCCATATGTTAAATCTCGTAGCACTGAACTTTCAGCTCGCGTATTTCCAACAAAATCTGTCTGCGTCTTCCAAGGATATGAGTCGATCAGGAATTAATGAAATACGAAACTTCGTTAGAACTACGAATACGAAAATAAACTACTTCTTCCATACTAAAGATTTCATTAAGAGCAAAAATATAAACAAAAGCTGCACCCTTTTTTTTCCTTGGATTTCAGAAAGTGAATTAAAATGAGTTAACTGTAGTTACTGTATAAACAAACAGTTAGTAGTTATCCCATATGAGTAGGTAGTTATCACATCTGAGATATTTTCTGTCTTTTTTTAGATAATCTATACTATTGAAATCTGCGCATGCGTGTTTGTTTGTGGCATTATCTCCTACGGAACAGTGGGTAGTTGCGTTTCGAGAGGGATACTCCCGAATTCCAAAAATTCGTGGGAAGCCATTTCGACCATTCTCATCTTCGTATGACTTTATTAATTAAAGAGATATTAATTAAAAACGCCGAAAAGTTAATTTTCGCACACATTTTGTTCCAAGTGCAAAAAGTCGCGCACGCTGAAGATAAAAATCTGCTTTATTTCGAAGTGTTGCCACTGATCGCTTTCAAATCGTACAGTTTGTACATAAAAAAAATTTGTTTTACAAAATATGAAATGAAAATAACATTGCTAAACATTAGATATATTAATTATTATTACATAAAGTAATTCCGACGTTGAAGAAAGCACTCGACTGCATGTAACGTCATTGTTATGTCGAACATTTTTCGTTAATGTCAGCATTTTAAATAAAGAGCTGCTGTTGGCAACTTTTTTTGTTTCAATTTACGATAATTATCACGATATATTATTGTCACGTTTGCGCTTCTCGCTATGAATATTAAGCTACTCTAATCGTGCAGAATTGCCTTTTTATGACGTATCACAGCAAAGATATGACGTGTCAATTAATACCGCTTCTCTTCGAAATTTTATTCCCTTCTAACAAAAACCAGACAAAAAAGAAAAAAATCACAGTTGTGCATTTCCATCTCTTTCATTGCAGGTTAATCGATTAAGGCAAAACAATTTCAGAACTAACTTCTTTTGGGTGGGATGCCTTCGTGGAGGAATTTTAACGGAATCTGTCTCGTACCCACTTTACACAAGGGAAAATCCACAAAAACTGGCATGTAGCTGATCCGTTCGCGGGAATTCCGTTCGCAGAAAATATTGTTCGACCCAGATCGAACGACCATTGTTCAGCCACTTTACTGCTCAGCTGCTGATGAGCCTGTATGGAGATTGGTTGATAAAATAATGAGAAAACACGTAGGAACTCTTTAAAAACTAGACCGTTAACATGTAAAAAACACAAAATCTCCTATGCTTATTTGCCATATATGTGGTTACAGTTTGTTATTTACTATGAATTTTGCCCAACCGGTGTAGTGGTTATCATCGTTGACTGCCGGGCCGAAGTCTTGGGTTCGAACCCCGGAGAAGGCATGGTTATCTGTAAATATATAGTGTCCTCGCGGCATGGGGGCCACTCTAAATATGCGGCGAGCCGAAAGTCCTGTCGAGAAGTTGGTGGTAGGGGAAGAGGTATGGGAGACCTTCGGTACTCCGGAATGCTCTCCCAAAATTGGGGGGGGGCAGAACTGAGATAAATCACACTGTCACCTGTAAGATGCTCAACGCTGTTGCCAAAGACAGGCATAAACTTGCGCTCCTTGCCAAGAGGAATTTCGTGGGTTTGGGCTGACTATAGGTCAGACAAGTGAGCATTTAGCAACAACAACAACGTACTATTAATATCTGCTTTATGACAATAATTATATCAGTTTTCTAGGTTAGCCAAACTGTAAATGCTAAACTTATTTCCTCAGTCATTCGATTAGAGACGTTCACTTGTATGCGTAAATTGCTGATCCCAAATTGATCTTTCTGCAGCATAAGACTCGAGAGCTAAAAGATTGTCCTGTAAATAATGTATGTTGCCACTCTGAGGGGCTGATAAGTTTCTGATAAAAGGCTGATGAAAATAAATCAGTATTTAGTATTGCTAATGCTATACAGTAGCTGAACTTTTCTTTAATTAAGCATATCGCCCGAAGTAAACTAATAGAGTTATTATAATTTTGGTTTATTTGATTATGGCAAAACCCACTAGGGATATCTGCCTAAGGGAAGGAATGCCTTCGTGGTGGACTTTATAAGGAAAGCAGGCTCTAGACTTAATATAAAGTTTACGTAATTCATCTACCGTACCAAAAGATTTGAAAGCGTGTTCTTAAAAACTAGGTAACAAATTTAAGTAGATATATTATATTTCTTATTCCGAATTAAAATTCTGTTAATTGCGTTTGATTCACAGAAAGAAATTTTCAATTCTACTATTACGAACAGTCGCGTTTTGCACTGGAACTCAGGTTACGTTATTTTAATTTCTAGGTCGTAGCCTGCTTCATTCTTTTATTCATTAAACTGTGTGACCTTTACAAGATGGAACATTTACACTTTTAAGCATACGCAACATTGATAACGGAGTAAATGAACTGTACCGCAAAATTAACTTGCATTACAAGCTTAATTGATTTATTTAACATTTGTGATCAGTTAGATACAAAACTCGTATTAGAATGGAGCTGATGAAAAGCAGTCCAGTATGGATAACAAAGTATTTGAGTAGAGCATTATGATTTCTCATCCGTTAAGTTTATGGCATCAGTTTTCGATGGTTATATAGGATTCTATATTGTTGTTAGGAGTGTATTTTATGCGTAAGAAATGACTGTTTTGATCAATCATTTTGGGCAGAAGAAGGAGAAAGAAAAAAAAAAAAAAAGAAAAAAAAATGGAAAGAAGAAAAATTATTAAACTACCGTCAAATTAAACATTCCTTAATTGCAGCAGAAATCACGTACGTGAAAAGTTTGCATCCCTTAATTTTCAAACTATCCAGACTGCAGTAACTACAGGGCATTTTCTCCCGGCTTTTTGCATGCCTTCGTGGTGTAACGGCAGCACACTCGGCACATATTCGAAATGTCCAAGTTCGAGTCCCAGCGAGGGCATTGCTCATTTTTCACGTCATCCAGCTTCAAAATAATCTAATGACTCTACTGTGGCGCCCGAACTATAAGGTTGTGGATGTTGATTCTTCACAACCAGGGTTTGGCCACTGGGTTCCCTAATCCCCAGTCACCCTTTAAAAGGGACAGCATGTAAGGCATTTTCTCCTTCTTTTCTGCATGCCTTCGGGGTGTAACGGTAGCACACTCGTCGTGTATTCGAGAGGTCCAGCTGCGAGTTTTGGCGAGGGCACTGCACATTTTTCGCTTCTTCAAAATAGCCTAATGACTCTACAATGGCGCCCGAACTAAAAGGTAGTAGCTGATGATTCTTCACCACCAGGATTGGCAATTGGGTCTCCTAAGCCTCAGTCGTCCTTTAAAAGGGGGGGGTATATGAGTCATTTTCTCCCTCCTTTCTGCTTGTTTTCGTGGTGTAACGGTACTATACTCGGCGCATATTCGAAAGGTCCAGGTTCGAGTCCCGGCGAGGGAATTACACATTTTTAATGTCTTCTGATTTAAAATAACCTAATGACTCACATAAAATAGTTAATATTTCCAGATTTTAAAAAAAAAAATTCGTCAGTACTACAGTGCAAAATTTTGCATACCTTTGTTTTTCAATTAACCAGTTCTCTTCTTCTTAAACAAGTTGAAAAATGAGGTTTCATACTTACAGGTAATTTCGAAAGAAACTTTTCACTGCTGCATCTTCCGAATATTTATAAATGAAATTATTCTGATTTTATAAAGGGGAGTATCTGGCTACATTTACAGACAACGTTCTTTTTATTTCAACCCCGCGTGAATGGGTTAACTATATCAAAGATAATCAGTATGAATTTTCTCCAAAAAAAAAAAAAAAAGATTTTCATTTACATTTTAAACTGAATATCATTTTCGTATATATATATAGCATTTATTTAAAATCAAGCCAAAATAAGACTGCAAACTAAAACACGTTTCCAGAATTTATAGCCTCCCGCATCAAATAAGATGACCAGATGGATAAACGAATGGCACCTGCATAATAGAACTTAGATGCATCCAAATCATCACACCACCAGCGACATGACCGCGCTGTTCCCTTTCCGGCAGCAGTAAGTTCAGCATTTTCCTCTCGTATTCATATAACGTTTTTGGAATACGAAATGATACTTAAGGACCAGAAGGTAAGACCCTTGAGTGCTACAGCTGTCTGCCCAGAGGCCTATTACTGTTCGTGGAGCAGCATGTTTAAAAGTATCTTTGCAAATGATTATTCAACATCGAAATTTCCTACATATTCACCTGACTTGCCTGCAGCTGAATTTAATTCATTTCCAGATAAAAAAATCCAGTTGAAAAAACAGTGATTCAGAGACTCTACTACAAGCAGTGATTCGCCCTTTAAAAGGGCAGTATGTAAAGTATTTCTCCCGCCATCTTAGTGTGCCTTCCTGGTGTGGTGGTCTGTACTCTGGGCGCGTATTTCAGAGGTCCGTAGTTCAGTTCCCGGCTAGAACATTGTTCATTTTTCATTATGCTTCAGAAAAAATACCTAATATCTCTACATAGCTTCCGACTTCGTAGAGTTAATTCTATTATTGTTATTAAATAATAATATTAGTATATGCAGTTTTATCCATGCATTTCGTTTCGTATAATTTTCGTAAAAATAACGTGCGTAAAGTACGATAAAGCGTCGATAATATCTTCAGCTTTTTTTATTTGCACAACTTTCGTAAAAATAAAATGCAAAAAATACCACAGCTTTGTTTCACCAAAATGATACGCATATTTTTGAAGGCATGCCGCCTGGGTTAAAACTAGGGGGAGGGGGAATAAATAAATAAGTAAATAAATCTAGGAGAGGGGAGCAAGAAAAATTGTACTTTTACGTTTCAGATTCCAGTTCAACATCTCAAATGTATCCTAAACAGATATTTTTTAACGTTAAATATTTACCTGTATATAGGTAAATATTTAACGTTAAATTTATATTTAGTAAATAAGCAAACATAAAAATTAATCGACTAGCTTTCAATAATAAAAAATATTTACCCATATAAGTGTGTTTATGATTATTGCAAAGCTTCGAGGGCTCTCTGCCTAGGAGGAGGGATTCCTTCTTGGAGAACTTTCGAATTGGCTCGTATACACGTTACACATGACGAAAACCACGGAGGCGCCCATGTGGCCAGCCCGTTCGAGGAATGCGAATCTCGGACCGAGTTAGCAGTGTTCAGCGATTTTGCCGCTCGGCCGCTGGGGGGGGGGCTTTACCTATGTAAGTATGAGCATAAGCCTAATTCCTATTAATTTCGTATATAATTTCTAAGAAACGAACTTTTTAAAATACAAATCTAGGAAATTTTATAAAGTTCTCTTCTCTAAATAAAAATATTATCTGCTTTCGCAATCTAAATAAAACCAATTGCTTAGCTTATCGGGTAGATAAATTTAAAAACCAAAACAGACATATAATTGAATGAAATGAAAAGAAAAAAAAATCCCATGCCATAAAATCTTAATATTACTAGGGAAAATGTTCCAAATTCGTTTTCGCCTAGAGATGAACTAAGTACCTGAAATTATTATTTCGAAAATTAAAATTATTATTTACGAATTTGCCTGTATAATATTAAGTATTAATTAAAAATTCATCATACTTAGCATTAAAAATTATACAAATCAAATTTATATATTGCAATGATACATAATATACTCCCGTTATTTCAAAAGCTTATGGTAAAATAAATGTAACAAATGTTGAAAAAAGGTGCAGAGTAGAAGCATAAAAATTTTTTTTCGTAATATACACTATCAATATCACTACTCGTAATATCACTAGTGTATTGTGAGTGCTACGTTAATCATAAGGCCGATTATTATCGGCCAATAAGGTTGCATCATACTCGTATATTATATTACATTACACTATCAAGTAACTGTAGATAACTGCTGAGTAGCAGTCATAACCGTAGACGGCGCTGTTACCTAAGTATGGAATTTATTCGAGAATATAAAGCTTACTTCATCTTAAAATTTGCTACTATGAAAGTCGGCTGGAACGGCCATTTCATGTGAAATATCATATCAACGCACCTGAATAGATAAAGACGATTGGGAAACGTACAACAAATTCAAGAACTCTGGCTGTCATGTAAAGTGCAAATCAACAGGCTGGCTGGCACTGTCTTTTGAGACCGAAGTTTGCCGTATCACCAGGGTTGCCCAAATCGATTGCAAAAAGCATGTAAGGTATGCAAAAACAGATAGTGGCTACTTGGTACATTGATATGGGTATTTTTACTGTGTTTGTTGTGGTTACTGTACTGTTATGGTTACTGTATTCTCTCTTAATTTCTTAAATTTTCAAAATTCTAAGAAACTGAATGAAAATTGTTAATCATCCTGTATGTTGCTTGACTGGGACGCCATTTGTGAGTCTTAAGTTAATTGTAACATACAGTTTAGCTATCAAATAAGCTGTGGTGATATAAGACTTACTGAAATTTTGCATTCTGCTGCCATATATTGCACGTATTGTGGAAACGTTTACATGGCTGTGCCCGAGCTAGATTAACTATTGAGGAACATAAGCGCGTGCTTAGGGCATTAACTAAAAAGGACACCACGAAAATATTCTGAGTAATTCAGCAAAGGCGGCACCATAAAAATTTCCCATTCTTCATTTTACCATGGAATATATGGTCCAAGACCGAGAGTGAAAGAATGGAAAAAAACAGGCGTAAATTTATGTGGCCGAACCAAATTTTTTAAGCGCTTAGGGACTTAATCTGGCCCTGGGTTTCTGGGTTTTGCCTAATGAATATCCAAGTATCTTTCCATTTCTCAGAGAATAAGTACATGTTGTCATATAATGGTCTCTAGGTCAAGATATATTAGAACCTACTTCACCGTGTAGAGTCATTAGGATATTTTGAAGCAGGAGAGATGAAAAATGGGCAATGCCCTCGCCATAATGGCAAACCGCACATTGAGTTGATTAGTGTTAAAGAATTTCGCTTACTGCGCATGCTCAATGTCGTACCGTTGGCGTGGGAGAAAATACTGGCGACTAAACATAAGCAACCCTACACAAGCCTGTTCGTCAATGTAGGTCTTATCGACTGTTTACAATTGCAGTACTACGGAAATTTGCTTGTGCTTAATTGTTGCTTCTTTTTCATTTCATTGTGGTTTATTTTGCTCATAACCATGATAATAATTTCTTGGATTATACTTCAGTAATTTAAACTGGATTTGTTCCTTAATTTGTTAAAGTGGAACAAATGGAATCTACAGTAAATAATCAGTTGCTTTTCTCAGAAATATAATCAATATACATTCAGCTAAATATATCTTGTAATGTTTCCTGTTTTGTAATACTTCTTAAACGAAAATTTGCGTAGTTTACAATCGATATTTACACTCGTCTAAGTAATGAAGCAACTTCTTACTGAGTAACAAGTTTTAAAACCCCTAACTGTTTTACGCTCAGATAACAGAATATCAACCATATACCGCATTTATCTTCTTTTAGAATTATGCCAAAGTCGTAATAGCGCCAAATTCTCTTCTGAGCATGCGCAGTACGCAAAATCCGTTTAACATTGATCAACTGAATGTGCGGTTTGCCATTACGCCGCCGGGACGCGTAATGGCAGACCGCACATTGAGTTGAACAGTGTTAAACGAATGTGGCATACTGCGCGTGCCCAGAAAACAATTTGGCGTAATTACTATGTTGGCGCGATTTGAAAAGAAGATACATACGGTATATGGTAGACGTATCGCCATCTAATTGTAAAGAAATCTGGCGTTTAAATCTTCGTAGAATATAATGTAAATGTAAATTAATTACTGTGTTAAAATACTATTTTTTGCTGTACTGCTCAAACAACTAGAAAGCTGAAATTATTGCGAAGTAATGTGAAGCAGTGTTTACATTCAAAATGTAAAATATAATACTTATGAAATTCTGCACATTCCTTTGGCACTGTACAAATTTTAGTTCAGAAAAAGAGAGATTTAGGATATATTAGTTGAAAATTTATTCATTATACTTTTAAGCAATAAAAACAATCCAGGATCTACCATACGTTCCATTCGTACATACATAAAGAAACACTGAGGAATATAACAAGTGCTTGCAAATAACACTGAAGAAATTTTACAATTCTTTAATGCTAGTTATTAAATTCTTTGAAATGAGAAAATATAAACGCGAATATACGCTAACAAACTAAGCGAGATACTCCAATTTACAATTACTGAATTGTAACATGTAAACAAATTACATTTAAATAAAGAATTATTACGAACATATGTTAACAAATATTAAATGCACTGTTATCGACAAATTAAAATGAAACATATATTAGAAAAATAAGCAAGTGCAATCGGCATGGACGTTAAAATAACTAATAAGCAAAGTTCCACAACATTGCAATTTTAAACATCACTCGAACACACTCGACAGCCATGGAGATCACGAATAAGCTAACGTAGGGTTGCTTAGTCGCTAATATTTCTCCCCGCGCCAATGGTACACCATCAAGCATGCGCAGTAAGTGAAATTCGCTTAACGCTGTTCAACTCAATGTGCGGTCTGCCATTACGCCGCCGGGACTCAAACCTGGATCTCTCGAATACGCGCCGAGTGTACTACCCGTTACACCACGAAGGCATGCAGAAAGGAGGGATTATACCTTATAATTGTACAAAAAATCAAAATCAGTATGGAATGTTTCAGCTTTCCTCTAGATTCTTCAAGTAATTTGCACGCAAAGGCTAAGATTTGAAACGAAAAATATTATTGGAGTTTTCATGATTATGAATTTGTTAATTTTTTATTAAAAATAAACAACCAAAACACTGTTTACTTTTGCTTATTAATAATCTATGTGTTACATGAGTTAGTTTTTAAATTTATTGATAGGTAAGGATAGTGAAACGTTTATTTGCCTTGCTAAATTACGGATTACAAAACAGATCGCTCTCAACGTAAAAGCGACATCAACAGACGAAACGCCAGCCCCAGCATTTTCGTCAAAGCGGAACGAACGTCACTTTCAGTTCCATTCGTCTCCAGTCGAGGACGAGCAAATTCGGGGTTCCGAAGGCTGTTCACATCGTTCATTGACTTCCTTTCCAATACAGATGATAATAACAAAGAAATCAAAAATAGAGAGCTCCAAGCTTCTCCCTAACGTTACAAGCAGAAGAGAACGCGAAGAATTTCTGCCTCTGCCATCAGAGTCGCTAGCTACTTACTTACTTGCTGAACTTGCTTAATCCGACGTCTCAGTTGACCTGTCGGCCATATTTCTTTTTCGGCGTGGAAAACACCGATCAGGAAGTATACGCACAGAAATTAAGAATCCCATGAACTGTGGAGAATGCTCCAAGTAACCATTGTTTTAAATGGATTTTCCTCGATTAAATTGCAAAGGAAATCTGTTTGTGAAAATAATTATTTTGGGGAAAGGCTACTTTCATATCGCTGAAATTTCACATTCTGTAAATGTTATTTGAAAAAGTTATTATGTTCAAGGTTTTCGGCTAGGATTTTTCACTCATTTTGATACTTATAAGGAATAATAGTGAGAGTATCTTCAATCAATAATTTAATTTATGTGGGTTTGCGATAAATTGCTGTTCAAAAGTTGTTGCAGGCTAAATATGAACACAGTAGCTTCATTGATTTTCGACATTTTGCTTTTCAAAAATCGTCTTTTTCTATTTATAACCAAATCCAGTACATTCGAAGTGTAAATGTTTGGTCATTTTGCAGGATTTTCGTGTGTGCAAAATGTGTTGTTTACTAAGAGCTGGTGAATGTGTGGTGAATTAAATATATTTCTCAACCATCAAAATGTATTTATAATTTGAAAAAAAAAGAAAAAAAAAAAAAAAACTAGGTCATATTTTGGCGATTTTTGGATTTTTCTACTACCTTTAGTCAATTGTAAGCACTTTAATACTTGCAGCCCACTTTTGTAACTTTGTTAAAGTTTAAATTTATTCACAGCTGACAGATATCATAGCAATTCAGTTTAGTGCAACTGCGAATTTTCAGAAGGGGAAAGAGGATTTATAAAATTTATATACTTAAAAAGGTACTGTTATGTTATCGGGACAGGATTCAGAAATGTATGAATGTATGCTCATATACGTGTATATTCTATACACACACATTCGTGCTTACATATATATGCATGCATTATAAGGTATTTCTCCCACTTCCCTAGCGTGCCTTCGTGGTGTAAGGGTAGAACGCTGGGCCGGTATTCCAGAGGTCCGTGGTTCGATTCCCGGCGAAGGCCGTTGCATATTTTTCATCTTTTCTGCTTCCAATTAACCTAATTACACTACAAGTGGCGCCCGAACTAAAAAAAAAAGGGTTGTTGATGATGATTCATCTCACCCAGGATTTGGCGACTAGGTTCCCTAAAACCCTAGTCACCCTTTAAAAAGGGCGGTATATAAGGTATTTCTCCCACTTCCCTAGCGTGCCTTCGTGGTGTAAAGGTAGCACGCTCGGCCGGTATTCCAGAGGTCCGGGGTTCGATTCCCGGCGAAGGCGGCTGCTAATTTTTCACATACATACATACATTCCTAGATTCAGCCCTGATAACAGAACAGTACCCTTAAAAGTTTAACATTTTGTTTTTACTTTGTGTAGGATTTACGTAAATGATATAAATTTAATGACCCCCATCGATAATGAATGATAACCCAATCGATATAGTGCCTGTTAATGGACAAGCTGCTTAAATTGAAGAAAAGAAGAACGTTAAATGAGAAAACAACAAAGTTTATTGAGATTATCATTAATTAATAATTAATGAAATTCTTGAAACTTATGTTGTAAAACTAAATATATCTGTTAAGATTTTCGTACGGAAAAATAGCAGGAAAAAACCAAACTGGCAATGTATTCGATACGCGGAAAAGAACAAAATAACAGCAGACCAAAACTTCCATTGTCCAGTAAATAAATACCTACCGCTCCGGTAGGTGTCGAAAAAGACCGGGTTGATAATCACTAGAATAAGTAAAAGACATCTATCTATATTCATTTGGACATTTATATCATAAAAAATTTAATATCATCATTATTTGTCGGTTTCTAAAAGTGCTGAAATGCATAAGGAAGCATTCATATTCAAGTTCTGTTATTATTTAGTAATAATTAAGGCGTACACTAATATCAGCATATACAAAAACTTAGCTTACAAATAATAGTAGATCCAATAAAATATTACTCTATATTCATTTCTTCATGTGTACAAAATAATTTCTCTAAATTTTTTAATCTTCTCAGAATTTGCAAAAATACTTTCTCAGAATTGTAAAATATTTTCAGTATCTCAGACCTTATGTCAAAAGTCTCCACTAACAACTCTGCTCATCAACTTCGTAAAATATTCTACAACAGTGTTTTAATTTCTCAAAAATTTTGGGTGCTACTTTCGTAGACGGTTGCACGGATTTTGGCGATTTTTCTTTGGCGAGTAATGCAACTTATGGTAAACCCATTGCTGGATTAGTTATTTATGGTAACCGATACTTTGTTGTCATTTTATTTAAAAAATAATGCGTTTTATTGTGCATAAATTCCGTGTTTAAAATATTATTTATGGCTTTTAAATATTAAAAATCAATTTAATTTTGCATTTTTATTTGAAATAAAAATTTTATTGTTTATCATATTTTATGAAATTTTATGTTGTAGATGATGTAATCAATGACGTCACCTTACTTTAAAAGTAATTCGTTTTAATATGTATACATTTTATCTAATGTTTTAAACATTATTTATGGCTGTTCAATATTAAAATACAATTTAATTTTGCATTTTTTTAAAAAATGATTTTATTATGTATGAATTTTTAAATAATTTTAATTCTAGCCGTGATGTAATAAGCTCTCTGATTGGTTATAGAATATTTGTGCATTAACGAGCTGTAATCAGCTCACTGATTGGTTACTGACAATTTGTGTGTGCATTTCCGCGCCGTTTTAAAATTTAATTTATATCTTCGAATTCCTTCAAAGATGTCTTCAAAGATGTTATCTAAATTATGATTCTGATTTTTTATTGTGGTACTTATCAGTAAAGAACAGGTTAAACACTCAAAAAAATGTAAGTACATATTTTTATTTTATTTTATAATTGTATACTTCAATTTTTGTTAAAAAAATTAATACACTATTTTCAGAAATTGCTGAGATAATTATTGTCACATATGTTTTAATGTTAATTATATTCTATATAACGTATTTTAAAGTATTTGAATTTAATAATATTCTAATTCTTTTAAATGTTGGTATGATGGTTTTTAATTCGATATTCAATTTCAGTAATATTTTAATCTAATTAAACGTTGGCTCAATGTTTTTATAGCGGTGTTTTTATTCTCTTCTTATCTATATGAAAGTAATAATAACCTTACTTTAGTATTTTATACTCATAGTAAATGTATTTATTTACACTTGCCTGCCATCTTAAAAAACGAAATTTTCAACAAAAAATTAATCCATTACTTTTAACGATATTTATTTATTTATTTTTTAAGTTTCGAATACTTTACTATGCGTAAAAACAGCGTTTTTCAAGATGGCTGACGTTTGTAAAAATCGCGCCAACAATGCGGCCAACGTAAATCGCCAAAAATCCGTGCAACGGTCTACCAAAGTAGCACCAACATTTTGCAGTGTCAAAATCCTTTATAACATCTGTGTTATACCTGTAACAAAATTTTATACTTCACAAAAACATTTTTGTAAAATGTAACATTCTTTGTAACAGTGTAACATTTTTCGTACAAGTGTAAAAAATTCTCTATAACATTTATATCACCACTATATCAAAATTTTATATCCAAAGAAATTTCGTTTTAATAAAAGCCGCTAAATGAGCAGAAAAAGCTGACGGAACAATTGCTCATTCTGTGGTTTCTTGTATACAAAAAATAATCAAAAATCACGAAACTGAATGATATTGTTCTCCTTTAAAACTAACATTAAACTGAAGGTATATGTATTGCTATTATAATCGAAAACTTTATTCCTAAAATGCATTCACATTTTAATATTCACATGGTAAAAAGAAAGAATAATTAATCATGTAAAAGCTCGAAGCCATAGATAAAACATCCACAGAACTCGTGTCCCATCGTTGACCCCTATCCTGCACTGTCTGTAGTTTTCAAAATCTTTTAAAACTTTGTTTATTCTTACACTTAGTTATTTTAAAAACCTTTTTCTTACTGTTGCCATTTATCATTTTCTGAAATCTGTCTTGCCGTGACCACGCGCTTGAAAACCATTCTGTTTTGGTTGTGAATAAAAGTAAGAAAACGGATCCAGTTTTGAAATTCAATATGCAACAAACTCAAAAGTTAAAAATTAAATGCAAAGAAAAAACAGTTTACATCTGTCAGCTCATCTTCTTCAAAGGGTTGGTGTATCGTGAGAAGTAAGTGGATCAGCTTGTTTCTGCTCCAATAAAGACACAAATTTATTAAAACTTTTTGCAAAACAATTTGTGTTTTCACCAGTGAGTTTGCATGTTTATCAGTTCCGAAACAGGCTAATCCATTTGCTTCTGTCGATATATTAATTGTCGAAGATGTTCAAGGAGATGTAAATTTTTTTATTGTATTTAATTTTAATTCTTGCGCTTGTTGTTGATTGAATCTCAAAAACTGAACTTCCTTTATTATTTATTTTTTAAAATGATTTATTGCTTTTGCAAAGTTATTTCAATACTACCAGGTCCTTATCCCACGTTAAATATGTTTTGAATTTAAATTTTCCTTACAATTCATCAACATTGACACTGTTTATTGCAACTTTGAACGCGTGAGTGAGTATTGATTTAGAACTTTTGTCTCAAGTAAATGTATTACCATATATTATATTCTGAATGGTTTTTATTGTGATTTTCTGTGGTTAACATCCGTGGATCGTAGCCAAAATTTAAAAAAAAATAAAAATTCCGAGATTTTTTTAATACTTTTAGGAGGAAAATACTGATAGCATTCAGATTTTATATTACGCCCAAATGGGCGTTTTTTAACACGTTGTGTGTTACCTTTATTTAAATATCATGTTCTTCGCACTTGAGCCATAAAATTCAATTCAACAAAAATATCGCAAAATAATTTAAAATGAGCATATCTTTAGAACTTCCGATACGCAATCTCGCGCGCTGTAGGAAAGGAAAAAGAAAAAAAAAATTTCTTCCGTACAGTGCCATCGCTGGCTTTGAAATCGTTGAGTTTGTTAATCAAAAACTCATAAATGCTTTACAAATTATGAAAGGGGTAATAAACCAATTCCAAATTTGGGCTTCCAGATGCCCATATTCGTGTGTAGACGTACATTATTCAAAAATTTTGACTCTAGGTACCGTTGTTTTATCACAATGCGATAAACATACGTATATGCAGATTCTTTAATATTTAATTTCTTTCAATATAATACAGGGCAATAATATTTGGTGGCAACAATTTGAAAAGTGATTCAGACTTTTAAAGTTTTCGACGCAAAATGCCAAAACGAAATTAATAGCCCTTCTGGGCTATCGCCTTTTGGGTTAAAAAAAAAGAGAGGAAATATACATTGCATTTAAATGTATCTATGGAATATTTTAATTCAAGCTCATACCATGTTAATTAACAATGTATTCTGATGAGTGCAACATTATACAAAATGCGTATTTGTACAAAACATAAGAAAAGAGATTTCAGACTGACCAGCATTTATTTAGTTTAAATATCAGTGAAAGTTTTCGTAAGATTAAACATGAGTTTAAAACATTAAGGAAGAATCAGAGGTTTTCAAATGCTATTACAGAAATAAATGTCACTCTGACAAGACGTCACAGTGCATTTTCAAGAGTGCTATGCATGAATGCTTAAGAATGTGCGATGGAAAAATTCTTCCCTCGCAATCGCTTCTGTCATATTTAAGTCGCATCTTTATTCCGAAACATTGAATCCTGCGGTTTCTTTGCAACTGGTTTCTTTCACTCACGCTTCTGTGATGCTGATTCTCACCGTAGGCTTGGAAAATCGTTGTAATTGTTTTATCTTAAAAAAAGTTTCTTTTTTATCGTTTTCTAATTATATATATGTACATAAATAAAGAAATATTCGTGTATATATTATATATATGTATGTATAACATATAAATGAATTTCATAGTGAAATAAAAAGCTAGAACGTAAATTTAATATAAATTTAGTTTCAAAAAATATATAAAGGCCAACCTACTTTTTTTTTAATCTCCTTGAAATGCTAACAAAAAACGAGTAACGTCATTGAAAGGTACAAAGTAAAAACCTAAGCAATCCAAAGAAAATCATAAAAACTACTGTGTGGGAGACGAGAAAAAAATACAGTGGGCTGTACAATTGCATGAAAAAAAAATTAATCTCCTTTATTTAAACGTTTCAAACAGATCTGATCAAGGGAAAAGTGTTTTGAACTCAGTTGATTAATGAGTTCCAAATGCATGTTTCGCTCCTCTGAACCATCTGGAACTCTATACCACTTTTTCAATTCATACATTTTTAAAATAATCAATTTCAATCATAAATTTTTAAAATGATATTTCGAATTCGTCTCAGATGCATTCAAATCTTTCCCCTACATGCATTCATACTCAAAGAAAACAAATATACCGTATATACTCGCGTATAAGTCGATACCGCGTATAAGTCGACCCCCCCTACTTCGACATAAAAAATTCGTAGAAAATAAGAAACCCGCGTATAAGTCGACCCTCCACTTCCAAAATCGATCGAGAAACTTCGAAAAAAATTTTTTAAGTACTACATTTATTTAAAATCATCTGAGAAAAAAAGTAAATATACGATAAAAAATACTTTGGTAAATAAACAAAATCAATATCCTTCAACGTCCGATTCATGGTCAGATTCGCCAAACATTTCATAGAACTCTTCTGTCGTCATTGGCTCGTCATCATACATATTTTCAGTCTCGAACTCTGTATTGTTACAATCACTACTACAGCCTTCGTCGTCATTTTCACTTTCAAAAACAGTATCATCTTCCGTGCCGTCTAGTTCGTTGCTAATACAACATTTTTTAAATGATTTTATAATCATTCAGAGGGTATTTCGCAGGCATTCGCATTTTTCAGGGTTAAAAACATAAAAATTTCCGAAAGTGTCCACAATTTTGGCCACCACTGTAGTTCGTAACATAATTTAAGTCATGAAATTACTTCAAGTAAGTGACTTATTTGATAAGTCGTCCAATTCGAGTGCGGGAAGAAAACAACTGCATTATACAAAGAAATTTTTAAACTTCCGATTCTTTTAATTTTTTATGGCCCCGCGTATAAGTCGACCCTCCCACTTTGAAGTCTTTTTTTTTTTGCCCAAAATATCTCGACTTATACGCGGGTATATATGGTACATAAAAATAAACAGATTAGATACAAATGCAAAGTAAGCAGCTTAATCTACTTAAAAATTGCAGAAACAAAGTAATACAACTAATGGCAAAACTGAATTCAAAAGACCAAATATTAATGAAGCAAAAAACTTCCAAAACTAGTCGATTGAACAAATAAAATGACAAAATTGTCAGTCGCAGTACAAGCACTAAACAGGGCTGGCTCAGTTAATCTAAAGAACGATGTTTATATAGGATCATATATATATATTGAATCAAAAACAAAAAAAGAGGGTAATATGGACTTTCAGAACCAAAACCCAGCGCAACTGCTGCTTAGATTGGCATATACAGTGCAAAGTCTGTAATCTGGACATCCATTATCCGGAATGATCTATAATCCGGACCTCAAAGCCACAATTTTTTTTTGGCACATGCACGTTTAGCACAAAAAAACGAAGCAACTTAAACAACTTACATTGAAAGAAATGCTCAATAAAGTAAACAAATAAATATTGAGCTTTTTTTTTTTTTTTTGTAAATTTTGATAGCCTTCAGATCATAATTGTTCTTTATTTCATAAATTATGGTTTCATGTTTTTAATTGTATAATTTCTGCATGTCATCTTACCAGATTTAAGTTGATGATCTATAATTCGGAAAAACCCTTAATCCGGAATCGCCGAAGTCCCGACGAGTCCGGATTACGGACTTTGTACTGTAGTAATTAAGCACGATAAACTATAACTATCCAGCAAACTGTGTAGTTAATTTTGAAGTAAAAGTAGTTAAAAATCTTAAGTAAAACTTGGTAAATATCTTTTGGCCAAGAGTAACGGAAGGGTAAGGTTGCACAAGTCGTACCACCGCTTAAGTCATACCTTTAAAATATTAGGCGTTATATAACACGTATTACGCCCCTTCCGGCAAAAAGAGTTACACCCTAGTCAACCATATTGTTTCACATTGTGTTCGACTCCCTATATATTCCAAATACGTAGAGGTGGCCACCTTAATTTTCAGAAGTGTCCATTAGTTACTTATAAAAAAGATTATACGGTATTTCTCCCGCCTCCCTAGCGTGCTTTCGTGGTGTGGTGATCTGCACGCTGGGCCGGTATTCCAGAAAACTGTTTTCAGCATTTCGAAAAACTGTTTTCAGCTCGCCGTATTAGATGTTTTCCGCTGTTTGGTAGAAAAACTGTTTGATAGATGTTTTCGAAAAATTGTTTTCGGCTCGCCGTATTTGTAGAACATGATATTTAATAACTAAAGGTAATACACAAAACGTTAAAAAACTAAAGGTAACACACAAAACCTTTGGAAGTAATTTAAAATCTGAAAACTTTCAGATTTTTTTAAATTTTATTATATATAAAATTATACAAATGTGAACTGTCCTACAGTACTTCGTAAGCACAAGACTGAGCGTAAGAAATAGATAATATTTTGAAATGGATATTTTAAAAGGAAACACAATTACCAACACGTACTAGGAACAACACTGCGGGTATTTTTAAAGGCGTAGTTTGATTACTTTAATTTTTGAATTCGGTTGAAGCCTTGTAACTGAACAATCGTGTAGAAAATAACCAGCATGACCTACTGATGAAAAATAAATAAAATCCAGAATGTGTGAACCTAAAAAGAAGCAAGACTGTCTGATCCACCTGATGGAAGTTATTCACACTTGGTTTCCTGGCCGAGCGACCGTTTCTTCTCAAGCATGTGGGAAACGAACGCTGCGGGTAGCAAATATTGTGCGATTACTCATACTGCAGATGCTCCATTAGGCCACAAGATTCCGTTTCCTGCATACTTCGGAGATTATCGAAACTAATCTCAGATTTAACTTGTCAAAGACAGAGGTTTTATTCTGAAATTCTTTGTAAATAAATCATAAAATGTCACACAGGTGTCAAAATTCAGGAAAAGGTGCTCTTCCTATTTCGAAAACTCTTATAGAAAATAAATAAATAACGTTTTCTTACATGTAAATCAAAATTATAACCTGATCCCTAAATCTTAACTAACTGAAATCCATAGGTTATAAATTCCTGGTACCCAGCAGTAAAAGTAGATATGCCATTCATATGTTGTTGTTGTTCTTGTTATGACCTATACCACTTGTTATGCACAGGCACTACACTATAATGAACTGTATTATATCACACTTTTATTCTCATTAATGTACATCGTTCATGGCCACTCGAAGATACGAATTCTCTCACACGCTCTTAACTCACAATCTCATGTCTCAAACTCTAGAAGCTCAAGGCGCATGCGTAGATACTAGCAATGAAATGCGCGCGCAGGCGCAACACTACTTGTCTGACAGTAACATCCGAACAAGCCCACGAAATTCATCGTAGCAAGGAGTGCAAGACTGCAGGGGACAGTATGACTTAGCTCAGTCCCGCCCCCAATTTTGATGCCGAGCACTCTGGGGAGGACGGGTCCGAGCGTCGCTCATCTCTCTTTCCCTACCAGCAACCTCTCCAGAGGACTTTCGGCTCGCCGTATATTTAGAGTACCCCCATGCCACACAGACACATTTGCAAACATCCATGCCTTCTCTGGTATTCGAACGCGGCCCCTTCGGTACGGCAGTCAACGTCGCTAACCGCTATCGCGTTTGGACATCTGCCATTCATTTAAAATACTTTATAATTATAATACGTTTCTACTCTTTTAAGCAAATTTATATTTTGTGGGAAGAGTGAACTTTTCTCAAAAACGAAAAATATTATGCAAAATTTTGACCATTTGATAGTGATCTCTGAAATAAAATTAAGATAAATTAGCGACTTTCAAATTTATCAAAATAAGAATATTTAACCTAAAATTAAGATAAATCAGCGACTTTCAAATTTATCAAAATAAGAATATTTAACCTAAAATTAATATAAATTAGCGACTTTCAAATTTATCAAAATAAGAATATTTAACTTAAAATTAAGATAAATTAGCGACTTTCAAATTTATCAAAATAAGAATATTTAACCTAAAATTAATTTAAATTAGCGACTTTCAAATTTATCAAAATAAGAACATTTAACCTGAAATTTGAAGTCTGTTACATTAATGAAATTGAGCCCTTTTAAGTTTAAAGGGGCGTTAGACACAAAGGGCTATTAGTCTCGAAACGGCACTTTGCATCGTTTCACTTTCTGCGTTGATTCATTTTTCAAACTGTTGCATCAAATATTAGCGAAATGCATTATACTTAAAGAAACTACATAATGAAGAATCTGCAAGAAGGCATGAATGTTTCTCGCATTGTGAAAAAACAAAGGTATCTAGAGCTATTAAATTTTGAATAACGTTTTCTTACAACTGAACATGGTCACTTGGAAGACCGAATTTTGAATTTCGAATTTATTTTATTATCTATTTCAAATTTTGTAAAATTTTAACAAATTTTTAAGTAACAAACTCCACGATTTCAATGCGAGCAATGGCAACACTGTACGGAAAGAACTTTTTTGCCTCCAGCGCGAAACTGTGTATCGGAAATTCTAAAGCTATGCTGTTTTTAAATATTTTTTTATAATGCTATTGAATTTTATGTGGTTTAAGTGCAAAAAACATCATATTTAATAAATAAAGCTAACAATCAAAACGCTAAAAATACGCTTCTTTGGGCGTAATATAAACTCTGAAAGCTTTCAGTTTTTTCTTTTTTTTTTCTCTTTTTTATTTATTAATTTTTTTTTAATTTGGAATTATGTTTCAGTGTGATCATCTATCATTATCGTAAGTACTGTCTTCCATTTTTCCAGATGGTGCAATTTTTGTGCTTTCGTATGTAAGTACTTTGGTGGTTAGTGGGTTTTCTATAAGATTTTTTTTTTCTTTTTTTCATTAAACGATAACTCATCTCGGCATTAAATTGGCGTGGGAAAAACTCTTTTGAGAAAAGAATAATTAGATTTTACAAATAAAATTACAAAGAATTTTGTGTTTATAAAAATTATTTTTGAGTAAAATCTTAACATAATCTCTTTCAATCTCTTCCTACTGTCTCTTTCTAATCTGTTTAATTAGTAATAATATAGAATAGAAAATACACTACTAATAAAGAGAATTTCAGGATATAAGTCAAGTGAAATTCTTTGTAATTTGTAAGAATTCTTCCCTTGTTCTCTTGTTTCGTACAAGTAAATTGGCACATGAAGTTAAAATCTAGCAGTGTAAAAATTTGTAGTCGCCTTGGGAAACTGGAATATTTTACCTTTGAGGATTGCTTGCCCTTTCTCATTCAGTGACCGTGATAGATAAGAGGATGCACAGTTATCAATTTTTTCCTGAGAATACATGAAGCGTGTCCATATGCTGAGAACTATTAAAAGTTGCTTTGGTGCATTTTTTCCTAACCTCTAAACAGAATTTCCTGCATCGGAAAAGAACAAAGATAAGGAACAGATTTAACGGAACCCGTTTGGAAAAACCGCCTTGGGTAGTTTTTGGAACATTCTTCTCTTCTGAACCCTGACTCATGAAAGCTTCTGCTTTTGTTTAAAAAATAATAATAAAAAATGAGTTCTTAAATCAGTGAAGAATTTTAATGCCGCTCAGCTTTGAGTGCATAAATAAATAAATAATCTCAAATTATTTTGAGAGAGATAATTACTTTGGTCATTCATTTGTTTAAACTTTGTGATTAATTAATTATATTTCACTCACTTGCTTGTTGCGTCTATTGTAAAATTAATTATCAGTAAGACAGTAATTTTACTGCCGTGCAAGTTTTTGAGATTTATTTACTCGAACTTTTAAAAGTCTTTTCACATTTCGCAGAAAAAAAAAAAAAAATTAAAAATACAGGAGTTTTATATTTGCCCTACTATTTACTCATTTTTACTTCTTTCTACGAAGTAAAGGAAGTAATGTAATCGTGAAAAACTCCGGGTATCATATTTAAACGAAAATATCCATTTTGACCGATATCGAATGCAATTTAACGATGTTTTTGCGTGACATCTGTACGTAAGGACATTATAACATTTTTTAAATTCTTTTTTGCATTTATAGGATTATTTGAAAATTAGTAATAAATTTCAGTTATTTGAAATTTATTGCTTATGGATTATTTGAAATTTATTACATATGAATTTCAATTTTTGGTCTTTGTGAAAAATTGGTTCTAAATTTCTAACTTTATATGTTTCCTAATAATTTTTCAGCAGTTTAAACCTCGGAAATACTACGCACGATTATATTATGTTTTTATAAAAAAAATTTATAATTATATATATATATATATATATATATAATGTTGTATGATCTTAAATCCATTTAGTGCGAATACAAGTTATTATTACTTGCGCAATTGCTGCAAAGTTAGTTAATAATAATTTATTTCCTAAACAGTATTGATTAATTGATTATATTATCTCCTAAGTTTAATTAAAGTAGGATTATTTTAATAGTGTGCATCCATACTGGTAATCACGAACTTTTACAATTGAAATATTATTCTTCGTGATGATTTAACTCCAGTCCCCGTTAAAACATTATTAACATTTTGCTTTCAAATTACTTCAAAACATCTTTCAAAATATAACTTACCAGTATGGATGCACACTATTAAAATAATCCTACTTTAATTAAACTTAGGAGATAATATAATCAATTAATCAATACTGTGTAGGAAATAAATTATATATATATATATATATATACATATATACATGCATACCCACTCTGTTATTCGGCTCGCTGAGATCAGTTTATTTTATTCTTATATGTTGGTTAATTGTGCATTATCTTCCGGTTACGTTTTTTGTAACTTTAGTTAATCAACATGCAATAGTTGTAGAATTATCAACAATTTAAAAGTTGTTTAAGTGCGATTAAGCGTATTTTTTCAACCATAGCAGCCATATTTATTTATATTTGAAACTTAGCAGAATAGTGAATTAAGTCAGTTTCTGCACCTTCAGTGTCTTTTTGCCGAGTGGGATTAAGAGGAATCTTTAGTTTCGTGCACCGAAAAATCTGCTTTCTTGCCCGCTGGCCGAATTGTTTGTTTTTGCGTAGAAACTCTAATTTAAATTGTCAAAATTGCTTTTAAATGTTTTAACTGTATTTACTTTTCTATGTTTTTCAATTTTTAATGAAGATATTTTGAGGTTTTATAAGTGAGAATTGAATTAATTGAATGAGAAATCTATCTCTAATGAAATTCGAAGAAATAAGTTTAAATAAAATGCAGCAAAAAGTGCGTATAATTTAACATTCCGTACAAGGAAGTCATGTGGTATCCGCATCAGAGTTTTATCATATATAATAGCTTATTCTTCATGTTTAATATCTTTAATCCTAGTTAAAAATGTGCTGAAAAGCGAGCCTATTCCAAATTTAAATGCTTTGACAGTGGTCCAATGTTTACAGTAAAGCATATACAAAGCTAGTGTACTTTGCCTTGGGCACCACACGTAGCGACCACACGATCGACCACAACACACGACTTCGTAGCATGGCCTCTTAAATTATACACATTTTTGCTGCATTTCATTTAAACTTATTTCACCGAATTTCATTAGAGATATATTTCTCATTCAATAAATTCAGTTCTCAGTTCGCGGCGAGGCAAATATATATATATATAAAATTAAAAAAAATTAATTAAATTAAAATTGTAAAATACAGAGAAACATAAAACACTAAATACCGTTAAAAACATTGTTTTTCTTTCTTTTTTTTTTTAAACAATTAGAGTTTCTACGCAAAAATAAGCTATTCGGTCAGCAGGCAGGACGGCAGATTTTCGGTGAGCAAAACTAAAAGTTAACATTTGCTACCACTGAGCAAAAAGACACTGAAGTTGGTGCAGAAACTGACTTGATTCACTAATCTACTAAGAAATTCAAATGTAAACAAATGGCCGCCTCGTTACGCCAGTACCACCTTAACTTTTAAATTGTTGATAATTCTGCAACTATTGCATGAAAATTAACTAAAGGCATAAAATTCCTTACAGGAAGATAAGAACAGTATAATTCAGTCACTTTTTAAGCGAAAAATTTACAAGTTAACAACATACAAAAATGAAAAACTGAGCTCACGGAGCCGGGTAACAGAGTGGGTATATATATATATATATATATATATATATATATACATAAATCTAAATTTAACAAATGCAAAAATATTATCTTATTTATATAAAGCTAATTAAAATTTTAAATTATGAAAATTGCATTGTAAACAAATAAAGTTGGTTCAAGATAATTATTTAATTTTGTTTTATGTTAGTTTCTTAGCAAACAATATGTATACCATTTGTGCGGCCGATTGCAACCAAAACCGAAGAGGCACATGTTATAGCAGTCCCATATACAAAATTTCAAAGTTCTGAGACTAATTATTTTTACTTACGTACGAGATACTTACGTACATCACAAGAAAATTTTTTCTGAATCCCTTTTAAATGCATTTTGTAATCCGTTTTGGGAAAGAAAGAAAAACAAAAAGAGTTATTTATTCTGTCCTTACGTATAAGATGTCGCTTAAAAATGTCGTTCACATGGATTCGAGAGCGGTTAAAATAGATATTTTTGTTGAAATATGATACCCGAAATTTTTAGCGACTAGGTACCCAGGCCTTGTCACAAAAACTGGTTTAGGGGTTTTGGCATAAAGTTCAAAGTTTTCAACTTTATGCCGACTTGGTATAACAGTCAACCAACCAGAACGAACGCGTGAAACCTATTGAGCGGGAAAACAGGGCAGGAAAGCTGTAGAGAGATCCAGGGATGCGCAAATGTAGCTTCTCTAATTGGGTACTTTCCGTTCGCACTTGCTCTCGAACTCCTGCATTTCGTGCCTTATGACTATACCTCTATGACATTTATACCACCGTCTGAACGGAGCCTAAAAGTCTTAATCCAGCTCTGAACGAATGCTATGAGAATGTTATCTTCAAATTAATCATCCACTATAAACCTCAGAGCAAAAACGTTCAATAGATCTCGTCAAAGTACGTTGCTGTTTAAGATGTATATATAATAGTCACGACTCCTTTAAAAAGTGTTCTGTGATTAAGAAAGAATAGTTTTTTTTTTTTTTTTTTTTTTTTTTTTTACTTTAGCATTATGAAAGCAGACTAAAGCGCATACTTGTCAAAAAGAAGAAAATTTTATTTTATTATTATTTTAGTCATTGGTATTTTTAGGCTTAACAGAAAACTTTGACCTTTCATCCTTCAGGTTATTGGACTATGCCATAATAATATGCATAAAAACATAATCTTGTTTACTGCGAAGGAAATTTTGTATGCAACTGAGTCAGAAAAAATAATTAATTATGTAATATTAAGTACATGTAAGCTACAATTTGTAAATGACAGACTTTCATTTACATTGTATTTCTTTTTTTTCATTTACCTCATATAGATAGAAGAATCGTGATGAAGAATGGTTTTTAAACCTCTGATTAACAACTGTTTCCAAAGCACGTACTAGTTCTTTCTCTATGAGTTATAACACTTTTCGAGTTTCTTTATCTCTTTCGTTCTTCAAGTTACTTATTTACTACGTTTATTGCGCTTCTCGTTTCCTTCCATTATGCTTTTCATCTTCTTTCACTACTACTCAGTTTTAACTTCGTTGACAAGGCAACCAAAAATCAATAATATGGAATTATTTTATCAACGATTGAAATTTTTTTTTAATCAAGTGATCATACGAAAATTTATTTGCTAAAGATTTTACTGATCTAAAATAAAGATAAGTATTAATTTATTGCAGCGTAGTATATGACTAAACTGTTTTCTCCAAAACATGGGCAATTATAATTCGTCTCACAGACATCAAATGATTAGCTAATAAAATATGACAAATCTGTTACTGAGCTCGATATGGATGAGCTTAAGTTAAAAAAGATTACGATTATAAATTTAGAAAGATGGAGTGTCTAAATATCTTATTTTTCATTAAAAAACTGGCCTCGTGCACACAACTGTCTGTAGAATGAAAATTATCACAGCACAAATGTTTATAAATTGCAATAGAATCGTTTCGAAGACCGCTTTTAATGTTAGACATTTTGTTAATAATCTGTTGCCACAGAGATGTATTAAAATGCCATTAAGAAGCATAATGTTGATTTTGTTGTATTTATAAAGCAGTTACGTATATGTACTGAAAAATGCGTTAAACAGCTGTGTGTTACGTAAGAAAGAATAAAATGGTAATATCGGGCAGTTGCCACTGGTAAATACTTCATTAGTCTCTGAAGCCGAAGTTTTCCTTTCCCCCGTTTTTCTATCATCATTTTATGCTTCAAAATTATCACAGGATTTTCAGAATTCTTTTTAGTGTATACCCACATTCTTTTTAGTGTATACCACATAATATTTTCTGTGGAAGTCATTTTTATTCTTCCCGAAAAGCAAATATATTATGCAATCCATGTATCCTAATGATATTCAAAATACATAATTCTGAAGAAAAGAATTCTTTTAGATTTTCAGAATTATTTTTAGTATATACCCACAATTTAAGCCATTTTTATTCTTCCCAAAAGGTGAATATGTTATGCGCTCAATGTACTGTAATATAATTTCTTTAACTAATTTTAATTCCCGCTTTCTTTTTGCAGATGTATAAATTCTGGGACTTGTGCGAAAACTGACAAGTTGTTCTTGTACGAAAACTGACGAGGTACTGGTGCTTTGCCATAAATGAGAGAACATCATCCATCTCCAATGCCTTTTACTTCAGATCTGGCTTTTGAAATCTTAATGACTTCAAGAAATGTTATTACCAGAACATACTTAGAACTTCCATATTTAAACTGCCTACTGCTTGAAAGCATGTTACTCAAGGCAAGAAAATTATATTTCATTTAGTGCTATTTGACTGTGATGATGCTCTGCACTTGTTATTTCATTGCAAGCCAAACTTAATTTTCTTAATTTTCGAAATACTAGAGAATAAATAATTTCAAGTTATATGACAGGAATACTTACAAGTCTAGAAGGAAAGCTTCTGCATCTAATATTTTGTGAATAATTTGTGCACACGAAAATTATCTGCCACCGTGTGCTATGCATCTTATTTTAGCGGAAGTGTTAAACATAATATGAGAACTAATAATTGTAAATGTGTTGATTAGGGACAAATTCTAGAGCTTTGTTATACATGCAAATAAAGATTTTAGTCACTAGAGAGAATAACAGAAGCAATTTGGTATAAACATATCTATCAATTTGTTTTAGTCCAATTTAGTTTATATCATGATGTACTTTTTCAGAGAACGGGTAATAATGCTCAAGATTTCTTATGAGACTGGTGAATACTCCTAAGGTGAAAAATATATGTTAAATTTTTTATTCAGATCAAAACAAACTTCACATAATTTATCGAAAATTTAGTTCTACTATTCAAAATAACTTTGCAGTTCTTTTAATGTATTGCTGGACTATGATGAAAATTCACGAGCATGTAAATATGTGTAATTTTCGTAATATTCAATATTCAAGTTTTTTATAAGATTTTACACAAATGCTCAAACGCTTCGAATTTTTAATTAAAACTGCAATTTCTGAATATGTACGTTTTGTTCTGAAGCGATGTTAAAATAAAGTATTCTGCCTCACAGAGTGTATGTACAGGAACTGATTTACTTACAATGTCAAACTGTTATTAACTACATTTGTTTTTTGTTTCTTGTGAAATGAATTTATAATTTATTTAGAAACTATACAAAAATTATAATATGTATAAAAAAGACAAAAAAGTTTTAACACCTTTTTACTGAATGTTATCTTAATTTTTCCTGTGGAAGATTAAAATATATGTGAAATAAATAAAATATCATTTCTCATAAATACGTTTTGCAGTTAGATTTTTTGTTCTCACGATCACCTTTAACAACAATACACGTTAAAAAAAAAAAAAACCTCTTTTCATTAAGTGAACAAAACTCATGTACTCGAAATGAAGGTCTTGTTTACGTGAATTAAACTTTCGAGCAAACGACATTTTCTATAAATTAAGCTTAGATCTGTACGTAGAAATGTCTATAAATAATACATGCAATAAAGAAAAGCAAAAAAAAATTGCGAATAGATAAGTTGGAAGTTATTTCGATGCATCATAAATATTAAAATATAAAGAAATACAAATTTTAATCATATACTTACATTAGGAAAAAATTCATCTAATAATAATGCTATGAAATATTATTTTGACTTATGGATATGTCCAATTTAAACGTGATGATAAAAATGAATGAAAAAGTTTTATTGTATTTTTTAACATTTCTTTTCTAACTACAGAAATATTTCACAAAAAAATTAATTTAAAAAGCCTAACAAAAACAGCATTTTTAAAACATTACTTTTGGTTTTTTAAATATTAAAATTTAGTATTAAAGTGTAATATATTAACCAAATTAAAATTTGCTTTATTCAAAATAAAAATATAGACTGCAATTTAAAAATAAATAATAATTTTTTAAACAATGATAGAAATTTTCGTAAATATTCTACAAAGAGTTTGTGGGTGACCTTCACCACAAACTGTGCTATGTGGAGAACTTAGCTTCTTGAGAAAGAAATTTAAAAAGAGAATTATTCAGCCTCATTCAAGGGGGAAAATTAAACTATTTCGAGTTAGAGAAATTAAACATCTGGAGAAAAGATAACATTAATTTTGAATCCATTTAGTTTGAGAGAAACATTCATTTCGACTCATCGAAGTTCGAATAATCGAAATTCTGCTAACTGTTTTGTTCTGCCTGCAATCACATTTAGGGTAACATAAGAAGAACATGTCTCTTCTTCTCCTCCTTTTTCATTACATCTCCAAAGTTAGAAACTTGAAAATATCATTGCGCATAAACTAAATCATTTCTTAATATACACTGAAGGTATTATTTCCTTATCAGATTAATCTATCTATAACTGATAGACTTATCAGATTAATCTATCGAATTGTTGCTATCAATTAATTCATTACAGTACGATTTTATTATTATGTTTGGAATACTAATATTTTAAGTCATTATATTCAGAACATACTCCTGGCCCTGAGCACATAATACCTGCTTACATAAAAAAAATCTTCAGCTTAAAAAGCTCAGGTTTTATAATATACATAATCAACTACCGTGGTGATTTCAATAAATAAATAAATAAATTTTGAAAGATTTCAGATTTTAAAGGAAAAGGGGCTGCATTGAAGTTTAATATGGTTTAGCAGTACATATTGTCAATATTTTACATTTTGCCAAATGGCAATAAATTCGAATTTAAAGTGAAACACCGTCAAGTCGTGTTTCGCGACTAACAGCTATTGGGCTCAAAATTCATTTTTGCGTTTTATCGAAATTTCATATATGTGTAGAGCAGTTTAATAAAAGCGTTTTGTTTTTAATTAGCATAATTTTCAAATTAATAGGCATGAATACAGTGTTGAGTAGATAGAAAGGTCTGATATGAAATCTCCTCCCTAATTTGGCACGCAGTCAACTGCAAGTATCTAATCTCGATAAACTAAAATTTTACAAAATCAAACTAAAGTTTTTCTCATTCCCCCTCAGTTTCAAGTATTTGAATATTTTAAAGCTCATTTGAATAATCCCCATCAGCTGTTTTTAGGGTGTGTGTATGTGTGTTTTTCTGAAATCATTCATCTTTCAGTACACAAAACTGCTGAAAAATTGTACACTGCCTTCGTAAGGAACTTATTTTCTGTTCAAAATGCTGGAAATTCTCTACTCCTTTGGAGGTTCCAATCTGCCATGAAAGAGTGCTACTTACGGGATTCTGAAAGATTTGATTGTATACAAAAATCCAAAACCTCTCAATTATCTGCTTTTTGTTATTTTGATTTTAAAGCATTTACTCAGATTTGCTCGAAACATCGCTATTTTCCTGACTGTGCAAAATATTTCAATCTTTACATAATCTTTTCTAAGCTTTTTAGAGTTTATAAAAATAAAAGTTAGTTTTAAAGTAAAGGAAATAGTGCTTGAGGTGATTAATTACAAATTCAGTGATTTGGGCTTTTCATAACTCAACATTTTAGAACTTATAATGATTATAATTATTACCGGTATTACATTCTAATTAATAATGGTTACCCATCTTTTTAAATTCTAAAAAAAAATATTTGATATAATGCTGACAGTTTGTTAAGCTGTTAGCAATAATTATTATTACATAATTTACTTTTTATTAGCGTAGCACTATTTACAGAATTTACTTCACGTAACAGTGAGATGATTCACGTAAAACAACTTGCAGAAATTTCTTTTATTTATATAAAATTATCATGACAAAATATTTAGTTTAATGGATACATGAGTTTTTTAATTAGTTAGAGTGTACTTAGATTAGAAAGTTATACTTCCCCACCCCCTAAAATTTCTACATGAAACTTTTTTTACTGTGTATGTTGGGACTGCAATAATTATAAATGTGTGATACATGTTTATCATGTTAAAATTTTGCTAACTCAGTTCATGTATGATTCACCTTGTGTTATGAAATTTTCAAAAGTTGCAATACTTTGTCAAGAGATCCATCTGATTAGTGTTCAAACTCAAAAACGAATTTTTAAGGTTCTGCTTCAAATAACTTGGTAATTTGTAAATAGAGTAATTGTAATATCCGCCTCCGTAGATGAGTAGATGTAATAGCTACGATGAAGTAGCTATCAAATAAAATAGTAATTTTCAGATAATCTAACCGGTGCTAGCTTATCTGCCGTTAATGCAGAATTAATGTGCACTATATACCATATTTTAGCTTGACTATAATAGGTACAAGTAGTGAAGGTAGAGGTAGAAATGGAAGAAGTACCAGTCCGTCTCCAATTAGCCACCAAATAGCACCTATATCCGCTAGCTATCTTCAGCACCCAACGGCTGCTGTGGCTGGTATAGATCATGCACAGATTTTTTTTTTTTTTTTTGATGTTGCAAGTATAATATTTTTATGCAAATATAATAATACAACCTTCTAACAGACTAAGGGATGTTACATATAAACTAACTCACAGTTTTTAGATTGTAAATATCCGTTTTCAGTCATAAAAACATCGCAACATGGAATTTCATCACTCTGTAACTCTGTCTCATCTGAAGCTGAATGTCAAACAGGTGTGGCATTTATAGCGTCTATGCCACACTTCCCTACTAACTGAAAAACTTACCTATTTTTTTAGGAATATTTGCCCATCCCGATTTTTTTAATTTCATGTCGAAGAAGGTTTAAAATGTAAGAAGCAATGCAAGATCTTTTTTCCAACTCAACTTACTGGTTATCTAAACGCTGAATTTCTAGTCTATCAGTTAACTGGTGTTTATGTGACTAGATATAAACGTAAAGGAAACATTCTGTTTTTATGTATAAGTAGGAATTACTGAGGCACTGCACTATAACTCATTATCATTTATTAAGCTAAATGCATTATAGTTTTCTTCTGAACTGAGGAATATAGAATAACTTTTTTAGAAATGTGAAAATGATAAATAAATTATATGCATTGCTTGCATCTGTGTCACCTAAAAAGTGACATATCTAAGTTTATCCTTTAATATGAAGGCTTTGAAATTACCTTCATCGTCCCATAATTTATCTACTGATTCTAAGCCACTGCTTTCAGCCAAACGAATTATTTCTTCAGAATGCTTCAACTTCTGTTCTTTGGTTGAGTTAACAACATTTCGAATGGTTTCGAAAAGAACAACGCCATTTGGTTTCAAAACGAGCGGAAGAAGTTTTTGAGCAGCGTTTGTCTTGTCACAAGTAATATAAACACCATCAAAATAATTTTCAAATTTTCGAGATCGGCAAATGTTATCGCAGGATAAAATGTGAATTCTCAAGTTGTCACTAGTGTAAACTTTGATGAGAGAGCTAAATTCATCCATGAAATCGATTACATTAAATTTAGATACATCCTCGCTGGTATATATGTATTCATTGTTAGCTTTTTCAAATAAATCTCTGTTTCCACTTTCCACTCCAAAAACTAAATAAGGACTAGTTGTGATATCACCAAAGAAACTCGACGAAAACTGCAGATCGCTTTGTAGACTTTTGTTCGCAGATGGTTTTCCGTGAATTCGTAAAGTTTTATTTGGAAAGTTATACTTTGCTTTCCGAAATTTAAATGCTATTCCCGTTTCTCTCCATTCGAGATATTTCTTCAGATTAATGATGCTATAATCCGAGAGCTTCATGTTGAAATGGTAATCGAAAAGGTTTATTCGATTATCATATCTCGGACCAAAGTATGAACGCAGAGCAGTTTCCCAAGCTTTCGCAATATCATATGGACAACCACTTGCCTTCAAGTATGTCAAAACACCGACTATCTCATCGATATCACTCTGCTTTAAGTGATCTATAGAAACAATGGGGAAAGTAAGGTTTAATGTTGCTATAGATTCCAAGATCTGTGAAGATTTATTTATGATGTATTGAGATGTCGTAGACCGAATGAAAGTATTCCCCATAATTTCGAGGAACATTTCGGCTCTTTCTAACAAACTCAATGAAGAATCTCCGAATAATGTCAGAAGTAAAATTGTTCGAGTTAGAGATTCTGGCAGGGTTCCAGCGACGTACAGATTCATGTGGGTAGTCCCATGACGAAACATGCGTGCCATTGTCTTAATGAGACAACCAAGGCCGTCTCCAAATATTAAGCAATTAAATTCTTTCTTATTTTGCTCTGCCTGAAAAGATTCATCCTGAAGACATGCACAGTGTTTCTTGTAACTAAGAAATGGTTCATCTACGTTTGTTGACGAGCAGCTCTCACTACTAATTGCTTTGGAAGATGAATAGACGGCTTGCATATCAACAGCGGGCACAAGAGGCCAGAAATTCAGCAAATGCCTATAAACCATATTTCCAGTAATAAAATACCTGAAAAAAATGGCTTCTTTATTCTAAATGAAATTTACATTTTTATACTTGTAGTTACAAAATTGTTATAGTATATTCAAAACGACAGAAATATATATATACATACATTTTGTTGTTGCTGTGCTCTTTAACGATTTAGCGAATGAAAACTGAATGTTAAAACAGACAATTCTAGTTTTCTACATGATTATGCATCGTCCATAAAGGAATTGTAAAAAATGCAAAATAATACTAATTAAACAGTTTTTTTTTTTTTTTTTTTTTCAAAATTGGAAGCTGAAAACTTCTGATTGTAATCTAACACCTTGAAGAGTTTATACTTAAAGTTCCAAAGGTTAAAATAATATATGTATTTTTTTTTTTTTTTTTTTTTTTTATAAAAAAAAAATGTCATACATGTTTTAAATGCGATCTGATCTTGCTATGCAGTTTCAATTTAACACTGAAACAATTTTATATCAAGCGATTACGACAGGCCTAGTTTAAGAATTAGTTCTTTAAAACTACAACGCTAAAATGATATAAAAAAATTCTGTGATATATTTTCGTTGTAAATTAATGGCCTGTAGAGACATTAATGGCCTGTGCACTTACTTAATAAAGGAAGGTTTCTGGTTTGGTTTATTTAATTATGGCAAAACTCTCGAGGGCTATCTGCTTAAGGGAAATGATGCCTCCGTGGGTGTGTGTGTGTGTGTGTGTGATTATGGCAAAGCCTCGAGGGCTATCTGCCTAAGGGGAGGGATGCCTTCGTGGAGGACTTTCTAAGGGAAACTGGCTCGTATACACGTTACACATGGGGAAAACCACGAAAACGCCCATGCAGCCAGCCCGTTCGCGGGATTCGAACCTCGGACCGAACTACCAGTGTTCAGCGACTTTACCGCTCGGCCGCTGGTCGGCCCGATGCCTCCGTGGAGGACCTCCTAAGAGAAACTGGCTTGTACTTACTTACACATGGAGAAAGCTACGAAAGCGCTTATGCAGCCAACCCGTTCGCTGAGACTCGTACTCCGAACAGCGCTACCGGTTTTCAGCAACTTTACCACTCGGGGTCTAATAAAGGAATGATTTAATTCAAGATATAATTGTGCATTTATTTTTTTCGATCGCGTTGCAATAAAAGTTTTTTTTTTTTTTTCGTATGGTAATGAATGCTTTCTATTTTATCAACACACGAAATACATGAAATAACGACTTCAAGGCATTTAATAATTTTTATATCTTATGCGGCCGCCTTGACGGTAGAGCAGTTAGGGGAGCCGACTGCGATACCAAAGAGCCCGGGTTCGAATCCCGGTGAAGGCATCGTTGTAACTGTCCGTCGTCCCTTCATAGGAGGCAAAGGTGGTACACTTATTAGGTGCCTCCATAATAAAGTGGCCACCACTTTTGGTCCTAGTTGTAGACAAGTTGAAGTCGGCTGTGGGCCCGCCATTGGGGGGGGGGAATATCGTATGCTTTAATCGAGATTTACAAAGCTCTAGGAACATCAGTCGTATTTAGTTAAAGATCACTCATTTTTTTGCAGAATTTTATTTTTATTTATTTATTTATTTACATTCTTTGATGTTTATATCTTTTCCTCCTTGAATGATTAAGGTTATTTGAATTACGGAATACTATTTGAGAGAGAATGAGATTACTATTTGGCTAACGAAAAGGATAACTTCATAGAGGACTTTTTTAAGGAGTCACGTTACACATGCAGTAAGCCACAAAAATTCTCGTGCAACCGTTCCGTTCGCCTAGATTTGAACCTGCATCTACATTAACTACAACTCATAAGCAACTTCGCCGCTCGGCCGCTGGTGAGTTCCTCCTCGATAAAGAGAAGAAAATACAACTCCTTCAATTACCTAGAAAAGAACTTCATCGATATGAAGACATGATAGTATCCCCGGATTATTTCCCCTCAAAATTGGCGCAGTACTGCGTAGTTAGTGAGACATATATAACGTTGATAAACGTAGAAGTTTCAAAAACGCTGAATAGATCCATGAGAAAGCTCAGAGAAATATCTGAAGATTGATGATTTTTCGCAAAGTATGCGGCAAGGTTGGTTTAGTGGCAAAGAAATTTCTGTGCAAAAGGCATACAACAGTTAACGATGTGTTATGACAAATCTTTTAATAAAAAAGACGATTCATCAAAGATATTACTAGGTTAATGTGCATCTTTCTGTATCTATTAAACTCTTTTTCCCATTTACTTTGGCATATAATTAAAAATGAAATCTGAAACTCCTTCATGTATCACATTTAAGCTTGATATAAATCCTGAAGCATTTGGAAATCAAAATGGAAATGAAAAAAAAAAAAAAAAAAAAAAAACGTTTTAACGCATACAAAAATTAGATGCCTATTAACATATAAATCTGAATACGAAGGTTACTAAAGTTAAATTTAATAAATGCAAACACATAATGAGATATTAAACTTATGTGATTATTATTGTAAAGGATATGTATACACTATATATGTGTAAGGAAATATGGTATTTTTTCATATTTTCGGGACTGTGTTCAGAAATGTACATAAGTATGCATATGTATACACACACATACATACATGTATATATACACAGAGCATACATACATATATGCATGCATGCATGCAGACATTTCTGAATCAGGTTCCAATACCGGAAAAGTATCGGAAATAATTATACTGGTTTTTTTTTTAAACCTATCTTATACTTCATGGGAAACAAGTAAGGAAAACCTTCATTGCCCCTCCCTCCAAAAATCCTAATAAGTAAGGGACAAAAATAAAATAGGGAGAATGATTTTGATATGTTATTTATTGATTATCATCAGGCAACGTAATTAAAAATTCACCATTTTGTTAATTCCATTTCTGAGTGAATTTAAGAAAAATTAAATTTAGTTTCTGGAATAAAAGTTCATTACCAGAAACTGAACTGCTCCAAATCAGTAAATTCATAAAAGAAAACATGGCTAAAGTCAGGAAGAAAATTGCGTGTCTGCTAGTCAACAATTCAGAATTCAAGAAGTTTATGTAGGTAAATCGCAGCACGTCTGTATATGGTAGCACATAATATTTAAGATAGCAGAAGCCATTCACTTTGATGTAACAGCAAACCAATATGAATACTGTAATAGGGAAAAAAAATCAGAAATCTCAGCCATTGTATCTCGAAGAAATTATTGCCAAAAAATCATCCTATTCTTTTTAGGTTTTACATTATAATTTACAATTTTTTTCCCCAATGGTGGGCACTTGCCAATAACGGCATTGGCCAGAAGTGGTGGCTATTTTATTGTGGAGGCACCTAATAGGCGGTCACCTCCTATGAGGGGACAGACAATTTTACATCCATGCCTTCTCCGGGATTGGAGCCCGGGCTCTTCGGTATCGCCGTCAGGCTTCCCTAGCCACTATACCATCTGCGTGGCTCCATAATTTACAAACTCGACAATCAAACTGTGTTAAATCTTAAACTCAACATCGTCACAATTGAAAAAGATGAGGATTATAAGGAATAGTAATACCAGCTTGAGTTCCCAGCCAAACTTAAAGAATTAAACCGAATTATAGAAAATAAGTTTTCCTTATTTGCTTACCGTGAGGTATAAATTAAAGAGAATTCATATCTGGGGAACACGCTGACGAATCTATTCGAAGGATTCCCTCGTCAAAAAGAAGTCTTTCAGAAATCGATCACGATATGACCTGACATTATCATCCGCGAGAAAAAATTCATTCCAGATTGCTGCAGCAAAAGGGACCACAAAGGGTCTGGAGATCTCATCTCTATCTATATCGTCAGTATCCATTTCTAATGATGTATAAGTCGTACTGCAAACACATTGGCAGACTAACACTTTCGCCCACAAATAAAGAATTATACCGAGAGTTACATTCTTTCCAAATGTTGACCACCATGTCAAACTTCACACTAAACAGGGACTCGCCTTTGAAGAGAACTTTACTCCACTCATTTCCCTTCCATCTGAGATCTTTATGGGCTCGACTTCTTTCAGCAGTTCGCTGACCCGCTGTTAAAGAAACACAAACCAAAACTATGGCTTCTACTTCGAACAGTTTACGTTGGTGCCAGTAGCCTTCAGAAGGTACAGTTGCAAAAGAGTGACATTCATATTGCGGTTTCTTCCGCTTATTACTTTAAAATATCGGTCCCCATTTTGTATTATTATATGCCTACGACCATCTCCTGGTCTTAGTATTTCCATTTCATCATTTCTCCGAACATTTCCGACTTCTAGACACCGATTTCATAGTTTGGACATGAAATTTTGGGAGATTCCAAAGGCAGGTTGCATTTGGACCATTTATAACCGACCAATGATCCTCTGGGCTACCGATTTAACTAAGTTATATTGTTAAGGCATCATATTTACTGTTATATTGCATTCAACGCACGTAGCTTATTTTTAATCTTCTTTTACGTTAAGAAGTAGTCATAAACGAATTGCGTAAGAATCATATGATTCGGATTAGTTTTGAAATGGCGCAGTTTAGAGATATTTATTACAAAGGTGTTATTATTTTAAGGATGGAAAGGGGTCATTTTTTTTATTTGACTCAATATTTGTCAAAAAAATACCTAATTAGATAGAAAAAGAAATTATTGCTAATTATAGTTTACACTTTTTCTTACCCGATTTTTTTGTCATATATGCATATATTCCAGAGTTTTTAAGTGGAATATGTAAATTCTCCAACAGATAATTAGCTGATTTCAATTAATGATTGGGCGTAGAACTGAATAATGATGATAATACTTACGCTTTGTGAAGGGAAGGGTGTCCCCCCGACTTCGTTTATTTATTTATCTAACTGTTTATTTGAAATCATTCATTCTTTTTTAATTATTTATTATTCGTTTCTGGCAACTAAGAGTAATTAAGTCCTGAGTCACATTCAGAACTCGTATCTTAATTAAGAACAGAACTCAGCATCTATTAATGGAAGGACAAACGTGGTTACAATAGACAGCTGACTGAAAATTTCCGTATTATTGTTGATAATGCATAGCACGTAATCTACGTTTTATCCCCCCCCCCAGTTTTGAATGTAAAGAAATGGTAAAATGTTTTAGGGTATAATTTCCACAAGGATACAGTTTTTCATGCTTGAAGACACGTATGTCTTCTTTTCCTTTGACCTTAAGAGTAAATTAACTAAACTCGAAACTACGCGTTTATTTTTTATACACTTTTTTAGAATGTAGAACTACTTCTATTATAACTTCCACCTATCCTATAAAATTAATCATTTGGCTAACTCAGTTAACTGCGATTTTATTATTCAGAATGGCAGCTAAGACAAAGTAGACCTATCTGCCTCGGGCGGAAGAAAGATGCCTCCGTGGAGGACATTTTTAGAATGATTAGTTCATACTTACGTTATACAAGGAGAAAACACACAAACATCCATACAACGAACTCCTTCGATAGCATTCGAACGTAGATCAAACTACTGCTGTTCCGTGCCGCCCAACCGGTACAGTGGTTAGCATCGGTGATTACCGTACCGAAGGGCCTAGGTTCAAATCCCGTAGAAAGTTTGGATGTTTGTAAATGTATAGTGTCGATGCACTCTAAATATGCGGCTAGCCGAAAGTGCTTTCCAGAGGTTGGTGGTAGGGAAAGAGAGGTGGGAGACCCTCGGACCCGTTCTCCGGAAGAAGAAAGAGTACTTAATTTTTAGAAGAAGAAAGAGTAATGTTGGACGTGTTCTTCCTCCGCAGTGGGTTTTTGGAGGCCCATGTAGAGAAACAAATGAATGTTTTCTTGTAGCCGTTTCGGATCGCTCAGTTAAAACTTAACTTGGAGCGAGTGAAAAAAAGTATATTGCAAACGGTAGTTTTTATTATTATTATTATTATTTTATTGTTGAAAAGCATATAAAACATAGGATTTGAAATAAGCAAGATATGATCATCTCACAGTTAACCACACATACGATTTTGTAGACCCAAATGCTGGATGTCATATGTAAAAATAGTTTAAAGAATGTGGGGCGGTGTAAAATGATGTAATACACGCCAACGTTGCACCTCACGCCACCATCTTGAACCATACTTATTAGAGTTTATGTGTGTGTGTGTGTGATTATGGCAAAGCCTCGAGGGCTATCTGCTTAAGGGGAAGGATGTCTTCGTGGAGGACTTTCTAAGGGAAACTGGCTCGTATACACGTTACACATGGGGAAAACCACGAAAACGCCCATGCAGCCAGACCGTTCGTGGGATTCGAACCTCGGACCGAACTACCAGTGTTCAGCGACTTTACCGCTCGGCCGCTGGTGGGCTATTAGAGTTTATGAGCCGCCGATTACATGAAAAAATATCTGACGGGGTCACCACATGATTTCCTTGTATGACTTATTAAATTATACACATTTTAGCTGCATTTCGTTTAAACTCATTTCCTCGAATTTCATTAAAGATATATTTCTCACTTAGTTAATTCAGTTCTCAATTTGCAAAAATACACAAAATCTCAAAACATTTTCAATAAAGATTATAAAATACAGAAAAACATAAAATACCAATTAGAGTCAAAACAGTTTAAAAAATAGTTTTTACAATTCAAATTAAAGTTCCGATGCAAAAACAAGCAGTTCGGCCGGCGGGTAAGAAGACAGATTTTCGGCGCAAAAACTGAAGTTTATTTTGGTCTAACTCGGCAAAAAGACACTGAAGGTGCAGAAACTAATTTAGTTCACTATTCTGCTAGGAGTAACAATGTAAACAAATGGCGGGTTTGTTAGGCTTAGTACCACTTAAACAACTGTTAAATTGTTGATAATTCTACAACTATTATTCGTAGATTAACTAAAGGCATAAAAACCTTAACTAGAAGATAAGAACAACATAATTCAATAATTTTTAAAGCAAAAAATGCACAATTTACCAATATATAAGAATAAAAATTACCGAGTTCACTGAGCCGAGTAACAGAGTGGATATATATATATATTCTTTTGGTGCGGCCGATTGCAACCGAAAAGAGAGGTGCACATCTACATATTATAGCGTCCTATACACAAATTTCAACGTTCTGAGGCTACTCGTTTTTCAGTTATGCGAGACACATACATACGTACGTACGTACAGATACCACGAAAGAATCTCCTCTGAATACATTTTAAATCAGTCTTCTAATTCGTTTCGGGAAATTTTCCCGATTACAATACTTCCTTTTTTACTTCGTACAAGGAAGTAAAAAAAGGCAGAGCAGGAGAGGTTACTACTTAACTCAGATGAATCTTGTGAATTAACTAATCACGGTAAAGTGCTATTTGCTATAGGAAACGGATGCTTTCGTGGAGGACTTTGAACTGGATACAGATTTATATTTTTATTACACACAGGGAAAACCTCATGCAGGCAGCTTGTTAATTGTTAATCAGATAAACTACTAATAGTCAGTGGTGTTATCGAGCCAGCCACTGGTTAGCTGCAGATGGGGCTGGCGTCCCACCAGCGGCAGATCCGCTGAACACTGTTAGTTCGCACCGGTATTCGAATCCCGGCTAACGGGCTGGCTGCATTGGCGGTTTCGTGATTTTCCCCATGGGTGAAGACTTGACTTTAGTTTCCCTCAGGAAGTCCTTTACGAAGGCATCCTTCTTCTTAGCCAGGTAGCCCTCAAGTGCTTTGCTGTAATTAAATAAACCAAACCAAACTAGATAATGCTAGGCATTAATCAGTATAGATAGAACAAGCACTTTTTGGTAGTTTTTGTTTCTGCCGTAAATATCCTGATCATTCCTTAATTATGGAATATTGCGTAAATGTATAAGAAGTAAATTTTTCCATTCAATTGTTTACACTGGAGTTAAAATTGCTCTTTACTATGGTATCTCTGCGTATCAATTCAACAAAAATGTAAAATTTTGTATACTATTTCTGGAAGAGAAATAGACAATAAATATATCATTACTTTTGTATTTCATTGCCATAATCATTCTAAGTATGCAGTTTTTATTTTAATCGATTAACGTATATTTTTACTCAAATACATTACGTTATTTTCACAGAATACATACAAGAAAACAGAAAAAGATAAGAACTGTTAAAATCTTATTCATAGTCGATGTTAACATCGTGCAATTCTAATTAATACTAGATTCCATACAACATATTAGACAAATTTAATAATACGAATTACTTAAATTTATTTTACAACTATATTTCGGGAGTTAGAAAGACAATGCGTAATTAATGTTTTCATCTAAAAGCTTCCTTTATTATTTTTCCCCATTGGTCATAACCCATTCAAACGTATTATTTTGTCAAAAGTATTCAAGGTAATTATTACATAATAGTTTCAGAACGTAAACCTTACCCACTTCCCTAAGGAAAACAAGTTATGCAAAGGATATATATATAATTACGTAAACCTATTTCATTATTTATTTTCTAAAATTTCGCTTACCGTTATGTCTTGCAAACCAAGAAGTTGAAACTTAAATTCTACTTATTTCTGCTCAAAAGCGAATGAGTTTGTTGAAAGCACGTTGCTATGGATACTACGGAAACAGTTGCCATATGGTTAAATGATCTCGTAGAAACAGCCTTTTCGGAAATCTACTTTCTCAATTTTTTTTAACAACGTATTAATAAAACACAGGCAATACGTAAACGTTCTTTAAAATAAGTTTCTGCTTTAAGCATTAGTAAATGCTTTGAGTTGTGTGTGAAATATAACCATTTATAAAGACTAGGGGCGTATCCAGAGTTTTTATTAAGAGCACGCTGCTGAAGACCAATTAAAAATATTATTAATTAAAAATTAAAAATTTATTATTACATATATATATATACTACACGCCTTTTCTACACGTACAGTTATAGAATTTTCTGGAAATATTTAAAGCGAACTGGATTGGCTGACGTCTTTTCTTGGAAGCTCCGCCTTTCCAGAGGCTATAAAAGGACTCGCAAAAGAATATTAATAATATATTAAATATTTTTCTTAAATGTTACGATGCAGTAAACTTCATACAAAAAGTTATTAGTAATTCTTTTTATTTACTCCGGATATCTGATTTTGTAACTGCTATTTCTACTGAATAATAATAAATGGATCCTGTTTTAAAACTTATCGTCTGATAATTTAAGCTACGACTAAAGCTGGTACATCACACACACACACACACACACACACACACACACACATATATATATATATATATTTAATGAACGAAGGTTTAAATTACATGTATTAGAAAGATCTCAATAGTATTTGCGTATTAATATATAAAATATCGTATAATACGTAGAATATTGAAATGCACATATTCACAAAATTTAAGTTCATAATTCAATTTTGCTTGATTTATATATATATAATTTATTTACTAATGGATTATTGAGTATATTATTTCCTCTGAGAAAATATATATATATTTAGCATAATCAATAAATAAATTACATGAATCAATTTATTATTTTAGTGTCAGATAAAAGTTGAATACTGGAAAAGTTAATGCTGATATTGGTAAAATTAGTGAAACAAATCTTTTAAGTTTCATATGCCATGTTACTAATACCAAAAGATATTTATTTATATATGGTAGAAATGCCTGGAAAAAAAAATTTAATTTTCAGTTTCAAGGAGGCAAATAATTAAAGGACTTAGTATTAAATATATTTAATCAAATTTTGACAAAAGTGGAGTTAGAAGACAAAAAATCCTCTGCATCCAGAAAGCTCGTAAATTATTATTAGAATCAAACTTTTCCACATTTTTCAGGGCATATTTTGTTTGAAGGAAGTAATCTTTTTTTACTTCCTTCTAGGAAGTAAAAGAAGTATTGTAATCTCTAAAAATTTCGGGTATCATATTTCAACGAAAATATCTATTTTAATTGCTCTCGAATCCATTTGAACGATATTTTTGTGTGATGTCTGTATATACTGACAGAAAGAAGGACTAACGTCTGTATGTATATAGCTATCTCGCATAACACCAAAACCAGTAGCCTCAGAGAGTTGGAAGTTTTGTACATGGGATTGCTATAGCATGCAGTTGTGCTGTAACATGTAGTCCTTATTTGACTGCAATCGGCCGCACCAAACACACACACACACATACATACATATAAATACCCACTCTGTGATCAGGCTCGGTGAACTGTTTTTTTTTTTTTTTTTTTTTTTTTTTTTTTTAAATTCTTATATATTGCTAAATTGTGCAATTTTTATTTAAAAGTGATTGCATAATGTCATGCTTATATTACATTAAGGTTTTTAATGCCTTTATTTAATCTGCATTCAACAGTTGTAGAATTATAAACAATTTAAAAGTTGTTTAAGCGGTACTAAGCCTGAAGAGGTCACCATTTGTTTACATTTGAAATTCATACTAGAAGAGTGAATTAAGTCAGTTTGCACAACAATTTCAGTGTGTTTTTGCCAAGGGGGACCAAAAGAAAATTTAAAATTTTGTGTGAAGAAAAATCTGTCTTCCTGCTAGCTAGTCGAATTGCTTCTTTTTGCGTAGAAATTCTAATTTTTTTTAAACCTCTTTTTATCTGTATTTGGGGTTTTATATTTATCCGTATTTTATTATTTAATGAAGATGTTTTGAGTTTTAATGTTTGCCTTGCCGCGAAGTGAGAACTGATTGATTCAGTCAGAAATATATCTCTAACGCAATTGGGAGAAATAAATTTAAATGAAATGCAGCAAAAATTGTGTATAATGTAATAGGCCGTATAAGAAAGTCATGTGGTATCCACATTAGATAATTTTACTTTCTTATACCAAGTAAATGACGTATTGTAAACACGAAAAATTTGACGTTTTTTATTTCAACGGAAATAGGCTTTTTTTTTTTTTTTTTTTTTTTTTTTGCATGGCATTTGTGCGTACGGAGAGAATAAAGTACTATAATACACACTTTTTTCTCATTCCTTATTAAAGAATCTCGAGGCTAATAATTAGACACTTAGGTATGACGAACACCCATTTATTTATGAATTAACACACGAAAGAAATAATAAAAGTGAGAGAATATTTTAGCTACATAGGTCGGGCGAAGCATTCCAAGTCCTAACTGTAAAGTTCTTTTTGTCACATGACCTGTAAAAAGAAAAGGAATGTTTATATTTTGGCGAATTTCGCATCACGTGACCTAGAAGAGATGCTCCGTTTTGAAGAATGACTCTGCCATCTGTTACAGTACTCTTTTTTTCCAACGTAAATAGTAAAATAGATTTAAAATGGATTCAGAAGCGATATTTTTTAGTGACGTCTGTACGTATGTATCTAGCATGACTCAAAAACAAGTAGCCACAGAACGTTGAAATTTTATATATGGGACTGCTATAACATGCAGTTGGGCACATCCCTTTTCCTTTGCAGTCGGGAGTTCCAAATATCTATTCCCACCCTGTTACCCAGCTTTGGGAGCTCAATATTTTTAGGCATATGTGCTGGTAAATTGTGCATTTTTGCTTTTAAAGTGGTTGAATTTTGTTGTTCTTATATTCCTGTTAAGGTTTTTATGTTAAGGCTTTAGTTAATTTGCATGGAATAGTTGTAGAAATATCAACAATTTAAAAGTTTTTTGAGTGTTACTAAGTCTAAAGAAGCCGCCATTTTTAAGCCTGAAACTTCTAGTAGAATAGTTTAAGTCATCTGGTGAACCAAATTCAGTATCTTTTTGTACAGTGCGACCAAATGCTAACTTTCAGTTTTGTGCACCGAAATTTTGCTCTTCCTACCCGTTGGCCAAACTGTTTCTTTTTGCGCAGAAATTCTAAGTTTAACTGTAAAAATTGTTTTCTATCTATTTTTAACTGTATTTAGTGTTTTCGATTTTTCTGTATTTTACAATTTTCAATGAAGTTGTTTTGAATTTTTATATATTTTGCTTTTCTGCGAAGTGAGAACTGAACTAATTGAATGAGAAATATATCTCTAATGCAGTTCGAAGAAATAAATTTAAATGAAGTGCAGCAAAAAATAGGCAGAATTTAATAGGCTGTACAAGAAAGTTATGTGGTGTCCACATCAGAATTTTGTTCCCCTCAAAATAGCCAAATGCTTACTTCTTACGCATTATGAATAAATGAGTCGATCAGTCTTTTAGCAGTCAAATTACCGAGAACGAGTACACCACTAGGTGTGGCCTGATATGCTAACAAGAAGCCAAAAGGACACTTAAATAACCATACCTTGCAAGGGATTCAAATCTTCATCCTAGAATTCAGACTCCGCTAACACTATGCAGTTCCGGGGGACAATAAAGCAAATATTTTTATTAGTATTCATCGCACAGATTTATCAGTACTTTTTAAATGTCTCCTCTTATCTGCTTAAAAACATTTTGACCAAGTAAATATAATAATTCGTCTCCCTGACAGGTTCGCATTTTGACCAGGAGGATTTTCTTCCTCGTTTGTTGAAGTTCTAGTTTTCCTACGTATTTTGCTCTCAATTTTAAGTCGTTAATCTTGTATTAAGTATTAATATCAGTTTTACTGACTGCTGAATAAAATACGGCATTAATATTTTATGTTAATATTGCAATTCAGTTGTTCAACAGAGTATTTCTTTTTACTTCCTTGTACGAAGTAAAAGAAGTATTGAAATCACGAAATATTTCGACGAAAATATTCATTTCAATCGCCCTAGAAACCATTTGAACCACGTATTTGCGTCACATCTGTACGTACAGACAGAATAAAGGACTGTTTTTGCCAAACTGGATTCAGAAGAGATTTGTTTCTTGACGTCTGTACGTACGTATTTCAAGAACGAGTAAGCGTAGAACGTTGAAATTTAGTACATGGCATTGCTATAACATGTAGTTAGGCATCATCCTTTTTCTTTGCAATGGGCTGCACCAATATATATATATATATATATATATTCTCAGTGTTATCTGGCTCGGTGAGCTTAGATTTTTATTCTTGTATGTTGCTAAATTGTGCAGCTTTTCCTCGGAAAGGATTGAATTATGTGGTTTTTATGCTTCCAGTTAATTTGCATGCTATAACTGTTGAATTATCAAGAATTTAAAAGTGGCGAGTTAACCTTAATGAACCGCCATTTGTTTACATTTGAAACTGAGTAGAATAGTGAATTCAGTCAGTTTCTGCACCTCTGATGGCTTTTTGCCGAGTGGAACTAAAAGTAAACTTTCCATTTTGTGCACCGAAAAATCTGCCTTCTTGCCCGCTGGCCAAAATACTTGTTTTTGCGTAGAAGCTCTAATTTTAATTGTAAAAAATTGCTTTTTTTTAACTGCTTTAAATGTAATTGGTGTTTTATTTTTTCTGTAAACTGCTTTGCCGCGAAGTGACAAATCTATGTCTAATGAAATGCGAGGAAATAAGTTTAAATGAAATGCAGCAAAAACTGTGTATAATGTTAATTGTCCATACAAGGAAGTGATGTTCAGATTTTTTAAAGTTTCAATGCACTGTGGCTAGAATTAAGATTTTACTCAAAAAACTTAGAAGTACTGAAATCGGGCATCGGCTGTATTCAAGCCACGACACTTTGATTAGAGTAAAATGTTTCAGGTCTTAACACAAACACTAACAACACACTGAAATTGTTAAAATCATAATTCGCGTTTTAGGACAGATACTAATAACACATTGAAATTGTTAAATTCATAATTTAGATCTAAGGCAAAAGAAATTTTTCATTAAGATCATAAAAAATTAATTAGGTAGTTTTGTTGAATTATATGACTTAAGTATATCTCGTGTTTTTATATTATATATTACTGTGTATGACCGTCAAGTTTCATCATTTTTAGGTAATTTTCATTTTTCTGAGGAAGATCAAAATCTAAACATCGGTTGAATTAAGCCCTTCTGTTACATATTCAGAGATGCTTTCAATTTCTAAAAAAAAAATCTGAGCTTTTAGATTTTACATCCCCAAAGAGGCATTTTTTTAACGTTTTGTTTGTTACCTGTATTTATAAAATATTATGTTCTTCGCGCTTAAACCATAAAATTCAACTCAACAGCAATACAAAACATTTAAAAAAGCATATATTTAGAATTTCTAAAAGAAAGACTCACGTGCTGGAGATAATTTTTTTTTTTTTTTTTTTTTTTCTGTTGCGATTGCTTGCTCTGAAATCTCTGAGTTTGTTACTCAAAAATTCGTTAAAGTTTTACAAAATGTGAAACAGACAATAAAAGAATTCGAAACACAAACTTCCAGATGTCCATGTTCGGGTGAAGAATTGCATTTTTTAAAATTTGATGGGTCCAGGTACCGTTGTTTTTTCACAGTGCGAAACACATAAATATATCCATGTAGGTTCTTCATTATTTAATTTCTTTAAATGTAATACAGGGCTATAATATTTGATGGCAACAATTTGAAAACCGATTCAGCCTTTCACAGTGATTCAAAAAATACCATTTCATGACTAATAACACCTTCTGTGCTAATGCTCCCTTTGGGATAAAACAAGTTGCTTCATTATTACAAGGAACTTTAAAAGAAGTACAAACTTTAAAAACAAATAACTTTAAACTTAAATGTACAGAACAAGGTAAACTTCGGAGCAGAAACTTTGTCTTTGCATAATAATAATGCCTAAAACGTACTAACGAAATGCGGAAAATTTGGGATGCTAAAGAATGAACACTGCTACCTAATGCGATAAGTGCATGCAGACAGATCAAAATTTTGAGCTACTCTTTTGCATGAAAAAAAGCTTTTCCTATGGGCCTTGCCAGACTGGTACTTTGTTAGTATGCAGAAGCAGAAAATCGAAACGATAGTCTGCAATTTGTTTCAATTTAAATTTCTGAGTCTAAATAAAACCAATGATGTAATTTTCAGCTGTATATTTAAAGTACTAAATACAGATTTTACTATAACAGTGAGTTAAAAGATAATTCCTTTTGACAATTTCAAATTTATAGGCATGGACTGCAAGCATAACATTCCTTAAGACACTGCCCCTGATAAAGTCTTCCGAATTAACAAAATATACAAGTACTTCTCAGCAGCTACACATAAACTCTTTACGAGAGGTGAAAGACCTCACTTTGAAGAAATTTTCAGACTAATCTGCCATTATTCTACTAGGTATATTAATTTTAAGCACCCAAAGTCACTTTCTTCATATCGATTTGGTGATTGTTACAAAGGGCCAACGCGTTCCATCAAGCCTTTAAGCTGCATTTTGTACTTCATTAAAAATATTTAAGCCACTGGCCCATAGAGTTAATAATACAGACATAGGTTAAACTTAAGTATTTAAAAACAATGTTGTAGTCTTGTACTCAATGTTTTTCAAACACTATTAGAGAAAAAAAGATTCTAAACTCCAGTCAATCAAAAATTTTCCTCCATGCCTTCTAATTTTAGATGGAGCAAAATTATTCAGAACGGATCAGCAGTGATTTAAAATTCGATTGCAAAAATAAGAAAATGAAATAAAGAAGTACATGAGATACTGGAACTAAGAAATATACTGAAGACTGTCTTACAGAGGTGAGAATTCTCTGGGTAATGCAAAATGCCCATTACACCATGAGTGATCATTAAGTGTTTAAAATATAGATTATAGTCGAAATTACCTTAAATAATTCTAGACTTTTCAACACCTTCGCTCTCCACGTCTTTGTGCCCGTTTTGCAAAATAAGCTTAAACAAGCGATTTAATTCGTTCAGAAAAGACTCAAGTAGTTAAAGTGAAGAAGTATGTTTCAAAAACTAAAACATGAATGGGCAAAAGATGATGACGAAAGTAATATAATCTGAATGAACTACTGCTAACAAGTAAAATGATGAATTTTGCATGAATAACATATTGCTTCAAATTATGATGATTACAACATCAAAGTACAAGCAATTAGATGTCTCCAAACAAGCTAATTGCCGGAATGTATTCGTGGGTTTTCCCATGTGTAACATAAATATGAGTTGATTTCCCTCAGAATGTCCTCCATGAAGGACATCCCCTCATCAGACAAAATGTGTCAGCATTCATCACTCATATTCAAACACACAATTATATACATAACTTAAAAGTTTGTGAGTAGTAACAACATATTTATGGAAACAAATACAAGCCTAAATCCAATTTTAAACTGAATACTAATTTTACAAACAGAAGTTATCAGAATATAATAAGATGCTTATTGCAAAAATTGCTGAAATTCACATGTTGTTAAGTGGTCGATATTTTCTGAGAATGAAAGAAATATTTTACAAATGGGGGAAAATAAAATAGCTTTTCATAAAATCAAATAGCATTTGATTTTATGAAAAAGAATCACACATATTTTTGAAAGTGAATAAACTTTATTCTCTTGGTGCATGAGGATTTAATGCATAAATAATCTGGGACCCTTTTAAGAATGAAAACACATATATGATTTCATAAAAATGGCAAATGGTATTCAAGTTATACTAAGCAAATGGAACAAAATAATATAGAAATCACTGCAACTGGATAAAAAGATAATTGAAAAAGTTTGCTGATTATTCTCCAAATTGTAAAACTTCTATTTATTAAAACTTAAAAAAGCACTAAACTTTTAAAAATGAACTTACTTCAATACACATTACTTGCTAACAAATATTTCCTAACATATTGGCTAATTCTCCTTAAATGTGAGTATCAAGTGGTTAAAGCATTAAAAATACTGGTATGTCATTTCACATTCTATTCCTAACAATTAGAAAGGCTGACTGCACGAAATTTCTTCATTTGTAACGTAAAAAATGCAAGTTCCATTAGCACGTTCTATATGAAAGTATTTCTTCCCACATGAAATAGATCTAAGCCTTGCCATAAATAAATAATCTAGAAAGTCCTATCGAAAAGCCTTGCCTCCCACATGTGTGACAAATATACATCATACTGTTAACCAAAGAACTGGTTTAACAATGCATTTACAATATTTCTCCACATACACAAACACACACGTGTGTATGTATATATTACAGTGAATTAATAGATCTACATTGCTTAGAACATTGTGTAATTTTGAGTTTTTATTGGATTTAAAGAGAAGTTACATTTAATGAGCTGCCTACATGAAAATCATCTTCTGGATTATTACACATGAATGAACAGCATATGAACCTACTAATTCTTTGATCCATGAAATATGTTCAAAATGAGGCATGGTGCAAAATTTTATGTCACATTGATAAAGCGCAGCATAAGCATTATCAACGATAATGCTATGTCTTATTTTAGAAACATTAATAACACATACAATAACAAATTGATATTGCAATAATTTTGATCAAAATGGAGGCTCACTGAACCTCTCAAGCAGAGTCAAGCTGTGCTAAGAGAAAAGAGAGGGGGGAGGGGTAAAGGAGATACCTTAGCATTACAGTTACCTTACGTTTTTATGGAAGGGGTCTTCTCATTCAAACAATAACATCTCTTCCCTTTCTTTTCATCATTTTCCACATGCATTGTCCCCTCTTCTTCGATGAATATGGTAAATTTAAATTAAATTGGCTAAAAGTATCTCCTGATGATTGAGTCTGGAGGTAAAAGATATGATGAGAAGGAAGAAGTTACCAACGTTAGGAATAACCTCGATGAATTGAATTTAAAGAACAATCCAGATACGGATGGCTTTGCAATTTTGATTTAATCTCATTCCATGTTGTTATAAAATACAGTGGAACCTCAAGATATAAGCACCTCTATATATGAGAAATTCAAGATACGAGGAAAGCATGAGCAAAAATTCATCTCTAAATAAGAGCACTGACTCGAGTAACGAGTTTCCCGATCTGGGGAATCCCCTTGTCATATCACTCAGTGTTCTTTGATGTATGTGTCTGAGTGCTTGTGAGTTAATCTTTTTCTAAATTTAGTGTGAAAATAATTATTTCATGATGCCTCCCAAGAAGATTGTTGCCTCAGATAGTGGTGCAAAGGAAAAGAACGAAGCCATGGGCATTGAAATTAAGAAATTATAGATAAACATAAGCATGATGTAAGAGCGACAGAATTGGTGAAGACTTATGGCCGTTCGACATTGAAGATTGGCATTATTCTGAAGAAAGAGGAAGAAGTTAAGAAACTTGATGTAGTCAAAGGAGTTACCGTTCCAAAACTTCTAGAAGACGCTGAGAAACTGTTGTTAGTATGGAGTAACAAGAAGCAGTTAAAAGGCAGTTTCAGCATCGAAAGATATCATTTGCACTGTGAATTAACGAGAAGCAGTGAAAAGGCGGTTCGGTGTCAGAAACTGTCATTTGCGCTAAGGCTAAGAATCTGTACTTGGACCTTCTCCGAAAAACACCATGGTACGTCAAATGAAGATGACATTTAAGGGGAGCCGTTGCTGATAAATCTCGGCCAGAGTTCATACATTTTATTACTAGTGAGGTTGTTCTTCCCTAGAAAATGCTTAATTGTGTAAAACAGGTCTTTTTTGGAAGAAAATGCCTAAGTGGACCTACATCATGCAAGAGGAGAAATCTTGGTCTGGCCACAAGCCAATGAAAGATAGGCTTACCCTCTTCTTTTGTGCTGACGCAAGTGAAGATTGTAAAATCAAGCCGCTGCTTATCTACCACTCAGAAAATCCCCAAGTTTTCAAAAGGGAGAAGGTGCAGAAAAACCAACTGAATGTGATGTGGTGAGCGAACAGGAAAGCCCGAGTAACACTGATTTTTCACCAAATGGGTCAAAGAAGTGTTTGGTCCCTCAGTGAATAAAAATATTTTCACGAAAATAAGTTGCCACTCAAGGCTTTGCTCATTCTTTGATAATGCTCCTACACATCCTCCAATGCTTGAAAATGATTTGCTGGAGGAATTTCAGTTCATTCAGTCAAGTTTCTTCCTCCCAACACAACTCCACTTCTCCAGCCTATGGACCACGCATGTTATTTCCAACTTTAAGAAGCTGTACACGAAGGCCTTGTTAACAAAGAGACCAAAAATACAAGCCTGACCCTCAGAGAATTTTGGAAAATCACTTCAACATCCTAAATTGTTTAAACCTCATTGATAAGGCTTGGGGAGACATCTAAGTGAGGACCCTCAATTCAGCGTGGAAAAAACCCTGGCCTCAGAGTATTTTTGACTTAGGTTTCGATCCTCAACTTGTGGACAACACAGTGCAGCTAGTCGAAGAAATTGTATCTCTGGGGAAAAGTATGGCTCTGGATGTGGATGGTGCTGATCTGGATTAGTTAGTAGAGAAGCACAGTGAAGAATTTCCAATGAACAAACTTACAAAACTTCACACAGAGACAGCAGCAAGAGGTGGTAGAAGAGATTTCGTTAGAAGAGGAGGGAATACGAGATGAGGCCCTCTCTTCCAACAATATTAAAGAAGTGTTGGTAAAGTGGAAAGAAGTCAAAACTTTCTTTGAAGAAAATCGCCCTAATAAAGCAGTGTGTGGGCATAGCATGAACTTGTGTAATGACAATGTAGTGTTGCATTTAAAGGGCTTCTTAAAAAAAGACAGAAGCAACTATTATTATATAAGATTCTGGTAAAGCAATTTGCAATTAAAAGAAAGTTAAGTGATTCTGACTTGGAACCTGCTGTAAAATTCCCAAGGAAAAAAAAAAGTCTGAGTCAGAGGAGGCTCTCCCACCCTTTTACGACAGTAACTTGTCTTCTCCACATCCCTATCACCAATCAGAACGCTTCATAAAGGTAAACTATGGTTATATTATTCACCAGCATTATTTATTAGAAAAATTGACTTTTATGTCGATATTTTACGGGGTGCAAAACAGATCATCTAGATTTTGATTATTTCCAGTGGGGAAGTTTGTTTCTAGATATGAGCAATTCGCTATACAAACTCAAAGTTGGAATGAATTAAACTCGTATCTCTAGGTTCCATTATATGCTCTGTTAGTTCTGTTGATGTTAGTGGAATTTTTTCAAATAAAAAAATAGCTTTAGCTTAAAATGCTAACGAATTAAGTTTCAAAACATAAAAGTGTTCAACATCGTCTAATGTTATAGGTTTCTTGAAACACAGTAAACATTATACCTACTTCTTAAAAAAAGTCACTCACATTATTCATCATAGTGTGTAAATATTACTCAATTAAGAATTAATGCATAAATGTTACTATAATCAGTTGAGAACCTAATATAGCACTTTGAAAATTCCCTTTCCCCTTTTTCCGACAGTAATTTTTCAACTTAAAATCCCTTCAATAATATTAGCTACCAACAGCTTAAAAAAGAGGGAAATTCAGTAAATCACTTAAAAATTCTAATATATTCTCATTTTAAAACTATTATTCAATCTATCGATATCAGATGATTCAAAGATTACCATTCTGCAATGATTTTGACTTTAGAAAAATGATATGTCAGAAAAATTTAAAGGAGGAAAGGAGAGAAAAAAACTGTAATGAATTCAACAGTGTAAAAACTGTTGAATTCAATGTAAATGTGTATATATATTTAAAAAAAAAAAAAAAAAATACCTCATACCAATTTTATTTTCTGAACATGTTCAATGACTATTTTATTGCAACAGATTAGGTATTTTTGATTAAACTTGCAGCAAGTATACCGTCAAGTGTTGTCTTGTGTATTTTGTATAAAAATTAAAAATTTCTGATGTGTCCAAAATGAAATGAGGGTTGGGTGGGGAAAAAGACAGTAACATAATTCAGGAAAACATTTTATTAATTTTCAAGTTATTAATTAACCATAAAAGTAAATGAAAAATTTATATATGTATATATATATATATTACAAATAAATATTTCTCAATATAAAAATACTATGAAATATTCATCTTATCAGGAGATTCTGGACTAGTTAGAACTGAAAAACCCGGTCCTTTGCGAACAAGAGATGGTTTTTTCACTTCTCGTGAGCTTAAAACAGAAGAAATTGCTGGCCTCCTCATAACTGGATTATTCTGTTGCTCCTTTTGATTGCTCATTAATGGACACCTACTGAAACCTTCAACTAGTTTACCTCTCCTTGCTTCCTTAATTCTTTCTTCCAGATCAGATGCAATGCTGAAGTGGCCAAGTTGTTTTTCACACAGTTCAATCCTGTCACTTGTAGGATTATAGCAAAATCTCTGAAAGGAAAAAATAATGAAATTACTGAGCAATCAGTTCACTAGAATGCAAGTATGTACACAGGCATCCCCAACATTTGGAGACATTTGAATCTTTGATGATTCACTCTTTCAATTCTTTTCACTACAAGTGATGTATAATAATAACATTCTTCTATTTCACCATTATTATAAAAATTCTTTTTTTCACTATGTTCTCTAAGTTTAAAAATAAGTTTAATTTTCTTTAGTTAATAAGTTAATTTTCTTATGCTTTTGTAAGCCTAAAATATGTCGCACACCTTTTAGCATTTAAGTGAAACGTAGGTAAAAAGGCATTTGCATAAGCTAAAAAACCGGTTTTACATTACCACGATTTTTCAGTTTTACCCCCAAGTATTATATATAATTTGTCAAATAGTCAAAGGATCTTCTTCCCCCCCCAAAAAAAAACTCAAAATGTTGAATTTAATTTCTCAAATTTACCCTGATTTTTGTAAGGTTCAATATTCTCCATGAAGACATGCTGCTCAGAAGCTTACTGCCCTTGCATTAACAGCACAATCGTGTGATACTAATTTTTCTGAACAAAGTTGATTCAGCAGAATAATTTAAAAACAGAGGGTGACATAAACCATTTCTAAACCAGTGGCTGGGAAAACATTCCTCAATGTAGGAGACTGTTAAATTTTAACTTAAATTATTGGCTATGTAAATAAAATATCAATAAACTAAAAATACATTAGTTACTTACAGTTCAAAGTCTGAACATTAAATATCCAGGTCACCAACAATTTTTAAAATATTCTTTTAATACATTTCGGAATGGAGAATATAATTAAAAAAATGCATAAATAAAATAAAATCCAGATGTGCTGTAAAGTGACCTTTGTCCTGCCTAACTGAGATTCCTATAAGTCAAGTACAACAACTCCTGACTAAGGAATCCCACACTGGTCAAAACAGCCATTAATTTACAACAGCCACGAACACGATTTCTGCCTTTGAAGGGTTTTGGAGGTAGGGAGGGTAAACATTTTTCTATCTGACCTAAGCATTAAATGTAAGACAGCTATTTGACTATCCAAAAGCAAGACAGCTATTTACAGTAAGTTTTCTTTTCTTAACACAACAGCAGAGAAGAGAAAGAGAGATTCTGAAGAATGTAAGCTCAGTTAGCAGCAAATAGCATTCTTCCTTGACTTTCTAATTTGATCTGGCTTATTGTTTTTTTGCAGGCTGTCATTATAACAGCTACATTTCCATAATTAAAGTTTGAATTTTTGAATACGTGGAAAAGAGTTCCTAATTTCGGAGTTGTAACAGAATCTACAAAGCGAAAGCATACTGGTGATTGTCATGATGGTCTGACAAGAGATAATGGATCGCCAAAATTAGGTCTTAAGAAAGTGATATTTAAAAATCAGACAAAACAAGTCTTATTTTGGTGTAAATTCTGAGTAGAAGAAGAGAAGGTGAAATTCTCAGTAGAAGAACAGAAGGTTGTTATAAAAGGTGAAATTTTCCAATGAACAGAATTTGTGAGGAAATGTGGAAAATTATAATAAATGAAAATAACATAAGATTTCCATTATGATGGCAGTGTGATTAACAGTCAACTAATGGATGGCGAAATCTGTCATTTCTTCAACAGACAGACAGTGAAATCTGAAAGTGCTGGCACTAATTTTTTAACAAGTCTATAATGACATTCATATAGAAAATAAATGTACATACTATTTGTATACCTTTATAAAAACTAACACTTTATCAGTTTCTGTTTAATCGTTAATAACAGTAGTAACACATTTTGCTTTGTTTAGGAAAGAATTGAATCACACAATGTAAAAAAGGACTATTGATGTCAAATTTTGCAGGAACAATTAAAAAACCATCTATCTAGGTCTTATGTTTATTGGATGATGCAAGTAAAATGACAAGTAGTCATGCTTGATAATCATAAGAGAATTGAAACATGGCATTTTCAAACACATCTATTCTTGCACATATAACTATAGCCTGCCACTGATGACAGGTTATTTTTAAAAATAAATCATGTGTTCCTGAGTGTAAACAAAAAACTATTATGCCATGTTACGTAAAACACAAGGAACTTTAGAAAGAGGACGTCTCAAGAAATATATTGTAAACTGGGTTGGTGTGGGGGGGTATGGTCGAAAATCTGGAAGGGTGGCATGTGTTTTATAATCATCAATAATTATTGCTATTAGCAAATATTAAAAGAAAATAACAATAATACTATGAAAATTCTACAATTACATTAAGATGAAAGATAATTTTTTGCTATTTCGAAGCCCTGAAAGATTTTGCAAAAATACAAAAGTTCTTAATGCAAATTAAAATCAAAAGAGATAGCATAAACTTTAATATTAGCAGAAGTAAAAAATGCAACACTTATAACTGCATGAAATGACAAAAATACAGTACATTACCTTGTCTGGAAAGTAATTGATAGATGTATGCAATTTTTCATGCAAGACATTTGATTTAGCAACTTGCTTATAAAAGGAACCTCCTCTTTCGAATTCCTCTGGTTTTGATTTTGCTGCATTCCATTCTAGTTCACTTCGAATTTTGTTTAAAATAATCTCAGAAATAATGTTATTCTCCAAACATCTATGATAAATACCTATAAAATAAATAAATTATTTGAAAATTCATTAGGAATTTAAAAATAATTCCTAATGAATTATTTTAAAAGTACAATTACAGACAGTTTCAATTAATAAAAGAATTTAGACTCTGGTTATATGGATAATTCACAACTACAGCTACCTTCACAAAAATATGTAATGGGAGCATTTCTGCATACTCAACTCAAACTATGTAACAAATAAACCTCTAACAAGATTTATGATAATTCAGAAGTCAAACAAAAAAAATCAGCATTAATTTACAAAATTTTCACAGGACTAGTTTCGATGGTTTTACCGAACCACCATCCTCAGCTGCAAAACCGCAAATGAACAAGATAGGAAATAATGAATAGATAAGATAAGAAAGCCTGGACAAGAATAAGCAAGTGGCATCATCTGTTGGTGAAACCAGAACTAAAACATAATTTCTTTAAAGGCCGAAGGCAAAGTTGGATTGGAATTAGGATCGTTAACTAGAACAGAAAGATTTTTATGAATGTGATATGCCTCTAGAAAATCCACTTCTCCAATGGAAGGTGTTTTTTGAATAATTTTGGCAACAGAAAAATTTACAGTGTGATTTTCGGACCAACAATGTTAGGCAACAGAAGAGTTCTGTGTTTTCTTTTTTCTAACATATGCCTCATGTTCCTTGACGCGAAATTTCAAGGCTCTCTTAGTTTGACCAATGTAAATTAAACCACACTGGCAAGGAATCCTGTAAATACCCCAGGAATTCATATCCGGAATGGGGTCCTTGAGTATGGAACTCAGAATTTTATTGATGGGAGAATAAAGAAAGTTAAATTTCTGCAAAATATGTGCAACTTTATTGCGAATTGAGAGAAAAAAGGAAATGACAACAGAATTTTTATAATCTCCTAAAACAAGAGTATGCCTTTTAGTGTGTTGAGATGACAATTTTTTAACTGCTTGATTAATAATGTTGGGTGAAAAGCCCCTGTCAATAGCTACTGCTTTTAAATAATTTAGTTCTTCATCAAGGGATAGTTTAGAGGAGCAAACTTGAAAAGCACGGAAAACATAGGAATAAACTGAAGCTAACTTTTGTTTAGTCGGATGACATGATTTAAAGTGTGGTGGAAGGCAAACCGATGAAGGTTTACGGTAAACTGTAGTACTGAAGTTGGATGTGTTACGTGTGACCAGAGTGTCGAGAAACGGAAGAGAATTGCAAGTCTCAAGTTCAAAAGTGAACTGAATAGCAGGATCAATAGAATTCATTGTTGAAAGAACTTTTATTTAAATCATCTTTATTACCTTCAAAAAGGGTAAAAGTATCGTCTACATAGCGGAACCATGCCGGGAAGTTTAAAGTTTCAAACAATTTTGATTCATAATAATGCATGTATATATCAGCCAGGATGAGACTACTTGATTCGAACTACTTGAACTGGATGACTGTAAAAGAAGTTTTTCGAATTTAACTGCAAGGGTGTTTTTATGATGGTTAACTGCATTCTTCGTTCTAGACCAGGACGTCTATTCAAGGGAAGTGAATTTTGGATATGAATTAGAGAGTTCCAGATGAAGCTTATACAATGCAGAAAATCAAACTAAATTAACTAACCAATAATAAAGCACGCACAAAACAGAAGAAAAATCCCACACTGAAACGAATAGAAAACATGTAGATATCCGCCAGGATGGCACTGAGGGGAGCTGTGTTATAAATCAAAAGTGTTTGAAATTTTAAACTTCCCGGTATAGTTCCGCTACGCAGATGATACTTTTACCCTGTTTGAAGGTAATAAAGATGATTTAAATAAAGTTCTTTCAACATTGAATTCTATTGATCCTGCTATTCGGTTCACTTTTGAACTTGAGACTTGCAATTCTCTTCTGCTTCTCGACATTCTGGTCACATGTAACACATTCAACTTCAGTACTACGGTTTACCGTAAACCTTCATCGGTTTGCCTTCCACCACACTTTAAATCATGTCATCCGACTAAACAAAAGTTAGCTTCAGTTTATTCCTATGTTTTCCGTGCTTTTCAAGTTTGCTCCTCTAAACTATCCCTTGATGAAGAACTAAATTATTTAAAAGCAATAGCTATTGACAGGGGATTTTAACACGACATTATTAACCATGCAGTTAAAAAATTCTGATCTCAACACACCAAAAGGCACACTCTTGTTTTAGGTGATTATAAAAATTCTGTTGTCATTCCCTTCTTTCTCTCAATTAGCAATAAAGTTGCACATATTTTGCAGAAATTTAACTTTGTTTATTCTCCCATCAATAAAATTCTGAGTTCCATACTCAAGGACCCCATTCCGGATATGAATTCCTGGGGTATTTACAGGATTCCTTGCCAGTGTGGTTTAATTTACACTGGCCAAACTAAGAGAGCCTTGAAATTTCGCGTCAAGGAACATGAGGCATATGTTAGAAAAAAGAAAACACAGAAATCTTCTGTTGCCTAACATTGTTGGTCCGAAAATCACACTGTAAATTTTTCTGCTTTCAAAATTATTCAAAAAACATCTTCCATTGGTGTACTGGATTTTCTAGAGACATTTCACATTCAAAAAAATCTTTCTGTTCTAGTTAACGATGGTAATTCCAATCCATTTCTGCCTTCAGCCTTTAAAGAAATTATGTTTTAGTTCTGGTTTCATCAACAGATGGCGCCAGTAGCTTATCTCCTGTCCAGGCTTTCTTATCTTATCTAATCATTATATCCTATCTCGTTCATTTGTGCTTTTTCAGCTGATGATGATGGTTGGAAAAACAATCAAAACTAGTCCTGTGAAAATTTGAAAATTTAACGCTGATTTTTGTTGTTTGACTTCTGAATTAGTATTTGTTCGGCGCGTTATTGTGTCTTAAGATTTATGATACTGTAATGCCATTTCTAAATATAATAAATTTGTTAATCTCATTGGGGGGATCACCGAGAGGGACAATTTATAAATATACTTCAAGACAGATATTTTATTAATTTAGTACATAATTTTTATATTTTAAATATCCTATGATGTATTAAAAAACACAGCTTTACAAAAATAGCAAACTTTCTTAATGTATACAGTGTTAAATTATGTCTATTTGGACAGCTTATGTCAGTCGCAAAGGAAGACCTTATAAAACATAATTACACAATTTATTACAATATAACCAAATGGAAGGTTTAAAAACAACCTATTTATTTCTTAGCAAGATATACCTTCATTTTAATTTTTGAATAAAATAACTTTTGATAAGATATTTAACTAATAAATTTACGTACATGCCCCAAGCACAATTAATAAAAGACAGTTCATAAGCAATATGTTAGCAATTAAATGTTACACTTTTCCCTAATTTAATTTTTCAAAATAGCACAAGTTCAGTTTAAACAAAAACCATACTGCTCATATAATTTACTTCCATTACTGAAAATTATTTATTTTTAACTTGTGCTCAATACACTTATACTTTTATATTCGTTGTAGACATACAGTAAATATAAAATCAGTAACTTATTTTTAAAATGTATACTTTTGCCCAATTTTTTGCTATTTCCTTTGCCACAGCAGCACAAACCCACAAAATTTTGGTGACATTGATTTGAATCACAAACATTCAATGTACTTCACCTGTTACATAGGAAACAATGATGCAATAACACAACACCAGCCACACATTATGAAATGTAACTGTATGATAAGAATTGAGTGCAGCATTGATGTATTCTTGAATATTACTTAATGCTGTGGGTATTTGAAGCACACACATTTGGTCTTTCATAAACTGTTAGAGATAAATTTACAAAGAGCCAGGCCACTTACTCATCAACTTCCTCAAAGATAAAAGGTCAATCAGAATGTAATTTTCCTTGGTCACAAATGCAACCTGTCCCACTAAATGCTTAATGCCACTTCTAAATGTGAATTAATTTAGAAATCAAACAAAAATCAGAGTTATATATGCAAATTTTTACAGAACTAGTTTCAATGATTTTACCAAACCATTTTCCTCAGCTGTCAAAGAGCGAGATAAAATATAGTTATTAGACAAGATAAGAAAGGAAGGGCGAGAGTTAAGCTACTGGTGCCATCCACTGATGAAAGGAGAACTAAAACATAATTTCCTTAACCCTTTGAAAGGCGCCGGTTGTTTGTCAATTTTTTAACCTCCGAAAAAATGCCAATTTCTCTACACCAAAAGCTATAATCGTAAGTTTGTAGTGTTTCCTAAATGGCAGCACCATCCAATGAATGCTCAATATTTTGCAATTATGAAATTAATATACATCGTTCCAAGGTATCATGTTTGAAGATTGATAAATTCTGTTGGAGGGAAAGAAAAAATTTAAAATCTGTAAATATATGTGACGTATACATGCTGAACCTTTTAAATTTACTGCATTTCAATCAAAACTGATAATTAAAAGAAGATTATGTATACATTTTTAATACCAGTATATAATATATACCGGCACCCCTACTGAGGGTACCTTGTCAATTGATGGCAGCACCAGACTTCTCCTTCTCTACTCTCTGAAATAACAGCATTTCTTTACATTATAATAGTTTATGATGTAATAATTTGTTTATAATTAACTTACAAGTTGTTTAGGATTCAGTATTATGTTCATGAAGGGATGGGGAGATTACTGACCTTGCACTAAGTCTGAATATAAGTATATTTGTTTCTTTTTATTATTTTTTTTCTCTGCTCGAGTTTCATTCGTCTCTATTTAGTTAAAATTTTAATTTCAGCACTTCATCCTTTCCCAAGGAAAAGACCCAGTGATTTCAAAATTGCCATCTGGGGTCAAAATTTACACAACTGTAAGAGTTAAATGTGGCATGCTAGCCCCCAAAAGACACCCATTGCTTCCCGTTTTTCAAAATCCTATCATCCAACGAAAATGAAAGGAGGTGATTGAAAACTGATTTGTCATTTCAAAGTCACACCTACATCCATTTGTATGGTGTGATAAGATCACACAAAGAGAAAGCTCACTTAAAAATAAGGGAAATGGAAGTGCACCTAAGATCCCTCTCTTAGTGTAATCACAAAAACTGCTGATTTGAAAGGAAGCTTTTGTTCTTATCGTCTTTGTTAATTTCAGATGAAAGGAAAGAGGGAAAATATTTCTAAGGCCCATTTGATATGCAAACTAGAATTTATCCAAAAGTTGAAAAGGAGCCCCTAGGAAGCCTAAATCGAAATAACAGCTTTGAGGTGTATAAAATAATAAAGTAGTTTAATGGTGTTTCTTCCTGAACAAAAAGATATATTACAAACTATATTTGCAAAATAAAAAAGGACCCCTTATGGTCCTTGATAATCTAAAATGTGTGTGCGTGGGGGAGGGCATTCTTGGTATCATAGCATGAACCATGGTTTTTTTACGTATCATCTAAAGCATAAAATATGACTTCAAAAATGCAACATACTTTCTCATTTGAGTCGTACTGTTTCATTTTTAAATTTTTTTTATTTTTCAGCTGTTATATCTCCTTGTAATATTATACTAGTTCGGTTACAGCATGATACGATTTATGCATGCAGTGTTATATTTGCCAATTTTTTTTATAAAATAATAATATTGAATTTAAATCAAGTTCAAAAGCTTTTCATCCATATTTTACATAAGTATGTTCAGCTGGGTTGCACCATCAAAGTGCATAAAAACATAAATTTTATTTTTAAAATTTTAAATTTCTACTGAAATTTTAAAAGTTTTTGTCTCCAGACTTACATAACCATATTCAAGCACCCATCTCTACAGATGCCCGTCAAAAGTAAGCTAAATTAATTTTAAAAACAAAAATTCACAATTGGCAGCTACCTGGATAAAAATGTCTTAGAGGGTGGTACCGGTATAAAATATATACTCTCTCTCAAAATTTATGATTTCGCTTTAGATTTTTTTAAGTCTAAATTTTGTGTCCTTAGGGTCTATTATAGTTCATGCAAAATTTTACCACAATTTAAATTATTTTATATACCGCTCCTCAAAGGGTTAAAGGCTGATAGCAAAGATGAATTGGAATTAGGGTCGTTAATTAGAACAGAAAGATTTTTTTGAATGCGAAATGGCTCTTGAAAATGTAATTCACCAACGGAAGATGTTTTTTGACTAATTTTGGCTCCAGAAAAATTGAAAATGTGATTTTCGGACTGAACTTCTGTGTTTCTTTTTTTTTAACATAACATATGCCTCATGCTCCTTAACGTGAAATTCTATATTTAATATTATTTTATTTTTTAAATATATATGTAAAGTTTAATAGTATGTAAAGTTTACTTCCCAGCTGTAGACACAATACCAATGGTTGCATTTAAATATCAAAGGACCTTAAGCAACTTGCTCACTAACCACCATGAAATGGATGAAACAGCAGAATGACATTGTAAGACACCAGTTTACAGCATTTATGTAGATTCTCATCACCAGCACATAATTACTGGCAACCTGAATATCATACAAAACCATCAACTAAAAACACTAATGAGTTATGGTACAAAATTTAGACCAGTCAGAAACATAACTAAAAATTACTGTTACAAGACTTTCGAAAACAACATCAACAAATTTATAGTTAAAGCAAGCTATCAACTGAATTTACCTATAGATACTTTTTTTTAAAATGGAAAGATAAAATTCTTCAACGCATATCCACCAAAATCAGTCACCTCAAGTTTAAAAGTACTTTGAATTTGTCGTAACTTGCATCAGATATTAAAAAATTAAAACAACTCTTTTACTATTACAAAAATAGATAAACAACTAATAACTTTAGCATTATGTGAAAACAATTCTACGCACAAATTATTCATAAAGAGCTTCTCAACGCAACTACTTATCAATTAGCCAACCTTATAGAAACATCTATAATAAAGAGAATTGAAACTTTTCATAAAAAACTCAATATTACTTTAAATACAAACTACAACAGATTTACTAACCTTTATGCAATTCCCGAATTCCATAAAACACCATTAAAATTCAGATTTATAGCTAATGGAACTAATAATTACAAGAAAAATGTAGACTATTATTTTTCAATTCAACTTAAAAAAATCTGTAAATTTATTTTAAACGATTGTAACACTAATCATAACTATTGTTGGATTATCCATAACACTCCTGTCATTAATGCCATTCAAACAATTAACATCCAAAACATTAACTGCTATGACTTTGAAAACTTATATACCTCACTTCCTCTAGAAGAAATCTATACTAGCCTACTAGATCTGTCTAAACTCTTCCCTGATATGCTCACAATTATGACTCTTAACAAATGGAAAACCTACCTAAAACGCACACTTTTTCATAACTACATCAAATTTCAAAATCAACTTTTTAAACAAGACAGAGGTCTGCCAATGAGCTTATATATTCAACCACCTCGATCTGTAATATCTTTTTATTTATCAAAGAATTTAACTTCCAAAAAAATCTACAACCACAAGAGTTAAATTACTACAAGCACACTTACAGATATATTGATGACCTTATTACAATTAATAATTTTAGTGAAATTGAACACTCCGAGATTTATCCAAATTGTCTTACACTTAATAAAACTAATAATTCACAAAATAGCATAGATCACAAATAGCTATCTAGATCTCAATTTCAATACTAACAAATTAATAAATTGGAATTCCAACATATCCAAAAAGTAATTAACAATACAATAATAAATAAAATAAAACGAATTAAAAATATCTGCACAGATACAATAGATCTACAATGTGAAATTTTGCTCCTTATTAAAATTCTCAAAAATAATCTAATACCCATTCAATTTATTAACCATTGCCTTAAAAGAGCAGGCATTAAATACTCACTAAAGTGAAAACAAAAGAGGCAAAACCACATAATTAAAAAAAAAAATTCTATTACAATTTCAAAATGAAAAGGTGAAATGAAAAACGTAAAGCATTAAAGAGAGAGCTTAAGTAGAAATGAAATTACATAGAAAACAGCCATGAAATGGAAAAAATTCGATTTACTTATTCTGAATGCTACAAGGAATGAAATCTTAAAATTTGATGCTCTGAAGGTTTGCCATAAAACATTGTAAAAAAAGGTTACCAAAGCGAAAACATACATGTTAAGCAAACAGCAGCTCAAGCTATAAATTGAAGTGTTCTTCCTTGTGAGCGGGTGCATTCTTCTAAGTCGGAAGAAAGGGCGAGAAAAAACTAAGAAATTAATCCTCTGTATCAGTTGGACAGAGTCTAAAAAGGCGACTTGTAGAGAAAGAAATTCAAAATGGCTAGTTCAAACTTATAATTTTGGCCAGAAAGTAATGAAAAAGGAAATGATACAATTGTTAGAATAGCCGTAATTCTTCATGTTTCTTCAGCTGCAAAAATGTCTGTTGAAAATTAAAATGGCTCCTTGATTAAGAAAGGATAGATAGCCAGTAAATTACTGTAAAATTAATTGATACAAATTAATTTACTGAAAGAACTGTAGTATACATATCTACATGAATACTCTTGTGTTAGTCATCCATCATTTACCTCCTAAAAAGGTTTAAGTAAATGATATCATATCACTTTTACAAGTAATTCAAAGATTAAGGTATATACCAGCTTTTTTTAGGGTTGTGTGATGACCTGTCTTGGAATTTGATTTTCTAGTTGAATTTGAATTAAGTACTGAATCTCTTCTTCGAGGAATTTTCTAATATTACTAATTTTTTTTTTATTCTGCATAAATGTGCATTTATTGTGTTAATTAAAACTGTTTTACAAATGTTAGAGGTCCAATAAGTAAGCTTAAGAGAGTGAAATTTGAATTCTCTTCTTTTATCGTAAATTTTAATTTTAGTGTAATTTAAGATATTCAAGTCTATGTAAACTATGTCATTTTGTTGGGAGTAGTCTTGTTGAACTTTAGGCAGGAAGGATAGGTCTTGGCTGGTTCGATTTTATCAAAGTTATTAAATGTAATAATGTCTATATACCTGTCTATATACACATTTGTAAAAAATTTTTTCTGTTGATTATTCAATAAAATCTGAAAGTTGTACTCTTGCGTGAAAAGGAAAAGATTTCACATAGCAGTTGAGAAGCCTGTGCTCATCGGCAATCCTTTAACCTGCTTGAAGTATTTATTATTAAAATTGATATAATTATTAATGATTGTAACTTGTAGGAAATGTTTCCATTTTTCTCTGGAGATGTTTAAAACCTGCGGAAAGAGATCTGGGAGGGTTAGTAGGCTATTGTAAATTTCTTTGAGAGGCAGAGATGTGTGGTGTATTTAATTATGGCAAAGCACACTAGGGCTATCTGCCTAAGGGGAGGGATGCCTTCATGGAGGACTTTCTAAGGGAAACTGGCTCGTATACACGTTACACATGGGGAAAACCACGAAAACACCCATGCAGCCAGCCCATTCGCGGGATTAGAACCTCTGACCGAACTAGCAGTGTTCAGAGACTTTACCGCTTGGCCGCTGGTGGGCTGAGAGGCAGAGAGGTGTATAAATTTTCAAAATCATACATAATGATATGTTCTATTTTGAGTCTGAAGTGTATCTAATATCTTCTTATCATTATAAATAATCCAATTAAAGTTGTGTTCTTCAAATTCAAAGTTATGTAGAATTTCAAGAACTTGTTTGAGTATTTTGGCAAAGACAAAATCTATTTCTTTTAAATAGTTTCTGGTACTATTTGCGATGAAACAGAATTTAATTGGTTTTTTGTGAAATTTGGGGAGAGTGTACAGGTTAGCAAACCTGTTAGGACGTATTTTAAGTTTTTTATGCAGTGCTCTGAATCTTTTTAGAACATCATTATTACTGATGTTTAAGAGCTGGTAGGTGTTGGCGTTATGGAGCTCATTATTAATTAGACTCTAGTAAAATTTTTACAAATGATACTAAAGTTATTACTTGCTTTCTCAATTTTTGTGACGATAAATTTATCTTTCAACTGCTGAATTTGATCAAAGAGTTTGTGTTTGACATGCACCTGTATAAAAGAAGGTCTTTCGTAAATTCTTCTTTTAAATTCTTGAACTATTGCATTTTTCCATCCTAGGAAGGTGGAAGGGAGCGACTGGTTCGCTAACTTGTTAAAACTATGAATGTATTTAGAGCCTTAATAAACTGTTGTATACTGGAAGTCTTGCTCAGATGGAAAGTTGGCTGAAATTTACTACCATATTTCAAAATCTCCTGTAATTCTGTATCTTGTACAATTTCAAGATCTCCAATAATTATATAATGGTGAAAGGGTTATATGATGGTTAAGCTCTCTTTCTAAGGAATTACCTTTTTCGTTTCACTTTTTCATTTTGAAATTGTAAAAGAAATTTTTTCCAGGTCGACTTCTCTTTTATCTGAAGCCACTTCTACTCTTATTACAGGTAGTAATTCAAATTGTTCTTTTTATTAGCATTCCCTTACATAAACTCGGACTATTTTATTTACATTTTTCTTTATTGTTTTTCAACACAGTTTTTCGATACACTCCTTTTTTAAGTTGTTTTACAGGACCGTCTCTTTAAATTCTTTAACAGAGACTAAGTTGAATTTTTCTGTTTTTGTTTTTTGCATTGTAAAAAATTTCTATTTACATGTAATATGTAACAGTTGTGTATGTAATATGTAACAGTTTTTATGTGTGTCACTGTATGCACATTAAATATTTATTTTTTTGTGTAAGAAAGCTAAGACAAATAGGGAAAAAGAGACAATTTAATGAGATTTATTTTTCTTCTAATTATTTGACAAATATATTAAATTTGCATTTACAAGTCTCATTACATTTCGGAAGGAAATTTGTCTTGGCCCTTTAATTGACCAAGTATGGAACTTCAAAGCATTTTCTCTTGACAAGTTCTATTACGAAGCTCCAGACAGGGGAGATTAAAACATTTTTTGCATATTTTTTTTACACCATTACTTCCCTTGTTTACTTTCTTGTTCCATAGTTGTTTTAGCATTTTAGTTTTTATTTCTTCTTTCACATCAGTGTCCCTTTTTACTTCCTTGTACGAAGTAAAAAGGAAGTATTGTAATTGCGAAAAGTTTCAGGCAGCATATTTCAACGAAAATATCCATTTTGACCGCTATCGATAGCAATTTAACGATGTTTTTTCGTGATATCTGTACGTAAGGACAGAATAAAATACTCTTTTCCTTCAAAAAAGTTATAAAACTGCTTTAAAATTAATTCTGAAGAAATTTTTCGTCGCGTCTGTACGAATGTACGTACATACGTATCTCGCATAACTCAAAAACGAGTAGCCTCAGAACGTTGAAATTTTGTATATGGGACTGCTATAACATGTAGATGTGCACCTCGTATTTTGATTGCAATCGGCCACATCAAATGTATATAAATATATTTATATATATATCCACTCTGTTACCCAGCTCAGTGATCTCAGTTTCTTTACTCTTATATCTTTGTAAATTGTACATTTTTTGCTTTAAAAATGATTGTATTATATTGTTTTTATCTTCCAGTTAAGGTTTTTATGCCTTTAGTAAATCTGTATGCAATATTTTTAGAATTATCAACAATTTTAAAAATGTCTAAGTGCCGCTATGCCTTTTTTTATGCCGGCCATTGATGTTTACATTTGAAACAGGAGACTAATTAATTGAATGAGAAATACTCAATCGTCTGTGAAAAACTGTTTCTTTTTTGTTTTGTTTGCTTAATTTCTTTTACACATCATTCTAGCTTTATTATAGTATTTGAATAGAACATGTGGCAACGATTAGATAATTCTATTCTTTAAATGATGTAAATTTTGTGCATTATGAGTTATAATATGAACGAAATATATAAGTTAAATGTTATATAATTATTGGATTATATAACAGTTAACTTAATTTCTGTTATATAATTATTATACAAGTTAACTGTTATATAATTATTAATACTGTTAAGTGAATCTAGTGCCAGAGTGTCGCTATGGTAAACAAATACTAGAGTGAATTTTAAAGAATGCATTTATTCTATTGTGGTTTATGCGCTGTCGGCGAAGTAGATTTAATTCAATCCAATAAGTTTAAACGAAATGCAAGAAAAAATGTGAATAATTTAATATTCCGTACAAGGAAGTCATGTGGTGTACACATCAGGTTTTCTTCTTACGTTTTTGCTTTTATGTAGTTCATATATTAGTTTATTTGCTAAAATTCGGGTCTGATTACCGATAGTTAGCTTTTTTAATGTTTATAAACTCTTAAACCAAAATTCTAGCAGTTATATTGGTTATTAATGTATCGTTATTTCACATCTTAAAATGGCTCTTCTTGTATTTGCATTAACCTGTGATCTTGAAATTTTAGATTTTGAAATTTTAGAAAACAAATGCAATGCCAAAATTTCATTACGTTAATTTTTTCTTTGCGTTCCATGTGTATATATATATATAGATACACATACACATATATATATCAACCTTCTACATATAAAATTAATACTTACTACTTGATAATGACTTTGTAGCTTCATTACTCTTAATTTTTTCAACTATTAATCTATCACCATGTTTAAGAGGTAGCATTTGATTTGTATCACAGGAGGCTTGAAGATCTTTTGGTGGAAAGCCCCATTTTATTCGCTGACTTGCTACAGGAATATGAAACTCTTTCATGATCCATTCTTGAAGTTCATGATAAGATATACCCTTCTCACTTAGTGTGAGATTTGCCTAAAATGTAACAAAAATGTTTATCACTAAAGAACAAAATAAAGCCAGTTAATCAATAAATCACTTACGTGACTACTGCTAATATTTTAAAGACTAATGACATCATACTACCTACTTTCCCAATTTCTAAAATTGTTTAAAAAACTACATGGTTTAAAACATTTATTTTCAAAGGGAAAGAAATGAAATATATGCAAATTGCTGTTTATTCAATTTTATTGTGTACATGATATGAAAGAGGCCAAAATGAAAGTAAATAAATCAGAAATCACAAAAATAATGCTCTTGGAAAGGGGTGGGGGAAAAACAAAAAAAGGGAAAAATACAATAAAAGAAATGAATTCAAGGTTAGTAGCTTCAAAATGCATCAAAAAGAACCGTACTTAGCTTTATAAATGTGTTGTTTTTACCATAAAAAAATATCAAGTCAGAATATTATTCTTAATCTTGTTGTGAAAAAGAATGTTCTTAATAGACTTGAAAACTTTTTTTTTAATTACATATCACACACCTACTGCATAACTGTTGCATCTTTCCATTAAAATTGCAGCTTAATATCCAACAAAAAATATATTTAAATTACCTTCAAGAATGAAAAAGAAATGATCATGCACATACAGATGAAATGCATTGTAATCAAAAGTATCCAGACACCTTAACACGTAGGTTTACCTGCAAATACGTTAAGTAAACATGGTGCAAGTCTCCCTTTTTCTGCGATAATGACCTATTATGAAGGCTTTTCCCTTATTTTTGGAATGCTGCAGCCAGAAATGAATGCCATTCTTGCAAACGAGGGTCTATCATCAGAGATTCATGATTAGTTTAGTCATCAATGAAGTACAGTATGGCTTGCCACACAGATGTAATGGCAATTCCCCTTATGGGTGTTCAGTAGCATTAAAGTCAAGGCTCTGAGTAGATCCACCTCATTTTCTAACAATTATGTCAGCAAACAACATACATATAATATATGGAGTACAGTTGAGTAAAATCCTCATAAATTGGAATGGACCTTATTTAATTGTTGCAATATTTATGGGGCAGAGCAAAATTATCCAAAATACTGAGAACAGGACTCTACATTCAAAGCTTTCTTCATATGCACCATGAAGCTGAATTTGAACCAAAAGAAACCATCCCAGATTACTATGCTTCTACAACCAAATTTTATTTTAGACAAATCACCTGGTATTTTTTCACACTTAGGCAGACTCATCAGATTACCAATTATTGTAGCAAAGTACATCATTCCACAGCACATATCACCACTGCCCAAAGATTTACTGCCATTGAGTTTTATACTATACTAAGCAATACCTGTTATTGGTCATATTAATGCTCATTTTATGTGGTGGTTCATACATGAAACACAAAAATTCAGAGCAACAAATAAAATGTCATTGTTCCAGTTTACATCTAGAAGCATCTTGGAATTTGGCAAATACGTTTTCTCCTATTCAGTACCTATTTCATTAGAGCCATAGTCAACCAAGTTGTGCTTGCATCACCATAGTTTTCTTACTTCACAACAATAATTTTTGAAATAAAATGGAAAACATGTAAAATTATTTTACTAATGGACTTTCCATTGAATGTAATACCCAATCACTTTATATCACATTTGAAATCGGTTTCCTTTCCTTTTTCACTTTCGCAGTGCCTAGATACCTTCATTCACACGAAATTAAACAAAATCATTATGAAATAAAAGAAAAAAAAAATAATCTTCAAGTCTCATAATGAAACTCATAAATTTCAATCCAAAATGAATTCAGATTAAAATGACAAACATAAGTAATAATAACAAAAACAGTAATAATAATACTTGTTTCCCATCTGATGACACAACTTTAACATACTGTGGCTGACAAGCTACTGAACTGGATTCTACTGCATTCAAAGAAGTAGACACCTCCTGAAATTTTAAACAAAATTTATTATTTAAATTAAGATGAAGAAATCAAATAAATATTTATATTTAAAACATAACCTATGTCATACAATTCTGGGATATTTTGTCTTCTCCTCTTTCACGACATGGCTTTCGTCTTCCTTCTTTACAGCCACAGAACAGGCCAATACAGTAGCATTTTTATGATCTAAAGGTTTACTTAACTGTTTCAGAATTTGTTCCTTTACAGCAGCTAACAGTTCAGAGCAATATTCTTGACCTTCATAGAAAAGAAATCAAATTCTGTATTACAATTTTATTAAAGTAAAATGTTTGTGTTATATTATTAAAATAATTTATACCTGTTAAAACACAATATAAATAACAGAATTCTTTTTTGTCATTTTTACATAATTACAAAAAAAGTTATACAAAACAATCTGAAAATTTTAAAGCATTTTTGATTATTACATTTTTTAATAAGCATAACGAAACCCAAAACATCATCAAATATTGTTATTGTTGGCTCCATGACAAAATTATAAAACTGTTCTTTTTTTACACCTGAAAGAAGACATACTGTTTTCTCTTATTACATAAAATTAAAACTGGAAGAACAAAAAGTGTCTAGAAGCAGCACTGTGCTAAATTCAAGAGCTTTGTTTTATCTTCTATGCACCCTCATACAAAGTGAATTCTCAGAGTGTTACAATTTTCCGTAAAGTCTTTAGTTCTTCTTTCAAATTTAATTAGTCTAATTATTCGTTGACAAATTGAGGGATTCATAAGAAATGTGCTACTACTACACAGGACAAAATAGTTTATTTATCTTACACACACATTAACCACATCATCACAGAGAGTCGACAGGATCATTAAAACCTACGTCTCTAATGGATTTCGAGTAAAAGTATCACTGCAAGTTCCCAAAAGTTTATCATCCCAAATGTGTTGATTTTGTGTGCAGTTACTATCAGTGACTGACTGTCTGCTTCATTACAGTGTCTATGTAATCAAAATTCTTGCACTTCATTGTATACTTATAATTTACATTTTTACCCCCATCAATATTTCTATGTCCCCAGTGTTCCTACATCATTTCCTCTAAATTTGTTTTCATTATACAGTGTTTGAAGTGAGGGATTTGAAAGTCTACTGCCAAATGATTCCAATTAAGTTAATAATTTTGTTTCATATTTTATATTTTACATAAAAAAAGTACCAAAGACATTCAACACTTCTTTCTACCAAAATATTTTGCTAGCATAATGACACGAAAGACAAAAAAATTTAATATACAATAACCCATTTATATTGAAGTAGTATTATATAATAAAGAAACAGATCACCTGGAAAATGTTTTCGTATGAAATTGGTTGCTAACCGTGATATACAATCAAGTAATCCTTGACCCGATATACCTTGAAATTCTCTCCATGAGATAGCATCTTGAACAGAAACGTCATTCCACTGCACTTTTATATTTATCCTGAAATTATATTAGTCATTTAATTCTTGAAACATCATAACACATTCTGTAAAAGCATAACATGCTGGATATTCAATATTAAAAAGTTTAATGTTCAATAGTTTCTTGAAATTTAAAGTATAAATAAGATTGCTACGCAGGCAATGGCTGTTTTTAACCAACATCACTTGAAGGGGGGGGGGAAATAGCAGCACAAAATACACACTCATTCTTTAAGTTACATTCATAATTCTTACTGTAAAACTATTTTGTGAAAAACAGCAGTTAACCATTTCTCAATCATCAATTTATCTTTCCTCATCAATCTTTATTATGTATTTAACTATATGATTACTAAATACTCACTTTTTTAACCCTCCGTGTATGGCTCCTACGATTTCCACGGGATACAAGATCCGTCTCTTAATATGGGTCATGTGAAAATAGCGTGCGCAAGTATGTTTTTTAAAATTAAGAAAAAACTATTAAAATTTCTGCATTATACTAATTTTTTTTATAAAGATGTGAATAGTAATATATGAAGATAGAGAATAGACTCAGAATATGTCCAAATTGCACCATACGCGGAGGGTTAAAACCTACAGTTTTTGACTTTTTGATTAATTTTATAAGTTGAAACTTTTAAGTTCATACATACATAGCAGAAAATGGAAAAATTTAATTTTATATTTAATACATTTTTGTACTAAAGTTTCTATAAAGAAACTGTAAAGACAATAAACTTCTCATAGTTTTTAAAATAACTATGAGACAATAAACTTCTTATAGTTTTTAGTTTACTTCACTAAGCGTCCTTTTTTCCCCCCCTCACAAATCATAACTGCGAAGGACTTGATTATAAAGGAGCATGTAAACTGATAAAAAATTTAGGGGGGGACTGAAATATCTGGGTGATGTAGTTATTATATTATTATATATAACTACATTGTTACATTAAAGCTAATATCTTTTGGAAATGAATCTATTTTTTTAATGTAAAAATCATGAGGCTGTCGTAGAAGCTTACTACAGAAATATTATGTAATGATAAAAAATATTTGCCATTTGAGGCATGTCAAAATGAATACTTGCCCAGCAGGCTTCTTAAACTGCTTCTGCATGTGGTCACTAACATATTTTTCAAGAATTACTGTACAAATGTAAATGACTCATTGTCCAAATAAGGTAGAAAGAAAAGAAAAATTCAAACTTTTAATGATGAAAAAAGATTAATTTAAATCTTGTTTTGAGAAACTTCATTTTTATACATTGCATAAAAATTTAATTGCAATAGTATAAAATACCGATTCCTGTTACAGCACAAAACTTTATTGAAAATTTGTTATTTATTGTTAATTTATATGAAAAATCTAGAATTTGAATGTAATAAAAGTAAGCATATTTTGATAATGTTACTAAACAATTTGGTAAAATGACAGCAGAGGAAAATTTATTTAAAAAATTGTGAATTTCATTATGGGAGGAGCAAGGAATGGAGTGCTAATGCAAGAAACGTATGCTATCCTATCATGTCATAGCACTTTTTCCTTATTTAATTAGGCATACACTCTGGTAATGAGGATTAGAAATCTCAGCTAACATCTTTTATATATATATATATATATATATATAATAGCACATATGAATTTACCCTGCTGAAATTTAAAAGCTTCTAACTTTCTTAAAAAATATTTCCATACGTCCTTCTTGTATGTCTGTTATGTTGTCAAATGACTTGAATAATATTAGTATGGGGGCAGATTCTAACTTTTCATTATTGTTACTTATTTTAAGTCAGCCATCAAAGCATTATTTTAATTGCAAACATATGACAGCACAAAAATTTTGGGTATTTCTTCTCTGCCTGAAATCTTTCTCTCAATAAGCAACCTAGACCAAAATTTTCTCTTGGTGAACTTCCATACTAGATAACTTCTGCAACAGTATCAAAAATGTAAATGTTCTTGAAAAGGGCACAATTAGAATGAATACTTGCCCAGCAGTAAACTGTGGCCATAAATGTCAACTGATATTCAATCCGGCTCGACTGCCAATTTTCCTAGTCATCACGGATTCAACATTTTAGCATTCTACACTATCAGAATTTCTCCTCCTCATATGAATCTATATTCTGTGCATTCTAAATGTATTTTTCGACATATGCCTGTGCCATCAATGTTTCTACGTTTCCACATCTCATTATCCTTACATCAGTTCTTTTAAATTTGTTATTACATATATATATATATACATATATATGCATCATTAGAGAAAACCATCTTGTTAGTAAAGCTTTAACCCCTTAACTGCCACGTGCGTATACATACGCCTTGCTCAGCCGATGCATTAACTGCCCTGGGCATATATATACGCCCTTCCAAACTACTATCATTTGCTTTGCGCTGCTACCCGTGAAATTAATCGCAAAGCTTTGGAATGCAACACCACGATGACCTTCACAAAGTACGCGAAGGAGGATACTATTTCAGAGAAGTGTGGGGAGAAATTGGAGACGTATAAAGACGTAAAATTTCTTTAAATTTTAAATGAAAATATTTTTTCCTGCAAGTAAATTAATTAATGGATTAGTTATTTTGAGGGGGAAAAAACTATGAAAATCTGTGCTTAAATTATTGCAAAAATTTAAAGAAGAAACGTTTTGTCAAAGAACGTTTCTTCTTAACACATGTTCCTTAATTTCCTATACACATCGTGGAAAGGGAAATTCTGGCCGCCAGGTTTCGTCATCAAATCCCTTGGTGAATTTACCCCCCCCCCCCCCGCTTTCTAGCGGTGTAATAGCATTACGTCTGTGGAACCTTTCCTTCTTTACATAGATCTTCTTTGGTTAGAATAACATCCATATATTCTATTTTAACCTCTATGTACGGATTTGGCGACATTATGATGAGCAGTAATTGGGTTATTTTGGTGTTGGAGACAATTTTCAAAATTGTGCCAAGGCCTTACCATATACTACGATTTTACCGCAAAATCTTTTAAACCTTTTTTTCATCTTTTTAATAAATGCCTCATTTGTCATTTTACAGTAAAATAAAAAAATAGTCATCAGTGGTTTAGGCTAACCATTTAATATAATTACATTTACTAAAATACTGTTGATTATTTTAATTCAATTTTTAAGTAATTATCTTTATTTTTGTGTTATTTGTATCATTTAATGATGCTTCTTCCCTCTAAATTTATTTATTATTTGTAAATATATAACTTTCAAATTTTAGGAAATTTTCTCTGGCATAATCCAGAAATTAATTCTAGCAGTATGGTGACATAACATCACGAAATGTAATGCACATATTTTTTGCTTATGTATGCTGCTAAATAAATATCAAACACCTGAATTTATTTTAAAATATCATTAAATAGATTTCTTTCGTTTAGCTGCAAAATGTCTGGAAAAGAAAAGACATTTTTTAATCCAGATTCTAATCACAATTTTCAGTGGAGAAAACAACTCCTATTATAGTTATAATAGTAAAGCATTAATATATATATATAACAGGGTTGCCACTTAAAGAGGAGAATGAAATTCTCTGACTTTTCCAGGTTTTCCAGGTGTGTTTTGAGAAAATTCCAGTCTATCTGCATAGCGCGTGTTGGCTGCGCTGAGAAGTAAATTAATTATGGTACCATTCGAAAACACAAAAATTTGCCAAATGCATATGACTTATTATATATATAATCCTGAAAGCATTACTATTATAGCTATAATAGGAGTTGTTTTCTCCATTGAAGACTGAGATTAGAATCTGCCCAATCTGGATTAAAAAATGAGTTTTATTGCAGACATTTTACAGCTAAACAAAAGAAAGAAATCTATTTTATGATATTTAAAAAAAAAAAAAAAAAAAAAACAGGTATTTTATATTTATTTAGCAGCATACATAAACAAAAATATGCTAGATCTTCTAGATTTAGTTTCAGAATTATGCCAAAGAAATTTGCCAGAAACTTGAAAGTATGTAACTAATAATAAATAAATTTGGAGGAAAGAAGAACATTAAATGATATAAAAACATTAAAATGAAGTTAATTTCTGAAAAACTGAATTACAATAATCAATGCTATTTTGGCGAATCTTAAACGTTAGCCTAGATGACTGATTACTATTTTTTTATTTTACTGCAAAATGAAAAATAAGGAATTTATTAAAATTAAAAAAAAAAAAAAAAAAAAAAAGTTTAAAAGATTTTGCGGTACAATCCTAGTCTTCGCTACAGCCTTTGAACAGTTTCGAAAACTGCCGCCAACACCAAAATGACCAGTTTACTACCTAACACCTTCTTAAACAGAGACTAAGAGACAGGAAGAGGTAACTGTTATAACTGCTCATTATAATGTCTCCAAATCCCATGTGTACTGTACATGGAGATTAGAATAAAAAAAATATGTATTGTTAAGATAAAAAAACTTCTCTGCAACAGGAATGGCTTCGTCCCAACGTAGAGGGAAAATACCTGCGTACGTGCGAAATATCTGTCGCCGAAGCTCGCGAAGTTCGAAGGTCAAGTTTATCAAGAGTACATAAAACGAATATCGTTTTAAATTTCCTTAAACTTTAAAGGAAAAGAAAATATTTTTTGTGTGAGTAAATCAATTAATAGATTTGCTATTTTGAGCAAAAAAATACGAAAATCCGAGTATAAATTATCGCGATAGTCAAAGAACGTTTCTTCTTAACACATGCTCCACAATTTCCTGTACACATTGCGGAGGGGGAAATTCTCACAGTCAGGTTCCATCACCAAATTCTTTGGCGAGTTTTTCCCTCCGCTTTCTAGCAGCACTTTAGCAAACTGATTTACATTACGTCTATGGAACCTTTCTTTCTTTACATAGACATTTTTACATTAGAACAGAATACATGGGGGCTATTCTAGCCTCCATGGATTATTAGGATTAAACCGATTTTGTTGTATATGAGAATGGGAAGGTTTTTTTCTTTAGTTCAACATAACCTGCACGTGCGAGTCTTAGGATTCTCGAGGTTACTGGAAACCAAACTTGCCAGAAACTTGCTTTGCCTTTCTAAAAGACAGTCCGATTGGAGCTGCGAAAATTGGTTCTATGCCAGCTGCTCACATGACGCTCATCCGATACATAATTCGCTAATAAAGTGATCGCTTCCAACATTGGCACAAAACTCGATTTTTGGGGGATCGACGTACGACACTCCGACTTTTCCAGATTTTGACTAAAATATTTAAATTCTCTGACTTCATTGGTCAATTTTCGAATTCCCTGACTTTTTCCGGTTTTCCAGGTAGCGTGGCATATCATACGTAACTGGCAAATTTTTGTGTTTCAAGTAACACCATAATTAATTTACCTCTTACCACAGCCCACAGCCAATGTGCATTATGAGGATAGACTGTAATTTTCTTAAAACACACCTGGAAAATCATGGAATTTCATTCTCCTGTTTAAGTGGCAACCCTGTATGCAGCTGCAACTAAATGCTGTAAGAACCATTCAATTCGCTTTCGAGAGTTAGTTATTTTCCGCTGCGATGGAGAACGAACCTCTACCCGTAAAGTCTCCCATCTAACTGAAATGAAGTATCTTTGGAGGATTGCTAAGAGAGGAGAGAAAGTGGGGCACAAAAATTTGCTATTGGCAGGCATAACTAGGGGGGGGCAGGGTTTCAGAGTCATAGTTTTAGAGGATTGGTAGAGCCAGAAAGGGGGGAGGAGTTTACTATCTCATGTGATTTACTATTGCTAGGAGTTAAGATTTTAGTTCTAAGATAATAAAATATAAATTAAGTAATAAATTAAATGCGATAATTTAATACATTAAGCCCTTACAGCTGTGAGGCAAAAATAGGAATCAGTTTAGTTTAGAATTATTATCAAGTTTAAAAAAAAAAAAAAAAAAAAAAAAAACTGGTTTAAAGCTCTGAAAAGAGTTCCAGGTCCTCTAGCATTATTAACATCATTATAATCATAATTTAACTATGGTATGCCATCATTCTCCACTTTATTTATATTCTTAAAGAACTTTTTGACTATTTTAGCCATAAATTTCTTAATTTCCACAACTTTCAGTTCATTATGTATGTCTGTGTTCCTAATGAACCGATTGCTTTTCGTAATCTGCCTTAAGGTTACATTCTGCAAAACTTGTAATTTTTTCATGTGTATTGTGCTGGCAAAGCCGCATACAAGATATGCATAGGTAATAACAGAACACAACATCACTTTATAGAGGAGTAACTTGTTATCTAATGATAAAACTGAGTTTGGAAAGATTAAGGGGGCGAGTTTATGTTTAACAGCTCAGAACTGATTAATTACTTGTGTAGTTTGGGCCTCCATGTTAAATTCCTATCCATTGTAACACCTAGGTATTTCACTTGCTTAGCCCACAGGATAACAGTATTGTACATGTTAATACTCTGCTCAATTCTCCGTTTTTTCATGAATAACACTGCTACAGACTCGTCGACACTGGTCTGGATCTTCCATTTTTGAAGCCAGGCTTTAAGTGCATGTATGTGTATCAGTAGTGCTTGGGTGACGTGGTTTAGAGATGCATTTTTTACAAGGATCACCATATCATCTGCGTACATGGCTAGAGTAGTGTAAGGAGTATGTAGAATGCCATTAGCATATAATAAAAAGTATACTGGTTCTACCAAAAGACCCTTGCGGGACCTCGGCATTTATGTTTCTCTGTGTGGAATATGTATTTTTATAGCAAATGACAAAGTGCCTCTTATAAAGATTTAGTAATGTTTCCGGGTCAGAAATGTTGTTTATGAAAAACTGAGTAGTGTAGTTATCAGCTAGTGGCTCAGCTTTCTCTTTCAGTGTAAGTGATCCTATTGGGGCCATTAAGGGGTTAGAATATTAGTGTAGCATCTTTTATATAGTCAAAAGTCGTTAATCCGGACTCGTCGGGACTTTGGCGATTCCAGATTATCGATTATATCAGTTTAAATCTGGTATATTTATAGATCATCAGTTTAAATCTGGTAAGATGGTATGCAGAAATTATAAAATTAAAAACATGAAACCGTAATTTATGAAATAAAGAACAATTATGATCTAACGAGTATCAAAATTTACAAAAAAAAAAAGGCTTAATATTTATTTGTTTATTTTACTTTCTACGCTATCAGAAGTGAATTATTATGACGAGGAATTTGATTTAAATCATATCAAAGACTGCAAAAAATAATAAGCCAGATCCAATTCGAAGATCAAGGAACAACGCAATCTGCAACATTAACTGAATTAGATAATTTTAGCTTTACCGTCTGTTATACATTAAACGTGCATGCGTAAACGTATTTTGGGCACGCACATACACATATTCCCAGCCGTAAAAATCTTACGCGCATGCGCAGAAAGTTTGTAGCTTTGAGGTCCGGATTATAGATCATTCTGGATTATGGGTGTCCGAATTAACGACTTTTGACTGTATTTGGAAGCTGCTTTCCAGATTGAATTATCCTCATTTGAAAGATTTTCCAAACATCTAAACCACTCCTGTTGTGAATGTAAGTTAGTGTAATGCCTGACTTTTTGGTGTAAGTCATTCATGATTCTTTTATCCAATGGGCAGCGAGTTGTTAAGGGTCACTGCCTAGACAACACATTTCATTGCAAAATAAGGACTAGCAATACTTAAGGAACTCTAATAACTGAAGAGTTACAAGAAGCAGAAAACTGCTGGATAAGATCCAAGCAAATCTCTAAAAGCTTTCTGATTGGAAAATTTCCTCTTTGTACGATTATTTCCTATACATTGATGAAAAGATGTGATTGAGAGGAAGACTGCAATTCCCTGACTTCTCACTAGATTATAAACATTCAGTTGTCCTCCCCAAAAATTCCAGACTAACAATGCTGATTGTAAGCAGATAACATGAGAAGACAGTGCATGGAGGAACTGCTGCAACTTTAGCCAAAGTTAGATCTTAGTTTTGGTTTCCCAAGGGATGCCAGTTACTCAAAAAGGATGTTAATTTGCTCAATTTTACAAAAATATTTAGCCAAGCCAGCAGACTATATAATATCACCCTTACCTAAAGACAGAATCCAAGAATCACCTCATCTGCAATTTGTAGACTTGATTTTGCTAAACAAGTCTATGTAAAGAACTCTAAAGATACTCAAAAATCCTAAATTGTTTTATTTGCCTGTGTAATAACCTGAGCTACACACTTTGAATTTGAGTAAAATATGTCAACAGAGTCCTTTTTACTTGCATTTAATATATATATTTAGCAGAGTATGAAACTGCATCTACTCTGATAATGCCAAAACTTAAAAGAACACAGAAAGAGGCTGAGAATTTTCCAGAATTTTAGATGACAAATTCAAGAATTCTATTGCCAAAGAAAGAACCCAGTGAAATTTTATAATCGAGCAAATCAAAGTCTGTATTAAACCAACATAGCAGAAAATATCTCAATTTTGCTTTCAAGTTTTTAATTTCATGAAGTGATTATCCAAATAAGGTTCTTCTTTGTACAGCAAGCTTGAAAAATGAGGAAAGCTATTTGTTCATCTCTTGGCAAATTCTAAATCATAAACATTACTAAAACCCATAAACATTATTGAATAATAAGTAAATAAATATGATTAGATGAAGAACACGAGTGCATCAGGAAAGAAGCTAATCTAAACTAGTGATGCCTGGCAGAAAAGAGTACCAAATGGCTTTGACGAAAAGAACCGCGAAATTTTCGATAAATAGAAAGTGAATCATGCAAATGAAGATAATATATCTGAAGTCTTCATAATGATGAAAATACAGGAGTCATCAATAAAGTAAGAATATGATTTTAAATCTGGAAAATATTGCCACCAAATATTAATAAACTGATTGTTGAAAATGAAAAAAATTCAATTGATTATTTAATAAGAATTCTCGACTTGGACCAGTTACAAGACTTAATGGAACTTTGTAACTGAAAAAGAAATTATATCTCTCAATAAAATTTGAGAAAATATTAATGCACAAAATGAAATTAAACACCTTAAAAATTAAATATAACAAAACTGAGGTTAGCAATCAGCTTTTTACCCCTGTAAGTTTTGGTTTCATTAAGATCATAAATGCTCATTATTTCACAATCAACCTCCATATTCTTAATTTTATAAATTCTGCATGTCATCTTACTAGATTAAAATTGATGATCTAAAATTCAGAAATTTTCAAACACAGAATTGTGAAGTTCTGATGATTCTGGATCTTTGCACAGTATTAATTTTCTCATTTCCTGTCTGCCTATAATGTTATATTAGCTCATAATGTTTAACAAACCAAAGTTTATTAACCTTAGATTAAGATTGTACAAAATGAAAAGCAAAATGATTAAATTTATAAAGACAACTAAATTCTATTGGTGTTTTGTTGCATATGAAATGGGCAGAAAATTAAACATAAATAATCTGTTCATGAAAACCCATTCTATGAGTCTATTCAATGGGATTCGAACCTGAATCAAACTACCAGTATCTAGTGACTTTACCATTAAGCCATTTGAGGGCTTTACCATGTAAAGTAAGTGTATAGCTTAACAGCATTATTAATAATACACTGATCTTATGTATTTACTATTTTATGAGAAAAACATTTTTTGAAGCATTCTGCGAGCAAATGGTGTGATACATTGAAAATAAGACAAAGTATCAAAAATTAATTCAAAAAGATTACATTTAATGTACCAGAAAAAGTTTCAGCAATAAGAATTGGGTTTGACAAGCAATTATAATGAGCACGAGAGCTATTGGCTTCAGGAAAGGAATATCTTCCAGGAAGACTTTTAAGGAAAAATAGCGTATACTCAGATTACACATGCAGAAAACCCATTCTATTATGAGTCTATTCAATGGGATTCAAACCTGAATCAAACTATCTGTATCTAGTGACTTTATCATTAAGCCATTTGAGGGCTTTACCATGTAAAGTAAGTGTATAGCTTAACAGCATTATTAATAAATACACTGATCTTATGTATTTACTACCTTATGAGAAAAAAAAAAAAAAATTGAAGCATTCTGCGAGCAACTGGTGTGATACATTGAAAATAAGACAAAGTATCAAAAATTAATTGAAAAAGATTACATTTAATGTACCAGAAAAAGTTTCAGCAATGAGAATTTGGTCCAAATTCCACATAATTCAAACAGCTGTAGTAATTAGTAATTTTTCACAATATTTGCATTAATTTCTATGAAATTTAAAATGTAAATCTGGCAAGAAAATGAGGAAGCTGATACATAAACATCCTTTAGAAAAGTTTCAAAAGAAACATATTTTTATTTAAAAAATGCTAGAAAAATTTAAGACAGGTGTGGTTTGGTTGGTTTATTTAATATGGTAAATCACGCTAGGGCTACTTACAAATTAAGAAAGACTGAATATATATCTTAAACATATTTACAAGATTTAACACCAGAAATTTAATATATATCAATTAATGTCAAGAGCATTAAATACTCTGTAGTTGTAGCATAATATTATAAATAAATACAGTAAAAACTAGAAATCCTAAAGAGTAAAAAATGTGTAAAACTTCACATATTTCTAATCGAAATAAAAGATCATACAATAAAATACTGAATCTACTTGTATATTTTCTTTCCTTTTTTAGCACAAGGTTCTGACAATTTTTCAAGTATTCACACAATTTCCAACTTCAAGGCATTCAGAAAGGAAGCTCACCTAAATTCTGGAATGGATTCATCCACATAGTGACTGTTCTCACCTTACTTAATGATTTACTAGTGGAATTTGGGTACATGGGGTTCAGATGATGAAGCTTCAAGAAAATGGAGACATGTAATGTTCTTGATAGTCCTGAAGATCACTGGGAAGTGCAATATCACAGAATGAATGTGACAAATACGATGACATTAGGCAATGACTGCAATGACTTGCAAGTTGTGCAGATTGCACAGATAGTACTTCTAGTAGCATTAAATGATTTGACATCTACGGATTAACAGTGGACAGTAATAATAAAAGACAAAGAGATTCAAGATAGAAGAAATGAAGACATCTTATATAATATGGCTATGTTAATGTATGCATTCTTATTGAAATGCAGGTTTTCTTTTTAAATGAAATAATACTGTGATAGTCACCAGTAACTTATTCATAAATGCTTTTCTTTTATTTTGGCCTTACTTCATCTGTGTCCTTCAGACACAAAACTGTTTGAATAATTTTCTCTTCTCAATTTTTGTATGATAGAATTACTAAAAAAAGCGAGTATGTGTGTGTGTGTGGAGGGGGGGGGGAATACTCTTTTAAACACGGTATAATCCCAAAGTAATTTTTCTAATTTGTGGTGATAGTTTTAAACAGACATGGAAAATAGCTCATCACCTCAAATGAGGCTATTCACAGCCACAATCATATCAAAAGCTTGCTTTGTTTCTTTACTCATGAATACAAATAGGCTGATACCAGCAAAACAAATTGCAAACAAACTTGTTGCATGCACAGGAACAAATAATGAAATTAAATGTGCATTCATTCTAGGCTGCATAAAACAGACCTTAATGCAATAATGCCCATGGTTTATTTTCTTCTTCTCTTAAACACAAAGAGTGCACATTTGAAAAGGTGTACGAAGAATCATAATTAAATTCCATGATCTGCTGTATAATTCTCTTCATGGATGAATCTTGATCATGATAGGCAAATTCCTTAATCGGAAGCTATTAATTGCTCACACAGTGCTTTTGAGATGATACTGAATCACCTGTATACCACATAATTAAATTATTTGGTCATAATTTCTTTGGTCTCTAGTAAACTGCAAAATAACCTGTAGAAAGCCAACTACTTATGCTCTTAAAAAAGTTAGGCAACACTAACAGAAGTATATGAGAAATTAGTCTAGACCCTTCTGGTTTAGTATGAAATAATATTAAAATATGGAATTAAAAAATATTCTCATATAATAAAGGAAGAGATAATGTCTAGTTCTTATTTATTTACAAATTTATCCCTGCAAGATTCCTGAATTTTAATTTGACCTTTCTAAAAATAGTTATATATACCATATTTACTTGCATATTCCCCTGCCCCCCTTTTTAATAATTTTATCACAAGAAAATCCAGAAGGAAAAATTGTGTGAATAATTTAATTTTCAAATCATAATTAACTCTCGCTTACTGAAAATACATTCACTACAGTAGTTATTGAGGTTTTCATCCAGTTCCTTTGCTGCATATTCAATTAATTCATTCCTAATTTCCATACTCTCACATATAAGGAAACTTTTTTAAAAATCATGATTAGATAAAGCCTTTCAAATTTAGCATATGCAAAAGTAGGCAATTAAATGTAATTTTTTTAATTACTCCTAAATTTTTTAGAAATAGGCATATAGACTCACTTGTGGGCTTCCTCTTTTATTGCAGGCTCGGGGTAAGTCAATCCTTTAGGTTGTGTTGGTACAATATTCCCCGATTCAGATTTATCTTCAGCTGTACATATCATGGTACCATCGCTAGTAACTTTTCGCAGCAAACCACTAGCAAGAAGCAAGAAACAAAACTTAATGAAGAAACATTCTCATTTTTTTTTTTTTTTTTTTTTTTTTTTTAATTTCCATGCACAGGAATGAAGAGTATGTAAAATAATATATTTAAGAACATTTTAATTTTGATATAAATCAGAATTACTTTAAAATGCTAAAGACATATCAGAGGAAACTATATAATTAATATTAAGAAACCACAGCTAAAACATGCATGCTGATTAAAAAAATTATATTTAACAATAAGAAATTTTCATTTGTACATGCATATGACCAAAAATAAAAGTTCGTCTTCCCCTGCACTTTTTTAGAAAATTATTTATTGTTATTCCATTTCATTAATGCAGAAAAAATGTAATAATATATATACATGACAGCTATAAAATCAGACCGCAATTTCAGTGAGTGGCTATCGAATATTTGTATTAATTAAATGCATTATTTACTAGAAGGATGGAAAGAAGATCTCTACTTTATTTAAACTGTTGGCAAAGTTAGTAACCATAATTACCAACTGAAATATACCAGAAGATTCTCAAGTGAAAAATTACAATTTTTGATGATATTATTTTCAAAGAACTCCAAAATTATATAAATTTACTTTATCAGACATGATTCAAGTTATTACATTATATAACTATTTATAAGACGATTCTTATGATATTTAAATACGTTTTCTAATTTTTTTTTTTTTTTTTTTTGTCTAATTTCATTATGCAATTTCCTTACACTTTTACACTAAGAAAGTTCTGTGTAAGGAAAAATTTATCAAAGTGATTTGAAATACAAAAGTCAAATTAATAACTAGTGTAAACTGCACAAAAAAAAAAAAAAAAAGGGCGAGCATTCTGCATCTCCCATTCTACTGGGCTGATTGACAAAAATTGCGTTTTTCATATCTCGAAAGCAAGACTTGGGATATATATTAGATTTATATACAGTATTGTTCTAACATATGTATTTTGACACAAAATCCTACTTTTCCTGAAATAACATACCGATTTTTTTCCATATTTCGATTCTACGACTCAAATTATGCCTAGATATTAAGTTTTGTAAAATTTGGTGTGAAACTTGCGGAGAAATTCAAAAATTTATCTTGCCGCAATTTTTTTCAGTTTACACCAAGAATAGTTCACTTGCCGAACTTCTTATTACAAGGCAACCAATTTTCCTTTCGCTTCCATTATGCCAGAGTGGAAAAAAAAAGGCACCTCATTCCTATCTTTTTACATTGTGCACGAGTGGAAAATAATTGTCGCATCGTTCCTACTTTCAAATAATTTTAGCATAGTGTCTAAACCCCATTTGATGTTTTATCGCTTTCAACAAATATGCCAAATTTCAAAACACTGCAGTATATAAATTCATGTATATCTTCGGAAATTTTGAATAAAAAACTTATTTTTTTTTGCAGGTATGCTTAGAAATATGTCTACTTTAAGATGATGGTAAAAATTTATAAAAATTATTTAAAAGTACAAAGTTTAAAAATAAATCAAAAAATGGGTGAATTTTATTTGGAATGAACCTGAATTTCAAAATGTGAAAGGAAGAATCAAAAATGTTTAATAAAAAAATGAGATATTAATAAATATATACCAAACTCAATTAACATTGAGGAGCTAAAATATAGAGAGCAAATTTTTTAAAAACTACTCGTGTGATTTTTACAAAACTTGTTAGTTTGGCATAATTTGAGTCGTAGAATGGAAATATGGAAAAAAAATTGGTGTTATTTCAGAAAAAGTCTGATTTTGTGTCAAAATATCTATATTAGAACAGTGCTATATATAAATCTAATATATATTTTGAGTCGCGCTTTCGAGACATGAAAAACACAAGTTGAATTTCGTTAATCGGCCCAGTAAAATGGGAGATATAGAACTGTCTTTTTTTTTTTTTCTTTGCACAGTGTACATACATGTGTAGATAAATATAGTAATGTACTACATATCATAAGATAAAATGAAATTGAATGCAAATATTAACTGAATAAACATCGCTTAATCTTCACTGAAAAGTCCTATAAATGTCTACAGTAGGTTATGACAATTCAGAACAATTAAAATTTAATTAGAAAAATTATGCTGAAAATTTCTAGGGGCAGGGAATGGAATTTACATAATTTAATTTAATTAGTTAAATAAATTTCATTTATTGCTAGGAAACTTAGCAAAGCCTAAAAATTAAAAACCAGGAGATTCAATGATCAACCAGAGATCTGATGAAAAGTGAGATCCAGGCTCTCAGTAAAACATGAGAGTTTGCAGCTATGCTTACCATTAAAAATCAGGGTACTTGCATTTGTCCCAATGACCGTCAAACTGTTACTAAGCAGCAAGATTTAGTTATCGATAAGCATGAGGTAACAACACACTCATAACACCTATACTTTTGTTTCATGAAACCCTGATTTATCCTCAATAACCCATGTATAATACTGAACTTTTCCCCTGCATTTTGAAAAATATATATATATATATATATATATATATATATTAAAAATTTGAGACTGCCCTTTTACAGAAGAGCAAGCAGGGGATTATTTTCAAAGTCATGAGATACTACCATCAGAAAAAGAGTGTGTTAACAGACACAGTATGTTCAGCTGCTTGGAATCAGAGAGCTTAACAAAATAGTAGAAATCAATGAACGCCTTTTACGAAACACAAAAACAAAGCAGGTCAAATACTGATTGTTTGTTAAATAAAGAGGCATCAGTTATTTCAGAATTCCGCAAGAAGAATTGGAGTAACTTTGGCAAGATCTCTGCTAACTTTCAAGATTCAATGATAGCCAACTTTTACATTTAATGGAATAATACATTAAGTATCAGAATCAGTTTTTAAACTGAAGATTTTATTGGCAGTGAGATTTAGCCAAACATTGTCTAACGCCCCAATATCACTTATGAATTAACACAAATAGTTTTTAATAGCTATTCAACTATAAACGAAAAAAATTTAGAGCTTTCTTTACCATAAAATTATAAAATAAAGTCATTAATTTTTGCAATATTTAAGAGCATAAAATATAAGAGTAATCACAAAATTGATGAGAAAATATACCTTTCACACCATGTGCATTGTTTCAATCCAGTACGACTCATAATTGGTACAAGTTCATCTTTTACAGGATCATATTTACAAGAAATACCTATTAAAAATAAAATTATTTAAACAGTTGTAAAATAACCAACAAGACATTAGTCATAAATCAAGTTTTAAAATTCAAATTTAAACCAATAAAATAAATGATTAATTAAAAAGTTATCAAAAATGCTTAGTAACAAGATAATTTACAAAAACCTTAATTTACCAACAATAGGACAAGGTGTATTTCTAATTTCTCTGCATATTTTACTCAGAAAAATAACAAAATTTAAGCAGATATATTTACATGTATACAGCCAACTGGCACCATGCGCATAAGCATTCTTCATTTTCAACAAGCAATGGTATAATTTTTGTTTGCATTCTTTTCATTGTATTGCAAGTTTCAATAATTTTTACAGACAAATAAATCGTGATATTTTTTCCGTGTTAAGTTTAAATTATGTTTTAATTATATCATAAGTTTAAATTATCCCCTTGTGAGGTCAGCTTGCAATGACAGAAACTGCATTCCTGCAAGAATACAGTTCATAACTTGAAAAACGCAATAGGTTTTTAACTCAAAACTTCAGAAAGGTTAGATTTATTAAGTCAAAAGATTCATTAAAAAAAAAAGGAATACTAGCAATATTAGTGGTACATGACACTGGTAAATCAAATATCTTTAAGTAAGTGCCACCTAAATTCTAAGAGACATAAATGCCTACATGCTAATCTCTTAAAATAAATGTGTTTCAGAATTTTCTGTAGAGCTTGACATTCCATATTAAATGTTTTTCTATGTTACTTGGGTGGGGAGGAAAACATATCTCCTCTACATTTGCTTTGAGTTTAAATTGTTTGGAAGTTTTATTAAGAAGGAGAAAAGAAGAGTCCCTTAATTATTTAAATTATTTTTAAAAAATTACATTATTACATTTACATTACATTTACATTATTACATTTAAAAATAATGTAATTAAAAAATTACATTATTTTTTAAAAAATGGACTTCATCATTCAAGACTTTCAAATGTAACTTTATTTACTAAATACCATTTGCATGTTCTTAATAAATATATGTTTATTAAATGAAATTTCTCCCCCTTCTTATTTTTAAAATGAGAGATTCAATGATTTTTCAAGATTCATATTTGCAAAAATTTAAGATATGTTTTATGTCTAATTAGTTTAATTTGCATAAATGTAAAAGTGATTTAATGTTTCACTGCAAATTTCATGGCATCTGAAAAGTATGAAACATACTTTAAAATTCATAAAGAATTTTTAACTAATTTTTAATAATGATATTTATTAAATTTACCATGCAAAGGAAATTCGTATTCAGTATCTGGATTCATCTTTTTATAAGTATAGAAAATTATATTATATAAAGCTCCACCAGGGGTCAACCAGCTTTGTTCCAGTCTTAATTCACACAGGGCTTTACAAAATAAACAACGATACAGACGACCTTCCTGCACAGCTAATTTTGTCTTTTCAATTACAACTTCTGTTTTAGGACCAATGATTCCTATAAAAATTTGGCAAAAAATACAATTACTTTAAAATACTAAAGAAATATCAGAAGAAACTATATCATCAGTATAGAGAACCACAGCTAAAACATGCATGTTGATTAAAAAAAATCACATTTAACAATAAAAAATCATTTGTATATGCATATAACAAATAAATAAAATAAAAACTATCCCCCAATTTTTTTTATGATGAAAATTATTTAATCCTGTATACCTGTGATACATAAACTGAACAAAAATTGCAAGATGGAAATATATCAAATTTTACTAAAATACAAATCAGCAAGAAATTATATATATGCAAACTTAACCTACTATTGACCAAGAGGGTATGCAAACTTAACCTACTATTGACCAAGAGGGTGACCAGTTAATGAAATGTCAAGTTTTACAGCAAAAAAATGACAATTTATTCAGAACTTCTTACATTTTATTGAAAACCCAGGGGGCAATTTTATTAGTACTTTCCTCTTTGTTCAGTCTCTCAAGTCATCCAATTTAATTTCCCTTGTCATATTAATTTGTATTGTATCTTTTTGACTCAATGAACATTTTCAGTTGCTAGCCTGAATGCAAACTGAGACTCTCTACCCAGAATGAACTGAAAATTTGCTTACACTAAGGTACAGTCATAAACCTTTAAGCAAGTCCACTAAAGCTGCATTCAGACGGGAGCATAGAGGCATAGTTATAAGGGCATAAAATACAGGTCATCCATTCATACCTGCGAGATGGGAGTCTAAGCTGTGGCCAATGCGAGAAGCTAAATTATGTAAATTATGTATACAACATATGTATATTTTTTTTCATACAGGGTGTATAAAAATGTAAATGTAGGGCACATTATAATAATTGAGAATTGCAAAGCAACCCATTATCTGAAATGTCATTGTGTGCCACTAGGTAGTGCTATGCATGACTGCATTGGGAGTGATAGTGAGGATTTTGTCTCTAGTGGTAGCCAGCATGCAAAGAGCATGCAGTGGTATATAAATGGTGAGGTTGCAGACATGCACTTAATATATGGAATAGCTGAGACGATGGATAAGCCGCTGAACAAATTTATCAAGAATGTTTATTATCAAGAATAGGCATCAATCACACGACAGTGAGTTGGCTTGTGTGCATCATAATTTGTGTGAGTATGGGTCATCAAGAAGTATCAGGACTAATGAGGGTATGCTACGATCAATGCATTCAGGCGTTACAGAACAAATTGTGTTGGATGTCGCGAAGACTAATTTCAGTACAAGCATATCTGCTTTTTTATTTGCCTTAACCCTCTGACTGCTCAATTTGTGGACCGAAATCGCTTCAAAAATTGTATAATTTTTTTTTTTTTTTTTTGGCAAATTTTAAATCTATATACACTGGTGTGCAAAAATTAAGGACGAGATGGTTTCTTCAATATAACTTTGTACAAAAGCTTTCCAAATCAACACATTTAATACCGTAAGATCCCCAATACGTAAGAACATGAGTAATGTAAGCAACACTTACTAAAAGAGAAATCAGAGGGATAAAAAGAAGCTTTATTGAAAAAGTAGCATGGAGCGCAATGCGACTGAAGGCCGAAACATCCCTGTGATGGGTGTCCAGCAAGAAACATCCGGTCTTTAATAGGGGATATGATCTTCCCTGACTGCTAAGCAGGTTTCACAGCGTCTGCCCATGCTGAGAATGAGGGTGTCAATGAGTTGTTGAGGCATCGCTGCCCATTCGTCTTGCAGCGCCAATCGAAGCTCCGGAATCGTTACTGGTGGTAAGGTACGAGCTGCCAAGCGCCTACCTAGAAAATCCCATACATGCTCGATGGGATTGAGATCCGGAGATCGTGCCCGCCAATCCATACGTTCAATATCCTCACTCTCTAAGAGATGTTCAGCAGCTACTATGCGATGACATTGTGCATTGTCGTCCATGAAAAGTAACTGCGGACCCATAGCGCCTCTAAAAAGACGCACATATGCAAGAAGAATCTCCTTACAATAACGGGTCCCGTTGACTGAACCTGCGTCGAAGATGTGAAGGTCTGTACGACTACCAAGCATGATGCCTCCCCAAACGAGAACACCGCCACCTCCATACCTGTCCCTTTCAATGATGTTCGAGGGATGATTGCGGCTTCCCCGCTCTCTCCAGATGAGTATGCGATGAGAATCGCTATTCACTGAATCTGCTCTCATCTGTAAAGAGTACTCGTCCCCATTCATTGTCTCTCCAATTCCGGTGTTCCCGGCACCACAGAGAACGCCTTCTCCGATGGGCAGGCGTTAGAGGTACACACCGTACAGGGCGTCGTGCAAACAGACCACCACCGTGCAGTCTTCTGGCCTCGGTAAAACACAATATCGGTCGTCCAGTTGCCTGTGTCGTGTGTCTAGCGATTTCTCCCGCTGTCTGCCGCCTGTTTCTTCTGGCCTGTAAGGCAATATACCGGTCATCTGCGGGTGTGGTTCCTCGTGGACGACCACTACTAAACCCCCGGATAGCTGTTCCTGTAGTTTGAAATTGTCTCCAAAGTCGTGAAACGATGCTGTGAGCAATTCCGAACTCTGCAGCCACACTTGTCACACTGCGGCCTTCCTCCAACTTCCCAATGATTCGACCTCGGGTAAAAGCATCCAGATGTCGTCTAACAGATTGATTATTCGCCATTTCTCGCTGAGGCAGCAACTCGGTGTGATTTTAACTGCTATACGGCGTGCAATCTCTTTGCCAGAAAAACTGATCTTACACCGACAACATGCTTTATACTACTCAGACATTCCCCCATTACGTCTACCTGCATATCTGCGCATGTGCTACCGTACATCACCTTACTTAATCTTGTGATTGGTCTTTCTGTCCGCTCTGCCTTTTCGTTCAGCTGATATGCTAATTTTTCGACTTCGTCCTTAATTTTTGCACACCAGTGTATATTGGAGAATTGAAAAATGCATTTTTTCTTTCTAGAAAATATTTTTTATATAGATTTTTATCATGAGAAACTAAGTTGCCAGAAATACCAATTTTTAAATTTTATCACCAAAAAAATTTTTTTCAAGTAAATTTAAGTCGAATTACAGTTAATTTCTATTTATTGCATAATATAAAAGGTAGAATTATAAAATTTTAGAAAATATAAAGCACTGAGGAAAAAATACATTAAAAATGCAGTTTAGTATGATAGAGTTCAAAACGGGGTTCAAGGCAAAGTTCAACTTCACAGTTTTTGCATGAGATTCAATAAATCTAATTAATAATCAATTTAATTATTAATATAATCAAAAATCTAATTAATAATTCAATAATTTAATTAAATAATCAAGATAATCGCTGAATATTTTCGAGCGGCCATTTCTGTGAGAAAAAAGCGGCAAAATGTCGTGTTTGAGTGGTAATACCACGTGCCTTCAAACGCCCCAATTTAGCGGACAACTAGCGATATTTGTTGTCCAAAACGTAAACTAAATGTCTAATACTGTATATAATTTATTTCAGTGGTCAAATGGGGAAAAAACGGGATGCGCTAATCAATAAAGGAAGAAAAACACACGCCCGCGGAAATCGCGGGATGCGCAGATTTTGCTACATTTGCCTTGCCCGTGGAAATTGCGGGATGAGCAGCCAGAGGGTTAAGAGTGCCTCTTAGCAGTACACAGCATTTTTTGAATGCCGAGTCTTTATATGCCTTTAATCTCCGTAGGGTTCAGTTACTGCTTCTCAAAGATCATCCTGCATGTGCACATTTCATACAATGATATTTGCAACAAAGTGTCCGAGATGTGAATTTTCAGCTTATGTGTTGTTCACTGATGAGGCCGAGTTCAATAGGGACGACATATTCAATCAGCATAATGCACATTTGTGGGCCCAAGAGAACCCCCAACATCGCTTCACAGTAAATACGTAGACAGGTTTGGTCGATGACTACATAGCGGGGCCATACCTTTTACCATCCTGCATGGATCTTTCAGGAGTAGGTTTTTCCCTCCAATGGAGCATTTTGGACTTGCTGTTTACAGGCGTTTGAACAGTTCATTCCCACAATGATGGATTGTGGACTGGTTTCCTGACTCCTATGCTTACCTAATTTATTAAGCCTTGATTTCTTTCTGTGGAGAGCCCTCAAAGCTATCATGTATCACTATCCTGTTGAGTCTGAAATGGATCTCATGATGGAAAGACTTGACTGCACTGTTGCTACAATCAAAGAAACCCCTGGTGTGTTTGACTGTGTCTAGCAGTCAAGTATTAGGCATATCTGGTGTCTAATGGTGCAAACTTCAAGCATCTGTTGCAATATTAGAGCTGTATTCACCTTGTATGCCATTTGTACTCATGATGTCAAGTAAATGTTTCGAACTAATATCACTCTCTTGTGGCCTTTCTAATCTTATACCTCTGCTACCATTTACTTCTGACGTTTCCGGTTATGACTTGTTAAATAATTCACAATCTTATAATGTGTTCTACCTTCCCCAAAAGTCTGTCGTTACATTTTTTAAACAGCCTGTGTATATAAGGTTGTGCATAATTATATGTATACATGATATATATTGTTTCAGAATTTGTCATTACCATTAAATTTTATTTTGATGAAAGTAACAGTGCACACAGAGTGTAGATTTAGAAATTTTTGATTAAAATACTTGGTTGGAACATTATTATTTAGACTAATAATATAATGACATTTAATTTATACAGTTTTTTTTCAAGAATTACTTCATTTATTACTACTGCATGGATGGTATGTTTGCACTTTTTGTACAGAATAACATTAATTTTTTACAAACATAAATCATACATTGCATTGCTAACATCTTTTACAACACATATAACTGGTTCAATTAGTCAAATCAAACTTAAGATGTTTTCATGTTAAATACTGATGAATAAGATAGAATCTAATTACTAAGACTATTTATCTGCAGTTCAATACTAATTCAAATATGCTTTAGATTTGATATCACATGCAAACTAGACAAAATGCAAGTCCAAATTAAAATCATTTTAATGTTGTAGATGCAATTAATTATGAAAATTCTCAAGTTCTTTAAAAAGCAATTAAAATTGAAAAAGTATATTCAAATGGACATAAATTTATCAACACTGTTACATCCTTTTATAATATTTTTTTGTTTTGACCGATTGTATATTTAAACCTATAAAAATGTAACCATTTTTATTGGTCTGAGGCTGACTTGAAAATGTATTATTATTTAGTTGACATGGGATATTCTTCTCTTAATGGAACCCAATCACAAAATGTAAAACAAAGTGCCAGATGTGATAGCCTGATCGCAAATAAGCTGGAAGAATGAACATCAATTCAGGAATTTTTCTCTTCTAGATTTTTAGTTATTTAAGTGAATGAATTGACAGCTGCTAGACATGAACATCTGCAAGTTAACCATAAGCACATTATTGACTGGCATGAGAAGCCATCTGCAAAATGGCGAAATAAACATCAATGCAGCACTGACTGTCACCATCTAGATTCTTAACTCATTCAAATCATATAGTGGCCTGTGCATGAAAAATAAAATGTTTTTGGATATGTTACTTAAAATTGGCAATACTATGTCTTCTGCATAATCTAAAATTAACCTGGTGAAATCTATTTTGTATTTGTCTCATTTATCCTGGATTTAATAAAATAGTCCTTCTTTTCATGAAGCTTTACATATCATTAGTGCTGTCGCCATTTAGTTAGATTTTGCATCAATATGCTTGGTAGTAAATGACCATTTAAAGTTGCTGATATATTATACACATTAATTAAATTCTTTCATTTTTTTGGCGAGGACAGGACATTTTTGATTAAATAATTATTTCTGCATTATTACAAAGTGTTTGTCTTGCCGATATAAATTATTTCAATACGGATTCATAGCTTACAGAAAAAAACTCCCAATATGCACGTATATTTTAAACAAACTATATATAAATAATTTTTAAACATTACCACTATGGAACACAAAACAAGAGATGATAAAATATTTTAGATTTATCCTAATGTCAAACATAGGAACTGTTGTTTGCTAACCTAATGTTAAACCTTGATCAAAAGTCCTAGATAAATTGGGAATTTCTTTTCTGCTGAAGACAGAAGGGATCCTATGTATTTGCAGCTAGACGGAACTTCTAAGAGTTTTAACTGTAAAATGTAACCAATAATGTTAAATCTAAAATTAATTCTTTTTTAAAATGAACATTTAACCATAATATTTAAAGTTTTGTTTTATTTACACAGCACTTTAGAGTTTTCAAAGTAAAATAATTCTTCAGTGAATTCATATTTATTAAAAGGTTATACACAACTACTATATGTAATGATAAAATATGTGCAGCCATATTTTAGTGGATGTAAACTGTCATGAGAAAGTGTAAGACAAACACTTTAGTACATTTTTGTTATTATTTATAATAGGATATAATCAACTCATTAAGCATAAAAATCAATGAAAATAAGTCATTAAATTACGACTTCATTATATTTATAATATGCTTTTGAAAGGCATACATATATTTAAATAATTGTAGCCCTAACAATGTCATTAACTTTCATTTCATAAACTTACCATTGTCAGAAAACAAGAACAATTTGCTGTCAGCTACTAATGAGGGATGAATGCCATTCTGTTCAGTAAAGAGAACTTCCATTGCTCCTACCAAACGCTGAACATAACCATCACTTAAAGCCCGGCTGCCGCCAACAGTACAGCTGCCATTAGCATCAAATTCTATGTACAAAAAAATACTATTCTGAGGCATACCCCAAACTTTTGGCAATAATGCTGCTGGTAGAACAGGAAGAGGTTCTATAATGAGAAAATTTCTTTTTCAATAAATCTCACACACACGCACAAAGGAAAAAAAAAAAAAAAAAAACCTGATATGTACACCACATGAATTCCTTGTACGGAATATTAAACTATATGGAATTTTTCTTGCATTTCATTTAAACTTATTGGATTGAATTATATCTACTTCCTCAATAGTGCATAAACCACAATAGAATAAATGGACTCTTTAAAATTCACTATATTTGTTTACCATACAGACACTCTGGCGCTACGCATAGTTCCCTTAACAGCATTACATTTTATAACTCAAAATGCGCAAAATTTATATCATCTGAAGAATTATCTAATCATTGACACATGTTCTATTCAAATATTATAATAAATCTAAAATGATGTATAAAAGAAATTAAACAAACAAACAAAAAAGAAAAAAGACAGTTTTTTCACAGACGATTCAGCATTTCTCATTCAATTAATTCAGTCCTCACTTCTCTATAAGGCTAAAATACATAAAACTCAAAATATTTATATTGTTGCAAAGCTTAGTTTCTCTAGATTGGCAACAAATCACTATTCTGCCAAGTTTCAAATATAAACAAACAACTGCCATGGCAAAAATAATTAGGCTTAGCCACACTTAAACAACTTTTAAATTATTGATAATTCTACAAAGAGATTGCATAGAGATTTACTAAAGGCATAAAAACCTTAACCGGAAGATAAGAACAACATAATTCAATCACTTTTAAAGCAAAAAATGCACAATTTACAAGCATATAAGAATAAAGAAACTGAGATCACTGAGCCGAGTAACATACTAGATATATATATACATATATTTATATACTTTTGGTGTGGCCGATTGCAACCAAAATATGAGGTGCACATCTACATGTTATAACAGTCCTATATACAAATTTCAACGTTCTGAGGCTACTCGTTTTTGAGTTATGCGAGACACGTACATACAAATGTATGTACAAACAGACACCACAAAAAATTCTCTTCAGAATTCCTTTTAAATTAATTTTATAAATTTTTTTGGGAAAAAGAGTCCTTTATTCTGTCCTTACACACAGATGTCATGCAAAAACATCATTAAATTGCATTCAATAGCAGTAAAAATGAATATTTGCATCGAAATGTGATGCTTGAAACTTTTCGCAATTACAATATTTCTGTTTTACTTCTTACAAGGAATTAAAAAAAGAATAGGGCAAGATAAAATTCTTATTTTAATTCATCAGCTTTTGAACTAACTCTAGCAGAAATTATCCGACCCAGGCTATTTCAATAAATATTCTTGTGATATTAAATGAATGCTCTTCCCACCCACTACAGACCAGCTCTTATTGATGCTACATGTTTTTTACAATAAATATATATACACAGAGATAGACAGACAATTGTTTTTAATTAAAAAAATTATATCTAGATAAAAAATATACTTAGTTTTGCAACAGAAAAATTTAATATTCTGACGTTCTAAAACTACAGACGAACTCAATTTTTTTTTCACAATGAAATACTAGAAAAAAGTTCCCTCTCCCCCTCCAAAAAAATCATTTAACATGAGTTTGGGTAGTTAAAAACATTATCCAACACAGAGGAAAAAAATCAAAAAGATATGATTTTTTATTATGCAAAACAACCCAAAATAGTTAAGAAAAATCTTTTTTCACCATTTAGTACCACATATGGCGAGAGGCTGTTTTCATAAATGGATATGTCTTATGTAAAGAGGTGAAATAGAATTCTTTCCCATCCCATAAAAGCTAAGGTGTTATTATTCAAGCATCATAATTTATTATTTCTGAAAATGACAGTGTATTTTTAGGTATAAATTTTCAGTAATGAAGTAACCTTGAAGCTTTCTATTACTTTGTATCAGGAGTACAAATAAGTCCCTGCCTTTTTTTAATAAAAAAAAAATGGGCATTTATTGTGAAAGAATGGTACAATATATTTCATTCAAAGTTTTGTCAATCGTTAGCCACTACTTTTTCCCATCTTTCTGGCAGCACATGGATAACTGTGTAAGAAGAACGCTTCACCTTTATCTTTTGAGGCTATCCACAAATCAACGCAAGTTTTGGTATCTTCATACGATGTGAAGTGCTGCTTAGGCAGGCCATGCGCTACTAATCGAAACAAGTAATAATCAGAAGCAGCAATATCTGGTGAATACAGTGGGGAGGGAGGGAATTTCTCATTACAAAATTATATTATAGATATTTGATAATATTTGAAGGTTATGTTGTTAGCAGATGTCCAATCATATGATATGACATCTTACATCAATTTTAACCATAACTTACTGGTGGCCCTGTTTTTTTATTCAAACTTATTTGTACTTCCTAGAAAATCTGCATTCAAAAAAAAAAAAAAAAAAAAAAAAAAAAAAAAAAATTTTTGTTTTGTTTGTAATTGAGAAAATTATTTTGCTCTACTATTTTAAAATAATAAAAATTCCATATGTGCCTTGAGATTTAAAGAGACAACTGTGAATATATTTAATTTGCTGGATGTTCGGTTATATCACAATAATACCTGGTTATTGCCAAATATTTGGTAAGGTATGACAGGAAATGGATGTTTACTGGATATCTTTTACACCCCTAATTTCTTGCCAAGAAATTTCACTATTATTTGCATTCAACTGAAAGATGACTTTATATTCTTTGACAGATTTTAAATTTTAAATTATAACAAACTTCTGCAATCAATTTACAGTGAAAGCTTTAAATGCTCACAAAGATGAACCCACAATATTTGAAGAAATATTCTTAATGAATTGCCATGGAAAAAGAGGAGTACTTTTCCTTAATGCTATGATCTGCACTTTTGATGCCCATATTGGCTTATTTTATTCCTCACATATTGGGCTTGATACTAGATAAAACAGAACAATTGGGAATAGCATTCTCTAGTCTCATAATAAAATACCCCAAAAATCTGTTATTGGGGATGACCACAGCCTATCTTATTTGTATCTTTTTGTGAGTTATTTCCCCCAAAAAATTGAAATAACGATTTTATCATTCTTAATACATGACCTGCAGTTAATATGGTTAACAGGTTAGGTCATACGAATATTATGAAACACACTACGGCTATCTACCTAAGAGGAGGAAGAACTTTTGAAGGAAAATCTGGCTTGCATTCATTTTACACACATGAGGAAAACCACAAATCCAACTATGCAGCCAGCCCATTTGCTTGGGTTCAAATGCAGGACAAACCAAAAGGTTTAGCACTTTTAACCACTTGATCAGTACCACGGCTATAGTTAATCCATATAGCTGATAGCTAAAAAATCATAAAAGCATAACTAAAAAAACTCAAAGATTTGTTTTGGTCCCACTCGACAAAATGGTGCTGAAGGTGTAGAAGCTGACTTAATTTCTTGTGGACGCTATGCTGAGTCAATATACAAGATCATTTAATAACTGAAATGATAATTCTAAAATGGATAAAGCATGATTTAATTCAAAATAATAAAAGAAGATGTTATCTTTGTTGTTGCAAAGGTTTCTAGATTTGCAACAAATCCACTATTCTGCTAAGTTTCAAATGTAAAAAAATATGGCTGCTATGGTAAAAAAATTAGGCTTAGCCACACCTATACAACTTTTAAATAGTTGATAATTCTACATCTATAACATGCAAGTTAATTAAAGGCATAAAAACCTTATTAAACATTATTACTTTATTAAACATTTCTTTGAACACGCGCATGCATAAAGCATACATTACACATAGTCGAAATTAGGAAATTGCAACCAGAAAACTATTTGATGTGTATTTGTGATATTTATAATGACGAGGAATTTGATTTAAATCATATCAAAGTACATCGAGATGAAATACTACATTTAGTAAGGAATTACCGTATTTGACGGCATATAAGACACACTCTTATTTAGAACGCCACACACAAGGAAAAAAGTTTCAATAGTCCGCGCAACAGCACTGTACCACAATAACTTAAAATGTGGTTTCTTTTAGTTCTCATGTTTCATAAAAGCCAAATAAACAATCATTGAATGCAATTACCAAACATATTTTTATTAAGGAAAATTAACAAACGGCAAGCTATTTTGAACATGATATGTAAATTTCAATAATGAATAAATGAATGAACGGCAAGCAATCAAACATAATACAAAATAAAGCAGAAACAGCAAAAAACACGGATTCAAGGAAAACGTTGTGTTAGCATTTAATTAGTTTATTAAAAACACATTCCGTCAAACATTAATTGTTAAATACTTGCTTTATTCAGAAACATTAATGCTCAAAAAACATTACCATTCAAATTATTATCGTTCAGAAAAAAACTGTTGTTGCCAATCGGGAAAATACATTTTAAATAAAAATTAATACGTTGCATTTACATTTGGGCATCCTGACTTAGTTACGACCTCTGCGTCTTCATCTGTAATCATCCTCATCAATCCGTCGTTCAATTTTGGTGAATAACCGTGAAGCATATCGAAAAGAGTTTTATTTGTAGTCTTATTTATCATATTGTTTAGATTTCTTTCGCATTCCTTAATCTTTTTGTCCCAGTCTCTCTGATTCGGATTTTCCATACTCGTTTTAATCGTAGCCAAAATTGTTCGATTTGCTCTTTCCACCATTCCATTACCACTTGGACGCTGAGTTGAATTGAGTGTATGACTGATTCCATTATTTTGACAGTACTCTCGAAATTCCTTCGCTGTGAAACATGTTCCTCTATCGCTGATAATTTTTTCTGGTAACCCAAAATCATCTACAAAACTCTTCAATGCAACTAACATATACTTGGTTGCAGTACTTTTCATAGGATATAAGCATGTAAATCTCATAAAATTATCAATTATTACAAATAATTCTGTATTTCCTCTTGAAGTTTTTACGAATGGTCCTAAATGATCTATATGTATAATTGCAAAAGGTCTTTTACCAGGTCTAATTGGATGCAGTACTCCTTGTTTCTTACCACTAGGCATTTTATTTACTAGGCATTCGAAACACATCGTAATGTGACGCATAACATATCGTTTCATTCCTTTAAACCAGTATGATTCCTTGATTTTGGCAACAGTTCTGTCTGCTGAAAAATGTCCCAAAAGATCATGAAATTTTACTACAATACCTTTTCTCATCGATTTAGGTATGACATATAACAATTTCTCCTTTTCCTGATCTTTCACTTTACGAAACAATCGATTATTCTTCAAGACGTAATTTTCAGTTACATATTTCTCTACATTCGTTCTATCATTTATCTTTTTCTTTAAAATGTCTATTAATTTGCGTAATTCTGGATCTGAATGCTGAATCATAAGAATTTGTTCATCTATCGTTAGCATTAAACAAAATTCCAAGTTGTTTTCAATTATAAAGTTTCTTCTGGCTGATCAACTGGCGATCGGCTCAATGCATCTATGTGACTCATTCTTTTGCCTTGCCTGTGCTTTATTTCAAGATTGTATTCCTGGATCAGATTACTCCACCTTGCTATCTGAGGATTTGAAGTTTTCTTCGCATTTAAATAAACTAAAGCTTGGCAGTCTGTAATTACCGTAAATCGGATTCCAATTAAAAATTGTCGAAGTCATGTCAAAGTCCAAACTATAGCCATTAATTCTAATTTGCTTGAATGATAATTCTTTTCTGTTTCTGTTGTTCCTTTACTTACACAATAAACTAAATGCCACTTTCTATCTTCACCTTTTTGCAACAGCATTCCTGCCAGTCCTTTGTTGCTCGCGTCTGTGTGCACTTCAGTCTCTGCTTCGGGATTATATAATGCTCCTATTGGTTCATTAGTTAAATGATCCTTTAAAGTACTGAATGCTTCTTGCTGATCTTCGTTCCAACGAAATGTTTCATCCTTCCTCGTCAGTCTCGTTAGAGGCTCAGCTTTCTTTGCGTATTTCGGTACAAACCTTCTAAAGAAACTTGTAAGACCTAAAAATTGTTTAACTTCATGTTCACTGGTTGGTTTAGGAAAGTTTAATATGGCTCGTACTTTTCTTGGTCCAGGTTGCATATTATTTGATTTTATTAGAAATCCCAAATACTCAACTTCATCTTTTCCAAATTCGCATTTTGTCAGTTTCAATGTCAGCATTGCTTCTCTCAATCTATTAAACACTTTCCTAAGTTTTTCCATCATTTCTTCCCAAGATTTAGCCGGAATTAATATGTCGTCCAAATAGCACAATACTTCTTTATTAAGCAACGGACCTAAAACTTGATTCATAAGCCTCTGAAATTCTGCAGGTGCATTAGCTAACCCAAAGATCATACGTTCAAATTGACCAGTATCATCTGGAGTGATGAAAGCTGTTTTCAGTTTCGCTTCTTCAGTTAAAGGAATCTGCAAATATCCATGAGCTAAGTCCAATGTAGTGAAAATTTTACACTCACTAAGACATTCAAGAAGATCATCTATCCTCGGGAGTGGAAATTTATCTTTAACAGTTTGCGAATTCAACTTTCTATAATCTATCACTAATCGTAATTCACCTGTTTTTTTCTTTACGAGTAAAACTGGACTAGCATACGGAGACCTTGTTTCAGTAACAATTCCATATTTCTTCCATTCATTTATTATCTTCTTTATAGAAGCACGCTCTTCGGCATTGGTTTTATACGACTTCATGCAAATAGGCTTCCGCTCTACCGATAAATTGATTCTCTTTCAAAATTAGTTTTCGATCGCTGTAGTTAGTGGCTGGTATCACTGTTTCTCCCTGTATTACTTCCAATAATGAGCCTAACTCATCTTCCGATCCCCTTATTAAAACATAACCGTTATTTATTTCATCAGTTTTAACTTTCCCGAAATTAACCATATTACTTTCGATTTGAGTTTCTTGGGAAGCCTTCAGTTTAATTCGCGGAGTGTTGCTATCATTTTGCAACTGTGAAAATGGGCAGTCATTAGCATAGTGTATGTGCAAGGTATTTCCTATCTTGGCGTATGCAATATGCGGTAAATCAATCCATGTTCGACCAAGTCGCATGGTTGCGTTTCATCTCCTACAATTAGAACTGTAATGTCCTTTCCTTCCACATTATCAATCTCTAAGTTAACAGTTACTTTTCCCAATGTTCTAGTGGCTGGTTTATTCTGGTTCCCAAAGCCAAACAATTCTTCCACATCAGGTTTTACAATAAGATTCAGTCTCTTAGCCGCAGACTGTTTCAATAAACACGAACTAGAACCCGTATCTATGATTGCAGTAATTTCTTCTCCATTATTGATGCGAGCATACTTTAAATATACAGCTGGTGAAACACCTGAATTCTGGTTAGACGTACACCTTTTAAAAGTATGACCCTTTTCATTACATTTCCTGCAAATAATTTCTTTTTTAGGCTGAGGACAATCCGTTGCTATATGTCCATAATCATTACAATTGAAGCATTTCGGCTCACCCTTTTCATTGGGGATGCCAGAATTATATTCCCTTTTCCTTTCGTCTGTTTTATAAAATTTATCCCTCAGATTGTATTTATTATTAAAACTGTTTTTAAAACCCACTTTGAAATTACCATCTGTCTGCATGGAATCTTTAACATTTCTTTGTCTTGAATACTGATTATAGGATCCTTCATAAAATTTAGAACCAGATTTGGGCTTTGAATTATACCTAAAAGTTTTATTTTCTACTTGAAGTACTTTTATCCTTGCCCGAATATTTTCATATTCATCTAGTTTTTCAGCCAACTCTTCAGGATTAATGAATTTAGACCAATCATCAATGAAATGATCTCGGATAGCAGCGGGGACCCTTTTCTTTAATTGATCAGTGATAATAAGTTGTTTTAAAGAGTCAAAATCTGTTACATTTAATCCAGCAAGCCACTCTTCAAAATAATTTTTTAATTCAAACGTGAAGTCCTTCCACGTATTACGCAATGTTTTAATATGATCAACGAACTTTTGCCGAAACTGTTCAGGGCTTATCTTAAATTTTCTCAGTAGCAGTTGCTTAACGTGCTTATAGTCGTTAGCTTTTTCTTCTGATTCACGGGCAATTAATTGAGTTATTTCATAAGGCAATAGACCCAACAGCTGAGAAACCCAGTTTTGTTCTTCTAACCCAATACGTCGTGCCTGTCTCTCAAATAAAACTAGATAAAAACTTATATCACCTTCATTCAAATCATACTTATGCATTAATTTACTCATATCACAAATATTACTTCTACTAACATTAGAAGGAACAGAATCATTTACATTACTACTTCTGATTTCCGCTTCTATTTTCAATTTTTCAAGTTCAAATGCTCTTTGCTTATCTTTTTCTTTTTCTAAAATTTCTAACTTTTCCCTGTCTAAACGATCATTTATAATTCTATCTAGCATTTGTTTAGTAAAGTCTTTGTTATAATTCTTACTATTCAAAATCATATCTCTTAAGCCTACAATTTTAATATCAGAAGGGACATCTACATCAAGTTCCAAAGCAAGTTCTTTTAAATCACATTTTTTGCCTCTTGCCAAATAAGCCATCTTAGACTTCAATTTTCAAATACTAATACAATAATTATACTTAAGTTCTTTCCGTTTAATACTTAGACATAACAAACAGTTTATAAATTCACGTACCTTTCTACTTTCAGTTTTGGCGAGCTTCCGCATTCAGTTTAGGCTTAGCGTACGTTACGGCAATACGTTGTTAAATCTAGATAATAATTCTAGTTTATCCCACTTCTGAAATGTTAGCATTTAATTAGTTTATTAAAAACACATTCCGTCAAACATTAATTGTTAAATACTTGCTTTATTCAGAAACATTACCGTCAACATTACTGCTCAAAAAACATTACCGTTCAGAAAAAAACTGTTGTTGCCAATTGGGAAAATACATTTTAAATAAAAATTAATACGTTGCGTTTACAGTTGCCTATCATGAAATTAGACTTTAATCACTTTCAAAACCATAAAAACCCTTTTTACTATCATCATCATCGAAAACAAGAATATTGTTATCACTACTGTTTCCATCATTGCTAGTATCACCTTCTTCGAATAATGTGTCGTCTTCTGTTCCGTCTAGAGCATTACTGATTCCGCACTTATTAAAGGACTTAAAAATTACTTCAGCCTTTACATCCTCCCAAGATCTTTTTACCCACTCGCACACTTGTGAAATAGAGGGCTGCTTCATTCTACCTGAGGGTGTGAGGGCGTGATGTGGCTCTCCTATGCACTTGTTCCATCGTTAAATGGCTTATTCACCGATACATCTAAAGGCTGCAATTGGCTAGTCAGTCCACCAGGAATGACAGCTATCTGGGTTTTTAATTCTCTCGCTTTAATCTTTATGGTTTCAGTTCTATGGGCGCTAAACTGATCGAAAACCAAAAGAGACGGTTTTCTTAAGAGTTCACCAGGTCACCTTGCCCATATGTTCTGTAAACACAGTTTCATTCCAGCTTCGTCCATCCAGCCTTTCGGATGAACATGAATAATTACACCCGTTGGAAGTTTTCTTTTGAATATGAAAAACGGCGGTAGTTTTATGCCAACAGCATAACATGTTAGAACTACCATATACAGTCAAAAGTCGTTAATTCGGACACCCATAATTTGGAATGATCTATAATCTGGACATCAAAACTAAAAACTTTCTGTGCATGCGCCACGTTGACACATGCGCAGAGGCGTTCACGCGTGCGCGTAAGACCTTTTACGACTGCGCATATGAGTGTGCCCAAGTGCAGAATACGTTTTCGAGGTGCGCATTTTATGTATAATGGACGTATAAGCTAAAATTATCTAATTATCTATTTCAGTTAATGTTGATGATTGCGTTGTTCCTTAATTTTCGAAATGCATCCGGTTTATTATTTTTTGCAGACTGTAAGAGCAATTTTATAAAAGTAAGCTTAAACTTTCGATTATATAAAATAGAATTTCCGATATATATTTGTTAGTATGTAAAGGATCTAAAGCGAAAGTATGTTTTGAAATCCGAAATCTGTTTATCAATTTCACGTTGCTCGGCGGCGGGCGCCTAATGAATTGGAATTTGATTTGTCAGCACTATCCTTATCTTCAGCGCAGATGTTTTTATTTTATTTGGCTTATAATTCCTTACCAAATGTAGTATTTCATCTCAATATGCTCCGTCTTTGATATGATTTAAAACAAGTTCCTCGTCATTATAATTCGCTTCCGATAGCGAAGAAAAGTGACAGAGGTTATTGAAAACAAAAAAATTTCGATTGACAAATTAGTCGGTGTTCTTGACACAGCAATTATAGGACTTGAACGGCGGAACTTTGTAACTGAACAAGAAATTATGTCTGTTTAATAGAATTAAATAGAAAGTATTATCACATGAAACGAAGCAAAACTTAAACAACTTACATTGAAAGAAATGTTTAATAAAGTAAACAAATAAATATTAAGCTTTTTCTTTTTGCAAATTTTGATACACTTTAGATCATAATTCTTCTTTATTTCATAAATTACGGTTTCACATTTTTAATTTTAGAATTTCTGCATGCCATCTTACGAGATTTAAACTGATGATCTATAATCCGGAAAAATCGATAATCCGGAATCGCCGAAGTCCCGACGAGTCCGGATTAACGACTTTTGACTGTATCGGGTTTTTTCATTACCTATGATTTTTATGGTTATTGATTTAGACCCTTTAATACCCACAGTCTTGTTGGATGGTACATCAAATGTGAGTGGAATTTCATCCATATTTCCTATTTGACCGACGTAACATCCACAGACGTAATGTGACCGTCGAACCTGTTTGAACTTCGACATCAGCTTCAAGCTTTGGCGCTTTTTGGCGACAGATATTTCATGCATGCGCAAAATATTTATGGCAGATATAGAAAAAGTTATGTGTGTCTAGACATTTATACAGGCTAAAAATAGCATTCAGTATTGAAAGTTAAGTGTCCTTCACGTATAAGACGCAGGTAACTTTTTTGAGACCAAATTTAGGAAAAAAAGTGCGTCTTATATGCCGTCGAATATGGTATAAGCCGAATAAAATAAAAACATCTGCCCTGAAGATAAGGATAGATCAACTTCCAGTTCATTATGCAGAAAGTTTGTAGCTTTGAGGTCCAGATTCTAGATCATTCTGGATTATGGACGTCCAGATTAAAGACTTTTGACTGTACCTATAAAATTTTCCAAAATTTTTCTACATCATTTTCATTCTCAGCAAGACCCTTAAAATTTTCTAATTTTGTAATGGCACAGTAAAGCTGTAGAATTTTCAAAAACTTACAGATGAAAATGAACTACCCCTTACAATTTGTGTATTGACTAATATATCAGCACGAATTTTTTCAAAATGTTTCTACTTCATTTACATTCTCTACTAGAAACTTGAAATTTGCAAATTTTAACATTAAATTCCCATATTATAACAGAATATTTCACTATGGTATTTTTCACAATAGCTTGAGAGGTTATGCTCTTATGTGATTTTACATTAAATGCATTCCAACCATTAAGGATGCTTTTATTAACTTATGCCATATTTTTTGTTCTCTTGATACCTCAGTGATAATCTAAAGGTCATAGCGGTTACATTCAGCGAAATGGTTATACTCACTGATGGTTACGCTTGTAGACGAATAAAAACACGTCAGAGAGTTATGTGTGCAAACTTTTTTCTGCTAGGTCATGGTCAAAGAAGCAAACCCAGACAGTGCACAAGTTCAAGATCAAGCAATCATCGCCAATGCATAACCCTACATTGACCTCATCGATAGTTTAGAAGGTACTTTCTGATTATTTGCTCACCCACCAAAAGGTTGCAAATTTTCTGATGACTAATTTTTTGCAAGCTAACAGATTAAAGGCAATAGCTATATTCTAAATAACAGAGTACCAAAAATTCTATAATCAGAATCATTTAGAAAAATATTATTCAGCAAAGGTACAATCAGACACAATAAAATAATCTGCTAAGCATTACTCACAAAAATATTTGTCAAATACATATCAGTTACAAGAAAATATCAAAATTAATGAGACAAATATTTTAGCAACATGATACATTGCTATAAAGAACATGGTCACTACAAAATCTTGTAATTCAAGTATTGGCATTTAGGAACTGATACAACAGAATTGACTAAACATTCAAATATTTAATACTAGTGATAAAATTATTAATGCTGAATAATAATTAATATTTGATTAAACTGATCAATTACACTTAGATGTGAAGTTACTTACTTCCTTGCACTCCAACAAGTGGAATATAATGATTATGACTGTAACTACTCCATGCAATACATATAGGTTTATTTAATGCATTATCTTTCCCTCGACATGGTTCACAAAATCCAGGAAGAAAAAGAGCTGAAATTAAAAAAAAAAAAAAAAAAAAAAAAAAAAGCATAAAAGCATTTTAATGTAAGCTATTAATATCCTACTAATTTTTATATATTGTAAATAACTAATAACTAGAATTCTCAATTTATTTTTAACTAAAGGTACACATGTTAATTGAAAAAACTTATTCATAAACATACTAATCATTAAGATTCAATATTTAAATTTTAATAACTTTTTTGAATATTAGAGTTTTAAATGTATAAGGTATTATATAAAAAAAGACAGAAAATATTTCATAAATTACAAACTCCATTAATTATAAATTAATTAACTACTTTTCTAATTCAATAATTAAATATAAATCCTTTAGATACTTCACATACAGTGGCAGATAGGACCCGAGTGGTTTTGGGACGTTCAAGGAACTCGAACTGTCGAATTGACACAGATGACCGGGCGAGACAGCCCTGAGCATGAGGGAGACATGGATGCGCGGGCCACATATCACACTCAGACTCGAATGAGATATGGCAGCTGTAGGTTATAGAGTAGAAGCAGAGTAGAGCCTATAGTCGACAACATCAGCAGTCGTAGATTAATGAAAATACAGTGCAGTCAAGTTCTAATTTAATTGTGAAATTGAAAATATTGCATTATAACTGTAATTAAAAAGACTCTCTAGCGAATTATACTGAGTCACTGAATAACGCAAGTTGATAAAAATATTGCACTTGAAGTTTTTTACATTACGCTTTAGGTACATAAAATGGCTAAACGAAAACTCAAAAGAGATGCACAGAAACTTTGAGAAAAGAGACTAAAACTAATGAAGGATTCTGCAAAACATTGCTAAAAAATCACAGATGTGTATCCTGGATTTTCAAAACCAGCTTCTTCTCCCATGAAAATTACTGCGAAAACACAAGAAGAAGAGGCCACCATTTCAAAAACATTTGAAGCTGAAATATCAAACACATGTGTGGACAATTCGGTGCTGCTAACAACAGACACAACAAATTTACAAAATATTACCATAGAACAACAAGCATATCATCATCGTCCTTTTCATGTTTGTCGGCTTTCTATTTTGCACGACCGACAGCAGCTCAAGATCGGCAGGATTGTATCAGGAAACAATCCCTGCCAACCTTCAGCTTCAAAATATTTGCTGGCTCATCTACTGTTCTATTATCCTAACGGAAGTAATAGAAAATGGTTGAGTTTCTATAAAGAGACAAATAGATTATTCTGCTTCATTTGTTTACTTTATTCTAACAGCTCTAATAAAAGTATTATTGTTAATGGAGGAATGAGAAATTTTAATAGAATTAATACTTGCACTCAAAAGCATTGTTTCCAATGATACACAAAATGCCCAGATATCACAGATGGCAAAACCTATTCTGGACAAAATATCAACTTTTAGAATAATTTTGTCTGCTTGCGTATATTTGAAAATATTTCAATATAGTGAGCCAATAATGAATTATTTGCAGACTAAATGATTAGATTACATTATAAGGTATTTTCTCCCTCCTTTCTGCATGCCTTCATGGTTTTACTGGTTAGCACACTTGGCGCGTATTCAAGATGTCCAGGTTCGAGTCTCAGAAAGACATTGTTCAATTTTCTCCTTTCTGCATGCTTTCATGGTTGTAATGGTTAGCACACTCGGCAGGTCCAGGTTCAAGACCCGGAAAGGCAATGTTCATTTTTTATGTCTTCTGCTTCAAAATAACCTAATGCCTCTACAGTGGCACCCGAGCTAAAAGGTGGTAGATGTTGATTCTTAACCACCAGAATTTAGCGATTACGTCCTCTAATCCCCAGTCCCCCTTTAAAAGGGGGAGTATATAAGGTATTTTCTCCCTCGTTCCTGCATGCCTTAGTGGTGTAATGCACACTTGGCGCGTACTCGAGAGGTCTAGGTTCGAGTCCCGGCAAGGGCACTGCTCATTTTTTATGCCTTCCTCTTCAAAATAACCTAAATTCAAAATAAAATGATCTTAATTAATTCTATTTATAAATAACTAAATCAATACAAAAACTGCAACAAAATTAATGGAGGAAATATTTGTCCAGGTGCCTAGAATTAAAAAATATTTAAATGGCTGATTATGAATCAACCGCTGTTTTGTTTATATAATTATTTAGTCACTGTTATTTATTGTTTATAGTTTATTTGCACACACACACACACATGCATTATATGAATAAAGTGTTACTTTTCTGCAAAGGCACATTTTTAGCCCAAAAGGGCTATTAATTTCGTTTTCGCATTTTGCGTTGATTCACTCTAAACTGCGAATCACTTTTTAGATTGTTGCCACCAACTATTAGAGCCCTGTATCATATTTAAATAAATTAAATAATGAAGAATCTGCATAAATGTATGTATGTTTCTCCAACTGTGATCAAACAACGGTACCTAGAGACATAAAAGTTAGAATAACGTACGTCTCCACCAGAATATGGGCACCTGGAAGTCCAAATTTGGAATTTGTTTTATTATCTATTTCATATTTTGTAAAGCATTTATGAATTTTTGATTAAGAAAATCAACAATTTCAAAGCAAGTAGTGGCAACACTGTACACAATAAAAACACATTTTTATCTCCAGTGTGCGAGACTGTGTATCTGAAATACTCACGATACGCTCTTTTAAATATTTCGTGATATTGCTGTTGAATTGAAATTTATGGTTTAAATGCAAAGAGCATGATATTCAGTAAATAAAGGTAATACACAAAGCATTAAAAAGCCCCCTTCAGCGTAATTTCAATCTCAAATAACATTTCAGTTTTTTAATTTTATAAAATTATTTTTATGATGATAACTTTTATGTATAATGACATTTCATATGAGGCCTTAGGGCCAATTTCTCTGGCCAATCCACCACTGTTAACATATTAGATAGTTATAGAAGTACTGTATAATAAATGGTATAAGTAAAGCATAAAAGTTCGTATGTTTAAAATATAATGCTGAAATACATTGATTCAATAATGATAATATAACACATAAGAAATAGAAAATAAATATTTTGCAAAAATAACTATGCATTAAACCATTCTTAAAAATGACATTGTAAATTTAATAAACAATGCAAACTTTTAAAATGTTTTAATAATTAATAATATAAGCATTTAGTAAATTTTTAAAATTTGATAAAAAGGTGAGGATTTCAGCTTACATTACCAACAGCACTAACAAAATGAGAGTTTAGGCTTTAATTAAAGAAGATTAACCTCAATTTTAATAGTAATTTATGCTAAAAGAATGATATAAAAAATTTACTTTCATAGACACACCTGAATAATCACCGCACTTTTTCATACATTCAAGAGAATCAAGAAGTATAATAGGACGTTTTAAAACATTAGCTAGTCCAAATATGTGGATATTACGTAATCCATGAAGTTCCCCTTCAGGAGGTTGAAATTCAGGATCACATTCTTCTATGATTGCAGCCCATTCGGCAGCATCAATAAAATCTTTAAATAATTCCTAGGGGGATTAACAATTTTTTTTAAACATTTTACATTAACTAGCAACACTTTTTAGTATTAACAAAGCAACATGTTTTAGTGTTAAATGACTCAAGTAATTTGTGAATAGACTATATCCCTCTTATCAAAATACAATAAAATACTACATAAAGAGTTTTATTAAAAGATATTATCTTTGCGGAAGAATACAATAAACCTCCAGCTGAAGGTCTGGATTTAAAATGCAGTGTCTAAAAAAAGTAATGAGAAAACTTATAATTCCAAAACACACCTGTACTTTATACCTGCAAAGAACAACATCTGTGTACTTAAGTAACACTAGTAGGATAACTCCCAAATGTGATTTGACTACTTGAAAGATAAAAGAAGTGTACCTGGTACGGCAAAATATTCAAGTATTTTCAACATTTTCTAAATTTGTTACACAATGATAGCAGGTTTAAGTATAGACCAGGGTTTCTTAACCTGTGGGTCGCTACCCACAGGTTCCCGCTATTCCCCTTTTAGCACTTTTGATATTTCTTTAACTTATTATAAAAATTTTACAATTATCAAATATTTTTACACAATGTATCTGAAAATAGATAAAGATTAGAAAATATAGACAAAGAAAAAATGAAACTTTTTGACGCATTCTTTTTATAATAAAAACGTTCATTTTCCTTGCTTTATATATATATTAATATATATTTTATATTATATTTATAATTCATATATATTTTAATAAAAGGGAATGTGTTCCTTCTTTATATATACATATATACAGTCAAAAGTCATTAATCCGGACTCGTCGAGACTTCAGCGATTCCGGATTATAGATCATCAATTTAAATCTGGTAAGATGCCACGCTGAAATTATAAAATTAAAAATATGAAACCGTAATTTATGAAATAAAGAGCAATTATGATCTAAAAGGTATCAAAATTTACAAAAAAAAAAAAAAAAAAAAAAAAGGCTTAATATTTATTTGTTTACTTTATTAAACATTTCTTTCAATGTAATTTGTTTAAGTTGCTTCGTTTTATGTGCTAATACTTTCTCTTTAATTCCTTAAACAGACATAATTTCTTGTTCAGTTACAAAGTTTCTCTGTTCAAGTCCTGTAATTGCTGCGCTGAGAATACCAACTAACTTGACAATTGAAATTTTTTCGTTTTCGCTCACCTGTCTATCACTTTCTTCATGCCTTTATCCATTTTCTGCAGCAATTCCCATTAAAACATACTTCTGCTTCGTAGATCCTTTGGCAGCTCCAGAATCGGAAACTCTTTTTGACATAATCGAAAGTTCAAGCTTACTTTTTATAAAATTGCTCTAACAGTCTGCAAAAAATAATTAGCCAGATCCAATTAGAAGATTAAGGAACAACGCAATCTGCAACATTAACTGAAAAAGATAATTTTAGCCTGGCTTATACCGTCCGTTAAACATTAAACGCACATGCATAAATGCATATGCGTATGCACAGAAAGTTTGTAGCTTTGAGGTCCGGATTAAAGATCATTCCAGATTATGGACGTCCGGATTAAAGACTTTGTACTGTATAAAATCTGAAAGTTTTCAAAGTCTTTTTTTAAATATTTCTATTCAGAAATTGAAAAATAATCATTGTAAAATTGGTGGTGGTACTAAAGATTTTCAATTTTTGCTTAGATGGTATGCATCAGTTTAAAATGGTTGAGAACCACTGGTCTAGACCAATGGTCGGCAAACCATGGCTCTTTGGGTCCTCCACTGTGGCTCTTCCATACAATAGCACATGTGTGTATACATGCATAAAAGCAAGAAAATCTTGAAAATACAATACAAAGGCCATCAAATTTTACACAAGCATGGAAACATATTCACCAAAGCTATTTCGGGAAATTTTTTTTACTGATTTCAGCAATTTGATTGTACTGATTATACGTCAGATTGTGCTGTCATAGTAATTGTCATATGCCAGATTTTAACTGATGAAATGCTTTAAATTAATACAGTCAAAAGTCGTTAATCCGGACTCGTCGGGACTTCGGCGATTCCGGATTATCGATTTTTCCGGATTATAGATCAGTTTAAATCTGGTAAGATGGCATGCAGAAATTATAAAATTAAAAATATGAAATCGTAATTTATGAAATAAAGAACAATTATGATCTAAAGGGTATAAAAATTTACAAAAAAAAAAAAAAAAAAAAAAAAAAAGCTTAATATTTATTTGTTTATTTTATTAAACATTTCTTTCAATGTAAGTTGTTTAAGTTGCTTCGTTTTATGTGATAATACTTTCTCTTTAATTCTATAAACAGACGTAATTTCTTGTTCAGTTACAAAGTTCCGCTGTTCAAGTCCTATAACTGCTGTGTCGAGAATACCGACTAATTTGTCAATAAAAATTTTTTCGTTTTCAATAACCTCTGTGTCACTTTCTTCACTATTGGAAGCGAATTATAATGACGAGGAATTTGATTTAATCATATCAAAGACGGAGTACATCGAGATGAAATACTACATTTAGTAAGGAATTATAAGCCAAATAAAATAAAAACATCTGCCCTGAAGATAAGGATAGTGCTGACAGATCAACTTCCAATTCATTGCACGCCGCGACGTCCTCCCCCAGAGCAGCATAAAATTGATACACAGATTTCGGAATGGTTAGAGAAACAAAGGATATGCCTTTATCCATTTTTTGCAGCAATTCCACTTTTTGTTTAATGAACTTCGAAACATACTTTCGCTTTGTAGATCCTTTACATAGTAGTAAATATATATCAGAATTTGACATATCAAAAGTTCAAGCTTATGTTTATAAAACTGCTCTAACCATCTGCAAAAAATAATAAGACGGATCCAATTCGAAGATTAAGGAACAACGCAATCTGCAACATTAACTGAATTAAATAATTTTAGCTTAGCTTATACCGTCCGTTATACATTAAACGCGCATGCGCACACGCATATTCGCAGCCGTAAAGGTCTTATGCGCATGCATCAATGCTACGCATGCGCAGAAAGTTTGTAGCTTTGAGGTTCGGATTATAGATCATTCCGGATTATGGGTGTCTGAATTAACGACTTTTGACTGTATACCATTCAACGGCAATTTTAACTTGAATGAAAAACCAAATAACGTAAAAATGAAGTTTAGTTTCAAAATATCACAACTTTTAGCTTCTTAGACCTTTCAAATTTGAAGTCTTTTCAGTGTCTGAAACAAAAATTTTCCTGGCAACATAAAACACATAGACGATGTTTGGGTTGCATAAATTGTGAAAAAACTTCAAATTGGACATGTCTAAAATCTCATATATTTTGACACAAAATTTCATTTTTATGTCATTTCAAGTTATCAAGTTAAAATTGCCATTGTACTGACTATAGTAAGATTTTTACTAATGTATTGAAAAATCAGCAATTGCACTGATTTCAGCACAGTGGTCTCACAAAATAATGACCATTGTATCCTTCATCAAGAAGCACTTTATTCACAGACATTTCTAGAAGAAATTTGCAGAGTTATGAAATTGGTGATTAAGATTATGAACTCCATTACAAGTAAAGCCCTTAAAATTGACAGTTTAAAGAATTTTTAGTTGAAATGGAAAGTGAGTATGCAGATCTTCTACTGCATAACAAAGTACGTTGGATATCAAGAGGAAACATTTAACGTCCATATTGACAGAAATTAAAGCACTTCTCCTCGAAAAAGGGTGTTTATTATCCAGGACTAACAAATGATGAAAGGATCCAAAAATTTTACTTCATGGTAAACATGAAGTCTCATCTAAATCAACTTGATAAAAAAACTACAGGGAAAAGGAAATAAATGTTTTCGATGTTAGAAGTTGTTTCATTAGAAAACAAATTATCTCTTTTTGCTCAAGGTTTTGAAACAGAAACTTTCCAAAACTGCTGAAACATTGCAAAGAAAATACAGTCAAAAGTCGTTAATCTGGACTCGTCGGGACTTCGGCGATTCAAGATTATCGATTTTTCCGGATTATAGATCATCAGTTTAAATCTCGTAAGATGGCATGCAGAAATTCTAAAATTAAAAATATGAAACCGTAATTTATGAAATAAAGAACAATTATGATCTAAAGGGTATCAAAATTTACAAAAAAAAAAAAAAAAAAAAAAAAAAAAAAGCTTCATATTTATTTGTTTACTTTATTAAACATTTCTTTCAATGTAAGTTGTTTCGTTTTATGCAATAATACTTTCTTTTTAATTCTATAAACAGACATAATTTCTTGTTCAGTTACAAAGTTTTGCTGTTCAAGTCCCATAATTGCTGTGCAGAGAATACCGACTAACTTGTCAATCGAAATTTTTTCGTTTTCACTAACCTCTCTGTCACCTTCATGTCTTTATCCATTTTTTGCAGCAATTCCACTTTTTGTTTGATGGACATCGAAACATACTTTTGTTTTGTAGATCCTTTGGGAGCTCCAGCATCGGAAATTCTATTTGACATAATCGAAAGTTCAAGTTTACTTTTATAAAATTGCTCTTACAGTCTGCAAAAAATAATAAGTTCAACTCGAAGAATAAGTTCATCATCAACATTAACTGAAATAGATAATTAGACAATTTTAGCTTATACTGTCTGTTATACATAAAACGCGCACGCGAAAACGTATTCTGCGCTTGCGCACATGCATATGTGCAGTGTTTGAAAATATAACTTATTGTAAACGTTTTACTGCATCATCTCTCCTCCTTGAAATGTTTATTTTGTTTAATTCTTATTTTAATGTAATATAGTAGTTACTTCTACTTCTTTTTCTTACTGATGATACTATCGGCTTTCTCGTGCCGATAGCTGATTGGTTGCCGTGAGATAACGTCATGCCTACTTCTGCTATAAGTATCTCGCTTCGCTCTGCAGACTTCCTACTGTCATGTGCCTACTGGCTCTCCTCATGAGCTGGAAACAGCGCGCGAAGCGCGCTACTCCAGCCACACTTGTTCGGATCGGATAAGGTCACTCAACTCTCCTTCTAGTTCCTGCTTTCCTGGCACTTGAGTGTGCAGTTTCCAGCCCCTTCAGAAGGATGCATGCAGTTCGGTAAATAAAGTTCCCTGGTTCCTGTTCACAAGATGACTGTTCCTGAATAAAGTTCCTTGGTTCCTGTATACAAGATGGTTGTTCCAGAATGAGTTCCTTGGTTCATATCCACAAGATGATTATTCCAGAATGAGTTCCTTGGTTCTAGAGGCTACCATGTGAGTGACTGCCGTGGGCAGCATCCATGTTCTTCAATGAAGGTGGCATTTAAATACGTGAGCGTTCAACTAATTCCTCGTGTTCAACTAATGCAAACGGAGTTAGGCCGGTTTTGAGTGCTTTCAAGAACTTGATTCAAAGTTCAGGTGTTTTCTCGACCATTGATCATGGACTTTTTGAATGTGTAGCCAACTTCATTTTGAGGCCACATAATTACTGTTTAGGACATTTTTGTTTGTATTGAATGCCAGTGTGTTTGGAGACCAGGTAAAAATATTATTTGATGAATGATGGTTATATTATATTTTTCCTAAGACTCTGATATTGTTTAAATTTATTTTCTGTGTTTTTATTCTTTATTATATTGTTAATAAATTGGTTAAGTTCGAAACTTTTTATTGTCTTCAATGTCTGCACAACATATTATCTCAGGGAGCTTTTATTGCTACTATTGCTAAAATGTTTAATTTTATAAACTTTAAAATTTTGTTTTAGCATCATGCAGTCATAAAGGTCTTACGTGCACGCGTAAATGCCTATGCGCATGTGTTAACGCAGCGCATGCGCAGAAAGTTTTTATCTTTGAGGTCCGGATTATGGGTGTCCGAATTAACGACTTTTGACTGTAATTCTAATATTGACATTTGCTATTACTATTGTTACAGTTTTAAATATGAAATGTTTTTCTCAGCAAGTTTCAGGAATTCAGAAACAATAAAGCCATGTTAGCCTTTGTTAAAAAATAAATAAATAAATAAATAAAAACCTCCTAATACTACTGTAACAGAACTAAATTTTTCTCCCTGTAATATTGACACTGAAATCTAATTGTTGGATTTAAAAAACAAAGAATTATGGAGCTCAATTTGAACGTCTTAGTGCTGATATAGCAACATCAGCGAAAAACAAATGTAAGCTTATTTCACAGCACACGTGGTCTACTTTGAAAGACCTGGAGAAGGAAACACACATGGAATACTATATGTGACTCATATAATCAGCTGAAAAACTAGCGGTTGCTGATCTTTCCTTATTTGGGTCTGCATATTCATGCGAATAATCTTTTTCAGGCACGAACTTTAGTAAATTCAGAAGTCGTCTTATAGATGAGAACTTGAATCATGCTTAAAATTAAAAACAACATACAAACTTGAGTTGCACAAACTTTCCAAGCAGATGCAAGGCTATTGTTTACATTACTGTTTGTCACTATCACGATTTAAGTTTCTGGATACCTTATACTTTTATTTTATCAATAAAAAGTATCATTGTTAACTGTAATAGCAAGTTTTATTTGATATACAGTCAAAAGTCGTTAATCTGGACTCGTCGGGACTTCGGCGATTCCGGATTATCGATTTTTCCGGATTATAGATCATCATTTTAAATCTCCTAAGATGGCATGCAGAAATTCTAAAATTAAAAATATGAAACCGTAATTTATGAAATAAAAAACAATTATGATCTAAAGTGTATCAAAATTTACAAAAAAAAAAAAAAAAAAAAAAGCTTAATATTTATTTGTTTACTTTATTAAACATTTCTTTCAATGTAAGTTGTTTAAGTTGCTTCGTTTTATGTGATAATACTTTCTCTTTAATTCTATAAACAGACATAATTTCTTTTTCAGTTACAAAGTTCCGCTGTTCAAATCCCGTTAATTGCTGTGCCGAGAATACCGACTAACTCGTCAATCGAAATTTTTTCGTTTTCACTAACCTCTCTGTCACATTCTTCATGCCTTTATCCATTTTTTGCAGCAATTCCACTTTTTGTTTGTTGGACATCGAAACATACTTTCGTTTTGTAGATCCTTTGGAAGTTCCAGTATCGGAAATTCTATATGACATAAGTTCGAAAGTTCAAGTTTACTTTTATAAAATTGCTCTTACAGTCTGCTAAAAATAATAAGCGGGATCCAATTCGAAGATTAAGGAACAACGCAATCATTAATATTAACTGAAATAGATAATTAGATCATTTTAGCTTACACCGTCCATTATACATTAAACACGCAGGCGAAAACGTACTCTGCACTTGCGCACACGCATATGCGCAGTAGTCAAGGTCTTACGCGCACGCGTAAAACGCCTGTGCGCATGTGCCAATGCAGCGCATGTGCAGAAAGTTTTTAGCTTTGAGGTCCGGATTATGGGTGTCCGAATTAACGACTTTTGACTGTACTTATATAGGTATACTAAGAAACTGAAGAATTAAGTAAATGTTAGGAAGTGTTGTGGAGTGAAAAAAGATGTGCTGAGAATTGAGAAAGGTACGAACATGGCAGCTGACCACAAAGAACATATGTTGATCAGATCAAAGACATATGTTGATCAGATAAAAACCAGCTTAAGAGTTATTAATAAGCTTAAGCTAATTAAGTGAATAACAATATTATATCTACCTTATATAATTTAAGTTAAAAAAGTGTGGCTCTCAAAAGAGATTTCAATCATTGAACTGTTGATAGTGGCTCAGCTGACTGATGAATTTGGTCTAGACCAACCACTAGTCTAGAACATAGTTCAGTTAGAGTAGAGAAGGGTATCCCTTGTATTATCATTAAGTTGTTTCATTTATTGCCAAGTGGTGGTTTATTTATGGTAGTTCGAGTAGTTGAATGTTATGGAAACCTATTACGATGTAATCAGTTGCATGATTGTAGTGAATTTGTAAGGGCTTGTCGTATGTGTTGGTTAGTAAGTACATTGCTTGTTTTCTGGTTTAGATGGTAAAATGGCTGAATGTGGTAAGAACGTTTCTGTACGATTTGGAAAGAAAGAGAAAAAGAGCATTACTTGACTGGTGTGTAAATGAAGGTAAGCTAAAATTATCTAATTATCTATTTCAGTTAATGTTGCAGATTGTGTTGTTCCTTAATCTTCGAATTGGATCCGGCTTATTATTTTTTGCAGACTGTTAGAGCAATTTTATAAAAGTAAGCTTGAACTTTCGATTATGTCAAATAGAATTTCCGATGCTGGAGCTCCCAAAGGATCTACAAAGCAAAAGTATGTTTCAATGTCCATCAAACGAAAAGTGGAATTGTTGCAAAAAATGGATAATGGCATATCCTTTGTTTCTCTAACCATTCCAAAATCTGTTTATCAATTTCACGCTGCTCTATGGCGGATGGGGGGGGTCGACACGGCGCACAACGAAATGGAAGTTGATCTGTCAGCACTATCCTTATCTTCAGGGCAGATGTTTTTATTTTATTTGGCTAATAATTCCTTACTAAATGTAGTATTTCATCTCGATGTACTCCGTCTTCGATATGATTTAAATCAAATTCCTCGTAATTATAATTCGCTTCCGATAGTGAAGAAAGTGACACAGAGGTTATTGAAAACGAAAAAATTTCGATTGACAAATTAGTCGGTATTCTCGACACAGCAATTATAGGACTTGAACAGCGGAACTTTGTAACTGAACAAGAATTTATGTCTGTTTATAGAATTAAAGAGAAAGTATTATCACATGAAACGAAGCAACTTAAACAACTTACATTTAAGAATTACATTGAAAGAAATGTTTAATAAAGTAAACAAATACATATTAAGCTTTTTTTTTTTTTGTAAATTTTGATACCCTTTAAATCATAATTGTTCTTTATTTCATAAATTATGGTTTGATATTTTTAATTTTATAATTTCTGCATGCCATCTTACCAGATTTAAACTGATGATCTATAATCCTGAATCACCGAAGTCCCAACGAGTCCAGATTAATGACTTTTGACTGTAATCATTATTAAGTGTCCTGTTTGTAGGAAGGAAATGCACATGGTTGGACAATACAGCACTATGGAGCATATTGTTTACTCTCATTTTGTGAATTTATGTCATGACGGCAGTATCAGATAATTTTAGAAAGTTTTTGGATGCTGTTAAGGAATTTTGTTTGACAGAAGACGAATTAATTTGTAAATAAGGTAAGGGGATATTTCCTTTGTGTAGTGCAAAGATGATATTTTATGTTATTTAATTCTTTGATTTAAAATGTAGGTTATTGAGATTATATATTTTTTTGTTGCTCCTTTGATTTTTTAAGTGAATATAGTTCGATGAGTACATGGACAAAGTCAAGGGAGTGAGCAACGCCTAGTTTGTGCAATTCTCTGATTTTTTTTAAAGTGAAAAATAGGTCGATGTTTCAAGGGTGTGTGGATACAGTCAAGGGAGTGTGCAATGCCACGTTTTTACAATTCTGGGATTTTTTTTTAAAGTGAAAATAGGTCTACATGTACATGGATACGGAGTTTGTGCAATTCTTTTTCTTGTTATTTTGGCTTTGTGTAGCAGTGATACACAAGCCAAAATAACAAGAAAAAGAACTGCACAAACTTAGTATCCATGCACTGCCAAAAATCGCCAATTCTTAGGGGTACCTGTAAATATGCTTTTACCCTTGTTTTATATATATTTAACTTGTTACGTAAAAAACTTAAAATGTTAAAAAACTTGTTACATAATTCAACAAATACAGTTCCACGATTTTCAATTAAAAAGATTTTGTACCTACAAATCCTAAACTTTCATCATCTGTGTTTAGTCAGTTATGGCTAACTATGGAAGAGCTGTCTACTATATTGAGATACCTTTAGAAGGCCATTTTAAGGGAAACTATCCAATATTCACATTACATCACAGAAAAAACACGAAATCCCTGTACAACCTAAAACTCAACTTGGGCTGAACTGTGAGTTTAAGTTTATCAAGCCTAGTTACTTACTTATGAGTGACATTGAGAAAAAGAGGTTATATTATGATTTAATACAACTCATTATGCTATGATGCAGATTGAAAGTTTCTATTATTTTTAAATTTACCCTTAATAATGGCAATGGTTGGATCCTAGCAGAACCCACACCCTTGGCCCAATGTGTACATGGACAAAGTCAAGGGAGTGCATGATGGCAAGTTTGTGCAACAATTGATTTTTTTTTTAAGTGACAATGGGTCGATGTGTACATGGATACCAAGTTTGTACAATTCTTGTTATTTTCAAGTTGGCGATATAGAGGAACACATTACCTATTAAAATATTAAATTAAAACCTATTAAAATTACATAGCCAATTCTTAATATATTCTACAAAAGAAATACAGCGGTAAAATCCTAGTATACGGTGCAGCCTTGGTGCGATTTTGAAAATTATCACCAACACCAAAATGACCCGTTTAACTACTCATCGTAATTAAGACACAATAACACACCGAATAAATACTAATTCATCTTCTGAATTACTCATCGTATATGTCCCATTTACTGCTCATCATGAAGTCGCCAAAAACAGCCAAATCTCTTGTGCACCGGATACTAGGATTAAATGGTACTCTTCTGTTTTGAGGGCCGTAAAAAAATCACAGTGAAAATGTATGCACAAAAGCGCCAAATCTAGCAAACGCTCCCATTTAACAGCGCGCCAAATGTAGCATACGCGCTGGTTTCAGATTGCGTAAGTTTATATAGTTCTAGATTTCTTAAGACGCCATTGAAATGCTAGCTTAATTTTTAAATCCTTTTTTGATTTTAAATCCATTTTTGAAATCCCATGAATTTAACAATTTGGGAATTGCGCATGACAAAAACTCGGCAATAGAATTTTGGGTAAAGTGCAGAATCACCCACTGCATGGCGCGTTTTCAAGAATTGCGCATACTCGGTATCCATGTGCACATCGACCTATTTTCACTTAAAAAAAAATCCCAGAATTGCATAAAAATGGCACTGTGCCCCACCTTGACTTTATCTATGTACACATCGACCTATTTTCATTTAAAAAGTAAAATAAAGTTGACAAAAATCCAATTGTTTTTACCCCTGTAAAAAGCGGCAAACAAATAAGTGGGCGATTCTGCACCTCTGATTCTGAATATTTTCAAAGAAAAGGCATCATTCATTATAGAAAATTACGATTGATCTTTACAATATGGTAACTGGTAGTTTGGCGACATTTTGGAGGCGATAAAGGTTACTACCTGCGACTTTGGTAATAATGTGAGCAGTACTCAGTTCCGATTACGCATTATTTTGCGTGAGGGAAATGAGAGATCATGGGATATGTCATGTGATATTAATGGACGAATTACGGTTCTTTAATCGGAAAAGGGGGGAAATCAGGAAAAAATGTGGAAATTTTGTATTTAGCTTTATACTGTGTTGTGTGAAACAGTGTTGTTTAATTTTTGGATCCCATGGCCCTAACTAAAGTTAATTCGAAATGGGTATTTAGGCATTGTGATAAAGAGAAGTTTGCTTTTTATTTAGCGGAGGAAGTATGGAGGAAAAATTCGCAGAAAAAATCTTTTAATAATTTTATTGAATGAATTAGAAAAGTGTATCCGCCACGTAATCAAGATTCTGAAGAAGATTAGGTAAGTTAGTATTTTTAATTATTTGAGGATATTATTTTTATGCATTGTTCTAAATGTAAGGTGGAAAGGAATTTGGTATTATTGGGAAAATTGTTATTAGCAATGATTTAGTTTAAAGCAATTAGGATCATAAGGTAATTTTTATTAATTTAATGTATGTGCTCATTTATATTTTAAGTAGTGGTTTTGAATTTAATTATATTTTAATGAAATGATAGTTATTTTGTGAATTTTATGTTTGTAGGAATTTGGTATACGTTTAAGTTGAAATAAACGTGCATGGAAATAATTTAAATATTTGATACTAAGTATTTGTAATGCTTGCGGTATGAATTCGTTGGTGGCGTGTATAATGTAATAGATGATTTAGAGGTAAAAGTTTTTGGATATTTTATTTATTTTATAGGTGGAAATGTTCATATTTGTAAAGGGTAAATACTTTTTCGCGATCAGGTAATTTCATATATGTTTTTTTTACCGGGTTTAAAGATTGAGAAAATTGTCATGTATTTTCGTGAAATTTTTCTAATTTATGAGAAAAAAGCAGTGTACATGGATATAGTGAAGAGTGTGCGCAATGCCATTTTTGTGCAATTCTGGGATGGTTTTTTAAGTAAAAATAAGTCGACGTGTACATGGTTTAGTGATATTTTAATTAAATGATAGTTATTTTGTGAATTTTATGTTTGTAGGAATTTGGTATACGTTTAAGTTGAAATAAGTGCATGGAAATAATTTAAATATTTGATACTAAGTATTTGTAATGCTTGCGGTATGAATTCGTTGGTGACGTGTATAATGTAATAGATGATTTAGAGGTAAAAGTTTTTGGATATTTTATTTATTTTATATGTGGAAATGTTCATATTTGTAAAGGGTAAATACTTTTTCGCGATCAGGTAATTTCATATATGTTTTTTTTACCGGGTTTAAAGATTGAGAAAATTGTCATGTATTTTCGTGAAATTTTTCTAATTTATGAGAAAAAAAGCAGTGTACATGGATATAGTGAAGAGTGTGCACAATGCCATTTTTGTGCAATTCTGGGATGTTTTTTTAAGTAAAAATAAGTCGGCGTGTACATGGTTTATGTGTATGTGTTATTTTGAAAAACGCGTAAGGAGTATGGTATTGTGCACTTTTCCCCAATTTTGCAATGAATATTTGTCATGATTAAGCAGTTTTGTTTGATAAAATTTCTAGCATAAGTGTAATTCGGCTAGTAGATTGTTGGAAGAAAAGAAACATGTCTTTACTTCGTTAAGACAAAATGGCGGCGGGGAAAAAAAAATAGAGGGTTGCTGTAGGAGAGTTGGTTGCCAAATTTTCGCCAAGTTACCATAATGTAAAGATCAACCAAAATTACATTTGAACAACCAATGAGATGAAATTATGCTTTAGCGATAAGTCGGTAACGAAATAGCGATGCAGGCATCCATTCACTTATGTTTAACAATTTTTATATAAATTATAATAATGATCTGAAATAGTTATTTACTCTTATGCTTCCATTCAGTCATGTTTAGCCTTTTTCATATAAATTGCAATAATAAAAAAGTATTATATTAAATTAACCTTTCATCTAAATTAAAACATCAATCTTAGATAGTTATTTACTATTATACTTCCTTTCTTGCCGCAATTATTTTTGGCAGCATTGGCATCAACAATAGTTTGGCAATTTTTTACGGCCCTCGAAACCGAATAGTACCGACTAAACCAATACAGCTACACAACTGGACCAAATAACTGATAATTATGACATTTGCAGCTGTTTAAAACATAACAAAATGCTGTAATTTATATATGTAGAAAATGTTGTCATTGCTGAGTCAAAAGTACAAGCATAAGAAATACAATTTAAATCTGCCTTGGATAAATGAGATTTAAGATAAACATGTGAAACAGATAAAAAGAGATATGGCAATATAATATAAGATGGAAGAAGATTAAAATGCATAACATATTAAAATCAGAACTGATGAGAGATATGAAAATTTTAAAACATTAATTTATATTTTCTAGGGCATCTCTTCCCCAATATTAAAGGGCACCTATTACAAATCAACAAATTCTCTCTTTCAACATACCTTATTTTGAAATTGATTAATGATAGACTTTCTAAACATGTTATAAAAAATCATTTAATACATACCTTATACTTGTCAAGATTATTCTGGAAATGTCTTTTTAGGCAACACCTCAGAGGATGCCAAAATAATTCTCTTCCAACTAAAGCTCGAGATACTGCATGAACTAAACAATGTCCATCACCATCTGCATGAATGGGAATGAGGCGCTCTTCTCCACCATTTGCTATTGTAATTAAACTAAGTGTCTCTGATAAATAATTTACACTACCTGTTATATCTCTGCCAAAGCCTGGGATGGAAATATGCTGTGGTTCAATAAGAAAAGCTCTGTCACCAAATAAGCTACAATCAAAAATTTCACTCTGATTCATGTCTTTCAAGAGTTTTGCCCGTCCTGTTACTTTATCCATGCCATATCGAGTTAGAAGAGGTGATATCAGTTTGCAATAATAATTGGATAAGCCAAGAACTTTCACCATTTCTGGACCACGTTTGGGCGACCGATTCGCAAACACTACTCTCCACACAGCAGTTTCTAGCGCCCAAGGCAAATCTTCCTCTGAAACCACTTGAACATCCTGCAATGTGCTTCTCTCATGCTTCTGACCGCAATGGAAGCATTCCACAATAGTTTCAGAGGAGCCAGCGCAAAAAACAGCCTGACATTTTCTATCACAACAAGTGACTTTAAGCAGTCGAAACTCCTCGTCATTAGAAAATAACATTTTTGTTTAACTCCAGTAATCATAAGCAAAATATACTAAAGTTTACTGAAATGGAGGAATTTCAAATAAATCAAATATGAAAACAACAAAATGAGTTAGCGAATATACCGTAAATAAACAAACAACTGCTAAGCTGAAACTATTGAAATGCTTGCTTAAAACAATGACAGGTCACATGTTCAGAGAAAACATTTTCACATATAAAAAGGAATTACTTAGTATATACGAACACCATTTATGTGATACCATACTATCAACGATTTACACAAGGGATGGGACAAATCTTATACATGCCTAATAGCTACCAGGAAATATACACCGAATTACTTCATTTCAATTCCCGTGAAAAACATTTATGATAATCAAAATACATCACGAAGCATCTTATTTCAGTTCATTTCAAAAACATTCACAATATATATATATATATATATATATATATATATTTTTAAAGACAGAGAGAAAGAAACGAGTTCTGCAGCTTGCATTCCTTATACATAAATTATAACTGAAATTTCTTTTTCCAGTCAAACGAATGTCAAAATTTCTGAAATTTTATTAACAAAGATTTCATTGCATGCATTACTCCATGATTACTGGTATTATATATCTCATTTCACATACACAGAGATCGTATTTTATTCTTGAGTCTCAAAAGATGTAGAAACATCTTTTTACTCGGCTTCTGATAACAATCTGGAAGGAAAAGAAGAATAGTGTAGTAGGAGGTGTAGGAGGGGAAAAGAGAGTCAGGTCTGCGCTAGCTGCGGCGAATGGTGGGGGTTGAGGTCAGTGTCGTTACAAGATGTAGCAGCAGGTGAGAGACCGCAGAGTGAAGTTAGTGTACCTACGTCATCGTTACGTTTTTACTACGTCATCGTAAGGCTACTTACAGATAACTAAACGACTTCGAACGGGGACGCATTGTAGGGTTACTTGAAGCTGGGTGGTTATACCGAGCAATAGGCCGCCACCTGCGGCGTAAAGACACTTCTGTGCAAAGATGTTGGCAGCAATGGTTGCTACAAGGAAATTTCCAACGAAATGAAGGCTCTGGAAGGCCAAGGATAAAAAATGAGAGGCAAGATAGGATGATTTGAACCGTTATATCACTGTTTGAGGATGATTGTTCGCCAGGCCCGAAGCGCCCTAACAGTATCATTGTCGACTGAAGTGTCTGGTGTGCAAATATAGAAAAATAACACTTCTCTGACTCCAATGGAACCAATATTTTATTCCTTACGATGTTATAGATTCTTATTCATAAGATTTATTTACATTTTACATGCACGTAGCATCGCGTGACAAAAACTTGAAGTTTGTTTACTTCGTTCTTTGCGGAGACTGGAAGGTGTTGCCATTCCTCTTTAACTAAATTTAATTAGAAACTTAACAGAACTGAAGCGACACTACATCGACTATTTTAATCACTACAACCAAGTATTTACCTCCCGTGGTACCGTCAACCATCTCACGGCGCTTGTCTGAGGAGGGGTTTTAAGACGCTTGCCTTTGAACCCCACAAAATCGGCGGAGTCGTCTGGAGTGGTGTCGCAGCCGATCATCATGGATGCCATCAGATTGGCATCGTGTGGTGTCCAGCGATGAATCCCGCTTCACTCTTGAAGCGGATGACCACTGTGTTCGTATTGGAGAGGACGGGGCCAGCGGTCCCAATCAGCCTTTGTTTTTCAAAGGCATACAGACACATAACCTTTGATGTGATGGTTTGAGGCGCTATTTCTTATGACAGTAGGTCATCATTAGTCATCCTCTGTACATCTTTAATAGCTCAACGATATGTTGATACCATTCTGCGATCGGTTGCATTACTCTTCATAGCACCACGTCCTCCTGGGGCCATTTTTTCGACAAGATAATGCCAGGCCACATACTGCTCGCGTATCTCTGGACTCCGTGTGGTTGATACTCTTTCTTAGCAAGCAAAGTCACCAGACCTTTCACCAATCGAACATGTCTGAGACATTCTAGGCCGCCAGATTCGGGCATTACAAAATATCGCAGATCTGGAGGGACAACTGATGAATGCCAGGCAGAATGTGTCTCAGGATGACATTAGGAACCTCTACCACTCCTTGCCTCCACGAATTAAAAAACGCAGTGCCGCCAGAGGGCGGTTCAACAAACTACTAATTTAGACACTCAATGGGTGATTGTGAGCCGTACTATGACCTTAACTTTTTAATCTTTTTATTATCTGTGTATGAGCTATAGATATATTCAATTTCATCAAAAACAACCTCTTCCTTCATGATGCTTCGATTTTTTTGCGAAGTTTCACATAATTTTAGAAAACAAAAATTTTCTTTATTTTTCTTTCCTACATAATTATGTAACAAAATTTTCCTTTCTTTCTCCTTATTGTAGGGTAATATTCATTTCTAGTTTCCAAAATTCTAAAAAATTCAAGACAAATAACTTGATCACACAAGTTATTTGTCTTGAATTTTAATTTTCTAGGATTTTGTATTTTTTACATTTTGATTTGATTAATTTCAAAAGAATTTCTTTTGCAAAACTCTTTGATAAAATGTACAGTGCCAAATATCAGTTACTTCTTATTCAGCAACGGAGGGTTTATGATGTTTTGCACTTAAGCCCCTTTCCTAACCATCAGCAAATTAGTAATTTAATTGATTTGTTGAAGAGGACATGCCAAGAATTAAATTCAAGGTGTTATTATCTTATCAAATGTTGTATCATATTATCAGAGACTAATACTGAATTAAGACAGAATGACACGCCGAATAAGTACCAATTCACAAGTCAAACAACAAAATCAGCGTTAATTTTCAAAATTTTCACAGGACTAGTTTCGATGGATTTACCGAACCACAATCCTCAGCTGCAAAACCGCAAATGAACAAGATAGGAAATAATGATTAGATAAGATAAGAAAGCCTGGACAAGAATAAGCAAGTGGCGCCATCTGTTGGTGAAACCAGAACTAAAACATAATTTCTTTAAAGGCCGAAGGTTAAGTTGGATTGGAATTAGGATCGTTAACTAGAACAGAAAGATTTTTATGAATGTGATATGCCTCTAGAAAATCCAGTTCTCCAATGGAAGATGTTTTTTGAATAATTTTGACAGCAGAAAAATTTAAAGTGTGATTTTTGGACCAACAATGTTGAGCAACAGAAGACTTTTGTGTTTCCTTTTTTCTAACATATGCCTCATGTTCCTTGACGCGAAATTTTAAGGCTCTCTTAGTTTGGCCAATGTAAATTAAATCACACTGGCAAGGAATCCAATTAATACCCCAAGAATTCATATCCGGAATGGGGTCCTTGAGTATGGAACTCGGAATTTTATTGATGGGAGAATAAAGAAAGTTAAATTTCTGCAAAATATGTGCAACTTTATTGCGAATTGAGAGAAAAAAGGAAATGACAACAGAATTTTTATAATCTCCTAAAACAAGAGTGTGCTTTTTAGTGTGTTGAGATGAGAATTTTTTAACTGCTTGATTAATAATGTTTGCTGAAAAGCCCCTGTCAATATTTATTGCTTTTAAATAATTTAGTTCTTCATCAAGGGCTAGTTTGGAGGAGCAAACTTGATGAGCACGGAAAACATAGGAATAAAATGAAGCTAACTTTTGTTTAGTCGGATGACAGGATTTAACGTGTGGTGGAAGGCAAACCGATGAAGGTTTATGGTAAACCGTAGTACTGAAGTTGGATGTGTTACGTGTGACCAGAGTGTCGAGAAACGGAAGAGACTTGCAAGTCTCAAGTTCAAAAGTGAACTGAATAGTAGGATCAATAGAATTCATTGTTGAAAGAACTTTATTTAAATCATCTTTATTACCTTCAAACAGGGTAAAAGTATCGTCTACGTAGCGGAACCATGCCGGGAAATTTAAATTCAAACAATTTTGATTCATAATATAGCATGTAGATATCAGCCAAGATGGGACTGAGGGGGCTCCCCATGGCTAATTCCAGTTCAAGTAGTTCAAAAAACCTTCCCATTGTAAACATCAAGTCAATAGTTAATATTTCTATTGTTAGTCTTTCAGAAGAACAAGAGAGAATTCTAAAATATAATTTTAACTTCTCACAAACCTGTAAACCCTCGATTACAAAGATTTTGGCTCCTATCGAAAAAGCTGTCAAGTTCAGTAAAGTTTCAGATTCACAGAAAGAAATGATTAGGCAACTTATCGCTCATAATGTGAAATTCAATAATAAACCTTTGAAACCAAATCTAACTGCGAGAGAAAGAGCTACAATGCGCGAAATTCATTCTAACCTGGATATTATCATTTCAAAGGCCGACAAAGGTGGCGAGATAGTCGTCATGGATAAGAACACTTACATCGATGGTGTCACTAAACTCTTAAACAAAGGACCATATAATCCGATCCCTAAAGATCCTTCACCTTCGGACTTGTCAAAAATAAAAACTGCGATCAAATCTTCACAATTCATTTCAAGCAAATTAAAACATTCCCTTATCCCATCTGTTGCGAATTGTGCCAGATTATATGCTCTTCCCAAAATTCATAAAAGTGGTATTCCTTTCCGCCCTATTGTATCAAATTTAGGTACTGCCTCGTATCCCTTAGTTAAATATTTAGTTTCTAGTTTTTCAATTCTATTAGACAATAACATTTACACTATAAAAAATTCAATAGAGTTTTTAAAAAAGGTTAAAAACATTTCTCCTAAAAATTTACTCATGGTTTCTTTTGATGTAAAATCATTATTCACCAATGTTCCAGTGGAGGGTGCCTTAAAATGTCTGGAAACCAGACTTCACGAATTTCATTTCTCTTGCATCGAAATTGATGAGTTAATTTCTCTCAACTCTGTTTGAAACAAACACATTTTGTTTTCCAAAATAAATATTACAAGCAAACTGAGAGATTAGCCACGGGGAGCCCCCTCATTCCCATCTTGGCTGATATCTATATGCATTATTATGAATCAAAATTGTTTGAAAATTTAAATTTCCCGGCATGGTTCCGCTACGTAGACGATACTTTTACCCTGTTTGAAGGTAATAAAGATGATTTAAATAAAGTTCTTTCAACAATGAATTCTATTGATCCTACTATTCAGTTCACTTTTGAACTTGAGACTTGCAAGTCTCTTCCGTTTCTCGGAATTTTAATCATGTCATCCGACTAAACAAAAGTTAGCTTCATTTTATTCCTATGTTTTCCGTGCTCTTCAAGTTTGCTAATCCAAAAGAGCCCTTGATGAAGAACTAAATTATTTAAAAGCAATAGCTATTGACAGGGGCTTTTCACCCAACATTATTAATCAAGCAGTTAAAAAATTCTCATCTCGACACACTAAAAAGCACACTCTTGTTTTAGGAGATTATAAAAATTCTGTTGTCATTTTCTTCTTTCCATCAATTAGCTATAAAGTTGCACATATTTTGCAGAAATTTAACTTTCGGGTTGTTTATTCTCCCATCAATAAAATTCCGAGTTCCATACTCAAGGACCCCATTTCGGATATGAATTCTTGGGGTATTTATAGGATTCCTTGCCAGTGTGGTTTAATTAACATTGGCCAAACTAAGAGAGCCTTAAAATTTCGCGTCAAGGAACATGAGGCATATGTTATAAAAAAGGAAACACAAAAAACATCAAGAAAAAGGTCTTCTGTTGCTCAGCATTGTTGGTCTGAAAGTCACACTTTAAATTTTTCTGCCGCCAAAATTATTCAAAAAACATCTTCCATTGGAGAACTGGATTTTCTAGAAGCATTTCACATTCAAAAAATCTTTCTGTTCTTGTTAACGATCCTAATTCCAACCCATCTTTCCTTTGGCCTTTAAAGAAATTATGTTTTATTTCTGGTTTCACCAACAGATGGCGCCACTTGCTTATTCTTGTCCAGGCTTTCTTATCTTATCTAATCTTTATTTCCTATCTTGTTCATTTGCGGTTTTGCAGCAGAGGATGATGGTTCGGTAAAACCATCGAAACTAGTGAAAATTTTGAAAATTAACGCTGATTTTTGTTGTTTGACTTGTGAATTAATACTGAATTATTTTTTAAGGCATGTCAAAATATTTTGTTTTGAATTTTTATTGTGCTTTAAAATATGTTAATGTATTGTTAATTACCTATGATGAGAAGAATGAATGTAATTAGTGCATTACTCATAAATTGTATATCTTCTAAATTTTATATAAAAAGATGTCCCCAAAAAATTTCAAAATCTTCTATTTTGTGAAAGGACTCTGAAACAAAAATTTCACTTTTCCATGGATATTTTGAAGGCAACTGAGCATTTTTATGATTCTAATTTATTATTTCGTATTATTCTTACATATATTCTTGTCTTATAGTTCTAAATTAGCTGTTTAGTTATAAATTATATGTTTATTTATAAATCATAGGCTCCATTATAAAGTTAAGCATTTTCTAATTATAAAAAAATTTAAAAAATCTTCTATTTTGTGAAAGGACTCTGAAACAATAATTTCACTTTTCCATGGACATTTTGAAGATAATTGAGCACTTTTATGATTCTAACTTATTATTTTTTTATTCTTACATAGATTATTGTCTTATAGTTTTAAATTAGCTGTTTAGTTATAAATTATATGTTTATTAATAAATCATAGGCTCCATTATAAAATTATAAAGTTAAGCATTTTCTAATTATGTGAGAAAGATCATGAGTTACAGGGCATAGTTAAAGCCTGTAGACTATGGCCTGGATGATTTTCTTCATGTCTTTCCTCATACTCTAAAATTTTTCTTGTTTCACTGAAGTACTAATGCTTTATTCTCCCGGCCTCTCGTTTTGAAGGGTGGGGAGGATGTACAATATATGAAAATACGATGGCTTTGCTCTGCGTGAACAGGCAACCTATAATCCACTTTCCGCAATTTCAGGATCTTCCTCCGAGACCAGTACTTTCGAGAACATTCTGGCATGTTATATAAACGCTAGTATAAATACGGAGGGCGCGACATTTCTCATCAGACTGGGTTTCTTCTACCGTTGCTACAAGACCTTGCTGCTGCTTCTCCCATCTTTCTTCCCTTTGTTAGAACAGTTATGATGTAGAAAGGTCAAATTTAATTTAAATCTCTATTGAATATGTAATTTGGAGAATTTCATCTAAACGAAAAGTAATCTGCGGTGAGAACTGAATAAAGATCCGGAATCTAAAAAGCTAAATCCTTCTTTGTAATCAATTTTGAGCCTTCTGCTCAGCTACAACTGCACCTGGACTCTGATGTAGTTTTATCGCCAAGCTTTGTCATTCCTGTGCTTGCCAGTCAAAATATTGCATATATGTACATATATAAATTTTTCATTTACTTTTATGGTTAAACTTGAAAATTAATAAAATGCTTATTAATGAATTATGCTACTCTCTTTTTCCCATCCCAATACCATTCCATTTTGGACATATCACGAATTTTTAATTGGTATACAGAATATACAAGACAACACTTGGCAACTGCTGCAAGTTTAATGAAAAATACTTAAATCTATTGCGATAAAATAGTCATTGAGCATGTTCAGAAAATAAAATTGGCATGAGCTTGAAAATTTGTTGCGTGGTTTACAGTGTAGAATTCATTAAAGTTTTTTTTTCTTCTTTCTCCCTTTAAATTTTTCTGACATATCCTTGTTCTAAGTCAAAATCATTGCATAATATTGATATTTGCATCATTTGTCATTCATAGATTGAATAATAATTGTTTAAGAAATAAAAATATCTTAGAAGTTTGAAGTGATTTACTGAATTTCCTCTTTTTTTAAGTTGTTGGTGGCTAATATTAGGGCAGGAATTTCACTGTGAAAAATTACTGTCGAAAAAGGAGGAATGGGTATTCTTAAAGTGCTGTATTAAGTCCTAAAACGATTGCAGTAACTTTTATACATTAATTCTTGTTTGAGAAATAGTTACACAGCATGATAAATAATGTGAGTGACCTTTAAGAAGTAAGTATGGTATTTACTGTGTTTTAAGAAACCTATAATATTAGATAATGCTGAACACTTTTATGTTTTGGAACTTAACTCGTCGCCACTTTAAGCTGAGGCTATTTTTATATTTGAAAAAATTCCCCTAACAGCAATGCAAGCATTTTATAACTAACAGCATTTTATAACAACGTTGAAAGAGGATTAAATCGAAATTGCAAAGTCTTCTTTATCTGGATTGTTCTTGATAACTTCTTCCTCCTCCTCATATATTACACTTCTAGACTCTGAATAACCATCAGAAGATACTCTTAGCCATGCACTGCAGAAAAGTCTAGCTCCAGTTTAACGTTTTTGTTTATTGACCATTTGTTGGGTGTGTTTGATGGCTGTTGCTTTCATTGAATGTAATGTGGATAATTTGATTTTGAAGTTTCTATGCAGTTTTGTGCGTCTTATCCAAGAAGACGGCTGTTATGGGCAATTCTGGTTAGTAAAATTCAGAAACTCGTGCAAAATAATAAGATTAGGGGATTTCTTAAGAATCCTTTTCATGTTAACAATGGAGTTGTTTATTCTAATGTACAGAGTAGTTATAATTAAAGTTCTATTTTGAAGTGGTCATGAAAGCAAACTTACTGGACCAAATGGTATCAGACATTGTAATAGTGTAAAGGAGGTCATGGGAATTTATTTTCTGCGGGAAAAAAGAGTTCGAAGACTCACAATCAGGGAAGGGGGAAATGGCGCGGTATACAATATTGTTAAATTAAATAAGACATGAAGACATCGATGTAAAATGTGTTTATTCATTCCTGAAACGTGTTACAAAGCATGTTCAATATAATGTCCAGCATTTTCCGAAAGCAAACTAAATCGTATTGTTGCATTTTCAACAGCAGCGCTTAGCATATCGGGAGGAATGTTAGGGATATGTCGGTGTATCGCATCTTTTATTTCCATCAAATTGTTTAGATCATCATCATAAACAGTGCTTTTGATTAAACCTCATAGCCAAGGAGTCACAGGGGCTAAGGCCTGGTGACCGGGTGGCCATGAAGTGGGGAAGTATCGGCTTGTAATCAGTTCATTCGTAAAATGTTGCCTAAGTAACTGGGTGACACATGTGCGATGCGGCACAATTCTGCATAAAAATCGTAGTGGCTAAAATGCGACGTTGCTGCAGTTCAAGTATCACGGAACATCTTAACATTGACTCTAAGCGAGCTAAAGTCACAATGCATGTAACAGGTCAGCTGTCGACTGCTCTTCAAAGAAAAATGGTTCAATTGTGAAACTAGCTGTTATGCTACACCAAACGGTGACTTTAAGAGGATGCAATGGAACTGGGTAGAGAACACGAAGGATTTGTTTGACCCAAATTCTGCAGTTATGAGTGTTGATATCACCATATAGGTAAAACTGGCCCTGATGTGTCCACAAAGTGTTCCATGTCCAATGTCGCCCACTGCCATCCGTGCGAGGAATTCCAAAGCGAAAGATTCTCTTGTAGCAGTATCGTTAAGTTCTTGAACATGTTTGATTTCGTATGGGTAGAACTGCTGCCTTTAAGTAAAATTTTAAACGATTGAAACCATTTTATATGATTAAAAGCGTTTTAAATCGGGGGGTGGGGTGGGGTAAGCACAATATTAAATTGATAACATGGATGAAAAATTAATTTAAATTTGCCATACCTGTCAAAGAAGAGGGGTCAGTGTAAGTGGAAAGTGATGAAATAAAAGGGAACAGATGTTTCAATGAGAAGATCCCTTCCGTAAAGACATAATGTAATTCTTATTCTAAAGTATCTTCTTTTATCCCTTCTTCCCTTTCCTCCATTTTCTTTTAGCACTGCTTGACTCTGCTTGAGAGATTCAGTAGGCCTCCATTTAGCTCAAAGTAATTCCATACCAATTTGTTATTGTACATGTTTTAAACAGTGCCGGATTTACATACAAGCTGAACAAACTATAGCTTAGGTCCCACTCCCCGAAAAATTGTAGCATATCCCATGTAAAAAAGACTCATATCCCTCATAAAGGGCCCCTTATCTCAAATACCTTAGGATCTCGTCAAACCTAAATCCGGTCCTGCTTTTAAAATAAAAAACTCTTGTACTTTAATGCTGTAACCATCATTATTTGAAGCAATATGTTATTCATGCAGAATTGCTTGTTAGCAGTGGTTCACGCGGGTCATATTACTTTCGTTGTCATTTTTTGCCCATTCATGTTTTAATTTTTGAAATATTCTTCTTTGTCTTAAATACCTGGGATTCCATTCTCTTTTTGAAAGAATAAATTGCTTATGCATAAGCCTATAATATATTCCACTCAACTTGTCCAGCAAACTCTACTTGTTTTACTTGTCTAAGGTTACCCGTTTGGCCTTTCTCTGCAGAATACCAAGCTAATTGATCACTTGTAGTTCTATGGAAATACAATGGTTCGTGAAGATCTCAGTTTTAATGACCATTTTTTCAAAATGAGCACAAAATGGGGGGAGTGAAGGAAGGTGTTGAAATGTCTAGAATTATTTAAGTTAATTTCGACTATAAATGTAATCAAAAACTAAATGGTCACTAATGGTGTAACGGACAATTTACATTACCCCGGAGAATGCTTGCCCCAGTAAGACTCTGAAGACAATCTTCAATATATTGTTTAGATCCAGTATCTCATGTACTTCTCTACTTCATTTCCTATTTTTGAGATCAAATTTTTGCATTACCGCTGATCTATTCTGGATAATTCTGCTCCATCTAAAATTAGAAGGCATGAAGGAAAACTTTTCATTGACTGAGTTTTAGAATCCTTTTTCCCGAATAGTGTTTGAGAAACATGAGACTACAACAAGCCTTTTAAAAATAAGTTTAAGCTATGTCTGTATATAATATATATATATATATATCTTATATATATATATATATATGTAAGATATAACAAAATATAATAGCTGTTTAAAAAAAAGTAATTGGCGGCTTCAAAATTAACATTCTAAATTTGGTGATCTGGCCCTAAATTCATCTCTTCTCACAGATTTCAGATTTTTATGTCTTACGTAACGTTTTAATGCATATGCCTCTGGTCCAATCAAATTAATTGTAAACCGAACTCTGAACTGAAACTTTCCCACTCCCAACCTTCTTCCGCTGAAACCATGGAGGTAGGAAAGGGAGGAGGGGTCAACCCGCGCTAAAAGTGAAGCACTGCTTTGAAGCTTGGGTCACCAGATGGGGTGTTCTTTGTTTACACTCAGAAGCTCGCTTGACAAGATTCTGATAGTATTTCGACACACGACAGTTCCATAGAAATCGAAAAAGGGACACTTTCGCATGAAAGAAACATTCATAGTGTGATAGATAATAGCAATTTGTATAGTTTAGTGACATTTACGCAAAAATCACATCTTGGTTATTTTTCGATAACTAACAACAGCGATTTTGATTATGAATTTGTTTTATAAAATTATAAGCTGTTGCACTTAGAAAAAATATAGATTTTAAGAAAAAAATATAGATTTTAAGAAAAATGTTATGCTTAAAGAATGAAAAATACCTTACGGTACATTTAAAATTGTATACGTCTTTCGATACCCTTCCTTGATAGAGTATTCGCTACTTTTATTTTATTTTCCAAACGTCAAAATGTTTTAAATAAAACAAATTTTTTTCACATCCATATATTATTGTAGCATGTACCTTTTAAAATGTTTTAGAGGAGCAGCTTTACTGCTGCTCATTTTAAACCCATCGTTTTAATTTTATATATCTGAAAAATAATCATAGAGTAACGCATGCAAGGGCTATCTGCCTAAAGAGAGAGATGCCATCGTGGAGGAATTTTGAAGAAAAACTGACCTTTGAATGGGTATTAAAAATAATACTTATAATTTTCATTCAAATTATATTCATATATATTTTTTATGTAAAACTTTCGGGTGTATGCTAAATTAGTGTAAATTACTTTACACGAAAAATATAGTGAATTCACAGAAATTAAAGATTTGCACATGCCGGAAATGAAAAATAGGAAATATGTATGGGTATTTATGCATGTGCTTGCAAAAAGCATGTATCTGCCTTTGACAAAATACTTAAATATTCATTAAATTATTTATAAATGTATTTGAAATGAAGAATTTATTCACTTATAAACAACTGTGAAAGTACTGTGAAGAAATCTAATTATTAAATGTATCTAATTTATAATGATTATAAATGTTATCTAAATATATAATAACCTTAATTTTGAATTGTAAATATAAATTGAAATCCTGTTGACAAATACGTTATAAAACTATTTAAGCAAGAATTGTTCGTATTGGAAAGCAATCTGTTAAAAGGTATTGTAAAGCAAATGCTGTGAGATGCGCACTTAAGAACGTAATAAAGAGTTTTGGAATATGTATTGTTGAAATGAAGGGTAAAAAAAAATCTGATAAGTATAATTAAAAGAATTATTCCCCTTACATTTTATAATAACTCAGTTACAAGTTTTAAATAATACTTAAAAAAAAAAAAAAAAAAAAAAAAAAACATATTTTATTCCCTTTTAGAAATGTTCGAGAAAGTCAAGTACTATTTAAAGTATTTCGCTAATTCCTAATAATTCTCTAATTTAAAATGAACCGAATAGACCATTAATTATTAATTGACTTTCATTTTTCGATTTAAAAGATGCCTCAGAAGCCAAAAAATTATGTCATATTTAAGAAAGTATTTTAAAAAGAAGCTCTATAAATAGAAAAGAAATAATGCATAATTTTAATATTAATAATACAATAAACTTTGATCTTAATTTTTGTACCTTAACCGAATAAAATCGAATTACTTTAATTTTTTTTTCTAATGTAATTAACGAAAACTTGTGAAAATATTTCATTCAAATTAAACCATTCTGAGAAAACTGTCCTGTGAAAAGTATAGCATTTAATTCCGTTCAGAATGAAATGTTGTTTAAAAATATGTTGTTTTCACATACTTAAGACTCTGAAGTGTTGTAGAAAAAGAAAATATATACATTTATATGTATATTTATGACAAAATTACAAAATATTTACATCCGAACTCGTCAAATCCCATAGAACTCAATGGTAAATGACCCAATGTTTTGGTCACCACGTAGGGATCGCCGGTGCTTCAGAGCAGGGTACGGGAGAAACTTGTTTAGGGCGACTCCATCTTACTTCTTACCTCCATGGCTGAAACTACTATAACTCTTCATCTTTTTCGCATAAGCTCTGCTGCTGGTAAGGCGCTTTTCATCCATGCTACTGCCGCTTACTTGCTTAAAACGACGTCGTACTTCAAAATGCAACTTCTGTATTCAAATATAATTAGAAACATCTTGTCTGAAAAAAGGATGATTTGATATACATAAAAAATAAAGATTGTGAGTTTTCAAGATACATAGTGCTAAATTGCGACATCATGCTTCCCACTCTGCCACTTCGGTCTTCTGGGTCATCTACGCCGTATCTAAGCTTTTAAAAGTTCCACTGTTTTGATCTACGCATTTTAAAATCATTACATATATTTATAAAAAGTCGACAGGATTAATCTGCTGTAAGTTTCTCCAATGGTCTTCGAACTCTGCTGCCTCAAACTTCCAGCGAATCATCAAATTCGTTTCCGGTGTGTGATTTAACGGCATATTCTAAAAATGCTTTGAAATCATCGAGTGTCTGTAAGTTCAAAATCGAAAGGTATTTCGAATCAAGGTCAGTGCCGCCAACGTTGCGAAATATGGTTTCTGGTTCTCGCTCGCTTCGAATATTCGTAATATTTATGCCTTTCCGATCATCGCGTAAAAAGAAAATTAAACATCCAAAGTGCTTTGAAGGTCAGCAATCTCATGAGTGAAATAGTGTTTTGTGCACATGTTGCGTTTTTCAGTGCTCTCATTCAAAGAATGCAATATTATCGAACGGCATCAAATGTGATAGTGAAGTTGTATTAAATTCCAAATTGAGTAAATTACGATTAAAAAAAAAGAACTTTGCATTTTTAAGTTATTGTACTATGATTTATTGATTGTAATATTTTGCTTACATCATTTTAAAATCAAAGTTAATAATTCAAAAAATTTATGATTTAGTTAAAATGCAATTTTGTATTTCTGAGTTGGGAAAAAATTATTGAACTTGATAAAAATTAGGTAAAGAATTTGAAGGTTTTGCTTAGAGAAAGTTCCTAATGTGAATAAGATTTTTGTACTCTTGTTTAAGTTTCTTTGAATTTATATTTTTTAATTTTTACTGAATTTTACGAATTAAATTATTGTTTGAAATTTTTTAATTGTTGGTATTTCTTTAATGTTTTCAAGATAAACGTTGAAGACTCTCACCTTATGAAAAAATACTTTTTTTTATTAAATCTAAGTATTTTTTCATAAAATAGAGTGTGTTTTTAATTTTTTATAATGGAATGACAGCAGTTCGAAAAAGGCCAGTTGCCTTTATAGAAGGAACGGAGGCCTTTTTTACAGTAACTGCTAATTTGGCAAATCGTTTGGCCACAGGTGAAGAATAAACACCAGTTTGCTCAACTGATAAACCAATATGATAGAAGTTCTAGTATTTAGAGAAAGATGTGGAGTCTTCAAGTTTTGTAAAGAATAAGTAAATTTTAAATGTCTTAATAATAGTGAAAAGTTTGAAATTTTTTGTGTTTATGAATTATGTGTTACAAAATTTTATATTTTAAAATGCCTTCCCTAAGAAACATAATTAGGGAAATTCTAACAAATAACATGAAAGTTGGCATCTCAATTTGTACGAGGGTTGGAACTTTAATAGTGGCAACACAGCTGAAAAAACGCTACGCAACAAAACCAAAAAATATCGCGTATCCACACGTAAACATACCTACCTTACCTCTCAGCAAAAAGACTCGTCCTGCCTACGTCACGCGCATGCGGAGTGACGCGAAGAACGAATCCTTGTATTAGCTCGCGGTCTAAAGTAAGTGTTGTCAGGATGTTTTCAAAACAAGAACAACGATGTTGGATAAAAATTGAATGTGCCAGAGGTCGTACAGCACCATGGAGGTAGGAAAGGGTTACTTCCTACCTCCATGTACAGCACGACGGTGTCATCAAGGGCATCAAGAGGCTTGCGGGGAATCTGCATTGCCTTACAGAACCGTAGCAAGATGGGTGAAAGCATTCAATGAAGGACGCCAAAACGTGGCAGACATGCTGCGGCCATGTCGTCCGAGTGTCAGCGATGCAGACTTGCAAGCTGTTGCCGCACTAATGGACAGTGATCGTCGCCAAACGATTCTTCAGCTGGCCGGACAAACAGGATTAGCGCATACGACTGTGCTGCACATTCTGAAGGAACGCCTGTCCATGAGAAAAATTGCTTCACGATGGGTTCCACATCAATTGACGGAAATGCAGAAATGGCTACGATACGATGCTGCCCAAAACCCACCTGGAGCGCTATGAGCGCGAAGGAGATGCTTTTTTACGCCGTATCATTACGCTGAATGAGACTTGGGCCCGATCGTACCAGCCAGAATCGAAACGCCAATCAAACGAATGGCGTCATTACGGGTCACCACGACGTTCGAAATTTCGTCAGAACTCCAGCAATGTGAAAGTTATGGTGATTCTCGTGTACGACTGTGATGGTGTCATCCTAACGCATACCATTCCCCCACAGCAGACCGTCACTGCGCAGTATTACTGCTCATTTTTGGAGCACAATCTCCAACCATCTTTGAGAAAAAACGGCGACACTTTCTGCAGAACGCTCCTCTCATTTTGCCTGGCAATGCTCGGCCGCATGCAGCGCAAGCTGTGACTGATTTTCAAGCGATGGGGATGGGACGTGCTTTACCATCCACCATACTCCCCAGATCTAAGCCCTTGTGACTATGACTTAATTCCTAAGATGAGGGAACCACTTCGTGGCACTCGCTTCCAAACTGTTCCTGAGATTCTTGAGGCAGTAGACCGGTCCATTCAAACTATCAACAAAACAGGCTCTGCTACAGGTATTCTGCGACTTCCACATCGTTGGAAACGGGTTGTACACAATGCTGGCGAATATATTGAAGGACTGTAAAACATGGTGACATGAATCACTTTTGTATTCCTTGTAAATAAATAGTTGCCACTATTAAAGTTCCAACCCTCGTATTATAATAGACATATTTTCATCAACAAAAATTGGAAAGACTTTTATTTGAACATTTACTTTGTGAAAAAATTTAAACTTTTACGGTGTGGAACTATTTTCATCAAGAACTTCTGGACATTCTAACCTCAGAACTCTTAAAATACATTATTGTTTTAAAAGGATACAGTGCTAAAATTAATAATTGAATTCAAAATTTTATGACTTTCAATGAAATGTCAAATTGAGTCAAAATATCATTAAATTAAAAAATAATTATGACGACAGTTAATATTTTTAATAAATAAATAATAATAATCATAAAATTTTAAGTGACGACAGTTTTTGTTTAAAAGTTAATATGTTTTGTATTTTCAAAATTATATCTTTCACAATTTGCTGCTCTAATGGTTTTTCTTCCACCCAGCTCACTCAAACTTGCTTTTGAAAGGGGGATATGCAAGATATAACAAAATATGATAGCTGTTTAAAAAAAAAAAAAAAATCTGAAATGTTTCAGATTTTAAATTACGTCCAAAGGGGCGTTTTTTAACATTTTGTGTGTTACCTTTCTTTATTAAATATCATGTTCCTCGCACTTAAACCATAAGATCCAGTGCAACAGCAATATCGCAAAATAGTTTTAAAACGAGCATATCTTTAGAATTTCCGATACAGAGACTCACGCGCTGGAGATAAAAATGTTTTTTCTGCACAACGTTGCCATTGCTCGCTTTGAAATCCTTGAGTTTGTTAATCAAAAATTCGTCAAAGTTTTAAAAAATAGGAAATCGATCATAAAACAAATTTCAAATTTCAAATTTGGTCTTCCACATGCTCATATTCGTTGGAGATTACGTTATTCAAAATTTGATGACTCTATGTACCGTTGTTTTATCACAATACGAGAAATATACATACATTTATGCAGATTTTTCATTATTTAATTTCTTCAAATATAATGCAGGACTCTAACATTTTGTGGCAACAGTTTGAAAAGTGAACCGACATTTATGAGTCCGACGCAAAATGCCAAAACGAAACTAATAGTCCTTCGGGATTCAAATCCCTTTGGACTAATAATAATTGGCGACCTCAAAATTAACATTCTAAATTGGTAAGCTGTCTCTAAATTCATCTCTTCTCACAGGTTTCAGATTTTTCTGTCTTACGTAACGTTTAATGCAGATGCTTCTTGTCCAATCAAATTGCTAATTGTAAACCAAAACTCTGAACTGAAACTTTCCCAACCTTCTTCCTCTTGAAAATACTATAGCCCACCAGCGGCCGAGCGGTAAAGACGCTGAACACTGGTAGTTCGGTCTGAGGTTCGAATCCCGCGAACGGGCTGGCTGCATGGGCGTTTTCGTGGTTTTCCCAATGTGTAACGTGTATACGAGCCAGTTTCCCTTAGAAAGTCCTCCACGAAAGGCATCCCTCCCTTTAGGCAGATAGCCCTCGTGTGCTTTGCCATAATTAAATACACCAACACCAACACCTTGAAAGTACTATAACACTTCCCCTTTTTCGCATAAGCTGTGCTGCTGGTTAGACCCTTTTCATCCATGCTACTGCTGCTTACTTGCTTAAAATGACGTCGTACTTCAAAATGCAACTTCTGCATTCAAATATAATTCGAAAACATCTTGTCTGAATAAAGGATGTTTTAATATACGTAAAAAAATAAAGATTGTGATTTTTCAAGATGCGTTGTGCTAAATTGCGTCATTATGCTTTCCACTCTGCCACTACGATCTTCTGGTTCATCTACGCAGGATCTAAGCTGTTAAAAGTTCCAGTGTTTTCATCTACGCATTTTAAAATTATTACATATATATATATATATATATATATATATACAGAATATATAATATATATAGTCTGTATATAACTCTGCTGGCCAATGGCTTTAATTTTTTGAATAATGCAGCTGGAAGGCCTGACGGAACTGGTTGACCCTTTGCAATAATTACCAAACCGATATGGAAAAACTGACTTGAGTCGCTTAAAACTGATATACAGAGTAGGACAACGGAATATTAGTCTGAAAATTTTATGAAACTGAGGTCTTTCGGGGCGCTCATGAATAGTTTATGAGTAACTGCTGAGACCTGGCACAAAAAAGGAAGGGGGGCAGTTCTTCATCTCTCGTTCTACTGGACGGATTGTCAAAATTTAACTTGCGTTTGCCATGCCTCGAAAGCGCGACTTAAGATATATAATAGTCTTATATATAGCATTATTCTAACATAGGGATTTTGACACAAAATTCGGGCTTTTTCTGAGATAACATACCAATTTTTTTTCGTATTTTGATTCTGAGACTCATTACGCCTACATATTAAATTTTATAATTTTTGAAGAGAAATTACAAAATTTATCTTGGTGCATTTTTTTTTTCAATTTGCGTCAAGAATATTTTTTTTCCAGTTTGTGTCACTTGGCGAACTTTTTAATTTATGGCAATCGTTCTTCATTTCCCTTTTATTGCGCAAGAGCCGGGGAGATGAATCATTTGTACTTTCAAACAATTTTCTTGTAAATTTTAGATAATTGAATTTTTTCATTTTAATTGTTTGACTTGCGTGGTTTCCTTAATTAATAGCTTTAACATTTTCTGTTTATTCATTCGAACTGCGTATTTTAAGCATATTTATTAATATAAATTTTCGAGAATTTTTATTTTATTTATTTGAATTGCATTTATTTCGAAAAAATACTTTATGACCCAGATTTTGATGCATTTGTAAACTGAATATATTGAAAGAAAAAATACATGGCTCGGAGAAGGCATGGATGTGTGTAAATGTATAGTATCGGTGCGGCATAGCGACACTCTATTATGCGGCGAGCCGAGAGTTCTCTTGTGTGGATTGGTGGGACATCCTCGGACTTGTCTCCCCGGAATGCTACCCATCAAAATTGGGGGCTAAACTGAGCTAAGTCACACTATCGCCTGTAAGGTGCTCAAGGCTGTTACCAACGGCAGGCATATCTTATGCTCCTTGCTACGAGGTACTTCGTGGGCTTGTTCTGATGTTACTGTCAGACAAGGGAGATAAGTCATAACAACAATGGCCCTTTGTGAAGCAATCGCCTGCTCCCTCTTAGGAAAGGACCTCCCATGTACTCTACCCTCATGTTTCAAATAACCACCTAATCTAACTTAAGAATGTACCCTCAAGTTTCAAATAACCACCTAATCTAGCTTAAGAATGTACCCTCATGTTCCAAATAACCAACTAATCTTGTTTCAAATAACCAACTAATCTAGCTTAAGAATGTACCCTCATGTTTCAAATAACCAACTAATCAAGCTTAAGAATGTACCCTCATGTTTCAAATAACCACCTAATCTAGCTTAAGAATGTACCCTCATGTTTCAAATAACCAACTAATCTAGCTTAAGAATGTACCCTCATGTTTCAAATAACCACCTAATCTAGCTTAAGAATGTACTCTCATGTTTCAAATAACCACCTAATCTAGCTTAAGAAAGTACCCTCATGTTTCAAATAACCAACTAATCAAGCTTAAGAATGTACCCTCATGTTTCAAATAACCACCTAATCTAGCTTAAGAATGTACTCTCATGTTTCAAATAACCACCTAATATAGCTTAAGAAAGGACCCTCATGTTTCAAATAACCAACTAATCTTGTTTCAAATAACCAACTAATCTAGCTTAAGAATGTACCCTCATGTTTCAAATAACCAACTAATCTAGCTTAAGAATGTACCCTCATGTTTCAAATAACAAACTAATCTAGCTTAAGAATGGACCCTCATGTTTCAAATAACCAACTAATCTAGCTTAAGAATGTACCCTCATGTTTCAAATAACCACCTAATCTAGCTTAAAAATGTACTCTCATGTTTCAAATAACAACCTAATCTAGCTTAAGAATGTACCCTCATGTTTCAAATAACCACCTAATCTAGCTTAAGAATGTACCCTCATGTTTCAAATAACGACCTAATCTAGCTTAAGAATGTACCCTCATGTTTCAAATAACCAACTAATCTTGTTTCAAATAACCAACTAATCTAGCTTAAGAATGTACCCTCATGTTTCAAATAACCAACTAATCTAGCTTAAGAATGTACCCTCAAGTTTCAAATAACCACCTAATCTAGCTTAAGAATGTACCCTCATGTTTCAAATAACCAACTAATCTTGTGTCAAATAACCAACTAATCTAGCTTAAGAATGTACCCTCATGTTTCAAATAACCAACTAATCTAGCTTAAGAATGTACTCTCATGTTTCAAATAACCACCTAATCTAGCTTAAGAATGTACCCTCATGTTTCAAATAACCAACTAATCTTGTTTCAAATAACCAACTAATCTAGCTTAAGAATGTACCCTCATGTTTCAAATAACCAACTAATCTAGCTTAAGAATGTACCGTCATGTTTCAAATAACCAACTAATTTAGCTTAAGAATGTACCCTCATGTTTCAAATAACCAACTAATCTAGCTTAAGAATGTACCCTCATGTTTCAAATAACAAACTAATCTAGCTTAAGAATGTACTCTCATGTTTCAAATAACCACCTAATCTAGCTTAAGAATGTACCCTCATGTTTCAAATAACCACCTAATCTAGCTTAAGAATGTACCCTCATGTTTCAAATAACCAACTAATCTTGTTTCAAATAACCAACTAATCTAGCTTAAGAATGTACCCTCATGTTTCAAATAACCAACTAATCTAGCTTAAGAATGTACCCTCATGTTTCAAATAACCAACTAATCTAGCTTAAGAATGTACCCTCATGTTTCAAATAACCAACTAATCTTGTTTCAAATAACCAACTAATCTAGCTTAAGAATGTACCCTCATGTTTCAAATAACCAACTGATCTAGCTTAAGAATGTACCCTCATGTTTCAAATAACCAACTGATCTAGTTTAAGAACGATTTCCAAATGCAATCCTCAGCAAAAGCCACTCATTAAAAATCAGTGTAGCTATCCAGTCGGGAGGTATATGAGAGATATGGCGCCAATAACTGAATTGTCAATACACTCTTTTTAAATTTAGATTGTCAGTTGTTATTTAAATAGAATAATGTGTAGTTCTAGTAGAGCTGACGGAAAGAGTAGAAGTGCAAATGTTAAACCTTGATTGATATGAAATTAACAACGTCTGCATAAAAAAGCACAACTTTTGTAATATTTTCATTACTTCACAAGAAAAATTTATTACTTAAAACAGTAATAATCCTTATTATATTACGAAGGATTTAAATTCGGTTCTTGATCATTACATTCTAAATGAGAATTTTGAGCGTATAAGGAAAATACGCTACGCTGAAAAACGCATTTTTAAGATTTAAAAGAAAAAAAAAAAAAAAAAAGAACAAATAAGTTGAATTTTTATTTTTAGAAGTCTTTTTAAACTTATTTAATAAAGATCGTGTCCTCGTTGGCGATTGAATTCGGAATTTTGGGCATCGTGTGTTAATTGTTCTACCTGTCTACAGGATCTGCTGAGTTGTCCAGCTGTTAAGTAGCTGCGGTTGATTTCTACCATTGGAACTTTCTTAATTTGACTGATTAAAATTCGGCATCTTTGCCACAGTAGTAATTTGACTTTATAAATATAATTTTTATATAAACATAGAAATGAAATAAAAATGATAAACACTTCTAATGTTTATTTCATTTCTATAATGTCTCACAGAAGTGTTCGCACATTTTAAGAATTTGCAGAAAAAGCGCTGTGACCCGGAATTGAATTCGAATATAAAGCTCAATATTTTTTCATATCATCTCCATGTGACTTTGAATGAAACCAAACTTTTTAATTTTTTATACTGACTTATTTTCGTTTTTTAAAATTCAAAATGTAAGGAGGCACATATGAAACGCCACAAAACTGATCATACACCGAAACATTTTTGTAAAATTTCATAAATAAAATGATCGTCTACCACTTTTTTTATTTTAGCATTTTGGTGACGTTTAAAAAATTGTTTGGCTTTACTTTTTGCTTGCTTACTTCGTTATATTTTATTCAACGCTTAAAGATGGTTCGTAGTTGTAAGGAAACAACGAACAGCATTCGAAAATCGATTATTATTATTATTTTTTTTTTATTCAAGGATGGAAATTCTGTTCGAGAGATCGCTAACTAAGTAAATTTATCTCATTCAACAGTTCAGTATCTGATAAAATTCTTTAAAGAAAAAATCAGATCCAAAATAAAGTAAGAAAAAGTTGTCTGGCAAAGAGGACACGATGTGACTTAACGGAATCAGAGATTCATAGTTAGAAAATCTGTGAAAAATCCATGTTTGAGTGTTTTAAAGATTTCTCTAGAATTTACTGAAAAATTTTCTACTTCAGTTTCACTTAAAACTGTTCGACGAGTGCTTGGATCAGCTGGATTACAAGGGCGCTCTACTCGAAGAATATGTTTTGGAAGTGCAAAACATTTGAACATGTTCAGAAAAGAAAAGCTTTAGGCTTTTCTTCTCAAAATCAATGTTAAAAAAACCCGAAGCGTATTAGAATCATGTCTTATTTGCAGACGACAGAAAATTTGAAATTTTTGATTCCAATGGGCGTATAATATTGGAATAAAAAAAATGAGGAGCTTAAGCTCAATGCTTTGGTTGGTACAGTAAAGCATGGCTGTGGAAGTGTTCTTGTGTGAGGGTACATGTCAGTATCAGGATTAAATAATTTAGTATTTATTGATTGCACAAGGAACCATGCTCTTTATTTAAATATTTTAAAAGATAATTTAAAGTTATCCGCCCAAAACTTGGATACTGGAAACCACTTCACTTTTTATCATGATAACAATCCGAGGACCTCAACGTTCGCCGTTTTGGTGTCTATAATTGTCAACAAGTTCTGAAAACACTACATCGGCCACCAGATTTAAACCCAAAAAGAACACATCTGGAGAGAATTAAAGCTTAGAATACGAAGACACAACATTAAAACAAAAACCGAACTAAAAACAGTAATGATGGAAGAAGGGAGGAACATTGGACGCAGATATTAAAAAGAAAAAAAAAAAAAAAAAAAAAAATTGGTGAACTCTAATGCCCAGACGTTAAATACCGCAGTATATACTACAAAACACTACAATATTTTATAATGTGGGCAGATTTATTTAATTTTATTTATTCGCTTTTCTGTTACTTTTTTATTATTGATTTTTCAAAAAAAGTTTGAATATGTTTTCATAAAATAATTTATGTAGTTTTGATAAGGGGAATTTATAGACGTTATAGAAAATTTTTATTCTAAAATATTAATTTTTATTATTGAATAAATGTTTATATAAAACGGTATGTTTATGTAAAAATACACCTTGCTTTTAAAATACTAGGCCTAAATGGCTTTAATCAACCGCTCTTTGAAATGTAAGCAAAAACTTGTTTTAAAAATGTTACTATGCAGTTAATGGCACAAAATATTCTTTGAACATAAAATATCTTCAGAAGGAATTTTAATTGTTGCGTTTGTTGCTAACATCAAAGGTAAGAAAATCCTTATATTCTAATATATTTTGCAGTTGTTAAACTTTTCTGCAGTAAATGACATGTTTTATTTGCAATATTTTTGGCATATTATTTGAAGCATTCCGAAATAATATTAAATACATATGTGATAAATCATTTTTAAATGTGAAAATAAATTTCTTTGAATAAATATTGAACATAATCAATTTTATGTCATAAAGAAAACTGCAAAATGAATGGAATTATTTTCTATCCAAAAGTGATAAAAATCTTCTTTTTAAGCTCATGAATAAGACCCGCATTAATTTTTGATTACAAAAACTGCAGTTGGGATTGATCAGCTAGTGTGATACAAAATCTCCCTCTTAAACACAGACACAAGTGAAAATATATGTAAATAATAGAGTGCTAATCTGTAAGCTTATTACACACTTTTAGGTTTGTATTTAACTTTTTAAGAGTATACCATTGTCAAATAAGTGCGTAAAACAAACAAGATATTATAAAATGTTTAAATCATGTAAAGGAAAATTGTACAAAATAAATATAAATAGTAGACTTTTGATAAACCGAAAGTGAAGGGAGTATAAAATATGTTATTAATTGAAAAATTAATATTGATTTTGAATTCCACATCTCGATATTCAGTCCGGTTTATTTACATATGTTACTGTGAAAGACCGAAATTAGAGAATGTCGACTTTCACCGGAGAATGTCAACATTCACCAAATACGTCTGTGAAAGATCAAGTATTTGCATTACATTCTTGTACATTCGGACCCTTCGGTGTATGTCGACAATTACAGATTTGCTCTAGTGTAGGTCGAAAAGAGAGGAATATATGTACACGCTGTCATTGCAAAAGGAAGTGTTCCACAAATAAATGCAGTTGTAAAAGCAAGGGCCAATTCAAAGTATCATAATAGTTTAAGTTGTTCCAAAAAAAAAATTTTAATCACATAATTTAGTAAGTTTTTAACTTCTATTATTTTTCTTTCTCATTTTGAATGCACTGAATTCGCATTTGAATGCAGTCATTTTGAATACAAGTTCTTATATTCTTAAGTTCTTATTTTAAGTCTCAAGTGCGTTTTTCGCGACTGAATTACGGAGAAGAAAATATAATATTCTTATCTGTTCAACATTCACCATTAGTACATGGTGAATGTTGAACATAAAAGAATTACCTTAATTCTGATTTACACCGGTAAACGTGGACATTCACAATTAGTACATGGTGAATGTCGACATTTACCGGTATAAGTCAGAATTAAGAGTATTTGGAAAATAGTATTTCGGTCATAAAGCGACTATGTGAATATCGACTTTCACCGGTGAAAGTCGACATTCTCCAGATTTAGGTGTTTCACCGTAACATATATATGATATATGTAATTAAACGAAATAACTAATTCAGAAGAGATAATAAGATATTTCCCAGAAGATAGAGCGGTAAAGACGCAGAACATTGGTAGTTCGGACCGAGGTTCGAATCCCGCGAACGGGCTGGCTGCATGGGCGTTTTCGTGGTTTTCCTCATGTGTAACGTGTATACGAGCCAGTTTTCCTTAGAAAGTCCTCCACGAAGGCATCCCTTTCTTTAGGCAGACAGCCCTCGTGTGCTTTGCCATAATTAAATAATCCCTAATCCCAAAAGAGATAACAAGATATTTCCTCTTTTCATTCAACTTGAGGAAAATCATATTATTTACATGAGGTTTTTGCTTTTAAAAGTCAATTCATTTTATCCTTTCATCTTCTCGAATAAAATAATCTAATAACAGAAAATTTACCTTCCCTAGGAAAAATATTTTGTTTTCCATTAATATTTGTATCAATTACACTACTAAAATTTTTTTACTTCTTTCAAGCATCAAGGTTTTCGGTTTCTTTCAATAACCAGCGATCTCTCTTTAATTTTTGAGTTCATATTGCAAGCTAATATGATAATCTATCTGTTACATCTTAACATGTAATTTCCAATGAACAATTTTGGTTTTCTTTCTTTCCAATTTATGTGATATTTTCTTAGCTGAGAAAACAATCACTCCGGTTTGTAGGCACACAAACATTTATTTTTTAGACTATGAATACAATTAGGGTTAGTTGAAGAAATGAACGCAAAGAGTTTACATACGTCGATGCGTTACAAGAAGTTGTAGTTATTCTTCATTATACGAGTAATTGGATGCAATGTAAGATACTAGAGCAAAAATTGCCAGACAAAATGTATTATACATAATACAGTTAAAAGCAGTCTGAATAATTCTGGGTTTTAACAAGGAACTTCTGTTAAAATTCTTTCAAAATAATATTTTCTGTACAGGTGATTTGTAAGTATTAGTAAGGTATGGAACTTGTGTGACCAGGGCTATTAGATGCAGACCGGGTCTGTGTGAGTATTAATAACTTCAAATATAATGGTCATCCCCCCCCGTAACTAGCAATTGTATTTGACATCAACATTGCGAAAAAGACTAAGTTGTTAACAAACGAAAGTAACCTTTTCTTTGTTAAAGGTGACAATTTGTCAAATTAAGAAATATTTAAAATGAGAAACTATTTTTTAAATTAAGCAGAAAAATCTTTAATTTTGCAGCAGTTTAGACCTCTTTAGAATAGCTCTTGGCACAGAAATAAACACTGTTAAACAGTGTAAACTAATCTATGAAGTTTTTAGTCTTTACCTAAAAAAAAAAATTTTCCATTGCAAATATAATGTTTACTTTGTGGTGCCATCTAGTGTCCAAAATTGCAAATACAACCTAACCCTGTAAATTCGTTAGGAACTTCGTTGCTTCCAGTAACATAACTAAAATTATAGTTATAAATTAATATAAAATAAAAACTACTTAAAAATAATTTAAAGCGCTTTCACTACATTGATAAAGTCTGCTTATTTTTGTAACATGAATACAACACAACACAACTTTTTTCAACACAACTAAAACTGTTATATTATAGGCGACATGGGGAAAAAGAATGTTGATACAACGGCTTGTTATATTGTTTGTTTTCACTTTGATTTTGCAGTTGCGAAATATATTGAGCATGCTGGTCAGTTTAAGACAGACGATTCTTTAAATAATATTTTTAAATAGTTAGATTTGGCTATATCATTCTTTCGCGATTTTCCTCATATGTAACACGACTGAGTTTTAGTGAGAAATTCTTCTATGAAAGCATCCCTTCTCATAGACTTTAGTGTGTTTTTTCTTTATAAAATAATTTTTTACAATCCTTTTTCTTTCAGTTCAAATAGTCTTTTTCAAATTTCGATATTTTTATTACTATACTCGTTTGCAAAATTAAGAGAATTTTCACATTATGTCGAATTTCTGAAAAACTAATTGACAGATTTTAATGAAATTTGGTATAAATATACATTTATAATAGAAAAACAGATGCAACTTTCAAAAGTTACTTAATGTACGTGTTAGGTTGACAGCTTGGTACATACATATAAGTTAATAAATGCTCAAGCAAAATGTATAGATTCTTTGTATTTAAATTCGCTTCTTCAAATTGATGCACATTTTATTTTTAATTACGAGGAATCCCGCCCTAGGATCCTGGATTTTATTTCCTACGTATAGTCTCTCGTTGTTTGTCATGTTCTCATTCTTTTCACAAAAACCTTTGAGCAGCGAAGTGCGCGCGCAGCTTTTTTAATCCGCAATTATGTTCAAACACGCCCTCGGGCTTTGCAATATTTGTAAAGCGTTCAAGTGACTGTCACACTTTTTTTTTAAGTTCTCAAGTTAAATAAAGTTAACTATTCAAAAATTCTAGATGTTTTAAATAATAACAACAACAAAACTAGTTACACAATAATAATGAATGCCGTACACAATGAGATACATTCCGCTGACGTCATAGATCACGTGACTTATGTATACCTTTTGTAAACAAACAATGAAGATGACCTCAGAGATCACGTGACTTATGTACAACTAATGCAAACAAGCAAGGTCATTCTTCCTCTTCTTCTCTTGCGGAATGTATCTCATTATAAGTACACGCATAATGAAATAATTACATTAATCATTAAAAGGTAAAATACATAATTTGGTTACAAGCCTCTTGAATTTCCTTGTAGAGGTTTTTACTATCACAACTTGTACTTCTTGGTCTTTCCCACGATGAACTCAGTTATTCTTCTCAATGACTATTCACATGGAGGCTAGTTATCCTCTTTTAAAACAACCATATCTCCTATTTTAACGTCTTCTTTCTTGAGTTTCCAACGAGACCTTTATTATAAATGGCTTAGGTAACCCAAATGCCATTTTAGCCAAATGTTCTGAACTAATTAAGTTGTTTTTTGCCATTGGCTAAGAAGCCTGTTCTCGTTAATGGTCGTTGAATCTGGCTACAGTTGTGGAAGTAATTGACCTCCCAATGGAAAAGTTGTTAGGGGTTAGTGCATTTAGATCTTCCATGTCAGCAATTAATGGAATCAGAGGTTCAGAATTTAATATTCCCTCTAATTGTACAGTTAATGTTAAAAGCTCTCCATACGTCAATTTTTGATTCCCTAGGAATCTTTACAGTGATATTTAAAGGATTTAAAACCAGCCTCCCAGAGGTCCTCGAAATTTGGAGCTCGAAGAGGGGAGTAATGTCAGTCTATATTATCTGAATCCATACTTTTTGACAAAGTCTAAATTACCAGCTTAAACATCTTTCCTTAGCTCTGCATTTGCTCCTATAAAGTTTTCCACATTGTCTTTGTATAGCTTACTGTATTTCCCTCTTCTAGACATAAATTTCTGAAGCGCAGCTACGAAGGCAGTTGAAGTCAAATCCGTGACCAATTCCAAATATATGGCCCTAATTACAAAACAGGTAAAAATACATACATAAATTTTGTAATATATATCCCTTTCTCTGATTTTTATAGAAAGTGCCACAGAAATCTACTGCACTAATATTGAATGGATAGTTTTGAAAAATTCGGTTCCTTGGTAAATTACCCATTAATGGTTATGTCGATTTAGGATTAGTTTTAAAGAAATTTACATACTTATGCACAATTTTTCTGCATGAATTTCTTCCTTTCACTATCCAAAACTTTTCCCTTGTAAAATATAAAAAAGAATTAAGTCCAGTATGTAAATATTTTACATGTTAATATTCAGTTATAATTTCAGTTAACGTGTGATCGGATGGCAGAAGAATTGGAAATTTTTTGTCGTAATTTAAATCAATATGTTTAAGCCTTCCATCTACTCTTAACAATCTATAATGTTATAGTTAATTTACTTGTCCTTGGCTATTAGAACCTTAAAGAAGTGTCAAGCGACTATTCGCTGGGCTTCTCACAACTATAAAATATAAGTCCAAGTAAGGAATAAAGTATCTTTTTATTTACTGTGTAAGAATTATGTTAATTTTATTAATAGTTAAATTTTAAGTTAAAGTTCCTTTCCTGTCAAATTCTTAACTTCAACTTACTACTTCCGGCCAGAACGTAGTTTTGGAATTTGCTGAATATTTAATGAGAAGGAGCGGTATTTAAACCACGAAGTTACTTACCGAGACAGAGAGAGAAGAGAGTTTCTGAACTACGCGCGTCTGTCTTTTTGGCCGCTCTCTCTCTCAAAGCTATTTTTACGCTCGGCCGTACTCAGGCCCTTGCTAAGCTTCGTAGTAAAATAGCTTAAGGGGCCAACTCTCATTGTACCTTGATAGCTTTGACTATACTTAGTTAGTTAATCTTAGTTTTAGTTTAATTCTTAGTCTTTTAAGTTCAAGTCCAAAGTGCGGACTTTATTTATTCACTCTCAGGCGGAGTTTTGTGAAATCTTATAGAAATAATAAAGGGTTATTTACCCTTCTCTCTTGTTGTTTCCTGTCTTCGAACTCTAGCGATTATTCGCTTATCAGTTCCTAGGTTCCTCACTTCCAGCATTAACTTAGAATTTCAAGTGAGGGACCTTACAACTGAAAGAAACATTTACAGACGGTTCCTTCTCAGGCTTACAAGCAAGCCTACATTTGGGCTTTAATTTAAGATAGAAAATAATAAACTATACTAACTCTAACTAGCTAAACTTTGGCCGAAGCTGTAAAGAGATAACTAACCGAGTTGGCCGGTTATTAAACCTCACCGGCGAATACTAACATGCAAGAGAACTTTTGAGTTCTTCTGAGTGACTAAATTTCCCATTAAATACTGGTTGTACTTCATTTACATAAAACGCGATACTAAAATCTCTTTCTGGCAGGGCGTTGAAGGTGGAAAACAAGAATTTAAAGGAAGGGGTGTCAAAATTAAAAATAGCTATTAGAAAATTAAAATAATTCTTACATCTTTCCCCACCAGAATTTAATTACTAGAACTAAAAAGTTCTCATAACGACCTTGTTGAGAGTTCAAATTCTAAGAAAATTCTTTTTGTAAGTTCAACTTCGAAAATTGCAATTTTAAATTTTACATTTTAAACTGTCCTTGCAAAACTTTGAGTTTTAGACTTTTTAACTCCATATTTACTAGATACAACTTTACAATCTTACTCTAACTTGAGACTAAGAAAAAGAATTTGTTTTACAAAATTTTCAATCTTCTTCTGGACCTACATAATTTCTTGAATTCTTGTGCCTCCTTCCAGTATATCTGGAAGGAAAAAGCATTAGTACAAAGACATTTTCGCCCCATTTTTAAGAACAAGTTACATTTCATCACATTTAACTGGCTCTCAAGCAATTTCATTCATTCATAAATTTAATTTCCCCACGCTCTCCAGAAGTTTACTCTGTCAAAATACAAGCGTGCTTCCGTATTATCGTAATATACAACAGCTAATAACTGATCAACTTCGTAACTGTTAGATAAAACTGGATTTTCAAGACAAACACGTTAGTTGCCGCTAAGCTTAATAATTCTTTTGATGGCGGCCATTGCTTGTTTACATTTGAAACAGCAGAATAGTGGATTTGTTGCCAATCTAGAGACACTTAACTTCACAACAACAAAGATAACGCCTTCATTTATTATTGCGAATTAAATCATGCTTAATCCTTTCTGGAATTTTTTCGAAGAAATAAGTGTTTAAGATTTACTTCGTAATTTTTAATACAGATATTTTGAGATTTTATATATTTTTGCCTTGTCGCGAAGTGAGAACTGAATTAATTGAATGAGAAATAATCAATCGTCTGTGAAAAACTGTTTGTTTTTTGTTTTGTTTGCTTACTTTCTTTTATACATCGTTCTAGCTTTATTATAGTATTTGAATAGAACATGTGGCAACGATTAGATAATTCTTTAAATGATATAAATTTTGTGTATTCTGAGTTATAATATGAATCAGAAGAATAATTTTTATGCAATTTTAAAAATGCCTTACAATACATTCTGCAAGAGATGGCGCTACCAGTGCTCCAGTCAACTAAAATACTTTTCATCCCTACTAACAGATGGCGCCACACTACGCCTCGTTTGTTCAAAGTTTAGTTATTCTACGGACGGCGGCATAGGAGTCTCCGTCGCTAGTAATCTCTGAGTTCTAGCACAGCATGTGCACAAATACATCCATACTATTGATACAACTTACTCGATTCCTCAAGCATTTAAAAGTCAAGTATAATATATTGGTAAAGGCCGCTAATGGTCGATTGCCTCTCACTAAGTGATAAGACATAGACATAGTTGTAATATGAACGAAATATAATACTGCTAAGTGAACCTAGCGCCAGAGTGTCGCTATGGTAAACGAATAGAGTGAATTTTAAATAATGTATTTATTGTATCGTGGTGCGTATAATTTAATATTCCATACAAGGAAGTCATGTGTTGTACACATAAGATTTTTTTAATCACTGTTATTGCGGCATTACAAAGTCATTTTTTAACAAGCTGCTTCCACGTGGTAAGACTCTTATGATATCTTCCGCTATTTTCAACTTGTAATTAAAGATATCACCTGATCTTTTCCTGATGCTTGGAACAAAATGGGAAGCATGTACGTCAATCCTAGAGTGTCAACAAACTGGCCAGCTGGTTGACTGACAGCGGTTCACAGTATAACTGTAACTTACGGCGTAACATGTTGCTCGTAAATCGTAGGCTTCTATAGTATGCTGAAAACTTAGACAAGGGATACAGCATGTGAACAGTTTCCATGGTCACAGCTGTGTTATCCGAATATTGGCCCTACTGCTCTGATATTCTATTTTTTTAATTGTATACATCACACTTACTAGTTAACACGTATCATGTTTGTATGATTATTTCCGGGTGCACCTTCTGATTTTTACTTTCTTGTATGAAGTAAAAGAAGTATTGTAATTTCGAAAAATTTCAAGCATCGTATCCCAAAGAAAATATCCATTTTGACCACTCTCGATTGGATTTAAACGATATTTTTGAGTTACATCTGTACGTAGGAATAGAATAAAGAACTCCTTTTCCCAAAACGAATTGTGAAATGGATTAAAAAGATATTTTTTGATGATGTCTGTACTTACGTGCGTACGTACGTATGTATCTCGCATAACTCAAAAACGAGTAGCCTCAGAACGTTGAAATTTTGTATATGGGGCTACTATAATATGCAGATGTCAATCTCCCTTTTTGGTTGCAATCGGTGGCACCAAAATATATAACCGTATGTATATATACCCACTCTGTTATCCGGCTCGCTGAGCTAATTTCTTTTAAACTTATATGTTGATAAATTGTGCATTTTTTGCTTAGAAATGAATGATTTATTCTTCTTATGTTCGGGTTAAGGTTTTTATGCCTTTAATTTGTAGAGACATTAGGTATTTTTTTGGAAGCAGCAGAGATGAAAAATGAGCAACGCCTTCGCCGGGAATCGAACCGCGGACCTCTGGAATACGCCCAAGGCATGCAGACTATTACACCACGACGGCACGCTAAGAAGGCGGGAGAAATACCTTATAAATTATTCTGCATGGAATAGTTGTAGAATTATCAGCAATTTAAAAGTTGTTTGAGTTCCACATAGCCTAACGGCGCAGCCATTTGTTTACATTTGAAACTTAGCAGCATAGTAAATTAAGTCAGTTTCTGCATCAACTTCAGTGCCTTTTTAGCGAGTGGGGCCAAACGTTTTCTGCACCGAGAAATCAGTCTTTCTGCCTAATTTAAACTCTAATTTTAAATGTAAAATTTTTTTAATGTTTTTTTTAACTCTATTTGGTGTATTAAGTTTTAGGTATTTTTTCCTTGTCGCGAATTGAGAACTGTATTGATTGAATGAGAAATATAACTTTAATGAACTTCGGAGAAAGAAGTTTAAATGAAATGCAGCAAAAAATGTGCGTTATTTATTAGGCTGTATAAGGAAGTCATGTAGAGTCTACATCAGATGTTTCTTGTTAAATACGTATATATACCTGCCCTCTATACTTGTTAAAGGCATTTTCAGACAGAGGTTTTGATATTATTATGGGAAACCTGTAAATCAAATGGTCATCACTTTCTACAATACTGTAGGAAGAATGTAATTGCGAAAACATTTTTGAACACTTCATTTTTAGACAAGCACATGATTTAGCAATAAATTAAAGTGAGAAACTAAACATTATTTGCCAAACCAGTGAAGAATAGCAAATCTGAACTACCAAAAAGCTAAGCCTTTTTTACCAGGTACAAGAAGCAGCGTTCAATTTCAATAACAGTATGTTTAAAAATGCGTGAATATTAATATAACCATTCAGTTAACTTAAAATTTCATTACGAAAATATAGGTCCATTACAAAAAACACATTCTTATTACATTAGGTGTCTTATTTTCATTAATAATACTATTTTTTCTTATGAAACTAACAACTGCATGGTGTAAGTTATGTAGTCTACCAAGATAATTAGATACATAAAATGTGCGTTATAAAACGCTTGCTCTCTCCGGGTCTCGAAGCTGGACCTCTCCAATACGCGGCGCATGTGCCAATCGTTACACCAGGAACGCATGCAGCAGGAAGGGAGAAAATACCTTATATACTCCCCCTTTTAAAGGGCGACTTGGGGATTAGGGAACCCATTCGCCAAATCCTGGTGGTGAAGAATCATCATCCAACACCTTTTTTAGTTCGGGTGCCATTGTAGAGTCATTAGGTTATTTTGAAGAGATGTGAAAAATGAGCAATGCCCTCGCCGGGACTCGAACGTGGACCTCTGGAATACGCCCAAGGCATGCAGACTATTACACCACGACGGCACGCTAAGAAGGCGGGAGAAATACCTTATAAATTATTCTGCATGGAATAGTTGTAGAATTATCAGCAATTTAAAAGTTGTTTAAGTTCCACATAGCCTAACGGCGCAGCCATTTGTGTGCCAAGTGTGCTAACCGTTACACCATGAAAGCACGCTGGAAGGAGGGAGAAAATAAAATTTTCAATTACACTCGATTTACAGCAATATTTACAATTCTTTGGGGCATTAAAATTAACCAATCTAAATTTTTTATACTATTAAAAATACTTCATTTATCCTCAATAAAAAAATGAACTCTACATTTTTTTAACTAAAATTTTATGCAAATGGCTGGAAGTTCTTTCTGGAACTTTAAAGTTTGCGGGACAGCATAAACAGCCAATTATGATTATTCATCCGTTAAATAAGCTTAATAGTTAACAATTTCTTTTACAAAGCCTTGAAAACTTTCATAATTAAAAATAAATAAAACATATAGGATACTCCATTAATTTATAGAAAGCCCGAAATATGGTAAAAATACTTCTTGTATAATATAAAGCTATGTGCATTAATTATATCTCAGACAGAAAAATTGCAGGCTTTACTAACAGACCGAAGGGATTAAAACCTAAGTAAGTCATTTGGAAAATATAGATTAATTTTTAAACAAGACAACTTGGCAGTTAAAAAAGTTTTTAAATGAAAAAAGTGTAATAAGCCATTTTACGCGGAAATGCCACTTTCTTCTGAGAATTTATTTTTATTGCGCTTAAGTTACTAATCATTATTCTCGGAATTTCTCTTTGCATAGACAGATAGTTCGAATAATTTCTTTTGATCTAAATTTATGCTTGTTAATGAGTGTATAATAATTCGAATTACTTGCTGATTTATTTATCGAATATAACTTTCAGCATTAAGGATGGTGAAATTAAAAAGAACACATTTAATAGACACGGGTGCTAAAGTATAATAACTGGTAGAACTCACAAAATTATGAAAAAGAATTAAAAAAATCTGATGTGGACACCACATGGCTTCCTTGTACGTCCTATTAAATTATACACAATTTTTTACTGAGCTTTATTTAAACTTATTTCCTCAAATTTCATTAGAGGTACATTTCTCATTAAATTAACTCAGTTCTCACTTCGCGGTAAGGCAAATAAATGAAAATTCAAAACCACTTCTTTAAAAATTGTAAACTACAGAACCCGCCTACACTAAATACAGTTAAAAACAATGAAAAATTACAATTAAAATTAGAATTTATACACAAAAACAAGCAATTCAAGCAGTGTGCAGGAAGGCAGATTTCTCGATGCCCAAAACTGAAAGTTTAGTTTTGGTCCCTCTCGGCAAAAAGATATTGAATTTGGTGCAGAGACGGACTTAATTCACTATTCTACTAACAGTTTCAAACGTAAACAAATGGCGGTTTCGTTAGGCTTAGTAGCACTTGAACAATTTTTAAATTGTTGATAATTCTACAACTATCGCATGCAAATTAACTAAAGGCATATAAACCGTAACCAGTTAATAGGAACAACATAATTCAATCATTTTTAAAGCAAAAAAATCACAATTTACCAACATATAAGAATAAAACAACTAAGCTCACAGAATCGGGTATCATATAGGGCGTATATATATATATATGTATATAATTTTGGTGCCGCTGACTGCAAGCAAAATGGGAGGTGTAAAACAACTTGTTATAACAGTCTCGCATACAAATTTTCAGCGTTCTGAGGCTACTCGTTTTTGAGTTATGCGAGTTTTTACTTACGTACGTACGAGCGTCATGAAATAAATCTGTTCTGAATCCATTTTAAATCTATTTTACAATCTTTTTTGGGAAAACGAGTCCTGTGTTCTATTCGTACGTACAGATATTACGCAAAAATCTCATTGAATTTATTCGAGAACGTTCAAAAGGAATGTTTTCGTTGAAATATAATACCCGGAAATTTTCGAGATTACATTACTTCTTAAACAAAAATGTATAAGTGGCATAATGCGAAGTCAAGAAAAGCCAGAATGAAAAGATTCTTATTTTAGAGAGTAAATCGGAAGCCAGTGTAGGCAGGAATGTTGTTGTATGACATCATTCAGGATTTATCCCCTCAAGGTTAATAGCCAGGGTTAACAATGTCTTTGATGTTAAAAGATACGTGTGTGATGCTACATTCCAATTCAAATCTTCCAAGACCCTCCACGCCGCCAACTGGTGGACCAAATAACTCAAGATCCAAAGGTGAAAGGCCAGAGCTCTACGAAGGAAGATGAAAGCTGAAATGGATCAAGAGAGAAGAAAGGCAATCAGTGCTATTTACAATAAAGAGCAATCAGCATACAAACAAGTGATCCTCAAAGCGAAGCTAGAAAGCTGGAGAAGCTTCTGCACGCAAAATAAAGAGCCTTATGGTATCCTCCATAAAATCGCGACATACAAAGTTTTCTCCCCTCCACAGCATCAAGCATATCCACAAAGCTCAAATAGTTTCAGAAATACAGCAAAACACAACAGCACCATGGCAGACACACTGAAGATAATCCTCGACGCCGTCTTTCAGGACGATCACTCAGAAGCAGAAAACCCGGCATACCAACTTCGCGGTAAGACAAATAGATAAAAAATTCAAAACCACTTCATTAAAAATTGTAAAATACAGAATCCAGTTGCATACTGAAACAAGAAATGATGTTCCATTTACGCAGCCCAAGGATACTGCGGTGATAAAAATTCTCCCAAGCCGAAAGCCCCAGGACCTGATTCCCTGGACCATCCATCAGGCAAGGCCCATTTTCTTCAGGAAGCTATTCAATAAATTTCTAGCTCTTACTTACTTCCCTAAAATCTTCAAAATCTGGCCAAGTCATCCTCTTTAAGAAAAAAGACGAAGATACCAATGATACCTTCGTTTAAGCCCATTTGCTTGCTTTCAGCCATGGGAAAAACCTACGAGAAGCTCCTAGTTCAGAGATTGAAGCACCATCTGGAAGCTAATGGCATCCTCATAGATGCGCAATTTTGATTTAGGAAAAAACGCTCGACTACGCATGCGCTGAATACCATAACCAGAAAATTGAATCATCCAAAGCATCCAGAGTCCACGTGGCTGTTCTAAGTCTGTACCTTAAAAGCGCATTTGACTCTTTATGGTGGCTGGCCATCCTGGAGCCCCTTCACGACGCACAAATCCCGAACAATCTGCTGCAGGTGTGGAAGAGTTATCTTTCGGACCACACCTTGGTGGCAATGCATGACGGAGGCGTCATCGAGAAGAAGCAAACCAGGGGCTGTCTCCAGGGGTCCTGCGCAGGCCCGGACCTCTGGAACGTCATGCTTAATTCAATACTCAATGCAAAATGGCCAGATCACATCAAAGTGGTGACATGTGCGGACGACGCCCCATTCTTAGTCCGTGGAAGAACGCGTGATGAGCTTCAGAGGAACAGCAATGAAACGATGGAGTACTAAGCGCCTTACCATCTCGGACACTAAATCAAAATACCTCGTAATCCACAAGCCGAGGCAGAAGATCATCCGAAATCCGGTAATAAAACTCAGGGGTATCGCAATTAAAAGAGGAAAAGAACTGAAGCTTCTAGGCCTCACAATAGACGAGAAACTGACCTGGATCCCGCACCTAAAGGAGGTGAGACTGAAGACCCACGCTATCGCCAAAAATCTTAAGAGGATGAAAGGAGTAGATTGGGGTCTTCACATCTTGAAGATCCTGTATTGTACGGTTATTGAAAAAATAGCAACCTACGCAGCAGCAGTCTGGGTAACTCCAATGAGCTCCAGGATATTGAAAGTCCTAAGCAGCATACAAAGACCATATGCACTTTCCATTTCAAAGGCGTACCGCACAACCGCAACGATAGCGGCAGCAGTGCTAATGCCCTTCACATTAAAGCGGAACAAGAGGCAGCGATTACGCAAATCACCTTATTAAGACAGTAGTGGTCCCGTATAATGAGGACCTGGGATGGAGGTCCCTCGCCTGGTGTGTCAGTCTTTTTACAGGGGGCAGCATTATATCCCTGCACACTTTGAAGAAAAAAGAGCAGTACGACTAGTTCATCCCGCAGAATATGGCAGAGGAGTGCATGAGCACACTGACTACATCGCCTGAAGAGAGGATAACTCAAAGTATGAATTTATACAGATGGCTCGAAGCTTGGCAACCAGCCGGGGTGCAGCTTCATCGCCAAGAGGCAAGGGGATACCCTCGCAGCGTGGAAAGGGAACCTGAAAGGAAACAATTCTTTTCCAGGCAGAAGCAGCAGCCCTGAAACATGCGCGGTATTATGCAGCCGTTAACAGCCAAAATTCTTTTCGCATTTACACCGACAGCTAATCGGCCATCTTTGCAATAAGGAATCCTTATCATCACAGCCCACTTATTGCAGAAATCCAAGCACTCCTGAGAGCTAGATCGTCGGCATCTCCACTCCACATATCCTGGATTAAAGCTCATTTTGGGCACCAGGGGAATAAGGAGGCGGACTTACTCGCAAAGGAGGCCGCGCAGAACATAGATGCGCAGCAAATAGAGGTGCTGCTTCCCAAAAGCAGCGTTAAAAGTACAACTTGGAAGGATGCTGTAATCCACTTGCAAGAGGACTGGGATTCCATTCCACAGGGGAGACGCACGTATGAGTTCTTCCGCAGGGTCAGTACAGTCAGGTTAATTTCAGACCCGAATATAATGCGCTTCGTAACTGGACACGGGCCATTTCCCAGTTACTTTTAATGATAGGCACCTAACAGCTACCAACGTCTGTGTCTGTGGAGATGTGGGCAAGCCTGATCATTATCTGACATCATGCCCACTTACACGAGACTTCCACCACGCTCTGCCTATTACAAATATAGCCGCTTACAAAAGATTTGTGGTCAAGCAACCTTTAATACAGAGGAAAATACGATTAATGATGCAAAACCTCAAAGCTCTAGGCACTAAACTCTGCAGTGCGGAACACGGTCTCATCTAGCCATAGGAGTCCTAACTCTTACATGGATATTAATACCTTTATACCAGTTAATGCAATGTCAATGCATAACTTTAATGCTCAATCTAATCGAATAGGGAAATGCACATTTTATCTTATGTATGTATTAGTGTAATGTATGTATGCATGTGCTATCATTGTATAATGTATAACGATGTACATAGTTATAAGTTGTATAATTTGCACTGATATATGTGTGTAGAATTTAGAAAATTTTTAATATTGTAAGTACTAATATATCCTGTGCATCTATTAATGTATCGAATGCACCTTTTATGTAACGTATGTGTTAATGTAATGTATGTGTGCCTGTATTATTTATGTATATAATTATAAGCTGCATAATGTGCACTGGTACAACTTTGCAATACGTTTGTAGAGTTTAGCAAATTTCATTATAGTATGTATTAATATATCGAGTGCACTATTAATGCATAATGTATTATGTAATTATATTGATATATCGAATGCACATTTTATGTTATATATGTATCAGTGTAATGGACGTGTGTATGTGTTATTAATGTATAATGTATATAGCTATAAGTTACGTAATGCGTATTGGTATTGCTCTCCAAAATGTTTGTAGAGTTTAGGTACTTTTTTATTGTATGGCTTAAATCGAGTGCACTATTAATGCATAGTGTATTAATATATCGAATGCACCTTTTATGTTATCTGTGTATTAATGTATTGTATGCATGTAATATTAATGTATAATTTATATAGCTACAGGTTATACAGTGCGCATTGCTACCGCTCTGCAATGTCTATAGAGCTCAGGAAATATTATTATTATACGTATTAATTTATCGTCCCTGCGTCGACTATTATAATAGTGCATTATTAATGTATAATGTGAAACGATGTATTACTGTTGTGGTAATTCAACATAGTAACAGCACATTTTGAATGTAAGTATCTTTATATTGTATAATAAGCATTGTTATTGTAGGAATCCGCAATACCCCTGTTTTCCTCCATCTGCCCTTGTTTGCAATATTCTTTTTCTAGACAGTTGCGGGATTCGGACGATATCCGAATAGTCAATGAAACCCGCCCGGGTTTCCGGACCCTGCTCTGATCTGTCCGTCACCTGTCAAAAGATATCTATTACATGATCTTTGTAACAGTTCTGCTTCAGTGGAGATAACTCATCGGTTTTTACGCATTTGATGGACTTCTGTTAAAAGACTTTATTGTAACGACCGTAAGTGCCAGTGCTACTCAAAAGACTTTCGAACGAGATAAATTGTTTTCGACAGAAACCTGCTTCTGTATTTATTAAGTTTCTGTTGGACATTTGCTGAAAGAATACTGGAACTTAATGTCTAACAGCTGCTGGACAAATGTCCTTTCTTAGATATCGCCAGCGATATAAATACTAACCCAGAATACTGGGTAATATTGAAAGAACCACGTAACGCAATTGGACAAGATTCAGTAGAGAATACTTAGGTAGTAACTTTGTGTAGGGACTACAAAGTAGATATGCAACATGTAAATACTTCCTCTTATGCCTCTACTTCCGAAAGTTTGAGTCCGTCTGCATAAGAACACGTTTGTTCACAATCAGCAATTATTGTTTGCAACTCACGAAGTTACCAATTTCTTTGTTACAAAGAGATAATTAACTTACGATATGCCACCCAAAGCTAAGCTAGATAAAGTCTCTCTTAGTCAGTCTTGGGATCTGTCTCAGATTTCCCGTCACACAGTTATAACTGAGCAAAGCCTTTAAAGAAGCCTGAAAACTGTAGGCGAGCACACATTTCGAAGCCAAATTCTTAAATTCTAATACATTATTCTCTCAACCACTGGAAGAACCGAATCAGCTTTTAAAATAGCTAGGATTAATGTAATAGTAATGTTTTGTTAGAACCGATACCGCAATTATGATTCGCCTGCTTGAAAATCCTGTTAGTTTACACAAGTAAAAAATCATCTGTCAGAAATATCTGAGAAAAAATCAGCCGTAAACATTTAAAAAAGATTTGGGATTGATTTTAAAGCTGAATACATGTTCTTAAGAGTTGTTATTAGGTAGTTTATTTATTTGCGGAGTAAGTAATAGTTACTAACCTTCAACTGCGCAGCTACGTTCACACAAGAATATACTAAGCAGATTCCTCACTTTCCTACTATCAAATTCACAGGAATATCACACATTTTGTTCGAAGTAAAAGACAACAAGAACAACAAAATGTAATTGAAAATAATCTTTTATGTCATCAAGAAAGAGAATTTCAAGATTTTTATGTAAGCTTCTAGAATTTACTTGGAAGTTAAGTCCTCGTAATTAAAGGGTGAACTATGAATATCATTTTAAAATAAAGCTTATATTACAGTTGCCAGCTCAGACTATTAAAAAGACAATTTGACCAGAAGCACTATTAATTTCTTTTTGGCATTAAGCGTCGTCCACTATAAAATGGCGTTTCACTTTTCAAATTGTTGCGACCAAATATTACAGACCTGCATTACATTTAAAGAATTTAAACAATGAAAAATCTGCATGAATGTGTGTAAAATACAACAGTACCTAGAGGCATCAAATTTTGAATAACGTAGTCCTCCAATCGAACGCGGGCATCTAGGAGCCTAAATTTGGAATCTGGAATTTGTTTTAGTTCCTATTTCATATCTTGTAAAATTTTACGAATTTTGATTTCCAAACGATAAATGGGAGCCCTGAACAGGAAAGAAAAAAGCATTTTTATCTCGAGCGCGCGAGACTGGGTATTGGGAATTCTAAAGATATGCTTTTTTTAAATATTTTGTGATATTGCTTCGGAATTTAATTTTATAGCTTTAGTGCGAAGAGCATGGTAATTAGTAAATAAAGGTAGCACACAAAACGTTAAAAAGACCCCTTTAGATGTAATATAAAATCCGATAGCTTTCAGATTTTTTTTCGCTCCTCAAACATAACAAACTGCTTGAGTAAAGTGTTACTGACAACATAAACAGTAGATTAATAAACGTATTATGTGTAAATTTGAAATATAAAATACAAGAAAATAGCACGCAGATGCATCTGAGAAACTAACTCCTGGTAGCAAATAGGTTGAATAGACTTTAAATTATTTTAATATTATTACTAGAACTTTATATCTTAATTATTATCATCTTGTAGTGTCATTAGGTTATTTTGAAGCGAAAGATGTGAAAAATGTGCAATAATGACCTGGTCGGCACTAACCTGGACCTTTCGAATACGCGTTGTTTGGGTTACAGTTACACATGTGCAGTGCTTTCGCGGGGACTGGAAACTGAATTTCTTGGATATGCTCCGAGTGTGCTACCATTACACCAGGAAGGCACGCTGGAAGGAGAAAATACGTTACAGCCTTCTAAGCGTCTTAAACAGACATGACGAAACCCTGTAGTAATTTAGTTGGAAGAAGAGTACTGAATGTCATCAAAAGATTTGCAATGAATTATATCAATTTGTTTGGAAACAAAATTATTCAAAACATCTATAACATTCATAATTTGAGATGACAAAGTCTAACGATAATTAGATGTTGGTAAAAAGTGACTGCATGATAATAATTAGTACTTAAAACTTTTATACTTTTAACATCCTTTGGAAGATTAGAACCCGTTTTAAAATCCTTTTGAAATGGCGTGATCACAATACACCGTATTTAAATATTCACTGTTCCTCAAGAGCAGGTAAAAGTAACTTTTAAAAAGCAAAAAATAATAAATTTTCATCCTTTTAACTTTAAAATACACAGCGAATTCAGTTTTTTTTGGGTCCATTGTGATTTCACTTGAGTCATTAGGATTTAAAATATCCAGTTTTGATGATGTATTTGCTTTTTTACTCCGTCCAATGTGTCAACTTTTAACTTCTTTTAAGGCTAAGCGTGAATGAAATTTAGCCGATTTTGAAGTTACTTCATTTCCTGTTTAACTTAATCACACCTGCAACTGTTGCATTTCTCATCAGCAGCCCTATGAATTCTTTTAGTCCGATCTGAAGAATGTTGTGAACTTGTTCCATGCTTATCTTTTCAGGCCACCAGAATGGCGATTATTGACTCCATTATTTCCTTCTCTCTCTCTTTGCGACCTACGTTGATTAATCAAGTCTGAGATTCGGGCGTTTAGTGATTTCGCTTTGCTTTGGTGGAACCAGAGAAGATGCATTCCAAGGCAAAACTATTTTAGGTCTTCGCTCTCGGAAAAAGAATAATTGGGTCCTCTTAATGGGCACAAGATAAGCAAGTTCAGAAGAATGAGATGCTTTGTACAGGGGCGTTTCTATCCTATTCGATTGTACTCCAGACAACAGGGAGATTTTTAAACTCTTAAATGTTTTTCTTTCACTGTAGGTTTTAAATCACATTTTAATGAAAAGTTGTGTATTACCTAAAATGTAAATAAATTCTGTAAATACATTTTTAGCGCATAGTATATTCTAAAAGTTGGTTTTTCCGTGGCAAATCCAGAATCCTCCTTTTTCGGGGTTCTTATGTCTTTTGCTGATGTTTCATCTGAGAATTAGAATTTTTTTCTGGGCATTAAATTATCTTAGTTTCTTTTAATTGCTGAAATATGAAAGTTTCCAATGAAGGAGAACATTTCTGAGCTACTGCAATTTGCAAATGTGTAAATGAAGTAGGATGGTTTGTCTCTGAAGTGTAATAAAAAGGGATCCATTTTCAGTAAGGTAAAAACTATTCCGTGCAGTTGTCTTAAGATTGCACCCCCACATACGATAGCGAAGATACTGATGTCATCTTGGATAAACAAAAAAAGGTTCTTGACAGTATACCCAGAAAAACAGTTGGTAAAGTTACTGATGCATTGTGTCTAAGAAGGGAAAAAATTATGAATTCGAGAAGAAATCATGCTCAAATTTGCTCATATAAATGAGTTTTTATTGTAAACGTATAACATTACATTTCAATTTCACTTAAACTAACGAAAGAATTTTATTAAACTGCCAAACGATTTTCATTCCGTTTCAACTTAGAATTCTAAAACGTAACTCATATCAACAAAGTATAAAAATAATTAAGTAGTAATTATTGCTTGAACTTGAAGATTGCAGATAAAGAAAACGACGAACTAAAGTTTCTTTGCTTGTGGTTTTACTACTGCAATAGTAGTGGAATGTTTAGAGGTTAAAATATTAAAGCCTATGAACATACAGTGTCTCACAAAAGTGATGGGACACCTGTGCTTTACAAAAGGAAACTGTAATAAAATAAATTAAAAAAAACATGTAAAACTTTTCTGTGGGTGTGTTTTATACTTAAATTTAGTAACAAATATTTCATAACATACATTTTCTCATAATAATAATAATTTACTAAAAATACAATTGTTTAGAACGGAGCAAAAAATGGCTCACATAGGTGATGGGACATCATTAGATACTACTACGTACTACAATAAAAATATTTTTGGGTTTTTTTATTTTTACTCAAAAGCAATTAGCAATAATTTATAAAATCGTCTGCAGTCTTTCTCTCCAGTTTGTTTTGGAATTTTTGTGTTTTTTTAGCTCTGTGCAGCCATGAATGCTAAACGAAAAGAAACTTTGCCTGAAATTCGAAAATTAGTTATTAATTTGCATATTGAACGTGAAAAATCTATTAGAGAAACTGCTGAAACAGTTAACATGAATCATTCGTCAGTTTTCAATATCATTAAAGGATATAAAAATAATCATATGATTCAGGATAAAAGAAGACCTGGCCGACCATAAAAGCTATCCAATGGAATAAAGCGAATTATTGTTAAAAAAATATTAAAAAAAGTCCAAGAATGAGTGCTCCTAAAGTTGATGCTGATTTACAAGCTTTATATGGAGTAATTGTTAATCCTGAGACTATCAGAAGAGTAATTCGATCTGCTGGATATCACGGTAAAGCAGCCAGGAAAAAAATCTTCGTAAGTGAAAAGAATAGAAAACTCAGACTGGCTTTCGCAAAATCCAACATAAATAAGAACTCTGATTACTGGAATGAAGTTATATTTGCTGATGAGAGTAAATTTAATATATTTGCTTCTGACGGTAGAATCTTGGTGTAGAGAAAACCCAGGAAAGAATTTCACAAACAGAACTTGGTGCCAACAGTAAAATATGGTGGAGGAGGAGTTATGATATGGGGGTGTATGTCATCCGCTGGAGCTGGTAATCTTGTTTTTATTGACAGTATAATGGATCAGTACAAGTATATTGACATTTTAAATAAAAATTAGAAATCTTCAGCACAAAAATTGACCCTTCATAACGATTTTAAATTCTACCAGGACAATGACCCCAAGCACACTGCTTTGAAAGTTAGACTCTGGCTGCTGTATAACTGTCCTGAAATAATAAAAACACCACCACAATCTCCAGACTTAAATCCCATAGAGAATATTTGGCAAGAATTGGAATCAAGAACACCATTTCTTCAAAACAACAATTAAAATCATTGCTTCAAGAAGAATGGGGTAAAATCACTCCAGAAATCATAAAAAAATTAGTCGAATCCATCCCAAGAAGATTAAATCACATTTTAAAAATAAAAGGAAATCTGACAAAATATTAAAACATTTTAAGAAGTAAAATTTTTGGATAAATATTTGATGGAAAATAAGTGTCCCATTACTTATGTGAGCCATTTTTTGCTCTGTTCTAAACAATTGTATTTTTATTAAATTACTATTTTAATATTTTGAGAAAATGTATGTTATATAATAATTGTTACTAAATTTAAGTATGAAACACACCCACAAAAAATTTTTACATGTTTTTTAATTTGTTTTACTACAGTTTCCTTTCGTAAAGCACAAGTGTCCCATCACTTTTGTGAGACACTGTAGTTTCTCTTGTTAAAAGTTTTACTTACTATTTACAAGTGTACAGTTAATCCCCCCCCCCACAAACACCAAAATTAACTATTTTGCAAGAAAAAACAACCTTTAAAATTAGCAGGATCACCGCGCGTCGCTCTAAGTTACCAGAACTCTTCCTCTAAACTCGTTCGTTATTTAAAATTACTTCAATTACATTCTTTTTAACGGAGTATATAAAATAGTAGAAATGCAAGAAAGATTCAGCTTTAAGAAATAATTTGTTAATTAAAATAAAATGTACCGTCATAAGAATACATAACGTAATTAGAACGGGAGACTTGTGAAACATTCAGTGGTGAGTAGCTAACATAGCCAACACTGATTAGAATGTAAACAATACTAACAGAAGTCCGCCTACGGCAGCGGCCATGATAAGTCATGACGTCATTAGAGTAACGTTTCATGAATTCATTTTCATTGCATGGGACGCACGGGGAAGGCTTACTGTAATTTATTCCAGCTTCCTTGTTTTAATCCACCAATTCGGCTGTTTGAAAAAATTGTGTTGCCACTGCCTCAAAAAGAATATTTATTATCTCCATTCATTAGTGTGTTGCCATTCAGTAACTCGTAAGATATTTAACTCTAAAATTTAATCTTTATTTAACTGAGTTGCCAACCAAGTGATTGAAAAATAATAAACGCAGTTCTTAAAAATATTTTTTCTACTTTATAATACGATTGATCTAATAAAAATACATTTAAATCATGAGATGCCTAACTAGAAATATTCAATATTTTTATAAAAGGATACTAGCCCATTAAAATCGTTCTATATATTTTTTTGTTTTCTTATGATAACTGTTTTAGGCGACTGGATACTCGAGAGGCTAGGTTTCAAAGAAACAATACAATAAATGTAAAATATGTATGATCAACTCTAATACTCTATCGGGAATCCTAAAGATATGCTGTTTTTGAATATTTTGTGATTTTTCTCGTGAAATTCATGTGGCGTAAAAGTGAAGATTGTGATGCTTAATAATAAGCAAAAGAGACCAAAAAATATTATTACAGTTGTGCTTTCAGGAGGAGATTGGTGACTTGCGATGCTTAGCGACAGCATAAAAAACCTTAACATGTCCTCTAGAGCGACGTTAAAATCTAAATCCTTTCAGGATTTCTTTCTTTCCACTTTCTTTTTCCCTCTTTTTCAGATAATATTGTAAAAAAAAAAACTTTTTAAAAACATTTCATGACATGAACTTAACTTATAAGGTACTTCTCCCGCTTTCTTAGCATGCTTTTGTGGTGTAGTGGTCAGCACACTCGGCGCGTATTCGAGAGATCAGTGGTTTGAGTCCTGGCGAGGGCATTGCTCATTTTTCATGCCTTCTGCTTCCAAATAACCTAATGTCTGTACAAGGTGTGGACTGTAATGCAGAAAATTTACTGCAGAAAGCATGCCTGCTTTGCTGCAGAGAGAGGTAAAAAAGGTTTGACAGCTTTATAACAAATATTTTCTTGATATATATGTGTATATGAAACATAAATTTAATAATAAGATATCTATTATCCTTATCTAATAAAATATTTATGATATTGATCTTTCAAGCTAAAAGTGAAATATAATAAATTAAATACTCGTGGAAGTAAATGAAACAGAATTTTCTATTCCAGAAAAGGTTATTAATATCTCAGTTACGAATAAAAACTTCTATGATTTCGACAATTTCATTTTCGTAGAAGATTTTAAAAACGATGACAGATATTTATATATATATATTTGCTGAAAACGGAATATTGCTTTGAACTTTATTGCAAGCCTACATTCATTTTAATTATATTTGCGAATAGCAGTTTTCTTCATAAATACATTTTCTATATTTAAACGGAGATAAGGGCGCAATTAAATATCAACAAAAACTTCTTCCTTGCAAGATCCATGACAGACTGCTATCATCTCAAGAATTAATTAAAATGATATCATATCTTTTCATAAATCGGAATTCAGTCAAAGGAACTCTGTGGCAATCACAAAAGGCTGCTTTGGTCTTCTGAATTCTTGCTACATCAAGATTCCTCTGAAAGACTTCAATTACGTATCGCTAATCGGAAAGAAGTATTAAATGCTGTCTTTCCCTGCCTACCTTTATCAAATAATTATAATAATTTCTATTAAAGATATCACCTTATCTATAGATTTTATCATGCTATGCAATTAATATAATAAATATAAGACAAAATATTATTTAAATTTAGTTAAACAAGGAGGTTAAAGTATAGTATTTTAAAGAGTAAGAATAATTAAGTAGAAGTAAAATAATAAATGTAAATTTGGGATCATATTTTAACCACATTGCGAATTTTTTTTTAAATTTTTAAACCAATTTAATAATGATTTTATTACAAGCATTTAGTTGAAATTATTAGTATTATAAAAAAATTAAGTATTTTTAATTTGTACATTTTCGTAACTGCATTTTATTTTGAATTTTTATTTGTGTTACATTTTTGTTATATTTTGAATTAAGAGTATTTAATATATTTCTTATTAAATTGCTTAAATATTCAAAATATTTGAACAATTTTTTAAAGAAAAATTCATTACGCGCATAACGAAAGATGCTTTTATTATTAACTTTTTTCATTTTAAAGCAGATGATTAGGCCAAAATTCTTTTATAATAGAAAAAGCCATAAAGTGTATAATGCAATATTTATAAGTTATTAAGATTGCAGTAAGTAGTAACGTTAACAGTGGTAATATTAAAGATATCCTTAAATAATTCGTATAAATATAGTTGTATACATTTTTTTTTTTTTTGCAGAACATGTTTTACTTCTCTCAATTTTTATTTCCATCCTTACTGAAATACACGGAAAATGCAGTTTGAATGTCACTGAAAATATTCTCTTAATGAAAATTTAAATTCAATTTTGATCATAAAATGTACATTATTTTTATTTATAAGAAAACTTAAAATGCATCCTGTATCACCATCATCACATTACATCACGTATATATGAATGGACAATTGTGTGTTACTATCAAGTCACGCGTGCCTTATCATCAACTGTATGCTACTATGAGTCTCATAATTTTTATGTGCACCATATTAATGTTTATTTTCTTCATGTGTCTGCATCATTTAATTGTCTGCATCGTTTATATGTGTACTATTTGTCATCAAGTATATGTTCTGCATATATGTGTGTACTGCATCGTACAGTGTGAACTATTAGCACCATTACGTGAAGTACTCTTGTCACTATGCTGTAACACGTATCTTTGTATGCTCACATGTGTGTACTATTACCTGTTATGTGAATTACTAACTTTATTGCATCATGTACTATTACCATTATATTGCATCCTGTACATCATTGCATCATGTACCTTAGTCCTTACTTTGCATCTTGTATATCTACGCGTTTTCTTGTGCGTACTATTATTATCATGGCTTCATGAACTACTGTCATCACATTGCTTCACGTATATATGCGTGCCTTATTGAGTGTCCTCTCAGTATCACACGCGCTGTTTAAAAAATTACGTGCTATTATGCGTCTCATAACATCATCAAGTGTTTAGTTTTTATGTGTCCACATTATTTAATTATCTGCATCGTGTTTATCTATGTGTGTTCGGTGTTTATTTAGTTACGTGTATTTTAGTGTATCTTAGTGTACCTTTTTGTGTTTTTAGTGTTTTATGTGTTTCTTCATGTTTTTCTTTATATGTTTCCATTTATGTTTTATGTTTATGTCTTGTTTTGTTCTACCTCTGTAACCATAACCTTCAGTTGTCTCACGTTCTTACAATGTACTTACATGTAGTCTAGCCCTTGTATGGCCATGTTAACTTTTAAGATTCTAATAAACTCCCGGGGCGGCCTCATGGGGCTCCAGGAGTTGTTGCCTCTACACAGTGGAGGACGCGGGGTATATGCCTGTTTACCTATGTTAGACACCAGGCGCCCCCGTCCTCCGTCACCTGTCACCTGCGCATGCGATCGCACATTATCTCTTTGAGCTTAGACTGTAGTGAAACTTTGAATTTAAGGCTTTGAATTGTTTCAAATTTCAGTCACACCTCTGTGACTGTTAAGGTGCCAGCCTCAACAGCGTATTAGGTAGATGTGGTTGTAAAATGCAATAACATCCAAAACCGTAATTTCATCCGAAACTAGAACAGGTATGACGATGCCTAATGCGAAGCTTACTATGTCTTTTATTGCTGTGCTGCCAGTTTAGAATACGTTAATCGCGGTGTTGTAAGCAGAATCAAGATTCGTCTGAAAACATAATATCGTGCCATTTGTTTATCTATGTCCATCTTTCAAAACACCATTGAACCCACTTAACTCGAGATGTAGAACCAATGATAATTTTGGCAATGGATACCTTGCAAAAGTTCCCTCATCCAGACAACGCTGAGCGGTACAGGTTGGGACAGATTGTTGAACAACATTCATGAATTCTTGTGCTAGGGTTCTTGATGGTTTTGTGAAATTCATTACTGTTATGCACACAACATGCTCTTCCGGTGCTGCAAAGTTAGGTGGTGAGATTCATGCAAGGCTTGTGCAATGACTTTCGGCTGTCTATTCGTATCTCCTGCATCCAGCGATTCCATATTAGTACCACTGGGGCTCGATTTCGTCTAATACTAGCGCAGATTGATTGAAAGGATAATCCGTTGTCTCTGCAAGTTACAATTCTTCTGCCATCAAAAGCTCTTCGGCTAAGCGGTTAAGATTGCTGGACACTAGAAATTAGACCTGGGTATGATTCTTGGTGAAAAACTTCGCTACATTGGGAGTTTCGTAGTTTTCACCATTTGTAAGTTTAATATGATTCAGTTTTCTTTCGAAAGCTCTGATTCTTATAGGTAAGTAGCCCCAATGTGCTTTGTCACAACCTAATAAATCGTATTCTTGTATCAGATTCAAAAGTTTGCCATTTATTTCGATGAGACATTCTGAAGCTTCGCAAGCAATGAGACAACAGGATGGCACAAAATCCAGTCTGTTTTTCTTCATTCTCATAATATTTACTGGAGTATATAATTTGCACATGTGCTACAACGCTAATCATTTGCATGTGCCATCGAGGCCTACGAATGGTGACGCATTCAACTGGAAGACTTTGAGTAAACAATGACACTGTTTCCTGAGTTTGACAGAAACACTCAGTATAAACATCACAAACACTCAGTGAAGTGTGCCTTCACTTATATATTCTATTAAAAGGGAAATACTCTTCAATTTAATGCTTAATATAAATTTGAATGTAATGCTTGTGGACATAATTACTGGACATAACACCTAATGTTCCTCCTAGGAAAGCAATAGCAACGCGTGTTTCTATGAACTCCATATTTTCGATAATACGTTCATAGTATAGTGTAGTTTAGATAGTGATAATTATTTCTTCAGAAAGACGAAGAGATTGCACGCATGTGTTTATTGGTTTTACGTCGACTGATCAAAAATTGAATTAATTATCAAAGATTAATAATTTTTCGAGCCACGAAGTCTCGTCTATGAAGATACGTGAAATGATCCGTCTTCAATGAAACTTTCCAGTAAGATCCTAACATGGCAGCCAGCAAAGACTAACTTTGAATCCAAGGAATATAAAGGTAAGCCATACGTCTTTCCACTTAATTATTTAATAATTTTATGAAAAAGTGGAAAATTTTGTTCTGAGGAGTCAAGACTTTACTTCATAGTACTAATTCCCGAGTCTCCATCAGATAAAGAATTTTATCAGCGGAAGCACCTCATAGAGAGGAATCCAACGAAGGCTTGCCATAATAACTTTGGCTGAAATCAAATTATGAGATAATTTTGAGAAATATTTAATAACTCAACTGAATATATCTTGTTACTATTAAGAACTTATTAGCATTTATCACTAGTGTAAATTTCTACAGTTTAGCTGACTGTTAATTTTCCAGCTTTGTAAAGCTTATATAGTTGCTTCAACTGTTCTGTCTCCTTCAGACCATATGATATCAATTTTTGAGAATACTTTTTCTACTGGTGCCAGTTTTCCTGGCCTGATTAAAATATATTTTTTTAGAGAAAAACTGAGCAACGGGATGATTTTTTTTTAAATGACTGAAAAGATGTATCGAGTTTTCTTCACAGTTTTCATTTTTACAAATTTTATAACTAACTGACTAGCAATTGCTTTTAATTACCAGTCCATCAAAACGTTGAGTCACATTTATTGTATCATTTACGAAAGTTTCGTTAATGTTTTCATCTGAAGCCTCAGTTTCAGATCATTTTAATTTACTATTAAACATCTGCCATCATTTTAAAAAAAAACATCTAGACAACATTAAAAGTACTTAGATCTTGATACAAAATATTTAGATTACCAAAAGTGAGTAAAACAGAGGGGATATTTTAATTACCAAACTGCCGTTTTAACCGAATATTCACTAGTTTTATTTCTTGTACATTCGACACTTTTAAAATTTTACCAAATAACCAGAACAAAATGACAAACTGGCCGAGATGCAATTACCGCACCATCAAACTGGAACAGCCTCGGTCATAGAAGGGTGTCTGATAAGCCTACGCATAGGAATATTAATTGTGCGAGAATTAGATGATGGAGATATATTAATTTTTAATGCATGTTTCATGCACTTATTGACTGCAACTAATTTCCTCCATTTTTCTGCATGCCGTAGTGGTGTAATGATAAGACACACGGCGCGTATTCGAGAGGTACAGGTTCGAGTCCAGCACTGAATATTTTTCACATCTTCTGTTTCAAAATACACTCTCATGTCCATAAATTAAGGATAATTCGGAGCCATGGGGAAATCGAACTCTAAAATAAATATATCACCTGTAAAATCATTACACACATGTTCAAGAATCATATGCAAATTTCAGGAAGTAACCAGATGACGCCGATGGTACGTCACAATGACGAGAGTGTAAGAGAGTGATATATAAGGAATACAGGCAAAGAAGTAAAATTGTTCGCAGGCGCTTTATAAGCATTTCAGTGCAATAACCGAATAGTTATGATACAAATGACGCATTTGGATGATTTTTTACATGGTAGAATTATCGGCCGCCTGGAATGTGGGCTTACCCAACTGGAAGTATCAGACGAACTTGGAATTGCCCAGAGTGTCATCTCCAGGCTTTGGCAACGATTCCAGGATAATGGTAATGTGAGTAGACGTTACAGCCCAGGTCGTCCCAGAGTTACAACGCCAAATAAGGACCGGGATTTGGCAGTTACTGCCAAAAGAAACAGGAGGAGCACAGCCTCAGATCTGTCTCGTCAGCTCTCTTCAACCACAGGTACAATTTCAAGGCAGACCGTGTACAGACGCTCAGGGCAGATTGGTCTATATGCTCGTAGACCTGTCAGATGCGTTCCACTTACTGAAACTCACTGTCGCCTGCGATTAGCCTGGAGTAGAGAGCATGCATTGTGAACACCGCAACAGTGGGCTTGTGTGATGTTTTCCGACGAGTCCAGGTTTAGCTTGAAGTCTGATTCTCGCCGAACTTTCATATGGAGAACTCCAGGTACCCGTTACCACCAAGAAAACATCATTGAACGACACCGTTACGGTGGTGCAGGAGTGCTCGTTTGGGGTGGAATTATTCTGGGTTCCAGAACTGACCTGCATGTTGAAATTGGAACCATGACAAGCCAAATCTATCGGGACGTCATTCTGGAACAACATGTACGTTTGTTTCGGGACGCCATGGGGGCACAATTTGTGTTTATGAATGACAACGACCGTCCTCACCGTGCAAACATCGTAAGCGAATGCCTTCAATCGGAGGATACCACCCGTATGGACTGACCAGCATTCTCACCGGATTTGAATCCAGTAAAGCACGTGTGGGACATACTTGTCCGACGAGTTACAGCTCGTCAACCTCCTCCTACATGTCTACCGGAACTTCGGAGAGCATTGCTTTTTGAGTGGTGTAATATCCCCCAAGATCAGATCGATAATTTGATACTCAGCATGCCTAGGCGTTGTACGGACTGTATTGCATCGTCTGGGAGACATACGATGTATTAACAATCATACCAACCATGTAATATTGGTTTTTTGTAAATAGTTTTTTTTTTGTAATTTGCTCTAGGGAGAAAAAATCGCTAATTTTTTTAATAATATCAAACATATAGCATCTTTTTTTGCTCTTTACCTTTTGTTTAATAAATAAGCTTTACAAATAAGTCAAATTTGTTTCGCTTATAACTCTTCCTTTGCCTGATTTTGCATTATCCTTAATTTATGGACATGAGTGTAACTTAATGTCTTTACAGTTGCGCTCGAATTAAAAAAGATTCTTCACCCCCAGAATTTGACGATCCGGTCCCCTAATCCCCGGTCACTCTTTAAAAGGAGGAGTATATAACGTACAAGAAGTAGGCGCAGCCTGACTCACCTAATCAAAAAAGTTGATCCTATGGTCATAACAGGTGAGAAGTATATAAGATATTTTCTCACTCCTTCCAGCACGTTTTCGTGGTGTAAAGGTAGCCCACTCAACCGCGCATCCTAGAAGTCCAGGGCCTAGTATTGACGTGGTCATTGCACACTTTTCTCATCTTTCGCTTCAAAATAACCTAATGACGCTACAAGTTGTGTATTCGAACCAAATCCCGGATGGAATTTCGTAAGTTACTCAAAACACATCTAGGTATAAACGACAGACGTATACTTCGGCCTGGGGTTGGAAACCAATGTACCTGACGAATTTTATCTTCAATTATTGTCTGCAGTATAATGTCTCACAGGATAATGAAATATCACTAACAAACGTTCTTTTGTGTTTTGGTGCTCTGTACAATAACTTTTATTTTCCTCGTGCAGACTCGGATAAGTCCCTTATTTTTAAGAACATACATTTTTGTCATTTTCTTTCCCGATTTAGTACTTTCATTAGTAATTTTGTTTCACTGCGCAGAATAATTGAAACCTTGGACAAGTATGTTGTGATTATTCATTGTTAAAATTAAGTATTCAAAATTTTAAATCTTATATTGAAATAGTGACTGCTTTACCTCTCTGTAACGGAACGCCAAATGACTTTGAGAAACTGGATCTGTACAAAGTTTAAAATCAGTCAAAATTAAAATTTGCTTTGGAATTTATTTCAAGTTAAATGAATTTTAAGAAATAATCTGAATTTCTAGAAGTATTATTTCTCTCTTTATAGCAAGACGCTGTGCAACTAAAATGCATGTATAAAACACTTGTTCCAAATGAAGAGAGATAACCATTTTGTTTTGCCTCTTGAAATGCATAGAGCACTTTTATACCACTTTAAGGAACAATACAACGTTATCTCAAGTAAGAACCGAACTAAAATTCAATTTCGCATAAAGTAACAATCTGCCATATGATTTTTGAATTTTTTAAATATGTTTTTGTGTATTTGTTGTGAATTTATTTGAAATAACAGTATCAGCTTAAGGACAAATTATCCTTTCAGTGCGAGTACAATTTTAAAACATGGTTAGCCATAACCGATGTTGAACTAGAAACAGATTTTGTTGAAAGTATGTATAGTCAATACATTGTCACTGTAATAGTTAGGATACATTATTCTAATAAATTAAAAGAAGGAAGATTAACGCATCACAACCAGCAAAAAACATAAAGAGATAACTATGGAACAGGCAGTTGTACTTTTTAAAATCTAGTATCTACTTTTTTCCCTCGATGTTGTGAAATAAAGCGAAAATCGCTGCTCCTGATTTATACACTTTCTGCTGCAGAAAATATTTTTTCTTCTGAAATACGAGTATGTTTCACTATTTATTTTCATGAAAGAAACTTTATACCGTTTAAAATTTGAAAAAACATTCTATTATTTGAAACATTTAATAAAGAAAGATAAATAAAACAAACAGCTTTCGGGAAAGCATCATTATATAAATTATTTTAAGGTATATAAAAATTTATTTTCCTTGAATTCGGAATATCGTTTTGAGAAAATTTTAATGATGATATTTCCTTCTAGGTAAATGCTGCTTAACATCTCCCACAATTTTCTTTGCATAAAAGAAGTTAAAGTGCTTTTTTGAAGGCATTTTATTTACTTTCATAAAGTTTTATAGCAGAGCAACTTTATCAGGAGATTTAAAATAATTAGTATTCTATGGTTAAATTGAAAAAAAAAAGTAATTAATAGACTCTTTTATTGTATCTGTGCTAGTATTTTGTTAACATTAAAAATCATACTTTAATGGCAATTTTTCTTTGAAGTCTTCTTCTATCAAATCTAATATCTTCACCAGCAGATAACAGAAGTTTTAAAATTTTCTTTATATAATACTAGATATTATTGTAGAAAATATATTGCTTTAGGTTTTGGAAAGAAGAGAATTGTTATTCTCTCCTTCTCCCATTTTTAAAATTTCTTATTGTAATTGAAAATAAGATAAGATTAGTGAAACTAAAAGCTTTTAGTTATTAGAATTCTCTAACATTTTAATACTTTCATTATTTTATTTGCGTAATAAAATTTAATTTTCCTCATTTGATGAGAGGTTTGTGTAATCCGTTCTAAACAGTGAAGACATATTACATTAAACTCGACAATAAAAACCTCTTTAGTACAAATTACAAACGACGACTGAAAAGTGGTTACAATATACTACACGTCTATTGCGCAAGTAGAAGAACTATAGTGTGCCTTTTGTCGTCACCCGTTTGCAGAATTATTTCTATCTTCCTATTCGATCATGTTCAGGCAGGGCCAACGCTAGGGATTCTGGAGCCAGCTTACGATTTCAAAGCCCGCGCCCTTCAATTTTCACTTCCCCCTATTACAAGAGATTTTTAGAAAAAGAATATTATGGAATAAAATTACGCTGGAATAAAATTCGAAATGGAATAAAATTCGATTAAATTAAATTAATCGAATATCTTGCGGAGAATTTTGTGAAATTTTTTACCATTAAATGTATTCAGCCAATTTTCATTTGCGAGTCGTGCAAAATTTACCACTTTTTAATTTAATTTAATTATATTTTTGACTATGTGAGGCATAGTCATCTGAATTAATGCAATATTAGTGCAACATTGTCTGTTTACAAATGTGTTTATCAGTGCCTCTTTGATGTCCCGGTATGTAAAGAATATTTTTGAAATTGAAAATACAAAGAAATTTTTAGTTATTATTCACTAAAATTACATAGGATGTGAAACTGAAACTTTGCTATTTTATGAAGGACTTTGGAGGGGTATCTGAGTTATAAGGAATTATTTTTATCATTTTAATATACATTTCTTGCAGTTTTAAAACTTCAAAATAGGTCAATTTTTCTCCTCTGAAAATTATTCCGAGAGGAGAATCAATAATTTCATAATAATAATAATAATAATAATTTCCCTTGAAAATTATTATTATAATTATTTATTCAGAAAATCAAGCACAAAACCTTAAAAATGCAATTATCATAAATCTGCCTTGTAATTTAAAATAAAACAGAAACGTAAGACTACAAATATCTTTATTACAACTTTTTGTCATTTATTTACATCTCTCACAAGGAACAAATCTATAAAGAGTACGTTAATTTACTGTATTATACACACATTTATTCATTCACTGTACAACTTTAACATGTTATAATTGAAACACTGTACATCACTTCACGCTGATTTGCGATTTTATAGTGGCAAAAGTTTTCAGAACAAAATTATTTCAAGTAGATAGAAAAGAAAATTATTAATAACTGCACTTGTAAGTTTTTTTATTTAATAATAAAGTCTGCAATGAATGAAACATAAACGGAAATTAAAAATTATAACATCTATTATTTTCTATTGTTATCCGTTAAGTTTCAGAAAATACAAGTGGTTAAATTGAATGTCGAGATAATTTTGAGAAAAGATACTTAGCAACTTAAAACTGCAGTAGGAAATTTACGTATTAAAATTGCCTATTTATAAATATTGTAAAAACAAAGGGCAAGGAAAATACATTATTAGTAAATAAAGCATAAAAGTGCTTAGTATAGGTACTGAGCATATTGACTTAATTCGCAGTAGTATAGAAATTGAGGTTTATTAACAAAAAACGTTCTTAAAATTTTTCTCATCAGAGAGTTGTGAATTGTATGAGATAGTAAATAGAACAGGATGGCAAATTTCTAATGCATGAATTTTACGAAAATAAAATGTGTCAAAGAGTATTAAACATATACGTTTCCTTGACAAGTGCAAATTACGTCTGTTTATTTAAAATGCCTTTTGTTTCAAAGTTGCTAAATATCGAAGAGATCTTCCCAGCTTAAGGATATTTCTGATAAAATTTCTCTATGTGGCTTTAATTTACGTAAATTTCACGGCAAACAATATCATATTTTCAAAACTTATCCGTCTTATTTTGAGCTAATGCAACTAATATTTATCAATGTCCCTTTCCTGATTATTTCACCTTCATAAAATATACACGTTGCACAAAGAAAGGGGGGGGCAGTTTTATATTTCTCGTTCTGCTGGACCGATTGACAAAATTTAATTACTTTTCTCATATCTCGAAAGCTCGACTTAGGATGCAAATTACATTTATATACAGTATTGTTCTAACATAGGTATTTTGACAGAAAATCGGACTTTTTCTGAAAAAACATACCAGGGTTTTTTTCATATATCGATTCTACGACTCAAATTATGCCAAAGTGCAAAGTTTTGTAAAAATAGCCCGAGTAGTTTTTAAAAAATTAGCTCTCAAAATTTTAGCTCCTCCATGTTAATTGAATTTGGTATATATTTACTAATATCTCCTTTTTTCAGAAGTCAAACAACAAAAATCAGCGTTATATTTACAAAATTTTCACAGGACTAGTTTCGATGGTTTTACCGAACCACCATCTTCAGCTGCAAACCGCAAATGATTACGGTTCTGAATTAGTATTTATTCGGCGTGTTATTGTGTCTTAATTATCTCCTTTTTTATTAAACTTATTTGATTCTTCCATTAACATTTCGAAATTTATGTTCATTTTATGATATACTTTTAAAATTTGTGTTTCAAAATAATTTTTATCAATTTTTTGAAACATAAATTGAATTATAATCTGTAAAATTTTCCGTCATCTTAAAGAAGATGCATTTTTAAGCATGCCTGCAAAAAAAAATTGAGGTTTTTATTCAAATTTCCTAAGATACACGGGAAGTTATATACTGAAATTTGGCATGTTTGTTATAAACGACAATAACGCCAAATGGGGTTTACGCACTATGTTAAAATTATTTGAAAGTATGAACGATGACGAAGGCTTTCGCGAAATCATAAAAATATTTAAGATACTTTCAGGACATAAAGCTTGGGAAATGCTGTTCTATAACAAAGCAGTTCTCTAAATTAAGGATCTGGAGAAATTCAATAATCTTCTTGATGGAATTTTTAACAATTTTTTAAAATTCAAATATTAGCTGTGAGAGAATAATTCTTAAATTTTTAACATTTACCAACAATAAAAATTTATTTTAATTACTCTTCCAGAAATACGTATCAATAAGTTAAAAACAAAGAGTCCAGTTTCTGTTGACAGTCTGTATTTAGCAAGACAAAATATTCCGTACCTTTTATAAAGGAATACGCTAACAATTTGTTATTCAGTTTTTATTTAATACATTCACGCATTAAAAGACATAGAATAACCTGCTGCAAATTTTATTATTGCTTTGCTTTTTATGAATTATACATCCTCAGTTTAAAGCGAGCAATAAAAGTCTTGAAATGTAACAAACATTACGACATAGCAGTGCTGGATAAAGTTAGTTTGATAAGAAGATAATAGATTCTAATATAACAAAATGTAGAACTAAATTTTTCATTGTATATAATTATGTTTAATAGAATGCACTGCTACTTAGCAATGTACAAAATTCAATCACGGAAAAAAGCCTTAGTAGCATTTGGTATGAAACTGAGAGCATGGATGTTTTCGAATGTAGTTTGCGACACTCATTTTTCTATCTTAATCTAAACGAATCGCTACGAAAAGGATCCGGAAATCAGTGTAATGTTTAAGCAGCAATGAATTCAGAAATAAGCCTTTAATCCTCTTTCTGACCATAAATCAGGGGTCTGATTCATTTCGGTATAGACATTTTCTATCAGTATTTGGAATACAGAAGGAGGTAAGCTTTTCTTTGCTGAGGCATTTATTTATTTATTTTTTGCTTGTCTAAACCACAGAAATAACACAATAATTTAGTGTTACTAGAATTTAATTTTATTTAAAATAATGCATAAATTGAGAGGCAAATTTCGTCTCCATTTCTAAGATATTTAGCTTTATTTTGATAAATAGAAGATATATTGCCAAAATAAAGCCGCAAAATAATTATTAACTTCATGTCTCCAAACGACATTCTATAGATTTTCATTGCCACGTTCTAGTTCCAAGTTATATTATTATTACTCTGAAATCAAAGCCAAATGGCAATATTTAATGATTAACATAGAGTTTGAAAAGAAATATTATTTCATTCAGTCTACAGTTAAAATTGGACAACTGAAGAATTTTCTTCCTATGTTGTTAATGTTAAGACTGTTAAACTTCCAATATTTTAAAATTTTCTCTAACATTACATTGAAATTAGGGCTACGAATAACCTGAAAATTTCTTCTAAGAAAGAGTAACCTATCTCTTACCGGAACTCAAAACATTAGAAATAAACAGTATAGACGAGATTGGCCGAAGCTTTTCCTCTTCCGACAAACCACGAACAGTGGCAAAGAGCATTATTATTACTATTTTTCCATGTTCTGCCGTAAGGCAGTGCACGGAGGGAAGAGGCCTTCGTGGAGGACTTTCTAAGGGAAACTGGCTCTATATTGACACGTTACACATGAGAAAACGCTCTTGCAGTCAGCCCGTTCGCAGGATTCGAACCTCGGCCCCGAGCTACCAGTGTTCAGGACAGAAAATTAAATGTACGTGCTACTCAAGCAGACACACGAGTGTTAAGAAATTAAGAGTCTCGCTTCTTTTAGACTGCTATGTGTATAGTTCATACATAATTTTCATATATGTGATGGAAACAAAATTTCATGTGACACGTTTTACTGCGTTACGTTTCCTTGTGGTAATCTGAAGTCGAACGTGTAATGTCTCATGCATGTCATAATTTATGATTTTGAACTAAAATCATTTGACTAAAAATTGGAATAGAAGGCTTTGTGAAAATAATTTACACATTTATGCTGGGATGAATAAATCTGGGTTATACTAAACCAAGCGAGTGTTATCTGCTAAGAAGGACAGACTTCGTAGAAGACTTGATAATAGTCAATAGCTCGTATTTACTTTGCACACGAGAAAAAACATGAAAATTCCTGAGCAGCTCATTTGGTGGAATTTGAGGTGGATCGAACTACCAGGTTTCAGCGGTTTTACCATTGAGTCACTAGTGGTTATGGATAATGATGGATATAGGAAATTTATGAAAAGCGGTTAAACATATAACGTTGCTATGGTAATTCTTTAACAATAAATGGCACATTTACAAGCTATATATTGGTAGCTCTGTCCGAGGTTCGAATCTCGCAAACGGGCTGGCTGCATGGGTGTTTTCGTGATTTTCCCCATGTGTAACGTGTATACGAGCCAATTTCCCTTTAAACGTCCTCCACGAAAGCATCCCTCCTCTTATGCAGATAGCCCTCGAGGCTTTGCTGTAATTAAATAACCTAACCTAACCTAACAAGCCATATATTTTCTATATCAAAGTAAAATGTATCACGTCCAAAATGTCATGGGCCACCAGCGGCCGAGCTGTAAAGTCGCTGAACACTGGTAGTTCTGCCCGAGGTTCAAATCCTGCTAACGGGCTGGAAGCGGGTTTTTGTCACATGTGCAATGCGAATACAAGCCAGTTTTCTCTCTCATAACAGTTATAACGCAGAGAACCCTCCCGTGTTTGTTATAATCAGTTATCAGTTAACACTTTACATTAATGAAGATATACGGTTAGAGGCATAACACGCAAGCTGTGTGTTTTGTGTCACTAACATTGTCTCTGTTTCATATCAAGTGCAGGTAATTTATCTCATCCTGGCTCATTTAACATAAATGGACTCACCCGAAACTTAAATGGAATCACCCGAAACAACTAAATAGTGATGCCGTAACTAAATTATTTCGACTTAAGTGAATATAAATAAGCCCCGGATTAAAATATTCAACATGACTTAATAATGATAATAATGATTCACACTATTATTCAGCTGTTTTGATACAGTATGACGACTCTGATATGAACATAATGCTGTAAAAATAAAATTATACCATTTGCATTCCTTTTCTTAGTTACATAGATTTTAAATGTATAATAACACAAAAATACAATTGTGGGACGTAAATTTACACTCTTACGCGTTGCTTCTCTTTTTTTATATATAAAATAAAATGTAGATAAGCCAAAGATAATTTTATAACGGCATGATTAAGAGTTATCAAAAGATAATTTCAGCGTCTAAAAATTATTAGTATTTTGCTTTTGATGTAAAATAATAAAATTTCAAGAGAAAAATCAGCCATTTTCGCTTTTTTTGTAATTCTTTAGTTGCAGAAATGTGCTGCAGGTTAACGCACTAGGTTTACCTTCTTCCTAATTCAAGCTGCAGAGGAGTTTTGGTATTTTTCGGGTTATATTAAATGCTAAATTTGGGGTCTGACGTCTGAACAATTAATTTTTCTGAATCAAAATACCGGTATGAATAAAAGTCGTTTTCTTAAAATGGTGTACCTCATAACAAACAGAGAATATAACGCACAGCATTTCACGAGAATAATTAAAAATACGAGAAAAATTAACTTTAATGCCAAAATCTAATTTCTTGAACCTTGTCTTAATTAAACGGTTCGAGATAGAGAGATAAAGAGCAATTTCTTTTACACACACTTTTAAGAAAAGGTAAATTTTTGAACTGCAGAAAATAGACAGTTTGATAAAGACGTTTATGAACTGCAAAATTTCTGTGATAAGATTTAATTAAAGTTGAGACAAGCAAAGTATTTATTATATTTACAGAACTATGAAATCTTATGGATTTGAAAAAATGCTAGATGAGGTTACTTAGAAGACAAAATAAAGTATTCTATATAAAATGTTTTCCTTAAATTTCGTACTTAAATATTACTTTTAAGCGAATAAAAGGTAATTTAGGAAAAATAAGGCTTGTTAAAATAACTGTAGCATTATCAATTAAAAATAGGAAACCAAATAGATTAGACGGAATCAAATTTGAAATATTGCTTGCCTACTTTCAAATATGTCCAAATCTCATCTAAGCATTTCCCCCTCCTTTCTAAGATTACCCAATAAAGAAATAATCTTTCTCCTCTCAGTCTCAAAAGAAACATACATACTAAGATGAAACATAATAAGGAATCTAGAATCTCATAGACATGACATAAAAAAATCAGGAAAAATCATTTCAAGTAATGTACTTCATTTGTTTAATTCAGAAATGCTCATATCGTTTCTTCGTACATTTAATGCTTTATTTTTTTAAACAAATTATTACACGAAGCTATTTATTTTTCGCATACATTAACTCCTGCAGCAGATAATAACTTGTGAATGCAATTGACTTGCTGCCGTAATCTTAGATTTTGCAATATTTTTAATTTAAATGGAATGTATGATTTAGCAAATAATTTTGATACACCAATGCAACACGTTCTTCCAAGGTCACTGTATACTAGCTTACTTTAAGTATTTATTCAGTTATCCATTTCATTAAGAATAAATACTTGAACTGTAGACCTCAAGTTTCTGAGAAACTGTTTTAACACCAAAAAATATTTCAGATTATGTTCAAGAAAATGCTTCCATCGAATTTTGGTATACCCTTCAAATCCTTCAATAACTCTATTTCTCAAACAAAATGATTGACAAATTAGTAACACTAATAAAGTATACATCATATGTAATCAGTAATACTGAATTATAAAAATCACAAGGAGTAGAAAAAGGAGTGATATTACAGTAGTTTGATATTTAAATAAAGAAACTGAATGTTCCTAATTAAAACTACAAAAATCGAAATGATTAGAAGAGAATGTAAAATTATTGTTTCTAATGTAAAAATATCTTATTTGCTACTGTGATTGTCCTTTAAATGATAAAAAATAAAAAAAAGGGTGAAATTTTAATATACTTTAAATACCGTTTCGTACTTTAAAATTACTTATATTAATATATTTCATATAACACCAACCTTAAATTATAATAAAGAAAGCAAACAAGTTTAAAGATAATGCTTTAGATATTATTAGAATTTAAAATCTGTTATAATTAGCATTTTATTTAAAAATTTATATTATCTTCCTTTGAGGTGCCCAAGTAATTAACCAGGGGGCAGTATTGCTGTTATTTAGTTGAGCTAGTTTTCTGGCTCGGTGGAAGCATTACCTCAGATCAGTTTGACATTTAAGAATACTTAATACCTTTTTAAAATTACAATTTGCATAAGTATTTATTTACTTAAATTAGTTTTTAATTGATTTGCAAGTTATATTGCTGTCAAAGTGGGTATGAAACAAAAAATTCTGGATACAGAAGACGAGCTGCGAATTTCTTAGATTTTATTCTTAGAGTCAAAGTCAGTATTCATACCAATTTGAAAAAAGAGTATTTCCATATTAATATTATTTTACAATTAAAATTGATAATTACGATATTTTACGATGATTGAATTTTACGATGATGATATTTTGCGATATTATTATATATTATGATGATTGAATTTTACGATGATGATATTTTACGATATTATGATATATTACGATGATATTTTACGTTACATTAAATTTTACATAAGTACTCTCTCTGTATAATTAAATAAATAATATCCTTTTTTAACTAAACACAAAAGTAATTGTTTATATTGAAATTTAAGGAGACGCGAAGGATTTAACACATCTTTCAATTTAACATTTCGTCTTAAAAACTGATAAATTTCACAGATCAATAATAATAAGACTTTAAAGCGACACGTTTCAAAATAATTGTTTTGATTAGTTAATGAAAATGATAGAATTACTTAAAGGTAAAACACATTCCCGGGTTTTCGTAGACATATATCGGTTTCATACAATAATGTGTTTCAATTATTTTATTTGCTCAATTTCTGAAATTAAGTTTCAGCGTGTAAAACATTTCTGAAAAGTATTTAATACAGTAGAATTTTAATAAATGTAAATACAAAGGAAAACTATATTATGATAATTGCAAAGAGGATACTTGGGTTTTAAACCATACAATTAAAAATTATACGACTGTCAAGTTTGCAGCAACGGAAGTGAAAGTTTCAAGGGCAAATTAAAAATTAAATGTTTGCCCTTTTTTTATGTTGTTTGTTAACTAATAATTTTTAGCGTTATGATTTATGCTCACATTCACCATGATAACTCTATAAGTTCCTTATAGAATCACTTGAAATTTGCACGCAGAGTTTGTATATTATTATGTATTAAAAATTAGCTTTACAGAATATAAATGATATAATTTTTCCTTCAGACAGTGTATGGATTTATAAAAAGTCTTTTTTTTTGTGTACTTATATTACCCATACATAACTACTGAATCACTATTTTTCAATTATTCTACTTCACTATATGCTAAAGGTATACGTAAAATAAAGTCAAAAATATTTTTTTATCGTCATTATTTTCTTGTCACTGATGGTTGCTGATTTTTGTTAATTTCGACGTAAAATTTTCTGATTTCCGCATAAATTTCACAAAATAATAAAATTTTATCACTTTCGTAGTGATTATATTTAAGTGTGGGTGCAATCGAATAAAAAAAATCTCTTAAATTCAGAAATATAAGAAACATTTTGAAAAAAAAAAAAAAAAAAAAGGCTCTTCGAACGAGGTCGTTTACCTATTTCCTTAATTGAAAGAAGAGCAATAGATTTATCCGTAATTTCTTATATCTATTGTATATACAGCTTATCCTTCTAAAAGCCGGTAATCATGTACCATAAGAGAAATTTTATTTCTACCATGTTCCCTTAATTTTAAATATCCAGTGGTTGCCAAATTTACTGTGGTTTATATCTCTTATTTCTCTTTTATCTTATTTTATCTTATAAAACTTTAATGAAACTCTATGACAAAATTTCGCAAATTATATGTTTAAAAAACTGTTAATAAATATATCTTTTTTCTAATACTATATCTTACCGAATTGACTTTATCACCTTCGAAATAAAAAGTGACTGTAAAAATATTTTACACATTTTCTTCAGGAACGTTTATAAAATAAAATAACACGAATTTTTTAAGGCAAATTTTTCAGTCTTAATTTTTCAATTTATTAAAATTTGAAAGTTCTTAATTTTTATATTGATTTTTGAAAATTTAATCTTAATTTTAGAGTTTACCAATCTCTGAAGCTTCTCAGGAATAAAGGTTTTGCCTGTACACTTGATATAGATACCTGGGTACCTCAACGGCATGCTTGCAGTTTTTAGAAGGGTTATATGTGTGTGTATTTAATTATGGCAAAGCACACTAGGGCTATCTGCCTAAGGGGAGGGATGCCTTTCGTGGAGGACTTTCTAAGGGAAACTGGCTCTTATACCCGTTACACATGGGGAAAACCACGAAAACGCCCATGCAGCCAGCCCGTTCGCGGGATTCGAACCTCGGACCGAACTACCAGTGTTCAGCGTCTTTACCGCTCGGCTGCTGGTGGGCCAGAAGGGTTATATGAGCTATTATGACAAACACAAGGAATTTGGGAAATTTAAAAGCGTTTGAGAAATATTTGGTTACATTTATCCCGTTGCAAAATAATTATGATTTCTTATCCCCAAAACACTTGCTCTCTTAAGATTCTCAAATTATAGAACAGAAACCTGATAACATACTTCATTTTGAAAATAATAGCGAAGTTTACATAGAATTTGTTATGAAATAGTCTTTTTTTTAAAGTCTATTTCCAAGATGCATGAGTGCTTACTTAGACAAACAAAGTTTTCTGAAAGGTATGATTTGTTTTTAACTTTAGTATACAAAAATAAACATTGCGAGCAATGTTTATTTTTGTATACATACAGGCTGAATTTTAAGCTTAAGAATTTGAAAGGTAATAGCGGTATTAATTTAGATAAATCTTCTAGATGGTCCTCTTTCATGCTTTTTCTAAATTATTCCTTTTTATTGGAGGGCTTTTAAATGGAAGATTGTTAAACCAATACAAAATATGATACGTGATAAGAATTGGGTTTTGGAAATTTACGAATTTATAATTACAAAGTTCATTGAAATAATTCGTTTAACTAGAAACTTCTTAACTATATCGCCTAAAATTCCATGTCATTTATCACAATAAAAAGATGTTATGATTACAGAACGGCCAAACAAATAAACAGCATAGAATATTAAAATATTTTAGTATTAAGTCTCGTAATCGATTGTATAATAAATTTTCAGAAAGTAAGCATGAAACATCTGATGTTGTTGCGATGACTGATGAACTAGCTAACCAGTGTCAAATAAAAAACGATATGATTTTAAGTGTTAAACATTTTTTTTTTTCAGACATGTGAAACTGATTAACAAAGGATTCAATTCGAGATGGTTTACGAGAGTCAGACTATTTTGCTTGCATTATAATATAATTCCATAGGGTGAGCGCAGAATACAACCCCGATTTCCAGAGGGTGTAACTTTAATATTGAAAATATCCTACCCAACGTTTTCCCATAGATGCATAAGCTCACACGATTTTGATGTCACTGATTTGAATAACAGAGTATTCAATGTGCCACACTTGTTATGAGGAAAGCATTGATGCGGCAATCGAGCTTCAACCACTCGTTGTAAAGCGAGTCCAGTATAATGGAGTAGATGGGAGCGTTGAAGATAAGTGGGTGTTGCGGGCATTGAAGGTACATATACTTTAACCTTCACAAACCCTCAAAGAAAAGAAAAGATGTTTTAAACAGTATGCCCTAGTGACTTTGGCGACTACTTACAAACAGCTTGCTCATTGAGTCCAGCACGGCCTGTTAGTCGTTTTGGCAGACTCGTCTTTAAAATCATGAGTACAGCATGATGCCAGTATGCATATTTGGAACTCGTTTTTTAAGACTGTAACACGTATTAGCATTTTGGTTTTGTAAGGTGAAAGCCTTTTTGATGTCACGGCCATCTAGCAGTAAGAATTATACCCAACGATTCTCTAAAAGAAACAAACGTTTTTGAATTAATTTAACCAGAGAAGGCCTCGAAATAGCCCAAAAATATAGGCACTGTTTAATAATACGAATTATATTAATTGAATCTCTGCAATGCTTATACAATTTTAAACTGTCAGTACTGGTATTTAGTGTTTCTTTGTTTGGACTACCCATATTGTCATTCAAAAAACACAGCTATGCAACTGACAGTTAGATTCCATACTTTCCAAAATTACGTTAAGTGACTTTTTTTTGTACTGGGAAATATATGCGGCAATTTTTCCCAGTTGTTGCAAAAGACTTTTTTGAATAGTCGTTACTAATAGATAAGTATCCAGATTTATATTACAAGCACATTTTCTTACTGTTTTATATACGGGTAGAAAATTTTATATGACGTCAGTGTTTTCCCTATGAGCTTTATTTTAGATGGTACAAACACTGGTAACCGTATTTTTATGAATCATATTTTCTATGCATTTTTGAAGCCTTTATAGGCAAAGCATACTGGATCGAGGAGGCATTTAATGTCATAAGTTGTTTAAGTGAAAATCAAACAATATTTATATGATGTTCTTGGAGTGATACAAAACTACTTCAACTATCAGCAAGCGTAAAACATTGCAACATTGCAAGTACAAGGCCTGAGTTACTTAAGAAGGAAAAGGACATGTGCCCTGGGTATCCCCTTTCAAGGTTGCCCTAAAATCCTGTATTGTATATGATATATGTACAGTTTTATGTATTTCATTCAGTTATAAGTTTTAAAAATATAAAATTAGAATCAGAAGCAAAATTTTAAACCTTTTATTTTATGTTTCCATGTTTTTCTTTAAAACTCAGAGACCTTCAGCCTTTGTTTCCTTCATTCGTCGACTGCTAATTCCATAATATTTAAACTAGAGATGGCAAGTTCCACTGCAAAAAAACCGACATATAAATTATTTCTTCCTCAGCAAAAGAAACGGAATTTTTTTGCAGTGAATTTTATTCGCATTCCAGTTTATTAAAATGATAAAAAAATTAATTACATTATGGTTCTGCGTAATTTCGTTTATTATAGTTTGCAATTAAATAAATTAATAAGACTTTAAATTCTGTTTCTTCCAGCGTCCTTCTGGAAAAATATAATTCTGATTTAAGATATATACGTTTTATACAACACCCAACAAATTAAAAACGTGTAATAAGCATAAAACGAGTGAAATATAATTTGTTTCTTAAATAACTTTAAAAATGAAAATATTTTGAATTACCGGGGTATTTCACGAAATGCATTGTACAGTTCGCATCAATGATACATACTGCATCGAATAAACGTAGAAAGACTGCCTCTATAAGAACGTTTTCTCTGGATCTCCATTTCTGTAAATCAGCAACTAAAGGATCTGATTCTTCAAATCTTAATGTTAGAAAAAAATAAAGAGAAATGCCTAACAATTTGCGAAAATTTTAAACGTTACAAGAGCAAGTGCATTAAAATCAGAGCAAGAGACTGGAAATGTTTTAAAAATTTGCTTACAAAACAAAAGGTACATTCGACAAAATATTTTCACTTTACAGATAAAACGCGTATATATTTCCAAAACGCTTAAATTATATAAAACAAATAGTAAAAATTTGAAAACCTCAGAATTTATGTAAGGAAACGCAACAGTATATAGTTTTTTGTTACACAGATAACTTCAGAATAATGCTTTTGTATGCAAATTACGCTTATTAATTAATGCAAAAAATTTACAAAATTACACAGAAATTTTGATAATGGGAGAAAAATTAAGTTTATTCAGCTCAGGAAATTTGTATACGTTTATCGCTGAAAAGTTTTGGTTTTCAGCGAACTGTAATATACAGTAAAATGTCCAGTTTGACGCCAGATAAAAACTACCCATTGAAATTCTGTTCAAAAATACATTTTCTACAAAAGATCATGATTTTTAAATAAATGATATAAAAAGCACAGAAATAGTAAACTAATTTAGACCATGTATTAAAAGGTTTCGTTGAATAAAATGTCTAGAAAGCTTACAGGAATTAAATAAGTCATTATTTAGTTTTAACAGTAACCTGATTTAAATTGTTCCAAGTGCAACTATTTTTATTCATAAACTCTACACGCATTATAGTAACTTCTTAGAATTTAAATAAATAACAAAGCATGATCATTATTATTAAATGATGAGTAGAAAAAACATAATATAAACTTTCAAAGTACTACTGTAACACACATCGAAAGAATACTTTTGAAGTAAATTTTTACATCAGCCCAGATCATAATATGCAATGCAGTCTTCACTTTTTTTTGTTAAGAAAAAAACCATTTTCAATGATGGTATGAATTTAATTAAATACAGTTAAAGAGGAGCGCGACATATAGTTAGACAAAGAATTAGTTTCCGCAAGTAACGGTTTGTCATTAAATATATCTCTTATGTACAACACTTTAAATTTATGGCGTACAATAACCTGTAACAACACTGCATTGTAAAAGTCTCAGTCTAATGTCTCGTTCAACCACAGGAATTGCACCTTGTCAGATGCACAGATAAATACATGAGATGGTATGATTGTCTTTAGAAGTTGGCAATTCGGTTATGTAGTCACCTCGTACAAGGCAAAGAATAGGAACAGAAGTATCCATGTGAATTGGTTTCCAGGTTGTCCGCTCGTTTCTGAAACAAAAAATAACATTTTAGAAAATATTTGGAAAAAAAAAAAAAAAAAAAAAAAAAAAAAAAAACTATAAAAATCTGAAAGCTTTCAGATTTTACATCACGCCAAAAGGAACGTTTTGTTAACCGTTTTGTGTTACCTTTATTTATTAAATATCATGCTCTTCATGCTTTTATACAAAGTGATAGACTTTTTTAATTCCTGTTCTTATTAAAGTGTATACGAGCCCACCAGCTCGTATACACTTTAATAAGAATTAATAGTATGCATGTTTGTTATTGTGATAAGGTAGATGTGTGAAAGAATGGGAACAAATATACTTGTTATTTTAAATGCCATAAGGATGAGGAAATGCGGAAGTAAAGTAGAATGCCAATGTAAAAGTTTAAACAGTTTTTATCATAGGATAATACAACTGGCAACCTGGTGTTTAAATGTATTGCCGAATTCATTTAAAATATTGCCTTTCTTGTCAACGTTACTTTATTTAACCCGCGGGAAGGCGCGGGGGGTGTATCATACCCCAACCCTACATAAAAGTGGAATATTCCTAACTTGTGAAACTGAAATTCTGTGCTGCTTTCAGTAGCTGAGTTTCTAGTTGTGGTTGACTTTCAGAACCGCTTTTTCTTTGCCTGTGTGTTTCAGAAAAAGATTTATAGGTATTTTGTTGGAACTGGGGTATGACACACCCCATGCGCCTGTCCGTGTAAGTGTTTTTCTGACTGAATATTTAGTTCAGAAATTTATTTCTAGAGTGTAACAATAAATATTTCTACTCGCAAGTGATTTTAAAGTACTTGACATTAAATTCTTAAAAATTTCTAACTGCATTATGGTAAAGAAAGGGTCCCTATGAACTGGAGATGCAACGCATGTGAGATTTATTAGAAATATTTGAAAGCCATGAAGATTGCATTTCGGAAACTGAAGATGAAACTAAGAATATTTTCTACAATGTTTTGGTTTCGAAAAAGATAAAACATTAATTCCTGATGTTCCTAAAAAAGGAAAAACTGTTCTTATGCTTTCAACATTACATAACGATCATACTATAGATGATACTATTGGGAAAAATAAAACGTCAGGAATTATAAGTTTTAATAATATGACTAAAGGAGCAGTGGATATGGGGGATGAAATGTCAGCCAATTATTCAATTGCCAGAATAACAAGAAGGTTGCCAATGGTAATTTTCTTTCCTGCACTGAATGTTGCTGTAATAAGTGCTTGATTTATATTACATTCAACTGCTAATCCACCAACAAGAAACAGAAGTCTGTTTTTGAAGGACTTAGCATTACAATTAATGAATAAAAGTATCGAACAAAGATCAGAGATTAATACTTTTCTAAGAAATTGACGTGCTGCATGCAAAACAAAAGCAGAAGTTTTGATGAAGAATTAAGACGAATACATGAAATTCGAAACAATTAAGTATGAAAGATGTGTTAAATTTTTTGCCCTCGCGCCAAGGACAGAAGAACGTGAATGCAATGTTTAAAATGTGAAAACATTTTGTGCCAAGAACACATGAATGTATTTCGTTCAAAGTGTGAAGAAATAAAATAAGCATGGTGTATTAGAGATGCAATGAAACTTAGAGGCATGATGTTTATTATTTTCATTTATCTTAGTTTTAACTCTAAGATTATTTTGGGGGCCCACCAGCGGCCGAGCGGTAAAGTCGCTGAACACTGGTAGTTCGGTCCGAGGTTCGAATCTCGCGAACGGGCTGGCTGCATGGGCGTTTTCGTGGTTTTCCCCATGTGTAACGTGTATACGAGCCAGTTTCCCTTAGAAAGTCCTTCACGAAGACATCCCTCCCCTTAGGCAGATAGCCCTAGTGTGCTTTGCCGTATTCTCAATACACCAACACCTATTAAAGTGTATAACTTTAAATTGATTTTAAGTCTAAACATGACAGCTTTAGACAATGCAAAAATCTAACAGTTTTACTTCAAATTAATAACTGAAAGCTTCTCATATTAAACTTACATGTAATTCTTTGGGTATAGCAAAATCCAAAATCTAATCAATAATAAAAGTTAACGCAAAGTCTCATTTACAGAATCAACAAACAAACTTTTTATGTAGTAAACTGAATTTCGAAAAATTTCAGGATTTAAAAATCCGGAATTAAAATATGAATTATAATCAAGTGAATACTTAAGCTATTAATCAAGTGAATACTTAAGCTTATTAATGTTATGACTTGAAACTTCAACTTCATTTCTTTCCTAAAATAAGTTAAAGTCCAGGAGTTTTTTCTCTTACTTTTTAGAAGAATAAACTACAAATTATAAAATACGAAAAATTCCAAATAAAACACTGCTCAAATTAACCAAATGGTTTTTAAACAAAAGAAACTTAAATTTTGTAGAACATATTCTAGCCTTTTCTCATAAAGAAGTTTTAGCTACGAACTTTACAAATAATTTAATCATTACAAGCAATATTTAACTTGTCTCTAAACATTGGACTTGGTTATTTTGTTACGCGTATATGTTAATTAAGAAGGCATGTAAATTTCTATTTTTATTATATGTCATAAAACTTAAAAAGAAGACAACCATGAAATTATTGTACTGACTCCAATTAAACGATGATTTTTTTTATTAAAATGCACTTTTGAAAATGGTAATTATAGAATACTGTAACACAAAACTTAACGTATATATTAAAGTAATTTTAAATATACCTTTAAAAGTTTCTGCGTAAGATAAATATTTAATAGTTTTACTTAAGGTTTTGCTTTTATCAGTGTTTTATTTTTCTCATAAATACTTTCGCCATAGTGATATAATGATGATAAACTGTACTTTACCTATATGAAAGACGTTTTTTTTCCTTGTGTGGATAGCTTCAGAAACGGCATGATCATTTTATACTGTATGAGGTCTGTTTTACTAAGGTCAGTATGGCATATGTCATACCAAATCTATTAAAATGAACATAGATTTAAAAAATTACGATTTAATAGATTTTCTTTGCTAGAATTTATTCCATCTTTCCTGTAATAAACCTATTCTAATACATCTGTTAAATTTTAAACAGATACAGTTTTCAAAAATACTTTTGACGCTGTCTTCTTCGGATTCAAATGAGAAACGAAGCAGCGCATTTATATGCGAAAAAAACCGTGATTTGAATGCTGAAACGTCAAGAAGAGAATTCTGTTCTTAACGCTTTGTAGATTTTTCGAGACGAGTGGCAACTAGAAATCCAGTCAACCGAACTCGACAAAAATTTCCGCACTCAGGAATGGCAACATTACTCTAAACCGTGATTTGCTCGTATGTACGCAAGAACGCGCACACAATTTAGAATCTTCAGGATAAATACTTGCTCGTAGAATGATAAAAATATAAATAAAAAGAAATCTTTGCCCAGAATTCGCACATGCGAAAATAAATAAGACAGAGCGAAGGAAAGAGAAATTCCATTAACCATTTGGCCACAGAAGAAAGAACTTTCGGACAAATTGCTTTGTAGAACAATGTCTGGAAGTGTTTTTAAAGGTTTAAATGAGATATCATGACGAAATTACCTTCATCTATTTCTTTTCTAAGCTGCAGCGAATCTTTACCCTTCTTGTTTCCTTTAGTGTCCTCAACGGTATTGATATGTTCTTTCGTTCTGTAAGCGCCATCTAGAAAAAGAAAAGAGGCGTTTCTTAAAAGCATTGTTGATGGGATTGAGAAACCGTTCTTACTTATTTAAGAACTTACTTAATCAGATATATAATAGGAATGTTGCTTCACTATTTAGATCAAGAAATGCGTCTTGTTTTCATTAAGAAAATAAGCGATTATATCATGCAATAATTCCATGTGGACATGTCATGAGAAAATTTCAAAGATTATATTAGAAAACGCAAGTAAAATGCATCTTAATGGTATCACGAGAGTTTCATAGATAACTGAATTCGTGAAATAATTTATTTCGTGCATTTTGTGAAATATACAGTGTTACTCGCATTTAAACAAGACTACATATTATTTACATACATGTAAAATGTACGGGAACTTTCAAATTATCATAATAATGTTAAATGTTTCATAAATAATTTATTTCATTTCATATGAATAAATAATTTTTACATTTGTGAAATGCATCTTTAAGTCTCCGATCTATTATATTAAAACAAACAAAAGCTTATATATAATTTACGATTAATTCAGCCTATGTAAATTCATAACAATGTTTTATGAGTGTGTATGCATTTTTAGAATAATATAAGCAGACTTACGTTTTAGAGATTATTTTAAATAGAACTCAGCATTTCTTTATTACAGCGTGCTTCACTTTTTATGTACACTACCTTCGAATAAGTAAATTTAAAATTGAGAAATAAGTCTTTCTCATAGCAATTATTTTTGGAAACATTTGCATATTAAAATTACAAATTTAATCATGTTATCTACAGATCTCCCATGAGAAATTGTTTATCTAATAACATAAAATATATGCTATTTAATATATGCTATTTGGAGGGGGAAAAAGAACATAACAACTGTCGAGTTTTTTATCTTTAATAAATTAAAAGCAGAGGAACCTAGGTAAGAATACTAAAAGGAAAATAGTATTTCAATTCAGGTACTGCATTTATTATATCTTGAGCATCCACTAGATTTTCAAATATTTTATTCAAAAATCAGAAACAAATTCCTTTCAGCGATATATAAATGTCTTTGTTTTCTGCTCATTAAAGATACTCTACTTTCTTGTTTAAGGTTTTCAGAACTTTATACTAAAGGAGCACATGAGGTGAAATATGTAATTAATTAACAATATTAACAATATTTATAACAATATTAACAATATTTATAACAATAATAACAATTAACAATATTTCATTCTATGTGTAGCCACTTCACTGATTTCAGTGAATGGATCCTCACTTTTGTTTCTAAAAATCTACTTGCTTGGTTCATTGTTACAGACTGCTTGGATAATGTTAAAGAATGATAAAGAAGCATGTATTATTAATTTCAAGATCTTTAAAATTAAGCCTAAAAGCTTTAGTTTAATATTTACGTACGCATGTTCACATATAAACATAAAAAGAAAATCAGGAATAATGAAAAAGTATTTTTAATGATTTTTTGCTTTACATTTTAATGCTACTGCAGCACTTAGAGGAAATAAAACTGTTTTTCAAAAGTTAAGCACGAGAGGTAAATTCCGAGCTTCGAAATCCATGTTTCAGTGTCAATCGGGAAAACTCCTGTGGATGTAAATGGGAATATCTTATGATGAGAACAATTAGATTTATTTTCTGCACCTGTGCAATTTAAGCATTGGTAGGAGACGATACCTTTCCGAAACTTCTGAGAAATTAAACTGTTAATAAAAAATATTGTCATTCGTTTTATGTTATTATGGGTTTTGGGTTTAGATGTGACTCAAAGAAGACGGTACGAAGAATCTTAATTTTGGCAAACTGTCAGTTGGCTTCAAGAAAGGCAGTCGCTATTGGAGGCGTCGCTATTTTCTTTGGTGTTGGCCAATGTTTATTTTCTCGCATTTGGAAACAATTTCAAACAAGGTGAGCCGTTCGGAGATTTATTTACACTCGTTCAATGAATTACTGCATCGTAGGATGATAAATATTTGGTTTTACTAATTAAGCGCAACCGATTAGTTTCCCTGTCAACTTTAAGAGCAATGGTTACTACTACAGTTAAAGGGTAATTATCTAAGACTAACGTCTACGAGAAAGACTACATATGAAAGCGCCTGGGTAGTACAAAGTTATGTTGCTTTAAGAGTCAAGTTTAGAGGAGCATGGGTGAAATGGAGTAGTCAACATGCTAACTGGAAAACAACTGGATGGTCTAAAGTATTGTTTATGGATGAGTTTAAGAATTGTATTAGATTCCTTCAATAAGAGTGTAAAATCCGAAGAGAAGGAGCACGAAATAAGCCTATTTATACCATTGAGCATGATGTTATCAGTGCCGGCAATTATATGGTGCAAGCTGGATTTTATTTGAGCGTTCTTACCGTCCTCCATCTTTTGACCCCATTTTGACCTCAGTTTTGTTTGCTATAGTAGTCAATCCGGCATTTATTTTTATGGGCTAATAATGTATATTATCTTGAAAGTGAGAGAATTGCTTTCATGAAGCGCCTACCAAATTCGCCTGACTTCGAAAATCTTTGGGATCATTTTGACGTACTGTCTAAGCTTTGTATCTCTCCAGTTACTTTAAGAAAACTGGAAAGAGGAATGGCGTTTATTGGCATCAAGTGCGATTTACCATTTAATTGGAGATATGGAATATCATTGTGGAGCTTTTATGACGGTATACCGTAGAAATGATCGCATCCTTTATTGATTCCAGAACTTTCAACTTTTGGTTTGTTTGCATAGGAAGCTATTTATTTTTAAAATACAAAATGTCATACACAATAAAAATGACTACAAATAGATCTAAATGTCTTTTGCTCGCTATAATGTTATATTCATATATTTTATCGTTCTACGGGTTCGTGGATTTAACGTAATTACCGATAATACATGAAGAAGAATAAAAACCCCATTTATCCTCCAGTATTACACAGAACAGTTCTAAACAAACGTTTACAGTCGTCGAAAAACTACGATAAACACGTTGAAACAATAAGCAACACAGCCTCGAGGCTACAACGGTGAAGACAGTTTCACGCCAGAACACTAAAGTACAGCTCCCGACTCGGTTCGGTCGCTCTCAAGCTAATCCTGAAAAGGAACTCTTCTATTGCGCGTAAAAGCATGGTATATATAACTTTTGATCTGCCTTTGAGAACATTCTTGGGAAAAACGGTAAGAATCCGTTCTAAAATGTTCTCGCTCCGTCTACGCCATATCTTCAATTTTGTAGTTAAATATCGCCAAATGGGCGATTTCGCTCCCAAACTGGCAACCCTGACTTTTCCTGCGTCTTTATGTTAACCCAATTTACTGGGAAGCTATCTTACCGCAACTCGGTATTTCGTAACAATATGTAATCGCATCGTCAAACTTCATGGGGAATTTTGAGTGAATCCAAGCTAGCATTTACAATTATGTCGAGTTTATTGCCCCGTGCACTTATGGAAAATAGTATATTGTTGCGTGGGTATGGGTTCGTTATGAAATGAATGCACAAGTCCGATGAAAAATGAACAAAAATTTATTATTATCACAACAAAAATGCTTAAATTTTCTCAAATTATCATGCAGTATTACAATATCTCACTGTAGTTATCTTTTAACTACTCAAATGTCCAATAGAACGTAATTCAAAACAGCTAAAGAAAGCTAATCCGTGAATTCGCTACAATCCACAAGAGCAGTTTTCTAAACAACAACAAACTAAGCAACTACTACAAACTGAGATGTTTTCCTCCTTTTATAAGATTTTAAAATCACGCGCTAGAATTTTCTAGTACTTTCTCGAAATCAAAAAGAGATATTTATTTATTTAATGCACGCGCTCTTGTACTTTCAATTTTCCGGCTTAGCTTTCTTTTAATATTCGTCACGCGCTGCACTGCGCGAGAAATAAAACCATTTAATTTATAATTGAACTAACATTAGCTTTTTAAATACCAAATTCGTAACAATATAAACTTTTAGTATATTGATATATGTGTAAAAAGTTTATATTTTTCACATTCATCCTTGACTTCTAATTTTACTGTATTGATTTATTCTTAGTAAACAAAAAGTTTGTATACCTATATTTTATTCTTATGTATGTTTTTTATAATATCAGTCAGATTCCCTTATTCTTGTCAAGCCTATACTGGTTTTCAGTTTCATGTTTTCCTGTTTTGTTTTCTATATCCTTGTGGTGCATGGTCATCCCCCTCTCTTCATCTCAGACCTCCTCCTACCCGTCTGACTGTTACGTCATGTGCCCATACGGCAGAATTATCAATGAGCCGGCAACATCACACATATTAGCGATAGCCCGGCAATACATGTATTGATTGATTGATTGATATTATATTGCCTTATAAAGTATTTTCTCCCTCCTTTCTGCATGCCTTCGTAGTGCAATGGTTGTTCTTATCTTCCGGTTAAAGTTTTCATGCCTTTAGGAAATCTTCAAGCAGTATTTGTAGAATTATCAACAATTTAAAAGCTGAAGTGCGGTAAAGCATAATTTTAAATAACATGGCGGACATGTTTGTTTACATTCGAAACAGCAGAATAATAGATTTGTTGCCAATCTAGAGAGACTAAGCTTCGCAACAACAAAGATAACGCCTTCATTTACTATTGCGAATAAAATTATGCTTAATTCCTTTCTGGAATTTTTTCGAGGAAATAAGTGTTTAAGATTTACTTCGTAATTTTTAATATACATATTTTGAGTTTTTACGTATTTTTGCCTTGTCGCGAAGTGAGAACTGAATTAATTGAATGAGAAATACTCAATCGTCTGTGAAAAACTGTTTCTTTTTTGTTTGCCTAGTTTCTTTTAAACATCGTTCTAAATTTATTATAGTATTTGAATAAAACATGTGGCAAAAATTAAATAATTTTTCAAATGATATAAATTTTGTACATTCTGAGTTATAATATGAGCGAAATATAACGCTGTTAAGTGAACCTAGCGAAAGAGTGTCGCTATGGTAAACAAATATAGTGAATTTTAAAGAGTGCATTTATTATATTGCATTTTACTCGCTATCGACGAAGTAGATTTAATTCATTCCAATAAGTTTAAATGAAATGCAAAAAAATATGCGTATAATTTAATATTCCGTACAAGGAATTCATGTGTTGTACACATCAGAGTTTTTTATTTTTTGAGCTTCAAAGTTAAAATAAATTAATATTAATGAAAAGGGATATAAATCTATAAAAACATTGATGGAAAAAATAAACCTACCAAAATTTGATAAAATCCAAAATTTCATTCCTATATCTTAAAATTACTTGAGTTGAATCTAACATGGTCGTTCTACTAAAGCTCTGCTGAGAAAATAAATTACGATATAAGAGAAAACATTAAAATTCAACCAAAGCTGGTTAATTAAACAAATCATGTAGTTCAAAAATAAAATTCTGGTTTAATTAGACTGAGAATATGTAACAGGAAATTAAGTAAGAAAATGGATTATTATTGGCTTGTTCCTTATGAATATAAAATGCAAAGATGACCTTCATCGCAACACTCGGATTAGACGGGCAAATATGGGCGGTGATATTGTCATAAAGTGCATTCTTTATTCTCCTGCATTTGACACTTTGAGACATTAGGGGCGTCCGAAAGCACAGGTTTGAAAGGGATTGAACTGTTTTCAGTATTTAGGCTTTACGAAAGCACTGTCAGTACTGGTGTCTAATTATAAGTTTATAATGTCGTTATGTGTTTTACCATTAAAATATGTAATTCAGATACTAGCTAAAAGGAAAGGGAGTATTTTAGGAAATAATTATTCAAAAGCAGAATATTCCAATGAATTTAAATTTCCTAAAGCGATGCAGACCGCAAAAGAAATAATAAGAAGGGCGAAAGGTCGACTGATTGTCAAAGTATTACGTAAAAGCATAAGTTTGGATGTTGAAGTCAGTCCCAGTTTGCTTATAGTTATTAAATGAATTCTATAAAAATATTAAACAAACTCAATTATTTTATATGCATTAAGTTCAGCAAATTTAATTATTGATCTTCTCGACTGTCACTTTGATGAATTTAGAACAAAAGACCTAACCTCTTAGGAAAGCGTTAGAAGTAAAATAAAGTTTTTGTGATTTGCGTTAAAAGTACGCTAACATATTAAACGCAAAATATAAATTATGCATGCTCGGCTACTCGTTTTTGCGTTATGAGAGATATATACGTACGGACAGTTCTATATCTCCCGTTCTACTGGGCCGACTGATGAAATTCAAATTGCTTTTTCCATGTATTGAAAGCGCGACTTAGTTATATATTAGATTTATATATAGCATTGTTCTCCCATAGGAATTCTGACGCAAAATCGGACTTTTTCTGAAATGTCATGCCAATGTTTTTCCATTTTTCGATTCTACGACTCAAATTATGCCTAAATATTAAATTTTGTAAAATTTGGTGCGAAATTTAAGGAGAAATTCAAACAGTTATCCTGGCGTATTTTTTTTTCAGTTTGCGCCAAGAATAATTCACTTGGCGAACTTCTTAATTTATGGCAACCTATTTTCCTTTCCCTTTTTACATTGCGCACGACAGAAAAAAGGTCACATCGTGCACGACAGGAAAACATTGTGGTTTTTCTGTCTATAGAAAAACATTAGTCATATTGTGCACGACAGAAAAAAAGATGCTTTCAAATAATTTTAACGAAGTGCGTAAGCCACATTTGATGTTTTATCTCTTTCAACAAATAAAAAGTTATTTAAAAAATACAAATTTTAAAAATAAATCATAAAAAAATGGGCGAATTTTATTTGGAATGAACTTAATTTCAAAATGTGAAAGGAAGAATCAAATAAGTTTAATAAAAAAAGAGTTAATAAATATATATACCAAAATTCAATTAACATTGAGGAGAGAAAATTTTGAGAACTAATTTCTTAGAAACAACTCGTACGATTTAATTGGCATAACTTGAGTCGTAGAATCGAAATATGAAATAAAATCGGCATGTCATTTCAGAAAAAGGTCCGATTTTGCGTGAAAATACCTACATTAGAACTATGATATATATAAATCTAATACATATCCTAAGTCCCGCTTTCGAGACATGAAAAAAGCAATTTTAATTTCGTCAATCGGACAAGTAGAACGGCAAATATAGAACTGGCTCCCTTTTTTTTTTGCCCAGTGTACCAATGACAAGAAAAAAAAATCTCTACTGAATCTATTTTACAATTCGTTTTGGGAGAAAGAGTCTTTATTCTGTCCGTACGCAAAGATGTTACGAAAAAAAAAATTCAGATGGATTGGACAGGGATCAAAATGGACATTTTCTTTCAAATATGGTACCCGAAATTTTTAGCTATTACAATACTTCCTTTGCTACGCGCAAGGAAGGAAAAAAGGGTCATAGATCGAAATGATCGTATAGATTTTGCGCAGCATTACTATGTGAATATATAAAATAGTATCGCAAATTAGCATCGCATCTAACAGCAGGTGTTAAGTTTGCCATATTATGAATCATTGAAACAAATAAAATTCGAAATCCTACAATTTAGATAAATTTAACTGCAGTACTGTTATATTCTCATAAGGGTAGGACTGGCAATATGCAGAGGAGTAGACATACGGTTTGATATTGAAAAAGATTCAGAAACAAAAAGTTTAGATAAGCGTGTATTTCTTTTTGTAACGCAAAACGCACATACATTCTATATCAAACCTTTGTTCCCGCCCAAAAAACGGAAACCACCTAAGCTATTCCTTTACCTGGCCTTAAAGTATTTCAGTGTTTAGCAAACTGCTTTTACCATAAAATGCGACTGTAAGTTTAGATATCTTCATTTAGGAGAAAATTATACTTATAAGTGGGTACACCACCCTTTGATTTTGAATCTGATCGTATTGAATCGCGAATTGAAAACCGACACCGATTTAGGGACACATCTTTTTTCATCTGAATCCTTTACACAGAATTACGCTTTTCCCTGACTTTCAGAAAGGTTTTGGAAGTATGACGTGGATTTTTTACATCCTCTTTAGCACTGCTGGTGTGAATTTTTTCAACGCCTTACCTGAAGACAATCTCCTCCCACATACCTCCCTTTTAAATGTTGAGAATGCCCAGAAATAGCACGATACTAAGTTGAGGTTTTATGCAGGGTATTGTAGTGTTGAGAAATTGCCTTTAGTTAGTACTGCCAAAATCTTAACAGCAATATAGAGTCGTCTCTGGCCTGGAGCAAAACTTACATTTCTTGAAAAATCTGATCTTTTCATTTTTATGGCTCCACGCAAAGAGTTTTCGTGAGATTTACGCTGTTCGCTGTCTGTCCACAGATGTGTAGTGTTGACACCTAGGTGCAGGGAATAACCTGCCAGTGCTGTTTGGATCATCCTCGTATAACGCTTTCAGATGCCCTAGTTGAAATAATGGAGCATAACTAAATGTTTTGTCACCGTATTTATTCTGCAACATTTCAAGGTCTTTCGTCACGGTTACTCTTATTTGAAGATGAGCACACTTTAACAGAACTGTACCAGAATTTTAGAGATATCTTCCTCACATGCCACAATAAAGCTGAAACTAGATACTCCCAGGTCGCTATGACATAATGAATTGGGAATCTCCAACTGCAGGTTAAAATACGTCCATTGAAATTTAATAAAACCCAATATAAGGCTGTATCGGGAAAGAGAAACAGAAGCAGTTTCAAAACATTTCAATCAACCTTTGTAAGTTAATAATATTGATAACCTGCAAATCATTTCTTTCGTGTTTCTTTAATTAGTAATAAAAATTACCGCTCAGAAATAAATATTAGTTCAGTTTTATATGTAATATATAGTATAGTTATATAATATATAGTATAGTATAGTATAGTTTTTAAATACATTATCAGTTACCCATATTGATGGTGCATTTCATTATAATAAGCGCAGTTTTAAGACAAATAATATTAATTGTTGGATTGGTTTTCCAGAAAATAATTAAAAAAAACTGTTTACTCTGTGTTATTTAAGTTCTACACGATAATGCATAAAACGCATTACTTAATCCTTTTAATGAATAAACTGAAATAAAGTTTACCAAGAAAAAAATTACTTATTAGGTCAAGACACAGATAGATAAAGAGTATTTATTATAAACCTAACAAGAATATGCATAAGCTTACTTGAAGAAATAAATTATTTAGAAATCGAAGATTGGAAACAGCCCCAAAGCATCCGTCTAACTCTAGTTCTCCATTATTCTAAACTTTATGATATCAGTTTTAAATTTTGCTAAGTACTTAAATAGCATTTACATTTAAAAGAATCATTTTTTAGAAAAGAATATTGACTTCTTTTCGTTGAGACGTTTAGGAATCATGGCGGAGCAGACATTTAATTGCAGAGGAATATCTATTCTATCAACTAAAAATGTATTAACATAAATTTAAATGCGAATTACTTTAAAACTTTAGAAAATTAAAGAAAAATCTTTGAAGTTAATATAAAAATTATCATTATTATATTGAATACATTATAAAAATGTTTATAATAAAAATTGCATTTAAGAATTTCTAGGAAGAAAGCTTGCTCATTTTTACTTCCTTGTACGAAGTAAAAAGGAAGTATTGTAATCGCGAAAAGTTTCAGGCAGCATATTTCAACGAAAATATCCATTTTGGCAGCTATCGAATGCAATTTAACGATGTTTTTGCGTGATATCTGTATGTAAGGACAGAATAAAAGACTATTTTCTTCCAAAAAAATTATAAAACTGCTTTAAAATGAATTCTGAAGAGAGTTTTTCGTGGCGTCTGTACGAACGTATGTACGTACGTACGTACGTATCTCGCATATATCAAAAACGAGTAGCCTCAGAACGTTGAAATTTTGTAGGACTACTATAACATGCAGATGTGCACCTCGTATTTTGGTAGCAATCGGTAAATATTTGGTAGCAATTTTGGTAGCCAAACCTATATAAAAATATTTATATATATATATCCACTCCGTTACCCGGTTCAGTGTCCTCAGTTTCTTTACTCTTATATGTTTGTAAATTGTACATTTTTTGTTTTAAAAATGATTGAATTATGTTGTTCTTATCTTCTGGTTAAGGTTTTTATGCCTTATGAAATATTTTTAGAATTATCAACAGTTTTAAAGTTGTTTAAGTGCAGCCAAGTGTAATAATTTTTTTTGATGGCGACCATTGCTTGTTTACATTTGAAACAGCAGAGTAGTGGATTTGTTGCCAATATAGAGAAACGCAGCTTCGCAACAACAAAAATAATGCCTGCATTTATTATTGCGAATTAAATGATGCTTAATCCTTTCTGGAATTTTTTCGAGGAAATAAGTGTTTTAAGATTTACTTCGTAATTTTTAATACGGATATTTTGAGTTTTTATGTATTTTTGCCTTGTCGAGAAGTGAGAGCTGAATTAATTGAATGAGAAATACTCAATCGTCTGTGAAAAACTGTTTCTTTTTTGTTTTGTTTGCTTAATTTCTTTTATACATCGGTCTAGCTTTATTATAGTATTTGAATAGAACATGTGTCAACGATTAGATGGTTCTCTAAATGATATAAATTTTGTGCATTCTGAGTTGTAATATGAACGAAATATAATACTGTTAAGTGAACCTAGCGCCAGAGGCGCTATTGTGAACAAATCGAGTGAATTTTAAAGAATGCATTTATTCTATTGTCGTTTATGCGCTGTCGGCGAAATAGATTTAATTCAATTCAATAAGTTTAAACGAAATGCAAGAAAAAGGCGTATAATTTAATATTCCGTACAAGGATGTCATGTGGTGTACACATCAGATTTTTTATAATAGACAGCTTGCTCATTTTCTTAAGAATACTGAAAATCCATAAATGTTATTTGTATAAAAATTAATAATTAACGTGTTTTTTAGCGTTTGATCGATAATTGTTTCTAAATGCAATATATATATATATTTCAATATTAAATTAATTAGCATTCTAAAATATGTCATTTAGATGTAGTAGCACTTACAACGAATACGAAGTATTAGCATTAGAAGTATTTCAAACTGTAAAGTGTTAAGCTATTTCACTATGTCCTTGAATTAATTTGATGCTTCCAAACAAACCTTTTTCAGCAGCATCTTTTATGAGTTATCAATTCACGTACAGTTAAATACTGACACAAGCTGAGAGTTAACCTACTTGCCTGATTTAAACTCTTTTAAATAAATTTGTAACTAACAAACCTAGCACAGAAATATTTCTACAACTATCGGCATTACTGAAAACTAAATGCAACAGTTAGAAATGATTTATATATGAAATGCAACAGTTAGAAATGATTTATATATGAAATGCAACAGTTAGAAATGATTTATATATGAAATGCAACAGTTAGAAATGATTTATATATGAAATGCAACAGTTAGATATGATTTATATATGAAATGCAACAGTTAGAAATGATTTATATATGAAATGCAACAGTTAGAAATGATTTATATATGAAATGCAACAGTTAGAAATGATTTATATATGAAATGCAACAGTTAGAAATGATTTATATATGAAATGCAACAGTTAGAAATAATTTATATATGAAATGCAACAGTTAGAAATAATTTATATATGAAATGTAACAGAACGCCAAATAATACTTTTCAATTCATTTTGCTTGATCAAAAAGAAAATCTTGCCGGAGTAAGGTTTCTTTCTCGAGAATCAGGGGATTTTTACATTTCTATTGTTTTACTATTTCTAGGAAATACAAATTTTCTCTATTTTCTGGGAATATAAAGCCTAATTTTTTTAGTTTAATAAAATACTTTCTGAAGGAGAGAAAATAAGTTATCACTACCTGAGTAGTGAAAACCGAAAAGAATTTGTGAGTGATTTTATTGGTCATCGAACAACTGACATGACAAAAGAAATAGAAATGATTTTAAATACACGAAATTTCATTTCCTGTTAAATAATTTTACTAATATTCTTCGGAATTTGTGGCATGTTTTAAAAAGGTGCGACTAAAAATCAGGATATTAGATTTCTTTTCTTCACACCAGTTATCAAGGTCGTCGTGAAGGTTAAACTCATAGTAAGTGAACAATTGATCTCAACTACACACATTTTATGTGTTAAATACGCTTATGGATTTCTGCTCTTCATTACAGGTTTTTGGATTAAAAGCGAAAAGGAAAGAAATGAAATTTTAGAATCATAAAAGTATAAAAATTGATGCTTTAAAAATTTTTACCATAATATACAAAAATATTTTGTTACACTACAAATATATAAATAAAAAAAGTTTGTAAAGAAATTTAATATCTTGTTTTCGCAAACAATTTTATTTTAAGACACAATAACACGCCGAATAAATACTAATTCAGAAGTCAAACAACAAAAATCAGCGTTATATTTACAAAATTGTAAATATAACGCTGATTTTTGTTGTTTGACTTCTGAATTTTATTTTAATCATAAAGGCTCAGTGTAGAATTGTATCATTCCCCTTGTAAATATATCCTATATTTTTATTCGTCTAGAGATTTATCACCGTTGAGAAAATATTGGAATCCGAATTAAAAACTGCAAAATTACAAAATTCTAACCTGGACGAATAAACCTTTCTATCTGAGCAAATGTAAAGAAAATAAAAATAAAACTGTTTATTTTTCTGTACAATATAATATAAAATATTATCATTTACAAAGATTAGTCTTCTAAGGCACTTCTCTTTCTTACTTTATTTACATATGTTTATGTTGCCTGGACATGGCACCATGATAAATTTAGCGGAAATATAAGACAGACTGTTAAAAATGTTTAAAACGTTATAATATATTGAACTAATCAGTTTACTTCAAGTGTTACAATTTATGAATAAGATAATTACGCTCGATTAGTAACTTACAGTAGTTTATCAATTTTTTTGTTGAATATTTTAAATTTATTTGTATTGTGCCGAATATTTAAATATAGACCCCAAAAGTTTTCCTAATATATCATTTTTTCTTTAGTTTAAAACCTGCTGGTTACAAAATAAATATCATCAATATATTTTTTGCAGTAAAATAATTTATTTCAAAAGTGTTAATCAGTATGTCACATAATAACTCAGACACTCGGAAGTTTTTCTAAGATATTTTGGAAAGTGCTTCACAAGAATTATTGTTTGCATTTTCAAATTATTCTTTATTTAGCAAAATATATTAGTATTTCCATATCTGAAGTGAACATAACAAGCGTTAATTCGAAATTTAACTCTTCCAAACTTTATAGATGATAAAAGTATTCAAAATATTAAAAATAGAAAGTTCTCGATGTTGTACTAAATCTGATACATTAAAATATTGACATTGCTAGGAATTGTTCAAAATGCGCTAAAGTTTGAATCACACTGCAAGCTAAAAAGAAGAATTCAAAGATTTATTCTATGAAAAATCAATTAAAACTCAAAAATCAGGGCTATAAAATTTGCAACGGATTTAGAAGAATGGCTTGCAATAAAAACTAATTCGAAAATTGTCACAAGTTTCAATACTGCACATGGATAAAATGGGCAATCAGTAGGATGGAAATTCTTCGTCAACAAAACACAATGAAAATACATCTGGCCTGGCAAAATCCATGGAAAGTAAAGATTTATTATATTAAAATAATATTATATTTGCACACATGACAAAATGTAATATGTTTGGGTTCGATGGATGAATTATTGTAAGTCAAAGTAAGATTTGAATGGTTGGATGATGTATTTCACTGCTTGTGAGAAGATAATTTACTTTTTATAGAAAATAATATGGATCAACCTAAATATGTAAATAATGTTAAAGAAAACTTGTGTCAGTTCATTTTTAGAATTTTTAGTAATAAACTATTTTTTTAACCAAAAACATTTCGAATATATTTTTTTTAAAAGCTTTTTTAAAAACATGATCAGTAGTATAGGTGAAAGGAAAAAAATGAGTCATTTCACTAATGTTTAGTAAGTGATATTTTGAAACGAAACTCAAAATCTCAAGTGTTCGAAACCAAATGTGATTCACTGTAAATTAAAAATAATTTTATTTGATCAAATATTGAAGAAAATCATCTAGAGAAAAAAGAAGGCACCAAAGCGAAGAGATGCAAAAGGTTATGCGAGATCTGTTTTTCTTTAATTTTTACTTTCACCGCAATATTAAGCAGGAAATGTGTATAACATAATACACCAGAATATTGATAAAGCGCATGTATATAAAACAAATTTATGTTATTTAAAACAAGGATAAAATATTTGCTTTTGAAGAAGAGGGACATGTATCTGATCGCCCTTCAAATCGATATAATTAAAATTTAAGCTAAACAAAATTTGCTTTTTCCAATTTTATATTGGAGTGTTTCTCTTCCATTTGAATATTTTAATATTTCACAATGGCAATGAAAGTTTATTAATAAAATATTTGTCATATCCCAGGAGATTAGAATAGGTGAAGTAGGCCTGACGTCACAAAAGGAATGTCAGCCAAGGAAATGTCAGCAACGTGACGTTACGACTTATCATGACCGCCATACAACGTACGGATAAGACTGCGAAGCATATTGTTAAATAAAATTACGCTGACTTTGAGAACAAATATCACCGTCCACAGGCTCAGAAAAGCGTCGTTTGGTTTTTGAAATTTCCACTGATCTTCCGGGTTTTACCATGTATCCATTTATTTTATAGTTACCATTTAGACATTTTCATGTACCTATATTTTATTAAATTCAAAACAGTTATTTGCAATCCTTGTGACTTTTCTATATACTAAGTTGAAAATCTTTTATGCTGTAGAATCATTACGTTATTTTGAAGAAATGCAAAACACGCGACATGGCTTCGCCGGGACTCGAACCTGGACCTCTCGAATACGCACCGAGTGTGATATCGTTACACCACGAAGGCATGCTGGAAGGAGGGAGAAAATGCCCCTTTTTAAGGAGCGATTGGGAATTAGGGGACCCTGTCGCGAAATACTGGTGGTGATGAATTATCATCCATCACCTTTTGTTCAGGCGCCACGTAGAATCATTAGATTTTTTTGAAGTCAATAAGCTGTCAAAGTCCGCAATGGCCTCGCCGAGACTAGAACATGAACCTCTCTAATACGCGCCGAATGTCCTACGTTACATCAGGAAGGCATGCTGAAAAGAGGGAGAAAATGCCCCTTTTTAAGGAGCGATTGGGAATTAGGGGACCCTGTCGCGAAATACTGGTGGTGATGAATTATCATCCATCACCTTTTGTTCAGGCGCCACGTAGAATCATTAGATTTTTTTGAAGTCAATAAGCTGACAAAGTCCGCAATGGCCTCGCCGAGACTAGAACATGAACCTCTCTAATACGCGCCGAATGTCCTACGTTACATCAGGAAGGCATGCTGAAAAGAGGGAGAAAATGCCCCTTTTTAAGGAGCGATTGGGAATTAGGGGACCCTGTCGCGAAATGCTGGTGGGGATGAATTATTATCCATCACCTTTTGTTCAGCTGCCACGTAGAATCATTAGATTTTTTTGAAGTCAATAAGCTGACAAAGTCCGCAATGGCCTCGCCGAGACTAGAACATGAACCTCTCTAATACGCGCCGAATGTCCTACGTTACATCAGGAAGGCATGCTGAAAAGAGGGAGAAAATACCATATAATGTTAAATATTAAAATTAGAGAGGTAGACGCATAAACGTTTTAAGATGAATAGTTAACACGTAGACAACACCATTACAGGATTTATGTATAAGCTACACAAGTTATAGCTTAGGGCTCCCACTTTCTTGGGGACCCCAAAAAAACCCCTCTAGGTATCCGAAAATCATATTTGGCACTGACATATGATATCTGGACTTACAAAGCGCTCCATATATATAGCATATAGCACCACTGAGCAGGCTTCCGACCTAAGATTATCTAAAAGATTAGCAAGCGGAATAGTGCCTGGTCAGTGGAAGTCTACTACCAGCTTTGTCATTGTCTCAGTTGGCCAAGACAGATCAGACAGGTATTAATTTAACATAATCAAGTTACAGAGTCACAATCCAAGAATAATTACATTATCATCATTGCTTGAAGCAACTAAAAACATTCAGATATTATACTCTTAATACAATAGGAAAATAAACAGTTGTGAAGAAGAAACAAAGTAATAATGATCTTAATCTAGTGCAAAATTAAGATTACCAAATCTTGTGATTACTTGTACAAAGGTCAAGTTACAACTCCAACTTTCGGCATTATGTATGTTACAACATTATGAATTCAGTTACAAACCAGTGATATACCGTATATTTGATATTTAGGTTACGAATTGTCACAGTTACATAATTTGTACTGATTTGAAAGGGGAGGTGGTGCACACTTACATAGGCAGTTACATAGGTATTATGAAACATGGTTAACAGTGTCAGTCACACAAAACAAAACAACTCTACAATTTATATACGAGCAATATAATACAGAGTATTTCAGATGTAAATGTGGAAGTATGTAATTACATAGATAACTCGGTGACACATATACTAATTCGCAGTTACGTAGGCAGTTGCATAGATAATACGTAATATTTTCAGTAAATGAAAGTAGATCTCTCTCAAATAGCTTAGGGCCTTATTCCAGTCTAAATCCGGCCCTGAACAACGCCGATTAGAATGTTAACAAAATTAACCAGAAGTCCGCTTGTGACCGCGGCTATAAGCGTGACGTCATACCGCGACGTTTCGTGGCTTCTTAGTCGTTGCAAGGGGCATACGGTCAAATGCTTACTTCATTTATTCTAAGCTCTTTGTGTCATATCAACATCTGCTACCATTTCTACTGCAGATCTTTCATTCTTTTTTGCGAATATAAATATCGTTCTTAATTACAGTCCTCTAGCGCTTTCACATAAAAACAGAGGAAAGAAATGAACTTAAAACTGAAATGATGACATAACATGTAAATAATAATTTTTCTTTTGTTTTACGATGTGTGACGGTGCTAGTGTTTCAGTTTCACAAGGGTCAAATACAGTCAACTGGATCGTAATTTACAGCTAAACTTACATTATATAGCAAATTAAAGAGCAGCAACAAACATTATATATGATATAGCAAACTCATGTAATAAAAACAAAGTCAGAAGTAACTGAAGAGCAGGAATTTGGATGGAGTAGAAGTGTTGATCCATAATGACTAGGAAATTGGAGGCGAAAGCAGATTAAATTTTCAGTTTTATTTTCAGCAACATGTTGCGGCTACACACAAGTCGGCACATTAAATGTGCCTGTTCTGAAGGGCTTACATTTTTGATAACTTTGTAGCAAGAAAGCAGCAGCAGACAGACAGCAGTCTAGTTAGGCCAAAGCGTGGAAAGCAAGTGCGTAATGTGCAGGATGAAATCATAAGTCAAACTGAGTTAGTTTGGGTTACAAAGCATTTTGATTGGATATTTAATATTGTTGTAAAATTATTATTGGCTGCTTTAGTTCAATTTACATCACTAGAATTACGTAAGAGTCATATGACATAGATTTTTCTCGAAATGATGCAGTGCAAATACAGTGGATGGACAAAAATATGGAAACACCCTGTAAAATGCATGTTTGAAAAGAAAGATTGATTTTAATGAAATATGTAGGTGGCGCTGGCGTTTTTGACTACTGACGCCACCTATACAACTTCGTAAATGTGCTAAACAGTTCAGTTGTTGTCGGAGTACTGTTATGTGAGGTTGTCATTGCATTATGTCAGAGTTAACAGACTTCGAACGTGGGCAAATTGTTGGAGCACGTATGGTAGGTGCTTCCGTAAGCAAGGTAGCCGAGGTGTTTAGTGTTTCAAGAGGTACTGTATCGAAGATTTATTCCGCATATTTTAAAAGCGGAAAAACATCATCTGCTAAATCACAGCGCGGACGAAAGTGTGTACTGAGTGATCCTGACAGACGATCATTAAGGGCAATTGTGACGAAAAATAAGAAGACCACAGCTGCAAAAGTTACTGCTGAAATGAATGTTGTGTTACCGAACCCTGTGAGTACCAAAACAATTAGAAGGGAGCTTCATAAACAGGGAATTGCTGGCCGTGCTGCAATGGAGAAGCCACTCATCAGTGATGCTAATGCCCGTAACAGGAAAAGGTGGTGTTTAAGTCATAAAGCCTGGACTATAGAGCAGTGGAAGCGAGTAATATGGTCTGACGAGTCTTCTTTCACATTGTTTCCCACTTCTGGCCGAGTTTACGTCTGGAGAACGCCATCTCAAGCCTATAATACAGACTGCTTGTTGCCAAGCGTGAAACATGGCGGGGGTTCTGTTATGGTTTGGGCAGCCATATCGTGGTTCTCTGCTAGCCCCATGATAACTGTGTCAGGGCACATGACTGCCAAGACTTATGTGAACATTTTGGCCGATCAAGTTCATCCCATGGTACAAACTTTGTTCCCCGATGGTGATCGTGTCTTCCAAGACGACAAAGCCCCTGTTCACACAGCTCACATTGTCCAGGACTGGTTTTCTGAGCACGAGGATGAGTTGTCCCATCTCCTCTGGCCACCACAGTCACCAGACCTGAATATTATCGAACCTTTGTGGTCTACATTGGAAAGGAAAGTGCGTTCTCGTTATCCACCGCCAACATCGTTATCTGAACTTGCCACCGTTTTGCAGGATAAATGGTATAATATTCCCTTGGCAAACATACAGGAACTGTATTTATCCATTCCGAGAAGACTGCAAGCTGCTTGGGATGCTAACGGGTTTTCTACACCATATTAAGCAAAGAAACATATTTTTTTACAGGTGTTTCCATATTTTTGTCCAACCCCTGTAGATATCGCTATTTTTAGAATAGAGAAGGGAAATTAATTTACGCTGCTAATTTAATCTTTTACACATTTTTTTTCTTACATACATATAAATGATAAAAATTATAATGTAAATTAAGAAAATAAACAACTTTAAACCAAACTTTAAACCAAAGTTACTTAATGCGACTTTAACAAATTTTAACATAATGCATCCATGTACAACGCTTCAAAGCATGTTTTAAGCAAAACTAATTCTCGAAAAGTGTGCAGCAGAAAGAAAAGAACAAGGATAATTAGTTCATTAGTGACATCAATCATATTCTCATCCAGGCAGTGATTAGCGGGAGTAATAAAAGGTGAGAAGGCTCGTCATTAAGAAATTCAGGTTTGAAAATAAAATAGCGTATTTGATAAGGGCTTCAAACATGAGAACGGAAATTCGGAAATGAACCAAAAGCTACAACTTAATCAAATTATTACAGTACCACTAAATGAAGTTAGATAATGATATAATTATATCTGTAACGAGTAAAGTTCTTGTATGAATGGAAAACTTTGGTCATCAGTTCATGACAAACATCTTAAGTGGTTTCGACAGAATAAAAATATGTCTTGCTTGCGCAATCATCAACGCACTGTAGAGAAATAATTTGTTAAACAGAAATGTTTCGCAAAGTGAAAAGAATATAAACAAATAAAAGGTCATTTTTATTAACGGCAATAAATTGTATCCCTCTTAAAATGCATCATAAAGTCATTTTAATAACGCCAATGAAATGAAAAAGCCGTTATAAACCTGTATTTTATGACCAGGATTTTTATTGTGATTATACATAGAGCAGTCACTCTGCCATATTTCATATTAAATGTCGAGATGACTTAGTTACAGAAGTTTCAATCTTTGGATAATTTACAACTTCAATTGCTCACAACCTATATTATTGTACTACATTTGTAAATATGGTATTTTAAACTTGAATTACATAACACTTTCCTACTTTTCGATTCACTGATTGATCTATCGATTCTTCGAAAATATTGATTCACATTAGCCATTTTTAAAATTGTGAGGCTTCTTCTTTTGATTATTCTTCATGACCTGTTATTTTTGTACACAGATGTTTTTTCACGAGCTGTTCCATCCGCGATGATTTCGGGCAGCAAACTTCATTTCAGATGTCCCATTTAAAATTTCTTTGCTACGCAAGTATTTTTTAGCTATTGAACAGACGACAGTAATGATTAAAGGGAAAAAATCACAGTATTCCATACTAAGTTCCTTCGTTTTGAATCGGAATAATAGTTGTTTTAATTTCAGATTTAAATTCTGATTTTGACAACTTACTATTAAAAATCTTTGCCTGCTTCACTTCCACGCATCTTATACGGTTATGGTCTACTCTGACGTTACTTGACTGTGCGATTACCGGCCTAGACAGGGTCGTAGGCTTTCAAATTATTACAGTATTAAGTATCAAATTGTAATAGACGCATAAATGTCTAGTAAATGTTGAAGAAAATCATGAAGGCCAAATATTACTTCAAATAAGCTTTGATATAAATTTTGAAAGATTTTTTTTCTTCTGTTTTATTTGCCATTTTGGTCTATAAAATTACCCATAAGCAGAAGCACTGACGAATTGCAGATATAAAACATATACAACGTATACTTGATATCTGACAGAACCTTCGCATTTTTATAAGATAACTAATGTCTTACATTACTGTTTTAACGTTATAAGTACTTGTGTTTAGCACTAAGGCAATAGTTGCACGATTCTCATCTTGGATATAGGAACATAGGAAATAGGAATCTTGAATATAGGAAATAGGATTAGTACTATTCAAATTTTATTTTTAATCACTGTCCCAGAAATACATGCAGAGAATTATTGTTAAAATTATCACAATATAAAATACAGAGCTTTGAAAGTCGTGTGAAGAACCAACATGCATCTGACACGATATATCCCGAGAGAGTTGTACTAATTACTGTGAGCCAGTTTCTGCTTGTCTTTTTCAACTGGCTTAACATTTATTGGCGCCATCTCTCGGAATGAAAAATAAGAAATTGATTCGCCCTCTCCGAGTACCGTGGCCGAAGTATATGTTATTGGAAGAACAGTGGGAGCAAGTATAAAATCAGTTTGAGTCGTGTCGAGACTCAAAGTCTCAAAGAAAGCTGGTTTTAACAGGTAAATTTCTGTGACAATTACCTTGTCACGCGCTAGCACAGTAACATGTTCTGCAATGTGCACAAATTTAAAATGATTCATTTTATAAAGAAATAAGAGCAGCCTTCACAGCATCAATTCTAACAAGAACATGAGTGCATGTATTCAATGCGGGATAAGCGAAATAAGTGAATTTAATGTAACATGACGTTGGAGTTAAAGACATCTATTACTTCCAGAAAATTATAAAGAAAGGACGATAATTCATAAATAATGGAAACAGACTTAAAAACCTCGAAGGAAACGATACCTCGCAATATACGATTTTGGCACGATTATCCTGAAGAACTTCTGGAAAGAAGGAATTTAAACCCCAAGCAGTACAATAAACAGATACTAAGTCAACGATAAACTCAGTGTTGTTTGGATTAGATTTGCGGTAAATTGTTCAGACCCACACCTGAAACTATACCGCTAGGGAATGGTTGCGATGATTTTGAAGAAAAGTGGGTAATGAAAGCACAAATACTTAATTAAAACTGAAGGCTGGGATGTCCACGGCATTAATGGTCAGCTCTTCGTCTTGCGCGTTCCATCCACTTAAGTAGCACATTTTAACCTGAAAAACCCTCAAAGATTTACGATCTTAGTCACTGCAATAGTAAGCAGACAGCCATCGCTGTTTTCATTTAGCTGCCAACGAGCTTTCGTATACATCCTAATAAATCCTTCCAGTGACGTATACATGTTTGCCACATCCCAGCTGATAAGGACTCATTGAACGTTTGGGTAATACAATTTAAATGTTATGAATTTTTAGAATGTTTCACAGATTTATGCTTATATAATGGACTTTTTAAATGTTCCATGATATTGTTCTATAAAATTACTTGAGCACAAATTACTCTCTGTGATTATTATAGTATTTAATAATAAATTGTCTTTTGTATTTCATCATCTACACAATGAATGATTTTCTCTTATTCACCATTTCTTTCTATAAAGAAAATTACAGTCTTAAACTAGTAGATCTGAAAATTATTTCTTCTGTTAGTTTGTAAATTACTGGTTAACACACTGGCTGATGATAAAAAGAAGAAACATAAATTGAGGAAATAAAAGTAAATGCCGGCCTGCCAGTTTTTGTTAAGTTTCGAATTCAAGAGCATTTGCTCAAAATAAGTTTAAATGTCTCTGTGTCAGCCATCAAACATCAATGTCAGTAACTTCTTATTATGTAATTTTAATTTCCAAAGATAATTTCTAAGTTAGAAATTTCTTATTAGCTTTTTCAAAAATGCATTAGTAATTTCTATGCAAAAAAATTCTTTCTAAGTTATGTACAGTGTAATCAGTATCTCACATAATAAATTGAACATAATCGGAATGCTTATGTAAACAAAGTTTTGTGTTACAATTTTTCGTTTTAAATGAAAACACATGTCAAGAATTATCGTCTGCAGTCGGATATTTTTACTTGTTTAGAAAAATATATTAACAATTTGTAGAGTCGTTAGAAATGTTCGAAGTCAGGAAACTAAAGAAATCCACAATGCCGGGATTCGAACTCCGGACCTTTCAAACATGGATCGAACATGTTTCCAGCTACATCACGAAGGTATGCAAAAAAGAAGGAAAAATACCTTATATGCTCCTCCTTTCATAGGGCGACTGGCGATAAGAGAAACCAATCACAAAATCCTGGTGGTGACAAATTATTGTCCACCGCCTTTTATTTAGGGCGCCACTTGTAGTTTTTGTTTCTAATTTTTAGATGTCAGGAAGCTGAAGAAATCCGCAATGCCCTCGCCGGGTTTCGAACTTAGGACCTCCCGATTACACATCGAGCCTACTTCCAGATACACACGAAGGCATACGGGAAGAAGGGAGAAAGTACATTGGAAGTTCCATATCTAAAGTGAATATGGCCAGGCGCTAAAAAATAACTACCACTTCTGTTAAAAATTTAATAATTCTTCTCTTAAAAGTTGGTAAAAGTATTCCAACTATCCAAGCATCTTCTATGTAAAACGTTTAATTACCTTTGATGTAATAAAAGGAAAGAAGTTGCGTAAAAATGTTGAAGTTGCACTTAAGTCTGGATCCCATTCCAAGCTAACACCACGGAATCGCCGATTTATTCTAAGAAAAATCAAGCAATACCCCAAAATAATTGTATAGCATTGTAAAATGTTTAGCAGATTTAGAATAACAGTTTGCAATAAAGGTTAAGCTTGTAACGTTTAGAAGAGTCATTTAGGGCACATGGATACAATGGGCGATCATCAAGAAAATTCTTCGTCAATATAACAAACAAGGAAAATACGCCTGGCTTTCGCAAAATCTGTAGTAAGCAAAGTTGTTTACAGTGGAAAATGTATAAATTTTGCAGAAAAGTCAAAATTTGGGTATGATAGACGAACTAATATGTGGCAAAATTCGAGTTAAGATTTCAATTCGTAAAACGTTTTGCTTAATGTTACTCGCGAGAGTTGAGATGTAACAGCTTGAAAATATTTCGATGCCTTTGGAATAAGGAATTTAATGTTAAATAATATAGATTTGTATAAATATATGAATATTGTTACTGAAAGATCTTGCGCGAAAACTTGAAGTGCAAAATGCACTCATGTTCAATCAGGAAAATTATCCTAAATATAAGCCTCAAATGCTCGCTAATGTTTATTATACAACTGTCCAGAAGTTATCAAAATTTCTTCATATTCCTTGGCTTTAAATATTATGGAACATGCACGGAGTGACTTGGGAAAAGGCTAAGAATACATGATACTTCTTTGAAAGATCCAAAGCAATTCTTACATAGAAATGGAAAAAATTCCTTACACGAAAAAATTAGTTGAATCCATGCCAAAATGCGCATCAAAAGTGTAATTTTATCTAAAAGTTATCCAACGAAGTTTTTAATGTAACGTTATCTTTCCGTTTATTAAGCAAAAATTTTTTATTAAAAGTGTCCGAATACTTATATGAGTTCATTCTCGGAACCTTTTAAATAAATTTTATTCCTTTTTACTAAAAATATTTTGAATGGCATTTTTCAAAATAAGCAAGTTTTAAAATAAATGATGAATAATATGCGTGAGAGCAAAATAAAATCATTTTGTTAATATTTATTAACTGATATTTTCAAATAAAGCTTAAAATCGAAAGTATCCAAGAAACATATGAGCCTACTGTATTTGCTATGCATTTAATTCGTCTTTGTTATTTTTAGCAATAAAACGTTCATTATTAAAAACAATAAGATTGCAAGAATGAATATAAAGGATCAGAACTTAGATTAACTAAAACTCAGTTTCAAGGAACTTTTAAAATATACATTACATTCCACCAATTCATCCAATGTTTTCAAGAGACTGAAACTCTAAGACAAACCCACACAACGCAACACATACCTATGATCCCGTAACTTCACAAATATCCCAAAAGTGATACAATTTAACAACACGTTTCTCTAAATTCAAAGAGAAGTAATGAATGCAATACTATTCAGTTTACATCTCTTAAACGACGTGGTATGTATAGATCAAATACTGGTGGAATCTTAGACGTTATACCCATTCAAAAATATGTTAAGTCTTCATCATCACACGCACAAATGTTGACATAAAGTAACTTCTGCCGAAAGGTTTCGAATTTAGCAATTTAATGCCTCACCAGGAGCATCTCTCCTGGAAAGGAATGTTGAAATATGTATTTATAAATCATAAAACTATTCGAAAGCCCCTAGTGCATATTTCTCATTCTTGAAAGAAATTATTTGCACGTATTATTTGTTACCTAAGTATTTCTATTCTATTACTGCTACGATACATGTATAAATTATTTGATGTGTATTTATAAACACTGTGTCGATAATTATAATCAAAACTAAGAATTTTTTAGAGTGTGGAAAATCTTATAATTAAAATAGAAATATTAAGTATAAACAGCAATATGTTTTTAAGAAAATAAGTAATAAATAAGGCAAGTAAATATGATTAGATAATCGATAAGTACCAATTATGTGATTCAATAGTTTAAATTAATTACAACAAATACAAAAAAAAATTTCAAATTCTGCGTAAATATTTTTACGGAACTGAATTTAATTATATAGATAAATGCAGACGTACTCACTTAAAAAATTAAGGTTTTATTTTAATTGACCAATTTTTTATTATTTTGGCTGAGCTTTTCAGTCAGCTTCCACAAGAATATAAATTAGTTTAAGATATAAATAAAAGCGTAGCTTCAAAGTTTATTGAAAAGTATTTGGCAACTTAAGTTGACTGCTTATTTAGCCTCTTGTACCCTTGTTGGGATTATGAGTTGGGACCCCAAAATCTTCAAAAAATTATGATTTCGGATTTTTGCATTTTCAAATTCTCTACACTTTTATCTTTCTAAAAATACCATTCTTTAATCTATATGAAAATTGGAACTGTAAAAAAATCTAGTTTTATTATGTCATCTACTGCTTTGATCAATGAGGATTTTTACATAAAAACGCGTTTTTCTCCAAACGTGATTTTTTTATACTCGATGTACCTTTTCTCAGGAACTACTGCTCACAGGAATCTAAACTTTTTATGGCTTATTTATTAGGTTCCCTAATATTTACTGAAATGAGCTTTTTGTAATAAACTTCGAAAAAATTTTTAATTTTTTTTGTGTGAGAAAAGTGCTAAATTTTACTATGCCTAACAAAATATCCTGTAATTTACTCTAAAATTTAAAATGTTTCAAAAGCTCATTTCAGTATAATCAGATAGGTATACTTTAATTACAGAAAAAAATTCAAGCTTGTATCTACAGCAGATTTTGAGAAAAGGTACATCGAAAATGACCAATTTAACATTGTCGGTATAGGGGTTTCTGATACCCCTTCTAGCGAAAACCTTCGGGTATCATATTTCAGTGAAAATATCCATTTTGACTGGTCTCGATTTGACTGGTTCTTGTCTTTGGGTTACATCTGTAGGTATGGACAGAATAAAGGACTCTTTTTCCCAAAACGGATTGTAAAAAGGATTTAAAATGGATTTAGAAGAGATTTTTCATGACGCCTGTACGTATGCGCGTGCGCACGTACGTACATATGTATTTATCTTGCATAACTCAAAAATAAGTAGCCTCAAAACGTTGAAAATTTGTGTATGGGACTGCTATAACATGTAGATGTGCACCTCCCTTCATTGCAATCGGCCGCTCTAAACGTATATTTTCATATCCTAATCCCGATCCGCTGAGCTCATTATTTTTGTTCTTAAATGGTAATAAACTGGTTACAGCCTAAAGCATCGCGGCAAAAACATCGCGAACGAAAACGTCGCGGAGAAAACAACGCAAGGCGAAAACTTCGTGGTACAAAACATCGTGTAAGAAAACATCGCAGTTCTAAAACATCGTTGCACAAAATATCGTGGTTGAAAATAACACGTCCAAAAACTTCGCACTTTAAAAACATCGTGGTAAAAAATAAAGTACTTAAAAATCATGGTATGATGATAACATCGCACACATGCGTTTTTGATATCCTATAGTTTTTGATATTACGTAACTGACTTTTGTCATAACTAACTAATCGACATATAAAAAACTGATTGCGCTCTATAGATGAAAATGTTAACGACACTTTAAGAAAAAACGGAAACAAAGCAGTATATAATTTTCACTAAAACAATAACAGATTAACAAATGTGAAAGAAAATAATTTGATCGTTAACTAAGCAATTTTTATAGAGGTAACGTCATGCAGTTATTTATCTTCCTTTCCTTTATACTGTATTTTTTGTAAAAGTTATCAGTGAAACTTTATAAAAAGGCTAATTTATTAATGACCATTATTAACTAACTACGTTAATATAAAATTCTATTAAGTTCTATAAGTTGCATTAATTTTATACTCATTTTAAGTTTTTAAATGCTTAAGTTTCCTTCTTATTTTTTTAGCAGAAATTTATTAGTTCGTTCAAAAATATAGAAATAAAAGAATCCCACTTTCCTTGTTGCGCTCCCAAATCATTATACGAACATGCATTTACAACTTTTAAGACCTGAAAACACATGTGTCGATGTTATCGTCATGCGATGATTTGTAGGTATTTTATTTTTTACCACGATAATTTCGACGACGATATTTTTAAATTGCGAAGTTTTTGAGCCGCTTTAGTTTCGACCACGATATTTTGTACCACGATGTTTTAGAATTGAGATGCTTTCTCTTTGCTTTCTTTTCTTCCACGAAGTTTTCGCGTTTGTTTTCTCCGCAACGTTTCCGTCCGAGAAATTTTTGCCGCGAAGTTTTCGGAGAACACCAGTATATTATGTGCATTTTTTTCCTTTTAAAAGGAAATAAGTTACTCTTACGTTCTCGTTAAGGTTTACATGCCTTTAGTCAATCTGTATGCAGTAGTTGTAGAATTATCAACAATTTAAAATTTGTTTAAGTTCCACTATGCCTAACGACGCCGTCATTTGCTTGCATTTGAAACTTAAAAAATTTGACGAGTTTCTGCACCAATTTCAGTGTCTATTTGCGGAGTGGGGCCAAAAGTTTTATGCACAGAAAAATCTGTCTTTCTGCCTAATTTTGATTAATTTAAACTATAATTTTAATTGTGGAAACTGTTTCTTTAACGGTTATTAACTCTATTTGGTGTTTTAGGTTTTTATGTATTTTATAGTTTTTAATGAAGATGTTTTGAGTTTTTATGTATTTTTTCCTTGCCGCTAGGTGAAGGAGAAATATATTTCTAATGAAATTCGGAGAAATAAGTTTAAATGAAATGCAGCAAAAAATATACATTATTTAACAGTCCTTAGAAGAAAGTCATGTGGTGTCTATATCAGATTTTTTCCCTTGTATTTCTAATGCTTATATTAGCTTGAGGATAAAGATTTACTTACTGCGATTCTCTGTGGGTGATAAGTCAGGGCACAGCAAGGTTTATGTTAGGTTTTGATGCTATTGTGATTTGCGTGTTTATTAAAATTTTTATTTTGGATTTTATTTCTTTTGAAGTATATCTAGGTAAGAAGTCAGATGAGATAAAAATTCATCCGACAGTCTTTTACAATTTCTCCTGCTACCTGGAACTTTACTTAATAACGTAACCTTATGAAGTTGCATATTAAAAGAGAAAGCATTATTATAACAATATTATAATAGGTGTTGAACGACAACTAATTTATGTCGTAAACAGATGATCTAGACTTATGATATTACAGAATGCAGTATAATAATACAAAGGATGTATCACATCGATATCGGTATACGTATGATATCATTGAATACAATACAGTAAAACTGGTCGATCAAAACAAGCAGTCTTTTGGGATTGGATTGGATTATTAATTTATGGCAAAGCACACGAGGGCTATCTGCCTAAAGGGAAGGATGCCTTCGTGGAGGACTTTCTAAGGGAAACTGGCTCGTATACACGTTACACATGGGGAAAAACACGAAGAACGCCCATGCAGCCAGCCCGTTCGCGGGATTCGAACCTCGGACCGAACTACCAGTGTTCAGCATCTTTACCGCTTGGCCGCTGGTGGACCAGCAATGTTTTGGGAGATAGAAGACATAATTTTATAAAATCTCTTTTGGTTTTGTAGTTAGCAGTTAAATAACAGCATTCTCCACTGCACTTGTTAATTGAAACTAATAGTACAAATAATATTAAAAATAAAATGAAAATCATAAGTGGGAATTAAACATGGATGTACGTTACTGACTTAAAACCATTTTGTGATTTGTAAAGAAACAAGTAATCCGGACTTCCTCAGTTCAGATGTGAAAAAGTGTACAAGAAAATTTGAATTCCATTACATGAAAAAATATACCACACTTTCCTGTAAAATAAAGTTTAATAAACGAAAATAAAATTTAATTAAATAAAATAATAAATAATGAAATAAAGTTTAATAAACGAAAAGTATTTAAATTCAAATACTTAAAAATTAATTTATTTCAACTACCTTTGGAAAGATTAAAAAATAAATAAGTTACAAAAAATGCACAAATGCTCTGTTGCTTTTTCGCAGAAAACTGATAAAAATTTAAGCAAAAATGGCAAAGAAAAAACTTTCTTATTTTTCTCATACGTGTAGTAAAAGCAAAATAGTTTCAAAATGTAACGGTAAAAATATTAAATGAGTAAGTACAAAATTTAACGAGTAGAATAAAATACCGTGCTATGAAAAAGAATTTCTTCTGCTTAAAGTTAGCTTAAAAAACTATGATTTTTCTTCTGAATTCTACCTCTAAATATTTATAATTAGACACTTAAATTTATTTGATTTATTTTTTTTTTCATCTGAATTTGTAGATATAAATTTAATTTTGCAAGACGGGATGATTCAAATTGAAGCAAATTTTAAAAATGAAAAAAATATTTGATACTTATCCTTTTCTTAAATTCATTTTAGAAAATTAAAAACTCTCAGTAGGTTATAGAAGAGGTATATAAATTTAATTTGTTTAGTACTTTTAGCAAAAGATCTAATTTTTCTTCTTTGTACATATAACAGTAACAAAACGAAATCTAGAAATTTGGACTAATACCTGATTTTGATTGTAGCAAAAGATGATAAACAAATAAAATTAGTTTCAAGTGCCGAGTTTTCTTAGTATTTCAGATACTACTCAGATTTCAGATACTACTATAATAATACAAAGGATGTATCACATCGATATCGGTATACGTATGATATCATTGAATACAATACAGTAAAACTGGTCGATCAAAACAAGCAATGCTTTGGGATTGGATTGGATTATTAATTTATGACAAAGCACACGAGGGCTATCTGCCTAAAGGGAGGGATGCCTTCATGGAGGACTTTCTAAGGGAAACTGGCTCGTATACACGTTACACATGGGGAAAAACACGAAAAACGCCCATGCAGCCAGCCCGTTCGCGGGATTCGAACCTCGGACCGAACTACCAGTGTTCAGCATCTTTACCGCTTGGCCGCTGGTGGACCAGCAATGTTTTAGGAGATAGAAGACATAATTTTATAAAATGTCATTTGGCTTTGTAGTTATCAGTTAAATAACAGCATTCTCCACTGCACTTGTTAATTGAAACTAATAGTACAAATAATATTAAAAATAAAATGAAAATCATAAGTGGGAATTAAACATGGATGTACGTTACTGACTTAAAACCATTTTGTGATTTGTAAAGAAACAAGTAATCCGGACTTCCTCAGTTCAACTGTTAGGTAGTTGCAGGTAGTTGTAGAAAATCTAGATCTGAATAATTAAGAAAATGGATATCACCTTTATCGTCTAATTGCATCAATGGGAAATATATTTTATGAAATCTTTATATAAGAAATTCCTCCCTAACATAACCATTCATGGCCTTTTGTGCAGGCGAAATCTTACAAAGTTGATATCGAATACTGATGTTTATTTATATTCTCAGGGGTAATGCTCAGTTTTAAAGGTGTTCGCCATGAAAGGATCACTGTATGCTAATGATACATAAAGTGAAAAGATAGATGCAGTGAACTATGATTAAGTTTTAGACCATAACCGGCTGGATCTCTCTTTAATAAAATTATTTATATCTTCACTAAAGCTCACAGCAGCCACAGAGATTCTGTCAAAGACATAAGGCTTTGTGCACGCGTCCAGCTGGATGTCTTTCCAGACCATCAAACCTCCACAGCTATACCAGTCCTTCGTTTGGACGATGTAGGACAAACTGAGGATCCTTAGCTCGCTTCAGATGAAGGTACGTTGAAAATCAGTGGTTAAGTTGAATAAGGACTGATCTGGAGAGACAGTAATCTCATACTGATGCTTGGTTCAACTTCTGCACCACGTTAAACAGGCTGTCTTGTGGGCAAAACTGAGCGGGACGCAAACAGCAGGCCCTATATGCAAACAAACGACATATCAGAGATTTTTGTTTGCCTTTGCAGGGATGAAGTTGTTCTTAAACTCATTTTTATGAATGACAATGTTCAGCCATTTAGAATTAATCTGGTTTATGATTTTCTGGAAAATTAGTATATTAATTGGATGAACTTGCTAGTCAGATCTCCAGATCGAAAACCTCGACAGCACAGTACATCCCAGAAGCATCTAAAACCCTTTTGGGAGGGTAATTCCAACTCGTCTTTCCCTTTCTATAACAACTCATGATGACAGGGACTCAAAAAGTGTCTCATTTGCAGTGTGAAGTCACGTTCTGAGTGCTGTATGACTGTTAAAGGCTGGCTACATCTCCTATTAGCCTCCATCTTTTATTCGGTCTTGCAACATGTGGTTTACAGATTGCGTAGATGAGCCTTACACACTATCATGAGTGTGTACCGTGTCTATTATACGGATATTTTTGTATATTGTATCAGCTTATGCCCACTCCAAATTTCATTAAATTCTGCCGATTTAGAAATAATTGACAAAATAGGAAAATTCTCCTAGTTTTGAATATCAGTATTATATTATGCATTTACCATTTGACTGTGGACAATTTCACAATGAGAGGAGTAGATAGGAACCTAAGTGGAAGTTATAACTAGCGTTTTGGCTTTCACTTTCTCTCAAATTTGCTGTAATTTTGGAATTACTTTGTAAAGGTTTTATATGCGTATTTTGTTTCTAATACATGTCTAACAAAGAAAACGTTACTTATATATTAAATAAGAGCAATACAAATGAAGTGTTGCTGTATAGGAGAGGCAGTTATGTTTGGTTATAAGAAAAAGTAAACGAAGGTAGTATAATCAATTATTTTCTTTTAAAAATATCTAATCTCCAAATCGATTACAGAAATATTTAGAATTATATACTGAAATTCCAATGAACCATTTAAAATATTTTCCCAATGTTTATAAAAATTGAAAGCTAATGGATTGCTAATACCATCTGGTAACTGATGAAATTCATGTAATACGTGAAAGTATTGAGAAGGAAATATTCAAATTTTTAGAATTATTGCAAAATTTAACACTTCAAAATCTTTTTAAAAATGTTGTATTTTTAGATTAGATTTTCAATAAAATTAAAATATCAGTATTAATTTGCTGAAAATACAACACTCCAGAAATATGCACTTCGGACACAATTGCTGATATATTAATATAGTACTTCAGATATTAATACTTATAGAAATATGACTGATTACATGAAAATATAATATTTGAGAAATTAAGGCTGATCTTTTAATAAAATTTAATAAAATTAAAAGATCAGTATTAATTTCTGACGTGTTAAATTTCTGAAAGACGTTTCAAACACATTGTTTTATATTGAATCATACTACATATAAATAAATCCCTTTTTATACATCTAATCAAAATAAATTTAAGTAATTCATTTTACTCACAGATTTTGAAAACGACAAATTGTTGAAAAAGAAAAATATAATATAATAAACTATTTACTTAAAGTAAGTTTTTTAATATTTTGTTGTTATACATTCTTTTATGCTTTGCTTCTGCTTTCTAAGTTATGGAAATTTCCCTTGAGATTTAAAGGATTATGATACAAAATTTAATGCTACAAATTTCTTTATGAATTAAGTAGTCACAAATCATAATTATTTACTTATTTTCAAAATAACATTTGAATCTTTAAGGGACTAACACATGGGAGACAAACGAAAGCTGTAAATTTAGACTGTTGTCAAAATCCCCATATCTTCTTTAAATATGCATATATCACTTTGAAAGCTTTAAAAGAGTTTAAGATCTTTGTAAGATGTTTAAGATAAAGTCGATATTTTCGAACTGATAATTTTGTTTTAGAGTACCATTGTAAACCCACGTATTTTTCCAAAATGAAATTTTTGAGTACAAACTTAGCGGATATTTCTCAGACAGTTAAACTGTTATTCTGAATAATGCCAGTATCCAAACATTATTATGTTAAACTGTTATTCTGAATAATTCCAGTATCCTTATTGGCCAGTATTCAGAATAACTTAACAAAACTGTTATTCTGAATAATGCCAGTATCCTTATTGGCCAGTATTCAGAATAACTTAATCCAAAAGTACTTCACTTAGTTTAGTGAAGTTACTTTAATTTTTATTCCTTTTTTAAATATGTAAAAAAATATGAATTTTATTCATCACCAAATCATATTTTATTTAAATTTTAATTCACAATATAAACGAAAACAATAAAAACAGCAACAAGTAGGTTCAGTGGATGGAAAAATCACTCATTTTAGCGGTTCTCAACCTTCTGACTAACGCGTAACCATCTAAACGAAAATTGAAAAACCTTAGTACCACCACTACATTTTACAATGATTATTTTTCAAATTCTCAATAGAAATATTTAAAAATACATATTTTTTGCCATTTTCACAACTTATTGGCTATTCATATTAAATATAAACACATAAAAATGCTAGATTAAAAATTGGTTAGCATTTTAATTATCAAAATTTAAGTTATAATACTTACATTCTAAAATTTAGTGTGAAATTTGGGTCTGTTTAAAAGAGATAAATTTTTTTATGTCTGGCTTTACTTCACTTAGCTTTAACCGTGAATTAGGGTTTTTGTTCCGTATTTAGTTTTCAAACATAACATGGAAGGAAATCCTTATTCACACAAATAGGTTGTGCAAAAAGGCAATACAAATTTAATAGCTTTATTTGAGACGCCCTTAAATTATTTTTTTTCACAAAGTTAGAGTTCGATCACTGGACATTTCTATCAGCTGTTTTTTTTCTTCACGAGATTTTTGGATTTAATAGTTAAAAATACTTTGTTTATTTGCGTACTACCTGTTTTTGTCTTGCGTGTCTCCAGTGGTACGCGTACCATCGGTTGAGAACCGCTGACGTATTTAATGCTATAAAAATTTCTGTCGACACACTTGCCTTGGCTACACAAACCGTGGCTTAATAAAGAGTTATATTTAAAAGCTAATGTTTATGAACAGAATGTTAATGATGAACCTTACTTCAGATCTCATAGCTGTGTGACGAAATTAGATAATCACATGTTATATAGCATGTAACTTCTTTAAAGAAATAGCTGACCATTTAGGAAATAGGCATTTGAATTACGAAATGTGTTTTTAGGCATTTGTATTAATAAGCATTACTTTCAAGTTTTCCGAGATTTATTATATTAGCCTCAACACGAATTGGGCCCACCAGCGGCCGAGCGGTAAAGTCGCTGAACACTGGTAGTTCGGTCCGAGGTTCGAATCCCGCGAACGGGCTGGCTGCATGGGCGTTTTCGTGGTTTTCCCCATGTGTAACGTGTATACGAGCCAGTTTCCCTTAGAAAGTCCTCCACGAAAGGCATCCCTCCCATTAGGCAGATAGCCCTAGTGTGCTTTGCCATAATTAAATACACCACACACCAACACGAATTGAATTACGATAACTTTCTTCGTAGCAATGCATTTAAATATCTCCTGACCATGCTCCTCATTTTGTTAATCAGCAATAATCTGCATTCTCCCCCCGAAATACTTTAGTTCATTTCTGTTTTCGACTCTTCTTTAAGCTTTGCTATCAGGGGTTTTACTGATAATTAGTTTCAATTTTAAATGTTCTCTAAATCAGCTCTAAATAGATTTAGCAGCTATGTACTATCCATTGAGCAGATTTTCTTTCCAAGGTAAACGTAAACTGTACACAACACACACAAAAATTCGTATATATTATATAAGTTTTAAAATATTCCATTTAAATATTCTTTAAGTAACCATTTGATCATTTTTCTTTATTTTAAAACTACAGGTTTGTTTATTTATGGCAATAGCATTCGATTAAATTGCTTTTGAGTTCTTTATAGAAAGTATTAGAGCTTCTTTTAGCTATTCCTTAAGCTGTCGATCAAGTTTAAGTGAGAATTCTGATCAGCAGTTAACCTGTAAACTCATTTATTATAAAATCAGATGATGCGATACTAGTTCCTAATATAAAAATATGGTAATACAGAATCGAAAGGGAAGACACTTGAAAAGATTCGATTCACTGCCTTGATGTAAACCTTGCTAAATACAATGAAGCAATTTCCTGAAAGAATTCTTGAGTCTGTACTTTTGTTTCACGAAGCTCATAAAAGCTGCATTTAATAAAATACGATTTAAAACTTCGATTACTCATACCTGATTTTTGTGAGAACTTCCAGCAAGTTTCAGAAATATTCTTTGTGATGATGAAATTACCATTTATGCAAGGGGTTAAAACTTCTCTATAGATATTAATAATGAAAGAAATGGCATTAAAATTTGTGTAGATTATAGTCAAGCGACAAGGTTAAAAAGGGATTTCCAAAATTAATACTTCTAAAATCGACTAGTAGGGAAGACGTGGTTGTCAATAAAAGGACATGTACTGGAAACATACAAGAAAAGTATTTAAGATAATATAAAAGAAATAAAATTTAAAACGCGTTTTTCATAAGAAACAAAAAAGAATCTTAAACTGTAAAGTTTTTGCTTTAAATTAAAAAAAAACTTATGTCGATAGTGAAATTTCATAAATCGTTTTTTAATGCAGGTATCGCAAGTTTTTTTTAAAATTTATTGAACGCGTTAAGCTTTCCATTTTGTCGATCATGCATATTTCCTTTTCATTTGGTGCTTCACTTTGAAAGGCTATGCTGTAACTGGTATATTATGTTGTATTAAGGGGTGCAGTGCAGGAAGGATTTTGCATAGATTTAATAGTATAAATAACTTTCAGAAATGTTTCTTAACGCAAGTGGCTGCATGGTTGGTTTTTATTCCGTGTGTAACGTGAAATACGAGCCAGTTTCCCTCAGAATGTTCTCCACGAAGATATTACTCCTCTCAGGCAGACAGCCCTTGTGCCTTTATTCTAACCTTAACGCAAGCGAAGTTACGCAAATAATACACACTTAGTTAAGCATCTTAAGGAAGCTGAATACTTTTGCCTTAAAGCTAGAAAAGATAAAGAAACTTTCTCATCCCGAAAAACAGCGTATTTCTACTTTTATCGCAAATCCGTACATGAACGATGTAACTAGTAAGAGATATCATATTTCGCGATAAGCGAGATAAGCTATGAAGTTAAATATTCCTTAGCCCATAGTGAAGAACGTTTTTCAGGAAATAATCAACTTTTACTTTTTGAAAACTATCTTATATTTATCTTGAAGCATAGAAAAAAGAGAAAAGGTAGCTTTATTGGTCGAAAAAGTAAATTTTCTTATCACCCAAACACAGAACAAAATCATGTAAAAAAACTAATTTCTTTGCCAAGGATGCTGACAAACTTTTTCCCGCCAAAATTCAACCTCAGAGCTCCTTTGAGCTCCCTTGGCAGAACCCAAACTTCAAAAGTGTCAAAAACCGAAGCAAGGAAATGTCCAAAAGTAATTTAATAAAACGTATTTAAATGTGATTCATTCCTAAACTAATTTACCTAAACATAACATTCAAGTCTACCAAAAAAAGTTAAATCTGTTAACATACTGTGCATAATTTCAACAATGAAATACGAAAAATGAATAATTACTTTTATTTTTAAATGCCAGTAATACGGAGGAAAAACAGTTAAAATAGAGTCCGTTTTCTAGAATAGCTCTACAATAAACTTGAGCTTTTAGATTAAAGCGGTTACGTCTAATATTAAGGAAAAAAAATAACAAAGTTTCAGAGCTTAGAATTATCTTAAGCAATTTTAGATACAAAATAACTAATTGAAATTAAATCTTCCTATAATATTAAATTAAAATTGCTTACTACACAGCAAAATGTTTTTTTTTCCTAAATACGAATTGAATATAATATTATAAATTTATCGACGACATACTGAGTTTTGTCAGGGTCAAACGTGTTACGAATAAGAATTCAGTTAACAAAATTTGCTCTCTTATTTTGTCTCAAAGTTACATGAATGTAATTAAGTTACAAGAAATCTTGATAAAACTTATTTAAGGTGTCATTTAAGTTCCTTAATAATTCCTATAGTTAAAATATAGCAATAACAAATTCACATGCATTACAACTTCAAGTATGCTATATCTTTACTTGAGAATTGTATCAAGTAGTTCTATGAAGACGGAGACTCAAACGCTCCTGAAATCTGTTATAAAAATTATTCATTGGAAAATCAGAACAAATCTTCAGTTATTGCTTTCTAGAACAAACTGAGGTATATATAAAGACCACATATGATAGCATAAGTGGGGGGTTTGTAGAAATAAAATTCAAATTCTAGCAAGAAAAAAGGAACTGCAACACGAAAGGTATGTTTTAAGAGGAAAACTGGGCATGTAATAACACCTTATCTTGGATTTTAACAAGATAGACTAATGTGCCATATGTCCAAGTAGGAAAGAGAGTAGATCCACAATCGTGTAATATTAAAAATATGCGAAAACTTCGCTGCCCTTATTTTCCTTCCAGAGTTTTATTTATGGCGATAAGAGAAAGCGAAAGTGTACTATAGCAAAGTATTTGCATGTGCTGAAGAAAAACATATTCAGAGCTGTGAATGATATATTAAATAACATATTTGAAAGAGTGTCCTACAACATGAGTATTTAGATGAATCTGGGAGCAAAGAAACGTTTACAATATATGCAGACCATGATTTTAAATCAAATAGTTGTATTAACCAGAAGTTTCGTATAAATCTAGGATAGTCGTTAAGTGGTTGCATCATATTAAGCTGACAAGTTGCGTTATACATCAACTATGGGTTAAATTTGTACAATGGGTAGAAGACGAAAGTAGATGAATCATTAGATTGGAAGGCACAGATAGCACACGATTAAGAATACCCTAAACATTGCGTCATTTCCAATTAAATATACATTAATCAATGTGTTCAAAGTACAGACACTAAAAGTCCTCTTATATGCAGCTGCAGGCATTCAGCAAAGGGCTGAACTGGGGCTTGTGACAAGGGGTGTGAAGGTGCTTTGTCTCCTCACCGGAATGCATCTAGTCATAATTTGCTAACAACCAATATTGTGACGTAAACTATCTCAGATTTTATCTGACCTCCAGCTGCTCTTGTTTGTTCTCTCGACACATTCCCTGCAGTCATGGGCTCAACTGCATACTAATTAATGTCTGAATTTCAACTACTCGGATAAGTATCTTCAACGAAGAATGATTTCTGCTTATTCTTGATGCTCCCCTCGATCAGATCTTAAAAAGGAAGGATCATATCCAAATGAAACCTGCACACGGTCCCTGAAATTAACACCAGATCTTCCTGAAATGAACTGGTCAGCTGCTTCAGCATCTGCAAGCATCAAGTGTCTGCTCAACCCATGGGACAGCGGAGAAGTCAAGATCCAAACTCATAGTGATTGACGCCTCCACTCTAGAGACAGCAGCCGCCAGATGTAGACCTTCTATTTATGCACATTGTAGGTCCTACCAACCTCAACACGATGGAAAAATTTGCAAAATGTCAAACATCTGTTGACGTACTCGTTAATCTGAACTTCAACGGGAGCGAAGCACGTTCTGCAGTGGAAAAAACATCGCTCATCGCTGATGCCTCCTACGTAGAGTTAAATCCTACTTCTGCTACTGAAGCACCGAATTAAATCGGCTAGCAAATCACTAAAGAAAATTCAGGTAAAAGACCATAGTCAGGCAATCAGAGTCAGAAATAAAAAAAAATTCTCACCTCAAATTCCTTAAAAATGTAAATACCTGCTGTCACAGTATAAGACCGGAAACACAACTGAAACTATCTTTTAAAGTTTTTTGTATGATGGTAACTATTTAGACACAAGGACAGTGTGTCAGCCAAATTCGTAGCAGACGGAAAAGAAAACGAGACACTGGCCATGTATATCTTCCACGAACTATTTCGAGCTACTTTCGACTCCCTTTTACTCAAACACTATAAAACCTCGAAATTTTGTATGTCTAATAGAGCTCCTTTGAACACCTAGATTCCCAAATTTCATCAATCTGTCTCTTATAGTTATGGAATTATTATGGGCTGAAAAGTGCCATTTTTATAACTGACTGACTCACTCATCAAAACCCTAGACCACTTCTAAATGACTTAGACACTTGAAATTTGGCATCAAGGTACATTATTAGGCCTATTGAAAGGAAAAAATCTAAAACTTCAAAGAACTACATTATTATCTAGGTTAAACCGAATAATGCTCATAACGGGCATTTGACAGCGTCACCAATAGATGGCGTTGCACCAATCGCAGTTTTCCGCGCCACTCAGATGCTAATCTGCTTTCTGAAAGTGAAGAATAACGATAAAAGCGTTCCCTAAGTAACGATAGAGATGCCAGACGAAAACAAAAACAATAGAAAAAAAAAGATTTATACTTTAAAATAAGATTTGAACATTTATACTGTTTAATAATTAAAAATAGCTGTTTAAACGTGTTGTTAACATTTTTACGCCCCTTTAAAAATCTAAAACTTCAGAAAACTACATTATTATCAAGGTTACACCAAATAAAACTCATGGTGAATGTCGACAGTTTATTAATTAAGAAACTGCTAATAAAAAAGAAACCAATGCAGCGTAAACGCAACATTTCCACAGCTACAGAGAATACAGAAATTGCTAATAAAAAGAAACCGGTGCAGCGTTAACGCTAGGAAAAAAAAAATTAAAGGTCATGTATTTGTTTAGACACTTTTTAAACGTTTAAATAAGAACATAACCTTTAATTTAGCTTTTAAATGATATCATAACAACACCATAAATGTGAGAAAGGAGTCAAGTTCGGGTGAAACGACGTTCGGTGTGTCGCCAACAAAAGAGCAGAGATATAACGGATTTTGGCAAATTCCATAGCAGTTCCTTTAATAATAGCTGTAGGAATGTACAACGTTCTTCAGTTCATTTAAAAAACAATCTATTACTTTCTTTGATATCGGATTTTTTAACTTGGCAAGATAATTTCCAATTGCAGATGTCAAAATGTTTTTAACATAATTTTCTGACGATTAAAACTTGGTTGGTTTTGATGGTTTTCCCTTTCTCAACATGTCTACTATCCAGTTTCTCTTAAAAATCCTTCAGTATGGCCTCTCTCTCCTTAGACAAATAACCCTCATGTGCTTTGCCATACTCATATAACCTAATCAAACTATATCGTATAATATTATAGGTATCATTATCATTAGACTAGAAGAGAAACACGCTAATCTGACAATCAAAATCGTAAAAACAACCTTGTATTTAGCGTAAGTGTAATGAAACACTCAATCGATTTCGAGGGCAGCTAAAGGTCCCTCCTCATCAGGAGAAAGAAATACATAGAAAGAAGAAAATAAAGGAGAAGGAGTCTCAGAAACACGTGGTCCTTATCAGCACTGCACGTGGTTATAACTGGATTTTTAATCAGAGTTTTGAGCGTGAAGGTGCATTTGCCCCTCGCTCCCTATTTTAACTTCGCTAATTTTTCTTGTCCTTTTTGCTTGATCAGATAGCCTGGCTCAGTAAAAGTAGGCGGCCAGTACTCTGATTAAAAATCCAGTTATAACCACGTGCAGTGCTGATAAGGACCACGTGTTTCTGAGACTCCTTCTCCTTTATTTTCTTCTTTCTAGGTATTTCTTTCTTCTGATGAGGAGGGACCTTTAGCTGCCCTCGAAATCGATTGAGTGTTTCATTATACGTACGCTAAATACAAGGTTGTTTTTACGATTTTGATCATTATCATTACCACTGAATTGTACTGCTATCATTATAGTGCATGCTACTAAGTCTTCACTGTATGTATTACGTGTTATAACATCTTTACCCGTAATTTTATCTGCCGGTTACATCGTCAGCAGTACACATTTTTCTCCATGGTTTTGCCGATTCTCTCTTCTGCAACTCGAAAACAAAATTCTATTAAAAAAATGCTGGCATTGTTAATTTCTTTTGCCCCGTTTCTGATATATTTCGTTGCAGATTGCCTTATTTTTAAAAGTTTTCGGATTATTTAGATTCTTTTAAAGCCATTATAGAACTTTGCAAATTATTATTAATCATCTGATTTTGGAAAAATCTGTTCATTATTAATTTTTTATCTCCCCACTTCATACATCGCTTTTGTAAATTCATGTTTAGTAATTAGGTGATAATTAAGATTTAAGAATTTTCAGTAAGGTAATTAATATAGCTTTAATGGATTAGATAAGACAGGGGAAATTACCTGAGCAATTTTTGTACTTCGCATCTGGTTATAATTATTTCCCGAAGTCATGTTAGCAGATGTCTCGCTCAGATACCCGAGAGAAATAGTTTAACATAATTAACTTACATGACTGTATAATTACCTTGACTATGATATGTTATAATTGAATTATGTTACATCTTCACTGATTCTGCATAACGGGAAGAAACTTAGGGAATTCAAATTTCTTCAAGTTTCACAGCTTATTTAGAAATAAATGAATTATTTTTATAGGAAATTTATTATTCATTTTTGTTTACATAGTTTAAATCTAGCACAATGGTTTAATAATAATTGATTTTCTTGCAATACCGAAAGTTACCATTTTGTTACGGAAGTAGAGATTTCTTACTTCAATACGCGTTGAATAAGTTTTCAAAGCTGACTTTATAAATTATTTCACGTACACTGCCATTTATGCTTTTCATTAGAGAGTTTCTTGTTTGTAGCAATTTCTGGAAGGTTAAAAAAGCTTAAATGAGTTTGTTGATAACTCTGCAAAGAATTGCTACCTTAAACGTTATGTAGAAACCCATATCTGAAACAGCTTCAGAATATAGTCTTTATATTTAGTCTTAGAGTTCATTCAATGGTCAAAGAGAGTTCGTTGATTTTTAATGATACTTCCATCGTGATGTTCCATCTTCTTTGCTAATATAAAATGTACGAAACAATCTAAAGAATAATAGTGAATTATCACTATGTCTTGTAAGTACCACAGAGATGGAGAATGGGTGTAAAGAACCTTTCTATTTGATTCCGATAAAAATTAACAGACGACATCTTTCGTGCTTACGAAAGCCAACAATTATGGTTTAAATCAAAGATAATGAATTAAACACGAGTAAAACTAAGAACAGTAACGGCTGCACGATTAGAATAACGGTTCTGACCTCGGCGTGACAAGTCTAATGGCGAGACAATGCTGCAGAATATCACTAGCAAGAGAACCGATTTAGCAACGGTGGCCTTCAGCAGGTAGAACATGCTCTAATTCTACCCTCTAAAACTTGCCCTTAAATTACTAGCTAGAAAATAAAACGGTACCCTACTCTAATATAATATACGTATTGATTCTAATCCCCTCATCTTGGAAATTTCGATATTTACATGGCATTCGTGAACGCTGAATACCCGTTTTTGAATGTTAATTTCTTGAAGGTTCAGATCTTCTCTTAGTGTTTACCATGGTTTTCAAAGGGAGACGGCAAATATATCTGATTTTCGGGTAATGTAAATTGCTTAAAAATAATTCTATTCCATATTGCTGCGTTCTTGTACGGGTTCGTAGATTTAGAGCGATTAACAACAACCCTTAAAGAAGAATGGAAACACAATTTATTAGCCAGTATTACTCAGGACAACTCGAAAAACACGTTTACGGTCGTTGAAAAGCTGAAACAATCAGCAATTACAACCTTCAGGCTGCAACTATAACATAGAGCTAAAACATCCATCGTTTTTGAGTCATGCCAGATACATACATACGTACTTACGTACGAAAAAATATTTTCTGAATAAATTTTACAAACCGTTTTAGAAAAAAACAATGAGTCCTTTATTCTGTCCATACGTACAGATGTCACGCAAAGACATCGTTCAAATGGTTCTCAGAGCGGTCAAAATGGAAATTTTGATTGAAATATGACTGATTTCGTTGAAATTGTATGTGGTCACAATACTTCATTTACTTCGTAAAAGGAAGTAAAAAGTATAATAAACGTTAGCTTTGGATATCTGCTGCAAAGACGAATACTAATGGCCACATGGTAAAAAGAGTTTGCTAACTGTTTTATCAGGCAACTTTTGGTAGATCTATCAATGTCATAATTTTTTAAACTTCACGCAGTGTCTTTAGCAAGTTTCTGCCGAGCCAAAACTCAAGCTAATGCAAATTAATGAAGTTAAAAAATTTATTTTTCACCTAATTTAGGGAACTAATGGATCAGGACATAGAAATGCTACAGTTTTTATTTCCCGATCCTGATATTTGCTAGATACTCACACAATACACATCGAAATATAAGGCTTCCTAAAACATACCAAATTTAAGCTCTAAACTTACGATCACTAAATTAGATAGTTTCTGTAAAACTTTCTGTTTTGAAATATCTAGGTTTGATTAAATTATCCAGTGTTACACGCATTTCTTTATCTGTTCCATGAATGAGACAGATTCGAAATTAAAACTTAAAAAATTAATAAATTTGACTAATAAGGCATAAATTTCTACCTTTCATTCAGAATTAATCTCTCAATCACTCTAGGCTATGTGAAATATGAATACTATCCACTTTCCCTTAAAGAGTCCTCCATAAAGGCAAGGCATTCCTATCCACAGAGTTGCTTGTGCATCAATGAGTTAACCTAATATAACCACTTCAGACATTTTATAAATCTGATAATATCTGAAACTATTTTTTTCAACTGTTGTTAAGATTTTGTATGCAAACAGCCATAGAACGTTCGACTCGAAAGTGATCGCAAAGATATAAGTCATCTATTCATGCTGGTGCTTTATGTCCCCATTTGAATTTCACTTTAATATTCTCATATTCTATCAGATAATAAGTAAGCACAATCAGATAAAGTAAGCTAAATCATGAGAAGTATTTTTATTTAAATTGGAAAAAATTTATCTTTATTAATTTGGCTGTCTCGAAAAATATCTCTTTTAAAGCTGACTATTGGTATTTTATGTGCAATGAATACTCATAACTAATTTCAGAAAAAAAAAATGCTTACATATAAGTAAAACATAAATAATTTTCTAAAAAAATTTATATAATTATATCACAAACAATTTCAGTTACATTACTATCTCATAAAAATGTAAAATATTACTTTAATCTTGCCTTCCCGGCAAATCTAATATTTTATTTTTGAAACTTTATGTCTTCGATTTGTAAACAACCCCTCCCCCTCAAAAAAAAAAAAAAAAAAAAAAAATCTGAAAGCTTTCAGATTTTACATTACGCCCAAGAGGGCGCTTCATTTTAACGTTTTGTGAGTTACCTTTATATATTAAATATCACGTTCTTCGCACTTAAACTATGAAATTCAGTTCAACAGCAATATCGCAAAACAATTTAAAACTGAGTATATCTTTAGAATTTACGATATACAATCTCGCTTGGTGGCGATAAAAATGCTTTTTGTTTGGTACAGTGTTGCCATTGCTCGCTTTGAAATCGTTGAGTTTGTTAATCAAAAATTCGTTAAAGTTTTACAAAATGAAATGGATAATAAAACAAATTAAAAATTCAAATCTCGGGCTTCTAGACGCCTATATTCGGGTGGAAACGTACATTATTCAAAATTCGACGGCTCTAGGTACCGTCGTTTTATCCCAATGAGAGAAAAATATATACATTTTATGCATATTCTTCATTATTTAATTTCTTTAAATATAATTTAAAGTTTTCAAAGCAAAATGCCAAAACGAAATTAATAGCCCTTCTGGGCAAATGCCCTTTGGGCTAAAAAATGAACGAATGTAATTTGTTTACTTTTGTTTTAATGCAATTTAACATAATTTTTTTTCAAAAGTTGTGTAAAAGAATTTTTTATATAAAATTTGCACTAATCGGTGAACCCCAGAACCCATACGCTTAAACATGTTGGAAGAATATGCACTGAAAGGTAAAATGCGCATTGTTAGGTAAACATTTATGTAATGCATTTGATTTATTTTACTTATGAAAACTTTCTAATAAATTATATGTCAGATTTATCTCTGTACCTTCAACCGTAGTACTCGAAAATGCATTTTGAAATTAAAAGAAGCAGCCGGATGGTAACACATTTGCAGAAACGTAGATTTGATAACTTAAATAAAATAAAAATCCGTTTTGCCTTTCGGGAATAATTATTAAAGATCCTTTTATTTTTTAAAATTATTCTGTAGTTACATACGTGCATGATGCTTGTATCTGAAACTGAGCCACAGGTTTACGACCATTTTTAAATTAGTCCCTTCCTGCGTGGCCGTTTCCACTCAGAGATAACTCTGCGTAATGGTATTATTCAATGGCAGCACAAACAAAATCGTTTCGAAACGCAATTCAGAAATAATGTGCCGAATGGGATTTCGTGGAATGGGGCCCCCTTCTATCAGGCTAAATCGGAATAAATTTACGGTCGACGTATTAAATGTGGAATGACCCGACTTTGCATTCGTTTGAACGAAACTTCCCATCCATTCTCCGCACCCACCCTCCTTTACTCTTCTGGGGAAACTGCTAGAGATAATGGGAAAACGGTCTTCGGAAATCGTTGCAACAAAACGGCTAGTCCCTCTTTCTCCATTCGTAAATAGAGGCACAGTCTTTGATAACTTCGGCGTGTTTATTTCTCGAGGATTTTGCTAATCATTCATTATGACTTTAAAAATTAATATTTCGCGTTCAATGAAGTTTTCATCATAATGGAATAGGAATAAAGGTATTTTGCATATATTTTGGAAATGTAATTCCGCTTGGACTTATCGATGAAGCTAACCGGAAAGATAATAAGCTTTTAAATTCATATAATATCGCTACCGAAATTATCATTTTAATCAGAAAGTGTATTAAAAGACTTCCACGCGAGAGTATAAAATTTCTATTACCTGTCAAAACGGGCCTTTTCCATTTGCTGGGAGTGGAATCTTCCGTGGAATCTTTAACAGAACCTAAACTCTGGTGCTGTGGAAAAGCTGAAAAGAAAGAAGAAGTAGGAAAGACTCTAATAGCTGTATTTAAAGAATACATTAAAATACTTTTGTCTTTTATGCTTCATATCGACAATGCTTAAAATACAGATGTATACTGTATATCTCTTTAAAAATGGTAAATTTCGAAGTTCTTTTTAGTGAAAAGTCAAGTTTCTTTAGAACTAACTAAAACAACGTAATACACTTGAGAGTACATTAGAAACATACTGTATTTTTTATGAGAAAATTATTCTGCCCAATCTGAATAAAAGGTACTTCTTTGTTATAGCTGCCTCCCACATTTAATCGCCAATCAACCGAGACATCTCGCCAAAATCTTGGCTGAGGATTCTTATACCTTTCCCCGTGATCGTATATTAGCACTGGCTATGTATTCTTATACCTTGCGACGCAATAATATATTAGCACAATGTTGCACTTTTTTGCAGTCGTCGCCTGTTTTTGTAAACTATCATTTATTTTATTACATTTTAAATTAATAAAAATGGAAGTGTAATAGGGCTATACCCATTTATTACTTTAGGAAACATTGGGTGCTCTATTGCATTTCCACCTGCACCTGTACCTGTCGTCGGTTGTTGTTATACTGCTTATTCTTTATGAGGTTTTCGAAGCTGCGTCTTTTGTTTAAAAATATATTTATTCCCTTTTTGTGAATATAAAATCTTTAATTCATCAAGTGGTGAGACGTATGCATCTCAAATAACTCCAAAAGGAATAGCCTCAGAATGTTGAAATTTTGTATATAGGACTGCTAAAACAAGTAGATGTGCACCTCCTATTTTGATTGCATTCGGTCGCACTAAAATTATATAAATATATGTATATATATATCCACTCTGTTACTCGGCTCAGTGAGCTCAGTTTCTTTATTCTTATATGTTTGTAAATTTTGCATGTTTTGCTTTAAAATGATTCAATTACGTTGTTTTTATCTTCCGGTTAAGGCCTTTAGTAAACCTGCATGCAGTATTTGTAGATTTATAAAAAAATTAAATGTTGCTTAAGTGCGGCTAAGCCTAATTATTTTTACCATAGCGGCTGTCTTCGCACCAACAAAGATAACGCCTTCTTTTATTATTACAAATTAAATTATACTTAATACATTCTGGAATTTATTCGAGGAAACAAGTGTTTAAGATTTACTTCGTAATTTTTAATATAGAAATTTTGTTTTATGTATTTTTGCCTTGTAGAGAAGTGAGAAGTGAATTAAGTGAATGAGAAATACTGAAACGTCTCAGAAAAACTGTTTCTTTTTTTTCTATTTGTTTAATTTCTTTTATACATCGATTTTAGATTCATTTTGGTATTTGAATAGAACATGTGGCAACGATTAGATAATTCTTCAGATGATATAAATTGTGCCCATTCTCAGTTATAAAATGTCTCCGTTTCTCCTTAGAGAGATTACCATGCCAGGAAACTCTTACCGTCATGCACCTTTTAGGCTTCATTCTCACTGAGCCGGTAAAATTATTATAGTATTTCAATTATAGTATAATATCTGAATTTATTATAGTATTTGAATAGAACTTGTGGCAATGATTAGATAATTCTTCAGATGATATAAATTGTGCGCATTCTCAGTTATAAAATGTCTCCGTTTCTCCTTAGAGAGATTACCATGCCAGGAAACTCTTACCGTCATGCACCGTTTAGGCTTCATTCTCACTGAGCCGGTAAAATTATTAAGTATTTGAATTATAGTATATTATTTGAATTTATTATAGTATTTGAATAGAACATGTGGCAACGATTAGATAATTCTTCAGATGATATAAATTTTGCGCATTCGCAGTTATAAAATGTCTCCGTTTTAGAGAGATTACCAAGCCAGGAAACTCTTACTATCATGCTCCTTCTAGGCTTCATTCTCACTGAGCCGGTAAAATTACACTTTTGTGTAATAGTTCCGGCGATATGTTTATAAATTGAAGTTCAAGTTATAAAATTAATAAAATATAACGTTGTTAAGTGAACCTAGTGCCAGAGTGTCACTGTGATAAACAAATATAGTCAATTTTAAAGAGTGCATTTATTGTATTCTGGTTTATGCGCTATCGACGAAGTATATTTAATTCAATCCAATAAAGTTTAAATGAAATGCAAGAAAAATTGCGTATAATTTAGTATTCAGTACAAGGAAGTCATGTGGTGTACACATCAGATTTTTTAAATTTATTGTTGTATATGCGTCTTTGACGTCTGAAATTGATGGTCGTGGCAGTAGGAATATTATTGTAAAAGTTAAAGAGCCCAGTAAGCATGGAATACAGTAAAGGAATCAGTTCAAGTGAAGCCGAGTTTGATTTTTAAAGAAGAATGCAATTAGGTTTATGTATAGACTACTTGAAGATAGCGAGGATGAAAGCAGTGACGAAGATAGGGATGAAGTAAGAGATATTAGAAGAAGAAATAGGTTAATAGAATGGTGAATATGAAAACAAAAGTGATTCTGCAAAAGAAACGGAACATTTAGAATGAATAATGCACACAAAATCCCAAGCAATAACGCAAAGAATATTTTTTATATCCGGTGAAGAGCCACAGGGCCACAAGCCTCTTTAGACATAGAAGGACCATTATATTTTTTAAGGGTTGTGCAATAATTTTAAGTTAGCTGTAATAAATTCACCAAATATACGAAAAATCGTCTCCAACTGAGTCTAAAAGTCGTTGATTGCCAAGGGTTATAGTTAATAAATTTTTAAAAAGCATTTTCATATTCTTAAAATTATTTTAAACTTGGTTAATGATTTTAAGTTCAAGCCTTACTATATTATGCAATATGCATTACTGTTAAAACAAATGTGTGTCACACAATAAAGAAGTAATATACAAAAAATTAAAGTCAGTTCCTACTTAAGTGAACAAAAAAAAATTTTAAAATACAAAAAAATTAATTAAAAATTTTAATATGTGAAATAATTGTATTAACATTAAGTGTCATCCACTACAAGTTAAAAAATATATTTGAACTTGAGTGGATGAATAAAAAGTATTTTATTAATTAGTAATTAATTAAAAAAATTTAAAGTCAATTCCTACTTAGGTCAACAACAAACAAATAAATAAAATAAAATAAAATAAAATAAATTAAACTGTATTAACATCAAATGTTCTCCACTACAAGTTTAAAAATATGTATCTGAACTTGAATAGATGAATGAAAAGAATTTTATTAATGATTGAAAATTTGAATAAAATATAGGAAAAGTGTGAGCTAATAGTAGGAATTTAAAAATATATATCATTCAACTGGTAAATATCATGCCATATTTTAAACGTAAAAAATATTCCGGCGTTATAAAAAGTTACCAAAATATCACCTGAAAATTGACCTAAAAATTTACTTAATATCAATTCATATCCTGAATACGAGTATTATTAAAATTTATTCGAATGCATTGTTTCATTTCACTATTAATGTTTAATACAATTATAATAAATAAAATGGTAATTAAAATACTTTTACGAGAGTATCTTAGCTTAAAAGCAGCAAAACAAATCAGGATGTCGTTCTAGGTGTACATGTTGAATAATAAAAAAGTGATGAAATTGCAACACTTTACCTTTTCTCTAGTTTTGAGGGAAATGTTTTTACTTCCTTGTACGAAGTAAAAAGGAAGTATTGTAATCGCAAAAAGTTTCAGGCAGCATATTTCAACGAAAATATCAATTTTGACTGCAATCGAATGCAATTTAACGATGTGTTTGCGTGATATCTGTACGTAAGGACAGAATAAAATACTCTTTTCATTAAAAAAAATTATAAAACTGCTTTAAAATAAATTCTGAAGAGAATTTTTCGAGGCGTCTGTACGAACGTATGTACGTACGTGCGTACGTACGTACGTATCTCGCATAACTCAAAAACGAGTAGCCTCAGAACGTTGAAATTTTGTATATAGGACTGCTATTACATGTAGATGTGCACCTCGTATTTTGGTTGTAATCGGAAGCACCAAGCGTATATAAATATATTTATATATATATCCACTCTGTTACCCGGCTCAGTGATCTCAGTTTCTTTACTCTTATATGTTTGTAAATTGTATATTTTTTGCTTTAAAAATGATTGAATTATGTTGTTTTTATCTTCAGGTTAAGGATTTTATGCCTTTAGTAAATCTGTATGCAATATTTTTAGAATTATCAACAATTTTAAAGTTGTTTAAGTGCCGCTGAGCCTTTTTGTATTGCGGCCATTGATTGTTTACATTTGAAACAGCAGACTACTGGATTTATTTCCAATCTAGAGAAACTTAGCTTCGCAAAAACAAAGATAACACCTTGATTTATTATTGCCAATTAGATCATGCTGAATCCTTTCTGGAATTTTTTCGAGGAAATAAGCGTTTAAGATTTACTTCGTAATTTTTAATATAGATATTTTAAGTTTTTATGTATTTTTGCCTTCTCACGAAGTGAGAACTGAATTAATTGAATGAGAAATACTCAATCGTCTGTGAAAAACTGTTTCGTTTTTGTTTTATTTGTTTAATTTCTTTTATACATCATTCTAGCTTTATTATTTATTATAGTACTTGAATAGAACATGTGGCAACGATTAGATAATTCTATTTTTTAAATGAAATAAATTTTGTGCATTATGAGAGATAATATGAACGAAATATAATACTGTTAAGTGAATCTAGCGCCAGAGTGTCGCTATGGTAAACAAATACTACTGTGAATTTTAAAGAATGCATTTATTCTATTGTGGTTTATGCGCTGTCGGCGAAGTAGATTTAATTCAATCCAATAAGTTTAAATGAAATGCAAGAAAAAATACGTATATTTTAATATTGCGTACAAGGAAGTTATGTGGTGTACACATCAGATTTTTTATTTTTATGATAATGAACGAACTCTCACTGAAAAGGGATCTACATTTTCAGAATGTTAAGTGATGTCTCTTCAGCAGCAGTATAAATGACAGAAGTTTAAAAATTTAAAACACACAGCATGAAACGCGCTATATTCCAATTTTCCTCTTTTAAAAACAGCCCTAAAAGTTATTAGTTTACATGAATGAAATCTGCTTCAACTTTATGAAAAGAAATTTATATGTTTTAAATATTCATTCGGTGTTCAAACTGCTTGCCTATTTTTCTCAAAAATGATGGCAAGTACCTGCACATTTTCCTATTTCAGAAATGTAAACCTTTCATCATGAATCCTTTTAGCATTAAATTAACAACAGTAAAACATTCTTTTATTCTCAAACTTCACATATGTTAGTATACTATTACATTATCATTTAATTTTAAAGTTCGCGAAGATTTTTAATTGAAGAGCTGGTACTGCATAAGATATGTGTCTAGTATCTGCATAAAATATTCTATTGGTTATATATACGAATTCTGAAGATTTCAAAAGCTCTGTAGTAATATTTAATTTCCTAATAAGCTTGAAATATTTCAAATTAACGGGAGAAGTACTATTTTTGTAAAGCTACCTTTCTGGAAATTCAATGCAAGATTTGAGAGGTTATTATTTTAGACAGCAAGAGTAAACTAAATAAACCAGAGCTCTTACCTAAAATTATATACCTAAGAGGATTAGATGCAAATGAACGTTTTTCAAATGTGCTTTTTAAATTAAAAACATGACCCTTTTTAACATCAAAAGTATTTTTTAAGTTTAATGTATATTAGACACTCAGGTGAATAAGAAAAGTCAAAGGTAAGTGTTATGGAAACATTGATTAGTAACGAAGATACTGATAAGTAGCTAATGTTATCATCCTCACGTTTCTAATTAGTTACTCTACTAATTAACGTTTTTTGAAGACGGTGAAAGGAGAAAAACGTATCTTTTTTAGACTTGTGCGAAACGTTAATTAATTGACATGAGTGGTTTCTTTAAAAATTGATATATGTCTGAAATACTGTTAAATAAATAAATAAATAAAGTACTTTGCATAGTTAAGAGTTTTAAAATAATTTCTTTAGGCTCTATTTAACATGCATTTCTGGTTATAATATTTGTTACGATAAATTTAGTTCAGTTTATTCTTAAAGTTTCCTTTATTCTAGAATGAAAGTGACTACACAACCGAAACTCTTAACTAGTACACTCACTAGTGAAAACACTAGTGCATTTTAAGTTTTGATACAGTTTGTGTAGTATAGGATTAAATTCGAAGTCTAAGGTAAGTGTTTGGCTGAAGTGCCAAACATACAATTATAATACTGGAAACCTTGCATTCGAATTACTGTTTAATTGATATAGTTTGAACAGAACTATTTGGATGTAATAGGACTATTTTATCGAACGCCAGCTAGTGGCGAAGATAACAATTTACAGTAGTCGATCTCCAGCTGCGATGAGGATAGGTTCTCGAATATTACGGTTCTCCAATATTCACTGAGTTGAACTTTAATTGTAAATGTTAGGCATTCCATTTTGGCGTGCGTTCTGTTTTAATGTAAATTTCTTTGTAACTGTTTCTGCACTCTGTTAATAAATGCTTATAGAACTATTTGTGTGTATAGAAGAATGATTACAAAATTTAATTGTAGGAATAATGGTGTACAATTGGATTATTCAATTATGGTAAAGCACATGAGAGCTATCTGTCTAAAGGGAGGGATGCCTTCGCGGAGGACTTTCTAAGGAAAACTGGCACGTATACACGTTACACATGGGAAAAACCACGAAAACGCCCATGCAGCCAGCCCGTTCGCGGGATTCGAACCTCGGACCAAACTACCAGTGTTCAGCGTCTTTACCGCTCGGCCGCTGGTGGGCCACGAATAATGGTGTAAGATTTTATTACATCAACATGCTACTCAGTAGGATCACATAAAATTACCATTTAATATATGAACCGGTCATTCATTACGCAAATACAAGCATTTAATAGAAAGTGCTCAAAAATTAGAATACGATACCTATTTTCAGAAATTAAAATCTTTTCGTAAGTATGAGTATCTCACTTAGGAATTAAAATAATTTAAAGTTCGAAGATGAAATTTGAGAATTATGTCGGTTATAAATGTAAGAATGTTCGAAAACGTTTTAAAATTTGAACAGCCTCGTAACTGTAGCTCCAGATAGTGACAGAATTGTACTTTACATTCCCCTCCCCTTCCTAATTTAGAGGCCAGACTGAAATATGTGCTTAGAGTTTCAAGAGTTTTAATTTACATACTTTCTTCGTGGATTCTGATATAACGGATACAACAGAGGTATTAAAAACAATTGTATTCCGTTAATTAGTTTATGATTTTTTATTCCAACTTGCACTTCTGGCAGACGTTCAGCAGCACTTAGTATACCTGGATACGGAATATAACATATGTACCTTCTTAAATATGTTACTTATTATCCGTCATTCAAGAAATTAAATAGGTAGAGTTTAATTTTAAACACTTGAAATTTCTGAAACTGTATAATTTGCAGTGCTCACAATAATTTAGGATCAAGAATCAACTCCATGTAAGTGCTTCTTTAATCCAGTTTTACATAAGATTATTTAAAAATTTATTCTGCAGCCATAGTTCTAGGTTAACAGTATATATGTGCTAGTGCAGTAGTGTAAGAATTAAAGCTGAGTTTTGGGATAAAAGGTAATTTATTACAAAAATCAAAACAGTGACTAAAAGTACCCTTAGGGAAGTTGTTGTGACTTATCTAGCTTGTCTCAAATCCCAGCCAACCCACGAAACTCATCGTGACAAGGAGTCAAGATTGCGCCTGTGTCTGGCAAGAGCTTTCGGCACCATAAAGGTGACAGTATGACTTCAGCCCGGTTCCGCCCCCAATTTTGAAGGAGAGCACCCCGAAGGTATAGGTCCAAGGGTCTCAACACCCCTCCTTCCCTATCACCGACCTCTCGAGAGGACTTTCGGCCAGCATATTTCAGACCGCATATTTGGAGTACACTGGTGTGCAAAAATTAAGGACCAAGTCGAAAAATTAGCATATCAGCTGAACGAAGAGGCAGAGCGGACAGAAAGACCAATCAGGAGATTAAGTAAGGTGATGCACGGTAGCACATGCACAGATATGCAGGTAGACGTAATGGGGGAGTGTCTGAGTAGTATAAAGCATGTTGTCGGTGTATGATCAGTATTTCTGGCAAAGAGATTGCAGTTAAAATATATATAGTTAAAATCACACCGTATAGCAGTTAAAATCACACCGAGTTGCTGCCTCAGCGAGAAATGGCGAATAATCAATCTGTTAGACGACATCTGGATGCTTTTACCCGAGGTCGAATCATTGGGAAGTTGGAGGAAGGCCGCAGTGTGACAAGTGTGGCTGCAGAGTTCGGAATTGCTCACAGCATCGTTTCACGACTTTGGAGACAATTTCAAACTACAGGAACAGCTATCCGGGGGTTTAGTAGTGGTCGTCCACGAGGAACCACACCCGCAGATGACCGGTATATTGCCTTACAGGCCAGAAGAAACAGGCGGCAGACAGCGGGAGAAATCGCTAGACACACGACACAGGCGACTGGACGACCGATATCGCGTTTTACCGTGGCCAGAAGACTGCACGGTGGTGGTCTGTTTGCACGACACCCTGTACGGTGTGTACCTCTAACGCCTGCCCATCGGAGAAGGCGTTCTCTGTGGTGCCGGGAACACCGGAATTGGAGAGACAATGAATGGGGACGAGTACTCTTTACATATGAGATCAGATTCAGTCTGAGTAGCGATTCTCATCGCATACTCATCTGGAGAGAGTGGGGAAGCCGCAATCATCCCTCGAACATCATTGAAAGGAACAGGTATGGAGGTGGAGGTGTACTCGTTTGGGGAGGCATCATGCTTGGTAGTCGTACAGACCTTCACATCTTCGACGCAGGTTCAGTCAACGGGACCCGTTATTGTAACGAGATTCTTCTTCCATATATGCGTCTTTTTAGAGGCGCTATGGGTCCGCAGTTCATTTTCATGGACGACAATGCACCGTGTCATCTCACAGTAGCTGCCGAACAGCTCTTAGAGAGTGAGGATATTGAACGTATGGATTGGCCGGCACTATCTCCGGATCTCAATCCCATCGAGCATGTATGGGATTTTCTAGGCAGACGCTTGGCAGCTCGTACCGTACCACCAGTAACGATTCCGGAGCTTCGATTGGCGCTGCAAGACGAATGGACAGCAATGTTCCAACAACTCATTGACACCCTCATTCTCAGCATGGGCAGACGCTGTGAAACCTGCCTAGCAGTCAGGGGAGATCATATCCCCTATTAAAGACCGGATGTTTCTTGCTGGACACCCATCACAGGGATGTTTCGGCCTTCAGTCGCGTTGCGCTCTATGCTACTTTTTCAATAAAGCTTCTTTTTATCCCTCTGATTTCTCTTTTAGTAAGTGTTGCTTACATTACTCATGTCCTTACGTATTGGGGATCTTACAGTATTAAATGTGTTGATTTGGAAAGCTTTTGTACAAAGTTATATTGAAAAAACCGTCTCGTCCTTAATTTTTGCACACCAGTGTATTTAACATGATGCACAGACACTATACAGTTACAAACATACATGCTTTCTCCAGGATTTGAACTCGTGCCTCGCTATGGCAGTCAGCTTCGCTGATCACTATCCCGATTGGGAGGCACCCATATAGTTCAAAGAACTATAGCAGTATCTGATACGCATTCTGTGTTGCACATGTTTATCGAGATGCATTTCGAGATCAAATCACGTGAGAGAAATGTATTGTAAATTATTAAACATAGTAATAATTTACAATATATTTCTCTCACGGGATTTGATCTCGAAATGCTAATTAAAAATAGCAAGAAAATGAAGCTTTTTGGGATGCTAATTAGAATCGGGCTTTTATTCTGCTGTGATTCGTAAGCTTATGTATGCTGCTAGTAACGCGTATTACCGATAAATCAGTAAAATGTTTAGAATAGAAGAGAAACACACAAATGTAAAACTTAAAATTGACTGAAAGATTGCCTTATGCTGGAGAAGATTTTGAATAAAAGTTAATTTCAGGATCCCTTTTCTCCAGAGCGAAACCATTATGGGATTTATTCGTTTTGAGCATTTCTTGCCAAAATATGTTCCTTCTAAAGAAGAGGAATCTACGTCTGATCGCAGTCAAATTGATAGAGTTTAAGCTTTACGAACACAAGAGAGAATTTGTTTTTCCTTATTGTAAACTGAATGTAATCCTTTTTCAAATTAAAATTTTTTTGTGAAGAACTGAAGCTGGAAAAAGCAAATTATATGTAAATTAAATTTGCTTTAATGTTAAATGTATATTTTCGACCTTTTTGCCTAGCAAAAAGTCAACACGTAATAAACATTTCGGATCTTTAATTTAGAAAGAAGAATAAATTGATATAATCAGTAGGATACTGACAACTAATTAGCATGAATAAAGAAGATGAGTAAAATTACAAATTTATACTCCTGATATACTGTATTTTTCCGATGCAATTTATTTTAGTAAAATGGAAATATTCTGCGAAATTTTAGAAAAAAAAAATTGAAATTCTTTGATACTAAACTGCAGATATATAGATTGAAAAATGGCTAACACATCTTCTCATTGAGATAAGGTTATAGTTATGATCATAGTCTTCAAAGAACATCTTTTTTGATTACGAATAATGATATCATGAATTTTATACTAATGTTAAGTAATAAAAACAGTATCCAAAATTCAAATAAAAACCATGTTTGTTCATAAAACGTAATTCTTATTAGACTATTTTGTATAAACATGAAGCAACAAAAAATGAATGTTTATTTGAAACAGCTAGAAAAATGAGTAGTAAATGGAAAAACATATCTACTCTCTATGTCAGAATCACATGCACTTCTTCGTAGGGATTCGTGAGAAAAACGCGCACTTGAGAATTCAGTAGAATTTCGCAATAAAGTGAAAGAAATTCTCAGAAGTGATTTGTAAACAGGGAATTCCTTTCGACAAACAGAGCCCTTTTCTTTTAGCCAAAATATAATAGCAGTCAGTAAAGTCCTCGAAAGTTATAACTCTTTAAAATGGGCAGTTAAGATACTGTTAAGATACAGCGAACATTTGAATGCGATGGCGAGTTCAAATGGTTTATAAATATATACATCTTTCCCTATCTGTTAAAATAGAGTCTGGGAAACTACGGCTAGACATGCATTTTTGCATGGCCTTTGCACTGGAAGCTAGTAGCTTTTCTTCTAGGATTGTGATTATACATGTGACTCCAAATTCAATCTGCATTTACAAAGGTATTCGATGCGTATCACGAAACTGACAAAATAGCAAAAATGTCATTTTAGCGACAACAAATATAATCCTACCTAATACTGAGACATTATATTTGCTATCAACCAGGTAATCTTCCTGGAACGATGAGTTAAGGGCGAGCTGCCCAGTATTTTAATTTGGTTAGTTATTTGTTTGGTTTTTTTTATAGTTTCTTAGTTTTACCGGTTTGCTAGAACTGGCAGTTTAGCTTGTATGTTGAGTTTAGGTTTAGGTTTGCCGAAAAAACAGAGATTTCCACTCTAATACGAATTTACAGTTAATACGTCTCCTAATAACCAAAGGTGCAATACAGTTTTAAAAATTTAGAAGCATTTGCAAGTGAAATTTCTACATCTCAAAGTACATTCAACTAGCTAAAAAGAAGAAGAATAAAGTATAATTTTGAACTACCACAAAAATTTACTGAACGAAATATAATAAGGATTATTAAAGCCTCTAAGATGGCTAGACAGTGTATACAGACACGGAGATGAAACCCTAATAAAGAAATTGACATTCCGAAAGCCAGACGGAAAAAGGAGAGGAAGACCCCGAATGAGGTGACTAGGCAATGTGGAAAAGTGACTAAAGACCACGAATGAGATAACTAGGCGATATGGAAAAGTGATTAAATACCAAGAATGAGATGACTAGGCGATGTGTAAGTGACTAAAGACTACGAATGGGATGACTAGGGAGTGTGGTTAGGTTAGGCTAGGTTAGTTAATTACGGCAAAGCCTCGAGGGCTATCTGCCTAAGGGAGGGGATGCCTTCGTGGAGGACTTTATAAGGAAAACTTGCTCGTATACACCTTACACATGGATAAGGATAAGGAACGGGGGACGTGGGCACTATGCCTCTTCCATACGGTTAATTAGTATAGCACCACGTCCACCATGATCTAGAGAACTCTTAAGACAACACTAATTCAAATACGTGAGTACATTATTGAAAATGAATGATTGATTACAAAAAATTGTGGTATACCTTGGCAGTAAATTTGTTGCATTTGTGTAAATAAGTTGCATTTGTGTAAATAACAAGTTACGATAAAGGCAAAGATGTATTGATAATCTGTAAAGTGCTAACGATTAGTATTCCAGCTGTTGCCATTGAAAGAGGATACTTCCTGCTGTAATGGTCACTCCAGGGTCATTTATTCTGCTGCGCAGAGGTCCGTGCCGAGACTGGCTAGCTTCTCCATAATTTTGATGAGCTGCCGGTAGAGGTGCTTCTGTTTGACCATGAGCTCACAGAATGCCTGTGTGTTTGTAGTGGGAATACGTATGTGCATCCCGCTGGTCAGAGAGCAGGTAGTGACGTAATGCTCCGGAGTACCCAGGTGACCGCAGCTGCACTGGTCTGTGTCAGTCGTGCCGTGCCTGGCAAAGTACTCCGGGAAGGGTCCATGGCCTGTAACATAACGGACCAGGTGCGGGTTAGAGTAGAGCCTGGCTGGATTAACATACAAAAGATGATAATGAGTTCGTCTGCCGGTCTCAGCAACGTCCCACTCAGCCTGCCACTTTGAGAGTGCTTGCAGATGGAGCATTCTTTTTAAGGTAGAGTGTGGCCACGGTAATGCTAGCTCCTCGGCTTCCTTATTTAGGGCAGCGTCTTTCACAAGGAGGTCTGCTGCCTCATTTCCCATATTGCCTGCATGGGCTTTCGTCCATGTCAGGCGGGCTTCCAGATGTTTAAACTGTCGCAAGAGGCTTTGAATATCCTGGACTATTGAGGAGGGGAAAACCACGAAAAAACCCATGCAGCCAGCCCGTTCGATTCGAACTTTGGACCGAACTACCAGTGCTCAGCGACTTTACCGCTCGACCGCTGGTGGGCCTAGGGAGTGTGGAAAAGTGACTAAAGACCACGAATGAGGTGACTAGGCAATGTGGGAAAGTGACCACGAATGATATGATTAGACAATGTGGAAAAGTGATTAAAGACCACGAATGAGGCGACTAGACAATGTGGAAAAGTGATTAAAACAATCTGGTGTCAATAAGGTAGAGGACTGCCGCGTTGGATAAGTCAAGATGGCAGAAGCTGACTGAGACCGCCTTGGCCGGAAATCGGCTGTAGAGTAAGAAGAGGAAGATAAAGAGAAATCTCGATTAATCTTCGATTAAAAGTGACCACCTGATATAAAGATATACTTCAAGGTATACTTGAGCGCACGTGCTTTCCAGTTACACAAAAGCATACGGCACGGAAAGAGAAAACGTCTTGAAAAATAAATAAAGAAAGCATAATACTGAAATACATTATAAGGTTTTATCCCCCCCCCTTAACGCATACCTTCGTGGTTTAATTAGAAGCATATAGAAGCGTATTCGAGAGGTCCAGGGTTCGAGTCCTGGCGAGGACACTGCACATTTCTCACGTCTCCTCCTTCAGAATAAACCAAAGACTCAACAAAAGCGCCCGAACTGGCGGTGGTGGTGGGCGATATTGGTCACCACCAGGAGTTGGCGATGGGGCCCCCTAATCTTCAGTCGCCTTTCAAAAGGGGAAGTATATGAGGTATTACTTCCCTCCTTTCCGCATGCCTTCATGGTGTAATTGGAAGCATACTTGAGGCATATTTGAGAGGTCCAGGGTTCGAGTCCCGGAGAGGACAATACACGTTTTTCACGTCTCCTGCTTCAAAATAACTTAATGACTTTACAGCATAATAATAATTAGTATTAAGAATGTTTAATTAAAAAATATTTAAAATTCGCGTTGCGAGAAAATTTTTAAAAAAATTAGGAATTATCCAATATTTATAAAGAAACTGCGAAAGAAATTTAGTAAATGAAGTATATAAGTAAAACTCTTGAATTGTGCGATTTATTGTTTTCAGTATAATTTGACGAAACATATTTCAGTAATAGCTGAAATTTCTTACATTTTTAAGCATTTTTTAAAATGAAAGCAAAGATAAAAGGACGAGTATCATTCCAAAAAATAACGTATATTAGCGCAAAATAGGGACTAGTAAATTTTCTTCAGAAAATTAAGAATATGGCATCCTATGAAGTGAGAGTGTGATCCAGGTCCTCTGGTGTCACACTATTTGCGTTCTTTTTTTAATGAACGCTTTCATCGGATTTATAAGCCTAATTTCTTAAAAGTTTTGAGTTAAATCATTTAATGGTTTCTTAAGTGAGGATTCGAAATGATGAGATGATGAAAAACATGTGAAATTTGAATTTGAATTTCAAATAAGATTCGAGAATTCGTGTGTCTCAATGCATCTACAAAGCAAAAAAACAGAGGAAACCACACGATTTCCTTATGCGGCCTATTAAATACCACATGTTTTTTTTTGCAGTATTTCATTGAAACTTATTTCCTCGAACTATTAACTTAATCAACCGATTCCTCATGGCAAATTGAAAATGACATCAAAAATTGCAAATTTTGGTAAATTTTTGTCGTACGTGAGTCAAACTTTATATAATTTTATTTTTTATGACAAGTATAAAAGTCTACCAAATATAAGCACAGGAACCGGGAGACAGCATTAAAAGTTAGATTCCGGTATTTGTCGAAAATATTTTTTTTTTTTAATTTGATAATGAAGAAACATGAACATTTTCACCATTTAAAACACGTCTGCAAGTGTACGACTACAACTAACAATTGCAAAATTAAAGGCTGAATAAGGATTTTAAGCCGGGTAAAGGTGAGTGTGTGGGTATATATAAAGAAATTAAGAGCTAATTTTTCACAAAGACCAAAAAATTTCAAATTCTTAATCAATAAATTATTTTTCTACATAATAAATAGTTCGAATCCCGCGAACGGGATGGCTGCATGGGCGTTTTCGTGGTATTCCCCATGTGTAACGTGTATACGAGCCAGTTTCCCTTAGAAAATCCTCCACGAAGGCATCCCTCACTTTAGGAAGATAGTCCTCGAGGCTTTGCCATAATCACACACACACACTACATAATAATTATTATTAAAATATTTTTTTGCTATATAATTGTTATTTTTCTGTATGAAATGTTTTGTGTTTCTGATACACACATATATTTATATATGTTTGATATTGCCAATTGCAATAAAAAAAGGGATGTGCACAATTAGATGTTATAGTAGTCCCATATACAAACTTTCAACGTTCTACGGCTAATCGTTTTTCTTCCAAATTGCAAATGTGCTCAGCTATGAGTGTTTAAGAAAACATATGTCAATAAAAAGATATTTTAAAAAATAAAATAGTTAGAATCTCGCTACACATAACCATAAATAAAATAACTCATTTCAGTAAGAAGGAAAACAAACTTTACAATTAACTCAATTGTAAAAAAAAAAAAAAAGTCTGAAATGTTTCAGATTTTCAGTTACGTCTAAAGGGGCGTTTTTTTAAAGTTTTGTGTGTTATCTTTATTTATTAAATATCATGTTCTTTGCACTTAAACCATAAAATTCAGTTCAACAGCAATGTCGCAAAATAATTTTAAAATGAGTACATCTTGAGAATTTTCGATACACAGTTCGACGCGCTGGAGATAAAAAGGTTTTTTTTCCCCGTAGAGTGTTGCCATTGCTCGCCTTTAAATCGTTGAGTTTGTTACTCAAAAATTCGTTAAAGTTTTACAAAATATGAAATCGATCATAAAACAAATTCCAAATTTTAGATTTGGGCTTTCAGATGCTCATATTCGCAGTAGGATTACGTCACTCATAATTGGATGGCTCAAAGAACTGTTGTTTTATCACAATGCAACAACCATACATACATTTATGCAGCTTATACATTATTTAATTTCGTCAAATGTAATACAGGGCGATAGTACTTGGTGGCAACGATTTGAAACGTGATACAGCCTTTTAAAGTTTTCAACGCAAAATCGCAAAAGGAAAACAATAGTCCTTCAGGGACAAAGCCCCTTTGGAGTAATAATAATAAAAATAAAATACATAAATGAATAAATAGAACACCTTTCGTTGAATCAGTATAACTGTTCAAATAATCATATGCATTATAACTGCAGTCGAAGTTTGCGACAAAAGAGTTGTAGAAATATTTTTTCTTATGTGAGATATACGAGAAAAATACCTTACAAATGTAATTAAAAATCTAAAATGCTCGCAATAATTCATGTACGGTATTTAAGAAAGCTTGTTGATCACTAGTATATTCGCTCTTCTTTCTGCATGTGACCTCAAATTTCTGCTCTGTTTACCTTAGTGAATGCTCCCAAATTTCCATACTGCCTGGAGCAGTTCTTCTTCATTTTATTAATTCGATTAAATGGGTAATTAGGAACCACTAATGAGCGATGCAATCACCAACCACTAATATTCTAATCTCGGTCGCCCCTCCGTCATTAGCTTCTCTTTTATCTGAAAAGGAGCCATCATTCCTTTCCCATCAAATAAAATTCGAATTTTAGAATTTAATGCTTTAATGCAGCAGAATAAAAATTATCGAACTGTTTGGAACATACGCATGGGATGAAACTGCACGCATTTGAAAACATATATCGATAAATAATATCTGGTTATGTAGATTTTCCTATGAATAATGCTAAATGTGGATTTTTTTCTACCAATGATATTAATTCCTCGAATATTTGCATTGCTAGCTGTAGAATATTGACGCCAAGTATATTGAACATCTGTTGCCAGATGCGTGCGTAAGTAATATGAATATATAAACCTACAGTGCGCATTGTTAGAGCTGGAGAAAAGGAGGTAGAATCAATTCTTTTTCTTTCAGCACTTACATGGGACATTTTTTTTCTTTAATTAACATACTAAATAAACGAAAAGATTCTTCCATTTCTTGAAGGTTAAATTCTGTGATCTGAAATACAACTAATTTATTCCAGATGAATATGTATTTGCTGTACTGAATATTGTAAATGGCAGGCTTTAGCATGACTGTTCCGGTTACATTACGTTTATCGGAGAGTTTTATATCGATCTCAAGTTATGGATGAGAAATCTGTTGATTTTTAAAACTAACCGAATGTTCAAATGAGAATCTAATGAAAGCAGTTAATCAAGAAATAATCAGTAATACACAACTACACGTTTTGCTGAAAGCTGCTTGTCAGCAAGGTATAATATCTTGAGCTATATCCAGTTAACGCTGGTGTCTTTAGTTTAGAAAATTGTGGGAGAATGCGTATATAATTTGCGTATCTTCACACAGAATCTTACTGCTAAAAGACAGCAAACTAAGAATTTTAATTTTCTAGGACCGAAATTATACGCAAAAACGTACGCCGTTTTAACATAAAAACAAGGTACACACCAAATAAAATTACTTGACGAAAAATAAGTACTTTGTTCTATAAGGTATTTCTCCTACTTCCCTAGCGTGCCTTCGTGGTGTAACGGTAGCACGCTGGGCCGGTATTCCAGAGGTCCGTGGTTCGATTCCCGGCGAAGGCAGTTGCATATTTTTCATCTTTTCTGCTTCCGATTAAACTAATGACTCTACAGTTCTTTAGGAGTTTACAACTGGTTGTGTGAATAGGATCATTGCAAACTAGTAATTCGACACTGCGAATGGGCTGGATGCATAAGTATTGTTACGAAATGTACAGGCGCAATAAGATGGCTTCCTCGCAAAGCAGTTTTAGGGTTGCCATAAAATAGCAAAGGGGCGCAGGGTTGCCACATTTGACGAGAAATCGCCCATTTGGTGACAAAATTGGAGTTATACCATGGACGGTTGGAGAACCTTCCAGAACGACTTCTTACCGGTTTAGCCCAGAATGCTCCCGAACACAAGCCGAAAGCTATATAAACACTACTGGTCCGCAGTCAGTTAGTGTGTGTGTGTGCCTCACATAGAGTGCGAGAGAGTCAGTATCGAGTTGGTGTCTTGTCTAGCGAGTAAATCCCTGCCAAGTCGATCGAGTTGACAGCCTGGCAGTGAGTGCCGAGTGGGTCGTAGAGTTCACCGAAGGAGTCTCTTAGTGTATCGCGCTTAGTGCATCGTCGAGAGAGCGTGTTGAGCTCCGGGAACGACTGAACCGAAGAGTCGGGAGCCGTGCTCTGTGTGTCGTCGAGTGCATTGCGATTGTAGCGTGGAGAGTCTCGAGAGTACGTGAAGTTTCGAGAACGACCAAGCAGAGTCGGGAACTGTACTCTGGTGCTTTGCAGTGAAGCTGTATCCACCGTGATAGCCTGATAACCTGAAGGCGGTGTCGCTGATTGTTCCAGCGAGTGTATAATAGTTCTTCGACGACTGTAACGTGATTTTGGAGCTGTCCTGATTAGTACTGGCTAAATAAAGTGTGTTTCGATACTTCATCAAATGTCGTCGTTATTCACTCCAAATCCCCACGAACTCCGTGAAGGAAGGAAATAACGTAACAACTGGTGTCAGAAGAAAGAAAAAAAACGCAACAGTATTTTCGTGCGTGCATAAGTATTTCCATATGTGTTAAAGTGAGTACCAGCCAATTTCTCTTAAATGTCCACATTAGCATTCTTTCCCTCAGCCCTCTAGCACTTTAATCTCAGGTATTTAATATGGGAATCTCTTGGGCATAACATGTGAATTACTCGTAACAAAGCAAAACTCAATAAACGAGACGAAAACAAAGGGAACGGTGATTAGAATAATTATAGGCGGTTAAAAAAGTTACGGCTATAACTGGGAGTTAGGACTTTAAAGCAGGGGTACCCAACTCGCAGGCCTCATGCGGCCTAAAGAAGCAACAATGCCGTCCAAAAAGCGATCTTGAAGCTCAAAAGAAGCATCGTGACCCGACCCTTGATGATATATTTTACTGTTGCAATCGCGGCTTAGGCCGGGAGTTTTCGACGCTCCTAGCTGAAGCGAAATAAATTCGTTTTAAAAAGAGTGGCGGTCGAAAATGACTCGAGCGTGAAGTGATTAATATATTACTTGCGTTTGTAAGTTTTGCCAAGAGGAGGATATCAATATCAATGTTTCTAGCTCTTTTCGTCTTCAAGCTGTAGTGGCTACCAGATATGTTATATTTTCAGGTACTTCAAGGTCTTTTGAGGGTCATGTAATGTTGTCAAATCCTACTTTGACTTGTGAGCGGAAGTATTTCCTACATTTTGTTTTATTGTTTGTACAATTAGGATATGTTAAGTGAACATGTAGGGGAAAAATCAGTTTGGTGTATTAATGTTGTGTTGATATGGTTGGTTTGGTTTGATTTACTTGATTACAGCAAAGCGCTTGAGGGCTATCTGTCTGAGGGATGCCTTCGTGGAGGACCTTTCCAAGGGAAACTGGGTCTTATACAGAAAGCTCGTTCGAACCTTGGACTAAACTGCCAGTGTTCAGTTCAGCGACTTTACCGCTCGGCCGCTGGTGGTGGGCTTCATTGTTCATATGGATGTTATATTAAGTAACAGTGTTTTAAATTTTTTAAATCTTCTTTGTTATGATTTTTATTGTTGTGGGATCCCATTAAATAAAGGTCGGACGTGTCATTATTATCTTCCTTTGGACATAATTTACATTCAAGTTGATCCATTATTTCTGCCAGTACTTCTGTGATAATTTTATTGTTACATGTCATGAAAATGATTCTTGAATGAACATTCGGAATAAAATTGCCATTTTGTCATCATATTACAGAAGCTGAGATCAGTGATTTGCAAGAAATATGTGGTAAATCCGCTCAAGGAGTGTCGCAAAAGCTTTAAATTTAAATGTATGTTTTAAAACTTTGCTTTTGTTTACCGCGTCATGTTTCTCTGAACTACCATTTTCTGTGAAAAAGCATCGATATAATAGTGTTTGAGAGAATTTGAATGCTGGCCTTTGATATATAAGAAATGGTTAAGTCCTGACAGTTATAGAAAATATCAAGCGAAGATTTGAAACAACAGAAGACGTATTTAAATTACGAAATTTTACAGTGCACATATTTAACACAGTGGGTATTGAATAGAACATGAATAACAATGCTATTATCCCCCCCCAGAAAAGAACAGCATAAAATTACTGGCAAGGGAATTTCTTTAATGCCTATTCCGAAGAGTTGAGGTTTCAAGAACAATTCGATCAAGATACATTTTATCTTAAAAACCTAATATAAATATAGCAACGTCTTTGGTAGAAAAGAGGATCTATTTTTCTAATACACAAAATGGACATTATTTAGCTCGAATGGAAACGAAGTAAACAGTTTACGAATTCGATATTCACATATTTTATAATGAATTTCAGTAGAGTGATTTGATTAAAATGTTCAAATAAAAGTAAAGACGTCAAATTTAGGGAAGATTCTAATAAGTTTGTAGGGTTTATATTTATTTTTACTAACATTTATTTTAAGTTTAAACTATCTTTCCTGTCAAGCCTTACTTTTCCCTGGAACTGCCAATGCCAGAATATGTAAATTTGAGTAGAACGCGCAAGGATTCAAATTATCAGCGGAAGTATTATGATTTAAATAGAAGGAAACGAGTTCGGTGTGAGATATTCTTACTGCACGAGCGCGGAGGTAGTTAGCGAGAATTGAAGAACCCCGCGTTGCGGCCTAGGTGCTTGGCGGGAAGTAGTGGTAATTGTTCCAGTGAGCTTCAAGTCTGCTGAATTAGCAGCGGTATTGTAAAACGCGGTGAGTTAGTTATTTTAGAGAGCCTCGTAGTTAGAATCTTGTCTTTATTTTCTTTTCAGGTTATTATTTTTATTTGACTGCCAAGTTGGCACAGTCTGTAAGCGTCAAGAGGACGCAATTGTAATTTATTACGTTGAATAAAAAGGGACTTAAACCCTTCACAAGGCTCTATCTTTTATACAAGTTTTCACAGTCACCTCTTGGTTGCGTGCAAGTTGGAGGCGCGCAACGTTATAAGTTACAGAAATTATCTCGCTCTCTACACTGGTGAAGTGAATAAAGGGAGTTCGTATACTTTTGGAAATTTTCTCGAATCAAAATTATGTTTTCAAATAAAAAAATAGACAAATATTATGTTTTCAAATAAAAAAAAGGAAATTTTTAGTTTCGAATGTACAAGCGTACACATGCATACGGCCGAACTATTTAGCGAAATGTTTGTTAAGAACTCAACAAACACTTTTTTGCAATAGTAGGCGAAATTCCAAAGCGTAGAATTAAAATGATTAACACCAATGTTTAGTTAATGAAGTGCAGAATCGTCAACAGAATGTAATCAGGAAACTCTCAAGTGCAGATTGCTAGAAGCTTGAATGTAACATCCGATGTCGTGTGTAACTTACAGAAACAGTTTAAACATACCAAATTCTTAGACACTAAGCCTCTGCAAAGTCATCCAAGATGGTCTATAAAAATCGATATTTGGCCACTTCAGCGAGACGTAATAGGAATGAAACAGTTTTCCCTCTCTCTTGTGACCTCCATGCAGCTATAGGAAGTCGAATTATAAGAGTGACTATTTCAGAAAGCTGCATGAGAAAGATCTGTTTGTAAAACTTGCTATTTGCTTCTTGTTTATTTTGGGACACAAGAGAGCCCATTTAGGAATGGTGCAGAAAACATCGACTTTGGAATAAGTTGGGGATCGTTCTCTTCACAGATGAATTCCGATTCAGCCTAATCTCTGATTATCAACATCTGCAGAGAACCAGAAACTCGCTTCCTGTCCTTCAACATTCGAGAAAGAGACCAGAATAGCATCGAAGGTTTGATGGTATGAGCAGGCATAACACTGAACAGGAGCACAGAACTTCCTGTCTTTAATATAGACACTGGGAGTGCTGTTAGATATGAGGAAGCCATCATTGAACCTATGTTTGCCTTTTGAGTGGTGCAGTTGACTCCAAATAGGGTCAATCTGTGATTTTCTAGAAAGTTAAGCTACTAACCGGATGGATCGTTATCCAAATCGCTAGAGCTGAACCCTATATAACATATCTGGGACAATCTGCACAAAGCAACTTGATTTCTCCATCCCTAAACATTTTTATACCTGATTGCAGGACAGATTGCCTCAGGGGCTCATGGACTGCCTCATTTCGTAGTACCTCTATTATGGAATGAGATTATACCATTTTTAGTATGATGTTACATAAGTAGACTGTTATAGGGAAGCACACCCTCTCCTAGCTTCCTTTATTGTTCGATCTTTCAGCTTTTGGTTTAGGCTTTTCCAAGCCGATGAGCCTTACGCATTCTCTTACCTGTCTACGGACAGTTGCATGGTATATTTTTTGTATTATATCAGCCTATACTCACATACCATATTTCATTAAAATGTCCACCATATAATGAACCAAATTTGCAAAAGTGTCTTAAGTTTGAATACCAGTGGAAATTGCAATTTATACAGATTAAAATATTTTAATGATGCATAGTTCCTAAAGTATTATCCGTTCTTTTCATTCTATTTATCTTACAGCATATAAACGCGAAGAAATGTTTTATGACATGTATTTCCATGCTGAATGTTTTTCAGATTTACTGCGATGTCGCGTTTCGAGATACGTTTTTAGAACCTGTTAAATACTCCCGAATTTTGAAAATGGGTGATTTGAAATTTACCATTACCACTCCGCGTAATCTGAGATATACACTGAAGTGAGAAAAGTCATGGAATAGCAATATGCAAATACACAGATGGCAGTAGTATCGCGTAGAAAATGTATAAATGCGAAGTGATTTGGCAGGGCTTTCATTTGTGTTCAAGTTATTCATGTGAAGAGGCTTTGACGTGAGACGAGAATTAACAGACTTTGAACGCGGAATGGTAGTTGGAGCTAAACGCATGGGTCATTCCATTTAGGATATCGGTAGGGAATTCAACATTCTGAGATCCACAGTGTGAAGAGTGTGCCTAGAGTATCTAATTTCAGGCATAACATCCCATCATGGACAGCGCAGTGGCCGACCACCTGCACTTAACGACCGAAATCAGCGACGTCTGCGTAGAGTTGTCAATGTTCACAGACAAGCAACACTGCGTCAAATAACCGCAGAAATCAGTGCGGGACGTACGAGGGACGTGTCCGATAGGACAGTGCGGCGAAATTTGTCTTCCTTGGGCTATGCCAGCAGAAGATCGACTCGAGTGCCTTTACTGACAGCACGACATCGCCTGCAGCGACTCTCGTGGGCTTGTGAGCATATCGGTTGGTCCCTAAACGAATGGAAAACCGTGGCTTGGTCAGATGAGTCACGATTTCAGTTGGTAAGAGCTGATGGTAGGGTTCGAGTCTGGCGCAGACCCCACGAAGCCATGGACCCAAGTTGTCAACAAGGCACTTTTCAAGCTGGTGGTAGCTCCATAATGGTCTGGGCTGTTTTTACATGGCATGGACTCGGTCCTCTGGTGCAACTGAACCGATCATTGACAGGAAATGGATACCTTCAGCTACTTGGAGATCACTTACAGCCATTCATGGACTTCACATACTCAAACAACGATGGGAATTTTATGTATGACAATGCGCCATGTCACCGGGCCACAGTTGTTCGCGATTGGTTAGAAGAACATTCTGGACAATTCCAGCGAATGATCTGGCCACCTAGATCGCCCGACATGAATCCCATTAAACATTTATGGGAAATCATCGAGAGGTCAGTTCGTGCACAAAACCCTGCACCGTCAACACTTTCACAATTATGGACGTCTATAGAGGCAGCATGGCTCAATATTCCTGCAGGGGACTTCCAACGACTTGTTGAGTCCATGCCACGTTGAGTTGCTGCACTTCGCCGGGCAAAAGGAGGATCTACAAAATATTAGGAGGTATCCCATGACTTTTGTCACTTCAATGTACTTAAATATACTGGGATCGAAATACATATACCTTCAATAGTCAAATAATTTTATATTCTGTGCATATTGCGTTCAAGAAATGATGCGTCCTGTCCCCAAAAATTATATTTATGAAACACGTTTTCAGTATCTTCTCAACGCCACTTAGTGTTTGAAAAATGGCAATTTAAATCATCAACAGGATTTTAATCGGTCACTTTGAAAAATATTATAAAGCACACAGAAAAGGTCAGACTCCTCAAGAAAACGTTCTGACCAAGAAAGGTATGCGATCATAAATTATTCAGGGAAAGTCTGCGTTAAAAAAATGCGCACTTCATGACTTAATTTCTAAAATAAAAGTCCTGGAGTCTAACAGAAGGTCATCAGGAAAAAAAAGTGTATTAGTATAAAGAAGCAACTAACAAGATAATTAATAATTAAAGTAATAAAATAATTAAGATAATTAAATTAAAAATAAAATTCAATGAAATGTAAAGAGATAAATAAAAATTTAGTGAATTACTAAATTAATGGTATATAGTCATATATTAAAATAAAATACCGAACATCTTAATTGTGGCTTCGATTGGAATTATAGTTTCTCTCAAGAATTAAGAAATAACCTAGCCGGGTTATGGATGAATTTAAGCTTTGAATGTATGGCATAATGCACTATTTCAGAGAATGATAGAAAAAAAAACATTGGTTTTCAGTTCATGAATGAAAATACGTAAAACGCCTAAAAATCATTGATGAGAATAAAAAGAATGCTAGACACAATATGAGAGTATGCAAAGAAATTTTAACGGGGACGTGTTGGTAGGAAAAGAAATAGAAGAATCCAATTCTGACCACGATTTCCTCCCAGTACAATTCCAGTCCCGAATATAATTCTAGGTGTTAAACAGAATGTAATAAGGGAAAAAGTTTCCCTGAGCTTTTGAGGAGTGATCTGCGAGATGAGAACAAACGTAAGGTTCTCTGTAAGTGACAATTCGTTCGTCGGTTCGTCGGCTTTTGGCACAACGAAACCGTCATGACAAAATGTCTGCAGGCTCTTTTCCTTGGGAAGTTATTAGGGCGTAAGCATTGGGCGTAATGCAAATTGGTTGACAGCTTGTAGTAGAAAATGTACCCGTTCTCATATATTCATTTCACTTCCTGGAGGTTCATTTCTCACGAAAGACAGGCATGCATTCAGAAGTTAGAATCAGTTTTCAAGGCTTATAATTAAAACAAAATGATTTCGCGATAAAAAGCATTTTGTTTTGAAATTGTGGTTCAGCTACGTAAAAGAAGGTTATTTGCATGCCAGAGAAGTCTTTCGAAAAATAATTCTACGTTTATCATTAACTGATTACTATTAAAGATAGTTTAATTGTTGTAACAAATACTAATTAAAAGCTCAGGTTGATCTGATCATCATTTAAATATATGCTTACTAAAATTCATTGTCTTTAATAAAACTTTGTTAGAATAATTTGTAATCGTAGAAGCAAAAATATAAGACATATACATATATATAACATATAGGGTGGACATAAAAAGAAGACTTCCAGTATTTGAACTCATAGCAACTTATCCGCGCAGCCAATTGAAATGAAATTTAAGATATTGTTATTTGAAGGTATGCTCTCGAGATTGCGATGATTTAAATAAGTAGAGCTCTCAAGGTTACAGCTATAGTGAAAAAAATTTTCCGTCCACCCTTTCCCTGCGCAAAGTGATCAGCAAACTGGAAAACCATAAATGGCTATGGAACAATACACGTATGACGAAAGTTGCGGGCGCAAAGCATTTGTGAAGAAAAGCATTGTAAAAGGCCAATGACAATATAAGCCAGGAAACTGGGAAAAAAAACACCTTACTGTTGGAATTACAAGTTTTCAACGTGCCTGGAGGTTACTGGGCAGCAGGAAGGGATTCTGACTCACTCCCTATAATGATTAGTACATTTGTGAGCTCGCGTAATAATTAATGCATTTTAAACTAAAAAATATTCATTATAATTACGAAAGGTTCGTTACAAATATGTATAAATCATGGACAGCATAGAACGGTTAGTGAAGTGAAGTATAGTCCTCGTGACGTGAGGATCCTGATAACGAGGTTCTCTCTAGTCGAGAGTCCAAGAGCATTCTGACGTGTTGTAGTTCCGATGGAAAAAACTTGACTGAATTAGTCACGCCTCCGTAATTTTTTAGTAATATTTTACATCTTCTGATTCGTTATATCTAGAACTATATGACAGGAAAAACAAGATCATTGGTTCGCCAGCCCTCCTGAAATCAAGAGGCTTTGACGACAGACACAGTGCAAAATGCTAAAATCTTTTGACACTGGTCGTGAAGGTCTCTTGTCAACTGAAAGGAATTATTGCGTCTTAGATGTCAGAACCATGTTGTGTGACACACCGTAAAAGTTCGGAAACAGTGACTTGCGTGAACAACACCGACAATTTTTCTGATCTCTGTGTGGTCCGCCGCATGCTCATCTGCCCAGATGATAACGCACTGCATACCGGAATTTATTGAAAACAATGGCGAACGTAATATCGCAAGAGGAATATATGTAACTTCACGTTTTATGTCATCTTTCACCCGTATTAATATGTAAACCTTAGATTTCAGACAACGTCGTAACCAGAAATCCATTGGTGTGAGGTCGAGGAATAGCGGTGGCTAAGAAACTACAAAGGTACGGGAGATCACTCTCTCTTGAAACGTTATACACATTGACAACTCTTAAATTCCAACAAAAATTGTTTCTCCTCTTCACTCTTGGGTTGTCATTGGTCCTTTACAATGCTCTTCTTTGAAAATGTTTCATGCCAGCAATTTTCGCCATACGTGTATCGTTTTAAGGCATTTATTATTTTTTAACGCCCTAATCGATTTTTCTCAGGAAAATAGTGATTACTGCTACACCAGAATTTCGAAATGTTTTCCCTGTAACCGTAATCATGAGAGCTCCATTGTTTTAAATCATCCCAATCTCGACCGCATGCGTTCAAATAACAATAACTGAAATTTCATTTAGATTAGTTGAACAGATAGGCCTGCAGAGGTTCATATGTAGGGAAGTTTTTTTATTACCACCTTGTGTATATTGGTGCAAGTAGTATAAAGGCAGTAAAAGAATCAAAATTTTACCTTCAGAACTTTGGCGTCTAATCGATGCAGAATCTTTCGTGGGTTGACTTGTTGGTTGTTGAATTTCTATTACAGGAATTAAAAAAAAATAAAATGGATAATAAAATTAATTACAATATAACAAAAAGGCATTTTGAATCATTTTAGTAAATATTTATTAAAATGAACTTTACATAATTTCAAATAGTGTGTTATAAAATTAAATACGATTTAAACTTTGCAAATGTTTAACAGAAAACAGTAGTTGTATAATCTGAAGAAAAGCTCTTTTTCTCCCCCTCAGGGGGAAAAAAAATAAGTCAAAGATAGACTATCTAAATTCAAGACCTACCTCTACCATATACAAAATTTGATTATAAAACGGAATTCTGAAATTTTTCTTTCTAAATAGTTTTGAAACGTTAATTTTCAGAAACACAAAATAAAGAAGTTTATTCCCGAATACATGTAATGAAACGCCTCATAGAAATTTAACTCCTGAGAATATGCTTTCTTCCGGTAAACAAAAACCAAAGAAAACTAAAGTTACGCTAGCAGAACACAGACCGGCACTGCTTTGCAAAAATGTTGACCGAGTATGGCCTTTCGTGAATGCAGTGAGAGGATAAACATATTGTTACGAAATGTAGAGGAGCGGTTAGATGGCTTTCCCGCACAGCAGTTTTAGGGTTGCCACAAAATGGCAAGGTAAGGCAGTGTTGCCACATTTGGTGAGAAATCGCCCATTCGGCGACAAAATTGGCAATATACCATGGACGGTTAGAAAACCTTCTGGAACGAATTCTTACCAGTTTAGCCTAGAATATTTTCGAACACAAGCCAAAAGCTATATAAACCCTGCTGGTCCGCAGTAAGTGTGCTTCATCGAGAGAGAGAATGTGCCTCTCTCATCGAGTGTGTCTCGTCTAGCGAGTCAATCCCTGGGGAGGCGATCGCGTTGGCAGCCGGCCAGCGAGTGCCGAGTAGGTCGTCGAGTGCAAAGAGTCTCGTAGAGTATCGCGGTTAGTGCATCGTCGAGAGAGCGTGTCAAGCTCCGGAAACAACTGAACCGAGAGTCAGGAGCTGTGCTCTGTGTGTCGTCGAGTGCATCGCGAGTTGTAGCGTGGAGAGTCTCGAGAGACGGGGAGTTCCGAGAACGACCAAGCAGAGTCGGGAGCGTTACTCCGGAAAGCAGAGTCGGGTGTTTTGCAGGAAGCTGTCTCCACCGTGATAGCCTGATAACCTAAAAGCTGTTTCGTTGATCGTGTCAGCGTGTTTATAGTAGTTCATCGACGACTGTAAAACGTGTTTTGGAGCTGTCCTGACAATACTGGCTAATAAAGTGTGTTTCCTTACGTCATCAAGTGTCGTCGTTATTCACTCCAAATCTACGAACCCCGAACGAACGTGAAGGAAGAAAATAACGTAACAATTGGTGTCAAAGGAAAAGAAAAACGTAACATTATCATACTCACACTGAGTTACTGGGAGGATAAATATATCATACTGAATAGACAATAGCTATGTTCTTGAAATTAATCAGGAACATAGCAGTTGCCTGTTCAGTGAGAGTTTAGCTTTCTATAAAATATCGCATTCTTGTAATGTATTTCTCAATAACACATAGCTAGCTGCTTTTATTTTTCTGAACTAAAGTTCCCATTTTTATTCACCAAAGACAACTGAGGCGTATGATGATAGGCAAGATGTTACTTCTTCTTCATAAGCTCCACAGCCTGTACAGGTCAAGTCTGTCTCCCCACGTTTCCTCCACCTGACCCCACTCTGCACAATGGCCCTCCATAGGCCAACTCGAATTAACCTTAAATCCTCCTCGGTATCATCTATCCATCTTCTTCTTCGTCTTACTCCCTCAATTCTCGAAAAGGTTACGTATTTGGTTGGAAATGCATCATCATATCTACACACATGACTCAGCCATCTGCTACGAGATGCCCATATTTCCTATATTTTCCATATAGTTCATGATTATAGGGAATTATCCACAAGATGTTACTAAAGATGTTATAATTTGATTGCATTCCAAAACTACAATCTTTTATGCCTTAACCCTCTGGCTGATCATCCCACGATTTCCACGGGCAATTCAAATGTAGCAAAATTTTCTCATTCCGCAATTTCCGCGGGCATATGTTTTTCTTCCTTTATTGAGGAGCGCAATTTTTCCCCCGTTTAACCATTGAAATAAATTATATACAGTATTAGGCGTTTAGTTTACGTTTTGGCCAACAGATATCGTTAGTTGTCCACTAAATTACGGCATTTGAAGGCACGTGGTATTAACCCTCAAACTTCCCTTTTTGCCGCTTTTTTCTTACAGAAATGGCTGCTAGAAAATGTTCAGCGATTATCTTAATTAGTTAATTAAATTATTGAATTATTGATTAGATTAATAATTAGATTGATTATTAATTATTTAATGAATCTGGTGCAAAGAATCTGAAGTTTGAACTCTATCATACTAAACTGCATTTTTTAAGTAATTTCCCCTCAGAGCTTTATATTTTCTTAAATTTTATACATTTTACTTTTTTATATTATGCAATAAATAGAAATTAACTGTAATTCGACTGAAATTTATTAAAATTTTTTTTTTTTTTTGTGATAACATCTGAAATTGGTTTTTCTGGCAACTTAGTTTCTCATGATAAAAATCTATATAAAAAATATTTTCCAGAAAGAAAAAGTGAATTTTTCAATTCTCCTATATATACAGAATTAAAATATGAAGGGATAAAAACCGCAATTTTGGAAGCGATTTTGGTCCACAAATTGAGCAATCAGAGGGTTAAATGTTATCTGCGTTTCCAAAGGAGCTGATAAGAATTTGTAAACGGAAGCCACGAGAATTTTCTATTTTAATAGCTTGTTCCGCAAAATTAATAACGACTCAAATAAATGGGTGTTACTTCATTTCATGCTGCTGTGTTTCGAGTCATTATTTACTACACAGTGGAACCTTTCAAGTAATAAGAGTTGCCATCATCTCTCTGGTTGAAATCTCACGTACAATATCTGCTACAATAAAACTATGTATATATAACTAACTTCAGCAACACCTTATCTTGAAACTCTTCTTGATTCGCTTTTTAGTTAGAATTCAGAAATTGTTTTCACGAATTGCTTCTTTAGTATGCAAAAGTTCAATTCTGTAAATAAAAGCATTGACTGCAGAATTTTATTTCGCAGTAACCGGAATGTTTAATGCCCTTTTGTATTGGTTGTGTTTGAAAGGTATATAAAATTTTAACCTTTCCTTGGGGAGCTGGACATATGCGTCTCGCGAGTTAAATAAGGCTGAAATAAATCTATGGAAACTTAAAATTTGCTACTTAATGCGGAGCAAGAAATGGCAGACCCTGACGATTTGCTTTTCTGCTCCTTGCTATTAAAAAGATGACTAAATGGCTTTAATACATAAAAGATGACCTTACGTCAAAAGGTTAATTGTTTAGAAGAATTACCATAAAGGCTTTACATGCAATATTTGGATCAAATCCTATTTTTAAATTTCACTTACCTGTTAACTTTACAGATCCTTCAGTAGATCCCAAAGAATTTTTTGATAAACACATGTAATCGCCTAAATCTTTAGGCTCCAGATTTTTTATCGTCAATCTTATGTGTGTTTTGTATGTTTTTTCTTTAGTTGTCACTTGTAGTTTATCGTTGGAGATGATCATTTCGTTGGCTTGGCGACCCCAGTAGTTGATGGAAGCTGGATAGGCTTCAGTGTGGCAATCGAGCGTAACATCGCTCCCAAGTGTAACATTCACCTGTTGATTTGGGATCCATAAAACTGGAGGAACTAATAAAGCAAATAAATTTTATTAGTATTTACCTGAAACAATCTAAAAATTAGGAAAAATTATTTTGTATTAAAAGAAGTTTCTGTTTCTCATTTTCGTTTTGATAAAGAGTGTTATAGTTTAAATTATGAGTGTTTGTAAAAACAGTCAAATAACATTGAATTATAAGTGTAAGTAAAGCGTATTTTTCTTACAGACCCCATTAAGTTAACAAAGTCTCTTTATGTGTAATTTATAGACTTCAGAAAAAAGGTTAAGAAAACCATTAAAATTGTGACGCGTAGTGAGAAAGAGGAGACGAACTAATTATAATTGTGAAAATTTAGTACAAATAAGGAAACTAGTGATACTATTTGCTTTCTTTCAAATCTCATGAAAATATTTTTTACATTACTTCGACTCGCATAAAATATTTTATGCGATCATAAAAATATGATTATAAAAGCATAGTTTTGTGTATAAATAAAGTAATTTTACTTTATTTATACACAAAACTACGTATTTACTACGTATATAGTTATTTTGTTACTCTTATAACGACGACTCTATAATGATCAATTTCGCGAAAAATAATTGGAATTTCTTATATTGCTTTCCTAATAATTCTTGACTGATCTTGTGGTAGCTCTTTCAAATCTTAGCGTTTAATAATAGATGGTGAACATTCTTTAATGCAAAAGAGTTTAAAATAAGTATCTTAATATACGAAGGCATAGTTTTCATTTTGTGTTTTTTGCAACATCGGAATTATCTGAACGTTAAGCTTTCAAGAATTGTTCGAATTATAAATGTTTTTAATTGGTCGGGAGCTTTATTTAATAGCCAGTAGCCTTGCGCCATTACAAGGGCCGAAAGGGGTGGCCATTTCATTACGGAAACACCTAATAGGTGGCCACCATTGCCTCTTACGAAGGAACGCACAGTTACAACCATGCCTTCTACGAGATTCGAACTCGGGTCCATCGTAACTAACCACTACAGCGGCTGGGCGGCTGTTCGAATTACAGTTAATATATTATATGATGAAACAGTATTGTACATTACGTATTAATTAAATTTAATAAATTTGCACTGCACATAAAATCTTGAAAAGCAAAACATTGTATTTTATTTTTCTTTAAAAGTCTAAATATTTCTGATTTTAAACATGACTTGTAAGGGTAAGCAAATTTTAAAAATCACTCTAGCCACGTTTGCACATTTAAAGTTAAAATTGTAAAAGATTATCGCACTTCCTGTGTGTACTATTCTAGCGTAAGTGGTTTGCACGTCTAGTTAGCAAATAAAGGATCTGTGATCATAATCCTGGCTACGCCACAGTTTATACTTCATGTTTCGCGGTTCCGTAAAAATTTAATGGTCCCTATAAAATGACTTTAAAAAATGAGGTCATAAAAATATCTTTAATTAAAAATGCAAAATTTTGAAAGGTATATGAAGGAAATGGAGATTTAAAAAAGGTTTATGAATTCTGTTAGATCAAAGAAAATTGCACAAAAAGCGAACATATAATTACTTTTCTTTTTTAACCTAGGATTACATTCCTCCATAATACTCTAATGGAAAAGCAGAAAGTTAAGACACTATTTGAAGTGAGCACGAATGCTTATACCTTCGAAACTACAAATGTTACAGTCTATTAAAATGCATCATTAGACAGATGAAAGTGCACACTAGCAAACACAAAAAATCTTTTTAAAATTGAATAAAGGGTATGTGCGCCAAAAAAGGTGAAGTTTTTGTAAAGCCTAAGTTCCGCGCGCATGCTTGACCGCGTGTGAGTGGCAAGTTCGTCTGGTAGACAGTCAGTGTGTTTGGACGGTGTTTGTTGTATTTTATTTTATTTCGGCAAGCTAGTGGTGTTACGATTTATAGAAGTTAGACGAGTGTACGGATTATGTACGAATATAATTTACTGTTAAGCAACGTAAGAGAATATTAGGTCTCAGAAGCAGGCGATATTTGTATGGTTGATGTAAGTGTTAATGGACAGTCAAGATTTATTATAGCATCCGTACATATTCATCCAACTGTTGATTCAGGAGAGTTGTTTAATGCATTGATGAAATATCCTGAGACAACTTCACTGAACGATAAAGAGTTTATCGTACATACAGATGTTCCTGTCATTAGTATGGGAAATTTCATTACAGAAGTCAAGTGAAATGAAAAAGGATTTGATTTTATGAAACATTACTTTAATCTAAATACAATGCAAAGTAACAATCCAAGTACACTTGGCAATTCACTTAGAGATTTAGCATTTGCTTGAAACATAACGGCAGACATTTAAATTATGCACCTTATTTCTCCTATCATCGACCAGTTCTACATAGGGTCATTTTGAATGAATAAATGCAGGGTGGCGCAGGAAAACGCAGGAATTTCGAAATTTTGGGAAATTTCAAAATAACGTCATTTCCACGAATAAATTCATAAAACTAGTAATTTATTAACAAAGTGCATGTATTCAGCATGCCATTTATGGTTTTACAATCAAAATGTCCAAAAGTGTTTCTTTACTTTTTTAAGATGACATCGGAAAGATGTGCTCCCATTCGGCGTTCACACTCTAACAGCCTGTTATGAAAACTCTGGAATACGCGGTTTCGCAAATCTTGGGGAATGGCACTGATTTCCTTTTCAGTGTTCTTCTTCAGTTCATGGATTGTTGCAGGACGTGTACGGTGCACCTTGCCTTTAAGATATCCCCACAGAAAGAAGTCGCACATACTAAGATCAGGGGATCTCGCAGGCCATTCAATGTCACCGTTACGTGAAATAATGTGTCTTCCAAACAATTGACGAACTGCTGCCATCGATTGTCCAGCAGTGTGTGACGTGGCTCCATCCTGCTGAAACCACATCTTTTCGGTGTTAAGATTGAGCTCGTACAGTCTCGGTGTAAAGAATGTTTGAACCGTTAGAATGACACCTGGAGGTTTCTTTTTCAAGGCAGATCCTGTTTCTTTCAAAATTACGCAACCACGTTGTAAACGCATGCGCAGATGGGACGCGTCCATGACGTCCAAGCTGGTAATGCTGTCGAAATCTCTGCGCTGCAGTCGCACTATCGCCATTTTTATAAACACTCTCACAGCTACTACACGTTCCGCACCAGTCCAATGATCCATGATTACTAAATGGCAATGCGCTCACAACAATTGTGCAAAGTTTCGAACAACTGCCGGCTCTACATTGCTGCCAACTGTAAAGTTCAAAATTTCCCATTTCCCTGCGCCACCCTGTATAATAAATAAAAGATAAAACAAAATAAAATATATGGGTTCGTAAAATATTTTGTGCTATAACACCCTCCCACTTCCGTTAATAATCCCATGAATTAAACACCAGCAGCTCTTCTAAATCAGAGAATCTAAAACAGAGAACTTGCCGTCAATATGTTGATCGCGAAACGTTATGCAATAAGGTTCAGTCATGTAGATATAAGATTTAATGCCTCTAAGTAAACAGGCATCACAGAGCGAGAACCCAAAATATATTTAAAGAAAGGGCAATTATTAATTTCAGTATTAATTCAGTAATTAGTTTTTATTAACCTCGCAGTCTAATTATTGAATTAATTTCATATTAATTCAGTAGTAATTAGACTGCGATGTTAATAAAAACTTTTTGAAATGAAACGTAACGAGAAAGCTCTAAAAATTTCTCGTACCAAAATATACGAAATCGTATATAAGAATGAGTGTTTATATAAGAATTTAAGTAGCATCATGGATGTTCTAACTACCTTAAATATGCCTATATTTATGCAATGCCTTCGATTAGCCTATAATTAATCTTATTATTATGTCTATAATTATTATACCTATAATTTATCTTACCTATAATTACTATAACTCTGCAACGATTCGAACTATAACATTTATGACAGATATATTTATTTATTATACGTTATCGTTTATAATCATATAATCGTTTAATTAATGTTAAAAGAGAATGCCTTCGTACAATACGTATGCCTAGGTTACTCGTGACTACGGCAATGCTTCTTTAAATATATGCATTCAAGGGAGTCTTTTTAATTTGTCATGCTGCAATCCAATTTGTATTTCAGATTCGAAGTAGATGAAAAAATTACGTCTTTTGGTTTTAAAGGGGAAAGAAATGAGAAAATTTGAAATTGGAATAAACGAAAGTGAAAATGAGAAAAGTAACAGCTACGTATTTTTTCCCCAAATCCAATTAAACTTTAAGATTTATATCATTTCATGCCTTTTTTTTTTAAAAAAAGAGACCAGATTTTTCGCTGTAAACATAACAAAATCTAAATTCACACTTCCATGTTAGTTAAGTTAATGCGTAAAATTACATTATTATCAGAAAATCGAGATTTAGAAATATCACATGTTTCGTAAATAATATAGAGGCTTATAAATTTGTTAATTTTGAAAAGGAATACTTTTAAAAATTAAAATTTTCTTATCATCAATAACTTACTAAAGTTCAGAACTATTCAAAATAGTACACAATTCTCGAAATTTGTATAACATTTATAAACTAAATATTTAGCAAAAATCTATTATCTACAAGATTGGTTTAATTTATAAATTTTCAGTTATTTTTCGAAGTTAATATTGTAAATAAATTATATATTTCTTTACATGAACTTTTTTTTTAATTCAATGGCCAGCATTCCTATTCAGCATTGGTAACTTCTAAGACCAGAAGTGGTGGGTAATTTTTTGTGGAGGTACCTAATAGGGAATACAGTTACCTCTATGAAGGCCTCCTATGGCTGTTTAACAAACTTGTTCTGTGTTTATTTGTCGGATTTAAAATAATATGTTACGAATTTTGTAAATGTGTAGATAATTCTACTGAAATTATATGTTGAGTTTTAGTCCAAAGTGGCCTTGTCCTACTACTGTTTTCATTTTGCGATTTTGCGTTGAAATCCTTAAAAGGCTGTATCACGTTTCAAATTGTTGCTACCAAATACTATCGCCCTGTAAGAACTGGAGGCTCCCTTCAGCCCACGAGTGTCCCCATAGCTCAAAAGAAGGGGCCCCCGTATCTCCACAAACGAGGGCAGCCAGTAACCCAGCCACCCCCAAACAACAAACAAAAATACTAAATTAAAAATAAGTAAGCACATATAACACAAAATTACAAACAAACAAACAAAAAACCCACATAAACAAATTCACAACATAGAACATCACAGATATCTTAAACTCATACAAATGCAGAATTCAATTTTAACAGAAGATTCCTATAAGCGCCCTATTTTAATTGATAAACTTCATTAGAGCAATGGTATATGATTTAAAAATTTTAAAACTAATGGCACTTATATTAAAAACAGTAATGTTAAAAATATCTCTAATAGGGGCTTTTAAACTACAATCAACCACAAAATGCCTAGCATCACCACCATCAACCTGACAACTATAACATAGTTTATTTTCCTGCAGATTAAATCGATTGAAATAGAACAGAAACCTACCATGTCCAGTTAAAACCTGATTAACATCAATATTGTTCATACATTTCATTTTATTCGTGATTTTAATTAGTTGCATAAATCTTTTGTTTTTAGGTGAAGAGAACCATTGTATTTTCCATTTGTTAACGTAAAAGTCCTTCATTCTTCAAATAGCAATTCTCTTCGAACCTGTTACTTCAATATCCATTGCACTGACATTTGAGACCGCCTGCTTCGCCAGGCTGTCGGCGACTTCATTACCAACGCCCTGTATTATATTTGAAAAATTAAATAAATCTGCATAAATGTGTGTATGTTTCTCGCACTGTGATAAAACAACGGTACCTAGAGCCATCCAATTTTGAATGACGTAATCCTCCTACGAATATGAACATGTGGAAGACCAAATTTGCAATTTGGGATTTGTTTTATTATCGATTTCATATTTTGTAAAACTATACTAGTACTATATATAACGAAATTTTGATTAACAAATTCAAGGATTTCAAAGTGAACAATGACAACACTCTACTGGGTAAAAAATATCTTCTTATCTCCAGCGCTTGGAACTGTGTAACGAAAATTCTAAGGATAAGCTAATTTTAAAATTATTTAGCGACATTGCTGTTGAACTGAATTTTAAGGTTTAAGTGCGAAGAACACGATTTTTAATAAATAAAGGTAACACACAAAATGTTAAATAAACGCCTCTTTAGACGTAATTACTAGAAGCCGTTTGAGGACAGCTACATGCGGAATCAAATAAAGTTATTGAATTACAATACACATTACAGTGATATAGGAATCAGACCAAAATGTCGCCAAGTTTGACCTATTTTGAAGATTTATCACCAAATCTGGTGACAAAAAGTAGCCGCCCAAACCGTCTCCAGCTTGGCGATATCACGCCAAAACAGTGAGACAGTCTACTTAATGTTAAGTGGACTTGCCCCTGTATTCGTACTGTTTGGCAAAGCATCGCCTCTTGAGATTTTCGTGTTATATTACACACAGACACAGATACACACACAAAATTAAATGATACACGTCAACGCGCACTGCAGGGAAACTGTTATTCTGTGAAAGAATATTTATTAAAAAAAATCAGATACCCTTCGGATTTTATATTACACTAAACGGGCGATTTTTAACGTTTTCTGCGTTATCTTTATTTATTAAATATAATGTTCTTCGCCCTTAAACCATAAAATTCAATTCAACAGCAATATCGCAAAATAATTTAAAGAAAACATATGGTTAGAATTTCCGATGCACAAGAATCTCGCATGCTGGAGATAAAAATGTTTTTTTTTCCTGTGCAATGTTAGCATTGCTCGCTTTGAAATCGTTGAGTTTCTTAATAAAAAATTCGTTAAAGTGTATGAAACAGATAATAAAACAAGTTGGAAATTTGGGCTTCCAGATACCCATATTCGGAGGAGGATTACGCTATTCAAAATTGATGGGTCTAGGTACCGTTGTTTTATCACAATGCGAGAAACATGCAGCAATTTATGCAGATTCTTCATTATTTAATTTCGTTAAATATAATTTATGACAATATATGGCACCAAGGGTTTGAAAAGTGATACGGATATTTACAGTATATATTGACGCAAAATGCCAAAACGAAATTAATAGCCCTTCTGAGCTAACGCCCCTTTGGACTAAAAAAAAGTACAATTTCTAATATAATTTCGCTAAAATTATTTACTTAGATACAAAATTCATAAGAGTAACGTACTTTGGGAAATAAAAATAAATGAACTTTCGGACATAAAATTTCTTGGGTATCCTAAATAAGTTGATTCATATTTATCCAATGAAGTGATCCATTTTAATATTTTACCATTTTCTATGTTACGAAAGTAATATAAATTTCATGTCATTACAGCTAATTTCTCAAATCGTTTTGTGCCTTCTTCAGAAGTCGGTGCAAGCAGATTTATCGATGATATTCATTCATGTCATTCTATACCTTCGATAATTAATGGCTCAAGCATCTTCCAATCCTTCATATGAGCATTTTAGTTGTCAAACTGTTCAGGTTAAATTAATGAGAAAATTGTTAGCCAAGGGCTCTTAATTAAATATTCGGCTTTTGGCTGTAAACTTATAATTATGATCTGTCTTTTTAAAAATGCAATCATCCATGTCAGTAGCACAGGGGCTTGAATAGCCTTTACCTATAATCTGTTGATATGTAGAAGCATCTACGAGTCACTAATTCAAATTACTTCTAAAATTCAAAGCTAATATTTTTATTTTATCTTCTAGTTTAAATGTGTTACACTTCTTCGTTTAAATAACTATTCAGTACCATTAATTTAGAATAACATTATAAAGATTAGAAATTTGTTTACAGAAAAATTAAATTAAAAAAAATCTTTAAAATACATTTGGCACAAGTTTAATTAGCTTTCCAATTAAAATTTTAAAAATCTTATCTGTGTGAGTAACATTATTCAAAAGCTGGATGGCGCATTGTATTTGTGATGATCATGATTTCAAAACTTTTTTATTTTAATTATTTTGAACTATTTAAACTGTCAAAGTATGAATAACATACTCTATTACTTTACAGTCTCAAACAGAATCTATATGAATAACGTACTGTACAGTCTCAAACTGAAACTGCATGTAAGCCGAACGCACAATCTATAAGCCTGAGTTCTGATAGGCCTGGTTTTTTTTTAAAAATTAAAACTTTTCTTAGCAAAACAACAATTGCTTTTAAATGAGTAAAAATCTTTTTTACTGTATTTTACATTTCATATACGAAATTTGTGTATACATATTTGTCAAAATTAGCGTACGACAATCACATAGACTGGCAATGCAAGAATACAGTAACAAAGCCCCAGCCTATTCATTCTGTGTCTTTTACATTCAACAGCTAAGTCCATATCTCTATGTCATAAGCTCAATTCATATGCCTATGTCTCTAAAACTATAAGCACTGTATTTACAACAAATATATAATTGGAAGCTTTGTAAAATTGCTTTGGGGCCCTCCAGACACACAGACCAGTGTAAGACCGCTGCTTTGTATAGTCATATATTTTTTGCTTTTAAGATATTTCTCCCACTTTCCTAGCGTCCTTCGCGGTGTAGTGATTCTGCACTCTGGGCCGGTATTTCAGAGGTTCGTGGTTCGATTAACGGCGAAGGCGGTTGCTAATTTTTCATCTTTCTGGCTTCCAAAAAAATCCTAATGTCTCTACAACATATTTTCCGCCTAGGTTTTTCAGCATATGATTTAAACAATTCCAAGGTAGCAATGTACATAGTATGGGCAAATAAAACAATATATAGATTAGAAGAGAAACACGCTAATGTGACAATCAAAATCGTAAAAAACAGCCTTGTATTTAGCGTAGGCATAATGAAACACTCAATCGATTTCGAGGGCAGCTAAAGGTCCCTCCTTATCAGGAGAAAGAAATACATAGAAAGAAGAAAATAGGAGTCACAGAACCACGTGGTCCTTATCAGCACTGCACGTGGTTATAACTAGATTTTTAATCAGAGTTGCAATGGCCGCCTACTTTTACTGAGCCAGGCTATCTGATCAAGCATAAAGAAATATTAGCGAAGTTAAAATAGGGAGCGAGGGGCAAATGCACCTTACGCTCAAAATCTGAACTATCTAGTTATAACCACGTGCAGTGCTGATAAGGACCACGTGGTTCTGTGACTCCTATTTTCTTCTTTCTATGTATTTCTTTCTCCTGATGAGGAGGGACCTTTAGCTGCCCTCGAAATCGATTGAGTGTTTCATTATACCTACGCTAAATACAAGGTTGTTTTTTACGATTTTGAAAACAATATATAGTTAAAAGATGTCTTTAAATCCTCTCCTGAAAGTAATATATACCGGGTATTTTTTCCCTCTTAATTTTTAAGAAGCAGTATGTAAATGTAAGGAGATAAAAAACTCAAGCAACTCCATGTCATTTAGATTACATATACCAGCTGTGGCCAAATTCCTGTCAGTTAAAGCCGCATGTTAAAATTCAGAAAAGTTCGAGAGTCGCAACTAGATTTTTCAAAAGCTAAAAGTCCATAATTACTTCATTTTAAAAGCAATGGCAGAAGTCAAATGGAAAGAAACGTCTGCTTATAATCAATCAATTAATGAGCGTTTGCCTTCAGGATGTGAAGATGAGTGGAAAGACAACGTGAAGTTTTTATAATGTTTTTGTTTCCTTTGATTACAGCTTGATAAGGTAAAAAAATACACTTTTTCAGTAATTCTCTTGCATGTTCTTTGCCACGGCAAGTGTGTTTGTTGTCCACATTTTTTAAGGATTCTCGAAATCTTCTGAATGTAACATCGTCCGATAAGCTGTTCTTATCATCAGATTTATTAGGAATTCCTAAAGCTTCCAGTTCACAACTTTCCCAACAATTCAGACATAAAATCAACTTCGAAGCTACTTAAAAAATCAATTTCTGTATTATATTAAATGTTTCTGATACATTAAATGCATTTTCTGTTCCACTGCAGATTACCCCAGTTTAGTTTATGCAGCTGCTAATGATAAATAAATTGGGCACCCTTGTAAGCCCTTGCTCCAATGAGCATGAACATTGAGCAGATAAGTTTACCATATTTTTTGCATAAGATTTATTCGCATAAAAGCTGCACCACTTGCCTGCGAGAACTGCATGCGGTTCATGAGACGAGCTATGACCACCTTTGGCATATACATTTCAATCATATGCAATTAAATATTCAAAGTAATGTGATAATTGTTTAACAAGAAATTCTTCAGAATTAAAGAGAAAAGTCATCTCTCAATCATTTTAGAATAAATTTGTGTCTTCAATATTTAATTTGGTAGTTAATTATTAAATGTTAATTTTAACAAGCTGCTGTTTTCAATTACTACTTACCACATAAAGAAATTGCTTCAAAAATTAAATTTTTTCATCCCGCTTAGTAAAGAAATGATAAGGTAAATTTGTGAATTTACCTTATGGTATACCTTGTCAATAATATTTTATATAAAATGAATAAGGTAAATAAATCGAAACAAAAGCAGAAACCCCAAACTGGAATCAAACTTGCTTCAGTGTATTTTATTAGAAAGGGATTAGTGCCAAAAATTGACATTATTCCTACTCCGAAAGTGCCTTCCAGAAATAAATAAATACAACAACATCATGAAGATAGAACAGACGTAAATATTTAAAAGGTAAAAAATATAGCATTAGACTTATTTTATACCATGTTTGATTTTTATACTCGTTTTTCTGGTTTTCGTTTTAGGTAAACACACATAAGTATGCTGATTTGTGTTAAAAGTTTCATTGCTTCTTAAAATGCAGAAGGTGTGTAGGCTGCTTAATATTCAAACGGTAAATCAGGAGCTTTCAAAGTCTATAATATGCAGACTTCATAGTTCATTTGCATTCTTTCTGGTTTTTAACGTATGTAATATCAGGAACTAGTCTTGATTAATAGTGCAGCACTCATAAAAGGCATTGCTTTCAAAATCAGAATTTGTAAATTAATTCATTTGTTGCATATAAAAAACAGTTTTCAGGTTTTTAAAGTAAAATATATCCTGTTATTTCGCTATTAATTAAGAACAATCTTGTTTAATAATTAATTAAAATAAACTAACATTTTATGCATTTAAATCAATCACAAGTTCAATTGTATATTGCTTTATCTACGCATCGCAATAAATGATGTTATTTATTATTGCATTTGCCTCAAAATATTCTAAATACAATAATATTAATTAAGACCCAGGATTTTTATTGTCTAGCGTTTCTAATTACAGCGCAGTTCATTTTAATTTTCTTATTGCTTATATCAAAGTTGCTCGTAGATAACAAATTTAATAATTAGAGAAAATTATTTTAAAAGAGCTGCTACGACTAGTAAAGAATTTCTTAAAATTTTCTTTAGCGGCTCAGAAGTGCACTCATTTGTTAGTCTAAGAAATCCTTGCTGTTTGTTTAATATTATGTTCATTCTCCACTAGCAGGCACTAGCTGTTATAGGAGTTGACCATTACTGAGACCGGAAGCGGTGGTCACTTTATTAAAGAGACACCTAATAGGTGTATAATAGGATTCAAACCTGGGCTCTTCGGTATGACAGTCAGAATCAATAACCACATTCCCGTCTGGTATGCTGAAGAATTAACACATAAATTTTTATGTTACAGGAGAACTGATGAGCACCAAAAATACGTAAGTAATTAATATGTATGTGAACTCATCAGTTCCTCACTTCGGAATTCTAAGTTAATGTTGGAAGTGAAGAATCTAAGAACTGATAATCGAATAATCGCTTAAGTTCGGTGACAAGAAACAACAAAATAGAAGGGTAACCAACCCTTTATTATTTCAATAAGATTTAACTCTGCCTGGGAGTGTACAAACAAAGCCCGCACTTGGGCTTGAACTTAAAAGACTAAGAATTAAACTAAAACTAAGATTAACTAACGAAATATAGCCGAAGCTATCAAAGTTCAAATCGAGTTGGCTTCTTAACTTATTTGACTACGAAGTTTATCAAGGGCCGAGCGTATAACAGCTTTGAGAGAGAGAGTAGCCAAAAAGGCAGACGCGCGTAAATCAGAAAATCTGATTCTCTCTGACTCAGTAAGTAACTTCGTGGTTTAAATACCGCTCCTCCTCATTAAATATTCAGCAAGATTCCAAAACTATGTTCTGGCCGGAAGTAGTAAGGTGAAGTTAAGAATTTTACAGGAAAGGAGCTTTAACTTAAAATTTAACTGTTAATAAAATTAACATAATCCTTACAAACTGATTGAGCCAAATCTTGAACAGACTCACAAAAAGCATTAAATCATTTAATTGATTTTTTATCATATTACTGAGGAGCGACTAAATCACTTGTTCTTAATTATTTCCAGAGTGGAATAAAACTAAAAACAGTTCCAAAATAAATAAAAATGTAAAATAAATAAACGAATAAAACTAAAAATAACAAGAAAAACTCTTGCATCCAGCTTGGAATGAGTTATCTATATGCAAATCCTTCCTCAGATTATTTTAATTTGCTCAAGGGTATCAAAACAGTTCCAAAATAAAAAAAATGTAAAATAAATAAACGAATAAAACTAAAAATAACAAGAAAAACTCTTGTATCCAGCTTAGAATGAGTTATCTATATGCAAATCCTTCCTCAGATTATTTTAATTTGCTCAAGGGTATAAAAACAGTTCCAAAATAAATAAAAATGTAAAATAAATAAACGAATAAAACTAAAAATAACAAGAAAAACTCTTGCATCCAGCTTGGAGTGAGTTATCTATATACAAAGATTTTGACTACTTCGCCGCTGACGAATCTGTTTAAACTTAATTAACTATTAACTACACCAGTCTAACCTTTCTGTCCTTCAGATGAAGTTTTGGCTTTTTGTTAAGCAGGAGTCTGAACTCCAAGAATACAGACAAAAGGTAAAAGTTAACTCGAAGGTTTGTTAAAAGCTATGTCTTCTAATACAACTTACATTTAATAAAAACAAGCCACTACTATGTGCGAGGTATCAGAGATTCAAATACATTGTGTAATTAAAAGATCATCTTCAGCCCGTGTCATAAACTAAGCTGGGTCCAATTACAACGGCTTCTAGCAATGTGAACTTACAGATACAAAATCACTTGCCACATCGGCACATAACGAGCCATCCACTAAATTGAAGCAATGAAGTTGAAAGCATTTCGCATTATTACCCATTCTTTCAGAGTTGCTTTAAAATGTTTAAAACAAACAAAAAATTCTGAAATGGTTTAGACTTTTAACAATAGCCCAAAAGGCTGTAATTGTTCGCCTAGATGGGATAGCGACTGCTATTTGTTCGAAAACATTTTGGAGGATAGCGGTTGATTAGACTTTTAAAAATTCTGAAATAGTTTAGACTTTTAACAATAGCTCAAAAGGCTGTAATTGTTCGCCTAGGTGGGATAGCGACTACTGTTTGTTCGAAGCATTTTGGAGGAAATCGGTTGATTAGACTTTTAGAATAGCATGGGAACTTTCGATATCTTCTATACATTTGAAAAGTAGAAAAATCTGTAATGTCATTACATACTGACTGAATTTTTTAATGAGATATATTTTTTTCCAATGGCAGATTGTGAACAATTGCAAATGTAACCCAGTCCATTAATCTATACAAGGCCGGATGTGGTGGTCTCTTTATTATGGAGGCACCCTAATAGGTGGGCCACGATCGCCTTTCCTATGAAGGGAACGGACAGTTACAACCATGCCTTCTCCGGGATTCGAACCCAGGCCCTTCGGCATCGCAGTCAGCTTCCCTGACCACTATACCGACCTGGCGGCTTTTAATGAGATGTATCACAAATTAAATGCGTTTTTATTTAAATCAATCAAATTAACAACTTAAAATTGTAATAATCTAAAGAACTTCATTTATTACTTTTAAATAGATTAATTTGTTAATTAATAACAGATGAAATTGGAAACATAAATAAATATCTTATATTTTGCCAAATGGCAATAAACTCAAATAAAAAGTGAAACAATGCAAAATCGCATTTCGAGACAAATAAAAAATAACGTTTAGCTTTTACAAAGTGTGAGAAATTTCGAAATACATGAAAAATACATGAATACGAAATACATGAATTTCGAAATACATGAAAAATACATGAATACGAAATACATGAATTTCGAAATACATGAATTTCACAGTTACTGAATTTTTTGTTTCGAACAGAAAGAAGCAAAGATGAAAACTGATATATGGTGCTAAATTCTCACAAAATTATCTTCGTTACTAAAATTATCTTAGATTTTTAAAAGACACTATATTTAAACATTAATGAATTTAATTTATTATAAGATCAGAATTCTCAATTGTCGATAATTATCTATTTATTGCCATACACAAAATTTCTGTAAACATAACCCTTTTGAAAAGTTTTTAAGTTTAATGGAATCAAATTTTGAAAAGCGGGATTCTCTTTTCAAATTCTTTTATTTTAGCCTTGTCTGATATAACGCTTATTGGACTAACGATCAGACATTCTGATTACGCGTCTGAACAGGTTTTTCCCTGAAAGATTTACTTACAATGCACGTGAAGAATAATCCTACGACTGACTGAAGGGGGGACACCATTGGCGGCGATGCACAGATAAGCCCCCGTATGAAGGCGGCTCACTCTGGTGATGCTAAGAATTTCTCCTTCGTAAGTGACAGCATTAGGATCTGTAAAATGATATGTTATGAGTTTATGAATAATAACGAACAAAATAAAGAAAATACATAAAAAAAATTATTCATCATCAGACTTTTCTCAGCAGTGATTACTTATACCTATGCTTTCTTCTAAAAGGAATACCTTATGCTCTGCTCACGAATTAATTGCTTCCTTTCAAAAATATTTTCGGAATTTTTCTGGTGGTATTAGTTCTACTTCTTCCAATAGCTTGCAACTGTGTTTTTGCGTAATATATATTTTCTACGTTTTACTACTTATTACCACTTTCGGCAAATATAATTTCTTATTTTATTTACAAAATGTTTGATTACACCTTAGAAAAGAACTGCACATTTTAGGATCTGATATTTAAAAAACTAAACTTTGACTAAAATATGCGCACATGATCTCTTGCTCCATGCGGCCACGTTGTCAATACCAGGGCCGGATTTACGTATAAGCTACACAAGCTCTAGCTTAGGCCCCTCTTTCTTGGGGGAACCCCAAAAATTAAAATATAGTATAAATAGTATTAAAATGCACCATAACAGACTTATAAAGGGATCTATATCTAAAATAACTTAGGACTCTATCAAGTCTAAATCTGGCTCTGGTCAATACTCATTCACTTACAACAGCTTTTAGACCCAACTGAAGGCAAGAAGGCACTTGGATTCTGAAGGCAAGAAGGATACCGGCTATTATAGGTTCAACTAAAGGCTTGACCACAAAAAAGTTAAGAATTCTCAGATCTCTAACTATGGAACAGAATTAAATTAAAGGGAATAATTTTTAATTGTTGGAATCTCTTTGATGCTCTATTTAACTTGGTGCCATTCTACCATCACGTCCCATCTTAAAAGTAAGTTGAAAATGATGGGCGCAGACAACCAGATTGTGACCAGCTTGAAACCAGCTGTTTGAGACCAGCTGAAACAGCTTGAAACCCAAAATAGCCAAAGATAAGCTCCAGTTTGTTAAAATAATGTAAAAATAATGTGACAGATGAATGCAGGTTGTTTTGGATTAATATCCTCGGGTTTTTATGAAGTTAAAATAATCATTCCTCAGATTATTTTAATTTGCTCAAGGGTATGCTCTGAAGAACATTTTAAAAAAATAAACTTTGTTTTAAAAGAACATGTCTTCTAGTAGGTATCCATGGCACCCAGGCTCTTATCGTACTGGAAGACAAGTTAAAGTACAACTTCGCCATATACTCATTATGCGGTAGACATCGAATGATCAGAAGGCGACAAAATGCCTAAGATCAGAGTTTGTGTAAGCTTTGAGCCATGTATCTCTGTAAAAATTATTTTTGAAGTTGTGTTTTTACGCATTGCGTGGGGATCGAAATGAAAATTAAAATCGAGAATCCGGACATATGTGAAGGGTACTCTGCCAGTGATATTTCGTAAGCTAATCTTGGTTATGTGAAATTATGAGAATTTTTGAAGCTGTTGTTGTGGCTTTTCTCACATTTCTGGCTTAAACAATTATCGTGACAAGGAGGACAAAATTGAATTTGTAGTTGACATACATGTTGAGCACCGTATATGTGATAGTGCAACTTTGCAAACCTCCCTTTCAATTTTGATGTAGAGTACTCCAGGCTACGTGTCCGAGTGTGTTTTCAACCACCCTTTAATGCACAAAGCAACATAAGATACATTTTTGTCTAATTTATATTAGTTCAGTTGGAGAATTTATCAAATTCAGATAGTTGTAAGTATCCTCATACTTACAACTATCTGAATAAGTTAATAAAGAATCTGAATAAGGAAGTTTTGTTTCATACAATTGAAATTGTATGAAACAAAAAGCAAAAAATGTTATGCATAATATTTGCATCTCATACAGAGTTTAAATTAAGACCACTGATATATTTCTTTATATATCATATTAATCAAAGCTTTTGTTAGTGTGTTTTTTGGGGGGAGGGAGGGAGGCATCACACTAACAAAAAAAAGATAACGATTTATCGGCCACATCAGCATACATAGTGAAATTTTATATATTACCATGGCAACATACCGAATAGAATAAAGCCATAATAAATAATATATAAAAGATAGATATAACATCCAAGCAGCCAAAAGAGGAGGAGAAAATATAAAGTGTCCTATATTTCTTTTAGGCAAATATATGATACATTAATGAATAGTAAATACCATTTCAAAAAGGTATGAATAAATATGTCCCAAACTGGTGATTCTAGGCTCATAATTTCAGCTTAAAGTATGAATAAAATGTAATAGTCTTTGAAACTATAATATTTATAAGATGATTATTAGTAAAATTCACTAAACAGGAAACTTTTAAGGTTTCTGTAGAAAAAAAACATTTAAGAGAAAACTGCTTTCTCAGCTAAGTCAAACAAATGAAAAATATCTGTTCTTATATGATAAGAAATAGTTAGGTAGCACTAATTAAAAATTTGGAAGATATAAAAGTTTAGGTTAACCCTATTATAATACTCCTCTCTTTTATCTATTAACTATGTGTTGAGGAATAATCGCTTTAAGCGAATAATCGCTTAAATCCAAGAACAGAAATGTTAACTCAAGAAGCGTTAATTATCCTTTATCGCTCAAAATAAAGATTCACAGATAGCCCCTTTCTCGGGGCGCACAACAAAGGCTCCACTTAAGCGTAAAGTCATAAATGTAAGAAATAAGAACTAAGTAGTGACTAACTAAAAGGATTTAGCCGAAGTTAACACAAACTCTAAACTAGTTGGCCCGGTATATTAAATTAGCTAACGAAGCTATTAAAAGGCGGGTAATACGCCCGAGCGTAGTAACAACTTCGAAAAATGTACCCCAAAGGCATACTCGCGCTATCCAGTAATCCAAATTCTCTCTCTGGAAGTCAGTAGAGCTTTGACTTAAATACTTACTCCTTCTCATTTGCATCTAACGCGATTCTAAAACCTCATATTGGTGAGGGATTGTATGCTGAAGCTAGAAGACATAGGAAAAGTGCAAAAACTTAAAATAACTGTTATAAAATTAGGATATACAGTGGATGGACAAAAATATGGAAACACCTTGTGAAATGCATGTTTGAAAAGAAAGATTGATTTTAATGAAATATGTAGGTGGCGCTGGCGTTTTTGACTACTGACGCCACCTATACAACTTCGTAAATGTGCTAAACAGTTCAGTTGTTGTCGGAGTACTGTTATGTGAGGTTGCCATTGCATTATGTCAGAGTTAACAGACTTCGAACGTGGGCAAATTGTTGGAGCACGTATGGTAGGTGCTTCCGTAAGCAAGGTAGCCGAGGTGTTTAGTGTTTCAAGAGGTACTGTATCGAAGATTTATTCCGCATATTTTAAAAGCGGAAAAACATCATCTGCTAAATCACAGCGCGGATGAAAACGTGTGAGTGATCATGACAGACGATCATTAAGGGCAATTGTGACGAAAAATAAGAAGACCACAGCTGCAAAAGTTACTGCTGAAATAAATGTTGTGTTACCGAACCCTGTGAGTACCAAAACAATTAGAAGGGAGCTTCATAAACAGGGAATTGCTGGCCGTGCTGCAATTGAGAAGCCACTCATCAGTGATGCTAATGCCCGTAACAGGCCCAATCTATGCTGGGGTGGCTCAAGGAAGTCTCCTCGCCCCCGCAATCTTTAACCTTTATGTAAATGATATTCCTAAGGCCCCAAATATCGATCTTGCATTATACGCAGACGATACAGCCATCATTTCTCAACACTCCAACACCCTCCAGGTAATCTCACAATTGCAGAGTTACCTTTCGACCTTAGAACTCTGGCTCGGTCTGTATAAAATCAAAATTAATGTCGCAAAATGTGCTGCCACCATGTTCATCCGAAGAAATATCCCAAATTTACCTAACTTAATGCTCTTCGGTGAACCCATTCCCTGGGTCTCTTCTTACAAATATCGAGGTGTTTTACTAGACTCAAAATTAACTTGGCAGCCTCACATCCGCAAAATCATAGCGGGTGCGACAGCTGTCAAAACCGCCCTACGCCCCCTCTTAGCTAGTTATAGCGACCTGTCAACTGATAACAAAATCTTGCTCTACAAATCAATGATTAGGCCGGTTCTTACGTATGCGTGTCCCGTATGGGGCCCATGCGCACTGACTAACAGAAAACATGTCCAAATCTTTCAATCTAAAATGCTTCGTCAAATTCTAAAAGCTCCGTGGTTTGTACGGAACGAAGAGATTCATAACGACCTCAAAATTATGCCCATTAATCGCTATATACAGCGACTTTCGGAAAAATGTTTCAAAAATATTCAACGTGTTGCAAATCCTGTGCTTCATATGCTACCCGTATATGATCCTGCTGTTGCTTCTTCCCGAAAAAGACCCAGAGCGGTTCTCAATAGGGAATATTCAGCTCTGCCATTTAAACGGGCTAGATATCCTCACACTGATAGCCACGTGAATAACTACCTCTCGTTCCTTAACCCCCCCGCCTCTAAAGTTCTTTAATGCACACGGCATTAACTCGAGGAACCTCCTTAACGTTTCTTTAATAAGAAACATCACAGTCAAATAGGACTGATTTAACATACTTTAATATATCATCTCAATAAAACCGAAAAAGATTTTTTAAAACTGAAAAGATTCTTTAAACTTTAATTTCTCTCTTCCTTTAAAAAGGAACTTTCTTAGGCGCTTAACAGCGTCCTTTTTGGCTTTTAAAAACCGCAATGAATAGCGGTCAAAAATGAAACTTCTCCCTCCCAGCTGATCACTGACAGAACTACTTTATCGACCTGTAAACAGGTTTCCCCCTCCCTCCCACCTCGAAGAACGCGCATCGGAATTCCCCTGCGTGTCCTTCATCTGACGTATGCAAAGAAAATGATTATCAAGGTTCAAGGAAACTTCACCTTTTATTTTTCTAGTCAAAATTTTCTGGCTGCCCCTATCTAAATTATTCTGGCCCTTTTTCGGCACAAAATTAAGACCTTCTGAGTTTTTTGCCTTTTTTTGACTCAGTGTGAAGGCACTTACTCCAAGTCATTCGGCTTATCAAAATTTTTTACCTTATTTGACAATACCCTCTTTTGGATGATTTAATTTCCTTTGAAGATGTGGAGGTAAAGGCGTAATTGCCTATGAACTCCGTTAATTTTCATTTCCTTGATCCTTGATTGCCCGTAACAGGAAAAGGTGGTGTTTAAGTCGTAAAGCCTGGACTATAGAGCAGTGGAAGCGACTAATATAGTCTGACGAGTCTTCGTTCACAATGTTTCCCACTTCTGGCCGAGTTTACGTCTGGAGAACGCCATCTCAAGCCTATAATACAGACTGCTTGTTGACAAGAGTGAAACATGGCGGGGGTTCTGTTATGGTTTGGGCAGCCATATCGTGGTTCTCTGCTAGCCCCATGATAACTGTGTCAGGGCACATGACTGCCAAGACTAATGTGAACATTTTGGCCGATCAAGTTCATCCCATGGTACAAACTGTGTTTCCCGATGGTGATGGTGTTTTCCAAGACGACAAAGTCCCTGTTCACACAGCTCACATTGTCCAGGACTGGTTTTCTGAGCACGAGGATGAGTTGTCCCATCTCCCCTGGCCATCACAATCACCAGACCTGAATGTTATCGAACCTTTGTGGTCTACATTGGAATGGAAAGTGCGTTCTCGTTATCCACCGCCAACATCATTATCTGAACTTGCCACCGTTTTGCAGGAAGAATGGTATAATATTCCCTTGGCAAACATACAGGAACTGTATTTATCCATTCCGAGAAGTCTGCAAGCTGTTTTGGATGCCGATGGGTTTCCTACACCATATTAAGCAAAGAAACATGTTTTTTTAAAGGTGTTTCCATATTTTTGCCCAACCCCTGTACCTTACACTACGTATACAAAGCTTTCAAATACATTTCTTTAAAATACATTTAGCATTAGAAAGCATTAATCTTAAAGAATTAGCTTCAAACTAACCTGCGTCGAAACGGTTCAGCATATTGACACTAATTTAGCATATCTGCATTTACAATTCAACATTTTTGCTTTTAATTAATTTCAGTTACATACAAAACCTCAAAACAACATATTTCTTCTCATGAAACAGATTTCAGCATAAAAGTTTAACAGTTTTTCAGGCCAGATTTTGCATATTTAAATGGATTTTATTTACTATAAGGCCTTAGCAAGCTCAGACAAACTCCATTGTCCATTAAACTTTCTCAAGAGTTCCTACAAAAATTAAATTTAGGATATTTTTCCTTCAAGGTGAAAAGTGACTGAAGTTTACATGATTTAATAGTCTATCTTATTTAATTTATTTCTTAAGGGGACTCGTACACCTTAAAACCCATAAGATGTTCGAATAGGTGACTGTTGCAAGAATTGGGATAACTTATTTATTTTACAAGCAATTACTAACAACGTTTTACAGCTGATTACATAATATAGCTGCTTTCTGAAATAGGGATCAGAAAGTTTGTGTTGCCACAAATGTTTTTATGATTGAATCACCTTTGTGACAATATTTTTCGTCATGTTTCCAACTTGCGCGCACAGTTTGAAACATTCTGTTTCATAATTTAATTCTATATTTAATATATAGCTTTTATAACATTTGGAAACTACTGTGAAACTATAATTCTAAAAATTTCATGTTAAATTTTTATTTGATTTTGAGTTGAATTTATAAAATGTATTTTATTAAAAAAAAGTTTTCGCCCATAAAATTTTTCAGTATTAAAATATTCATCATATTGTTGGTTCAGTTAGAAAATAGTGCCCATATAAAGAATTTCATCCAATTTCAAGTATGTACCATTATCCATTTTTAAAATATCATGCGCGCAAGGTGGAAACACGGCGAAATATTTTGTCACAAAGAAGATTACATTACAAAAATATTTGTGGCAACAGAAACTTTCTGGTTACTTGTTTCCAAAGCAGCTATATTATGTAGTCAGCTGTAAAAAGTTGGAAGTATTTGCTATTGAAATAAATAAAACATCCCAGTTCTTGAAACAGTCACATATTCGAAGATCATGAGGGGTTTAAGGTGTATGAGTCCCCTTAAACTGAAACCTTGGCTCTATGACCAATTGCTCAAGAAATATTCATTCATGCAACCTTTCAAAATTACACTTCATGATAAGCAAAACATAGATAATTGTAATTATAATGAGCGCCATCATGTTATGACGCTAAACAGATGAATTTTCTACTTAAAAACCTGTAATTGACTAATAAATACAAATCACGAATTTTCAGTTACCTGTCACTTTTTTCCCTTGCCAAGCTCCAAGAGGAATGGGCTCGTTGTCTTCTCTTCTCCATGTGATATTTGGAGTGGGATAACCAACAGCTTTGCAGGTGAGTGTGACATTCGCACCTTCCCGGACAACAACATCGCTGCTGCTACCTTGGTCCAAAATATCTGGTGGAACTAAAAATTTAGGATTATTTTTTATGAGGAAATAAATGGATAACTTGAGTTAGGGGTAATATGGTTTAAACAAAAACCGGAAAGTTAATTAATTTTACACAAGATAATAATGTGCTTTTGCTATATTCCCACAGAAAAGATTTCTTTTACTAATATGAGAGCAGAAATCAAACTCTAACTTTTTAACTGAAATTGCTTAAATTTTTAGAACTATTAACAAGTTTGGAACAAAAGTATAAAATACATAGATTTCGTTTTGCTGTATGCTTACAACTCTTAGAATGGCATGATATACAACTAAATTTTGATATTGGAAGCTTATAATTATTCATTTTCGAAATTTCATTGCCTTTGTTATCATATCAGTTACAACTAATCAATCACTGTGAAAAGGAAGAAAATATAGCATTAAAATTCATAGCCCTTCCTGAAATTCTTGTAGTTTTATTAAAATTATTTCACATACTGACAAAATTAAATGTATGTACTTCGATAATATGCAGATATTGCGATTTTCAATGAAATAAACTAATCTTTAAACATAGTGGACAGAAGATTATTCATAGATGCCGACATTCAGAATCTTTGGATAATCTGCATTCATGTCCTTCGTGATAATGTTTAAATGTTGTGAATTAGAAGATTATCCACAGATATCGAAATCTGCGTATCCAAAAAGCAATATTTCAAGACAGATAAGCCAGTTTCCAGGAGCTTCGGATTTCGACATGATAACTATTTCACATTCACTCTATTTCAATATAATGTAAAATACTGATAACAACTTAGAAATTGCATGTAAAGAGAAAACAGCAGAAAACTCAGGTTTCATGTGACGTCAGTAATGCTAGTTTTTCAGCAAGAAAAGAATCTCATTAAGTCATCAATAGCTACATTTACGTTAGCTTTTAAACAGCATAACGTCCCAAAATTGCCTGAAAATATTTTAGATATGTGCATAAACTTGAACAGAAGGAAAAGAAAATGTTGCCAAGTAAATGAAAATTAAATTTCCATACTAACTTTGTTCTTGTGCACTTAATTACAAATAGAAAGCTTCAAAATAATCTTTTGAACATCATCAAAAGTCTTCAATTGAAAATTTCTCATTTTAAAGTTACTTAGATTAGTCTGTGTATTTTTAACTCTTTCGCATCGAAGTCGCCCGTAACGCCCGTTCATTCAGACAACGACAAACCGCCCCAACGCCTCGTTTATTTCCTACCTAGTTCTTTCCCCTCCACGTTAGTGTATAGCTCATTGGTTTCGCGAGTTGTTAAAAGACATGTCAGTCATTCTTTTGAAGCAAATAAAGGAGAAATACGGAAAGCTATTGACGTTCGCAGGTGCAGTCCGGCCCTAACGTGAAACTGCACACAATGGATGAAACCGCAGCGGGAAAGCAAAACTATTCCAAGACAAATTCGTAAACACGGGCGTTTTCGATGTTTGTTGAAAACAGATTTGGTCGTCTCTCGATGCGAAAGAGTTAAGCATCAGGTTCCGGGTCTTTAAACCGAAACTTCCGGTTCATTACGCAGAACAAGAACAGCCATAATTTTGTTTCGAACGATCGGGGAGAAAAAAATACAAGTTTTTGGAAAGCTTAATATACACGCTTTAAAATAAAGTAATAAAATAATTTTTTAAAACTTTCACCAAATCGGCGATTGCATCAAATAGGAAAATGCCTGGTGCCAGCTCTGTGTATGATGCATTAAGGCATATTAGATGAATCTTTTAAATTTAAGTTTTCAATGTCTTTATTAATAAAAAAATCCCTTTCTATAATGCCTGCCCAAGTGATAAGATTAGAAGCATTTTTGATATTTTCCATGCTTGTGTATAGTGAAAAGTAGAGAAAATAAAGAGAAGATAAACATGTTAAGAAAAAGATTATAGTATCAGGTATAGTATAAAAAATTCAAATGTTATGTTTTCATTGTTCTTCCAGACATTCTACAAAAAGTAAGAAATTCATCGCAAACTTTCTATAAAATACATCCATTACGCGTTGATACCATGGAGACATTTTTCATTTTGTCACATATTTCTCGAATCTTCTAGAATCGTGAATCTATAAATCTTGCCTTCAAATCCTTCTAAGCTTTCCAAGCTGCATTGTCAAAAATACTAAAGAAAATTATCCCAACCAATTCTGTAACAGCAAAAAGCCAGAAATATTTTGGAAAAAAAGAAAGAAGAAAGGAGGGAAAAGTGTAAAATTAATTTTATAGAGAAAACTGATGCATATTCTGAGAATTTTAATATTCTGAGACAATTACATGGGGAAAATCCTTACTATGAAAAAATTAAAAGGAAGGCATTTTTAATTAATTACATAGCTATTTTTGCTTTTGGTAAGAGCTGTTTCGTAAATTATGCTTTATAGCTTTATACCTTGTTTATTTTTCAGATTCAAAATATTGTATAATAAGTTGCCAAAATGAAACTTTATAATATGACAGCGAAAAATAAAAAATGTTTTATTTTAATGTTATTTTTTAAATATAATTCCAATATATTACCATTATTTTAATGAAATTTATCAAGGTTATGTGATGTTTTAAAAAAATCGTCGAAAAATTCTCAGATTTCGGAATTAAAAATTTTTTATAGAAACTGACCTTAAAATCGCCAAAATGTTGACAAGTCGCCAAATTTAAGCTTAAGAGGACTCATACACCTTAAAACCCCTCATGATCTTCGAATATGTGACTGTTGCAAGAATTGGGATATTTTATGTATTTTAAAAGCAAATACTTCCAACTTTTTACACTGACTACATAATATAGCTGCTTTGGAAACTAGTAACCAGAAAGTTTGTGTTGCCACAAATATTTTTGTAATTTAATCCTCTATGTGACAAAATATTTCGCCGTGTTTCCTTCTCGTGCGCATGATATTTTAAAAATGGCTAATGGTACATACTTGAAATTTTATGGAATTCTTTATATGGGCACTGTTTTCTAACTGAACCAACAATCTGATGAATATTTTAATATTGAAAAATTTTATAGGCGAAAACATTAAAACGTTTTTAATAAAATACATTTTATAAACTCAACTCAAAATAAAATAAAAATTTAACATGAAATTTTTAGAATTTTAGGTTCACAGTAGTTTCCAAATGTTATAAAATCTATATATTAAATATGGAATTAAATTATGAAACAGAATGTTTTAAACTGTGCGCGCAAGTTGGAAACATGACGAAAAATGTTGTCACAAATCGCATTAAATTATAAAAATATTTGTGGCAACACAAAATTTCTGATTACTATTTCAGAAAGCAGCTATATTTTGTAGTCAGCTGTAAAAAGTTGGTAGTAATTGCTTGTAAAATAAATAAGTTATCCCAATTCTTGCAACAGTCACCTATTGGAACATCTTATAAGTTTTAAGGTGTATAATTCCCCTTAATAAAAGAATTCACATCCCCAAAAGCGAAAGTTGTTTAAGAGCTCTTTATTACAAAAAATAAATTTCGAAATTCTTATGTTTCACTTGTTGCTTAGAAACTCGAGTATCCCATCATTTACATTAGAAATAGAACAAATTATAGCCCATGAACCCATTCAAAAGATAACCATGTACGTCAGTGAATTGCCAAAATTATTCCTCCAAATTGCTAATTCACACTCAAAATGGCAGTCGTAAAAACAAATAGAAATTTCAGATGATTAAAATTAAGGACCTTCAGCTGATTTGGGCTAAAATTAAGGACTTTTAAGAACCAAAAATCGATTCCAAAAAACTTAAGGACTTTTAAGGACTCTTAAGGACCGTACGAACCCTGGTAGTCGGATATCCTAAATGAATTTATCATGCTCTAAAAAGGAAACCTATGCGAAAAACATTAATAAAATAAAAAATAAAAAATTAAACTTAAATAAAATGCAATGGTTCCAAACATTACTTAAAAACAATGCAAAGACAGGTTTAGTAAGGGCATGTAATAATAAGCATAATATTAGAGAGATGAAGAACAAATTATACTGTCGTTATTCATGGCTTGAAAAGTTACCTATGGTTCACTAGTTATTATTTCATATTACGTATTCGCTCTGTGTGGCACCACTGCGAAGCGTTTGCTCACACCCACATTTTAGGCCCGGAAATATTAATCAAAAAGCTTTAATATTTAACGGGAACGAGATAAAGCTTTCCTAATGGAGCTCCATCTTTTTGGTCAACAATTAGACAACGTGATTTCTATTCCATTAATCTCTCCTACGATGGCACAAATCTGGCAGCTAGGGAAGAAGGCTTAGCATAGAGGGAAATAGGGAAGGAAGAGTCGTTGTTTAAAACTATGCATTACCACAATTTCCTCATAATTGTTACTCAAGGGACCACTTGCTCTGTCATAAATTTCTTGTAATCGATTTAGTTGTCAGAACTCCAATACATGTGCCAAATCTAATGGTCATCCTATTTGAAGTTCACAAAATTTGAGTAGGAATTTTTATCTATCTTTTATCAGACCACGTAAATCTGAAGCGAAACTTTTATCTGATACCAAATAGAGTTAACAGTTTTGAATTGTTCCAATAAAGAGAGTTAATTTATGTAACATTTAGTAAAGATAACATTCAAGAGTTCACTTTGAACAACATCTAATTTAACGATATTATTTATATATTTTCTTCTGCAGCATAATTGCACAATATCTGGCAAACAAAGTTTTGAAAGGTTTATATTAAATTTTACATGTATTAGAAATATTTGGTTCCTGTAATACATGAAACGATATTGTCAAGAGAAAAAGTTTTTGTTGGAAATTAATTAAAACTGCCGTTAAAAGACCTTTTCCAAGATAGCTAGAATATTAACTGAAGCGTTTAATATATCAAAATTCAAAAGACTTGTAGAGTCATTAGGTTAATTGGAAGCAGAAAAGATGAAAAATATGCAACCGCCTTCGCCGGGAATCGAACCACGTACCTCTGGAATACCGGCCCAGCGTGCTACCGTTACACTACGAAGGCACGCTAGGGAAGTGGGAGAAATACCTTATACTTATACTAACCTTTTTAAAGGACGACTAGGGTTTTAGGGGACCTAGTCGCCAAATCCTGGGCGAGGAGAATCATCATCCACAACCCTTTTAGTTCGGGCGCCACTTGTAGAGTCATTAGGTTAATTGGAAGCAGAAAAGATGAAAAATATGCAACCGCCTTCGCCGGGAATCGAACCACGGATCTCTGGAATACCAGCCCAGCGTGCTACCGTTACACCATAAAGGCACGCTAGGGAAGTGGGAGAAATACCTTATAGAGTTAAGGGGACTCAAACACCTTAAAACCCATAAGATGTTCGAATAGGTGACTGTTGCAAGAATTGGGATAACTTATTTATTTTAAAAGCAATTACTACCAACTTTTTACAGCTGACTACATAATATAGCTGCTTTCTGAAAGAGTAATCAGAAAGTTTGTGTTACCACAAATATTTTTATAATTTAATCCCCTTTGTGACAACATTTTTCGTCATGTTTCCAACTTGCGCGCACAGTTTGAAACATTCTGTTTCATAATTTAATTCCATATTTAATATATAGCTTTTATAACATTTAGAAACTACTGTGAGAATAAAATTCTAAAAATTCCATGTTAAACTTTTATTTTATTTTGAGTTAAGTTTATAAAATGTATTTTATTAAAAATTTTTTTAATGTCGTCCATAAAATTTTTAAATATTAAAATATTCATCAGATTGTTGGTTCAGTTAGAAATAAGTGCCCATATAAAGAATTCCAGCAAATTTCAAGTATGTACCATTAGCCATTTTTAAAATATCTTGCGCCCAAGGTGTGGAAACATGGCGAAATATTTTGTCACAAAGAGAATTAAATTACAAAAATATTTGTGGCAACACAAACTTTCTGGTTACTATTTTCCAAAGCAGCTATATTATGTAGTCAGATGTAAAAAGTTGGAAGTAATTGCTTTTAAAATAAATAAAATATCCCAATTCTTGCAACAGTCACATATTCGAAGATCATAAGGGGTTTAAGATGTATGAGTCCCCTTAAACCAAAGTATAAAAGGCTACAGAGCAAATAATCTAGAATATTATTAACCGTGAACACTCGATAATTGTGTTTGTATATATACCGTGTCCAAATAATTCCTTACCCTTTCTCAGCCGTTGGTTCTAGAAAAATACGTCGAATTACAAAAATGTTTCAAATGACACAAATATTTATGCTTTGGCATTTTAATTTATAAGAATTCAGTTTTTCAAAAATTATGAAATATAACTTTTTAAACGTTCCTCCCAGTGATATAATTTTTTTTTTTCAATAACGAGATTTTATTTACAGAATCACAGAATTCGTGACACAGAGAAAAAAAAGAATACCGGCAGGCTTTAATATTGGTCCATAGCGAGCTTGTCGCATTATTTGCATAAATTACAAGCATAAAATTATTTCTTGTTTAATGAATTTGTGGTGGGATTATTGGATAATGATTCTAAACTGATGAAACTTCATGAGAATATTAATAGCATATTTTCAGCGTTTGAAAACTTACAAATTACTTGCGGGAAAATGTTTTTCGGCATATCATTTGTAATAAAATTATATATTAAACATTGACGTACACTGGTAAATCACAAAGTAATATAACCAAAAAGCATCTAAGAGTAAAAAATAAACTTCGAATTATTCTAATTAATTTGCTGACTGACCTTTCAAGACAAGTTCGAAATGACGTCAAGTACCTCAAATTTTGAAATTAAACATCTCGCGCTGTTTTTGCAGGATGGGATATAAACGTTTTGTGTTTAATTTTTTGTAATGAGTATAAGATTATTCTAACATAAGTATACATACAGAATGATCTTATAAAAATTTAGATTTCATAACTTTTATAGAATTGATTTTTGTAAATTAAAAAATGCGTAAAGGGGCATTTTTGATTCATTTAAACGTTTTTGTAGTTCAAAGAATATGTGTGTGACCAACAGTTGACAAAATAAAGACTGAGAAAGGAGTTTTCTAGACGCGTTACATAGCAAAGTAAGTCGATGGTACTAACGTCTACGATCAATGGATATTAAACTAACGTATATATTGCATCTCCTTTTTCATGCTTATGTTTTCAAATTTATATTTTCGGCATAACTGTACATTATGTTTAACAGAGGATACGCTAAGAAACCTACTAAAATTATAAATACATTTTTAATTAGAGGACGAAAGGGGAAGACTGGCTTTTAGTCAACTTAACTATGCGAGGTTGAAGGATGTACTTCAATTGGCATTTCTTTAAAACTTATCTTGTTGTACTCTAGTTTTGGGGGGAAGGGAGGAGGTAAGGAGAACAAGTTAATTTAAGTTCATTAATTTGTATTAGAGTTTAAATGCCCAGAAGTAACGATTTGATGTTTAATCATTACGAAATAAATACCAAGATAATAAGGATTGCATGTGTTACAAAATGTCCAGGTGCGGTAAGATAGCTTTCCCGAAAAGCAGGTTTAGGGTTGCCAGAAAATGGCAAGGCAGGGTTTCCACATTTGGCGACAAAATTGGCGATATGCCATAATGGAATGGAGAACCTTCTGGAACGAATTCTTACTGGTTTAGCCCAGAATGTTCTCGAACACAAGCCAAAAGCTATATAAACCCTGCTGGTACGCGGAGAGTCAGTCAGTGGAGAGTCCATCGAGTTGACAACTAGGCAGTATCTCGTCTAGCAAGTCAATCGCGAGTTAGTTTCTCGCCTAGCGAGTTGATAGTTAATCAGTGAGTGCCTGGTGGAGTCAGCTAAGAGTCAGCGACCGAGTGTCTCGAGGTCTAAAAAGGCACTGTATAGCAGTATACGTTTTTATCTGAAAAAGACACTGTATAGCAATATACTTTTTTATCTGAAAAAGGCACTGTATAGTAATATATTTTTTATCTTAAAAAGGCAGTGTATAGCAATATACTTTTTTTATCTGAAAAAGGCATTGTATAGCAATGTACTTTTTTTATCTTAAAAAGGCACTGTACAGCAATATACGTTTATTTATTACACTGGTATAGCAATATACTTCTAATTTGTATTATTTTGCTCTGTTATTGTTTCTAAGTTGAATTTTATTTATTGCACTGATTAGCGATATACTTTTTTTTATCTCAATCTTTATTTTAAAATTGCATATACAAATATACCTTCTTCTTAGGAAACATTTTAATACTTTAGCTCAGCGCAGTCCAACTTATATCCCGCGGGCCATATTTTCTTCACCAAACATTTCGGGGGCCAAGAAGTTTGATAAATGAAAAGTCAGTTTATGTTAATTAAAAAATATTTTATTTTTGAACTAAAAAGAAAACTTTAAAATATTCGTAATATATTAATGAGAACATTGTGGCCGTAATTGTTTAGTAACAATATCTAACCGTCAGTTACAATAGCAGTGCACTTGTCAATACCGCCATACTGCTCTACTGAACATTTTAATTGTTTGTAAATATCTTCACTTTTTGTTCTACCGTGTAATGATTGTAATTTTAAAAGTTCTCCTGAATAATTATAGTTTTTATTTACAGTTCTTATAAAAATAAGCATTTGGCTTGTATGGGAAATGTCTGTGCTTTCATCGAATGCTACCGAAAAATAGAAGCAACTATTGATTAGGTTTTCTAATTTATTAGTGACATGCATGTTAATCTCGTTTACACGTCGGCTTACAGTCTGGTGAAAAAGTAATACTGTTTGAAATTTTCTTACCATTTCGTTGTCATTAAATGCTTGAGCGATTTTTATGGCACATTTTTTAATGAATTCTCCATCCAAAGATAGCTCCTTTGCCTTTACTATTTCTAAACAAACTTCAAAAGATACAGCTACAGATGCTTCTTGAAATTTTGGTTCTTGATTAAAATAAATCGTTTGATGATCCAGCTGGTTTTTCATTTTTTTCACTAGTAGTATTTTCATGTCTCGTGTGTACGAATGATACTTTTTTTTATGCATGGAAAGGTAATGGCGCTTCAAGGTTATATTCTTTACACACAGCTATGAATTTTAAACCTTCCAAACACTGTGGTTTACCATTCTTGTTCAGAATAATTAAATAATCTATCACCCAGCGATTTTGAAATTCTCTATTTTCGAGGTCTATTTTATTTTATTAGTAGCACTCATATTCAATAATTATTTTAATTAATAAATAAATATGAAGTTTAGTTCATAATATTATAACACAGTCATCTCTCAACAAATTCTAGACAAGACTGCACTCGCAAGATTGCATGAATCAACCAACTAGCGCAGGGTAATGTGCGCATCACGTGCGCCAACCATAAATAAACAACATCCAAACCACAAATATAATAATGTGGCGCCAATGTTGAGGCAACCATCATCAGACGTTAAACGGATTGCTGCTGCATTCAGCCAAGTTAAGTGAAGTGACGCAAATTAAATAGTACCTACTTTAAATTCAAATTAGATTTGGATTTTCACATAGTAAAATAATTTTAATAATAATTTAATTAATTTAATTAATAATAATTTAGTGACATAAATTTATTCATAGCAAAATGTACTCGCAAGTCGTAAAAATAATTTGGCGGGCCGAAAACCGCCCGTAGGCCGCCAGTTGGACAGTCCTGCGTTAGCCTATAGCAAAGATAATTCCTTCAGATATATGCTTTCAAATAATTCTTTTTTAAAATACGCAGTCACGGTTCTTAAAATTTGGTTGCCTAATAGTAGATCCATAATAATGTGTAATTATGTATCAAATTAACGCGTAATCTAGCATGTATATGTAACTGAGCATCATATTAATGCACCATATTGATGTAATCATATTAATGTAAGCAGTATTTCATGTGCAAGCAGTAATTTATGTGTAAGCAGTAATTCAGGTACAAGCAGTAACTTATGTGTATGCGATAATTTACGAATAAGCAGAATTTATATGTTATCAGTAGGCAGTAATTTATGAGTAAGTAGTAATTTATGTTGAAGTATCGATAAACTCCCGGTGCGCCCTTACGGGGCCACAGGAAGTTGTTGCGTCTGGATAGGGGAGAGTGTAGGACATATGCATGTTTACCTCTGTTAGACGCCAGGCGTCCCCGTCCTCCGTCACCTGTCACCTGTCACCTAATAGTAGATCAATTTAAGACCATTTTGAGTAAGCCATTATAAGGTACAGTGGATGGACAAAAATATGGAAACACATTGTGAAATGCATGTTTGAAAAGAAAGATTGATTTTAATGAAATATGTAGGTGGCGCTGGCGTTTTTGACTACTGACGCCACCTATACAACTTCGTAAATGTGCTAAATAGTTCAGTCGTTGTCGGAGTACTGTTATGTGAGGTTGTCATTGCATTATGTCAGAGTTAACAGACTTCGAACGTGGGCAAATTGTTGGAGCACGTATGGTAGGTGCTTCCGTAAGCAAGGTAGCGGAGGTGTTTAGTGTTTCATAAAGTACTGTATTGAAGTTTTATTCCGAATATTTGAAAAGCGGAAAAACATCATCTGCTAAATCACAGCGTGGACGAAAGTGTGTCCTGAGTGATCGTGACAGACGATCATTAAGGGCAATTGTGACGAAAAATAAGAAGACCACAGCTGCAAAAGTTACTGCTGAAATGAATGTTGTGTTACCGAACCCTGTGAGTACTAAAACAATTAGAAGGGAGCTTCATAAACAGGGAATTGCTGACCGTGCTGCAATTGAGAAGCCACTCATCAGTGATGCTAATGCCTGTAACAGGAAAAGGTGGTGTTTAAGTCATAAAGCCTGGACTATAGAGCAGTGGAAGCGAGTAATATGGTCTGAAGAGTCTTCTTTCTCATTGTTTCCCACTTCTGGCCGAGTTTACGTCTGGAGAACGCCATCTCAAGCCTATAATACAGACTGCTTGTTGTCAAGAGTGAAACATGGCGGGTGTTCTGTTATGGTTTGGACAGCCATATCGTCGTTCTCTGCTAGCCCCATGATAACTGTGTCAGGGCACATGACTGCCAAGACTTATGTGAACATTTTGGCCGATCAAGTTCATCCCATGGTACAAACTTTGTTTCCCGATGGTGATGGTGTCTTCCAAGACGACAAAGCCCCTGTTCATACAGCTCAAATTGTCCAGGACTGGTTTTCTGAGCACGAGGATGAGTTGTCCCATCTCCTCTCGCCACCACAGTAACCAGACCTGAATATTATCAAACCTTTATGGTCTACGTTGTAACGGAAAGTGCGTTCTCGTTATCCACCACCAACATCGTTATCTGAACTTGCCACCGTTTTGCAGGAAGAATAGTATAATATTCCCTTGGCAAACATACAGGAACTGTATTTATCCATTCCGAGAAGACTGCAAGCTGTTTTCGATGCCAACGGGTTTCCTACACCATATTAAGCAAAGAAACCTTTCTTTTTTAAGGTGTTTCCATATTTTAGTCCAACCCCTGTATTTCTCCCGCCTTCCTAGCGTGCCTTCGGGGTGTAGTGGTTCTGCACGCTGGGCCGGTATTCCAGAGGTCCGTGGTTAGATTCCCGGCGAAGGCGGTTGCTAAACGTTCATCTTTCCTGCTTCCAAAAATACCTAATGTCTCTACAATGGCGCCCGAACTAAAAGGGTTGTGAATGATGACTCTCCACACCCAGGATTTGGCGATTGTATCCCCTAAAAACCCCAGTCGCCCTTTAAAAAGGGGAGTATATAAGGTATTTCTCCCATTTTCCTAGCGTGCCTTGGTGGTGTAGTAGCTCTGCACGCTGGGCTGGTATTCCAGAGGTTCGTGGTTCGTTTCCTGGCGAAGGCGGTTGCTAATTTTTCATCTTTCCTGCTTCTAAAAATACCTAATATCTCTACACCATAAGTTATCCAATTCATTGAAGGGGATATGTATATCTTATATCTTAGATTAAAATATGTTAATCGCAACTGAAATAAGAAGCCCATTTTCTTTTACATCAAACTGTATGTAAACCGTCGAATTGATATCTTGTGTCTCAAGAATGTACTTTAGCAGATTAAACATTTCTTCGAATTCAGAATATCAGAAATTACGTTTTCGTGATTAGATTGAACTGAGGTTTATTTGTTAATCTTTGATGGATCAAGTGTTTATCATCACTGGTCATTAGCAGAATAGTATGTGAAAATTCACAAGTGTTCTAAATCTTGCACGTCAAAGCAAAAGCATAATAACAGATGCTTTTAATGAAAAACTCTTGATGCGTTCGACATTGACACCAAAATGAATACTTATATTTCAAATTGAATGTGTGAGTGAAATTTACATTTAAAAATAATAATAAAAAAACTAGAAAACACTTTTTATCTGCAATAAGTGAACGTTTTGAATGGTGGTACAGAATGCGAAGAAATTTAACATTTTCTTATGCTTCTAAAATTTTCCAATCCTTAAATAATTAGAAATAAGTGAGCTTATATGTAATAAATCTGTTTAAATTATGATATTAAATTATGCCACTAAAAGCTGATTAAATTATGTTTTATACATCTTAATGCATTTTCATTAGCTTATGATTTAAATAAAATCCTTGCAAATTACTTTCACAATTTCTTGCCTCAATCTTCACATTATTTTAGCGGAACTCCGTTGAGCATAGATGCCATCGAAGCGTTAGTAATTCATTAGTCAAATGACGATGTAAATTATCCCATTAATTGCGATTACTAACGTTTCCGCTGCCCATGGAAGACTACAATAATTGCTCTGTTCTTAATTATCTCTAAGCTGCTGTCTGCAAAATTTCTTCCGTAACTTTTGGCGTAAGTCCACTGTCGTAAAAGATCTCGATTCAAAATTATATACTTATACCAAATATCGGTATGAGGCTTATAATCCTTTTAGACCAAGGAAATTCAAATGTAAAAAATGATAATTAATTCTTTGCTTTTAAAAATGCTTTTAAAAAAAGAAGTACTGTTGTCTGAAATGCTATAAATTTCCCTTTGGGATATTTTCCGCTGTGAAATTAGTTATATAGCTAAATCTAAACTGGGCAAATTAAGAGAGAAAAGGTGAAATAATGATGCATGTTATTAATTAAAAGCTCGGAACAAGTGTAGACTCATAAATCGACCTTCATCGCTTTAACTAAGATTGCAATTTAATGCTAGTAAACCGGGCACTAGTCTCATGCAATGTGTCTATATAACCGTCTTAGACAAGTCCGATCGTTTCATGTAATGTTTCGCAAATGTCATTTCATGATAGTATTGTAACGAAATGTACAGGCGCGGTAAGATTGCTTCCCCGAGAAACAGTTTTAGGGTTCCCATAAAATAACATGGAAAGGCATGGTTGCCACACATGGCGAGAAATCGCCCATTTGGCGACAAAATTGGCGATATGCCATGGACGGATGGAGAACCTTCTGAAACGAATTCTTACCAGTTTAGCCCAGAATGTTCTCGAACAACAGTCAAAAGCTATATAAACCATGCTGTTCCGCAGTCAGTAAGTGTGTGTGCCTCGCATAGAGGGCGAGAGAGTTGGTATCGAGAGAGTATGCTTCATCAAGAGGGCGAGTCAGAGTGCCTCGTCTGGAGTGCGCGTTAGTTAGTATCGAGTTGGTGTCTCGCCTAGCGAGTCAATCCCTGCGGAGTCAATCGAGTTGACAGCCGGGCAGCGAGTGCCGAGTGGGTCGTCGACTGCACCGAAAGAGTCTTTTAGTGTATCTCGGTTAGTGCATCGTCGAGAGAGCGTGTTGAGCTTCGGGAACGACTGAACCGAAGAGTCGGGAGGTCGTCGAGTGCATCGCGAGTTGTAGCGTGGAGAGTCTGGAAAATACGTAGAGTTCCAAGAACGACCAAGCAGTGTCGGGAACTGTACTCTGGTGCTTTGCAGTGAAGCTGTCTCCACCGTGATAACTTAATAACCTGAAAGCCGTGTCGCTGATCGTGTCAGCGTGTTTATAGTAGCTCATCGACAACTGTGAAACGTGTTTTGGAGCTCTCCTGACAATACTGGCTAATAAAGTGCGTTTAGATACTTCATCAAGTGTCGTCGTTATTCACTCCAAATCTACGAACCCGTACGAACTGGTGTCAGAAGATAAACGTAACAGTATTTTAAGTAATCAAGTTTAACATGCACATTAAGTATTTTTGGGCCATTATTAACACTTCTGTTTTCCTCTGCCTAGAAAAGACGCTGATCATATAAGTTTTCATATAGGGCTCTGATCACCTCTATATATAATAAAAGAAAGAGTCTGTCTTTATGTGTCTTTCGTTCCTTCTGCGAGTCAGCTAACAGATCCAGCACTGCGAAATTTGGTACATACAGACAAGAAGCAGTGCACTTCGAAGCGAGTTTTTCAAAATTCGATTCGATTTTTTTATTTTGTCTTTTTTAATGAAATCGCATCATTTTGAATAGTTTCATTCCTTTAAAAATGTGAGTTTGGCAACAGTGTTTTTATTAAATGCTTTGTATACTTGACTGCTGACTGTTGAAAATATGAGACAAAATATTGCTTATTTCATGCTGCTTATTTTCCTTTGATTTTTGGACACGCAACACGAACATCGCAATCTTCTTATTCTGACGCGCATGTGTCTCGCGAGGCACAACAGAAAGAATTTCCTTTTTTCCCTCTCTCTGTCTCTCTTTATTAGCTAATAGCAAAGAGGTTTGTATATTTTGAATTATGTCATCCACAAACCACAATTTTTATTGGTTATTGCTCTCTGATGATAGTATCATTCTTTTAGAAATGTGGTTTTGGCAACAGTTTTTCATTCATTGGTTTGGATACTGGACTGCTGACTGTTTTCTCTTGAAAATATGAGATTTACTGCTTATTTCATTGTAATTTTTTTATGTTACGTTTTAATTATATATAATTTTAATTATATAAAAATTTTGCATGCTTTTTTTAGGAAACAAAGTTCTTAACTTCATTTGTGCCATTTGAATTCTTAAGAGTTTGCAACGGGAATTTGGTCAGTTTACTTATTAGGATAATTAATCTTTGTATTAAGGGATATTGCTTATTTCATTGTAATTTTTTAAATATGTGATACCTTTTTATTGATTTTTTTAATAAATTTTCCTGCAGAGATAAATTCTGTGCAGGTTTTAAATTTAATGTTTGGTGTTTCCTTTAGGCATTTTTAGGGTACATTTGAAAGCCAGACGGAAGCTGGCTGCTTAGAGGGTAGTATAGGTATAATTGAAATAAAGTAAAGTAGCATGCCTTGAAATATTTCAGACGCACTTCACACTACTAAACTCTCGTAACCATGATGGTGCTACTAATGAAAATCATTAGGTACTCTAACATAGGGAACAAATGAGTAAAAAATGTATTTTATGAACATAAAATGTAAATAGATGTTTTTTACAGTAAAAAACTGCCTCGTTTAAGATAAAGGATCCCATTTTTTATACTTTTCCCAACCTTGGTACTCCTGTAAACAGACGGAGATTCATGCCACATTTTGCACCAATATTTCAGATCACCCGTCCTTTAACTAATTCTTTCTTCAACATTCCTTTAATAATGGCATTAGGTTTTCTATCATCTCTGGAAATATAATGTTATAACCATGTTACAGTTTTCATGCTGCTGGCCACGAGAGGGCGCAGTTTTTATTTTATGTTTATTGTTTTTTGCACCACTTCGTGGATTTTTTTTGATTGACATGTAGTGGCAACGATTGAAACAACGATGAATGTTCTTCTGTAAGCAAAAACAAAATGGAAAATAGCTGTAAATAGAATGTTCCATGTGGTAAAATGATAAAGAATTCGGAGTGTTCCATAGATTTCTTGAAGGAAAGGTAAGCAGAAACGTTTTCTTATCAGATATTGTTAGAAGTTGACGGTAAGTTAAGAAAATACAACTTAGAAACGTAAACAAAAAGCGATGTATTAATGTTCACATTTTTTTATGCATGACATTCTAAACTAAGATGGCGTGCAATTACAGTATCATTTTATTACTTAATGGTTCATTTGAATTATTTCTCTACTTCAGTGTGTTTTGAGCATTTGAAGATTCTCTTATTTCACGGGTTTGAATGAGCATTTTTTCTAACATATTAGTTTTCACATGAGATAATTGAAATGTGTTAATTACATACTACGGAGTGATTTTAGGAAATATTTTTTATTATTATAAAAACGGTTGGTTTGCTTTTAAATGTACATAAATTATTCCTTATCGGAATATAATAAAAATTTGTTATTTTACGTAATGAAATTCGATTCAACTTTCACCAAAAGAGCATAAAATTAGCCAGCTCAGACGAATGATGCTAAGCCTAATTTGTGTACCATAGCAGCCATATTTGTTTACATTTGAAATTTAGCAGAATAGTGGATTTGTTGCCAATCTAGAGAAACTAAGCTTCGCAACAACAAAGTAATGTCTTCTTTTATTATTGAGAATTAAATTATGCGTAATCCATTCTTGAATTATCATTTAAGTTATTAAATTATCTCATATATTGACTCAGCATAGGGTCCACACAAATTAAGTCAGTTTCTACGTCTTCAGTGTCTTTTTGCAGAGTGAGACCAAAAGTAATCTTTCAGTTTTATTCATCGAAAAATCTGCCTTCTTGCTTGTTTTTTGAGTAGAAACTAATTTTAATTGTAAAAAAAAATTCTTTTTTCATTGTTTTAACTGTATTTGGTGTTTTAAGCTTTTCTATATCTTTCAATTTTTAATACAGATATTTTGAGGTTTTATGCATTTTTGCATTGTCGCGAAGTGAGAACTAAAGTAATTGAATGTGAAATTTATCTCTAATGAAATTCGAGGAAATAAGTTTAAATGAAAGGGAGGAAAAAATGCGTATAATTTAACATTCCGTGCAAGGAAATCATGTGGTGTACATATGAGATTTTTTAAAAAGGAAATGCACTAGAGACATTTAATAATACTCTAGAAAATTTTGCATTCGATTTTCATCACATCAGAAGTAATAATAAGCAGTTAAAGAAATGGCTTATCAAATATTTCTGAGATAAACAACGACGAAGAATTTTCGGTAAATTTTCTTAACTCTGTTAGTTCAATGCCTTAAGTTTAACCTAAAAGACATTTTAAAATTGTTTTAGCTCTACATATAGAAAAAAAAATTTTTTTTTATTCTAATTCTTAGTATTTCTAATGTAACTGACACAAATCTACAGAAAAGAAATTAAAAAAAAAAAAAAATTGATGAGCCAGACTAAGCCAAGTAATCAGCAAGAAATGACTCCATGTAACATACATTTGAAAAAAAGTATGCGTAAAAGAAGTAACGACTACAAAAGAATAGATCTTTTTAAGTCTGGGTTAAAATAAGCCATTGAAAAGTGAATGTATTTAAAAAGTAGACTTTTGTTATATATATACTTTAAAAAGTTCTGTGAGAATGATGTAAATGAAGATTGTTTAAAGGTGAAAAGTAGTCAAAACGTTTTCAGTGATTTATGTAATTTTCGCGAAATTTAAAGCCACTGTCAAAAAATAAAATGTCTTCATTTAGAAAATTATTCTCACATGCCTGAAGGTATGGTTTAAATATTTCAAGTAAATTTAATAGTTTGTACGTCTTGTGTGTAGTATTATATTTTAAACTTTCGTCTGCCTGTGATAAAAAAAAGTAAAAATAAAAATATAAAATTCTGTAAGATTTCAGATTTTAAATTACGTACAAAGTGACTTTTTTTAATATTTTCTGTGTTACTTTTATTTGTTAAATATCATGTTCTTTGCACTTAAACCATAAAATTCAGTTCAAGAGCAATATCCCAAAATAATTTTAAAATGAGCATATCTTTTGAATTTCGGTTACATAGTCTCGTACGCTCGGGATAAAATTTTTTTATCTGCAGCAACATTGCCATTGCTCGTTTTGAAATCCTTGAGTTTGTTAATAAAAAATTCTTTAAAGTTTTACAAAATATGAAATCGATAATAAAACAAATTCCAAATTTCAAACTTGGGCTTCTAGATACTCATATTCGGGTGGAGACGTACGTTATTCAAACTTTGATTGGCATTAGGTAAGAAGCATTAGGTAAAAGTGAGCCTTTTAAAAAGAGCTTCCGAATGAAAATAATGCGAATTTCGAAAGATTAGCTTAGCAGTTAAAAAAAATAACACAAAAAAATTTAATAACTGCGTATAAATGAATTTTAACATGCTAAAAACAAACAACAAAGCTGAACATGATGTTTCTTATTTGAGATAAAATAATAAGAAGCAGATTAAGATTTAGTAACTTAACGGTATTTTATTGAACTACAAATGATACAACCATCCTAACACCAAACCATTTACTTTTTAATAGTAGTAGTAAAACTAATTTTCTCTTAAGACAAAACATTGGATTCTAAAAAGAAATCCAGTATAAAAACTGTTGCCACAAAAAGATAATACAATAATATGCTAAATAAACATTTGTAATTATTAAAATCTTTATGAGTTACTTTTAAATAAATTGAATGTTATTCCGTTACATTTACACATTTTATGCCGTTACAAACATTTTAAAAATTCACTCACATCACTGAATTATACTGGTTGTTAAACAAGGCTAAATGTAGAACAACTTCACATTCTAAATCCAACAAAGCTTCAAAAAGATAATACAATAATATGCTAAATAAACATTTGTAATTATTAAAATCTTTATGAGTTACTTTTAAATAAATTGAATGTTATTCCGTTACATTTACACATTTTATGCAGTTACAAACATTTTAAAAATTCACTCACATCACTGAATTATACTGGTTGTTAAACAAGGCTAAATGTAGAACAACTTCACATTCTAAATCCAACAAAGCTTCAGACACTAAGGAATTTACAAGCATAAAAATGAAATTTTTCTCTCATCTGACTAACACAAATTTCTGAAAAAGGACAAAGTTTCTCTATTATAGAGTTTACACATACTATATGGAATAAATTTGCATTAAATTTCTTTAAATGTTCTGAGTAAGATTTATCATCCTCACAAATGAATCCGTTTTCCCTTTAAATAGAGAGGCTTCAACAATGAAGAATATTGCAGAAATTCGAAAGGATCATCAGTTGAAAAATGCGAGAGATTCAGCAGAGGCAACCAATATATTTGGCATGACAAAGGATATGAATTACATCGTAAAAATGCAGAGCAAAAACAATTGTTGCTGAAGCGTAATAGAACTCTGAAATGCGTGCAGAAGTAGTCTATTTAGAATTTTTTTATAAAACTTTTAAGTAAAGTACTTAATTTGGATGGTTTGTATATAGGACTGCTATAACATGTAGATATGCACCTCGTAATTTGGTTGCAATCGGCCGCACTAAACGTATATAAATATTACTTATATATCCACTCTGTTACCCGGCTTAGTGATCTCAGTTTCTTTACTCTTATATGTTTGTAAATTGTACATTTTTTGCTTTAAAAATGATTGAATTATGTTGTTCTTATCTTCCGGTTAAGGTTTATATGCCTTTAGTAAATCGGTATGCAATATGTTTAGAATTATCAACAATTTTAAAGTTGTTTAAGTGCCACTAAGCCTAATAATTTTTTTGATGGCGGCTATTGCTTGTTTACATTTGAAACAGCATACTAGTGGATTTGTTGCCAATCTAGAGAAACTTAGCTTCGCAACAACAAAGATAACGCCTTCATTTATTATTGCCAATTAAATCATGCTTAATCCTTTCTGGAATTTTTTCGAGAAACTAAGTGTTTAAGATTTACTTCGTAATTTTTAATACAGATATTTAGGAGTTTTTATGTATTTTTGCCTTGTCGCGAAGTGAGAACAGAATTAATTGCATGAGAAATACTCAATCGTCTGCAGAAAGTTTCTTTTTGTTTTGTTTGCTTAATTTCTTTTATACATCGTTCTAGCTTTATTATAGTATTTGAATAGAACATGTGGCAACGATTAGATAATTCTTTAAATGATATAAATTTTGTTCATTCTGAGTTATAATATGAACGAAATATAATACTGTTGAATGAATCTAGCGCCAGAGTGTCGCTATGGTAAACAAATAGAGTGAATTTTAAAGAATGCATTTATTCTATTGTGGCTTATGCGCTTTCGGAGAAGTAGATTTAGTTCAATCCAATAAGTTTAAATGAAATGCAAGAAAAAATGCGTATAATTTAACATTCCGTACAAGGAAGTCATGTGGTGTACACATCAGATTTTTTCCTCTAGCGTTTCAGAGCAAGGTTCTGAAATGCGTTAAAATATTTATGTGAGTTTCTTCTTCTTCAAGGCGTTCAGAAAGAGAGCTCCCTTAAATTTTAAGACAAGTGACATAGTTCCAGCAGCACTTAAAGGGAGTAATCGTGTGCCACAGTAACAGCGGACGAGATTTAGTATAGGTAAGTAGAAATCAAGATATCTGAATAGATACTATAAGTTTAGTATAACTATGTATTCTTATTGCAATGTAGGTTTCTTTCAAATAAATGATATTAGAATACTTAGCAGTAGTTTAATCCCATTTGTTACGTTTTTACTGTAATAGCTTCCATTGGAAATTAATTAATTCGTATAGTTTTACCTCTTTCGTATGATAAAGTTAGAAAGAAAGGGGGGAGGATACGAGAATAAATGCGGTATTTTCTCCTTATTTATTTGATTAATAGGGAAAAATAAATTATTAAGATATTAGATAATGAAATGCGAGGAATGAAAAGAAAAACAAAGTACAAGAAAACAAGCTAAAATATTTCTTTAGTTTGGGGTTATTACTAAAAAACCTCAAACTAAAGTCTACTAACTACTCTGAGGTTAGTAAAGGCCCACCAGCGGCCGAGCGGTAAAGTTGCTGAACACTGGTAGTTCGGTCCGAGGTTCGAATCCCGCGAACGGGCTGGCTGCATGGGCGTTTTCGTGGTTTTCCCCATGTGGAACGTGTATACGAGCCAGTTTCCCTTAGAAAGTCCTCCACGAAGGCATCCCTCCTCTTAGGCAGATAGCCCTAGTGTGCTTTGCGATAATTAAATACACACACACCTGAGGTTAGTAAAAAACTACTAACTACTCTGAGGCACAAAGTGTTCCTCAGAGTTCGACTATGAAAAAATTTAACAACTTTTAAACGGAAAAGGATTTTTATAATTGAAACATAACAATAAAAGAAAATAGAAAATGTGTGTCTCAAAATGGTCGCTATTTGGGGACCTATGGAAGGAAATCTTATGAGATCTAGCACGTTTCGCTATCATAAAATGGTAACTAGGAGAGCTTGGTAAACCTTGTGAATTCTTGCACAGGGGCGTGAAGATAAACACAACCAGGGAACGGATATAAAATCCCTTTTATTTATCACAAACTGTTTAACAGAAGGTACGAACTTACGTGCGTATAAAACAGCAACGAACACTTGCGGTGGGAATTTAAAAGTTAATTTAACAATAAATTTAAAGGTAAAGATGCAGTACTAGACTACGCAATTCAATTTAAAATAAGAGGCTGGCTCAGAAAATCCACATCGGCGACATACTAACAGACGGCCAGAATGTGTAGCCTTATACTAAGATTAACAGCTGGAGAAAAACTAGCAAACTTGCCCTTTCACTAGCGAAATCATGCTCTGTCTAACGTTTACGTTCAAACAGTTTAAATACTCTAGTTCACCTACTTCCGTTTGGATCCTGACGAGAAAATGCGGGAGAAATAAGAAAATTCAGGAAAGACTCACAAGTTAAAATAAATTTTAGTAAAAATAAATAGGGCACTACAATCTTATCTCGAAAAACTCTATAATCTGCTTGAGTAAGGCTATTGAAACCGACCCTATCACTCCTGCTATTGATGTTTTCTGCTCTTTCAAGGTTCATCGTCGATTTCCACATATTTTAACATAATCCCATATGAAGAAGTCGAATGGCAATAAATCAGAACTGCAGGAGGTCAAGTTGTAAGGATCTTAAGTTTTACTAACGTTTATTTTATTTTAAATCTTTACTATCACTTCTTATTTTCTACTTCCGGCCAGAATTATAAGCGTTAACGTATTTATGCAAAGTTTGTCTGGCGAGCGCCAAGTATTTAAGTTGTGGCTTTTTGCCAAGCGAGAGAGAGGAAGCACTTAGTCGAAGCAGGCCGCTTACCTTAGAAGTTTTACTCAGTTGCTGGTTGCCTTCCAGGCCAGAGGTTTAATCCTCTTGATAACTTTAAACGTATTGTAGTGTTCACAGTTCTCTGTACTACATACGGCTTCCTGTTAATATAAGGCCAATCTTCCACGTTTATTATTTTAAAGTTAAATTAGAGTTTAGTTTTATTTTTATACTTTTACGTTTAGACCACAAGTAGTGGGTCTTTGTATTCCGAAGTACGGAAGTTATTGTAAATATAGAAAAATAAAGGGTTTTGTATACCCTTCTTGTGTATCCTGTCTACTTCCCACAGTTATTGAACATAGCTTTAGTAAGCTCTCTGTTCCGAGTCAGGTCCTTGCATGTTCCCGAAGAAAGTAAGACGGAACAATTGAACCTGATAGTGGCGCCCGACGAAGAAGAATAACCATGGCCGAGTTTCAAGAAGAACCTGTGCTGCCTGCAGAAGCGGCTCAGAATCCAGAAATGCCAGCTGCCGCCCTGGAAGGATTTGGTTACATCGTCCAGACCATGCGCGCTTCGATGAAACCAGAAGCAACATTTAATGGAAACTCACCGGTAACCAGTTTTTTGGAAAAATTGGATGACCACTTCATGCTCTACCCCGTGCACGAATTTCAAAAAGTTACCTTAGCTACCAGCGCTTTGAGGGGCCAAGCGCTTAACTGGTTCAAGTGTATAGGCAGAAGTCTCTTGGGTCAAGCAGGAAGTCCCACCTATACTTACAAGAATTTCAAGACTGCCCTAGTAAAAGCCTTCCCTGTTGTAAGGGATCGTGCGAAATTAGAAACGGAACTTTTTAGTATATATCAGCAAAGAATCGAAAATCTCTCAAGCTTTATTTTAAGAAAAATTCACGTCTTCAAACTCTTGTATGGAAACCGTCCGGATCCTGAGATAATTCAAGTGATTTTGCCGAGGTTACTCCCTCAAGTGCAAGACTTTATTGAATTAAGAAATCCGACTACACTGGAAAAGTTATTTGAGCTAGCAATCCAGTTTGAAAGTAGAAGAACGGCGGACATTGAAAGAAGACGCCAATATCAACAGCGAAACCAATTTGGTGCGCCAAGACTACAGCAAACCCAAGCACACGGCTACGGAAGCAAAGCGAATCAGTGGGCAAGGAAACCCGAGCATTCAAAAACAGCCGGCGAACGTCGACAGTTCAATAGCAATCCAGGAAAAAAGTCTCAAGGCCAGTGGAAAAAGAAGGAAAGCACGGAAATGAAAAATAATTTAAACTAAAACGGATTTCTGCTGACGGGAGGGTGCGGAAATCCGAAGGCCACGAAAACCCCTCTTCCTTCAAGTTAAATACAGTAATGGTGAAAAATTTGACTCTTCCGAAGATTGAAGTGTTGGTGAATAATATCCCAGCCACCGCACTCCTGGATACAGGCGCGCAGTGTTCCTGTGTGGCAGAAGAATTTTTTAGGAAGTATTTTCGGAAATACCGCATATATAATTCGGATAATACGACAGTCTTAGCGGCGCAAGGAGAAAAATGTAAGTGTATAGGTAAATTACCGCTGTATGTCCGTATCAAGGACGAACAAGTAAAGGTGATGTTTTTCATAGTAAAGAATCTGCAAGCACATATTATTTTAGGAATAGATTTTCTTTCAGAGGCACAAACAACGCTGGATTTTAATGAAGCGTCCCTTAAGCTGATGATGAAACCAGTTCGTGGAGAAAAGGCTGAACCGCCGATGTTAAATCTTGACCACCTGCCTAATGAAGAACAGCGAAGAATCCGACAAGTGGTAAGTGAATTTGCTTCGTTATTTAGTGATATTCCAGGATTTACTCAGGTTACTAATCATAGTATTGACACCGGAGATTCAATGCCAGTTCGCCACAAAGCATACCGGTATGATAAGAATAAGGAAAAAATTATAGAATGGCATATTACCGATATGCTACGTAAAACGATCATAACGCCCATCTCAAGTAGTTATGCTAGCCCGGTGGTTTTATGTAAGAAAAATAATGACTATCCTTTGACACATCCAAAAAGGTGGAGATTCGCAATTGATTACCGTAAATTAAACTCCATAACTAAATATCCGTTATATCCGTTACCTGTTATTGAAGAAATTCTAAGGAACATAACATCCACCAAATATATGACGACTTTAGACTTAACGTCTGGTTATTTTCAAATAGGGTTTAGGCCTGAGGACGTGCCTAAGACTGCTTTTATAACCAAGTCTGGCACTTATGCATTTTTGCGTATGCCGTTTGGCCTTTCAGGGGCACCGGCAACATTTCAGCGATGTATGGACATTGTGTTAAGGCCTGTTCTTGGAAAGTCCACATTTATCTATTTAGACGATATCATTATTACTAGTGATAATCTCGACCAACATGTACAGGATTTAAGACAGGTGTTTTCTTTATTAAACGAGGCCGGTCTAAAAGTTAATGTCGAAAAGTGCAAATTTGCAGCCCCTGAATTAAAATATTTAGGTCACAAAATATCTCAGAAAGGAATCGAGACAGACGAATCGAAAATAATCGCTGTACAAAAGTATCCGACTCCAACCACGGCGAAGAAGCTCTCTTCTTTTCTAGGACTTTGTTCATATTATAGGTCCTTTATAAAAAATTTTGCAGCTATTGCTGAACCATTGTTAAAATTAAAAAGGAAAAAGACAAGATTCTCGTGGACGGCCGAAGCCAATAGTGCTTTTGAAAAATTAAAACAAGCATTAACGCAAGCCCCTGTGTTGAAATTTCCTGAAAAGGATGAGAATTTAGAAATTTCAGCGGATGCTTCGGATTATGCGGTAGGAGCGGTACTTTCGCAAAATCAGCAGCCCGTGGCATTTTTTAGCCGAACTTTAAATCAAACACAAAGAAACTATTCCGCGACCGAGAGAGAGGCACTTGCAGTTCTGTTAGCAGTGCAAAAGTTCCGAGTCTATTTTGGAAAGGCGCCGATAACAGTATATTCTGATCATGCGGCGGTAACTAGATTGTACTCAGGGAAAAAATGTATCCCCAAGGTTAATAAGATGGGCACTCAAGCTGCAAGAATATAATCTGGTAATCAAGCATACCCCCGGGAAGGAAAATATCGTAGCAGATGCCCTATCACGAATTAAATTAGACGAACAGGGTAATACCGTAAAAGTTGCAATGCTGACAGCGTGTACAATAAATTCCCGAGAAACTGTAATAACCGAACTGGGTAAGGATCCTGAGTTTGGAAGCATTTATGAGTATTTAAAGGATACTGAAAATTTTAGCCAGCAAGATATTGTGGCGATAAGAAATAGGGTGGCCCATTACGAACTAATAGATGGTCTATTATTTTATACAAAAACTACGAATTCCAACAACGAATTTCGACCTGTTATCCCAGCTAGTCTTAGATTAAATATCCTGCAAGAGCTCCATGACAGCCCTTTAGCTTCTCATGCTGGTATTCGAAAAACTACTCAACGCGTACGCGAGGCAGTCTACTTTCCTGAACTGCAAAAGTTAACAAGGGCGTATGTCAAGTCCTGCCCAACATGTCAAGCAGTTAATTATATTAATTTCCGCCCGGCCGGGTTTCTAAATAGTATTAAATCCGAATTTCCAAATGAAATAATTGGCATCGATTTATTGGGCCCTTTCCCAAAAAGTCAGTTAAATAAAAGTCGCTATCTCCTTGTTATGGTTGATCATTTTAGTAAGTGGACCGAAATTGTTCCCTTAAAACGAGCCTCCGCGAAATTAGTTACTGATTCTATTTTAAATAAATATATTTTAAAATACGGGGCGCCCCTAAAATTTATATCGGATAATGTCCTCAATTTGTAAGTAATGTATTTGAAGACATGTGCCAAAAACTGGGCATACGTCATTTAAAAATGGTCCCTTATCGGCCGCAATCAAATATAGCGGAACAGGTCAACAGAAATATAGTGAAAATTATCCGTAGTTATGTTAAAAATTTTCATAAAAGCTGGGATAACTATGTCAATGAATTTGCTTTCGCCCTTAGGACCGCAAAACATGATACAACGGGCAAAACTCCTGCTGAGTTATTTTTAGGCAGAAAGATTATAACGCCGTTAGATAAATTATTTTATGTGCAACAAAGAGCCCCAGAATTTAAAATGGGTGATATAGAAAAACTAATTAAAGAAGAAAAAAAGAATACGGAAGTAGCACAGAGAAAACAAAAGCTGTATTACGACTTGAAACGACGGGAAGTAAATTATAAAGTAAGGGATGAAGTATTAAAAATTAAGCATTCACTTTCTTCAGCACCAGAAGATAAAACTGCCAAATTTTTTCCACGATTTGAAGGACCATATGTCATAGAAAAAATAACTCACGCTGTAGTAGTGTTAAAAGCCCGGAATGGTGAAACCTGCTCCGCAAACTTTGATCAAATCAAACCCTACTATGATCGTAATAAAATGCAAATATTTACAGATCTTTTGCAGGATCCGGCACGGCAGACACGGCAGGCACAAGCTCCAGAGTTGGAACAACGACAAGTACAAGGGCAAGCCATTAAGAGGCAGGAGAAAGTGAAAAGAAAGTTTCCCCGCGGGAAAATTGAAGGTAACAAGAAAAAGAAGCCGTTCCACCGTCCAGAAAAGAGAGCTCACGAACACCCCCAGAATGAAGAAGGGAGAAGGACGACGAATGCAAAGAGAGCCAGGAGAAATGACGGCAACTATAACCCGGCTCTAAAACGGAAGATCTACTCATCCAACAGGACTCTCTGCAGCAAATGTCGCCGAACTGCGGAAGGGCCACCAGCGGCGGAGGAAAAGTTACAAGGAAAATTTGAACGGCCAGCAACGAGGTCCAAGCAGGAACACGAAAGAAGTTTCCCGGTTCCGCCAAGACCAGCTGCCATCAAACGGCCAAGACCACAGGCAGAGGCGAAAAAGAAGGTATTCAAGGGTGACCGAACTGGAAAAAAAAGAAAGCTTCTAGAGGAAGACACTGAAGGGCGAGCCCGCACACGAAGGAGGATAAATCAAACAACAATCTACGCTACGTTCCAGGACTGGGCTCAGAAAAGAATGTCCGAATATCACAAAGATAAGTAAAATTTTATGTTACTTTGCAAACTTAAGTTAATCTTTCATTCTTACTGCAAGTGGCAGATTTCAAGAAGTTTTACCTAATGCGAGGTATACTTTTATCGCCAAAAGGGCGAGAAATGAGTTGTTACCGATTTTGGTATTATGTTTTTCAATTACTCGCGTGTAAAACTAAAGTTGATGTATAATAGCGATGTGTAAAGACTTAAATATTGTAAAAGTTATTGTATAAATTTTATTTAAAACATTCTGGCAAGAAAGAAGTTTTAGTCTGAAAGACTTTTTGAAATGTAGTATTTCAATGTAGAAAGAATTGGCACTTGCTTTGAAAAGAATAGAAGTTAACAATGTACTACTAATGTATGTTGTCAAATGCGTAAAATTAACGGCATGTTAATATGTTCTTATATACAATGTGAACTGTTATTTCAAATGTTAAGAAATACCGTGATATGGTAAAAGTGAAAGTAATGTTAAATTTTTTTTTATTCGTGTGACTGTAAAAAGACTAAATCATGGTGAATATGTGTTAAAGGTTAAATGAATGTAGTTAGGCTCTCTGACGCTACACTTCAGAGTTAGCCACTTTCAGAATAGTACCTCAGGGTTTAGAGTTGAAGTTAGGGTGTGTTACGAGGTCTTGGTATGTTGAATTTTTAACACGTTAGTGTTTTGATTGTAGGAGGAAGTGTTGAACACGTAGACATAAACACATTCGTGTTTGGTGTTCTTTTACAACACATATCAGAGAGCACGGGGAGAGATAATTAAAATAGTCATGAATGAAATAAGAATGTTAAGAGAAGTATAATTATACATGTTACTTGCCATTTCATTGTGTAACATTTCATTAAACTAGTTTTCCTTCCAGATCTCTGGAAGGAACCAGATTTGAATAAAAGCTCCTGTTTAGATGCAGTACAGATGAAAAAATTGCGTGTCCTGGGAGCTGCTATTGTAAAAACAAATTTCTTTCTTTTAAATTTCTAGTTTCTAGCGAAAAATGTTTGTAAAAGATTGGCCTCGCGTTAGATTCTAGAGCTAAAAGTTTTCAACAAGGTCGTTTTAGACCTCAGTTTCAAACTAATTAACTCTGGCGGGAAGTATGTAAGGATCTTCAGTTTTACTAACGTTTATTTTATTTTAAATCTTTACTATCACTTCTTATTTTCTACTTCCGGCCAGAATTATAAGCGTTAACGTATTTATGCAAAGTTTGTCTGGCGAGCGCCAAGTATTTAAGTTGTGGCTTTTTGCCAAGCGAGAGAGAGGAAGCAGTTAGTCTAAGGAGGCCGCTTACCTTAGAAGTTTTAGTCAGTTGCTGATTGCCTTCCAGGCCAGAGGTTTAATCCTCTTGATAACTTTAAACGTATTGTAGTGTTCATAGTTCTCTGTACTACATACGGCTTCCTGTTAATATAAGGCCAATCTACCACGTTTATTATTTTAAAGTTACATTAGAGTTTAGTTTTATTTTTATACTTTTACGTTTAGACCACAAGTAGTGGGTCTTTGTATTCCGAAGTACGGAAGTTATTGTAAATAGAGAAAAATAAAGGGTTTTCTATACCGTTCTTGTGTATCCTGTCTACTTCCCACAGTTATTGAACATAGCTTTAGTAAGCTCTCTGTTCCGAGTCAGGTCCTTGCATGTTCCCGAAGAAAGTAAGACGGAACATTGAACCTAACACAGTTTTTAATTGTAGACCAATTAGTTTTAACGCTAAGAAAATTTCGAAACATAATCAGTCTTCGTAAATAATTTTTTTAAAATTTAGCGAATAAATTACAAGTGCAAAATATTTGGCGATAGTAGCTGTCCCACTGATGATTTATTCAAATAATAGATTAGCGAGATCCATTGAAACAACCCATATATGTTTTACAGTTCAGTTTGCTGTAGGCATCAATAAAGTTTAGACTCCCTTATAATTCATTTAATTTATCAAAATCTTGGCAATTTATACCAGGAAATACTATTTATGTATCCTTTCACTGATGCTTTAATCAATAAAAGATATTAGAATTTACCCTTTTTGTGTAGGTTAAAATTTCACTAATTAGTTTCATGTAAACTGCAATGTTTTGTCGTTCATTTCTGGGCTACGGGAGGTAACAGAAATATGCTGTTACTTATGTATATTTATTTAAAAATTATGTCGTCAAGAATTAATAATATACGTATATAATTGATAAAAATGTCTGTAATATTTTTTTAAATGATGAGCATGGGAAACTTCACTCAGTTCAAGCTCTAAGCTTAACTACATTTATTAGTATTTTTTTATAATGCTATATAATATTTACACCATAATTTTTCACAATTCAAAAGCAAATTTCAGACTTATTTTCATTTTTAAAACAAGATTTCGTTAAAATTAGAATCTTTTTAACGGAAATATTTATAGAATATTGATTTTTTCAGGTAAACTAACACAGATAATATATTTCATGTTTAACTTAAGTCCGTCGTAAGATGTTAATTTAAGAAAATTATTTAAGAAGCAAAAGTATGTTCTAATACTGCACAGTTTATTGTTATTATTCAATGAAAACTTTGCAAGCAAATTTTATTCTTTTCCAAAATGCTCAATACTAGTGCATCTGGATTGAAGAATTTCTGGAACTGCACCCAGTATTTGGATCTTTGAGAACAACTTTGGAAAAGACACGAACTTATATTAAGATAAACATTACTCTAGTTACTAATTGAATTCAAATAAGCATTTAAAACTTCAGTCTCTGTAAGGTGCGCTTAATTGAGACACTTTAATATCTCGCCGTTCAAATATTCTAGCAATATAATCTTTTCATGGTGCATTCTGAGGTCATCGATCAAAACTCAAAAATCAAAGATTTAGCGAAGTGCTTTGAAGTATTTCAAAGTAAAGATTAACATATTTGAATCGCATTCTTTAACCAGATTAAAGTACAAATATGTCTTAAGAGGTTTTAATTTTTGTATTCAATCTCTGTCTTAGAAGTTACATTTATGACTCAAATAAATTCCATACCACTGATAAGTTGCTGGCGGAATTGCATTTTGAGTTTTATCTAAAATTTTAATCTAATTTAACTGATGAACATGCAAAAAATCCTGACAATTATATTAATTTATCTAATAATACTGGCATATAGTTTGTAATGTTTTATAATAATAAATCCAGTTATCTTATTATGCTGGCTTTACTTTGAGATTTACAGTTGTCAATTAATTAAGCAATTCGAAAGCAAATTAGTTAAAATATAAATAAGCTGCGAGTCATTGCGTTTTCAGACAGAGCTTGGCAGCATATACCGACTGTTACTCTGTCGAGTTTCCTTGCTGATGAATTGTAATTTGCTTAAGCTTCTGCTAGCCGCTATGGCTTCACGAAAACTTAAGTTTAAGCCAAGGTTTAATTAAGACTGTTGTTTTCGTATTTCGCATTTCATTTTATTTGAATGCGTGGTTTGTTCCCAATTTGGTGGACTTCTGTTAAACATTTGAGTTTGTGTAATTGTGTTAATACTACGTGTTAAATTAATTTTATTCTAATCTTCTGCTTGAGTTGAATACTTTTCTTAAAAAGGGAAGTGGAACAAAACATCACTTGATAGTGAAGGTTACTTTCAGATGGTTTGATGATTTCATAGTAGTGTAAGAACGTAAATTAATTTTAATTCATTTTCCCCCTACTTTTTGTCATCAGTTGGCATTTTCAGTTCAGAATGCGCAAACTTAAACGTTTGATCTGCGCTATTTGCTCATTATGAATCGAAGCTGTTTCAGAAATAAAGGGTAATTGATATTCTGAATAGATAGATTAGTTAGATTATGCAACTATAGTTAGATAGATCCAGGTAACTAACTGCTTGCGTAGGCGTATTCCAGCTTTCTAACTGTTTGTGTAATGAGGCATACAACTTTAGAACAACTCTTGTAATTGGATGCAAGGTAGAGGTTCATCAGTCTCTGTTGAAATTTATTTTAAATTAGAACTATAAGTATAAGTTTAAAACAACTATAAGTTTCCGTCAAAATAAAATTTGATTATTATTATTCAGTTGTTTTGTTCTTGTATTTGCCAGGCAATAACTGTCCTTGATAGGTGTGTGTACCTTAAGGTAAGTCGTTAGGCTGTGTCAGGTTTACACTAGAATTTTTGAGTTAAATACTAGAAAGGTAGTAAAAGTCTTTTTCCAAGAGAAAGAGAGGCAAATGTTGTTTGAAACTCCAAAAATGTATTGTATAAAATATTTAAACTGGAAAAAAATCATTATGAAATTTAAATTGTCCGTAGATCGCGGGATATATCGAGATGTAATGGACAACAGAAATTCTTTCCACATACGGGTAATCAGTACCAATCATTCAATCTCTCAGTGTTACAGTACGGATAAAAATCAAGATTATAGTTGAAACGAAGCGTGCTTATTATATTGGCTTCCACAAATTACGAAAAAGTCATAAAAGAAATATTAAAAAATTTACATGTGGATTTTAATGGATCTGAGTCTCAGTATGTAACACATAAAAAGATGTTAAATAACATGAAAAAACACGGAAATTAATAAATGTATGAAATTACGATTGATTGTATTGACTATTTATAGGATAAGTACCTTCAGTATGGAGTGCGATCAACGGCCCAGCAGTACAACATATATGTAACGACGTGTGATGTTGTCAGTTGTGCAATCCATGAGGTCAGTAGAAAATGAGAGCCATTTTTGTTTCAAAGCCGCTGTAAGCATGAGAAAGGTTTGAAGAGAAAGCTAGTGTAGCAATACGCCAACTTTGACCATTCCAAACATATCTGATACGATTCATTCCGGAGATCAAATTGGCCACCCCGTGCGCTGAATTCTTTGCTGCTGAAAATAATATTCCACGATAGGAAACTCAGTTAGCTCTCGAAATTTCTTCTATAGGATGAAATTATCCCCGCTTGGAACTGTGTAAGGCAGCACATAAGTATCAAAGATGCCATTCTCACTGAATTGAGGAATCACAGTTCTTTGCGGAAAGACATAGAAGTCTGTGCGTCCACCCAAAGAGATAGCATCTCAAACACGGACACTGCTTTTTCTCTAGGAATCAGGAATAATTTTCGCAAATGCGCAATAAGAGGATTCACGATTCTCCACAACTCAGACAATGCCTATTATTTTTTAGAGGTTAAAGGTGAACCCATGAAGTGAGAAACCTTTCGCTGATCAGCCATCCTGTGGACATATTGATGCACCTACTTCAAAGCTCCTATCTGTGTACGAAATGTGTGGTTTACAAGTCGCTGGTCACTTCGCGTGGGTATCTGAGTCTTCTGAGCTCAATAGACATTAACTCAATTCTTCTTATGGTTCTACCAAGGCTAAGAACTGAGTAGGAGTCAGTTTTATTACGGTTTTACGTTTTCGTGTACATAACCATAAATATCACTCATTGGCACTCCGTGGAGTGGTTGACGGCTGAATCTTCTGAACATCGAATATGCGGTTCGAAATTTTTGTCAAAATCCTTGAACTATAGAAAGATTTATATGTAACCATTCTGATGCATCTCTAACTTCCCAGTGGCTCTTCATTATAGTGTGACGATGGGTGTTTGTCTGAAGTTTCATTCCGAATGGCAATGTTGATGTGAAGCTTCAGCTTTTCTAAAGTGTATGGCCTCTGCCTATAAACGTGTTGCTTCAAAACCTCTACAAGAATTTTATCCGGACTTGAGAGATATGGGAACTTGATGAGCTATAGTCTCTTTAAAATAAACTGTGGCTTAAAAATTTCTTCAACGTTTCCGTGTTTGAACATTTATGTATGAGAAGATGCACAATCCTGCGGAAAACAACACAACTGTTTGTTTGGTCTGATATGGCCACAAACTCCATAATAATGCCTTGGTAAAGCTCTCTGTGCACTATGGTTTAAAAGAAGATGAGGTCTACTATGGTCCAGCTTGTTATGAAACACTGATATCCTCAGGATGGAAGACAAATTCAGTGAAGTGATGTGGATTTAATGAGCCCCACGATCGGAAATTTTGATTAAAGAAGTACTCATTGTGGTGAAAACACGCTGTCTCTGAGAAGATCACATAGTATAATGCCCAATGAAATTCTTCAGCCATTGTAATACTGAGCATGATTAGGATAGTCAACTTCTCGTAATTCTTGGAAAACTTGTGTGCGTATGGGGATAATTTTAGCAATTTTCTCATTACAGCGTGACTGAAAATAGAATAGTCAAATTTTGTAGGGAAATGTTGTTTTGGTATCTTGAATATCGTTCACTATCTCCTCCGTTACTACAGATTTAATAAGTCTGAGTTTTAAGTTTAGTCGTACCCAGTTTCACGGAATCTCTTCACGAGTTCTTAAACTATGCTTATTGCCAGAGCATTTTCCCCAAAATGTTTAGAGATTTTTAGCATGGCGCCTTCCAAATGAATTTGTTTCAAAGTAATTTTCCACGAGAAGGAGTGTTCAGTTTCACTGAACTGTTTGGTAGATGTCGACCTCACAGCAGCAGCACAGAAAACAACGGAAACACAATATAACTTACGTGACTCAAAAGAACCTCAGCTTACTCTCCTCTCTGTTCTCCTCTTCAACCTTCTTCCAAACTCTATAAACCGTTTGATATTCATCTTACTGCTCTTTCCATAAAACAGCTGTAACAATGACCAGAACTAAAGAACAATGTAGTAGAAATATACGACTTAAATAATGATTTTGTTTCGTTTTTGCTTTAAAATGAATGCACTGTATTTGAAAATAACATACATTATATACGTCGATGCAGTTAATATTCTGCGTAATCACTTCTTCCTCGAAAAGCTTATTCTACTCGCTGTACGTGGAAGTAAACGAAGCTTCAGTGGTGCTTTGTGGAATAGCCTTTTAAACTATATCAACCGGTTCCCAGAACTCATTAAGACTAGCTGGAGTATTGAGGTAATATAATCCTTTTCGCTATCCAACATCTCACGCATTTCATAGGGAAAGGGATAAACCAGATAATCTTGGTCCCAATGAAGAACTGAGAGGCTGTTAAATATGAGGCAGGCTCATGTCTTTGGTTCAGTGTGAGACCTCTCAGAAATTGCCTCAGGGAGACGTTGGAAGTACGGAGGAACGATGGTCGTAGTATGTTGCTGACGTACCCAACACGGTGCTGATTTTTATGAGAGGTTATCTGCTGATAAATCCAAGAGAACCCCAAATAAGACTACTTTTCTTGGCTGTGTATGCTGAGTAAAAACTCATTTTCCTTTGCAACTCTCATCCTTTCGGTGGGGCTATGTGATCGTCATTGTCCCCTAAACAACTAGATTCGCCAAAGAAGAGGAATGTTTGTCCAGTTTATCGGTCACACATAAGTTCTGTACTCCAGTGCAGTCTAGCAGTACAGTGCTGAGGTATCAAAAATGATCCGAGAAGCGGTTGAGGGCCCATGATCCAGAACACAATAAACGGGGATTTACTATGCAGCTGATATTAGGGAATGTGTTGCCAATAGCCATTGCTATACCAATCCAGTTGGTGACGCAAAATGTTCAACTAAATGCATCTTGAAGATATTCCTGAATGATTCTTTCTTGTTATTATCTGCGTTCGATGATCAGAATCTTCTCTCCGTGTTTTAAGTCTATCTTCAAACTAGTTTCTGCATTTTCTTTCAACTATAGACACATTTCGCCTCACTCGCCTGGCACAATGTAACAAGTTTACACAGGCAAAGTGCGTCTTCTATCAAAATCATTGATTTTATGGTTATTTCTAAAAAAGGATAAGCATCTCTATTCGTAGCTGGAGAAGGATCAAAATGTCTATCCAACCATGATACAAAATAATCAATGTTAATTTACGAAGAGACTGTTTGGAATCCTCATTCATACAGCTTCAGAATTTAAGGGTCAGTTGAATTGAAATGCTTAAATGTTTTCTGCGTTTTCTGTTTTATGTAAGCCTAAAAAGGTTTTTAACTATTTTATTTCTAGGTGTTCTGTTTTTAAGAACAATAATGTATATTAAATTACGTGGTACAATCCTATGCAAAAAGACAATTAATTTTTTTTTAAATTTCAGTAGTGTGTAATTAAAATAACAGCACATAATTGAACGCATGGAATAATTAAATCCTATATGTACTTAAGTGTTACTACATATTTTAATGGAGAATTTTTGTTTTCCGTTAAAACAGTATTTAAGACTTTTATTGTAAATAGCTACCGTTACGCCACGAAGGCATGCATAAAGGAAAGAGAAAATACCTCATATCTTTTACATGTACAGTAAAAAGAATATATTTCCTGTGTGACTAAATCTGAATGTTGTACTTTCTGTTTGCAATTAATAAAAACACTTTTGGTTAACAAATACATGAAAGAAAATAGAGTGTAGAAGCCAATCTAGTTGAAAGAACTTAATATGATATGTGAAGTTTTCTGGAGTTTCTTATAATCACCTGCTTTTGGTTGATATGCGATTCTCATTTCTAAATTCGCTAAAGGAGCCCGGAAAAAATTCTCAATCTAGAGAAAACATAAGAAACGACTGTTCTTGATAATGGATTATAAAAGAAATGCACAAATATTCAACATTTTAATTATCAGAATGTTAGAGTTTCGAAATGGAGTAGTAATCAGAGTAATTGGTTCAAATACGTTAAACCATGAATCCATGAATCTCTTATCTAACTACGGAAAGGAAGAAACCGGAAACACATTGAAAGGAAAACTGATATAGTGCAACCCTTTGAAGCTGAACGTTGTCATAAACACGTATATTGGATTGGATATGTTAGAAAGATTTTATGATTCGTCAGCAAAGTAAGAAATGGGATTGGTCATTGTAGATAACACCATAAAATAAACATCGTAGAGCCTCGGAGGTTAGGAAAACTATAAAAAATGCATTTACCCAACTAGAATTTTTTTAAGAACTATTACAAGCACAGTAAGGAAAATGAATAATGTAAAAACTTTGCTTATTTGTTCAGTAGCCTACTCACCAAAAAATATAGATGAACATTTTAGTAGAATGAGCTGTGAATTGAGAAAGCAAAAACCATCGAAGCATCAAATGCATAAAAATAAACCATTCACCTTCATTATATATGATGTGTGTAATGTAATAATACCTAAATAGGATTCAACAATACCATGAAATAAAAAACTTCCGCATCAGATAGAAATAGGCTCTCTTATGCAATATTCATTAGTATTAGTGTCTCATAATGCTTAAAATAACCCAGCAGTAGGAAAATTCTATTGCAATTCTGTCTCTAAGCTACTTCACGAAACACATTGCCGACTGATTGTTTTAAAAATTAATTATTATAATCAGATTTATCCTGTTGAAATTACAACTCCTGATGATATGACATTTAAGCAAATATAGGTATAACTATTTTTGAGTTGATTTTTGTGGTCATAAGAGAAGAAATCTAAAGGTGTTTTCATTCTAATGAATCTTTATTTAGTTTTAGTTTATTATTTTAGCAGACGATTTCAAACCCTTAAAAATATTAATGCATCATATAAATTTTAATTAGTTTAAACTAAATAATTTGTTAGAACAAATTAGTGCCACGCTTGCATAATGAAACTCGGCAACGACGAAACAAGCGAGCACCGAACGATATACAATGATTCCCAAAAGTGTTCGGACACTTTAAGAATTTGTAGAATAAGCAATGTAGCCCGAAATTAAATTCGAATATAAAGTCCAATACATTTTTCATATCCATCTCCATGCGATTTTGAATAAAACCAAACTCTTCCTTTTTTATACTGACCTTTTTTCTTTTTCTAAAATTGGAAATGTAAGTAGCTAAAACACGCCCCACAAAAGTGATCGTACACCGAAACAATTTCGTAAATAAAATTGTAGTGTGACACCTGTTTTGCATTTTGATGACATTTAAAAATTACGAGTAATTTGGCTTTATTCTTTGTTTGCTTCGTTATAATTCAATAAATATTTGAAAAAAATTATGGCAGTCGTAAAGAAGCGACAAATATCACTCGAGAATTGAACATTTTTGATCACAAGGGTGGAAAATAGATCCGGGATACCTCTAAATTAGTAAATGTATCCCATTCTATGATGCAGTATGTGATAAAATGCTTTTAAGAAGAAAATCAGATGGAAAATGAAGAAAGAAGACGTCGACAGGCAAAATTAATTCTACGTGATCAGAGATTTGTTGTTAGAAAATTTGTGAAAAATCCACGTTTGGGTGCTGTAAAGATTTCTACATAATTTACGGACAATTTTCCTACTTCAATTTTACCTGAAACTCTTCGACGATTACTTAGATTAGTTGGATTACACAGGCGCTCTGCTCGAAGAAAGTTGTTTGTAAAGGCAAAAAAATAGAAAGCTTAGTTTTTCCTTCGCAAAATCTATGGTAAATAAATCCGAAGCGTATTGGAACTATACTATTTGCAGATAAAAGAAAACATTTTTGGTTCCGATAAGCAGATAATTTTATGGAGAAGAAAAATTTGATCCCAAGACCTCGGGTGGTGGAATAAAAAGCATTGTGATGGAGGTGTCTTTGTGCGGGGGGTGCATGTCAGTATCAGGATTAGGTAATTTATTCACGGCATAATGAACCATGCTCTTTATTTAAATTTTTCAAAATATAATTTAAAATCATCCTCCCAAAATTTGGGTATTGGAGGCAACATTTTTTTTATCAGGATAATGATCCTAAGCACACAGCTATCAACGTTCTATAATTATCCACAAGTTCTAAACACACCACCTTACTCACTAGATTAAAAGCCAATAGAAGGTATTTGGAGACCACTGCAGGTTAGAGTACGAAGACACAACATAAAAACGTAAACCGAACTAAAAACAGGAATGATGGAAGAATGGAGAACATTGATGCAGACATTACAAAAAAGAAATTTGAAAGCTCTCATAAGTTCTGGAGGATATAGTATAATATGCTAACTAGCAGAAATACTGCAATATTTACTAATATGTATAGCTTTCTTTAAAGTGTACAAAGACTTTTGTAGGGGTAACTTCTCTACTTCTTTTTGATTATTGATTTCTCAAAAAAATGTTTTACAATGTTTATGAAATAACTAATGTGTTTTTGCTGAGAGAAATTTATATATATTATTAAAAAATGCTTATTCACAAATATAAATTTTTATTAATGAATAAAGCAATATTTCATTGAATCTAGTAAGTGTACGAACACATTTTTGAGCCATTGTATATTGGAGAGAGAGGATTCTACTTATGTTCTGATGCAGAAATCATAAAAGGATTTTGTGCTAACGTTGTACAAGAGCGTCATTCATTTTCAGCCATGTTATCTTCACTTCACGAAATACACAGCTGATAGTATTGCCTAATAGGTAAGGCTGAAGATATTTAAAACTTATAAAAGAGTATTTTGAAAGTTCTTTATTTCAACACTTCGATTTAAAGTTTGTAAAGACTAGTAACTTTGATTTATTTTTTATATGTGCTCTATTTGAGTTACAAAAACTTTCTAACTTGTTAAATAAAGAATTCATAGTTGTTCTTATCAGGTTCAATGTTCCGTCTTACTTTCTTCGGGAACATGCAAGGACCTGACTCGGAACAGAGAGCTTACTAAAGCTATGTTCGATAACTGTGGGAAATAGACAGGATACACAAGAAGGGTATACAAAACCCTTTATTTTTCTCTATTTACAATAACTTCCGTACTTCGGAATACAACGACCCACTACTTGTGGTCTAAACGTAAAAATATAAAAATAAAACTAAACTCTAATTTAACTTTAAAATAATAAACGTGGAAGATTGGCCTTATATTAACAGGAAGCCGTATGTAGTACAGAGAACTGTGAACACTACAATACGTTTAAAGTTATCAAGAGGATTAAACCTCTGGCCTGGAAGGCAACCAGCAACTGAGTAAAACTTCTAAGGTAAGCGGCCTGCTTCGACTAACTGCTTCCTCTCTCTCGCTTGGCAAAAAGCCACAACTTAAATACTTGGCGTTCGCCAGACAAACTTTGCATAAATACATTAACGCTTATAATTCTGGCCGGAAGTAGAAAAATAAGAAGTGATAGTAAAGATTTAAAATAAAATAAACGTTAGTAAAACTTAAGATCCTTACATTCTAACTTATGACTCTTTTTTAAAATTGTGCTAAATAGAGTATAGTATACTCAAACGCCTTAACTGGGTTAAATGCACGACATTTCATGATTAAGTTTAGATTAGGCTGAAAATAATAAACAAATTTTAAGCCAGATTCGTGTAACAGATAGCTTACTGCATAGCTATTTTTGAAATAAATAGACGGTATAGCTGACTTATAGCTAAACTTAAAAATTATTTCTAAAGTGAACTGATTAAACAACTGATTAAACAATATTCGGCTTGAAATGCTTATAAAATATTTCTTAATAATTTACCTAGGACATCAAGGTATCCAATTTGACTTTTCATGGGTACTGTATTCACTTGGCACATGTAACCGCCTTTGTCGGCTTCTTGCACATTGCGAATTTGCAGAATAAAGTTACGATTGTCGCTGTGGCTTAAACTGATGCGATAGTTGCGTGTGATAATGTGATGGTGAATAGTTAAAATAGCCTTTGTTTCGACTTTAATCCAAGCTGCCTGTAAAAAGAGAAAGATCTTTATTAATTATGATTTATTAATAGAAAATGTAACGATAATTCATTTATCAAACTACATCACTGTCCCAGTTCATATGATACATTACATAATAAATACATGGTACAAAATACAAATTAATTATCCATTCATATCTTTACAGCCATAAACATAGATACAAGTAAATTTGACTTTACATTTTAATAAATCGTGAATGCAAACATATACTGTGGAGAAATTAACAATTCTGAGGTAGGTTTTTTTAGAAGTTCTATCTTCAAGCTGGTTGGTTAATTGATTACGTAAGAAAGCGAGAGCTATTTGTCCAAGGAAAAGATACTTTCGCGAATGACATTTCTAAGCCTCGTATTTACGTTGCGTACGGGAAGGTTATGTAAACCCCATGTAGTCAACACATTTGCCAAAATTAGAACCCAGGTAGAGCTACCAGTGTTTGACAGTCCTATGTTTGGATGCCGCACGTTGCGAACCCAGCGATGGTCTTCATTGCACTCACAGTAATATGCACTCTAGAATATAAGAGTGTAGAGACATTAGGTATTTTTTGAAAGCAGGCAAGATGAAAAATTAGCAATCGGCTTCGCCGGGAATCGAACCACGGACCTCTGTAATACCGGCCCAGCGTGCAGAACCACTACACCACGAAGGCACGCCAGGAAGGCGGGAAAAATACCTTATAAGAGATATGCATTTAATTTGCAGAATCATTAGGTTATACGATGAGGGAACGCGAAAAACGTACAGTGATCTCGCCGGGATTCGATCTCCGAATCTGCCTAAAACGCGTCGACCTTGCTTCCAGTTAAACCCCGAAAGCATGCGGAAAGGAGAGAGGGAAAATACCTTATATACTAGCTTTTTCAAAGAGCGACTCGGGATCAGGCAACCCAATCGCCAAATCCTGGTGATGACGAATTATCATTCACCACCTTTCGTTTTAGTTCGGGCAGCAGGCCCTTGCAGAATTTTTTGGTGTGAAGAAACTGAAGAAATTCTCATTGCCCTCGCCGAGGTTCGAACTCTGGACCTCCAGAATACGCGTCGAGCTTCTTTTCAGTAATACTACGAAGGCATGTGAAAAGGATGGCGAAAATAACCTTATAAATTACCTACAGGAAGAAGGAAAGAGCTATTTCTGAACATGTTTAGCTTTTGTTTTATTAAAATTAACATCCATTCGCTTCTATAAAAGTTTACATTACCGTGCATTATCTGTATTTAAGTACTTTTGGCTTGAAAATTGAATTGGTTTGGTTTACCTAATTATGGCAAATAACTCGAGGACTAACTGCCTCATGGTAATGATACCTGAAAACTGAAACAAATAAGGAAGCCTGAAATAATTCTCGATCGCCAATATTTTATCGAGATCATAGATATTTATTCAATATCTATCGAAATTTAATATTATATAAAATTACAGCATAATGTATGCTCATACTTACTTTCTTGATGCATTGGACGTTAACTTAACAGGTAAAATAATGTTAAATAAGGAAAATGCATATTGATGCAGAAAGTTTCATTATCCATCATGTTTTTATTTATCAGTTTCGGTTACCGATCAGCCTCCAAGCAAACAGATGAGGATAAATATATATCCATTAGATTCTCCATAAAAGTGCAGAATCTTGGTTATCTAAGACCTAGCTCTCAAAGCTCTACAATAGTTTATAAGGTATTTCTCCCACCTTCTTGGCGTGCCTTCGTGGTGTAGTGGTTCTGCACGCTGGGCCGGTATTTCAGAGGTCTGTGGTTCCATTCCCGACGAAGGCTTTTGCTATTTTTCGTCTTGCCTGCTTCCAAAAATACCTAATGTCTCTGCAAGTTCAATGAAAGGAAATCATATTTATGGAATAAATTCATGTTCACATGTAGAGGAAGAGAGATTATACACTGATCATATGCAATGGGGTTCATTGCAGGCGACTAGGTGTAAATAAAAATAATATTTTTTTGGTATAAAAACAAACAAGAAGAGTTAATGAATGATATATTCAGGTAAAAACACGAAAATCTTAGGAGGATTGGTCTTATGATATAATAAATAAACAAATAAGTAATTTTAAAGCTTATTGGATGTCATAATGAATAAATGAGTGTCGCACGAAAACTGCATCCTCTTTATTTTAGAGCGTCTGGTAACAAAGCCGGAGATACCACTTCAAAGAAAGGTGCATATATGATAACGACTGGGTCCAGCAGTGCCACTGTCCGACCGGAAGACTAATTTTTCGGAATTTAGGGAGGCACTCAGTGGGGGAATGTAGAATCAACAGAGACTGTACCGGACAGAAAAAACCTATCACGGGCCCTGCCTACCGATCTACATTTATCAATGCATATGAGAGATTTCAAAATAGGTACGACATAACTATGAATCAGAAAATTTCGATCCAGAAGTGAGCTAAGCAACTTACCACATCATCCGAGAGGAATGGCATTTGCTGCTTTTTTTGGACTACTGGATATAACAGCCTTTAAACCCATCTCTTTCAATTTGAAATTATCACTGGCTCATCGGTCCGTCTGTAAGCGGACGGACCCATGAACGCCCTTCATAATACCTCCTCTATTGCCTTGTCTGACATCACTTTTTACCTCTGGTACTGGAGAGGATGGAATCGCTTGACGAATTTTTAGAGTTTTGGATTTTCCCTGTTTTTGGTATCTTATATTTGCATGTTGTATTGTTTATGATTTTTGCCTGCATATGTTTCTTTTTGTCTCTTCCCAATGTCTTCTGTCCACAGGCCTTCTGAATTTCAAGTAAAACAAGTATAGTAAGACCCCGCTTAACGCGGGGGATACGTTCCATCGAAGTAGAGCGTAATGCGAAACAGCGCTAAGCGAGGCTATCTTAACATGTAAATAATGGGGTTAGGGGAAGACGGATAAAAATGGTTAGGCATTAAATTTAATAATGTTTTTTTAATAAAAATAAAATCAAACATTTATTTCTTACAAAAATAAAAACAATATAAACGCATATACTTTTAAAAACAAATAAAATTCTCAGTCAGATCATTCAGTCTATTCTGGGTTTCCAATTTTCTGCCTTTTTGTCAAGAAGGCATTATGATAGATTGGCTTAATGGCATATTGCGTTCAATTTCGTCGTCAATCCATATAGACAGTCGTTTTTCCATTTCCTCTATAATGTTATTTTTAGAACGGGTAATTCTAGTTGCAGAGCTTGACGTAGTTGCAGTTGCCGATGACAGTATTTTTTCTTTATTCTTAAGAATTGTCCTTATTGTTGAAGTTGCCAAAATCAATGCAGCACTAATTTGAGATTGACATTCACCAGAATCTAATCTTCTAATCACTTGCATTTGAGTTTCCAGTGAAATGCTGTTTCTGGTTGCTTTCTTTTCTTTTTTTTTATTATCACCCATGATAAAAACTAAAGATCATAATATTTGTCACTGTATTAATCGTTATAGTATTATACAAATTTAAACTTACAATAATGTCAACAAATGTTTCAAATGATAAAAATGCGTCCACCAAGCAAGAAACACAACTACACTGTTTCGGATATGTTATTTGGAAACCTAGCGCTTCGCACAATTTCGGAGAATCCCCGGGTTGAAATAAAAGAGCACTAAACCGAAACAGCGTTAAGCGGGGTCTTACTGTAATATAAAAAACATTTTTTTTTCAAGTCAATTTCTACTTAAGTCAACAAAGAAAACTTTTAACGGCAATTATTTGTAAGTCTAATAATATATTTAAAAACATCATATCTTTAGTTCCAATAAACAGAAATAAATAAGTAGGAATTGACTTTAATATGTGAAAAAACTGTACTAACATTAAGTGTCATCTACTACAAGTTTAAAAAATGCTTTTGAACTGAAGTGGATGATAAAAAGCGTTTTATTATTGATTGAAAATTTGAACAACATATAGGAAGAGTGGGAGCTAATAGCAGGAATTTAAAAAAAAAAAAAAAAAAAAAAAAAAAAAAAGTTGTAATTATTTTAGTTTTGTCACCGCGTATTTATTATAAGAAATAGTGGACGTTCTTTTATAAAGGAAAGAAATTTATTGCTGTGTGCGTTGCATATTTGTTAGGGTAATATGTATGTGTTTCATTATTTATATTCTGCACGCATGATTTTGCGCTTCTTAATGAGTATTAATGATTCATGGAATTAGGCTAATAAATTATTTGCTTATTAGTGGCTTTTTTATTCTTAATGTTTCGAAACCTGTAAAGTGTGTTTTTCCTTTAGAGTCTTATTTCGGCAGAAAAGCAGATTCGCAGGCTATAGTGGATTAGTATTGCTACCACGGCTTCTGATATAAATTCGCACTACTTGTTGTTGGGAATTGAATTTAATATGTGAAAAAAACTGTATTAACATCAAGTGTCATCCACATAAAAATGTTATTAAGTTTAAAAAATTTATTTGAACTTGAGTGGATGAATAAAAAGTACTTTATTAACGACTGAAAATTTGAACAAGCTATAGGGAGAGTGTGAGCTAATAGTATGAATTTAAAAAAGATGAACAAATAAATAACTTTGTAAATTAAATCTAGAAATCACTACAAGACCAACGGGATATTCCTCTTCTGAGTTTGTGCATCATAATCATTTTGAAACTGTACAACTTTCCAATTTGAAGGCATTAGATATAATATTTCATGTCCATGCAAAAAGAAGTACGTGGACTGAGATTATCTTTCGATACCGCAGAACTGCGATTTAGAGAGTAGATCAACGATGTTAACTTAGAGCACCTTCATAACTTGCCTGCACATGGTCCATAATGATCTGCTGTCTGTTATTAGTTTTCCAAACATGTTTACTTTTCACCAGCACTTCAAGCACATATTTTGCTCAACTTCCTCTTCGAATTTTTTGAGCAGATGGCTTCTGGATAGTGATATGTGGATGCTTAAAATTTTGTGATATTTATTGTACATGCAATTCATAAAATTATTAATTAAAACCCGCCAAGCAATATGGAAGAGTGGTGAAGATTATGGGCTTCCGTAACAATATGGATGACGTGTAACGATCTGTTGTCAATGAATAGTTCATTTAATAGTTTTCCAAACATTTTTAGTTTACGCCACCACATCAAGCACATATTTCCTCAACATTCTCTTCAATGTTTTTCAGAGTCTTTACTAATTATACTAAATGTCTTTTGAATGTAATATGTGTATACTGATTGAAATTTTAGATATTTATTGTACATGCACTTCATCAAATTATTGATTTGAACTCATCAATGAATATCGAAACAGAGTGGTGACGATTATAGACTTCTCAAAGCAATTTCAGCTAAGAAACTATGCACAGATTCCTTCAGGAGCAGTGGAGTAGCTAGGGTATGTTAACTGGACTCATACACCTTAAACCCCTTATGATCTTCGAATATGTCACTGTTGCAAGAATTGGGATATTTTATTTATTTTAAAAGCAATTACTTCCAACTTTTTACAGCTGACTACAAAATATAGCTGCTTTGGAAACTAGTAGCCAGAAAGTTTGTGTTGCCACAAATATTTTTGTAATTTAATCGTCTTTGTGGTAAAATATTTCGCCATGTTTCCACCTTGCGCGCATGATATTTTAAAAATGGCTAATGGTACATACTTGAAATTGGATGGAATTCTTTATATGGGCACTATTTTCTAACTGAACCAACAATCTGATGAATATTTTAATATTGGAAAATTTTATGGACGAAAACATTACAAATTCTTTTAATAAAATGCATTGTATAAACTCAACTCAAAATAAAATAAAAATTTAACACGAAATTTTTAGAATTTTAGGTTCACAGTAGTTTCCAAACGTTATAAAAGCTATATATTAAATATGGAATTAAATTATGAAACAGAATGTTTTAAACTGTGCGCGCAAGTTGGAAACATGACGAAAAATGTTGTCACAAATCGCATTAAATTATAAAAATATTTGTGGCAACACAAAATTTCTGATTACTATTTCAGAAAGCAGCTATATTATGTTGTCAGCTGTAAAAAGTTGGTAGTAATTTCTTTTAAAATAAATAAGTTATCCCAATTCTTGAAACAGTCACCTATTCGAACATCTTATGGGTTTTAAGGTGTGTGAGTCCCTTTAAGCAAGACACGTGTCAGGGAGCGCCATGCGGTGTGAAACGAAATCAGTAAGATATAAACTTAATTTCAAATATTTTAAAGGGGGCGCAATTTAAATTGGCAGAGGGGCCATTTGAATAACATACGACACTGGATTCCTGGCTGGACACCTCAATCCAAATTATCAACATGTTCTGGATGATGTATTTATGATCATGATTTTAGAATGTCTGAGAGGCAGTTAATAACTTTGTTTCTTAAAATTAGAAAAATAAAACTAAACGCAGATTTGACTAACATATATAATGGACTGGCTGATATGTTTTAGTTCGAGACTTATAAGTGAATGTAATAATTGAACATGAAGACGTAAAAAGGAGCTATGTGGCAAAAGTCAAATTTTACTGGAAAAAAAGAAAAAAAAAATCTAAAAACTTTCATATATTACATTCCGTCCAAAGGGGTGTTTTTTTGAACATTTTGTGGGTTACCCTTTATTTATTAAATATCATGTTCTTCGCACTTAAACCATAAAATTTAGTTCAACAGTAAAATTGCAAAATAATTTTAAGATGGGCATATCTTTAGAATTTCCGATGCACAGTTTCGCGCGCTGGAGATAAAAATGTTTTTTTCGTACAGTGTTGCCATTGCTGGCTTTTGAATCGTTGAGTTTTTTAACCTTTTAACTGTCATGCCCGAGATTATCTCGGGCACAGCACTGGTGTTCGAAAATGTCACGCCCGAGTATTTCTCGGGGTAATTTTTTTTTGAGTGCATCGTATTGTCATACCCGAATATATATCGGGAGATGTTTATTTCGGCTACATTTGGTTTTTCCAATAAAAAAATTTGACAATTTGTGTACCCAAATCATCAAAATAACTTGACAGTTAAAGGGTTAATCAAAAATTCGTTAAAGTGTTACAAAATATGAAATCGCTAATAAAACAAATTCCAAATTCGGGTTTCCAGATGCCCATATTCGGTGGAGGATTACATTATTCAAAATTTGATGGCTATATTTGGTTGTTTTATCACAATGGGAGAAGCATATAAACATTTTCTTCATTTCAAATTCTTCATTTTCTTTAAATATAACGCAGAGTGATAATATTTGGTGGCAACGATTTGAAAAATGAAACGGACATTTAAAGTTTTCGACGCATCTCATAATTTTCTGTTATTGACTCCGATATTTCTGTTATTGATGTTATTGTGAGGTATGAGTTTGTTTTTTATTGCTCCTGTAAAATTTAACTTTTGTCACATATCTCATTTTTACATCTTGCGATTCATTTGTATAATCAAGTGAATGTTTAAATATCTATTCTGAAGTGTACAAGTAAAGAAATCTCTATAACATACTTTTATTGGTAACTCGCATTCCTATGCTCCCTCATTGTCTCTCGGACCAGGAACAATCTTCCTAGATATCTTCAGCTCCCATCCATAGACGATAATACAGATGTTGGAAATCTACTGTCAAAATGCATGCCTATTGCATTAAATTCGTTCAATGTTTTTTAACTACGAAATGCTTTTACGTATAACAGAAACATTCTGATGAACACGAACTAAAATATGGCAAGAAAAGTTAAAGTTCTATCACTCGTAAAAAACTATAACAAAGATACTTTGAAAATTCTGAGGAGACTAGACTAATCTCTGTTGTTCATTGATGGCACACTCTTCTAATTTATAAAAATGTGTGGATATATGTGTTATATGTCTACACACATGGTGTACAAATCTGTAGTATATAAATACATAACGCGATGAGATTTCAAACAACTACAGTTACAGCATTTATTCAGATGGCAACAGCAGCCGTGAATAAGCACCGCAATAAATTATGCTGCATGTTAGAAACTTTTACTAGAGCTGTTTTGTGTAATGATAAGGAACAAGTCGTTGAAAAATATTCCTGTAGCGTAAATCGCTGACTCGAAGAGAACTTTCGCTTTGCTTTTAACCATAAAACAGTCCCATTAGAAATGTTAATGGCGATGGGGTCCCTAAAATTACTTAATTCAACAAATATCTAACAGCACTGAAAATACTTACTTTTATGTACATAACTCGCGATATTTATCAAACTTTAGATATTGTAAATCATAGTTTGAAGTATAATGTATTTCCTGTAACTTTCACTGCAGCAAGAAAACTCTTGAGAAATCAACAACGTTAGATGTGTCTGTATCATATAACTTTATGTGTACCTACAGATAAAGGAAAAAAGCATGCTGCTCTTAAATAAACCAAAATACACATATTCCGCAGTCTCTACAGTTGCGTAAGAGGATACTTTAAACAGACTTACTCTTTGAGACGGGAAACATGAGATCTTCCTTTAAAAGAGAGGTAAGAAAAAGAAGTTGGAGAGGGGTCACCCAAAACGTCGTGTTCCGATGAGGAAAAGGAATCTCTGATATGATAGCGGGCACTTTGAAAGTGAGGCAAAAAGGGATAGGAATTGAATTTTATTCCTTTTCTCAAAATATAGCAGAAAACGTAAAAACAACAGTAAAAGATAGTTGTGCTAAGAATTTTTTCGAATATTTTAGGTGCCTTCTTCGGATTTATGTTCCTATGCATAAATATTTCCTTCTTGTTTCGATGCTTCTTATGCTGTATCATGTGTTTAGCTTGAATTATATTTCAGTGAAGATGTCTAGTATTTTTATTGTATGAATTAAAAAGTCTTTCATTTAAGATAACAGATTTCTTCAAATTTGTTTTCAGTTAATTGTGGTATACTTACTTTTATTCATGTCGGATGTTTATTTCGCTGATCATTTTTGCAAATATTTCATATGGAATTTGGTAAATATTCAAATGACTGAAGTGATGAAAAGTAGGTAAGTGAGCAGCTTTCTACTGTCTACCGAAAAATAGCAACATAGCAACATAATATGAGCAACATAGTAGGTGTTTGAAAGCGTAGGTCGAATTTTTAAGAATATATTTTACTGCTAATAAAAAAACTTACATATTTAATTTTCCGAGCCCTTTAATTTTCGTGCTGCTTTATCTTGCAAGGTACAATGCGAAAAAAAAAATGGGACAGTTCTATATCTCCCGTTCTACTGGGCCGATTGACGAAACACAAATTGCGTTTTTCATGTCTCGAAAGCTCGTCTTAACAAATGTATTAGATTTTTATATAAGATTGTTTAATATAGTTATTTTGAGATAAAATCGGACTTTTATGAAATGGCATGGCAATGCTTTTCCTTACTTCTATTTTGCAGCTCAGACTAGGCCTAAATATTAAATTTTGTAAAATTTGGTGCGAAATGTATGGAGAAATTCCAAAATTTATCTTGGCTCAACTTTTTCAGTTTCAGTTTTTTTTCAAGAATAATTCACTTCGTCAACTTCTTAATATATGACAACCTATTTTCCTTTCACTTTTTACATTGTGCACAAGAGGAAAAAGTCACATCGTTGTCGTTCCCTACTTTCAAATAATTTTAAAAAAGTGCTTAAGCCGCATTTGATGTTTCATCGCTTTCAACAAATACGGCAAATTTCAAAACGCGCTAATATATAAATTCCAGTATATCTTCGGAAATTTTGAAAAACTCTCATTTTTTGCAAGTATGCTTAGAAATACATCTACTCTAAGATGACGGTAAAACTTTTATAGGTTATAATTTAAAAATGTTTTCGAAAAATTTATAATAATTATTTAAATATACAAATTTTAAAAATAAATCATAAAAAAAGACCGAATTTTATTTGGAACGAATCTAAATTTCGAAATGTAAAAAAAGAATTAAATAAGTTTAATAAAGAAGAGATATTAATAAATACATACCAAATTCAATTAATATGCAAGAGCTAATATTTTGAGAAGTAATTTTTAAAAAACTACTCTTGCGATTTTGACAAAACTTGGCACTTTGGCATAATTCGATTCGTAGAATAGAACTATGAAAACACTGGCATGCCATTTCAGAAAAAGGCCGATTTTATGTCAGAATACCTATATTAGAACACAAATATATATACATCTAATACATATGGAGATATGAAAAACGCAAGAAATGCGTTCCAGACATGAAAAACGCAAGTTTAATTTCGTCAATCGTCCCAGTAGAGCGGGAGATCTAGAACTGTCCCATTTTGTTTTTGCGCAGTGTACCTTATGTTAGTTATTCAGTTACTATAATTTCAATCTTTACTATAACTTCTCCTATCCGCATTCATCAACAGAATGCAAATTAGCTGCGAATATTTAAGTTGAGGTTTTTGGAATCGAGAAAGCAATACGCCCTATCACAAAAACTTACCACCGGCCCTGTCAACCTATCTACATTTCTTACTGCATGACAGAGATTTCAAAATAGTTATAACATATCGCTGCATCAGAAGATTTCGATCAAGAAATGGGCTAAGTAACTTATCAGACTATCCGAGAGGTAAGACATTTGGTGTCTTTCTTTTGACTACTGGCCACAATAGCCTTTCAGCTTATCTCTTTCAATTTGGAATTACCTCTAGCTCATCGAGCCATCTGTAAGCGGACTGGACCTATGAACGCTTTTTATAATGTTCCTATATTGCCTTTCCTGGAATTACTGGAATTGGAAGTCCAGTAATTCCAGGAAAGTCCTCTGGTATTGGAAGACGTGGAGCCACTTGGCGAACTTTGAAAATTTTACTTAGGCATTCATATATTTGCGTTTTGTATCCTATATCATTTTTACTGGCATGTCTTTTTCTTTGTCTCCACCTGAGGTCTTTTCCCCACAGACCTTCTGCGTCAAAAAAAAAAAAAAAAAAAAAAAAAAAAAGACTATCATTTACCTCAGTTATAGTAATGACTCGTTTCACGTCTGTTATGACCAGTCTACACAAAGCGATTTTCTCGACCGACTTTCTCATAGAGCAACAATTTTAAGGATCTTCTGCGCATGCGCCAAAAATCGGTCATGCTCTCTCTGCCGCGATTTCAGAACTGGTATTCACTGCTCACTAGCGTCCGGAGTCCCTAGCCAATAAGATTGCTTTGAGTGATCACGTGCTTTTCTCCTCATTTGGAATAATAAACATGGCTGCATTTCGTTGGAGCGAAACTCATATTTTTTAACTAATAGTTTTCTTTAGAGAAAATGTTGGTTTGTGGGACACGAGTAATGTAAATTTTACACAGTGATTGGCTGAGTGAATTTCTGTGTCCGTTCGTTCCGTGTGGACAGGCGAGTTATCTCAGATATTGTCGGCCAGCTAAGTCGGCCGAAGAAATCGCTATGTGTAGACGGGCCTTTAGGGTTACAGGGCATTACCGGATGAAGCATAATCCTATATTATAAAGTTAACTGCCATTCATCGCCCCCCCGGGGGTCGACGTAGAGAACTCTGCGAAGCTACTGGCTAGGATCTGTACCTAGGCAGTTTCGGCCACGGGGGATAAAATTTATGAACTTGGTGGTTCTGAAGGCCCTGGGAAAGGTCATTTATTGGCCGGCCTCGGGGACTGGCATGTCCTGAGCGGTGTGGAACCGTAGCCGGAGGGCTAGTTCCCCCCGGTTTGCTGGGTAACGGCCCACTGCGACGGGCTCACCCATGCGACTGGCAGAAGCATTTTGACGACCGGTGCTGCCTGGTGAATTCCAGGTGGTGCGCTGCTCTTCTGGAAGAGTAATAGTGGAGATTGAACCTCCACGAAGTGCCCAAAGGGGGAGTAGACCTGTAGTGTGATTGGGTTCACGAGGCAGGGAAGCCTAAAATTTTTTGTTTGTTTGTTTGCCATTCATCGCTATCAAATTATTTTGATTATTTTAAATGTAAAACTTTTCTCACTAAAACCTCTTTAGAATTTCGGATAGGTAGTCTCACGCGTTGGCGACAAAAATGTTTTATTTCTTACCGTGTTGCAACTGCTCACTTTGAAATTGTTGAATTGTTTTAATAAAAAATTCCTTAAGGTTTTACAAAATATGAAATAGACAATATGGTGCTAATGTTTGGGTGGAGACGTACGTTATCCAAACTTAGATGACTCTACGTACCTTTGTTTTCACAGTGTAAGAAACATACATACATTCATATAGATTATTCATATTTAGTTTCTTTAAATATAATACAGGGCGATAATATTTGATGACAACAATTTGAAAAGTGATACAGGCGTTTATAGTGATTCAGCACAAATGCCGTTTGGGGACTAACAGCCCTTCTGGGCTAAGAAACAAAAGAGCGGAAATTCGAATTTCATATCTTTCTCGGGATTCTTAAGAATAAAAAATGCCATCTTTATTTGCTACTTCAGTAGAGAAAAACATGAAATTTTGTTCAAATTTCATAGTTTTCTCTACTGAAGTAATTTTTCTGTCATCTTTTCTTAAAGGTTCCTTTAATAGACTCTACTGATTCAGATCTTAATTTCAAAAGTGGAATTTTTCTGACGCATGACCTATTACGTAATATAATACGTTCGTAATAGTACTATAAAGACGGCATGTTTGTTAATAACATGGGACATTTACAGTAAGTAAGTGAAATATTTCCTTCCGGAAATAAAATTTAGGAAAAAGAAGAACTAATGATTATACGAACTCGGTAAGTTCCCAGATTTTGCACAGTGCAGCTGAGTTGAGCGTCTCTTCCAATAGCAACTGTGACATTTTGAATTGGTTCAGCAAACTCAGGTTCTGCTTCCACTAAGTAATCTAAATGAAAGAAAATTAAAGCTTTAGGAAGAAAAGATAACACACCTTTCTTAGTCACATTTTTATTTATTTTACGAACAAAATAGCAGCTAGATAAAAATAACATTTATTGGATTACATAATGAAACTTTGTAAGCAGGTCGAATGGCTTTAGGAAACAGGATTTAATTTTTTGCCTCCTTATGTTCCTTTTAAACAGCGGAATATTTCTCTGCGGGAAAGTACGTGCAACGTGGCGGTTTATATCTATACAGGGTGAATCTGGACCAGTGTGCAAAACTTTAGCGGGGGAGGGAAGAGATAGAAGGCCGCTATAGCAGCAATATTTGTCATAGAATATATGGTCGGAACGCAAGCGTTGAGAAGCTAAAGCATAGATTTCCACTGTCACATTTAAAGAATTAACACAAAAATGAGAGGAGATACTTCAAAAACATTTTATTAACATAAATTTAACTGATGCACTTGCTCAAATAAATTGCTCAAAAGACCTTCCGCCAGCTGTAATGCAGGTTTCACACTGAGGGATAGGGAGACTGACGCCCATTTGCGAAGACACCAAGCATTTACCGAATATCGCCGGCGAACAGGTGTTCCTGGCGACTAACGAGGTTATACATGGCTACAGTCCCTGCTAGACGGGACTTTTCTGAGAAACGAGATTCTAGTAACATTGGTTTAAACGGGAAGATTCCTAGAAAAATGAGCCCCACCTGAAGCAAAGTCCCGCCTAGCTACGGATACAATGTCGCGGCTACGCGGGAGGTTTTCAAACCTCATCGAAAACGTCTCGGGTCCCAGGTAGAGACAACCAATCAGACGAAAGTTCTGCTTCTGAAGGATCACGTGATCCCAATCTGAGCGATAATCGATTATGTTTGGCGTTCAAGTTTTTGTAGTAAGTGAGAATGGTAACCTGAATTGTGCCGGTTCTGAATATTGTCCCTTTCGACGTCAAATCCCGCGTAGCCGAAACATAATGTGATTGGGACATAACTCCATAACGGTTTCAACAGGGCACTCGTACATTACGCTTTTCATATGGCCTCACAGGTAAAAGTCCAAGCACGAGCGATACGATGATCTTGATGGCCAAGCTATGGGACCACATCCACCAATCCATTAGCCTGGAAATTTTGTGGTTCGCATAACCAGTCACCCTCTCGGTAATCCACGGTAGAAAATGCCATTAGGAGAGAGGACTGACCCTTTTATACCATTTACAATGCCAGCTAGCGGCTCGCTGTGCGCGTTCCGAACACACATCACATTCTATAGCGAATATTGCTCGTGTAGCTGCTTTCTGTCACACCCTAAACTTTTGCTCACTTGTCAGATTCCCCCTATATATGGCAGTTAGTGGAGTCCGAATATGCATATGGGCTCAGATCCTAAATAAAGCACAAAATAATGTCCTTGTGGCTTAGAAAAGATTGGATTTCAATTATACGAATTTCTTAGGGGTAGAAAGTTTACGCTAAAAATGGAAAGACGTCGATGGTATAGAACCCTTGGGTTACACTCTCGAGTCATTTTTAAGTAATAAATATAGATAAAAGTGAACCTTTTAATAAGGTAAAAGTGGCCAGAATTAAGATAAAAATGAGTAAAAATCGTTCTGGAGATTAAGACATATGACCAACATTAAGTTACCTATTTCTATTCATCTATTGCTCACTCACCTATTGGTATTCATTTGATAGCCTGTTTATGAGTTTAGGAATAAAAGTTAATCGATAGCCTGTACAATATGAGTTTAGGAATAACAGTTAATCGATAGCCTGTACAATATGAGTTTAGAAATATCATAAACACGAAAAATCTGATGTGGACACCACATGATTTCCAGGTATGGCCTATTAAATTATACGCATTTTTTTGCTGCACGTCATATGAACTTATTTTCCAGAATCTCATTAGAGATATTTTTCTCACTGAATTAATTCAGTTCTCACTCCGCGGCAAAGCAAAATATACATAAAAATTCTTTTACAATTAAAATTAGAGTTTCTACTGAAAAACAAGCAATTCGGCCAGCGGGCAAGAAGGCAGATTTTTCTGTGCACAAAACTGAAAGTTTACCTTTAGTCTCACTCGGCAAAAAAACATTAAAGGTGCAGAAACTGAATTCACGATTTTGTTTTATTTCAAATGTAAACAAATGGCTGTTCGTTAGGCTTAACTCTACACCTAAACTTTTAAATTGTTGATAATTCTACAACTATTGTATACAGATTAACTAAAGACATAAAAACACTAACCAGAACATAAAAGTCACATAAATCAATCATTTTAAAGCAAAAAATGCACAATTTACCAACATAAAAGAATAAAATATTAAGCTCACCGAGCCAGACAGCACAGTTGAAATATATATATATATATATATATATATATATATATATGTAACATAAAAAACATGAAAGCAAACTTCTAATTTTAATTGGCTGTAACCTCTTCTATTTTTTATTTAATTTCCCGACTTCCTCTCTCTGTCTTAAAAACAACGCTATAAGTCTAAACTGCGTCATTCAAATTAGTCATGCGATCTTACGTAACGTATAATGCAGATATCTCGTGACCAATCAAATAAATTGTAAACCAAAACTTTTCTTAACTCGAACTGAAACTTTTGTCTCCTCCCTTCACCCTCTGTATCACTGCGTCACTTATCGCTTTCTTCCTGGCAAGACGCTGCTGAAATCGTCTATGCTCGCTTCGATCGCCATAGTATAAAAAATGTAAATGTTCTGGAAATAGACACGATTGGAGTGCCAAGTAAATTGTGGCCACAAATGTGAATTTAAATAAAAAAGGAAGTTAATCCTGCTCGACTTTGTTCCCCTTTAATATGGATTAAGTATCTACGCTAAATAATACTGTTACGCTCCAACATATCAGTGCTTCCAAAATTGTACTATCATATCACACACACACACACATATATATATATTATATATATTTATATATACGATTGGTGCAGCCGATTGAAACGAAAATGGTAGCTGCACAGCTACTAGTAGCAGTCCCGTATACACAATTTCAACGTTCTACGACTTGAGTTATGCGACATGCATACATACGTACTTATGTAAGAAAAATTACTTTCTGAATGCATTTTACACTCCGTTTTTGTATAAAGATCTTTATTTTGTTCATATGTACAGATATTACGCAAAAACATCTTTCAAATATTTTCGAGAGCAGTCGAAATGGATATTTTTGTTGAAATATAACACAACCGAATTTTTTCGTGATTACAATACTTTCTTTATTTTGTAAAAGAAAGTAAAAATGAATACTGAGATTTATCAACATTCTTCCAAAATCTTTAATCAAATGCTTTACTGTTTTTAACGTTCTTAATTAAACAAAATGTATTCCATCCTGCTTCCATTAGTTACATTAACGAAAATTTCCTTTATAAATAGGCTGCATGTAGGAGATGAAGCAGTTACGTTTAATGCTAAAAGCACTGCAGTTCTTACAATAAGCTTTCATATTTAAATTACTGGAGTTATATACTTATTCTATGGAACTACGCTGAAATGTTAGAAGGAATAAAGTAACTATGTAGCTACGAAGCCATCACATTAAAAAAAACCCTCCAAATAACCTAATTAAGATAGGACTGCTAAGAGTATGGAAACAAGGCTTTTCGCCTGAAAACATCGATGTGGTATGTGGAAAAAACATCTCTTCACCAAATACGTTTGTTAAGTTTTTTAAACATTCTTGTTGCATTGACTGTATAATGAAGAGAAAGAGCAAAGCATACAAATTCAAATTCAATGAAAAATTTGATGTCGTTGATGGGATAATATAATCTTTTTTGGCTTGAGACTGATTTTTTTAAAGAACTGAAAGCCAGAAAATGCTATATATTGTTTTCTGAGATTACGAAGTTTTTCCCTTAAAAAGCGTTTTTGTGTGTTGTCTTTGCATATTTGTTTTTCCACAGAAAGCCATCTGGTTTGAAAATGCATAAGCAAAAAATAGAGATACCTTTTTATTCGCTTTTATCTGCATAAAACCCTATCTCGATGTATTTTTATTTGCTATTGCATTACGCTGTGAGAAAAAAATGCAAGTTTTTTCTGGTGTTTCGGGATTCAAGAAACTCAAAAAGGAAAGTTTACGATACATTTTATCTTAAACCAGAAGCAAATATCTCACAATTTTATAAATGGTCAAACGTGTGTCATTACGAATAATTTATCGCCGAATAACAGTTACAGATGTTTTAAATCGCAGAATAAGAGTTACGAAGTCGGAATTTGTTTTCATCAAAAAAAAAAAAAAAAAAAAAAAAAATTAAAATAAATATTAACCAAAACATACGTAAATAACAACAATAATAACGGAAAGGAAAAATTATATTTATTTTGTCTCTGAAATCTAAATGTTGGTGTCTACAAGAAATTTCTGTTGTTACTCTTTGGAATTCAAACATACTGACAGCTAAGTATTTATAAGGGTATTTTTTCCCTTCCTTCTTTCTCCATGCCTTCGTGGTGTAACGGTAGCACACTCGGCGCGTATTCGAGAGATCCAGGTTCGAGTTCTGGCAAGGGCATTGCACATTTTTCATGTTTCCTGGGTTCAAAACAAAATAACCTAATGACTCTGCATATTCAATTTACAGACTGACATTTATTCTGAATAAATCTAGGCCCACCAGTGTACGGCTGAACTCTAGAAGTTCGGCTTTGTAAATATCGTAACATATTAGTAAAAATAATAATGACACCCTTAAAATATAATAACATCTTCATATTTAAATTCCTGCTGTTCTTTTACAAAATCAAATTGTGTAGTGTCACATGAAATGTTCTATTCATTTTATGGGTAGGGTGTTTATCTTATGATTTAAAACCTCTTCAAGAGTTCTGATTTGGGTACATTTGATTAATTGGCCTTCGTGGTGTAATGGTTAGCAAACTCGGCGCGTATTCGAGAGGTCCAGGTTCGAGTACCGGTGTAGGTATTGCTCAGTTTTCATGGCTCTTGCTTCAAAATAACCTATTGACTCTACAAGCTGATAGAATTAACAATATGCGCCCACACTAGCTAAATTACCTCTAACTAAACTTTTCGCTACTTCAGCTTAAATACACACTCGTTCACATACTCGCGAGTGGAATAAGAGAAAACAGAAAAGTCTAACAAATTAAAATAACTCTTAGTAAAAAAATATACCTTTTACAAGACTTGCTAATGCAAAAGCATTTACCTGCAAAATATTTTAGTGTACCATTTGTGTCTCTTTTTTAGTGCATAATAAATTATTTACAAATATAAAAATTTTTTGTGTTAAAAGCTAGGCACACGTTTTTTTTCTTTTTATGCTTTTCGCTGATCAGTCAACTAACAGAAAAATCATGTCCCCTGTGCCCTTAGAATTAGAACAATCAAGAGTCATCTCCATCTCCTGTTTCAAATTACAACTAATTTCTTTGTGTTTGAGAGATTATTTTCAGGGCAAACAAGATTATCTTTCTGTTTTCACACGGGGATTAAAGAAAAGCGAAAAGCCATTTTTAGAAAACTCTTTTCGCAGCATTTTACAACATTGTTAAAAAGTCTTACCTTCCCTCTTAAAGATACAGCTTTTCCTGTCACACATTTTTAAATAAGGAAACATTTTTATTTGTGAAAATATTCGATCCGTCCAGCTAGGGACGAAACTTTAAAGCTACAGTCTTATCTAGTCTAAGAAAATACCTTTAAACATGCGCAATAATAATATTAAGTATCTGTTTCACTATTATATAAATAGCTGCTGTATTCACTGTCTGTGGCAGCAACTTAAAATATAAAGGAATAATTAGGAAGGGAAATTTTAAAATGCACGGCGAAAAACAGGAGTATTTAAATTTAAGTGCAGAAGGGTATTTTTATTTCTTAAGTAATTATTACTTTAATAGTTGCTTATTAAGCACCGGCTACGTAAGATTGCAGCTTTAGATAGGAATTGAATGCAGGATTTTTACAACTTAGTCAGGTTGTAAGGGTATTTCTTTTACCACTTGCTTTCGTGGTACAAATACAATTCGTTTAGCAAATTTTTTTTTAACAATCGGGAGGTCTTGAGTTCAAATCCCAGCAAAGACATTGTTGATTTCTGTATTGTTAGCTTCTATAAATCTATAAATGGCTTCCGAACTAAAGTGTGGTGAAAGATAATTTCTCACAATCTGGATTTGGCAAATATATCCCTTCTTTTCCAGTTGCCCATTAAGGGAAGGAATGTAAGGAATTTTCTCCTTTCTTACTGTACACTTTCGTAGTATAATTGGAGGCAATCAGAAAAATCCGGAGTTCGAATCCCGGAGAGGCCACTGCTGATTTCTCTTGTTTCCTGCTCTGAATTTCTATTTCCTGAAATAAATCTAATGCCTGCATAGGGTTGCTGTTTCCTAATAAGTGTAAGACTCAGGAAATTCAACCTTGATTATTCTGACTTCTGCTTTACTACTTCTGTACTTTGATTAGATGCGCGCTTCAGATGATAATAGCATTCCAGATGATAACAGCCACAAAATGCCCAGCCGTGTTAAGATGGCTTCCCCGCAAGGTGGGTTTAGGATTGCCGTATTTGGCGCGAAATCGCCCATTTGGCAAAACTGGCTATAGCCATGGACGGAGAGAGAACATTCTAGAAGGAATTCTTACCGGTTTACCTCAGAATGTTCTCGAAAGCAGCTCAAAAGCTATATAAACCCTGCCTGGACGCGGAGTAGTAGTGTGTCGTCGAGTTTTATCTTGAACGTGTTGAGATTCGAGAGCGATCGACCGAGTCGGGAGCTGTACTTTAGTGCTGTACCGTGACCTGTCTTCACCGTTATAGCCTGACAGAGTGAAGGTTTTGTTGCTGATTGTTTAAGCGTGCTTTTCGTAGTTTTTTAACGACTGAAAACACGTTTTTAGAACTGTCCTGGGTAATACTGGCTAATAAATTGTGTTTTTTTTAATCAAGTGTTGTCATTAATCACTCCAATCCACAAATCCGTAGAACGCAAAAATAGTAATGACAAAGTTCCCTTACAAGAAGAAAATCAAAGTGTTGAAAACTAAATGTTAGAAAAATCAAAGTGTAGTATTTTTTTCTTTTTTCGTCTTAGTATTCAAACCATAAAGAAACTCAAATAACAGACAAAGGAATATTTTATAGAACTACCCATACTGACGCACTAATTATTAATGAAATATGGCAAATGTGTTATCTTCATATTGCATTGTAAAACAGTAGCTTAAAACGCAATAAATTATATAGATAAAAGTCAATTTTAAGGTTACTTAAGTAATTGCAGTTTTATCAAGTGTTACGTTATCTTTGAGGCTTCTAAAATTTTGTCAAGCTATTCCTGAAGTTATTTTTAGAATATTTCTGAAAAGAGTTTTGTTTTCAAATAATTCGTTGACAATATGATATAGAAGTTAATACATAGAATAATTTTAATAGGTTGATATTTAATAGGTTGATTTCACTGGACATTTTACAAAAGCATGCATGCCTGATATGGTAAGGAATTAAGCAACTCCTTCAAAGCGTTGTAGGGTCTGATAATCTCAAAGTCGTTGGCAAAAGAAAAGTCTTTTTTTATGATACTTCATTGATCTTCATTTTTACAATAATATCTGTTGCGGACACCACATGCTTTCCTTGTACGGCTTCTTAAATTATGCACACTTTTTGCTGCATTTCATTTAAACTTATTTCCTTGAATTCCATTAGAGATATTTTCTCATTAATTCAGTTCAGTTCTCACTTAAAGTAATGAAAAAATACATAAAATAGTAAAAAAACAATTTTTACAATTAAAATTAGAGTTTTTACGCAAAAACAAGGAATTCTGCCAATGGGCAGGAAGCCATATTTTTCGGTGCACAAAATTTAAAGCTTACGGTTGGTCCCACTCGGCAAAAAGACACTTAAATTGGTGCACAAATGAGTTCACAGATCTCTGCAATTATACAAAATTTTTAAGTCTGTGAACTGCGACAGCTAACAAACACACAAAACAGAAAACGTCTTTATGGATAATATGCAAAATTCTTTTACTGGTAACAAACATCTGTTAGATATAAAGTTTACAACATAAAAGTGTTTCAGATGTAAGGGTTTCAAATGTAAAGAAAAGGCTGCTTCATTAGGCTTAGCGACGCTTAAAACGTTTCAGATTGTTGATAAGTCTATATCTATTGATTGCATCTATGATATGCAGATTAACTAAAAGGATTAAAACCTTAACCGGAATATAAGGACAGCATAATTCAATTTAAAGCAAAAAATGCAAAATTTTTCAGCATATAAGAATAAAAATACAGATCGCTTCGAGCGGGTAATAGAGTGGGTATACGAGTATCATATACTGATATAGTTTTGCTGCGGGTGATTGCAACCAAAAAGGAAGCTGCACAACTACATGTTATAGCAGTGCCATATACAAAATTTGAATATTCTACGTCCATTCGTTTTTGAGATATGCGGGTTACATATGTACGCACGTACGTACGTACGTACAGATGTCATGAATAAATATCTTCTGAATCCATTTTAGAATCCGTTTTGGAAAAAATAGTGTCCTTCCTTCTGCTCGTACCTACAGCTGTCACGCAAAAACATCGTTCAAATGAATTCGAGAGCTGTCAAAATGGATAAAATGGATATTTTTGTTGAACTCTGGCATCCGAACATTTTCGCGATTACAGTACTTTTACTTCGTACAAGAAAGTAAAAAGGCACTTTGTTCAATTTGGTTCTAATTGCATTCGAGCTCTTCCAATTTTCGAAACGTTATTCTATTTCTAAGCACTATTCTCTTTCTGAGCAGATTATGACTGCACTTCAACTGTTCCATGATTTTCGGAAAGACGTTATAGAAGATTTAAGAAAACGTAATGGAATCTTACTAGAGGTGTTAGAGGCGATTATAAAAAAAAATTAGGTCTGTGAACTGCGATAACTAACAAACACACAAAGCAGAAAACGTCTTTATGGATAGAATACAAAATTCTTTTACCGGTAACAAAAATCTGTTAGATATAACGTTTACAACATAAAAGTGTTTTTTACAAGGCTTTTAATTTTTGTTGGCTGATGACAATTTATTCAGTTGACCTCTTTTTCCTAAAATTTTTCTTCACCTTAAAGTTACTGTAAATGTTAACTTCAAGCAGAAGAGGAGCATCATTAAAAACTGATGAATGACCTGAAATCGATTCAAAAGCCAGCTGTTGAACATTGTTTGTGAGAACGTAAACAGCTGTGTGACAACGAAACACAGCTGAGGTAGAGAGTTATTTTAAGCTTGACATATTGAATGAATTAATGCTTAATATTGTATCGTTCTAAATATTCTCTGGATTCCTCTATAAGAAATAAGTAACAGACTAAGTAAAAAAATATGTAGCAAATTTAAAGAAAGTATCATAATAAAGAACATAGAATTCCAGATATCAAGTATTCTCATTAACTGAACCACATATTTTATTCCCCTGTTAGGCCAAATAAAATTAAGCTTTTCAAAGTAACTCCCTTATTATAAATTTTTTGTTGATATAAATCAATAAAACATGTAACGTATATACAGCCTATTTTCCTTAAAATGTCCTCCGCGAAGGCATTTCTCTCCTTAGGCAGGTAACTCTAGCGTGCTATGCCATAATCAACTAAATAAGACCAGCTATATATTAAATTCGATGAATACGTACGTTTGGGGAAATATTAAATAAGTGTAGATTTATAACAGTGCAGAGTTTGATTTCCCTTTGGTAGATAAATTAAGTCCAAATTGCTAACAGGCTTAGACTGAATTATCCGATGTGTCTGAAAAGAACTTCAAAGTCTTTAGAAGGTTTAAAAACAAACCTCTTTACTGAATCAGAACTTGAACATGAATGCATGACTGCTATTTACAAATCAACCACTAGTTGAGGCTATGACATTTAAAATAACAGCCCAGTTCAAATTTAAATCTAAGTTCAGTTGCAAAAGCTACACAATTGGATTAACGCGAAGTTGGCTCAGCACTTCTTACAGGCGTAGCAATTTAAATGTCGGCAACTGTCATGCAAGGTCAAAGGATAATGATCTTATCAGGGCTAGCGTAACCGCGTAAGCTAGTGTAAGCGTAACCGACTGCCTCAAGAGGCAGAAGCACACTCTGCTTTACAATCCAAGACACCTCTGGTTAAGTAATCTTAACCTGATTTGAATTCTGGTAGGGAAACAGAAAGGAGAAGTGACAGTAAAGATCTAAATTAACATAAATTAACATAACATAACTAGATTAACATAATGGAACTTCACAAGAGTAAACACAGTTTTGCTTAATTTGTAGACTAGTCTTAATTTCTGGCCTGCCCGACTAATTTTCATCTTATCGATACGTAGCAATACTAAAGCACTATTACTATTTACCATTTTAAACTTATATTTTATCTTTAGCTCGAAGTGAAACTAACAAAGAAATTTTCAAAATTTGCTTCCGCTTCTGATAGAGATAACAATCAAAATGAAATTCAGTTATACATCCTACAGATTTATACTGAGATAATAGTACCTGGTTCGGCAAATTGCACAACTGTTGCTTAATATTTAGTCAAAGAAGAAACTCACCGAATATCGCTTACTCCCGAACAGCAGTATAGAAACTTTATCTCAGCTGGTTTTCTTAATCTCAGATTCTTACTTACTTCTATTAATAACGCCTGTCATTTACATATTATGGTGGAGTATATAGAACAGCAAAAGTACAGAAAAGATTTTGACACAAGCGATAATGTGTTAGTTAAAACAAACCATACATGCAGTCCTACAATTTTCGACAACTGTATAGTTTAAAAATAATAATGAAGAACTATTATACACTGAATAATTGTCTAGTAGTCTTTGTTTACTCATGTAGCCATAACATGTACTACTTTTTAAAAAACAGACTAAACAAACAAGATAACATTTAGTCATCTTCATCATGATTCTTCGTCCTAACTGCATGAACTTTCTTGAAACAAATACGACAAACGAAAATATTTATTCCTTTTACTAGTAAATATGAAAAAAGTGCTGAATTAGCCAGACTTTAGAACAGCGTTCTGTGTTTCTAGATCTCTGTTATTTATTAGTAAATATGAATATTGCCTAGCTCGCTGAATGGCGATATTTCACTGAAACATGTATTGAAAATTACATAGAATATATCATTTCTAATGCTAGCAACATACCAAAGGTGAAACTCATTCGTTAATATTAATCAAATGCAGTTTAAAAGGTTTCAAAAATTGTGAAATTAATACAAATTGAACATAAAAAATCATTTCAATAGGTAAGAAACCTGTTCAATTATTCTATAGTTAAATAATTTGAAATTCGTTTATGTATGGAACAAATATGAAAAAATATATTTAATACTTTAAATAGATGGGAAAAGTTTTGATTTAAAGGATGGAAATGTAAAGATTATTTTAAGAATGTCAGACAGAAATATGATTGTCAACTGAGCAGGTGTTTCTCAAGTTAATTCGGAGATTTATTACGATATTAATACTTTTCTCATGCAAAATTCACATCTCAGCAGTCTTTTATAATTTATGAGAAGAAATATCTTTCCCTTTCATTAAATGAAAAATTATACTCACTTACTTAAATCAGCAGCTGTTAAACATTGTGAGTTTTATGGCACCCATCATGCGATGTATATTTTGCAGAATTTTGCTCTAACTATATATTGTTACTTGTATATAGTAAAAATTATTTTTTGCTTTTTTATGAAAAGGAAAATACATTAACGTTATCGCTATTTCGAATTAAAAAAAAAGGCTTACGTGAATACCACATGATTTCCCTGTACGGCCTGTTAAATTATACGAATTTCTGCTGCATTACATTCAAACTTATTTTCCTCAGCTTTCATTAGAGATATATTTCTCATTATATTTTTTATTATTCTCATTTCATATTATTCATTAGAGATATATTCAATGAATTAATTAAGTTCTCATTTCGCGGCAAGACAGAAATATATAAAAACTCAATATATCTTCATTAAAAATTGAAAACTGTAGAAAAACCTAAACCACCAGATATAGTTAAAACAATTTTTACAATTAAAATTAGAGTTTCGAATGCAAAAACAAGCAATTCGACTAGCAGGCAAAAAGGCTGATTTTTCGGTGCACAAAACGGAAAGTTTACTTTTGGTCCCACTCGTTAAAAAGACACTGAAAGTGCTGAAACTGACTTAATTCACTATTCTGCTAAGTTTCAAATGCAAACAAATATAACTGCTCCTTTAGGCTCAGCCACAATAAAACAACATTTAAATTGTTGGTAATTCTACAACTATTGCATGAAGACTAACTAAAGGCATGAAACCTTTAACTGGAACACAAGGACAACATAATTCAATCATTTAAAAGCAAAAAAATGAATAATTTACCAACATATAAGAATAAAAAAAGTGAGCTAATCGAGCCGCCGAGTAACAAAGTGGGTTTATATATATATATATATATATATATACTTTTGGTGCAGCCGTTTGCAACTAAAAAGGGAGGTGCACAACTACATCTTATAGCGATCCTATGCACAAAATTTCAACATTCTGAGTCTACTCGATTTTTAACTACGCCAGATACGTACATACGTACGTATGAGCCTACACACAGACGTCACGGAAAAAATATCTACTGAATCCATTTTAAATGCATTTTACACTCCGTTTTGGAAAAAAAAGAGTCCTTTATCTCGTCCTTATGTACAGATGTCACGCAAAAACATCGTTAAATTGCATCCGATAGCTGTCAAAATGGATATTTTCCTTGAAATATGATGCCCGAAATTTTTCTTCTTCGTTTACTTCGTACAAGAAAGTGAGAAAGTGGTGTTATTTTCGTTGCCGGTAGATATGCAGTACCTGATTTAGAATTTGTATATCGTATGCATAAACCTAGCTCAACTTCTGTACGATTCAGATATTTGTTTTTCAAATCCGCTAGACAAATCTGCTTTGTACAAATATGTTTTGCAGAAGAAATCAGTGAAAAGTCAGAGAAATTATTGTGTTTGTTAATAAAGTTCACGGAACCTTCCCATACAATTCGCAAACTGATCCTATTCTGCAGAAATCAAAGCTTCGAATACTGACCTTTTTTTTTTCCTTGTTTGAAAAATCTATAGTAAACCCATGAACCCTCTGAACAGCTCTTTATTGTCAGCGTAGCAGTGTTCTGACTAAATGTTATTCTAAATAAAGTTCAAACTACGCATTAAAAGACATTTGCAGTGTCAATGTATTGACTGCATAAGTCAATTCTTCTGAGTAAAATGTTTATCATTTTCAGAAAAATTTACCTCGCTTACTAGTCTGATGAAAAAATTCCTGGAGTTTTTTATATATGACAGTTAAGTTTATTTTCTTCAATAGGTACTTAATTTCCAATTTGTAATTCGTTATTGTTGATACTTTGGAGAAATATTTCCACTAGGTTAAATCTGACCTGAGTTCCTGGTCTGAGTTCTTCACGTTGTAGAGATCCTCACTCCTTTTGTCTAAAATGAACGTTAAGGAACCTAGTGAACTGCGTAGAGACTTATTGCTGAGTCTAAACAACTCAAGTTGTAGACTCAAGAAGGGCTAAAATACCCTTTATTCCACTCAAATAAGAATAACAATCGGCCTCTTTCTCGGGCTTTAACTCAGAATAAGAAATAAGAAATTAAACTATAACTAACTAAGACTTAGGCGATGCTAAATACAAGTAGCTAACGTAGTTGGTCCTCTAATTTAAACTAGCCGGCGAGTAAGAGGCACGTAATAATGTGCCCGAGCGCAACAGATTCATGAGAGACTTAACCCGAAGGCAAACACGTGGTACTCAGGATTCCTAGTAGCGAAGTATGTTGGACCTTCCTTAAATACTTCTTCTAACTCATTTGCATTCAACGCGATTTTAAAAACTCATTCTGGTAGGGAGTTTTAACTCTTTCGCATCGAGAGAGGGCAAAATCTCTTTTAGCCAAACATTGAATACGCCCGTGTCTAAGAATTTCTCCTGGAATGCTTTTCCTTCCCCCATGACAAATTGAATACTACAGCGCTAACAATAACCTACTAAAGTAAAGCGAGAACTTCTTTCACTCTGTGTGAAGTTCCCCCTTGGGACGGGATTGTAACTTCGGGCATCAAAAGATAAACACTGACAGTAAACAAAGAAAAGAGAAGGGGCATTAAAATAATAGAACTACTTTTAGTAGCTTCAAAAGAATGATTGACATGCCATTTAACAACAACTGAAAGCAATGAGTAATGCAGTAACGTGATGGGGGAAAGCACTAGGTAGGAAATTATTCAGGCGTTTCGGGCGTCCAACCGATGTCTGAATGCTCGGGCGTTTGGGGCGACTTTGATGCGAAAGAGTTAGTGGAAACAAGAATTGATAGGAAAGGGACTTAAAAATTAAAATAATTGTTATAAAATTAAAATATACCTTACAACGTCTTCAGGCTAAAATAAAGTGCTTGACTTGTTGTGACTTATCTCACTTACCTGACAGACACATCAGATCAAATCCACGAATATTTTAGTCATTAGAAGAGCAAAATCCATCTACTGTTGCCATGGATATCTTATAAGCCCAGTTTGGTTAAAACTTTGATAGGCTGCGTTCAGACGGCAGCGTAAATGGCATAGAGGCGTAGTCATAAGGGCATAAAATACGGGAATTCCGTTCACACTTACGAGAACGGTGTGTAAGCCGTGGCCAATGAGAGAAGCTGAATTTGCGCAAGCGTGGATGTGTCTACAACTTCTCTAGCTCGATTGATTTCCCTCTGCTTGTTTTGTAACAGCGAAATCTTCTGTAGAACGTCGCTTCGTTTTAGCTTCGCTCAGATTGGTTGACGCTTATCCCAAACTCGGCGTAAAGTTGAAAACTTTGAACCCTATGCCATAAGCCCTAAACCAGATTTTGTGACGTAGCACAGACTGGTTGTCTTGGCAACGGAGCTCCGCTTTAACCACTTATACCCTTTACGCCCCGTCTGAACGAAGTTTTAGGGTTTCCCTTCCTTCTTCGCCTGCAACCATATCACTCGACAGGGCTTCACCGTGTATTTTAATTGAACGTAAGATACTCGGCGATCATTAATATTCGCAAATTCTCTGAGATTCGAACCCGGGCCAACGGTACGGCAGCCAGCAACGCTAACAACAAATTATACCGATTAGACTAGCATGTGTCCACAATTTTTCGTAGCCAGTACAAATGCGGGAACAGAACAAATATTTAGTCTTGGGGAAAGAATAATAATATTATTATTTTAAATGGCAAGAACACCGGACTGATTTTTTTATTGTTCACATGTTAAAATGAAATTATCTACCACTGTTTTAAACAATCGGAAGGTAATTGCCTTAGAGAATATGACTATCTGTGATGTTAATGCCAATATTTATTTAAGTTTTCATAAAATTATTCATTTTTGAAACTGAGAAAAATCCGCTGCATTTATTATTGAAATATATGTCATTCTCCCACAATGGTTTTCAGAAAATGGATCAGTTATTTTAATGCTACAGATTTAAAAAATTTTCTGATTACGCGGGAAAAAATCTATATTTTACGATGTATTTTGTATTTTCCGATCGAGCAATAGTTTAATTTTTCGAATTTCACCATCCTTCTAAATACAATATTTCACTGAACAATTTAATATTACTAGATAATTATTTCCATCAAACAATTTTCTTCATAAGTTAAATGTTTCTGCGTGTTTATATAAGGTAATCTTATTAAAGTTCTTATTAAGTCTTATTAATAATCTTATAATCTTATTAGCTTCTGGTGGTTTAAATTTGCTACACAAAAAGCGGTCTTTGATTAAGATAAAAGAAGCACTTACTTAAAACGCGTGAGGCTTATAAATTTCGAAGTCACTGTTCACAAGTTCAGAGTGAATGCACGCTTTCTCTCATCAGAACTAATGTATATTAAGAATTTATCTTTTATCATTCGTCTAAAGGGAATACTTTGTATTTATTACATCAAGTTAGGTAGGAGTTTGTGAAACAGGAACTTGAAAAATACATGCGAATCATAAATATCATTCTAGCAAGATGCTAGAGGATAAAGACAGCAAATTATTCCAGAAGGTCCCATGCTCAAAAAAATTCTTAAGCACGTCTAGATATTTACAGACAGTTTTGGCAAAGTTTTGAACATATTTCATTATGCAACATTTATTATTCATTTATCATTTATTATGCAACACTCATACGAAAATTTAAAAACAGCTGCGCATGACTAGAAGATCTGCACTAAAGAAAGGCAAATTATGGCGCAGTGATGAAGCGTATGTCCATTCTTAGTACTTCTTATTACATCTACTTTGCAGGAACAGCAAGATATATAGCAGATTATTAAATTTTAAACAAGACAAATTATATGTATTAAATGAACTCACTTTTTTAACCTATAGACTGCTTGCTATTCTATTTTTAGAAAAAATCTCATGTGGACACCACATGACATCCTTGCGCCTAATAAATTGTATACATTGTTTGCTGAATTTCATTTAAACTAATTTTCTCCGCTTTCATTAGATATATATTCATTAGATATCTTCATTTCATTAGATATCATTCAATTAATTCGCTTCTCACTTCGCGGCAAAGCAAAAATACATAAATACTCAAAACATCTTCATTAAGAATCGTACAATACTGAAAAATAGAAAACACTAAATACAGTTAAAACAGTTAAAAAAATTAAAATTAAAATGAGGGTTTCTACACAAAAACAACCAATTCGGTCAGCAGGTAAGAAGGCGGATCTTTCAGTGCACTGAACTCGAAGTTTTGTTTCAGTCCCACTCGGCAAAAGACATTGAATGTACAGAAACTGACTTAATTCACGATTCTACTGAATTTCAAATGTAAGCAAATGGCGGTTCGTTAGGCTTTACTCGCCACTTTTAAATTGTTCTTAATTCTATAACTATTGCATGCAGATTGACACCAACATATAAGAATAAAAACACTAAGCTCACCGAGCCAAGTAAGAGAGTGCAAACGATTGCTGCAACCGATTGCAAAGAAAAAGGGAGTTGCACAACTGCTTGTTATAGCAGTCCCATGCATAAAATTTCAGCGTTCTATTTCTACATACTTACGTAGAGACATCAAGAAAAAATCTTCTCTGACTTCATTTTAAATCTATTCTAAAATCATTTTTTTGCAAAAAAAAAAAAAAAAAAAAAAAAAAAAAAAAAAAAAAAAAAAAAAAAAACCTTTGTTTTGTCTGTAGCTTTAGATGTCACGCAAAAACATCTCTCAGACTGCTTCGAGACCGGTTAAAATAGATATTTTTGTTGAAATATGATACACAAAATTTTCTGCGATTGCAACACACTCCTAAAAACCAAATTAAACTTAACACAACTCTCGACTGGAGCGCTCTGTGTTATTTAAGGAAATAAACACAGAAATTTTTTAAAACTTTAGTCATAATTAATAGTTTTTGACATTTGAATTATCGCGTAGTACTTTATCTGGCTGAAAAAACAATGTTGTTGTCGCATGTTTTGTGTATTTGGTGAACTAGTAATAAAATATTGAAATATAAACACATTATCCATTTTTCGAAAGCATTTAAGGAAACCTTTGGATACACCTTTCGATGGCAATTTTCATCCCCTGCCAGAAAAAGCATTGATACCATTTGGGTTTGAAATAACGCCTCCATGTTTGCTATATATATTTTGATTTGAGTGTTGGATTGCAGTTTCGGAATACAAAAGAGTATTATTAATTACTAAGTGCATCATATACAATATATGTGCTATCTTGAGATTACATTTCTTACTGCAGTGTAGTTTAATGTAAAAAAAGCAGTGTTCTTAGAGAAGAAAGACTAATTTCTCCTTGTATTTTTATTCCATAAATAAGTATTAACGAAACGCTTCCAATAAAATGAATTTGCAGATGCAACTCCGTAAACGAGACAAAAATCCGTTTAAAGAATAATAAAATTATTGGGAATTAATCAAATATAGAGTAAATTCAAGACAGATATATATTTTAATACATGTACTATACTTATTGAAAGTCTATAGAGAAATGAAATAAAACGTTAAAATAAGATTTATATAAAATGGAACAGAGAAAAATATCAATTGTTTAATTCATTGTGCTTTTTGGCTTCTGTGTGACCTGTTTCGTGTCTTTGTACAAAAGCAGTAACTACTTATCAAGAAAGATGAATTTCTTTCTCATACACCAGTACTGAATTCAGTAAAATGTACTTCTTATTATGACTACACTGTAATCCTTTCCTTTGCAATTGAGAAAACAGAATAATGGTAAAATCACAAAATAAGGCATAATTAATATGCTTGTTTAGCGTTTTAATATTCTCTGATTTAGTTTGAAGAATATAGAATGATAAGTCCTTCTCTGATTCTCGATAGTCCAAGACGCAATGCGGTTGCGGCTTTAATCAATGCAATCATGTCTACAGGACATGATTGTAGTGCCCCACCTTCACCGCACAGGCATTTCAAGCAACCCTATTTGCATACTTTTGTAAATCTGGAGAAAAAATGGGCAGGGACCACTTGCTTCGATGTGGGGCTCTTTGTGGTCTTACGGAGAAGTTGAGGTACTGGGAGGGAACAGCGCACCTTAGGCAATGATTTTGGTTTTCTTGTTCTATTGCTTGTAAGATTCTAGTTCTTTGTAACTTTTGCCTAGCCATTGGAAAAAATTATTGTACGCATCTACCTCTATATTGTATTATTTACGTCTTTCAATGCACCAACTCCCTGATGACGATACAGTTGTAAATTTCTTACTTCATTTTTGCTTTCGTCATGTTTTGCTGCCTTTCTTTTGTAGTTTGACAGTGTGCTTCTGGTTTTGTTTACATATTCGAATTCCGAATCGAATATGGGAGGAATTCTAAACGTAATATATAATGTACTTGCATTGTTGGTATCAGCGTGCATCTGGATTAGGATCTGAATTGCTTTTTATTTTGTATTAAATTCTGTTATCTATATTTGTATATATCATGCAAAATAAATTAAAATTATGCAGCTGAAATCCATCCCGTATTCAGTTCGGAACAAATGAAATCGATATATATGCGAACTTTATTCGTATTATATATGTATATATATATCTATATAAATGGGAAGTAACTGAAATGAGAAATAGGCAAATATTACTAGGTTAGGTTAGGTTATTTAATTACGGAAAATCCTCGAGGGCTATCTGCCTAAGGGGACAGATGCCTTCGTGGAGGACTTTCTAAGGGAAACTGGCTTGTATACACGTTACACATGGGGGAAAACTACGAAAACACCCATGTAGCCAGCCCGTTCGCGGGATTCGAACGTCGGACTGAACTACCAGTGTTCAGCGACTTTATCGCTCTGCCGCTGGTGGGCCCCCTAATAAAAAAAGATTATATCTCTCTGTTCCAGAGGCCCCCTACCAGGGGCAAAAATGATAAGACGTCAGAATACTTGCAATTTCTTCTGAATTTGACACTTGGCAGACAGGCTGACTGCTTCGCATGTATAATGCAAATATGCGAGAAGTTCTTTGAATTATTATTCACAAAGACATACCTTCTATAGCAGATACTCCTAATTTGCTTTGTCATAATCAATTTGTTTCTTAATATGCCATTTGTTTGTAATTCATTTCTTTACAAAATAGTAATACTGAAACCTGCTCAACAGTTTTTTTTCACTACTATATATTTAAAGGCTCAGAGCATAACAAGGTGGAATGAATAGAAGGACATGCCTTTCTTCCACCACGGCGGACACAATGCTGCCGAGCTATGATATTCTAAGGAGTGTGGTACATTTTTTTGCATCCAGAGCACGTTATCTAGATAGTTTTTTAGTGGTACTTCCGAACATTATAATTCCACAGGAATCGAAAATCAGGGACACTTCTGCGTAAAGAAACATTCATTGAAGTATGGGTAATAGCATTTTGCACAGTTTAGTGGCCTTTCCGCATAAATCACATCTTGGTTATCTTTCGATAACTCGCAACAGCGACTGGACACTAAATGCACGCGATGAAGATCTGGACATGGTTGACCAAGATCCATTGATAACGAATGAAGATCGTTGTTTGGCACTTTCAGCACGGCGATACAGAACACGTACTGCTTCACAGTCTTCGCGTAAGCTCCACGCTGCTACTGGAACCCCAGTTTTACGGTCTACAGCTGCTGGAAGGCTTCATAAAACAGTAATGTATCATTAGAAGACCCAATGTTTGTGTGTTGCTCAATGCAGTACACAAGAGAGCACGTTTAGCGAGGTGTAGACAACATACACTTTGGACCAAACATCTCAGATGCACCATGTTTTTATAGCTGAATCAATATTCAGCCTGGTCACTGATTATCTGGAGAGCACCTGAGCCACGATACCATCCCTGCCTTATCTGGGTAAAGGATTATTACTGTGGTCGAGCTGTAACGGTTTGGGTAGACACTAAGTTGAACGGTGGCATACTCTTGCAAGTATGTGAAAAAGGGCTACCCGACTGCTATGAGGTATAAACAGGAGATCTTATAGCCTTACGTTCTACTTTAAAGGTTCGCAGCTGGTCGTCGGTTCTTGTTAATAGATGGCAAAGCTCTTACACATAGGGATCAGCTGGTTGACGTTTACCTGGAAAGTAAGGATATTCGCTGCACTGATTCGTCAACGAGATCTCCTGACCTTAGCAGGATAGATCACTTTACCTTCTGACCTTAATTCTACATAGTCTGGTATGCTCTTGAGAGAGCAGTTTCATCTCGTTATCCTCCTCTGAGAACTATCTCGATATTGAAAACTGCTTTGTTACAGGAGTGGGATCAACTGCCACAGAGTGACAGTGAGAGTGAACCAAACCCATATCAGACTGATTTTCAGTTCGATTTAACAACGTACATTGGACATCCCTGCAACTTGACGTTTACTGATGGTCATGTCATAAAATGGCTTTTGAGTTATACATCTCTTTCCCTGTTATAAATATGTATGTTCTTACCAAATTTCATTCAAATCTGGCTATTAGTTTTTTAGAAAATCGATATGTGCAAATTTTCTTAATTTTGTAAGCGAGTTCATAATGACCTTAACATTTAATTGTATGCGTAAGTTTAAATTATGTTGAAAATTATATTTATAAAACTATTTAAACCATAATTGTTCGTACTAGAAAGCAGTCTATTGAAAAGCTACGTAAAGTAAGGTCTATGAGATGAGTATTTAAGGAAGCAGTAAAATATAATTTTTAGAATCTGTCTTGTTGAATTCAATGGGCAGAAATTTTGGATTAATATTAAAAGAATAATTTTCTTACATTATAGATTAATTCAGTTACAAGTTTTATAGAATATTAATAAATTTTTAATCTCTTCCCGAAACCCTCATCGAAAGTTAAGTACATGGAAATCAGAAATCAGCAGTAACATTTAACATACTTAACTATTAAAATAAAAGGTGCTCTAATTTGAAATAAACCAAACAGAGCATTCATTACAGAGTGACTATGATTTTTTAATTTAAAAAATACCTCAGAAGTTGGAAGTTATCTTATTTGAGAATGCATTACAGGAAAAGACATTTAAAAAAAAATATTTTTTTTTTAAATAGAAAATAAAAAAGGGTGATTTTGATATTAATAATACAATAACCTTTTACTTTAATTCTTCTAACCTTTAACCAAATAAAATTGGATTACCTTAAAATTTCTTTAGAGTGTAAGTAGCGGAAACTATTAAAAATATTTCATTCATATTAAAACTGTTCTGAGCACTCTAAAAGTAACATTTATTTCCGTTCAAAATGAAATTTTGTTTAAAAGTGTGCGTGTCAATGGCAAGTATTTTGATGAACAGGAGAGGTGTTTGTTCACTGTTTCAAGAGTGTGTTGGAAGAATCATTACAGATAGGTATTTTTCCCGCCATTTTTAGCATGCTTTCGTGGTGCAATGATGAGCACACTCGGCGCGTATTCAGAAGGTCCGAGTTTCGAGTCCCGGACAGGGCATTGTTAATTTTTTATGCTTCCTGCTTCCTTTATCCTGAAAGATCATAACCCACTGGCGCCGAAACTAAAAATGGTGGGGAATGATGATTCTCCACCACCAGGAGTTGGCGATTAGGTCCCCTAATCCCTAGTGGCCTTTTAAAAGGCGGAGTATATGAGGTATTTCTCCCACCTTCTTAGCATGCATTCGTGATGTAATGGTCAGCACACTCAGTGCATATTCGAGAGGTCCGAAGTTCGACTCCCGGCGAGGGCATTGCTCATTTTTCATGTGTCCTAATTTGAAATAACCTATAATGTCTCTAGAATTTCGAGATAAAAATTATTATAAATGTAATTTATTCATGGAAATTAATTACATTTACATTAACAATGAAACTCTACTTTTGCAATTAAAAATATTGCATCACCATTGTTCATAGTGATTTCAGATAAACATTCACAGCTTTCTCCAGTTCTTTGATTTTATGCTGAAAAAATAATGTACGGGATATTTCTCTGCTTTACGGCAAACTCCAACGTATATCACCAAACGAATAAAGGCAAAATTCAACTAATTTCGCAAGGAAAGGTAAATATGTATGGTTGCTGGAAATCCTTCCATTACATGCACCTTGAAAAAAAAATAAAAAATGGGACAGTTCTATATCTCCCGCTCTACCGATTGTCGACCGATTGTTGGAGCGATTGTCGAAATTTAACCTGTATTTTCCATGTCTCGAAAGCGCGACTTGGGATATATATATTAGAATTTTATATAGCGTCGTTCTAAAATAGGTGTTTTCACACAAAATAGGACGTTTTCTGAAATAAACATACTAAATCATTTTTCCTATATTGATTCTAACTACTCAAATTATGCCTGGATTTTAAAGTTTGTAATTTTTTGATGAGAAATTTATGGAGAAAGTTAAAAATTTGTCTTGGACTATTTTTTTCAGTTTGCGCCAAGAATAATTCACTTGATGAACTTAATTTATAGCAACCTATTTTCCTTTCGTTTTTTTCATTGTACATGAGCGGAAAAAGGTCATCGTTCATACTTTCAAAATTTTTAACGAATTAACGAATTTTTTTTCAAAATTTTCAAAATTTTTAACGAATTTTAGTGCGTAATCTACATTTGGAGTTATTCTCCCTTATAACAAATACGCCAAGTTTCGAAACGCGTCAATATGTAAATTTACGTAAATCTTACGAAATTTTGAATAAAAAACTCTAATTTTTTGTAGGTATGCTTAGAATATGCTTAGAAATAAATACATCTACTCTAAGATGATGGTAAAATTTTTATAGGTTAGAATTTAAAATGTTTTTGAAAAATTGATAAGATTTATTTAAAAATACAAATTTTAAAAATAAACCGTAAAAAATGGCCGAATTGTATTTGGAATGAATCTAAATTTCGAAATGGGAAGGAAAGAATTAAAATAAGTTATTTTAATAAAGAGGAGATATTAATAAATACTTACCAAATTCCATTAATATGAAAGAGCTAAAATTTTGAGAGGTAATTGTTTAAAAACTACTCTTGCGATTTTTACCAAAAAAAAAAAAAAAAAATCCGAAATGTTTCAGATTTTAAATTACGTCCAAAGGGGCGTTTTTTAACATTTTATGTGTTACCTTTCTTTATTAAATATCATGTTCCTCGCACTTAAACCATAAGATTCAGTGCAACAGCAATATCGCAAAATAGTTTTAAAACGAGCATATCTTTAGAATTTCCGATACAGAGACTCACGCGCTGGAGATAAAAATGTTTTTTCTGCACAAGGTTGCCATTGCTCGCTTTGAAATCCTTGAGTTTGTTAATCAAAAATTCGTCAAAGTTTTAAAAAATAGGAAATCGATCATAAAACAAATTTCAAATTTCAAATTTGGTCTTCCACATGCTCATATTCGTTGGAGGATTACGTTATTCAAAATTCGATGACTCTATGTACCGTTATTTTATGACAATGTGAGAAATATACATACATTTACGCAGATTTTCATTATTTAATTTCTTCAAATATAATGCAGGACTCTAACATTTTATGGCAACAGTTTGAAAAGTGAACCGACATTTATCCGTCCGACGCAAAATGCCAAAACGAAACTAATAGTCCTTCGGGATTCAAATCCCTTTGGACTAAAAAAAAAAAAAAAAAAACTGGGGTGAAATTTCAGAGAAAGTATGTTTTTGTGTCAAAGTACTTCTGTTAGAATATTACTATAATATAAATCTAATAAATATATATCTAAAGTCACACTTTCGGGACATGGAAAACGCAAATTAAATTTCGACAATCAGGTCCAGTAGAAAGGGAGATATAGAGTTGTTCCCCCCCTTTCGTTTTTACAAGGTGTACATAAAACCCTACACACCCATTGGCTCTCAAGATCTCTGCTCGTCGACGCGGAAATTTCTAGAAAGTTCATAACACCTATGTGTTAATGCTTAATACAAGCATTATAAAACTTCTCGAGCTGCATTTTTTCAGATGTGTGGATTTTTTCTAACTTGAAAATCTGTGACTTAATTATCTCCTAACTGAATGATCATTTTTAGTTAGAAAATGCGCTTAGGAGTTAAAGAGTGGAAATTTCAAACTGTTAAGTAAAACATGCAGGGCGTAATGCCCTTCTCTTCCCATTTCTTATCTTTTACAATTCATATTTCTTTTCTCGAGCTAGGTTATTTTCGCTCAATAAACTCCCAAATATCTCGTGTTTCGTATCAGCTTCAACTTAGTACGACTTGCACATTACGAAGAACACGACACGCTTGCGATTTTAGGTGACTTCAAGCGGGTAAAGTTATATCCAAAATCGAATGCTCGAACCCTTAACTGCGCCGATAGCGATGACGCCAGCCATCTCCGCATTTGTCATCCTTCATGCCCGATAGCCGACAGAGACAAAAGCAGAAAAATCCTAACTGACTTACTCTCCTGTTCCCGTGAAGGTTTTCCATTAACGAAGCGACCTGTGTTCATTTAATGAGGGGAGGAATCTGAGCGAGCCTTTATTGAAATTTCCATTACCCCCAATTAGTCCGGAGATTTTGGATCGGGCTTGCAGTCGGGGGGGTGCTGTTTAATCACCCAACGTGTCACGTGCCTTTTCCCCCCTCGGTGATTAAACGAAGAAAGGCGAGAATGATTTCGGGATGGTAGTTGTCGAAGACGTTCGGTAATTTATGACTTCGTGAAGAGGTTGATTCTGCGGTGAATGGAGAGTTTATGACACACAGCGCCTCTGACGTTGATTCGTGGAAAAAAGAAAAAAAATGAAAACGTTTTGAAGAATTCTTTTTATAATAATTTTACAATTACCAAATATTTTTGCACAATGTATCTGCAAATAGATAAAGATAAGCCAATACAGACAAAGAAAAAAACGAAAACGTTTCGACGAATTCTTTTTATAGTATAAACGTTCATTTCTCTTGCTTTGCACGTGACGTTGTCATTTCGTCTGTTACTTATTTAAAATTTTCACATTGTTTTTGTCTTAGAAGTTAATGACCTAAAACTGCAATAGTATATTACAGTACAAGTGAAAAAATCGACAGCTTCACTTACGCGTGTGTCTGATTTGCGCAATGCTTATGAGCTCCCATAAAATGTTTGTAAATGGGGTGCTGGGGGTCGCGAAAAAATCTCAGTGATGAAAAGGGGTCGCGACTGAAAAAAGTTTAAGAAACCCTGCATTAAATTATTCTTAAAAGAAATCTTTTAAAAGAGTGATACACTTAATCATGCTTTTTATTGTGCACTAAAAGCTGGATTTAGACTTGATAAGGCCCTAAGCTATTTCAGATATGGGACCCTTTATAAGTGCGTTATACTATATTTTAATACTATATTTATATTATATTTTAATTTGGGTGGGTTCCCAAGAAAGTGGAGGCTCTAAGCTATAGCGTGTGTAGCTTACGCGTAAATTCTGCACTATGTGCACCTACTTAATCATGTGGTTTTGTATGAAGTTTGAATTTTTAAATATTTTTTATATATTTTTTTTTAATCGGGTATGAAAGGTCGTATTTAAAATCTAAGATGACGAGAAAAAGGAATCAGTCTTCGACGATGGTAATCACACAAACTTAAGAGATTTTATGTGGCGATAGATTTTATGTGCCTTTAAATTAACTTCCGAAACGTATTTCCATATTGCGTATTATCAGAGTAAAATTGCGATTAAAAATCAAATTATCGGAGTAAAAGGCGATGAAATGTCAAACAAATTTAAATACGTTTCTAATATTTTCATCAGATGATACGCTAAGAGAGTGAAATCTGCTTCGTAATTCTTATCAGAAAGATTTTACACTTTTTTTCTGGTCAGTTCTCGAGACATTGTGTCTCGAGAACAACACACCATCTTGTGTGTTGCGGTGATAAATGTAAAAATGAAATAGATTTAACCCGGCGGAAGTCGCACCAAGAAAAGTTACTAGAGTGCGCGCGTGGGGTATCACATACCCCAATATTTAAAATACGATAAAAATAGTTTTATTTAGTTTTAAAGCTTTTTTCTTGTTCTCGTCTATTATAAATACGTGAATAATAATTGGGTTTCAAAAAATTAATTTCCAAATTAATCCTAGAGTTAACATTAAGATAAATGAAAATAATAAACATCATGCCTCTAAGTTTCATTGCATCTCTAATACAGAATGCTTATTTTATTTCTTCACACTTTGAACGAAATACATTCATGTGTTCTTGGCACAGAATGTTTTCTCATTTTAAACATTGTATTCACGTTCTTCTGTCCTTCGCGCGAGGGCAAAAATTTATCACATCTTTCATACTTAGCTGTTTCGAATTTCATGTATTCGTTTTAATTCTTCGTCGAAACTTCACCTTTTGTTTTGCATGCAGTACGTCAATTTCTTGGAAAAGTATTAATCTCTGATCTTTGTTCAATACATTTTTTTCATTAATTGTAATGCTAAGTCCTTCAAAAACAGATTCCGGTTGGTGGATTAAGCAGTTGAATGTAATATAATTCAAGCATTTATTACAGCAACATTCAGTGTAGGAAACAAAATTGCCATTGGCCACCTCTTTTTATTCTGGCAATTGAATAATTGGCTGACATTTCATCCCCCATATCCACTGCTCCTTGAATCATATTATAAAAACATAAGATTCCTGACGTTTTATTTTCTCCAATAGTATCATCTATAGTATGATCGTTATATAAATGCTGAAAGCATAAGAACAGTTTTACCTTTTCTAGGAACATCAGGAATTAATGTTTTATCTTTTTCGAAACCAAAACAGTGTAGAAAATATTCCTAGTTTCATCTTCAGTTTCCAAATGCAATCTTCATCGCTTTCAAGCATTTCTAATAAATCTCACAGGCATTGCATCTCCAATTCATAGGGAGTCATTCTTTTTACCATAATGCAGTTAGAAAATTTTAAGAATTTAATGTCATGTACTTTAAAATCACTTGCGAGTAGAAATATTTACTGTTACACTCTAGGAATATTCAGTCAGAAAAACACTTACGCGGACAGGCGCGTGGGTTGTGTCATATCTCAATTCCAACAAAATACCGATAAATCTTTTTCTGAAATGCACAGGCAAAGAAAAAGCGGTTCTGAAAGTCAACCACAACTAGAAACTCAGCTACTGAAAGCAGCACAGAATTTCAGTTTCACTAGTTAGGAATATTCCACTTTTACGTAGGGTTGGGGTATGATACACCCAACGCGCTTTCCCGCGGGTTAAGTGTAGTGAATTAGAATCACTTGAGCACCAAAAATAGTCACTTAGCGTTCTTTGAATTAAAGGATCAACAACTGTAAATCAAATGAATTGCTTACTCAGTAAATCGCGTTGTGTAGCAATAACCTATAAATACTTACTAACGTGCAGATCAAAATGTGTGATGCAGAAGGAAATATGAAATCAAAGTACTTACCCCAAAGTATGACAACTGTATGTTACCAAATCAATTATATTTTATTTTTCATCTTTGATATTGAAATAAGCATAAATATAAATAAAATTATCAACCAGACAGACGAATAAATTTAAACATCAAGCACGAGTGATGCGCATCACCAGAATAACGTTGCACTGAGAATAAAGTTAATCTTTCTCCATCAGCTCGAAACAAAGTCTTGGCGTAAAAGGAATAATCAAATTTTGATGGCAGTTATTAAGCGTACTTGATTAATCATGGTATTTCTGCGTTTTCATCTTTAAATCAGGAAATTTCAGATCTCACAAACACGTGCGCGAGAAGAGTTCTCGAAAGGAGGAAGAAGCTGAACAAAAATTATTTTCTGCAACGATGTACAGGAAACAGGAGTAATTATTTTCTTGAACCTTCATGTAAAAATCTCACCAAAAACGATTTTCATGTATAGCAGACAGCATCGAAGGAAGCAGCCAAAAGAAGCACGAAAAATGGCACATCGCATCGGCCAAGGAGAGGACAGACCGAAGCCCGTCCTACACCCTCGAACGCCAGCAGCAGAAGAGCGAGAAACCGGTTGTTGCAATCTTTTTCGTGTTGTCCTTGAGCGGTTGCGGTTAGCACACCTGACGTTGAATAATGTGGAGGCTTGCCTGCACACTAGGAAAATTGTACAGAGTTTTATATCAAAGCAGTTCTTTAGACTGCATTCATACTCGATTTTTTACTGCATTCAGATACTTTGAGACAATGATTCAAACAACAATGATTCAGAGTTTTGATCTTGCTACCTTATTGCTGTAGAAGCAACAGTAATGATTTTGCTTGCTCGCTAAAAAAAAGTAACGTATTTAGCATCCAGGCTGGCCAGCCATGCTAAGTTCAGTGACTGAAGCACTGCTTACTATTTTAAAGGTTCACGAGTCGATGTTAGAAAACGGAGACGACATGGCTTCACGGCGATGGATGAACTTATTAAATCTTCAACAGCGGATCGCTATAGACTGGTGACAAAAAGATACTATTCAAAGTTCATCTTTGAAATTCTAACCCCTCACTAAATGTTTCAATGTATGGGGAAAGCTTATTCATTATGCTTCAGTCTACTGAGATTCGTACATGTGCGACCGATCAGCGGCGAAGACAACTGAACACTGGTAGTTCAATCTAGGCTTCAATTTTAGGGAATGGGAAGGCTGCTTGAGCATTTTCATCGTTTTCCTTTAATTTCTTTAGAAAGTTCTCAATGAAGCCGTCCTTTCTCATAGGCAGACAGTCCTAGTGAGGTTTATCATAATCCAAATAAATTCGTACATATTGCTGCCTGAAATATAGGATTCACTAATTTGCAAGAGTTTCACTCGTATTACAGTTGCAATTTCAAAATGTTAATCGAATTTGAGAAGAGCTCTATGGCAATTATCAATGAGCCAAATAGCCGCTAATGTTACACTCCCAGGTTAACTGTTAATAGCGGATAATTCTCGAGTAATAAATGCCTCTAAGCACACTGTTAACGATTCCTAAGTATACTTGACTATTTAATGAGGGTACTTGGAATATCTTCAGTTCGGATTTAACCCACCGAAGATAAAGCCTTTCAGTTCTCATCGACAGATGGGGCTATTGAAATTCTGCACAGCGAATCTATGTTCTTCATAGTTATCTCATTCTTATGCTAAACCTTCTGTAATTTAACGTCTTAGACTTTGGCCAACGGGAATTCTGTCCCAACCACAGAATATTCCAAAGAAGCATATCGTTAAACATCTTCTAAAATGTTTATTGGTAATTATAACTAGCCGCAGTAAAATTGAAAAAAATATAAACTAAAAATCCATTACTCGTAATAATAACAAAACTTAGAAACAAATGCAAGAAACCTGAACAGTGCGTCAATAAAAGAACTTCTGACATTTAAATACATTAGGATCTTAACTTGGCTTTCACTACATTTTATGTTTAAGAAGCGGAAATTAAATAACATTTAGCAAACCAAAGTTAGGTTATTCCGTCAGACTCCTTAGGCTGTATTAATTTAAGGCAAATAATTGCAAGGTAACTCATAAAGTGGCGTTGAATGATGTCTCTTCTACAGGACTATTTTAAGTTCTTAACGAGCTTCGTCCCGTTTGATAGGAAATGATTTTCCACGCTTTTAAGTGAGCTAAATTGGAATCAAAGATAGAAGACACAGAGTAACTTAAAAAGGTAATCTCTTAAAAGGAAAAAATGAATAGTAAAAAAAATCTAAAAGCATTCAGATTATATATTACACTCTATAAGGTATTTCTCCCACTTCCCTAGCGTGCCTTCGTGGCGTAGTGGTTCTGCACACTGGCCCGTATTCCAGAGGTACGTGGTTCGATTCCCGGCGAAGGCGGTTACATATTTTTCATCTTTTCTTCTTCCAATTAACCTAATGACTCTACAAGTGGCGCCCGAACTAAAAGGGTTGTGGATGATGATTCTCCGCACCCACGATTTGGCGACTAGGTCCCCTATAACCCTAGTCGCCCTTTAAAAAGGGGAGTATATAAGGTATTTCTTCCACTTCCCTAGTGTGCCTTCGTGGTGTAACCGTAGCACGCTGGGCCGGTATTCCAGAGGTCCGTGGTTCGATTCCCGGCGAAGGCGATTCCATATTTTTCATCTCTCCGGCTTCCAATAAACCTAATGACTCTATAACCCAAAATGACTTTTTTTAACATTTTGTGTGATACCTTTATTTATTAGATATCATGTTCTTGGCACTTCAGTTCAACAGCAATATCACAAAATATTTAATAGGGCATATCTTTAGAATTTCCTATACACAGTCTGGTGCGCTGGAGATAAATTTTGTTTCCATACAGCGCTGCCATTTCTCGCTTTGAAATCGTTGCGTTTTTTAAGCAAAAATTTTTTAATGTCTGGCAAAATAAGAAATAAATAATAAAACAAATTCCAAATTCCAAATTTAGGCTTCCAGATGCCCATATTCGGGTGGAGACGTACGTTATTAAAAATTTGACGGTGGTAGGTACCAATGAGAGAAACATAGATACATTTATGCTGATTCTTCATTATTTAATTTCTTTAAATATAATAGAGGGTTCTAATAGTTGAGAGGAGAGGGTCAATAGAGGGTGGCAACAATTTAAAAAATGATTGGCCGTTTGTCGTGAATCACCGCAAAATGCCAAAACGAACTCAATAGCCCATCTGGGCAAATTAGCCATTTGAGCTAAAAATATTGCAAAGTATCTAAACACATACGTATAATGTAAGTTTAACGTAACGGGATGAGCGTTTCCTAGTGTCATACCTAAAACGTTGAGGAGAACATCTAATTTCTATCTACTCGAATACTGTTCCTTATGAATTATATTGCAAAACTTTATTTCGTTTGAGAAATAACTCAAGCTTTGTTAAAGACAAGGTTTTTATTATCTAATCAGACGAATGAACCATATATTTAGACCCAAATTTTTAAATAATGTTGCATAAAGTTAAGATTTTCCTATAGAGTCTGGCCTTCCTAGGGAGCATACACAAGAACAAATGGCGAATTATCGGTATGTCTTGTAAGTACCACGCAGACAGGGAAAGGATGTAAAGGACCATTTTATTAATCTAAATAAACTTTAATAGATGGTACCAACTCGTGCTTACAGAAGCCAACACTTTTGACAAATCAAATATTTAATGGATAAACTAAAGTTAACGAACTTTATGTCTAGCCTAACGACTTCACAGTTTAACTAGGACAGAAGTTCACAGTTAATATTACTTTTCATGGCTTTTCCGCGAAATTTCTAGCATTTCTCATAAGTAATACTTCTTAGACTGTAAAGTAAAAAGGGTCACCAATTTTTTTTTCTGAGTTCTTTACTTTTTTTCCGACCATTGGAGATTTTAAAACATCAAATGATATAAGACAGATTGCATTTTTTGCTAGGGTCAAATTGTGTCCTGAAGGACTTACGCTAGATAAGGCTGAGTAAGGCTGACCAGCATAATTACAAGATACAGGTTTTGGACAAAAATATGGAAACACCTTTAAAAAAACATGTTTCTTTGCTTAATATGGTGTAGGAAACCCGTTGGCATCCAAAACAGCTTGCACTCTTCTCGGAATGGATAAATACAGTTCCTGTATGTTTGCCAAGGGAATATTATACCATTCTTCCTGCAAAACGGTGCCAAGTTCAGATAACGATGTTCGCGGTGGATAACGAGAACACACTTTCCGTTCCAATGTAGACCACAAAGGTTCGATAATATTCAGGTCTGGTGACTGTGGTGGCCAGGGGAGATGGGACAACTCATCCTCGTACTCACAAAACCAGTCCTGGACAATGTGAGCTGTGTGAACAGGGGCTTTGTCGTCTTGGAAGACACTATCACCATCGGGGAACAATGTTTGTACCATGGGATGAACTTGATCAGCCAAAATTTTCACATAAGTCTTGGCAGTCATGTGCCCTGACACACTTATCATGGGGCTAGCAGAGAACCACGATATGGCTGCTCAAACCATAACAGAACCCCCGCCATGTTTCATTCTTGGCAACAAGCAGTCTGTATTATAGGCTTGAGAGGGCGTTCTCCAGACGTAAACTCGGCCAGAAGTGGGAAACAATGTGAAAGAAGACTCGTCAGACCATATTACTCGCTCTACTGCTCTATAGTCCAGGCTTTATGACTTAAACACCACCTTTCCTGTTACGGGCATTAGCATCACTGACGAGTGGCTTCTCAATTGCAGCACGGCCAGCAGCACGGCAGCCCTGTCTATGAAGCTCCCTTCTAATTGTTTTGGTACTCACAGGGTTCTGTAACACAACATTCATTTCAGCAGTAACTTTTGAAGCTGTGGTCTTCTTATTTTTCGTCACAATTGCCCTTAATGATCGTCTGTCACGATCACTCAGGACACACTTTCGTCCGCGCTGTGATTTAGCAGATGATGTTTTCCCGCTTTTCAAATATGCGGAATAAAACTTCGATACAGTACCTCTTGAAACACTAAACACCTCGGCTACCTTGCTTACGGAAGCACCTACCATACGTGCTCCAACAATTTGCCCACGTTCGAAGTCTGTTAACTCTGACATAATGCAATGACAACCTCACATAAATCTTAAAATACAATTTTAAGAGTCCCGACAGAAAATAAAGCAGAAACAAACTCGCCCTGCCTTTATTTACTATGTTTTTCAAAGCAACTTTCTTTATTTTGTCGAGATTCAAACTAACTACATATCGGTTGGAATAACGGGCCGTTTAACAAAAATAATTCTCCTCTGGGATGTCTTAAAATAGTGTAAAGAAAGCAGTTTAATCGCACATTTAAACACTTATCTTTAGTCTTAGCTGTTGTTTGGATCTGAACAAATATTTAATGCCTTTTCTTAGTGGAATTTACGTTTCTAAGTTTTAATTTCGTGGATTCTAAGCTATCAATTTATTAATCTTTCAGGGGCTTTACTTTTGTAGTTCATATTTTATTTCTTTTTTGTTTGGGGGATTAAACGTGATGGTACGACGTTTTTAAAAATAGCTACAGGAAGTTTGATCGTGATCGGGATAACACGAAAAACACATCCTTGCGTATATATGTGATAGTTTAGGTGCGCAGTTAGAGAGATAGATGCAAAAAGCAGTAACTTCCAAATATGGCCATTTCGAAACACAACTTTACTCCATGGTAATTCACATCAGATCGATTTTGTAGACAAGGAATTTATCCAATCATAGTTAACCCCTTAACTGCCGCAGGCGTATATATACGCCTTGCTCAGCCGATGCGTTAACTGCCCCAGATGCGCAGCCAATGCGTTAACTTTGCGAATAATTTTAGGTGTAGCAGCGCAAAGCAAATGATAGCAGTTTGGAAGGACGTATATATACGCCTGGGGCAGTTAACGCATCGGCTGAGCAAGGCGTATATATACGCCCGCGGCAGTTAAGGGGTTAAATACGATAATTTTTATTTATACTGGTTTTAAAAGTACGAAGTAGGCATCTTTGACAAGGAAGCAAAGCAGCGCGAAGATGTTAACACAGTAGAAGCTAGGGAAAGGGATGACGTAGCTGTTATGCAAAGAGCATTTATACTAAGTATCAGTAACACAGTAGAAGCTAGGGAAAGGGATGACGTAGCTGTTATGCAAAGAGCATTTATACTAAGTATCAGTAACACAGTAGAAGCTAGGGAAAGGGATGACGTAGCTGTTATGCAAAGAGCATTTATACTAAGTATCAGTAACACAGTAGAAGCTAGGGAAAGGGATGACGTAGCTGTTATGCAAAGAGCATTTATACTCAGTATCATGCGTAAGTACAGCTAATCTGTGACTAGTTAATTGATTGGTGATTGGATCTCGAATTTGGGCGAACAGGTGAGTTTAGGAGGAAGGACACAAGATTTAGAATAGTTAATTTTGAGGTCTCCAATCGTTTCTTATCGTATTTTGTTATATCTTACATATCAGTCATCGTATTTTGTTACATATATATATATATATATACTGTCTTACGCATTTAATAACGTTATAAGGTATTCCTCCCGCTTTCCTAGCGTGCCTACATGGTGTAGTGGTTCTGCACGTTGGGCCGGTATTCCAGAGGTCCGTGGTTCAATTCCCGGCGAAGGCGATTGCTCATTTTTTATCTTGCTTGCTTTATAAAAATACCTCATGTCTCTACAGTGGCGCCCAAACTAAAAGGGTTGTGGATGGTGACTCTCTACACCCAGGATTTGGCGATTGGGTCCCCTAAAACTCCAGTTGCCCTTTAAAAAGGGGAGTATATAAGGTATTCCTCCCGCTTTCCTAGCGTGCCTTCGTGGCCGGTATTCCAGAGGTCCGTGGTTCGATTCCCGGTGAAGGTCATTGCTCATTTTGCATCTTGCCTGCTTCCAAAAAATACCTGATGTCTGTACAACGTATATTATCTGTCATTCTACCATTTGCTTTAAAGCCGAGGTTTCGTTTCTAGAATGAAATCTTTGGTAAAAGAGAAAATATTTTCTTAACAGGAATGAACGGCTGTGGAATGGAAGTTAGGTAATTGATAATAACAGTTGTAATAATACGATTGTTTACGTGTGGTATACAATTCTTGTTTAAAGGGCAGTTTTATTACACTTTAATGCAAAACTGTTTATAATAAAAGAGAAATTATTTCAAATATATGTAATTAATTATGATTGAAAAGTGTTTTCCGCAGTAGATGTAGCAGTTGAATTTCGACATTTCTTGCGATTAAACTTTCTCCATAAAAATCTTTCATGTACATCAATCAACTGGCGTTTGTATCTACATGATTCTTAATTTTAATTCCTATGTTCTGTAGCACGCTTACATGTGCAATGTGATTCTTCACTAGCTGATACCTTTGTAGTTCCAGTTTCGCAAGGTTACACCGGATTCCTAAGAACGAATAATTTTTACTGGCTATTTAACTTTTTGTGATGCAAACTATAATCGTAAGGTGAAAGTTATTGAAGATTATTTTTACAGTTTAATTTATTATTTTTGGAGATGAGACCTAATTATTTTTACTGACTACTTAAATTTTAGTCATGTAAAATACAAATCGTAAGGTATAAGTTATTGGAGGTTATTTTTATAGTTTAATTTATAACTTTCTGAAAATGAGGATTAATAATTTTGGAGATTAGTTTTACAGTTTCATTTACTATTTTATGAAGATTAGAATTTCAAAGTAATTATTTTTACTGACTATTTAACTTTCAATGAAACAAAATTCAATTTTAAGGTACAAGTTATTGGAGAATATTTTAACAGGTTAATTTATTATTATTTCTAATAATAAACTAATAATTTTTACTGACTACTAACTTTTAGTGATGCAAAACACAATCGCAAGGTATATGTTATAAGGGATTATTTTTACAGTTTAATTTTTATTTTTGGAGGTGAGAACTAATAATTTTTACTGATTACTAAACTTTTAGTGATGCAAAATGCAAATCCCAAGGCATCAATTATTGAAGACTACTTTTAAAGTTTAATTTATAACTTTTTGAAGATGAGAATTAATAATTTTTACTAGTTTTGAAGGTAAGAATTAATAATTTTTAATGGATACTTAACTTTCGATGATGCAAAATATATTTTTAATGGCTACTTAACTTTCGATGATGCAAAATACATTTTTAATGGTTACTTAACTTTCGTTGATGCAAAATACAATCTCAAGTTACAAGTTGCTGGAGATTAATTTTACAGTTTAATTTACTACTTTATGAAGATGAGAATTTCAAAGTAATAATTTTTATTGACTACTTAACTTTCTAATAATAAACTAATAATTTTTACTGATTACTAACTTTTAGTGATGCAAAACATAATCGTAAGGTATATGTTATTAAAGATTATTTTTGCAGTTAAATTTCCAATTTTTGGACATGAGAACTAATAATTTTTACTGATTACTAACCTTTTAGTGATGAAAAATGCAAATCCTAAGATATCAATTATTGAAGACTACTTTTACAGTTTAATTTATATTTTTGAAGATGAAAACTAATAATTATTGCAGACTACTTAACTTTTAGGGATGCAAAATACTAACCGTAAGGTCTAAGCTATTGAAGATTCTTTTTAAAGTTTAATTTATAAATTTTTGAAGAAGAGAATTAATAATTTTTACTGGCTACTTAACTTTCAAATATGAAAAATACAATTTGGTAAGGTACAAGTTATTGGAGGTTATTTTGCAGTTTAATTTACTACTTTTTGAAGATGAGAATTTGAGAGTAATAATTTTGACTGACTACTTAACTTTTAGTGATGCAAAGTACAATCGTAAGGTACAAGTTATTGGAGATTATTTCAATAGTTTAATTTATTACTTTTTGCAGCTGAGAACTAATACTTTTTATTGACTACTTAACTTTTATTGATGCAAAATACAAATCGTAAGGAATAAGCTATTTGAGATTATTTTAATACTTTAATTTATTATTTTTTGCAGCTGAGAACTAATAATTTTTACTGACTACTGAACGTTTAGGGATGCAAAATACAAATCGTAAGGAATAAACTATTTGAGATTTTTTTAAAGTTTAATTTATAACTTTTTGAAGGTAAGAAAAAATAAATTTTACTGGCTACTTAACTTTCATTGGAACTTCAGTTAATTGTAAGGAACAAGTTATCGGAGATAATTTCTACAGTTTAATTTGCTACTTTGTAGGGTTTATATTTATTTTAACTAACATTTATTTTAAATTTAAACTATCTTTCCTGTCAAGCCTTACTTTCCCCTGGAATTGCCAATGCCATAGTATGTAAATTTTAGTAGAACGCGCAAAGTATTCAAATTTTAAGCAGAAGTAATTTTGAGTTAAATAGAAAGGAAACGAGTTCGAAACTGTGCTTTCTTGCTTCACGTGCGTGAAGGTGGCTAGGTAGAAATTGAAGAACCGCGCGTTTCGGCCTGTGTGCTTGCCTCGGCAGATAGTCGAATCTTTCAACTTAATATTCAGAAGTTTGCTGAAATATCAGCTGTATCTTAGAACGCGGTTTGGTTAGTTACGTTTAGAGAGCCTCGTAGGTAGTAACTTGTTATTATTCATTTTTAGTTTCTTATTTTTATTTTACCGTCGGGTCGGCGTAGTTTGTGAGCGTCAAGTGGACGCATCTGTAACTTCTAAAGTAGAATAAAAAGGGAGTTAAGCCCTTCTTAAGAGTTTTGTGTACTTTCCAGTTCATAGCATTCACTACTATTGTTGCAGGTTGGGGCCGCGCAACACCACAACTTTTTGAAGATAAGGATTTGAAAGTAATAATTTTTCTGCCTACTTAACGTTTAGTGATGCAAAGAATAATCGTAAGATATAAACTATTGGAGATTGTTTTTACAATTTAATTTATTACTTTTTGAAAATGAGAACTAATGATTTTTACCGATTGCATAACATTTAGTGATGGAAAATGGGAATTCTAGGGTATAAGTTATTGAAGCTTATATTTATTTACAGTTTAATTTATTCTTTTTTTTTTTTTTTTTTTGAAGATAGCTCTTCCTTTGTATGCAAAATGTGTTCTTATATTATGTTTTATTTATTTTGAACAAGCATAAAGATAGTTCTTGAAACATATAGCGTATCTTGTGTCTTAGATTTTCTTTTAAAATTTGTTATGTATATGTAGCAAACTCTTATTTAATGACTATTCGAAAGGATTAAATTAAGTTTTGCACTTTTTAAAAGATTATAGATCAGTTTATTTTCCCTTAGAACTCTAAACTCTTTAATGATTAAACTCTAAACTCTTTAACTAAGAACAGTTATTATGTCGACGCTTTCAAATAAATTATATTCTGTAATGGGTTAAACAGAAATATGCATGCAATTTTCTTTCTAGACAAATCACTCTTTAACATAGAATTTGCTTCCTTTATATATTCATTTTTCATATTTTTTCTCTTTTAACTTCTACAATCCATCTACAGTTCACAAGTGTTATCAAACTCTAGCTGCCACAAAGGTTTCATTTCTTAGAAGCTTACGAAAGTCGAATTTTAAGTAAGTTGTAATTCCCTATTCCTTATACCAATTATGTGATCTGAATTTAATTGAAGCCAAATGGAAAAAATACTTTACAGATAAAAAATGTTATTATTCTTCCCGTTTTTTACAGACATGAAAAGCTGTAAAAGCGTGCTCTGAATTCTCCTGCAGAAAGAATCAGATAAATGCGAATTGAAATAAAATTTCAATCCTAATTGATAACACTTTTTGGGTTTTAACGAAAAACGCATAAGCGTTCAAAAAAAAAAAAAAAAAAAAAAGATCAAGGTAAGCGAGTGCAAATAAATGTGCACTCAAAGTTATTAAATATAAGTGGTACAAGGAAAGTGGCGCGCTCTTCTAATAAACGCATAAAATCTAGAAAACAGAACTTAACAAATATATAAGTAATAAAATAAAAAGAAATTAAAAATAAACCAAATAGTTTTGTTTCGAGATACGGAATATACAGCATTAGAATAATCTTTTATTATATACAATACGTCTGCAAATACGCATAAAAATTATCAGTTGCATGTAATTTAAATTAACTATATTTTAAATTTTATTATTTAGACATGTCATAGTTTGCAAAAGATATTTAGTTCAATACAAGTTTGAATTACAATTATGAGTTCTACGTAATTTAAATTAAATATATTTTAAATTATATCAGTTAGATATGTTATGATCTGTAAAAGACGGTTGTTAGATTTTACCCTTTGAAGGCCAAAATGCCCGAGATGACCTTTCATTCAAACGACCACAACCGCCTGAAACGGCCGTGATTGCGACGTAGATTTTTTCCATCCTCCCTAAGGTGTGTAGTAGCAAGTGCAGTTTCCAAAAATGCATTGTATCAGTTTATTGTAGACAGCTTGTCTTAAAAGACCAAAGAAAGCTTCTTTATTAGGAAGTAGAAAGGATGTCATTTGAAATCTTCACACCTCTTTGTACGTTAATGGGCGGAAAGGATGGGTAATGGACGGGACGAGCGTTTCGGTATTTTATGCATATGGGTTAGCTAAGGTTTAGGATTTCTAAGAGTTAAGTATGAATTACAGTAGCGCAAAAGAATGTTATTTCTGCTGTGTATTTTCCTGCATTTTGCACATAAACTTGTGAGAGATGCATCCGTGCATATAACGATAATAGAAAAAGTCAAAGAAGTCATTCGTATCTCATCGTAGAGCTGGAGGTTTCCAAATCTGATATCCATCTTCGGTAATTCACTTTCAAAGTACATCTCCCTGGACGGTAAACTCCTTACGCGCTAAAACTTTCTCCACGAAAACATCTCTCGTCTTAAGCAAACAGTCCTAGTATGCTTTGCCATAATCTAATAAATCCAAATTCTCTCCGGGTGGAGTAGATGCCTGGAGCTCAAATATCAGTCGAGACGAGGTCTTTACAAAGTTACTTCACCTATATGCTTTTGCATGTTTAATAGAGCCGCAAGATACTACTTCCTATGGGCTATTACCCACAGATTCTGACTTTGAAACATCCATAGCAGAAACTCCTCAAAAGTTTCGAAGACTTACGTGATGTTATCTAATATTATCTAGCATGTATTGATGGGGCATGTAACACTTAGCCGACGAGACAGTTAACCAACACCAGTTAGCCGACAGGACATTTAGCTGACACGGACACTTAGCCGACAGGACATTTGGACAGTTAGCTGACAGGACATTTAGCCGTCCTGGACAGTTAGCTGACAGGACATTTAGCCGACCTGGACAGTTAGCTGACAGGACATTTAGCTGTCAAACATTTAGTCAACAGGACATAAAGCAAACAGTTACCTTTTAATTCTTGTGTAATTTAGCATTAGTTTGATATATAGCTTGCTGTTTGGAGTATATTGGCCAAACTGAAAAAGCGTTGAAATTTCTCGTCAGGGAATATGAATTAATTTTCGAAAGGAAAAAGAATTTTTTTTAGCTAAGTACGACGGTCACTAAGTTATATTTTAATGTGGTATCTGCAAAAATTGTCCATAAAGCTTCTTAATTTATAACGTTGCGCGCCTCCAACTTGCACGCAACCAAGAGGTGACTGTGAAAGCTTGTATAAAAGATAGAAGCTTGTGAAGGGTTTAAGTCCCTTTTTATTCAACGTAATAAATTACAATTGTGTTCTCTTGACGCTTACAGACGGTGCCAACTTGGCAGTCAAATAAAAATAATAACCTGAAAAGAAAATAAAGACAAGATTCTAAATACGAGGCTCTCTAAAATAACTAACTCACCGCGTTTTACAATACCGCTGCTAATTCAGCAGACTTGAAGCTCACTGGAACAATTTCCACTACTTCCCGCCAAGCACATAGGCCGCAACGCGGGGTTCTTCAATTCTCGCTAACTACCTCCGCGCTCGCTAAGTAAGAATCTCACACCGAACTCTTTTCCTTCTATTTAAATCAGAATACTTCCGCTGATAATTTGAATCCTTGCGCGTTCTACTCAAATTTACATATTCTGGCATTGGCAGTTCCAGGGGAAAGTAAGGCTTGACAGGAAAGATAGTTTAAACTTAAAATAAATGTTAGTTAAAATAAATATAAACCCTACAAATTTAACTAACTGGGGTTTCTTTAAAACACTTTCTCATCATTAATAATTTTTCTTGTATGCTTAACGACATTAATTTTCCAACCTCGCTTTTCCTAATGCTTCCAAATTTCTCATTTTCATTCATTCATTTCTCTCATTCTCTTCTCATTTTTTAGCAACGCATTTATAAAGGTATAGCCGAAAAAAGCAATTTTCATTGGAAGAGACTGGCTATATATTAAATAAAACGGTCACTCTGTTCCTATTAGGGCAAGCAGTGGCCGAGTGATTAAGTCGCTGAGCACTGGTAGCTCGGTTCGAATTTCCAATCCCTCAGACGGACTGGCTGCATGGGTGTTTTTGTAGGTTTTCCTATGTGTAACGTGTATACGAGCTAGTTTTCTTTAGAATGTCCTCCACGAAGGTATCCCTTCCCTTAGTCAGAGAGCCCTCTGGCTTTGCGGTAATTATATAAACCAAACGAAACCAAACCTACTTCTGTTAGGCGGCTGCAGCCACAAGGCATGAATTCTTGCGCCAGAGCCCTATTCCAAATAGATAAATAAATGCTCAACGTGCAAATAGCATTCTGAGGGTGTAAATAACATTTTAGAAAAAAAAAGTAGTTCCGATATGGCGAGGAGTAGGGCAAATCACTATTTCCTGACAGGGAAAGAAAATTTCATTAGTGAGAGAAGCGAAACTATTTGAGAAGGGAATGGATGTAGCTTGATGCGTTGAGGAAAGTAGCAATGAAATGTGAAAGTATTAGAAATCTGAAAGCATTGGGAAAGGTGAGACTCATTGTCGGTTTAGTGTTCTGTCAACTAACCGCCCGTGCCGGCAAAATGTCCTTGTCGGCTAAGTGTCATTGTCGGCTAAATGTCCTGTCAGATAAGTGTCCATGTTGGTTAAAGGTCCTGTTGGCTAAGTGTCCGTGTCGGGCTAAATGTCTTGTCGGTTCACTGGTGTTGATTGTCTTGTCGGCTAAGTGTCCGCGACCGGTTTTGATGATGCTCTACCATGTACTTAGCTGAATCTAATAATATCCATAGCGGAAACTCTTCAAAGTTTTTGAAAAGTTATGTCATGTTATGCTATGTTACGGTAGCATGCACTGATGATGTTTTACTATCTGCATGCCTTGGCCAATGTTGCCATTGCACGAAATTTTGTAAAGCCACGTACCGATGATTTTCAATCTATACATCACTGCTATCTATTAATTTTTGACGTCAGAAACGTCGTTAACAGAGGATGTTTTTTAAATTGCTCAGAGGTTACAATTATGATACATTACTATGCATTTATTATCCATAAAACCTGATAAGATTTGTTATTGCCCTGAATTATCACCACTTTTACGTGACCAAGCATGCAAGTTCTCAAAGCGTATCAATTGTGCAAAATATACTACTTTTTGTAAGTTTTTGAAATTTAATAAGGCTGTAATTATTGAACAAATTGATCTAAAAGCAATAAATGGAATTCTAGATAATTTACGGAACCGTGCTACATTAATGATTATCAATTTTTTGGTCACCGGTTACGAGCCACAAACTGTATCAATGAACACCTATGATTTTCGCTTTAATTTTTATTTTGACAACTTTTCTAAATTTATTGCCCTTAGGTCACCAATGACCAGAGGAGGTGACTTTAAGCTTCGGATAAATTTAATGTAATAACTGTCTAATTCGTGTAAATTTATATTATGTTCAAATGATAGTTTTTATCAAAATTTAATTTATCAAAATTTAATTTACTGATTTAACAAATAAATCATATTTCAGGCCTACAAAACATTATCTAACAATAAAAAGCATAAAATGTGAAATTAAATCAAATTTTCCTGTCTTGACTATAGAATTTTAAATTGTACATGAAGTTGTCTGTAAAAATATCTGACGCTTTTAAGCTAATCTTAATTCCTGGCTCTAATAAAACTGTTCATAACAGACCAGAACGAAAGTGTAGTGTAGATTTACGAATATTTTAGGTTAACTATTTATTAAAAGTCTCATGAAGTATCAGATGGACTTGATCATAGATAAGACCTGATTAAAGAAGCAAGAACTCAAGACTTTGAGTTTCATTTAAAAAAATGGCTCAAATTTTAGAAAATATTCCCTCACAATCGGCTGAAACAAGAAGTTCCTAATTGTTGAATCAAATATTTTCGTATTTTTAATTACTTTCTATCTTAATGCATAATTTGACAGTTTTAATTTGCATCTAATCATTTCAAGCAGCTAATTAACTGTTAAAAAATTTCATACTTTTCAAAAATTAAAAAATTTACTAAGAACTTGAGAATTTTTTATCACACGTGACACAATATTACAACAACGATTCGGTACAGTTGCTAATTAATTTACATTTTTATCATATATTTCCTACAATATTGATTGACGTACTGATTATAAAAACATCTCCATTGAAAGTTGATGATCCTTTAATCCTATCTTTATGAATAATGAGCAGGAAATATAAAGCTGCAGCAGATCTAGAAATCAATGTAAAGAGAAAAAAATATTTAGCACAGAAATTTTTAATGTTCCATAGCTTACTAAATCCTGAAACAAATTTAAATATTTTAGAAAATTAAAGGATGGAAGAGAGTATTTATAAAAGAATATTAAATACCTTTAAAATCGATTGTCACTATTAATCCACCAATTAACAGTCACAGTTCTTTTTTGCAAAACAAAAATAGCTTTCACTAAAGTTATAACAAACTAGCGGGCTGCGGCCAAAGAAAAACTTATATATACTATACATACCAGAAAAGAAAATGTACAGAAGCATTTCGATATAAATGAAGTTCATTCTTTCCAAACAACATTCCATCATCCTATTCGTAAATAATTTTATTGTTGCCAAACCAGGAAACAAAAACTTTCGACACGTCAGGTTAACACGTAACAAGTCATGACTTAAACTTAATGCAATATAACAACTTTTTCTCAATATCAATAAAAGAATTAAGTTGGCAATTACATATCGTGCCAATTATTCTAACCTGAAATAAAAAATTTGCCAACAGCAGCTATTTATTTAAAATGCTGATAGTAACGAAAACTTTCAACTTACAATGACGTGACATGTAGTCGCGTGCTTTCTTTAACGTCAGAATATGACCTTATATAATAATAATATATTTAATGTTTGGCAATGCTATTTTTATTTCATATTTTGTAAAACTTTAAATTTTTTTATTAACAAACTATACGATTTGTAAGCGAACAGTGACAATACTTACTGATGTGTACTGATGATGCCACTGCTCGCTTTAGTGGAAACATTTTTCTAAATAAAGTAGAGTTTTATTTCCATTACACCAGACTGTTGCCACTCGGGAAAATGAATGCGAAAATTAGCGTTTTAAATTATTATTTCGGGTGAGGAAAATCGTACTAAGTTGAGAATGGTCGAAATGGCTTCCCACAAATTTTTGGCATCCTTTGGTGTACCTGTATCGAAACTCAACATCCCGCCATTCCGGAGGAGATAATACCACAAACAAACAAACAGATAGACATGCAGAGATTTTAATAGTATAGATGCAATTTACATTTACAAATTTTTATTATGCTTCTGAACAGTTTGTTTGCATTTACTAACGGAGATTAACAGCAACTGAATAGGTCATTAATGGCTTAAATAAAGTGTAACTTAACGCCAACAATAGGGACTTATATGCGAAAGTCCTGAACAATTTAACTAACAGTTACTTACAGAACTATAACAAAATGTAAATATTGCCTATTAATCATTTTGAATGAAATTAACATGACATGTGTAATATAAGACATGAAGAATAAGTCTAACTGCAGTGCCGTCAGTTAGATAATCGTAAATCTATTTCAGTTATAGTTAACTTTTTTCTTTTATATCTACGTACAAATCTCTTCTTGGTGCTGTGCTTCACTGCTGTGCATCGAAAATACGACACCTCGAAGAAAGAATCCAATAGGCTTGAAATTTGTACCTTGCGAAGACATCTGCAGGAATGGGAATAATTAACACTGCAATGTGGGTATATGTTACAGTGAAACACCGAAATCTGGAGAATGTCGACTTTCACCGGTGAATCCCCCCCGGGGGTCGACGTAGATAACTCTGCGAAGCTACTGGTTAGGATCTGTACCTAGGCAGCCACGGGGGTATAAAATCACAAGCCTGGCGGTTCCAGAGGGTTGGGTCATTTGTATGGCTGGACCCCGGGGGAAAGGCGTAAGACGTATACCAGATGGTTCTGTAGCTTGGTGTGGGATGGCACCACGGTGTGGGACGGCACCGAGTTTGCTAGGTAATGTCCTAATGGGACGCGCTGCCCGTGTAGTACTGGCGGGAGCATTAACGACCGGTCAAGTCCATCAGGTTTTCAGGTCACGCCTCCGTCGAAAAGCCAAGAACAGAGAGTGGTGACCCCTCGGGCCCGGCCCAGTAAGCGGAGGTTTTTTTGGAGTTATTCAGTCTGAGGATAAGATCCGGTGTGGGACCCGGTTCCTCAGACATCAAGGATTAGCTTAAAACTCCTAAGTGGCTTTTGTAAAATTGGACTGAGGCTAAGTTTTGGATTTGTGCCCCACGACTCCAGCCCATACAGTCGAATTCGTTTTGTGGCCTACCTGCCACGACCTTCCCCTGCCTGATATGGGGGTTCACAGTAGGTCGATTCCCTCAGTTGCGTCACTGTTCGCAGGAGAGGTGTATAAATGTTGATTGATTTCACCGGTGAATGTCAACATTCACATAGTCACTTGGTGTATGTCCGAAATTTTTCCAAATACTCTTATTTCTGATTTACACAGGTAAATGTCGACATTCATCATGTACTAATGGTGAATGTTGAACATATAAGAATATTATATTTTCTTCTCCGTAATTCAGTGGCAAAAAAACGCACTTGAGACTTAAAATAAGAACTTAATATAAGAATTTAAAACACACAGTACATTAAAAATCAGAAAGGAAAATAATAGAAGTTAAAAACTTAACTAAATTATTGGATTCAAATCTTATTGCAACAACTTAAACTATTATGACACTTTAAATTGCACAAGAGGACTTTGCTTTTTTCAACTGCATTTATTTGTGGAACACATCTTTTTGCAATGACAGCGTGTACATATATTCCCCTCTTTTCGACCTACACCAGAGCATACCTGTGATTGTCGACATACACCGGTGAGGGTCCGAATGTACAAGAATGTAATGCAATATTAGATCTTTCAACCGACGTATTTGGTGAATGTTGACATTTTTCGGTGAAAGTCGACATTCTCCAATTTTGGTCTTTCACGGAACACATATATATATGCTTTTCACTCAAAATTGTATTAGCGAAAATGCTTAATCATAATGAGTTCTTTGGTGCTCTGCATTGGTTCTGGATCCCTTCACTTCACGAAAATATTTTGCCTAACTTAATTTGCCAATTTGGCATCACCTTATTACTTGAGTAAAGGACGAAACACCTTCGTATTTATTTCTTAATTATTGTTCATTGAACGGGAGTTGGTTTGTTCCTCTTGAAAAGTCAACTAATTTCTGATCAACGGCAATGATTACTTGCTTTTAATTTAATTTCTTTTTCCAACTGAAATTTTGTTATTAATGATTTAATTCAAGTCCCCGTAAAACATTTTTAACAATTTACATTCAAGTTACTTTAAAATATTTTTCCTAATTAAACTTACTACCTATGGGTTCACTCTTTTTAGATACTTCTACTAAAATTAATGTTAGGAGATAATATTATCAATATTTCTTTAGTAAATAAATTATTATTATCTTACTTTACAGCTATTGCGCAAGTATTAGAATAACTTGATTTCGAACTAAGTAAATTTAAAAACATACAACATATATATATATATTGTATGTTTTTAAATTCACTTTTAAAATTCCATAGTCAAGAATACACTTAAAATTCTAACTGTATGTTCTTTTCATTTTTAATGGTGACGGTCTCTTATTTGAAAGTACGTGGAATTAAATCCACAGCCCCGTAGTCAAGTTGTTTTTCCGCCATTTCTACACGTACAGTTTTAGAATGTTCTGGAGATATTTAAAGCAAACTGGAATGGCTGACGTCATTTCTTGGAAGCTCCGCCTTTCCAGAGGCTATAAAAGGACTCGCAAAGGAATATCGGGGTCTTTTCTTTAATGTAACGATGCAGTAAACTTAAAGTTATTAGTAGTTCTTTTTTATTTACTCCGGAGACCTTAATTTTTGTAACTGCTATTTTCTCCTGAAATATAATAAATGGATCCTGTTTTTTAAACTTATCGTCTAATAATTTAAGCTGCGACTACATCTATGATTCTTCACCAATCTATTTATTCCGGACAAAAGCTGGTACCTCACATTATATATATATATACATATATCACCTATGTCAGAACGCCCCATAGACGCGAAATAGAAAAGGAAAACAATAGGTTACTTATAAGCACTGGAATTGTGTGTTCTATCTGAATTTCGCCATGGGAAATTTCAATAAGCGCTGTCGAAAAAATTCAGAAACTCGAGTACGTTTCTGAGTTTGACAGAGAGAGTCATTAGAATATTTTGAAGCAGGAGATGTGAAAAATGAGTACCTGGACCTCTCGAATACACGCCGAGTGTGCTACCGTTACACTAAGAAGGCATGCTGAAAGAAGGGAGCAAATACCCTATATACTCCCTTTTTTAAAGGGCAGCTGGTGATTAGGAGCGACTGGGGAGCCAATCGCCAGATCCTGATGCTGATGAATTTTCATTTACTATCTTTTAGTTCGGGCTCCACTTGCAGAGTCATTAGGATTTTTGATGCTGAAGATGATAAATATGCAATACCCTGTCTCGAACCCTGGGACTCGCGCGTCAAATATGCTTTCACTTACACCATGAAAGCACGCAGAAAGGAAGGAGAAAATACTTTATAACTATTCCTATAAATTTAGGTTTCGAACTATGTTTGTTTTATGCAAAAATTTGCTCAGTTTTTTGTTTGATGTTGGCGTATGTCGGTTGTCTCAGTGTATTGCCTTAGCGGTGGACAACAAATTGAAATTTTCAGGTTTTCATTTCAACTACACTATATTATAGAAAATTATTTTCTTAAAGTGCAATGCAAACATAACCCTTTTCTGAGCAAATGCTATCTTTCTCTAACACCTGTGTTCCATATTTCAGCTGGCTTTCTTCTTAACTGCTGATAGTTTTAACTGCGCTTGCTTATTCATTAACGTATATTTGCAGCCATTTTGAGTGTCAGTTGAAATGGCATTTCACTTTTAATTTAAGAACAACAGTTTTCCCTGACTTTCCGCCTTTCCTACTACTCCTTGCACCTTATATGAAAGGAAGGCTTGTCAACATCCCACAAAAGCATAATTTCCCAAGAAATACCGACAGAATCATGTTCTAGAAAATTAGCAGTTTCCTCATATGTAATGGAAGAAGGAAGATTTCCACATCGTCAGTAATTTACAAAAGTTAATACACAGAAGCTAAGAGTAAAAATTCTTTCTTCAGTGTTATTAATCAAAATGGGCCAAAAGGCTGCCGTCAGTAGCAGTATTTTCTCTTATTTGAGCACTCTAGGGAGGTCTAGTATGTATTGTAAACTGCGTAATTTGTCATTCTCCTGAAAATTGATTAGAAATACAAAGAGAAAACAGAACACGAGATACGATGAATGATTTTAAACTTCATTGCGTAAGATTAGCATAAGTTATTGGAGTTCAGTACAGGCATATTTTATAACTATCCTCGAAAGAATGATAAATATTTAGTGGTGGATATAAATTCCTCGAAATGTCATGACGAATGAAGTGAGGAATGGATTTACGGAAGAAAAGCGATTGAAAATGGGGATAAAAAGTGGTAGGTCTACAAGAATGACGATGATTTTTTTTTTTTATTAGGAATTGGCCAAAAATATTTTTTAATTCCAATAAATGTCCTTTCTTTAATACCGAAATCAAAATTTCTTTACTTTTTGGATTATATTATAAGGTATTTCTCCCGCCTTCTTGGCAAGCCTTCGTGGTGTAATGGATCAGCACGCTTGACGCGAATTCGAGAGGTCTGTGGTTTAAGTCCCGGTGAGGACATTGCTCATTTTTCATCTCTCCTGCTTTCAAGAAAATACCTAATGTCACTACAACATTTCCAATGCAGCAAAACTCTCAGAATATCAGCAATATACGCGTAGAAAAATTGTCCGATGCATTATTTAGAATCCTAAGCTTTTATTGTAGTAGGTATACCACAATAGGCTACATTAGAAATGTAACAAACGTAAAATTCCAATTACTAGAGTTGTAAGAAGGCACACCAGCGGCCGAGCGGTAATGTCCCTGAACACTGGTAGTTCGCTTCGAGGTTAGAATTCTACGAACGGACTGGCCGAATGGACATTTTAGTGGCTCTTTACATGTGTAATGTAATACGATCCAGTTTCCCGTATAAAGACCTTTGTGAAGACGTCCCTCTCTTCCGTGTGGTGACTTAGGGCGAAACACGTAAATAATAATATTTAAATTGTAAGAAAGATAACACATTTTTTGGTAATCTTGAGTTCGGAAATGTTTTACTAATGCCATGTATAAATATGGTTTGTTCATTTATTTTTGAAAGATTTTTGTTAAGTAAAAACGAGTATTTGTCTAAAGAATGGGATGTCTTTTGGAAGACTTTCTGAGTAAGTAAGGAAACCTCTCACGTACTTAAAGTTGCTTATTTTGGACAGTATGAAAGCGCTCATGGTGCCAGCCAGTTCGTTGAGATTTAATACCAGATGAAAGAACCAGTGTTCAGCCATCTTTCTTCCATTAGACCACAACGGACTGTGCTTTACGTATTACCAGAATTTTCACAGTATCAAATTTTTCCCCTCTAATGGCGCGCACTCGCCTATGACGGCATTGACCACTACTAAGCCCAGAAGTGGTGGCCATTTTATTGTGGAGGCACCTTACAGGCGGCCACTGTTACCTCCGATGAAGGGACAGATAATTTTTACAAACCCTACCTTCTCCGGGATTCGAACCCGGGTCCTTCGGTATCGTAGTCAGGCTCCCTTAACCACTATATCGTCTGGGCGGCCATAGTACCAGAATGAAGAAACGCAGAAGGGTACTACAAAAACCATTGTTTTAGACATACACGAAGGATTTTTTTTAACTTAAAATTAATGGATGATATAGGATTTCTATTTATTAAATGTTCTTTCTTGAATATAGATATAGGGGAGGAGAAAACCAAACACAGAGAGGTTTAAAATTAAACATAACAGTGGAGATTTGATCACTTGAATTTAAACAAATCGAAATTTTGGATAGGTGGAAATGGATATTTTCTGCATATGAAGTACTTTAGTAATTAGAATTAACTTTTTTGAGTACGTCTCATCTTTTAAACTCAAGGAATATAACAAATGTAGGTATTTCTGATAGTAACATATTTTTTTACCATTTTCTTTTACTGATGCGGTGGATGGTATTAAAGTTAATGAAGAGTAATTACTAGCCAGAAACCTAGTTTGTGAATATGTCTGACCCGTAAGACTTGGTTTATAGGTTAGCCATCCCCTTTCTTGGGGGGGGGAAGAGGCTCATCTCATATGATGCGCACTGGACAAGATTCTCGGGGATGAGACAGCTGAAAGACCAGTTACCGGGTTAGGCCATTCCCGACAAAAACTTTTGAGCAACTGTCCAGCTATTTGGCTACAGAAAGACATTTACTTTTCTTTCACTATAAAACGATATCTAGAAAACGATCTACTACTACTGAGGTTACCCCCAAATTTTATCGTTTACAGTGAAAATATTCGTGTCTGAATTACTTGAACAGCTTCGCAATTGACCTAATTTTTGATTCTGTGAGTATTTAAAAATGTATTTTCAAGAAAATTACAACTTATTTTATAAATACAATATGTATTTTTAGTTGGAGTAATTTGAAATGAAGCAGTTGGATGTTTTACTCTTCAGTATGTTAGAAATTACTTAGTACATTTTCACTGAAATATAATACCAAAAAAAAAAAAAAATCTGAAAGGTTTCAGATTTTAAATTACGTTCATAGGGGCGTTTTTTTAACACTTTGTGTATTACCTTCATTTATTAAACATCACGTTCTTCTCACTTAAACCATAAAATTCAGTTCAAAAGCAGTATTGCAAAATAATTTTAAAATGAGCATATCTTTAGAATTTCCGATACACAGTCTCACGCTCTGGAAATAAAAATGTTTCCTTCAGTTTGTTAATCAAAAATTCGTTAAAGTTTTTCAAAATATGATATCGATAATAAAACAAATTCCGAATTTCAAATTTGGTTTTCCAGCTGCCCATATTAGCAGTAGGATTAGGTGCGACATTCAAAATTCGATGGCTCTAGGTACCGTTGTTTTATCACAATGCGAGAAACATACATAGTACATTTATGCAGATTATTCATAATTTAATTTCTTCAAATATAATACAAGGTGATGATATTTTGTGGCAACAGTCTGAAAAATGAAACGGACATTCAGAGTGATTCGACGCAAAATTGCAAAACGCAAACATTTGTCCCTCAGGGACAAAGTCCCTTTGGTCTAATAATGCGTTTCAGACACTGTTTTTAATATCACTTTCAAATTGGGTATGTATACGGCTTAATTTAAGTCTCACCAGTTATAACTCTTAGACAAACATATGCCGTTGCATGTTAATTTAAGTAATCGCTCCTTTAAAGTGAATATATGCCAGTATGTGTTATTTTAAATTATTAACGGTATCAAATGGATATATTCCTGTAATTTCGAAGTCTTCGTCAAAACCAAGTAATTTCATGCCACTATTGCTTCCTCCAGATATGTTTTTGTTAATTTATTTAATAATAATACTCGATGTAAAATATATAATGATGAGTTTCTGCTTTGAACTAGTTGCAATATTTCTTACGTTTCAAACAGATGATTTTTATTACTAACGCAATCATTAATGGTATACTTTAAATATATTTTTAAATATATAAATATTTAATTCAGAAGTCAAACAACAAAAATCAGCGTTATACCTACAAAATTTTCACAGGACTAGTTTCGATGGTTTTACCGAACCATCATCTTCAGCTGCAAAACCGCAAATGAACAAGATAGGAAATAATGATTAGATAAGATAAGAAAGCCTGGACAAGAATAAGCAAGTGGCGCCATCTCTTGGCGAAACCAGAACTAAAACATAATTTCTCTAAAAGCCGAAGGCAAATTTGGATTGGAATTAGGATCGTTAACTAGAACAGAAAGATTTTTATGAATGTGAAATGCCTCTAGAAAATCCAGTTCTCCAATGGAAGATGTTTTTTGAATAATTTTGGCAGCAGAAAAATTGAAAGTGTGATTTTCGGACCAACAATGTTGAGCAACAGAAGACTTCTGTGTTTCCATTTTTCTAACATATGCCTCATGTTCTTTGACGCGAAATTTTAAGGCTCTCTTAGTTTGGCCAATGTAAATTAAACCACACTGGCAAAGAATCCTATAAATACCCCAGGAATTCATATCCGGAATGGGGTCCTTGAGTATAGAAGTTGGAATTTTATTGATGGGAGAATAAACAACCCGAAAGTTAAATTTCTGCAAAATATGTGCAACTTTATAGCTAATTGATGGAAAGAAGGGAATGACAACAGAATTTTTATAATCTCCTAAAATAAGAGTGTGGCTTTTAGTGTGTTGAGATGAGAATTTTTTAACTGCTTGATTAATAATGTTGGGTGAAAAGCCCCTGTCAATAGCTATTGCTTTTAAATAATTTAGTTCTTCATCAAGGGCTAGTTTGGAGGAGCAAACTTGAAGAGCACGGAAAACATAGGAATAAAATGAAGCTAACTTTTGTTTAGTCGGATGACATGATTTAAAGTGTGGTGGAAGGCAAACCGATGAAGGTTTACGGTAAACTGTAGTACTGAAGTTGGATGTGTTACGTGTGACCAGAATGTCGAGAAACGGAAGAGAATTGCAAGTCTCAAGTTCAAAAGTGAACTGAATAGCAGGATCAATAGAATTCATTGTTGAAAGAACTTTATTTAAATCATCTTTATTACCTTCAAACAGGGTAAAAGTATCGTCTACGTAGCGGAACCATGCCGGGAAGTTTAAAGTTTCAAACAATTTTGATTCATAATAATGCATGTAGATATCAGCCAGGATGGGACTGAGGGGGCTTCCCATGGCTAATCCCTCAGTTTGCTTGTAATATTTATTTTCGAAAACAAAATGTGTTTGTTTCAAACAGAGTTGAGTGAGAGAAATGAGCTCATCAATTTCGATGCAAGAGAAATGAAATTCGCGAAGTCTGGTTTCTAGACATCTTAATGCACCCTCCACTGGGACATTGGTGAATAATGATTTTACATCAAAAGAAACCATGAGTAAATTGCTAGGAGAATAGAGTAAATTACTAGGAGAACTTATAGAGTTCATGTTCAATTTTGGACAATTGTTGACGTGTATCCCTTATCACGGACCGAAGTAAGGCAAGCTTGCAATTTAACAGAATTCTTGAAACTCGACTCGAAGGTTTTTGATTAGATTTGATTTGAATAAAATTGGGGATCAATTTTTTACATTTACATTTAAGTAAAAAGTCAAGATGATTCAGGAATATTTGCCGTTTCAGGCGTAATTTAGTGAAACGATTAACGGATGAAGGCATGAAAAACAATGCAGAAAATCAAACTAAATTAACTGAGCAATAATAAAGTACACACAAAACAGCAGAAAAATGCCGTCACTGAAATGAATAGAAAACAAAACGTTTGTAAGCAAAATGCATGAATTCAGACAAGCAAAGCACAATATCCAAATGTACAAAACATAAACATAACTTCATTATTCATTCTAACCCGGATATTATCATTTCAAAGGCCGACAAAGGTGGCCAGATAGTCGTCATGGATAAGAACACTTACATCGATGGTATCACTAAACTCTTAAACGAAGGACCATATAATCCGATCCCTAAAGATCCTTCACCTTCGGACTTATCCAAAATAAAAACTGCAATCAAATCTTCGCAAATCATTTCAAGCAACTTAAAACATTCGCTTATCTCATCTGTTGCGAATTGTGCCAGATTATATGCTCTTCCCAAAATTCATAAAAGTGGTATTCCTTTCCGCCCTATTGTATCAAATTTAGGTACTGCCTCGTATCCTTTAGCTAAATATTTAGTTTCTAGATTTTCCACTCTATTAGACAATAACATTTACACCATAAAAAATTCAATGGAGTTTGTAAAAAAGGTTAAAAACATTTCTCCTAGCAATTTACTCATGGTTTCTTTTGATGTAAAATCATTATTCACCAATGTCCCAGTGGAGGGTGCATTAAGATGTCTAGAAACCAGACTTCGCGAATTTCATTTCTCTTGCATCGAAATTGATGAGCTCATTTCTCTCACTCAACTCTGTTTGAAACAAACACATTTTGTTTTCGAAAATAAATATTACAAGCAAACTGAGGGATTAGCCATGGGAAGCCCCCTCAGTCCCATCCTGGCTGATATCTACATGCATTATTATGAATCAAAATTGTTTGAAACTTTAAACTTCCCGGCATGGTTCCGCTACGTAGACGATACTTTTACCCTGTTTGAAGGTAATAAAGATGATTTAAATAAAGTTCTTTCAACAATGAATTCTATTGATCCTGCTATTCAGTTCACTTTTGAACTTGAGACTTGCAATTCTCTTCCGTTTCTCGACATTCTGGTCACACGTAACACATCCAACTTCAGTACTACAGTTTACCGTAAACCTTCATCGGTTTGCCTTCCACCACACTTTAAATCATGTCATCCGACTAAACAAAAGTTAGCTTCATTTTATTCCTATGTTTTCCGTGCTCTTCAAGTTTGCTCCTCCAAACTAGCCCTTGATGAAGAACTAAATTATTTAAAAGCAATAGCTATTGACAGGGGCTTTTCACCCAACATTATTAATCAAGCAGTTAAAAAATTCTCATCTCAACACACTAAAAGCCACACTCTTATTTTAGGAGATTATAAAAATTCTGTTGTCATTCCCTTCTTTCCATCAATTAGCTATAAAGTTGCACATATTTTGCAGAAATTTAACTTTCGGGTTGTTTATTCTCCCATCAATAAAATTCCAACTTCTATACTCAAGGACCCCATTCCGGATATGAATTCCTGGGGTATTTATAGGATTCCTTGCCAGTGTGGTTTAATTTACATTGGCCAAACTAAGAGAGCCTTAAAATTTCGCGTCAAAGAACATGAGGCATATGTTAGAAAAAAGGAAACACAGAAGTCTTCTGTTGCTCAACATTGTTGGTCCGAAAATCACACTTTCAATTTTTCTGCTGCCAAAATTATTCAAAAAACATCTTCCATTGGAGAACTGGATTTTCTAGAGGCATTTCACATTCATAAAAATCTTTCTGTTCTAGTTAACGATCCTAATTCCAATCCAAATTTGCCTTCGGCTTTTAGAGAAATTATGTTTTAGTTCTGGTTTCGCCAAGAGATGGCGCCACTTGCTTATTCTTGTCCAGGCTTTCTTATCTTATCTAATCATTATTTCCTATCTTGTTCATTTGCGGTTTTGCAGCTGAAGATGATGGTTCGGTAAAACCATCGAAACTAGTCCTGTGAAAATTTTGTAGGTATAACGCTGATTTTTGTTGTTTGACTTCTGAATTAGTATTTATTCAGCGTGTTATTGTGTCTTAATATAAATATTTGTTAAATATATTTTTACATGAGTTTTATGAAAAATATCTTTCTAATTCAGATTTTCCATAATTCAATTTTTTCTCCATATACCTTCTATTTGAACTAATAGATGTCCGAATACAGTATAAAGTCATATTTTAGCGCACTATCACAAAAATATACATGAACAAATATAATATTCATTATTATTAATATCATTTCACTTCTCAGGCTGGAAAGTGGTTAGCGACTCTGACTGCTATACCGAAGGGCCCGGGTTCAAATCCCAGAGAAGGCATGTTGTAAAGTGTCTGTCCCTTCATAGGAGGCAACAGTGAATCAGCTATTAAATGCCTACCCAATAAAGTACCAACGCTTTCGTTCTTAGTAGTGGCGAACGGCTTGTACCCGCCATTAAAAAAAATAATAAAAGAAAATTTAAAAACTGTCCAAAACGGAGTATTTTTTAATGTTTTGTGTGTTACCTTTATTTATTAAATATCATGTTATTCGCATTTAAATCACATATTCAATTCAACAGAAATATCTCAAAATATTTAAAAACAGCGTTTAGAATTTCCGATAGACAGTCTTACTCGCTGGATACAAAAATGTGTTTTTTTTCGTACAAATGTTGCCATTGCTCGTTTTGAAATCTCTGAGTCTGTTAATCAAAATTTCGTTAAAGCTTTTACAGGATATGAAACAGCTAATAAAAACAAATTCCAAAATTCCATGTTCGGTTGGATGACCACGTTATTCAAAATTTGATGTTTCTAAGTACCGTTATTTTTTCATATTGCATCCATGCAATGTGAAACATTCTTGCATTAACACAGCTTCTTCATTATTTAGTTTCTTTAAATATAATACATGGCGATATTATTTGGTGGCAACAGTTTGAAAAGTGAACCAATGCGGAAAGTAAAACTACAGAAAATGCCGTTTTACGACTATTAAGCTCTTTGGGTCTAACGTCCCTTTTGGCTAATAATAATAATAAAGATTATGCATTTCAAAATTCTAATTACGGATTCCAGAAACAACAGGCGTTAGACACATATAGTATATGTTATATAAATATAGGCATATAAGGCGTTATATGAATTATTCTACGAATATAGAACTTATATAAATTACCGTATTTTCTTTCATTAGTTTTTTCCCTTTCGAAATAATTTTGCTTCTTGAGAACCGAAAAGATAAAAGTACACGTTGTATACTATTTCTGAAGAGACGGTTTAAATGATAAACGTTGTTATCATAATCAGAAGTTTCTAAGTAATATGCTGAAGAGACTAGGAATAAAAGCATATGTGTCGAAGGGAAATATGTGAACAAATGCTATTAATTAAAAAGTACAATTTAACGTAATAAGAAATATTATTAAGATGAACTAAAAATATTAAATAATGTATATATACATTTTAAATTTAAGTTTGTTACATTATATGCATTTGTTTATAATTTGAATATTAAATAAAATGTCTTCAGTCTTAAACTGACACTTGCCTTAGAAACTGTAATTTATGAAGTAAGATAAAAGTTATCTGCCTCAATCTTCTTCTCACTGTAGGGTTTATATTTATATTAACTAACATTTATTTTAAGCTATCTTTCCTGTCAAGCCTTTATTTTCCCCTAGAATTGCCAATACCAGAGTATGTAAATCGTAGTAGAACGCGCAGAGTATTCAAATTTTAGCAGAAGTAAATTGAGTTTAAATAGAAGGGAAACGAGATTGTAAGTGTGCTTCTTGAATCGCGAGCGTGAAGGTTGCTAGGTAGAAATTTAAGAACCGCGCGTTTCGGACTGTGTGGATATTTCGGCAGTTCGTTGAATCTTTCAACTTCTTAATCAGTAAATTTGCTGAATCTCAGCTGTATCTTAGAACGCGGTTAAGTTAGTTACGATTTTAGAGTCTTGTAGATAGTGATTTCGTTATTTATTCATCCTGTCATTTATTTTAGTTGCACTTTTCTATTTTGTTTAACCACCGGGTCTTCGTAGTTTGTGAGCGTCAAGTGAACGCAACTGTGATTTCTAAAGTGAAATAAAAAGGGATTTAAACCCTTCTTACGAGTTTGTGTAATTTACAGTTCATAGCAGTCACTACTACTGCTGCTGACAAGTTGGGGCCACGCAACATTATATCACAATAGCTAAGGTTTGGCAGATTGTAAGAGGATGTGCAAATATTGTAGTAGCGTAATGTAGGATAAAAAAGTAGAGAGATAAAATGAAAAGATTCAACTGTAAATATTTCCAGATTCAATACCTGTTATTTCTTTATGAAAATATTAACTTTTAACTAAGTTAGATACCAGTATCGCAAATTGCTGTCAGCTTAAAAACATGCCACTTGATTTCATTGAAATTAATGGAAACTAACTAAAGCTAAACTTACTAAAGAGCAAAGTACATTAGAATTTTGTTGAAGTATATTATATTAGAGATTTTCTAACGCAATTTTCTAATTATTATACATTGCAGTAATTGGTAAGTTACAAAATGTTTTCGTCGGTATAAGAAATTTAAGTGTGATTATAATAGTTTAATACAATGTTTTCAAGTATTTAAATGTAACTTCTAAAAGTTAGATTTCAGCAATCATGCTGGGACAATTATAGCAGTACCAGTGTAAGTTCTCAAATTCTGTGTAGATAACTTTTGTGGATAGCCATTAGGTTGTTTTCGAAAGCCGGAAAGATGAAAAATTAAGCTGCGCCTTCGCCGGAAATCGAACCATGGACCTCTGGAATACGCGCTCAGCGTGCAGACCACTACACCACGAAGGCACGTTGAGAAGGCAGGAAAAATACCTTATGAGGTAATAAAGTAATTTTACATCACAGAAGTTAAATTCAATGAAATGAATGAAAATGTGATAATTATGATGTAAGCATTCAGAAGAAAACCCAATCATTTTAATAATTGCTGCCTTGTTTGGAATATCGCGACAATTTTATACTCGGGCTGATGTCCACAATATCGCACACTATAATTAGTTGTTACACTCTAAACTACTAAAAATGTTAAACGCAATGCAATGCGGAGGACATCTTATAAGGTATTTCTCCCACTTCCCTAGCGTGCCTTCGTGGTGTAACGATAGCATGCTGGGCCGGTATTCTAGAAGTCCGTGGTTTGATTCCCGACGAAGGCAGTTGCATATTTTTCATCTTTTCTGCTTCCAATTAACCTAATGACTCTACAAGTGGCGCCCGAACTAAAAGGGTTGTGGATGATGATTCTCCGCACCCAGGATTTGGCGACTAGGTCCCCTAAAACCCTAGTCGCCCTTTAAAAAGGGGAGTATATAAGGTATTTCTCCCACTTCCCTAGTGTGCCTTCGTGGTGTAACGGTAGCACGCTGGGCCGGTATTCCAGAGGTCCGTGGTTCGATTTCCGGCGAAGGCAGTTGCATATTTTTCATCTTTTCTGCTTCTAATTAACCTAATGACTAATCTAAAGAGAAATCTAACTCGCATATATCTTAATTCATGCGGAACTAACTAATATTCCGTACAAAGAAGTCATGTAGTGTACACATCAGATTTTTTTCAATGAAGTAAACAGTGAACTATTTAATGTATGTATTAATTATTGAATGATTTAGGTAAGATTTGTAAACCAAATTATGTATTCTGTATATACTAAAATACTGAGTGAAAATTTGGATGATCATAACTGCATTTTACGTTCTTTACATAGCTTTTTCTTTTTGATCCATTTTCTGTACAAGCGTGGCACTAAGGTAGCATTACTAAATTAACATTTTGAATTAAATATTTTGAATGAATTATTTTAAATGAATGTCTCTTTGCAATTATAGACTTAATTTGAAGAATTTTCATTTTATTCCGAGAAATTAAAGTCAAGGTTACCTCTTGGATTGAATACATCATTTTATTTGAAAGCAGCATCAGTTTAAGAATGAATTTTATACGATTTTAAACTTAAGATGCTTTTTATTTTGGGTTCCATTTTTATACCAATGAAACGGGAAGATTAATTTATAAGCATAAATTTATTCAATGCTTTTGATTATGCATTTATTCAACTTGCAATAAATACTTTCCAGTCTCTTTAATTGCGAAGCTTCCCGCTTTAAGCTTAATACACGCATTTAACTCTTCTGTTTTACATTCTTAGTATCACTGATATTAGCTTCAAGGACTTCTATCAGTAAGATAGAATTTATTTAAACAAGAGGGAAGAATACAATTACCTCTTTTGAGTATTAGAGCGTGGAAAGTTTTAGAACCGAAAGTTATCGATGGTGAATTATCCAAAGCAGATGTTGCAACCTATTAGAAGGAAAGAAGCCTCATGTATTCGCACTCGACAAGAAAATTCAATGGAGCTTCTATTTAAGCGAAAAAGACGAAGAAACTACTACAAAAGAATGTGCTCTATTTTTTTAGAGGAATAAAGTGACAAACGGGCTATCTTTGAAGAGGAAATCTAAACGGAGATATTAGGAAGAGTAAATCTATTTTTCATAATACCGAGCAAACAAATGAAACAAATATTTAAATTATTAATGACAGAAATTAAAAAATAAGCCTTCGAAATGAAACTATTTCTTGTAAATATATAAAGTTAATACTTCTTCCAGAGAAAATTAACTGTTCGAAGATGAATTTCATTATTATACTGAAACTTGTCATGATACAGGGGTTGGACAAAAATATGGAAAAACCTTTAAAAAACATGTTTCTTTGCTTAATATGGTGTAAGAAACCCGTTGGCATCCAAAACAGCTTGCAGTCTTCTCGGAATGGATAAATACAGTTCCTGTATGTTTGCCAAGGGAATATTATACCATTCTTCCTGCAAAACGGTGGCAAGTTCAGATAACGATGTTGGCGGTGGATAACAAGAACGCACTTTTCGTTCCAATGTAGACCACAAAGGTTCGATAATATTCAGGTCTGGTGACTGTGGTGGCCAGGGGAGATGGGACAACTCATCCTCGTGCTCAGAAAACCAGTCCTGGACAATGTGAGCTGTGTGAACAGGGGCTTTGTCTTCTTTGAAGACACCATCACCATCGGGGAACAAAGTTTGTACCATGGGATGAACTTGATCGGCCAAAATGTTCACATAAGTCTTGGCAGTCATGTGCCCTGACACAGTTATCATGGGGCTAGCAGAGAACCACGATATGGCTGCCCAAACCATAACAGAACCCCCGCCATGTTTCACTCTTGACAACAAGCAGTCTGTATTATAGGTTTGAGATGGCGTTCTCCAGACGTAAACTCGGCCAGAAGTGGAAACAATGTGAAAGAAGACTCGTCAGACCATATTACTCGCTTCCACTGCTCTATAGTCCAGGCTTTATGACTTAAACACCACCTTTTCCTGTTACGGGCATTGGCATCGCTGATGAGTGGCTTCTCAATTGCAGCACGGCCAGCAATTTCCTGTTTATGAAGCTCGCTTCTAATTGTTTTGGTACTCACAGGGTTCCGTAACACAACATTCATTTCAGCAGTAACTTTTGCAGCTGTGGTCTTCTTATTTTTAGTCACAATTGCCCTTAATGATCGTCTGTCATGATCACTCAGGACACACTTTCGTCCGCGCTGTGATTTAGCAGATGATGTTTTTCCGCTTTTCAAATATGCGGAATAAATCTTCGATACAGTACCTCTTGAAACACTAAACACCTCGGCTACCTTGCTTACGGAAGCACCTACCATACGTGCTCCAACAATTTGCCCACGTTCGAAGTCTGTTAACTCTGACATGATGCAATGACAACCTCACATAACAGTACTCCGACAACAACTGAACTGTTTAGCACATTTAAGAAGTTGTATAGGTGGCGTTAGAAGTCAAAAACACCAGCGCCATCTACATATTTCATTAAAATCAATCTTTCTTTTCAAACATGCATTTCACAAGGTGTTTCCATATTTTTGTCCATCCACTAGTAAGGTCATGAGAGATCTTGGGCTTTCCATTAGTCAGAAAATCGAAATATTCCCTAGATAAGTTACTTTCTAACATTTATGTTGTAAAGTCATTAGGTTTATTTTGAACCAAAATACGAGAAAAATGTGCAATGCCCTCTCAAGGTCTCGAACCTGAACCTCTCGAATACGTACCGAGTGTACTACCTTTATACCATGATGGCATGCTGGGAGGAGAGAGAAAATACCTTATATACTGCCCTGTTAAATGGCGACTGAGGCTTAGAGGACCCAATCGTCAAATCCAGTGACGAATTATTGTCCACCACCTTTTCAATTCGGGGACCATTTTTGAAGTCATTAGTTTTTTTTTTTTTTTTTTTTTTTTTTTTTTTTTTTTTTACAGGAGACGAGAAAAAGTACGGTGCCGAGACACGAACCTAGACATCTTGATGCTACCGTTACGTGGTGCAACGGTACCACTATGCTACCGTTACACCACGAAGACATGCTGGAAGAAGGGAGAAAATACTTTATGTGATCCAATTACTGCAGTTAGAACTATAGAAGCATTAAGTGTTTCTAAAGCTCTCCATTTTACGACACAACTGAAATTCGGGTTAATGCTCTAGAATCACAGTGTGTTGCTACCAGAAATGTTTAAAATGATAGCGTGAATGGACATTTTGTGGATTCAACCCACCAGACCAAATTTCAAAAGCATAACGAAAATCGTATAGGTAATGAATAAGATCTTTGTAATGCTTTTGAAATTTCTTTTCTTTTAAACTTTTCACTTCTTGTCTTTTAAAGTTTTAAAAAGTGATGGAATTGCATTATTACATTAAACTGCATCCCTCTAGCTGCTGAAATTAATAGATCAATCAGCTTATGAAAAGGTTACTCTTGTTTCGCGTCTTTCTTTTTCCTTTTCTCTATCATTTTTAATGCTTCTCACATTTCTGTTTGCTTTTCACTAGATTTGGTACTTGTTTTCTGCAACAGTCTTGGACAGAAAACGACGTAGGTGCAATTCGGGCTTAAAAAATTTCGATTTGTGGTCTAAAATTGTGAACATCAATGAAAATGAAACTGTCTTTGTTAAAGGATAAATCTGCAACTAAGTCCGTTGCAGTCTTTAAATATAATACAGGGCGATAATATTTGGTGGCAACAATGTGAAAAATGAAATGGACATTTATAGCGAAACAACGCAAAATGCCGTTTCGAAACTAATAGCCCTTCCTTTCTGGGCTAAAGAAAAAAAGGTCATAATGTTCTACATGACACATTCGTAAAGAAATTTATGCTAGATATGAAAACTATGAATAAGCTAGCATATTAATTTAAGTATTTAATACGAAAAATTATTTGGTTCGTTTCCAGTAGATGGGACAAGGTGGAATCTTCCTAACTACAAAATGTTATATACCTTGAGTTTTGATCAATCAAGTAGATGTACTGATAATGATTTCTTAAGGATTTTGCAAGCAGACGAAAAACAGATTTTTATGCGTTCTTTGAACAAGCAATAATTAATAAAAGATGAACATGGAAAAGATACATAGCAGTTATACATAGTGTGTTACCTTTATTTATTAAATATCATATTCTATGCACTTAAACTATAAAATTCAATGCAACAGAAATATCGCAAAATACATAGCAGAAGATTTTACTTGGACTGCATTGTATTACTTCATTACAAGAAATTGCATAAGAGCTATCTGTCTAAGAGGAAGGGTGCCTTTGTGAAACATTTTTTAAGGGAAACTGTTTCGAATGCACTTTACACAAGCGAAAAACCATGAAAACTTCACTACAGCCAGCCGGTTCGAAGGTATTTGAACTTGAGTCGAACTAACGGGGTTTAGCGATTTGATCGCTAGACCACTAAATGACAGGTTGTGTACGAGTTCCACTGAGTGTAAATTATTGTTAATGGAATTGTTGATAAAATTAATATCAATCGATTTGCAGTGTAAATTATTGTTATTAGATTCAGTGTGTAAAGTAATCATGCAGCATGAGTAAACTACCTTTATAATGAGGGAAAACAAGTACATTTTCTACTATGTATTACAGCCCAGATGTCGAAAAATAAGACAGTTGAATACCTATTATTCGAGCTGGAATTAAATTGAGTGAACACCGTGGCGAAAATAAGCATTTTCTCCATATATAAAACGACTAAAACCAGTTTTCTGTAAGACATTCTTCCATAAAAGTAACCATTTGCTTAAACAGATAACCCTCATACCGAATACATTAAAAAAAGTTTTAAAAATATAAAAATTCTGAAAGCTTTCAGATTTTACATTACGCCCAAAGGGGCGTTTTTTAAACGTTTTGCATGTTACCTTTATTTATTAAATGTCATATTCTATGCACTTTAAGCATAAAATTCAATTCAACAGAAATATCGCAATATAATTTTAAAATGAGCGTATTTTTAGAATTTCGGATGCACAGTCTCGCACGCTGGAGATAACATTATTTTTTTCGTACAGTGTTGCCATTGCTCGTTTTGAAATCATTGAGTTTGTTAATCAAGAATTCGTTAAAGTTCTACAAAATATGAAATCAGTAATAAAAATCATATTCCAGAGTAGAGCTACCAGATGCCCATATTTGGATGGAAGCGTTTGATCGCTCTAGGTACCGTTGTTTTATCACAATGCAAGAAACATACATACATTTATGCAGATTCTTCACTACTTAATTTCTTTAAATATAATACAGGGCTCTAATACACTCATGTCCATAAATTAAGGATAATGCAAAATCAGGCAAAGGAAGAGTTAGAAGCAAAACAAATTTGACTTATTTGTAAAGTTTATTTATTAAACAAAAGGTAAAGAGCAAAAAAAGATGCTATATGTTTGGTATTATTAAAAAAAATTAGTGATTTTTTCTCCCTGGAGCAAATTACGAAAAACCCCTATTTACAAAAAAACAATATTACATGGTTGGTATGATAGTTAATAAATTGTATGTCTCCCAGACGATGCAATAGAGTCCGTACAACGCCTAGGCATGCTGAGTATCAAATTATCGATTTGATCTTGGGAGATATTACACCACTCAAAACGCAATGCTCTCCGAAGTTCTGGTGGACATGTAGGAGGAGGTTGACGGGCTGCAACTCGTCGGCCAAGTATGTCCCACACGTGCTCTACTGGATTCAAGTCCGGTGAGAATGCTGGCCAGTCCATACGGGTGATATCCTCCGATTGAAGGCATTCGCTTACGATGTTTGCACGGTGAGGACAGACGTTGTCATCCATAAACACAAATTGTGCGCCCATGGCGTCCCGAAACAAACGTACATGTTGTTCCAGAATGACGTCCCGATAGATTTGGCTTGTCAATTTGAACATGCAGGTGAGTTTTGGAACTCAGAATAATTCCACCCCAAACGAGCATTCCTGCACCACCGTAACGGTGTCGTTCAATGACATTTTCTTGATGGTAACGGATACCTGGAGCTCTCCATATGAACGTCCGGCGAGAATCAGACTGCAAGCTAAACCTGGACTTGTCGGAAAACATCACACAAGCTCACTGTTGCGGTGTCCACAATGCATGCTCTCTACTCCAGGATAACCGCAGGCGACAGTGAGTTGCAGTAAGTGGAACGCATGACAGGTCTACGAGCATATAGACCGATCTGCCCTAAGCGTCTGTACACGGTCTGCCATGAAATTGTCGTACCAGTGGCTAAAGAGAGCTGACGAGACAGGTCTGAGGCTGTGCTCCACCTGTTTCGTTTTACAGTAACTGCCAAATACCGGTCTTCATTCGGCGTTGTAACTCTTGGGCGACCTGTGCTGTAACGTCTACTCACAGTGCAATTTCAAGTTCGTCTGATACTTCCAGTTGCGTACGCCCACATTCCAGACGGCCGATAATTCTAGCACGTAAAAAATCATCCATATGCGTCCTTTGTGTCATAACTATTCGGTTATTGCACTGAAATGCTTATAAAGCGTCTGGAAACAATTTTACTTCTTTGCCTGTATTCCTTATATATCACTCTCTTACACTCTCGTCATTGTGACGTACCATCGGTGTCATCTGGTTACTTCCTGAAATTTGCATATGTTTTTTGAACATGTGTTTAGTAATTTTACAGGTGATATATTTATTTTAGAGTTCGATTTCCGCGTGACTCCGAATTAGCCTTAATTTATGGACATGAGTGTATTTGGTGGTAATAATTTGAAAAGTGAACCTACATTTATAGTGAATCAAAGCAAAAATTCCGAGACGAAATTAATAGGCCTTCTGGGATAACGCCCTTTGGACTAATAAACTAAATTAATTATAAAATTATGAAAAATTGCCAAAGGGAAAATATATAAAGCAACTTGATTTAGATGATATACTCAGAAGGAACAATCCGGGAAAATATGAACAACTAAAATACTTTGTTACCACTGCATTTGTAAACCGTCTGGTTTCAAGAAAGAATATTCTGAATGTTCTACGCTCAGAATCTGAAATATGAGATGAAACGATCAACCATGAAAATAGACAGCAATCCAGATACACCTCAACAAAACTGTAAACTTTTGCATGTTCCATTGACTAATCCATTCTAACATTTACCACTTTAAACGCGGGTGTGCTTTGCCATTTTTTATTAGAACACAAGTTAATACATTTACACATTTTTGTTTAATCTTATTTCACAATTAAAGCTTATTTATTCCTATTTAGCTTAATTGATTATTTGATGTGTTAGCAACTGAGAATGCACTAGAGATGCTTGCTAGAAGTGTCAAATCAGCAAATCAGATGCCATGGATGATCAGAGCTGTTTCGAAAACCTGGCAAAACACTGGAATCAATATTACAGGAAATTGGTATTATTCCTATATTTAATTTGATGCCATAAACTGCTCACATGCATTAGTGGTGCATCTGCAAATCCTCCGGTTTCAGGAATTAATACCTTGATTTTCCTACCATCCACGTCAGTAATTCAGAGTCAAAGCCATCAACCATAAAACAGACACTAATCCAGACAAAGCATAACAGAAATTGCAACTGTAGCTTTGCATATTCTGTTGATAAATTAATTTTAAGATTAGCTATGTCGAAAGCGTTAGCGCTTTACCGTTCTTTGTAAATGCCATGATTAATATTTTTTTAAAAATTATACTGCTTAATTAACTGCCTTATTTTACTGTTAAATGAGTTTCAAAAGTGAAATAAAACTATTCAGTTTCAGGTTGTTTAATTTATATTTAATATTTATTAACTCAATATCCTAGCAATTTCTGACGTTATAGAGGTGCAAGGAAGTGTCTAATTAGCAGATTAGACTCCTAAATATGAATTATTATTGTGTTACCACGGCTGGTTCGGAAATTTTCGTAACGCTATGAAATCAAGTTTGCCTGAAAATTGGTAAATCTACAATTTTATTAATGTATATAGGAGACTATCTTTCATAAATATACTTCAAAAATACTGAAATGATAATTTATAAAACTCGTTTTCAGCCAGCCTATATATATATAGGCTGGCTGAAAACGAGCTGGCTGTATATATATATATATAGAAATAGATACTAAAAGACACAAAGTAAAATATGTTATAAACTACGCAAAAAGCGAGATAAAATCTGTTGCAAACTCAAGTTAAGTACCAGAAAAAAAATTTAATTGAATAAAACAGTTTGCTATTATGAATTCATTCTTATGTATTAAATAAATAATCAAATCTTGGAAGGAATACGAAAACGCATATACAAGGTGACTGCTAATTCATGGTACAAAAGTTGAGGGCTGTTACAGGACACTCTAGCTATCACATTTTGTAAATTAATTTTGTAAATTAATTGTAAATAATTTTAATTATTTTTAATTAATTGTGTAAATTAATACTTTTAAATTAATCACAGTTTGTAAATCAATTTCCACATGTAAACGAGGTTATGAAAATAAAACACTTTCATATATTCTTTTCTGTGTTTGTGTTTCGACGTTTCACTTTTGACCACACATTTCTAAACAAAATGTGACTATTACAGTGCCCTGTACCAGCCCTCAAAGTATGTATTAGGAATTAGCCGTTACCCTGTATAAGCAATAGCGCATGCGTAGATGAAATAAAAGTACATGCGCAAGTCGAATTGCAGAGCATGGCAACATAAAAATAAAAAGAAGTTAGGATTTTTGGTTAAATACTTTTGCAATAAATTTTTGTTTAAATACTTTTGCAAACATTCTTTGTTAAGTGCTTGCACCAGGCTTTAATTTCACTTCCATCTGCTGATTTCTGGAAACATGGTTTTTACTGTGTATACAATTTTTTACCTCCTTGTACGAAGTAAAAAGGAAGTATTGTAATCGCGAAAACTTTCAGGCAGCATATTTCAACGAAAATATCCATTTAGACCACTATCGAATGCAATTTAACGATGTTTTTGCGTGATATCTGTACGTAAGGACAGAATAAAAGACTCTTTTCCTCCAAAAAAATTATAAAACTGCTTTAAAATGAATTCTGAAGAGAATTTTTCGTGACGTCTGTACGAACGTATGCACGTACGTATCTCGCATAACTCAAAAACGAGTAGCCTCAGAACGTTGAAATTTTGTATATAGGATTGTTATAACATGTAGATATGCACGTCGTATTTTGGTTGCAATAGGCCGCACCAAACGTATATAAATATATTTATATATATATCCACTCTGTTACCCGGCTCAGTGATTTCCGTTTCTTTACTTTTATATGTTTGTCAATTGTACATTTTTTGCTTTTAAAAATGGTTGAATTATGTTGTTCTTATCCTCCGGTTAAGGTTTTTATGCCTTTAATAAATCTGCATGCAATATTTTTAGAATTATCAACAATTTTAAAGTTGTTTCAGTGCCGCTAAGCCTAATAATGTTTTTGATGTCGGCCATTGCTTGTTTACATTTGAAACAGCAGAATAGTGGATTTGTTGCCGATCTAGAGAAACTTAGCTTCGTAATAATACAGATAATTTCTTCATTTATTATTGCGAATTAAATCATGCTTAATCCTTTCTGGAATTTTTTCGAGGAAATAAGTGTTTAAGATTTACTTCGTAATTTTTAATACAGATATTTTGAGTTTTTATGTATTTTTGCCTTGTCACGAAGTGAGAACTGAATTAATTGCATGAGAAATACTCAATCGTCTGTGAAAAACTGTTTCTTTTTTGTTTTGTTTGCTTAATTTCTTTTATACATCATTCTAGCTTTATTATAGTATTTGAATAGAACATGTGGCTACGATTAGATGATTCTCTAAAAAATATAAATTTTGTGCATTCTGTGTTATAATATGAACGAAATATAATTCTGTTAAGTGAATTAAGCGCCAGCGTGTCGGTATGGGAAACAAATAGAATGAATTTTAAAGAATGCATTTATTCTATTGTGGTTTATGCGCTGTCGGCGAAGTAGATTTAATTCAATTCAACAAGTTTAAATGAAATGCAAGAAAAATTGCGTATAATTTAATATTCCGTACAAGGAAGTCATGTGGTGTACACATCAGATTTTTATTATAATATTTCAGTAATAAAAATTCAAAAAAATGCTTAATTAATTTCACTGAGTTAATCAATTTCTTCTCTCTCCTTCTTTATGCATATTACATCTTTCAAGATGCAACATTTTTATTTATACGTGAATAGAACTTAAAAGTTAGCTAAAAAGAAGATGAAACCATTCACATTTCAAATGGTTATACGAAATGGTTATACGAAGTTACAGCTTGAAGCTAGTAGCTACGCAGTAGATGAAATAGTGCAGTTCCGATAGATGTGCTGAGTTCAACGTGTAAGTTATTCTCAGACACTCCTGAAACATCATTACAAACACAGCTTAATTTCTTCTGATATATCTTTAATTGGTAGAGTATAATAGGTTCAAACTGCATCACATTATTTATAAAACATTCATTAACATTTTGAATAATAGAGAAGAAGGACAGTGAAGCAATAGACGTGGCTTATTTATGCAGCATCAAGCGAAATAATGAAGCGTATTAAGCAGATGGGAGTTACTTATAATCTTCGCTCATTTGTTTGAGTTCTGGATTGCGATTCGGCAAAAGTTTACAGCAATGCATAGAAACTGCAGCGAAATGTCGTATATATGCGCTTATTAATTATTGCACTTGTATTATAAGGTATTTCTGCCGCCTTTTTAATATGTCTTCGTAGCGTAGTGGTCAGCACACTGGGTGCGTATTCAAGAGGTCTGTGGTTCGAGTCCCGGCGAAGGCGTTCCTCAGTTTTCCCTTCTCCTGCTTCCAAAAATATACCTAATATCTCTACAGTATTAAGATTAAAATTGGAACTTTAAAGGACTATTGCCAGTTTGTTCCAATTAAGTTTAATTTGGTAATGAATTTATGTCCTATTTTATATCTTACGTATATATAACGTATGTACAGTGGTAACACCTAATAATAAAATCAAGAAACGTCCGATTTTATACCTCATCCGCTCAGTAAATTTTTAAGTGTCACAGTTTTTAATTTATTTGAATTTAGAATATATCTTTCAAATGCAGGTTTAGGAAAACTATTAATCATTAAGTGAAGAATAAAGATAAAATGATAAAAAAAGGAAATTTTAATGAGAGGTTCTTGCAGAAAAGTTGAGAAAATGACGTTGTTCACCTTTTAATAAAACTTAAATTATTCCATTTTTTTCAGGGTGACATTACGCATATTTTTTTTTCTAATTAATTTACACCCGATCGAATCTATTTTAATTTATTATAGAGATTTTGTAAAGGCATTAACTATTAACTATTAACTTAACTTTTAGTAGTAAATATTAATATTTAATTTGACTTTAAATCTTTAAATGGTGCACTATTAAGTTTATCCACTCGATTATGTGCACGTTAATTATAAATTTTGCTTTTATAGTGTCGGAAAGCATTTTGATAAAGAAAAGCTTTTCTTTAATAGTTGGGCTTTCATCAATAGAAAATTTTGAGAAACTCTTAAAATCAAGTGAAATTAGTAGCAGCCATGAAGCACAGTTAAAATTTATTATAATGAATGAACCTTAAATTAACGTACTTTTACCTTACCATGTTATAATTGACAATAATCATATTATAATTGCATAATAATCTTATTGTAATATATTATTAACCCTGTAGAGACATTAGGTATTATTTTTTTTTTTTTTTTGAAACAGGGGTAATGAAAAATGAACAATGCCTTCGCCGGGAATCAAACCCCGGACATATGGAATACGCGCCCAACCTGCATACCATCACACCACGAAGGAACACTAGGAATGCGGGAGAAATACCTTATGTACTCTCCCTTTTAAAGGGCGAATGGTGTTTTTAGGGGACCTAATCGCCAAATTCTCGGTGTGAGGAATCATCATCCACCATCCTTTTAGTTCGGGCGCCACTGTAGAGATATTAGGTATTTTTTTTGGAAGCAGGAGACATAAAAAATGAGCAACGCCTTCGTCGGGAATCGAACCACGGACCTCTGGAATACGCGCTCATCGTGCAGACCACTACACCACGGAGGCATGCAAGAAAGGCTGGGAGAAATACCTTATAACCCGAACGTCACTATTATACAATGACCACAAGTCAAATATTTCAATTTCGAATGCTTCTGAAGTTGCTTTTCCAGGCTATACAAAACAGATTTTTCATATTTCAGGTAGTTTTTATATATGTAATCACACATAAGTTTAAAATATAAATATTTAAACTTTATCCATTCCTATTATGCTAGGCCCACCAGCGGCCGAGCGGTAAAGTCGCTAAGCACTGGTAGTTCGGTCTGAGGTTCGAATCCCGCGAACGGGCTGGCTGCATGGGTGTTTTCGTGGTTTTCCCCATGTGTAAAGTGTATACGAGCTAGTTTCCCTTAAAAAGTCCTCCACGAAGACATCCCTCCTCTTAGGCAGATAGCCCTAGTGTGCTTTGCCATAATTAAATACACACACACCTATTATGTTATTTTAATGACTCAAATTCTTCTTCTTATAGGTATTAAACTGATAGATATTTCAAAACTTTTAACCAATGAAATTTTAACAGCAAATATGGTTTTAATACTGTTACTGAAATTTGCAAACCGCTACATATAAATGAGAAAAATATTCGTTATAGAACCTCATTTATACGAATTAACTGCAGCGGTTATATTTCGGATAATCCAGATGATCTCTAAGTAAGAGTTTAAAGTAGAAATTAATTTTTAACGTATTTGGTCAAGGAAAAGTCAAGCTATTTAAACACATGTTTGTAATATTTAAAGTAATTTAGAATTTTGTGTTGCTTTGTTTCTCGTACACACGAACCTCGTTTCGTTAAAAATTCTTTTTTAAGGCTTTCCTCCACTTAGAAAAATAATTTTTGAGCCTCTTTTCTTGATCAATTTATTAACAAGTTTGAATTTGCCTTTTAAGTGACTTATGAGAATCTAGTCCGTGGAACTGATTGACAAGCAATGTGCGAAAGTCAAATAAAAGATAGTCGAGATTTTACGCGTAGAAGACACATTTGTTTCATTACAGATTATATATAATACTAGCGGGCTACAGCCAAAGCAATATTTATAAGTTCTATGTACTGAAAACTGAAAATAAAATGAATTATTAATTTAATGTACTGTATACAAAGTTGATAGCTGCAACAAAAAGCAAAATTTATGAGTTCTGTGTACACCTGAAGAGAAAGTGCATAGAAACATAAGCTCATTCTTTCCAAGCAACAGCCAAGTCTTAAGGTTTTTTTTTTAGTCCAAAGGGATTTCAGTCCCGAAGGACTATTGCTTTCGTTTTGGCATTTTGCGTCGGACTCATAAACGTCGGTTCACTTTTCAAACTGTTGCCACAAAATGTTAGAGTCCTGCATTATATTTGAAGAAATTAAATAATGAAAAATCTGCATAAATGATTGTCTATTTCTCGCAATGTGATAAAACAATGGTACATAGAGCCATCGAATTTTGAATGACGAAATCCTACTGCGAATATGGGCATTTGAAATCCCAAATTTGGAATTTGTTTTATTATAGATTTTATATTTTGTAAAACTTTAACGAATTTTTGATTTACAAACTCAATGCTTTAAAAGCGAGAAATGGCAACGTTATATAGAAAAAAAATACTTTTTATCTCCAGCTCGCGAGACTGTGTATATCGGAAATTCTAAAGATATGCTTAATTTAACATTATTTTGCGATATTGCTCTTTAAGTGAATTTTATGGTTTAAGTGCAAAGAACATGATATTTAATAAATAAAGGTAACACTCAAAACGTTAAAAAACGCCTCTTTAGACGTAATTTAAAATCTGAAAAATTTCAGATTTTTTTTTTTTTTTTTTTTTTTTTTTTTTTTGACAGTTGGACACTTTAGGTTAATCTGTACACGTATGACATTATGATTTAAATTTAATGATTAATGTAATGTAACAACTCAATGTTCATAAGAGAATTAACAATAACATATCGCGTAACTTAATTTGAAGCAAAATAGTGCCAAAAGAAGGTATTTATTTAAAATGCTGATATTATCGAAACATTTTCGACATACAATGACTTCACAGTCGCGTGCTTTCTTCAAAGTCAGAATATAACCTCATATAATAATAAATAACCTTATATAATAATAATAGGTTTGATGTTTGACAGTGCTATTTTTAGTCCAAAGGGGAAATTTTCCCAGATATGTTATTAATTTCGTTCCGGCATTTTACGTTGGTTTAAATTGTTGCCACCAAATATTAGAGCACTGTATTATATTTAAAGAAATTAAATAATGAAGAATCTGTATAAATGTATGAACGGTTCTCGCATTGTGATAAAACAACGGTTCCTAGAGACATCAAATTTTGAATAACGTACGTCTCACACGAATATCGGCATCTGGAAGCCCAAATTTGGAATTTGGTTTATTATCTGTTTCATATTTTGTAAAGCATTTATGAGTTTTTGATTTAGAAACTCAACGATTTAAAGCTGTACAAAAAAAAAATTATGTCCAACACGCAAGCCTGTGTATCGGAAATTCTACAGATATGCTCTTTTAAATATTTTGTGATATTGCTGTTGAATTTAAATTTGTTTTAAGCGCGAAGAACATGATATTTAATAAATAAAGGTAAAACGGAAAACGTTTAAAAAACACCCCTTGGAGTGGAATATAAAATCTGAAAGCCTTTCAGAATTTTGTTTTTAAATTTTTTTTTCCATTTCATATTTTTATGAAACTTATAAATTTTTTATCAACAGACTCTACGATTATAAATCTAGCAGTGACAACACTTTTCGAAATAAAACAGACTTTTATCTCCGGCGTACAAGTCTGTTGCCACTCAAAAAAATGAGACAGAAAATTAGCGTCTTCAGAGTTTTTAATTAATATATCGTCCGATTAAAGTAGTACAAAAATTAGAATGGTCGAAATAGCTTTCCACAAATTGTTGGCTTCGCGGGGTACCTCTCTCGAAGGTCCGGAGGAGATAATACCTTTAACAACAAACAAACAGACAGACGTACACATATTTTTATAGTATAAATTTAACTCCAAATTATGAAACAATGTATTTAATTTAATTTAACAGATTTGGAGATTATAAATTTTGGGAATGCAATAACCGAATGTAGGGTTTACCAACAGCAGGTACTTTTGTAATATTTTTTACGAAATTAATGCAAAACGTAAATTAAATTAATCAAATAAGAAACTAAGAAATTTAAATATAAAGATGCATTAGTATCAATTATACCAAAGCGAATAAAACGATTTTCTGGTTAATAAGGTTCATCCGACATGCTAAAAATACTTCGGCAGATCACAATTTTATTTTATCATAAAAGGATGACTATAATAAATCATATGATGAAAACATTATTTTGATAATGTCTGACATCTTGCAAGTCATTAAACATGATTGGTGTTCCTACAATAATTAATTACTATTACACGGTCGCTACATTGAATAAGTTGTTTAATTCACTCTTATCTCTCATGAACAAAATGGTCACAGAATAAAGCTCAGTAAACAGACGGCGACAGGTGCTCCTGTCGGCTCTTTTGAAACGAACAAATTTGATACTCACATTAATGACCTGCTCTTTAATGCAGGTTTTATATATACGGTAATGCATTTACATAGTTTTCTCCCGAACTTTGATCGAGTCGATAGTATAAAATGTATTTTAATAGGTAGCTTTCCACTGAAGAGGCATTTTTTTGTAAGAAGAATGATAAAATTTTCGAAAGAAATCGCTTTAAGGTAATATAGATAAATTACTTCTAATTAATTTTTATTAAAATTAAGAATTAGACGAAATCCATTGGAAAACTCTATCATCACAGGGATATATGTAGGCATTTTCGAAAAGTACTTAAAAACTTTCAAACTTATAAAGTATAGATATTTTCACAAAGAAGAATTTGAGGAATCATGTTAGTATCATAATCATGCTAATTTTATTAAAGACAGTGATAATGCTATGCTAGTGTTTCGTTCAGCCAAGACAAAATAACTCAGAATGAATTAATAATTTCTTCAGTAGAAAAAAATTTTCAAGTTTGAAAAATGATTCTACTGCAATCCTATTCCGTCGAACTCTGATTGGCGATTTCCTGTGATTCAGGATTCTCAGAATTATTTAACTCTGAAATCAACGGAAACACAGAAAATAAACTCATTCCCAAATTTATCTTTGCATACCCCAAAATTATGCTATTCTATGAAACAGATGCATTCTTGAAGGGAATATCGAAAAGACAAGGCTAAATAGTGTCGAAGAGACATTGGGTATGATGCGGGAGACGTGAAAAATGAGCAATACTCTCGCCGGGACTCGAACCTCGGACATCTAGAATACGCGCCGAGCGTGCTGACCATTACACCACGAAGGCATGCTAAGAAGGCGAGAGAAATACCTTATATACTACCCCTTTAAAGGGCGACTGGGAATTAGGGTACCCAATTGCCAAATCCTGGTGATGGAGAATCATCATCCACAGCCTGTCTTAGTTCGTGCGCCACTGTAGAGACATGAGCACATTTCGAAGCAGGAGACATGGAAAATGAGCCATGTCCTCGCGGGGTGTTGAACCTCGGACCTCTCGAATACTCGCCGAGTGTGCTGACTATTACACCACGAAGTCCTGTTAGACGGCGGAAGAAATACGTCATATACTTTCACTTTTAATCGGATATTAGGAGACACAATCGCTAAATCCTGGTGGTGGAGAATCGTTGTCCACCACCGTTTTCGTTCGGGAGCCACTTTACAGTCATTAGGATTATTTTGAAGCAGGAGAATTGAAAAATGATCAATGCCCTCGCCGGAACTCGAACCTCGGACCTCTCGAATACGCGCCGATCGTGCTGAGTATTACACCACAAAGACATGCTAGGAAGACGGGAGAAATACTTTGTAGTGTAATCCAATCAAAGGGGGTCAAACGTTTCTGATACGCAAATCAAAGCGTTGCTTTTTCTGACGGTGAATCGTGAACTGACTGTATATCTGCAATATTTGGGTTTCTGTGTGTAAGGACCCAAAACGGTTTGCTATGGCTGCGAAGTATCATTTGAAAGAATCTATGCAATGGCGGTTCATCGGTCATTCAGAAAGAAAATCACGGAAGCAATCAGATGTGTGAACATTTCAAGAGAGACAATTTCCATAAGCTAAAGAAACCATTTCAGAACAATGGAACTGTTGTTGAGTGACCAGAACAAAGTCGTAAATGAATAACAATTGATATTTTTTAAAAGTTTTGTTTTATTTTATCAGGTTCAACGTTTCTTCTAACCTTCTTCGGAAACATACAATGACCTGACTAGAACAGAGAGCTTACTAAAGCTATGTTCACTAATTGTAGTAAGTAGACAGGATACAGACGAAGGGTATACAAAACCCTTTATTTTTTCTTTATGTACAATGACTTCCGTACTTCGGAATACAATGACCCTCCACTCGGGGTCTAACTTAAAAGATATCAAAATAAAACTAAACTCTAATTTAACTTTAGAATAAGATTGGCCTTATGATAACAGGAAGCGTATGTAGCACAGAGACTGTGAACACTACAATACGTTTAATTTATCAAGAGGATTAAAACCTCTGGCCTGGAAGGCAAAGTAGCAACTGCGTAACTTCTAAGGTAAGCGACCTGCTTCGAACTCACGGCTTCCTCTCTTCTGCTTGGCAAAAAGGCCACACTTAAATACTTGGCGTTCGCCAGACAACTTTGCATAAACTCCTTCACGCTTATAATTCTGGCCGGAAGTAGAAAATAAGAAGTGATAGTAAAGATTTAAAATAAAATAAACGTTAGTAAAACTTAAGATCCTTACAATTTAAAAAAATGTATCAAAATGATACAGTGCAGAACAGTGTAGATTTAAAAAGCTATTAAACAAATTCAGATGAATATATATGACACGGTACTGAATTCTACAATCACCGAATAAATATATAAACGATTTTATATAAGTTTTATGTGAAAATAGTAATTTTAATTAAATCGAAGCAAAATATATGTATGTAATTTTAATTAAAAATTTTCATCATTTTATTTCTACTATAGTTACAGTTTTAACATCATAAAAATGAATTCATTGTTCAATTTTGTGGAAAAATACCTTTTTATTTTGTTTCGCTGTAATAAACAGAACAGAAAGACCTGCGTATTACCGAAAAAGAGAAGCATCACCTTCATTACTTTCTACTACATTGTCACTCCATTCCCCCCATATATATGCTAAAAAGAGAAAAGTCTTTATTTATATTATCGTAAATAACTAGCTTAATTTTTCTTCAGTTTACTCAAAATATCTCTGCTGGATTCAGACTCCAAGAAAAAAGAAAAACAAATTCTAACATTCGCCGTTCTACTTGATACAGGGTGAATCTAAATAACTAGGCAAAGCTTTAGGGGTTGATAGAATTCAGCTGCACGAACAATATTCGTCATAGAATGTGTGTGGTTGGAACGCAAACGGCGGGCCGCTTGGTGGCATAGTAAATAAATAGTATGAAAAGGGTTGATCCTTGCACTCAACGGCATTTTCTACTTTGAATTGCTGGTTATACAAACCGCGAAATTTCCAGGGCGATGGATTGGTCGAGTTGATCTCATATCTTGGCCACCAAGATCATCGGATCTCTCCTATCTGGACTACTTCCTGTGGGGTCGTATGGAAACCCTAATCTACCGAGTAACCCATTGAAACCAATATGGATCTAGTCGCCAGAATCGCCGTTGCTGCCTGAGATATTCGAGAAATGCTGTTTTCGCAAGTAAGCGTCATTCCCTAACCCGCAGGTGTAAAGCCTGCATTACCACTGGCGAAATGTCTTGGAGAAGCATGTTCTTCTTTCTAGAAGCATGTTCTGTTGATAAAATGTTTTCTTGTGTTAGTTCTTTAAATGTGGCAGTGGAAAACTACCTTTTAACTTATCCCTGCTTGCGACCGTGCATTCCATAAAGAATATTGCTCCTATAGCTGCCTTCAATTCCCTCCCCCCCGCTAAAGTTTTGCTCATTTCAGATTCACTCTGTATAGCAAGGAAATCTTGGTGCGATCCTTATCTTCCTGTAAGCACACGTATTTTGCAATCAGTTGCAAAATACCAATTATAATACCAAAAATAATTTTATTCAATAAATTTAATCAAATTCTAAGGAAAACCTAAATTTCTTTCAGAATATATGAAAGATAACGCCCCGTTGTCATTTCATAAAACGGAAAATTTCATATTTCTTTAAAATTAAAACTAAAACATCAATGGATTAATTCATGCATCTAAATTTTAGTTAATCCTCCATTCCGTTAAGATTTATCCATGTGAAATTTTGTTTTCTGATAAAAACTCACTTATTAAGCGAACTGAAATCTTTTTTTATTCATAGCTTTGAAATAAAGAGTTAGTTGTAAAAAAAAAAAGATAAAAAACTTTTTCGCTTTAGTTAAAATTAATATTCGAAAGAGTAATAACTGACCATGAAAAATTAACTGCATGATTTGTTCAAATAACACATTTCTATCTGATCGCATTAACATTTTGTGGTTTCAATTTAATCCCTATTGTAATTAAAGGATTAACTTATTCTTGATTAGTAATTAACTGAACCAGAGAATCAAAAATACAAAGCTATATCTGCATCTAGATGAGCTTCCAGATATGCCTCATATAGTTATTTGAATACGACTTTTAATTATCTGGTGAAAAAACCAGAATTAAAAAAAAATTCATAACGACTTGCGATTTTATTGTATTTTATTCTATTCTTCTTGCAAAATGAATTTATCTGAAGTCAAGATTTAACATCCTATAAGGTTAGGTTAGGTTATTAGGTTATTTAATTACGGTAAAGCCTCTAAGGCTATCTGCCTAAGGATAGGGATGCCTGCGTGGATGACTTTCTAAGGGAAACTGGCTCGTATACACGTTATACATGAACAAAACCACGAAAACACCCATGCAGCCAGCCCGTTCGTGGGATTCGAACCTCGGACCGAACTACCAGTGTTCAGCGACTTTACCGCTCGGCCGTTGGTTGGGCCATCCTATAAGGAAAATGCTTAATGAAACTCAATGAAAAATTCTCAAGTCAAAAAACAATGCTGAATAATTAGTTAATACTCATATTAAAATGCGAATAAAAATATTAACAATAAAAAATTTGAGAGATTTCAGATTTTATATTTCCTTTATTCCACTACACACATGCACGTTTCGAAAGCATTTGGGCTAATGTCTCTTTGGGCTAAAATATTAAAGGACAACCTATCTTGGAATTTGAGATAGACAGTCTCGCTCGTCAGACATAAAAATTTTTTTCCCGTACATCGAGTGGAGGATTACGTTATTCATAATTTGATGGCTGTAGGTACCGTCGTTTATTTCAAAATGCGAGAAACATACAGACATTCATGTAGATTCTTCATTATTTAATGAGCCCACCAGCGGCCGAGCGGTAAAGTCGCTGAACACTGGTAGTTCGGTCCGAGGTTCGAATCCCGTGAACGGGCTGGCTGCATGGGTGTTTTCGTGGTTTTCTCCATGTGTAACGTGTATACGAGCCAGTTTCCCTTATAAAGTCCTCCACGAAGGCATCCCTCCCCTTAGGCAGATAGCCCTAGTGTGCTTTGCCATAATTAGATACACCAACATCAACACCAACTTCATTATTTAATTTCCTTAAAAGTAACATAGGTTGATAATATTTGGTGGCAACAATTTAAAAAGTAATACGCTGTTTACAGTGAACCGACGCAAAACGCAGTTTGGAGACTAACAGCCCTACTAGACTAACGCTGCTTTGAGTTAATAACAAAAAAATCTTCGTTTGATGTTAATAAAACCTAACGTTGTTTGGGTGTGTGAATGAGCAGTTTTATCCTTCAGGAACAATATTTTTGTTCCTAAACATGTGTGCGTAAGCACCCACGATTTTCATGCCAGAATGTAAATGAGACAGCGAGCGTTTATTCAAATTAAGGGAGAAAAAAAAATGCTATTTAAGCAAGAGTTTTGGAAGTTAGTTTCAGAACGTGTCTGCCTATTCCAGGCCACTTTATGCTGTGATTATTAGCGACTTGATTTAGTGCTTCTAGCCATTTAGCTTTATCTCGCCGGTCTTCAAAAAACCAGAGCCTTGTCTGTGCGCTATATTATCCTGTGAGACATTAGGCTAATCTGACACATTTTGAATTTGTTCAACATTACGTTTTTTGTGTTAAGCCAGAAGCGTTTGGCCTGTGTAAACTAAGTAGGGTAAATGTTAAGCTCGAATAAAAGGGTCTTTTACACCCTTCTTCTGACTTTTGTTTTGTTTCACAGGGCTAGAAGATAATTCTTCAATAGTTCTTCTAAAATCTATAGCGTATGCTCCCGAAGAGATATAGACTTTATAAAATCATTAAATAAATTCACAGACTTGTATATGAATAACTTCAAAGAAACCTAATTTATCGAATTAAGAAGATATTTTCCTCAATTTTAGCTGGAAAAACGAAAAGATTATTCGACTAACCAACAACGATCAGCAGTAGAAGATTTTTCGATTCGAAACAATTCTTCCGTTCATTATTATAGTAGAATACTTAAAGAAATTTATGTGTGTATATTATATTCCTTACTTCATGTGTGTATATTATATTCCTTACTTCATATGTGTATATTATATTCCTTACTTTATATGTGTATATCATATTCCTTACCTTATATGTGTATATTACATTTAGATGTAGATCTATGTAATTTCCTATATAAATCATAAAGCTGTTTTTACTTCCTTGTACGAAATAAAAAGGAAGTATTGTAATCGCGAAAAGTTTCAGGCAGCATATTTCATCGAAAATATCCATTTTGATCGCTATCGAATGCAATTTAACGATGTTTTTGCGTGATATCTGTACGTAAGGACAGAATAAAATACTCTTTTCCTCCAAAAAATTATAAAACCGCTTTAAAATCAATTCTGAAGAGAATTTTTCGTGGCGTCTGTACGAACGTATGTACGTACGTACGTACGTATCTCGCATAACTCGAAACGAGTAGTCTCAGAACGTTGAAATTTTGTATATAGGACTGCTATAACATGTAGATGTGCACTTCGTATTTTGGTTGCAATCGGCCGCACCAAACGTATATAAATACTGTATTTATATATACATTCATTCTATTACCCGGCACAGTGATCTCAGTTTCTTTACTCTTATATGTTTTTAAATTGTAAATTTTTTACTTTAAAAACGATTGAATTATGTTGTTTTTATCTTTCGGTTAAGGGTTTTATGCCTTTCGTAATTCTGGAAGCAATATTTGTACAATTAGCAGCAATTAAAAACTGTTTAAGTTTTAAATAACTTGGCGGACATATTTTTTTACCTTTGAAACAGCAGAATTGTAGATTTGTTGCCAATCTAGAGAGACTAAGCTTCGCAACAACAAAAATAAAACCTTCATTTATTATTGCGAGTTAAATCATGCTTAATCTTTCTGGAATTTTTTCGAGGAAATAAGTGTTTAAGATTTACTTCGTAATTTTTAATACAGATATTTTGAGTTTTTATGTATTTTTGCCTTGTCGTTAAGTGAGAACTGAATTAATTGAATGAGAAATACTGAACCGTCTGTGAAAAAATGTTTCTTTTCTGTTTTGTTTGCTTAATTTCTTTCATACATCGTTCTAGCTTTATTATAGTATTTGAATAGAACATGTGGCAACGATAATTCTTCAAATGATATAAATTTTGTGAATTCAGAGTATCGTTATAGTAAACAAATATAGTGAATTTTAAAGAGTGCATTTATTATATTGTGTTTTATGCGCTGTCGACGAAGTAGATTTAATTCAATCCAATCAATTTAAATGAAATTCAAGAAAAAAATGCGTATAATTTAATATTCCGTACAAGGAAGTCATGCGGTGTATACATCAGCTTTTTTTGTAATACATATGCTTTGAATATTACCTTCTACAAAGCAACAAATTCTCATCTTCGAGGTTATTCATATAAAATTAACCGATAAACTTCCAGGTGATGTGATTACCAAGCAGAGGAAATCTCACAAACCCTGCAATCTAGTCATCATTTGGATTTTCAACCAACGAAGCTGCACAACAAATAGCTTATTAGTCGAGTTTTGTGGACTTCATCGAACATTCGAGAGGCGTTTAAGTGTTAGTGTTATATTCATTGGTTAAGAGGGAATAGATCTGGACATATACAAATTAGATCTATGATGCATATTTTGAAGTTAACTAGAAATTAATAAGCGCTTCCATTCGAACTAGGGTGAGAGGATTAATAGCTAACTCACCGTCTAAAGTTCATGTGCATCGGAACGTGATAATGGTCTGAAAATAATTATAACCCAAGCTTTAATTATGCAACTTGCTTCGTAATATCAGTTAAGAGAATTCTGACAGTATTTTAACGGTTACCTCGCAGGGTTTCTCAGCGAATGTTTCCATGAGATTATATTATGAAGAAAACGACTTCATAAAGGTGTTAGTCAGGTTACCTAAACATTGACATAGCAATCAAAATTAATAAAATATTGCTTTAAATATTAAAACAACTTCCATTTAGAATTTACACCTAAGATATTATAAGAAAAAATAGAATAGTAGACACTTCATATTATTAAAATGTGCTAATAAATCTACAGCAAACATTTCATGAAAATTCAAGAAAAAACTTAAGAAAAAAAAATCTGAAAGCTTTCAGATTTTATATTACGCCCAAAGGGACGTTTATTTAACGTTTTGTGTGTTACCCTTATTCAAAAAATATCATGTTCTTTGCACTTAAACCATACAATTCTAAAGAAATATATGAGTTATAAAGACTGCGATGAAGATTTTAAGGGGTATCAGCAACGCCTATACCGATAATGTTAAATTGGCCATTTTCGATGTACCTTTTCTCAAAAGCTGATGTAGATACAAGCTTGAAATTTTTTGTGTAATTAAAGCATACCTATCTGATTATATTGAAATGAGGTTTTGAAACATTTTGAATTTTAGAGTAATTTACAGAATGTTTTGTTAGGAATAGTAAAATTTAGCACTTTTCTCGCACAAAAAGATTTAAAAAAATTTTTTTCCCAAGTTTATCCCAAAAAGCTCATTTCAGTAAATAATCGGAAACCTAATAAATAAGGCATGAAAATTTTAGATACCTGTGAGCAGTAGTTTCTGAGGAAAGGTACATCGAGTATAAAAAAAAAATTCCGTTTGGAGAAAAACACGTTTTCAAGTAAAAATCCTCATTGATCAAAGCAGTCGATGACAAATTAAAACTATATTTTTTACAGTTATAATTTTCATAGAGATTAAAAAAAACGATATTTTTAGAAAGATAAGAGAGTAGAAAATTTGAAAATGCAAAAATCCGAAATCACAATTATTTGAAGATTTTGGGGTTCCAACACCCCTTAAATTTATGAACTCTCAAATTAAATTTACAGTGTCGTTTCTCACATACATGATATCAACCTATTTTAATTAACAGAGTAACAAGTTAACAAAGCATTCAGGCATTTTCCATTAGCTATTACTCACCGTTATCAGAGAGCAGTAGCGCAAGAATGCAACGCGAATATGGCATAAAATACTGTTATGAGCATCGAACCTGACCTTCGCATCTCTACTTTACGAAAATGTAATATAATTCAAATGAATTAGCCAGAATGAATTCTCTATCTTAAGCGCGCATAACAGTGTAGATACTACCGACAGGTTGTACATATTAATATTTATTTTTACGATAAATACATTTGTAATCCTTAATGGATAGTACCTGTTTGTAAATAATTTGAAACATTTTCTAATTAATAAATTCGGGAATGGATTCAAATGATACAGTCTTTTCAAATACTAGTTTCAACGTGAGAAATGTAAAAACAATATGCAGTTTTTCGGTCCTGTGGGCGACAGCAATTTTGTTAATGTCCTATTAAATTATACACATTTTTTGCTGCATTTCATTTAAGCTTATTTCTTCAAATTTCGTTACAGACATTATAATTTTCATTCAATTAATTCAGTTCCTACTTCGCGGCAAGGCAAAAAGGCATAAAACAACAAAATATCTTCATTAAATTATATAAATTACAGAAAATCCTAAAAACGCCAAATACACTTAAAAAAATGTGTACAAGTAAAGCTGGAGTTTCTACGCAAAAGTAAGCAATTCGGTCAGCGGGAAGAGGAAGACAGATTTTTCGATGCACAAAATTGAAAGTTTACTTTTCGTTCTATTTCGGCCCCCCCCCCCGAAAAAAATTTAAGATTGTGCACAAACTGACTGAATGCACTATTCTACTAAGAGTTTCAAATGCAAACAAATGACCTCGTTAGGCTTAGCGTTACTTAAGCTTATTGATAATTCTACAACTAATTGTAAGCAGATTAACAAAAGGCATAAAAACCTTAACCGGAACACAAGAAAAACATAATTTAATCACATTTAAATAAAAAAAAAGCAATTTGCCAACATACAAGAGTAACAAAATTGAGCGCACCTCGGGTAACAGAATGGGTATACATATATACCCATTCTATATATATATTGTGCGGCCGATTGCAAATAAAAGTTGAGGTGTAGAATGATTATTGAAGTTTATACAAAATTTCAACGTTCTGAGGCTACTCGTTTTTGAGTTATGCCAGATACAAACGCACGTACAGATGTCACGAAAACAAAATCTCTTCTTTATCCATTTTAAATCTATTTTACATACCGTTTTGGGAAAAAAGTCCTTTATTCTGTACGCACGTACAGATGTCAAAGCAAAAACATCATTTAAATGGATTCCAGAACGGTTAAAATGTATATTTTTTTAAAAGATCATACCCGAAAAATTTCGCGATTACTATACTTTCTTTACCTCATAAATTCTTCCAATTACAATTTGAACAAAAATTTTAACTTACCACATAGTATTTATTGTAATTTGATAGCCTAGCACTGCAATTGAAGTGAGACTATCCAATATTCAAAGTTGATTATTTTATAGTGAGAAGCATTTCCTCTTGCATAAATATAAGATAACAATCGAACAGAAATTACAAATATCCCGAAATGTAAAAACAGATGTTACAAAAAATGAAGATAACTAGGCATTCATGAAACATAAACAGAAAGATTACGGTTGCAATTAAATTATCTACGAGCTTATGAATTTCTACAGAAGGTAAATTTTTTACTTCATCATGTGCATGCGAGACCAAAGTAATAATTAATTTTGGAGTGTTACAAAGCGCTATATCCAACGTTATGACTTCATATTTTTCTTATGTAAAACATTTTCCGATTAGTGTCAGTATGGTATTATGTTGGTATATCATTCAGTTCCTTATCCGATTGGTACCAATATGGCTGCAATCACCAAATTATTAATTAATTAAATGAGAAGCGTCACAATGTTCATAAAACTTGAAATGCCAATTGATGGAAGATTGTCAGTTGGTCTGATAACACAGATCTAGCGGCTGAGTGGGGCTATAATGAACTTCATATTTTCTAGTCCAATCTTCAAGTGTTCTGCACCAGTAACCGGTACGAAATGCCAAGCAGATTTAAAATGGTACTCTGTGTATAAGAGAACTGCCCATGTTTTTCAATCAACACCTAAATTTCCGACTCTACACATTGATTTCCATTTCTCAGCGTCACCTTCAGTTATCAGACAGATTATATATAAGTGAATTGTAAGCGGACAGTAAATAATCAGAAGCTTCTCACAGTATACTTCATAAAATAGTAGTTGTACTTCAGAGCATTTGCCAGGTTTTCCTCGAAAAACATCAAACTCTAGCTGAAAACTCGCAAATGGAATATAAAGGGCTGCAATCAGATACACACTATAAAAGAAATGTTTAAGTGGATTTTACGCTTTGTACTTCAGAAAAATTTCCATATAGACAAGAATAATTTCTACTCATTACATTCTTTCCAGGAAGTTGGATTTTTTTAACTAATTATGAAAAAGCACAGAGAAGCTACCTGTCAAAAGGAACGTATGCTCTCGTGGAGACGTTTTAAGACAGACTGGCTATTGTGGACTGTATGCATAGAGGAAAACCATGAAATAATCTTTGAAAGAAGAAATGAGTTCAAAACAAAGTTCTTAACTTCCTTTATACCATTTGAATTTTTAAGATTTTGCAACGGGAAGTTAATTTATTTATTAGGATAATTAATATTTGTATTAAGGGATACTGCTTATTTCATTGTAATTTTTACTTCCTTGTACGAAGTAGAAAGGAAGTATTGTAATCGAGAAAAGCTTCAGGCAGAATATTTCAACGAAATTATCCACTTTGACCGCTTTCGAATGCAATTTAACGATGTTTTTGCATCATATCTGTACGTAAGGACAGAATAAAAGACTCTTTTCCTCCAAAACAACTAAAAAACTGCTTTAAAATGAATTCTGAAGAGAATTTTTCGTGGCGTCTGTACGAATGTATGTACGTACGTACGTACGTATCTCGCATAACTCAAAAACGAGTAGCCTCAGAACGTTGAAATTTTGTATATAGGACTGCTATAACATGTAGATGTGCACTTTGTATTTTGGTTGCAATCGGCCGCACCAAACGTATATAAATACTGTATTTATATATACATTCATTCTATTACCCGGCACAGTGATCTCAGTTTCTTTACTCTTATATGTTTGTAAATTGTAAATTTTTTACTTTAAAAACGATTGAATTATGTTGTTTTTATATTTCGGTTAAGGGTTTTATGCCTTTAGTAAATCTGTATGCAATATTTTTAGAATTATCAACAATTTTAAAATTGTTTAAGTGCCGCTAAGCCTAATTTGATGGCGGCCATTGATGTTTACATTTGAAACAGGAGGCTATTGGATTTGTTGCCCATCTAGAGAAACTTAGCTTCGCAACAACAAAGATAACGCATTCATTTATTATTGCCAATTGAATCGTGCTTAATGCGTTCTGGAATTTTTTCGAGGAAATAAGTGTTTGAGATTTACTTCGTAATTTTTAATATAGATATTTTGAGTTTTATGTATTTTTGTCTTGTCACGAAGTGAAAACAGAATTAATTGAATGAGAAATACTCAATTGTCTGTGAAAAACTGTTTCTTTTTTGTTTTGTTTGCTTAATTTCTTTTATACATAGTTCTAGCTTTGTTATAGTATTTGAATAGAACATGTGGCAACGATCAGATAATTCTTTAAATGATATAAATTTTGTGCATTCAGAGTTATAATATGAACGAAATATAATACTGTTAAGTAAACCTAGCGCTAGAGTGTCGCTATGGTAAACAAAGTGAATTTTAAAGAATGCATTTATTCTATTGTGGTTTATGCACTGTCGGCGAAGTAGGTTTTATTCAATCTAATAAGTTTAAATAAAATGCAAGAAAAAATGCGTATAATTTAATATTCCGTACAAGGAAGTCATGTGGTGTACACATCAGATTTTTTTAATATGTGGTACACTTCTACTAATTTTTTTTTATAAAGTTGTTCTGCGGAGTAAAATTCTGTGACGGTTTAAATTTAATGTTTGGTGTTCCCTCTAGACATTTTTACGGTACGTTTAAAAGCCAAACGAAGGCTGGACGTGTAGCGGCTAGTTATAAGTAATGTGCAGTCTTTAAACAGAAAGAACAGTCACGAATGTGATTTGTTGCTGATCTTTCTCATTTTCAACGTCTCTTCGATTATAAACTCCTCAATATTGCCAAAGATATTTAAAAACAGATAAAAGTAAATTAGATTCTGTTTAATCACCTCCTTCAAACGAAGCAATCTACAATACATTCTCATAATATTCGTTTTGTGTTCAGTCGGCTGAAAGACTTGAAGGTTCTCTGCAGTGAATTTTATGATTAAAGGGTCGGAACTGTTTTATAACAAGACAGCACAAAAATAACAAATACTCTTGCAACAAACTAAAATGTATAACAAATCGAAGAAAGCGCTTTCAAATACATTGGACTAACTTAATTCAAATAACTTTGATTAGAATTCCCAGAAGGTCGTAGAATGTACGGTCGCAAAGAAAATTATTTTCGCCATCTAAGGCATTTATCGATTCTTCTTAGTCTAGAGCATTCGCTGTATTCGAATCAGCAATTCGTTGGAAATCCAAGTGTCGAGTTAAAATGGAATGAGTGGAAATAAAAAAAAAATAAATGGTCCTTCTCTGCGGAATAGATAGAACGCAGCATGGTCTAATTAATTAACGCTTAGCACGCCAAGTGGCTAATTAGTCAATATTTGCCGTTTCTTTTAATTATGCCGTGCCTTAATGACGACTCTGCTCTTCGAAATTTACTTCAGAGCATCGGAAAAATTGACTTTAATCACGTATTTCAAGCATTGATTCTTCGTAGAAAGCATGTAAACTTCCTCGCCACTTTTTAAAAATATTTATTTTTTTATTCAAAGTATTCCTTTTTATATATGATTTATGATAGAAAAACATATGATGTTTTTCGAAATTTTATCCAGTTGTATAAAATATATCTATTCATACTAAAGAAATTGATCAGGGTCGGATGTATTTGCACACTTCTTTTCAAATGTGGCATCAAAAATCGTATTTTAGTGTACTATTTACTTTAGAAAGCAAGATATACTAATCTAGAGATTAATTAGAACCACCGAAAACCATTCAAGAGCTATGTACACCTTGCACAAAAAAAGGAGGGGCGAATCTATATTCCTCGATCCACTGTGCCGATTTACCAAATTTAATTTGCGTTTTTCGTATCTCAAAAGCACGACTTAGGATATATATTCGATTTATATATAGCATTGCTCTAACATACAGGGGTTGGACAAAAATATGGAAACACCTTTAAAAAAACATGTTTCTTTGCTTAATATGGTGTAGGAAACCTGTTGGCATCCAAAACAGCTTGCAGTCTTCTCGGAATGGATAAATACAGTTCCTGTATGTTTGCCAAGGGAATATTATACCATTCTTCCTGCAAAACGGTGGCAAGTTCAGATAACGATGTTGGCGGTGGATAACAAGAACGCACGTTTCGTTCCAATGTAGACCACAAAGGTTCGATAATATTCAGGTCTGGTGACTGTGGTGGCCAGGGGAGATGGGACAACTCATCCTCGTGCTCAGAAAACCAGTCCTGGACAATGTGAGCTGTGTGAACAGGGGCTTTGTCTTCTTTGAAGACACCATCACCATCGGGGAACAAAGTTTGTACCATGGGATGAACTTGATCGGCCAAAATGTTCACATAAGTCTTGGCAGTCATGTGCCCTGACACAGTTATCATGGGGCTAGCAGAGAACCACGATATGGCTGCCCAAACCATAACAGAACCCCCGCCATGTTTCACTCTTGACAACAAGCAGTCTGTATTATAGGCTTGAGATGGCGTTCTCCAGACGTAAACTCGGCCAGAAGTGGGAAACAATGAGAAAGAAGACTCTTCAGACCATATTACTCGCTTCCACTGCTCTATAGTCCAGGCTTTATGACTTAAACACCACCTTTTCCTGTTACGGGCATTAGCATCACTGATGAGTGGCTTCTCAATTGCAGCAAGGCCAGCAATTCCCTGTTTATGAAGCTCCCTTCTAATTGTTTTGGTACTCACAGGGTTCGGTAACACAACATTCATTTCAGCAGTAACTTTTGCAGCTGTGGTCTTCTTATTTTTCGTCACAATTGCCCTTAATGATCGTCTGCTATGATCACTCACACGCTTTCATCCGCGCTGTGATTTAGCAGATGATGTTTTTCCGCTTTTCAAATATGCGGAATAAATCTTCGATACAGTACCTCTTGAAACACTAAACACCTCGGCTACCTTGATTACGGAAGCACCTACCATACGTGCTCCAACAATTTGCCCACGTTCGAAGTCTGTTAACTCTGACATAATGGAATGACAACCTCACATAACAGTACTTCGACAACAACTGAACTGTTTAGCACATTTACGAAGTTGTATAGGTGGCGTCAGTAGTCAAAAACGCCAGCGCCACCTACATATTTCATTAAAATCAATCTTTTTTTTCAAACATGCATTTCACAAGGTGTTTCCATATTTTTGTCCATCCACTGTAGGTATTCTGATATAATATCGGAATTTTTTTTTCGAAAAGATACCTACTTTTTCCTACCCTATTGACATTATTATTACATAACCTATTGACATACCTATTTTTTCCATATTCCGTTTCTAAGACTCAAATTATGTCAAAGTGCCAAGTTTTTAAGAAATTACCTCTCGTAATATCAGCTCCTCAATGTTAATTGAATTTGATATGTATTTATTGATATCTCTTTTTTTATTAAATTATTTCTCCCTATTGACATCATTATTACATAACCTACTGATATACCTATTGTTTCCGTATGCCGTTTCTAAAACTCAAATTATGCCCAAGTGCCAAGTTTTTAAGAAATTACCTCTCACAATATCAGCTTCTCAATGTTAATTGAATTGGTATATTATTTATTGATATATCTTTTTTTCATATAACTTATTTAAAAAAAGGACTCCTTTTTTCACAATTTGAAATTTTGGTTCAATCTAAATAAAATTCGCAGCTATTTTCTGATTTAGTTTTAAAATTTTTATAAATTTTTCGAAAACATATTTGAATCAGAACCTATAAAACTTTTATCAACATATTAAAGTAGACCTATTTTAGGCACACCTGCAAAATTTAGAATTTTGTATTCCAGATTTCCCACAATATACGTGGATTTATGCATTGCCGCAGCCATTCAGACAGTATAGTGGTTACGGGTGGTGTATGATGTATTTAATTATGGCAAAGCACACTAGGGCTATCCTAGTGGTTACGGGAGCCGACTGGTGATACCGAAGGCCTCGGGCTGCAATCTCGGAGAAGGCATGGACGTAAATTGTCTGTCCCCTCATAGAAGGTAACACTGGCCACCTAATAGTTGCCTCTACAATAAAATAGTCACCACTTCTGCTCTTACGAACGGCCAATGCAAAAAAAAAGGCAATTGCCCGCTATTTGTTAATATTGTTGCGTGCGTACGGGTTAGTAATAGATTGAATGCACAATCACAGTATAATCAGTAATTACACCTCAAACTACTAAGAATGTTAAACACAACGCAATGAAAAGTTCATCTGAAAATAAAGCTGTCTTGGATTTATCACATTTCACGCGGAATTACAACTCGCAACAACAATAACTAAGCAACTGAAATCTGATGTTCTCTCTCCAGGCTTTTATGGTTTTCAATTGGCCGCCGAGATATTTACAGTACTTTCTTCTTCTCGAAGTTACTGGAAAGCAATAAGAAGGTAGAATTACAGTTACAGCTAACGGAGCGGTCAGTTACATTTATTCAATTTCAATTCATATTATTGCGATACAGGGACCGGACGAAAACGTCACCAAATTTGGTGACAAAATAAGTCGCCAATACCGTTGTCAGCTTGGCGATATCTCGCCAAATTACCCGGATACCCATTTACTCAATGTTAAATGCACCTGCCCCTGTATTGTTTTATTTTTCGGTATAGCTTTCTCTTAAAATTTGCTTCGCATTATATTACACAAAAAATACAACAATTTCACATATAACTGTACGAAAATCAGAACATTCGTAACAATATGAATGGAATACATTTCTTGCAACAGCATCTTTTCAAGTACTGGAAACTGCAAAAGATGTTTTCCTGTTTCGTTTGTTATGCTGAAATATTAACAAAAATTTAATTTAATTTGCTTCACAGTTTCGCATATTTACAACTGCATTGAAAATTAGACTGCCTTATACTGCGAAACGATAGCTCTCAAAGTTAGAGCATGAGTTGAGAGCTAGTCGTGAAGATGCCATCCTATAATAAATACACTATTAAATCTCTCTATCTCTATTTCAATGCGATTTTTTTTTATTTTATCACACAAGCATTCTCATAAATGTTTTTCTGTAAGCATTAACAAGAAAATCTAATTGCAAAAGCGTAGCATTATTTTCTTATTTATTTATAAATCGCTTCTAGTTTTTTTTCCAAATTTTCAGGCTTAAAATATCATTCAATCATCAAACAATAAATTTTAAGGATGATTATTCCGATGTTCGATAACTATGTGTAAAGATGAAATTTACAATATTAAACATTGGTAATATATAAAAGAAAAGAGCAATAAATTATTTCGGAAATTCTACTCCTTACATATGAGCTATAGTTTGATTTCCATTACCTCCAACATCCTTTGTTTTGATCTCTGTATATACTGCGTATAGACAGAATATTTATAAAATTCGCTGCTTTTGGCATAGTTAGTTAACTGCAACTAGTTATTTAAACTAGTTAGCCTCTAAAGTTTAGAGGGAATAACTGGTAACAATTCAATTCAATTCGAGAAGGCTTAGACAATGAACTCTTTTCTGCACTTTCCTGATTCGCAGATACTGTATTTGTTTCTGTCTTAATTTAGCTTCCTCTTCTGTTTTAGGAGCAGTTTCGGTCGTAATTGAAAGCCGAGGTTATTTCAGTTTGAATTAAGGGATAACTAGAACTTAAATCTGGACTAAGAAAATTCTATCCTCCGCATTTCTCAGATATTTATGGCTCTAAGGCACGTTATTGATTCTGAAACATTTTTCTTTTTCGTTACAAACTATCGTTAATATTAAGCTTTTATTTGCAATATTTTATATATGAAATAATTACTAAACACTGTTTTGTATTTCCAGGTAAAAGTTACTATATTAATTTTATTTCTTTATGTTCATTTGAAATATCATTTAGCCTCCACAGGTTTTCAATTAGTAAGATACCAGCATATTTAGTCCAGAAGGGCTATTAGCCTGAAAACGGTATTTCGCGTCGAATCACTAAAAGCGTTGAATAATTTTTCAGATTGTTGGCACCAAATATTATCCCCTTGTATTATATTTGAGGAAATTAAATAATGAAGAATCTGCATGAATGTGTGTATATTTCTTGCATTGTGAATAAACACTGGTGCCTAGAGCCATCAAACTTTGAATAACGTAATCCTCCAGCCTAACATAGGCAGCCAACATTGGCCTATATTTTTGTATATGCTGGACAATTAAGACATTATAATTATATAATAGTTGAATTTGTATAATATTTTTACGTTAGTTTTAGATGCATTGATACTTCTAAATTCTTCCCCAGTTTGATAACATTTTTTATTTTTCAATCCCATCGAGGTAATACGTTCATATTTGAAAATTATTAATTATTCATTTAAATATAAATTCTATGTATAAGGCTTTCGCGATTAAAAGAATTCATTCAAACATACGAAGGAGAGGAAACGTGATATTACTCTGTTGGAGAGAGATTTAATTCCTCTTAATAGGCCCTCTTCCGGTAAATCAGCAATAATTTACTTGCTTTTTATACATGTACTTTTATACACGTACTATTATTTTTTCTTTCTAAAATGAACTATTTTAATGTATACCATTATAAATTTTAAACTTGATTTAAATTTTTTATAAGTTTTTAAAAGTTTTAACACAGTCCTTTTTAAGTATTAATATTTTCTAGTTTCAGTTTGCAATAGTTTTATATTTCCTTTCCTAGGAAGTAATAAAAACTAGAAAATTAATAATTACATATATATGTATGCATAAAAGACTTATTAAATAAATTTGTGGAAAAAAAAAAGAAAATTAAAATTCTAACTGAAAGAATTTAACACTTGTTTCGTTACAATCTGCTCGGATGTTAGGATAAGTGGTAAACTGAGGCATCAAAAGATCATACGTAAATATGAAAATGAAATTATGCTATGGTTAGATATAATTTTAAACTTTTACTTAAAATGTGAGAGTAGAGCATATACTAATGCGTATAATTCAATATATATATATATATATATAGTAATAACTTTTATGACTACTCCATTTCTAGATAAATCTATGTCGCATGGCTTGTGTAACTCGGATTACGTAATTAATTCGGGACCTAAACTCAAACATTCGAGAACTGAAACCTTTCTATCCTAAACCCAAACCTTCCTCTTGGTGAGCCACCATTTTGGATAACTGATTACTTGCTTCTAGCTCCCTTGCTGTTCAGACACTCGCGGCTGCTTTTCTTCCTATCGCAGTGGTATTAAAAAATGTAAATGTTCTTGAATAGGCCCAATTACAGTGCCAAGTAAATTGTGGCCACAAATGTAAATTGAAATTAAAGTGAAGGTGTAATCTTACTCGGCTGCCAAGTTTCGTAGTCATTACGGATTCAATATTTTGGCATTCTACGCGATCAGAATTCGTCCTCTTCAATATATATCTACTGCTAAGCTATCTACCTTCTACGTCATCAACATTGTTACATCGTTTTCTCTTTTTTTAATTGCATATCTATACGTAATATTTTCAGGAGCAGGAGTTTGATGGCGTAGAAGTGTTGATTCACAATGACTAGGAAATTGGAGGCGAAAGCAGCTTAAATATTCATTTTTTTTTTCAGCAACATGTTGTAGCTACACACAAGTCGGCATATTAAATGTGTCTGTTCCAAAGGGCTTACAGTTTTGATAACTTATTAGCAAGAAAGAGCAGCATACAGGCAGCAGTCTAGCTATACCAAAGCGTGAAAAGCAAGGGCGTAATGTTCAGGATGAAATCTGAAGTCAAACTAAGTTAGTTTTGGTTCTCAAAGCATTTTGATTGGATAGTTAATATTGCTGTAAAATTATTATTGGCTGCTTGAGTTTTAGTTCAGTTTACATCACCCATGGACCTTATAAGAAATAGACTAATCCAAACGGATTTTCTCCCTTAACTGAGGCGTTGTCAGCTGTCACATTGATCACATCCGGAGGAGTAGGGACGACTTGTAGAAATTTAACATTGGTTGCCTATTGCAGTGTGTATATATGTCGAGAAAAATCTGGTTGTAGCGCCTCATTTCACAAATTAGAATTTATACATATTTTTATTTCTGAAACTGAGATTGATTTAAAAAAATTTAGCATATTTGTCAAGCATAATTAACGTTACAAATAATGATGAAGCTATTGCACGCTTTCAGGGCTGGATATTTTTTAGCTTTTCCCATGCCGTAAAGAAATTTATAACTACTTCTTTTAGAAAACAATATTTTAAATCTAAACTAATAGAAAATTTCAAACAAGCAATTTTCTCTTGCAAGTTTTATGTTTTTTATTGGTGTAAATAAGTAAAAAACGCTAAAATATTTAAAAACGAATTTTTGAAAGTTTTCTTTAAAATTCTAAACTGGGCTGCTTTTTTAAAATTATAAATGAGTAGTATAGCACAATTTATATAAAGGAATTTTATTTGAATTATATTTCATAATACATCATAGTGATAAACACCTTTGACTCCTTAAAAAATTTATACATTTAATTCTAATATTAAAATTGCATTTAACCGTAATAATTAATTATGCTTGTATTTTATAGTTATTATTTTTTAAATTTATTTTTAGTTCTGCATAAGATTTTTTTATTTACTGTTAATTTAATTTATTAGCTCAAAGCTGCGGTAGCCTAGAAAGGATGTTAGTTTCGAAGCGGCATTTTGCACTGTTTTACTATAAATGTCCGTGTCTCCTTGCAAATTGTTGTTACCAAATATTATCGCCCTGTATTATATGTAAAGAAATTAAATAATGAAGAATCTGCATGAATACATGTATGTTTCTCGCACTGTGACAAAAACGACAGTATCTAGAGCCATCAAATTTTGAATAATGTAATCCTCCACCCGAACATCGGCTTCTGAACGGCCGAATTTCGAATTTGTTTCAATCTATTTCATATTTTGTAAAACTTTAACGAATTCTGGATTAACAAACTCAACGAGTTCAGAGCGAGCACTGTACGGAAAATAACAGTTTTATCTCCACTGCGGAAATTCTAAAGATATGCTGTTTCCAAATTATGTGGTTTACGGACGAAGAACATGATATTCAATAAATATAGGTAACACACAAAACTTTAAAAAAAGGTTCCCTTTGGGCGTAATATAAAATCTGAGTGCTTCTAGATTTATTTTATCTTTTTTTTCCCTTCATTATGCTCAGAAAATTCTATGTTCCGAATTTTAAGAATTATTAAAATAACTAATCCACTTTAATGTTAATAATTTAATAATCATATAATCAAATAAATATGATCGTTTTGAATGTTATTATAGTTTGGAAAATCACTGCCTGAAAATGTTCATTAAATTTTTTAAAAACATTGTCAAATCTTGTTTAATTTACCTTATTTATTTTCAAGTATCACGTACTGTCAATCTTATTTAATTTATTTAATTTTACTTTATTTTTACGCAAAATTAAGTTTATAAATTTTGTGCTTAGAGGTTTTACCAAAGTAAATATGTTTGTACAAGAATTACGTGTGAAAAAATGCGCGAAATGAGTAAAAAGTGCTTTAATGAGATATATTAAATCCTATTTGGAAAAACCTGTGGCTTTCATAATCTCATCACTATACAACGTAACACATTTAATAATTAAAAAGAGTTATGTGATACAAACCCCATAGGTTTCAATGTTAAAGTAAACCAGATCGTCCCTACTCTTTCTTGCCGACATGTCGGTGACGCACGCCCCGCCTATTAGGTTAGTCTATTTCTTATAAGGTCTATGACATCACCAGATTTACGTAAGAGTCACATGACATAGAATTTTCACGAAATGATGCAGTGCAAATAGATGCTGCTATTTTTAGAATAGAGAAGGGAAATTAGTTTACGCTTCTAATTTAATCTTTTAGATATTCTTTATTTTTCTTACATATATATATAATAAATTTGGAAGAAACTTGTTGTAATCACTTGGCGTTTAAGATGGATGCATAAACCAGAAACTTGTATACACGGTTAAATTCAATTGTTTAATTTTTATTCATGGTTGGAATGTATTTTTATTTTATCCAACACAAATCAAATCTCCACTACAGCGCCTTTTCCTTAAAGAACGTTTTACATAGGATAAGATTGTAAAAATAAAATATATTTTTTGAAGGCAGCAGCATGTTGCTGTAGCGGAGACAAAATGTGCAAAGAGGGGCGAATAAAATAAGTGAAGATCTTGGAACTAGTAATAACGCAACAAAGGTTTTTATACCAAGGCATGATTACATTTCGGATTACGTTACAAGAATGTTACATTAAGAGTATCAAATTTCAGATATATAACAGATTAGTAATCGGATGCTGGGTTAAGATTTCATGGCATTTCCAGAAATAGCTGCTCAATAGAGACCAGATGACGGATCCCTTTTCAGAATTCCAGTAAGTAAAGATCATATTAGAAAAATTATTGCTTTACTTCTTTTAGAATGCAGAGGGCAGCATGCTCAAATTCCGCTAATGTTAATTTATTATTAGAAAGAAGATTTTTTTTATTTTACACCCATACGCACACACCTTATATATTAGATATGTATGTAATATTTTCTTGTTGGTACACTGACCATTCACTTTTGAGACATAACCGAGGAGACTCCTGCCTAGATGAAGATCAAAGGTAAAATCACAAAACTAGCTTGATGGCTAGAACATCTTTTTTATTTTGAACAGGAACGATGCTCCATAAATACATTTTTGCTTGACTGGTACAGCATTAGGGGTGACAAATACGTCCCAATCCAGTACACATTTTAGATAATAGAAAAGAAGCTTAGCGAAGAGACATGCCTCTCCTAGGTATAGTAAGCAACAAAGGAGTGATGCCATTGGCCCAGTATAGATGCGCTAAAGGGGGTGTGTTAGGTTTAAAATTAGGACTATTGCCAATTTATTGCAATTAAGTTTCATTTGTTACAAAATTTCCATCATATTTTTATATCTTACACACACACACACACACACACATAAATGTAATATATATATATTGTTTTATAAGAATAAATAGTAAAATTAAATTAAATTTAAATAATTCTCTTGCGCCATTGCTGCAAGGAATGAAATTTGAATTTAACAAAGATTCTCTATTCGTATAAAGCTAATTTAAAGTTAATTTAAATTCAAATTTAAACTATGAAATTTTAATTGAATACAAATAAAAGATTAATTATTGCTGCGAACTTATTTGCCATATCATTTAAATTCTGATAGCATATGTAAATTAAGTGCAAGTATCTAAAACCATGAAAGAATATATTTAATAATGCAAAAAACTAATCCCAAAAAATGTTTAAGAATTTTTAAGACTAAATTAATTTGCATAAAGTGAATAATTGAGTAGGTAGGAGACAGATATTAACAAGAAGTTGCCTAATAACCTAACTCTTCAATTACTCAATTCGTCTTTCGTCTTCCATATAGGCATGTGTTCGATAATATTCAAAACCAAAAGTAAAACCAAATGTAGTGAATTGCTTAAAAAAGAAATTTAAACTAAGGAAGGAATTTTGAGACATTTAGTAATCAAATTGACTGGGAATCAAAACATTAATTAAAAGTATATTGCAAATGTAATTAAAACTGGAAAACCAAAATAATTTAGAAAACCTTGCCTATTCAAAACTTCCCCGACACGAATTATGTATGTAAACCAAAAATAAACTAAATACAATCTATAAAAATACATAGAAATACAAAAATAATACAAAAATAATGAAGCCAGTTAAAAAGGCAAGTAAATAGAAGTTTTATTTTAACTTACCTAGTAACTACACATTTTGCACTCCGAAGAGTTGAGTAGCATTTGCTAAACAAAATGAAGTTGAGCAGTTTGTTTCTGCTAACTGTATAAATATAGGGGGCGCTAATACAATGTAAAGTTAAGTGTTAAGCTGCTACCTGTCTGATCTATTATAAAAAGCCTATGCTGTAAACTCTTAAGTACTTCATAGTTATACAGTACTCATATATATATATATATATATATATATATTTGAACTTTGTTAAAATTAAAAACTTGCATAATACTTCTGATCAAGTATGAAATTACAAATAAAACTGATATAGTTTGGAAAAGAGGCTAAGAAAATTATATATAATTTAGAAGATCTTATGACTAATTTGTTTTACTAAGAGAAACAAAATTAGCTGTACAATGTTCTAATTGCACGCACCAATGCTTAAGAATCCTTTTCACAAAAAGAAACAATAGTGAAAGGCTTTAAAGTTTCTGAAATACGTTAGAAAACATTCTAGGAAAAAACAAGTCCAAGAACGTATGCCTCATAATTGCACTTTTTATTAAAGATAACTAAATTAACTATTAAAGATAACAAACTAAGTTTCTTAGCAAAATAAACATATAACTTCTTAGTAAACTAAACATATAACTTTATTTTTTATTAGAGATAACTAACCTAACTATTACAGATAGCATAATACGTTTAAGAAACTAGGTCTCTTAAACATAGTAAACTAAAAATATAAGTGTAGTTTTTATAAGAGATAACTAGACTAACTATTAGAGACAAAAAAATTTTTACCTTATTTTGGCGGAAATTTTTCCTTGTTTTATATATTCCTCGCTTTCTTTTCATTTTGTCACGACAGACTGACTACTAAGCAGTTTATCAGATCAGCCATCCCTCCAACAACGCAAAGCGCCTGCATAGCAATGTAACTGAAGTAGTGAACGAAGGAAAGTTCAGTAATCCTCCATGGGTTTGCACTATCCAATTGATCCATGTAAGTAGCAATAAGCTCATCCAGAGTTTGTAATTTGAAATAACATGTTGGCCATTTTTATCCCTCCCTGCGCTCCTGACTTCGATATTTTGGGCTTACAGGCATCCTTGAAATAAAATGTGAATAAAGTTCTCAGACTAGAACTAAGGAGCAGCTGAAGAAGGACTTTAGAAACGATGATGAGTTTTTGAACAGAAAATTTCAGAAAATGGCAGAATTTCGAGGTTACTTCATTAGCTCCTGGAGAAGACTTTTGAAGGGGAAGTGATTTTATTATTTTGTTACATTTTAGATAGTTCATTAATTTTTGAATTAGTTGGTTAATTTTGCATTAATTAACTCTTTCCGTATCGGTAGAAGCCAAAATCTGCTTCACTCAAACATCTGAAACGCTCGTATATATATTAATACAATGCTAATAGTACTAAAAGTTATTTAAAAGAAATTGATTATCTCTTTGCCCAGAAACAAATTCTTGATATTGTTAATAATTTCGATTTTCAAGATCAACATTGCAACTGCATGATTAGTAACAACGTAAAAGTTCTCGAGACATTAAATCGGCTTAACTTTAGAACACATTCAATATTACGACTTCGAAAACCTGTATACCACTTTACCTTTAGAAGAAAGGTAAAGTGGTATACAGGTTTTCGAAGTATATACAGGCAAATTTGGTATACAGGCAAATTTGGATTGGAATTAGGATCGTTAACTAGAACAGAAAGATTTTTATGAATGTGAAATGCCTCTAGATAATCCAGTTCTCCAATGGAAGATGTTTTTGAATAATTTTGGCAGCAGAAAAATTGAAAGTGTGATAAGTTAGTTAATTAGTATAAAGTTATTATTCTTCGATTTAATAGGGCTTACCCTTAAAATAGTGTAATTTTTGCTAATAGTTTTTTAGCTGTTTATTTTAATTGTACATTTGTCAACACAGGCTACCTTGTACTAGTTTTTCTTTCATCCGTTTCAAGTTTGAAAACAATTTATAAAAAATGTTTTGTGTTCTATTGTGTTGTTTAAGTTCAATTTTAATTTAATTTGCAAGCACGTCAGGAAAAGAGACGAAGATATTGAGACATTACTAAAATAAGATTTTTTTAATTAAATAATTTTATTAATGAATTGCCACTTTAAGTCTCAATTGTTTCGTTTGACGAAAATGCTTATGGTATTAGCCAAATTGGAGTTTTCTCATGCTTTTCCCTTGATAAGTCTGTGTGAAACCTCGAATTGGGCTAATTAACCTTGTATTCCATTCTTTGTATGTTATTATATTGTCTTTAAAATGTTTTTGATAGTTTGCGAACAAAATTGAAGTTTTTAGGTTTTTTAAAAATTTTTTTAGTCTTTCCTTATTTCTAATTTGTTTGAAAGTTTTCTGTAAGTATCTGATGAAATTGTAAATTTAAAGGGTACCTGCTGCATTATCGCAACTAAGGTAAATTTTTCTTATTTTATAACACTTATTGCTACTCCTTTTTAATGTGCAAGACATACATTATAAATATAGTGTTTTCTTTTCGAAATTATAAATGAAACAGTTATAAAGTAGCCTTTTAATTTGATTCTTCAGTATCGTTAAAGATATATCGTATATCGTTAAAGGTAGACTAGCTAAATTTTATTAATTACCAGCCTAAAATAGCTTAAGTTTTTCAATCTGAATTTTCATTTTTAGCCCAAAGGGACGTTAGACCCAAAGGGTTATTAATCTCAAAACGGAATTTTGTATCGTTTCACTTTCTGCGTTGATTGACTTTTCAAACTGTTGTCACTAAATAATATCGCCATGCATTATATTTAAAGAAATTCAATAATGAAGAATCTGCATGAATGTTTCTTTCATTGTGAAAAAACAACGGCACCTAGAGCCATCGAATTTTGAAAAACGTAGTCCTCCAACCGAACATGGGCACTTGAAAGACCGAATTTTGAATTTCGAATTTGCTTTATCAAATTTTGTAAAACTTTAACGAATTTTCGATTAATAAACTCAACGATTTCAAAGAGAGCAGTGCCAACACTGCACGAAAAAAAAAACATCTTTATCTCCAGCGTGCAACACTGTGTATCGGGAATTATAAAGATATGCTTTTTTAAGTATTTTGTGCTGTTGCTGTTGAATTGAAATTTATGTTGTTTAAGTGCGAAGAACGTGATATTTAATAAATATGGTGACACATAAAACGTTAAAAAAACGCCCTTTTGGGCGTATTATAAAATCTAAAAGCATCCAGATTTTAATTTTTTTATTACAGTTTTGCTGTATATTATCTAGCATTTGAGAGCTGTACTTATGGGTTATTCTGAAAGAGTAAAAAAGTCAAAATACGCTTTAATTTATACTTAACACTTATCTTCTCATACATCTCACCTTTACAATCACCTTTCATATTTACAATCCAGTTTTAAGTGATACATGTCTTCAAAAAAACTGAATATACAAATGTACTGACTGCAGGACAAAAATGTAATATTTCAAAACCACTTCATTCAAATAATTTTTCCACGTTACATTCTTCCTTAGAAGGACATCGGGGATTTATGAGCATATGATTGATTAGACTAATATTAATATGCTTTGAATAATGCCACAAAGAACTCCACGAACCAGACACCAACATGCCGAAAGAGCAGACGACTATAGCAAATATTCTCTAAATTACTCCCCACCCCCTCTTGCTGCATTGTACACCAAGAACAAAGCTCTCCTCTATACCTATCTAGTAATCCCCATCCAGAGAGACTTATTTAAGTCTGTCCGTCCAAGTACCGCCTTGCTGTTCCATTGTGAAACTAACACACAGGAGGATTTAGAGAGGTCGGGGCTTAAGCGTTATTAGTCCCTTGCGTCCCTTGCCGAAGCCTCTGTGTCGGTGCCCTTATTGTGGTACTAAGGGATTTAAAAGGACAAGTCGGAATGACTGTCCTTTCAATCTGGTCAATTTTAATGCGCATTTCGAGCTAATTCTCCTTTGTGTTGATACTCATTGGCCACACCGCGTTCAAGTTCCATAATGTTAGTATCTCTCTGTATAGGTTAGTTCGCTCTTCAGAAAGGTGTTGGATGGGATGCACACACTATTTGAGACAATGAAGTGTCTGATTAAGGGAAGTGCTTGCGTAGATATTGCATAAAATAATGTTTGAATATTCGAAGTGTCACGGGAAAAGAGAAAAATAAATGTCTAAGCTGATTAGAAGAATGTCCTGTCAAAGACTTTGTCGATTTAAAACTGCAAAGAGTTATAGACATTGTCGATTTAAAATTGCAAGGGTAATGCGTATTTCTAAATAAGTTTTCTAACGGATGACGTTTTTAGTGCATCCTGTTAATTGAATTAGGTAAACTTTTTATGTTATCTTACGCAGCTGAAACAATGAAAAAAAAAGCAGTTGTTCTTTAAATAGTAATATCCCGCTATGTTAGAATGCAATAGCATTAACACAAAAACTCGATTAAACTCAACAAGTAATATAAAAAAAAATTAAAGTCAAATTCCTACATAGGTCAACAAAGAAAATTTTTATTTTAGTTACTTTTTATTAACATTATTAAAATGTTTTCGGTTATAATTTATGAAGCTGATGGTGGTCTATAATTTCTCTTTCTTATCCATCTCTTGTGATGCTTCATTATTGCAAAGAACCTTTCGAGTGAGTTTCGAGCAGTCCAGCTCTTCAATTAATATCCCATCTAATGATTTCACCGACTCAAGGGGACATATCCGACTCAAGGAATTAAAATGAAAAAACTATGAAATGGAAAAATAATTTGTGAAAAAATTAAAGTGAAAAAAATGGGAAAAAACTGTATTAACATCAAGTATGATCCACTACAAATTTAAAAAAAAATTAATTTGAACTTGAGTGGATGAATAAAATGTATTTTATTAACGATTGAAAATTTGAATAAGATATAGGAAGAGTGTGAGCTAATAGTATGAATTTAAAAAAAAAGTCTCAGAGTTTCCAAAAAACCAGCATAGAAATGAAAACCTTCAAAGTAAATTTAAATAACAGTTACTTTATTTAGTGCAGCTTCGACTCGCTTTCAGGTTTCAGCTTCGAATTTACTCACAGAGTGTTTGGAAATCCAAATTCCATCTCCAGACTCGATTGAATTTGTATCCAGATCTTCAACCAATGCCAGCATATTGCTTTCGATTCTTTTGTTTCTTTTAATCCAATTTCTTTACCTGCTTGGCTGTGCTGTCAAATCTCTTCAAATGTGTGGTAATTTCTGCTACAAAACTATCACTGGACATAACATGTCTTGGATGATGTGCAACACCGTCCGCCGTACGTAGCATATTTCCAAATTGGAGGAATGCGGCAGTTTGGCAGGTGGTTTCGTATTGTAAGTTTTCATTGTGAACTGAATCGTCGGAAGATTTTCTGCCCAAGAAAAATGTTTATCGCCCACAAGTATAGCTAATCTGGGTTTCAAATCCTGTTCTTTCGTTCTACAGGAATTCCTTGAGAGCGATACGGCGGACTAAACACTAGGTCAGTGTTAAGAAGAAAACACACTTGCTGCATGATAGCGCTAACGACATGAGTTCCGTTACCACTGATTAGTTTTCGAGGTAATCCACATCGTAAGCAGACCTCTCTATGCAACTGCGCATTTCTTTGCAAAAGCACTACCCATTTCGTATTGCAAATGTCAAGAATAAAAATCCATTCTTTTTCCATTGGTACGTTCAGATAAAGGACAAAATAAATTAATAGCAAGCTTTCCGAAGCATTGGCTATATCTTTGCCACTAGATATAATATATATAAAATATATAAAATAGCTCTTTGCTTAAAGCAAAGAGGATGGCTTCTGATTTTAAGGTTTGTAGTGGTTGCACTTATCAGATTTTCAGCTATTGAATTGTATATGGCATAAATGTGAAGAAAATGATGCTTAATAAGAAAGATAAAAAGGAAAAAAAAAGTGGGTTAGTTGGAGTGAGTGTAACATGAGACTGATAGATTGCAAGTTCAGCGAGAGAGTAGAAAACCTCAACAAACCCTTTTGGCGACAGTTAAAATCTGGAAACTTTAAGATAAAAAAAAATGTATGTGCATATATATATATATATATACCGTATATAAAAATGTATGTGCATATATATATATATATATACCGTATATAAAAATGTATGTATATATATATATATATATATATATATATTATTTATTTTTTATAAAGGTTTATATATTGATTTCTCTCTCTCTGTCTCATGTTTTTCCCAATACGCAAGACGAAACTGATATATAATTATTAAAATACGAACTACTTAGAATAAAATAAAATTTAAATTAGATACTAATAATTATTCCTAAGCTTTTCAAGACATCTAAAAAAACACGATGTAAATTTACTTCTTCAAAAAATAATGGACTCGGGAAATTTCATATGTTATCTGTTAGATGATGCGTATTGTGTTATGCGGAAATCTGACTTTAGGAAAGGTCAAATAGTTTCTATGCATTGTTTGTTGAAGGGTTGTAAGCATTATTCGTTGAAAGTAGGGAAAGATAATTTTGTTGTTTAATTGTAGATAGCTTCGTCGGCATCGAAAAAAAAACCTATACACAAAAGATTTAGGGCAAAGCAGACTTAAAAATCTCTTTTCTTTTAATCCCGCTCAGTATAAAAAAAGGACTTTGTTAGTTTTCTGGGGGTTCTAATGAGTCAGTTTCAGAGGTTTTGGGGACTCAGTGCAAATTAACAGATGTCACTTTAAAAAATGCTTCTTTGAGCAGATTGTTAGACACTATCTAAATCTAAAGGTGTCTAAGTAATCTTGACCATCGTGTCTGATTTAAACTTTACTGAACAAATTCGTGTAAACCATTTCTGGTATTATGGTGTGTATTCTGTTATATATGTTGAATAAAGTATGACAAGTAATTAGAAAAAGGTTATTAACGGTAATAGTTTTGAATGTATATATGTGTTTCATTTCTAAATGTAAAAAGAAAAAAAATACTGGGAATATAGTTGAATAATATTAGTTGAATATAATATTAATTGAATATATTAGTTGAATAATATTAGTTGAATAATAATATTAGTTGAATAATATAGTTGAACAATATTAATAATATTGGGAATATAGAATTATAGTTGCTTCTTTTGAGAAAGTCATATTACGCTCATTGAGTTGCGTTTCGGATGGAGAAATAAAAATTTATGCATTTGTCCTAAATTAGCATATTCTATAAAATTCAGTGCTTCATGTTATATAAAATGAGTAAAATATTTTTGTACGTTTAATGATTCCAGGAAAGTTTTAACTCAGGTATTAAAAAAAATAAATAAATAAAAATGAATAAATAAATAAAATAAAAATTAAAAAAATATATATAAAGAAAACCTATAAGGTTTTAGATTTTAAATTACGTTCAAAGCGGCGTTTTTTTAAACATTTTGTGTGTTACCTTTATTTATTAAATATATCATGTTCTTCGCGCTTAAACCATAAAATTCAGTTCAAGATCAATGTCACAAAATAATTTTAAATTGAACATATCTTTAGAATTTCCGATGCTCAATCTCACGCGCTGGAAATAAAAATGTTTTTCTGTACAACGTTGCCATCGCTCGCTTTGAAATGCTTGAGTTTGTTAATCAAAATTCGTTAAAGGTTTACAGGATATGAAACCTATAATAAAACAAATTCCAAATTTCAAATTTGATTTTCCAAATGCCCATATTCGCAGTAGGATTACGTCATTCAAAATTGGATGGCTCTAGGTACCGTTGTTTTATCACAATGCGAGAAACATACATACATTTATGCAGATACTTCATTATTTAATTTCTTCAAATATAATACAGGGTGACAATATTTGGTGGCAACAGTTTAAAAAGTGAAACTGACATTCAGAGTGATTCGGTGCAAAATCGCAAAACGAAAACAATAGTCCCTCAGGGCCAAAGCCCGTTTTAACTAAAAAAATCCATATAATTAAGGTTGAAAAAAATCTAAATGAAAAATGCTACTACACTGAATAACTTTTTTTTGGAAACAAATTGCACTGATGCAAAAAGGAAAAAAAGGTCTTATTAAAATCAAACGGGTTATCTTTTCCATTTGTTAATTCATTTAATGACATATTGGTTTATACTCTTAATTTGTAGTTTTTTCAAGCTTCAGTTTTGAGCAAGCGAAAAGTTTTTGTACTACGCATAGCAAACTGTTTGTACATTTTTCATAAAAATCTACCCGAAAAGTATTTTATTTCTCCACCCCTTTGCCTGACGCTAGCTTGAAAACGTATCCAAATTCGTTTTTGCTTACATAGAAAGCTCAATTATGCAAGTAAATTAAATAAAAAATTACATTAGAACCTGTATTTTACAAAGACCTCCCCAAAAAGTGAAATTCAACAACAATCAGTTTCAAAATATCCTATAAATATACAAAATAAGAATTAATGAAATATGAAATTAAAACCCAAAATTTATAAAAAAACCTGAGCAAAAAATGTGTGGTATGACACGAAATTTAATTGAAGACTCCCCTTCTTATCTAATTCACGAACTGCGTGACGTTTTCCTGTTCCCTCTTTCGAAGAGCCTGAACTCCCAAGGAGATGGGTGGTACAAAATGTCGGCCATTAATGAGACATTTTATCGACACTTTTAAGCCTTTTTTTTATCGTTTATCATATATTGTAAAAATTGTGCATACAAACATATATTAATTTATATATAAATATAAATTTATTTTATATAAATCTAGCATTATACTGCTATTATTTTATATAAATCTATAATTTTTATATAAATCTATTTATATATAAATCTAGCATGTGCTAAAGTAAAAATGAATTTCTTTTACACTCATTTTAAGTTTTATGATGCTTAAAAGAATAACGAGCCAGATCTTTTTTAGTCTCTATATTATTCTTAAACTTTCCAAGTTGTAGATTTTAGCTGCTGATATATATATATATATATATACATAAATTTGAATTTAACAAATATTCTCTATTCGTATAAAGCAAATATAAAATTAAAATTTAATTAATTTTAATTGCAAATAAATAAAAATAAAAACAATTATTATTGCTGCGAATTAATTTACAATTTCATTTAAATTCTAAGAGCATATATTTACATATGCTCTTATCTAAATCTTAATTGCACTTATCTAAAACTATGAAAAGATATATTTTTCCAAAAAATTGAATTTATTATTACAAAATTGCACAATTGAATAATTGCTAAGCAGGCAGGAGACGGACTTATCAAGGGAAAGTTGCCCCCAATCCTAACTCTTCAATTACTCAATGCGTGTTTCGTCAGCCATATAGTTAAGGGTAAAAGTAAAATTCAATATATATCTATTTTGAATAATAAAATTGATAGATTAATGACATACATAAAACTGATACATAATCAACCTATCAAATATCGGATTTGGCGCGCACCTTAAATAAGTTTTCTTGTCTAGATAAACATCAACAAATCGTCTTAGATAATAGAACGGTTTTAAATTGCAAATTTACCATTTTAGGTAAACAGTTCTAATTTAATTAAAACAATTGTCTTTATTAAATCTAAAAATTGGATTTCTTAAGTGCTTCTAAATTCACACTAATATTATTTCAATATAAGAATTATTTCAATATATTTTAAGCTTTCCATTTTTAATCATTAAAGTTATTTTAAAGTTATTTAACTTTCTTACAAATTCTATATTTTAATATTAGAAACGTTTAAATATTTATTCTGTTTTCCAGTTATTCTACCTAATGTACTTTGGTGTACATTTAATTTCTAATACATATTTAATTAATACATTGGCAATTATGAGCATCTGCAAGAATTTTTATAATTAACAGAGAAAATTCGAACAATATTTATATCTTGGGATTTTCAGTTCCCTTTTAATCCATTCGTTTTTCAGACATTGTTGCACTGTATTCAAGTTTTCGTGTATGTAAAATTTATATATTTTGCATTGTATTTATGCCAATTTCTATTTAAATGATAATTTTTTTAAATTCTTGCATCATAACTCTAGTTAACAGAAGATGTTTCTAACACTTTGTTAAAGAGTAATCTTCAGCTTGCAGCTTATGTTCCAGTCTAGTTTCGGGCTGAATTATTTGTAAAATTAATTATTTGAAATTACGACCTTTGACTTTTACATTGGTCTTTACATTTACAAGTAAAGTATGGAATGGATTTTGACTTTACATTTACAAAATATTGCCATATTTTGATGCTGGAGACCTAAAAAATGAGCATTACCCTCGCCAGGAATCGAACCTCAACCTCTCGAATATGCGCCAAGTGTGCTAATTGTTACACCACGAAGGCATGCTGATTAAGAAATAAAGATGCCAAGGAGAAATAAAGATAAGAGAATTAATTTATATCAATTTTTAACCCGGCGGAAGTCGCACCAAGAAAAGTTACTAGAGTGGGCGCGTGGGGTATCACATACCCCAATATTTAAAATACAATAAAAATAGTATTATTTAGTTTTAAAACTTTTTTTTTTTTTTTGTTTTTTTTTGTTCTCGTGTATTATAAATAAGTGAATAATAATTGGGTTTCAAAAATTTAATTTCCGAAATAAACTTAGGTGTGTGTGTGATTATGGCAAAGCCTCGAGGGCTATCTGCCTAAGGGAAAGGATGCCTTCGTGGAGGACTTTCTATGGGAAACTGGCTCGTATACACGTTACACATGGGGAAAACCACGAAAACGCCCTTGCAGCCAGCCCGTTCGCGGGTTTCGAACCTCGGACCGAACTACCAATGTTCAGCGATTTTACCGCTCGGCCGCTGGTGGGCCTCCGAAATAATCTTAGAGTTAAAATTAAGATAAATGAAAATAATAAACATCATGCCTCTAAGTTTCATTGCATCTCTAATACACCATGCTTATTTTATTTCTTCACACATTGAACGAAATACATTCATGTGTTCTTGGCACAAAATGTTTTCACATTTTAAACATTGCATTCACGTTCTTCTGTCCTTGACGCGAGAGCAAAAAATTTAACACATCTTTCATACTTAATTGTTTCGAAATTCATGTATTCGTTTTAATTCTTCATCAAAACTTCTGCTTTTGTTTTGCATGCAGCACGTCAATTTCTTTGAAAAGTATTAATCTCTGATCTTTGTTCAATACTTTTTTTCATTAATTGTAATGCTAAGTCCTTTAAAAACAGACTTCTGTTTCTGGTTGGTGGATTAGCAGTTGAATGTAATATAATTCAAGCATTTATTACAGCAACATTCAGTGCAGGAAAGAAAATTACCATTGGCAACCTTCTTGTTATTCTGGCAATTGAATAATTGGCTGACATTTCATTCCCCATATCCACTGCTCCTTTAGTCATATTATTAAAGCGTATAATTCCTGACGTTTTATTTTTCCCAATAGTATCATCTATAGTAGGATCATTATGTAATGTTGAAAGCATAAGAACAGTTTTTCCTTTTTTAGGAACATCAGGAATTAATGTTTTATCTTTTTCGAAACCAAAACATTGTAGAAAATATTCTTAGTTTCATCTTCAGTTTCCGAAATGCAATCTTCATGGCTTTCAAATATTTCTAATAAATCTCACATGCGTTGCATCTCCAGTTCATAACGACTCTTTCTTTTTACCATAATGCAGTTAGAAATTTTTAAGAATTTAATGTCAAGTAGTTTAAAATCACTTGGGAGTAGAAATATTTACTGTTACACTCTAGAAATAAATTTCTGAACTAAATATTCAGTCAGAAAAACACTTACACGGACAGGCGCATGGGGTGTGTGATACCCCAGTTCCAACAAAGTACCGATAAATCTTTTTCTGAAACACACAGGCAAAGAAAAAGCGGTTCTGAAAGTCAACCACAACTAGAAACTCAGCTACTGAAAGCAGCACAGAATTTCAGTTTCACAAGCTAGGAATATTCCATTTTTATGTAGGGTTGGGGTATGATACACCCCACGCGCCTTCCCGCGGGTTAAATAAAGTAACGTTGACAAGAAAGGCAATATTTTAAATGAATTCGGCAATACATTTAAACACCAGGTTGCCAGTTGTATTATCCTATGATAAAAACTGTTTAAAATTTTACTGTGGCATTCTACTTTACTTCCGCATTTTCTCATCCTTATGGCATTTAAAATAACAAGTATATTTGTTCCCATTCTTTTACACATCTACCTTTTCACAATAACAAACATGCATACTATTAATTCTGTTCTGAGCAGTATTTAAGACACCATACTGACAGTTTGTTATTATGTTAAAACAACCGTAGGCGTTGTAACAGCTTTAAATAATATTAAAAATCTTGTAGTTTAAATAATTTAAATAGATGAACATTAAGATATTTGTGAATGGCAATATTTGAAACCAGACTCGAGTGCCTAGTGCGACTCTCGCACGAAGAATGTAAATTATTTTTAAATGTTAGAATATGTTTTCTCTTCTTTTTTGTATGTCGCCATTTTTTTTAGTGTTAAATAAAAGTTATTGCTGTGTTCAATCATTGGAGTTGCTTTATTTCGCCAAAGAAGTATTACAGTCTTAATTATTTTGGAGGCACCGACCGAGATCGAATAATCGTGCGTAATTTTATTTTATTAGTTCATCATTGAACATAATATTAGTGATACCAGGTTATTACTTCCTGTTAACACTGAACTGCCTTATTTTATTAGTTTATCACTTGAACGTAAACTTAGTGATACCATTTTAATGCCGTTTCTACTAGAGTTCAAAGGAAAAGAAAAATAGCTGAAGAGCAGATCTTTGAACCGATGAAGGAAGAAAATAGAGCATCCAGAGATGTATTTGAAGAAGAAGTTAAATCACCAGAATTAAACGTGGAAGATGTTCACGAAAATTTGAAGAACGATAAAGAAATTAATACTGAGAATCATTTTGCAATGCAGCGTTATCATCATCTTTCGGCTTTTGATTTAATATCAAAGCCGCTACTAATAGACGAAAAAAACAATTGTCGAAAGCAAATGACAAATGAATATTATCCGAAAGGCACAGATGAACTGAGGAAAGGCTTTGCTGTGAATTATAGCCGAGGAAATGGTCCACCATGGAAGAGATCTAGGCGCTGTCAAGAAAAAAAAAGAAGACTAATTTGAACACTGTTCCATTTTCTTCCGATTTAAATGTGGTGTAAAAATATTTGTTTAAAACTTAAAATTTTCGGCCTGAAAATTTGGAAACTTATGAGAGAAGTTATCTTTTCTCTTTAACAATTGAGCAAGCCGAGCTTATAAACTTTCGAATTTTGACAGAACTTTTCCCTTCGGCAAAAGTCTCTCCGTTGGGGGAGAAGTTGTAACAGCTTTAAATAATATTAAAAATCTTGTAGTTTAAATAATTTAAATAGATGAACATTAAGATATTTGTGAATGGCAATATTTGAAACCAGACTCGAGTGCCTCGTGCGACTCTCGCACGAAGAATGTAAATTATTTTTAAATGTTAGAATATGTTTTCTCTTCTTTTTTGTATGTCGCCATTTTTTTTAGTGTTAAATAAAAGTTATTGCTGTGTTCCATCATTGGAGTTGCTTCATTTCGCCAAAGAAACATCACACCGTTCAGCCATTTTGCTTTCGGATTTACACTCGTTGCAAAGCCGACTCCTGTAAACTACCTAACATTTAAAAATTCATATTTAATTCTTAGGGACTCAACAATGAGAACTACCTAAAAACACAATATATGATTTCACCTTTCGAAGCATATCATTCGAACAAAAAGATTTTTCACGTGCATTTCCGAGAACTATTGTTTTTGTACCATTGTTCAAAATTAATCGATTGCTAGCCGTTTATTTATCTCATTACAATAAACAAACAGCTCTCGAAAATGAGACGGTTGTGCATAAATTGGCGAATTATTTCTCTTATAGCTTCTATATAGCTCGCAATTAGGCAAACAAACAACGCTGCAGTGAATTAATATCTGGCCATAAAATTTCTTTTGTTAATTTACGTCGCACGGGCCTGAATGAAAAGGAGTATTGATACGTTCCATGGAATATGCTACTCACATAAATATTAAAGGAAGCTTGCATTATAAAAGTACACAAAAACTTTGTTTTCTTGAGATTTTAAAACAGGGTGAAATAATGGGAAGTATGACTCATGCACACACACGTTTCGCAGGTTCCCTGCTGTGAGCAAATTATACTTTAATTAAATTAAAAGAATATCATATGTAATTGGCAGAGCAACAGAACGTTTTTTTAATAAATGGGTTTCTTGTTAGTTATCCATATAAAAGATAAATAAAAGTGTCAGTAATATAGGGTAAAAAGTATTTTGCAATACTAGGTTTATAGAGTTCCTCAAACTGCAGTTTGAGGGACCTAGTGAACTACAAAGATAATTATTGCTTAGTGTAATGGTACCAAATGTAATAATAAATAGATTTAAGTGTAGTAAATATGAATTACTTAGGTACCAAAAGTAGTGATTTTGCCAGATGTAATAAATGTGCCAAAAGTAATAATTTAAGGATTAACAAATGTAAAATCAAATGGATTGCTTACTTAGTAGATTGCGTTGTGGAAGCAATAGCCCATAATAGTTACAAATGTGCAGATAGAAATGTGTGATTTTTTTTTTTTTTTTTTTTTTTTTTTTACATTTGAAACTGAGCAGAATAGTAAATTAAGTCTTTCTGCATCTTTAATGTCTTTTCGCCGAGTGGGACCGAAATGGAAATTTTAGTTTTGTGCACCTAAAAATCTGTCTTCTTACGTACTGGTCGAATTGTTTGCTTTTGCATGGAAACTGTAATTGTAATCGTAAAATTTTTTTAATTGTTTTAACTATTTGATGTTTTATGTTTTTCTGTATCTTTCAATTTTTAATGAAGGTATTTTGAATTTTTATGTATTTTTGCCTTGCTGCGAAGTGAGAACTGAATTGATTGAATGAGAAATCTATATCTAATGAAATTCGTTCGAATTTCGAACGTTTAAATGCAAGAAAAATTAGTAAAATTTAATATTCCGCACAAGGAAGTTATGTGGTGTACACATCAAATACTTTTTAATGCTATGAGTGAATCCATTTTTTACTAGATTCCTTGATTCTACTATTAAGTTATCTGGTTGTTTCCTGCAATAAACTGAAGAATGTTATAATGCAGTGGAATGCCATTATAAAACACATTATCACAAAGCTGTAAAATATCATTCGCATATATTAAATAAATGCATTTTAAAAGCAATACTCTAAATTCTTTAAGGACTGCTGTATTTAGCTCTTCAATCGATGTTCTCAGGTGTAAATGCTATCCAAAGCATATGATTTTACCAAAATCTCCAATAAAAAATATTCTTCGAACAATCACTATTAGATTTATAGTTTAGATGTACCAGGAATGCTGCAAAAAGGATGAAAATGCCCTACGAAAGCAGCGCATTAAATTGGATTGTAGAGACATTAGGATGTTTTGTAAGCCAGAGAGATGAAAAATTAACAACGCCTTCCCCGGGAATCGAACCACGAACCTCTGGAATACAGGCCTAGTGTGCAGAACCACTACACCACGAAGGCACGTTAGGAAAGCGGGAGAAATACCTTATATACTCCCCTTTTGAAAGGGTAACTGGGGTTTTTAGGGGACCCAATCCCCAAATACTGGGTGCGGAGAATCCTCATCCAACAACCCTTTTAGTTCGGGCGCCACTGTCAGGTGATGTATGTATTTTCACTTGTTTCGGGAACATACTGTATCTTGAATAAGAACAGGGAACTTACTAAAGCTCTTTTCCACATTGTGTGAAATAGACGACACAAGCAGGAAGGGGTTACTAAACCCTTTATTCGCTATTATTTTACAGGTACTCTCGTACTTCGGGATACAGAGACCAACCACTTGTGGTCTGAACGTAAAAATCTAAAACTACTAACTAAAACTCTAACTGAAAGCTAACTTTGAATTAGTATACAAATGCCTAGCACTAAGACTGGCCTTTATTTAAAAGGGTACGTATGTAGTACGCCGAGCTGCTGAAACTACAATACTTTTTCAAATATCAAGAGGGCTAAACCTCTGGCCTTAAGGGGGCTCATACACCTTAAACTCCTTATGATCTTCGAATATATGACTGTTGCCAAGAATTGGGATATTTTATTTATTTTAAAAGCCATTACTTCCAACCTTTTACAGCTGACTACATAATATAGCTGCTTTGGAAACTAGTAACCAGAAAGTTTGTGTTGCCATAAATATTTTTGTAATTTAATCCTCTTTGTGACAAAATATTTCGCCATTTTTTTACCTTGCGAGAATGATATTTTAAAAATGGCTAATGGTGCATACTTGAAATTTGATGGAATTCTTTATATGGGCAGTATTTTCTAATTGAACGAACAATCTGATGAGTATTTTAATATTGAAAAATTTTATGGGTGAAAACATTACAAATTTTTTTAATAAAATACCTTTTATAAACTCAACTCAAAATAAAATAAAAATTTAACATAAAATTTTTAGAATTTTAGGTTCACAGTAGTTTCCAAATCTTATAAAAGCAATATATTAAATATGGAATTAAATTATGCAACAGAAGGTTTTAAACTGTGCGCGCAAGGTGGAAATATGACGAAATATGTTGTCACAAAGCGGATTAAATTATAAAAATATTTGTGGCAACACAAACTTTCTGGTTACTATTTCAAAAAGCAGCTATATTATATAGTCAGCTGTAAAATGTTGGAAGTAATCGCTGTTAAAATAAATAAGTTATCCCAATTCTTGCAACAGTCACCTATTCGAAGCTGTTATGGGTTTTAAGGTGTATGAGTCCCCTTAAAGACAAACAGCAACCGAGTGAAAACTCGTAAGACTGCAGTGGCAAGCGGCTCGCTTCCTAAATCTCCTTCTCTCTCTCTCTCTCTATCTTGGCAAAAAGCCACAACTTAAATACTTGGGCGTTAGCAGGACAATTTGCATAAACAAGTTAAAGCATTTAATTCTGGCCGGAAGTAGAAAATAAGAAGTGATAGTACAGTTTTAAAATAAAATAAACGTTAGTAAAACTTAGGATCCTTACAGGATTAGCCAACCTGCGGTTGACTAATTATTCATAATCTGTGCTATGCTTGTAAAGACCTCTCGAATAGGCGCCGAGCGTGCTGGCCACTGCACCACGAAGGCATGTTAAGAAGGCGGGAGAAACACCTTATATACACCCATCTTTAAAGGGACGACTGGGGATTAGGCGACCGAATCGCCAAATCCTGGTAGTGCAGAATCATCATCCAACACATTTTTTAGTTCGGGCGCCACCATAGAGACATTAGGTTATTTGGAAGCAGGAGACATGAAAAATGACCAATGCCCTCGCCGGGAATCGAACCACTGAGCTCTCGAATACGCGTCGAGCTTGTTGACCACTACGCCACGAAGGCATGCTGAGAAGGCGGGAGAAATATCTTATACCCTGTCCCAGAGTCGAGTGCAGAAATAGTCAAGTCGTGTAACTCAAAGTGTTAACCATTTCCTTTCTTTAACAGGTACGATTTATTTGGCATTAATTTATGTTCAATGATCTCAAATTTGCATTAAGATATTGTTGCGTGTTTGCAGGTTCGTAACAGATTGAATGCACAAGTCCGATAATAGGTTAATAAAATTTATTCTTATCAAAGGAAATACTTCAGAACTATGGAATTTTCCTCAGAGATATTCGTATAAGGGTTCACAATATCACGCAGTATAATTAGTAGTTATGCTTCAAATTACTAAAACCGTTAAATAGAAGACAATGCACAGCGCATTTAAAGAGAAAGTTAATCCAATTTGTCGCAGTTCACGTGGAACTACAACTCGCTATAACTAAGCAACTGAACTGAGACGCTCTTTGATTACGGTCACAGCTAACATAGTGATCAATTACATTTATTCAATATCAATTCAAATTACCGAGGTATCCATTTACTCAGCGTTAAACGCACGCGCTCCTGCCTTTTTACTTCTCCGGCATAGCTTTCTCTTAAAATTTGTCTCGCGCTGCATTGCACGGCGCAATACAATAATTTTAACTATAATTCTACTAAAATTAGTTATCTAAATATAAATTCGCAACAATGTTTAAGTTAAAATTAATGCTATTAAAATATGTAGGATGTTTTCAAAATTCTACTAACTGAGCTCTAGTTCAATTCCTAGAACTTCCACGCAAAGTACTTACAGTCAAGGAACTTACGGGTCCAGAGACCAGTTTTGACATATTTATGCAGCTATTCGTTCAATCCAATATTGTTCAGTCCAATTGAGTTAGGCACATTTTCGCAGAACTACTTTTGCAACCATGGAAAATGTGAAGAATTATCATTTTCTTTTTGTGGAAAGAGGACGGGAAAACTTCAGATATTCTTCAACGCCTAGGAGGAGTATTCTATTTCCACATTTGAAAACATTTTTACTAGGTATTCGATTTAGGAGTTATAAGAAATTATAATAAAGGAGCCAAAAATATTATTTGAGGACAGCATACAAAATAAAATTTTTTTTCGAATAAGTGTATTCAATCTGTAGACACTTTAGGTGTTTTGAGACAGGAGAGATGAAAAATGAGCGATGACCTTACCGGGACTCGAGCCACGGACTTCGCGAATACTCGCCGAGTGTGTTGATCACTACACGACGAAGGCATGCTAAGAAGGCAAGAAATACCTTATATACTCCCCCTTTTAAAAGGCGTATAGGGATTAGGAGACCCAATCGCCAGATTGTCGTGGTGAAGAAACATCATTCAACACCTTTTACTTCTGGCGTCGCTATAGAGATATTAATTATTTTCAAGCAGGAGACATGACAAATGAGCAACGCCTTCGCGAAGACTCGAAACACGGATATGCGCCGAGTGTGCTGACCACTACACCATGAAGGCATGCTAAGAAAGCGGGAAAAATACTTTATATACATCCCTTTTAAAGGGCGATTGGGGATAAAGGGAGCAAATCGCCAAATCCTGGTGGTGGAGAATCCTAATCCGCTATTTTTTTTAGTTCGGGCGCCACTCTAGATACATTCTTTATTTTTTGAAAGCAGAAGAGATTAAAAAAATGAGGAATGTTTTCGCCGGGACACGAAACACGGGCCTCTCGGACACGCGCCGAGTGTGCTGACCACTATACCACGGAAACATAAATACCGCTGGAGAGTTAATTGCGTCATTCTTCCCTAACTGCTGCTCTGTCGACACCGCTTCGCTTTACATTTACTTAAATGCCTATGTCATTTCTTTAAAAGCCAATGTACACAGAAATTTATCATATTTCATTATGATTGAATAAGTGTCTTCCAACTTCATTGGATATGTGTGAGAATAAAGATTAATGATTTATCGAAATCCAAGTCATTATCTTCATTTGCATGCGTTAACCACAGCCATGACAGTTATCAAAAGAAGTCAACAGTTCCAGGCTTCGACAGTGCATTAAAAATCATTACACACACATATATATAAGTTGTAGTAGTCTCATATGCAAAACTGTAACGTTATACGACTAATCGTTTTGGAGTTATGCGGGATACATACATACAAACGTAAGTATTTACAGACGTCAAAAAATGCTTTTTGAGTCTCTTTTATATATATTTTACAATCCGCTTTGCAAAATTGAGTTCTTTATTCTATGCGTACGTACAGACGTTATGCAAACCAACCGTCCAAATGGTTTCGGAACGGTCAAAATGGATTTTTCCGTTGAAATATGAGCCTCGAAAATTTTCCCAATTACAATATTCCCTTTACTTCGTACAAGAAAGTAGAATCAGCAAATCATTTCTCTTTTGTTTGCCAAAATCTCTTTTGAATGAATTAGTTTATATGTGCAAAAATAAATAAATTAAATAAATAAAACAAACTAAAATCGTCGAACAGCTTTCTCAGTAAAAGTGGTTTATTTAGAAACGCAATATAATATTTATAGGAAAAGCTGAAGAAAGTTTATTTCATTCTGAATCAAAGGGAATATTTTTTTTAAAAATAACCATGCATATAATTAATTATTTTTCTCAACTTGTTAATGTCTTAATATGTATTTTATGAAGCGTAATTTATTTCATATATGGATGTAGAATACGAACGTCTTCAAAATCTAAAAAATATACTTATTTTCATAAAAACGCAATTTTGTTAAAGTGGTTTGTTATACGATTTATGTGAAAACAGCTTATTATTTGTAATGAGATTTCATTTCACGAATCAAACTTCTATTTTTCATGCGCTTTATTATGTTATTTTACACAGCTATGCTTGCCCTCTACCCCCGGCCAAGAAGTTACTTAACTGTGTAGAAATAACATTGGGTGTATATTACTGAGTTTCATTTTTACATATGTTTACTTAATATCCGTGTTAAATGACAGGAAGTAATTGCAGCCCTTGTTAAATAAAACCAAAAAAGAAAAAAAAAAAAAAAAGGATTACCAAACCAAAAAAAAAAAAGGGATTACGTATTTAACAAGATTTAAATATTTTACAGTAATATTCAATTCCAACATTGCATACTATTGTGGCATAACTTTTTACTTCCTTGTACGAAGTAAAAAGGAAGTATTGTAATCGCGAAAAGTTTCAGGGATCCTATTTCAACGCAAATATTCATTTTCACCGCTATCGAACGCAATTTAATGATGTTTTTGCGTGACATCGGTACACAAGGACAGGATAAAGGACTTCCCACCCCCCAAAAAATTGCAAAACTAATTTAAAATGAATTCTGAAGAATTTTTCGTGGCGTCTGTACGTACGTACGTATATATCTCGCAGAACTCAAAAATGAGTAGCTCAGAACATTGAAATTTTGTATATAGGACTGCTATAACATGTAGATGTGCACCTCGTGTTTTGGTTGCAATCGGCCGCACCAAAAGTATGTAAATATATGTGTAAATATCTGCACTCTGTTACTCGGTCCAGTGATCTCAGTTTCTTTATTCTTATAGGGCCCATCAGAGGCCAAGCGGTAACGTCGCTGAACACTGTTAGTTCGGTCTGAGGTTTGAATCCCGCGAACGGGCTGGTTGCATGGGTGTTTTCGAGGTTTGCGCCATGTGTAACGTGTATACGAGCCAGTTTCCCTTAAAACGTCCTCCACGAAGGCATCACTCCCTTAAGGCAGATAGCCCTCGAGTGCTTTGCCGTAATCTAATAAACCAAACCAAACTATTCTTATAGGTTCGTCAATTATTTTTGCTTTAAAAATGATTTAATTATGTTGTTTTTATCTTCCGGTTAAGGTTTTTATACCTTTAGTAAATCTGTAACCAATATTTTTAGAATTATTTACAATTTAAAAGTTCTTTAAGTGCCGCGAAGCCTAATAATTTTTTCCATGGCGGCCATTGCTTGTTTACATTTGAAACAGCAGAATAGTAGATTCGTTGCCAATGTAGAGAAAGTAAGCTTCGTAATAACGAAGATAACGCTTTCTTTTATTATTGTGAATTAAATCATACTTAATCCATTGTGGAATTTATTAGAGGAAATAAGTGTTTAAGATTTGCTTCATAATTTTCAATACAGAAATATTGAGTTTTAATGTATTTTTGCTTTGTCGCGAATTGAGAACATAATTAATTGAATGAGAAATACTGAATCGTCTGTGAAAAACTGTTTCTTTTTCTTTCTTTCTTTTTTTCTTTCTTTTTTTTTTTTTTTTGTTGTTGTTGTTTGTTTGTTTAATTTCTTTTATACAGCGTTTTAGATTTATTATAGTATTTGAATAGAACATGTGGCAACGATTAGATGATATAAATTTTATGCATTCTGAGTTAAAAAATGAATGAAATATCACGCTGTTAAGTCAACCTAGGGCCAGAGTGTCTTGTGAATTTTAAAGAGTGAATTTATTCTATTGTGGTTTATGCGCTATCGACAAAGTAGATTTAATTCAATTCAATTATGTTTAAATGAAATGCAAGAAAAAATGGGTAAAATTTAATATTCAAGTAAGTCATGTGGTGCACACATCAGATTTTTTTATACAAAGTGTATGTATTTATGAGGTAAATGTTAGTATCATACATTTTAGCAAATACTTTAATTAATTGCATACGCAATCTAAAAAATTTGATGCTCATTTACTTAACACTATAAGCTATTTCTTCCTCCTTTTTAGCATGCTTTCGTGGTGTAATGGTCAGCACGCTCGTCGCGTATTCGAGAGGTCTGAGGTTTGAGTCCCGACGAGGACACTTCTCATTCATATCTCCTTTGAAATATTCTAATGTCTCTTCATTGGCGCCCGAACTAAAAAAAGGTTGTGGATGATTTTCCTCCTCCACCAGGATTTGGCGAATGGGTCCCCTAATTTCCATCGCCCTTTAAAAAGGGAGAGTATAAGATATTTCTCCCGCCTTCTTAGCATGCCTTCGTGGTGTAATGGCCAGCACACTTGACGCGTATTCGAGAGATGCAAGGTTCCGGCTAGGGCATAGCACATATTTATGTCTCCTGCTTCTAAGTAACCTAATGTTTATACTATACTACCAAGTAACCAATACGGAAATTCACACAATACAGTATAGTACTTAAAAACAGTACGATACAAACTGTACTGCATGATAGAGTGATTACAACACCGTATGTTGCTAAAAATGCATGAATAAAGCAATTTTAAAAATTTAATTATGAAAAAGTAAATTTAAAACTAGTTTGAATCTACTGTGAAAATATTTCTCGTCTCTGAAAATATTTCCGTGGATATGTTACATTATAATATAAGGAAAAGACAGTTCTGTAATATTTAACTATGAACCTTTGATCCTTCCGCGTTCTAGTCGGAAACCTTTTCCCCAAAACACTCTTCTTGAAGAATGCTGGAGCTTTTTCGAATAAATTTCACATAACGCCGGGAAAATTTTATGGGAAGTGTCGATTTAATCATTTGAAAAAGAAATAGAAGCACCAACTGGAAATTTGAGTTTTGGAACTCTTACCTACCGGCTTCTAAGTTTAAAAAATGTGCTTTGAAATATTGCTAAGCGTTACATTTCTTCCCCCTTTTCGAATTTGACGTTGAAGGCAAAGCATGGACCTCAGCTGGCGGGAACGAAGAATGCGTTTCTTTTATAGCGAAGAAAGGCCATATTTTTAGAAATGTTACTGTCGTAAATAAGACATATTCATATTGAAACCCTGTATTTATGCTACACTCTTGCTGGAAGCGTAGAAGCAGGTGACATTTTAAGGGAATTTTGTTTGCACTCGACTTGCATCTAAATTTAAACCGTTTCAATAAAGCACTTGAGAATAGAATTATAGTTTGTATGCGTTCTTCAAACCAAACTAACTTCTCTTCGGCTGAAAAATGCTTCTTTAATTGTAGGAAGAAACGTTTTAGATTCCGCTGTTTAAAACTGAATAAAAATTGCCAGCTTCGGGATAATAATGGAATTAAAAAAGTGTAAATATATACTTGCGTTTATCTAGTTTTAATTTTGTATTTATTCATTGCAAATAAACTCCTTTAAAATTATTTCTAAATAAACAGGAAATATCTAGAAAAGCATTCCAGTTTTGATTACAAATCGTAATCATTTGTTCAGTGTTATGAAATGCAAATATTTGCAAACTACTTTTAAATTATTTCGTTGTTTCGTAAGAGATAGCTCATAAATTTTGAAAATCTATTGGAGTAAAGAAAAACTAAGGCCTTTACAATAAACTGATTTGACGTTAACTGATTTCCAAAGCGAGAAACGAAGGATTATGTAAACACCAAAGTTATTTTATCTAAAATAGGACTTTTTCTGGTGTTACAGCTTTCATTCTCTGTAGGCCTAAAATCACGTATGTTTCTTAATCCGTTTCACACAGACATGTTTTTGTTGCAGTTGACAATAATATGTTCCCTGGCTAATCTAAGTCATACGAATTAAACTTTAAATAAGTTGAGAGCTGCAACAAATAATACTATTGTTGTGTTCTACGGGTTCTTGGATTTAGAGTGATTGATGACAACACTTGATGAAGAATCAAAAACCCAATTTATTCGTCAATATTACACAGGACAGTTCCAGAGACACGTTTACAGTCGTCGAATAACTACGACAAACACACTGAAACAATCAGCAACATAGCCTTCAGGCTATCGGGCTATGATGGCGAAGACAACTTCATGGCAAAGCGCTAGAGTACAGCTCCCGACTCGGTCCATCGCTCTCGAGCTAATCTCTGAACTCAAGACACTACCACTGAACTCAACTGCTTCAAGATACTCCTTACGATACTCTTACGATACTCCGCGTACAGGCAGAGTATTTATAGCTTCGAGAACATTCTCGAGAAAACCGGTAAGGATTCATTCTAGAATGTTCTCACTCCGTCTATGGTATATCGCCAGTTTTGTCACCAAATGGAGGATTTCGGGCTAAATCTGGCAGCCTGTCCACTTTCTAGTCGTAGGAACCCTAAACCCGCTTTGCGGAGAAGCTATCTTACCGCAGCTGGGCTTTCTTCAAACTTCTTAATATCTTACATGGTATTGTAACTTAGCGGAACAGTTAGCCATTTTTTCGTTACAGGTAGCGTTACAGGTAGTTTCCCGTTCTGTAATATTGATTTGTGGATTACATCTATTCATTCTAAAACTATGTATATTAAGTCAAAAATAAAAACATTTCAAGATAAAGCACAGCTGATTGATTGAGTGAGTTGATTGAATTAGCTACTACGTTAGTACTTGTATTATATTCTCTTTACAGCTCCTAGTTCTGCGATTTTCAGAGTTTTCAAACTCAGCTGCTGTCCTAAGAATACTTGGAAAATATTTGTTGAGCTAAGTAATGTTGCAAGAAAACAAAAGCTGTTCGCACATATTTATTGTGGTTGAATAGTCAGCACATCCATCCAACATTAGAAAATGTTGCTTTTGATGTCGGAAGAAGATGCAGCTGTTTTGTCATTATTCCTGCTACAATCTCCTCCCAGCATGCCTTCGTGGGGTAAAAATTAGCCCACTCGACGCGCATTAGAGAGGAACAGATTCGAGTCCTTATTTTTGACGTCTCCTGTTTCAAATTCACCTAATGATTCTACAGTTGCACCCGAACTAAAAGGTGGTAGATGATGATTCTTCGCCACCCGGATTTGGCGACTGGGTCCCCTAATCTTTAGTCGCCCTTTAAATGGGGAAGTACATAAGGTATTTCCTCCCTCCTTTCTGCATGCCTTCGTGGTGTAACGGTAGCACACTCGGCCCATATTCGAGCGGTCCAGGTGCGAGTACCGGGATGACATTGTTCATTTTTCATGTTTCCTGCTCCAAAAATCCTAATGACTTTACAACTTTAAAAAAATTAAGTTTTAATTTACATACGTTTAATGTAAGGGAGAAGACAAGCGTTGTTTTCTCTAGTTGTTAGTCTATTGATTGCTACTGTGTGCATTTTATATGAAACTGTAAACTACTGCCTACATAAAATCGTAGGAACCTTCTGTTTTCTTTTAATTTATAGAATAAAAGTACTGTTTAAACTAAATTTAGGTTACTTTGTTTTATACATAAATGCATTTAAGTAATCTTGATTATAGAATGAAATAGTGATTTGCCAAATGGTATGTTATAGTACTGGTTTACAGAAAAGCATTTTAGTGTTTATTTAGAGTTTCATTAAGAGTAGACCTCTTGTAGGTTTAGATACGGTCTCTCTTCATTAAGAGAGACCGTATCTAAACTTACTAAATATCACCACTTTTTACTCCTGGAAATATAGAGTCTCTTTTAGATTTCAGACGCGAGAATGCATTATTCCTTTTGCAAACTCCTATTGAGAGTGTAGAATTAGCCAGAAATAGATCAGCAACAGGAAGACCTAGTAAATTCAGCATTCAAAAACCGTTGCATGGAGATGGTAGACATTTTATCGTAAAGTCCGTCGATAACAAATGACTTTGTTGTAAAGAGTACCATAGCCAGACTGTTTGTAGATGCAAAGTATGTAATGTAGCTTTACATCATGATTGTAGGGTGGACAGTGTTCTTCATTGATCGCGCACATGACCACATACATCTCACTTAACAAATAAAACAGTGTAAAGGAGACATTGTAGTTAGAAACTTCCTTGGGAGTCGACTAGAGGCAATCCCCTCCCTCCGCTCTGGCTAAGACAGACTCAACTTCTGCAGTACCTAAGTAGTCTTCACAGTGACCAGAACCGTCGACAGTTCGGTGGTCAGTTTAGGTGTGGCACGGACTGTCACGGTATTCTTCAAGTCTGTTTCGCACTGTGTGGTTGCTATTTGGTAGATAATATAAATGTTTCCTCGGGGCGTTCAGCTCCGTTGGTCAACTCGGGACTGATGTTGTCATATGTTGTCTTAGTTTTATTCGGTGACCAGCTGTTGCCTGGTCACTTGTCTTGTGTTCATAAACTGATCTTGCTCACTGTCTCCCGGGGTTGACCATTTGGCGGCTTGCGCCTTCATGTTAACCCATTAGCCGCTGGTGTTGCGTTGACGCAACGGTCAAAATAAATGTGTATATAAATATAACTACCTAAGATATTTTATACCAGCAGATGATTTTGTGTAGGGAATATTATGAAGATTATTTCTTTAAAAAATATTTGCCTTCAACAATCATTTTGTTTATAATAATTAATCTCATACATTAAGCAAAATTTTCGACCGGGTATTTTTGCTTAAAATATTTAACGAAAGAATCGCCGTCTTTATGAGTGATCTATTTTTAGTCAAGGTCACCGTTTGTCAGAACGTTACATCAGTCAGATGTTTATATTTGTGTTGAGAAGAAAGGGAAAACAGGTGTTGCGTTGACGCAACGTCAGCAGGAAACGGGTAGTCAATCTCCTTTTTCACTCATTCCTTTCGATGTTCTGTTTCATGTTCTGGTTGTTTAAAAATGCCTAGAACGAGGTATCTTACATTAGAAGAAGCCCTTCACAGACTTTTTGATGAAGAAACAGATGATGATAATGTTAATAATGACCAGAATGAAACTGATATTGTTGTTGTTCCCCCAGAAATTGCAGAGGCTAGTGACGAAGAAGAAAGGAATAGCAATGTTTTAAATAATGATAATGATACTGTACCAAATGATACTGCTGTAGATGTTGAAATTCAAGTAAAAAGTAAGTTTCACTAAAAGCAGTTATAGTCATACTAAAAAGTTTAAAAAGCAGAAGACTGAAATCTTGAAGTGGATAAAAAAGGAACTGTTAGTTATGTCTCAGGAAGAACATGAAGAAAGAGATAGAAGAGAAATTATAAAAGACAAAACACAAGGTAAAACTAGTGCACGTATTTTCGATTTTCTTTTTGGTTTAGACATTTACTCTCTTCTCGTTGAACAGACAAATATATACGCTCAGGGAAAAAATGCCCAGAATTTACTGCATCTGAAGCCTATATAAGAAGATTTATTGGAATATTATTGCTTACAGGATATCATTCTTTACCTCAAGAAAAAATGCATTGGTCTTTTGATAAGCACATTTCTGTTCCTGTTGTACGAGAATTGATATCACGTTTGCAGTACAGGAATATGAAGCAGAATTTGCATTTGACAATAGTCAAATTGACAATACTGATAAATTATTTGAGGTGAGACCGTATCTAAACTTACTAAATATCATCACTTTTTACTCCTGGAAATATAGAGTCTCTTTTAGATTTCAGACGCGAGAATGCATTATTCTTTTTGCAAACTCCTATTGAGAGTGTAGAATTAGCCAGAAATAGATCAGCAACAGGAAGACCTAGTAAATTCAGCATTCAAAAACCGTTGCATGGAGATGGTAGACATTTTATCGTAAAGTCCGTTGATAACAGAAGACTTTGTTGTAAAGAGTACCATAGCCAGACTGTTTATAGATGCAAAGTATGTAATGTAGCTTTACATCATGATGGTAATCAAGCTTTTCTTGCTTGAATCTTTCAAATGAAATAATCTGTATTTGTAAAAGAAATACAATGTATATTTTAATATTAAATTAATTACAAGTAAAGTGATTTGTAGATTTATAAAACGTTATATAGCTAAAAAGTAATCATGCGCTCCACTGAAAAGAAACATCACACGAATACAATCCTACTCACTAAACATCCGTACTCTTATTCCGCTGACGTTGCGCGAACGCAACACTCGTTTTTTCCATAGGTAAGAGCACTTTTTTTATTTTCAATGTAAATTTTTGTTATAAATGGTTAATTTAATATTTGTTATTATTTTCATGAGAAAAGAAACATTCCTTGTAGTTTTGGCGTTTAATGGGTTAAGGGCTTTTCAAAGACCTGGTCAGGAAGTCTGTACCATTTAGTGCACTATTTCACTCTTGTTGCAAGCTTTATTTACTTCCTGTTGGCAAAGACAAACTTCTATTCTCTCACTTAAGAAAAAATTATCCAAAGGTATTTTCCACTTTCTTCAGATCTTAGGCTACAAAAGAGCACCTGAGGTTCAAATTGCAGCTAATACCAAGCTGTTGCTGAGTAATTTATATATCTTTGCTTTCCCATCTTATAATTGACATTATCAATCAGATTATTACGCTACTTCTATCTTTATATATAAGTAAATGAGTCTTAAATTTATTGTTAAAAATATTCCGATACCCTGTTCTCCAAATAAGAATACAATAATAAAACTAAGCCCAAATTTTCAATGCGAATTGTTAAATGCAGTTAAGAAAACTAATATAATTATAGTGTTCTTAAACCATTGTAAAATATTTAATTAAAGCTTAATTATGCGAATTTTTGTTAATTACACTTCCGAGGATATATTTAATTACACAGGGGGGAAAAGAAACGTTTTGCAATGATTAATTTATGGTTCAAAGCAAGAATATTTAAACATTTTTAATAGTGCAGATATTTTAGGGAAACTATATCTAACTTTTCAAGAAACATTTTGTAACAAAAGAAGTGTAATAAATTTTACGATAAATTATTATCCCGTAAATACAACACATTCCCGAGAACCAAAAATAATTTTGTGATTGGCGTCAGTGGCAGCTGTAAACAGAATAATAAGGACATTTTTAACAGAATAAAAAACTTTTTATCATCCTTAATATAATTTTAATGAGCGTCAGTTTTACTGTGATTAACATCAGCATTACGAATTTAGTTTATTCAAATTTTTATTCTTCGATTGGCAAGGAGAATTAAACGCAGTTTTTACTTAAACATTTCTTCTGATCAAAAAGTAATACAAATTTAAAATGTCATATTTTGCTTAATCGCTTCTTCATGAAGCAAAATACTTTCTCATTACTCCTACTCACATGAAATTTCAAGTCTTTGCATTGGGTAATTTTGAATAGTATTATGTTTTGTATATATTAGAAAATGGACAATACACATGTTATATTATAAGAAGTAAAAAAAAATATAAAGTAATTTCGATTAAATATAAAGTAATTTCGATTAAATATAAAGTAATTTGGATTAAAAAGCACAGTGTCTTTCTTTCCTAAAAATAGGTTCAAGAGAGTATTATGTGTAATATAGAAACTGAAACACTATGACGTATCCTATTTTGTCTTGGATCAAACAAACTACTTCTGACATTTTATTTCATTATAATACGTTTTTCGTAAAGATTTTAATTTAATTTTTTTAGTTCATAAAAAAGCTAAGTTTCTTAGTTTGAGGAAAAGTGAAACATACTAACACTTATTATATTTAAGTCTTTTTTATTCTAATCAATGATTGTTTGTAAAAACAAGGGCATAAAACTACCATAAAGAAAACTTAATACTGTAGGAAAACCGATTATCGCATTTAGAATGAAAGGAAGTTTATCGCTACAAAGCGAATATGCTGTACACATATATTAATGGAGCACTTCCCTATGAAAATATAAAAATATAAATGAAGTACTTGCCTATAGTATCACGAATGAGTATAAAATATATACGGTCTATAGTGTCTTTACGTAATGCAGAATCTTATAGTATTCATAAGTTTCTCATATATGTTGTACAAAGTGTAGTAAAAATATATATAATACATGTGTGATAAATGCACTGAGGCAACGCATTTTTGCAATTAACTCATTAAATGCTGCTGCATTTGCTCAAATTTAATGCTCGCGTTTTAGACTCAAGGTAAAAAAGCGAGTATTCTTCTCACAAACTCACACATATCCCCTTCCCCTCCCCCCCAAAAAAAAGAAAAAAGTTTTTAAGAAAACTTATTATAGCATTAAATTAATGTGCAGTAAATTACAGTAAAGCGTTTGTTAGGAGAATAACGGAACACGAACATAGAAAAAAAATTACAACTTCATCGCACTCTACGAAAGCTCTAAATTTCACAGCTTCTCGTTCTAAGTTTCTGTCTAAGCGTATGGCCCAGAAGTATATATATTCATACTTACGTCAGTGGTCTCAGTGATTATGCCTTCATGGCTGCATCGCGCAAATGCATATTTCTCTCAAATAATTGTTCCAAGCTATAATAGTAGTATCGTCATATTGTGTTCTTCCACGCAAACTTTTATTGATCTCAAATTTTAAGAACAGCAGTAGACGAAGATTGAACTGTAGCAGGTTGAAACATTGAGGGTTACTCGGCAATATACAGTGAAGAGACAAAGAAACTGGTATAAACATAGGTATATATATAACAGAGATATGCAACCAAACACAGTAAAACGTGGTTGTCGGCTGCGCCTATATGCGATATGCGATATGCGACGGAGGGCATGGGCACCATGCCTCTACCATTGAGGTTAATTGGTATAGCGCCAAGTCCACCTATATCTAGAGATACATTTTGTAATTCATATTACAACTGCATTGACATTATTTGCTTAATGTATTACTACACTTGACAATACATGCTTAACATTTAAAACACAATTACGTTTAGAACACTGTTACTGCAATACGCACATACATTTTACAACTGCTTATATACATTATGTTACACATTACAACTTTTTTAAAAGCGCTATCATTAATTTCTTATACGCTCTTGCTTTTACAGCTGCGCCTATATGAGACAACCAAGTGTCTTGCAAAGTTGTTAGATCGGTTATTGCTGCTACAATTGTAGGTTATCAAGATTTAAATATGTTATAGCCGGCGCCCTCTGGGATAGCAATACAATTTTGATTTTAGATTACGACCATTTCTCGAGTCCACTGTTAACATTGTGAATCGGGTAAAATCAAATCTCTGACATTGCTGCTGGCAAAGAATAGGACCAACGACGACTGACGAGAATTAGTAATCGTGACCAGACGTGCTACCCACCCTCAAATCGCTGCAGATTTGAATGAATGCTGTGGCATCAACTAGTGCCCACGTGCTAACTATTCAACGGACCATCATTGATCCGAAAGCCCAATTTTGCACTGTTGTTGACTGCACGACACAAAGCTTCATGCCTCTCCTGGACTCGTCAACACCGTCATTGTACTGATGATGACTGGAAACACTTTGCCTGATCTGATGAGTCTAGTTTCCAATTGTATCGGCGGATGAATGTGTACGGATATGAAGACAACCTCATGAATTCATGGACCCCACATTTCTAAAGTGGACTGTTGCAGCTGACAGAAGCACTGTCATAGTATGGAGAGTGTGCAATTGGCATGATATGGGACCCCTCATACGTCTAGCTGCGACGGTTGATGAGAGATGACAGATACGTAAGCGTCCTGTCTGATCACTTGCACCCATTCATGTCCATTGTGCATTCCGACGGACTTGGACATTTCCAGCAGGACAACGCAACATCCCAAACGCCGAGATGTGCTAGCGAGTGGCTTCAGAAGAACTCTTCTGACTTTAGAGAGGTCTATTGGCCACCTAGACCCCCCAGACGTGAGCATTATTGAGCATATCTGCGGTGCCTTGCAACGTGCTATTTAGAAGAGATCTTCTTCACCTCCCTCTCCTATGGATTTGAGGATTGTCATGCAGGATTCATCGTGTGAATTACCTCCAGCACAGATTCATACGTAGTCGAGTCCAAGTCCCGTCGCGTTACCTCCCTTCTGAATGCTTGCGGGGACCCTATACGATATTAAGCAGGTGTACCAGTTTTTTTTGGGGGGTCTTCAGTGTATTATACTCTTATGAGAAACTAATAGCATAACCTTCATTGTTTTTAGATCCCATAGACGCATGATCAAAGTATAAACTCCGAAAAATCTCCGTTGTTACCACTGCGGCTTTTAGGACTTATTAAAATTTAGCGTCGCCATACGTTTGCGATAGCAATTAATTTATGTTAAGGGCCAAGGTTGTCAAATATTTGCTCTTTTTTAGCGAAATTTGGCTTTTATACCAGCATGTAATTTGGAGGTTTGGGTGAACTAACATGTTGTCTCTGAATGCAATGCGCTGAACGTTTCCTTAAAACTGGACAAAAATGTCTCTTTAAAAATGTAGTCAGTTAAAAGTACAGGTTCATTAAAGAAGCCGGATAAGAAAAGATATCATTTTTAATCGAAAATGGCTGTGGTACTTAACTTTATATGAATGTTCAATCAGGTAACATACGTTCGTGTTACCTGAAATAACTAAGCTTTACTATAATGATGATAATAATCTCAAATAAGTACACATAGTTATAAAAGATATATTTATTGTCTATTATTAATACATAGGATGATGCAAGTATAAACTTATAATTATTTATTGCGAAAAATCATATTTCAATAGAAATTTTGACTAATATTCGTAAATAAAAAATTTGTGTTATTATGCGTAGATAAAATAAAAGAGATAGTCATTAGGCAAATTACTGAATTTAATATAAAACATTTCACTAAATTACAGTTCTCTCCCAGTGTATGTCATTGTATGGACATAGCTTTCGGGATAGAGATTTTCAAATGGAAGTAAAAATTATTGCAACGTATCCTCTATAAACTTTTAATGATCTGTTTATTATGGATAGCTCAAATCTGAAATGGATTACATACTTTGAAAAGTAGATGTAAATTTAAATATTCCCAGACTTTCAAAACTTCATCTTAAGAAATTTCTCTTTTACGTACGACCTAAGTTTAACGAAATATTTGCGAAGATATATCTTTTGCCTTTTGCAAAAAATAGACAATGTTGGAAATAGAAAACAGAAGCTATGACAAATTACTACATATCATGCGAATTTAAAGTAGTTTTTGCAAAATGATTTGACTGCTAGCACAGAAAAAATACACCAGTTTTAGAGTAATGCAAGTCTTTCAGATCAACCAGAACATAAGGTATTTCGTCTTTTGACAGTACGACATGCACGTATATTACATACATACACAGTGATCTGATGGATACAAATGATGGTCAAGTATTAATAAATGATCTTTATTCTCTTTTTCCTACATCATGGCCCTATATCTCCCGTTGACAAATTCCGATGCTTCAAAGCATCATTATCAGTGCCACTGTCTCTACACCCTACTCTCTTTCTCTACAGCTCGCTTTCAGTTTTGGAAGATGAAATTATGTCATATATACTTTATTTATTTTTAAATTAACTACGTATTTAACATAATTATTTTCTCTGCTGTTATTTTGAATTCTTTAAGACTGTTTGCAGTGGCATAGCTAGAGGTTTTCTTAATCGGGAAAGATTTTGTTTTACCCTGTAGTGTATGCTTTATTATATCGTAACACATCCTGTCGATTTATACCAGAAATGCTACAAAATATCTAAGGGACAATGAGGAAAATGAATTAAAATACTATGTCTGTTTTTAAATAAAATGTTGATTCTAGCATTTTAAATGTTACATTTGTTACTTCCTTGTAAACAAAATCGTCTAAGAAATTATGAATCAGCGCTTGTAAACTGATCGTCGTTAACGGATGCTCTGGTGGACTGATTGGCGTTAACGTCACAATATATTTAATATTTAATTTTTAGTACGAAATATTTAATTAGATAGTGGTAAGATAGATAGTGTTTAGATAGGTGACAGGTGACGGAGGACGGGGACGCCTGGTGTTTAACAGAGGTAAACAGGCATATGTCCCGCGCCCTCCCCTATCTACCGGGGGTTTATTGAGATCTTAAACGATTTATTACATTGCCATACAGGGGCAGATGAGAGATACATTGGCTATTTATATTGTATTACAGATTTTAGGTTTGCAAGGTATACGTTACATAACATACTGGTTACACATTTAAGAAAAAAAAAATATTAACATAACACATACATGACATGACACATAAATACTATTAATAAAGAAGGTACATGCGCTTAGCAGAAGGAAGATACTGTATTTCCTTAGATGCAGAGGAGTACTTACATTCACTTAAGACCCTGAATTAGTGGGGTTGGCATAGGTCTTGCCCCAGGGCGGTTATCTGGCTGATTATTCTGCGACGAAGGTTATAATAACCTTTTTATTTTAACCAACTGAACAGAACATGAGCTCACAGGCTCACAGTTTAACCACCATTCGTGGTCAAGTAACTCAAGCACAAAACAGTACGTACAATCTGAATGAATTAACTTTTAACTACATGACTGCCTCCTAACTTAAATCTAAATCAGCTTTATCGGCTGCACTCAGCAAAGCAGAGCCTAAATTATCAACATAATTTAAAGGAAGTGGCTAGCACAAATATTCAACTACAGAAGTACTCGCAAACACGCGCCATAACTAGTAACTAATTCTTCTATTTCGAACTAAAAAATTCTGCTGCTTAAATACTATTTATGAACTCATTGATATAAGCATGTACGTCACTTAAATTCGCATTCAGGCAGAAAAATTGAAATCAGAAAGGACGTTCCTTAAAATAAAAAATAATTGATAACTATAAAATAAGATCATTACAATATTTGAAGAGTGAATTTTTGGCTCCGCAATGTCAATTTTTAGATAAAAGCCTGGTAATATGAGCAATAAAGCTTTGTTTAATCATATACTTTATTGCATTATTCTTAAGAATTTGATATGATAATATTTGATATGAGTAAAATATGATAACAGAATATAATTCCTACTAACGCAAAGGGGCAATTTGCCCAGAAGCGCTATTGTTTTTGGTTTGGCATTTTGTGTTGATTCACTGGGAACGGCGAATCACTTTTTTAATTGTTGCCACCAAATATCATCGCCCTATATTATACTTAAAGTAATTGAATAATGAAGATTCTGCGTAAATGTATATATGTTTCTCGCATTGTGATAAAAGAATGGTACCTAGAGCAATCAAATTTTGAATAATTCTCCACCCGAAAATGGGTATCTGGAAGCCCAAATTTGGAATTTGTTTTATTATCTGTTGCATATTTTGTAAAGCATTTATGAGTTTTTGATTAAGAAACTCAACGATTTCGAAATGAACAACAGCAACACTGCACGGGAAAAAAATTGTCTCCAGCGCGCGAAGCTGTGTATCGGAAATTCTAGAGATATGCTCTTTTAAATGTTTTGTGATATTGCTGTTGAATAGCATTTTATGGTTTAAATGCGAAGAACATGATATTTAATAAATAAAAGTCGCACACAAAACGTTACAAAAACGCCCCTTTGGGCGTATTAAAAAATCTGAAGTCTTTCAGATTTTCTATTGGCTTTATTTTCATTTTATTGAATTTATTTTGAGTGTAAATAAGGATTCTAAAAATTAATTATTAATCAAATAATAGTAATACCATTTAAGTTGTAAAAATAAGTTGTGCTTCACGCAAAAATCGTAATTTCGAAAAATGTGCTGCCCAGGGGGGAACGACCTATTGCTGTACCACTAATCGGTTAACTTGATTTGATAAGTTTCCTTGAAGACCTCGAACACTTCTTATATTGCATATTAGCAGTTATTGCTTCTTCGCTTTAAGATATTTCGGTTTACAAGAGGTTTTACAAGATAGCTCCACTTTCTTAAATCCAGGGAAGCCTATTAGATTATTTTAAATGGTCCAACTAAATGACCTAGATCACTTTCACTTATTGTAGTATGACAAGATAAGCCTTAAGAAAGAAAACATTACCGAAGTTCCATTAATAAGCCTTTCTGATAGCATGTCATGTTAAAATTATGACCATCTGAAATTACTAAATGAAACCAAATGTGACATGTGCGTGACCCGACAAATATGACTTGAGGTGATAGAAAGCTCATTACTTCAGCTAATGGAAAGATAATTCTGCATCAAAAGCCGCTGTAATAGGTAAAAGATCATTTCACGATCAATCATCGCTAAGCCGGAATGCACCGGTTAGTTATCTTTTGAACGACATATTGTTTGACACATTCAATTTAATTCTGTCAGAGGAAGCATCGCAAGAGATAGAAAGTTTGTTTGGTATCAAAGGCGGAATAGGGATTTCAGAATCATAAAGCGAAACCTCCTCTTTGCTGTTACATGTATCATATAATCGCAATATCTGCTATTGCATCTAAGAAATTGTTTGAATTAGAAAGCTTAGTCTTCAGCTCAACGTGTAACATATTTAATTAAATTTCTAAATTATCTAATTATCTTTGTTAAGTTATCATCTATCTATATATATGTAATGTTTTCAGTTATTTCAGCACATCGTGGGCGAATGGTGAGGCTATTCCATTACACGTTCTGGCAGATGGTTGACGAAGCTGGGATGATTGAAGCACGGAGAAAAATGACGACGCAGGACTTTTCACTTTTAACAGCAAGCATATCTTTATCTTAATTTAGAGAAGATGACTTTTTTCAGATGGAGTTAATCAAATAACTTATTCAGTAATTGAACTATTAGATACGACTGACTTTAAACTTTAATACGTCATAACGTTCTAACAAAGAAAGAGGAACATAGCGGAAGCGTTAGCAGAACGAAGGCGAGAAGGCATCTGTTTAGGAGAACTTGTGACGCAGCATTTATATGAAAGGTTATGTAACAGAGTAGCTTCTAGAAAAATGTAGAAAACTTATGACGCAGCATTTATCCGAGGAGGTTATGTAATAGGTGCGAATGTTCTAGAAGGTACTGGTTTAGGGGAAGATCCTGAATTGCAGAAAATTAATTAAAGTTTGCTGGTTTGCAAAAAGCAAACTATATATATATATAAAAGCAAGAGTCTGTCTGTGTGTGTGTCTTTCGTTCATGCTGCACATAAGGTAATAGACCCAGGGCTACGAAATTTGGTACATAGGTGCATCTAGACAAGAGCCAGTGCACCTCGAGACGATGTTTTCAAAATTCGAATGCATATTCTCAGTCCATCTCCCACGCGGATTGGCAGCATCCAGGTCTTAAGAGTATTGCTAGTCAAAGTAACACAATACCTTTAATATATCATTAAACGATAACTATAATTGCTTAATAAATTGAGCTATGTAAAACAATAAACACATTTTTATTAATTAACTTCTTTATTTTGTTAATAACAGATAATAAAAAACATATCCATTTCTATTTTCATTTGTAAAATACGTGTTATACTCCTTTTATTGTCCTATGATGATACTCGTTTGGACATTATTATTAAAACTGCAGAAAGATATGGTATTTTAAAATCGAACACAGATTTTTTATGTTCGTAGTCTAACAGCCTTCTAGACGTTCCAGTACCTCCCCGTATTTCATTCCTGTTAGTTTTCAGTTTCAATTTTCCCTCCTTCTTTCCACTGGCTTGAATCACAGCAACCAGTATTTTTGATCTGATGAAATCCTGTTACAACCTTTAGCCACCTTATCTGTGGTGTTCTATATTGTGATTTCGTGTTTGTGGGTTTCGTTTGTAGTTTTGTGTAAGATGTGCTTTCTTATTTTTAATTAATTTTTTTTTATTTATTGTTAGGGAGCGGCCGGGTTGCTGGCTGTCCTCATTTGTGGAAAGCCGGGTCCCCTTCTTTCGAGCTGTAAGGACGCTCGTGTCCAGGTGGGCTGAAGGGAGTCACCAATTCTTACAACCTGTAGCCCACCAATGTACAAATGTATTGCTACTGAATGCAATTAGCTCCTTGCTCAATTCCCGAAGTCTGGACTGGTTGCTTGGGACTTTTGAGTGGTAGGTTTCCCAAGACTGTCCTTCAATACAGCCTCCCTGCCCAGAAACATATTCTAATTTATCCTAACAATAAATAAACCAACCACCTAATTTATAGCCTCTATCATATTTTTCTATTTTGTAAGGATTTATTTTATTCCAACCAATTATTTTTAGTTTTGTTTCCTTTTCCTTCTGATTTCAGGTTCCTGGCGGAATGTAAAGTTGTATGACGTAGCATTTAACTTTAAACACGTTTTTGAAGCCTTATTTAAGCTGCATTTCAAGCGTTCAAGAAAGAGTAGTAGTGGACTTAGTTCCGAATTTACGCTGCGTGTTTGAATTTTAGCTTTCTAGCCGGTGTTAAACACTTTTAAGTTTATATTGTTATTCCTCGGCTAGGCTTTGCTGTGTGCAGCCGTTTTAGCGTTAGTTAAGCTAAGGAGCATGTCATTAGTTACTTTAATTTACTAGTGATCTGTTACATTCTTATTTTCTGTTAGTGCCACAGGTGGTGGTGGTAGTTTGTGAGCAGGAAGTGCGTGTATGTTTTAGTTATAATCTTTCACTTTTAATTCATTTACATGTTGAAAGAACTTGAAGATTACAAAGAACTCGACTAAGATTCAATGACAATTTCATCTTCCTTGGCAGAATATTTTTCCTCTCGCAAATCAAAATACAATTTCTTTTCTCAAATATAAACTGGCTTTAGGAATTTTGTTTGATTCCAAAGTCATAGCTACAGAATTTCTCTCTTCCAAATTCCATTTTTTTTTTTTTAATTTGAAATCCCACGTCTCATAATCTTTCTCCCATTTTTGAGCATGTATTCATAAACAGTTGGGAATTATGATTCTTATACGTAAATTAATTTTATAAAAGTAGACTTATAGAGACATTAGGTATTTTGGAAGCAGGAAAGATGAAAAATATGCAACTCCTTGGCGGGGAATCGAACCACGGACGTCTGGAATACGCATCCAGCGTGCAGATCACCACACCACGAAGGCATGCCAAGAAGGCGGAAGAAATACCTTAGAGGCTTTGCCGTTTAAATCATTAATCAAGAAAAGAGATCAACAAAAATAATTATCAATAATTCGTAAAATTTCTTTTCTTAAATAGGCCAGAAACAAAAATTAACAGTAAAATGATAAATACGTTTAAAAAAATAGCTTTTACATTTACAGAGTTGGTCTTGTTTTACAGAAATGATTTATTTCCTGGAACACATTTGTCATTTTAAATGTGCTACAGAGAAAAAAATAACAGAGTAGATTTTAATTCTGTGAATATTTACTTCAATGTATGCAATAATTTTTCTTCTCCGAGATGACATTGCATATAAAGGGACAATTTCATCGTTAAATGAGACATAATCCGAAAATAAATGACACCTACGTGGAAATGACAAAAAAAAATCGGCAATTTGAGACTTTTTTTTTTTTTGATAAAAATGATGCATTAATATAAAGGTTTTTTCTTTACCATTTTGAAAAAGATGCTAATATTTTATCTAATTTTTTTTTACTTATGCTAGCTTATTTTTACCTCCGGACAAATTTTTATGTCGTGTTTGGAAATATTTTAATGAATATTAATGCCTTGATTTATTAGCTTTAAATAAATAATACTTTACAGAAGTATTTGGTTGCACACATTTAGATGGTTCCAAGCCAATACGTATCATAAGAAAAATGCTCCTAAATAAACATGTAAAAAAAATAGCAAGTCGAATTTATTTTAAGAAAATAATTTAGCAGTTATCTGAAGGAAAACACTTGAGGCATAGAACGGCAGTAAATGTTCGAAAACTCTCACACAAATTATTGGAACTGAGCCGCTCCGCGATACCAAAGGACTCGGGTTCGAATTCCGGAAAATACGTGGATGTAAAATTGTCTGTCCCCTCATAGGAGGTAACGATGGCCGCCTATTTAGGTGGCTTCACAATAGAATGGACACCACTTCTGGCCTTAGGAGCGGCCAATGCCGTTGTATGCGAATAACGCAAATACCCGCCATTGGCGGGGGGGGGGGAACTTTTGGAACTAATAACTATTAGGAGAATAATTCTATTGTGCTACAAATTTTCGAGGTTATTTTTATTTAATGCTAGAGAATTTTCTGAGATTTCGCGAACATAATTTTTTTTTTTTTTTTTTTTTGTGAGCATTAAGCTGACGACATCCTTACCCCCCTCCCCATTTCTTAGCAAGTTGTGAAGCAACATCACTATCTGATCATTTTTGCATTCAAAACAGTTGCAGTTTCTGAGATAGCGTTTAAAAGATCTAATTCATTTTCCAAGCCCTAATCGGTCAGTTATTTTGAAGAACCTCTTATTTTATGTAATCTTTTCAAATACATTTCGAACACTTTTTCTCTTCATTATCCTCTGTAATGGAAATTTTTCTTTGAACTTCTTCTTTAGTCAAACTTTTAGACCGGAATTTTTGACTGTTCATTTGGCTTATTTCTTTACGTAGTCTTGATTTGAAATCATTGGCTTTTTCAACCATTTGAGCAATTTTTTATTCGTTAAGCGTCGTAAACAGTTATCAACGTAGATCTCAATTATTTTCTTCTGAAAAACTAATATCTAAGTCTTCATTCAAATTAAACTTTATAAATTTTTCAATATATTCTATGACTTGGAGGGAGGGGACTTTCTTTTAATTACAGTACGTGTTTTCTCGATCATATCAATAACAAGCTTAGGAAATTTCTGAAAGGCATTAAATATTTTTCCTTTCCTTTCAATATTTAAGCAAATTTCTTTTTGCAACTTTACGGCTTCTAAAATCTTTTGCATTCTTTTCTTTCTTTCGTTTCTTTTCCTTTTCCTTTTATTTTAATGTCACTCATTTATAACTACGTAAACTTTGTTTTATGAAAAAATTTCTTTCTCCATAAATGATAAAAATTAAAAGTTATTATGTAGAGACATTACGCTATTCCGAAGCAGGAGAGATGAAAAATGAGCAATGCCCTCGCTGGGACTCGGGCCACGGACCTCTTGAATACGCCCCCAGTGTGCTGACCACTACACCACGAAGACATGCTAAGAAGTCGGGAGAAATACTTTATATACTTCCCCTTTTAAAAGGCGACTGGAGATTAGAGGACACAGTCGCCAAATCCTGGTGGTAGAGAATCATCATCCATCACCTTTTCTAGTTCGGGCGCCACTGTTAAGACATCAGTCTCATTTTCAAGCAAGAAACGTGAAAAATAAGCAATGCCCTGGCTGGGACTCGAACCTCTCAATTACGCGCTGAGTCTGCTGACCTACACCACGAAAGCATGTTAAGAAGGCAGGAGAAATACCTTATAAATACAATTTTTATTATGTTAAACGTTAAAATAAGAAAGGTAAGATTATACATCGGAATCAGAATCTTCTCTTTCCCATCCAACTTTTTAAGGCTTGTGATTGTAACAGAATCTGGATCGGAAAAAACTAACATTTTAATGAATTTATTTCGGAAACATTTAAATTATGATACATTATACATATGTGCTAAAATATTCGTGAAGATAAATATTCAGATTTAATTGAAAAATTTAAAAGTTTCGAAGATATTCAAAGAGAATATATAGTAAATTTTACACTCAAGAAAAGTTACAAAAAGAATTGTTATGAAAATATAATAAATATTTATATCAACATATAAATTAAAGGATCAATCTCTTTTTTAAAATAAAGGATTCTTATAGAACAAAGGATCTAATTCTTTCATATTTAACAATTTAAACTGTAAGAAATGCAACACATCTTGAGAGAAATTGGTGAAAATTAACAAGAGAAAAATTTAGCGAAATGTGCATTAGATGTATTAAACAACCCCATGGTTTCATTATGTTTGAATTTAAAAATTCTGAGATATGGAAAATATTGTAATTCTACATAAATAGAAAGGAATCAGAAGATTGGTTACACGTTTTTCGCAAACGTTACAAAGTTCAGAATGATAAGAATTTATTAGTCTCAGTTTCTAAACTTTTGTTTAGTGTACGTATGCTACCCGCCTTCGCGTTTTTGCCTCTTGGTGCAGAGTATTGTAGAAGAGGTAACAGAAATTTTAGATAAAATGTAAAAAAATTCAGAAAGAAAAGAGGTATATAAGCATACTTGTAAATTTTAAAAATATCTGTTAAATTTTCTGAAAGCTATAACCATTACAGAGGAAGAAGTTTTGGTAAAATGCGAGAACTAATTGAAGATTTGCAGTTTTTCCCAATCGAAAAGTATCTGAAAACGGAATGGGCTACTAGATGTTTTTCATACTATATAAATGAAGAAAGGAAGAGGTATTATTGACAAATTTATTAACAATTCACCCTTTGAAATGAATTTGCTTCTTTTACAGGCCTGATACGCAGCTTTTAGGGTACAAACGAGACTAAATCCTAATTTAACAAATGAAGAAATGTCTAAGGCTATATATAAACAGTGTTGATGAAAGAGCATACATATACTTGAGATATGTTATTTAAAAAAATAGAGACACTAAAGTACAAATAATGGATGTGGTACAAATGTACTAAAGATTTAGATGCCATTCCAATCCCACACTGAGTGAAAATAGAAAGAGAGATCGTTAGACATTTTTTAAAAGCGAATACGACTTTTGGAATGGGATGCTGTTTAAAATGCAAAGCTTGTAAGGATCCTAAGTTTTACTAACGTTTATTTTATTTTAAAACTGTACTATCACTTCTTATTTTCTACTTCCGGCCAGAATTAAACGCTTATTTATGGAAATTGTCTTGCTAACGCCAAGTGCTTAAGTTGTGGCTTTTTGCCAAGCAAGAGAGAGGAAGGAGTTATTGGAAGCAAGCCGCTTGCCACTGTAGTTTTACGAGTTTTCAATCTGTTGCTGGTTGCCTTCAAGGCCAGAGGTTTAGCCCTCTTGATAATTGCAGACGTATCGTAGTTTTAGCAGCTCGGAGTACTGCATACGTACCTTTCTTTAAATAAAGGCCAATCTTAGTGTTAGGCACTTGTATACTAATTCAAAGTTAGTTTTAGTTACAGTTTTATTTAGTAGTTTTTATATTCTTACGTTCAGACCACAAGTGGTTGATCTCTGTATTCCGAAGTTTCGGAAATTCCTGTAAAGTATAGAAAATAAAGGGTTTCGTAAACCCTTCCTGCTTGTATTGTCTACTTCACACATTCTTGAACATAGCTTGAGTAAGCTCCCTGTTCCTATTCAGAACCAGTCATTGAGAAAGTCATTGTCAAAGCAAGTCAAAAGAAACACTAGTCCTGATAAGCTGAGTACAAAAAAATTATAATATAATACGCATAAAAACCGTTTATAAAAAACACAAGCTCATATTGAAAGTTATTTGTGATATCTGGTTGTTTGTGGTTCTACTAAATGTACTTCCTTAGCTCAAACAGTTTGTCAAAAGAAAAGGAAAAATCTTTAAAATGTATATTATAATTCTGAAACAGAATATTGTACTTGTACCACAAAACACCTGCAGTTGAAACTACAATACCCTCTAGAGTCATTAGGATTTTTTAAAGCAGAAGACATGAAAAATGACCAATGCCGTGACCAGGACTCGAACTTGGACCTCTGGATACAAGCCTTACACCACGAAGGCATGCCGAAAGGAGGAAGAAAATACTTTATAGCCTGAAAAGAAACTGAAAGCTTTTACATCGAAAAGATACTTATACAAAATATCAATCACTAGTTAGAAATTTTAAAAGGAGAATGATATGTATTCATAACATTGACGACCAATGGCACGTAAATTTATAATTTTTAATGCTCTCTAGTAAATATAACGGAGGAACGAGTTATTTATTAAACATAACTAATTCTTTTAATAAATACGTAATTGATTGTTTTAGTAGATATATATAAATAGGCTATTCTCATAAATAGAAAAATAGAAGAAAACATAGATGTGTTTAAAAGGATTTTAAAGAAAGAATTCCCGTGAAGACACTGAGGGATAAAGGCACAGACTTTATCAATTAAAAACACTCAACAGTTGCTTAAAGATAATAATAATCGTTGGTTTACCACAGAAAATGTAGAAATCCAATGCCCCATAGTCGAAAAATTTAATAAGACTTTAAATAAAAGGATTAGCAAACATCAAGATGCAATTGGAACTAAAACATCTACATATGTGCAAGATAAATTAGTTAAAAATTTCAATAATTCGATATATAAAAATGAAACCTATAGAAGCATATATTAAAGATAACGAGGCTGTAGTTTGTAAAAATTTGTATAAGCCTACATAAATTAAAAACTTAAATTTAAAACGATATCAAATTTCTAAATTCAAAACCGTTTTCACAGCAAGATACGATAAAATTTTTACAGAAGAGATTTTTATTATTTGTAAAGTTCTCAACACAGATCCTTCTGTTTATAGACTAAGTGTATAAACAACGAGGAAATTAAAAGAACTTTTTATAAAAAAGAATTTGTTAAAATTATAAAGAAGATGAAATTTTAAGAATGAAAAAATAATTTTAAAAAAAGGAAATATTTGTTAAAGTGTTAGATCATCCAAAAAGTTTCAGCAGCTGTATTAATGAAAAAAAAAATTAAAATTCTCTCCAAAATTCTGAATTTTTTTATTAAAAAATTAATTTTAAGTATTAAAATTAATTTTAATTTTTTACTTCATTAATTTCTTTTTTTAGTTTAATATGGAATTTGTCCTGATCATTTTTACGTCTTTATAGGAAGCAAAGGAAGTATTGTAATCCAGAAAAATTTCGGGTATTATATTTCGACTAAAATATCCATTTCAACCACTCTCGAAACCATTTGAACGATGTTTTCTGCTTCACATATGTACGCACGGATAGAATAAAGGACTGGGTTTGTCAAAAATGATTGTAAATTGGATTTAAAATCGATTCATAAGAGTTTTTTCTTGACGTTCGTACGTACGTATGTACGTATATATGTATCTCGCATAACAGAAGAAGGAGTAGTAAAACGCTGAAATTTCGTATATGGGACTGCTATAACACGTAGTTGTGCATCTCCCTTTTTCGTTGCAACTGACTGCACAAATCGTATATAAATGCATATATATATAAATATATGTAAAAATATTTCCACTCTGTTACCTGTCTCAGTGAGCTTAGTCCTTTTTATTCTTATATGTTGGTGAATTGTGCATTTTTTGCTTTAAAAATGATTGAATTACGTGTTGTTTATGCCTTTAGTTAATGTGCATATAATAGATGAAAATTATTAACAATTTATATCTTTAAATGGCCAGTTAAGTCTAAAGAACCCCTTTTTGTTTACATTTGAAACTCTGTATGATAGTGAATTAAGCCAGCTTCTGCACCTTTAATGTCCTTTTGCCGAGTAGAATCAAAAGTAAACTTTTAGTTTTGTGCATCGAAAAATATGCCTTCTTGCACGCTAGCCGAATTGCTTGTTTTTGCGTAAAAACTCTAATTTTAACCGAGAAAAAAAATTTTGACTGTTTGAACTGAATTTGGTGGTATGTTTTTTTTTTTTTTTGCATTTTACAATTTTTAATGAAGGTGTTTTGAGTTGTTACATATTTCTACCTTGCTGAGAAATGAGAACTGAATTGTTGGAATGAGAAATATATCTCTAATGAAATTCAAGGATATAAATTTAAATGATACGCAACAAAAATATGTGTAATTTAATAGGCTATACAAGGAAGTCATGTGGCGTCCACATCAGATTTCTTTAAATCACATGTAGTTTAAAATGTTTATGGCCATTTCTATATTTCAAGATATTTTTATTAAAAAAAATCAAATCTTCCTCAAAGTGTTCTTAGATTATCAATGTTTTTTAACATAGATTTTTTCTAATCATTATTATTATAAAAACTTTAATAATTTTCAGTTAAAAAGATTGAGCCTGTAAATAAAAGGAGATTTGAAATATTATGAAGCTGTTAATTTAAACACATCTCTTTTAATTCTTTATTTGTTTTAACGCTTTCATATTAGAAAATTGCCTTTTTGTTACCCTAAAGGTAACCTCGATCGAGCATTTATTCACTATTCATTTAGTATTTATTGTTTCTTTTTGTAATTGATTTTTCAAAGAATCATAAATTTTGACCATTTTATTTGCAAAAATGAGTAAATATTAATGTTGAGTTGTATGTCCTATCTATAAATTAATTTTCCTAATTTAATTTTAATTAAAATAAAAATGTGTTGTGTGCTGAGGTTGTAAAGTCATTAGGATTTTTTGGAAGCAGGAGGCATGAAAAATAAGCAATACTCTCTCCGAATCACAGACCTCTCGATTCGCGCCAAGTGTGCTGACCATTACACCACGAAGGCATGCTAAGAAGGCGGGAGAAATACCTTATAAGGTATATAAGACTGTCATATTCGTTTGTAGGAATAATTATGATTCAGAAAAAAATATATGTTTTCTATATACTTAACAATTTTAAAAGTAAACTAACTATAAATAAAATGTAAATTTCTTAACTTAAATTACAGTGAATATGTATTTGATGTTCAGAAAAGAAACAGCTTAATTACCATAATTTTTCTAATATACGATTGTATTTCAATAGAATGTAGTTCGGTTATCTGAAGTTTATTGTACCACATTTCTAAACTGGAAAACGGTACATATACCGGGCTATAATAGCATGATTTTTTGTTTGGTTTGGTATTATATTTGGCTCTCATACGGAAAAAGTAATCATGTTTTCTGAAATGTGGTTCCTTTTTCTGCAATATGAGCGATTGTTTTCTACCAAAGAGGAATTCAGAAAATTTAAAGCTGTCTGACTTATATTAAGGAATAAAATTCAAAGCTCTTCAAAGTAGTAAGAAATCGATTCGATAGATATTTCCACGAAACGGGACACCAGATGACAAACAGCCGTGGATCAAGAGTCACCATCAAGTACTTGAATGTGCTGAAGTGTTTTTGCAAGAGGATCTCGAAAGCATAAAGACTGCTTTTATGAGAGCTAAGCAGAAGCTTTTATAACCACTCTTTCAAAGTCAATTCCATCACAATGTCGAGCATAAAAGGAAGTTTTAGTACTTATGCCCAAATGTTCAATATGCCATGCTTGGAAACAACCACATTATAGAATTTATCTCGTTACACGTTTTTTCGTAGCACTATTATTCCATAATTTGTGACTTATAAATCCTTAGATAAATTAAACGAAGAAAATATTGTTTTCCAGTTTCCGTGTATCATTCATTATATTAGATAAGCCGAAAAATTATTCCTTAGATATACAAATGGCAACTTCTGGCTCTGGAAATTTAACTGTAAATTTTTCCATAAGAGATTTTTTGAGAACATACAATTAAGCTAAGTGAAATATCTAAACTTCTTTTGTTATTCATAAACTAAACTTCATTTAAAACAATTCCCATACAATTAATAAAGTTCAATATCTCAACGGACACCATATAACTACTTTCTTTATAGTTTTGTAACAGTTTTTGATATAGGTGCAATATTTTATTGCAACCTATAAGTAAAACTACTTATGGCATTACTAAACTAAAAACCAGAATAGTATGAAACCAGAATAGAATCTTCTCTGTAGGCTCAAAAACTAAGCATTACATTCTAAGTGCCTAGTACTGGTTTGGAGCTGAGCTCAGGGTCGGTAGAGAGATTACTTTAGCCATCCCAAGCTCTTACCAGCTCCGAAGGGGCTCTTTTTTGTTAGTTCAAAGGGGCTTTGTCCCTGAGGAACTATTGTTTTCGTTTTGCGATTTTGCATCGAATCACTCTGAATGTCCGTTTCACTTTTCAAGCTGTCGCCACCAAATATTATCTCCCTGTATTATATTTGAAGAAATTAAATACTGAAGAATCTGCATAAATGTATGTATGTTCCTCGCATTGCGATAAAACAACGGTTCCTATTTTGAATGTCATAATCCTACTGCGAATATGGGAATATGGAAACCAAATTTGAAATTTGGAAATTATTTTATTATGGATTTCATATTTTGTAAAACTTAAACGAATTTCTGATTAACAAACTCAAGGATTTGAAAGCGAGCAATGGCAACGTTATACAGTAAAAAACTTTTTTATCTCCAGAGCATGAGCCTGTGTATCGGAAATTCTCAAGATAGGCTCAATTTAAAATTATTTTGCGATATTGCTCTTGAACTGAATTTTATGGTTTTAGTGCGAAGAACATGATATTTTATAAACAATGGTAACACACAAAATTTCCATTTTGATTCGAATCACTCTGAATTTCCGTTTCCCTTGTTGCCACCAAATATTATCGCCCTGTGTTATATTTGAAGAAATTAAATAATGAAGAATCTGCTTAAATGTATGTATGTTTCTCGCATTGTGATAAAACAACGGTACCTAGAGCCATCAAATTTTGAATGAGGTAATCCTACTGAAAATGCAGACATCTGGAAGCCCACATTTGAAAATTGGAATTTGTTTTGCGATATTGCTGTTGAATTGATTTTATGGCTTCCGACCAAGGACATGAACTAAACGGAATTATATACCATCACACAGCGGCGAAATCTCCAAAATTACAATGTTGAATATTATGTATTAATAGCAGTTTCTATGTTTTAGAAAATATTTTTTGTCCAAGATTAGTTCATATCAATAATCATGCTAAGTAACTGAAACAATCGCTCATATTTATACTTCTTGTTGAATAAAACAAGCCTTACTGATCTATGCTAAACTTAACAGTAGTTCGGGGATGATTTGGTTTGCTAACTAAATCATCCCCGAACTACTCCAAGCGTTATCCTGATTATCTGCTTTAAATTTTGAACATTTCAAACATGATATTATTCACTGTGGTTTTATCTTAAGCAGTGTCTTGAGCTTTACTCCATTTTATCAAGGGCTGCTCTTCTTTTGAGTGTGTTAGACATCCACAGTACCCAGGCACAGTCCGCTGGTTTCTTTAAGTGCCAGTTCTTGTGTTGTAAAGATAGTAATAATGGTCCATGTCACCTTCTTCTCCACATTCGCAGAATGGAGTACGCCAAAGTCTGAAAATGTTGAGGTATACTGGGAATAGCCCATGACCTGTCAGAAATTGTGTTAGGGTAACACGGTGGGTCTTGATTTCCATGTTAACCTTTGGCAATAAGCGAAATGTACTTCGTCTTACCTCTGACTCAAACCATCTACTTTGCCAATTTTGTAGCAAGCTTGTCAAAGTGATTCGTTTAATATGAGACCAAGGAAGTTTAATTGGCCATTCTAGTAATTTTGTGCCATTAGTTGCCTGCTTGGTCAGAAAGCCAGCGGCTTTATTACCTTGGATTCCTGTATGAGCGGGAACCCATTTTAGAGTGGGTCTTTATGAGGTAGGCATTGCCAGAAGCTGTTCTTTAATTCGCTATACCAAGGGACTCCGGCTATTTTGAATTGCTATAGTCGCCAGACTTGAAGTCGAATAGCTCAGTATGCAGAATTTCTGCTACTGACATGTATTAGCATAACTAATTACAACGATGATAGCTAGAAGCTCTGCTTGGTATACCAAGTTATTCAATCCTAGGTTTCCTCTTCCACTCAAATGTTACAGTACCATTTTCCAGTCTACAGAAGGCGCTGCCTGTGCAGTTTTCCGTTTTAGAATCATCTGCAAAAGGGTTATTATTTTTTCTTTGAATTGGATTGTCGTTTAAGTTGATACCACCGGAGAGATTAAAGGCAGCTGGATGAAAGTTATTGCAGATGTTTTTCTTGTCATTTGGATTACCAAGGGATGATAACTATGCCCTCAGATTGCTGAGGTTTGACCCAGCCTGGTAAGCCTTACGATATGTTATAAGGTATTTTTTCCCTCCTTTCGGCATGCATTCGTAGAGTAACAGGAAGCACATTCGACGCATATTTGAGAGGTACAGCGTTCGAATCCCAGCGAGGGCACTTCCCATTTTTCACGTCTCCAAAAGCCAAATGAATCTGTACAAGTGGCGCCGGAACTAAAAGATTGTGTATTATAATTGCGAGCACGAGGATTTGGTCCGTTCATACCCAGTCGCCCTTTAAAAGGGGGTGTATGAGGTATTTTATCCCTTCTTTCTGCATGCCTACAGGGTTCAATCGGAAGCACACTCGACACGTATTCGGGAGGTGCGAAGTTCGAATTCCGGTGAGGGCACTGCTCGTTTTTCACGTCTTCAGCTTTAAAAACCCCAAAGACTCTACAAGGTTTCTACAATTACGCTTATAAATGCACGGTAGAGTTCTGATTATTGAAATCCTCCCCTTTTTTAAACCTATTCAGAATGCAAAATGCTATTATTAACAACAATAAGAGAAATAATGGTGGAAACCCTGTAAAAGTAAACTCATTGCTATTCTGTATTGCTCTTGAATTGCCTGTAGTGCAATATTAGTTCATGAATAAAAAATACGTTTAGTTATTTAGCTTAATTGTGTGGTCCCAAAAACTCCAGCTAACAATTGAAATCTGCGGTTTAATTTTCGGATAAAATATCATCGACTTTTACATGTTTGCTGCTCTGAAAGAAAAAATTAAAAAAAAAACTCCTAACAATCTTTACTGTAGCTTCTGGATTAAAATTTGGTGAATGATAACTCATCTCCACTTAGATTTTCACGATAAGTTTTACCATCTTATTCCTTTCATCAACTTTTCAACACGCTGGAGGGAAGAATAACGTCATTCTTCCCGTGCATGCTGCCGTTGGGCACTGGTTAGCACAACCAGTTTGTTAAATGGAAAATCAGTGGATAAGCTAGGGCACGGTTAACTTTTTTGATGCTTCTCTATTACAAAAAAAAAGTGTTACAAGGTACATTAAATAGGATTTTGAAAAATAACTTGCTAATCTTCACAACCTACATGTTACCTTTTTTTATATTCATCGCAGCGTATATCTTCTTTTCTATTTTGAAATATATATTAAACGGTTTATTTGTTATGCCCAGTAAATTTTTTGATCTACTTTTATTTTTTGAACAAATAATATCACAACATGAAGCCAGTGCGCAGAAACTGTATAATTCTTATTGTAGCCCAGTTTATCTTGGATAAACTAGACTCTACTGTAATATATTTAGTGAAAAGGTAAGCAATTTTTAATAAATAAAAGGGCAAGTAATTTATTCATAAGTAAAAATAATAAATACTTTTTTTGTTAACAAATATATTTCATGTTAAGTATGTATCAAATTATAAAAGGGAAAAGGATTTACAATTCTTAACGTTTACTTTAAATTAAGAAGAATTTCTTACTCACTTTTATTTTAGATTTTGTTTATGATGAAAAAAATGTTTGACCTAGTCGACCAGCATCTGTCTAATAATTGAGTATTATTCTTAACTTATGACATAAATCTTACAAAATAACTAATCTCATTCTTATTTGGAAAAAAGGTGAAACACTTTCACTTCATTTGGTTATTGCTAATTGATAATAGATTGGTTTGTTTCCCTGGACAAGTAAATTATTCTACTAACAATCACAATAGCTACTTTTTCAGTACTTTGAATTTTGAATTTAATATTTGGAATTTTTGCTGTCAAATGGTTTTTATTTACAGATTTTTAAATAGTTTTTAACTACACTAGAAATCTAGATAACTTTGGATACTCGCTTGGAAAGCTATTTAAAAATGCTTACTAAAGTTTTTCTAATAATTCATAGGTTTAATTAACCGTCTTTTCCTTGGAGAAGATTATATAAATACCTTTTCTAAAAATGAATTGTTGATTTATTACTTAGCAGCTTTAGCGCAAGGTTTAAAATTACTCATAATTATTTTTAGAAATATATAATAAAGCTAATACTATCAAGTTCTAATTTAGTATAAACTTCACATTAAATTACTCTTAGTACTTTTATAGAGAAATAGCAATGAAATATTCTTTTGAACTCTATGCATCTAGTCATACCATTAACGTACGTAATCAGTAACCAAATGCAAGTAAGTGACTCGATGAATATACGCTTCAAAAAAGGATGTATTTCCAAAATACCTTTTAATTTAATCTTGTGATTATGAAAATTTTTATTAAGATAATTTATCCAAATTTATCCAAATAAGAGTAAAACGTGAGAGAGATGCGGAAAATGTAACTGAAAATGAGTAGTGTTGAAATTGGTTAGTTAAGTGAAGAAAAACAGAGGTAGTAAACAAATAAAATATTAATCAGTAAATTATATTTCGTGACATTTTGGCGATACTCTGTATTATGTCATAGTCTAACCTGCGAGTGGCCATCTTTTATGCAGTTGTTTACATCTAATAAATCATTTTAAACAAAATCTCTGCCATTTTGGGAGAAAGGAATTTTCCGATCGTCACAGGGAAATCACCATCACCATAATAACAACAACCCCAGATAACACATTGCTTTATTAAGCCATACATATTTTTTCTTGGCATTAATGTATACTTTTAGCCATTGAGTTGAGATTTCAACTCAGTTTTATTCCATAACCCTAAAATAACTTGTTTACTTTAACAACATCTTGAGATCTTCACTAATCGCCATTGTCTCGTAACACACGGAATAAGCAGCAAAACAAAACTTTAGCGGAACTTATTTGGCTAAGCTTTTATCATGCCAAGTTATTTAATGAAAAGTTTGTACTAAAATAAAATTTTATTAAAAATGATGCTAAATTGAGAAATACTAAAATTTTATTGAATACTCAATTTTTATTTCAGCAGTAATGAAATAAAAAGATTTTTAATATGCAAATTATTTCGGTAACTGTCAAATGATTTTTCTTCTATCTAGCTTATCTTCTATTTATAATATGCGTACATTTTATTTGAGTGTCTTCAACTAAAAACGTGTTATTGAAGTTGCGCTTGCATTTGCATGTATGACAGAATTTTTGCTAAACAATGGTCATACGTTTACTTTTTACTTAATGCAATGATATACAGGTTGTATCAGTACAGTGATGACAAACATTTAAGAGAGATAGAGTACACCTAGACGATGGGAAATCACATAGGAATGAATGGTCGGAAACGCTTTCCTGGCTTGGTAGTGACAACAAAAAAGTCAAAAAAGAAAAGACACGAACGGGGTGAAAAAGCATGTTTATTATTCGAAGTACAACAAAAACAAAGATAAAAAAACATAAAGAAACAACGATCATCATCAAAAAGGCGTTTTCCATGCTATCCTCCATTTGTGATGCAGAACTTCCATGTTCCAGAGAAGTAAGGCCTGCATTACGGTACGGGGTCGTAATTTCGAACACTTTCTTTACTGACGTTTGTTCTTTCTTATTTGTAGGTTTCTTTTGTAATAAACATAATAAAACATATTTTGTCTCACTGTTTTTGTCCTTCCTTTATTTAGTTATGTCGTCATTACCGAGCCAGGAAAGCGTTTCTGACCATGCTTTGCTACGTGATTTGTACTCGAATAGGTGTACTCTATCTCTCCTGAAAGTTTTTTACCGCTGTACTGATACACCTTGTATAGTGTATGAAAATCCCTTTATTGATTTATTTAATGAAGTAAAATTTTATCGAAGATCTATGACTTAGTTATAAACTTTATAAAATATATGTGGTATCAAAATATAAAAGTAAATTTATTTAATGAAGATAACATATTGATTTTAAAATTCTCATATTCTGACACTAATATAGAGGGCTGTCTCAAAACGTGCTGTTCGTGCTGTCTGAAAACATCATCAGTCGGCTAGAGCTCCAGTTTTCAAAAGGCGCCAGCTAAGTTTTTCTCTTAAATGACAAGTAATAAAAAAGTACATTGTTGTTTTCGTATGGGTTCGTAAAGACTGGATGTACAGAAAACCGATGGTAGCTTGAAAGAAGAAACCAAGATCAGAAGAAACACTTAACAGTTTTGGAACTTTTCAGAAAAATGCTCGTATAACTCCTCTCAGTATGACACAGTACGGTCACTCGTTTCACTTTAGACTACTAAGAACGTTAAACACAGTGCAATGCAAAAGAGCCATCTAAAAGGTGAAGCTCACATGGAGATTTCTCAGTACTCCAAACTCAGTGCTGATCTAAATAACTGAGATCTGATGCTCTGTTTGGTCTCATACAGTTTTCCCCAGGCCGGCGAATGAAAGGCCCTGTCCTTCTAATCCTCTGTGCTTTCTTACTACAATTTTCTGCATCAGGGTTATCACATTTGTATGATTTTTCTTCGAGATTCGATTTAAGTCCATAATTGTTGCTTCAAAACTGCAACTACGCAAAACACTTTTCGAAAGAATTGTAAAACCATTTCGCTTCTGGTAGCGCGTTTTTTGCTGCGGTAAATCCGTCATCGTCACATTCTTCCTCTATTGCTGATCGACATTAATCAAATTGCAGTCGCTTGGTTTGCGTGGAATTAGATCAGTAATTCCACCATTACCATGTATACGTCACTTACGACTAATTTATGTTCAAAAGATTCAATCAGAAACGAAGAGAAAAGGAAATTAACAGGGTCTGCTATTCCCTGTTTCGCATTAAGTGCTGCTGTTATTGTGACTTATTTCACTTGTCTGACTGTAACATCAGAACAGGCCCAGGCCCACGAAATCCATTGTGGTAAGGAGTGCAAGATTCCAACTATCGTTGGCAAGAGCCTGTCTTTGGCACTATACAGGTGGCAACACGACGTTGTCCAGTTCCGCCGCCAATTTGGATGGAGGGGACCTGGGGTGACGGTTCCGAGGGTCTTCCACCCTCTCTTCTTCTACCACCAACCTTTCGAAAGGACTTCAGCTAGCTGTATATTTAGAGTGTCCGCATGCTGGGCGGACACTATGCATTTACAAACATCCATCCATTCTCCAGGATTCGAACCCGGGCCCTTCGGTACGTCAGTCAGCGTCGCTAACTACTATCCCTAACTACTATCCCTGACTACTATCCCTGACTACTGTCGCTAACTACTATCCTGCTAACTACTATCCCAATTGGGCGGCAAATTAAGTCCTGTATTAAGCACCAAATTTTAAGTTTCCATAATGAACTAACTGTTTTTAGCTTTATGTAATGTCGTGAATGCGTGCGACATGTATGGAAACCCAGAAAAAGCAAACAAAAATGAATCATAACACATAGCAGCTTAGACAATATGTTAAAGATATAATGTAATTAATAAGTCTCAAAAAGCGCGTTAAAATGATTGTGTATTAAATGGTATATGTCTTTATTAACAATAGACTTGACGAATTTATGGTTTTAAGGATAGTTGTTTAACAGAGGAAAAAAAAAGAAATGATAATGTCTGTTTGAAGTAGCAAACTTGGGTTCACTGCAGGGGTTAACTGCAGTTTCGGTTTTATTTACTCTTGCATAGGTAGTTTCAAGAAAATCAAAGTTATAAGCATTATACTATTTTGATTAAGATTGGTGGTATTTTAAATCTAAAAATATTACTTTTATCTATCTTAGGACACCAATTAGGACCTTAAAGAGATCGCTATCCGAATATTTGAAGACTGATATTGATGAATCTATTGATTCCCATGCCACTCCAAAAATCTCAGATTTAAAAGTGAGAACATTAATATTTTAAGAAAAATTATGCAAAATTTTTCAATACAATTAAAATATGTATTGCATTTTAGATTTCTTACATGTATAATCCTACATTTTTGTTTCGATGTTATATTGTCGTAATACTCACAATAAAGATTATTTAAAATATATGCAACTTCTATTTTGAAACAACTTACATTTATTTTTCCAGGACGTATGTATTCATGAAAACGGCGGAAAGAAGAGGGAGATTGCGCTGCCCGTGTCGCTAACCTACATCTTAAATTGACTTATCCCTTTAGGAATAGAAATTGTCCACTTATGATTTCAGCCACACATACAAGCGCAAACTCATACGTGCAATGAATGTTCATCGAGATGTGTAAAATTAAAAATACTGATGCTAAAAACTGCAAAAAATGGGAGCTTATAACCAACTATTAATAAGATTAAAGCTAGAAATTTACAATAAATGATGTTTAAATAAGGTATTTCAAATCAAAAATCAATTCTTATGTTCAGTTTGTTGGCATTAGAATTACCGTAAACATAAATAAAATAAACTGGTAACTAAATAAATTTCTGTGATGATTTACTTTTAGAGAAACTTGCAAATGTTTTTCCCGTTATCAATAAAAATATTTGCGAGTTCTGCAAACGTGAAAATGAAATTATATTATTTCTTACACGATTACCAAGAAAAATAAATAAATGATTTAGCAGAAAAAATGAAACGCATATTAACCATTTACCAAACATATGAATAAAGAATGTGGGCTACGTAGCTTTGATTGCCTCAAGGACAGAAAGAAAACGAAAATGTTTATCTGTTCTATTTACCCGATTGAAGATGTGTTTTTTCTGAATGGCGCGTTACTTGAACTCTGTATTTTGGTTTTTAAACAGCAAATATAACCCCATCAGTCGCAGAATTGCTAAAGCCATCAAACACTGAGAAAAGGCGACTAAAATTCGGTTCTCGACAGTGGACACCTCGACGGAGAGTCTCAATGTGCGATTTATTTCTCTTTAAAGAATTTTCTGTGAAAGCTTCCCTGAGATATATGTGCTTTTAATTCCACATTTACTGAAACAAATTAACAATATAAAAAACCTGAATGCTTTTAAACTTTATATTACGGCCAAAAGAGCGTTTTTTTTATCGTTTTGTGTGTTACCTTTATTTATTAAACATCATGTCCTTCGCACCTAAACCACATAAAATTCAATTCAACAGCACTATCACAAAATATAAAAACAGCATAGCTTTAAAGTATACGATAGATAAGTTTGGTTTATGTGATTACGGCAAAACCTCGGGGGCTATCTGCCTAAGGGGAATGGATGCCTTCGTGGAGAACTTTCTAACTGCCTCGTAAACACGTTACACATAGGAAAAACGAAGAACGCACCCATGCAGCCAGCCCGTTCGCGGCATTCGAACCTCGGACCGAACTATGAGTGTTCAGGGTCTTTACCGATCCTCCGCTGGTGGGGTTCCGATAGACAGTCTCGCGCGCTGGAGGTAAAAAATATTATTTTTTTTTCTAATTTTATTTGTAATTCTAATTTTATTTTTATTTCTAAGGATTATGTTAATTTTATTAGTAGTTAAATTTTAAGTTAATGTTCCTTTCTGTCAAATTCTTAACTTCAACTTACTACTTCCGGCCAGAAGGTACTTTTGGAATCTTGCTGAATGTTTAATGAGGAGGAGCGGTATTTAAACCACGAAGTCACTTACTGAATCAGAGAGAATCAGATTTTCTGATTTGATTTACGCGCGTCTGCCTTTTTGGCGACTCTCTCTCTCAAAGATGTTATTTCGCTCGACCGTTCAGGCCCTTGCTAAGCTTCGTAGTAAAATAAGTTAAAGGGCCAACTCAAATTGAACCTTGATAGCTTCGGCTATACATGTTTAGTTAATCTTAGTTTTAGTTTAATTCTTAGTCTTTTAAGTTCAAGTCCAAGTTCGGGCTTTGCTTGTACACTCCCAGGCGGAGTTTTGTTAAATCATTTTGGAATAACAAAGGGTTAGTTACCCTTCTATCTTGTTGTTTCTTGTCACCGAACGCAAGCGATTACTCGCTTATCAGTTTTTAGATTCCTCACTTCCAACATTAACTTAGAATTCCAAAGTGAGGTACTCTACACAGTGTTGCCATTGCTCACCTTGAAATTGCTTGAAACTGCCATTGCTCACAGTTTATTAATAAATAATTTGTTTAAAGTTGCCCAAAATGTGAAATAGGTAAAGAAACGAATTAGAAATTAAAGACTCGGGCTTCTAAGTGCTCATGTTCGGGTGAGGATTTACGTTATTCAAAATTTGATTGCTCTAGGTACCGTTGTTTTTTCACAATGGCAAAGACATGCTTTCATTCTTGCAGATTATCTTTTATTTGTTTTCTTTAAAAATAATACAGAGTAATAATATTTAGTGGCAAACCTTTACAGCCTTTTACAGTGATTTAACGCAAAATCCTGTTTCGAGAATAATAGCTTTCTGAGCTAACACTTCTTTCGATTAATAATAATCAAATCAGAAGCCCAGATATTTTGTTACTGAATTTAAATCCAGATATTTTGATACTGAATTGTTTCAAAATATTCCCTTTTTTGCCTGAAATAATAAAATTCGATAAACTTATTTATAATGCAAAGGATTTGACGGATGTCTGCATTATGATCAGTTCTTTCATGCAGAATTTTCTAAGGGAAAATGAGCAGTATTTTCGCTATGGAATAGGATAGAGACATTATTCAGCAAGAAAAGCTTGCTTAGTAGCTGGGAACTGAACCCCGAAAGAAATGCTTGTTCACTTGTTTTATTCATGTGGCAATTATTGGGGTTGCATCAAGTGAGAGAATGATGATATGAAATGACATAAATCTGAAATAAAAATAGAAAATAGAAATTTTTCTATTTAGATTAAGATAAGGAGTGTCTAATATATTGCCCTGTCATGCATATGACGATTTTACCTATAAGATGATGATGCAATTGTAAAAAAAAATGTCCTGCAATAAGCAAATAAATAAAACTTAAAAAAACTGTAATCTGAACGCATATATTGGGCAGCTTAATTTGCAGTTTAAATATCAATAAGTTTAACACTTAAATTTAAAAAAGGTAAAAAAATATTTAAAAACTTAAATCAATAGAAATTATTGCATTAATAAAATAATAAAATCTGAGCGCTTTCAGATTTTATATTACGCCCAAAGGGGTGCTTTTTTAACATTTTGTGTGTTACCTTTATTTATTCAATATCATGTTCTTAACTTAAACCATAAAATTTAATTCAACAGCAATATCATAAAATATTTTAAAACAGCATATCTTTAGAATTTCCTATACATAGTTTCGCGCGCACGAGATAAAAATGCTTTTCTTTCCCGTACAGTGTTGCCATTGCTAGCTTTGAAATCGTTGAGTTTGTTAATTAATAATAATAATGAGTTAATTAATTAATAATTATTAAAATTTTACAGAATTTAAAATAGATAATAAACAAATTCCTGATTCCAAATTTGTGCTTCCAGAGATCCATATTCGAGTGGAGGTGTACGGTATTCAAAATTTGATGTTTTTAGGTACCGTTGTTTTTTCACATACGTACATTCACAAAGATTCTTCATTAGTTAATTTCTTTAAATATAATGAAGGGCTGTAAAATTGGACACCTGCAGCGGATATTTCCCCCAAATAGAAATTTTAGTTTTGTTAGGACACTAAACATGTTTACTGAAATCAATAAACACTTCTTCGATGGTGGTTTTAGCCCAAACAGGCGTTAGCCCAGAAGGGCGATTAGTCTCGAAACGTCATTTGGTATCGAGTCACAAAAAGCGCTGAACCACTTTCCAAATTGTTGCCACCAAATACTATTGCCCCCTATTATATTTAAAGAAGTAAAAACCTCCACTCTAATATGCTCACCTGGAAAACCAAATTGTAAATTTCGAATTTATTTTATTTTCTATTTCATATTTTGTAATACTTTAGAGAATCTTTGATTAAAAAACTCAACGATTTCAAAGCGATCAGTGGCACCACTGTCTAGAATAAAATATTTCTATCTCCAGCGCGCGAGACTGTGTATCGCAAAATCTAAAAACAGGCTGTTTTTAATATTTTTAACCCAAAGGCATCCCATCCTTTAGACAAACATGCGTCTTTACTTAACCATAATCCTTCGAAAATAAATGAACAAACCATATTTATTCAGGCATTAAAAAAATTACCAAAGTGTTTTATGTTTCTTACAACTTTCGTGTTCCCCCATAAGGCACCACGCGGAAGGGAGGGATGCCCTCGTGGAGGCCTTTCTAAGGGAAACTGGATGGTATTAACACTTTGCACATGGGGAAATCTACGAAAATGTTCATGCAGCAAGCCCGTTCGCGGGTTTGGAACCTCGAAACGAACTACCAAGGGACTTTACCGCTCGGTCTTTGGTGGGCGTTTTGAGAGCCTATTGTTTACGCAAATTTAAACCATTGTTTTATATTAAACTCTTTACGCTCTTGTCGTATAGGCATGTGCACGTTGCAATATGTGGCATGTGCACGTTGCCACGTAATTGTAAGGTAGATAAGCCATATAAATGTGCAGTATAACTGAAAAACACTGCTTTCCATTTTATGGCATATATACAATAATGTTTCACTGTTAACGTTCCAACCTGTGCATTTATGTTATACGTAGAAAAAAAAATTAACAACAACAAAAAAAAAAAAAAAAAAAAAAAAAACTGAAATTTTTCAGAATTTAAATTACGTCCAAAGGGGCGTTTTTTTAACGTTTTGAGTGTTACCTTTATTTATTAAATATCATGTTCTTTGCACTTAAACCATAAAATTCAGTTCAAGAGCAATATCGTAAAATAATGTTAAATTAAGCATATCTTTAGAATTTCCAATATACACAGTCTCGCGAGCTGGAGATAAAAGTTTTTTTTTTCTATGTAACGTTGCCATTTCTCGCTTTTAAAGCATTGAGTTTGTAAATCAAAAATTCGTTAAAGTTTTACAAAATATAAAATCTATAATAAAACAAATTCCAAATTTGGGATTTCAGATGCCCATATTCGCAGTAGGATTTCGTCATTCAAAATTCGATGGCTCTATGTACCATTGTTTTATCACAATGCGAGAAATAGACAATCATTTATGCAGATTTTTCATTATTTAATTTCTTCAAATATAATGCAGGACTCTAACATTTTGTGGCAACAGTTTGAAAAGTGAACCGACGTTTATGAGTCCGACGCAAAATGCCAAAACGAAAGCAATAGTCCTTCGGGACTGAAATCCCTTTGGACTAATAACCGCACAAGCGGCTTGTTCGCAAGGATTTGATTTCGGAACCATTATTCAATATTCAGCGGTATTTAAATATTAGGAGGTGTATTAATATCCATAACTTTCCCGGAAGAACATTTTAAGGGGAAAAACATTGTCTTATAATCAGATCGGTATAATAAATACAGGCAGTTAGTTCAATGTCTCATTTGAATATGCATATACATGCTATTTATGCCCGTTAATAATTATAGCAGATACTTTGAATAACTGGTTTCTATTAAGGGAATTTCGACACACTGCAATCTTTGTAAAAAATTTACATGTAAAGAAACTTTTGTTTCCTTTCAATTAGGATAATTTCCTTTCGAAATAGCTCATTTGGTTAATTAAAGTGGAAACGTTCCGTCATTCCCATAACGCTTTTAATCTCAGAAACCCTACTTCTTAGAATTTTCTTTTCTGAATCGAAATTCAAGTGACTAAATAATTCGCTACAGAACCACGCTTTCTCCGAATCTGCTTTGTTTTTTTTAAATAGAAGTACAGGAAAGAGGAGATATTCCTCTCATAGAGTTCAAGAAAATGAAGTTCTAACTCTTTACAGAGAATTCTAATAATTTACGTAGGAGTGTGACTAGAAGGCTTCCTTGAATCGGAGGTAATTTATTAATTGCTGAGTATTCACATGAAGCTGATAATTTGTTAAGTAAAAGAAAGAATTTTGAAGTACTTTGAAAATGAGAAGATGAGACGTACGAAAGAGGATATTTTGAAATCTTTAGATGATGTTATATGCTAGGAATATGTTTTGAAATAATGTTAACAACATCGCAACAGAAATGGTTTCGCAAACAGCTCAGAATAAGAAGAAGGTTTAAATGGCTCATTAGTTTCGTATACATGTATGAAATATTTTAAAAGCAGTTAATATTTCAAAATTTAACACTATAACAATAAGAAAGATGTAAGAACTCTGCTTAATTTGCCAAAAATGCATTTTTAGCCAAAAGGGGCACTAAGCTTAAAGATCTACTTGTTTCCAAACGACATTTTGCGTTGTTTCACTTTCTGCGTCGGTTCACTTTTCAAGCTGTTGCCACCAAATATTATAGCGCAATATTATATTTAAAGAAACTAAATAATGAAGAATTTGCATGAGTGTATTCTATTGAGTGTTTCTCGCATTGTGAAGAAACAACGGTACCTAGAACCAGTTCCAATTTTGAATGATGTAATCCTACCGCGAATATGGGCATCTGGAAGCCCAAATTCGAAATTTGGAATTTGTTTTATTATCGATATCATATTTTGTAAAGCTTTAACGAATTTTTGATTCACAAACTCAAGGATTTGATAGAGAGCAATGGCAACTTTGTACAGAAAAAACATTTTTATCTCCAGCGCCTGAGACTGTGAATCGGAAATTCTAAGAATATGATCATTTTAAAATTCTTTTGCAATATTGCTGTTGAAATGAATTTATTGTTTGACTACGTATAACAGGATATTTAATAAATAACGGTAACGCACAAAATGTTAAAAAAGGGGCGTAATTTTAAATCTGAAATCTTTCAATTTTTTTTCGTTTACTTATATATATACACTTTATTCGTTTACTTATATATTATAAACACTCAAGGACTATCCACGTAAAGTGAATGATCATTTCGAGGTAGGGTTTTAAGGAAAACATTCTTATACATGGCGGAAAAATCACAATGTCATGAATGATGCCTGCCTACCCGTTTGTCGGAATTCCAACAGAGGCTAATGTACTAGTATTCAGCATTCTCTATTTAATGTTTTTATATACTGGTCATCAAAGTTAATGAATATTGACAGAAATAAAATTCAACTGTTATTGAAAAATGTGTAAAAACAATGTGCAAAAAACATTAATTAATGTAAATTACATTGTTTATCAGCTGACTAATTTCAAAATGTTAAATTGGAATTTATCAGATTTCTGACTGGTTAAACCGGCCGGAAGGGGTTAAACCGGCCGATATTCATCACTGGATGATGGCCGTATAAGGAGCAGACTGTGTATCTGACAAGTCAGCGAGAAAGTAAAGTGCCAGTTTTCGTGAAAGCTTGGAGTGTTTGAGTGATGACCCAAAACCAGACCCGGTAAAAATATTAATAATGGCAAGACTTATGGAAAGTTAGAAATCATAGATAAATGGTCTTCCCTGTTTCACAAATATATTTTAATGCGATGTATGGTCACCTTTGAGAAAAATATAACCATCACATATTAAATTCATAGAAATCAGTCAAACTCTTAATAGAATCTAGTAGAACTACGCGCCGCTCTTCTGAAAGTACACTAACCAGATCCTGTAGTATCAAGAGAGAAATTTAGCACTTTACAATTCTGCGTTCTAAGGCATACCACACGTACTGAATTAGATTTCAGTATGATGAGTAAGCTGGTTAATCTATTCAAATCATATCCTTCGTGTCCAAGGAATCTGATACCAGTGATGGTCGTTGGGGTGAGCATTCATCTATTAGCAAAATATCTGAACCAACAACATTCCTAAAATAGCCTTACATGAGATTCCAAAAACTCGTTTACATATTTGGGATCGGCTACAGAGCCTTCATCAAAGATGTGCAGATCTGTCAGGCTATTTCTAATGAATTCACTCGAAACCATGAAATTGCTTATATGGCAAGGAGATCGCCCTTAATAAGAGCCCATAATAAAAGATCGTCCATAATAAGGCAAAATGCGTGTCTGTTTCGTCAGATCAAAATACATGTAGAACTGCAGTTCGGACTATATCAGAATTCGTCAGTAAACAGTACACGGTCTCCTTCCTCTTGGCTTCTTTGACTATGATGACGACACCGACCAAATAGGTCCTTTTTGGAAGATAGCGAGAGGAACACAAACCATCTGTGTTGTAGCATGAAGGTCTGATACAGTAAAAGGATACCTGATTTGAATTCCTATGACAGTCTGAGGTTTAAATAACTCTCTTATACGTGCTGTCCGACTACGTAATCCAGATTTATGTATACATCCGGTTTGGGGCGGAAGTAGGCGTATTTATCAGTAATGTAGGGGTGAGTGCAGTAGCCGGGTTAGATTTAAAAGATTCTTCCATTCCACGCTCTATCTTTCGAATGCTGCGCAACAGAAAATTTGTGTCTGCGCTTTTAAGCTGATGTACCGTGAAATTTTAAAATAATAGAATTAAATTAAAATGCATAGAAATATCAGATCGAGACATTTCAAAGAAAAACCATTAAAAGAACTGTAATAGTAAACTATTTGTCTTAATACAATTCATCATCAGTTTATAAATATTTATATTAGATAATAGTATTTTAATAATAATTTAATAGATAACAATTAAATTAATAATAATTTAGATAATGCATCTTAGTTAATTTTTAATAACACTGAATTTTCAAACATTGAATGAACATTGAATGAAAAACTTTTATCTGTTAAATATTCTTTAATAAATTACATTTATTAATATAATCAAATGATCTATAAATAAAATTAAGCAATTTAACGAGAAGAGGTTGCATAAAAATTTAGTTCTAATTAGACATGCCATACCTTTTTTTCCCCTTTACATTTTTGGCTGCGTAACTGGGATGGTCAGTCTTCCTAATTGTGATTATTCATCACAAACTTTAATCACGTTATACACTAATTTCTTAAAATCGCTGCGGAAAGGTTCTAGAGTTTCCGGAACACTAGAACTCATGGTAAAAATGAAGATTTGAAAGTAAAAGAAGGTCAGTAACAGCTATGCTCAACGATTGTAAGAAAACGTATTGGTAGAATTATTGATCAGTTATCCAATATTTAGTAATATAATATTATTCTAGAAATCAATAAATGTGTATGTTTAAAATTTAATTGTCTTTTTTTTATCTTGTGTGTATATTTTTTGGGTGGTTTGTCAAATCCCTCCGTTTGTTTGAGCCGGGAGGCTTTTTAAGAAACGTGGAGGTTTATTGAATTTGGTGTTATCGATTTTCCTTTTGCATAGGTTACTCACAACGCGAACCTAAAATTTGATTTGTACTACCACTATACGATTCTTTTTATGATATATAATGAATTTGATTTATTTTGATTTTTAGTTAGTGTGTCCGGCACCTAGAAAATTTAAAGGTGTAAAGTTTAAAAAGTATAAAACACCTAATTTTCAGAGATTTAACAATATCATAATTAATATTCCACTGACTGAAACGTTTTCTCTGCAAAGACTTTAAAAATAAATTTTTGCGTTTACAGGATTATTCTAACTCCAGTGCTGAAGCACCTTTAACGAAATTCTTTACCATTTTATTAAGAAATGTTTTAGCTGGAAGAAGTAAATAGATTAGAATGTTTAAGATCAATACATATAGAAAATATCCTGTAGTTTTTTTAAACAAATATTCACTATTCGTTATACTCTTTTTATAAAAAACTGAAGCGTAGACTGACATCATAATTCTAAAAAGTTTTGATATTTTAATCCTTCTTTTCACCCGTTACGTAATAATGCGAGCTATCGTTTTACCGAAATAGTGATGTCATGTAAACACTGAAAACGATTCAATAGCCTTTTTTATAAGTTTTCCGCTTGCTTTTCAGAAAAATGCGATGAAAAATTGATATAAATTGTTCTCGCGGATTTAACTTCGCCTGTTGCAGGCATTTAGAAATAAAACCCTTCTTGCATATCTATCGATTTAAAAAGTCATATATCGCAATTAATGTTTTTGACAATAGAACCATTTTTTTGAATTTCTATCATTTTATTTCTAAAAACCGAAATTTCTACTTTTTATTTGCTTCTGCCAGAAGCCTGTGTACGATAAATAAGAGCATAATAATTAAAATATTTAATAATTATTCTTAATTTCTTTTTAAATGAATTTATTTATCATAAAAATATATATCATAAAAAATATATCTGCGAACTTTGGAGGCAAACAGAGCTTTTGACATAGGCTTAGAAATGTTGACCATGTAGCAGAGCGTTTAGAAGCTTCATATCACTTCTGCACGCAAAACAAATTAAGGGGGCTCATACACCTTAAACCCCTTATGAGCTTCGAATTATGTGACTGTTGCAAGAATTGAGATATTTTATTTATTTGAAAAGTAATTACCTCCAACCTTTTACAGCTGACTACATAATACAGCTGCTTTGGAAACCAGAAACCTTGTGTTGCCACAAATATTTTTGTAATTTAATCAACTTTGTCACAAACGTTTTCGTCATTTTACCACCTTGCGCGCATGATATTTTAAAAATGGCTAATGGTACATACTTGAAATTTGATGGAATTCTTTATATGGGCACTATTTTCTAACTAAACCAAAAATCTGATGTATATTTTAATATTAAAAAAAAATTATGCACGAAAACATTACAGATTTTTTTAATAAAATACATTTTATAAACTCTACTCAAAATAAAAATTTAACATGAAATTCTCAGTTTTTTTGGTTTACAGTAGTTTCCAAATGTTATAAAAGCTATATATAAACTATGGAATTAAATAATGCAACAGATAATTTTAAACTGTGCGCGCAAGGTGAAAACATGACGAAAATTTTTGTCACAAAGCGGATTAAATTATAAAAATATTTTTGGCAACACAAACTTTCTGATTACGATTTCAGAAAGCAGCTATATTATGTAGTCAGCCATAAAAAGTTGGAAGTAATTGCTTTTAAAATAAATAAGTTATCCCAATTCTTGCAACAGCCACGTATTCGAAGATTATAGGGGGTTTAAGGTGTATGAGCCCCCTTAAATAAAATGCTTGAAATGCTGCAACAGTGGCAATTTCTGTATGCAGAATGGCGTATGTTTTCTACATAAGCTATAAGGTATTTCTCCCGCCTTCCTAGCGTTCCTTCGTGGTGTAGTGGTTCTGCACGCTTTGCTGTTATTCCAGAGGTCCGTGGTTCGATTCCCGGCGAAGGCGATTGCATATTTTTCATCTTTCCTGCTTCCAAAAATACCTAATGACTCTACAAGGCTACATAATATGATTTATTCATCGATATTTATAAATATATCTTGAAACAATAGACACATTTTATTTCTAAATCTTAAATATATTTATTTCAACATCTCTGTGAACAGTTTTGCAGGAAAACCCTTAGCAATTAAAATGCCTTTCTGAATGTAAGGAACATGTTTACTAAAAGTATTCACTAAATTAAAGTTTAAAGCATAAACTATAATTCTAGAACATTATATTCTCTCATGCAAAATCAAAGCCAGTTTCCAGTGCTTAAATTTTGCATTTTTATGTCTGCGATCAACAGCAACATAGTATGTTCTTCAACCGCCCAACTGAGATAGTGGTCACTGACCGCCGTACTGAAGGTCCCGGGTTCGAATCCCGGGATTAATGCGGAGAAGATATGAATGCTTGTAAATGTATAGTTTCTGTGGGGCAGGCGGGAACTCTAAATATGCGGAAAGCCGAAAGTCCTCATGAGGAGTTGGTGGAAAGGGAAGAGGAGTGAGTTCCTCGGACCCGTCTCCCCGGATGATCTCCATCAAAATTAGTGGAAGATCTGAGCCAAGTCGTACTGTCAGCTGTATGGTGCTCAAGGCTGTTGCCAACGACAGGCGTAATCTTTCGGTCCTTCCTACGATAAATTTTTTGGGTTTATTCTGATGTTATTCTCAGATAAATGAGATAAATAATAGCAATATATGTTTTTCAATATAACCACAAATCGTAGTAAAAGACCTTATAAGACACTGGCCTTCATTTTTGCCATCACTGTGTTAAAGCATTGAGAAATTCCAGTTGAGATTATTTGAATATTATTTGCGTTAAATTTATGAAAAATATTTATATTGAATATTTTTTGCGTTAAATTATGGATGTAAATTTTAAAATTGGTTCAAAATCTTTCGATTCGGCCATGTGTTTTAAAAAATCAATCGTAAATTTAAAATCTAAAATTTTTAGAATGTAAAATCTCTTAAAATCATCTCCTTCCTTAACTGTAAGGTTTCCTTTATATTACCATTTTATTATTTTTATATTAATTCTTTCGTGTAACTTCCATTTCTTTCTTATCGTCACCGAACGTTAACTAAACGGGATTTAAATTTATTTAATTTGCATTAAGAAATTTATTAATTTAATGTAAATTCGTATTAATAAATTGATTTAATGTAAATTATGTGGGATTTAAATTTATTAATTAAAGTTAATGAAGGTGTAATTTGGAGAGAGATTTTACCAACGCACCATCTAAACTGTTTATCTCCTGAACCACTAACGTAATGGCCGAGATCGTTCCGATCAGTGTCTTCTGGAACTTGATAGCTTTTTTATACTTGTTGTTGTTTTTGTTGCTTCTGCTGACTTGTCTGACGTAGTCAGCCCAAGCCTACGAAATTCGTCGTGGAAAGGAGAGCAAAATTACGCCTGTTGTTGGTAACAGCCTTGAGCACCTTGAGCAAGTGATAGCGCCATTTGGCCCAGTTCCGTCCCAAATTCTGATGAAGAGCACCTCAGTGGGGATGTGTCAGAGGGTCTCCCACCCCTATACCCTTACACAAACCACCTGAAAGGACATCCAGTTTCTAATTTCACCAGTTGTCTGAACTTTTTTAAAAAAAGCTTAAAAGCAGAAGTGTGAAGATGATGAATTGTTCAAAGCTATTGAAGATTAAATAAGGTGAAGTTAAGAATCAAACTAGGTTTAAACCATGTATATTATCTTACATATGTCATTGCGTTTGAAAATATGTCTCATTTTGTATGGATTCAGTAGTGATGGAATAGGCAGTATCTCTATCTCAGCATTTCCGTATTTTCCCCTTGTTTGTGTTTATTGAGGAATTTTCAGGAAAATTTCCTGTTAATAGCTTTCGTCTTTTCAATGCATTCCTCTTACTATGTTTATGAAAATATACAATATTTTTAATAAATGTAATTAATGCCAAAGAATATGCAATAAACCTCTTTCTAAAAAGTATACTTAATTGCAATTTGTATCCTTTCAGTCAAGCGGTGTTTTAGAAACACAATATTTAAATAATTTTTCATATAATTAGCAGGCGTAAAAAGTTTGTGCATTTCTGATTTAAGAGTCCGATTTAAGATTTGTTAGGACTGAGAGCCTTTTAATATAATTAAATGTATAATATAGATAGGAAAATATGCTATTTGCCTGAATACGTTTCTCACTCTGTAAGAATTATGTTAATTTCATTAACAGTTAACTTTTAAGTTAAAGTTCCTTTCCTGTCAAATTCTTAACTCCAACTACTTTCGGCCAGAACGTAGTTTTAGAATCACTCTGAATACATAATGAGGAAGAGCGATATTTAACCCCGAAGTTCTGCTGAGTTGGAAAGAATCAGAGTTTCTGATTTGCGCGCGTCTGCCTTTTTGGCTACTCTCTCGCAAAGCTGTTATCACGCTCGGCCGTACTCAGGCCCTTGATAGCTTTACAGTCAGTTAGCGTTAAGGGGCCAACTCGGTTAGAATCTTGATAGCTTCGGCTATATCACATTAGTTTAAATTAGTTTTAGTTTACTTCTTAGCCTCTTAAGTTCAAGGCCAAGTGTTGGCTTTTATTGTACACTCCAAGACGAAGTTCTGTTAAATCTTATTTGAATAATTAAGGGTTATTTACCCTTTCATCTTGTTGTTTCTTCTCACACGAACGTAAGCGATTATTCGCTTAACAGTTCTTAAGATTCTTCACGTTCAACAGTGACTTAGCATTTACAAAGTGAGGAACTCTACAACTCAAAGCTGAAATATTGAAAAGTAAATCATCAAATTAACTCTGAAATATAAAAATTGCATTAAACTTTTTTTTCTTCATAGATTCATTCCATTAATGAGTTTACCATAATTTCATCTACCAGTATGCATCTTCTGCATAAAAGATATTGCTTAAGGAGCCCATGACGAAAAACTGTAGCCTTACATAGTGTATGTAATGAGTGTTTTAACTAATACTGTTATAAGAAAATAGATTTTCATTCCTATAACTAGGGCCCACCAGCGGCCGAGCGGTAAAGTCGCTGAAGACTGGTAGTTCGGTCCGAGGTTCGAATCCCGCGAACGGGCTGGCTGCATGGGCGTTTTCGTGGTTTTCCCCATGTGTAACGTGTATACGAGCCAGTTTCCCTTAGAAAGTCCTCCACGAAGGCATCCCTCCCTTTAGGCAGACAGCCTTCGAGGCTTTGCCATAATCACACACACATTCCTATAACTAAACTAATTTTTTTTTGGTTGGATGTTTGTGTCTTATTAAGTATTTATAAAGTTCTCCTGTGTGTATGTGTGTGTATGTATTGAGAATACGGCAAAGCACACTAGGGCTATCTGCCTAAGGGGAAGGATGCCTTTCGTGGAGGACTTTCTAAGGGAAACTGGCTCGTATACACGTTACACATGGGGAAAACCACGAAAACGCCCATGCAGCCAGCCCGTTCGCGGGATTCGAACCTCAGATCGTACTACCAGTGTTCAGCGATTTTACCGCTCAGCCGCTAATAAAGTTCTCCTGAATTTTGGTGAAAAAAACGTAAATAGCCAAGGGTTAAATTTACTTGCGTGTTAGATCAAGTTCCCATTTTAAACCGAAAATATCAGTGATTTTGAAAACGACAATCAAACTGTTCCATTATTCAAAAGTAAGTTTTTATTCAATATATTTCGCTACATCCATGTACTATAAAGTTACTTGTTATTTTTACATCCTTTCGGTAGGTCTGGGATGGAAGTAAAGAGGCCTCATCAATTGCAGCTACAAAATTTTGCTATATAAAATTTGCTATATTTTAACCCTTTGTTGCATACAAATAATCTAAAGAAGTTAAAAGAAAATGTTTGCATTTTTTCTACTTAATATAACCTTAGTAATAATAATAAAAAATAATTTTATTCAAATTTCGTTTTAAATAATTGCTACAGTTTGTTCACTACAGTGGGCAGCATGCATATACATACATGCATACAAATCGCTTCCCAACGATTTACGGTCATTGCATTTGAAATCATGTCCTGCCTTGTTTGCAGTGATCATTACCATCTTCTAAATGGTAAATCTACAACCGACATGTACATACAGATCCTCCAAAATACCTTCATTTTGTCGATTGTGATTGAATTCATTTTGCTACGATTTTGTAACCTGTACCTATTGGATTCAAATGTCAAATGTTCTAGAAATTCTTTGCCAAACATAAAGCATTTAAATTGGTGTTTTGGCTTGATAAGTAGTACATTTGGGTTTCAATTCACTCTTTTCGGTAGATCTTTATCTACCCACTCCACAATTTTCTCAAACTTACATTTAAAATAAAATGTATAAAATTATTAATTATGAAAAAAAATGGCAGTATAAGAAAATGTAAGCAATAATATATAATGTACTATGAGAAACTGTATAACTCGGAAACAGAAGTAGCAGCCATTTTCCAAATAGCAGTGCTGTACTTAGTGATGCTATACAGCTATTTTTGATCGACAGTTGAAAGTTCTAATAATAAAGAATGAATAAACACATGAATGGAATCTGTTAAGGCATTTACAGAAGAATAAACAAATTTAAGCTTTTGTCTACTAGAGTGGACATGATGCAACAAAGGGTTAATCTGAGGATTATAACTCTTAGATTTATTGAAATTCAGTCAAGAATATGGTTTTTGAACATTTATGGGCACTATTGACATTGAAAATTGATAATAAACGTTAATACGTCACAATATTTTAATACTGCCTTCAGAAAACATTATATATGTGAATAATAAGCTTTATTTAAATAACCATAAATTAATACAATTTGATAAATACAAGTGAGAGAGTTAAAATAGCTTCAAAATTTTTAAACATCTCTTCTGTCAAGCACTAATCTCTGAAATAAAAATGTTACACAAGCTAAACGTTCAACTAACGTCCTATGAGCTATTGTATTTTAATAGCGCATTAAGGTAAATTAATTTCTTTACATAAACTACTAACCAGGTGTTGCAACTCTCAGGGCTACAACGTGCAGGTTACAAATTTAATAATCACAGCAGGGATTATTAATATATTAATAGGTTAACTTATAAGGGGCTTTTTTACCTCCTTTCCGCATGGTTTAGTGATGTAACTAAAAGCACACTCGAAGGTATTCGATAGATCCAGACTCGAGTCTCTAAAAATGTGAAAGGGCTCGAGTCGTGAAAAATGTGCAAGGGTATTGCATATTTTTCACGTCTCCTGCTTCAAAATAATCTAATGACTCTACAATTTGACTATAGAGAAGCACGTTAAAATATTATGTGCCTGAATGAAGTCACGGAGTATTTCAAAAATTAGCCAACTTATTCAAAATCAATCAAATTTCTTGAAAAAACGTGGTTGACATGCAGACATGATGCATCAATGTAGGCATGATTTTGATAAATGAAGTCAGATGTAAATAGGATATAAAACAGAGCTTGGTGCAAATAATAAAGGCAGCGAAAATTTTAAGTTGTATTCCTATTTCACTTAAACTACAAGATCATAAAACTGCTGAATTAAAATTAACATCAGATTAATTTTTCTATCTTACAACATCAAAAAATCAAAATGTAGATAGCAACTACTGTAAAGATAGATACTATGTATAAATAACGTAGATAGAACTACTATAAAATGTAGATATGGAATAATGTAGAAAATTAAGATATATATTGTAGTATGAAGATAGGAACTACTATAAATTTTAGATAGTAACTACTGGAAAAGAAACTAAACAGAAAAATTTTAAATAAGGAATGTGCTTTTTATCTGCCCTGGGCTTCTTAGCTAGGATTTACCTAATATGGCAACTCATTTCTTAAACTGAATTCCTATTTGAAGGTTATAAATATTATACGAATATTGAAAAATTTGAATAAGAACAGATACTCAGTCTCAATTGAAAATTTAAGGCACATAAATGTTAATTGCCTCGGGACCACTCGAAGCTAGAAACATAATGCTCGTAAATACTACCTACGATTTCCCGTAAATTGATTTCAAACTACTTACTGATTACGCCTTTATCTATCTGGTAGGCGTGTAGAGTTTTTATTAAGTGACAAGAAAAGAAATTTAATTCGGTTTAATTCGTGAACGTCATTAGGAGCAGGGCAATTTTCAATCAATAGCAAAATCTTTCGTTAATGAGCAGAAAGTTCCTTATCGCTTTTCCCAGGTTCTTTTTCAGATATTTTAACAGTCATCTAGACCTTATTATTAGATTTATAGGGTTCAGAAAAATTTTTGACATTTAAAAAAGGCACAATATTTGAAATTCTGTATCGGAGACACTGTTTCAAACAAAATGATCTAGTATTGTGAACACGAAATCTCTTCGTTATCACGATCGTCCTTTAATTGTTTGTCTCGACCAATTAATTGGTCTTGTTTCTCTTGCACGTAGAAAGCATGTTTTTGTTTTTTCTTTCTGCTTTTATCTAGGTTCGTGCTTTTTCTGAAGATACTTTTTTCTGACTCGAAGAAGTGGAGATGGTAAAGAAATCTGTCTACTTGCTATTCCCATTCATGGAATAAAGAATTGTGCTTGAAACCTAGCTCACTAGAGTATCAGATTTCATTTGAAAAGTACTTATACTACTGAAAACAAGATTTTATTTGAGAAGTAATTGTAATATATGACATCATATTTTATTGAAGAAGTATTTATAATTCTGAAAATCGAATTTTATCAGTGAAATATTTATAATAAATAAAATACAGTTTTATTTGGAAAGTATTTTTAATATCGAATATCAAATTTTATTTGAAATGTATTTATAATACAGAAAACCAAATTTTATCTGAGAAGTATTTATATCATTGGAAATCAAACTTCATCTGAGAAGTATTTATAACACTGGAAGTCAAATTTTTTAGAAGTATTTATAATACTATGTATAATAAGTATTTATAATTTATAATACATTGTATTTATAACAATGGATTTTGTTACAGATGTATTTATAATGTAGGAAATAAAGTCCTATTTGAGAAGTATTTATAACAGGGGAAATCAAATTTTATTAAAGTATAATCATACTTTAAAATTTTTATTTCGGAAGTATTTATAATACAGGAAATCAAATTTTCTCTGATATGTATTTATAATATTGAAAATCAAATTTCATTACAGGAGTATTTTTCATCTTAAAATAAATTTTTCAGAAGTATTTATAATACTGGAAATGATGTTTCGTTACAGAAGTATATACTATAATATAGAAAATCAAGTTTTAATTGAGAAGTATTTATAATGTAGGGAATAACGTTCTATCTGAAAAGTTATTTATAACAATGGAAATCAAATTTTATTAAAGAAGTATTTATCATAGAAGTAAGTATTTATACTCTGTGGATTAAGTATTTAATATACATCTGAGAATTTCATTTCTGACAGAAAATTTCGAAGCACACGAAATTTCTAAGATATGGATTTTTCCACGTAAAGACTTTCCTTTTTACATAATTTCACATAAAAGAAAGATGAAAATAAAATAACTGACTAAAATACATAAGCAAAATGAAAATATGAATAGTACAGTGCGGTTCAAATATATCTGTAGACGAATTTTAAATAAAATACAAAGTGTTAATTATTATTTTTACATTATATTTATATAATGTAGGGCATATCTTAGAAGTTATGCAAATGTGCGTAAAGTGTAAACATCTACGCATGCAATATAAGTTCTTTAATTAAGGACAGGAAAACAAGAGAGGGTTTACTTTGCTATAAACTAAATTAAATACAGGTTTATAATAACTGCTTTTATAAATACTTTTGGCTGCTAATACTCAAGTATCTAAGACTGGTCCTGAGGCCAATAAATGGGCTAGCGAATGATAATTTTGTGGTTTTATTCACGTATCTTGTAAATACGAAGCGACACTTTTTGAAGTCCGTAACGAAAGCATCATTTGCTAAATACCTACTACGTCTTGACTAATTTGCAAAGAAACAAAATAATATAATTGACACTGGCTATAATGATTTCTCATTACAGTTATTATTATACTATTAAAATCTGTGAACGTTTGTCTGTTTGTGCGATTACAGCCGAAAACATTGCGGCAAAAACATCGCGGACGAAAACTTCGCGGAGAAAACAACGCAGAGCGAAAACGTCGTGCTACAAAACATCGTGGGAGAAAACATCGCAACGAGAAAACATCGCAGTTCTAAAACATCGTGGTGCAAAACATCGTCGTCGAAAATAAAGCGGTTCAAAAACTTCGCAGTTTAAAAACATCGTCCTCGAAAATATCGTGATAAAAAATAAAGTATCTACAAATCATCGCATGACGATAACATCGCAGACATGCTTCTTTCAGGCTTTAATAACTGTAAATGGATATTCCCATATTGATTTGTGATCGCAAGATGGAAAGAAGGAAAATTTTTACTTTCATACTTTTTATTACCAAATAAATTTTTGCTGAGAAAATAAGAAGGAAACTTAAGCATAGAAAATTAATGCAACTTATAGCACTTAATAGAATTTTAAACCGACATAGTTAACTAACAAAGGCCATTAATAAATCATTTTTATAAAGTTTTTACTGGTAAGTTTTCATGAGAAGTATAATCTATAATTTGCATTTAATTTTTTATGCTTAATTTCCATCTTACTTTTTCAGCAAACATTTATTAGTTAATAAAATATGTGAAAATAAAAATTATCCTTCTTTACATACTGCGCTCACAAATCATTATGGAAATATCCATTTACAATAATTAAAACCTGAAAAAAGCATGTCTGCGAAGTTATCGTCATGCGATGATTTGTAGATACTCTTTTTTTTACCTCGATATTTTCGATGACGATGTTTTTAAACTGCGAAGTTTTTTAACCGCTTTATTTTCGACGACGATGTTTTGTACCACGATGTTTTAGAACTGCGTTGTTTTCTCTTTGCGATGTTTTCTCCCACGATGTTTTGTAGCACGACGTTTTCGCCTTGCGTTGTTTTCTCCGCGACATTTTCGTCCGCGATATTTTTGCCGCGATGTTATCGGCGGACACCGTTTGTGGTGCTGTTTGTGGTGTTGAATTTTGACAGAGGTACCCTGTATTCCAAAAAATCGTAGGAAGCCGTTTTGACCATTCTCATCTTCGTATGACTTTAATTAGAGGAGATATTATTTAAAACTTTGAAAACGCTAATTTTCTCCCGTATTTTTCCGAGTTGCAACAGTCTTGCACTCTGGAGATAAAAATCTGCTTTAATCCGAGAAGTGTTGCCACTGCTCGCTTTCAAATCGTAGAGTTCGTTAATAAAAATTTCGAAGTTTTACAAAATATGAAACAAAAATAGCACTGCCAAACATTATCAATATATGATTATTATATAAGGTCATATTCTGACGTTAAAAAAAGCACGCGGTGGCACGTGATGTCACTGTATGTCTAAAATTGTTCGTTAATGTCAGTCACGGAGTATAAAGTCTCTGTGATTACTTTATACTTCATGATGTTAGCATTTTATATAAATAGCTGCTATTAATAACTTTTTTGTTTCAGGTTAGTATAACTGACACGATATATCCTTGCCACGTTAAATCTTTCGTTAATATTAAGAAATTATTGTTATATTACATTAAATTAAAATCATGATGTCTTACGCATTAACCTGAAGTGTCAAGAGCTTTTGTGTCCTGGTTCGGCATAAAAAAACTATTTTCGAATTGGTTGTTGCTTGGAAAGAATGAACTAATTTATTTCTGATTTAAATATTTTTATACATTTGCTTTTCAGAGGTACATAGAACTTAAAATTTTTGCTTTAGCTGCATGTCGCTAGTTTTTTTATATTAATCAGTACAAAATGGTCCCAGCTGATATAAGAAAATTAAATGAATTTTAGTATAAAGACCATTTGTTATAACATAATTGTTTTTGGACGCAATGAGTTATTATAACGAATAGCCTACAAGTAAGCATTTTCAGCAACCTGAGATTTCCAATCTGCTTCTTATCGAGGTATTAAGTCTTATCGAGTCTTTTAGATACTTATTTGAACTCATTTTTGCTATTATACAGAAAATTATTAAGTAATTTGGTTTTCTGTATATAGCTGGGTCTCAATTTCTATTCTTTATATATGTTAGTATCTTAGTAATCTTAGTTATTTTAGTAATCTTAGTTATCTAATGAAGTAATTTGTATAACTTTCTGAATAAGTAAGACTTTATAATTTAAATTAATGCAACGAATTTAATTCTTCCACCAAAACAGTTGTTTATCTCTCTAATGAGATAACAACCTTATCAATTAGAAATTTTAAAATCAATATTTAGTAACTTCCTACTTCTATTATCGTAACATTCAATAATTTAACACTTATCGTGCTTGGAAATGGCATTTCCTCCGACGCATTACGAGTCGTAAATTTACCCAGAAATTACTTGATTTAAATAGAAGGCTTGTCTAACATGCTTATCTACTGATAAACTTGCTTAGTGAAAACATTTCCGATTCCAGAGTCAGTTATGATGCATTATGTTCACGATTAGCTCGATACTCAACAAATTTTCCGATCAGCATTTTAATCAGAGCACTTTGAAATGGTATATAACACTTTCCGAGAAATGATTTTTAATATGAGGTAAGGGTTTAATCTAGCTAAAATAATGCTCGCAGATTGCTTATGTTCATAAGTAAATCAATAACAGGAAAACTGAATTCCATGTCTTATTCCATCCTACAGTATCACACATTAAATTGAATACGCAATTTCCTTATTTGCAAAGCAGTATCAAGAATTTTAAAGATACTTTCAAGTAGATGAGAAACATGATATTCAAAAAACTTTTCAGTTATAGGACAGGCCAAGCCACAAACAATTTTGCAGAACAATAACAAAAGATAGTTCGCTCATCGCTGTTAAACTAAATATGTTGCTGTTTTCTTTCATAGTACTGTTTTATTTCAGAAGTAAATACTGTAAATAGATAGATATTTTTAAAGTTTGTCGTTTTCTTTCTTTCTTTGTTTAAAAGAGTTTAATGTTTCAAGTAACTAATCTAAAAATTATGTTCCTTATATTTAGCAATCTTTTATCGCAGTCAGAATGACCTGATTTAGAAGTTACATTTTTTTCGCTGAAAGTATTAAAGTGGAACACATATTTTACTACAGAAAGTGAGAAAACTCTTTCGTCCACATTGTATAACAAAAACGGTTTTAGATATTAATAATTTTTTTTAAATGAAAACTTGTAGAATGTTATTTAGGTTTCTAACCAGTTATTTAATGGCCATCAAGCCTCATTTTCATTTCCTCGCCAGAATGCAAATTTCCAGCGGGCGCGATTTTTAAATTAGGTAGAAAGAAGGAAGCATGTAAAGGAAGGTTTTGGAGGGATGAAATCAGAGCGTGTTCTGTCTGCTTGAAGACCACGCTGCTGACTTTGATTCTCCAGCGATCGGTATTATGTGACCTTGAGTTCGTTTTTTTCTTAGGTGTTTACTTCCGGCTTGAGTCAAAACCAGCTTGCGCGCCATTTAAACTGTGAAGCCGTTAAGGTATACTTAAATTTCATTAATCTTAGTTCATCCATCATAACTGATTTAAAGCCAGAGCTACTGGCTTAATAATGTGGGTGGACGCGGTGCTATACCGATTAACCTAATGGTAAAGGGACAGTGCCCGCGTCCTCCGTCACTTGTCACTTGGTTTAATAATGTGCCATAATCCAACTTTTGTTAATAGGTTAGTTTCTTTGTAATAATTGTATACTTTGTCTTTGTAATTGTATATTCAATACGTAAATTTAGTATTAATGTAAAGTTTCTATGTAAATGTCTTCTTCGGCTAGCATCTGATGCGGGCCAACCGAAAGCCCAGCGGGTACAGTAGTGCGGCGAAGCAATACCTGTAAAAGTCACTGACAAAGTTCTGGTGTTCCGTACAATTTTCTCTGTCCCTGGCTTAATAACGTTTATGTAAAAGCCGCAGTGTGTGCATCAGTATACAATTATTATATTGTGTAAAATTTTGAACATATGTATAAAATGCTCAAATTTCAATATATAACATCAACAAAAGTTTCTATTAAGCTTCTGAATCCTCGCTTCTGGGGCATCATTGAGTTCTCACATTGTACAGTTGCGGATTACGGACGATATTCGGATAGTCCTAGTAAGCTGCCTGGGTGTCCGGACCCGCTCTCACCTGTCACTTCCTCTGTTACCTGGCTTCTGTAAGCACTAGTTAGTGCCGTCTGTTAAACTTTATTTGGATTAATAAAAGGATCCTTCACACCCTTGCCCTGTCTCTGTGGTATTTATGAGACACAGCGAAATTTCACAGGCTATCTTTTAGAGTTCTGGTCTCATTGTATGCTGCGAAAAAAGGCCAGATATTATACACGGATTTCAAAATAAAAATGAGAGAAATGCAATTTCAGATGTCTTTCACTATCCAATCTGCATTTGATTAGATGGCGTATGTACAAAAAATGCTGTATATATGAACAAAAGTCTTAATAAATATAAATGTTTAATATATACACTTAAATGGGTTTATTAATGAAGAATTATTTGATACATGCACATAAGTCTATTAATGAAGAATTATTTGCTATATGTTCATAAGCAAATTTGAAAGCTGCTGATTGATTAATTAGATAGTGTTGATAATAAAACACGGGGTACTATCTGCCTTAAAGGATGCCTTTGAGGGAAGCATTTCAAGGAAATTAGCTCATATTCATGTTATGCATAGGAAAATTCCATGCGGTCAGCTCAAATCAACCGAGCTCGATAATAATTACTCGTGCTCAGACTGACTACCAATGGGCTTTATGTGTTTTTACTATGGACCTGTGGAAATATTCATATTGAAAACTCATATAAAAGTTAGGAAACTAAAGTTATTAAATACTGTTTCATGCCAATATTTAAAGCAAAAATTTCGCAATAAATATACTTCTTTTTCACAACGTGTGATACTTTTTATGCGATTTAATATTTTAATGTATTTTACCCTTAATAATCCACTGCTAGAGCTTTCGGACAGGAAAAAGGAGTCGCATAACATCATGTTTCAGGTTTAATGGATAATACCAAACATTTCACAGTTATGTACAGGCAGTACGGAATGCATTTTAAAATAGATGAATAGTATTTTCTCCATTTTATGATTGATTGTTTGTTTAATATGCTGTAGCAAAGCATGTGGGAACTATCTGCCTAGAAGGCGTTTCTTAGAGAAACTGGTGCATATTCATTTGGTAATGAAGCAACCAATTAAAATAAAACCTACAATTTTCAGTACTACTAAACAAAAAATCGCCATATCTTATTAAAAAAATTTAAAAAATAATAATAAAAAAAACCGAAACCCAAAATAAATAAATAAAACTTAAAATATGTCTACACATATTTTATTACAGAAAATTCTATTTACTAGTAACAGAAATACATTATTTACCAGTAGGTTATAGGTACATTATTCATCATTTCCTTCCAAATCGGCTGCAAAGGAGATAGGGGTCGAGGGCTGGCTGCAAGCGAGATTTTTGAGAATTTCTCCATGGGTAACATAAATATGCATGGTTTTCTTCTTTTAATACGAGACTAAAAGCCGATTTTATCTCAAAAATCATCCAAGAATTCCTCCCTCGTGTGGCAGAGAGTCCTTGCTTAGTTTCCATAGAAAAATTTATAAAATATTTCTCCCGCTTTCTTAGCATGCCTTCGTAGTGTAGAGGTCAGCACACTCGACGCATATTCGAGAGGTCCGAGGTTCGAGTCCCGGCGAGGGCACTGCACATTTTTCTCATCTTCTGCTTAAAAAATAACTTAATGTCTCTACAGTGGCGCTCGAATTGAAAAAGGTGGTGAATGATGATACTCTGCCGCCAGGATTTGGCGACTTGGTCCCCTAATCCTCAGTCGCCCTTAAAAGGGGGGAGTATATAAGGTATTTCTCCCGATTTCTTAGCATGCCTTCGTAGTGTAGTGGTCACAGCAAACTGGGCAAGGTATTCGAGAGGTCCATGGGTCGAGTCCCGGCGGGGTCATTGCTTATTTTTATTTTTTCCATCTCTTGCTTCAAAAATAGCTTTGTGTCTCTACAGTGGCGCCCGATTATTTCTCCCGCTTTCTTAACATGCCTTCGTGGTGTAGTGCTCAGCACATCCGGGGCGTATTCAAGAGATCCGTGGTTCAGGTCCCGACAAGGGCATTGCACATTTTTCACGTTTCTTAGCGTCAAAAATCCTAATGTCTCTATACATAAATTAGCCAATCAACAAACTGTTATAATTGCTAAATAATGATCTTTAGAATCCTAATTTCGCTTTCATTCTAAATAAAATTAATAAAATACAAAGACGCTGAATTCATAACTTTGCAAACTAAAATTCAATTTTTTCCATCATCGCTCAAAGGTACATTTAAATTGCTTACATCGGTTTTATTTAACCTTTTCCCCGGGGCTGGGACATATATGTCCCGCACGTTCACTACTTTAAATGTGTCTCAAGAAATTTCAGTAAACTATGGAGATTTAAAATTTACTCCTTAATATGGATTAGGAAGTGCAATAGCTTGTCGATTTGTTTTTCTGTTCCTTTCAGTTAAAATAAGTGACTAAATGGCCAAAATAAATTAGAAATTGGACCCTATAGCCCACAGCATAAACAAAATTCTTTAAAAGTACATTCCAATGAGTCGTACGGATGAAATTCGCGTTTAAATTCAAATATGGCATCTCGTGTTACTGGAAAAGATATACTTATCCAAAAACAATTTAACTTCGTGTTTCGTTTCTATAAATCTTTAAATACGTTTTTCTTTAGATAATCTTCTTTTTGCATAATCTCAGATAAACGTTCTTGCTCAAATCCTAATACTCTGAGCACAACATAGGCTATATCCTATTATCCAATGCACAGCATTGAATTTAATACACGAACTTGAGAGTTGATCTCAAAATTGAATTAAGTCTTCAATTCAATATAATAAATTCGGCTACAGAAAGCGAAACATTCTGGGAATGAGATTAGCATACATCCATATTTTTGTTACAAAAACTCGTATAGGTGAAAGCAAATTGGTTAAAAGCTTTGTTAGCGAATTCGTTTCTGTCTTTCTGCAAAAGCTAATGACACAGAAGCGATTATTGGGATTTAAAAACGTCGTTGCTATTGCCACTCGCCGTTTATATGTAGAATAGTTTTCGGTTAGACTACAACTTATTGGCTCTGTGTTTTAAATTTCGTTTGCTTTCAGTAACATTTGGGAATAAGCGTTTCTTTTCCTTTTCAGGTATTTGCCATTATGGACGGAAAGTACATTTTTAATCTCCTCTAACAGCAGTTTGAAGGTAGCAAAAGTGTGATTTCATATAATCTTCAAATCAATAAATAATTCGTGGTAGCAAATGAGTTGCAGTATATCTAAGATTCTTACGCCACGGGTTTTATTGTACATGGCAAAGTAGACGACTGCTATTTGCTATCGTCTTTGTTGAAAGTTTTCGGAGGTGAACTTATTCGTACTTAGGGGTAACAGAAGCCTCGAAAACACACATGTGATCAACTCGTTCGTCTGTTTTCGAATATGGATCGAACTATGATAATCCAAATGGCTTACCTTTTTTATAATTGGTGGGCGAAGGGTGTCCGCCGATAACATCGCGGCAAAACCATCGCGGACAAAAACGTCGCGGAGAAAACAACGCATGGCGAAACGTCGTGCTACAAAACATCGTGGGAGGGAACATCGCAAAGAGAAAACATCGCAGTCCTAAAACATCGTGGTACAAAACATCGTCGTCGAAAATAAAGCGGTTCAAAAACTTCGCAGTTTAAAAACATCGTCGTCGAAAATATCGTGGTAAAAAAATAAAGTATCTACAAATCATCGCATGACGATAACATCGCAGACATGCTTTTTTCATACATGCTTTTCGCAAACATGCGTTAATAACTGTAAATGGATATTCCCATAAAGATTTGTGAGCGCAAAATGTAAAGAAGGATAATTTTTACTTTCACATTTTTTATTAACTAATAATTTTTTTTCTGAAAAAGTAAGAAGGAAACTTAAGCATAGAAAATTAAATGCAGCTTATAAATTGTAATTTTCATAAAAATTACCAGTAAAAACTTTAGAAAAATGATTTATTAATGGCCTTTGTTAGTTAACTATGTCGGTTTAAAATTCTATTAATTGCTATAAGTTGCATTAATTTGCTATGCTTAAGTTTCCTTCTTACTTTTTCAGAAAAAATTTATTAGTTAATAAAAAATGTGAAAGTAAAAATTATCCTTCTTTACATTTTGTGCTCACAAATCAGTATGGGAATATCCATTTACAGTTATTAACGCATGTTTGCGAAAAGCATGTATGAAAAAAGCATGTCTGCGATGTTATCGTCATGCGATGATTTGTGGATACTTTATTTTTTACCACGATATTTTCGACGACGATGTTTTTAAATTGCGAAGTTTTTGAACCGCTTTATTTTCGACGACGATGTTTTGTACCACGATGTTTTAGGACTGCGATGTTTTCTCTTTGCGATGTTTTCTCGCACGATGTTTTGTAGCACGACGTTTTCGCCTTGCGTTGTTTTCTCCGCGACATTTTCGTCCGAGATGTTTTTGCCGCTATGTTTTCGGCTGTAACCGGGCGAAGATAGCAATGGAAAATGTTTGCTGAAAGCAAAATTTCAGAACATTCTTCATGACTATAAAGCTTGGAGCACTAAATAACAAATTTCTATTAATTTAATTGCATTGTTAAATGTATAAGCCATTTTGTGTTTAAATTTATTATGGGAATTCCCCGTTTTTATTTTTCGCTATATAAAATCGTAGATGAATTTTGTAAATAGAATTATTTAATTTTTTACTCTTATCAAACTCTATGATAAATTAATTTTTGGCTTTTAGTGCAATATTTATCATATTAATTTTAAATAAAAGCTGATTATATAAAAATATTTATAATTGCATTTATTTTGATGTAGCAGTTTTATCTTAGTCGAAACATTTTACCAAATACTAGTTTTGATAGCGTATGATCAAAATTAGAATCCTTTGTACTAAGATCTACAAAAAAGTTAAGAATGATATTTTATATAAAATCGTATGAAAACGAATTAAAACCGATTGCAAAAAAAATCAAAATCATAAAATGTTGCCTTATAACAGCAAAACAATTAACAACTTTAAATGCAACAAAATAAGACACTTTTAACATTTTTTCATATTTTTAAGAATGTTGTTACTACAATATTAAATTTTTTTGCGAATATTTTTAGCATTATTAGCCCAAATGGGCTTGCCTTAGCCCAGAAGGGCTCAAAACGGCAATTTGCGTTGAATCAATTTAAATGTCTGAATCACTTTTCAAATTGTTGCCACCAAATATTATCACCATGTATTATATTTAAAGAAACTAAATAATTAATAATCTGCATGAAAGTATGTATGTTTCTCGCACTGTGAAAATCAATGGTACCTAAAGTCATCGAATTTTGAATAACATGACCCTCCACTCGAAATGGGCACTTGGAAGCTCGAATTTAGAACTTAGAATTTGTTTTATTGGCTATTTCATATTTTATAAAATTTTAACGAATTTCTGATTAAAATACTCAACGATTTCAAAGCGACCAGTGGCAACACTCTAGAGAATAAAATATTTTTATCTCCAGTGCACGAGCTTGTCTATCGGAAATTCTAAAGATATGCTGTTTTTATATATTTTTAGCACAATGCAATATCCTAAATGCTCGCGAAACGTGTATGTGTCTGTAAATTAAAAAAAAAAAACCGTTGGGGCGTAATATAAAATCCAAAAGATTTCAGATTTTTTTCTTATATTCATCTCTTTGTTCAAATATTTTCTTTTGTCATTTATGGCAAATAGTTTTCCTGATTTGCAAATGGCAAAGGTAAGTATAATAAACAGCACGTGTTTTTATTCTGTCTGATTTTAAGAAAAATCAGGTTGAAGTTAAGAATTTTCTTTATTTTGCAAATCTGATGTTTTCTTTTTTAAAAGAAGGAAATAATAATAGAGTTTGAGCCTTACAGAAAGCGAAACATTCTGGGAATGAGATTAGCATACATCCATATTTTTGTTACAAAAACTCGTATAGGTGAAAGCAAATTGGTTAAAATTGGTTATAAAATTGGTTATAAGTTTCAGTCTTCCTGTTTGAGCTGTTCAGCTGCGTTCAGTTAAAATCGACATAAGAAAATGGATATTAATCGATAGCTAGATGCAGGAAGAAGAATTTCGAAAGATATAAAAACCCATAAATTTCAGACACCATCCTGGAACTCGTATGACCTTGATCCACTTTGAACCGCTTTATCTTAAGCCCTAAATGGTTCGTTCAGGGTTCTGGAATTTTTTTCCATCCACATGGATACTTTATCCCTCTGCCTAGGGGCTCACATAAATCAAATTTTAATTTTTTAGCCTCTGGATGGCTTGACGGTGACTTTATTTTCATTCTTCACGGTTATCGTGACAAAGGAAGTTTGCCTTATTTTGTTTAGTTTTAGAATATTTATTACTAGAATAATGAATATTCTGTTGGATGTGTCATTTATGTCTACGTTGCCGTCGGTTACTTATGAAAGTAATATATTAAAATTAAATGTTTGGGAAAAATCATAAATAGCAATTTATTAATTTCAATGGGCTAATTATTGCAGAGATATATGTATTTTGCTTAAACGAAAACTTGTTAAACAGTTAGGCTTAAAAATTTTGTTAGATTTCTTATGCTTGCTGTGACTAACGCAATTCAAACATTATGCTTAGTGACTTTCCTAAGCCAATATATTTTAAAATGCATAGTAAAGTTTTGAGGAACTTTACTGGAAAAATACAAAAGAAATAAGAGTTTTTTCTAGTAGAGGAGAGTTTTCTTATTTTTATTTCTTTGTTTTTTTTCCTTATTTATTTTGGCTTATATACTAAGAAATAAGGTTTGGAAATATTTGTTTCCTATATTATTATGCACACTGAAAGCGAGAATATTATGAAATAAGAATAAATTGTTTCGAATTGATATACAGTTCGCACATTTTTTAGACGACTTACATTGTATTTACAGAAATATTTTACCTAAAATTTTTATGTTTTAAATGTTCCATTTAGTAACCTCTTCACTATCTTTCTACACCGTAATTTCCAAGACAATAATGCCTTTTTTAGTATTAAAATAGGTATTTTATCCCATAACTCTCGAAGAGCTTTCCAAGTCCAAGCAGGGTTATAGGTCGACGTTTCGACTATTCGCTTTTTAAATCGTAAAATATATATCATAAGATTTAGCAAGGATATTAGTGAACGATACGGCCTTGATACATATTAGTTTACCTCTTTTCCTTTGTAATAAAGCTGTAGTACTTGCAAATGAGAAAATTAATAATGTAAGTAAATATTATTCGATGATAAATGCCGAGAAAAGAAAATATAAAGGTAAAGGTATGGGGGACACCAGCGATGTACCATAGGTCAACTGGTAATGCCTTTCCACTCTTTTAAAAAAAAGGGGGGTGAATTGCAAGTTTTTATAAAAATTTGCATAGACTGAAGCTTTCCAAAAGGTGTAGAGTTTGCCTATTATGGTACATCGTGCAATTCCACAGTACGCTCCGCATCCAGTATTTATTAAAAATAATGGTGTAGGGCATAAGTAGATTACAAAATAGTCGGAATACAATTTGAGATTCACAAGATAAATTGAACATCTGATTTAGTGCAAAAACATAGGAGATAAACATAATTAATAAACAGATAAACATAATAAGATATTTATAATTAGTACTGGCAACACAATGTTAAAATGAATTTAATAATGCTAAAGAGGTGGGTGTCCATGGGTTATATCAGATATATTGGTTTATTGCAGGTATTATAAAGTTCACGAGCCGAGCCATTTTGTCCATAATCACAGCATGTAAAAGTTCATTAAGTTTAAACTGTATGTGGACTTACACTTGACAGAGATCTAGGCTGTAGGAAGAGAGTCGTTACATAATTTTCTGAAACTTTGGATACTGATGTTTATCTTTAATTAAAAACCTTTGGAATGCCAGGAGGTCAGTTCTTGGAGATTTTATGTGAATATCCTCAGTTAAGGGGCATGAAAAAGGTGTAATGATTGGGAATTCCCTGTTCCCCACATATACATATATCAGAATTTGCCAAATTTCTTGCGTAGAAATATGTGGGGAAGGGTCCATGTGAAGAAAGCGTTCAAGATCAAATGCACTCATATTAGAGTTATCTTTCATATTCAAATGAAGATAAGATCAGATATAAAATGGCCATAATAATGTTACGAATTTTGTATTTAGATAGGTAATTTTAGTAGAATTAGAATTAAAGTTGTTGTATTTCCCAATGCACTGCAGCGTGATACAAATTTTAAGAGAAAGCTGTGTTGGAAAAGAGAGAATACAGGGGACTTGCATTTAATATTGAGTAAACGGATATCTTGGTAGTTTGTATTGAAATGGAATAAATCTAATTGACCACTGTGTTAGCTGTAACCGTAATTCCATCCTTTTATTACATTCCAGATATCTCGAGAAGCAGAAAGTACTAGAAATTTCTCTGGACCGGTATAAAAAGCCGGAGAGAGAGCGCATGAGTTTAGTTGCTTAGTTACTGTTGCTGCGAGTTGTTTAGTTCCGAGAGAACTGAGATTAGCTTTCTCTTTAAATGCGCTTTGAATTGTTTTGCATTTATCGCGTTTAGTAGTTTGAAGTATAATTACTGATTATTACTGCGTGATATTGTGAATACTTGTACGAATATCTGTAAGGAAAATTCCAGAGTTCTGATATACTTATTTTGATTAAAATAAATTTCATTAACCTAGTATCTGACTTGCATTCAATCTGTTACGAAACCGTTGGCACTCAACAATAATTTATCAGTGAAGAAGACTTAATGTCTTATTGCCTAACTAATCAACTAACTTGCCCAACTAATTATTTAATTATGATTCATAAAATTAAATTGTACATAATGTCTCTAGATACCAATATAACGGCAGTTAGAAACGTCTAAAATGTTGTGAATTTCGAAATATTTAGTTTTAAGCCATTATTACGTTTGTCAAAAATTTATGAAGTTATTCTGACGTAATTCCTTTATGAATATTAATTGAAAATTAATCAGACGTACTGCGAACCAATTTAACATTTTTTTAGTATTTATTAAGTATTATGTAGAATATCTTTAATTGGAAAATTTATAAAAATACAATTTATTTGTATTATTCTTGTTTTGGCGTCATTTAAGAAAAGAAGAGGAGGTGGTTATCCGATTTTATGAAAACACCGGGTATGAATTTAGAACATAGATCACATATTCAAATTATCATCTTCTATAAACACCTATCAGTTATACATAATGCGACCCTGATGCTGAATTTTGCATTCTAGGTTACTGAGAATCTTGAGTTTTCGGAAGCCATGAAAGTTAAAAATTAGCAATAGTTTTCCCGGGATTTGAGCCATGGATCGTCTGCCAGCCGGACGTGCTAACCGCTTAAACACTGAGAACACGCAAGGGGACATGCAGTAAATCCTTACATTCTCCTTACTCATAAAGCTACTAGGAAGAGACATGAAATTCAGTAAACCAAATCTAGATGGTGCCGAGGTATCCTTCAACGCAGTTTAGTCGGGGTATACATAGTAAACGGATTATTAAGTTTACGAAACATATGAACTGTGCTCTCACAGGATTACGAAGTACGATCTTCCAACTGCATATCTGTGCCACGAGAGTACGAGCGGAGGTATACGAGCTCTATAGAAAAAGAACAATAAAGTAGAGCTGTTACTGATCTTTAAATTCAATTAAGCAATCCTTTCGAACTAAGAAAAAAAAAAATTTAATCCCTTTTAATTATCAGTGAAGAATAGTATACGTACGTTTATATAACTACGAACAAGTCGATCATTGCAATACTTAGGCGAGATTTTGAACTGAAATGGTAATGGTTTACGATCATCCAATTACAAAACTTGATCACAGTGTGTTCCTTATCATCAATTACTTATATATTTGGCAAAACGTAGTTAAGTGTCATTAACAATAACATGAATCAATTTTTGGTTCCAATGCTAACGAGGATGTTCTGTATGCATACCAGTTTCAGGTGAAACACACATAACAGGATCGCGCTTAATGAACACTGATTGTACGTATAATATGGTTACTCATTACATCCAATGAGCATCTGCCAATGCTCATTTCAGGTCTAATCAATCGACAACAGTCGCTCCTGTGTAAAGCCCGCCGGTTGCCGAGATGCTAAAATCGTTGGCGGCTATTAGTTTAGTTTTCGATCGTCGCAAGCAGGAGTTAGTACAGTCTTTCTCACATCATATATGAACCTCTGTAAGTCTTTAAAAATGTAGTAACGTTTCATGACAATCATGTGCAACTACTCACGCTGGTTATATTATTTAATTCGAGAGGCTTAATTAATAAGTCTGTGACTAATGGCCTTTATAATGAATGTAATGTTGGAACAGAAATTGAGAAATTCATTTTCTTTCTCTTTTTTTTCCATTTATTTTACTTTCGTTAATATGCTTTTATTGACGAAATGGAAAGTTTTATATACAAAGAGCCTTTCCAAAAAGTTATTTAAAACCTTCTATAAGGTAAGCTCTCCCTCTTTCCCGCATGCCTTCGTGGTGTAACGGTAGCACACTCGGTGCGTATTCCAGGGGTTCAGGTTCCAGTCCCGGCGAGGAAAATGCACATTTTTCATGCACTGCTGCTTCAAAATAACTTAATGACTACAACGGCGCCGAACTAAAAAGTAGTGGAGGATAATTCTTCACCACCAGGATTTATCAATTGGATCCCCTAATCCCCGATCGCCCTTTAAAAGAAGAGTATATAAGGCATTTCTCCCGGCTTCTTAGCATGCCTTCGGGGTGTAGTTGTCAGCACACTCGGCACGTATTCGAGAGGTCCAGGTTCAAGTCTCGCCGAAGACACTGCTGATTTTTCGTGTTTCCTAATTCAAAAATCCTAACGACTCTACACTTCTTACATTGGGAATTCATATATTAAAAATCAGGTGATATGTAAGTATTTAACAACGTTCATATAAATAATTTTAGAGATTTTGTTTCGCGATACAAGAGAATTCATGTGTTGAACTTTAGTGAAAACTTAGATTCTTTCTTTAGGAAATAAATATATAATTACCATCTATACTGTTAAAATCTGTGCACGTCTGTTTGTTTGTTTGCAACATCATCTCCTCTAGAACGGCGGGGAGTTGCGTTTCCAGAGGAGTAACCCCGCATTTCAAAAAATTTGTGGGAATCCATTTGAACCATTCTCATCATCTTACAAATTTAATAAGCCGAGATATTAATAAAAAATATAAAAACGCTTATTTTCGCATTATCTTTTCCGAGTGGCAACAGTCTCGCGTTGGAGATAAAAATCCTTGAGGTTAGAATAGCGTGAATAAGCCTTTTCCGTTTGTCCCGTGCAATGAATATGAAGCCATTAAAATATAACGATATGACGTCACACTTACCATGGCCGCTGATACGCGAAATTTGTTTACATTCTAATCGGCGTTCTTTGCACAGCAGCTATTCAATATTGAACGTTTATAAGTCTCCCATTCTAATTTTAATAGTTAACATACAAGATTTTCTACTTAGTATGTAGAAAAATCACAAGAATTTCAAATAACGTTTCCAATTTATTAAAATCTAGGTGAATGAAAATGTGTAAATGGTAACTATAACATAAATGTATACATGGTAAAAAGTGGAAGATCCCTAGTAGTTTCAATGGTATTTTATGCAAATTATTGCCTAAAAATACTTTTCTGAGCCTGCGAACGTTGAAATTTGCTTTTAAATTCAGTGCAATGTTATTTAACAGTATGTTTCGTAGTCTCACCCGTACGCTGCATGGCGGCCATAATAAGACTGAAGTCACGTTGTTGACTTTCCTTAGTTTCAATTTTGTGACGTCAAGATTACTCCATCTATTCTAACCTCCATGATATAAATGCTTTATTCAGAAAAGTGTTGCCACTGCTCGCTTTCCAATTGTAGAGTTGGTTAATGAAAAATTTTCAAGTTATACAAAATTTAAAATAAAATTAACATTGTTAAACGTAAATAAATATAATATAAAAATATAACCTTGCATAATAATATTATTATTATTACATAAGGTCATATTTTGACGTTGAAGAAAGCATGTGATAGCATGGGACGTCATTCTACGACAAAAAGATTTCGTTCATGTCAGCATTTTAAATAAATAGCTGCTGTTGAGAATTTTTTTGCTTCAGTTTAGGATGAGTGACATAATATGTTATTGCCATGTTAATTCTTTTATTAATGTTGAGAAAATGTTGTGATATTACATGAAATTTAAAGCATGATGTCAAACGTATATGTATTAACCTGGAATTTTAAAATTTTTTTCTTTCCTTGTTTGGTAACAAGAAATTATTTACGAACTGGATTTTGCTTGGGAATAATGAATTGATTTCATTCATATTGAAATATTTTTATGAATTTTCATTTCAGGTGTACATAGAACTTATTTTGTTTTGCCCAGCCCGCTATTTTTGTATAAAATTAGGCAGAGGATCAAGTAAAAGATTATCTCTTTTACAAAAAGGAAATTAGGGTATGATCTACACATTTTCCCGCAGATTGAAATAATATATATTATGTGATCTGTCGTTTTCAGCTAAAAATACCTACTACTTTAGGCACCATGTAATCACATATAAGTATGGAATATAATCATTCAATGTGAGCATTTTCACAATGTAATGAAACAATGTAATTTTACTTTTAAAATAAAGTACTTCAAATGGCTACCTACCCCTTGCATTTATATACTATACGCCATGTGTAGCTCTGCATAGCTTCCTTTGTTGTTTACCAAGTTAGTGCAGTAATTTCCTCCAAGATTGCATCCATGAAATCGTTGGCGGTTCCAGGATTAATTCCTCTCGGATTGCATCCATGAATTAGTTCATGAGTGGTAGCGGTCCGAGGCTAACGCTTGAGGATTTCCGTTTGCATGATTCCATGGAGAAGGAAGTCACAAACTCTAGTATTGGGTAAGCGTTGCAGATACTTGTACTGTCTTTGTTACCTTCATACTAGGGAAAGCATTTCTCTTAAATGCTGCTCTGTAACATTTGCTTGCATATATAGTAAGATTTCGAAAATGATCCACAGGTAATTATTTATTTTAAAAAATTCTTTTTAATCAATGAAATTCCTTATGCAAATTAAAATACAATATATATATTAGAATTCTCAGACAAAATCTCTTAAGATTCAAAGCAAAATTGAACCGCTTGTGATTAAAAATAATCGGAAAGGTTTGACTTAAGAAACATGGATATGGACGTGAAGGAAAATCGCTTGAAAATAATTTGATGCAGATAGGACGTTCATCGACATCTATCATCAAATCCCATTTCATTTTGTCCCTTGCAAATATAATCATACTTAATGCTTGAAGAATTTTTTACTTAGCTATTTCCCAAAATGGCGAAAGTAATTGAGAAAAGACTATGCATTAAATTTTGTTCTGGCAATAAAAGGTTTTCTGTGAAACTTTTGAAATATTTCAGAAAGTATGTGAGACAATATAGTATCATAAACAAGAATTTTTGAGTAACGCAAGTTGTTAAGAAACTGTTGGAAAATATCGGTAATAAACTAAATTCTGGTGATCATTAGGTTCGAATGAATAACATCTCAGTCAAATTAGAGATTTGGTGCTTAGCAATCGCTATTGGTAATTACAAATATTGTTCTGCAGTCAAATTAATTTAATTTATTAAAATCTTGCTCCAATTTCAGCTACATACTTTAATTTACACGGTAATTTATTTAATTAGAGCTGCTAATAATTAAGTTCGTTTCTTTATTTTTGAAAAGTCAGATAGTTGTTTTTTTTTGGAAAGGTCAGATAGTCGGTTTCTAGTTTTAGCATAACATTAAAAAACGTGCGTCTTCAGTGATTTTTGAGTATTATTGAAATTTAAAAATAACAAATTATTAATTTATTTATTTTAAATTTATACAGAGTATACAGCAAATATTTGCTTTTCTGGTGATCTTATACTTGGTAAAGTAAGCTAAATTGTTGAGAAAATGATTTGAAAGTAATTATATATTTTCATTAGAAATAGTGAGGATTTTTTGGCTATCAAAAGCTACCTTTAACTTTTGTTTTCAAGCATGGTCACCCACTTAATCTGGTTCTCAAATACGGTTACTGAAGGGTTGGAAATCGCGCGAAATATTTTATTGTTTTTTGTTTGTTATTTTGGCTTCGATGGCTTCAAGAATGATACAGTTTGAATTAAAAGTAGAAATTTTTGTATTTTTTTGTTCTTGGTGTGGGTGCTGAAAATTCCCCCTTTCGGGGCATTTTTTTTGGAATGTGGTAACTGCATTCTTTAAAACGAGGTGAAAATGGGAAGGAGCTGATTTTTTCATGCTGATTCGATTACCTTTCTTCTTTGCACCACCCTCGAAGGGCGTTTAGCCTCGAAATTGAAATTATTAAAAGTATTTTAAATGTATCGATTTACCTCCAACCAGAAGAAGTTCTGAAAGGGAACTAAGCATATGGAGAAAGTAATGTAAATAAAAGTGAACACCTTCTTTCCTACTACTGAGGCAGCAATGACTTGCCTTCCTCGTCTGCAGCGGCTTTTTCCCCAAGAAGGTCTACTCATTTACCTGCCTGATTCCACCATACTCGTACCACTGATAGCTGATTTCCTTTAATCCGGTTCTTGATTTTCTTTGGACGATGTGTACCTTTCAAGTCTTTCCTTCCTCAAAATCCTCCTATAACAGTTCCTGGAACTTGCCCATTGCTGTAAAGTTCCAGGATTATAGGGAAAAAACGTTCCAAGAAATGACAAGTTTTCCATTTGTAGGAGATAAGTACCATCTTCTGATTATTCATACTCCCATAATGAGAAGAATTTTTTTTTCTTCCCAGCCCACACTGCCTCTGATTACTTATACTTCATTCGATACAATATACTGTTACTAATACGTAAGAAAAATCGTAACAATGTTATAATTTTTTTCTATTGCTTTTTACAAATTGTTTTATTGCCTAGCTAAGTATTAATTCATCTCCCAGGAGAACGACTGTATGATATGTTTTCATATATTTATTTGAAAATAAGCTTAAGAAAATTAATAACCTTGGAATAATTGGTTGTGTTTACTTGTTTTTTTCTACCACATACACTTTTGCTAGTACCAAATAATTACTTATTTTGTACCTAATTTTAAGTTTAACTTTTTATGTTAAATTAGTGAGGTGTTTTGCAGGATTTCAAGAACTACTAGAAAACAAATGGTACCTTTACAAAATAATATCACTCAGCAAATTCCTTTATCACTTATATCCTGGAAAGAAGTTTTGAAATTTGAATTTATTTTCTTTGGTTAATGCTTTGAATGCAAATTAAATTTATTAACTTTCTGTGTTTCAAATTAAAAACACAATTTTTTCCGAAAAACAGCAGTGCTTTCAAGTAGTCGTAATATAAAAAATATTTTCTCAAGGCGAATCTTTCTTAAAACGCATTATAACAGGTGACGAGACATGGATCTACCCTGTAGATCCAAAATGTTATCATCCTCACATATAAAATTTTACTTGTGACTTATAAAATTGTAAATTGTAAATGCAGACATAAAATGGAAACGCCAAATAAATAAATTTGAAAGCTTCGTTAGAGAAATCTTACTTTTTTTGAAGGGGGAGTGACTGTTTACTGATTAAAGTGATATGTCAGTTTGCTCTGAAATATTTAAAACTGAGTGTCGTTATATGATTAAATTTCCGATTAAAGAATTTCTTAATCTGAAAGAAATAAAACAATGTGGATGATGATTAATCTCCTTCCTATTCTGCAGTGAAAGAAAGGGCAAAACTCGTGTCCTAAAAATCTAGGATGATTGTCACGAAGATCGACAATTGGAGAAATAATGGTCATGACGTAAAAAGAACGGTTATGGAATATTTTGAGGACAACTATTTAGATTACTTTTTAGGGACATAAACTTACTGATTAAACTGTGTAAAAAGTGCTTCGACATGCAAGGACTGGGAGAAAATATTAAAATTTTCTGCATCTCTTTTATAAATGCATCAGGCCGGAAATATTTGAAACTGCATACACACATTATCAACAAAATATTAATTTTTTTGCCGGCTATTGGAGTGTATCATAAATTTCTCCCAACTGGCCAGTACTAAAAAGAAAACATCATTTGCTCATTTTGGGGAGTTTGCATGAAGTAGTTCATTTAAAACAACCTGAATCGTGGAGATGACCTCATGGATGTTTTGCTACGATAATGGATCTTCTCACGATCTTCTTACTGTTTGTGAATTTTTAGTTAAAAATTCAGCTTTTAAACTCTGTATTCACATTATGAGGAAATATGTAATTTTTTTTCTTATTTGTATTGATAAAAGTACCATTTCGTCAACACAGTTTTGAGTCTGTAGATGCAATAAAAGAGAGTTCAAGAAAAGTTTAACGACTTTAGAACATGTTTTCGAAGATTGGCTGAAACGTCACATATATGTACTGCGAACCAAAGAGACTCCTTTTAAGGCGATGTGATAACTATTGACGGATAAATTAATCTAGTTTCTTAAGGAAAATATTCCGATATTTTTGTTCATGAACAATTACGTTATAAAAACAAAGAGAAAAGTTTGAAAATGTACGGAAATTATAAAGTTTGTGTATCGTTTAATATACAATAGTTTTCCTAACTGAAATTCTTGCAACTTAAATAATCGAAAAACATCACAAAACCCGCGTAATACAAAAAATGATTAGTTGGCAAAAAAAGCGCCAACAGATCTGAAGACAGCTTAGCGATGTCGTGATTAGAGGAGTGTCAATTTTATCAAGCCTTGTCCGCTAAACTGACATAACTTCGCTCTTGTTTCGTTGGAGATGGAAAGTCGATATAAGAAGCTTCTATTGCATTTAGGAAAGAGATTCCAGTTTTCGGTGACGAGTCTAGATATCGGCTCAAATGGGGAAAACAAACTTTGAATTTTGTTCTAGTATATAGAGATTAAACTATGTTACGCTGGATCTCCAAAAATTTGAATTACATATATCCCAAACTGTAAATAACATGGTCTATTGCTCTTTTCCCGAGATTAAGAAAAAATATATTTGTTGTTTACATATGTATGTGTTTTCTGTTCAAGTTGGTTTCGATAATATAATAATAAAATTCCAAAAAAGTATTTCAATTTGTACTTTAGCTAAATGAATTACATTTTAATAAAATGCAATAAAATGAAAGAAAAATCTCTTAATGAAAATATTCTTGGTCACAAGCGATTGAAATTGAAATGTGATCTGTTGACAATAAAAGTTGTTAAGTTAAAATTAGAGAGAAGTTTAGGTACAGTGAAGTTTAGTAAACCTGAACTATTTAATATCTTGTGTTTCTTAAAATCCCGCTACTGTTCCAATACTTTTTATGAGAATTTTCTGCTACAATTTTTATGCATTTACGAGTAAAAAATTATTCTGACGATTAAAAATATTGTCTTTTAAATTTCAATTTCCTTATTTGCTATCACGTGCACCCTTTTCCAAGTTAAATTTAATTATTAAGATTTAGTTTTCTTTAATAGAAATAAATCAATAAGTCTGAATTAAGATTTCACCTTGAACATAAAGCACTTGCTTTCTACACTTTGGCCTAGCTTGATGTCTGTTACTCCTTTCTTACTGCAAAATTACCTACAATGTAAGCTTTTTGGAATACGCGCAATTAAAAATAAAGAGAGTTTTAAAAAAAATTAAGATCAGTTTCACATATTATCAGAACCATAATTTTTACCCAGTTTTTAATTATGAAACTCCTTCTCTGTACCGACAGTACCACCAATCAGTAGAACTGCATCAAGACAAAGCAAGCACCCGCACGGCAAAATCCACTGCTAATTTCCTGGAAAAAATCGAATAAGAAATGTGAATCAATGCCATACCCTTCAACTCTACTAAATCTCCTGATGTAACACCAACAGACTTTTGCGCTCTTGGACTTTTAAAAAACGTATTGTCCAGACGTATTATTCGGCTTACAACCCTCCTTGGACTTTGGAAAGCCATTCAAGAGGAAAGGATAAAATAAATCTTCGGCTACTAAAAAAAAAAAAAACTGTTTTGTCTAAGATATCACGCTTTAGAAAGATAGTGAAGAATAAGTGTTATCAAATGGAACATTTAAAACATAAAAATGCTTTTTTTCCTAATGGCATATTGTGAACAGTTACAGTTTTGTAACAGAGTCCATTAATCTATACTGAGGCCGGATGTGGTGGCATCTTTATTATGAAGGCAACTAATTATGTGGGTCACTATTGCCTCCTATAAAGGGACCGACAGTTACAGCCATGCCCTTCTCTGGAATTCGAACCCAAGCCCTTCGGTATTGCAGTCACGCTCCCGTAACCACTATACCGTCTGCGCGGAAAAAAGGTATTAGGTAAAATATTTCTGTAAGTACAAACAAAATCGTCTAGAAAACGTGCGAACAGCCTGTGTATTCTATATTGATTCCAATGTTACTTTTATTTCTTCTTCTAAGAATTAATATGATCTTAATAAAATATATTTAGCAGTTTCGAGATTTGCTTCAAATGTTAAAAACCTCTCGGGACTGCTCTAATGTAAAATGATTGGATTTGGATTATTTAATTATGGCAAAGCACACGAGGACTATCTGCCTAAAGAGGAGGAGGGATGCCTTCGTGGAGGACTTTCTAAGGGGAACTGGCTCGTATGCACGTTACACATGGGGAAAACCACGAAAACGCCCATGCAGCCAGCCCGTTCGCGGGATTCGAACCTCAGACCGAACTACCAGTGTTCAGCGTCTTAACCGCTCGGCCGCTGGTGGGCCCTCTAGTGTAAAAGAGGAATGATATTTGTAATAAACATGCAAGAAATATGCAAATTAGCCCGAAATAAATACGACACAGACTTAAATATGGCCATTAGTGACGACGTATGGCAAAGACCAGAAAATGTTCGTGTCATGTTTGAAGACACACGCATTTATAGTTATTAGGAAAACTGCACATTTTAATTTTCACCGGCAAATGATGAATTTTATATATCATTTCTTTCATCAACTTTTAACCTCTGTACAAAAAATTTTGATTTTATAATTAACTGCCTGTGTTATCCAACCTTACCTCAGTAGTTATCCTATTGGTAATGAAAGTTGTAGGGTTTATATTTATTTTAACTAACATTTATTTTAAGTTTAAACTACCTTTCCTGTCAAGCCTTACTTTTCCCCTGGAACTGCCAATGCCAGAGTATGTAAATTTTAGTAGAACGCGCAAGGATTCAAATTATCAGCGGAAGTATCCTGAGTTAAATAGAAAGGAAACGAGTTCAAGGTGTGCTGTTCTTACTTCACGAGCGCGGAGGTAGTTAGCCAGAAATTGAAGAACCCCGCGTTTCGGCCTGGAAGTATTGTTAATCGTTCAACGTGATCTTCAAGTTTGCTGAATTAGCAGCGATATTGTAAAAAGCGGTGAGGTTAGTTACTTTTAGAGAGCCTCGTAGTTAGAGACTTGTCTTTAGTTTCTTTTCAGGTTATTATTTTTATTTGACCGCCGAGTTGGCGCAGTTTGTGAGCGTCAAGAGCACGCACTTGTAATTTATTACATTGAATAAAAAAGGGACTTAAACCCTTAACAAGACTCTGTCTTTTATCCAGTTTCAACAGTCACCTCTTGGTTGCGTGCAAGTTGGAGGCGCGCAACGCTACAAAGTTAATCAGAAATCAAGTACTGACAGACTGCAGATATCGTTACCTTGATTGATACCCTTCTTAAATTTTAAAATCTTAGTAGAAAAATGCTGCTCTAATAGGTACCTTATAATGGTACAGGATATGTTGGGTTAATCTTTTTATTATTTACTTGTTGAATATATTTGGAACACATTCTTAACACATAATTTAAAAGCACGTCAACAATATCCACAGGTTGATTAAGAAACTTCTTCATGTATTCTGAAAATTTCTAGAATATTTTAGAAATATCAGTATCTTATCGTAATTGTAAAAAACTTAGTTTCTTGCAAAATGCTGTGAAAAAAATTAAATAGTTCTTTTTAATACATTATTCAAAAGTCGTTTTTCAATAAATTAAGCGAATGAGGGAGCAAAAATAGGCATTATGCTTAAATGTCTTCTATGTCCCTTCACAAAAATACTGATTTATAATTTTTTAAAGCTATGAATGATTATGAATCTGTAAAAATTTTAAAACGTATGTTTAATGTTTTTTAAATGTAATGATATTATTCAAATTCTATTTCTAATTCAGTATTTCACATTACATTCACTATGCAATAAGTATAAAGAAAAATTACGAAAGTTTCTAGTAGAGGGTTTTGTAGAGGATTATATGTACATATGTATACGAACTTTCATAAAACGCAATATATATTCATGTTATATTTATATCCAACCATCGGCGATGCGTGCGAGTAGCAAAGACGATCGCACAATGCTTTATGCAGAATGCAGAATGCTTTATGCAGAATGCAGAATGCTTTATGCAGAATGCAGAATGCTTTATGCAGAATGCAGAATGCTCGGATAATAATTACACAAAATTTGCTTCGGATACGCTGAATGTTACTAAAGGCCTTCATTCAACCTACATATAATACGATATATATATATATATATATATATATGTATGTATATATATTTGGCAGCCCTGGTTTTGGTCTTGAACCGCCCTTGTTTTTGGCTTTAAATACTTCGACCAAACAAGTTATTTTTCAGTTTGGAAGAAAATATTTGATTCTTCAACTCTTGATGTAGGATATTCCTCTTGATGTAATTCAGTTCATGTAATTAGTTTGGCCTTTTTTAAAGGGTTTTGATTCCTTTTCTAGGTTTTATCGAGTGTTTTCTAAAACTTTTTATGCTTTTATCGTTTTTTAACCTTTGTATTTTTAGCCTTTTTAGTCTCTTATGGTACGGATACATGTAGGGCAAATTTCTGAACATTTGCGAACAACTAAAATGTTGTTTTAAAGTGAAAGTTGGATACTAAAAAGCGGTTTTGAGCCTCAAATGATTCAGATTAACCCGGCGGAAGGCGCACCAAGAAAAGTTACTAGAACGGGCACGTGGGGTATCACATACCCCAATATTTAAAATACAATAAAAATAGCATTATTTAGTTTTAAAACTTTTTTTTTTTTTTTTTTTGTTTTTTTTTTTTTTTGTTCTCGTGTATTATAAATAAGTGAATAATAACTGGGTTTCAAAAAATTAATTTCCGAAATAATCTTAGAGTTAAAATTAAGATAAATGAAAATAATAAACATCATGCCTCTAAGTTTCATTGCATCTCTAATACACCACGCTTTTTTATTTTTCACACTTTGAACGAAATACATTCATGTGTTCTTGGCACAGAATGTTTTCACATTTTAAACATTGAATTCACGTTCTTCTGTCCTTGGCGCGAGGGCAAAAAATTTAACACATCTTTCATACTTAGTTGTTTCTAATTTCATGTATTCGTTTTAATTCTTCGTCGAAACTTCTGCTTTTGTTTTGCATGCAGTACGTCAATTTCTTGGAAAAGTATTAATCTCTGATCTTTGTTCAATACCTTTTTCATTAATTGTAATGCTAAGTCCTTCAAAAATAGAATTATGTTTCTTGTTGGTGGATTAGCAGTTGAATTTAATATAATTCAAGCATTTATTACAGAAACATCCAGTGCAGGAAAGAAAATTACCATTGGCCACCTTCTCGTTATTCTGGCAATTGAATAATTGGCTGATATTTCATCCCCCATATCCACTGCTCCTTTTGTCATATTATTGAAACGTATAATTCCTAACGTTTTGTTTTCTCCAATAGTATCATCTATAGTATGATCGTTATATAATGTTATAATGATCGTTATATAAAGCATAAGAACAGTTTTTCCTTTTTTAGGAACATCAGGAATTAATGTTTTATCTTTTTCGAAACCAAAACATTGTAGAAAATATTCTTAGTTTCATCTTCAGTTTCCGAAATGCAATCTTCATCGCTTTCAGATATTTCTAATAAATCTCGCATGCGTAGCATCTCCAGTTCATACGGACACATTCTTTTTACCATAATGCAGTTAGAAATTTTTCAGAATTTAATGCCAAGTACTTTAAAATCACTTGCGAGTAGAAATATTTACTGTTACACTCTAGAAATAAATTTCTGAACTAAATATTCAGTCAGAAAAAAACTTACACGGACAGGCGCGTGGGATGTGTCATACCCCAGTTCCAACAAAATACCGATAAATCTTTTTCTGAAGCACACAGGCAAAGAAAAAGCGGTTCTGAAAGTCAAACACAACTAGAAACTCAGCTACTGAAAGCAGCACAGAATTTCAGTTTCACAAGTTAGGAATATTCCACTTTTATGTAAGGTCGGGGTATGATACACCCCACGCGCCTTCCCGCGGGTTAAAGAAACATCTATTCAGAACTCATTAATCAACTTGGTTTAAGGCTTCAGAAACACTCTTTATATAAATACCACTCCCTTGGCAAGTTCTGTTTGAAGTGTTAAGCAATGGAGATTAATAAAATGTTATTTTGTTTTGCTTTGTCAGACGTTCTGTAAAAATTTGTTTTTAAAAGCTTCTTCAATTCGGATCTTACCTGGAGATGAAATGTTTAAACCTCCATATAGAAGGGGAAATTTTTAAATTTAGTTCCGACATTTCCTTTTTGATTTATAGCTTAAAAGTAGAACCTTCACAAAAAAGTATGTTTAATATTTATGAGAAACACTTCGATTCCAGCATATTCTGGAAATTACGGCCCTCTTTTTCAATGCCAGCGTCATTATGTTCTCAGTAGCTTCACGAAGCTATTTCTTACCTAATTTCTAATAGCAACAGTCGTATTCATTTTCAGTTCTTTTAGCATACATTCATTGTTTACGCGCACAGTCGTTTTAGATGTTGCCAACTTTTAGTCTCGACTTGAAGGATCTGGAGATATTGATGGCCATAAGTTTTTAGATACTATTCGTTTTCCAAAGCTCTCGCTGAGCATCTTCATAGAAAAATTCACTATATGACATTTCACAGCGCTTTTCTATATCCAAGAATAACGTTCACATTCCTGCTGTGCGGGAGTAAACCGCAAGGCATTATCTTGGTAGGTCTCAGTATTCAAGTCTGTTTCAAAAAACAGAAGTCCAGTTATTCGTCATTTTGACGCTTTTGCAATTATTATTCGAAATACACAGGTACCAAATTTCTCAAAATGCTCAGTAAACAAATCGATGTTTTCAGAATTCCACTTTTATTAATCTTGGCCATAGTCATATTTAGAAGGAAGCACGTCTCCCCAAAGAAATATAACTGATCTGCTTTTAAAGTGTCATCATGAATGAAGTTCTTAAACCTTTGGTAAGCTTACTAGAGCTTACTGCAAAGAATTACCAAAATAATGCCCCGTAAATCACACATGAAAACCCTTGCGTCCTTCCACATAATTCATTCGCTTTTCTTCTTAACCTGTTCTACTCAACTTCTTACAGTTAATGGAATAAAAAAAAGAAACAGGAGAGTCAATGCAAACAAAATGTGTACAAAGTTATGCACTCTTAAGGGGACTCATACACCTTAAACCCCTCATGATCTTCGAATATGTGACTGTTGCAAGAATTGGGATATTTTATTTATTTTAAAAGCAATTACTTCCAACTTTTTACACCTGACTACATAATATAGCTGCTTTGGAAACTAGTAACCAGAAAGTTTGTGTTGCCACAAATAGTTTTGTAATTGTATCCTCTTTGTGACAAAATATTTCGCCATGCTTCCACCTTGCGCGCATGGTATTTTAAAAATGGCTAATGGTACATACTTGAAATTGGATGGAATTCTTTATATGGACACTATTTTGTAACTGAACCAACAGTCTGATGAATATTTTAATATTAAAAAATTTTATGGACGAAAACATTACAACTTTTGTTAATAAAATACATTTTATGAACTCAACTCAAAATAAAATAAAAATTTGACACAAAATTTTTAGAATTTTAGGTTCACAGTAGTTTCTAAATGTTATAAAAGTTATATATTAAATATGGAATTAAATTATGAAACAGAATGTTTTAAACTGTGCGCGCAAGTTGGAAACATGACGAAAAATGTTGTCACAAAGCGGATTCAATTATAAAAATATTTGTGGCAACACAACCTTTCTGATTACTATTTCAGAAAGCAGCTATATTATGTAGTCAGCTGTAAAACTTTGGTAGTAATTACTTTTAAAATAAATGAATTATCCCAATTCCTGCAACAGTCACCTATTCGAACATCCTATGGGTTTTAAAGTGTATGAGTCCCCTTAAATGTGTGGATCACTTTTAAATCAAACACTCTTCATATAAGATATATTGGTTTACCCTCTTTACATCTTAATAAAAGAAACGTAGTCAGCTTAAAAATTTTGACAGTTGCAATAAAGCACGCTTTGCTTGAGACAATTCAAGCTTTAATGCATTTGCCACAATTTTCAACTTATTTTATATATCGTGAAAGCGTCTCAGTTTAAATAAATGCATGAATCATTTCCTGTAAATTTTTCAGACAAGCCCTTGTTGTTTCATCCATCAAAAGAGTTCCCGGTTGTTTTAATGACCATAGATCACTCCCCTTTCTTCCCCCCCCTACTACGTCATCCCCTTGATGCATACATGTGTCTCTGCATCTTAATTACGGAGAATTTATATCTTTCTCGGTGTTCAAAGCTCGTGCTTGTTAGGTTTTTCTTGCTTGAATGTGAGATGATATTTAATTTCGTTCAGCGCTAAAACATTTGCACGTGCCATGGGACTGGTATTTGTGATGCGTTTTGGCAACAGCCGGCGCGATTGTCCATTCTAGAAGAAAGGAGTAATTAAACCCAGTTGGAAGACGTGTTCAGTTTGTATTAATTCTTTTCCTTTACGCGTCACCATTTTTGAAATATTGCTAGCAATTTTTTCTCTGAATATTTTAAGCAAATTTCGTGAGGAAGTAAGTACTTATTACAGTTTTACCTGAAAATACTTTTTGAAAAATAGAACATCCTATTACAGCACTTAGGTGTAAAATTAGTGATGTTATCTGTTCAGTAATTATTCTTGTTATGGACTATGCATAATTTATAATTAATTCTGAGAGAAATCTTAAAATATTCTGGTAGTATGAATTTTAAAAACAGTGCTAAAAATTATCGGGTTTATGGTGAGATATGAATATTTCCTCTTTCGTCTGCTATACAGAAGCGTGCAACAGTATGTTAAGTGGATTACAAATATAACCATAGAAATGTATTTTGTTTCAGGGTTAATTTTATTTCTTAATTTTTTATTTCTAAGTGTGTATCATTAACGCCTCGGAAACCTGTTATTGTTTTCTATTATAATTTCTGAGCCCCGTGTAGACAAATGAGGTCTTCCGTTTTTCTTCTTCAGTGCAGATTGCACTGTTCATCAATGTAACAAGGAAATTTTGTTCGCGCGAAACATTTTCCAGTAAAATCTCATAATAGGTGTGTAAAAATTAAATGAAATTTTAACACCGTAACGTATCGATTGCAAAATTATTAATTCAGCATTTTTTGTACGGTATTGTCTACATCACAAATATAATCTGTTGGTAACTGTAAAACTGTCCAGAAGCAAACAGATTAATAATCATCTAATAAACTTTTTTCATTTTCTTGAAACGATAACACTTTGCATTTTTTTATCAAACGGTATTGCAGTTCTTATCATTTTGATATCTACCAGTTTATATTACTTTACAGTCGAGAAAGAAACACACAAAAGTTGAAGCTTTTATAATATAAATTTTTATAGTTAAATTTTAATATTACTTGAACTAAAAATTTAGTTTTGGAGTTTGAAAGGGAAGTGTGAGCATAATTGTAAATTACTTATTATTATTAGAGAGAATATCTACTTAGATATGGCAACGACTAATTCTGGATGACGTTCTATTTTACATTCAAAAAGATGCAGGATCAATATATATACACAAACGTTGCAGTATAACGTTTGTTATGATATATATGATTAAGAATAATTTGTTAGTGTAGGCCAATTAGTTACAAGTACGATTTATTTTTCAATAATCATTATGTATCTATAAATTAAAACTTTGTAGGATTCTCCACTGTATAATTCTAAGTTACAGTTGGATGTGAAGAATCTTAAGAACTAGTAAGCGAATAATCGCTTGAGTTCGAGAGATAGTAAATAAAGTTGGGAAGGGGTGAAAGACCCTTTATTATTCAAATAAGATTTAACAGAACTCCGTCTTGGAGTTGTAGAATAAAGCCGACACTCGGGTTTGAACTTAAGAGACTAAGAATTAAACTAAACTAATCTTAACTAAAGAGATATAGCCGAAGCCATCAAAATTCTAACAGAGTTGGCTCCTTAACGCTAATTGACTGCGAAGCTATCAAGGGCCTAATTACGGCCGAGCGTAATAAGAGCTTACGAGAGAGTAGCCTAAAAAGGCGGACGCGTGCTGGCCAGAATATCTGGTATCTCTCTCACTAAGACAGTAGAACTTCGCGGTTAAATACGCTCTTCCTCATTAGCATTCAAACGTGATTCTAAAACTACGTTCTGGCCGGAAATGGTAAATTGAAATTAAGAAGCGATAGGAAAGGAAGTTTAACTCAAAAGTTAACTGTTAATGAAATTAACATAATCCTTACAACTCCAAAGACTTCTTCGCCTGCTGTTGTATTTATTTTACTTATAATGCGTTTATTTATTCATTACATTTAGAATAAAATATAAAGCAATTTTCAATATTTGATGAATAAAGATTTTAATTTTAGCTTCCGGGTGATAGCTGTACACAACTTATTAGTTTTATAAAATGAGCTATTTAGACTTTTACCTTAATAATATATATTCTAAGTCTGGCTTTCGAGACATGGATAACTCAAGTTAAATTTCCACAATCGGTTCAGTAGAACGGGAGATATAGAACTGTCTCTTTTTTTCCCCAAGAGTACAACAATATTTGGAAGCTTTTATGATTCTTTTCGCGGATTTTAGGATGCGATTACTAAAACGATGGCCGTACATAGTTAAAAATATAATCATTTATAATAAGAAGAATTCTTACCTTTCTCTCCTCTGATGAAAGTACGAGGAAAATTCATTAATAAAGTTACAAATTAGCATTGTATATATGGAAATAGAAATAAGTACTTTACGTATATGTTAATAGGTGACAGAATCGTCCTTGTACATTATACGCGTTTCAGTAGTTACAAAGTGTCAGTTTCACATACATAGAGCATTTTGAAACGTCAATTAAAGTCAATGACTGTAATACTAGAAAGGAAGATAATGTTGTTGGGGGAGGATGGAAAGGAATTCGTTTGAAGGATATTCTTAAAGGAACGTTTCCTGTTTTCGCTTAAAACCGCGTACAAGCGGATCGAGAAATTCTCTTATGGGTGCTTTTAAGTTTGTAATAAAAACTGAAGTGACCGTGGTCTTCAGACTGAAACAGACGCAACACCGCAGGTGATGGAGGAACTGATTCGAGAAATGTATTGCTCACTGTAAGAGAAATAATAGCAGTGTAGTTCGACCGTCTTAGCCGTGACCATGAGCGCAAACACGCATGCGCCATTTGGATAGATTTATTCTCAAAATAGGGTGGACAAAACCAGGATGCAATCATGCCGTAGTGACTCTTTCGTTCTTATTTTATCCCTTTTTATTTCCCCGGCGTTCAAAGGGCACAGATATAAGAAGAGAAAACTACTGTTAAGTAATCTAAGATGATATGCTGGAAACCCATTGACCGGTTTCTTTTTTCTACTACAAAATGAATACTTCAGCTAAACGAATATAGTTCCATGAATTTTACTGGTCTTATCTTTAAACATCAGCAATGAAGTAAGGACTTTTCATAAAAATTCATAAATTATAAAAAAAAAATCAACGTTCTTGCTTTCCAAGATGCAAACCAATGCGAGTTTTAGCATTTATTTCTGTAAGTATTAAAAAAGGCGCTAAAGGCAGTTGACGACAACATCACCCGATAACAAGGGAACTTCCATTCCCAGAAAACTTTCATCTGACTTCTCACCGGGCGGTACATAACCGATAACATTTTAGACGATTCTATATGTTTTAGCAGAATGCCAGCCAAATTTGAGTTACGGTCGAACTATAAACTACAGAAACATTTGGGAAACAAACGCTTTGCAGATGATAACGGTGCTGAAGATGAAGTCCTATTGTGGCTGATACAACAACCCACAGACTTTTATGCTGCTAGTATTGCAGCATTGATAAAATGACGTGATAGGTGTATAAATAATTATGAAGATTATGTTGACAAATAAAAATAGTTTTCAGGTGAGTTTCTAGTTAGGTTATTTTATAATTGCCTTTTGTTGCTTATTATTAACTTTTCTTGGTAATTTACTATACCCATAAACATTAAATTTCCGAGAGTTATAAAACTCACATGATTATTCCAACCAAAGCGTAGTTAAAATTAGTAACATGATAATAATAAATGTTTTCACTATTAAATTACATTTTTAAACTATTAATTCACCGTTTGAAAGTTTTGTATGTTTTCCTTTATTATATATATAATGCTCCAAACTTTGTATGAGAAAATCGCTATCATCAAAAAGTTATTTTTTTCTTAAGAGGAAGATATTGTTTCATCCGTAGGGGTTCGTGATGGATTGAATGCACGCACAGCCGATGATGGCTTGATAAAATTTATTTTCCCAAAAGAAATTCTTTACAGTTCTGGAATTTTCCACAAAAATACTCGTACAGCTCTCCTTACTATCACAGAGCAAAATCAATAGTTACATTTCAAACTATTGAGAAGGGTTAAACGCAACGCACTGCGAAGCTCATCTAAATAACGAACCTCACAGAGAGATAATCTCAATACTGCGAAGTCGACTCTGAAGTAAGGATTGAGAAACTGATGTTTTCTCCAGGGTTTAATATAGGTTTTCCCCCGACCTCCGAGAAATTTCTATTACTTCCACTTCTCGAAATTACTGGATGGTATAGGAGGATACGGTTACAGTTACACATAGGGATCAATTACATTTATTCAATCACAAAACAAATTATAGTTATACACCTGACCAAAGTGATCCAATCTGGTTATACAGATCGGGCCACCATATGGTCGCTAATTTTGGCGACTTTTTGGTGACAAATTAATTGCCAAAACGTCGCCAGCTATGCTCGAGATATTCGCTTACTTCACTGTTAAACAGAAGGGCCCCTGTAATATTATTTTTTCGCAGAACATCGTCTCTTTCCTGCAAATCATATTACATTATAAAATAAAAAAAAAATAAAAAAAAAAAGAAAGAAAGGAAAATAAAATAAAATAAAATAAAATTAATTTTGAAAAAAAAAATAAATAAAATAAAATAAATTTTGAAAAAAAAAAAAAAAAAAAAACACAATTTCACATATAATTTCACTAAAGTTATTCACATACATAAAAATCGGTAACAACATTTTCCTCATTTTTTTTTTAATTCAAACTTATGTATCGTATTTTCATATTAATTTTTGTGCAGGTTTTCATAATATACGCTTCTTTTGCCTTACAAAGTGGACTTGTTTTTTAACCGTAATTGAACTATTTTATTTGAACGCCATTTACTGGCGAAGAGGAACAATCTTCAGTCGACCTTCTGCCGCGATAATGTTAGCTGACTATGTATTTAGATGCCTCAGTAATTCGAATGTTTAATATGTTTTATTTTTATGTATATTTTTGTTTGTACTCGTTCCTGCGTGCTCTGTCAATAAATACTTTTACAGCTAGCCGTCGTTAGTGTTTATTGAGAAACGGCTACATCACAAACTGTACTTTACGAAAGATAGTATAAAACATTTCTTAGGCGAAATGGCGAAGAAGCAATAACCATTAATATTTATATGGCAAACAGTTTTGAAAGTTACCAGGTCTGAAAAAGAAACCAATCTCACGAATACAGACTTAAAGCTTACATTAATACTAACAGGAAGAGTATTAATGATAAATATGCAGTCTATAAAAATAGAAATAACATCTGAAAAGTGAAGTTTTCTTTTCCAAAGCTGGTAAAATAGCAAACATATTGTAATTTCGAAATAGTGGCTGGCAACGATGATAATGTATTAAGCATAATCTTTTCATATAAAGTAGTGAGATATACTTTATACACTTGGGTGTACGAAAACGAGCATGAAGATCATTAGAATCCTATGTGTGTCAAGTCACTTTGTCTGAAATTTCTGTACCTGTCTGCCTTTGCAGAAGATGAGATGTGTGCTCTGTCTCATGTGAAAAGTTCGATTTACAGAGGCGTGCGTCATAACTTAGAATGACTCATCTCTCTGTTATACAATACTTCCTAGTCAAAGAGAGCATTCTGCAAAATTGTCCTAAATCTGCATGCCTTTTTATCGCTATCTATAAATCTGACATCATTATATTATTCTGATTGTTGTACTTTGCTTGTTAAAAACCTTTTCACAACCACGGCTTTTTCGAGCTTCTCACAACCTGCTTTAAAAGATTTCGTTTACTTAATCACTTCGAGGTAAAAACATATTGATACATAAATAAGTGCATCCAGTCTAGCCTCCATTTCTTTTTCTTACGGTATCTTAATATATTTACGCGTGGAAACATCTGTCTGTTAACTTCAAAACTGTTTATATTTCTTAAGCGTTTCCTTGCACACATCAGAGCTTGTTCGGTTACCTTTAATCCGTATTAATTTAAGAAGAATTAGACATGAAAACCAACCCTTAACGAAAATTTGATTTGAACAATAACCGGTTTTCGTTGGTGAAAAAAATTATACTTCCGCTATGCGAATGATTGACGATTTAAGACGATTCTATTACATTATGATATTTTAAATCGTATATCATTCTGTATTGTTAAATTGATTCTAAGTTGAACAGTATAATTAAAGCAAGTTTTTAAAGAAAAATAACCGTTGCCTTGCCCAGCCGTCCCACATTGATGATATGCATGTAACATGATACTTCCAATTGAAATGCCAAAATATCGCTACATTTGCATGACAGTTTGACGTTAATGATTACCATATTGTATTAATAAGGTTTGTTAAATGATGCATCACATTTTAATAATTTCAAAATTTCATTCTTGGAGTAGTTTAAATAAAAATTAACATAATTGCATTAAGAAACGTGGCACACCTTTGTACTCATAATTAAAAATTATTCTCACTTGCATTTCTCTAACTCTTTCTTCAGACCAAATATTAACAAATTAAGTGCCAACAATCTGTAACTAATTTTGAATCATAGGCAGCCTGTAACAAAAATATTGTTTGTGACAGAAAACAAATCTCGAATTACCCCCAAATTTTCTTTTGCCAGCTACTCCAGATTGCTCTCCAAAACGGATAGGTTTAACATTATTTAATCATTTTTCATAACTCTTTATAATAACTTAATATCACACAAATACTTTTAGCATTAACTGCAAGCTTAAGTAATTGATTTCTGTGAACTTATTCAGTTTTATCCTCGAAAATAATTAAATTTTGATTTGTCAAGTATTACGTTAACGTATAAATAATATAGTAAAATTATAATTCTTCTATTATTCTATATATTAACTTATTGTGATTTCGTTTAATAGAGCATACTTAACGGATTTATTAACCATCTTTTATTTGTAAATAAAAATAATAAAATGGTGAAACGGGTCATATACGTAAAAGTAATCTATGCTTAGAAAATTTATTGTAATAAGTACTTTACGAAGGGAAAATATACGCGCGTATTTATGGAATGATTTGGCTTTAGGGACAATTCAAACTGTTTGTTTGATTCCTCGACAGGAATGACGACTAATTTTAGGTTATGAGCAGATAGGCTGCAGACACCTGCGATCAAATAAACGAAAAGGTTTTGAATATGAAGGATCATTTACCCTTCTGTATTCGTAGCAGAGAGAGTAAATGCTTTCTTTTGCGCAAATGAGCCAATCGCTTTTGAGCCGTTGGTGGCTCACTTACGTTGCGACGTTGCTTAGAAGGAAAAGGCTTTCTTGAGTATGAATTGATAAAATACATAGAAGAGCTGAATTTAGAAAAATTAAGGTACATATTAAGCGATTTCTTTGTAAGATAGATAGCGGTAGTTTTGTAAAAATGTTTGGCTTTGAGCAGAGCGATATTTTGTTTTTAAATCGCCTTTAGTCTGTTAAAAATAAAAAAAAAAAAAAATAAACTGTAGACAGAGTGTCTACTGGGTCTATTATTTTTAAGAGATGTTTTGTTCAGTTGCATTAGGTATTTCGTTGTGTCAACCATTTTTAGAAAAATGCGTTAGAACATTAATTTTCTGTTATATGAAAAACCAATAACAATCATAAGTCTCTCTGGAAAACTTCCTTTAGATTCTTTGAATCATGGTCTAAAATCTTTTTCTTACCTTTGGGGATAATAAATGGATCTCTTTTTATTCCGGTCATTTAAATATACTCAAGATTCATCTATTGTGACAATATTTTTCCATTTTTGTCCGAATAATTGTATCTCATAAAGAATTCTGCAGCGCATTCTGCTATTGGCGATATTTTGCGGAGAAAGACGATTCACATTACGTTTCTTCGCTTTTTAAAATTCAGATCAACATTAATCACTTTGTTTACAACTGACACTGATAATTTTAATCATTATGCAACTGTCCTTTGACTTCGAAGATTTTGTTTTAACATTAAAGTTCTCACCTTTGCAACATTCCAAACATTTCATTTTTTCTTGGGTACGTATTTTGCACAATTTTTCTCCTTGAAACCAAACTTTGAGGTTTTTGAAGTTATTGACAATATTATCTATCACTGCTTTAGACACCGAAAAATTATGGCTTTCACAATATTACATAATAACTAAATGAGAATAATTTTCTTCGTAAAAAGCATAAACATATCCTTCCGACTATTGCTTTTTAAAAGCTCCATGTTTCATAAAAACAGCATTATCTAATAGTGGTTACTACGGACGATAATTTACAGTTTTTAAAAATATAGTTGTAGTTACAAAATGTTTTCCCAGCAGGCATTTTTTATGATAAAGAAAAGTCATCTAAGAATGTGCAAACAGCCTCCGTTGACATATTACAGTAATAGGTTCAATATTACTTGCCAAGGAACCTTTTCTTAAATTTTGGTCTTATTATAAATAAATTAATATATATATATCAATATGCTTGCATTCATGTTTAGAGGTGAATAGAAATTGTAAATCGTTAGTTAATCATTAAATAATATTCACATTTCAAGAACTTGTCTTAATGTAGTGATTTAACTAAATTTCTTTTGTAGCCAAAGATAACTGCTAAGCTTTCTGATCCTGAAACCTCGAATTTAAAATTTCCGTAATATTTTACATTCTATCAAGATATTTATTCACTAACTTTAGGAGCATGAAATTGCGTTTCATATATACAAAACAACTAGTCAAGCACTTAAATGCAATTCGCATCTGAGTACATACATGAAATATTAAATTTCAAATATAATTCTAAAACTTTTAATGAATTTTAACCAAATTAGAATGATTTATTTCGTTAGGAAAACATATTAATGTAGCCATATTATGTTTAAATCCTACCTTATTTATTTTTGTTTTGATAAGTATTCAGCAATGAAATCAGACTTACCTGAAAAATAAAATAAAAGAAAAATAATTAATATTTGCATTACATAACATATACAAAAGATCATTTTATTACCGAGCTACGATATGTATAATATCAGAATGTATTTTATTTACATTAAAACCTAGTATATATCTAAATAAATTAGCAATTAATTATACTACTTAATGTTATAAATATTATAAAAATATTTTATTGCTGATATCTATACAAATGTTTAAATAATACATAATTTTTAAATAGTTTACATTTTTGCACTGATAAGCAACGAACTGCTGAAGTTTGAACTATAAAAAAAGTTCAGCATGCAGTTCTAATTTCAGTAGGAATTATATCAATTGGTTTCACTGATGTCTTGACAGATAAACGAACTTCTGTGACGTCAGACCTCTGATGAAAGAAAAATACCAGATTTCCGACAGAGATATGTAATACAGCAGAATTCTAATTTAACCAAACTTTAACGAAGGAGAACCATTAAGTGTAGCAGCATTCTTTGCACAATTTTATTTAGAATATATTCTTCAATTATAATAAACTTTGCAACAAATTACATTATTAAATTATTTCTAAGAATTATTTTATTAAATTATTTCCAAGAACATTACTATTATTATCAACTTTTACCATTATTTGCTTGTTGGTTTATTTAATTACGGCTGAGCACTCGAGAGTTATCTGCTTACAGAAGATCGCCTTCATGGAGGAGTTTTTAAGAAATATGCTCGTATTTATGTTTCACGAGAAGAAAATTCTGTAAACACTCGCGTACCATCACTATGGTTGGAATTGGAAACTAAGTTGAATTATCAGTCTTTGACGGACTTATGCAAACTGCCATTGGTGGCTTACCCAAAAGAAAGAAATAATCAAATTAATGATTAGTTAGAAGAAAATGCATTTTTAAACTAGGTAAAGAAGTTTAGATTCTCAGAAATTTTATATAAAACTCTGTCAGTTTCAAAAGTGTTTGGGATATAATTTGTCATCGTCCGAAGAAGACCGTCATATGCCAATCATTGTTAAAATCGATAAAGTTTTCTATAAAACCGATAAAGTTTTCTATAAGTGATGGTTTTAGCTTTATGCTTTTTTTCCACCCTTAATTTTAAATCTTGCGTGAATATTCTCCTTTAACCACGTGGTAAGCACCCTGGCAGCTGAAAATTGGTAATTCAAACAGGAACTACCAATTTTCCGGAACTACCAATTAGTTATGTCTCGGCGATCGGAGTGGTTACATGGGAGTTTTCATGATTATCCCCAAGTAAAGCATGAATACGGTTAACTCTCTTAGAAACATCTCTACAAAGGCAAACCTTTCTTTATTTAGATAACCCACAAATAGTTTGCCATGATATAAAATAAGCCTATTCCTAATTCCTTTTCATTCGCAAAGGAAACTTCCTTTTTTTTTTCTTTCTGTGCAGTACCTAATGAGTTCAGATATTTATTAACAAAGTTAAATTTTGCGTAACTATAATGTAAAAGATCCTAAACATGATCCTAAAAATTTTTTTTTTCTGATTTAAAAACGCGCTTTGCAGAGCTATTTCATAAAGTAGAGGTTGATATTACTAGTTTCATGTAAAAGAGTTATACACCTACCCAACGCAAATATAAATTTAACCGTTCTTATCACATCACGCACTTATCACACCAAAGACTGCAGGGCCCCGAAGGCCCTCACCCTATTATCGAAGGCCATCCATCGACCTCCATCATCAACCTAATAAAATAGTCTACAAGGCTGGAGAGACTCTCCAACCCCGAGGCAAGCAGTCAGGCGCGAAACTCCACCAATTGTAGCTGGTCCGCAACTTCTCCATTCATACACACCTCCTGCAACTCTCCGCCTATTTTATTTACTCTTTCGGCAAGAGACTCAGTAATGAAGAGAGCCTCTTTATCGGGATCCTTATCTCTTGTTTCCGGGATATTTTCCCCCAATACAGGTTCAGTTGCGTTTAAACGACTCATAATTCTATTAACATGGTATGCAGTTGAGTTATGGTTAAGGTTAAAAAGAGAGGAAGGAGCGAATATTTTTTACTTGTTATACATAGAGCAAAGATAGCTGAACTTCATGTCAGTAGATACAGTGTGTAAGAATTCAGTAATATTTAAGAGGTAAATTGTGGTTTAAAAGCAGTAAAACATTTTGTGAACTGAAAGAAATGTTTTATTAAAACTATAGGCCTTTAGAATGGAGTTAAAAGCTTTTTATCCTAGTGTCGGACAATTTAACGACCTGGAAAATAAAACCAGTAATTTTGTTTACTCTTAACCTGTGCTCCATAAAATGCAAATAAAATAAATAAATTTAAAAAAAAAATCTGAAAACTTTCAGATTTTACATAACGTCCAAAGTTTCGTGCGTTACCTTCATTTAATAAATATCATGTCCTTCGCACTTAAACCATAAAATTCAGTTCAACAGCAATATCGCAAAATAGTTTTTAAATGAGCATAGCTTTAGAATTTCTGTTACACAGTCTCGCGTTCTGCAGATAAAAGTGTTTTTTCCGTACAGTGTTGCCGTTGCTCGCCTTGAAATCATTGAGTTTGTTAATAAAAATTCGTTAAAGTTTTACAAAATAATGAGTTTTACAAAATAAATGAAATAGATAATAAAACAAATTCCAAATTTGGACTTACAGATAACCATATTCGGGTGGAAACTTTCAATATTAAAAATTTGATGGCTCTGAGTACCGTTGTTTTATCACAGTGCCATAAACATACATACATTTATGCAAATTCTTCATAATTTGATTTCATTAAATATAATACACGACTCTAATATTTGGTGGCAACAATTTGAACCGGCATTTATAGTGAACCAACGCAAAATGCCAAAACGAAATTAATAGTCCTTCTGAGCAAATTGCACCTTTGGACTAAAAAGATGAGTTATGGGACCCTAGTTCGCTGTGGAAAAACTGTGTTTCAGAGAGGAAAGTTATTAAAAATGGAACTATTTAGCTTACCTAAACTCTAAAAATTTACAATTTAGGGTTTTATAGCATAACTCTGTGTACCTCAGTAGCTCATTTCGAATTCTGTGATTAGTTTAATAAACTAATCTCATCTGACTATGTCAAACTATCATTTTATTACACACTCATGTCAAATATCATTCGGTCACGGCATAATATACATAGATAATAGATTGCTGAACGAATCTGATGTAAAGCTTTGTGATCAAACACGGTTATCAAACATTTATGATATATAACAATTCTTTACGGATCATAGCTCATTTCCGAATGCAAATTCGGAAATTCTTTGTCATGGTTATGCTTTAATTGAATTTTAATTCGCTCTTTTATCGCATCCCGTTGACGAGCTCAAATTCAGAAATTCCTTGACATATTAGAATGACTTAGAAGATATCGATTAGCTTCATTTCACAGATTCACGAACTGAAAACGGAAGAACGTGGTGCCAGTGTTTACTTCTTTGTCGTTAGTAAGAATATATCTGAAAAGGAAAATCATATTGCAGAATAATAATAATAATAATAATAATAATAATAATAATAATAATAATAATATTAAGCTTCCAAATAAAATTTTAAAACTGAGCATATAATTTATTATCTTTGCTAAACATTTTATTTTATTTTTCATATGCTGCTAGAAAATCAGCGCGATCAGTGATTTTTTTCGACAAAAAAACTGCAATGCCTTTCTTTTAAGCTTAAAAGTGACATTAATCCCGAATAAGTTAGACATAAATGCAGGGGCCACCTACTATTTACCCTGAGTAAGCAGGTACAGTAAGACCCCGCTTAACGCTGTTTCGTTTAGCGCTGTTTCGGTTTAGCGCTCTTTTATTTCAACCCGGGGATTCTCCGAAATTGTGCGCAGCGCTAGGTTTCCAAATAACATATCCGAAACAGTGTAGTTGTGTTTCTTGCTTTTTATCATTTGAAACAACATTTGTTGACATTATTGTAAGTTTGTATAATACTATAACGATTAATACAGTGACAAATATTATGATCTTTAGTTTTTATCATGGGTGATAATAAAAAACAAGTAAAGAAAGCAACCAGAAAAAGCATTTCACTGGAAACTCAAATGCAAGTGATTAGAAGATTAGATTCTGGTGAACGTCAATCTCAAATTAGTGCTGCATTGATTTTGGCAACTTCAACAATAAGGAGAATTCTTAAGAATAAAGAAAAATACTGTCATCGGCAACTGCAACTACGTCAAGCTCTGCAACTTACCCGTTCTAGAAATAACATTATAGAGGAAATGGAAAAACGACTCTCTATATGGATTGACGGCGAAATTGAACGCAATATGCCATTAAGCCAATCTATCATAATGCCTTCTGAACAAAAAGGCAGAAAATTGGAAACTCAGAATAGACTGAATGATCTGACTGCGAATTTTATTTGTTTTTATATTGTTTTTGCGTTTATTATATTGTTTTTGTGTTTATGCGTTTATATTGTTTTTATTTTTGTAAGAAATAAATGTTTGATTTTATTTTTATTAAAAAAACATTATTAAATTTAATGCCTAACCATTTTTTATCCGTCTTCCCCTAACCCCATTATTTACATGTTAAGATAGCCTCGCTTAGCGCTGTTTCGCATTACGCTCTACTTCGATGGAACGTATCCCCCGCGTTAAGCGGGGTCTTACTGTTAAGCCCCTTACGCCAGCTATCCGCGTCTTACCGCGTTAAGCCCCTTACGCTAGCTATCCAGATTTGCAACGCCGGGGCCCACGGTACTGGTTCTGGCACCTGATTCTTGTTCTGGTTCTGGCACCTGATTCTGGCACCTGATGTAGGATAAGGCCCATATCACACGACGTTTGTTTCACTCGAACAACTGTTTCGTTCGTTGTGTAATGGTACCAACGGTACCATTCTGGTGCTGAGGTGCTGCTGTTTGAATAATGATAAGCTCACTCTGGGTTGCAGAGTTCTAGACCCCTTGATACCAGAATATCCATTATTTGGGTTATGCACTTCCTCATATGGCTATTACTGAATGCGTATTTGACATACAGAATCATATCTTGTTTTAGAGTTGGTCTTCTCAGATGAAGACCTGTTGTTATGATGCATGTGAAAATGGTAATTTGCTCTGAATTACCTCTTAGGCTGCTATCACACGGCGGTTTGTTTCGGAAGAACAACTGTTTGGAACAATTTTTCTGCTTTGTCACAACAGCAAATCACCATAGATCGCTTTGGGTTTAACACAGGGTAAACTGGTTCCCCATTACAAACAAGCTGATAGTATTCGAAGCTGATAGCTGATTGGTTGAAAACGAACAACTTGCAATTTTTTTGGAAAGGAAGGAAAAAGTTGTACGTCTTTCTTTCAATAGTAAACTAGGGAAAAAATTGTCCGAAACAGTTGTTCGAGTGAAACAAACGTCGTGTGATATGGGCCTTATCCTACATTCGCATAGACCTGAATGTGGAAGATGCATCTGGAACGCCATATGTGGGGAAAGGGCCTGGGTCTGAGTTCATCCATGCTATTATTCGTCGACTTTTGGGGTAGAGTTTATTCTTGGATATGGGTGCGCCTTCCTTTTTCGGCGGAATCCCACCAATGTTGCCATGCTTTTTGAAATGTATTTTTGAATTGCATCTTGAGGCGGGAACTCGGCCATGGAACGGTTAGTTTCGTCGCGTCGCATTTATACCTTTAACTGCTTCTAATCCCGAATAGGATATTAATCTCGAAACGGCATATTGCATCGAAACAATGAAATGCGTTGTATCACTTTTCAAATTGTTGGCACCAAATATTATCACCCTGTACCTATATGTAAGTTACGGAATCTAAGCAGCATAAGACGCTAAAATTTTGTTTTGATATTTTCCCAGCAATCTATGACCCATAACACTTATAAGGTATTTCTCCCGCCTTCTTAGCATGCCTTCGTTGTGTAATGGCCAGCACACGCGGCGCGTATTCGAGAGATCCATGTTTCGAGTCCCGGCAAAGGCATTGCTCACTTTTCATCTATTCTGCCTTCAAAACATGTCTCTACACATTAATATATCTTCCAAAAATTAAAGTTTGTAGCGAAATTTTAAAAACAGAATTATATGCATACTGTGTATTCTTATGTTGAGAAAAATCACCGACAATATTATTTGAAAAGTAAAATATTATTACCTAGCCTTTCGAAGAAATATCCATCGTAATACACATACTTGCTCCAATGTTTCTACCATTCCTGGAATTATCGAGTAAACGCATTTTTGGTATCAATTATACACTGGTTCCCACACTGATATGGATAGCTTAAACTGTCTGGCAATTTTGATCATCTATAACCATGTTGATAAGAGAAAACAGGAGATCAAAGCATGAGACATCGAAAACAATCGATTATCATATTACATTGTTGAAATACCTTTTGCTCAAACTGCGAACTCACGGCGAATAGTCGAAAGAGGCTTTAACTGCGTTTGCTTTACAGCACGAACTGCGCCTTGCCCGATGATTTCATTGCATAAATTTCTTATATAAAGAGATTCTCAAGAATGTTTTGTATAATGTCCTTTATGAACTAGTTTAGGTTTTGTTAGTTTCAAAACATTTGTGTGAGCTTTTTGAATAAGATTATTGAAGTAAGATCCCTGGCTTTGGTTTTCATAAATACATACATGTCTTTTATAAGAGTATGGAAAACATTCTACGTTTCGTATAAATAAGTCAGGAAAATACTTTTTACCAAACGGCATTCCTGTCTTTTAGAAATAACGTATCTCAGCTTAACGTATTTCGTTATGATATATATATATGTATATATATATCCTCTTCATCCTTTAATAAGGACTTTAGAGCTAGTTTTAATTAATATACAATACAAAAAACTTTTTATTTCATTTTCAATAAACTCCTTCCACTAAGTTATCCACATTCCTTTCCTCGAGAAGCAAAATAAAAGAACTCTGACACTTTAATCTAACTAAGGTTCCATTTTTTGTTTATAGTTTTTTTTTTTTTTTGTCACTTCATTCACACTAAAGGAAGAGAGAGAAAGAAGGATTTTCATATTCGTCAGAAGATAAAAGTCTCATCAAAGCTCACGCACAAATGCAATTTTCCCTAGCAGGTAAAAAGAGCGCTTTTCTTAAACACATTGAAATAGTTTTTTATCCCATTTTTCACTCTTTTCCATGATAATAAATGACTGAAGTGCGTTTTCATTACTCAGTTGCATCCCAAGAGTTGAAGATAAACTTGAGAAAATCGCTTGCTGCGTAGATAGTAATCTACTACTAAGCCACCAAAAACTTGGATTTCTTATTTCTTTATCGATGCTGCTTGCAATCTTGCAAAAATCTTTCTTTTTCCTGCATCGTATTCAATTTTGCATTGTTAATGAATCCCTAGCATGTATACCAACAGATTTAACATTTATTCTCTTTATTATGATATTTTTATTTATATGGATTTTAGATTACATAATTTTAGGTTTATTAATTATGACTAATTTCAAGATACAATGCAACAAATATGGCTATTTTATAACATTACATAACAGCATCAACGGAATTTAAGATAATTTACCAAATTAGAATTATATTAAATCGCATTAATTTAGTGTGCTTATAACGTACTTAACTAACCTTATTTTCTTTGAGCTCATTATCTACATTACTGTTTATATTAGCGCTTAAATAACACTGACATGAAGGAGTCGGTATTCTATTTTTAAAATGAACTCTTCTAGTTTTCGTTCAAAACTTCGCCATGATTAATTTCATTGAAATTTTAATAGATATCTTCTGAAGAGCTTCATTTCATTAGATCTGCATTCAACTCATTAGCCCAAAGGGGCAATTTTCCCAGAAGGGCTATTTATTAAGTTTTGGCGTTTTGTGTTAGTTCACTTTTAACGGCGTTTCAGTTATCAAAGTGTTGCCACAAATATTAGAGTCCTGCATTATGTTTAAAGAAATTAAATAATGAAGAATTTGCATGAATGTATGTACCGTATTTTTCGCCGTATAAGACGCACTTTTTCTCCCCAAAATCAGGGGGGGGAAAGTGCCTGCGTCTTATACGGCAAATACAAAAGCCCACCATGGCCCTCCGCTGCCCCTCTACCTCTGCATATATACCTTACCGCAGGAATACTTGGCCACTCCGTTCCCTTCCACCTCTTAGCGCCGTCTGAGACCAGGAAGCCCCGCTCTGCCTCGCACTGTATTTGGACGGTCTCTGCCTCGCGCTGCGATTGGCTGAGCGAAGAGGCGCGGGCCTTCGCTCGCTCCCGCGCTGGCTTTGTGCACTTTTTAGAGTCTCGTAAGCCAGCGCGGGAGCTGGTGAAGGCACGCGTCTCTTCACTCAGCCAAACGCAGTGCGGGAGCAAGCGGAGGCGCGGATAGCTGTGAGCTGTGATATATGTAGTATGGTATATCTGAATGAAATATATCATATTTCATACCACCCCATCAAAATGTCGAAGCAGACGAGACTGGCATATAAAGTTGCTTTCAAGCTGGAAGTAATAAAATTTGCTAAGGAGCATGGAAGCAGAGCAGCGGAGAGACACTTTGGGCCACCTCCAACTGAGAAAATGATAAGAGAGTGGAGGAAACAGGAGGATCAGCTCCAAAAGTTGGATAAAAGCAAGCACACCTTGCGTGGACACACTGCAAAGTAGCCAGAGTTAAAGGTAGAAGTAAAGGAGTGGATAATACGTCACCGGCAAAATGGACTTTCTGTCTCAACAAAAATGATAATCTATGAGGCCAAACGCATTGCTGTGGAGAAAGGCATTCAGGATTTCACCGGATCACCATCGTGGTGCTATAGATTTATGAAAAGATCTGGCCTTTCTATGCGCACCAAAACCAGAATTGCACACAAAATGCCAAAGGAATATTATCACACAAGTGTGTGAATGGGTTAAAAGGTCATGGGACTCCGTAAAGAAAGACATTGTTGTAAAACCATTCAAGAAGTGTGGCATTAGTAATGCCTTGGATGGAACAGAAGACGACGTCTTATTTGACACCAGTGAGGAAGAAAGTGATGACAATGACTGCGTGGATCTGTCCTTCCTTCTGATAGCAGCGAAGAAGAGGAATTCTTGGGGTTAGAATAAAAACATGACAACCTTATTTTTGTTACTTTCACTGTTTGCTGACTGTTTATGAGAGTAAAGATAGCTCTTAGTATGTTACATGGTTGGCATAAAATTTTTCTTAAACTGCTGTTAACTTTATACAGTTGATATAAAATATTTTACTACAGAATTTGGTTCATAATCTTTTTTTTTTTTTTCTAAATTTGCCTCCTTTAAAATTGGGTGCGTCTTATATGCCGGTGCATCTTATACGGCGAAAAATACGGTATGTTTCTCGCACTGTGAAAAAACGACAGTACCTAAAGAAATCAAATTTTTAATAACGTAGTCCTCGATTCGAATATGGGCATCTCAAAGCTCAAATTTGGAATTTGCTAGCATTTCAAAGCTATCAATGGCAGCACTGTACCGGAAAAAAAAAAAAAAAAAAAAAAAAAAAAAAAACATTTTTATCTCCAGCTCGGCAGATTGTGTATCGGAAATTCTAAAGATATGCTCTTTTTAAATTGTTTTGAGATATTGCTGTTGAATTGAATTTTATGGTTTAAGTGCGAAGAACATGATATTTAATAAATAAAGATAACACACAAAACGTTAAGAAAACGCCCCTTTAGACGTAACTTAAAATCTGAAACCTTTCCGATTTTCTTTTATTTATTAGTTACTTCGTTTACTGATATTGCAGTAACAGTGAGCACATAAAAAGTTAGTCCTTTTCAGGAGTTATCTTGTAGTCTCATTCTTTCTGGTAACATACACTAAGTCAAGATTCTAAATAGAACTAAGCGACTTATCACTATGTTTAGAATGCAAACAGAAACTTAAGAAAGGTGTAAAAGACCGTTTTATTAAGAATTCAAACAGATAAACAAAAGGCACGCCTTGTGCTTGCAAAACCAGCCAGCATTTTTGGCGTAAGTGCAAATTGGGAGAAATCGGAATTGAAATTAAATCTACGTTAGCCAAAGACTACGCAGAAATATTTAACGTGAAAGTTGGTTCAAATGTACACCGGCCTGATTGCACTATTTTTAAAATTAAAGTAACGGCGTAGACAGTAATGATATCGTATAATATCAACTAAGCAGAACGTGCTCTGATTAAGGCAATCTGATTAAGGCTCCTCACTTAAATATACGTAAACTAAAATTTGCATTCTGGCAGGAAAACGGAAAGGGAGAAGTGACAGTAGAGCTTCTGATCATAAAATAACTGGTTTAATAATAATTTAAATAAATATCATACAATCTGTTCATCCATCGGAATTATAAACAGGAGCAATTTTTAAAGCAGATCGAAACTTCTCTATGATAATTACATAATATAAAATTGAGCTATATCCGAATTCAATAAAAATATTATAAAATCTTAGAGGTAATTGTCAAATTTAGTATTTTTCATTAACTCCAGTATCTTTAAAGCAACAGTTTTATAAATGTAATTTAAAAATAATAAATTTGTGCTATTCAACAAAATAAATTAATAATAATATATCCTTTTTTATTTGAATAAATACGTTTTATCCATACGGGTGCGAATATACTCGTAATTTTATGTTTCATGCAAATGCGGTAAAAATGTATTTTTCTAACAATGACATATTTTGGGATCTACGTAAAAGACGTTTTTCAATTTTAATGAAAAAACAGAACGTTCTAAGAATATCACAATTATGGAAAATTTAAAAAAGCAAGTAAAACGAACCAGAAGAAAATAAAATACTTTGCATTATTTTACATAAAATTCTTCTCTATAAGATTACAAGAATATGTAAACCTGCTCTCTTTCCCTTAGTTACAAGCAAATTAATGGAAATATAAAAAATCAGTATGCTGTTCCTTTTATAACATGGAAATGGTTATAAATTGTAATCAACATCTTATTAATGAATTTTGGTGCAACTAATACAAAACACTTTCTGAATTTTTTACCGGCAAAACACGAATTCATAAAAAGGTTAAAGAAATATTATTTTTTCCATAAGCGCTAATCAAATAAGAAATAAACCATGTTAAATTAATATATAAACATTTAGAAAACATTTGTGAATTACAACCATATAAAATTTTTACCATCATCGTACAGCAGATATATTTATAGGCACACCTGCAAATAATTAGAGTAAAAGCGGTTTTCTGCTTTATTTTAAAAATTTGTGTTATCTGGTAACTTTTGAAAGCATTTTTGAAAAATAACCTGTCAAATTTTTACCATAATTTTCTCGGCATACCTGCAAAAGATTATAGATTTTTGTTTAAAATTTTCCAACATATAGTTGAGATTATACACGGGAGCGTTTTGAAATTTGGCATATTTGTTATAAGCGATAATAAATATGTTTTGTTTGGTAAGCGATAATAAATGTGTTTGGCATCAAATGTGGTTTGAGCACTTAAATTGTGTTAAAATTGCGCAACGAACAATGCATTTTTGGTGCAAAAACAAAAGTGAAAGGAAAACATTTAGAATTTCTTCAAGTAAATTGCTTTTAGGGCTTTGAGGCATGAAAACCGCAAGTAAAAATTTCGTCCAATCGGCCCAACAGAACGGGAGATATAGAACTCTAACTTTTTTATTTTTTGCCCAAACGGCGTTAGCCCTGAAGGGTTATTAATTTCGTTTTGGCATTTTGCGTTGATTCACTATAAACGGCGAATCGCTTTTTAAATTGTTGCCACCAAATACTATCGCCCTATATTATACTTAAAGTAATTGAATAATGAAGATTATGCGTGAATGCATGTATTTTTCTCGTAATGCGATGAAACAACTATACCTAGAGCCATACAATTTTGAATAACTTACGTCTCTAACCGAGTATGGGTAGCTGGAAGCTTAAATTTGGAATTTGTTTTATTATTTATTTTATATTTTGTAAAGCACTTATGTGTTTGTGATTAAGAAACTCAACGATTTCAAAGTGAGCAATGGTAACAATGTACGAAAAAAACTGATCCCCAGCTCGGAAGACTGTGTATGGGAAATTCTAAAGATATACTCTTTTAAATATTTTGCGACGTTGCTCTGGAATTGAAGCTTACGAAGTGCGAAGAATATGGTATTTAATAAACAAAGGAAACTTACAAAACATTAAAAAAACGCCCCTTCGGGCGAAATATAAAATCTGAAAGCTTTCAGCTTTTTTTCATCTTATTTATTTATTTATTTATTTGTGCAAGGTGTACATAAAACATTACGGAATTCGACTCCCTAGCCTTTGTCCTTGAAAATATATTTGTAAAACTTGTAGAATGTAAACTTATAAAAAGAGCGGATTACATTTGTTGTAAAGAATAGAGGTACTTTTATAGAGAGCCAGAGTTAACTATTTAAGACACATTTTTAGGTTATTTTACAGGAAATAATTAATTTGTAAATATTCAGGTATATTTTGTATTCGACTACATAATAGATTATCAAAGCAGAGAATGGTCATATATCATAGTATTCAATTTTCTGAAGTTTTTCCTGTTCTAGACTTCTTATCGCCACTATAGATGTCAACTCTTTTGGAAGATATGCTTTTAAATTGGGCTCCGGAGAATAAACGCGACATAAATAATAATTTCACAACGTGGTACCACAGCACGCAAATCCTTCGTGCGCTGAGGTTTACCCTCGTTTAACCTAAACTTACGGTTGGAGACTTTCATTTCGATCTTTTTTGTATAAGAGTTTTGACTAAATAGCGGTTTACTATAAAATATGCAAGTATTTTTTTTAATTATTAAATTCATATTGCACCTTAAGCTGTATTTAATAATTACCAAAAAATTAGCATTCGAAATAGTGACCAAAACACACATCTCCTTGTTTAAATTTGGATTTTTCATAGCTTCTCATTTCATTTGTTAGGATTTACAACGGCAGATAGGTCTGGTTTGGTTTATGTGATTACGGCAAAGACTCGAGGCTATCTGTCTAAGGAGAGGAAGCCTTCGTGGAGGACTTTCTAAGAAAATTGTCTCGCATACATGTTACACCTGCGGAAAGCCACGAAAACAGCAGTCAGCCGTTCACAGCATTCGAAACTCAGACCGAACTACCAGTGTTCGGCGACTTCGGTGAGCCACAATGCCAGTTAGAAGGCAGATTACAATAACATTAATTTATACAATTCATCAACCAAAAGACATATAAAATGTGGAAATAAAATTGTAATAATAAATCAATATAATGCTTCAGGCAACGAGCTGTTTAAACAATAAGTATCTGTAATAATGACAGATAAAAAATGTGTAAAGTTCTTGAATTTGAAATTTAGGTTTAATTAACTGTTATTTACCAGGATATTAAATTGGAGGGCTGGACTGAATTAAAAGAATAAAAAGTTGTTTAAACATTAGATTTGCCTGTTTTGTAAATTCTTTGGAGTTATTTTATGATTATCTTAAAAAAAACGAAAACTATATGTGAATTATATCGTCGGCAATGCCGACGTTTTGGGTATTGGTCAGAGAGTCACATAGTAATAAAATTGCTTCTACCGAACACCATTACGCAGCTTTGGTTCTTTCAGTATTAAGTTGGAATCGCAAGTAGAAACGTTATTGAATTAGTAATATTGGTCTGCTCATGATAATACTTGTATACAAATAAATAAATTAATTTGCTAAACATGATCCATACATGATCTGCCAATTTATGTTGGATTATGTATATAAGATCATGTACCTGTACTTGATTATCTGCTGTCTGCATCTTATTTAGAATGTTACTGAAATTCTTTTGACAAGAAATGAATCGGGGCGAAGACGCTACGGAACAAGATGTGTTCAACGTTCTCGGATCATAAACGGAAGAATTTTATCACAGTAGCATCTGCCATTTATCTAAGCCTTAACAACAAGACATAAAAAATTGATATAGTTTCAAAAGGTTATAAATTTTCCGATCAGAAAAAAAAAAAAAATCTGAAATGTTTCAGATTTTAAATTACGTCCAAAGGGGCGTTTTTTAACATTTTGTGTGTTACCTTTCTTTATTAAATATCATGTTCCTCGCACTTAAACCATAAGATCCAGTGCAACAGCAATATCGCAAAATAGTTTTAAAACGAGCCTATCTTTAGAATTTCCGATACAGAGACTCACGCGCTGGAGATAAAAATGTTTTTTCTGCACAACGTTGCCATTGCTCGCTTTGAAATCCTTGAGTTTGTTAATCAAAAATTCGTCAAAGTTTTAAAAAATAGGAAATCGATCATAAAACAAATTTCAAATTTCAAATTTGGTCTTCCACATGCTCATATTCGTTGGAGGATTACGTTATTCAAAATTCGATGACTCTATGTACCGTTGTTTTATCACAATACAAGAAATATACATACATTTATGCAGATTTTTCATTATTTAATTTCTTCAAATATAATGCAGGACTCTAACATTTTGTGGCAACAATTTGAAAAGTGAACCGACATTTATGAGTCCGACGCAAAATGCCAAAACGAAACTAATAGTCCTTCGGGATTCAAATCCCTTTGTACTAAAAAAAAAAACTTTTTCAGTAATTTAAAGAGCAATTTACTTTAACACTTTGCGGCACAGTATGTCCGGTCTGGACACACCTAAAAATTTCCTTCTGTGCGCACAGAAAAATTGAATGAAAAAGTATTTATAGGTTACTATAGGTTACTCTGAACCTTCTTTATTTGTAGTAAATGGCAGCTCAACACAAACCAGTCCATATATTTTAGCCATGTTTAGTTTTTAAGACCCTCATTTTTCAAAGAAATCTTCCAGATTTTTTTAGGGTATAAAAGGAATTGTTTGAAAAGAAATTTCTATGTTATGTTTTTGGCTGTATGCTAATCTCCTTATTCTATATTAGTTTTAAATTTGTACCTTGAAATCTTGCCTAAAATCAAACGGCGAACCCTAGGTCTGCCCAGACAGGGTTCACCGATAATCTAGGCAACTCAGAGTCTGTATTCTTTGTTTCTCCGCATCTCATTGGTCAGTTCATTGACAACAATGCTCGTTTCAGCACTCTTTTCGAAGCTCTATTCAATCACTTTGTTTGCTGTTTGCACTTTGGCTGTTTGCACTTTGGGCACAACCACAGAATTAAAATGATAAGTACTATCTTCAAAAAACTTTACTTGTGTATTCCTCTAGGCCTAATTAGACTGCCTAGAGTTTTGTTTTAAATCAAAACTCCGACTTTAAAAGGTAGCGCGCCAGAAAGTGTTATATCCATCAATCTCTCCAGCAAGTGAATTTGAATTTCTCAAATATACTGTGAACGAATGCTATTCAAAATTACTATCTTATTACGTTTTAAAAGAATAGTTTTGTTATAGTACTTTACGACTAAAATGTTACAGAAACGGAATGTATAAAAAACTAAAAAGTAATTTAAGCAAGTTTTATTAAAGGATAATTAAACGTTACAATACGGTAGACATTAAATGAGTTATATGAGTATATAATGTTTGCACGTTCTGCCTATACTTGTACCCGTTTTTCCAAGAAGCAAAAATGAAATTCATCACAATTTCAGATTCGTTAATTACAAAATTTTGTAATTGATGGTTACTGCATTGTAGAAGGTATATATTCATAACAAGAATGGAGAATATGATACGGCATTCAATAACAATATGGTTTACAGATCGTACCAAGAAGCTAAGTAAATTCGTGAATTTATGATTGCGATATATAATGATCATGGACTTTGATATTACTAAAATTTTCTGAGCTTATCAAGGACTTGTGTTCCTCTTTACTTGCTTCGGGAACATGAACTGTCCTGATTCGGAACAGGGAGTTTACTGAAGCTATGTTCAATAAATTGTGAAGTAGACAATACACACAGGAAGGGTATACGAAACCCTTTATTTTTATCTCTTTACAATGATTTCCGGAACTTCGGAATACAGAGACCAACCACTTGTGGTCTGAACGTAAGAATATAAAAATATTAACTAAACTAACTTTGGATTAATAAACAAGTGCCTAACTCCAAGATTGGCCGTTAATTAACAAAAAGCCGTATGTAATACAGAGAGCTGCTAAAACTACGATACGTTTAAAATTATCACGAGGATTAAACCTCTGGTCTTGAAGGCAACCAGCAACCGAGTAAAACTACTATGGCAAGCGGCCTGCTTCTAATAACTCCTTCCTCTCTCTTGCTTGGCAAAAAGCCACAACTTAAGTACTTGGCGTTAGCAAGACAAATTTGCATAAATAAGTAAAAAGCTTTTAATTCTGGCCGGAAGTAAAATAAGAAGTGATAGTAAAGATTTAAAATGAAATAGGATCCTTACAAGCTCAATATTATGTAAGTTGGACGCGGAGTCCACTGATGAGGATCCTAACTCTGGCCATGCAATGAAAGTTTCCTCAACAGAAATGTGTGAAAGATGGAAACCCACAAATATGTGATATCGTCGCGTAAAAGTACACGTTATTGCACCAGAAATAAGCTTGTATTTCAGTTGGAACAGGTTTTCCGTTCTTCCGCAAGTTAAAGACGACATTGAATATAGGTTACTGATGGGTACTCGAAATGTTTATTAAAAATTCAAAAGCTGTTTTGCTTCAATATATACAAAGAGAATTTTGAGCTTCTTTAGGTAAATTCGGCTGCTTTTCTTACAATGATTGCGATTTTCTTACAATGATTGCGATTTTCTTACAATGATTGCGACGGGTATGTACACATGAGTCCATTATTATGACTCAGACACCATGGAGTTACGTTTTGCACATTATTCACGCCAAGCATATTAACCGCTTCTGAAGAATCTGATGCTAAGCGACATGAAATCATTACCGGATGATTTTATAAAAGAAGAAACTTTGTGGCAAACTGCCAGTTCTTACACTGTTCCTTCATAACAACATAAAGTGGATTATCCGGTCCTCACCTCAAAGCAGAGGTATCACCGGAGGCCAAGGCTTAAGTTAATTAAAATTTTGAAGCGAAAACGCTAAAAAATACGAATAAAATAATTGAAATACAGTAGCAAAATTCTGAAGTCTTCTGAATTGAAGATGTGTTGGCCTCACATTGGACAATAAAAGCTTATTATAACATTTTACATACATTGAATAATTGGACACCTTTCCATAAAGCTCTTCTGCTCATCGCAAGCTGCTATTATATATAGATTATGCTATCTAACTATAGATAGATTATGCTATCTAACTATAGATTATGCTATTAGATTAGTCTCTTAAAAGCTATTACTCTCAAGCTGTTATAAGACAATGAAGTTTCGAAGAGTTTAATCATACTGCTTACAGTTAAAATCTGCCCAATAGTAATGATTTTCTCTTTCGAAATCTGAAAAACCTTCGTGGAAAGCAATGTTTTGCCAAAATGATCTCAAGAGCGCAATGACTCATAGCTAAGATGCCACATTTTAATCCAAACAAATTTGCTCTCAGCAATTAACGCGAAAGTACAGGAACTGGGAAAAATATGGAAACGTCTCGTAAAATACATGTTTGAACTGAAGTGTTTATTCTTGCAAAAGCTGTTGATGATACTTTTGATCACTAACGCCACCTGTACAACATTCTCAATAGGTTGTAAATACCATTCGTTACCGGGAGAATGTTCTGTACAGTTGTGAGTGCTTCATGTCGGAGCTAAATGAATTCGAGCATGGACAAATTGTTGGGGCTGGTATGGTAGGTGCTTCTGTAACCTAGGTAGCTGACGTGTTTGGATTTTCAAATGGCATAGTATCTAAGATTTGTAACTCATACAGGAAAACCGGAAAACTGCATGAGCTAAATCTCACCGCGGGTGAAAATTTGTGTTGAGTGAACATGACAGAGAATCATTGAGGAGGACTGTGATGAAAAATAAAAGTGACTGCTGAATTGGATGTCACACTACTCACAAACCCTGTCAGCACCAAAACGGTACGAAGGGAGCTCCATAAGCGGGGTATTTTTTAGTGAACTGTTATTCGAAATCCACTAATCAGTGATCAAAATGCCTGTAATAGGATAAAATGGCGATAAGGTCAAACCTGGAGTGTAGAGCAATGGAAGACTGAGTCATTTGATCGAATGAGTCTTGTTTCAAAATGTTTCCGATTTCTTTCAGAGTTTACATCTGGCTAACGTGGTCCCGATCCTATACTAAAGATTGTTTTTTTCCGAGAGTGAAACTTGGAGGGGGAGTTTAGTCATGGTTTGCGTTGCCATATTATGGTATACCATGGGACCCTCCATTACTGGGCAAGGTTACATTACTGCCAATTACCGACAATTTTGGATTATCACGTCCATCCCATCGTCAAATTTTGGTCTCCAATGGCGATGCCTTATTGCAAGTCGACAGAGCTCCTGTTCACTCAGCTTACATCGTCCAGGACAAGTGTTCTGAGCATGAGAGTGAACATTTATATTTACCCTGGCCACCATAGTCACTGGATATTAATATTGTGAGCTATTTTGAAGAGAAATCTGCGTGAGCGCTATCCACCGACATAATCATTAACAGAATTTGTCAGGGTTTTATAGGAAGAATGTACAAGATTCCCTGTAAAGCATTCTGTCTTATTTCCATGGCGAGCCCTCAGCTGTCTTCGACTTAACCACTACTAAGGCCAGAAGTGGTGGTCACTTTATTCTGGAGCACCTAATAGGTGGGCCACCGTTGCCTCCTTTGAAGGGACGGTCAGTTACAACTATTGTCAGGACTTATGGTTTTCTTGATTTGCTTTGGAAACATAGAATGCCCTGAATAAGAACAGGGAGCTTACTCAAGCTATGTTCAAGATTTGTGGATAACAGACGACACAAGCAGGAAGGGTATACGAAACCCTTTATTTTCAATACCTTACAGGCACTTCCGAACTTCGGAATACAGAGACCAACCACTTGTGGTCTGAACGTAAGAATATAAAACTACTAACTAAAACTCTAAATAAAAGCTAACTTTGATTTAGTATACAAATGCCTAGCACTAAGACTGGCCTTTATTTTAAAAGGGGATAGGTATGTAGTACGCCGAGCTGCTGAAACTACAATACGTTTGCAAATATCGAGAGGGCTAAACCTCTGAACTTAAAGGCAACCAGCAACCGAGTGAAAACTCGTAAAACTACAGTGGTAAGCGGCTTACTTCCTGAAACTCCTTCTTTCTCCCTAACTCTTTGCAAAAAGCCACAACATAAATACTTGGGCGTTAGCAAGACAATTTGCATAAACAAGTTAAAGCATTTAATTCTGGCCGGAAGTAGAAAATAAGAAGTGATAGTACAGTTTTAAAATAAAATAAACGTTAGTAAAACTTAGGATCCTTACACCATAACTTCTCAGCGATTCGAACCCAGGCCCTTTGGTATCGCAGTCGGCTTCCCTAACCATTATACCGTCTGGGCGGCGCCCTGCAAAGCATACAAGATCTCTATTTAACTATTCTCAGAAGATTGCAAATTGTTTTGTTTTGAATGCCAACGTTTTCCCTACTTCCGTATTTGTTACAGCAATATGTTTTTATTCGGTGTTTCTATAGTTTTGTCTGACCCCTGTAGAAGGTTGAGATCATATCTTTATGATATGTTTAAAAATAAAAAAGATAGTTTGCTTATACCACATATTCAAGCATATAAATTCGTCTTGAAATCAAATTGGTATATTGGAGAGAAGCTGTGGACAAGCATCGGATGAAAACGAATAAACCACTTTCAAAATATATTGGAATATATTATCTGGACATGATGATGCTTTTCAGTCGTAAATGTATTTGTCAGATGATCATATATACGTCTTTTACTAGAGTTGGAAACATGATAAAATAATGTATGCACATAATATTTTACATCATGCGTCTATGAAATTTTATGACCAAGTGCATAAATTAATATCCCACATAATTTTTTTATCCTATAACATCATATTTTTAACCAGAAAAAGTACGGAATGCAGAAATGAAGTGAAAAAAAATGTCATCAAGATTACACTTTTTAATACACTAAAATAAACAAGAATTCGAAATTAAAAGGTATAAAAGATTTGAGGTAATTTTTTTTTTGTTCACTTTCGCAGTACTTTTTTGTACGCGCTGCAACTTGGTAGCTTACACTGAAAAGGATGAGCAAAAAACAACATTCATTGTTAAGACTTCTGTGTTTGCTCAAAAGCACATAAAAGTTAATAAAAAGCCTTTTAATGAAAATAAAAACAGACTTTAAAAAGGTCGACCCTTTTCCACAGAGATGAAATTAAACAATGAAATTTTATTTAGTTATGTACTTCGAAATTAAAATAGCTGCTCTAACAAACAACTGTTTTCTTTTAATTCTTTCACAGAAAAAATGACAAAAGTTTTATAATGCTTTAGTAAAATTGCTGAAATATTTTTCGTTCATACATTTTTAACCCACATTTAAATGGAATATTTTAATTAACATGATTAGAATATGGAATTTTGAAATAATATTTCAATTATTTGAAAATGTCTTCAAACTTCTTAAACATGCTAATGTTCTATGCTTATTTGGAACCATAATAAATTCGGTATTTGATGCAAGAAGTAAAATTAATTATAATTTAAGAAATAAGATGTACAGCATTTGTTGAAATTAGTTATTAGTAGTACATAGAAACTAGTGGAATTTAGTATTTTTATTACAGTAGTATTTGGATTTTATATTTTTCTTTGCTCTCTCCAGACCTAAATATTATGTTTTAATTGATGAATTTTATCTTCTTGTATTATGAAATATTTACTTACATCTGTAAGTCTCGTGGAATACTTCGTGGAACACGAGGAGTTTTGTATTTGTTTTCATATATTATAAAAAGGCCTCTCTCCCGTTAGGTAGATAGCCCTCGTATACTTTGCCTTAATTAAATAAACCAAACCAAACCTATTCTTCTCTACATGCAATGCAAATGCCTGCCACTTTATCTTATAATTAATTCCGTATATGAAATCATTTTTACCTTTAAGAAGATAATTATTGAATACTTGTATTTCTTCAGCATCGAAGTGTATTCTCTCGAATTCCATATCTCACTTACTTGATAATAACTCCCCATATGTTTTCCTAATTTTCTTTTCTTTGAATTATAATTTAGACTCTATATAAGGTGCTCTATGTTTTCCTATTGAAGAATTTAAAATATTACATAACTTGACTTACATAACTTGATTATTACATAACTTGATTTGATTGCATAAAATTATTATATTACCAGTTGCAAATGCTTACGTTACTCAATCACTGTGAAATTCAATTAGAAGCATATTCTATTTTCTCTGTAACTTTTACAACAAATTACATTATTGCATTTTGATCTGATACTTTCAGCCCAATTTATCTATATTCAGTAAACATTTTACATGGTTATATTTAATTACTTTTTATTTCAAAGTACTACAGGATTATACGTTTAGAAATGATATGCTCTGGCTGTCATTTAAAAAATTGTTTAGTTGGTGAATGGATTACAGCAAAATCCCCGAAAGTGATCTGCCTAAGAGAAGATATATTTCAACGGAAACTTTTCTGTGGCAAAATAATTGATATCCTCGTTGCATATAAAAAGAAATACGGTAACTTGATATAACCATTAGCCTTGAATGTTTGCTGCCATTAGCCTCGAATGTTATGCATTTATTATCACCTGGGGATTAAGAGAATACAAGTGCATAATCTTCTTATTCACCTGAAAATAACTGGAAATCCTACAAGGAGTCTAGTATTTTTTTTATCTGAATGCTTCATTTCTTTGATTTTAAAAGTGTAAGATTCAAAATAAATATTGTAAGTGACCTGATTATATGATATCTATTGTTGACATTAAAAGTTACATATGAATAAATACAATATATTCGTTGTGAGTAGGATAAATTATTTCTGTTTGAAGAGTAGTTTCTGTGTAGAAGGTACATTTAAGAGTGATATTTATTAATGTAAAATTTAATACACTAAATGGGAATGCGTAGCAAAGTTCACTTTATATAAAACTGTGTATTGACTATTATTTTTGAACATCTTTTTCATATAGATTGCAAACGCTAAGACTTCTACCATTTACATATATAATTATGCTTATATTTGATTAGTAAGCTCTTACTAAAAATTTTAATAAGAAATACACGATGCTTTAATAATTTTGTACGGGAAATAGCGTGGCAAAACATGCTTGACCGTCTTGCTTAAAGCGCGGCAAAGGTCATGTGAAATGACACAAATATCACTGGAAGCCCATTGGTCCATTCTAGAAGCCACTCATTCGGTGGCGATACAGATGTGCACTTATGAAATATGCAGCTCGTTCGCCTGAATTCGACCCTTGTTCAGCGATTTTACCGCTCGGCCGCTGGTGATCCCTAAGTTATGTACAAAAGAAACGTCACACGTACATATTTCATGGAGCAATGAAAAAAATGTATGTGTTTTTTAAAATGTATAATTAACTAGTTTGCATCAAATCCTTCCTAGAGTTACACGCAGTATTTAGATAATTAGAACAACTTGTTACACATAATCCCCAAATTTATATAATAACACCCAATTTTAAATTTAAGTATTTTGTGTTATTAAGTTACTCAGAAAATAAAACTTTCCATTAAAGATGCGAATAAATTCATTTTTTGCTAATCTAAAAAAAAAGAAGGATTTTTTCTGTTTTTCTTTCATAAGAAACACAATTGTAAACCATTCCCCATCCTAAATAAATGAGAAAAAAATCCTTTTTCCAAAGATAATCCCTTTTTTAAATATATTTTTTTATTTCTTTCGATGAGTCACGCATATTCACAAGCTAAAAAAATGATTTAAACATTTCTTCATGTTGTACAGGAAGGGAATTTCAAAAATGCATTTCAAAGTTTGAATCCGGAGATTTAGTGTAAGTCAAACAAAGTGGTTAAATCATATTTCTTCATTTATTTAATGGTTGAGCACGGCTGCAGGGATATTAGAATTTCCATTTTGTATCTTATATTTCAATTCGAATGTTTTATTTCCAATTGTAAAATAACAGTAGGCTTCGTATAAAAGAAAATTCAGCTGCGTAAAGATGAAAGAAGAAATGGCAGTTACAGTGTGTTTTTCATTAATATCAAAGCATTCATGAATCCTATTTTTCATAAATGTCACTGAAAAATCTTCATATTTAATATAATTACCAGAAACCTGAGTTTGTATACCAGCAAATAAAAGTTTTAAGTACTCAGTAGGTAGCTGAATTACAGAAACAGCGTAATAACAGAAATGTTCGTATTGTTAAAATTACAGTTGCTGCAATATTATATAATGCTATACATTTAAGGCACAAATGATCTTTGAATTTTAATAAAGACTTTAATATCATTTAGTTCACATCCTGATAAGTCTGCGAAGTAAAATATTATCAAATTTGAAACAGTATTTAATGTATTTGCATCCTGGCTTTGCTCAGATTGTAGAGACATTTTCTATGATAAATGTGGGAATCTTCCAGCCAATCCAATTGACCAAATGGAAAACTTTTATGTATTATAATTTTTTCAGAATCAAAATAAAAATTGTGATTACGTTTCTAATTATGTTTAGCTATGGAACATTTGTTTATTTCTCTTTTCCGAACAAAACATTCGTGTTTCTCAATTTCAATGCTCTTTTAATTTTACCGTGCACATCAAACCACATTGACAAGACATGCTACCATCCCCGAGGACAGAGATAGGAATCTCTAAGATAATTTCTTTTACAAAGACAGAGAAAATGTAAATTGGAAGCGTAAAGCAAATGATTAGTCTATTTGTTGATCAACTGAAGAAAAAATGTATGGTTGTTTGCAACAAAATTCAAGAACAAGTCATTCGATGAAGAGGATTTTACAGTATTTCCTTTTAAAAACATTGAGAGCAACAAACGGTGGGCATCATGCTACTCTGATCTGTCAGTTTTTGATTTCTTTTCATAGGGAGTACTTAAAGATCAATTGCCTTCGAATCAGTTGCTGAACTTACATCATAACAGCAGTTGTTATCTGTAGACCACCACACCACAAAGGCAAGCCAAGAAAGCGGGACGTTACAATTTAAATTCAGATATTTTATAAATAATGATTAGGAAATTTACAATTTGGAATAAGTATTTTGTAATTTACAATTTGGAATAGGGTTACATCATAACATCAGTTGCAAAACGTCACTGAGTATCAACTTCAGAATGCATTTACATAGCACACTAATAAGAACTACTCTGTGCTTATAGGCGACAGAAGATTAAATCCAACACATCCTGTATTCCACTGCACTAACATGAACCGCAACTCAGTACTTTAAAGGACTGTTCCTAACTGCCGTTCTACTATACTGAATGAATAAATTTAATTTATGGTTTTCATGTCTTGAAAGAGTCACTTAGGATGTATATTAGATGTATATATAGATTTAAGCTAACAGCATAACTAAGTATTCTGACATAAAATTGTAAACAAATTTTGAATAACAATCTATAAAAGTTTTACCATTAGCTTAAAGTAGATGTCTTTCTTGGGATACCTAGTTTTTTTATTCAAAATGTCCTAAGATATACGTGCATTTTTATGATGGCGCGTTTTCAAACTTGGCATATTTTTATAAGCGATAATCAAGCTAAATGTAGTTTACGAACTTCGTTAATATTATTGCTAAGAATGAACAATTCACTATTTTCCCGCTCATGTACAGTTAAATAAAAAGAAAAATAGCTTACCATATCTTCAGAATTTCGCCAAGTGAATTATTATTCTTGGCGCAAATTTAAAAAAAAATTGCAATATAAATTAAAAAATATTTTGGTAAATTTCTCACCAAATTTTGTAAACGTTAATATTTAGGCATAATTTGAGTCGTAGGATAGAAATATGGAAAAACACAGGTATGTCATTTCATAAAAAGTTCAATTTTGTGTTAGAATATCTATGTTAGAACAATGCTATATATATATATATATATATATATATATATATATATAATGTATACAATACAGCAAAACACCTTCAAGAAGAAATACTTTACTTCCTGACAATCTTGAAAAGTAACCATTTCTCAAAAAGTAATTAAAAATACCTTAAAAAAGGCTGGCATTAGCCTTACCAATTTTTACATTTTTTGAGTTAGATAATGATATTTTACACTTAAAACCCAATGGGACGGTATAAAGTGGATGGCTGATTCTGAGAATCTAATGTATATATATACAGATAATTCTCGTCACTACGTTTTCTTTCCTCCAAATATTTGGCACAATACTTTTAATACTATTGTTTAAATAGTTTTAAATTACTTTGATGGCCAATTCTACTACTATTATTAACAAACGGGCCTTTTCGTTTCTTGAAGCTTGATCGCCCTCTAGCTTGAAGAATTACGACTTTCATTAACAAATGACTATTTTTTCCATTTTTCTCTTACTTTTGTCGCCATGTTAAGTAATTTTTAGCTGAATTAGCCATTTTCACTTTTGAACCAGTCCTCCTTCTTAAAACTACTTGACAGACGCCATTTTGAACTTTTTCTACGTCTTTCGCTCCCCTTTGGCTTTAGGCGGGATCCCGCCAACGGACAGTCTTTTGACATTGGCTATTGCCCAGTGGCCTTGTTTCCGCTTTTTAATTTTTAATATTTTTACTTGTTCCATCGATTGGTTTTTTGCTGAGTTTTATTTTTTGCTTTTAACTTGTTCCATCGATTAGTATTTTACTGTGTTTTATAATTTACATTTTATTTCACCTGTAGCCTAATATGTCACTTCATTCAATTTTATAAGTTTTAAAACTCTGTTAAAATTACTGAAAATATTTCACATATAGTTTTTCATTCGAACTTGCAAAAACTACTGAATATGCATATGTTGGATTTTTCTTGGAGCCACAGCTTTTGGTAACTTTTTGGCGAGCTAACTACAGTTTATCTTCTCATTTCCTTAATTTTGCAGCCCATTGCGCAAAAAAATTTTGACCAAAATTGGTCTTTTTTGTATTGTTCTTACAACTTTGCTTATAATATAATATATATATATATATATATATATATATATAATACTCGCTTTCGAGACGTGAAAAACTCAAATTAAATTTCATCGAGCGGCCCAGTAGAACGGAAGATACAGAATCGTCCCATTTGTATTTTTTTAGGGGGAGCAGAGAGTACATCTGTATAGATGGCCAAAATTGTGGACACTTTTGGAAATTTTTATGTTTTTGAACTTTGTATGCTTATAGAAAGCGTTACGTTTCACAAAATGCAAACTTGTGTATATCATTTTAAAGAGAATGTATTACTGAATTCAATACAAAACACAAAATTCAATTATTTGCAATACAAAAAAAGTTAAACGATAATAGTTACCGATATACATTAGATAGTGATGATTGCAGTGCGTTATCAGTACTTAGTAGGGTACCCTTTATTTTTGATTAGAGCTTCACATCGACGTTTCATTGAGCTGACAAGAGTTTTAAGCTCTTCTTTCGTTATTACATGATGTCAGGAAACAATTATAGCCTCAATTAGTTCCCTTTTATTTGATGGGCCCCTCATTCGGACAAGAGTTTTCAAACGGTGCTACAAATTTTCGATAAGATTGAGCTCAGGACTGTTTCCTGGCCATGATAACAATTTTATGCTCTTCGTACGAAACCACTCTTTCGATATTTTGGCCGTGTTGCAAGGAGCAGAATCCTGTTGAAAAATAAACGAAGCGCTGTTGGGAAAGAGATCTCTGATGGAAGGTAGAAGTTTTGGTTCTAGAATAGTGTCAATGTATTTTCTGACATTCAGTGTCCCATCGATGACATGAAGGCGATTAATACCATCTGCTGACATTTATGACCAAATCATAACACTAACTGGTTTCTTCACAGTTGCTTGAATGCAGTCGGGATGTAGCTCTTCTCCTATTCTACGTTTTACATATTTTCGCTCATCACTACCGAATAACGATATCTTAGTTTCATTACTCCATATTACTTGTGACCACTGATCATCTGTCCAATTAATGTGTTCCTTTGCCCACTGTAGCCTTTTTTTCGATGCTCAAAATTAAGATAAGGCTTCTTTCGTGGAATTCTGCCTCTCAGTCCAACATCTGGTAATCTTCTCCTGATTGTTCTTGAACTGACAGAAACACCAGCATCATTCAGATCACTTCTGATGGCCGCTGATGACATTTTTCTATCTCGTAGACATAGTCTTTTTATTCTTCTGTCATGAATAGATGTGGTAAATTTTTTTCGGCCTTTTCCTCCTTTGTTTTTTATTGAATTTGTCTCCTGATATCGTAAACAAAACTTTCGGACTCCAGATGTAGTCACTGAACCGCCCACCTGACTTGCAATTTCAGCATAGGAAAGACCACTTTCTCGTAACACAATAATATTACATCTCTTTCTAGGTGTCCAATCTACTCTTTTATTTCATGTCATTGCTTCTTGATTAAATATTAAAAATTTTTACAAAAATTCTTATTTGTAATTGCAGTGTATAAGAAACAGGTCCTCCTTCTACAAAACAAAGCAAAATAATGAATTGTTTCAAGTGTAAATATGATGTCATGTTCTACTGGCAGTTACTAACATTTGATTGGTTCTCAGAACAAGAAGAATGATTGGCCAGGAAAGCTAGACATTACAAACCACTTCATAACTGTGTTTTTTATTTAAAGTACATATAACTTTTTTTGTATTGAAAATAATTGAATTTTGTGTTTTGTATTGAATTTAGTAATAAATTCTCTTTAAAATGATATATACAAGTTTGCATTTTGCGAAACGTAACATTTTGTATAAGCATACAAAGTTCAAAAACATAAAAATTTCCAAAAGTGTCCACAATTTTGGCCACCACTGTATATACGTACTAGTAAAAGAACTGATGCTCAGAAATGCGATTTGATACAGTTGTATTCAGGACATTTTTTAAAAAATAATATTGACTTTATACATAATTTCAATTGCTTAATTTTTTTCTATACCGAAATTTATGTCCAATTAATAATAACAGAGTTTTAAAATTATTTAGAGACAATTTCAAATTTTCTCACTCAACCACAAACACTAATGACAAATGGAAAAGTTAATCCCTAAACTTTGATGTATTCATACAAACACTTGTCTTGCTTCCCTCGTTAAAGCAAAAAAAGGGGGAAACTTCTGTGCATTAAAGATAAAGGACTGTTTGAACAAGTTCTCTCATCCATTGTGCTCCACCAACAAAAGAATTAGACACTTCTCTAAAGACTTTTAACGCACAATTAAACAAATTAACAATGCATTGTGCTTCGCTTGTTCTTAAATACTTTACTGCAGCAAAGTGCTAATTGTTCAACGCCCGGCCTTTCACAAGACATTTTCTTTAGAACATGGAGAAATTAGCACTTTCTTACATAAATAAGCTTTGCGAGTGGCAACGGCTATTGTGATCTTACACAAACTACCTCTTCTTCATCAGATTCTTAGGGTTTAACAATTCCCAAGACTACATACCTAAATCACGGCATAAGATGAAAATAACAACGAAAAATTAACTACACCTTTTGCATACTTAAGCATTTTATTATTAAAAAAATTCTTAACAAGTTTTATTGGTAGACATTTTAATAAGATATGCAAGTCTTGTTTATATATTATGCATACAATATGCATTCTATACATGCCTCAAACATATATATATAGCAAATAAAAATGAGTTTTAATTATCTTTTTATTATCTTTATTTGTTTTTCTAAGTATTGTTCTAAATGAATACTATTTTTATTTTTTAAATTAATTGTTTTTCATCGCATCGGAAAACTTTTTTTTAATTTTTGAAAGAGACATTAGGTATTTTTGGGAAGCAGGAGTCATTGAAAAATGAGCAACGCCTTCCCCGGGAATCGAACAGCGGACCTCTGGAATACGCGCCTAGCGTGCAGACCACCACACCACGAAGGCATGTCAAGAAAGCGGGACCTTACAATTTAAATTCAGATACTTTTAAACCTAATGAAATGTTGATCATTTTCTATAGGGATTCCAATTACCCTTGAAATGTCAGGATGTTTCTGGGGAACCAGCAAAGGTTTTAATAGTTTCTGTAACATTTTCTATTAATTTAGCATTTAAAAAAATACATATTCCAATGTAATAAATTTTTTAACATGCTTTATTAATTTAGCATTTAATAAATTACAAATTCCAGTTTAATTAGTTGCAAATTCCAATTTTTACTTTCACTATAGTATATCATTACTATCTAAATTTTCTTCATATTTTCTAGGAGATAATCTAATCATTTATATGATCCCTATTAAAATTAAAAATTTTAATCTTAGCAGCGACAGCGCAGGATTTTACATTTTAAATCCCTTTGGAATACATCTGTTTCAAAATTTTAGTCTATGTAATATGCTGCTATTTAAAAATTCATTACTCTGTTTTATAAATTTGATTTTGCGATAGTGTGTGGATATTTCAATGAAAGATAAATAATATATTAAAAGATTAAAGATTATGGAACATTTTAATACATTAGTTAAGTAATTTATATTTTTTTCCTGATTTTTATCTAAACTAAACACTTCTTTTGAGTAAACGCCAATTTATTTTGTAGTAATATACAAATTTGTTTTAAAATAATGATCTGGTATCGATTTGTACTTGATAATACCAGTATGTTTGTGTTGTGTAGCGAATTTAATTTAATTAAGTGATTCATGAAAATCAAAATTTTAATTTGTAATTATTCAAAATTTGAGCTACACAACAAGTTTGGTTATATTCTTTTATTTGACTTATTAATTCTAGTGTAATCTATTTCGGCTATTCGAGTTTACGCGAACTGCGTCTTCGATCTTGTACACTCAGACAATGGATATAGGTGAATTTCTCATGTAATAAACTCAGTTTTTCATGTTAAAAATTAATGTGATTTCTTATTATTTAATATCATTAGTTGCAGAAAAATTAGCTCTTTAATTTGACATAACTTTCGTTTTCCTAACTTTAATTGCATTTTAGTTATGAGCTTTAATTAATAGATTTTTTCCGTTTCCATTGTGATTTCTCTTGTGGGGGATGAAGTGCCCTTTTCCGGTAAAATAGTCGCATTTTTCGAGTTTCAGCGTTCCCTCGTTGGGACTGCTTACAGGGCTGTTGAAATTCCAAGTTTTCCCCTTTCAATAGGCATGGTTATTTGGCGACGGCTTGGCGATTTAGAATTTCCGTTGGAGTTTCAAAGTGGTGGCTTTGGCGAGTTTGCTAACATGAAGGAATGCTGTAGTTGCAACTGGTTTAACTATTGGCGAGGAGGGAGTTGTGCCAAGTTGGAGTTCCGGCGCTCTCCCTTTTAACGGGCTGTTTTGTGGGACGAGGTCTTTTTTGACACGTTTTTGACTGTTCTCACTTGCCGTGAAGTGGAGCCAGCCGACAGCTGATTTTGTTTCTGAAACCATGTTCGAGATGAAAATTTCTGAAGGGCCATTGTTAGGCCCTTGCTTCTCGAATTTACCCTAATGATGTTGGCTCCAGTAGCCGTTTCTCGTGGCACTCGGCGAAAAATGTTCGGCATCTTTATAAAGTGAATTCCGACAGCATAGATAATAGCTTTAAAAAATGAATGATCCGGAAATTCAATAATTTTTTTCCAACATCGATATTAGCTACATTTTTCGTTCTACTCATGTTTTTTTGCAATAAGTAAACAAGTGCTTCCAACCATGGTTAACGGTCAATGAAGAATCTGCATGGATCCACATTTTATGCCTTATTGATTCCTTTACCTTGCCTTATTGACGGAAATTCATCTCAACCCTATTCCGAGTCTAATTCAACAAAGTAATGGTCTCCTGCTTTCACCGATGCTTTGCCTACCAGTATGGTCAATGAACAATTCATCTTGCTTGGTGAACTGCTGTTTGCACGATAGCTTGATTCGTAATAAAGAGAAGTGCTACTTCATCTGAAAACGACGTTCATTGTGTTCGGGATGGTTGTCCTAGCTGTCTGTCTGGATGTAAAGCTAAGTTTTTTTTTATTTTTTTGTTTGCTTAATTATTTGAAAAAATAGATTTTTTTTGCGGTTAAAAGGACTGAATTAACTTAATTTGTTGAGCCTTACATTTTTTTGTAGTTGATAAATTTATCCTAACTCTATAGAAATCATATTTTTCTTTTGTGTGTCGATTAAGTAAAGCATTAGATTGAATAAAGATTTATAACTTTTTAAAATTATTGTAACTTAACATAATTGTAAAAGAAAATTAAGTTCTTCATGAAATTATTTAATTGCATTTTTTGTTTGAGTTACTTCTTGGTGTATTAGAGAATTTTTGCTCCTCTCAGGACGAACCTTTTTGTAGAAGTGTAATAGTGTCACTACTTATCTTATCCGGTTAAACCATATTTTATTAATCAATAAAAATAAATGCTAAAAATTATTATGTGCAATAAGAGTATTTAAATGATGGTATTGAGTGCAATATTATGCAATATTTTTTTTTTTTTTTTTTGTATTGATCAATTCTGTGTGAAGTGGAAAGTGTAACTTGTTAATTTTTTTTTTTTTTATTTTCTCCCCGGGGAGGGTACTGTTCGTAAATTTATAGTTTATTTTTGGGTATGTTTTACCAGATTTGCAATAGTAAATATAATAGAGATTCCACGGATGTTAAGAAATAATTACTCAGTAATAGTTGATGTGTAAAACAATAGTACAACTTTTGTTGAATATATTTTGATTTTTCCAATTAATATATATATATATATATATATATATAATTTGCATTAAGAGTTAAATAAATAAGTTTTTCTAGATCAGTCAATGGTTAAATTTATTTTGTGTGCTCATGATATTTACCAGTCTTTTACTCAAATTGATTTAAGGGTTAATCCGGAATAAGCACAACGCAGTAACGATAATTTTTATTGATACTAGTATCTTATTGTTGAATTGAGTTTTTTTATTGTTGTGGTCAACTAGTAGGGTACCTTATTGGTAAAATTCAAAAACGACACAAAATTTGCATATAGTATATAACGCAAAAGTCTACATTGTTTCTTAAGTAGCAAATTTTAATATTTGTTTCATCTAAATTAATTAGTATTCTAAATAATATTGTAAGGATCCTAAGTTTTACTAACGTTTATTTTATTTTAAAAGTATCACTTCTTATTTTCTACCTCCGGCCAGAATTAAATGCTTTAACTTGTTTATGGAAATTGTCTTGCTAACGCCAAGTACTTAAGTTGTGGCTTTTTGCCAAGAGTGAGAGGAAGGAGTTTTAGGAAGCAAGCCGCTTGCCACTGTAGTTTTACGAGTTTTCACTCTGTTGCTTTTTGCGTATTTAAGGCCAGAGGTTTAGCCCTCTTGTCATTTGCAAACGTATTGTAGTTTAAGCAGCTCGGCGTACTACATACGTAACTTTTTTTAAATAAAGGACAAGCTTAGTGCTAGGCATTTGTATACTAATTAAAAGTTAGTTTTTAGTTAGAGTTTTAGTTAGTAGTTTTTATATTCTTACGTTAAGACCACAAGTGGTTGGTCTTTGTATTCCGAAGCTCGGAAGATCCTGTAGAAGATAGAAAATAAAGGGTTTCGTATACCCTTCCTGCTTGTGTTGCCTACTTCTTGAACATAGCTTGAGTAAGCTCCCTGTTCCGATTCAGGACCATTCATGTTTCCAACGCAAATCAAGAGAAATACAAGTCCTGATAATATTGTTACGAAACGCCTAGCTGCGAAAAGATTGCTTCCCCGCAATGCCGGCTTAGGGTTACCAGAAAGTGACACGAGACGGCAGGGTTGCCAGATTTCGCTCGAAATTGTTAATTTGGCAACAAAATTGGCCCGTGTAATACTGACGCATAAATTACGTTTTGATTTTTCATCAAGTGTTGTCATCAATCACTCCGACTCCACGAACCCAGTATAATGCAACAATATTTTGAATAAAATGCAATATTTTACAAAATTGTTAAAAACGCTCTATTTTCTTACAATACAAGATATTATTACTTATTCTGAAAATAATACTTTTAAAAAAACTATTTAAAATTTATTAGCTTAACATACATATAAACACGAGAATTAATCTTCATGGAGAGATGATTTAGAATGTAAAGCAGTCATTATTAAAAAAAATTCTATTTAGCTAAATTTTTAGATCAATAACGTTATTTTGTAACTGGCTTCATCTTTCGTTTCGTATGAGTCTGCTTTAAAATTGTATAACTCATTATGCAAGAGGTACAAGAAAATCTATCTCATTTTGCTAAAAATGCTGATCAGAAAATTTTTCTTACCTACATTTAACTTAACGGTTTCCATTTTAAAGAGCTTAAAACAAATTACATTTCAAAACGAAATTAATTTATCTCCAAATGTTAGAAGTTTCTGTATTCATTTCCTTAATATAAACAGTACAAGACTCTACGGACGATTGTTATTTAATTCATACTAACTTATATTTCTAGTATCAGAAAAGCTCAGAAAACTTGAAATTATTATACAGAAGAAAATTAGCAATCCCAAATTTAGCGAAATCTCCACATCCGAAAAAAATTATACAAATAAATTAGTATTCTTCGAAATGGATATATTCCATTGCATATAAAATGCATCAAATTATTAGCCCAAATTGGCATTAGCCCAGAAGAGCTATTAGTCTTGTAACTAATACCCCTTTTACGGCTTCTAACGGATAGATACGGCATTTTTCATTTGTTCGCAATAAAATATTCGTTTCATTTCCAAACTGTTGCCACCAAATAATATCGCCCTATATTATATTTAAAGAAATTAAATAAAGAAAAATCTGCATGAATATATGTATGTTTATCGTTGTGTGAAAAAGTAATGGCACATAGAGCCATCAAATTGTGGGTAACGTAGTCCTCCACCCGAATATGGGCACCTGGATTCCCGAATAATGAATTTGGAATTTGTTTTAATTGTCAACTGCATATTTTATAAAGCTCTAACGAATTTTTACTTAAGAAACTCAACAATTTCAAAGCGAACAATGTACGAAAAAAAAATTATCTCCAGCGCATGAGACTGTCTATCAGAAATTCTAAATATTTGCTGTTTTTAAATATTTTTAGCCCAAATGCTCTGGAAACCTGCATGTGTATGTAAATGAAAAACAAACGTTCCTTTGGCGGTAATATAATATTTGAAAGCTTTTGGATTTTTAACCCAAAGGGACAATTTGCTCAGATGGGATACTAATTTCGTTTTGGCATTTTGCATTGGTTCACTATAAACGACGTTTCACTTTTCATACTGTTGCCACCAAATATAAGGAAAGGCCAAGCATTATATTTAAAGAAATTAAATAATGAAGAATCTGCATGAATGTGGTATGTTTCTCGCATTGTGATAAAGCGACGGTACCTAGAAACATCAGATTTTAAATAACGTAGTCCTCCACTCGAATATGGACGCCTGGAAGCTTGAATTTGGAATTTGTTTTATTATCGATTTAATTTTTTGTAAAACTTTAACGAATTTTTGATTAATGAACTCAGCGATTTCAAAGCGAGTAATAACAACACTGTACCGAAAAAAAAAAAAAAAAAAAAAGACATTTTTATCTCCAGCATGCGAGTCTGGAGTATCTTAGTTGGATATTACAAATAAGACTAGATTCAGGTAGATAATTACAATTTTAAGGTGTCCCTCAGCCGAGAAAAGAATAATTGTTCATCAGATGACTTTTTTGATACATTTGATGGCAACGATAGCATCAGTACCCATATCGTATGTTCTAAGCATAGCTCGGAGACAACAGAACGCGCATCTTACTAACAAAGCAGCTTGATCAAATCCTTTATACTGTGCACCTAATACTTACTTCATCAATTCAACCTTAGTTCACGGGAATACCACACATAACTCAGAACAATACTGTTATTTTTAGTCTTCTTGAAGCTGTAAATAGAATTCATTCTGAAGATATGCTCTTTTTAAATATTTTATGATACTGCTGTTTTATAGCTTAAGTGTGAAGAACATATTTTATAAATAAAGGTAACACACAAAACGTTAAAAAAAACGGCCCTTTGGGCGTAATAGAAAATTTGAAACCTTTCGATATTTTTCCTTTTTTCTTTTTATTATTTTACATAAAGACTAAACAGATATTCACTTTTAAACAATAGTTTTAATTATTGGTACAAATAATCGCATTGTCGTTTGTAGTGATGTTTGCTATTGTTTGGTGCTATTGTTACTGTTGCTTTGGTTTCAAAATTTAAATATTAAACTCAGTGGCAGTTGAAACTTTCTGTTTGGCAATAGTGCCACTCAAGGTCTAACAAAATTTTTATCACATTTCACACACGGTATTTATCTTACAAAAGATAAATACTGTACTCCTGTTACAGTTCCACAGCTCCCTGTCATTCAGTTTTACAACCAACTGTATAATTTTACGTTGGAAGTTGAATGTCGTGCTTGTTGAAAAATCCCACTAAAAAATTATCCTTTCGGATAAAGTCATAAATCTTCATTTCTAAAAAACCATGCTTATCAGGTTTATTAAGAGCATTTATCATTAGCTTTCAAGATGCTAATGAGTATCATTAATGTAATGAAAAAAAACGAAGAAGATGAAGGAAATCGCATTAAAAATTTTGAAAAAAAAAAATAATTCCCGCGGCATAGATTTAAGGTCATTCTTTTATTCCAATCCCGAGGCGTTCTTCCTCCATTACATTGTCGCATAAATTAAGCCTACGTTTATCTTCATCCTTTTAGAATGCATTTTCCAATAATTTATCTAAAAAGCCATAATGGTTTCATAAATAACCTTTTGTTCCTCATTAATAAATACGTATCATATTGGAATACAATTTTTAAAAATTAAGGAGCTTTGTAATTATTATTCTGCATAATCACTGAATCACACATGAATAGATCTTAACTGATTGAAGCATATGCAGAATGAATTCTATTTACAGCTTCAAGAAGACTAAAAATAACAGTATTGTTCTGAGTTATGTGTGGTATTTCCGTGAACTAAGGTTGAATTGATGAAGTAAGTATTAGGTGCACAGTATAAAGGATTTGATCAGGCTGCTTTGTTAGTAAGATGCGCGTTCTGTTGTCTCCGAGCTATGCGTAGAACATACGATATAGGTACTGATGCTATCGTTGCCATTAAATGTATCAAAAATGTCATCTGATAAACAATTATTCTTTTCTCGGCTGAGGGACAACATAAACTTGTAGTTATCTACCCGAATCTAGTCTTATTTGTAATATCCAACTAAGATGAAAAGTCTTGTTAAAAAGATAATCTTACTGTATTAAATTGCTTGCGATTTTCTTGCTAAGATGGTGAAGAAAAGGTAGAATGGCTGAAATAGGAAATCTTGAGTCTAAAATCCAGATTTTAAGTTTTCTGACTTTCTCCTTATCTCCGGCATCTGAAAAGGGGGCTGAGACAATGCGATATATATCCGACTATGAAGAAAACAAAAGGAATACTTCAAATGGTATATGTGCAGTTTCGTTAAAAATGAAGAAAAACTAGCTCAAACCCGGTTTCTTTCAAATATAATAAGCTTGTCGGTTTGTAAAACCTTAAACAGGTAACATTTTTCATCTCTCATTGATGCATTTTTTAACGAAACAATTTTATATTTATCACTAGAAAAATTTCTCCATTAAATGTAAATGTATTTAACCATGCAAAATAACTTTAAAATTAAGAAAGGAAAAACATTCGTTAAAATTTTCTGTCGTTGGGTTTTAACTGAAATAATGCTTTCGTGGAGGACACTCTAACGGAAACAGGCTCGTATTAACACATTACACATGGAGAAAACCACGAAAACGCCCGTGCAGCCAGCTTATTCGCGAGATTCGAACCTCGAACGGAATGAACTACCAGATTTCAGGGACTTTACCGCTCGTCCACTGGTGGGAACATTATACATTAGCTTAATTGGCCCACCAGCGGCCGAGCGGTAAAGTCGCTGAACCCTGGTAGTTCGGTCCGAGGTTCGAATCCCGCGAACGGGTTGGCTGCATGGGCGTTTTCGTGGTTTTCCCCATGTGTAACGTGTATACGAGCCAGTTTCCCTTAGAAAGTCCTCCACGAAGGCATCCCTCCTCTTAGGCAGATAGCCCTCGAGGCTTTGCCATAATCACACACACACACACGTTAGCTTAATTTATTAAAGCACTCGATGGTATCTATTTAAAGGTAGAACTGGTTTCGTGGAATGGAAGTCATGTAGCCAGCCCGTTCCCCAGGATTTGAACTCGGATCGAACTACTGGTGTTCGGCGCTTGATTGCTGGCGTACCAAACAATATTATTGTTGGGACTAGCAATATGTGTACAATTCTAAAACAAAACTCGAGATAGTCCATATGAGGGATGATTTCGTGGAGATATCTAATTATATTTAAAATTTAAATAAAATAATAATAACAGTAACAACTTTAAAGTAACAGATTTAAAATCCTTAAAATATAGCAGGCGTAGTAAAAACAGGCGTAGTAAAAACAGAATTACTGATGTCAGCTTCCTAGGTAATACTGTTGTCAGTAACTGTCAGTATGATTGTCGGTAATACTGTTTATACACTTCGTAGGTTTATTTGTACTAGAGAAAATAAGCCGGGATATAAGCAATGTATCAGGATTCTTCAATCTTTAACCTTGCAAGAGCTACTGGTTTTTGCTCCTCTACGACTGACAACACGATACTCGGAAAAAAATAGAAATAATAATCTAACAAGGCAACTGAAGGAAAGTTCGCGATCAACTGAAAAATGCATAACTGGACAGCTTGGCCAGTCCCGCAATATAAAGAGACTTGCTATTGCTAATAAATTCGCACGTTGCTATACAGTTTCTCAACAGGTGGCATAGTTTAAAAAAATAATAAATGTAAAATAATAGGCCTAAGATAAAGAAGAATGCAGTAAAGCAAAAATAGAATAAAAAGACGTAACATTAACATTTATGAAAGTACTATGTCGATTTTTTTGTATACCTTAATGACAAGCTACAAGTGGCCGAACGGAAAAATTGTTGAACACTGATAGTTTAACCTAGGTTTTAATACTAGCTGTCTGCATAGGCCTTTTTCCTGTTTTTTTCGCTATGTAATGAGAACAAACGCCAGATACCCTTAGAATGACCTTAGGCGAGTTGCCTGAAATGTTTTACCATAATCTAAATAATGATCTATGTCTTTAGTACAAAACTGGTAAGGCACCGGTATACGTTCCTAACAAGAACAGTTTTGTTACGAATTTTGTATTTATATAAATAATTTTAATAGAATTATAATTAAAATTGTTGCACAAAGAGAAATTTTAAGAGAAAGCTATGCCGGAAAGTAAAACTGCAAGGGTCATGCATTTTATTTTAGTAATTTGTATTGAAATTAAATAAATGTAATTGGCCACTGTGTTAGCTGTAATCGTAATTCCACATTCTTTTTGCTTCGAGAAATCGAGAAGCAGAAAGTGCTAGAAATATCAAGCGCCGGTTGAAAACTGTGTAAGGATCTTAAGTTTACTTAAGTTTTATTTTATTTTTAATCTTTACTATCACTTCTTATTTTCTACTTCCGGCCAGAATTAAAAGCGTTAACTTATTTATGCAAAATTTGTCTGGCGAACGCCAAGTACTTAAGTTGTCGCTTTTTGCCAAGCGAGAGAGAGGAAGGAGTTAGCCGAAGCAGGCCGCTTGCCTTAGAAGTTTTACTCAGTTGCTGTTTGCCTTCCAGGCCAGAGGTTTAATCCTCGTGATAATTTTAAACGTATTGTAGTGTTAACAGTTCTCTGTACTACATACGGCTTCCTGTTAATATCCGGCCAATCTTCCACGTTTATTATTCCAAAGTTATGTTAGAGTTTAGTTAAATATTTTTATATTCTTACGTTCAGACCACAAGTAGTTGGTCTCTGTATTCCGAAGTACGGAAATTATTGTAAAGAGTGAAAAATAAAGGGTTTTGTATACCCTTCCTGTGTATCTTGTCTACTTCCCACAGTTATTGAACATAGCTTTAGTAAGCTCCCTGTTCCGAGTCAGGTCCTTGCATGTTTCCAAAGAAAGTAAGACGGAACATAGAACCTGATAACTGTTTAATCCTTTGTTGCATACAAATAATCTAGATAAGTTAAACGAAAATATTTGTTTTTTTTTCTACTTAAAATAACTTTAGTAATAACAGAAAAAGTAATTTTATTCAAATTTCGTTTTAAACAATTACTACAGTTTGTTCACTAGAATGGACAGCATGCATATACGTACATGCGTGCATATGTACATGCGTACATACGTATATACGTACATGCAATACAAATCTCTTCCCAACGATTTACTGTCATTGCATTTGAAATAATTTCCTGCCTTGTTTGCAGTGATCATTAGCATCTTCTAAATGGTAAATCTACAAATGACATGTACATACAGATCCCCCAAAATACCTTCATTTTGTCGATTGTGATTGAATTCATTTTGCTACCGGTTTGTAACCTGTACCTATTGGATTCAAATGTCAAATGTTCTGGAAATTCCTTGCCAAACATAAAGCATTTCCAGTGGTGTTTTCGCTTGATGAGCAGTTCATTTGGGTTTCAGTTCACTCTTTTCGGTAGATCTTTATCTACCCACTCCACAATTTTCTCAAACTGACATTTAAAATAAAATGTCTAAAATTACTAATTATGAATAAAAAATGGCAATATAAGAAAATATAAGCAATATTATATAATGTTTACTATGAGAAAGACGTATATGAGACGTATATACGTACATGCAAAACAAATCTCTTATCAACGATTTACGGTCATTGCATTTAAAATCATTTCCTGCCTTGTTTGCAGTGATCATTAGCGTCTTCTAAATGGTAAATCTACAACTGACATGTACATACAGATCCCCCAAAATACCTTCATTTTGTCGATTGTGATTGAATTCATTTTGCTACGGTTTGTAACCTGTACCTATTGGATTCAAATGTCAAATGTTCTGGAAATTCCTTGCCAAACATAAAGCATTTCCAGTGGTGTTTTGGCTTGATAAGCAGTCCATTTGGATTTCAATTCACTCTTTTCGATAGATCTTTATCTACCCACTCCGCAATTTTCTCAAACTGACATTTAAAATAAAATGTCTAAAATTACTAATTATGAATAAAAAATGGCAATATAAGAAAATATAAGCAATATTATATAATGTATACTATGAGAAATTATACTAACTTAGAAACAGAAGTAGCAGCCATTTTCCAAATAGCAATGATTTACTTATACATTATGCTACACAGCTATCTATGATCGACAGTTGAAAGTTCTAATAATATAGAATGAATAAACACAGGAATGGACTCTGTTAAGACATTTACAGAAGAATAAACAAATTTAAACTTTTGTCTACTAGAGTGGACATGATGCAACAAAGGGTTAAGGCCGAAGAGAGAGCATCAGCTCTCAGTTACTTAGTTATTGTTGTGTCCAGTTGTTTAGTTTCGCGTGAACTAAGATACCTGAATTAGCTTTCTTTTTAGATCCGCTTTGCATTGCATTGTGCTTTAACGTTTTTAGTAATTTGAAGTGTAACTACTGATTATACTGCGTGATACTGCGAACACTTGTACGAATATCTCTGAAGAAAATTGTCAGCGTTCTGATATATTCCTTTTGATAAGAATATATTTCATTAAAGTATTATCGGACTTGCGCACTCAATCTATTACGAACCCATACGCACGCAACAGTATTTTGTTTGTTTGCCTTCTTCAGGGCTTACTCTGTTACATTCATAAGCAGTCTAACAATACGGGAGCTAAGGGAAAGATTTCATTGCGCTTCGAGTGTTAAGGGGACTCATACACCTTAAACCCCTCATGATCTTCGAATATGGGACTGTTGCAAGAATTGGGATATTTTATTTATTTTAAAAGCAATTACTTCCAACGTTTTACAGCTGACTACAAAATATAGCTGCTTTGGAAACTGGTACCCAGAAAGTTTTTGTTGCCACAAATATTTTTGTAATTTAATCCTCTTTGTGACAAAATATTTCGCCATGTTTCCACCTTGCGCGCATGATATTTTAAAAATGGCTAAGGGTACATACTTGAAATTGGATGGAATTCTTCATATGGGCACTATTTTCTAACTGAACCAACAATCTGATGAACATTTTAATACTGAAAAATTTTATGGACGAAACCATAACAAATTTTTTTAATAAAATACATTTTATAAACTCAACTCAAAATAAAATAAAATTTAACATGAAATTTTTAGAATTTTAGGTTCACAGTAGTTTCTAAATGTTATAAAAGCTATATATTAAATATGGAATTAAATTAAAAAACAGAATGTTTTAAACTGTGTGCGCAAGTTGGAAACATGACGAAAAATGTTGTCACAAAGCGCATTAAATTATAAAAATACTTGTGGCAACACAAACTTTCTGATTACTATTTCAGAAAGCAGCTACATTATTTAGTCAGCTGTAAAAAGTTGGTAGTAATTGCTTTTAAAATGAATAAGTTATCCCAATTCTTGCAACAGTCACCTATTCGAACATCATATAGGTTTTAAGGTGTATGAGACCCCTTAACAGTTTCTTTTTGTGCTGGAAGCGATCCGTGTGAAATTAAAGTTCTTTTAAGATGTATTTAAATTAACAGCTAGGAAATGGCATCAGAGCATTCCATTGAAAAATAAAAAAGGAGCATAGAATTTCAAGGAACAGTATGTTAATTCCATTAATGGACTGGCTCTTACAAGCCAATTTATGTTCTTTCTAGAAGGTTTATTCTGATCCAAGACATTCACGAACTAAATATCAGTTGGACTTTAAGAGCAACGGTAATGAGTTTTAAACTCCTCATTTGTTTCGCAAGCGTCTTTTCAACAACATTTAAAAACACATAACTCAGAGTGGAATTAGTCATGACTTTTCGCGAATAATAAAGAATTTGACCCCGGTTTCTTTCTGCTTAACAACACGTAATTAAGTGATCGTCTGCTCAGGTGTGTTGGTTCTCACCTTCTAATTAAGGAAAAGCAAAGTTAATGAGGAATTCGTTTGTATTTCTATAGCCGGCGTCAGACGGAAGCTACGAAATACTAAAAGGCATTTTCTTTTTTTTTTCCCGCCCCTCCTTCCATAGACTCTGTTTTGTAAATGAATGAAAGTCGTGAAACACACTTGTTGAGGATTATATGTGACTTATTTCGAAATGCCGCTAACAGTTCGTTTTCTATCATTGGCATAAACTGATTGAATTAAAATAGCAGCACAACTTACCAAAACTTTTTTTAAGTATCTGAAAGTATATTATATAAATATTAGTTTTATATTTTATAAAAGATATAGGATTTTACTTTTAAATTATAAATTTAAACTTTGTTCTTAAAGTAATGCCATTCACAAATTCAACATGGAAACTGCATCATAGGGTGAATGATATAATTATAATTATAAATTTAAATAATAAAAATCATAAATTATAAATTTAACAACCATAATTATAAATTTTAATTTTGCTGAATTTGCGAATAATATTACTTTAAAAACAAAGTTATATTATCAGCAAATTCAGCATTAATCTGCATCATAGGGTGAATGGTATAATTATAACTATAAATTTAAATAATAAAATTTATAAATTATAAACTTAATTTTAATATTATATTAAATGATTTTAATCATTAATTATAAATTTGACAACCATACCTATAAATTAAATCTTTTTTCTTAAAGTAATATTATTGACAAATTTGTAAGGATCTTAAGTTTTACTACCGTTTATTTTCTTTTAAATCTTTACTATCAATTCTTATTTTCGACTTCCGGCCAGAATTAAAAGCTTTAACTTATTTATGCAAATTTGTCTTGCGAACGCCAAGTACTTAAGTTGTGGCTTTTTGCCAAGCAAGAGAGAGGAAGGAGCTTGCCATAGTAGTTTTTACTCGGTTGCTGGTTGCCTTCAAGGCCAGAGGTTTAATCCTCTTGATAATTTTAAACGTATCGTAGTGTTAATAGTTCTCTGTACTACATACGGCCTTTCTGTTAATATACGGCCAATCTTCAAGTAGACACTTGTTTATTAATCCAAAGTTAGTTTAGTTAGAATTTAGTTAATATTTTTATATTCTTACGTTCAGACCACAAGTGGTTGGTCTCTGTATTCCGAAGTCCGGAAATGATTGTAAAGAGAGAAAAATAAAGGGTTTCGTATACCCTTCCTGTGTGTATTGTCTACTTCCCAAATTTATTGAACATAGCTTTAGTAAGCTCCCTGTTCCGAGTCAGGACATTTAATGTTCCCAAAGCAAGTAAGGAGGAACGCAGAACCTGATAAATTCAGCATTGAAACTGCATCACACAGTAACTGATATAATTATAATTATAAATTTAAGTAATAAAAAGTCATAAATTATAAATTTTATTTTCATATTATATTTAATAATTATAAATAAAAAATTTAACAATCATAATCATAAATTTTAACTTTGTTCTTAAAGTTATATTGTTTTCAAATTCAGCATTGAAACGGAAATGTAAGGTGAATGATATTTATTATTATAAATTTAAATAATAAACAGTATAAATTAAAAATTTTATTTTAATACTATGTTAAATAATTATAATTATAAATTATAAATTTAACAATCGTAATTATAAATTTAAACTTTGCTCTTGAAGTAATATTATTCACAAATTCAGCATTTAATTGCATCATAGGGTAAATAAAAATATGTTAGAAATTTAAGAAATTCAACTATATCTGCAAAATTATGTATCTATAATCGATTTTTTCTCTTTGGCCATTATAGAAAAAAATCCGCAACTAGAAAAATACACATTTTATTTTATTAAACTGAATAAAAAATTCTCCATATTTTACGTCCAAAAATTTCGACAGCTGATTTTAGTTATATATATGCCATATTAAAAGCAAAGGAAAAGACAGAACACTGTAGATGCGTGATTAGACCCATATTGAAGAAGATTTTGATTGCGTAGTATGCTAGTAATGCTAACTTGGTAATATCTAAAGAACTTGCCAGTCGAGGCAGTTTTAATTCCATTTTTATTTGCAACTGATATTTGTGGCCACAATCACTTGGCACTCTAGTCGTGCCTTTCCACAGAAGATTTACATTTTTGATATTGTTGAGATAGAAAGCAAGCCAGCGAAATTACATCTTAGCACAGTAGAGAGCAAAAGCTGAAGTGCGTAGTTATGAAAGATGGAAGCACGGCGAAGAGAAAAGTTTTGGTTTACAAAGGCAGTTTCAGTTCCCAATTATTAGGTCATCAGAGCTGCGCGGGCCATAGAGTGATCTAGAAATTACGCAATGCAGAGAAGTTATTACGATTTTAGAATATAGAGGAAGAATTAATGTTTATAGTGTTATTATAATTCTGATTCATATGATTTTATCTTACATATATACAAGTATAACAGTTTAACCTAGGCCAACCCCAGAAGTAATAAAAAGAATGACTAGTTTCCTTTTGAAAAAAGGAAATTCTTTTATCCAAAAGCAATCATTAATGTCTCAAACAAAGAATTTTATTTTATAATTCCTCGCTGAATGGTGTAAAATCTTATCAGAAGGCTTAGTAGTGTACACAGAAATGTCATCTATGTTAATAAATTGAGTTCATCTAAGTACATTCGTTCTGTAATATCTCTCTGAATTTTGCACAAAAATATGAAACACACAGTGTTTAGCTAGTTAAAGCATATAAATAGCTTTCCTGAATGCAATTGTATTGTATGTGAGCCACATATAATATTAGATCTTATATTTACAGCGGTAAACCAGATCTCTCCGGGCGGAAAACTAAAGTTTAACCACCGCTTTCTGGTATTCTAAGAAGTTGGTAAGTCTTGTATCGTCGGCGAGGCTTGAAGCATCAGCAAGCATCCCTAGAATGAGAATTAGTTGCTTTTTGAGAGCCTCTTTCTCGTTAATATAAAGTTTTGAAAAAAAAATAGCATTGACCCCATACTTGCTTGATTGATATTCAGTGTATTATTAATTATTATTCATATTTACATAGCCTCATTCCTCATATAGGAAATGCACACAGCCTACATAATTGTTTACAAAAATAAAATTTTATATTTGAACCCACTCGTTTAAAAACTTCAGAACGCTGACTGATCTCAAGAAATATTCATTTTAAATTAAAGCACTAGGAAGCCTGGGGAATATGGGAACTACTCATTTTAGAGGAACAGCGAAATTCTTGATAGATTCATTCATGCTAGCATTGCAAAGCAGTGTTACATTCGTTTTCTCTAACATGAGATTAAACTCAAAAAACTGTTCCAATTAGGGAGAGATTGCACTCTAGCGCAAGCAGATCGAAAGAATTTTAACCACTCTATAGATTGCTCTTCATCTAATTTGCAGCTGACGCGAACAAATTTGATCAAGGGTGAATAATCGAAAAAGATGCTTACAATTAGATGAAATAATTAGCACTTCAGTTATTAAGTGATATAGCAGACTCTTTAATTTGCTTTTAAAGTTTGTAAAATCTTCAAAAAGGTGAAACTTTTACCAACATAAACGAATAAACCTAAAGTATAAAAACAACTTTTCACTAAAAATTCTGCGTTTATGTAAGGTAATTAGTTACAGGTATGTAAAATACGTAAATAGAGACCTAAAGATTTTAATGCTAAAAACTAAGTAAAAAATATAAAATAAAATAAACAACTGGCTAATCGTGTAAGGGTTTTCTCCTCCTGTGTACCTTCGTTGTGTAATTGGCAAATTACGTCCCCTAGCAATCTGAAGGTCCGGAATTCGAAAAGAGCAGTACATGTTATGTCTCCTGCTCCGATGAAAAACCTAATGACTGTATAAATGGAGCCTGAACTAAAATATGGTGAATTAGAATTCTTCACCGCCAGGGTTAGTAACTGGGTTCCTTTCCAGTAACCTTTTAAGAAGAGGAGCTTGTACGGTTTTTCTCCCTCAGTATTTCATGTTTTCGTGTTGTTATTGGAAAGCAAGTCTGGCATAATAATCAGAATGCCTGGAGCTGGAACTCGGCAAGGGGCATCACACATTTTTTTAATCTCCTGCTCCAATAAAACGACTTCAGAGCTGGCTAAGTGGAGCCCGCTGTTGACGACAGTTTTCACCACCAGGGTTAGCAACCCTTTAAGAGGAGAAGATTGCACATTTTTCAATAATTTTTCATTGATTCAATTAAGTTTTTTCTCCCTTCTTATTGCAAGTCTTCATGTTGTTATTAGAAGGTAGTTCCGGCTAGCAATTGGAAATTCCAGAGTTCGAAACCTGGCAAGAACACTATATATTTTTAACGTCCTCTACTTCGATGAAAAGCCTAATGACTCTATAAGTGAACCTCGAACTGGCTAAGTGGAGCCCGAAGTGGATGACAATTTGTTACCACCAGCTTCGGCAAATGGGTCCCTCCCCAGTAACTTTCTAAGTTCAGGATATTCTATGGTTTTTCTCCCTCTTTATTGCTGTCTTCGTGTTGATGCTGGAAAACACGTCCGACTAACGAACGGAAAATCCAGAATTCGAATTCCGGTTAGTGCACTGTACATTTTTCACATTTCCATCTTCGATGAAAAACCCAATGACTCTACAGTAGGCACCACAAGCAGAAGGTGATGGAAAGTAATATATAGCCACTAGGCTAGGCCCCTGGATCCCGGCAACTCCAATCCTTTAAATGGGGGATAATGTAAGATTTTTCTCAACATTTAATGTGTATCTTCATGATTTAATTGGGAAGCAGGTCCAGTGGGGGTACTGCAGAACCAGCATTCGAATCCCGGGAAGGACAGTGCCCATTTGTTATTATATCCTGCTATGAATTCAAGTGCTTAATGTCCCGAAAATCTAAATAGTTTATAAAGCTACATAAAATGTATCACTTTGCGACTAGCAGTGTAAGTTCTGATATAGTTTGCACAAGCAAGGATAAATAACCGTTAAGAATATTAAAACAATTACGTAGTTAAAATGCAGTTACTTACAATTCACCAGATGTTAGAAAAAAAGTTTATGTCAAGCAAATTATTATTATCAAGTAAATTTTATTCAATTATTATTTAGTATTATGTTCTTATTTAAGGTTTTGTAAAGTTGTAATTCGCAGAGTAATTTATCTTATCGCGGATATGTATTAACAGTCAATACTGATGCTTCTATACTTAGCTTTTTCTTAGATTTCTATAACTATTAGTATTTAACGGATATTTTGTATTAAATTTTTCGAAACTATATACTTTAAAATTTGAAATCTGTAACTTCCTGTTAACCTGCATGGGTTAACAGGCCTGTTAACCCATGCAACCTGTTAATTTCCTGTTAACCTGAATACATATATGTCGAGAGAAACTGACATGTGTACCGCTTCTTCATGGAAAAATAATATTTCACAAAATTTTGAAGAAACAAATCGTAGCAAAAGTTTAAATAAAAATGGTATATAAAAGTATGTAAAACGGATGGAACGAGAATGGACGAAACTAACGAAAAAGAAGGGACGTCACAACGAAAATGGCGAAATACCGGCAAATTGTCGCAGAATGTTTTTGTTCTTTGAAAGCAATGAATATGTATCAGATTCTCTTAAAACGTACAAAACGTTTCTATAAAAGCAATGTCAAAGTTTAGTTTGTGCTTGATTTTTTTTTAAGTTCAGTTTGACGTGCTTCCTTTTCATCTATCCTTTGAAATAACGAAAAAATGAAGTGAAATATTGTTTAACTCAACAAATATTAACTAAACATTACCTAATAGGCAATGAATAATTTTCATTATTTGCAGAAAAATTAAACATTTTTGTTATTTGATGAAATTATGCACAATGGTCTCAATGGTCCAAGCAGCAAAGAAAACAAGCAGAAACAAAAAACATAGAAACAATGTAACAGCTTTAGTTTAATACCATCTTCTAACAGTAAACAAGTCCTTGCTTCAAATTATTATCCTGTATTTCTGAACTTTATAATATCTTTCGAGAACAAAAGAAACCATATTGAAGCCTGATTTTTAAAAGATATTTTTCTTCTTTCTCAGAAACAGATGGAAGAATTATCACTTAAGGTAGACTGGTGTAAATAATTCAACGCGATAAAATTGATGTTGAAAATTTCAATTCATTTCAGTTACACAGAAAGATGATAAATTGAATTATGGAACCGCAATTTGGTCGTGAACTTTACGCTTCTGAAGATTTCAAAGTTAACTTTTTTCATATTTCTAATTCCTCTTTCCACTTCCCCTAATAGAAAAGGATAAAAAAATCACTTCAGGGCGGTTATTTTGTACAATCAGAGAGATAAATGGATGGAGGTATATAAGTAGACTTTTGATTTGCACTCTTGTCTTTTATATACTCGTTCTTTCTGCTTATTTGCTTATTTATTTATACTATGAGCTGTGAATTTATAACGTTTCAAGGGTTTATTAATAATACTTTTGATTTTTATTTGCCATTTGCTATCTTAGGTTTAGCTGTGTGTTAACACTTTAAAAAATTCAGAAGAAATTTTTGTTCATTTTGTTCACTTTTGTAAAACGTCAAGTCATTGATGATAACAACAGATTTTAGACTATAAAATTAAAACATTTCAGTCTTCAAGCAGAATACAAGTTAAACTGATCTTTCATTTAATCACACACGCAAAACACATGTTATCGTAACATCGTAACACCTGTTATCTCATCTTAAATAGAAAATCTTAGATAGAAATAATATTATCTATCTGAATCAAATTTTGATTCAGATAGATAATATTATTTCCATTTATTGGATAATACAAATAACTTGACAAAGCTTAGTGAAATGCATAAGAAGGAATTTATTTTTCCAATCGAATGAATTCATACAGCTTCCATATAGAAACTGAAACAATTACGTAGTGAGTATTCATCAATGATAGTGATAGTGACGGAGGACGTGGCCACCACCCCTTTACTATTAAGTTAATTAGCATATAGGGCCACGTCCGCCCTTATACAGAGTAAAGCCAGAGAGGCCACATGGGAGGCTTGCACAAGGCGCCGAGCAGAACCGGCAACGAATAATTCTTACAGGCGCAAGACGCTGAATTACGCTGACGACGTTAATATACACTCCCAACTAAGCAAGGGCGAATTAAGCGGATAGCGAATAAACCGGGTTTGCTTTATTTCACTATGGTTCAATGGAAAATTGCTATCACAAACCATCGTAATTGTCTCTACGAAAAGTACAAAAACGGAAATTTAAATGTATAACCAAACAGGAAACTGATAACAAATGATGATATATTGGGAGTAGGTTTTACCCATATCACTATGCAGTTTTCTAGTACGAAATCTAGAGTAGATGAAAATTGTACAACAAAATGTCAAAAGTTCTAATCAACATTTTTACACGAATTTGAATTCAGTGACATTGTTTAAGTTGTCTCATAAAAATTGCTATAACATTGCTCTCAATTTCTTCATTCCTAATTATTTCTTTCGTTATTTACAATGTATTCCTCTTGTTAGTCCAAAGAGCCTTTGTCCCTGAAGGACTATTGTTTCAATTTTGCGACTTCCGATACACAGTCTCGGGCGCTGGAGATAAGAATGTTTGTTTTTTTTTTTTTTTTTTCGTACAGCGTTGCCATCGCTCGCTTTGAAATCATTGAGTTTCTTAATCAAAAACTAATAAATGTTTTACAAAATATGAAATAGATAATAAAACAAATTTCAAATTCAGGTTTCTAGATGCCCATATTTGGGTGGAGACTACGTTATTCAAACTTTGATGACTCTAACTACCGTTATTTTATCACAATGAGAGAAACATACATACATTTAGACAGGTTCTTCATTATTTAATTTCTTTAAATACAAAAAAGGGCTATAATAGTTGTTGGCAAGAATTTAAAACGTGCTTCGCCGTTTAGAGTGAATCAACGCAAAATACCAAAATGTAATTAATAGCCCTTCTGGGCTAAAAACCTCGATAAATTTCCTTATTCTTTCTTCTCTTTCTCTCATTCCCAAGATTTAGTTTTGAGATGTGACTTCATTTAACGCTGTTTCATTTAGTGCTCGAATTTATTGCAATGTATCTCCCGCTTTAAGCGTGGTGATGCTGTATGTGCAATGTCAATATTGACTTCAGAAATATTTCATTCGAATTTTATTTTAAACATGAATGCACGGGTAAAAATAATAGCGTGTACGAGAATGATTTTTATTGCAATGATAAAGTAAAATATGGAAAGAAAAATTTTATAGAAATTATTGAAATGCAATCCGTGGCATAAGGAAGAATAACTGAAAAAGTTTCAGGTTTCAGTTAAACATGGCGAAAAGCAAACAGAACTAAGGCCTTCATAAATTCAAAATGGCATCATACTGGAAATGCGCTGTATACGTTTCTGACAAACTGAGAAAATACGTTTTTTATACGTTACTTACGCTTTACATTTACCTTATGTATACGTTTGCGATGTATACGTTTTTGACAAACTGTGAAAACTGATAAAATCATTCAGCAAACTGTGAAAAACATTATCGCTTTTGTTTGCGTTATATTGTTAAAGAATTAGCATATTAGGAATAATGAAAACACAGTAAATGCTTATAGAATTTATGTTTGAATGGAGGAATTTAAAGGTACAAGATGTATTAATCCCTCGAAACATTAGGACTGCTCTTCGACATGAATTGTGTATGTAAAAATCTAGAGAAACATTCTGGAGGATTCTAGAAAATCTTCGAAACTTGTTGCACGAGAAGTTAAATAAACAAACGTCATCTTTCAGGCAACTAAAGTAGTCCATGATGATGATGTTTATTGAATGTAAACTATGTAAGTTAAAATTTTTTTTAAGAATTTCTTTCTGTAGAAAGATTTTGAATTTCTCCATTTTATAAATCAAAACATGTTTCAGTACATATTCATGGACATGTTCAGTTTCATGCTTTACCTTTGTAGATTGGTAGTTTCAGAATGACATAAAAAATGTTTAACATGCAAACTATTTTATATTCAGAAACTACTGCACAGAGACAAGTAAGCTGATATTGGATTTAAAATTTCGATCTTAAAGTAATGTCGATGCATTCTGTTTATGGATGTTGTGTCTGGTTCTTTTCTTTACAGACTAGCATCACTCCATTTGTCTGTGTCTGGTCACATACATTTAGTTCCACCAATTTGCAAATTGAACTCAGTCTGCTATTGTTTCTCCGCGTAATCATCGTCAATCTTGAATTGTTTGTCCACATAAATTTGCCTGGCGACCTTTACGCAATTATTTTCCTCGAAATAATATTGTTCTATATCTGTCTGTGTTGATACATTACAGCTTTATATAATACATTTGTAAAAAATGAGTACAGATTTCTATGGAAACATTTACTATTGAATCAGTAATTTCCGGGAATAATGACGTGTTAGAATAGCATACGATTCTGTATCTGATACATAAAATGAGGGCGTTAAACATAGGTTTTATTAATTACAATAACGTGGTACTTTATAAGTTTTCACTGTTACATGTTTTAAATAAAATGTGCTGTAAATCATTAAATATCTAAAACAAAAATAAATTATTGATAAATCGATTCCTAGCTTTTATATCTTTCAGTTTTTTAAATACATACAGCTTGATTAAATTCGAAAAAAATTAAAAATATATAAAACAAATAAAAATCTAAAAAACGCCCACATTTTAACCGACGCCCAGAAGGGTTTGTTAGGGTTTTTCTTCGCTCTCGCTGAGCCCACAGTTCATAAGTTTGCTGTTGCGCTCACTCCTGCTAACCCATTTCTTTTTCAATTCGTCTTTTTAACTTTATTATTAAACATCATTTTCTAAGCACTTACGCCATATACAACTCAACAGCAAAATTACAAAAGTTTTAAAAGCAGCATGGTTTTATAATTCCAAACAAAGTGTTAAGTCGTGGGATACAATTTTCTATGTTTCCAGTCTTTTCTCAGTTTATCAAAGTACAATATATTTAGCAAAAAGGTTTTCTAAACGTTTTTATATTTTTATTATTAACGTTTTAAGCGTTAATTTTTTTTAATTAAATATGTTCTTACCACATAAAATTCAGTTGAATAGTAAAATCCCAAAATGTTTAAAAACAGCATATCTTTAGAATTTCCAATACACATTCGCACGCGCTGGATATAATAATGTTTTTGTCCGTGAAGAGTTGCCACTGATCGTTTTTAAATCGTTGAGTTTGTTAAAAATTCATCAAAGTTTTCCAAAATATGGAGCATAAAATTCGAAATTCAGAATTCGAGCTTCCAAGTGCATGATGTTCGGGTGAAGAACTGCGTTATACAAAATCTGATAGTTCTAAGTATGGTATGGTTTTTGGAATTCCAGAACTTTGGAACTGGTTTTATAGTAGCTGTATGGAAGAAAAAGGTCAGAGACACTGCGCTAATGGAGCACTTGCCAAGGGGCGTTGAATATAAAAGCGCGACAGTCTTAAAAAAAGCACATTTTATGTAGGCCACGCTAAAGACGGTCTTAATAACAAATCTGGAGTCATTTCATCAACTAAGTCTAATTTTCTATGTTGATATCAGCAAGCTATACTTAACGATTACTATTAATGAAATGAAAATAAAAGTCTGAAAGCTTTTAAATTTGATATTACGCCTGAAGAGGCGTATTTTTTTAATGTTTTGCGTGTTACTTTGATTTATTAAATATCATGTTATTCGCACTTAAACCATAAAATTCAGGTTCAGCAGTAATAATAACAAATAAATAAATCATAAAACAATTAAGAAACATCATATCTTTAGAATTTCCGATACACAGTCTCGCGCGCTAGAGACAATTTTTTTTTTCGTACAGTGTTGCCATTGCTCGCTTTGAAATTGTTGAGTGCGTTATTCGAAAATTTTGTTGAAGTTTCACAAAATATGAAATAGGTAATAAAACAAATTCCAGATTTCAAATTTGGGCTTCCACATGCCCATATTCGAGTGGAGGATAACATTATTCAAAATTTTATGTCTAGGTACCGTTGTTTTTTCACAGTGCAAGAAACATATATATATTTATGCATTCTTATTCATTATTTATTTTTTTTAAATATAATGCAGGATTCTAATATTTGGTGGCAACAATTTGAAAAGTGAAACGCCGTTCATAGTGAACCAACGCAAAATGTCAAAACGAAATTAATAGCCCTTCTAATTGCCCTTTTGGGCTAAGAAAAAGGTTTCAGTTATTCTCTGTGTTGCAAAGAGAAACAAAGTTCAAAGAATTCAAATCATGAAGTTTCCTGGTAATTGCATTGCACAGTTTTCTTTCTTTTTTAATGTCTTCTATATTTATCCGTATCAGTTCGTTATGATTCTAAAAATGCATTTGCGAAAAACGTTATGATACATTGCTACTGAAATATACCACTAAACTTGAAATCAATAATTTTCATAAAATGCCGATATTAATGACCAATTAAAAACTGCTATCATTTCAATAACTATGCTCTGAGTTTTCTCTTTCACTTTCAGCAAATTACATTTAAATATAAATGTAACGCATTAGAAGCAATATTTGAAATAATCGGGATATTTTTTCAAGTTTCCTGACATTTGCAATCCATATTAATGTTGCTATCGGTATGTGATACCGAGTTCTCATTTCACCGCTTCGCTATTCAAGAGATAAAATAATTTCCCCCTTTACTAACGACTTGCCGTGGATATTAAACACAGTTCCTGACCCATGTTAGAAGCAATTCCAGTTAGCCTAATGGATCGTAGAACACGTTGTAAACGATATTTAAGGGGGGCCGTATAACATAGTGCAATTAACTGTAATTGAGGATGAAATTGCATTAACGTTTCATGAACAGATATTTAATAACGTTAGAGTAAATATTTAAAGCCGTTTTCTGGCACCTGGATGACTCGTGTGTGAAGAGCATTTATACATGCGCTCTAATTATTTTTGCCCTGAAACACCGAAAGTTCAAAAGATGAGAGGTCTACTGCATAGCTTGTTTCGTAAGATCTACTGAGGAAATTAAATTTGATACGTATTTTCTCTGAGTTATTTTTACTTTCTTGTAGGAAGTAGAGGAAGTATTGCAATCGTGAAAATTTTCAGGTATCATATTTCAACGAAAATATCCATTTCTACCGCTATCGAAAGAATTTAACAATATTTTTGCGTGACTTCTGTAAGAACAAACAGAATAAAAGACCCTTTTTCCGAAAACGGATTGCAAAAAAGATTTAAAATGGATTCAGAAGACAATTTTTCGTATGTATGTATCTCGCATAACCCCAAAACAAATAGCCTCAGAACGTTGAGATTTTATATATGGACTGCTATAACATATGGTTGGGCACCTCCCTTTTTTGGTTGCGATTGGCCGCACAAAAAGTATATAAATACATATATGACACAGAGATAAGACATGGAGATAGCTTACCAACTGTCTTTTAGAGTTCTGGTTCAAGTTTCATGCTACCTAAGAAACCCAGAGCCTATAAATGCTCTTTCGTTTATACCGGCTGCGTTCCTATACTTTGAAATTTAAAGCTTCCACTGCACTCACAGCATAAGCAAGGATTCGATAAAGGTTGGTCGAGCTGCACAAAACTTTAGTCGACGAGAACTTTGAATTTTTTTGTTGTTTCTGATAATTGCTGAGTTGAACGTATTCAATGTTCAATATATAGACCTTTAAAACTTAGAATAAGGAAGCACATCCGTTATAGCACTTAGAAAATCTAAAAATTTTATACATTTTCCAAACACTATCAAACAGGAAAACTTGCTGTTTGTCCCTCTGAAAACACTCTCGCTCCCTCATGAGTATTGAAGTTGCGTAAGCGGTTAGCAAGTCCGATGAGAAACTGGAATGGCACGGATCCCGGCGACGATATACTTTATTTGTCTAGTTTTCTGCTTCGAAAAACCGAATAATGACTAAACAGAATTGTGAAAGGAGAAACGCAACTAAAATACCTTCCTTTAAAATCCTAACGGACTCAATTAAAGCCTCATATACTGCTGAAGTTCAACAATTTCACCAGCTGCAGAACCAATGCACATTCAAGACGCTAAAGATGGCATATGTACTAAATCTAGTCAAGGCAGCACAATTGTAACTTTCTTTATCTTTCTTCTTTACCCTTTCTATTGCTTACTAGCTTGCAAAATTTCGTAACGGAAGTGTACTTTAAAAGAAGAGAAAGAATTTAAAAAAGGAAATATGAAATTTGCATAAAAAATTACAGGGCACATAAACTTGAAAGATCAAAGAGGGTGCAGTACTTAATTGTTTTACACAAAGCAAAGCTGTATGAAAAATAAACAATCGATAATAAGAAGCAAAATGACTTCAGTTGCTAATAATTACTGCAAAGAGTTTTTTAGTAATTGATTATCACTGCATATATATCAGGACAACTCGTGACATATATGATGTATTAATTATCGTTTAAATTCTGCTCTCAATAAAGTATTGTTGTCAAATCGTATCAGTACTATCATCATTGAATATCTAATGTGGACACAATATGACATCTTTTTACGACCTATGTTACACATTACATTTATTATATACATTTTTGCTTCACTTGGTTTGAACCTATTTGTTAGGTTTCATTAGAGATATATTTCTCATTCGATCAATTCAGTTAGTTTTCTCTTCTCTGCAAAAACATATAAAAATTCAAAAACATCTTCATAAAAAATAGTAAAATACAGAAATATCAAAAGCACCAAATATATTTAAAAACATACAAAAAATTTAAAAACAAATTTTTGCGATTAAAGTTATGATTTCTACGGAAAAAAGTGCAATTCACGTGAACAGGCAGGAAGATAAAATTTTCGGTGCGTAATATTGAAAGCTGACGCTCGTGGACAAAAGAACGCTCACTGGGCAAAAGGACACTTAAGTTGTTGCACTAACTGACTTAATTCACTATTTTACTAAGTTTCAGATGTAAACAAACAGCCGCCACGTTAGGCCTAACAAAACTTGCACTTTAAAGTGTTCATAATTCTTAAATTAATGCATGCAGATTAACTAAACGAATAAAATCTTATCAGGAATAAAAGAACAACATAATTCAATCACTTTTGCAAAAAATGTACAGTTTACCAACATATAAGAATAAAAATACCGAGCTCACCTAGACGAGCAAGAGGGTGAAGATAAATTATCCACCCTCTTATCCTTCTAGGTGAGCTCAGTGTACATGGGTATATACACACCCATGTGCAAAGTAGCAGGCATATATACAAAATTTCATCGTTCTACGGCTAAGCGTTTTTTGCGTTATACGAGATATATACATACTTACGTATACACAGACGTTACGAAAAATTTCCTTTGGATCCATTTTTAATTCATTTCGGAAAACAAAAAAAAAAAAACAGTCTCTATTCTATCCGTACGCACAGGTGTAACACAAATGGATTTGGGAACGACCAAAATAGATATTTTTTTTGGTGAAATATGATACCCGAAATTTTCCGCGATTACACTTCTTTTACCCCTTACAAGGTAGTAAAAACATAATCAAGCATTTTGAATTTACTGTGTATAGATCCTATTTTGAATGTTGTAATAACATTACAAAATACAGTGGAGCAATCCTGAAAAAATTTAAATTAAGAAATAATAATGACAATAAAATTTTTAAATACTAAATTCAAAGTAAATAAGTAAAATAAAGGTAAATAAAACTAATAAAATAGAATTATAAATATAAATAAATAAAAATTTAATTAAATTTAAGGAATAAAATATGGAAAATAAATTTCGGGATTCTAAACAGAAACGCACCTTGAATATCTAGAGATCTCAAGATGAATTTTATGAATTTCTTTACTTTTCTTTCTGAACTAGGCATTTATAAACATACGTACAATAGGTGTTTAAATGCACATCAGTGTAAACTTTCTGTTAATGAAATGTTAGGAACTATTTATGCCTTGCCTGTATGCACGTAATATATTTTATATCATATTTTTGGATAAAATATGTAAGAGTTTTAAGTGTTTAATAAATCCATTAACCAGCTTAAACTCGAAATTGAGATAGATATACTTACATTAAACGCTGCGAACTATATCAAGGCTGCGAGTGGTTTTAAATTAACAGAGCAATAAAACTTAACCAAATGTAATGTTATGGAGCAATATTAGGGTTTATTTTTGAAGAGCATTAGGATACATTTATCTTCAGTCGTGTTTCATACCAGATATCAAAGAAATGCTACCAGATATAAATAATATAAATGCACTAGATATAGTATTTTCTATTGATGGTGCATTGTTATTCCTCAAAATATGATTGTCGACTTCCTCAGTAATGCTAGTAAAATTCATAACATTAACGGATGCTAATTTATTTTTTATTTCTTAATATCTACTGAATATTCTAGTTTTATGTGATTTTCATAACTCGAATGATACTGAATTTAAATTTGGATTTTAAATTACTTTCAAAATACTGAAAATTTTAAGCATAGCATGCGAGAAAAATAAGAAGAATTGAAAATTTTAAGCACAGCGTAAGAAAATTTTAAGCATATCATAGGCATAGCAACTGAATTATTATATCACACATTTTCCTTTCATATTTTGCTACAATTACAAAAAACTGAAGATAATTTTTTTAGCTCAAAAGGGAGTTAGACCCAAAGGAATATCACTCTCAAAACAGCATTTTGCGTCGTTTCATTTTCTGCGTTGGTTCACTTTTCAAACTGTTGCCACCAAATATTATCGCAATGTATTATATTTAAATAAACTTGTAGAGACATTAGGTACATTTTGGAAGCAGGCAAGATGAAAAATTATCAATGCCTTCGCCGGGAATCGAACCTCGGAAATACCGGCCCAGTGTGCAGAACCACTATACCACGAAGGCACGCTAGGAAGGCGGGAGAAATACCTTATAAACTAAATAACGAAGAATGTGTACGAATGCATGAAACTTTCTTGCAATGTAAAACAACAACTGTACTTACAGAAATCAAATTTTGAATAACGTTGTCCTACAACCGATAATGGGCACTTGGAAGCCCACATTTTGAATTTTAAATTTTTTTATTACCTATTCCAAATTTTGCAAAACTTAAATGAACTTTTGATTAACAAATTCAACGATTTCAAAGAGAGCAATGGCATCACTGTACGTAGATAAACATTTTTATCTCCAGCGAGCTAGACTATGTATCGTAAATTCTAAAAATATGCTGTTTGTTTGTTTTTAAATATTTTGAGATATTGCTGTTGAATTGAATTTTATACGGAATATGTATTTATTGCTCAGCATAAATTAGATCTAACCTGCGCAGACATAATAGTGACTCGAATTGTCGTACCGAAGGTTCCCGGTTCGAATCCCGAAAAAGGAAGGCAATGAGATATATTGTCCCTTTCTTCATAGGAGACAACGGTGGCCCACTAATTAGGTGGCTCCATAATAAAGTGTTCAGCACTTTCTGCGTTAATGATGGTTAGAACCCGGTATTAGAAAAATAAATTAGAGCTAGGAGCAACGACATGACAAATTCCATTTAGGAGAACTGAAGTACTATTTTTTGTTTATTTTCTTAAATGTATCGAAATGTCCGAAATTCCTTAAATGGAGGGATGTTCAAAAGCTAACTGAGCAAGGCGAATATAAAACTATAACAAAACTATAAATTCTGTTGTAATATTTTTTCCCGTAAATGTGAAGGACCTTTTTTCAATTCTAAGCTTGTCAGCTCTGCCCGAAGATTGCGGAAAAGGAGCTAAAATGGTAGGTGGAACAGTTTACAAGTATATATTGATTGTTTGGATTTCTGCAGTTGTAAAACTGAAAACTAAAACCAGCATGCCGAGGCTGGATAACATATTCCATCGTAAAATAATTTCCCATTTGTCCGTCAACGAATCGTAGAAACGGTTAAGCTTCTCTTCCAAACCCTAATCGTTTCCCGATAGGCGTGACGCGTAGTTCTCTTTAGCCACCCCCTTCCTGCCTCCTTTTCCACAACTGGTCCTTATCTCTCCCTCTCCCTCATTCTCTTCTTCTTCCGATTGTGCGTTCGACAAATTGTAACCACATCGATGTCCTTTCTTTTTTCTATGCTCATCCCTCTACTTTTTCATTCCCAGACGTTTGCAGGAAAAAAAAAAGCGAAACTAAAAACAGAAACAGAAACCTGAGCAAGGATAACTCCAGATGCAGGTTATAAGCGAAAGTTAATCCACAAAACGGAGATTTCATTTTTGAATTTCCTTCATCTTTTTCTTTGCGTTTTAAATTTCTCCTTTATTTGCTTGTTATTGTTATTTTTTCCCACTCTTTCTTATTCGCCGATATCCTGCATTAATGCTCTTTTCAGATTTTTTTCTGTATTTATTTTAGTCATCGGAATGCTAGTTTTATTTATTTATTTATTTATTTTGTTTATAAAATCCCAACCTCTTTGCGATTGAGCATCCCAGAAGCATTTTTTCTGAGATTAAGTAATGTTTACTAACGATGATGATAGTAAAAGAAAGCCTGAAATAGACGAAATTAAGTAAAACACACGAAACACATCAATTATCTCGTGGGAGCGGTTTATAGTTTCACGATTTCTATCCACATAGCAACCAAAATAATACTTGCCTTCCGTGATTCCCTTAAACTAGTGTAACTTCTTGCGATACGTATTTTCGTCGAAGAAATAATATCGAGAATTTTGACAGTGTTCTTAACCTGATAACTACTCAAGCGAGAGACTTTTCCTGACGAATTTCCCCCATTAATAAAATATTCCTTCAGGATCTTTCAAACTTTTGGGGGAGATATTATGTTAATATTATTATTACACAGCACATTTTTCCACCATTGGAATAAAAACTAGCTTTTGTACAGGCGATCTGCAGTTAATTTTACATTCATTTTTTTTAATTCAGTATCTGCACATTGAGAAATATAAATTTAATTTGAATGACACAGGAAGTACCAAGCTAACTTCAGGACTCTTGGCCTTCGACAGTTACTTAAATAACAAGTTTTTAAAATTATAAGTTGAAATATATTAAGACTATTACTAGAAGTAACAACAGACACGCAGCTGCTATTCGCAAATTGATGAAATGATAATGAAATAGTTTAATTAAAACCCCCTAAGCGGCAAGGCCGTATATATACGGCCTAGAATATTTTTTGTGATATCTATAAGAATGTACATATACGTGCATATTTAAAATATACCAAAGAAATTAAGACAATATATCAAAAGTACACAAATCCAGGTATGAAATACCAGGAGAGGTTTTACATTAAAATAAAAAAATAATTTGTTCTCATAGTAGTTTTGGGAAATTTGTACTTTCTTAGCTAAAACCCTGACCGCCCAGAGGGTTAAGGAAGGTACGAACTAAGAAATCCGAAATAAGTTGTATAACGGATTTCAAAAGATAAACCGAACAGAAAGCAAAGTGAAGGTCTATCATATCCGGCTTGATTTATCTTGGACTTCATATACTGTCGCCTTTCAGTTAAAATGTTTTCATATTATCTGGATTCCAGTTTTTCAATAATAATAATAATAATAATAATAATAATAAAAAGATAAAACACACTCGGTACGTATTCGAGAGGGCCAGGCGAGGGCATTGTTCATTTTTCATGTGTCCTGCTTCAAAATAACCTACTGACTCTACACAGGTACGTAAACAATTAATTGTAAGGATTATATTATTTCTGTGAAACTGTTTACTAGACCAAACCAAATAAAGTGTAAATGCAAATTATCCAGATGAAAAAAACTGTACATGAGGAAAAAAATGGTCTTGTAAGAATTTTAACATACTTAATACATTTAAAACAAATTTTTTATGGAAATTCAAAACTAAATAGCTGCAAATGAGGCGAAGGGTAAGTAAAGAAATAGCGCGTACCAAAGCATCTTTAGTGTATGCTTTGTAATCAAAATCTCCTCTTACCTTCAATTCAAATCTCTAAGCGGTTTGGAAAATTGTGAACGATGATAGTTGTAGACATGCTGCGTATCATAAAATTATTAATTTATATTTCATGCAACGAATTAATTAATATAAAAATTTGCGCATTTCTTAACAATCACCATTTTTATATTAGACATTTTTACTACATTAATGTAATTAGTTATAGGTATATATTAGTTATAAGTTCGACTACAAAATGATAATAGCTTACACTCCATTTAATGACAAGATTAGAATATTTCGTTTCACCGTTGTTGTTCTTCGTGAAGTTTTATAGTTTCTTGAGAAATAATAAATTAGAAAATAGTAATTTCCTCGAGATTGCGAGCAAAAATTCTCGAGATATCTTTTTAATTCCTTTTTCAGATTCTCTACGAGAGAATAATTGCATTACATGTGGAATAAATATAAAAAAAAAATTGTTATGCTATTTCAGAAAAACTGCGATTTTGTGTCCAAATACCTATGTTAGAACAATGCTATACCTAAATATAATATATATTCTAAGTCGCGCTTTCGAGACATGGTAAACGTAAGTTAAATTTCAACAATCGGTCCAGTAGAACGGGAAATACAGAAACTGTCCCTTTTTTTGTGTGCACAGTCATTAGGTTAATTAACCTAGGTCCAATTAACCTAATGACTGTTAATTGGAAGCAGAAAAAAATGTAACCGCCTTCACCGGGAATCGAACCACGGACGTCTGGAATACCGGCCCAGCGTGCTACCGTTACACCACGAAGGCACATTAGGGAAGTGGGAGAAATACCTTACATGTGTATGAGCAAAGTGTACTTTTACGCATACAACTGAACTGGAAGTAATAAGATTCTTAGATGCATCTACAGATTTTACTTAACTATGATGTTTTTCACAGCAGAATCTTACAAGTAGTTTTATGGACGACGGCTTTAGTTTATAGTTAAAACATATTTAAATTCAATATTTCCTTTTCTCTTTTTTGTCCGTTATCTGCTTCTTTTGAAATGGAAATCCGATTATATATAAAATAGTATTATCTGTATCTTGTAACTTCCCGGTTTTCAATAATATTTATATTATATAATCTAACTTAATAAATTGAGGCATCTTGTTTCATGGAAATAATATGCTTTACTGGTTACTTTTTCGACACACAAGGGAAATGTATTATAATAGATCTTACAGAAAAACCTCCTGAATAAATCTAAAAGCAAAAAATGAAAACATCTCAAGAAGAAATATCCTATTTACAACTACAAGCTAAGAAACGGGAATGACACGAGGAACGGTGAAGGAAAAACATCAAAGAAAATATTCCTGCAAAGAATTAGCATTGTGTTGCGAACTTATTTTAAATCTAAAAATATACACATCAAAGACAAAAAATAAAACCAAAAAACAGGGGGTTACTTTGTTGCGCAGATGTTGCGGTGAATATTACTTTTTTTATTTTACTTTGTTTTATTTTTTCATACGAACTGAAAACAAAGAAAGAAATTTACCGAAGGGAAATCTTTCAAACAAAAAATTCCGAATGGGGTGCGTGGCTATAAATGCTTTAGTTTCGTGCTCAAGTAAGATCTGGGTAACTTTTTATTGTTGTAAAAATTTATAATTCAGTATGCCTGGCTTCTTTGCCACTGACAGTTGAGATTCAGAATGTGCAATATGACCAAAAAGTAGAAATACAGTTTCTGTCAAGCATATTAGATTCTACATGAAAAATGTTGGAACTGAACAAACAACTTTAAATCTTTCAAGAAATTAACTATTTATGGTAACATCCCAAAATGTTCCAATTTTTTTTAAACATTGCGACGGATTTATTGAGATGCATCTGATATGAAAATTGTTCTTCATATTTTAAATTTATAAATACTTTCAGAGAATTCCAAATGTTTATATTTTGGTCATATTTTAATGTTTTTGAAGTAATTGTAATTTGAATAGGAGCAAATCGTTAAAATAAAATCTCACTTCCTTCCCATTCAACTTTGTTTTCTAAGAGGTAAACACCATTCTGTATACTATAAAGTATGACGCACGCTTTGTACTGCTACCTTTTCAAACTCATAGTTACTGTGACGGAATTTCATGCTTTGTTACATTAACTGAAATATTCAAAATTAAAATTAATAGTATAGAAAAACATCTGATTTTTCTACAAGTGTTTGTTGATGTTATTACCAATTTCATTTGTTTGACAGAGAGTACGAGAAGCCTGTTCATCATGGCAAGGTGGCACTGCGTCTGCCGTTGGCAAGAGCCTTGAGAACCATATAAGTAACAGTCCGACTTTGGCTGAGTTTCGGCCACAATTTTGACAAAGAGCACCCTAAGAAGATGGGTCCGAGGATCTTCCACACCTCTTTCCGTACTACCACCAACCTCTCAAGAGGACTTTTGGCTCGCCGCATATTTACAGTGCCTCTCTGCAGCACAGACAATATACATTTACAAAATTCCATGCTTTCTCCGGGATTCGAACCCGGGCTGTATAGTAACACATTTAACTGTCTGCATCAATTTATTTGCTGCATAAGGATCACAGGTGTCATGGCAATTTTAAATGTATATTTGTGTTACCAACACTGAATGTATTTTATATTTTTATTGTATAGTATTGTATAGTATCTACTGTATCGTATCGTATTGTGGTATTGTTTATTATTGTACAGTATCTTATATCAGTTGGCTTTATACAGGTTAAATATGTTAACTTTTATTCATTATAATCGTTTAATTAGCTTTTGTATTGTATTGTATTGTAGTATTGTATAGTATTGTATGGTATCTTATATTAGTTATCTTTTATGCAGGTAACTGCATCAATTTATTTGCTGCATTAGGATCACTGGTGTCATGACAATTTTAAATGTATTTTTGTGTCACCAACACTGAATGTATTTTGTATTTTCATCACTAGTGTCATGACAATTTTAAATGTATTTTTGTGTCACCAACACTGAATGTATTTTGTATTTTCATTGTAGAGTATTGTATAGCATCTACTGTATCGTATTGTATTGTGGTATTGTATCTACTGTATCGTATTGTATTGTGGTATTGTATAGTATTGTATAGTATCTTATATCAGTTGGCTTTTAGTACAGGTTAAATATGTTAATTTTTTTTTGTATGTATTGTATTGTAATATTGTATAGTATTATATGGTATCTTATATTCGTTAACTTTTATGCAGGCTAAATATGTTTTTTTTATTCCTCATAATCGTATAATTAGCCTTATTGCATGTTTTTCCCACAATACCACGTGATCAATTGTATTGTACCGCTATTGCATTCAGTTATTAAGTTTGGTACGAATCCTGTACCATAATTGGTAGTAACCAATGTATCGACCTTTGTATATCTTAAACACAGTTGCATGCTAAATATATTTTGTATAACATATTCCTTTTTCCTAACTATTGCTGTACTATAGGGGTTGAATGCGTACCGAGATCAAATTATATTGTACGCTACCTACTTCTTCTGTATCACATCACTACCTCCGATATTGTAACATGACTTTGTCATAGCGAATATCTAGTTTATTACACTGACTTTCAATATGTTGTTTTGTCAAATATATGTACTTGGCTATACAATGTATCCCGATCTGAATGCTTTACGCATTTCCCATGTATCAGTACTTCCAGTCACACATTGATGGCTATTGTATTATTTTATTTTTATTTCTTTTGGTATATCCTCTGTGTATTGCTGTAATCATTTACATTCATTATGTCACTATGTTCTCTATTTTTATGTTATATTGTCATTAAGTCTAATTCTACTGTCTATATTTTACTCATTGTATATTATTGGGCTGCTCAACATCAGACTGTACTTTAGCTTATGTATATTCTATATTTGTGTGCATTACACCTTTGTAAAATTTTCTCTTATTGTCAAAACTCGTCCTTTTTGGCCCTGCACGCTTTTGTTATTTTATTTATTAAATGTGGGGCCTGGGCGGTTGTTGGGACTGTCTTTCGTGGGCATTTGGTCTGTTGGACTGCTCCCGGGTTGAATTCGGCTTTGGGTTTGGGAGCCCGGCGCGTGGCGTCTTGTGATTCCTCTTTAGGCTCTAGATATAGGTGGACGTGGTGCTATACGAATTAACCTTTTGGTAAAGGGACAGTGCCCACGTCCTCCGTTGCTTATCGCTTATCGCTTTGTACTTCAGGCTCTGCCTAGACCTGAATTGCAAGTGTAATGCTACCCAATGCCCATCCCCATAAGTGGCTGCACAACCTAACTGCTTTAAATACGTGTATTTAAATGTAAATGTCGCATCGGATGTACTGAACAGTCAAAGAACAATATCTTAGAATATGTATGCAAAAGCATATGTACAGTACAGTCTACGCATACCGCAGTGACATAGCAAGATGCTCCTATGAACAGTAGAAATGTATACTCACATGCCCCGCCATGTCAGACATCCTAACCTCATTTGCATAACTGCCAGAGCAATTATATTGCTCAATATGTATCAAAATCTAATGTCCCGTTGGACATAATAAAAACACTGCTGAATCCGAACGCTGCACAAACTGCAAATGTAGTAACGCAAGTGTAACGTCATTTCTGAATAGTAATGTAAAGTCATATGTAATGTTGTATTGAATTACGTAACATAATATAGAAAGTACTTACAGTACCGCATTATATGCAAACACTGTCATAAATAAGTATCTATGTGCCTGTACAAAAATCTCACAGGTACAGCAGGACCTCTGCCTTGAGCACCTATAATGTCAATATATCAGGTCTGCCTGCACGCCATCCTGAAGCTCAATCACATAAAAGCGAGAGCAAATATAGTGTTATAAATATGTTCTATATGCAATGTTGCTCCTGACAATGTATTTACAGAGTTGAATGTGCATAATGTAATTCGTAAATGTAATGTCAATAATGGTAATGTAATACCACTATTATCTCATACCTCATATATAATGTCAATGCCGTATCGCATAGTGTCTATATAAGATATGCAATGTCATAATTACGTAAATATGTATATGCACAGCACTATTTATACGTGCACTGAAGTAATTTAGTTGCAACCGCCTTCTACACAAATGTAGTGCATATGTACTAGCCCTGCATGAAAGCTCTCCCAAGTTCATTTGCGTAATTACAGGAATAATTATTATGTTCTATATGTACCTATATGAAATCTCTAGCCAACTTTAGATAAGGGTGGACGTGGTGCTGTACTGATTAATCTTTACGGCAAAGGGACAGTGCCCACGTCCACCGTCACTTATCACTTATCACTTTGTACGGCAGTCAGAGTCAGTAACCACTGTTTTGGTTCGGTAGCAAAGGTAGACTGCTAGGCTCGGTAGCAAAAGTAGGTAGTTAAGACTGCTTTATGTTTAATGTGCTGATTTATGCAGTCCTCAGTAAAACCTCTAACTGCAAACCAAATAATGCAAAAGTTAAACAAAAGTACTGTCATATAGCGTAGCTGTATTGCTTAAAATTACTTATTTAATTAGTATAATAATTCGTATTATCTTTCGCAAGCAAAAAATTATCTTTTCCTTTATGTGGTTTTTTATTTTTTATTATTTATCTTTCAGTGGTTTTTATTATTTATTTATTAACACATGAAAGACCACTTCAAGTATTATTGCTATTTGTTTTAAATCGCATCCACATCTCAAAACGAAGATGCTGCTAATCCATAGGGCATAAACATTTTCTCATTAAATTTACATATTTAAAAGTACATTGCCTATCGGTGTCTCAAACTGTACTATCCTAAAACAATATATGCGCCTTAAAATGACATTTTTCAATAAGCATTTATGCTATATTTACTACACTTGATAAATGACGCTATTTATATTAAATATTGTGTACTTCTATTACCGAAATCGAATAAGAATTTCTCTTAAACTTCGGTGTCTCTACTTCCTCCTCAGTATAAGAGTTAAGTTATAATAAGTTACTTTTAAGTTATAATAAGTTACTTTTAAATTATAATAAGTAAACTTTTCGGAGTAGCTTGTATAATTTGTAGACGTTACGCAATTCGTTGTAATGAATTTTCATTATTAAAAATTTTCCATTTGGAAATTTGATAGTGACGCTCATTGTGCACTGCAAGGACATTGCTTTATGATATGCTTCTGATTTTGTTCTGATTGTAGAGTCCTTAGGTCTTTTTTTTTTTTTTTTTTTTTTTTTTTTTTAAGCTCGAGACTTGAATCATGTGCAATATTATATCGCCCAGCTCGGAACCTGAACCTCTTGAATACAGGACGCGCGTGCTACTGTTACACCATGAAGGCATACACAAAGGGGCTTTTAAAGGGCTACTGGGGATTAGGCGACCCAATCGCCAAATCCTGGTGGTGAAGAATCATCAACCACAACTTTTTAGTTCGGGGGCTACTTTAGAGTCATTAAAATTTTTTGAGAAGTAACAGACGTGAAAAATAAGCAATGCCCTCAACCAAGACTCGAACCTGGACCTCTCGAATACACGCCGAGTGGGCTACCTTACACCACGAAGGCACGCAGAAAGGAGAGAGAAAGTACCTTTTTGGATATCATTCCGACTGAAATCAAAAGCACTGAAATGATAATAAACTGAAGCAGGAAAATATATTTCTTGAAGACGAGAAAGAGACATATTCTATTTTCACAAAATATGCAGATACATTTTCGAAAACCAGAGCCAATTCATTGCTGAACTTTACGCAATTTTAACCACAGTAACGTAAGTTTAATGAGCAAGCATCATAGAAAACAGGAAAGTGTGATCGAAAACATAAGTAAGAATAAATTCATCGCACCTAACTCATTCCTTTATTACCTCATGAATCTGTCGAGTCCAGTAAATACACGGGAATAACCGTGTGCGTGTAGCATTAACCTTATCCTCTCTATCTTTCGAGTGAAATACAACCGAAGACCAGTAGTAAAGTGCACATGACTTGTCACGTTTACGGTGTGAATGGAAGGGCATTTGGTTGTCTCGGTTCAATTACGGTAAGGAAACTATTCGGATACCTATAATCAAGGTAGGATTATGTGAAGGACCCATTGTAAGCTGTTTCCATACTTACAGGATTCATAATCATAGCGCTGGGCCATTAATATCTATGTAAACTTATTATCTGTACAAACACTTGCACTATCGATGTAATTATTATTTATTCATAAAACTGCATTCTGTGATAAAATTTATTAGGCTATATGACTGTACATGCAAAAAAATATTTCATGTAGATACCACGTGACTTCCCGTTACGGAATTAAGTCATTACATTTTTTGCTGCACTTCATTTAAAATGTATTTCCTCGAATTTCATTAGAGATATATTTCACATTCAATCAAATTAGTTCTCATTTCGTGGGCAGGGAAAAATTGCATAAAAAACTTAAAGCATCTTCATTACAAATTATCAAATATAGAAAAAAAAAACTAAAACACCAAATACAGTTAAAAATTTTCTTTGCAATTAAAATTAGAATTTCCCTGCAAGCAATTTGGTCAGGGAGCAGGAGGACAAAATTTTCGGTGCAGAAAACCGAAAGTTAAATTTCGGTCAAATTGGGCAAAAAAAAAAAAAAAAAACGCTGAAGTTAGATCACTAATTAACTTAATTCACTATTCTACTAAAATTTCAAATGTAAACAAATGACAGCCTCATTAGGCTTAGCGTCATTTAAATTCTAAATTTATCATAATTCTACAAACGGAACATAAGACAACGTAATCCAATCACTTTTTAAAGCAAAAAAATGCACAATTTACCAACACAGTAGAATAAAAAGCTAAGCTCACCAAGCAGGATAACAGATTGGGAATATATATATATATATACATATAATTTTTTTAAAAAATCGGAACAAAAAAGAATAAAATTCCGTTTTAAACATTTTGAAGATCCAACCTAATTTCTCCGGGTTACATTATAAACTGGTAAAACGCAAATATATATATATATATATGGTGCTGCTAATTGCGACGGAAAAGGGAGGTGCACAACAACATGTTATAGAAGTCTTATATATGAAATTTCAACATTCTACGGCAACTCGTTTTTGAATTATCCGAGATACATACATACGTATGTACGTACGTACAGACATACGTATGCACGTACGTATAGACGTCAAGGAAAAAAATTCTTCTGAATACACTTTTAAATCCATTTTCCAATCCGTTTTGGCAAAAACCAGGCCTTTATTCGGTCCGTCGCAAAAAACTTTGTTCAAATAGATTCGAGAGTTGTCGAAATGAATATTTTGTTTAAATTATGGTACCCGAAATCTTTTGCGATACAATACTTCCTTTATTTTGTAGTAAAAATATTTCATATTTAAAAACATAAGTTTTAAAAGATTTAATGCACGACCCTTTCCGTATGTAACAAATAAATTGTGAATAGCGGCTAATTCCAGAAATCCTTTGGACAAAAATAATAACATTTTCTTCGGTTTTAAGTTTTACGTTAACACACAGTAAAAATAAAAATTTTCTACTGTATTTATATAGCAAATAATTACGTAAATAATTTAAAAGATCTTATTACTGTATTGGCATAAGAAAGATTCCTTCGCGTTGGTCTCTCGAAAACTTACTCATAACCTTCCTAAAGAGAAAGAAAAATAATCTCATGCAGCTAGCTTACTCCTGTTATTGGGAACCAAAACGAGCTACCAGAATTAATTGGTTTCATCCACTCGACTGCTGATGGGCTTCAAACTCATATAAACGTGTATATGGCACAGTTAAAAATTTGGAGAATAAAATTTTGATTTAATTTTGTCGCATTGATACGTTAAATGACAATATTCCTTTTTAATTGTTATTTAAAAGATTTTATGTATCAAAAAAGTCTAATGTAATGTTTAGACCACTAACAGTGTCGTCTCGGTAGTGAAACTGAATGAAAGATATAAAAATGTTCATAAATGTATTCTTTACTTCATTTATAATGTTGATTCTCTAGCAGTTTTAATCATTATTACCCTTTAGTAGAAAACGATTCATCTAAAAGAAATTATCACATAAAATGAAAACTAGTAGGATGTTTAATGTACACGAACAGGAAAAGATATTAGCGCTCCAAAACTTAGCAAGGGAAACAAAATTGTATGCTGTAGCTCTACTACTTAATCCGTTAAATCTGTTATATAATACACATATATCATTCAAGAATAATAGCCTGAGATATAAGTATCAGATATGGACAAATTGGGGGCCAGTTAGTCGACATTCTGGGATGGGCGTAGTTGGAGCGTTGCATTATGTAACAGACTTAGTCAGTCAGACAAAAGACGAGCCATTCTCATATAAGAGAGTATCGGCAATGTGAAGGTTCTTAGGCAGTGCTTATCTATGTGTAGCTGGGTAATATTTTGCTGAAACATTGTATGAGAATATATTGGGAAATATGCTTCAGCAGACGAAGATATGTCTGCTGAAATATTGTTCGGTTCCAAAACCACTATAATTTTGTTCAGATAAACCCATCCTTACAATAGATGGCATACTGTGATCAAGAATGGTAGAAAGCAACCCAAATGTGCTTTTCTGGAAAAATTCCATAAATATTGTCCTATGATATATTGTTCCAGTTCATATAATGCACATGCATTTCTAACTGTGCCTTTTAAGAGCTACTGATACGATTATGATTTACCGTATATACCCGCGTATAAGTCGAGATATTTTGGAAAAAAAAAGACTTCAAAGTAGGGGGGTCGACTTATACGCGGGACCATAAAAAATTAAAAGAATCGGAAGTTCAAAAATTTCTTTATATAATGCAGTTGTTTTCTTCCCGCACTCAAATTGGACGACTTATCAAATAAGTCACTTACTTGAAGTAATTTCATGACTTAAATTATGTGGCGAACTAATCACAGAGTTTCATACTTTAACTACAGTAAGTTTCCATTAAACCAAAGAATTTTCGGCCCCCGATTAAAGCCCGATATTACATTAATTGCTCAGTGGGTGAAAGATGCTTGGAACGAAATACCCTCTGAAATGATTATAAAATCATTTAAAAAAATGTTGTATTAGCAACGGTTACAGCCGAAAACATCGCGGCGAAAACATCGCAGAAGAAAACGTCGCGGAGAAAACAACGCAAGGCGAAAACGTCGTGCTACAAAACATCGTGGGAGAAAACATCGCAAAGAGAAAAATCGCAGTTCTAAAACATCGTGGTACAAAACATCGTCGTCGAAAATAAAGCGGTTCAAAAATTTCGTAGTTTAAAAACATCGTCGTAGAAAATATCGCGGTAAAAAATAAAGTATCTACAAATCATCGCATGACGATAACATCGTAGACACGCTTTTTTCAGGCTTTGATAACTGTAAATGGATATTCCCGTAATGATTTGTGTGGGCAAGATGGAAAGAAGGATAATATTTACTTTCATATTTTTTATTAATCAATAAATTTTTGCTGAGAAAATAAAAAGGAAACTTAAGCATAGAAAATTAATGCAACTTATAGTACTTAATAGAATTTTAAACCGACATAGTTAACTAACAAAGGCCATTAATAAATAATTTTTTATAAAGTTTTTGCTGGCAATTTTTCATGAGAAGTATAATCTATAAGTTACATTTAATTTTCTATGCTTAAGTTTCCTTCTTACGTTTTCAGCAAAAATTTATTAGTTAATAAAAAATGTGAAAATAAAAATTATCCTTCTTTACATCTTGCGCTCACAAATAATTATGAGAATATCCATTTACAATTATTAAAACCTGAAAAAGCATGTCTGCGATGTTATCGACATGCGATGATTTGTAGATACTTTATTTTTTACCACGATATTTTCGGCGACGATGTTTTTAAACTGCGAAGTTTTTGAACCGCTTTATTTTAGAAGACGATATTTTGTACCGCGATGTTTCAGAACTGCGATGTTTTCTCCCACGATGTTTTGTAGCACGACGTTTTCGCCTTGCGTTGTTTTCTCCGCGATGTTTTCGTCCGCGATGTTTTTGCCCCGATGTTATCGGCGGACACCATTAGCAAAGAACTAGACGGCACGGAAGATGATGCTGTTTTTGAAAGTGAAAATGACGACGAAGGCTCTAGTAGTGATTGTAACAATAGAGAATTCGAGACTGAAAATATGTACGAGGACGAACCAATGACGACAGAAGAGTTCTATGAAATGTTTGGCGAATCTGACCTTGAATCGGACGTTGAAGGATTTTGATTTTGTTTATTTACCAAGGTATTTTTTAGCGTATATTTACTTTTTTTTTTTCCTCAGATGATTTTGAATAAATGTAGTACTTAAAAAAAAGAAAAAATTTCGAAGTTTCTCAATCGATTTCGGAAGTAGGGGGTCGACTTATACGCGGGTTTCTTATTTTCTACGAATTTTTTTATGTCGAAGTGGGGGGTCGACTTATACGCGGGTATATACGGTAGTTTGATTTATTTTCTGCGTAAGGACGATAACAATCAACTTATTTAGACCTCTTAACCTTTGCTTGCATTCACATTGTATGTCAAAGCGTCCTTATACTCCAAAGAGTTTCACTTCGTTCCAGTCCGCCGAGTCCTTACGTACAAATTTTTCAGTCTATGCTAAGGTATAAAATACTTCTATCTCATGCTGTAAGCAAATATTTGGTCACTGCAGTTACTTTTTAATCATTTTCATACTCACTATCGAATTCCTTCTTTTTAATGCTCTACAGTAGGCAAATATTTGGTCACTGCAGTTACTTTTTAATAATTTCCATATTTACTTTGGGAAAACTTGAATGCGGAATTTCATACAGAACGAAAATTATCCCCAGACGTATATATTTTTTTAATGATAATATTTCTATTTAATGTGTATTACATATACGTGATAAGTCTAGCCTCGCTAAGACAATCGTTCACGGGATTGAGATAAATGTTGGCTTTCTGTAAAGAGATTTTCCTTTGAGTCTTAGATAACTTAAGTGTCGGTAATATTCAACCTAGTTTTAAAATTTGATTACCAAAGATACTGATTATATTCAAAGGCGATCTCCAGAAGGATGCTGTTGTTTTGAAAGGTTATTATCTCTTTAGATCTGTGTGTTTTACTTACATCACTAAAAGGAATGTTTGAACGCGAATTCCACTTTAAACATTAAGAAAAATTTCGCATTTTTTAAACTATGTAATACTTGTTGTAATAATAACTTGTTGATTTGTATGAAAAGGGATTTAATAATGATAAATTAATGTTACTTATGATAAATTCATTTCGTTGCAAAACCGGTCATTAATAACTTATTAATTGGATTTATATCAACAATACATTTTAATTATTAGGTTATTAGAATTATGACTTAAAAACAAGATACAATTGCTGCCATATAATTTGGCGAATGCATAGAAGTGACTGGACAGTTGTAAATAAGATTTTTCTATTTTACTAATGTCTATTAAGGAATATCTTTGTTAATCTTGTGTGTTATTAACTGAATCATGTAATCTATAAATGTCAAATGCGCTCATGACTTGGCACAGAAATAATGTTCTAATTGCTACAAAGCTGACGAAAAATTCGTTTACGTCAGAAATGTGAATGAGAGTAATTATGTTTTGAATACTGTGACCTTGCGCACCTCTTATTTTAAATTATTAAGATTTGCATATCGCATATTAATGCAAATATAAAGCATCTGTTTGCTTGCTGCACACCAGGTTATTGGTTGGGAGTTTAATCTAAGATGTCTTGATTGGTCGAAGGGTCAGAATGACGTCCCATAGAACTGCCAAAAGTGGCGATAATTTTGGATAATTTTTACTAAAGAATGCTACTCAGATGAAATTCCCGGATATGTGATAGGCGTTAAGTCATTAAGCTAGGAAACCAAGAACATTATTCGAAGTTTTTATCCCATTTCTTGAAAAAGGACCTTCTTTGTATAAAAATATAAAGAGTGTTTTGTAATATAATTTTGATCAGCATTTGTTCTTAATACCAAGATCATATGCATAACTCAAGGCTTTACGTCAAGAAAAATGTTTCCTCACCTTTTTGTTATCGGATATGCGACCGATTAAAAATTGTCCTTTAAAAATATTACCTAGTTAAATGGAGAAGTTGAAAAAAGTATTCAAGAAGGATAAACAGATATGGTTGGGATTCCCAGAGTAATAACGTCAGTCTCAGAAACCCATGACATCCCAGTTAATAATTTCAAGCCGTGAATTGAAATTTTTACACTTAGTTATAGCAACTAAAATGTAACATATAACTAGAAAACGTAATGGCTGAGCGAGTTGAAAACCTATGAATTATGGTGGCATGTAAAATGATTTCACTGATAATATCTGTAAAGAGTTAAGAAAAAACAAAATTTGTAAAGTCTTGGATAATTATGATTACGTTTACTCTAGGAAAGCTATTAGAAATTATGTTTATGAATTTGGAACAGCGATGAACACCACTAAAGTTAATGAAACCAGATAATGTAAATTAATAACTAATATTCTGAATTAATGCATAGCTTAAGTTATTTATCTCGTTTAACGATTTCTGTTTAATTCTTGTAAATATAAGCAGCAATCTTAAATTCAATTCCCTTTTTATTTTAAAGTAAGAACGTCTAAAAAATTCACTTTTGTGTTGTTTATTAAAACAAACCTATCGCATTATTTGATATATGTACATTAAATTCAAATGGTTGACTGTATCTTACAATAACCTCTTTTGTACTAATATAGGCATACTGAAAGGATATTTTAAAAATATTTCATTTATGTTTCCCATCTCGATTTTCAACTGGTATAAAATGGCAAAATAGTGTGAAAATTATGCTCGGAAATAGCGTAATCTTTAAGATTGTATTCAAACGTGCTTGAAACTGAAGGCTATTGATATGTGCAATCCATAGCATTTTATATTTAATTTATAGTTGACTAAAATAATCATTATATTTGAAGTAAATTGAATTATGACCAATTTTCTAACTACAATATTTGTACTAATTGTATCTACACTAATTGTACATATTGAAACGATGTCTTTCATTTGTAACACAGTAACCAATACTTTAACATAAACTGTTGGACTAAATGTGACAACAAGGATGCCTTCTGGTGAGTAGCCAGAGAAATACCTCAGTAAAAGGCAAGTGTCTAACCTGAGAGGTTGTATCAGACTCTGGCTCTGTAATCTTTTTTAATGTAATGTTCGTGTGTAATTTAAAACCTGTTAATAAATACTTGTTACACTATACAGGACTCTTCTATAACCCTATCTAAAACTACCCCCTCACGAAATGACACCCAATGTTAATGTTTAGCTTAAAGAATTTTCATTGGCTTTTGCTCACTTTTTTTTTCAGAAACAGTAATTGCAACCGCACTCACTGGATCCAACTCCTTTAGGGATGTTCGCCGATAACATCGCGGCAAAAACATCGCGGACGAAAACGTCGCGGTAAAAACAACGCAAGGCGAAAACGTCGTGCTACAAAACATCGTGGGAGAAAACATCGCAAAGAGAAAACATCGCAGTTCCAAAACATTGCGGTACAAAACATAGTCGTCGAAAATAAAGCGCTTCAAAAACTTCGCAGTTTCAAAACATCGTCGTCGAAAATATCGTGGTAAAAAATAAAGTATCTAGAAATCATCGCATGACGATAACATCGTAAACATTCTTTTTTCAAGCTTTAATAACTGTAAATGGATATTCCTATAATGATTTGGGAGCGCAAGATGGAAAGAAGGATAATATTTACCTTCACATTTTTTCATTAACTAATACATTTTTGCTGAAAGAGTGAAAAGGAAACTTAAGCATAGAAAATTAAATGTAACTTAAAGATTATACTTCTCATGAAAAATTACCAGTAAAAAATTTTTATAAAAAATGATTTATATTAATGGCCTTTGTTAGTTAACTATGTCGGTTTAAAATTCCAGTAAGTGCTATAAGTTGCATTAATTTTCTATGCCTAAGTTTCCTTCTCATTTCCTCAGCAAAACATTTATTAGTTAATAAAAAATATGAAAGTAAAAATGCCATGCTAAAGCCTAAATAAAGCATGTCTGCGATGTTATCATCATGCGATGATTTGTAGATACTTTATTTTTTACCACGATATTTTCGACGACGATGTTTTTAAACTTTTTGAACCGCTTTATTTTCGACGACGATGATTTGTATCACGATGTTTTAGAACTGCGATGTCTTCTCTTTGCGATGTTTTCTCCCACGATGTTTTGTAGCACGACGTTTTCGCCTTGCGTTGTTTTCTCCGCAACGTTTTCGTCCGCGATGTTTTTGCCGCGATGTTTTCGGCTGTAACCCCTTTAGGAAAAGAAATACCTCGCCCGTCAGGTATGATTTTTGTGTGTGTGTGCCACTCTGATGGCTTATCAGCAACAATGATATAAGTCGTTTTGCATTTAAACACTAATGTTCTATAATGTGTTAACTCTTAATGTTGAAAACGTGAAAATACTTTACTGTGTTCTTAAAGTATATATGCATATTTTTATGAATATTGCATCATTTTGAAATGTTTAAGAAATTCTTTTATTTTGTTTACACATAATGAGTGCACGAGAACTGCATAATCATAATATTCAGTTTTCTTTCGAAATGGTAAATGTGGTAAAACATAAAAATGTGTAATACATTTAAAGCGAGGCATTTTAAGAGTAAAATTCTGTGTTAAAATTGTTATTCTGCGGAATGTATTCAGTCTTATAAACGTAATTTCGATTTGAGCTTAACTTGACGAACGAGTGGCTCAATGACATGTTTATTCTTCCCTCCATAATGGTTTTATTTACATTTTTTTCTTGCATTACCGATTACTATGTGAGGGGGTTGTTATAGATAGGGTCATAAAAGAGTTCTGTATAGTGTAACAAGTATTTATTAACATGTTTAAGTTACACACGGACATTACATTTAACTTTAAGAAAATTACAGAGCAAGAGTCTGATACAACCTATCAGGTTAGACACTTGGGTTTTACTTTAATACTTCTTTGGCTACTCACCAGAGGGCACCCTTGTTGTCAAAGTTAGTCCAACAGTTTATGTTAAAGGATTGGTTACAACACTAATATTAATAATATTAATACACATGTCAAAATCAATTACGTAAAGTCTCAAAATTTAAAGATTTTACCGAACTACACTTAAAAGGCAATTTATAGAAATATTATTTTCTTACGTTAAAAGTTTCTTGTCGTTAATCTCAAAATTCGGGAAGATATTACAGAGATAATTTACTGACTTAAATAACATTTTAGTCTATATATATGCATACCCTAAAATTTCTGTAAAATTTAAGACTGCAAAATAAAAGTTGTTAGTTTTTATGATTACAGATTTCATTTTGAGTAAAACAGCACTAATAATTGAGTTTACAGCTAATCTCAAGATAAAATTAATTATGATTATACTACGAATTTTATGCCTAAGTAAAGAAACATTTTATGTTTAATTTAGTAAGGCATAAAGAAAATGTCACTAATTTCCTGTTCCGTTCATGGAAACCATATAGAAATTTAAATTTCATATTTAAAAATTCTTCCTATTTTTCATGTTGAAATTGTTTTGATAAAATTCTTAGCCTTTGAGACAGTCATTAAATCTAAAATATACATCTAGAATTAATATTTAAAACATTAAAGCCCGAAACCACATATTTAAAAATATCGACAGTGGAATTCATAAGACTAGCAAAATAATTCGAACTACCAGCTTTATTAAGAAAATCTGTTTGAAATGTAGAAAAAAGGAAGTACATAAAAAATACTGAAACTCAGCTCAGAAACAGGGCCAGAATTTGCGGATGAATTATTATAATTAAAATGGTTCATTGGCTAATTTTGGATACAGAAAAGCATTGCTTGTTGTAGATGAAAATGTTATTTCAATTGATTCCAATGTTCTACCTCCCTGACGAAGTGGCTTTGAAGTTGATTGAGTTCCTCTTCCGTTATGTTAATTTTTCTTTAAATTTCCTTTCTTTTTTTGAATTCGGGTATTGCTTGTTTGAAAAGTTTTGGATTTAACATTTTTTTAATTCTTTGTAACATTTACTGGATTATTTGAAATTTATTAATTATGAATTTAAATTTTTGGTTTTTATGAAAAGTTAGTTCTAAATTTCTTACTTTATATCCTTACTGACATATATATATATATATATCCCAAGTCTGTTACTCGTCTCCGTGAGCTTAGTTTTTCTTATTCTTATTTGTCTGTAAAGTGTGCATATTTTGGTTTAAAAATGATTGAATCATGTTGTTCTTATCTTCTGGTTAAGATTTTTATGCCTTTAATTAATCTGCATAGAACAATTTAAAAGCCGTTTAAGTGCTGCTAAACCTAATTTTCTTTACAATAGCAATCATATTTGTTTAAATTTGAAACTTAGCAGAATAGTGCATTAAGTCAGTTTCTGCACCTTCAGTGTCTTTTTGCCGAGTGGGGACAAACGTAAACTTTCAGCTTTGTGCCCTGAAAAGTCTGCCTGCTTGCCCGCTGGCAGAATTGCTTGTTTTTACGCAGAAACTTTAATTTTAGTTGTAAAAATTGTTTTTAATTGTTTTCACGGTATTTAGTGTTTATAGTTTTTTATAGTTTTAAATTTTTAGTAAGCCGCCCAGACGGTATAGTGGTTAAGGATTGACCGCGATACCAATGGGCCCGAGCTCGAATCCCGGAGAAGGCATGATTGTAACTGATCGTCCTTTCATAGGAGGTAAAGGTGGCCCTCTTATTAGGTGCCTGCATAATAAAGTGACCACCCCTTCTGGCCTTATTAGTGGACAAGCCGAAATCGGCTGAAGACCCGCCATTGGTTCAAAAAATTATAAAGATTATTCTGAGGTTTACATATATTTTTGCTCTAGAAAGCGGAAATGGAGATCTCTTTAATCACATTTGAGTAGTCAACAGGAACATAGTGACTATTAAGGGGGCTCATACACCTTAAACCCCTTATGATCTTCGAATATGTGACTTTTGCAAGAATTGAGATATTATATTTATTTAAAAAACAATTATTTCCAACTTTTTACAGCTGACTACATAACATAGCTGCTTTGGAAACTAGTAACCAGAAAGTGTGTGTTGCCACAAATATTTTTGTAATTTAATCCGCTTTGTGACAAACGTTTTCGTCATGTTTCCACCTTGCGCGCATGATATTTTAAAAATGGCTAATGGTACATACTTGAAATTTGATGGAATTCTTTACCTGGGTAGTATTTTCTAACTGAAACTAAAATCTGATGAGTATTTTAATATTAAAAAATTTTATGGACGAAAACATTACAGAACATTACAGACTTTTTTAATAAAATACATTTTATAACCTCAACTCCAAATAAAATAAAAAATTAACATGAAATTCTTAGAATTTTTGATTCACAGTAGTTTCCAAATGTTATGAAAGCTATATATTAAATATGGAAATAAATTACGGAACAGAATGTTTTAAACTGTGCGCGCAAGGTGTAAACATGACGAAAAATTTTGTCACAAAAAGGATTAAATTATAAAAATATTTCTGGCAACACAAACTTTCTGAATACTATTTCAAAAAGCAGCTATATTATGTAGTCAGCTGTAAAAGGTTGGAAGTAATTGCTTTTAAAATTAATAAGTTATCCCAATTCTTGCAATAGTCACATATTCGAAGATCTTATGGTTTTTAAGGTGTATGAGTCCCCTTAAAAGGAAATTCAAAGTGTTGATAATGGCCCACCAGGGGTCGAGAGGTAAAATAGTTGAATACTGGTAGTTCGGTTCGGAGTTCGAATTCCCACGAATGGGCTGGCTGCATGGTCGTTTTCGTGGTTTTTTCGTGGTAACGTGTATACGAGCTAGTTTTTCTTAAGTTCTTTACGAAAGCATTCCTCTCTTCCTTGCAGTGCCTAAGGGCAGAACACGTAAATGATAATGATAATAATAATAGTTAAATGTTGATAATGAACAAAATGTGAATTGATTATGGAATAAACTAAAAACGTTAGAAAACTTTCGGAGAATAATACACGGAAAAACAGAAGTTTTTTTAAAGATTTTAGTAAGTATATATAAAAGGAAAAAAGGTCTTCAGAGAGCGCACAATGAAGAATATTAAGAAAAAATTGTGCAGATCTTGTCATTTTGAACGAAACATTATGCATCGAATTTCAAAGTTATTCTTCTGCCTTTTATTTTATCTTTATGAAATTGCTTCAAAACAAGAAATGGAATAAGAAACAGAGAAAACAATGTGCTTCTAATACATTCTAATACACGTCTAATACTTTCTAATACATAAATGAAAGTTTAATAAATGATTGTATAGTACATGCATTCAAAATTTTTAAATTGATTTGCATCTTGTAAATATTATTTTCTTTACGTTAACCAGATGCCGTTTAAATCTCTTACAGGCTGGATAACCGTGGTCCACTACATCTATAAAATTGATTAAATATTTATGGACGAACATAAAAGGGACGTCTGCCTAAAGGAATGAATTCTTCTATAGTGGGATTTTTCAGGATCTTTCCTTAAATTTATTATTCCTGCAGTATTATCTCAAGAAAACTAACGGCAGAACGTAAGGAAAACCAAGAAGAAAGAGCTTTCTGCCGCAAGAAACCAACAAAGAAGCTTTCAGAGTTTCGTCGTTTCAGGTAATCTGTCAGAGACTGGCTTTATTCCATATTTAAAAAATCAATTTTCATAAATTCTGGAGATTATGATTTATGAAGTTTTAGAGTTTTCAAAAATTTAATAACTATGGGAAGTATTATAAAATGCCTATTTACCAGTTTAAATATAAACATATTAGTGAAAAACCGTTTTTATCAATGAATACGTATGATAACTCGTAATTGAAAAAAAAATATGAATCGGCTACCGTATGATTTCCTTGTATGGCCTGTTAAAATATGCATATTTTTGCTGCATTTCATTTAAACTTATTTTCTAGACTGCATTCGAGACACATTTCTCATTCAATTAATTCATTTCTCACTTCGCCTCAAAGACGAAATACATAAAACCTCAAAACATCTTCATATAAAAATTTTAAAATACAGAAAAACATCAAATACACTTAAAACAAGTAAAGAATATTTTTCACAATAAAAGTTAGCGTTGCCAAGCAAAAAGAAGCAATTCGGATAACTACCAGGAATACAAAAGTTTCGGTTCATAAAATTTAAAGCTTACTTTTGGTCCCACTCGGCAAAAACACATTGAAGGAGCAGAAACTGGCTTAATTTACTATTCTACTGAGTTTCAAATGTAAACAAATAGTGGTTCGTTAGCCTTAACTCCCCACTTAAAGTGATAAATTGTTGGTTTTCTATAACTATTGCATGCAGATTAACAAAAGGCATAAAAACCTTAACCGGAACATTAAAATCTACATAATTCAATCACTTTTAAAGCAAAAGTGCACAATTTACCAACGTATAAGAATAAAAAACTAAGCTCTCCGAGCCAGATAACTGATATATATACGATATATATACGATTGGTGCGGCCGATTGCAACGAAAATATAATTGTAGATAAATAAATTAATATTGTAGATACATTAGGAGTTGTTGAAAGAGAAGTGCATAAAAAATGAGCAGTGCTCAGGGACTCCAACCTGAACCTCTCGAATACGCGCTGAGTGTGTTACCGTTACACCACGTAGGCAGGCAGAAAGAAGAGAGAAAATACCCCCTTTTTAAAAGGAGACTTGGGATTAGGTAACCCAATCGCCAAATGCTGGTGGGGGTGAGTTATCATCCACCACCTTTTTAGTTAGGGGGCCACAGTAGAGACATTAAGTGTTACAAGGTATTTCTCCCACCTTCTTAGCGTGCCTTCGTGGTGTAGTGGTCAGCACACTGAGCCGGTATTTCAGAGGTCCGTGGTTCGATTCCCGGCGAAGGCGGTTGCTAATTTTTCAATCTTTCTTGTTTCCACAAAATACCTAATGTCTCTACAGTGTTACATGAAAAAGGAGAGGTGCCCTAGCTGGGACTCGAATCTCGATCTTTCGATAACATACCGAGTGTGCAATAGTCACACCACGAAAGCATGCAGAAAGAAGCGAGAAAATAGATTGCAACAAGCATACATAAATTAAAGCATTACATAAAACTATTAACTACAAGTTATTTTTGATTCAGAACAGTTTCTACAGTCAGTGTACGTGCACGTGTAATTTTTTATAAAAATCTTACGAAGAGATTGCGAAATAATGGCGGACATGTGTGTTATTCAAACACTTTGTTAAATAAATTTATGCCGGTAAACTGCCTTTTTACTTCCTTGTACGAAGTAAAAAAGGAAGTATTGTAATCGCGAAAAGTTACAGGCAGCATATTTCCAGGAAAATATCCATTTTGACCGCTATCGAATGCAATTTAACGATGTTTTTGAGTGATGTCTGTACGTAAGGACAAAATAAAAGACTCTTCTCTTTCAAAAAAATTATAAAACTGCTTTAAATTTAATTCTGAAGAGAATTTTTCGTGGCGTCTGTACGAACGTATGTACATACGTGCGTACGTACGAACGTACGTACGTAAGTATCTCGCATAACTCAAACACGAGTAGCCTCAGAACGTTGAAATTTTGTATATAGGACTGCTATAACATGTAGATGTGCACCTCGTATTTTGGTTTCAATCGGCCGCGCCAAACTTATATAAATATATTTATAAATATATCCACTCTGTTACCCGGCTCAGTGATCTCAGTTTCTTTACTCTCATATGTTTGTAAACTGTACATTTTTTGCTTTAAAAATGATTGTATTATGTTGTTTTTATCTTCCGGATAAGGTTTTTATGCCTTTAATAGATTTGTATGCAATATTTTTAGAATTATCAACAATTTTAAAGTTGTCTAAGTGCCGCTAAGCCTTTTTTTTATGGCGGCCATTGATGTTTACATTTGAAACAGGAGACTAGTGGATTTGTTGCCAATCTAGAGAAACTTAGCTTCGCAATAACAAAGATAACGCGTTCATTTATTATTGCCAATTAAATCATGCTTAATTCTTTCTGAAATTTTTTAGAGGAAATAAATAGATTTACATCGTAATTTTTAATATAAATATTTTGAGTTTTTATGTATTTTTGCCTTCTCGCGAAGCGAGAACTGAATTAACTGAATGAGAAATACTCAATGGTCTGAGAAAAACTGCTTCTGCTTTGTTTTGTTTGCTTAATTTCTTTTATACATAGTTCTAGCTTTATTATAGTATTTGAATAGAACATGTGGCAACGATTAGATAATTCTTTAAATGATATACATTTTGTACATTCTGAGTTATAATATGAATGAAATATAATACTGTTAAGTAAACCTAGCGCCAGAGTGTCGCTATGGTAAACAAAGTGAATTTTAAAGAATGCATTTATTCTATTGTGGTTTATGCGCTGTCGGCAAAGTAGATTTAATTCAATCCAATAAGTTTAAATGAAATGCAAGAAAAAATGCGTGTAATTTAATATTCCATACAAGGAAGTCATGTGGTGTACACATCAGATTTTTTAATATCAAAGAACAAAAACGTCTGAACATAGCATATTTTGATTGCTCGTTAGCATGGGTAATAAGGAAAGACCTAAATGTATTGATTAATTTCAATAGCACTAAAACAGCATAATACGTAGCATAAAATATAATAGCATAATTATCTATACGTTTATTTTCAACATACTGAACAGAACAGCTGGAACTTACTGAAATTTTTGCACTGGTTGATTCATAGGTTTTCTGATTATTCTGGCACTGTATCGAAATAGCTATTTGTTAAGGTATGTATCATTTATCTGAAATGTTGTTTTAATTTCTGTCCACTTCTTCCGAAACTAAATTCTTTAACAAGGCTGACATTCACCTTAACATCATCTGCAAATGAAATTGAACTCATTTCCCTATTCGAATGGCGATGTTTCTGTACTTAAAGTTTTATACGGGAATTACGTATACTTATTGCAAGTGGATTATAGGGATGAAGCTGACGTACACTTTAAGAGGAAAGATTGCTTTTGGGATTTTTTTTTTCCAGCAGTTTGGAGAAGGACATTGACTTGGATATTAGGTCTTACCCGTACCTAAAGTGTTCCACCCGCCAAAGTGGTTGCGATATTTCTACCCTCTTTATGACGATCAGTCACGCACTTTATTCGTTACGAGTCTCACTTTGCGTACAGACACATGTGCCCGACTTTCATTTACTACTCACTCTGCTTTTGGCCTCATCTAATGATTAGATAAAAGAAAGATTCCATTAAATCTTTCGGTACATTCATTGTGGTAAATCCAAGAAATCAGAGACATGTTTAAATATCCATATTTAAAATTAAGCTCATTTAGAAATCAATTCCTGAGCACGGAAAGAGTTGCATAATGATGATGTTAAATCAGTCGTTCCCGCACAGAATGGATATTGTTTAATCTTTAAATAGTCAGGCATTCTGAATACGCGTAAATTAATAAATGTAATAACACTAACTACGCAAAAGGAACTCGTGTTTAGAAACTTATTTTCCAATGGTGTAATATAGCTACATTTACTTTATTTGCATTTTCGGTAGTGTGTATAAAAATAATAAATTTTAAGGTCTCTAGACAATATTTTTTATCTTTGCATTAATGATGCAAAAAACGCATTTAATGATGCACATGAAACGCATTTAATAACACTTATGCATTTAATGATGCAAGTTTTTGTTTCTTTCCTTAGGTATCATTTATGATTAAAAACATCCGCCCAGACGGTATAGTGACTACTAGTGCGGTACCGAACGGCTCGGGTTCGAATCCCGGAGAAGGCATCGATGTTTGAAAATGTGTAGTGTCTTTGCGGCATGGGGGCACTCTAAATAAATGGCGAACCGAAGGCCTTCTCATGTTGTTTGGTGGCAGGGTAGAGGGATGGGAGGCTCTTGGACCCCACCGGGGTGCTCTTCCTCCATATTTAGGTGGAAGTAGAAGTCGAACCTCTTTGAGGCTTTGGCAACAGTTCTTCCATAAAATACATGGACAAGACAACAGCAGCAACATTTAAAGTAGAACAACAAAAAGTGCTAAAATGCAAATTTATCGAACCTGCAAAAATATGCTAATATATTTTTTAAAAAAATCACTATGATATACACAAAACACCGAATAGACGACAGAATATAAGCGACTTTACTGCTGTCAGGACCATTAAGGACTGCACATAAAGAACAGAAAAGGCAGATACTTATTATTCTAAACATTTAAAATAAGACTTCAGTTCTAAAGAATAAAAATAAGCAAGACCATTTAGAATTTAGGTAAATACTTTCCCATATCATACTTTCCATATGATGAAATCAGAAATCATTTTGCGCTTATAAATATGAAAATTTAATTTTTACGTTTACAGTGTCATTATGAATAAAATCTTTTATGTATATTGACGAATTTATCAAACGTCTTGTTTCTAATAAAAATTTGCATTTTCTTGTCTTGACTGCTGCAATGTGTATTGTGAATATGTACTAATTTTAATTCGAAAATTTTTCGCGAAGTAATCCTTCCTCTTAGAAAGATAACCTTTGTTGTGTTAACTATTACACTGTATAAAAATGATTAATTATGCATTTCTCTAACAAGATAAAAATATTTATTTAGGAAAGTTTTAAAATGTATCTATGCAATGTTCTAGGAAATATATAATGTAAATGTCAGTTTACGTGCACGTGTAATGTTTTATGAAAATCTTACAAAGAGATTGTAAAATAATGGCGGACATATGTGTTATCCAAGCATTTTGTTAAATAAATTTTTGTCGGTAAACTTCCTTTTTAATATCTTATATTTAAGTAGCAAGTGCAGACCTAAAATCAGTCGACAACATTTCAGATTAAAACATATCTTTTGCCGCAACTGTTGTATTATTTTCTTTCCATAAATCGTCTTTACCAACTAATACTACCCTTCAAATCTTTAACACTCGGACTGGATTCATTTCATTAAAGGGTATACATATTTAATGGTACACCCATTCTGTCGATTTAAAAAAATCTATTATTTTACATTATCTTCAATGCCTGACTTCTTCTGACACTTAACTAAAGAATTTTCAAATTACTTGTTTCAATTTTTAAATGCCTTTAAATACAATTTCTGTTTGACTTTTGATTTTAGATCAAATTTTCGTCTATAACAGATTTTCTAGAAGCAGCGTACGAGGGTTAAATTATATAGCAGATGCAACATAAATTTAATAATTATGTAAGTATTTCAAGATTAGATAGAATCGAGATCGACCAATACACTAGGCAGAAGTGTATTGTAAAGAATGCGGTAAATTTAGTAAATAAAGCTATATACTAAAAAAGAATATCAGGTATTTTCTCCGTCTTTTCCGGATGCCTTCGAGGCCCATCAGCGGTTGAGCGTAACGCTCGGTGCGGGGTTCGAATCCGGCGAACGGGCTAGCTGGATGAGTGTTTTTACGGTTTTTCCCCATGTGTAACGTGTATACCAGCAAATTTCTCTCAGAAAGTCCTCCACAAAGGCATTCCTCCGCTTAGGTAGATAGCCCTCGAGTGATTTACCATAATTAAATAAACCAAACCAAACCGCATGCCTTGGTGGTGTAATTGGAAGCACATTCGACACGCATTCGGGAAGTCCAGGGATCAAATCCTGGCCAGGACATTGCACATTTTTTACGCCTCCAGAATAAAACCCTAATGACTCTACAGTGGCAGCCAAATTAAAAGGTGGACGATAATTCGTCACCACCAGGATTTGGCGATTGGGTCTCCTCATCCCCAGTCACCCCTTAAAAGAGAGAGTATATAAAGTGTTTTTTTCTTCCTTTCCGTCGTGGTGTAGCTGGAAAACACACTCAACGCGTATTCGGGAGGTTCGGAGTTTGAATCCCGGCGACAGCACTGCACATTTTTCATGTCTTCATCAAAAGAACCTAATCACAAGCAAAACGTACATTGCAAAAATAAAGAAAAAATGCTCATATATTATTAAATAAATCTAAATTTAAGAATTATGCCATTTATTTCAAACATAATTTTTAAATTAATGCATAACTATATTGGTATTTTGTACACTCATGCTATGTGCCTGGCTGCTAATGCCCACAACTTTGGTACTCTGAGTACTGGATACACTGATATTTTGAGCACTCTAATCAACTGTATAACAGATTGCTATTATGATATATCTGGCCTCTAATGGCCAGATACACTTTGATACTTTGAACACTCAAAGTAATTGTATAACCATTCGCTGCTGTGCTATGTGTCTGGCTGCTTTGATACTCTGAGCCCACAACTTTGATACTCTGGCTGCTAATGGCTACCACTTTGTTGCTTTGACCACTCTAAGCAACTGTATAACGGCTCGCTGTTGTGTTATGTGTCTGGTCGCTAATGGCCATCACTTTGTGAACACTGTAACTGTATAACCGTTCGCTGCTGTGCTATATATCTGGTTGTTAATGCCCACAACTCTGATACTCTGAGCACTTGCTGCTAATGACTGCCACTTTGATACTTTGAGCACTCTAGGCAACTGTATAGCCGGACATTATTGTGCTATGTGTCTGACCGCTAATGGGTACTACTTTGGTACTTCGAGTACTTGAAATAACTGTATAACCGCTCGCTATTGTGCTATATGTCTCATCGCTAATGACCACCCCTTTAATTCTTCGAGCACACTAAGTAACTGTATGGGTACAGGTATAGGAAGATCATATTAAACGTAACCTATGATATGAATTATTATACTAACCTATAAATAAGTTCAGTACTAACACAAAACGAAAGGAAATTCTTTCTTTATGTACAGTTTTCTGGAGCTTCTGTTTGCTATTTATTTTCATGCTATGTACTTTTTCCCTAACGTGTGTAGTTTTCACCCAGTCAGATAGACCAGATTACTTTTATCTCTTTTTATTGGTTTTTATATTACCCATTTTATCGGTAGCCTAGTAATCAAGTTACTATGAAATCACTTTTAGATGTGCCGTGGGACATGGTGAAACAAATTGAGCATCCGTCTTAGTGTACATTTACTGCCTGTCTTATAATGTTGGTTAAGATTTTTCTGAAAATTAAATTTCATCTTCTTTGACATTAAAGCAACTATTAATTCACCTTTAATGGCGGCGAAAAAAAACATATTAACAGAAAGCAGCTTTGTTTTCTTAAATTTAACAATTTAATCTAGAATTTACTTAAGACATTATAGCTAAGATACATAGTTAATCTCATTACCAAATGTGTCAGAGGCAAACGTAATTGGTATCATGCGTTTTTTTCCTCTCTAAAGATTTCCAGGAAAAATCTACTTAAATGAGATAACTTTGCCTGAGGAATGTATATGTCAATATTTTTTCATTTTATAAAACAAAAAATAAAGTAAAATAATAAAAAAAATATTTTTACATTTTGCCAAAGACTTTCTTTTCGTGTTTACCGAAGAATATTTAATATCTAGTTTCCACTTCAGGCTACCTTATCACTGGCAATCTTTATTTAGAAGCTTTTTGAAGTCTCCTTCATGCATTTTTAAATACAAAAACGTGTGCTATCTGCTATCGTCGTCTGAATATTTTGTCTCCAGCTTTTCTTCTGTACAGATATATTACCTGATATATTATTGGTATCTACTTCCAATACTGTCGCTCAGACGGTATAGTGATTAGGGATGCCTACTACGGTAACAAAAGGCCTGGGTTCGAAACCCAGAGAAGACATGAATTGTTGTAAGTGTATAGTGTCGGTGCGGCATGGTGGCACTCTAATTATGCGGCGAGCCGAAACTCCTCTCGTGTAAATTGGTGGGAGTGGAGAATATTGAGGGAACTCACCCGGATCCCCCCGGGTTGCGTTATCTCAAAAGTGGTGGGTGGAAAGTAGAAGTTCAACCTCTCTTCGGAGTAGGCTCCTGCAACCATTGTTCCATGTAATGTGGACAAGACAACAACAACTACAATTTCCAATACTCTTGTCCACTAGCAGCCGAGCGGTGAAGTCACGGAACACTGGTAGTTCAGTCTGACGTTCGAGTCCCGCGAACGGGCTAATTGTATAGACGTTTTCGTGGCCACTCCCATGTGTCCATGTTTCGTGGCTTTTCCCATGTGTTTCGTGGCTTTTACCATGTTATGTATATGAGCCAAATTTCCTCAGAAAGTCCTCCACGAAGACTTTCCTCACCTTAGACAGACAGCCCTCGAGGCTTTGCCGTAATCACATAAACCAAATCCAATCCTCTGACTGGAATTTAAAGCATTATGTATACATCTTAGCATATTATGCGATGAACTCCAGCTTAAAATTAGAAAAAGTAGATTATATTAGTGTTAATTTTGGAGCACTGTTTTAGGTGTTTCTATAGAAACCGACGCTTTTGAGAAAACATAAATATAGCCAGAAGAAAACATAACCAGCTCATTTCTGCTTTTTCGAATTGTTCAGAATTTGTCTAGGAGAGCAAATTAGTTCTCTTATTGCTTACGTTTTGAAGTACCTCGCACATCTGGAAAATAATGAGCTAGAACAGTTATTTTCTTATCCGGAAATTATAGATTACTTTGCTTAAAATATTAACGCACAAGAAACCCTATGTTCAAAAGGCACGGATTTATCCACCCGATTAAAACAGTGCATTAAACTGCTCCGTATGTTTATTCAAATATTATTCTTACTCGAAGAGGCTTTCTTAATACTTTCTTAATAATTAAAATTCTGTAGATTTACCTACACATCAAGATAGGAGTATATTCAGGTGACATGTTTACTAGGATAAAATTAGAATAATACGTTACATGGTGGCCGAAATAATATGAAGAAGTTGAAAGCCTACTAAAGAAAGTAACTAACTAAGCCTAAAAGAAAATTATAATTTAATTAGTTAGAAAATGGAACTCAAATGCAAAGTTTTAAGACTCCTGCATGCCTTTGGTCATAATTTCAGAGACGTGGCATCTCTAAATTCAGTAACCGCTGTATTTAGTACATCAGAATTTATAGCTTCAATCATACAAGTAATTAATTATTCTAGTAGCTCAAGAGAGTCTGCAAGCATCCTTGTAAACTCTGTATTAACGTAAGTCCATATGAAGTACTCGTAAGGATTAATCTGTGAGCTACGTGGGGGGCGGGGTCATTTAATGCAATTCTTAAGGAATATTTCTGCTTCCAAACCAATTATTCGTTTGCTAAATATTACTTTCAGTCAAACAAAACAATGTAGGGTTTTAGGTGATAATATCCACATTATACGAACAAACGGGAAAGTGGCTATTGACGCTACCGTACCGAAGGACCCTGGTTCAAATCCCGGAGAAGGCATGAATGTTTGTAAATGTGTTTATTAATGGGGGGACACTGAAGATATGCGGAGAGCTGAAAGTCCTCTCGAGAGGTTGTGGTACGAGAAAAGGGGTGGGAGAGCTTTGAACCTGAGCCCCGGATTGCTATGCTTCCAAACTGGGGCATAAAAAGTCAAAGTCTGACATTCACCTGCATAGTGCTTAAGGCTCTGCCCAGTACTCCTTTTCTAGTACTTGTACTAGTCTAGTACTCCTTGCCAGGATAATAATTCGTAGACTTAGACTGGTTATCATAAATTAAGGAAAAATCACAAAAATAGCGATAACTCCCTCAAAAATAAGCCAAACCGTATAAAATTTGAATTTGTTGCCAGGTAAGAATAGCTGAGTAAAACTCCAATATACAAATTAGTGGCGCTGCACTCGGAATACGTCATCTGCGAGGAGCATAATAGTCCATGTTTGAGAGCAAGCCCACATATTTCACTGTGATAGTGACATCAGAAATTTGAGATAGCCGATTCGTAACAATGATGTCCTGGCATCATTTGCCTGCAGAACTACGGTAGAAAGCCATTGGGAGACTAGAGGCAGAACAAAGTCAAACAGAAATGGCCAGATGGCTAAATGGGAGTCCTTCTGTGGTTCATAGACTTTGGAGGCAATTTCAAATCACAGATTCGGCACCCAGGAGGTTCAGCCAAGGACGGCCAACTGATACGAAGAGCGCCCGATGACAGATATTTGACATTATGTGCACTCAGGCATAGAACCGCTACTCCGACTCTTCTTAGATCCTCCCTTGCTACAGCCACCGGAAGGTTGGTGTCAACGTCAACTGTGCGTAAAAGGCTTCACGAAGGTGGTCTGTATGCGAGGCGAACAACCATTTGCGTGCCGCTCAAGTGACGCCATAGGAGGGACCGTTTGCAGTGGGCGCGACAACATGTCCACTGGACGTCTGAGCAATGGAGAGCTATTCTCTTTACGGATGAGTCCAGGTTTAGTCTAGAACGCGATAGTAGGCGTTATTTGATATGGAGAGAACCTGGAACCCGTTATCAGCCGTCAAACATCCGTGAAAAAGATGCGTAGGGAAGAGACAGTGTCTATGTTTGGGGTGGCATCTCTTTGGTTGGACGCACAGACCTCCGTGTTTTTCCAAGGGGAACCGTGAATGCTCATGTTTATAGAGACGACATCCTTGATCCTTATGTGCGCCCATATGCCGGGGCAATAGGTGATGCTTTCCTGTTACAGGCCGACAATGCAAGACCACACAGGGCTCGCATCGTATATGATTATCTTCAACAGGAAACAATTATGCGCATGGAGTGGCTAGCTCAATCCCCGGACTTGAATCCTATCGAGCACGTTTGAGATGCTTTAGAGAGACGTCTAGCTACTCTCAGTCTAGTTCTAGTCCCTTAGACCCTTGCCACGCTTGCAACTGCTTTGCAAGAACAATAGCTCGCGCTTCCTATGGAACTAATAAACCGCATAATTGAAAGCATCACACATCGCTGAATGTGCTGTATTGCTTCTAGAGGCGATCATATTCCATATTGAAGATACTTTTACTATAGCAAATTGTAGGTACACTGTAGGATCTAAGAAGAGTCGGTATTGTCCATACTGAAGGTACTTTTACTATATGACATCTTCGATTTGTTCATTTCATACATGTGCTAATTTATATACTACCATAATTGTCTGGTAATTTCTTTTTATGTTATTTGATACTTTACTATGTGTTGTATATTGTGGGTAAGTTTCATAAAATTATACATATAACGTTTTCAGTAATCGTGATTTTTGTGATTTTTCCTTAATTTATGATAACCAGTATATTATGATTCTAACATGAAATAACAAATATTGAATAATCGCGTTGTGATGACAAATTTTAGGAGGAAATTCTTAATCAAAAACTTTCGATAGTTCTGCACAGTGAAAATAATTTATCTAAATAGCTAATTGCTGACCCGTCTGAAAATATATTGGATTTCACATGACAGCATTTTATGAATGCACATAAGCTACAGTATTGAGAGTTCCCAGCATCATCATTTTTGTTTGTATTTGATATTCCTTCATTTTATATGGTTCAATAAGTAACGTTAAAAATGGCTACATTCGCACAGCATAAAGCTGGTTTTTCTAACCTAAAAATGCAATTCCTTTAATTCAGCAATGCAATACTGAAAACATTTTCATCTCCAGCGCGCGAGACTGTCTATTCGAATACTCTTGAAACGTGTATCTAAGTGTAAATGAAAAAATACTCCCCTTTGGGCCTAATATAAAATCTGAAAGCTTTCAGATTTATTTTTCATTTATTTTCTCTTTATTTTTATGGATGCAAGAAATAAACTATATCATTTTTAACGGTTGTTAAAAATGTGCCTATCATTTCACTCAAAGTTTTATATTTCATTTAACACTCAAAATTTTATTTTTTATTGCACCTTTAAACTTTATTTTTGTACATACAGTCAAGCAAGTATATTTTTAGTCTGTTTTCCACAAAGCACCTTTCAAAAATAAAAGATGGAATTTATTTGGGTATGTCATGCAATTATTGACCGCTACAGGTAAAAATTAACAGTATTTGGAGACTTTCGGTATACTCAAGATTAATTTCGGAATAATGCACAAATTATGACACATAATCACCTATAATTTTCTTCAAACGAATATACGAGTAGTTCTTAGCAGTAAACTGAAACTTCAAGACCAGGTACTATTCTTATGATAATAATTATTGTGCATATTTAAAAACAGGATTTAGAATTGGACGAACTAACTCAAACCTTCAAAATGAGTTTTACTATAATGCAATGACTATTCAATATATATAATATAATATTATATTATAAATAGTATACAGAGTATACTATAACATAATGACTATAATAAAATGACATGTGTACACATTTATCACAACTGAATTCTTAATTATTGAAAGTCATCATAATTATATTGGTATTCAGAAAAATTAGTATTTAATAAGCATTATACATATGTCTTTAATAAAAAGCATTATTTGATGTAATACCCGTATTACCTTCTATCGGATAAATGTTACAAAAATTTCAAAATATGTCTCGGAACAGATGACATTTAAGTAGACTAATACATAAGTCTCTAATGCTTAACTGAAACCTATATTTATACAAAATATATTTGCATTATATCCGAAAGTTTTTTAATCTCTTAATGTGTTAATATAGGTTTATGATTTCTATGGTAAAAGTTCTGAATATTTGTTGCGTAATATTAAATAATTTCATAAACTGCGTGTGTAAAACTTAATACCTTAAAAAATTACATTTGTGCATATTAGCTACAAAAACTATTTGGTTTACTATTATGCATAAGCGACGTACCATTTTATTAATCTACAACGCGTCAAAGAATTTAATATGATTTGAAGTCAGTTTATTCTTTCAGAGAATCAACCAGTCCGTAAATAATTGTTTATTGCCAAACTAGGAAACAAAAACTTTTCACACATTAGGTTAATACGTATGACGTCATGATTTAAATTTAATGTAATATCACAATATTTTCTGAAGAAAAGAATTAACGTTGCAGTAATGTACCGTGTCAAATAGAGTAACCTGAAACGAAAACGTTGCCAACAGAAGCTATTTATTTAAAATGCTGATATTAATGAAACATTTTTGACATACAGTGACGTCACATGCAATCGCGTGCTTTCTGCAACGTCAGAGTATGACCTTATGCAATAATAATAGCTTACTTAAAGTTTGGCAATGCTATTTTTATTGCATATTTTGTAAAACCTACAAATTTTAGATTGACAAAGTCCGCGATTTGAAAGCGAGCAGTGGCAACACTTTTCTAAACAAAACAGATTTCTATCTCCAACGCGCAAGGCTCTTGCAACTTGGATAAATGAGTGGGAAATTTAGCGTCTTCAGAGATTTTATTTAATATCTCAGTTGAATAAAGTCGTTCGAAGTTGATAATGGTCAAAATGGCTTTCCACGAACTTTTGGTATCAAGAATAATATATTTAAGGTTTGGCAATGCTATTTTTATTTTATGTTTTGTGAAACTTCGAAATTTTTATAAAGAAACACTACGACTTGAAAGAGAGCAGTAGCAACAGGTTTCGAAATAAAGCAGATTTTCCATCTACAGTGTGCGAAAGTGTTACCACTCGGAAAAATGAGTGCGAAAATGACCGTTTTACAGAGATTTTAATTAATATCTTGGCTAATTAAAATCGTAAGAGAATGAAAATGCTCGAAATGGCTTCCCAAAAATTTTTGGAATCCCGAGGTTCCGCTCTCGAAGCTCAACTCCCCGCCGTTACGGAAGAGATAATACCACAAACAAACAAATAGAAAGTGTACTGTTATAATCTTATAAAGAGAGCGCTTTTTCGATATCAAAGATTTATCAATAATTATGATAATTTCATTCAAAATTTCTTCGGCTATAAAGAAGCTTTCATAATTTTACGAGAAACAGTTTTGTTATTATTTTAATTTAAAGAAAAAATTATTTCGTAGTAAATATACCTAAGGTATACGCTCTGGAAGATTTTGTTTTAATATAAGCAAAAATTCAGTATTTTATAAAATTGCAATAATTTTATACCTTTGTTAACAAAGTATTGAAAAAGATTTTAAAGAACACATGAAAATATAATGAACACAGAGAAAAATAAATAAATTAATAAAAATTAAAATTTTGTGTATTATTTAACTACAAAATTTAATTACATTACTTCTTGTGTATTAATATTTTTTGTTTTGTATTACAATAAAATTACAATGTTTTGATATTAGGTTTTGCCAATTTTGCTGCGAAAGTACATGAATATACGGTTTTCTCGTTATCATTAACAACAAACAAGTAAAAAACAGAATAATTATGCAATTTCATTTTTATGAACAACTAGATGAAGGACCCGGGATTGCTCTACCTTTACGCAAAGTTAAGAGGCTTTTAGAGGAATGCAGGCATTTTTTTCAAAATCCCATTTTCGAAGAATTCGCTAAACGTTGACGGAGAGCGCATTTAAATTCTTCTCTAACGGTCCTACACTTTCTAAAGATATAGCCAACACGGCGACATCTAACAGTAAAATATGATGCTCGCTTTATTATCCGTTACGTCATTTTTCGGAAAATCCCATCTACTTTATCGTCACAGTTCTGGAAATATTTGTGAAAAAACTGATAGAGAATGCACTTAAGTTATGCTTTAAAGGTTCTAAACTCTTCAGGAAAGTTAGAAACTCTTCTTAAGAGTAAACGAATATGAACGAACATAAACGAACATAAACGAACCATATAACGGTTTTAGTAAGAACTGAGAGCGAGAACGCAACAACGGTGACGTGAATGTAAGAAGGGTGACGTGATTTCAAAATTGAAACTATGTAGAAATATTAATATTTATTTCGCGTGAGAAAGCAATTATGAATTCTTCGACTTCCATATATGCCTTCCACCGACAACGTGAACGCAAGAACGGAGATGCGAACTTAGGGTTAGTAATCTACGCAAGATAGGTGTCATGAATGCACCGCTATCATATAAATGCCCTGAGTGTGGAACCCGTGGAGTGGTGTTTCGAAAACTTAATGTAGACAATGATTCTCCTCTTGTTTCAAAGATCAAGTGTTCAAAATTTCATCAAGATTGTAATAATTGCTTAACTGAATTACATTAACATACACATAAACAAACGGAACACACTTCTTTGTACATGGAGAGAGAAACAGAGAGGATTTTGGAGAATTCCCTTAGTGTCATTTCATGAGTCTATTTTATATTTAATAATGATAGAAATGTATTTTCGTTTAATCTTACAATTTGTTAATTATTAACACAATAAATTTGAAAAAAAAAGTTAAATATCTCACGCTTTGTTACAAGACACTTTATCTCACGCAACTACAAGACAGTTTAAAATATTTTAATATGGGCAGTGGCAACACTTTTCTTTTAAATCTCTGAGTTTGTTTGTAAAATTCGAAAGACAAATACGTTTTGCAGAGTGGCAACACAAAACTTTTAAGTCACTGAGTTTTCAAATCAAGCGTTCGTTAAAATAGCGCAAAATATATGCATAAGAGCGGAAGTACCGGATGCCAGTTAAATTAGATTGAGAGTAATGTATCTAAAAACAGAGAGAACGATGCGGCTGTAATCTTTCTCTAATAACGATGCAAAAAATGCTTTCATAGTCATACATTTTACAGTCTGATGCGATATGGAACCCACATGAAAATTCCCATAAAAAATAAATAATTATCTCTCATTATATCAGCAACAATGATAATTTTTAATGATTTTCGTCTTTCTAATCAAATGGTCATAAAAACTCAAGTTTCGTCCAATAGTTCACCTATGTTCAATTTTAGTCGATTAAATCTGGCAAAAAATTGCTCATAATTGATCAGACATCAATAACGCGAACAAACTAACAAACACACATTCTTTAATATATATATATATATAGAGAGAGAGAGAGAGAGATTTCGTAAAACTTACAAAGTTTTGATTAAGAGATTCTATAATTTGAAAACGAGCAGTAGCAACACTTTTTGAAATAAAGCACTTTTATCTCCAATGAGCGACACTGTTGCCTCTTGGTAAAATGAGTGTTTAAATTAGTGTTTTCAGAGTTTTTAATTAATATCTCGGCTGATTAAACTCGTACGAAGGTGGGAACAGTCGAAATGGCTTCCCGCGAATTTTTGGAATCGGGAATAATGTATTTAATGTTTGGTAATACTATTTTTATTTCACTGTAAAACTTAAAAATTTTTATTAACAATCTCTACAATTTGAAAGAGAGCAGTGGCAACACTTCTCCAAATAAAACAGATTTTTATCTTCAGCGTGGGAGACTCTTGCCACTCGGAAAAATGAGTGCAAAAATTAGCGTTTTCAAAGTTTTTAATTAATATCTCTAATTTTATTTTGTTTTTTTATTTATTTTTTTTGGGGGAGACAAAGTGGATTTTGACATTTTCCACGACCCAGAAAAGAATGGTAGAAAGTTTGGTGAGGAAAGCTAGACTAGTAGTAGTGACTGAGTTAACAGTTAACACACAAACAGACATTCTTCTTTATATATATATAGATAAAGAGTGCGGACCCCGTCGACTGGTTTTTGAGAAATCATTATGTAGACAGTGATCTTCCTGTTGTTCCAAAAGGCAAGTGTGCCAAATTTCATCAAGTCAAATTGTAGGTTTGTATGAAAAACAAACGCACGAACGTTCATTTTTTATAGATAGACGAAATAAACTTCCGGAAATTAAACATTTTAAATAAAAAAATTACAAGCACTACATATTGAACGAAAGTCTATCTTGAACCAAAATTCATTTAGATATGTGTATAAGAAGAGTGCTGACTTTGTGGGCTGGTTTTTGAGAAATCTTATGTAGACAGTTGTTTTGAAGTTCAAGTGGGCCATATTTCATTAAGATTGAAGTAAAATTATAGGTTTGTATGAAAAACGAACGCACGAACATTCTTTTGTAAACAGATAGATGAAATTATAATTTTTAGAAATTAAACATTGAAATTAAAATATTACGAGCATTACATATTGAACGAAAGCCTTCCTTGAATCAAAATTCATTTAGATGTCCACAGTTACATCAGTAGCCAACTTCAGAAAATATGATATTAATATGCTTTTGATATAAAGGGAGGAAACATCAATTTTTTTATTCAATGCTTGTTGGAAAAATATTTTTTGTTAAAAAAAATGGGAAAGCTTTCTTCCTAGGTGTTCCATTGCAGCATTCTATATAGTTACAAAATTTTTCTAAGTCACCTAGTTAAACTGGCTCTCAATTATACATCAAAAATATCTATACTGAATCTTCCAAGCAATTATTACTCAGCTCGCGCATTGTTCAGGATGTCTAGTTATTCGATGTGCTTGCCTTTTAGTCCTCACTGACACGAAGCCGTTGTAAATGTAAACGGCGGAGGAATTGCACGTCAAAATGCTTGTAATGTTGCAGCAGGAAGTTCAATCTGACAGAAAACCCTAGCAGAACTCGTGGGAAACGCCGCGAATCATGGAAGACCTCTCGGATATGTGTGGCAGGTCGAGACAAACGTGTCAAAATACAGTCCCCCCAATGCGATTTAAATTCTCTGCATAGTCTGTGTTGAAATTTACTTGATTCTTTATTGTTTCTACAGACTTCCGGCTTAAGTTTGACGATTCAGCTTTCGTTGAAATGTTTTGACAGCGTAATCTCGGTGCGGCAGGAAGTGTAACATTTCCGAAACAGTAGATGTCTTGTATGTGATAAACGTAAAATAATAAACTCCGGAAGATTGTTTTCTTAATGGCATCCTAAAATTGATGGTAATAAAAGAATAAATTAAAGAGGATTTTCTCTAATGTAAACTTATCCTTGTATTGATTTCATCCGAAAGATGTGATACTACTTGAGGATTCCTAAGAGACAATTTTAAAAGTAGTAACTTTCAGAAACATAAATATTGTCTTGCTGTCAGTTTGTCTTTCATAGTATGGACTAAGTTAAAACAGGTATTTCTGATAGAGGATTATTATTATTATAGGTTGTAATTTAATAATTAAGATTTGCCAGAATATTATCGGAAGTTAAGTTGCGCTCTAGAATGTCAGTTGAATTAAAAGGTTTGATAACGTGTTAACTGCTTTTAAGATTAATTCAACTGGAACATTTCAGAGATTCAAAGACATTGATTTCAAAGAGAATGGATATTTTTAGCGCAGAGAAAAGGAAAAACAGATAAAAAGGATAGCTGATTTATAGCTTTATTCAGAATCCAAATAGAATTAGTTTAGAAAGATTTTAGATCTGGTAAAAGACGACTCTTTGGTTTCCCGCTTCAAAATTTATTAGCGATCTATGATAAGCAACCTATATATAAGAAATTTATGTAATTATCAATTCTTTGAGTGTATTGTTTAAATTATACTGTATAATTATTATTTTAAACTAGAGGTTTGATTTTTACTTCCTTGCACGACGCAAAGGAAGTGTTATAATCCCGAAAAATTCCGGGTACCATATTTCAATGAAAATGTGCATTTTGACCGCCATCGAATGCAGTTTTAAAATGTTTTTGCCTGGCATCTGTAAGTAAGGACAGAATAAAGGACTCTTTTTCCCCAAACGGATTATAAGATTAATTTAAAATGGATTCAGAAGAGATTTTTTTGTGATGTCTGTAGGTACGCATGTATATATCTCGCATAAATCAAAAGCGAGTAGCCTCAGAATGTATGAAATTTCGTATATAGGACTGCTATAACTTACTCTCCTCCCTTTTTGTTTGCAATCGGCTGCACGAAAAGTATATATATATATACCCCATTTGTTAATCTGTTCAGTGAGTTCAGTATTTTATTCTTGCATGTTGGTGAATTGTGCATTTTTTGCTTTAAAAATGATTGAATTATGTTTTTCTGATCTTCCAGTTAAGGTTTTTATGCCTTTAGATAATCTGCATTCTACTTATTTCTCTTCCCTTTTCAGAACCTTTTTCTTTATTTTTATATTTACATTTCTTACCAAATTTAAGAGAAATAAATGAAATTTATTCATTTCCTTAATTCTTGACGTAACATTTTCAGTCCAAATTTTTAATAAAGATATCAAAAATAAAAAAATAATATCTGAAAATTTTCAGATTTCATATTACGCCTAGAGCATTTTTTAACGTTTTGCGTGTTACCTTTATTTATTAAATATTATGTTCTTCGCACTTAAACCATAAAATTCAATTTAACAGCAATATCACAAAATAATTAAAAAAGATCACATCTTTAGAATTTCCGATACACAATCTCTCGCGTTGAAGATCAATTATTGTTCCGTACATTGTTGTCATCGCTCGCTTTGAAACGTTGAGTTTCATAATCAGAAACTCATAAATGCATTACAAGATATGAAATAGATAATAAAACAAATTCTCAATTCCTAATTCGAGCTTCAAGGTACCCATAATCAAGTGGAGACGTACGTTATTCAAAACTGGATGGCTCTTGATTTATCTTTCTAGGCACCGTTGATTTATCACAATGAAAAAAACATGCATACATTTATGGAGATTCTTCATTATTTAATTTCTTTAAATATAAGACAGGGGGATAATATTTTGCAGGAGCAATTTGAAAAGTGATACAGACTTTTAAAATTATCGACGCAAAATGCCAAAACGAAATTAATAGCCCTTCTGGGCTAACGCCCTTTGGGCTAATAATTTTCCGACATCCAAAAAATGAACTTCTTTTCTTTTTTCTTTTTTAAACAGATAATAAGATTTAATCAGTATATCTGTTATCGAAAGATCATCTTCACATAATCGTGAAAACAAAACTGTGGAAGTAATGGCCCACCAGGTAAAATTGACGAAGCGTTGGTTATTTGATTTCAGTTAGATCATCAGCTGCGAAATTTGCTAAATGCATAAAATTTTCATTGATCTCTTACTTAATGAGAATACGAAAGAAAGAGAGAGACTAAAAGCCTTTCACGACAGCATATTATAGCTTATACCAATAGCCAACGAATACATTGGGATAAACAGTTAACAAAACAATGTATTACCCTTTTCCTTTCACATACAAACACATTATTCCCTTCTCCTTTCAATTTATTTCACATTTTCATTTCAAAATAAACCTCTTTTTGTTAAGCATTTAAATTTGCTTTCCATTTTCAATAACAGTAATACTTCAAATTTAAGCCTAATTTTTACTGAGGTTTTAAAACTTAAAATTCGAGTGCGTCTGAAAGTGAAAATGTCGAAAGTGATTATAAATTCGTTGAAGCTTATTATTAGATAATGTAACATATTATCTTTATATTAATATATTTTGAAACGATGGTTCTCAACCTTCTTTTCCCAGTGGGCTCTTTCACCATAGACAGATCACTGCCCCGTCTTCTTTCTAAAATTTGAAAAATACATGCGTACTGTTGAGATAAGGGTTTCATGGCAGCAAAACGTTTCTATATTCATAAACTAAAGCTAAATACTTAGTAACTAAAAAAAGGTTGACCACATCCCCCCCCTGAAAATATGAACTTCCTTAATAAGGGGAAATTCCTCCTGGCAGAGAACCCCTGGATTAAAGTAACTAAAAATGTTTCATTTTTTTTTCAATATATGTAATAAAATAATTACTTTATTAATTTTTTTATTTTACAGTTTAAAAAAATTATTGAGCCTTAATCCAGATGCGGTTATTTTTGTTTCCAGTTTTTTTCACATTTAAATTTCTATTGTGGTTTAAATTCAGAATGATACGGTACTAAACGGACATACTTAAAGCTCTTATTTTAGAACTACAACATTGATTAATCATATTTTAGATGCTGAAGAAGTTCGAGTTAATATATGGATATTAATCTTGACCCTCTTTCTTATAAATTGCGTCTCCAGAAAGTACATTAATAACCCTTTACTTCATGACAACTGTGCTCTTCATAAAGAATTCAAACTCTAAACAGATGTTAGAAACATACTTCGGCAAGTATTAACATTTATCTTTGCTCAGAAGAGATGAATCTCTTCTACTGTACATCATTTCTCGTTGTCAAATAAATATGATTTGGAAATGAAGATGAATCCCCTCCACATGCATAATTTTTTAAGCGACTGTCTATCCAAAAACTGTTTAATGGAAAAACTGTTATCACGGAAAAGAAACGGGAATCTAGGTTATAAGAAATCTTATTATTTATTTTCTGATTAGCTATAAAAGGAGACATAAATCAGAGCGAGAATCCTGTATGTGATAAATAAAAACATTCTTCATAATTCCATATAAATAAATCACTGGATAATACTTTAAAGAAAACTTAATTTTTATCTAATTTTATTCAAAATTACTTTTTAAATCTTCAAAACAGACAATCAATTTAATTTTTCTAATAAAGAATCAAATCATTAAAGGGGTACTTTTGTTAACAAATGCTATTAAATGTCTATTTAACATTTATTGCATGAAACGTTTATCATATGCCAATTGTTTCGCTCATTTAAATTAATAAAGTTATTTTTGTGCGCACGTTTCGGTTTATAATAGACTGAAAGTATCAGAGTGGTGCTTGGGAATGAGAAATATTACCTTTGGAATGCAAGCGTTTATTGTAACAAATTTTTATTTGTTGTGTCATGCGTATAGTAGACTAAGTTCGCAAATTGCTGAGGAGAACATCAAAGTTTATTATTTTAATTTAACAGAGGTTGTTTCAAAATGATTTAAGCATATAGATATTTTGAATATTCAGTCATTGATTCACAGTTTGGCGATAAAAGAAATATTAAATAATGTGGTTTCATCAGTACTAGGATAAATTTAATTTCTTAGTAGATTAAAAAGGAAAGAAACGTAAATATTTATACGACCCAGGAAAGAAAAATGTTTATGGCAATCGAATTAATCTAGCAGAAACAATTGAAATTATTTGAAATCCAAGAATTTCAGATTGCAATCTAACAACCACAAAAATTAGTTTAACATTAAAAAATTCCGAACATTTCTAAAGTATAAGAATAAATTTTAAAAAAATCTGAAAGGTTTCAGATTCTATATTACATCCAAAGTGCATTTTCTTAAAGCTTCGACCGTTACATTGTTCTTCACACTTAAACGATAAAAGTCACGTCAATAGCAATATTACAAAACATTTAAAAAGAGCATATCTTTAGAATTTACGATACAATATCGCGCGCTGAAAGTAAATATGTTTTTTTTTCGCACAGTGTTGCCATTGTTCGGTTTGAAGTAGTTCAATTTTTTTATTAAACATTCGTTAAATATTTCCAAAATATGAAATAAATAATAAACAAATTAGAAATTCAAATTCGGGCTTCCAGGTGCACATATTCGCGTGGAGAAATATGTTATTCAAAGTGCTACAAGCATACATACATTCATGCAGATTCTTCATTATTTAATTTTTTTAAATATAATGCAGGGCTTTAGTATTTGGGGGCAACAATGTGAAAAGTGAAATATATAATGAACGACGCAAAATGTCAAAACGAAATTAAGAACCCACTGAGCAAATTGCCTCTTTGGTCTTATTTCGCTTTTCTTGTTAAATAAAAATTATAACAACTGCTCTTAACAAAATTTTTAGTGCTCAAATCTCAAAAAAAATTTTAATTTTAAAGGCAACTTCACTCGTTATTACAGTATTTTCCTCTAAGCCGCTCAGCCGGTTATAGTGGACAGAACAGAATAACAGAATAATGTTATAAAAACAGAATAATTATGCAATTTCATTTTTATGAACAACTAGATGAAGGACCCGGGATTGCTCTACCTTTACGCAAAGTTAAGAGGCTTTTAGAGGAATGCAGGCATTTTTTTCAAAATCCCATTTTCGAAGAATTCGCTAAACGTTGACGGAGAGCGCATTTAAATTCTTCTCTAACGGTCCTACACTTTCTAAAGATATAGCCAACACGGCGACATCTAACAGTAAAATATGATGCTCGCTTTATTATCCGTTACGTCATTTTTCGGAAAATCCCATCTACTTTATCGTCACAGTTCTGGAAATATTTGTGAAAAAACTGATAGAGAATGCACTTAAGTTATGCTTTAAAGGTTCTAAACTCTTCAGGAAAGTTAGAAACTCTTCTTAAGAGTAAACGAATATGAACGAACATAAACGAACATAAACGAACCATATAACGGTTTTAGTAAGAACTGATAGCGAGAACGCAACAACGGTGACGTGAATGTAAGAAGGGTGACGTGATTTCAAAATTGAAACTATGTAGAAATATTAATATTTATTTCGCGTGAGAAAGCAATTATGAATTCTTCGACTTCCATATATGCCTTCCACCGACAACGTGAACGCAAGAACGGAGATGCGAACTTAGGGTTAGTAATCTACGCAAGATAGGTGTCATGAATGCACCGCTATCATATAAATGCCCTGAGTGTGGAACCCGTGGAGTGGTGTTTCGAAAACTTAATGTAGACAATGATTCTCCTCTTGTTTCAAAGATCAAGTGTTCAAAATTTCATCAAGATTGTAATAATTGCTTAACTGAATTACATTAACATACACATAAACAAACGGAACACACTTCTTTGTACATGGAGAGAGAAACAGAGAGGATTTTGGAGAATTCCCTTAGTGTCATTTCATGAGTCTATTTTATATTTAATAATGATAGAAATGTATTTTCGTTTAATCTTACAATTTGTTAATTATTAACACAATAAATTTGAAAAAAAAAGTTAAATATCTCACGCTTTGTTACAAGACACTTTATCTCACGCAACTACAAGACAGTTTAAAATATTTTAATATGGGCAGTGGCAACACTTTTCTTTTAAATCTCTGAGTTTGTTTGTAAAATTCGAAAGACAAATACGTTTTGCAGAGTGGCAACACAAAACTTTTAAGTCACTGAGTTTTCAAATCAAGCGTTCGTTAAAATAGCGCAAAATATATGCATAAGAGCGGAAGTACCGGATGCCAGTTAAATTAGATTGAGAGTAATGTATCTAAAAACAGAGAGAACGATGCGGCTGTAATCTTTCTCTAATAACGATGCAAAAAATGCTTTCATAGTCATACATTTTACAGTCTGATGCGATATGGAACCCACATGAAAATTCCCATAAAAAATAAATAATTATCTCTCATTATATCAGCAACAATGATAATTTTTAATGATTTTCGTCTTTCTAATCAAATGGTCATAAAAACTCAAGTTTCGTCCAATAGTTCACCTATGTTCAATTTTAGTCGATTAAATCTGGCAAAAAATTGCTCATAATTGATCAGACATCAATAACGCGAACAAACTAACAAACACACATTCTTTAATATATATATATAGAGAGAGAGAGAGAGAGAGAGATTTCGTAAAACTTACAAAGTTTTGATTAAGAGATTCTATAATTTGAAAACGAGCAGTAGCAACACTTTTTGAAATAAAGCACTTTTATCTCCAATGAGCGACACTGTTGCCTCTTGGTAAAATGAGTGTTTAAATTAGTGTTTTCAGAGTTTTTAATTAATATCTCGGCTGATTAAACTCGTACGAAGGTGGGAACAGTCGAAATGGCTTCCCGCGAATTTTTGGAATCGGGAATAATGTATTTAATGTTTGGTAATACTATTTTTATTTCACTGTAAAACTTAAAAATTTTTATTAACAATCTCTACAATTTGAAAGAGAGCAGTGGCAACACTTCTCCAAATAAAACAGATTTTTATCTTCAGCGTGGGAGACTCTTGCCACTCGGAAAAATGAGTGCAAAAATTAGCGTTTTCAAAGTTTTTAATTAATATCTCTAATTTTATTTTGTTTTTTTATTTATTTTTTTTGGGGGAGACAAAGTGGATTTTGACATTTTCCACGACCCAGAAAAGAATGGTAGAAAGTTTGGTGAGGAAAGCTAGACTAGTAGTAGTGACTGAGTTAACAGTTAACACACAAACAGACATTCTTCTTTATATATATATAGATAAAGAGTGCGGACCCCGTCGACTGGTTTTTGAGAAATCATTATGTAGACAGTGATCTTCCTGTTGTTCCAAAAGGCAAGTGTGCCAAATTTCATCAAGTCAAATTGTAGGTTTGTATGAAAAACAAACGCACGAACGTTCATTTTTTATAGATAGACGAAATAAACTTCCGGAAATTAAACATTTTAAATAAAAAAATTACAAGCACTACATATTGAACGAAAGTCTATCTTGAACCAAAATTCATTTAGATATGTGTATAAGAAGAGTGCTGACTTTGTGGGCTGGTTTTTGAGAAATCTTATGTAGACAGTTGTTTTGAAGTTCAAGTGGGCCATATTTCATTAAGATTGAAGTAAAATTATAGGTTTGTATGAAAAACGAACGCACGAACATTCTTTTGTAAACAGATAGATGAAATTATAATTTTTAGAAATTAAACATTGAAATTAAAATATTACGAGCATTACATATTGAACGAAAGCCTTCCTTGAATCAAAATTCATTTAGATGTCCACAGTTACATCAGTAGCCAACTTCAGAAAATATGATATTAATATGCTTTTGATATAAAGGGAGGAAACATCAATTTTTTTATTCAATGCTTGTTGGAAAAATATTTTTTGTTAAAAAAAATGGGAAAGCTTTCTTCCTAGGTGTTCCATTGCAGCATTCTATATAGTTACAAAATTTTTCTAAGTCACCTAGTTAAACTGGCTCTCAATTATACATCAAAAATATCTATACTGAATCTTCCAAGCAATTATTACTCAGCTCGCGCATTGTTCAGGATGTCTAGTTATTCGATGTGCTTGCCTTTTAGTCCTCACTGACACGAAGCCGTTGTAAATGTAAACGGCGGAGGAATTGCACGTCAAAATGCTTGTAATGTTGCAGCAGGAAGTTCAATCTGACAGAAAACCCTAGCAGAACTCGTGGGAAACGCCGCGAATCATGGAAGACCTCTCGGATATGTGTGGCAGGTCGAGACAATCGTGTCAAAATACAGTCCCCCCAATGCGATTTAAATTCTCTGCATAGTCTGTGTTGAAATTTACTTGATTCTTTATTGTTTCTACAGACTTCCGGCTTAAGTTTGACGATTCAGCTTTCGTTGAAATGTTTTGACAGCGTAATCTCGGTGCGGCAGGAAGTGTAACATTTCCGAAACAGTAGATGTCTTGTATGTGATAAACGTAAAATAATAAACTCCGGAAGATTGTTTTCTTAATGGCATCCTAAAATTGATGGTAATAAAAGAATAAATTAAAGAGGATTTTCTCTAATGTAAACTTATCCTTGTATTGATTTCATCCGAAAGATGTGATACTACTTGAGGATTCCTAAGAGACAATTTTAAAAGTAGTAACTTTCAGAAACATAAATATTGTCTTGCTGTCAGTTTGTCTTTCATAGTATGGACTAAGTTAAAACAGGTATTTCTGATAGAGGATTATTATTATTATAGGTTGTAATTTGATAATTAAGATTTGCCAGAATATTATCGGAAGTTAAGTTGCGCTCTAGAATGTCAGTTGAATTAAAAGGTTTGATAACGTGTTAACTGCTTTTAAGATTAATTCAACTGGAACATTTCAGAGATTCAAAGACATTGATTTCAAAGAGAATGGATATTTTTAGCGCAGAGAAAAGGAAAAACAGATAAAAAGGATAGCTGATTTATAGCTTTATTCAGAATCCAAATAGAATTAGTTTAGAAAGATTTTAGATCTGGTAAAAGACGACTCTTTGGTTTCCCGCTTCAAAATTTATTAGCGATCTATGATAAGCAACCTATATATAAGAAATTTATGTAATTATCAATTCTTTGAGTGTATTGTTTAAATTATACTGTATAATTATTATTTTAAACTAGAGGTTTGATTTTTACTTCCTTGCACGACGCAAAGGAAGTGTTATAATCCCGAAAAATTCCGGGTACCATATTTCAATGAAAATGTGCATTTTGACCGCCATCGAATGCAGTTTTAAAATGTTTTTGCCTGGCATCTGTAAGTAAGGACAGAATAAAGGACTCTTTTTCCCCAAACGGATTATAAGATTAATTTAAAATGGATTCAGAAGAGATTTTTTTGTGATGTCTGTAGGTACGCATGTATATATCTCGCATAAATCAAAAGCGAGTAGCCTCAGAATGTATGAAATTTCGTATATAGGACTGCTATAACTTACTCTCCTCCCTTTTTGTTTGCAATCGGCTGCACGAAAAGTATATATATATATATCCCATTTGTTAATCTGTTCAGTGAGTTCAGTATTTTATTCTTGCATGTTGGTGAATTGTGCATTTTTTGCTTTAAAAATGATTGAATTATGTTTTTCTGATCTTCCAGTTAAGGTTTTTATGCCTTTAGATAATCTGCATTCTACTTATTTCTCTTCCCTTTTCAGAACCTTTTTCTTTATTTTTATATTTACATTTCTTACCAAATTTAAGAGAAATAAATGAAATTTATTCATTTCCTTAATTCTTGACGTAACATTTTCAGTCCAAATTTTTAATAAAGATATCAAAAATAAAAAAATAATATCTGAAAATTTTCAGATTTCATATTACGCCTAGAGCATTTTTTAACGTTTTGTGTGTTACCTTTATTTATTAAATATTATGTTCTTCGCACTTAAACCATAAAATTCAATTTAACAGCAATATCACAAAATAATTAAAAAAGATCACATCTTTAGAATTTCCGATACACAATCTCTCGCGTTGAAGATCAATTATTGTTCCGTACATTGTTGTCATCGCTCGCTTTGAAACGTTGAGTTTCATAATCAGAAACTCATAAATGCATTACAAGATATGAAATAGATAATAAAACAAATTCTCAATTCCTAATTCGAGCTTCAAGGTACCCATAATCAAGTGGAGACGTACGTTATTCAAAACTGGATGGCTCTTGATTTATCTTTCTAGGCACCGTTGATTTATCACAATGCAAAAAACATGCATACATTTATGGAGATTCTTCATTATTTAATTTCTTTAAATATAAGACAGGGGGATAATATTTTGCAGGAGCAATTTGAAAAGTGATACAGACTTTTAAAATTATCGACGCAAAATGCCAAAACGAAATTAATAGCCCTTCTGGGCTAACGCCCTTTGGGCTAATAATTTTCCGACATCCAAAAAATGAACTTCTTTTCTTTTTTCTTTTTTAAACAGATAATAAGATTTAATCAGTATATCTGTTATCGAAAGATCATCTTCACATAATCGTGAAAACAAAACTGTGGAAGTAATGGCCCACCAGGTAAAATTGACGAAGCGTTGGTTATTTGATTTCAGTTAGATCATCAGCTGCGAAATTTGCTAAATGCATAAAATTTTCATTGATCTCTTACTTAATGAGAATACGAAAGAAAGAGAGAGACTAAAAGCCTTTCACGACAGCATATTATAGCTTATACCAATAGCCAACGAATACATTGGGATAAACAGTTAACAAAACAATGTATTACCCTTTTCCTTTCACATACAAACACATTATTCCCTTCTCCTTTCAATTTATTTCACATTTTCATTTCAAAATAAACCTCTTTTTGTTAAGCATTTAAATTTGCTTTCCATTTTCAATAACAGTAATACTTCAAATTTAAGCCTAATTTTTACTGAGGTTTTAAAACTTAAAATTCGAGTGCGTCTGAAAGTGAAAATGTCGAAAGTGATTATAAATTCGTTGAAGCTTATTATTAGATAATGTAACATATTATCTTTATATTAATATATTTTGAAACGATGGTTCTCAACCTTCTTTTCCCAGTGGGCTCTTTCACCATAGACAGATCACTGCCCCGTCTTCTTTCTAAAATTTGAAAAATACATGCGTACTGTTGAGATAAGGGTTTCATGGCAGCAAAACGTTTCTATATTCATAAACTAAAGCTAAATACTTAGTAACTAAAAAAAGGTTGACCACATCCCCCCCCTGAAAATATGAACTTCCTTAATAAGGGGAAATTCCTCCTGGCAGAGAACCCCTGGATTAAAGTAACTAAAAATGTTTCATTTTTTTTTTCAATATATGTAATAAAATAATTACTTTATTAATTTTTTTATTTTACAGTTTAAAAAATTTATTGAGCCTTAATCCAGATGCGGTTATTTTTGTTTCCAGTTTTTTTCACATTTAAATTTCTATTGTGGTTTAAATTCAGAATGATACGGTACTAAACGGACATACTTAAAGCTCTTATTTTAGAACTACAACATTGATTAATCATATTTTAGATGCTGAAGAAGTTCGAGTTAATATATGGATATTAATCTTGACCCTCTTTCTTATAAATTGCGTCTCCAGAAAGTACATTAATAACCCTTTACTTCATGACAACTGTGCTCTTCATAAAGAATTCAAACTCTAAACAGATGTTAGAAACATACTTCGGCAAGTATTAACATTTATCTTTGCTCAGAAGAGATGAATCTCTTCTACTGTACATCATTTCTCGTTGTCAAATAAATATGATTTGGAAATGAAGATGAATCCCCTCCACATGCATAATTTTTTAAGCGACTGTCTATCCAAAAACTGTTTAATGGAAAAACTGTTATCACGGAAAAGAAACGGGAATCTAGGTTATAAGAAATCTTATTATTTATTTTCTGATTAGCTATAAAAGGAGACATAAATCAGAGCGAGAATCCTGTATGTGATAAATAAAAACATTCTTCATAATTCCATATAAATAAATCACTGGATAATACTTTAAAGAAAACTTAATTTTTATCTAATTTTATTCAAAATTACTTTTTAAATCTTCAAAACAGACAATCAATTTAATTTTTCTAATAAAGAATCAAATCATTAAAGGGGTACTTTTGTTAACAAATGCTATTAAATGTCTATTTAACATTTATTGCATGAAACGTTTATCATATGCCAATTGTTTCGCTCATTTAAATTAATAAAGTTATTTTTGTGCGCACGTTTCGGTTTATAATAGACTGAAAGTATCAGAGTGGTGCTTGGGAATGAGAAATATTACCTTTGGAATGCAAGCGTTTATTGTAACAAATTTTTATTTGTTGTGTCATGCGTATAGTAGACTAAGTTCGCAAATTGCTGAGGAGAACATCAAAGTTTATTATTTTAATTTAACAGAGGTTGTTTCAAAATGATTTAAGCATATAGATATTTTGAATATTCAGTCATTGATTCACAGTTTGGCGATAAAAGAAATATTAAATAATGTGGTTTCATCAGTACTAGGATAAATTTAATTTCTTAGTAGATTAAAAAGGAAAGAAACGTAAATATTTATACGACCCAGGAAAGAAAAATGTTTATGGCAATCGAATTAATCTAGCAGAAACAATTGAAATTATTTGAAATCCAAGAATTTCAGATTGCAATCTAACAACCACAAAAATTAGTTTAACATTAAAAAATTCCGAACATTTCTAAAGTATAAGAATAAATTTTAAAAAAATCTGAAAGGTTTCAGATTCTATATTACATCCAAAGTGCATTTTCTTAAAGCTTCGACCGTTACATTGTTCTTCACACTTAAACGATAAAAGTCACGTCAATAGCAATATTACAAAACATTTAAAAAGAGCATATCTTTAGAATTTACGATACAATATCGCGCGCTGAAAGTAAATATGTTTTTTTTTCGCACAGTGTTGCCATTGTTCGGTTTGAAGTAGTTCAATTTTTTTATTAAACATTCGTTAAATATTTCCAAAATATGAAATAAATAATAAACAAATTAGAAATTCAAATTCGGGCTTCCAGGTGCACATATTCGCGTGGAGAAATATGTTATTCAAAGTGCTACAAGCATACATACATTCATGCAGATTCTTCATTATTTAATTTTTTTAAATATAATGCAGGGCTTTAGTATTTGGGGGCAACAATGTGAAAAGTGAAATATATAATGAACGACGCAAAATGTCAAAACGAAATTAAGAACCCACTGAGCAAATTGCCTCTTTGGTCTTATTTCGCTTTTCTTGTTAAATAAAAATTATAACAACTGCTCTTAACAAAATTTTTAGTGCTCAAATCTCAAAAAAAATTTTAATTTTAAAGGCAACTTCACTCGTTATTACAGTATTTTCCTCTAAGCCGCTCAGCCGGTTATAGTGGACAGAACAGAATAACAGAATAATGTTATAAAAACAGAATAATTATGCAATTTCATTTTTATGAACAACTAGATGAAGGACCCGGGATTGCTCTACCTTTACGCAAAGTTAAGAGGCTTTTAGAGGAATGCAGGCATTTTTTTCAAAATCCCATTTTCGAAGAATTCGCTAAACGTTGACGGAGAGCGCATTTAAATTCTTCTCTAACGGTCCTACACTTTCTAAAGATATAGCCAACACGGCGACATCTAACAGTAAAATATGATGCTCGCTTTATTATCCGTTACGTCATTTTTCGGAAAATCCCATCTACTTTATCGTCACAGTTCTGGAAATATTTGTGAAAAAACTGATAGAGAATGCACTTAAGTTATGCTTTAAAGGTTCTAAACTCTTCAGGAAAGTTAGAAACTCTTCTTAAGAGTAAACGAATATGAACGAACATAAACGAACATAAACGAACCATATAACGGTTTTAGTAAGAACTGATAGCGAGAACGCAACAACGGTGACGTGAATGTAAGAAGGGTGACGTGATTTCAAAATTGAAACTATGTAGAAATATTAATATTTATTTCGCGTGAGAAAGCAATTATGAATTCTTCGACTTCCATATATGCCTTCCACCGACAACGTGAACGCAAGAACGGAGATGCGAACTTAGGGTTAGTAATCTACGCAAGATAGGTGTCATGAATGCACCGCTATCATATAAATGCCCTGAGTGTGGAACCCGTGGAGTGGTGTTTCGAAAACTTAATGTAGACAATGATTCTCCTCTTGTTTCAAAGATCAAGTGTTCAAAATTTCATCAAGATTGTAATAATTGCTTAACTGAATTACATTAACATACACATAAACAAACGGAACACACTTCTTTGTACATGGAGAGAGAAACAGAGAGGATTTTGGAGAATTCCCTTAGTGTCATTTCATGAGTCTATTTTATATTTAATAATGATAGAAATGTATTTTCGTTTAATCTTACAATTTGTTAATTATTAACACAATAAATTTGAAAAAAAAAGTTAAATATCTCACGCTTTGTTACAAGACACTTTATCTCACGCAACTACAAGACAGTTTAAAATATTTTAATATGGGCAGTGGCAACACTTTTCTTTTAAATCTCTGAGTTTGTTTGTAAAATTCGAAAGACAAATACGTTTTGCAGAGTGGCAACACAAAACTTTTAAGTCACTGAGTTTTCAAATCAAGCGTTCGTTAAAATAGCGCAAAATATATGCATAAGAGCGGAAGTACCGGATGCCAGTTAAATTAGATTGAGAGTAATGTATCTAAAAACAGAGAGAACGATGCGGCTGTAATCTTTCTCTAATAACGATGCAAAAAATGCTTTCATAGTCATACATTTTACAGTCTGATGCGATATGGAACCCACATGAAAATTCCCATAAAAAATAAATAATTATCTCTCATTATATCAGCAACAATGATAATTTTTAATGATTTTCGTCTTTCTAATCAAATGGTCATAAAAACTCAAGTTTCGTCCAATAGTTCACCTATGTTCAATTTTAGTCGATTAAATCTGGCAAAAAATTGCTCATAATTGATCAGACATCAATAACGCGAACAAACTAACAAACACACATTCTTTAATATATATATATATATAGAGAGAGAGAGAGAGATTTCGTAAAACTTACAAAGTTTTGATTAAGAGATTCTATAATTTGAAAACGAGCAGTAGCAACACTTTTTGAAATAAAGCACTTTTATCTCCAATGAGCGACACTGTTGCCTCTTGGTAAAATGAGTGTTTAAATTAGTGTTTTCAGAGTTTTTAATTAATATCTCGGCTGATTAAACTCGTACGAAGGTGGGAACAGTCGAAATGGCTTCCCGCGAATTTTTGGAATCGGGAATAATGTATTTAATGTTTGGTAATACTATTTTTATTTCACTGTAAAACTTAAAAATTTTTATTAACAATCTCTACAATTTGAAAGAGAGCAGTGGCAACACTTCTCCAAATAAAACAGATTTTTATCTTTAGCGTGGGAGACTCTTGCCACTCGGAAAAATGAGTGCAAAAATTAGCGTTTTCAAAGTTTTTAATTAATATCTCTAATTTTATTTTGTTTTTTTATTTATTTTTTTTGGGGGAGACAAAGTGGATTTTGACATTTTCCACGACCCAGAAAAGAATGGTAGAAAGTTTGGTGAGGAAAGCTAGACTAGTAGTAGTGACTGAGTTAACAGTTAACACACAAACAGACATTCTTCTTTATATATATATAGATAAAGAGTGCGGACCCCGTCGACTGGTTTTTGAGAAATCATTATGTAGACAGTGATCTTCCTGTTGTTCCAAAAGGCAAGTGTGCCAAATTTCATCAAGTCAAATTGTAGGTTTGTATGAAAAACAAACGCACGAACGTTCATTTTTTATAGATAGACGAAATAAACTTCCGGAAATTAAACATTTTAAATAAAAAAATTACAAGCACTACATATTGAACGAAAGTCTATCTTGAACCAAAATTCATTTAGATATGTGTATAAGAAGAGTGCTGACTTTGTGGGCTGGTTTTTGAGAAATCTTATGTAGACAGTTGTTTTGAAGTTCAAGTGGGCCATATTTCATTAAGATTGAAGTAAAATTATAGGTTTGTATGAAAAACGAACGCACGAACATTCTTTTGTAAACAGATAGATGAAATTATAATTTTTAGAAATTAAACATTGAAATTAAAATATTACGAGCATTACATATTGAACGAAAGCCTTCCTTGAATCAAAATTCATTTAGATGTCCACAGTTACATCAGTAGCCAACTTCAGAAAATATGATATTAATATGCTTTTGATATAAAGGGAGGAAACATCAATTTTTTTATTCAATGCTTGTTGGAAAAATATTTTTTGTTAAAAAAAATGGGAAAGCTTTCTTCCTAGGTGTTCCATTGCAGCATTCTATATAGTTACAAAATTTTTCTAAGTCACCTAGTTAAACTGGCTCTCACTTATACATCAAAAATATCTATACTGAATCTTCCAAGCAATTATTACTCAGCTCGCGCATTGTTCAGGATGTCTAGTTATTCGATGTGCTTGCCTTTTAGTCCTCACTGACACGAAGCCGTTGTAAATGTAAACGGCGGAGGAATTGCACGTCAAAATGCTTGTAATGTTGCAGCAGGAAGTTCAATCTGACAGAAAACCCTAGCAGAACTCGTGGGAAACGCCGCGAATCATGGAAGACCTCTCGGATATGTGTGGCAGGTCGAGACAATCGTGTCAAAATACAGTCCCCCCAATGCGATTTAAATTCTCTGCATAGTCTGTGTTGAAATTTACTTGATTCTTTATTGTTTCTACAGACTTCCGGCTTAAGTTTGACGATTCAGCTTTCGTTGAAATGTTTTGACAGCGTAATCTCGGTGCGGCAGGAAGTGTAACATTTCCGAAACAGTAGATGTCTTGTATGTGATAAACGTAAAATAATAAACTCCGGAAGATTGTTTTCTTAATGGCATCCTAAAATTGATGGTAATAAAAGAATAAATTAAAGAGGATTTTCTCTAATGTAAACTTATCCTTGTATTGATTTCATCCGAAAGATGTGATACTACTTGAGGATTCCTAAGAGACAATTTTAAAAGTAGTAACTTTCAGAAACATAAATATTGTCTTGCTGTCAGTTTGTCTTTCATAGTATGGACTAAGTTAAAACAGGTATTTCTGATAGAGGATTATTATTATTATAGGTTGTAATTTAATAATTAAGATTTGCCAGAATATTATCGGAAGTTAAGTTGCGCTCTAGAATGTCAGTTGAATTAAAAGGTTTGATAACGTGTTAACTGCTTTTAAGATTAATTCAACTGGAACATTTCAGAGATTCAAAGACATTGATTTCAAAGAGAATGGATATTTTTAGCGCAGAGAAAAGGAAAAACAGATAAAAAGGATAGCTGATTTATAGCTTTATACAGAATCCAAATAGAATTAGTTTAGAAAGATTTTAGATCTGGTAAAAGACGACTCTTTGGTTTCCCGCTTCAAAATTTATTAGCGATCTATGATAAGCAACCTATATATAAGAAATTTATGTAATTATCAATTCTTTGAGTGTATTGTTTAAATTATACTGTATAATTATTATTTTAAACTAGAGGTTTGATTTTTACTTCCTTGCACGACGCAAAGGAAGTGTTATAATCCCGAAAAATTCCGGGTACCATATTTCAATGAAAATGTGCATTTTGACCGCCATCGAATGCAGTTTTAAAATGTTTTTGCCTGGCATCTGTAAGTAAGGACAGAATAAAGGACTCTTTTTCCCCAAACGGATTATAAGATTAATTTAAAATGGATTCAGAAGAGATTTTTTTGTGATGTCTGTAGGTACGCATGTATATATCTCGCATAAATCAAAAGCGAGTAGCCTCAGAATGTATGAAATTTCGTATATAGGACTGCTATAACTTACTCTCCTCCCTTTTTGTTTGCAATCGGCTGCACGAAAAGTATATATATATATATACCCCATTTGTTAATCTGTTCAGTGAGTTCAGTATTTTATTCTTGCATGTTGGTGAATTGTGCATTGTTTGCTTTAAAAATGATTGAATTATGTTTTTCTGATCTTCCAGTTAAGGTTTTTATGCCTTTAGATAATCTGCATTCTACTTATTTCTCTTCCCTTTTCAGAACCTTTTTCTTTATTTTTATATTTACATTTCTTACCAAATTTAAGAGAAATAAATGAAATTTATTCATTTCCTTAATTCTTGACGTAACATTTTCAGTCCAAATTTTTAATAAAGATATCAAAAATAAAAAAATAATATCTGAAAATTTTCAGATTTCATATTACGCCTAGAGCATTTTTTAACGTTTTGTGTGTTACCTTTATTTATTAAATATTATGTTCTTCGCACTTAAACCATAAAATTCAATTTAACAGCAATATCACAAAATAATTAAAAAAGATCACATCTTTAGAATTTCCGATACACAATCTCTCGCGTTGAAGATCAATTATTGTTCCGTACATTGTTGTCATCGCTCGCTTTGAAACGTTGAGTTTCATAATCAGAAACTCATAAATGCATTACAAGATATGAAATAGATAATAAAACAAATTCTCAATTCCTAATTCGAGCTTCAAGGTACCCATAATCAAGTGGAGACGTACGTTATTCAAAACTGGATGGCTCTTGATTTATCTTTCTAGGCACCGTTGATTTATCACAATGCAAAAAACATGCATACATTTATGGAGATTCTTCATTATTTAATTTCTTTAAATATAAGACAGGGGGATAATATTTTGCAGGAGCAATTTGAAAAGTGATACAGACTTTTAAAATTATCGACGCAAAATGCCAAAACGAAATTAATAGCCCTTCTGGGCTAACGCCCTTTGGGCTAATAATTTTCCGACATCCAAAAAATGAACTTCTTTTCTTTTTTCTTTTTTAAACAGATAATAAGATTTAATCAGTATATCTGTTATCGAAAGATCATCTTCACATAATCGTGAAAACAAAACTGTGGAAGTAATGGCCCACCAGGTAAAATTGACGAAGCGTTGGTTATTTGATTTCAGTTAGATCATCAGCTGCGAAATTTGCTAAATGCATAAAATTTTCATTGATCTCTTACTTAATGAGAATACGAAAGAAAGAGAGAGACTAAAAGCCTTTCACGACAGCATATTATAGCTTATACCAATAGCCAACGAATACATTGGGATAAACAGTTAACAAAACAATGTATTACCCTTTTCCTTTCACATACAAACACATTATTCCCTTCTCCTTTCAATTTATTTCACATTTTCATTTCAAAATAAACCTCTTTTTGTTAAGCATTTAAATTTGCTTTCCATTTTCAATAACAGTAATACTTCAAATTTAAGCCTAATTTTTACTGAGGTTTTAAAACTTAAAATTCGAGTGCGTCTGAAAGTGAAAATGTCGAAAGTGATTATAAATTCGTTGAAGCTTATTATTAGATAATGTAACATATTATCTTTATATTAATATATTTTGAAACGATGGTTCTCAACCTTCTTTTCCCAGTGGGCTCTTTCACCATAGACAGATCACTGCCCCGTCTTCTTTCTAAAATTTGAAAAATACATGCGTACTGTTGAGATAAGGGTTTCATGGCAGCAAAACGTTTCTATATTCATAAACTAAAGCTAAATACTTAGTAACTAAAAAAAGGTTGACCACATCCCCCCCCTGAAAATATGAACTTCCTTAATAAGGGGAAATTCCTCCTGGCAGAGAACCCCTGGATTAAAGTAACTAAAAATGTTTCATTTTTTTTTCAATATATGTAATAAAATAATTACTTTATTAATTTTTTTTATTTTACAGTTTAAAAAAATTATTGAGCCTTAATCCAGATGCGGTTATTTTTGTTTCCAGTTTTTTTCACATTTAAATTTCTATTGTGGTTTAAATTCAGAATGATACGGTACTAAACGGACATACTTAAAGCTCTTATTTTAGAACTACAACATTGATTAATCATATTTTAGATGCTGAAGAAGTTCGAGTTAATATATGGATATTAATCTTGACCCTCTTTCTTATAAATTGCGTCTCCAGAAAGTACATTAATAACCCTTTACTTCATGACAACTGTGCTCTTCATAAAGAATTCAAACTCTAAACAGATGTTAGAAACATACTTCGGCAAGTATTAACATTTATCTTTGCTCAGAAGAGATGAATCTCTTCTACTGTACATCATTTCTCGTTGTCAAATAAATATGATTTGGAAATGAAGATGAATCCCCTCCACATGCATAATTTTTTAAGCGACTGTCTATCCAAAAACTGTTTAATGGAAAAACTGTTATCACGGAAAAGAAACGGGAATCTAGGTTATAAGAAATCTTATTATTTATTTTCTGATTAGCTATAAAAGGAGACATAAATCAGAGCGAGAATCCTGTATGTGATAAATAAAAACATTCTTCATAATTCCATATAAATAAATCACTGGATAATACTTTAAAGAAAACTTAATTTTTATCTAATTTTATTCAAAATTACTTTTTAAATCTTCAAAACAGGCAATCAATTTAATTTTTCTAATAAAGAATCAAATCATTAAAGGGGTACTTTTGTTAACAAATGCTATTAAATGTCTATTTAACATTTATTGCATGAAACGTTTATCATATGCCAATTGTTTCGCTCATTTAAATTAATAAAGTTATTTTTGTGCGCACGTTTCGGTTTATAATAGACTGAAAGTATCAGAGTGGTGCTTGGGAATGAGAAATATTACCTTTGGAATGCAAGCGTTTATTGTAACAAATTTTTATTTGTTGTGTCATGCGTATAGTAGACTAAGTTCGCAAATTGCTGAGGAGAACATCAAAGTTTATTATTTTAATTTAACAGAGGTTGTTTCAAAATGATTTAAGCATATAGATATTTTGAATATTCAGTCATTGATTCACAGTTTGGCGATAAAAGAAATATTAAATAATGTGGTTTCATCAGTACTAGGATAAATTTAATTTCTTAGTAGATTAAAAAGGAAAGAAACGTAAATATTTATACGACCCAGGAAAGAAAAATGTTTATGGCAATCGAATTAATCTAGCAGAAACAATTGAAATTATTTGAAATCCAAGAATTTCAGATTGCAATCTAACAACCACAAAAATTAGTTTAACATTAAAAAATTCCGAACATTTCTAAAGTATAAGAATAAATTTTAAAAAAATCTGAAAGGTTTCAGATTCTATATTACATCCAAAGTGCATTTTCTTAAAGCTTCGACCGTTACATTGTTCTTCACACTTAAACGATAAAAGTCACGTCAATAGCAATATTACAAAACATTTAAAAAGAGCATATCTTTAGAATTTACGATACAATATCGCGCGCTGAAAGTAAATATGTTTTTTTTTCGCACAGTGTTGCCATTGTTCGGTTTGAAGTAGTTCAATTTTTTTATTAAACATTCGTTAAATATTTCCAAAATATGAAATAAATAATAAACAAATTAGAAATTCAAATTCGGGCTTCCAGGTGCACATATTCGCGTGGAGAAATATGTTATTCAAAGTGCTACAAGCATACATACATTCATGCAGATTCTTCATTATTTAATTTTTTTAAATATAATGCAGGGCTTTAGTATTTGGGGGCAACAATGTGAAAAGTGAAATATATAATGAACGACGCAAAATGTCAAAACGAAATTAAGAACCCACTGAGCAAATTGCCTCTTTGGTCTTATTTCGCTTTTCTTGTTAAATAAAAATTATAACAACTGCTCTTAACAAAATTTTTAGTGCTCAAATCTCAAAAAAAATTTTAATTTTAAAGGCAACTTCACTCGTTATTACAGTATTTTCCTCTAAGCCGCTCAGCCGGTTATAGTGGACAGAACAGAATAACAGAATAATGTTATAAAAACAGAATAATTATGCAATTTCATTTTTATGAACAACTAGATGAAGGACCCGGGATTGCTCTACCTTTACGCAAAGTTAAGAGGCTTTTAGAGGAATGCAGGCATTTTTTTCAAAATCCCATTTTCGAAGAATTCGCTAAACGTTGACGGAGAGCGCATTTAAATTCTTCTCTAACGGTCCTACACTTTCTAAAGATATAGCCAACACGGCGACATCTAACAGTAAAATATGATGCTCGCTTTATTATCCGTTACGTCATTTTTCGGAAAATCCCATCTACTTTATCGTCACAGTTCTGGAAATATTTGTGAAAAAACTGATAGAGAATGCACTTAAGTTATGCTTTAAAGGTTCTAAACTCTTCAGGAAAGTTAGAAACTCTTCTTAAGAGTAAACGAATATGAACGAACATAAACGAACATAAACGAACCATATAACGGTTTTAGTAAGAACTGATAGCGAGAACGCAACAACGGTGACGTGAATGTAAGAAGGGTGACGTGATTTCAAAATTGAAACTATGTAGAAATATTAATATTTATTTCGCGTGAGAAAGCAATTATGAATTCTTCGACTTCCATATATGCCTTCCACCGACAACGTGAACGCAAGAACGGAGATGCGAACTTAGGGTTAGTAATCTACGCAAGATAGGTGTCATGAATGCACCGCTATCATATAAATGCCCTGAGTGTGGAACCCGTGGAGTGGTGTTTCGAAAACTTAATGTAGACAATGATTCTCCTCTTGTTTCAAAGATCAAGTGTTCAAAATTTCATCAAGATTGTAATAATTGCTTAACTGAATTACATTAACATACACATAAACAAACGGAACACACTTCTTTGTACATGGAGAGAGAAACAGAGAGGATTTTGGAGAATTCCCTTAGTGTCATTTCATGAGTCTATTTTATATTTAATAATGATAGAAATGTATTTTCGTTTAATCTTACAATTTGTTAATTATTAACACAATAAATTTGAAAAAAAAAGTTAAATATCTCACGCTTTGTTACAAGACACTTTATCTCACGCAACTACAAGACAGTTTAAAATATTTTAATATGGGCAGTGGCAACACTTTTCTTTTAAATCTCTGAGTTTGTTTGTAAAATTCGAAAGACAAATACGTTTTGCAGAGTGGCAACACAAAACTTTTAAGTCACTGAGTTTTCAAATCAAGCGTTCGTTAAAATAGCGCAAAATATATGCATAAGAGCGGAAGTACCGGATGCCAGTTAAATTAGATTGAGAGTAATGTATCTAAAAACAGAGAGAACGATGCGGCTGTAATCTTTCTCTAATAACGATGCAAAAAATGCTTTCATAGTCATACATTTTACAGTCTGATGCGATATGGAACCCACATGAAAATTCCCATAAAAAATAAATAATTATCTCTCATTATATCAGCAACAATGATAATTTTTAATGATTTTCGTCTTTCTAATCAAATGGTCATAAAAACTCAAGTTTCGTCCAATAGTTCACCTATGTTCAATTTTAGTCGATTAAATCTGGCAAAAAATTGCTCATAATTGATCAGACATCAATAACGCGAACAAACTAACAAACACACATTCTTTAATATATATATATATATAGAGAGAGAGAGAGAGATTTCGTAAAACTTACAAAGTTTTGATTAAGAGATTCTATAATTTGAAAACGAGCAGTAGCAACACTTTTTGAAATAAAGCACTTTTATCTCCAATGAGCGACACTGTTGCCTCTTGGTAAAATGAGTGTTTAAATTAGTGTTTTCAGAGTTTTTAATTAATATCTCGGCTGATTAAACTCGTACGAAGGTGGGAACAGTCGAAATGGCTTCCCGCGAATTTTTGGAATCGGGAATAATGTATTTAATGTTTGGTAATACTATTTTTATTTCACTGTAAAACTTAAAAATTTTTATTAACAATCTCTACAATTTGAAAGAGAGCAGTGGCAACACTTCTCCAAATAAAACAGATTTTTATCTTTAGCGTGGGAGACTCTTGCCACTCGGAAAAATGAGTGCAAAAATTAGCGTTTTCAAAGTTTTTAATTAATATCTCTAATTTTATTTTGTTTTTTTATTTATTTTTTTTGGGGGAGACAAAGTGGATTTTGACATTTTTCACGACCCAGAAAAGAATGGTAGAAAGTTTGGTGAGGAAAGCTAGACTAGTAGTAGTGACTGAGTTAACAGTTAACACACAAACAGACATTCTTCTTTATATATATATAGATAAAGAGTGCGGACCCCGTCGACTGGTTTTTGAGAAATCATTATGTAGACAGTGATCTTCCTGTTGTTCCAAAAGGCAAGTGTGCCAAATTTCATCAAGTCAAATTGTAGGTTTGTATGAAAAACAAACGCACGAACGTTCATTTTTTATAGATAGACGAAATAAACTTCCGGAAATTAAACATTTTAAATAAAAAAATTACAAGCACTACATATTGAACGAAAGTCTATCTTGAACCAAAATTCATTTAGATATGTGTATAAGAAGAGTGCTGACTTTGTGGGCTGGTTTTTGAGAAATCTTATGTAGACAGTTGTTTTGAAGTTCAAGTGGGCCATATTTCATTAAGATTGAAGTAAAATTATAGGTTTGTATGAAAAACGAACGCACGAACATTCTTTTGTAAACAGATAGATGAAATTATAATTTTTAGAAATTAAACATTGAAATTAAAATATTACGAGCATTACATATTGAACGAAAGCCTTCCTTGAATCAAAATTCATTTAGATGTCCACAGTTACATCAGTAGCCAACTTCAGAAAATATGATATTAATATGCTTTTGATATAAAGGGAGGAAACATCAATTTTTTTATTCAATGCTTGTTGGAAAAATATTTTTTGTTAAAAAAAATGGGAAAGCTTTCTTCCTAGGTGTTCCATTGCAGCATTCTATATAGTTACAAAATTTTTCTAAGTCACCTAGTTAAACTGGCTCTCACTTATACATCAAAAATATCTATACTGAATCTTCCAAGCAATTATTACTCAGCTCGCGCATTGTTCAGGATGTCTAGTTATTCGATGTGCTTGCCTTTTAGTCCTCACTGACACGAAGCCGTTGTAAATGTAAACGGCGGAGGAATTGCACGTCAAAATGCTTGTAATGTTGCAGCAGGAAGTTCAATCTGACAGAAAACCCTAGCAGAACTCGTGGGAAACGCCGCGAATCATGGAAGACCTCTCGGATATGTGTGGCAGGTCGAGACAATCGTGTCAAAATACAGTCCCCCCAATGCGATTTAAATTCTCTGCATAGTCTGTGTTGAAATTTACTTGATTCTTTATTGTTTCTACAGACTTCCGGCTTAAGTTTGACGATTCAGCTTTCGTTGAAATGTTTTGACAGCGTAATCTCGGTGCGGCAGGAAGTGTAACATTTCCGAAACAGTAGATGTCTTGTATGTGATAAACGTAAAATAATAAACTCCGGAAGATTGTTTTCTTAATGGCATCCTAAAATTGATGGTAATAAAAGAATAAATTAAAGAGGATTTTCTCTAATGTAAACTTATCCTTGTATTGATTTCATCCGAAAGATGTGATACTACTTGAGGATTCCTAAGAGACAATTTTAAAAGTAGTAACTTTCAGAAACATAAATATTGTCTTGCTGTCAGTTTGTCTTTCATAGTATGGACTAAGTTAAAACAGGTATTTCTGATAGAGGATTATTATTATTATAGGTTGTAATTTAATAATTAAGATTTGCCAGAATATTATCGGAAGTTAAGTTGCGCTCTAGAATGTCAGTTGAATTAAAAGGTTTGATAACGTGTTAACTGCTTTTAAGATTAATTCAACTGGAACATTTCAGAGATTCAAAGACATTGATTTCAAAGAGAATGGATATTTTTAGCGCAGAGAAAAGGAAAAACAGATAAAAAGGATAGCTGATTTATAGCTTTATTCAGAATCCAAATAGAATTAGTTTAGAAAGATTTTAGATCTGGTAAAAGACGACTCTTTGGTTTCCCGCTTCAAAATTTATTAGCGATCTATGATAAGCAACCTATATATAAGAAATTTATGTAATTATCAATTCTTTGAGTGTATTGTTTAAATTATACTGTATAATTATTATTTTAAACTAGAGGTTTGATTTTTACTTCCTTGCACGACGCAAAGGAAGTGTTATAATCCCGAAAAATTCCGGGTACCATATTTCAATGAAAATGTGCATTTTGACCGCCATCGAATGCAGTTTTAAAATGTTTTTGCCTGGCATCTGTAAGTAAGGACAGAATAAAGGACTCTTTTTCCCCAAACGGATTATAAGATTAATTTAAAATGGATTCAGAAGAGATTTTTTTGTGATGTCTGTAGGTACGCATGTATATATCTCGCATAAATCAAAAGCGAGTAGCCTCAGAATGTATGAAATTTCGTATATAGGACTGCTATAACTTACTCTCCTCCCTTTTTGTTTGCAATCGGCTGCACGAAAAGTATATATATATATATACCCCATTTGTTAATCTGTTCAGTGAGTTCAGTATTTTATTCTTGCATGTTGGTGAATTGTGCATTGTTTGCTTTAAAAATGATTGAATTATGTTTTTCTGATCTTCCAGTTAAGGTTTTTATGCCTTTAGATAATCTGCATTCTACTTATTTCTCTTCCCTTTTCAGAACCTTTTTCTTTATTTTTATATTTACATTTCTTACCAAATTTAAGAGAAATAAATGAAATTTATTCATTTCCTTAATTCTTGACGTAACATTTTCAGTCCAAATTTTTAATAAAGATATCAAAAATAAAAAAATAATATCTGAAAATTTTCAGATTTCATATTACGCCTAGAGCATTTTTTAACGTTTTGTGTGTTACCTTTATTTATTAAATATTATGTTCTTCGCACTTAAACCATAAAATTCAATTTAACAGCAATATCACAAAATAATTAAAAAAGATCACATCTTTAGAATTTCCGATACACAATCTCTCGCGTTGAAGATCAATTATTGTTCCGTACATTGTTGTCATCGCTCGCTTTGAAACGTTGAGTTTCATAATCAGAAACTCATAAATGCATTACAAGATATGAAATAGATAATAAAACAAATTCTCAATTCCTAATTCGAGCTTCAAGGTACCCATAATCAAGTGGAGACGTACGTTATTCAAAACTGGATGGCTCTTGATTTATCTTTCTAGGCACCGTTGATTTATCACAATGCAAAAAACATGCATACATTTATGGAGATTCTTCATTATTTAATTTCTTTAAATATAAGACAGGGGGATAATATTTTGCAGGAGCAATTTGAAAAGTGATACAGACTTTTAAAATTATCGACGCAAAATGCCAAAACGAAATTAATAGCCCTTCTGGGCTAACGCCCTTTGGGCTAATAATTTTCCGACATCCAAAAAATGAACTTCTTTTCTTTTTTCTTTTTTAAACAGATAATAAGATTTAATCAGTATATCTGTTATCGAAAGATCATCTTCACATAATCGTGAAAACAAAACTGTGGAAGTAATGGCCCACCAGGTAAAATTGACGAAGCGTTGGTTATTTGATTTCAGTTAGATCATCAGCTGCGAAATTTGCTAAATGCATAAAATTTTCATTGATCTCTTACTTAATGAGAATACGAAAGAAAGAGAGAGACTAAAAGCCTTTCACGACAGCATATTATAGCTTATACCAATAGCCAACGAATACATTGGGATAAACAGTTAACAAAACAATGTACTACCCTTTTCCTTTCACATACAAACACATTATTCCCTTCTCCTTTCAATTTATTTCACATTTTCATTTCAAAATAAACCTCTTTTTGTTAAGCATTTAAATTTGCTTTCCATTTTCAATAACAGTAATACTTCAAATTTAAGCCTAATTTTTACTGAGGTTTTAAAACTTAAAATTCGAGTGCGTCTGAAAGTGAAAATGTCGAAAGTGATTATAAATTCGTTGAAGCTTATTATTAGATAATGTAACATATTATCTTTATATTAATATATTTTGAAACGATGGTTCTCAACCTTCTTTTCCCAGTGGGCTCTTTCACCATAGACAGATCACTGCCCCGTCTTCTTTCTAAAATTTGAAAAATACATGCGTACTGTTGAGATAAGGGTTTCATGGCAGCAAAACGTTTCTATATTCATAAACTAAAGCTAAATACTTAGTAACTAAAAAAAGGTTGACCACATCCCCCCCCTGAAAATATGAACTTCCTTAATAAGGGGAAATTCCTCCTGGCAGAGAACCCCTGGATTAAAGTAACTAAAAATGTTTCATTTTTTTTTCAATATATGTAATAAAATAATTACTTTATTAATTTTTTTTATTTTACAGTTTAAAAAAATTATTGAGCCTTAATCCAGATGCGGTTATTTTTGTTTCCAGTTTTTTTCACATTTAAATTTCTATTGTGGTTTAAATTCAGAATGATACGGTACTAAACGGACATATTTAAAGCTCTTATTTTAGAACTACAACATTGATTAATCATATTTTAGATGCTGAAGAAGTTCGAGTTAATATATGGATATTAATCTTGACCCTCTTTCTTATAAATTGCGTCTCCAGAAAGTACATTAATAACCCTTTACTTCATGACAACTGTGCTCTTCATAAAGAATTCAAACTCTAAACAGATGTTAGAAACATACTTCGGCAAGTATTAACATTTATCTTTGCTCAGAAGAGATGAATCTCTTCTACTGTACATCATTTCTCGTTGTCAAATAAATATGATTTGGAAATGAAGATGAATCCCCTCCACATGCATAATTTTTTAAGCGACTGTCTATCCAAAAACTGTTTAATGGAAAAACTGTTATCACGGAAAAGAAACGGGAATCTAGGTTATAAGAAATCTTATTATTTATTTTCTGATTAGCTATAAAAGGAGACATAAATCAGAGCGAGAATCCTGTATGTGATAAATAAAAACATTCTTCATAATTCCATATAAATAAATCACTGGATAATACTTTAAAGAAAACTTAATTTTTATCTAATTTTATTCAAAATTACTTTTTAAATCTTCAAAACAGACAATCAATTTAATTTTTCTAATAAAGAATCAAATCATTAAAGGGGTACTTTTGTTAACAAATGCTATTAAATGTCTATTTAACATTTATTGCATGAAACGTTTATCATATGCCAATTGTTTCGCTCATTTAAATTAATAAAGTTATTTTTGTGCGCACGTTTCGGTTTATAATAGACTGAAAGTATCAGAGTGGTGCTTGGGAATGAGAAATATTACCTTTGGAATGCAAGCGTTTATTGTAACAAATTTTTATTTGTTGTGTCATGCGTATAGTAGACTAAGTTCGCAAATTGCTGAGGAGAACATCAAAGTTTATTATTTTAATTTAACAGAGGTTGTTTCAAAATGATTTAAGCATATAGATATTTTGAATATTCAGTCATTGATTCACAGTTTGGCGATAAAAGAAATATTAAATAATGTGGTTTCATCAGTACTAGGATAAATTTAATTTCTTAGTAGATTAAAAAGGAAAGAAACGTAAATATTTATACGACCCAGGAAAGAAAAATGTTTATGGCAATCGAATTAATCTAGCAGAAACAATTGAAATTATTTGAAATCCAAGAATTTCAGATTGCAATCTAACAACCACAAAAATTAGTTTAACATTAAAAAATTCCGAACATTTCTAAAGTATAAGAATAAATTTTAAAAAAATCTGAAAGGTTTCAGATTCTATATTACATCCAAAGTGCATTTTCTTAAAGCTTCGACCGTTACATTGTTCTTCACACTTAAACGATAAAAGTCACGTCAATAGCAATATTACAAAACATTTAAAAAGAGCATATCTTTAGAATTTACGATACAATATCGCGCGCTGAAAGTAAATATGTTTTTTTTTCGCACAGTGTTGCCATTGTTCGGTTTGAAGTAGTTCAATTTTTTTATTAAACATTCGTTAAATATTTCCAAAATATGAAATAAATAATAAACAAATTAGAAATTCAAATTCGGGCTTCCAGGTGCACATATTCGCGTGGAGAAATATGTTATTCAAAGTGCTACAAGCATACATACATTCATGCAGATTCTTCATTATTTAATTTTTTTAAATATAATGCAGGGCTTTTAGTATTTGGGGGCAACAATGTGAAAAGTGAAATATATAATGAACGACGCAAAATGTCAAAACGAAATTAAGAACCCACTGAGCAAATTGCCTCTTTGGTCTTATTTCGCTTTTCTTGTTAAATAAAAATTATAACAACTGCTCTTAACAAAATTTTTAGTGCTCAAATCTCAAAAAAAATTTTAATTTTAAAGGCAACTTCACTCGTTATTACAGTATTTTCCTCTAAGCCGCTCAGCCGGTTATAGTGGTTAGTGACCGAAACGCCGTCGCAACCTAAGGTTCTACACCAATTAAAGCCCATACGACGAGAAAAAAATCTACCATCTGCCGACGGCAGCATTCATTGAATCAATGATAGTAATATTACAATGCTAAATTGACAATGTCATCTTTACAAGAATTGTTATATAATAACCGTATGAAAAGATATATACAATTAATTATTCATTACATTGTCATGGATAGTATTTATGCTGTGGAGGGTGGAACTTAAATATTAACCAGTTTCTAAACCTATGTCTACTACAATACGTCATAACTTCGTGTTCTTGTCGGTTACACACCTAATGATGTGTGTCCGTGCTATTGTTGCAGTTATCCACAGACTAGGCCAGTCACATCAGTTCAGGCAGTTTATATTCTTAGCCCAAAGTTTATGATATTGTGTAGACTATTCTATGTTCATATAAACTAAATTCTAAGTTAACTTTTGATAAATTCGAAGTACCCTTTTGTTAAGTTTATTGTTCACATAAACACTTGTCAACTTCGATACATCATAACTTCGCGTCCTTAGCAGTTTGCACACCTCATTATGTGTATCCATAGCAATTTGCACACTGTGTCGCAGTTAACCACAATGGGATTAAGAAATTGTCGTACGATGGGCCTCAGTTCGAATCCCGGAGAAGGCATAGATGTAAAATTTTCTGTCCCTTCATAGGCCACCTATTAGGGCTTCCATAATGCAATGTGCACCACTTCTGACCCTTGCAGTGGCACAAGGCTAATATATAAAAAGCCCGTGCGCTCTAAAAAAATTTTCCTCTAAGCACAAATCGATATAAACAGAAAAATATTAAGCATTAAAAATATATTACCTTTTGAATAAAACTGTAAGAGAAAAATAAAGATTTATAAGACAATGAATCCGTAAAGTAAAAGTTCTATGTTCCTTATGTTAGAAGAAATACTTTTGTAGAGAACTGAATAGTTGGACATAAATAATAATTAACAATATGCCCAAAACCATATATTATCCACTCAAAAATATAATAACTCGAAATTATTATTTATGATTCCATGAATATTAATGAGATGATCTTCATAAAGCAACTATAGTACGAAAAGATCTACAATTACATGACATTGTTTTTAAATTGAAACTTATCTTTTGCGCTGCATTACATTGGTCTCTGCCTCTTAATTCAGAGTACAAAAAGACATCAGTCTTCATAAACAATAATTAAAACCTTCTTCTCTTAAAAGAGTGTGAAATTTAATTGCAAAATTTCAACTGATTCTGTTCAGCTACAAATACGATAGCTCTTTGATTGGCATATAAGAATTACCATTAAAGAAAACTGCATTAGTGTTTTATTAAACCTTTTAACTCACACTTATCATTTGCAGTCAACTGTAATGCCATGACCAACATGAGTCATAGAGTTTAAGCTTCAGTTTGAGGAGCTATGTTCTGATTTTAATACCATAATTTGAACTTATGATTTCAGTTTTAAACAACTTGCATAAGGGGCGGCGTATTTTTCTAAAATACCTATCCCAAAACAAGCATTATATAAGCTTGAATCAGACCGTAACATAACTTCAGTAAACTCAGAATATTAAGCCCTTTAAAAATTTCAGATTCCACTGAATGCACAAAAATGCTTGAGACACAACTAAGAGTAATCAATTACATCTTCTTGTTCAGAAAAATGATGAAAATAATGGGAAACAAAATATTCATGATTAATTGTAATTATATCTACGGATAATAACAAATATTACGTTATATAGTCATTAGAGGTTTTTCTTTTGAAGCAGGAGACGTGAAAAATGTGCAGTGTCCTCCCCAGGACTCGAACCCGGGAGCTCTCGAATACACGTTGAGATTCTTCTATGCATACTCAACGAAGGTATGCTGAAATGAGAAAGAGAGAAAATACCTTACAATATGAAGAAAGCTTGTATTTCATGCTAGAGACAGAACTAATTATCAGCCGCATCCAAGCTATTTAATAACAAGAAATATCATAATTTGATTAATCCTAGGTAATGTTCCAGTACTTCTAAAGCCATTAGGTTGAAATAGAAGATCGTATATATAACTGAAGCACATCAAGCTTGGACTGACTTTCAGAATTAAATTTTCAATGAAACATTCACTCTGCTTTTTCCGCTAGCAAATTCTTACATTCCTTCATATTACTTCTATTGGATGCTATCAATCGCTTATGAAAGCCCATATAAAGATTCTTTTAATTATGTCACCTATTTTCACTCTGAATACGAGTGACATGTTATGCATGGCTTTATTACACTGCGTTAGAGCATTGATAACTGACATCTTGAGTTTAGCGGTTTGAACCATTTAAGAGGGAGTTAGAGAGGAACGGACTATGTACTCTGCTGTAATGACCAGCTATGACAATACCACCTGCATCCCAGTTAGTAGTAGTGCATCATATTACAACTCGAATTAGTATCTCTGTAAATGTGGAGTTAAGATATATATAGACAATACAGTACCTGTATAACCAAGCCGTATAGCTATGTTTAGAATCTGTGAACGTGGTAAGAAAATGTAGAAGTAAGTGCATAGAAAGTGCTACCCGAAACACTCTATTCAAGAGACAATAAAAGGTTACGGAGATGTGGATAAAATCTTTTACACTGGTGAACTTCAAATTAATACATTAAAATAATTAACTTGATATATACAGTAGTCAAAAATAAAACATTTGTTATTTGCCATCTTAAAAGCACAAATAAATTTCGGTATATGCATAACTTGTATAACTTATTTATTGAATACCTGCTTATTTAACTGATTACTATAATGTTTAGCAGTATTAATTGGAACGCGATGAAATGCTCAACATGCTTTGTTCACGCTGTAAGTAACTTTACCAAATTTGAATCAAATTCCTATTTTTCATTATGCTATATTTTTTTCTGATTACAATAAAGTACCCGATGTTGAAAACAAAATATTATTGTACTGTTGGGACTTCCGTGCCTGTACACAACACTGCATTTTTTAACTTGATTCATCAGGGTCGCTTGCATATGTATGCAACTAAAGCAGGAGAGAAGAATAGGCGGCTGTAAGACCGCATGCAGCTATATCCGTTATTTACAACTCGTCTTGAGAAAATCGTATATACACCTAGCACTACACGCAAGCATAAAAATTAAAGGACAGAAGAGCTTTCGCTGAAGTGTAATGGTATCAGCACATCTAGCAATTTGTAACGCTAGAAGAAACTTTTTCCAGAAACAAATTTCATGGCAACTAATAGAGGAACTAATTTTCACGTGTCAATCATTTAAATGTCCTGGAAATCAAGATTCCGGTAAATGTTTCTTTCGACGAGCGGTTTAGAGTAGGTAATAGATGTGATACTGCAGTCCTGTTGCCAGCCGAAGAGGCTGCGTAGCGACGTTTGATTCACCTGGACGCTTGCTCAGCACAGCCAAGACACTTTGTAATTGACAGAAGATATATGCCAGAATTATTTGTCATTCACCTAATCGCCTGTGCCTAAGTTAAGTTTATTTAAACTTAAAAGTTAATAATAACAGTTCGCCATGATGTCCAAAAACGAAAGTTGTGTGAAGAAAAGAAAACATTTACTATAGAGCGGGAACTGAAGAATCGTGCCGTAACTAAAGATTTTCATTATTATGCGCAGCTACAAACATTGGGTACATCTACCATCGCAACTTGTGGAACTAACACATTTGAAAAAAATATGACGTCAATCATAAATAAATCTTACTAATTTGCTTAGTATTTATGTTGATAGTGCACCTTCTTTGAAAGTCAAGAATAACGGATTTGAAAGTCAAGATAAAATTTCTGCAATTCGAGTGAATGCAGTACGCCATCGTGAATTCCGAAACATGCTTATATATTACGTGATGAAATATGCAGTGTTGAGTAGCCCTATAATAGAAACTTCAATAGTTATCAAGGAAATAAACTCTCGATAAGGTTTTAAACTTCACGAAAGCAAATTTTAACATTTTACAGTTAAAGAGAAAAACCTTGCTAATTATCGTATAAAGAATATAGTAGAAAAGCTGCGTTTGTGTTACATATATCACAAAACAAAATTATTTAAATACTTTCCTGCATAATGAAACATAACATATACATTACCCACCTTCAAGTTTCTAGAATCCAAAACGAATGTATTCTAATCAATAGAAAAATTGCTCTTTATCAAACTAAACTCCGACGTCGATTAAACCCATACGGCTAACGAATAATTCTTTAATATAGTTCAACCGTCTCAAGCGCAACCCTGATTGGCATTCTGCCAAAACATATAGACTCGTCCAAAAGGGTCGGTATTACTTGCTGCGACGTGAAAGGTCTTCTCCGGAAAGAGCTATGCTGGAGGGAAAGAAAATCACCATCCTTCCACCCTATTTTGAGAATAGTTCGGTCCGAATGGCGTATGCGTGTTTGGCCTCATGGTCGTGGATGAGGCGGTCGAACTATACCAGAATATCCTACATGGGCCTATCAGAGGTTTTCGTAGTTCATCCATTTAACGTATTGTGGACCGTGGCTTTATTGTTCAGGTACGCAGTATTTCACATAAAATGAATTTGACCGAAATATTCCTACGCTTCAATACCTGAACTTGTAAGATATTATTTTAAGAGGTCTATGCTCGCAATGGACCAAGTTTCAGTTGGACATTTTAATGTTAACAAAAACAGTCCTGTAGAGATACTGTCAGCGGGTAAATGTTTCTTGTCGAACACCAGCTTATAGGAGGGAGAAGCGCAACTTTTGTATATCATCGTTTAAAGTTTCCACATTCAAAATCTTCCCGTTGAGACAGATAAATTATGTGCATGGAGAGTCATAAAAATGTTTGTTAAATGCTTCTAAGCATTCCCATACATTTACAGTCATTTAATGGAAAATACTGATAACTGTAGACTGAAGAAAATGCAATGTAAACATTGGCCATGCTCGCAATCATGAAGTAGCAGATCGACTTGACAGACAAAGAGCAACTTTCTGTTGGCTAGAAAAGTAAATTTTAAAATTTGAATAAATCCCTGAAAAAAAGCATATTTAAAATTTGAGTGTGCTTAACTTGTAACATGTTGAAGTGCTAAACGAAATGACTCCTAACATTAAACCTTTAATTTTATGATATTATAAATTTGTTGTGTAGAGAAATTGTCTGATCGCGTTATAAACACTAGGTGAATGATTTTCTGATTTAAGGAAATCTTAATTTTACTTGATTCTGAATTATTTATTTTAATGCTTTAATTTTGAGGAAAAACAGATGCTTCTGGGAATATTATTTAGTTTAAAAGAATATTATTTATTTTTCTTTTATTTGCAATTTTTGTACAAGCTTTGATTCATTGTGAAAAGAAGCAGGGAAAGGGAGGCAATTTTGCTAAATCATGATTTCGCGCGCTTTGTCCTTTAGAATGTTCTAGAAGGAATTTCATTGTGCAGTTGACCTTAGGACAGGAAGTACGTGACAGAAGGGCCAGAGGTTGCCACTTGACTTTCGATGTAAGTCATTCAGGTTTTGGCGAGTGAGGGTCCGGTTGTTGGCTAAGTGAAGAAGGGCGCGCATGCGCGATCACCCTTATTTCTGCATTCAGGGGTTGAAAACGCAAATTTTGCCAAAATTAAGGGGGAGATAATTGAAGCCATAGTGGGAGCCCGCGTTTGTGAAGGAGAGGAAGAAAATTCGAGTTTGAATCACTTACTGGCTTGCTGATCTTACTTTGTGGATGTTACTTTTGAAACTTGCTCTTGGGGTTGAGCAAGAGAAAACGATGTAGTTTACGAAGAGAGGTGTTTCCCGGTGGGGAGCGGCAAATATGCTCCCCGGCCGCGTTTTGGTTAAGAGACGAGATTTAAGAGATATGAGTATTTGCTGAAAGACTTTACTCACTTACTCTTGGAATCACTTTTTCGTGTGAGACTTTTCGTGCGAGACTTGGCGAGGCTTGCTTGCGGAACTTACTTTGGACGTCACTCTTGAAACTTGCTCTGGGGTTGAGCTTTCGAAACGATGGAATTTACGAAGAGAGATGCTCCCCTGCCGCGTTCTGGTTAAAAGGCGAATTTGAACCCGGGCGAGTGACTTAAGACTTTTAAGACCAGGCGGACAGCCGTGCTGGGCAGCAGTGTTCCTGTTTCTGTTTTTCCAGAGTGAAAATTGCTTCGTCGTTATGAAAACCAGTTACCTGCGTGTGCGTTTCGCCAATAGTGCCAGGACAGGACGATGTCTTCTGAAACTTCCATTTGTGACCGTAAAAATGAGCCCCGCTGACGTCAACGCTTATTAGGATACGAGTACTCCACTTCAAGATGTCCTTACAAGATAAGTCTATTTTTTTGTGTTTGAACTTTAAGTAAGGTTTCAACGACTTCCTTGGAATGTAAAATAAGAACGTCGAATCTTAAGTTAATTCTCAGGCTTTCAATTGTTTCCCTTTCCCCTTCTAAATTACCGAAACAAACCTTAAGGTTTTTATATGAATTAGGATGTAATAATTTATGTTGTTTGTGTAATCTTCCTTAGAACAGATGTGAATTGCAACTAATATGTTTTACTTAACCTCTTAGAAATTGTAGAACGGTTACCCGTTAAATTAAAAGAGTCATGTAATAGATTTGCAAATCATGAATTTAAATGTAACAAAAAGTAAATGACAAATTTAAGAATTCCCCTGTGTCTAAAATAAGTAAATTAAAAGGTAACACAAATAAGAAATTAGACTCTCTGATGAGGATAAGATTTAATTTTTTATTGTGAGAAATTTGAATAAACTGATATTTAATCTGGAAACATATTACTTATGTTTTTTTATATCTGTTATGTGATTTTCTTATATATATATTGATTTTACATGTTATTTATTCGATCCTCTCACGGCGCGATCCCGGATGCATTTTCACAACGCAATGCATTACCGTTTTACCTATACCATCACTAAAAGTTTGGTAATTAGCAAACTCTTAAGAGTTTAGTTTCTCAGTTTCTTTTTAATTAGTTGCGGTTTCACCTGTCTGTTTCTGCATTAGTTTCCTCCCTAAGAGGAAGTTGTAACACAGTATTGGTACCCATGATTTTTAGGCAAGGTATGGTAACAAAGCATAGGTTTTTCTCTCTCAGAAACAGAACATTGGTGCAGTACGGCTGTCCGCCTGGTCTTGAAAGTCTTAAGTCACTCGCCCGGGTTCAATTTCGCCTTTTAACCAGAACGCGGCAGGGGAGCATCTCTCTTCGTAAATTCCATCGTTTCGAAAGCTCAACCCCAGAGCAAGTTTCAAGAGTGACGTCCAAAGTAAGTTCCGCAAGCAAGTCTCGCACGAAAAGTCTCACACGAAAAAGTGATTCCAAGAGTAATTGAGTAAAGTCTTTTAAGTCTTTTAGCAAATACTCATACCTCTTCAATCTCGCCTCTTAACCAAAACGCGGCCGGGGAGCATATTTGCCGCTCCCCGCCGGGAAACACCTCTCTTCGTAAACTACATCGTTTTCTCTTGCTCAACCCCAAGAGCAAGTTTCAAAAGTAACATCCACAAAGTAAGATCAGCAAGCCAGTAAGTGATTCAAACTCGAGTTTTCTTCCTCTCCTTCAGAAACGCGGGCTCCCACTATGGCTTCAATTATCGCCCTCTTAATTTTGGCAAAATTTGCGTTTTCAACCCCTGAATGCGGAAATAAGGGTGATCGCGCATGCGCGCCCTTCTTCACTTAGCCAACAACCGGACCCTCACTCGCCAAAACCTGAATGACTTACATCGAAAGTCAAGTGGCAACCTCTGGCCCTTCTGTCACGTACTTCCTGTCTTAAGGTCAACTGCACAATGAAATTCCTTCTAGAACATTCTAAAGGACAAAGCGCGCGAAATCATGACTTAGCAAAATTGCCTCTCTTTCCCTGCTTCTTTTCACAATGAATCAAAGCTTGTACAAAAATTGCAAATAAAAGAAAAATAAATAATATTCTTTTAAACTAAATAATATTCCCAGAAGCATCTGTTTTTCCTCAAAATTAAAGCATTAAAATAAATAATTCAGAATCAAATAAAATTAAGATTTCCTTAAATCAGAAAATCATTCACCTAGTGTTTATAACGCGATCAGACAATTTCTCTACACAACAAATTTAAATGTCATTACAGAAAATGTGTTCAATAACTTGTAGAGTTGATCACTTTGTAAATTCCAAGTTACTGTTGGAAGTGAAAAAAACTTAAAAACTGATAAGCGAATAATCGCTTGAGTTCGTGTGACAGGAAACAAAAAGATACGAGTAGAAGAGTAAACTAACTCTTTATTAGTCCAACTAAGGTTTAACTAAACTCCGTCTTGGATTGTACAATAAAGCCGACACTTGGGCGTTGAACTTAAGATATTAAGAATTAACCTAAACTAATCTAAACTAAAGAGGTATAGAAGCTATCAAAATTCTAACTGAGTTGGCCCCTTAACGTTAATAGACTGAGAAGCTATCAGGGGCCTAAGTACGACCGAGCATGATAATAGCTTACGAGAGAGTAGCCTAAAAAGGCGGACGCGTGCAGACAAAATACCTAGTATCTCTCTCACTAAAACCAAGGACCTTCGCGGTTAAATACAGCTCTTTCTCATTATGTTTTCAGACGTGATTCTAAAATTCGACAGGAAAGGAACTGTCAGTTCACAACAGCATTGACACAATGTGCATATAAACTGACTATGAAAGTGTTTTAAAGAAACTTCAGAAACTGACATACAAACTGATACCAAAAACGTAAAAACATGCTGTTAACAATCGCTTTTTGAAAAGCACTACAAGTACTGAAAATTGCTAATTGGAATCAGTAGTTTAATGATATTGAAAAACTGTTGTTGAACAATATGAAACAAACAAAGATAGAACTATGTAAGCGATAAAATTTTTAATAAAAACGTAATCATAAAAACACTTGTGTGAAAAATTGTGTGACTATAAAAATTGGGTAAATGTAGTTAAATTAAGCATTATTTTTTAATTATTATTTTAGGATTAATTAATAAATTAACTGTTAGGTATTATTTTACTTGAAGTGTTTAAAACTGATATCACGGTTTGCATTTCATAAATAGCGTTTATTAAACTCAGCTGCTTAATAAACTCAAATATGTTTAGCACGAAAGCAAGCGGCGGGTATTGCATATAATACGTGGAAAAACAATTAAAGTCTTTCGAAAGAAGTTGGCATATTTCAAAATTTACTTTCTCGTTCGGATGTATCCGAAGAACTCTTCCCACTACTATCAGAAATCTTAAACGAATAGAAAGATAAATACAAAAGCTTCGGTAATTATGTAGCTACCTTAAATTCCTTAGCTGAAGAATACATGGACAGAATTTCAGATTTCGAAGAACATATTCTTATAATGTAATTAGCATTTGAACAAAATCTGATCGATGTTTTAAAAGTATCCATGGAATTGGAAACTGAACTAATTAAGTTTAGAGAAGATAATATTATTAAATCTTATTTTCATACCAATAGAATACCAAATACGGAAAAATGCAGTTAAATCCTCGAATTTGCGTGAACAAGCACGGATTTGCTTTACGTTTTTGGATGTACTTACTGTTTCGAATCAACGTTTCCGTATATGACGCAAATTAGAAATAATTTAAGTTGACAGATAACTGATATTCATTTAAAAGATAAACTGAAACCACAAGTTGCAAAGCTTGAATCAAATATTGGACTTCTTTCAAGTAACAATAAAATTCAAAAGTCGCATTAAACTATGTTCTGTATTTTATAAATGTAAATTAAAATAATTGCCTGATATATTCATGTATTCATGTTCACTTATAAAACTCCCTTATAAAAGTTGTTTCTTTTGTACTTTTGCTTATAATTCGAATAGAAATACTTGTAAACAAAAGTTAATGTTTATAAATCTATTAAAAATATTTAAAAAAAAAAAAAAAAAGAAAAGAAAAAGAAAAGAGAAAGAAAATCTGAAAGGACTCAGATTTTACCGTCACACCACTGAGGTTTGTTAAGGCTTTTGGGCTCTCGCTGAGCGTCGCAAGTTACCAATCGCTTTTTTCTCCTTTTTAATTTCATTTTTAAGAATCACTTTCTTTGCCCTTACGCCGCATTAAACTCAAGAGTAAAATCTCAAAATATTTTAAAACAGTATATATTTAAATTTCATTAAAATCCTTAGAATAGATTATTAAGGTTTGCCATAAATTTTATTTTCGTATATTCTCTGTATTTTGTCTTTGAAAACTAGACTTCAAGTTGCCAGCCGCTTAAAATAGTTATCATAAAAAGTGTACAAAATGAATTTAATGAGTCCAGTAAGTGTAATCTCATAAAAATATTTAATGTTTCTAACTATATATTTCATGATTTAAATGCATTTTTATTTAAATAAGTCAGATTAAAAATAAACCATATCAAATTTAAAGAGCTAATTGTTTAACAACTACTCGTGCAAATTTTACAAAACTTGGCAGTTTGGCGCAATTTGAGTCATAGACTAGAAATATGGAACAAAATTGGCATGTCATTTCAGAAAAAGACCAATTTTGTGTCAAAATACCTATATTAGAAAAATGCTATATATCAATCTAATATATATCCTGAGTAGTGCTTTCGAGACATGAAAAACGCAATTTAAATTTCGTCAATCGGCCCAGTAGGAGGGGAGATATAGAACTGACCCTTTTTTTTGCATTGCACCATTAGAATGAAGATAGATTTGTGAGATTTCTTAAATCGCAATCGTAAGATGCTCTGTGAAAAAAGTGCTCTTAAAATATTACTTATGTTTTAGAAAATAATAAGTATATCTTTATGTTCTTATGAAGAGGAATTTCTTCGAAAACTGAGATGATCAAGTCTGCGTACTTTATATAACCACCAAACCTTTGAAGGGATTTGAATGAAAGATAGTAGTCTAATCCTTTTTCTTTTTAGTATCCATCCCCAAGAGCCTCAGCGAGAGATTTGAACTGGCTTTTCTTAACACGTCGCTGCCAACGACGAGTTATCTTGTAGGTGGAAGCGCCAGCTACGAGTTAATTCGTAGAAAGTTTTTGCTTTACCTACGTCACATATGATCAAACCCGTAGTATTTTTCTGTTCTTTGAAGGTATCTGGCTTTGGAGATTTGGGGAAAACACAGCAATTTTGCCCAATTCAAGAGATTTATTATTATTATTAATATAAGCATAATATAAGTAATTATAAAATAAGTAACAAAGTCACTGTAAAAAATAATCAAGCAATTTATAACAATCTTTGTTATAATAATTGTTGTAAAAAATAATCAGTCTTTGTTATAAACAACCGCCAACTACGAATGTACTCGTTACGAGTATACTCGGAGTTGGAGCTGTCATAAAACATTTTATCGCAAAGCCGAACTACGATATAACTCGTATTATTAATAACGCAATTGAAAATTATCGAAATTCAACATCTTTCCCATAAATACACGTTTTGTATTTTTATAATTAATTAATTAAAATTTATTGGCGTGGTGGAACCGTTTTTGAAAATATCGCTCGTCAGCGAACGTGTTAACCCAATTCTCCTATAATTCTGGATTTTCGCAACAAATCTTCTGGACATTAGCAAGAAAGTTTGGTTTCATAAAAAATATTGCATGACTTTTGAGCCCCCTGTTTTAAAGTGCACAGAAGCACATTAAAAAAATTCTGAAATCAAATTTTTTATGTATTCTAATAATTTTAATAACATGCAATTTCTTTCCCAATATTAAACTGCACAGAACATACTAAAAGTGATTCTGCAACTGAAGTTTTTATATGTTCTTGTAACTTTAATAACATACAATTTCTTTTCTAACTCCTTAGAATAAACATTTATTTAATTTTCCCCTTTTAAATTATGTCATATGATGTGATACATGTTTACCATATCACCATACATGATATTCGCCTGGATGGAAATACTGCAAGAGCTCATCGAAAGATTTTTCCAATATAACTGCTGTGTATGATTATGATTAGAAAGCTGAATGATTCAGAATTAGATGCTGTGTGTGACTGTGAATGCCAAATATGATTAGTGTGTGGTAAGGTGGAAGATGAGTCAAGAATTAAACATATTAATAGCATCAGATTCACATATAATTAATAAACAATAAAATGTTTATGGTTTATGTGATTACGGCAAAACCTCGAGGGCTCTCTGCCCAAGGAGAGGGATGCCTTCGTGGAAGACGTTCTAAGGGAAATGGCTCGTATACACGTTATACATGTTGAAAACCAAGAAAATGTCCATGCAACCAGCACGATCGGGGGATTCGAACTTTGGACCGAACTACCAGTGTTCAGCGAATTTACCGTTGGTGAGCAAAGAAACAAAGGAAATGAGTTGTTAAGTACAGTCAATAGTTTCAATCACTTGAAACATATAAAAATGTTTCTTTAATGAGTTTTTGGGTTCAATACGAGCTCACTTCTTACACCCATGAGCAAAATATCGATTTACACTTCTCTGTTCACAAAACAAATAGTAGAATTTTATACAATTACACTAAATAGCTTAAAATACCATTTAAGATCTGATTAATGGCAGAAGACCGTAGGAACATTTTTAGTGTCACCTGATATCTTACTGGCAGAAATTAGGAACAATCTTAATCTTTTCCTAGGACATTCTCCTAATTATTCAAATCAATTTTACTGTTTTTTTTTTTTTTTTTTTTTTTTTTTTTTTTTTTTTTTTTTTTATGTTTTAGCAATCAGAAGTTGATTTTTATTGTAGTTCTGTAAATAAAATAAAGAAGCCTGAAGTCTGAAACATAGTTGTTATTCATACTGTCGTGAATTTTGTATGTATGTAAATAATTGTAGTAGAATTATATGTGAAACTGTAGTATCTTTTGTATAATGTAGCATGACATGCGAGATAAAGATTGGATTTTCGAAACAAATCATCTGGAACTTAGCAAGAAAGTTTGGTTTGATAAAAAATATTGCAAGACCTTTGAGTCCCCTGTTTTAAAGTGCACAGAAGCACGGAGAAAATCTGGATATATATTGTTTATGTACGCACTAATGTACACTAATCGAATCACGAATGTCGCTGCCTACGCATCTAACTATGAATCTAATGACGTATCTAAATGCCACATCTAAATTTCTGCAAGCGGTGGTTCAGCTATAATTCTAGGATCAAATACTCAATCTAGTTTTAAAAGGATTTATTAAAATACTAAACAAATTAATCTAATCTAGAATCTAGAATCGAATCTAATGTTACATCTCAGGAGCAGCGTTCTAGCTGCGTCATAACAAATCGAAAGTCAAGTTCTCACTGTTGCCATTCTGAGGCAGAGAAAAGTTTGTTTCTAATCAAAAAGGAACATATATATTACAGGAGGCAAGTCTGTTTAACATTGAGCAATTGGTTGTCTCTTTAAAGTGGCAAGATATCGCCAAGCTGGCGATGGATTTGGCGACTAATTTTTTTTGTCAAATTTAGTAATAAATCCCTAAAAGTTGCCAAACTTGGCGGCATTATGATCTGGTCCCCGTCTTGTTACATGTCCTTGTAATTAGTACTGCGATTAAATAAATGCAACGTCTCCCAATATGTAACTGTAACTTCATATGTCTTTCAGTAATTTCGAGAAGAGGATGGTACTAGACATTTCTCGGCGGCCGAGGGAGAACTCTTTGAAACCGGAAAGGGCACCAGTTTCTCAGTTGTTAGTTCAGAGCTGAAATTGGAGTACTGAAGAATCGGTGTGGCATTGAAGTATTCTCTTTAGATCATCTTTGCATTGCCTTGTGTTTAATGTTCATAGTAGTTTAAATTGTAACTACTGACTTACTCTTTGACACTGACAAGAGCTGTATAAATATTTTTGTGGAAAGTTCCAGAACTGTACAGAGTTTTCTTTTGATAAAAATAAATTTTATAAACCTATCATCGGTTCGGCGGGCATTCAATCCATTATGAACCCGTACGCAGGCAACAATATTCATACCTAATGAAAACTCAGTGTTCATTAAAATTTTTAATTTACTTACAATTTAAAAATAGTTTGCAATATTTACATAAATATACGTGATATACTAGCCAAACGCCAATGATTCTTACCATTTTTAATTGTTATTCATTTATTTGTGAGTTCAAATGGATTTGAGTCCCGAAGACTATTACTTTCGTTTTGGGAGTTTGCGTCGGACTTGTATAAATATCGGTTCACATTTCAAACTGTTGCCAGCAAATGTTAGAGTCCAGCATTATATTTGAAGAAATTAAATAATGAAAATTTTCCATAAACGTATGTATATTTCTCGCGTCGTGATAAAACAACGGTATTTAGAACCATCGAATTTTGAATGACGAAATCCTGCTGCGAATATGGGCGTCTGAAATCGCAAATTTGAAATTTGGAATTTGTTTTATTATCGATTTCATATTTTGTAAAACTTGAGTAGCAAACTCAACGATTTAAAAGCGAACAATAGCAACACTCTACATCTTCAGTGCGTCCAACTGTGCATCCGAAATTCTAAAGTTATACTCATTTTAAAATTATTTCGCGACATTGCTATTGAACTAAATTTTATGGTTTAAGTGCAAAGAACATGGTATTTAATAAATAAAGGTAACTAACACACAAAACGTTAAAAAAACGCCACTTTGGACGTAATATGTTTTTATATTATTTTTAAGAGGAGTAAATCTTTTCATTTTTAACACATTTCTCCCTCAGGTATTTTTTCACTGAATTTACATCATGTAAAAATAGTGTTTGACAGTTTTCGTTTCTTGTTTAATATCAGTGCTTATTTTTCTGTTTAAAATATTGATCCCATGAGATAAGTTTAAAAACACGCTTAATTACAGAATATAAGTATCTTTGTTTGGAAAAGAAAAACACATTATTTTCGTTGCAGAAATTTTTTACGCACGCCGTTGCAAAGCAGATAGTTTTCAACCACATCCCAGTCAAATTACAATTAGGTTATCGGACGAAAAAACGCGAAACGTTACATACCCTCTCAAATCGACTGGAAGTCGATGACTGAATTTTCCAAGTTTTATGTGCTAATTCAATACAAAAGCGCACACGGATGAAATGCCATACTTATTTAAACAATACAGCAGTTTCATTCCAAAATTTGGATCAACTTATTTTAATTTTAAAAATATTCCTTTTTAAAATTCGTTAACAGCTTCTGTGAGTAATACAATATCTATATAATGCATTTTTTTCTTAGTCTTCCTAATATGATAATTTTTAGTATCATATGTACTGTTTTATAGAAAAATAACTTTTGTTTTTTTAAATCTACAGAACAAACGTTAATATAAAATAATGTTCTTAGAAAAATACTTTTACTAGTCTTAGTAACATTATATTAATTTGAATAAAAATATTGTTACGAAATGTAAAGGCGCGGTGAGATGGCTTCTCCGCAAAGCAGTTTTAGGGTTGCTATAAAATGGCAAGGGAAGACAGAGTTGCCACATTTGGCAAGAAATCGCCCACTTGGTGACAAAATTGGCGATATGCCATGGACTCATGGAGAACCTTCTGGAACGAATTCTTACCGGTTTAGCCCAGAATGTTTTTGAACACATGCCGAAAGCTATATAAACCTTGCTGATCCGCAGTATGTTAGTGTGTGTGCCTCATCAAGAGGGCGGGTGTGTGTGCCTCGCATAGAGTGCGAGAGAGTCAGTATCGAGTTGGTGTCTCATCTAGCGAGTCAATCCCTGCGGAGTCGATCGAGTTGACAGCCGGGTAGCGAGTACCGAGTGGGTCATCGAGTGCACCGAAGGAGTCTGTTAGTATATCGCGGTTAGTGCATCGTTGAGAGAACGTGTTGAGCTCCGGGAACGACTGAACGGAAGAGTTGGGAGCTGTGTTCGTGTGTCGTCGAGTGCATCGCGAGTTATAGCGTGGAGAGTCTCGAGAGTACGTGGAGTTCCAAGAACGACCAAGCAGAGTCGGGAGCTGTACTCCGGAAAGCAGAGTCGGGTGCTTTGCAGGAAGCTATCTCCACCGTGATAGCCTGATAACCTGAAGACTGTGTCGCTGATCGTATCAGCGTGTTTATAGTAGTTCATCGACGACTGTAAAACGTGTTTTGGAGCTGTCCTGACAATACTGGCTAATAAAGTGTGTTTCGATACTTCATCAAGTCTCGTCATTATTCACTCCAAACCTACGAACCCCGTACGAACGTGAAGGAAGAAAATAACGTAACAACTGTTGTCAGAAGTAAGGAAAAAAACGCTACAATATTAATGCTTAATTTTTAGCGACTGAAATATAAATACAAATATAGGATAAACAAATTACCTTTTCAAGCAGCCTACTTCACCTTCGACTCATCACGCTGCCACTGGTGTTGCCACTGTATCTCTTATAAAGCCTTGTAAAAAGTCACTTCTCAATGGCATTGCCATTTAATGTGATATAAAATTTAAAATTTATTTTTCTAGTTAAAATTATGTATGTGTAATGAGTACGAATTTACAGGCATATAAATATTTCTTATAAGATCTTTTTCTTACATGTAATGTCTCTAACCGGTGCAATACAAATGCGCATTATTTTCATAATTTAGGATGTATGTACTCAATGATTTTTATAAATATTCACACTGTTTTTGTAACTAATAAAAAATTGTTTCCGAAACTAAAGGCATGTATTATTTGTTTCAGCATAAATACATTTTTCTTTGCACTCGAGACAGCTGACAGCTCTTAGATACCACTCGAGTTAGCTCAAGTGGTGTGTGAGAGGCTAGACAAATAATTAATTCATAATTTTTTTTCCTCGTTTGGTATTAAATCGCCGGTGGCCAATAGAACGTTATTATTTTTCCAGAAAAGAAAAGCCTGAAAACCTCTTTCTGTCTGACGTCCAATGTAAATAACATAAAATATTAGATGGCAGAATTGAAATTTTCACTATTGTATTGGAAAATATCCGATAAATTCTCAAGTTTCTTTCACACAGTTATATTGAAAAAATTTTAGCAAAAAGCAAATAAAAGTTTTCGTTATATTTTTTACCTTTTCTTTGGAATATTATTTAGACTATAAACGTAATGATAATTTCATAATTCATCAAATACACTAGATGAGTCATATTCAAGGATTAGAGAACTTCTGTTCAAGTCATCCGTATGCACGCAACTAATTTTGAGAACTTTGGTTTTCATAGAAAAATTACACTGAAGTATTATAAAACCGAATACATTTAAAAAGCAAATAGACGCTAAAGTACAATTATTTCAAGGCACTTGGAAACGCGAGGATAGAAATAATTTAATACGTATCTTACGTACTCGAATTTATTCACATACAGTTACTAGAAGAGTTATCAAATGTAATGTTTTATTGCTCATAAATTTGCCTTTACTAACAACATTAAAAGGAAAGATATTTTTAATATTGTTATGCAATATTTTAATAGTCAAAGCAATGTTATTTTAAAAGGAATTACTACGGGAAATATTGATTTATAATCGCAATTAAATTCGCTATTAAATTCGCATTATTAAATTCGCGCAATAAAAAGAGTTATTAAATTCATTCTAAACAATCGTTTGTTCTGAAATATAAGTTGTAATGAGTGTATTTAATCACATGTTTTGTGATTTCTTGAGAAAGAGTTTCAAATTGTCATATTAGTAGGCAAATATTAACAAGGCTACAAGTTTATGTGCATATCAAAATTAGAAACATATTGTTACGTGCCTACAGGTTCTTAATAAATTCTATGCACACAGAATTAATGCTAGCTTGATAAAATTTAATTTACCAAAAGAAACATTTCACAGTTCTGGAACTTTCCGTAAAAATTGTCATTAACTCCTCACAGTATCACAGAGGACAATCAGTAATTACACTTCAAACTACTGAGAACGTTAAACACAAGGCAATGCAAAGCGCATCTAAAGAGTGAAGCTAACCCGAAGATAACTCATTACTCCGAACTCACGTTAAACTAATAACAGATGAAAAACTGATGCTCTCTCTCGGTCTTAGATAGATTTCATCCGACCACCGAGATAGTTCTTGTACTTTCTCCTTCTCAAAATTAGTGAAAGACATATAAGAACCGAATAAGGTTACAGTTACTCAAAGCATCAATTAGAGTTATTCAATTATAATATCCATCTGAGGGGATTATAATATCCATACATGGACTGGACGAATATCGCGAAGTTTGACGGCTTTTGGTGATTTCTCGCCAAATCTGACGACCAAAATTGGCCGTCGAAACAATTGCTAGCTTAGCGATATCTCGTCAGTAGCTATCTACTCAATGTTTTAAATACGCTTTCTTCTTTATTCCTATTTTTTCAGCAGAGCATCGTCTCTTCAGATTTTCATGTTACATTATTAAGAAAGAATGCAAAAATTTCACATATAATTTTGTCAAAATTATCTATTTATGTAAAAAATTTCGTAAAATTATACAACTGTTAACTTACTAATGCTAGTTTAATCATTAACTAAGATTACTTAGTTTAAAAACTTTCTTGCTCAAACAAAAAAAAAACGTTCACTGAAAAAGTTTATTATTATTATTTAAAACAGTGTTTCTTAAAATTTTTTCATTCGCGACCCCTTTTTATCACTGAGATTTTTCGCGACCCGCAGGACCCCATAATATTTACAAAAATTTTGTGGGACACCATAAGTATTGTGGAAATCCGACACACGCGTGAGTGAAACTGTCAATTTTTTCACTTGTACTGTAATATACTATTGCAATTTTAGGTAATTAACTTGAATTTCAAGATAGAGAACAATGTGAAATTTTTAAATAAGTAACACACAAAATAAAAGCGTCACGTGCAATGTTATACAATATGTTATATTATAAAAAAGAATGCTACGAAACGTTTTCATTGTTTTCCTTGTCTGTATTGTCTTATCTTTATTTATTTTCAGATACGTTGTGTAACTATATTTGGTAATTGTAAAATTATTATAATAATTAATAACTTATTATTATTATAATAAGTTAAAGAAATATCAAAACTTCTAAAATTTTTGGCGACCCGTTTGGGGGTCGCGATCCACAGTTTAAGAAGCCCTGATTTAAACGAAAGCGCTCTTTATTCATTTCAGTATAATTTTTAATTATATCCATTTTAGTTAAATTAGTCTGTTTAAAGATAGTTTAAACTTTTAAATAGAGACATATAATCAGCAATCAGTTCAAAGTAATATCTATTAAATGGTAAGACTCCAGTCGTTTGACTCTTACTGACTTTATGCTGGATCATTTCATGACCGAATGCGGCTTTTTATCGAAGTTTATTATCGCGAAATTAACTGATTTCGTTCAGAGGCAGTAACTTCGAAATATTTAAATACGGGATTCAAAAACTTCATTCTCTGTTAAGTAAAAAATAAAGGTAAATTATTAGCCCAAAGAGAGAATTTGCCCAGAAGGGCTATTAATTTCTTTTTGGCATTTTGCGTCGTCCACTATAAAACGGCATTTCACTTCAAACTGTTGCCACCAAATACTACAGCCCTGGATTATATTTAACGAGATTAAATAATGGAGAATCTGCATGAATGTATTTATGCTTCTCGCATTGTGAAAAACAACGGTACCAGACATCATATTTTGAATAACGTAGTCCTCCACTCGAATACCGAGCATCTGTAAACCCACATTTGGAATATGTTGTATTATCTACTTCATATTTTCTAAAACTTTAACGAAATTTTGATTAACAACAGCTACTATTTCAAAGTTAAGCAATGGCAACACTGTACGGGAAATAAATATTTTTATCTCCTGCTCGCGAGACTGTGTATTGGAAATTCTAAAGATACGATATTTGTAAATATTTTATAGTATTGCTGTTGAGCTGAATTGTATAGTTTAAATGCTATGAACAGGATATTTAATAAAGTAAACGGTGTCCGCCGATAACATCGCGGCAAAAACATCGCAGACGAAAACGTCGCGGAGAAAACAACGCAAGGAGAAAACGTCGTGCTACAAAACATCGTGGGAGAAAACATCGCAAAGAGAAAACATCGCAAAGAGAAAACATCGCAGTTCTAAAACATCGTGGTACAAAGCATGGTCGTCGAAAATAAAGCGGTTCAAAAACTTCGCAGTTTAAAAACATCGTCGTCGAAAATATCGTGGTAAAAAATAAAGTATCTACAAATCATCGCGTGACGATAACATCGCAGACATTTTTTTCAGGTTTTAATAATTGGAAATGGATATTCCCATAATCATTTGTGAGCGCAAGATGTAAAGAAGGATAATTTTTACTTTCACATTTTTTAAATAACTAATAAATTTTTGCTGAAAAAGTAAGAAGGAAACTTAAGCATAGATAATTAAATGCAACTTACAGCTTACACTTTTCATGAAAAATTACCAGTAAAAGCATTACAAAAATTATTTATTAATGGCCTTTGTTAGTTAACTATGGCGGTTTAAAATTCGATTAAGTGCTATAAGTTGCATTAATTTTCTATGCTTAAGTTTCCTTCTTATTTTCTCAGCAAAAATTTATTAGTTAATAAAAAAATATGAAAGTAAAAATTATTCTTCTTTCCATCTTGCGCTCACAAATCATTATGGGAATATAAATTTACAGTTATTAAAGAATGTCTGCGAAAAGCATGTGTGAAAAAAGCATATCTGCGATGTTATCGTCACGCGACGATTTGTAGATACTTTATTTTTTACCACGGTATTTTCTACGACGATGTTTTTAAACTACGAAGTTTTTGAACCGCTTTATTTTCGACGACGATGTTTTGTACCACGATGTTTTCGAACTGCGATGTTTTCTCTTTGCGATGTTTTCTCCCACGATGTTTTGTAGCACGACGTTTTTGCCTAGCGTTGTTTTCTCCGCGACGTTTTCGTCCGCGATGTTTTCGGCTGTAACCAAGTAAACACATGAAACGTTAAAAAACTGCGCTCGTTTGGGCGTAATATCATTTTTTTTTCTTATTATAAGAATCAATTTTAATACTTTTGGCAACTATCAGTATCATTTGTGCAAATGCAAAAATACTAAAATAAATATTTTGCATATAAATTTCTAAATACCTTGATTAACCTATTGGGGCCGGGACTTTGGTAGCAGTAAAAGCTATCAAAGGACGGGGAATCTTGAACCGAATGCTTTCCGCCCTTTAAGAAATCACCTATTTGCAACAAAGATTCTTGTGTGTAGTTTAATTGATTTTCAGAGGGATGTATCTATGTCGCTAAAGAATGACCTTTGAAAGAGATATGTGGTTAAAACCCCAGGGACGTCAAATTTGACATTTCATCCCACTTTTCAGCCTGGAAAATGGGGGAAAAAGACATGGTCACTAAAGTGGACAACCCCGTCTTTTCAAAGAGAGGACTCTATGGCCACTATAATGGCCATCTCGTCTTCAAAAGGTTAAAAACACAATTCAGCAAATTAGGTCACGTTTGTTTAAAAAGAAACATTGCATAATGTACTAAAGATCTATTATACTTTGACGTAAAAAATGAATTCGGTAGTTTCTAAAGAGCAAATCTTTGTTATGCTTCGCAATGGTTTTTTTTCATCCACGTATATATTTCAGATTTGCATTTACATTATGCACGGAGTGGTATATCCATTTCTCATATCCTATCCCAGATAAAATAAGTAGAGGTAGAAATATGATATTCGTACTCTTTGAAACATTGCTGCAATCCTATAATACAGTGTAGGAGAATAAAAGTAAAATCCATAATAGAAGATTTCAGCTTCTTACCAGAGTTACAGAAATCTCATAGAAAGCAATTCCTCTCAATGACTGCATATTCGCTTTTTATAGCTTCCCAAAAGTACACAAGCAATATTACGAAAATATTTTCCAATGTAATAAAAAATGCTGTGCTCCCTATTTTTATGGCATGTCAGTCCGGAAATGTTGGTTGCAAACGTTTTTCAAATCTCTGACATTTTTCTTCTGTTATACGTGCATCTATGTTTTGTGTTAAAAACTTTAAAATTGATATGCATCATTATTTTATTTTAGTTTTCGAGCTGATATAATTTGGGACATATTTAGTTCCCAGTATTTGTTTATCACTAAAGAAACCTGGTGCACAAAACTAGTCAAACTATCTTTCAATATTACTATTTTCATCTGTACAATTTTTTAAAGTATTTATTTTGTGTAGGAGTTTTAGCCATAGGTTAAACTAATAACATGTTACCATTGAGCTTGAGAAGAACTCAGAAACTGTCATTTTAATACGAGAAAAGTTTATATCATAGAGCTAAGCCAGAGTCACAAAGTGGTTGATTTCAAGCTGTGTGTAAAGCCGCCGCTGCATACTATGTCATAGTATAGCTATGTATATTAGATATTACCTTTTTATACAATATTACTGTGATATTTATGTAAAAAATAAATTACATTTTTATTATTTACTTATTTTACTGATGTCTCGCAATCAAGAGCAGTGAACTTGTCTTTAGAATTAGTATATATTTATAGACAAGTTTTTCCATCTAATCTATTTTTTCAACGTTGCAGAACAAAATTCGAACCTTCCGTATAGAAGAACCTCGAGCGCTATTTGGTATCATTTTGTCAAAATAGGTAAAAATGCCGGTATTATCAGCAGACAATTTCCTGTTCTGTGGAATCTGCTTACAATCTAAAAATTTATTTTTACACTGTGCATCGTAGTAGCAAATAAATATCAATTACAGTATAAAAATAGTATAATGTCTAATAAAAGTTACTTTAGTTTTCATTATGTTTTAGCATTTAGCATTTTTTATTCCATCATATTATTGTTGTTCTATGTAGAAAGGTGCTTTATCTCAAAAATACTGTTGAAAGCAATTAGTCCAGGAAGTGAGTGGTTTAGTTTAGTTGATTCCAGCGATCCCTCTCCTTGTTAAATTTTTCTCCTTTTTCTCCATCTTTGCACACCGCTCTTGATCCACGCCTGTTCAGAGCGCAATCATCAACGTCATTGTGAATCGTTAAAAAGAACTGATTCACTTCAGTGAGCGACGGTTCCGATCTGATCCCTTAAAGGAGCAGTTTTTCCATCTCTAGGTCTCAGGGGGAAAACTCCTCATTTTCCCATCAAGCAAACCCAAGAAAGTCGCCAACCTCCATCAGACAATTGTGGTTCCTTTTGAGATGCATCAGAAAGGGATCTACCAGAAGCTGGCAGAAATCGCTTCTTCTTCCTTCTCCGCACTCCAGGGTCTCCAGACAATATCAACAACCAAACCTGCTTCGCCAGTCACGTAGGCCCCCGAGTTTTCCACAACAAATTCTCGCCAACCGTGAGTAAGATTGTGGTGAGGCACGTTTAAAAGGAGCAACCAGAAACACCAGTATGGCTCTTCACTTTCTGTGTTTAGGCTGTGCTTTTTGGGCTGAGAATAAGCCTCTGAGTGTTTAAAAATTGCCACTGGTAAGAAAGCACTGCTATGAAACTCCATCGTAGAAAATAAATTGGTTCAGAAACTTCGAAGAATCCAAACATCGTAAAAATATTGTGGTAACGAATATAGCACCTTTAAATAATCGCACGATGATACCATCGCAGGCATGTATTTTTAAATTTTGAAACTTTTAATGCATGTTCGTGTAAAGATTTGTGAGCACAATGCAACGCAAGGGATATGAAATATGTTTATTTCTACTTTTCATATTTTTGAATTTACTAGTTTTACTGAAAATGCAAGAAGGGAACTTGGGTACTCGAAGATTGAAATTGAAAAGAAATTTAATGCTACGTATAATAGTTATTAGTATTTTAATCTTATGTTGTTATTTATCAAGAGTAAATTTTAAGTTAGTCTATCTTCCTTTGTAAAATTTCATTAGTAGTAGTCTTATTTGCAACGTTTGATCAGTAGTAATCTCTTTTATACAACTGAATTAGTAGAAATCTTATTGGTAACGTTTTATTAGTAGTAATCCCTTTTAAAATCTTGGATTAGTAGTAATTCCTTTTATAATATTGGATTAGTAGTAATCTGTTTTATAAAGTTGGATAAGTAGTAATCTCTTTTATATAGTTGGATTAGTAGTAATCTCTTTTAATAAAGTTGGATTATTGGTGAAAATATGCATTTGAAACATTTAAAATCTTGTTGGACTCACATTTTGCAATGTAATTAACATGTGATGTTTTGTACATGCTTTATTTTTTAACAAAGATATTTTCTAAGACCAAATTTTAAACCTGCGAAATTTTAGATCGATTTTTTTTCGACTATGTTTTCTTCTTGCTTTCTTTTACCCACGATAATTTCCCACGTCTCCCACGCTTCGCCCACGATGTGCGACGATGTTTTTCCCTTGCGTTTTCTCCTCGACCTTTCAATCCCATTTATTTTCGACGAGTACCGATTAACGGTATTATTCAGCATCCCTGATAACTGAGAGTAAAATAATTTTGTTGATAGAGTAGAAAAGTTTCAACATAAAAAAATTGCTTTTTTAAGGACTTTAGTTTCGCTGAAACCGAGTCCAATTTGATCATACTTTATTGTTATTGCAAACATACTCATCAAAACCTGCAGTGTTAAACTGAAAATTTGGAATACTTAGCTGAAAAAATAAATAGGAGCCCGGAACGTCCTTTTCTACACCTTCAGTAGGAACAGAATAGAAGATACGTCTTTCACAAGATTACCAAAGAAACCAATTTACATAATAAATGAGTATAAGGAACAATTTTAACCCTCAGAAATTGAAAATTGGGATATTAATGCCCTCTGTGGAATGTTAAAGCATATTTTGTAACTTTCTTCTCATAGCAACCAGAGTATTTTGACTTATTCTGAATTTTAAAAATCCACATGTTTATCATTGTACATGTAAAAAAGCATTAATCAGTTTCTTTATATATGCCGGTGAGATGAAAATCCCTTATACTGAGGTATTTCCTCTCTCCTTTGAGCTGTAATTGGATGCGTAGTCGGGTGGTCCAGATATCGAATCCCGGAGAAGACACTACCGACCACTTCAGTTTATTTGCATCGAAAAATTCGTATGAACTAAAGGCTACCGAACTACAAGGTGGCGGATGGTAATTCGTCTGGATTTGGCGACCGAGTCCCCTCATCTCCAGTCGCCCTTTATAAAGGGAAAGTCGGGGGAAAAAAGAAATTCGCCCTTTAAAAAGGGAAGTATGTTTTCTTTCTCTTTCTCGCATGCCTTCGTGGTGTAACAGGAAGCACACTCGGGAGGTCTGGAGCTGGAGCTCGAATTCCAGCCAGGGCACTGTCGGCCGTCTCTAAGGACTGTTTGTGCCACTGAGTTAAGTTTAGTTTAAAATACTGATTATATCGATTATTAACAATTAACTTTAAATGATATAAACTGCGGTTCTATGCAATTTACACTAAATAGAATGAACTTAATTAGGATTTTTGACAAATGTAATGTTAAGGCCACGTTCAAGAATCTCTCTCCCTTCCGTTGTAGAAGAACATACAAGACATCTATGTTCCTATCTAGCAATAATTTGTAAATTATTATCTTTTCATCATTTAGGTCTTATCTCAGTGCCCTCATCGTACATTTTTCTGTTATTTCTTTTCATGTCTTCAGAAATAATGTCACATTTATTTTAAACAGCAAAAGCGGATGTCGTATCTTCTTCAAAACAAAACTTTCATTTTAATCCATTTTGTGAATAATTACGGTAAGGGAATATAAAGTCAGATCAGTAAGAGGATTTTATTGTCAAGAAGTTTAGTACTTAAGACCTTTGCAGAGACATTAGGTATTTTGGAAGCAGGAAAGATGAAAAATGAGCCTTCGCCGGGAATCAAACCACGGACCTCTGGAAAACGCGCCCAACTTGCTGACAATCACATCACGAAGGCATGCCAGGAAGGTGGGAGAAGTACCTTATACTTTAATAATTAATATTTACCATTCCGTAACATAACCACTAGTATCATAGATTTTGCATGCATGCGCTGCATAACTAAATAATGCAATAATCAAAAAACAAAAGCCTTTTAATCTTAAAATATTCATGTGAGTTTTGTTTTGTTATACCGCTACGTATCAAATCGCAGTACACAACATGTTACTAGAGCACGTAACACTAGACTTTCAGGATCCATACAATAGGCAAAGATATCCATGAAAAAATAGTACAGATTGCATATGATTGTCACGTGGAAAGCGCAAGTCCTCAGACTCGTTGATTTCCTCAAAACTCATCATAAGCATAGCTGATTTAAAAGTAAATGTATAGGATGTCTATAATTAAAGAATCTTATTTCAAAGCTGCCTACTCGTGAAACCAGTGGTCAGAAAATTGTTAAATTTTCTGGTGGACTTAAAGAATGGATGAGAATGTCTTTCAGCGGAAAAAAAAAAGATTACAAATAGCGTCACCAGAGGAACCAGAGTCGAGTGTCAAAATCCTGTGGAAGCAACCTCTTCATTAGTGAAAATTTGCATGGATAATATCGGAGGACATTCCGCAAGATCTTATGGATAGTTAAAAATGATCTATCCAGCGCTGGTATACGCTGGACCCTAAAGTTTGAAGCTGTGTCCTTTACGACCTGAAGCGCAGCCTTCTGCACAGCTTCTGCAGAAACAGGCTTTCTTCCTCTTCCAGGACGAACAGAAATTTATCCTGTTTCTTCAGATTTCGTTATGATTTTCTGAAGGTTTTAACATTCAATGGACCCCTTAGAATCTCCTTCAAAAGCCAAAATTTCCAAACAGCAGCTACTGAGGAACTGCTGTTTCGGTAAAACTGCTGCAATAATGCAGCGCGAGACAAATTTTAAGATAAAGCTGTGCCAGAAAGTAGAAATACAGCGGTAAGTGCATTTAACATTTAGTAAATGGGTATCTCGGTAATTTGGCAAGATATCGCCAAGCTGACAATGAATTTTAAAGACTTATGTGTCGCCAAATTTGGCACGAAATCGTCAAAACTCGCCAAATTTGGCGAGCGTATGGAGACACTTTTTTCCGGTCCCTATATCACTGTAATATGTATCTAAAATTAATAGATGTAATTGACCGCTATACTAGCTTGTAACCGTACTTCTATTCTCATATTGCTTTCCAGTAATTTCGAGAAGCAGAAAGTATCAGAAATATCTCGGCGAACAGTTGAAAACTATAAAATCACGGAGAGAGAGCATCTGCTCTTCAGTTGTTTAGTTAGTAATTTAGTTATTGTTGTTGCGAGTTGTTATTTCCTCGTGAACTGAGATATCCAAGTAAGCTTTCTCTTTAGATGCGTCTTGTATTTCGCTGTGTTTAATGCTCTTAGTGGTTTAAAGTGTAACTACTAATTATACTGTGTGATACTGTAAACACTTCTACTGATATATCTGTGGAAAATTCCACAGTTTTGAAATATTTCTTTTGATAGAAATAATTTTATACGATCCTATTTGCGGATTTATGCATTCAATCTATTACGAACCCGTACGCATGCAATAATTTCTAACAAAATCAAGGTTTATACTTTGTATTTCCATTTTCAGGATTGCGTTAGTATCAAGTCTTGATTTTTTTTTCGCATTATGTTTCCCAGGCATTGCCCATCGGGCTCATTCATTCCGCTCAACAAATTTCCGATTTTGAGACTAGTTATAATTTCAGGCCATAAATGACATTTAATTTATCCTTCCAGTTCTAGCAGTTTATTGCTTATAAATGAGTGACAAGTATGAAATGACGAAAGCTCTACTCACGATGGTCACCTCTTACTGACAGCCACTTCTGAAATTCATGAGTATTTCGGAGAACATAAATAAACATCTGTACTGAATATAATCTAAGGCAATCTCCTTTAAACTCTTCACTCTTCCTTCTCGATAAATTAAATGCCCATCGTATTAAACTGATAGAAGAGCAAAGTGTGCTGGAAACTCATCACGAATATTTGATATGCTCAAACAAAACATTTTATTTAAAATTTTAAATGGAATGTAAGATTTTAGAATGGAATAAAACTTAGGTAAATGGATGAATGAAGTATTTAGAGTGCCACCCTTTATTATCCATGTCTTTCTTCGATATTACGAACTATAGTTTATGTGTATAAAACACGAGATTCTGGTCAACGTACTGATTACAGAAATGTTTCACACAATGAAAAGGTCTTGAATTTTTTACGTAATTAATGGAATATAACATGCGCTGATTTATTGAATTCAAATTTTTTGTTTCATTTCATGCTTAGAAATATCTGTAATGTATTGTATTGGGTCAGTCCATAAATTCGTGCGCATTTCTTGGTAAATTTTTAAATAATATAAAAAACACAATTTAACATTTTAATCAATTATATATTTTCCTCCATTATCTACAGTCTATCTATCTCGCCATCTTACACGCAGCTTTTTTGTGCCATTGCTGTAGAAAGACTCTGGTTTTGATGCAAAAAAAACTTGAAAGTTCATTGTGTACATCCTGTTTAAAATTTAATGTTTTTCCCTGTAAAAATGTTTGTAAGGCACGAAATAAGTGAAATTCACTTGGGACAATATCTGGGGAGTAAGCAGGATGTGGCAAAAGCTCCTAATTAAATTCACTAATTTTTTAAAGCGTTGTCTAGCTTTATCATGATGAAACAACACTTTCTTGATATTCACCAATCGTGCGCGTTTTTGATCAATTCTGAGTTTCGACGGTAACGTTGTTCTCTATAAACTTCTGAATTAGTCGTTTGATTTGATTCTAACAGTTCAAAACGTCCTGAACGGGTTTCATCATAAATGTTCCTTTTTCCAACTTTAAATTTTTTAAACCATTTCTGGGCAGTCCTTACACTAATAGTGTGTTCACCATGTACACTATTAGTTTTTATCGCTGCAAACCTAGCAGATTCACCACACGAAAATGAAATATATAACACAGCACGTTTGTACTGATTATCTGTATTCATATTCTATGGGTACTAAATGCGTTCGATATTTACGAAAGTTGGTGATGAACTGAATAATATGTTAGTCAAACGATGACAAGTTTCAACAGGTTCAAAATTGTATTGTACACACATACTCTTAATGCGCACGAACTTATGGACTGACCCGATAGATTCATTACTTTTGTTTTAAACAAGCAGGAGACATGAAAATTGAGCATTGCCCTTGAGAAGACTCAAAACTCGACCTCTTGTATACATGCCAAATGTGCTACCGTTACACCACGAAGACATGCTGGAAGGAGAGGAAAATATCTTGTAGTATAATGATTATTTATAAAATTGCATTTCATAAATAATAATTTTGTTTCATTGTTTTTATTATTGCATTATTATTAGGTTTTATTTACTTACATAAATCATGACTTTTTTAAATGCCAAAAAAGTAAAATTTAAACAGTAAGTGTAAGAATCCTAACAGGACTGTAAAAAGTAGAATTTATACTTGCTAATATTTTTTTCTGTGTTAGGCTTAAAAGTAATAAGCACTTAAACACGCTGACGTTCGTCAGCACTCTGAAGTTATTTTTATTGTACTTTTTTCAAGAAACAGCATAATGGCTTTACACACACAAGATTATGTCTAGGGAAATAGAGGATTCTAAATACTAAACTGCTCACTTCTTTCTTTAAACGTGATTGCAAAAAATTACTGTATTTTAAATATATGTATCACTTTTAATAAAATATTCATATGAGATTTATTATCATTTCCTTATATGTATTCTTAACATTTGTTTTAATTCATAAATAATCTGCTCTGCTCTTTATTCTAATACTGTAATATTTTAACCTCAATTAATAATAAAGCTGATTTTTCACGCTAAATAATTAAATAAATATAAATTATATACAACTAAAATAAGGGCTTATATGATTATTTAAAATTCAAACAGTTTTAGCTGAAAAGTAAAATGAGAAATAAAAATATGAAATACTTATTCCACGTCAAAAGGCGAAAATGCTGGAACTTGTTCAACCATTTGCTCATAAATCTAAGACATTAAGATGCAACGATTTGAGCAAACCACAAATATAAATGTCTTTTAAGGCGCAAGATTCAACAGCTTCAGTATCTTCGCCTTTTGTCAACGGCAAAAATTCCTTGATTTTTTCTGAATATGTAAATTTGCTACCATGAAGCTCTCAAAAAGCACTTTCCAGCTCATTATTGGAGTTACTACAGCTTTTCTTTCTCCTTTAGGTCTTAGGAAAATATGAATGATATTACGTGCACGAATTTGAATCTTCTGTCAAAACTTATCGACATTTTAGTTCTTAACACCATATTTTCATTTAAAATTTTTGAATCATGGGGTATCTTCATTATATTCGCATTTTATACGTTCTCCTTTTTATCTGTAACCGGATCACTATAACTTATATCATTAAAAAATTCTCTATCTTCTACAAATAATGAATACTATTAGTTTTAAATTTAGAAAGCAATTCTACAAATGTTTCTGTGTGTAAGGTAAATATATTAGCGACATAAAACAAATTTGAAGAAATATCAGTTTTCAAGTTTATTTCTGAACGATCTTAACAGATGAGATCAAATTTGTTTAAATAGCAAACAAAAAACGATAAGTTGAAATGCAAATCTGTACTGGCATTAGTACTTATTTAACAATAGATCTTGTGTGGTTTGGTTTGGTTTGGTTTGGTTTATTAATTATGGCAAAGAACTCGAAGGATACCTGCTTAAGGGTAGGGATGCTTTCTTGGATGACTTTCTAAAAGAAACTAACTCATATACATGTTATCCATGGAAGAAATCACAAAACCTCGCATGCAGCCAGCCCTTTTGCCAGGATTCGAACCCCGGACAGAACTACCAGTGTTCAACGGCTCGGCCGCTGGTGGGCCCCGAGCTTGCGTGGTGCCAGCAGAGATTACACCAAAATTATATTATTAAACAAATCGTGAAGACGATAACGAAAGGATATGGAAATGACACATATATGAGAAATATGATAATTTTGGAATGAATGGATTTTTTAGAATTTTAATTTTTGTTTGGCAGGGGATGGAAATTCCTATTAGGGGTCATCACTGCCGTCCTCGCAGATTGATTACATTATTAATGTTTATATCATTACCTTCGAAAGCACTATAGTATTATGTACATTTAAAAGAAAGGGTATTGTAGAGTGTAATCAACTTAAAAACATTTATATCACTCTTTCTTCACCTACTTATAAACCTTTAATTTATATATTAAATGCTAAATATGAGCTGTCTCAAGCCGAGTGCATAAGCCAGATTAATACTTTTAATTCTATCCAGGCTCAAATAGCTGTGAATTTCGTAGTTGAGTAGTATTTTCATGTTTTCCTTCTCAGCTTGTATCACTTAGGTTGTCCTCAAAGAAAGCATCTCTTCCATTTGCGCGTCTTTCCATAATTAATCAAACAAACAATAATGCAAACTTTGAGCTCAATAACCATATTTTTCATGCAAACATAGTTACATGAGTTCTTATTTTCTTATTTATATTTGGAGTTATATTTGGAGTCTTGTATTATACCCTAAGATAATAGTTCAAAAGCTAAAAATGTCTGCAAATTAGTTTAGAAATTCAGATTCCCAAAATAAATTCTCTGCTTTTATGTCTCTCGAATACGTATCTTCTTTTTGCTTTAACGCATCTTCATCCTTTTTATGTCTCTAAAAAATTTAATTTCAGCTGTTCTGCGTCACGTAAAACATTTTGCTTCAAACCATGTACCTTCAGAACAACTAGATTTCTTTTACGGCTTTGCCTCCCCTCTTGCATTTTGTACCGCAAGAAACATTTAATTTCATATCCTCTTTCGGATGATGCTTAATTTTATCACTCTTATTTTGTTAGAAAACCTAAAGTTCTACATATATTTCTTTTCGAAAGTCCGCTTCATTATTTGCATATACTCGTGAAAATACAGTTTTATCTTTCTCATCGAAACAAGCGAATTATTTCATTGTACAGAGTAGCTGGATCATTTTCATAAATTTTTCAGTTCCATTATAAAGTATTTTCTCCCTCCTTCCTGCCTTCGTGGTGTAATGGTTAGTACCCTGGGCGCGTATACGAGAGGTCCAGTTTCGAGTCCCGGTGAGGGCGTTGCTCATTTTTCATGTCTCCAGCATCAAAATAACCCAATGACTCTGCAGTGGCGCCCGAACTAAAATGATGATCATTCTTCACCACCAGGATTTGACGACTGGTTCTCCTAATCCCCAGTCGCCATTTTCTCCCTCTTTCGTGGTATAATTAATGGTTAGCACACTCGGAGTGTATTCGAGAGGTCCAGGTTCGATCCTAATGTCTCTGCAGGAGTGTCAAAATACTATGTTTTTGGAAGCAAGAAATGGATGAAAAAATTAAAGATTCCCATGCCAAGCACTGATCTTCCAACTGCTAGTTCGACACGTTAAGCATTTAAGGCACCACAACGTGTGCGGGAAAAATAGGTAATACTTTATAAAATTACCTAAAATGTTTTGTCTATAATAGCACTCTAGAGCTGTTGATTTCTAATCAAATTCCCCTTAACTTTCATTATTAAATGAGTTTATTTTCATACGTAAAGATGCGCGAAAAGATTACGGTTAATGCGTTTGATAAGCAATAGGTTTCATGATTCTACATATAACAATTCTGTATTTGCAACATTTGAGAACGTAATGAATATGATCAAAATAACCATTTTTTGGGGAATACAGAAGAGAAACACGTTAAAGCGAAACATAAAATTAGCAAAGCAACAACCTTGTGTTTGGCGTAAATTTAGTCAATAACTCAATAGATTCAAGGACAAATAGATACAGGTCCCTCTTCATCAGAAGCAACAGTCCTGCAGATTCCCCTTAACTTTCATTATTAAATGAGTTTATTTTCATACGTAAAGATGCGCGAAAAGATTACGGTTAATGCGTTTGATAAGCAATAGGTTTCATGATTCTACATATAACAATTCTGTATTTGCAACATTTGAGAACGTAATGAATATGATCAAAATAACCATTTTTTGGGGAATACAGAAGAGAAACACGTTAAAGCGAAACATAAAATTAGCAAAGCAACAACCTTGTGTTTGGCGTAAATTTAGTCAATAACTCAATAGATTCAAGGACAAATAGATACAGGTCCCTCTTCATCAGAAGCAACAGTCCTGCAGATTCCCCTTAACTTTCATTATTAAATGAGTTTATTTTCATACGTAAAGATGCGCGAAAAGATTACGGTTAATGCGTTTGATAAGCAATAGGTTTCATGATTCTACATATAACAATTCTGTATTTGCAACATTTGAGAACGTAATGAATATGATCAAAATAACCATTTTTTGGGGAATACAGAAGAGAAACACGTTAAAGCGAAACATAAAATTAGCAAAGCAACAACCTTGTGTTTGGCGTAAATTTAGTCAATAACTCAATAGATTCAAGGACAAATAGATACAGGTCCCTCTTCATCAGAAGCAACAGTCCTGCAGATTCCCCTTAACTTTCATTATTAAATGAGTTTATTTTCATACGTAAAGATGCGCGAAAAGATTACGGTTAATGCGTTTGATAAGCAATAGGTTTCATGATTCTACATATAACAATTCTGTATTTGCAACATTTGAGAACGTAATGAATATGATCAAAATAACCATTTTTTGGGGAATACAGAAGAGAAACACGTTAAAGCGAAACATAAAATTAGCAAAGCAACAACCTTGTGTTTGGCGTAAATTTAGTCAATAACTCAATAGATTCAAGGACAAATAGATACAGGTCCCTCTTCATCAGAAGCAACAGTCCTGCAGATTCCCCTTAACTTTCATTATTAAATGAGTTTATTTTCATACGTAAAGATGCGCGAAAAGATTACGGTTAATGCGTTTGATAAGCAATAGGTTTCATGATTCTACATATAACAATTCTGTATTTGCAACATTTGAGAACGTAATGAATATGATCAAAATAACCATTTTTTGGGGAATACAGAAGAGAAACACGTTAAAGCGAAACATAAAATTAGCAAAGCAACAACCTTGTGTTTGGCGTAAATTTAGTCAATAACTCAATAGATTCAAGGACAAATAGATACAGGTCCCTCTTCATCAGAAGCAACAGTCCTGCAGATTCCCCTTAACTTTCATTATTAAATGAGTTTATTTTCATACGTAAAGATGCGCGAAAAGATTACGGTTAATGCGTTTGATAAGCAATAGGTTTCATGATTCTACATATAACAATTCTGTATTTGCAACATTTGAGAACGTAATGAATATGATCAAAATAACCATTTTTTGGGGAATACAGAAGAGAAACACGTTAAAGCGAAACATAAAATTAGCAAAGCAACAACCTTGTGTTTGGCGTAAATTTAGTCAATAACTCAATAGATTCAAGGACAAATAGATACAGGTCCCTCTTCATCAGAAGCAACAGTCCTGCAGATTCCCCTTAACTTTCATTATTAAATGAGTTTATTTTCATACGTAAAGATGCGCGAAAAGATTACGGTTAATGCGTTTGATAAGCAATAGGTTTCATGATTCTACATATAACAATTCTGTATTTGCAACATTTGAGAACGTAATGAATATGATCAAAATAACCATTTTTTGGGGAATACAGAAGAGAAACACGTTAAAGCGAAACATAAAATTAGCAAAGCAACAACCTTGTGTTTGGCGTAAATTTAGTCAATAACTCAATAGATTCAAGGACAAATAGATACAGGTCCCTCTTCATCAGAAGCAACAGTCCTGCAGATTCCCCTTAACTTTCATTATTAAATGAGTTTATTTTCATACGTAAAGATGCGCGAAAAGATTACGGTTAATGCGTTTGATAAGCAATAGGTTTCATGATTCTACATATAACAATTCTGTATTTGCAACATTTGAGAACGTAATGAATATGATCAAAATAACCATTTTTTGGGGAATACAGAAGAGAAACACGTTAAAGCGAAACATAAAATTAGCAAAGCAACAACCTTGTGTTTGGCGTAAATTTAGTCAATAACTCAATAGATTCAAGGACAAATAGATACAGGTCCCTCTTCATCAGAAGCAACAGTCCTGCAGATTCCCCTTAACTTTCATTATTAAATGAGTTTATTTTCATACGTAAAGATGCGCGAAAAGATTACGGTTAATGCGTTTGATAAGCAATAGGTTTCATGATTCTACATATAACAATTCTGTATTTGCAACATTTGAGAACGTAATGAATATGATCAAAATAACCATTTTTTGGGGAATACAGAAGAGAAACACGTTAAAGCGAAACATAAAATTAGCAAAGCAACAACCTTGTGTTTGGCGTAAATTTAGTCAATAACTCAATAGATTCAAGGACAAATAGATACAGGTCCCTCTTCATCAGAAGCAACAGTCCTGCAGATTCCCCTTAACTTTCATTATTAAATGAGTTTATTTTCATACGTAAAGATGCGCGAAAAGATTACGGTTAATGCGTTTGATAAGCAATAGGTTTCATGATTCTACATATAACAATTCTGTATTTGCAACATTTGAGAACGTAATGAATATGATCAAAATAACCATTTTTTGGGGAATACAGAAGAGAAACACGTTAAAGCGAAACATAAAATTAGCAAAGCAACAACCTTGTGTTTGGCGTAAATTTAGTCAATAACTCAATAGATTCAAGGACAAATAGATACAGGTCCCTCTTCATCAGAAGCAACAGTCCTGCAGATTCCCCTTAACTTTCATTATTAAATGAGTTTATTTTCATACGTAAAGATGCGCGAAAAGATTACGGTTAATGCGTTTGATAAGCAATAGGTTTCATGATTCTACATATAACAATTCTGTATTTGCAACATTTGAGAACGTAATGAATATGATCAAAATAACCATTTTTTGGGGAATACAGAAGAGAAACACGTTAAAGCGAAACATAAAATTAGCAAAGCAACAACCTTGTGTTTGGCGTAAATTTAGTCAATAACTCAATAGATTCAAGGACAAATAGATACAGGTCCCTCTTCATCAGAAGCAACAGTCCTGCAGATTCCCCTTAACTTTCATTATTAAATGAGTTTATTTTCATACGTAAAGATGCGCGAAAAGATTACGGTTAATGCGTTTGATAAGCAATAGGTTTCATGATTCTACATATAACAATTCTGTATTTGCAACATTTGAGAACGTAATGAATATGATCAAAATAACCATTTTTTGGGGAATACAGAAGAGAAACACGTTAAAGCGAAACATAAAATTAGCAAAGCAACAACCTTGTGTTTGGCGTAAATTTAGTCAATAACTCAATAGATTCAAGGACAAATAGATACAAGGTCCCTCTTCATCAGAAGCAACAGTCCTGCAGATTTCTTTGCTCGTGATGAAGAGGGACTTGTACTTGTTTGGTCTATAAATCGATTGAGTTATTGACTAAATCTACGCAAAACGCAAGGTTGTTGCTTTGCTAATTTTATGTTTTTTGGTGATTTTATCATTCAAGCACATAGGTTCGATTGTTACTACAGTATTTATGATCATAGTTGGCGATAGCTGCGTTAATAAAATTACCGATTAAAAGTAGAAAAAATATTTGTTTAATAAATAGTTATTTCTTACGCTTTAAGCAGCTAGAGTTACGCTAGAGCTGCAGTTAATTTTATGTTATTTTCTTAGAAGACAGAACAATTTCAAGTGTTTTAAGTAAGTAATACACATGCATGCTTACATGCACTCCCTTTCCTATTGCATGCGAATCAGAGTTTACACTTGTAATTTATTTAAATAAATCACACATAACTGAGAATATTACAGAAAACAATATAATTCGTAAAGTAATACTATGAATTCACGTTTAAAATACGTATTTAATACTGAGTTTATTTTTGATTATGCATATTACAACATCAACATATGTTAGTAAGAACACGGTAGTGTTCAATAGCGCAATGATTCTAGAGTCACATCAAATTTCTGCGACAAATTTAGAGACTAAAACTCATCTTTCCAGAGTTATGCAACTTATAAGATAATTGAATTGATATTTCATTTTTGTAACTGATTACCTTTTACTTAAAGTGATTTAACTGTAAGTTTTGATTTGAGCTGCAATTGTTTTATACAAATTTGGTAATTAGTAATGATTAATCTTTATTAACTTTTAAGGAGAAACTTTTATTTAACTTCCGCTTGCAAACGTAATTTAACTTTGGTTCTGTTTTATTCTTTTGATTTAATTGCTGTCTGTTTGGCATAACTCTTTAGATTTATTAATTTTGAATCTAAATTTTATTTTGCTATTAGCGGTGTTTAAACTTAATAATTTTGTTAATTTAAATTCAGTTTTAATTTTCCCCTTACTTCCTGTAATATTAATGAACCTTTATTTTCTGGCTCAGGTGGTGTTTTTCGATAATTTTTAACTTAGTCAAAATTTCATATACTAGAGAGAATTTGGCACTTAGAAATGTTTGTAAGTACTTTTTTTATGTAAAGCTTTAAGCTGTGCCTGATTTCCTAAATTTACCTGGATTGTGTCTGTCCATCCATTTGAAGTGGTTTCCCTATAAGGTGACTTTCCCTAGTTTAAAGTATTGGAAAAAATATTGTCTAAAAAAATGGGACAAGAACCTGGCAATTTACATGGTTTTATTCTGCAATTCGTCCTATAAAATTGGGGTTTCCAGAGTGTGTCTCTAGGAAAGGGTAGCTGGTGAAGGATCTAAAGAGTGGAATGTGGTATTTTCCAAAAAGTGTGGAATGTTGGAAGTCCGCGTGATGGGAGGAATTGGTCTGGTTGTTGGCTTTGTCTATACACCTGGCGTACAAAGGAGGAAGAAAAAACGATTTCTACCAATTTCTGGTGGACCCCTTGTCAACGCGTCCCTAAGAGGTTATCTCTAATGTTGTTGGTCGCTGGCGACCCTCTTGAGTTTGGTGGATGAAAAAGAGGAGTGTTCCTCGTAAGTGAACATATTCCAAAGAATGCGTATTGGTAACAAGGAAAGCTTTGCCAAAACAGGAATAGCTCCATCACATCTTAGAGGGAAACAGTTATGCTTGCGCGAAATAGCTGTCGAAGCAAATTCAATCTTGATTTCTTTTTGCGCGTATGTGGAATAGTTGTCGAATTGGTGTCGAAAGTCGAAGATCACGTTTCTAGAAAACTTCATACTTCTATAACACCATTTTTTCCACTCTGTATTGACGTCAAACAAATCAGTGATCCATGCAAGTAGACTAATTAATTGATTATTTATTTTGCTAAAAGACATCTACGAAAGTTTATCTTATCGCGAAACGTTTTGTCAAAGAACGAATCCGTTAAGTTCTTGGTACCGTATTTATCAATTTACTGTACACCTGGCAATTTGACGACGAGGGCTGACGAGAATGTTTCCTTTCTCGATATAACGGTGCAATAGTCGAACTGGTTTACATTACATCTGCGGATCTTACCTTCTTTATATAAATATTCTTTTCAGATTTGTCGTCCGCAATTAAAATCGAGAAGGCAATCAAGGAGGACTTTGTTTTTCTGGCCGTAGATACAACAAAAACTTTATCTAGTAAAATTCTAATTCCAGATTGAAATAATGTGTGTAATGAGACACCTCTAAAATTTATTTTGAAATTTTGAATCGTCAGCCGGTGTAACCGATTTTTAAAAATGTATATATATTTTTATGATGAAAATGTATATTTAAAACTGACAGTAACTGTAATAATATTTGATTTTTGTAAAATCTCAAACTAATTCAAATTAATAAACAAATATATACAAAATAATAAACTATTAAACAATCGAGAATTAAAATAATCTTGTTCTTTTAATTTACATTAATCATTAAAACTGAGAGATCACAAGAATTGATGAATATAATACAAAGTATAATTTTTCGAACATACATAGAATGTAATATCCTCTGCAGTATTCAAATTAAGTTATTTAGCATTATAGAAAAATTAATATTGTTATGATGTAGGAATTTTGCAACATTTATTGTGAATAATAAAAAATAATTTAAAACTTCACTCAAGGTAACGATCGAATATTTTAAAGTAACTAAAGAATGTCGTTGCGACATATGACGACTGCATACAAGGAATTGGAATTTATGCAAAAGACGAAGCTCAAATTCAATTTTTCTTAACTAGAAATGAGCGTTATTACATATAAAATGCATATTCTAGATCTATGAGCAATTTTAAGTTTTTAAATTTAAAAACGACTTGCACTATGCATCTTAATAAATCTTCCAAGATAAATTTGCAGTAAAAAACGAATTTATAAGTGTATGATATATATAAACACAGTATAAAATATTGTTTAATTACAGTATGAATTTAAATTCTGGTATATCTATTGATTCATTAAGTCTAGATTAAGAAGGTGATAAATTGTTTAAATGCAATATATCATGTAATTCGAAAATAATTCCTATTCAAATAAGCTAAAAAAAGGTTTGAATTTGTGTTTAGCTTTCTAAATATCAAAAATTAAAATGGAGATGGTGTTTATTTAATTATGTGATTAAAGCTAACTTTTACTCAAAAATTACATAAATCAGATTCATTATTGCATTATTTTTTCATAATTATTTTCCTCTTATCAACTGTCCAAAAAACTTGAGATAATCAACTGAATTAATTTTTATTATTTTAATTCAGTTCTTAAGTTTTTCACATTTAATTTTAACAATATGACTAAAACTACCTTAAAAATATCTATCATGATACAAAGTAAACAAATAAAGAAAAACAAAAAAGACAAATAAAAAAAGACAAAAAAAAAAAAAAATTAAAAAAAAAAGAAAGAAAGAAAACAGATAATTATTTTTGCGAGAAGTTTGAAGCTTTTAATGAAAAATCTTGAAATTTATTCATTTATTCAAGTGAATAAATTTTCTATTTTGCTTTCTAACAGTGTCTATTAAACTTTAAATGAAATTTTTTTCGTACTTATTTCGTTTAATCTTTGTCAATTATTGCGAGTATAATATTTTACATAGCAGGTTTCTTTTAATACATGTATATGTCATTAGTTATTTCGCAAATAATGGAAGTTTCAATTCAGTACACATGCCACCAAGTAGTAGTTCTTGAAAGGAAAATTAAATTAAAGCAAATATAAAGGCTCGAAATTCCTTTAAAGCGTAATAAATATAATTATGGTTAATAACAAAGCAAATCAAAAGGAAAAGGAATTAATTTCCCAGAATGAATAGAATTAATAGAAGTGGATATAAAGGATATAAATAAATGTTTGTAAGCCATCTCATTTTAAAGTGTCATCTGTAACAGAGTCTCTTATTAAAATTTCCATCCTAATTTTTAGCTCTTACTTGTTGTTTTCAAATGTGAGAGTAATAAATGACACATCTAAAATTCGTTTCCCAAAATGTAACTCTTTGCAAGTAATTAATGGCGTGACAATCATATATTTATAAAAACAAAACAAGAGAATGTATTTTAACGAAGTGTTAGCAATAAATTCTTATGATTATTTACAAAATAAAAGATGACTTAAACTCACCAATAGTGAATTTTAATTTGGTTTGGTTTTGACTTATCGCAAGTCTTTAGACTTGTAAGTTGTAGATCGTCACTTGTGTTGGATAGTCAAGAATCGATATTCCTGACTTTTTTCAAATTCATAGCTTATAATGTTCCTCTGTACATTTTCTAAATATAATGGCGAGTAACTTAGTGAACGTGTAGAGAGATTCGAATTTTTTGGAAGCAGGAAGGATGAAAAGTGAGCAAAGCCTTCGCCGGAAATCGAACTAGGGACCTCTGAATACACACCCAGCGTTCAGGATCCCACACCACGAAGGCATCCTAGGAAGGCTGTAGAAATAACGTATATTCTCCCCCTTTTAAAGGGCGACTGGGGTTTTTTAGGGGACCCAATTTCCAAATCCTGAGTGTGGAGAATCATCATCCACCACCCTTTTAGTTCGGGCACCACTGAAGAGACATTAGGATTTTTTGGAAGCAGGAAGGATGAAAATTGAGCAACACCTACGCCGGGAATCGAACCACGACTCCTGGATACGCGTCCAGTGTGCAGACCACGAAGGCAGGCTAGGAACGCAGGAAAAATACCTTACAAACTAAATAGAGAATTATCGCTGAGTTCAAATAATTACTACAGAAACTACAGAAGAGTTAAAATACCCTTTTATTCACTCAAATAGATAATAACAGATGATCCCTTCTCGGGCTTACAGAAAGCCTCCACTCGGGCTTTTAAATCAGGATAAGAAAATAAGAAACTGATCTAACGCTAAACTAAATAGAATTAGCTGAAGCTAGACAAATATATAAGGGCGAGTCAAATGAAAGTTAGCCAATGCGAATATATGACAAACAGAGTACTTTAGTTAAAGGTAGTCTCCATGAACATTGAGACATTTATCCCATTGACAAATGAGCCGCGTGATCCCCGTCTCATAAATCTCCTTGGGCTATCGATTCAAAAAGTCTGTAACCGACTCCTTCACGGCGTCGTCCGACACGAATCTGGTACCCTTGAGATGTTTTTTGTTTCCCGAAAATGTGAAAATCGCATGGCGACAAATCTGGGCTGTATGGAGGATGTTGCAGCGTGTCCCACTTGAACTTTGCCAGTTGTGTCTGAACCACATCAGCGACGTGGAGACGAGCATTGTCGTGTAGCAAGATCACACCATTCGTCAATCTTCCAGGTCGTTTGTTCTTGATTGCGACACGCAGCCGATCCAGCGTTGCACAATATCGCGAACTATTGATAGTCTCTCCACGTTTAGCAAATTCAATCAGTAATGGGCCCCTGACGATCGAAAAAAACGTCAATAGCACCTTTCCCGAGGAAATGACAGCCTTTGCTTTCTTCGGGGGTGGTGAATTCAAATGTTTCCACTGTAAGCTTTGCCGGCGTGTGTTCAGGTTCGTAGTGGTGGCACCATGATTCGTCTCCGGTCACAATTGCAGACAAGAAGTCGTCACCCTCATTGTGATACCGGATGAGATGAGTCAAAGCAGCGCCGAACCTCTCCGTCTTCTGGCGGTCGTTCAAAATCTTGGGCATCCATTGAGCACACAAAAGCCGATAACCGAGATGATCATGAATTATGGTGTGAACCGAACCGTGACTGATGTTCACACACTCTGCCAGTTCATCGATGCTTATCCTCCGTTCTTGTCTAATCAGCTCATCAACCTGTGCAATTGTGTCGGGGGTGATTGCAAGGTGGCTTTGGCCCGGTCTTGGATCGTCTTTGCAACTTTCACGTCCTTCTCTGAACCGTTTGCTCCAACGCTTCACAGTGGCCAATGTGATGCAATGTTCACCGTACACAGCAGTCATACGGCGACTAATTTCATGTTGGGAAACACCTTCAGCTGTCAAAAACCTGACGACACCACACTGTTCCTCTTTTGGAGCGTCCATTATGTCACGCTACCGTCTTCAAACCAGTGTAAGAGCGCCTTAAAGAACTTTAACCTCACACTTTCGTGCCACTTTCGTAAATGAAGGCTGTCTCTGTGCTACGCGCATGCGCCGCAGATGATGAACCGAACCATTCTTGCTGAGGAGGGGTTGGCTCACTTTCATTTGACTCGCCCTTATACATATCGTAATTGGCCCTTCAACTAAACTAGCCGGCGATTATCAGCAGGCATGTACTACAATACGGCTGAGCGTAATAGATTCAAGAACAAAGTAGCCAGAAGGGAAGCACACAACACTAACGACTCCTAAGTACTCCTTCTCGAAGTAAATTGAACCTTCTTTAAATATTTCTTCTTACTCATTTGCATTCAATGTGATTCTAAAACCTCATTCTGGTAGGGAGTTGTAAGTGGGAAACAAGAACTCAAAGGAAAGGTTTCACAATTAAAATAACACTTATAAATTTAAAATACACCTTACAAGCTGTATGTGCTATGACACACCATGACAGCGTACTCGGTGAAATGCGAGAATTCTTTATATAAGTAGATAAAAAATTGAATTTTAACTTACAATTAAGAAAACGTAAAACACAAGCTTCATCAATTTGTTTAATTAAAAGCGCTCTTAACACCAACCCCAATGTAATCGCAATTTTGAATTCCATAGTTAAGGAAAAAATGTATTCGAAGCTATTTCAAGTAATATAGTTATAGAACTGTGAATATCTTCAAATATTTTGTAGATGTTTATGTATTTGGCTCTCATCCAAAGTGCCTAAACTCTTGGTAGACGTTAAGTGACTTATCGCTAAGTCTAAAGTAACAATTGAAACTTGGGAAAGGTGTAAATGACTATTTAAAACTAAATAAGATGAACAGAAGTCACTCCTGATGCTTACAACTCCGCCAGCATTTATGGCCCAAACTTTAAAAAGCTGTAGCTCAGACGTAAAGTTCAAATTTAAACTAAGTAATTGTCAAAAGCTACACAGAATGATTTAACGCGAATATGGCTCAGAGCTTCACCAGCGTGGATTTCAACTATCGGCAAGTTTAACGAATGCCGGAAACAAGAACTCTTATCTAAAATATCAACATAGTGACGTAGCATCAAGAAGAAAAACACACTCTGTCTTAAAATCTTAAAATTTCACTTTAAAAACATGCGAACTAATTTTTCATTCTGGCGGGAAAACGGAATGGGAGAACTGACAGTGCAGATCCAAAACTTACGAAAAACTAATTAATCAAATTAAAGGAAAGTCAGAATTTTTGTACAGCATAATTTATAAGCAACGGCATAGATTCAAATTCCAGTTTGAATTCATAAATAATAAATTTAATGTAACACAGAATTACCAAGAGCGAAAAATAGTAGAAAATTCGGCTTTAAGTTTTTCATTTATTGATGAGCACATTAACAAACCGTGAAGTTTTCAATGAGGAGTTAATATAATGTTGAAATGATTTGGAAGGGATATTCGGATAATTTTCTGAGAGAACTGTACATTTACGCTTTTTAAGTAAGGGTAATTTACGTAATTCTTACAATTTTTAGGAGTACGCAAGAGCGAGTTTTATATTCTATTGAAAAAGAAATTTTTGCTTATTTCTTGTTGCCATTAAATCTCTTATAAGAAGGAAATTAAACACATGTTTCGAATATTTTAATGGTAGCAAAACTTATAAATTGTCACTTTTTTAACGTTTCACAGAATGTCTAATATACTTTAGTCCGCTCTCTTGCTGCACGTTTTATTTCGGTATTCAAAATAAAAAATGAATTTGTATTTTTAACAGATCGTTCATGTCTTATCGCATTACCAAAACTGATCCCAGCTTAAAAGTTTAAATTAGTTTTAAAATTTTAATGCGACCTCAGTAAAATATCTGTTTAAACTTATCTTTACTCATCTGACGGGGGGGGAAGTTAATGGCACATAAAAGATGCTTTTAAAAACCTTTTTACATAGTTCAGAACGAAGAATTCTATAAAATATTATTAAAAGTATTCCTGGATTAAAATGCCATGAATGTATACTTTATAAACAATAAATCATACTTAAAATAGCTAGTTTATCTAGAATATTTCATGTTTCGCTCACAATATTTATACATTGAATATTGTGAACGAATTAACAATTACTTTACTCAAACGTATACACAAAGAGGAATCATAAATAGGATTACATATAGATTTAGTTAAAGGAGAGAAACTCTCCTCTCCAGAAGGTAAGTTACTTTTCTTGCAAAATGTTGCATTCCTATAGACAAGTATTTTTAATTAAGCTTTTTTCATTCTTCTGGAGGAAGAGCTAGTTTTTAGCAAACTGTGATTATATATACTTTCAATGTAGCTGATATACGATAAAGTATAATCTAACCGAATTAAAAATATAGGTTTCAGACTAAACTATCTTTTCTTTGAAAAATTAGAAGAATCTAACTCAAGTGTAATATATTTAATAAAAACTTTACTGTACATCTAAATCTTGTCATAAATGATTGCATTTGACTATTTATAGTTTGCACTTGAAAGCGCTGTCACATAATATTAAATTATGCTGTTATGAATAGAATTAATTTCTACCTTTCTCCAGTTATCTGATTTCTTTTAGAAGCCAGATGATCAGAAGTTATCTGATTTCTTAACCTATACCATTACTAATATAAACACCGATAATATATTTTAAAATATACTGTAGAAAAATAGTTTTAGGATTTAGTCATAATAGGAAATCTAACTATTAATAAATTAAATAATTAAATGCTAAAGAAATGAGAAAAAAATTACATCACTTACATTGTAGAGACATTAGGAATTTTTTGGAAGCAGGAAAGATGAAAAATAAGAAACGCCTTCGCCGGGAATCGAACAACGGACCTCTGGAATACCGGCCCAGCGTGCTACCGTTACACCACGAAGGCGCGCTAGGGAAGCGGGAGAAATACCTTATAACATTGTTTAGACACACATTAACTTCAGCAGAACACATTAACAGCTTCGTTGCCTGTCCCGTAGAATGAGTTTGGCAAAAAATAATGATAAACGAATAAAACGGAGGTTTTTAAATTGAGTTTCATAATTGGAAATTAATATTGGAAGATATAACGAAAGCTGCAAAGAATATGAAGCTTTTATGACAAATGCCAGGGTGGATCAGGTATAAGTATATCGCATATACTTGATCTATACTTAAGACTTACTTGACAATACAAATTTACGTAACCAAACTGTCTCTGCATAATAATTTTTCTAAAAAGGTTTTTGGACTGCTATATAAAGCAAGCCGCTCTCTGAACATTCCTGGTCTTGCCACGAATTTTTTGTATTGAATTAATTCGTTGTAACTAAGTTAGTTACTAGCTCTTATCCCAAATCCTGTTATCCGTATCTAAATTCTGTCACCTCTTTCTCACAGGAATTTACTTTGAATCCTAATCTCAACATAAAAATTCTAGAAACTGTTAAGATCCTACTGCGCCTTGGTCAAAGCTTCGTAGAATACCTGTAAATGTCTCTTCTTATCATGCAGATTAAGCAGGCAGAGTAACGAACATTACAGGCTGTATTTAGCTTGCGTCATTCCGAATCCTTGCAACTGTCACAGTATTTCGCTAATTTTGCAGGTTCCGCACAATGATTCATGTTTCCTTATGCTTTTAACATACTATAAGTTTTGCAATATGTTTTCAGACAAGTTACGCATTGCAAGATTAACTTACTATGCCAAAACAAAATTGCTTTTTTGCTGAAGTATTACTTCGGCGTGTTTCTCTTCCTATTTGAAATAACACATTCTATATAATTGTTTTACGAATAGCTATCATACATTTTTTCACTTATTAATGTCTATACATCTCTTGTTTATAATATTGTCAACTACTTATTTATTTTATTATTATTGTTATCACTACAAAATGGCCCCCACAAAATATGATGATGATAGTATAGAATGTTTTTTTAACTCTATCATTTACTTATTATCGCATTACTGTACCATAACTTGACTAAAGAATAATTACACCATTATATTTTTCATTTTACTATTCTAAAAGAATATCACCATCGTCTTTTGTCTCATCTAACAAAGAAAGCTAAGTTAAAAATTGTAACGGCCGTTAATTTCTAAAGGAAGATATCATAACTCATTTCGAGTAATAGGAAATAAAAGATTTAGTGAAGTTCTATCCTATCCAATAAAATATTATGGAATTATACAAAACGGAAAAAAGTGTTTCACGTTGGTTAATAAGCGAAGGAAAATTATAATTAATATTGAGATATAACATGATTAACTGCACTTTGTTCGGTACTGAAAACTTTGGCAATCTTTCTTAATATTTGTCCCGCTTTTCGCATCTTAATAATGACATTTGTCATATCCATGGATAAATGCGCACCGTTTGCCATGTTAAAAAGCAAGCATAAAATTCAAAAGAAAATGGAAATATACCTGTAATATAAAGATAGAACTGACATAACCCAAAATTTTAAATAGTTTCATTTTATTTTTTAATATAATCTTTACAATAAAATATATATAAAAATAAGATTTTATTTAAAATAGTTTTGATAATTAATACATTCAATGGAGAGAAATAATGTTTAGCATAGTTTAATAGGATTAATATATGAAATAGTTCTATTTACAGAATTCGTGTACAATTTTATACCTCGAATAATAGAATATTTGGATTCCTATAATAAATTTAGACAGATAATGACTTGTACATTTGGCACTGCAATTAGATTAATAGATTTGTGTTATTTTAATTTGTGTAATTCATTGTGTTTTTTTATTTTGTGTTATTATTCGTGATATAATATTGAAGATTAATTCTGCAAATAAAACCATTTAATCTATTATTTCCATTAAATTGTTGCCACAAAATATTATCGCCCTGTATTATATTTAAAAAATTAAATAATGAAGAATCTGTATTATTAAATAAATAGTTTTAAGTTTTCCAAAATATGAAACAAGTAATAAAAGAAATTCCAAATTCAGGCTTCCAGAGGCCTCTATTCGAGCGAAGAATTACGTTATTCAAATTTTGATGGCCCTTTGTACCGTTGTTTCATCACAATGATGCGAGAAACATATATAAATTTATGCAGATTTTTCATTATTAAATTTATTTAAACATAATACAGGGCGATAATATTTCATGGCAACAATTTGAAAAGTGATACGCCGTTTATAGTGATTAAACGCAAAATGCTAAAAATAACATGATTATGTATTCTTTTATATTTAATTGCAGATGACTTTAAAGCATAGAATGGTTAAAAAATTCAAAAAGTCAGAGAAAAATAACCAAGAATTATAAAAGTAAGGATTTATATTAAAGGTATAATACACCCGAAAACTTTATGAGCGTATTTATTTATAAAGACAGCAATGAAGACATATTTTAATTTTATTTAGATCAAATCATTTTTCCTGATTACAAAAGTAATTTGATTCAAATATTTTTTTTTTTTACAATTCACAAAACAAGAGTGTTACGAATTATGTACATATATAAACAATTTAACTGAAAATATATGTGAAATGGTTGTGTTTTTTGGAATAGTGTAGCATGAAAATCTAAAGAGGCGATGCTTTGCCGGTCAAGTCTATTTAACACTGAGTAAATAGAATCTCGCCAATCTGGGAGATATCGCAAGCTGGCGATGGTTTTGGCGAGTAATTTTCGTCAACAATTTGGCAAGAAATCGCCAAACATTATCAAATTTGGTGTTCCGGACCCTCGACCGGACCCTCGACAACTGTAATTCGTATAATAATCGAATAACTATAATTAATATTTATGTACAACTGTTAACATATCCGTTCGCCATATACCTTCCAATAATATAGAGAAGAACTAGAGATTTCTGGGAGGCCAGGGAAAACTACGTAAGATAGGAGAGAGAACATTCGTTTGGTTGTAGTAGTACAGAGCGGATTTCGGAGTATCAAGATATCCGTCAGAGCTTCTCCCTTTAGATGTGCTTTACATTGCATTGTGTTTAATGTTCTTCGTAGTATGAAATTTACCGTATTTGACCGCATATAAGACGCAATGGCATATTAGACGTACCCTTATTTAGACGGCCACACACAAGGAAAAAAGTTTCAATAGCGTGGTTTCTTTTAGTTCTCACGTTTCGTAAAAGACAAATAAACAATTATTGAATGCAATTACCTTCACGTATAAGACTGTGTACTTCACGTATAAGACGCAGGTAACTTTTTTGAGACCAAATTTAGGGAAAAAAGTGCGTCTTATATGCGGTCAATTACGGTAACTACTGATTGCACCCTGTGATACTGTGAGGAGCTGCATGAATATTTTTGTGGAAAATTCCAGAAATTTGAAATTTTTCTTTTGATAAAATAAATTTTGTCAAGCGATCATCAATCCTGTGTGCATGCAATCTATTACAAACCCGTACGCACGTAACAATAGCTTAGTAAGTACTGAAAATCTGAATTGATTACTCATTTCAATTATGTATGTGCAGTATATTGGAAAATGAAACCCATGAAAATAAATGTATTAATAAAGTTTACAAGGTCCTTTCAGCATGTCTTCGTGGTGTAATTGTAGCACACGTGGTGAGTATTCTAGAGGACCAAGAATTCTAGAGGTAGGTGGCTCTACGAGTTGCGCCTGAAGTAAAACCGATAATGAACAATAATGTGTCTCCACTAGGACTTGACGATTACCACCAGGGCTTTAGGGTCTCCTAATCACCAGTCGCCCTTTAAAAAGGTGTTTAAAAAGGGGGGAGAAGGTACTTTCTCCCTCCATCCAGCATCCCTTCGTGGTGCAACTGTAGCACACTCGTGTATTTAAGAGGTCCATGCTAGAGTCTACTCAAGGCCATTGCACATTTTTCACATCTATTTCACATCTATTTCTTCAAAATAAGCTAGCCACCCTACAAGGTTAATATAATATTATTTTGTAGTACAAATATTGAATATGTCTCTCTCTTTTTGAAGGTCTGTTCTTACAGATCTTTGCATTTAGTATGAGAAAACATGCACTGGCAACATAAACCGTTCTTTTGACTTGCTTCGTCAATTTATAATTTTACACGGAAAGTTAGTTTATATTTTACTCATTTTCTACGTTATTTACTTTTCAGAGGTCTTTCGCAAGTGATATACTTTATGGTTTTCTACAGTTTACTGATAATAAGAATAACAATGCGTTTGCAAACTAATGTTAAAAATTTGTTAACGAATTTCTGATGCAGAAATAATGCTCTAGATTGTAAACCTGTCGAACAGGTGGAAGACGCTTACGTGATGTTTACATTTGTACATATCGTTACTAATAAATACGATTCATATTTCCTAGGAATGCATGCGTTATTTAATTCTGACGGTTATCTGAATACATTTCGTTTCTTGTCCGTGGAATGCATTTATATCGTGTTTTCAAACAGGCCTTTATTTTTCAGTATTTTTTACACTTCTTTTGTGTTGGCTTTCGATATGAAAAAGGTGAAAGGAAAAAAATGCCGCAAATGATTCGTTTAACAGGGAAAACTGCGAACAGCGGAATAAAAACACGAGACAAAAATAAAAATGAGTTTCAAAGAAATAGCGTGACGAGTGGCGGCGTTGATTTCGTGTGCATTAGAAATTCCGCACCATTACGGCATACACTGCTGAATACATATATTTTTGTCCGGTGCTCTTAAATTAGATCGTTGCCCGAACTGAAATATAATTCCAGCTGACTCTCGAAGTAATTCGAGCGCGTCTATTTTTCGTCTCTTCGTTCGCTCCCTTAAAAGCTTCGCTAATTAATATCAGTGCATCGGCCCTACACAGCCAATTTGTTGTGAAAATAGTCCCCAGACTACGCACTGTAATCACTGTTAAATAGTGGAAAGCTCGTATATTTTTCCCGTCTGGTCACAGAGAAATAATTGATGAGTGAGTTTTCATTAAATCTGGAACACGCGCCATATGTATTCAAGAGTTATTTATTTGTTTGCTGTTTCTAAACACAATTTCTCATTTGAGGTATAGACATATTAACTGGGTAGCAACAGCCTGAAATTTATTCCAAGGGAATTATAATAATCAAGAACTTATCTTTCCTATATATTATCGAACTCTTGAAAATGAAGTGGAGAAGTTCACGATGTTTAATAAATGAACAGAAAAATCGAAGCAACAAATGTCTTTAATCAAAACAATCACCAGCAGGAGTAATATACTGTTGCCAACGTGTGGATAAGTTGCGTGTCACTTCTATTGAAAAATCAGAGCTTCTGTTGTAAAGACATTAGGTATTTTTGAAGCAATGAAAAATGAGCATTGCCACCGCGGATCTCTTGAATTCGCGTTGAGTATGCTGACCACTACACCCCGAAGGCATACTAAGAAGGCGGGAGAAATACCTGATATACGCCCCCTTTTAAAGGGCGACTGGACTTAGGGGACCTAATTGCCAAATTATGTATAATCATCATCCACCACCCTTTTAGTTCGGGCGCCACTGTAGGGACATCAGCTATTTTTTTGAAGCAAGAAAGATGAAAAAGGAGCAATGTCTTAGCCGGGACTTGAACCACGGACATCTCGAATTCGTAGCTGAGGGAAGCTACGACTTTACAGTGTAAGAACGCCATTTGAACGTATTGCATTTGACATCTTGGGACCTCTGCCACAAACTGCTGATGGCACCAAATATATCCGTATTGTCACTGATTACTTCACCAAGTGTTCTGAAGCGCATCCTATTCCTGATCAAGAGGTTCTCGCGGTAGCAGAGGAAAAGGTACGGCATTGGATTTCCAGGATCGCAATGCCTCTTCAGTTAGATTCCGATTAAGGGAGAAATTTTTCCTCGGCTGTAATTAATGAACTGTGCAAGCTACTCGGTATTGACAAAACTCGAATGACACCCTTACATGGTTGATAGGTTTAATCGAACCATCCTTCGATTGGTGGTTTCCAGAAACCAACAGGACTGGGAAAAGAAGTATCGATCACCTATCTAGTCACCTATTTTTACTGGCTTATCGCAATGCTATCCACGAGGCTACCAGATATTCTCCATTCCAGATACTCTTCGGTCGTCACCTTCGTCAGCCTTGTGATCTCTTGTTCGGTCTACCTGCGGATGCGCCTTCATCGCCTGGGGAGTACATCCAAGATCTCCAGGCACGGTTTGAAGTGATGCACAGTTGCTTAACTTAGTGACGGAGAAGATGAAGACCCAATTTGACATGAGAGCTACAGGACATCGATACAACGAAGGAGACAAGGTGTGGTTCTGGAATACTATTCGAAGGAAAGGACTCTGTTCTAAACACCTTGGTCCTTATACAGCTCTAAACAGGCTGAATGAAGTCGTAGTTTGGATCCGTAACTCATCGGATTCTAAGTCTAATGTTGTGTATTACGACAAGGAACTATGACCATAGTACGTAGTACAAGTATATATAATGTAAATAAGTATAAGACTATGACCCATTTGTTTTGAAGTTGTAAATTTGTGCATTCATTTTTTGATTTAAGATACCTATTGCAATTATTGCTTATGTTGTTTGTTATTGTATTGTAATGTTTATTATTGCTTTATTGTAGTTGAAAGTATGGCTTACTGTCCAGGGATTGTACTTGCCAGTACGTGCAGCCCTTGGGAAGGGGGAAATGTTATGAATTTTGTACTTGGATAGATACTTTTAGTAGAATTATAAGTACAATTGTAGTTTTCTGTGTAATGCAGCGTGATGCAAATTTAAGAAAACGCTATGCCGAAAAGGTAAGAATACAGAGGCAAGTGCATTTAACATTGAGTAAATGGGTATCTCGGTAATTGGCGAGGTATTGAGAAGCTGGCAGCGGTATTGGCGACTAATTTTCTCGCCACAATTTGCCAAATTTTGTGACCATTTGTGGTCCGGTCATTGTATCACCGTAATATGTATTAAAATTGAATAAATGTAATTGACCACTACGTTAGCTGTAACTGTAATTTCACCCTCGTATTGCTTTCCAACAATTCCAAGCAGCCGAGTGTACTAGAAAAGTCTCGCGGTTGAAAAGAATTTAAGGTCAACGAGGGAGCAACTGCTCTCGATATGATATATTTCTTTTGATAAGAATAAATTTTTTCATATAGGTGACAGCAAGTTTTCTGCTCAATTATAACATAAACTCTAACATAACTGGATTAACTCAGGATGGTTTATTTTTGCCAGGTTCTTAAATGATTACATTACAATGGAATTCCATTCAGACGGGAAATTATTAATAACTCGTGTATTTCTGTTCTCTGCTAGGGACAGAGCCAATAGATAAGCTGATTAGTTCAAATAGCGGATAGCAGAACTTACTTTTAAGTCGAAGATTGAATGTCCGAATCCTGGCTATGAAGGTTTGTCACTGTAATGTGTCTTGTCCTGATTTGTGTCTTGGCTGAAAATGTTGTCTAAATTTTCACTGAGCCACTTTTTAGAATCGTTTCCATAGTTTAAGTAATCAGTTTTTCTTTATTACATCTTTGATTTTCATTTCAACTTAATTTTGAGCTCAAGATGCAAACTTATTGCATGTTCAAGAGAATACAGCGGGCTCAAACTAGTTGTTACCGAATTTTTTCTCTTGGAAATTTCTGACATGTTTGTATCTGGATTGTACCATGTAAACTGAAAGAAGTAGAGTGCTTAGTAAAACGATTTACCGTGCCTGTAAACGAAGAGTTTCTTTTAATGTGTAGTGGTTTAAAATGAAGTTGCCAAATGTGTTAGTTAAGGTAACTATTATTTCGTAACATTAATAGTATTTCGGTTTTTAGAAACATCATCAGATTACATATTTTCTGGTCATTTCACTTGAAAAAATATAGCTATAGAGACATTTGAAAGATCTATGTTGCAGCAGAATATTATCATTAAAATTGGACTTCGAAGATATAAAGCTTTGTAATTAAGTTACGAATCATATGATGTTGAAAAGGTTTTTATTAATTATATTAGTAGCAAAAAGTCGATAATACGTTTTAAAAAATGTTATCAAATTTTGCAAAATATTATCAAGTTACATATTTTCTGATCACTTACCTTAAACAAATACAGTTGTAAAGACATTTGAAAGATCTATGTTGCAGCATAATATTATCATTAAAGTTCGATTTTTGTATGATATATCAAAGATGGAAAGCTTTGTAATTGAGTTGCATATTATATGACGTTGAAACGGTTTTTATTTATTATATTAGTAGTACAAATGACAGTAATACTTATTTAAAAATATTATTAAAAAGTGCAGATTGATTTTAAGCGGTTCACTTTTGTTATATAAATCAATTCTTTATTTCAGGCCTCTTCACTTAGCAAAATCGTCGAAGCTTAAATGTTTGCTTCTGCCTTTTGAAAACAATAGCATTTGGGTTTAGGTGTTAAAATGTTTGATATAATTAGTAAATTAACAAATACTTTAAAAGATATTTACTTAGGATAATTGTTCTTAGAGTTTTCGTTTAAGAATGATATTGCTATCTGTTAAAAGTGACCTAAATTATCCTATTTTGAATTTTTTGTGGAGAATAGAATTTTATGGAGAATGGAAATATAAATTTATAGTTATTTAGTTTAAACAGATGCATTTATTTGAAAAATGGAACAATCCTTTTTTGTGTTGCCATTTTTGAAAACAGAACTATTTTGCTTACTTAAACTTAATGTTCAAAAACCAATTTAAGTTTTTTTCTTTAAAATTAGCCCATGGTACTTTTTCTTTATCTGATAGTAAAGCCGTTTACAACAAAACTGTTTCTATGCAAGTCGTATTTTAAAATCAAATAATTTAACTTTTAATTAATAAAAACTGATTAATCTGGCTATCCAATTTATGCATCTATGTATAGATATTTCTTCATACAGACCAGAAAAATGATTAGAACTCTTATCGATACACTACCATTGATAAACATTATATAGTTATTTGAATAATAGGGGACAATGTATGATTAAAATGCCTTCTTTTAACATTTTTGAAAATTCAAAAATTACATTAAAAGTATTTTTTGATATTTAATCTTCAATATTGTATATATAATAAAATGTTACTACTATTCTGTTTTATTTAGAATTATATTGAAAGTAAAATAGATACTGCAGATCAAAATGTCTCTGTTCTTCTTCTAACATTAGAATGTAAAAAATAAATTGAAAATAAATTTAAATTTTTGACTTTCTATGTCAAAATTGGAATCTACATGAATAGATAGTGTTTCATTTTCCTTCTTCAGCTTATAAATTAAAAATAAAATAATCTGAAGATATGCACTTCGTTTTATCAGGCACGAGGAAAATCTTTTTCTCAGAAAATAAAATGTGCTATAACTCATTTGAATATGCAAACTAATGCAGCATAAAAAATGCTTAAATAAAATACTTGAAAGAGATTTGAATTCTAAAATTCTAAGATTTATGCTTTTTCGAGTATAAAGAAACATATACTTGCCTATTATTGATCTTCGTTGCAGAAAATGCAAAAAATATAGATTTTATTATATATATTAACAATATCAGGAATTTTGATTCGTAAGGTGAGCACTACCTATGCATTTCCGAATTCTTTATCATTTCAGTATACGGAAAGAAATTAGTTCTTCAGATCTTACAGGTTCTTAAATAACAGTCTACAAATTATTTCTGCTAATGTAAAACAAGAAAAATTTCCAAGTACATAGGGTACAGTGGTTTGTTTTCACTCTCTAATTGGATCTAGGAATAACACCCCCAAGGGAACATCATCAGCAAAAATACAATTCGCGTGGAAAAGCAAAGAACTGGATGAAAAGAAAGTAACCACTTTTCTCTTTGGTAACCGTAACTGTTTTAACTCAGGGCGGTTTATTTTTACCAGGTTTTCAAATTATTCCATTGCAATGGAATTCCTTTCAAATGGGAAATTATCAATAACTCGTTTTGTATTGTTGTTTTCTGCTAGGAACAGAGCCAGTAAATAAGCTGATTAGTTCAAATAGTGGCTAGCGGAACATGCTTTTTAAGTCGAAGACTGAAAACTCGAACTCTGGCTATGAAGATTTGCGACTGTAATGGGGTGGCTGAAATTATTCTCTAAATTTACACTGAGCCATATTTTAGATTCGTTTCTAAGGTTTAAAGCTCGTCTTTGATTTTCCTTTCAGCTCAATTTTGATCACAAGATACAAACTTATTGCATGTTCAAGAAGATACAGACAGCATTAAAATATAAATTGAAAATGAAAGTATTACTGAGTTTTCTCTCTTGGAAATATCTGACAAGCTCGCATCCCTGCTGCCGTTTGTAAATTGGAAAAGTAGAATGCTTAATAGAACGGTAAGCGATAAGTGTCTTTTAATCCGTAGTGGTTAAAACGAGGTTGATAAATATGTTAGTTAGGATAGGTATTACATCTTGCCGTTTATTTTGAGTTCTTGTGTGCTTTCAGTTATTTAATTTAGAGGAGCAAAAGTTAATATTGATACAGATGCTGCAGAGTAATAAAAGCAAGTTTTTTTAAAGCATCATTACAATGAGTAATCTGAATCACTTGTAATTGAATTGCACTCTTGATACTTGGAGTTTCAAATTTCAGAGAATCATTAATTACTATACCGTATATTCCGGACTATAACGCGTGCATTGAACTCAAAAAATATGATCCAAATTTACGGGTGCGCATTAGACGTTAGATATAAAAATAACAACTTAAATATATGGAAACAAATCACCATACAAAAATTAAATTTTTACTTTGTACTTATGCTGTTTATTTAAAAGAAATGGCATAAGTTTTGAACTCAATTTGTTTTCATTGTCGGATAATATGAAAAGTTCGTCATGTCTTCTTCCGTTATATCTTCAGGCACACCAATGATTTCTGTTTCATCTTCACCATCACTGTTACTCTGATCCATAAATAAATAATCATCATCCTCTCCACCTTTCACCAGCACCAAACATCCTTGCTGCAACATGATTTCCATTTTCTTTCGCAAGTTTGCATAAGTAACCAGCACTGCATTGTTTCATTTGGCATGAGCCATATTTGCTACTAAATGGAACGCTACATCAATTTTATTTTAATTAAAGTCTTCAATGTGCACTTCAAAATCACGGGTTCAAATAATCACAGAAAGAAAAAACAGTTGAATCATAATTTCGCGAATTCTTTCGGGTTGGAAGTACATTCTGACACCTAATTATATCCCCCTCTTCTCGAAGTCCTACAATAGAATTCTTTTGGATCCTTGCACGGAATACAATGCACCCTCTTTGCAAGTATATTTACTCCCTTAAGCATTTAATCCACACACATATTGTTACCCTTATCGCTTGTCAGTTTGATATACCATTGTTCGAAAGTTTAGGACAAATCTAAAAAAATAAGAACACTGCACATGTATCTTTTAGGTTTCTTCCTATGGAATTGGGGGCTCGTTATACAGCGAATATACCTTAAAATTATAAAATATAGCTCGAAATTATAGATGTGCGTTATCGTCGGAAAATGCGATATTTTATTTTTAATAGCTCTGAGAGAAGTGCAAGCAAATAAGCATTTTTGTATTTAAAGTACATCTTTGTATTTTACGGAAATCTTTGCTGTCTCCGACAATTCATTATTAACTGGAAAAATGTGTAATAAGTTAGCTAATAACTTGAGAGCAACTTTCGAAGTCCCTGTACCTAAATTATCTCAAGATTTTCCTTAACAACAACATCCCATCCTTTCCCAATATTCGATTCCACTGCATTTTAAAATAATTCAGTGGAACTGAATATTTTCATGTTATGCGGTACTATCAAAAGACACGTTTTCGATTGTTGTTACGAAAATTGTAGCCAACCGAAAAAAGCATTACGAAAGGTGTTTGGCTGTTTATCTATAATTTTTAATAGAATGTCACAAAAAATTGGAGGCATCTAAATTTAATACCACGGATAACATTACATTGATTCTTCGAATAACTATTCAGCTGACTTGTAGTAAAATGTAACTGTTTGCATAGGGATGTAAACGATCAAGGATCTACATATGTAGATTTATTTTAGAATTTGAGGGAAGAAGACAAGAAGAATGAAACCAGGTTAATTTTCGGCCATATTTATCAGAAAGTCGCATTTCATTTCCTATTCTTATACTAACATTTCAGGATCCTGAACTAGGTTTTGTTATCATTAGCGGGAACCAATCACGTACTTGATCCCTTCACATTTCTCGGGGTTCATTTCAATGGGGATGGAAAATTATATATTTCCCCATATATTTCCTGTTGATAAGGCATCCATATTCGTCTTTATGGAATATAGATACTTAAAAAGGTATCCCTAGAAATATCGTTTTCTTCAGAAATTAATGCAGCTGGGAGAACGATTGGTTGATTCGACGTCGACTAGTCTGTGCATCCTCATTTCAAATAGGAATCTGTAGTGATCGAAACCTAATACTACAGTCTGGCTGGCAACAGCCCTATAGCATTTCGTCCTCTACTGAAATTCATGAATTACATTGGTGACATAGCTAAGCATACAGTCATCATTAAAGATAGCCACGATATGCATGTATGTTCTATCCTCACTTTTTTTTAATTGTTTGTTCTGTGAGAATTAAATTTCAGGTATACAAAATAAATAAGTGGATAAAAAGAATATTTGTTAGTGATTAAGTTAGGTTATTTGCCATAGCATGTTTTCGAAGACTTTGGCATGGTTTTTGAATTTGGTAAACACTAATTCATCACTAACTGAATTTGTCCGATTTGTTTTGTCTCTCCGCTCATTCTTTAAGTGTTCCGTCCAAAGATTCATGCTTTAATTCCTGGCAAGGGAAAATACCAGACATAAACTCTTCACCTCTTTTGGATTTGGACGACTAGAACAGTTAAACTTGCACGATTGCAGGAGAATGCAATCGTGCGTACCTTGCGATGCTGTGGCTTACACGTTAAACTAACAAACTGAAAGATCAATGATTTGATTCCCGATAATGGCAGTGTTTGATATTTCATCCCCTCCCCCCCCCAAATAGCTTGTTTCTGTAAACATTCTAAAGACATCGGCTCATATTTATCTTGCAAATAAGAGAAATAATGAAAATCATAGAGACGACCAATTTTTTTAGTCAATGGATTGAATCCATTTAGAGCTACAGATGTTCAGTAAACTTATCCTTTCAGCCTCAAGCAGCAGTTTCCTAGTGGTGACAATTTTATGGATTTATAGCGCTGCAATAATTTGTCTCAGTTCGCGACATCACACTACCATGTCAAAAACAGGCGTGTTCTTCATCCCGTCACACGTCTTTGAAAATGCTGATTGCTGTTCCACTGTTCCTCAGAGTCGGCCCACATCACGGCCCGCCGTTTTGTTTCCTGAGGCAGATCCGACTTCCGTGGCCGCCCACTGCGTGCCCAGCCTCCTCTCACGCACTCAGGGAGATAGAACGAAAATGATAAATACGACTTCATTAATGAGCCGGAATGGAATAACCTTAACCGCCAACGGAAACGCGCGGCGCTGGAACGCCGTGTACATAAATATCGTCTGTCTCTGGTGGCACGTCGTGTGGCTTGGAAATGGTGGCAAAAAGAATCGACTTTATCGGCTGGCCACTTCTACCTTATCCGTCACGCTACGCACGACGGTTGCGAGTTCGTTTATTACGGATTTAATTACCACTTACTCTCAGTTTAACGCCTGGAAAAGTGAGGTTTCGAAAAGAAAAAGAAAAACTGAATGAAATTACGGCGGCTGTAAGTTCCGTGGTTAAAAGCTTAACTATGTCAATACGAGACCCAAAAAGCCGACATAGGAAGTTACTTATTCAAAACGGATATGAGAGGAGAACTAAAACTCATTCCGATGCATGCTTTTCTGCATGACTTCATCTGTACTAATAAGGTGTATTTTGAAACTGAACACACTCAGAAAAAAGGATGCCACTCCTTGCTTTTATATAATGATATAATTAATAGCTCTTAGAGAATTTAAATGCGATTTTAAAAAATATTATCGTATGTCAAACGCGTTTATTACTACTATTAGCCCAAAGATCGTTAGCCCGGAAAGGCTATTAATTTCAAAACGGCATTTTGCGTCAATTCACTTTTTAAACTGTTGGCACTGAATAATATCGCCATGTATTAAGAAAAAAATTATGAAGTATAAAGAAACTAAACAATGAAGAATCAGCGTGAATGTTTCTCGCATTGTGAAGAAACAACGGTACCTAGAGCCGTCAAATTTTGAATAACGTAGTCCTCCAGCCGAACATGGGCACTTGGAAGAGTGCATTTTTGAATTTCAAATTTCTTTTATTACCAATTTCAAATTTTCTAAAACAAATTTTTGTTAACAAACTCAACGATTTCAGAGCGAGCAATGGCATCTCTGTATGCAAAAAAAAATCTCCATCGCGCGAGGCTGTGTATAGGAAATTCTAAATATATGCTGTTTTGCTGTTTTTAAATATTTTGTGATATTGCTGTTGAATTTAATTTTATGTGTTTTAAGTGCGAAGAACATAATATTTAACATGATTTGATAAAAAAGGTAACACACAAAACTTTAAAAAAAAACGCTCTTTTGGACGTAATATAAAATCTGAAAGTCTTCAGATTTTATTTTTTTTACTGAACTGAATCCGGTTTGCAGGTGTTCCCGTATTGAAGTAATTCTAATTTAAAACTTTTTTTTTAATATTATAACGCATAAATATCTTTGAAAGTATGTAAAATCCTACTTAATGGTAAATTTATAAAATACAGTCTTTGAAAATTTTTTATCACTCTGTAAACATATTTTGCCAATGGTGGGCTCTAGCCACTACCAAGACCAGAAGAGGTAGTCTCTTTATTATAGAGGAACATAATAGGGGGGGCCACCGTTGCCTCCCTATTATATGAAGAGACAGACACATTATGTCTATGCCTCCTTTGGATTCAAACCCGGACCTAAGACCTCTTGACGTGCCTAAGACAAGAGATGCCTTTGTGGAAGTCATTACAAAGAAAACTAGTTTGATCCACGTTACACATGGCTGGTTGGTTGGTAACGGAGGACGGGGACGCCTGATGTCTAACAGAGGTAAACAGGCATGTGTCCCGCGCCCTCCACTAACCAGGAACAACTCCCTGAGGCCTCAAGAGGCCGCTTCGGGAGCGTTTTAGGATGTTAACAAGAGCATTTACATGGCCATACAAGGACAGATTGCATTCGTTTTACCATTTTGACATTTTTTGTTGCAATTTGCTATGGTAATTTTGCACATTCACAATAAAATTCAAATAAAAATACAAATTAAATATACAGATACAAAAATACAGTTACAAAATAATAGGATTAAAAAACAGGCTCATAGGTTAAAAAATAAATAAATAAATGCATAAAAATAAAAAATTAAGTATTATGCATATACAGAAGAGGAAATGTTAAATACATTTGATTGTACATTATTTGAAAGGTGTCTGTAATAGGGACTTATGTAAGTTTTAGGAGTAGACTTATGTGTCTGAGAATGTGGAACTGCATGATGACTTAGTGTATCATGCCTTGAGAGTTTTGGTTAATGAGGAGAGCACAAATCTTAGCCCATTCTCTTGAGCTTGTTAACAACTTTGCAGATTGTATTTACTGCCGGTTTGTGCTTTATAAGGAAGCGGTGATAAGCTTCACTATTGTTGATGGGAAGAGGGAGGTGATTTCCTGCTGTCAGATGGCATTCAAAAACATAGTGGTCTGGGGAGCCTTCCGTGGTTGTTATGCCATGTCTATTGAAGTAGGTCGGGAATGGGCCGTGTCCCGTAATATAAGCCGTAAGAGGAGCTATTGCAATGTTGCGTTCAGTGCCGACTTTCGGGAGGTAGCTGTATGTACGTCTTCCAGTCGTGCAGTGCGTCCAGTCTTCCTGCCAAAGATTTAGGCCTTGACCCCGTAATAGCACTTTGAGGTAGGAAGGAGGAGTTGGGATTGTGATTTTTTTCAGCTTCTGGATCAGTGACTGCTTGCTTGGCCAGGCTGTCAGCTGCTTCATTCCCCTCATTTTCTGCATGTGCCTTGATTCATGTTAAGGAGAGATGTTTCTGCGGGTTGCGGTGTAAAAGTTGTTGTAATTTGATGATCAAGGCGAGGTGTGGTTGTGATTATTTAGTGCTAGAAGTGTTACACATGAGGAAGTGCTAGAAGTGTTACACATGTTACACATGAGGAAAACTGCAACAATTTCCATGCAAACAGGCCGTTAACATAGAATTAGGTCGAAATATCACTGTTCATTAAATTTATTGCTTGGCCGCCAGTAACGTACCGAAGTACAGTGTCGGGAAAGTCATGAACAGGCAATTATTGACTGCAGTAAGTATATTTTCCACTATTAAAAGATAAAATTAGGTTTTATTTTTCAAAAAATACTGCAGAAAATGCGTGGTTATTTTAGTTAACTAAAAACTAAAAATCTGATTGTTTATTGCAAGGGATTATCAATTTAAACTTCAGTTTTTCTCATCATGAATCAAAATGTTGTTTGACCTTCTTTAAAATTGTTATATTTCAATAGTTATCCCCAAACTTATGTCAAACGAACCTATGCCGTCGATTTCTAATGTCCTGTCAGGCTCTTCGATTTTAAAGGATGTTCTGTTTAGAACCTTTTGGGAACAGACTTCCTGCAGGTAATTGTTTCAATTCATTATTATTTTGTATGCCATATACAGCTCACCATATCTTGTCCACACCTTTTTATGGTAAGTTCTCCTAAATCTGAAGATAATATTATGCTTGTTCTGTAGAAGACAGATCCAAAATTCTAATCATTTTATTAAATGCAAGGAAAAAAAATACAAGATAACTGTTAATTTCTAACATTATTCATAAAAACAAAAGGTGGCTTATCGACAATCAGTCGCGGTTACATAACACGAAAACGCAGATGTTATCAGTGTGCTGTATTGACAAGCTTATCCATAACTGGCGGTAAATTGCACTGCCTGGCGGCACTTTCACAACGGACAGGATAATACATAAGTACCCGAATTTCAATACTGAGTAACGTGTGACATTTAGGTTTAAGATTTTCTGCAGTCTCCATTATATAAGGGTTCGAAAAATAGGAACACCATAGTCAAGGAAATCCAGAAAATGCTTTCTCCTTGCCGACAAATAACAGATAAAAGCTTCAGTCGGTCCGTGCTCACATAGGAGTAGACGGTAATGATAAAGCTGAAGAAATTGCCAATTTGTCATCTATGGATGAATGTAATCGGATACTGTACATGCAATACCCGAGGTTGCACATGAAAGCCACCACTAGGACTCTTTTAGTGGAATAGTAGAAATTTCTTACGACAAGACGTAAAAGAAGACAAGAATATAAAACCTTCCCCAAATCTATCGATTTGGGGAAGCCTTAGATTTGGGGAAGGCTATATATATCGATAGATTTTGGATTTTGGGACGATTAAAAAGGTAAATTACGCAGCGGCGCATCTGATCTGATACAATTCCTGACAAGAATGGTCTACACATGAGCAATACACTTCGTTTCGGCTTCCGGAACAGCACACAATGTGGACGGGTTAGAGAACTTCACTTTTCAATGCCCAGAAAGAAGTGCTTATCATCTTCACATTCCACCAGCTGAAACGTGCTTATCTAATAAATTGCATGATATATTATATAGTAATATAACCTTTGTATACATGTAATAAGTTTACAGCTATGTATTTATTTTCAAATGACTATAAGAGCATATTTGTAATGATATTTTATTTTGAGAACCCAGAAAAGGACAGTTCTGTTTTTAAACCAAAACACCAACACATGCACTGCCTCCTTCAGCTTTATAGTTAAAACAGAATGCTTTTAGCTTTGTGGCTGACTTCACTATTTACACTGTACTTTCGTTACTCATTTCTGTAAAGACAGCTTGCTGCATCTGGACTTGTGAACGAAATTAGAATCTCTGGCAGGGCTTAAACAGGCTGATAAGCCCAATCCCCAAGTGAACTTATTGTTCTGTCACAACGCTGATCTCCAACAAGATAGTATGCCACGAGAATAAATTTAGATTGGTGAGATACACGTTTATATTTCTGGCATGGTCTTAATGAATTTTTATATATATTCTCTTATATCAATTTTATGTATATTTTGTGTCTTCTGTTAGGATCGAATTACATTGCTAGAATTTATATTCGTTTGAAGGAAGCTTGCGTTTCAGCCAGAATTAGGTGACTTGATGTTGTATACTTTTAATTAAGTATTATGATAGAGAAAATTTAAAGCTTTTTTATCTCTGTGTCTGTTTGGTTTAGATTTTAGAAGTTCTAATGGCGACATTTCACCCATAAAATCCATGTAACACGTCCTGTTGGTTGTGAGTGAGCTAGAAAATTTTAGTTGATCTAAGTCAAGTGTTGCAAATACAAAGGGTAAATTTCAAACCTTACATAAATGTATAAATGCATTCAATTTCTCCGAACATTTGACTTAACTTCACACGTATATTCATTATATATTCTTTAAAAATTAAAGTACTTTCATGTTGTCTCAACCACATCAGCAGAAGTCCTCAACTTTTCAGAGCGACCAACTTGCGCCCTATAAGTAACTTTTACCTTCCGATCTTCAAGAAAAATCAATAAACTTACTCAAGGTAGTTGCATTAATACCCAAGTACCAAAATTAATTTGACTGTTAATGCAGAGAAATTGGCTTGCCTTAAAATTACTTTTGCAGGAAGATAAGTAAAATATGAAATGAAACATTCTTAAAGAAACTTATGAAAGTAATTAAAATTTTAATTCGTTTACTAGAGTATAAGGTATTTCTCCCTCCTTCTTAGCGTGCCTTCGTGATGTAGTGTTTCTGCACGCTGGAACGGTGTTCCAGAGGTCCGTGGTTCGATTCCCGGCGAAGGCGATTGTTCATTTTTCATCTTTCTGGCTTTTCCAATTCACCTAATGTCTCTACAGTGGCGTCCGAACTAAAAGGGTAGTCTCTCCACCCAGGATTTGGTGATTGGGTTTCCTTCGCCCTTTAAAAGGCGGAGTATATAAGGTATTTCTCCCACCTTCTTAGCGTGCTTTCGTGGTGTAGTGGTTCTGCACGCTGGGCCGGTATCCCAGAGGTCCGCGGTTCGATTCCCGGCGAAGGCGGTTGCTCATTTTTCATCTCCCAGACTTTTCTAATTAACCAATTTCCCTAATTTCCAATTAATGTCTCTACAAGAGTATACGCTTTTTCCCGTATAAAGTACATATTTTGTTTTCGGATAAAAATTTTGACAGTGAACGAAACGAAGGAGAATTTCAAAAATTGCATAAACATAAATGCTTTTCATCTTTCCGAACTCATGTCTTATATAATAAGCAGATGCTCTAATTATTACAGTAAAATTAATCTACCTAATTTATGAAGAGAAACTGACGTGAATTAAAATTACTCTCACAAGAACAAAAATAAAACATAAGACGAAAGTTCCCTAAAAGCGCTAGCAAACCAAACCAATTATCATTTTGACAAGTTTATTAGCAAACTAAGACCTTTTGAACTTGACTAACAACAGTATTTTGTCTTACCACATTATTTCCATTTTTTTTTTAATTTTACGTAGAATGGAGATTATTTTTAAAGATTAAATATTTCCCACTGTAATTGATAAATTAATCTTATTTATGAAATTACTGATTACGAAAAATGTAAGGTATAAAGCTTACTCCACTAACTTTATTCATTTCTGTCTTGTCTCTAAAGACCGCAAATTAATATTGTAGTAGTGATTATGCTGTTCTTTAAATTAATCAGAAATGTAATAATATATGATCTGCAGTGTGAAGTATATTTTTTTAATTCACTCGAGAATTAAATTGTTAAATTTTTTTTCCAGTAATGTCCAAACATACTTTCCAGTCTAAGATTAAACGATTTACTAATTATAAAAGTGAGTAACAACTTTCTCTACAAAGGTTCTATTAAGACAAAATCGGATATCCTTAAATAAATCACTATAATATATAAATATATATTTAAATCATTCTTCTTGCATTCATAAAGAACATTTATTGTGGTTCCTTTTCCAGTTAAGTGAAATAGTGTACTGTTTCTTTGCGAATTAATTTTGAATCTTCATGTTACCTACAAAGCATTTCTTATTGTCCTCAGTTACTTGTTTAAATCAATGATAGAATAACTATGTAAAATTAAGGTATCGCTATTGAATTTTCTAAGTTTATGAAGTATTATGAAGTAATTTTAAGTATTATCATTATTTCGAATAAAGAAAAAGACGATAGAAAGTCTCATCTAACATAGAATTGGATAATACCTTGTTCTCAATTCGCAATTTAAATTTGATTAATTATGCTCTTTTCAATGAAAATGTCTAGATAATTTAAGGCAAAGTTTCAAAATTTAAAACTTTCTAGAAGGAACTTAAATTTTTCTGAAAAGTAATTTTAATTTAATAATACAATATATATATTTTTAGATTTTTAGATGAAAATTTCGGCCTTAAATGTTTTATTGGAAACAAAACGAACTACACAGCTATTTTTAAAAGCACGTTGATTATAAAAGCATTGCATTTTAATTATTTTGTGAGGTAGCTTTCGAAAATATTACCTCATTTTAAGAATCTCTTAGATAAATATTTTTCATTTATTTTTAACTGTTCTAATAGAAAAAAAAATCTTAATGAGTACAAGATAAAAATACCTTGTCCAAATAATTACTTTCAAGTTACTTGCTAAATTTAAGCAAGTCATGTACATGATTTCATCACAATAGATGGTATACCTTGCACAGGGAAAAAATGGGACAGTTCTATCCGTCTTATTGGGCCGTTTGACGAAATTTAACTTGCGTTTTTTATGTCTGGAAAGCACAACTTAAATTATGCATTAGATTTATATATAGTATTGTTCTAACATGGGTATGTGTAAACCATATTTGAGGTATTTATCTCTTGTGACAAATATCTCATATTTCAAAACACGCCAATATACGTGATAAATTCAAGTATATCTTCAGACATTTTGAATAAAAGATCTAATTGTTGCAGGTACGATGATGGCAAATATTTTATAAGTTAAAACGCAATATATTTTTCGACAAATTTATAAATATTACTAAAAATACAAATTTTAAAAACAAATCAGAAAATAGCTTCGAAATTTATTTGGATTAAACCTATTTTAAACTGTAAAAGAAGGAATCCAGTAAGCTTAATAAAAAAAGGAAATGTTAATAAATATATGCCCCATTCAATTAACACTCAGGAGCTAAAACTCTGAGAGCTAATTTTTTAAAAACTATACTCGTGCAATTTTTCCAATACTTGACACTTTGGGGTAATTTGAGTCGTAGAATCGAAATATGGAAAATACTAGGTATGTCGTTACAGGAAATGTCCGATTTTGGGTCAAAATATCTATGTTAGAAAAATGCTATATATAAATCTAATATATATCACAAGCCTAGCTAGTATATCATAAATCTAGCTAGTATCATTTAAAAAACGAGTAATATTTTTAATCAGACATCTCATGATTTAAATGCATATTTATTCAAAACAATCAGATTAAAAAGCAGAAAAAATATATTTAAGAAGTCCGTGTATTGCTTTTCAATCACTTCATTTGCTACTCAATAACTGAAAGATAAATTTGAAAGTTAAATATCTTCGACTTTACTGATTGAGAATACACTGATATGTGGAGGTAATATGTATTCTCTTTGAGATATTGAAAACACATTGCATTCAAATAGTGCCATTTATGGATTAAAACTGAAAGATAGATAACCTTACGTTTGGCGAATGGTAACAGTCTGGCGGGCTGCAGATAAAAATATTTTATTTCCAACAGTGTTGCTACTTCTTACTTTCAAAACGCTGAGATTGTTAAACAGAAGTTTATTCAATTTGTAAAAAAATATGAAATAAACAAACATTTCCGAAATTCAAAATTCGGACTTCGAGGTACAATATTTGGACTATGTGTATTAAAAATTCGATAATATAGGCAACTGACATGTTTCCACAATGCGAAGAACATATATAAATAAGATTCTTTACTCTTTACTTTTTACTTCCTTGTACGAAATAAAAAGGAAGTATTGTAATCGCGAAAAGTTTCAGGCAGCATATTTCAACAAAAATATCCAATTTGACCACTATCGAATGCAATTTAACGATGGTTTTGCGTGATATCTGTACGTAAGGACAGAATAAAGTACTCTTTTCCTTCAAAAAAATTATAAAACTGCTTTAAAAGGAATTCTGAAGAGAATTTTTCGCGGCGTCTGTACGAACGTATGTAAGTACATATCTCGCATAACTCAAAAAATGAGTAGCCTCAGAACGTTGACATTTTGTATATAGGACTGCTATAACATGTAGATGTGCACCTCGTATTTTGGTTGCAATCCGCCGCACCAAACGTATATAAATATATTTATATATATATCCACTCTATTACCCGGCTCAGTGATCTCAGTTTCTTTACTCTTATATGTTTGTAAATTGTAAATTTTTTGCTTTAAAAATGATTGAATTATGTTGTTTTTATCTTCGAGTTAAGGATTTTATGCCTTTAGTAAATCTGTTGCAATATTTTTAGAATTAGCAGCAATTTTAAAGTTGTGTAATTGCCGCTACGCCTTTTTTTAATGGCGGCCATTGATGTTTACATTTGAAACAGCAGACTAGTGGATTTGTTGGAAATCTAGAAAAACTTAGCTTCGCAACAACAAAGATAACGCATTCATTTATTATTGCCAATTAAATCATGCTTAATTCTTTCTGGAATTTTTTCGAGGAAATAAGCGTTTGAGATTTACTTCGTAATTTTTAATATAGATATTTTGAGTTTTTATATATTTTTGCCTTCTCGCGAAGTGAGAACTGAATTAATTCAATGAGAAATACTCAATCGTCTGTGAAAAACGGTTTCTTTTTTGTTTTGTTTGCTTCTTTCTTTCATACATCTTTCTAGCTTTATTATAGTATTTGAATAGAACATTTGGCAACGATTAGATAATTCTTTAAATGATACACATTTTGTGCATTATGAGTTATAATATGAATGAAATATAATACTATTAAGTAAACCTGGCGCCAGAGTGTCGCTATGGTAAACAAAGTGAATTTTAAAGAATGCATTTATTCTATTGTGGTTTATGCGCTGTCGGCGAAGTAGGTTTAATTCAATCTAATAAGTTTAAATAAAATGCAAGAAAAAATACGTATAATTTAATATTCCGTACAAGGAAGTCATGTGGTGTACACATCAGATTTTTTAAATAATAAATCGCGTTAAGATTTTGCGGCAAGAACTTGAAAAGTGATTCGGGAACAGAAGTGGTAAGAATGAAAAGTAATTCTAGCGATTAAAAGACAAACTAATGGATATTTTAATTGTGTTAACAATTTCAATAGCCACGCTAGTGGAAGATTAGCTGATATTTGAACGTTATTAGCAAATTACGACTGTTAATCATGAAAGATCTAATTTTCAGGTACCATTAAGGTGTTTATATTATTTGCTGTTTTTATGTGCCATTTGAGTTTCATATTCTTGCATTTGTAAATGCCAAATATATTATTAATAGTTGAATTCTATCTACCATATGCGCCTATTAATAATTTGTACTAGGGAATTTTAAATGAAACTAATTAGTAAAGTTATTTAAGTGAAGCTGCTTAACGAAGGAAATCATTTCCATTCTTTGAAGAGAAGCTAAAGTTTTGGGAAGAGAAACAAAAGACAAAAATAACCGTCAAAAAGACTACGAACAAAAACATACCAGAAACCGAAAGACCAAATAAAAAATAATAATAATAATAATAATAATAATAAAAAACACGAAACGATGAATAAACGTCAAATCTGAAGGACATTCCAAACAATAAACCGGTTTTCTTGGCTTGGGCATTTCTCTATTTATATCTCGCGGTTATTGATTTCTTGACCTCTCGAGGAACTTATCATAAAACAGTAAGAAAAAGAACTTTAATAGAAAGGGCACAGCATTAACGCACTATTTATATTCTTAAAATAAGCAAGCATCCACCGGAGAAATATTGGTAAAAAAGGAAGCGGCAAACAAAAGTGCTTCATTATAAAGGTTGGATTTTTAAAACAAATTCCTAGCAAGATTATCAACTCATTGCGATTACTTAATTTTTATTAATCGATATTTTATTATCACTTTCTTTCAAGCGAGGAAGTATAGTTTATCGAAAAACATTAGTATGTTCAGCTAAAAGTACATGCAAAAAACATTATCATTAACATTTTCAAATCTAAAAATGTTTCGAAAAATGAAGCTGTCTGTTATTCTACAAAATATATTTTCTTTAATTACTAATATGGAAGCTAACTGATATCAGAGCACTTTTGGCTAGTAAAAAAAAAAAGCAAAGAGGTAAAATAAAGAAGTAATTTCTTATTTGCATAAATGCTGCACGCAATAATATAGAATTTCCTTATGTGAAGAGAGAACTGACAAAACGTCCCCGTATTTCATCAGTCTATTTTTAGAAAATAATACTTTTTATGTGTCAACAATTTCACGAGGAAAGTTATATACAGTACATAACGGTTTCTATAACGGTAATGAGTTACATATTTCAAAACACCAACGGCAGTGTAAATTCCAAATCCATTCTGCTAAATTCCCAGCTTTTTTAAAGCACGTATCCTACTGTCGTTTTTAGGTTTTTGAAATAAATAAAATTGTTAAAAGCATGCATAGAATTTAATATTTTAAATTTATGCATAGAATTTAATATTTTTAGTAGCATAAACTACATCCATCTCCTAACAGAGAGAATTACCACTGTGTCTAAAAAGAACTGCAAAGTCTTAAAAAGGCTCAAAAACAAACCACTTTTTAAAATCAGAACTTGAACGAAAACTCCACATATCGTGTTTACAAACTAACCAACACTTATGGTGATGCAACTTAAAATAATACGAAAATTCAGTTTTAAAACTTAGTCTAGGCTGAATCTTAAACCGGCGTAATAATTTAAATCTCGGCAACTGTAAGGTGAAGCTAAATAATTATAATCTTATCAGAAATAGCGAAATCTAGTAACGTGGCCTCGAGAGGCAGAAACACGCTCTGCCTTACAAGCCAAAAACCTCGCCTTAAAACCTCTCAAACCTGATTTGCATTCTGGTAGGGAAACGGATAGGACGCGTGACAGTAAAAATCTAAATTATAATAATGGCTATATATTAACATAATGGAACTTTACAGTTTGCTTGTGTGTTTAACTGAAAACCGCATGCAGACGGAAGTTATATGCTAAAGAAATAAGTTGCCTTCTTAAAAGAAAGGCGTGGTCTATTTAATCATAGCAAAGCACACTAGGGCTATCTGCCTAAGGGGAGGGATGCTTTCGTGGAGGACTTTTTAAGGGAAACTGGCTCGTATACACGTTACACATGGGGAAAACCACGAAAACGCCCATGCAGCCCGCCCGTTCGCGGGATTCGATACTCGGACCGAACTACCAGTGTTCAGCGACTTTACCGCTCGGCCGCTGGTGGGCCCTTAAAAGAAAGGTCTAAAGGAAACTGACTCGTATTTATGTTAGATAAGGGAAAGTCAATAAAGGCTCATGCAACGGACTCTGGCAAAGGGAATTCGAACTCTGGTCCAACGAGCAGTACTGAGCATTATGAGCTACTCGCCTAATAACATACTTAAATGGGCCTAGAAAGAAGAAGCAATGCTTGGGATAATTAGAGTACTTATAACCGAATTGTTCTGTATTTATCTTTCAAAGCAATGCATATAAAGTATAATCTTCAAGAAGTTTTGTAAATAAATTATTGCACAGTCTTAAGTTATCCGATTAGGGCAATTTTTGTGACTATTATAATCATGAGAAAAGGAGTCTTGCTTTATCGAAGAATTTTTAATGAAACTAGATAATTTTTATGTTTAACAACGGTAAAATCATAAATTCTCATTTTTAAATTAGATTTGATTGAAATCAACTTTTTAAATCATTATTAGATTAAAATTCAAGAACATTTTGTTGTATATATTATGTAATATTTACAGCCACGTCTGCTTCTCAATCTTTACGTACAGCTTTTGAAATATGTTGATGTTTCATATCTCCAAAACATTTAAAATTTGATAAAATGTTTTTCCTATTACATTATCCATTTTTATGCTATACAGTTTACACTAAAACGGTTTTTTAAAATTAAGATTTGCAGATCTAGTCAATCAACTGCTACGGTCAGGGCAACCTTACGAAATAACTGGTGCAGAAGATAACTCTAAAAGAACAAATTAATTTGAAATTTTTATTTTATGGCGATTCTGAAAAGGTCAATCGGTAACTGCTTTACCATCATGTGGCAAATCAGTTTATTCAATATATAAAAGAGAGTCGTAGAAATAAATGGAACTTTAAATGAATCAATCAACGTTTATTAGTAATATGCATAAATTATCTGTTTCGAAAACGCATTTTTAAAAAGTACTCAAGCAATAAAGAAGGAAAATTAGAGTTAGGATATAATATAATGTCTCTTCAAGTACTAACAATTATTGCACTCTATGAAGATCAATTCAGTTTAATAATTGTTCAACGAAACTTTTCCTCATAACGAAAACTTTTATTTATTAAACTAAAAATTAAAGAAGCAAGTATGATTAAAATTAGATTAAAAAACAGATTGGCATAAATTTTGCATAAGCGTTTTCAGTTTCGCGAGCGATCAGACATATAGTGGCTCACATGTCTTTTCGGAATCTTGTACTTTTTATATTTATTTGAATTGATCTGAATTATTCCAAAAGCATTAATTTGGACATGCTTTGTAATAATTATGATACTTGAATGCTTTGTTGATATGCTTTGGAAGACAATGTTTCTTGTCATATATTTTTGTTTTAAATAAACATATATCACAAAACCTATCGCCTAGCATTTCGAAATTATTACTTGTTTGGCAAAAAATATTAAGACTTCTATATCTGCAGTCAATCCAGCAACAGACTACAAATTAACAACAAACTCTGTTTGAAATTTAACTATTCATGACTTTAAAGATGATAAACACATTCAAAATATTCAAATAATCGTGGACGCATTCAACTGGTGTCCGCCGATAACATCGCGGCAAAAACATCGTGGACGAAAACGTCGCGGAGAAAACAACGCAAGGTGAAAACGTCGTGCTACAAAACATCGTGGGAGAAAACATCGCAAAGAGAAAACATCGCAGTTCTGAAACATCGTGGTACAAAAAACCGTCGTCGAAAATAAAGCGGTTCAAAAACATCGCAGTTTAAAAACATCGTCGTCGAAAATATCGTGGTAAAAAATAAAGTATCTACAAATCATCGCTTGACGATAACATCGCAGACATGCTTTTTTCAGGTTTTAATAATTGTAAATGGATATTCCCATAATGATTTGTGAGCGCAAGGTGTAAAGAAGGATAAATTTTACTTTCACATATTTTATTAACAAATAAAGTTTTGCTGAAAATGTAAGAAGGAAACTTAAGCATAGAAAATTAAATGTAACTTATAGATTATACTTTTCATGAAATATTACCAGTAAAAACTTTATAAAAATGATTTATTAATGGCCTTTGTTAGTTAACTATGTCGGTTTAAAATTCTATTAAGTGCTATAAGTTGCATTAATTTTTTATGCTTAAGTTTCCTTTTTATTTTCTCAGCAAAAATTTATTAATTAATAAAAAATATGAAAGTAAAAATTATCCTTCTTTCCATCTTGCGCTCACAAATCATTATGGGAATATCCATTTACAGTTATTAAAGCATGCCTGAAAAAAGCATGTCTGCGATGTTATCGTCATGCGATGATTTGTAGATACTTTATTTTTTACCACGATATTTTCAACGACGATGTTTTTAAACTGCGATGTTTTTGAACCGCTTTATTTTCGACGACGATGTTTTGTACCACGATGTTTTCGAACTGCGATGTTTGCTCTTTGCGATGTTTTCTCCCACGATGTTTTGTAGCACGACGTTTTCACCTCGCGTTGTTTTATCCGCGACATTTTCGTTTGCGATGTTTTTGCCGCGATGTTTTCGGCTGTAACCCATTCAACTATTTTCGATATATTAAAATGATGGAAATTGTGTCAAAACAGCTGTTTGAATGCACTAAGTTTTTTCATTTACTACCGCAATTTCATTACCCCCTTCCAAGCTAACAAAAAGGATCCGGAGATTTAACCCTCTGAAATAAAAAAAAAATGCAAAACATTAGGGCTGTAAACCCTAAAATTGTTATAAATTTCATTAGAGTATATGGATACGATGGCGGTCAGCAAGAAAATTCTTTGTCAACAAGAAACCAATCACAAAACTGTTAAAAGAATCATTAAAGCACATGGATACAATGAGCGATCAACAAGAAAACAATTAAAACGCCGCTTGAGAAGTGATTCTCAAAATCCTATTGCCTGTTTTTGGAAGGTCTGCGAAAGTATAATGCTGTGTGTATGTTTCGCTGTTCTAGAATATGAAATTTACTTCATACAGCAAATAATATGGATCAGTGTAAGTAAATAAATACCTTTAATTAAACCTTGAAAGCACCTGCAAGAAAACTTGGAAAGAGAAATAGATTCAAATTCTATCAGGTTAACGATCTTAAACATACAGCCTTAAATGTTCACTTGCAGATATTATACAATTGTCCCGAGGTTATCAGAATTCCTTCATATCTTAACTTAAGTCCTAGTGAGCATATAGTTATACGAATTGGAGAAAAGAATCAGTATCTTTGAAAGCTGTGTTAGAATGAATGTTTAGGAAAGAACGGGGAAAATGAAACATTTTTACTTGAACAAATTAAGTAAATCCAAGCCAAAGTGTAATTTTAACTAAAAAATATCTAAAAAATATTACTTAAAGCACTTTGAATAACGTTTAAAAAACAAGTAGGTTTTAGAACGGCTGGTCAATAGTATCCGTGAAAGGAAAACAGACATCATTCTGCTAATATTTAATAATATATTTTCAAATCAAAGAGAAAATCACAAATGCCCGAAAACAAATGTGAGCCACTTTAAGTCCCTTTCCTTCAGGTGAGTAGAAAAAACTATATTTCTAAAGACAAAATTAACGTACATTTTAATTTCTCGCTTGAGAAATACAAACTTGCTATTTCTGAATGCCGTGAGAATCGACAATTTTATTCAACATCTACGCCAGTCCAAATTTATTTAGATTGGAGTAATTTCAAATTACATAATGACGTATTTGTCTTCCAATTAAGTATAATTAAATACAAAATGCAACAGAAGTCAAATCGCTCTAGTCGAATCAAAATATCGTAATGCATAAAAATATAAATTTTACCCTTAGTTTCTTTAATTCTGTAATCGTTTGCAGGTGTATTAAATTTTAAGCTTCCTTTCTCAAAATGAAAATAACGTTAAAGCAAATCTTGAAAATAAATATAAATTTACAGAAACGTTACCTTCAAACTTGAAATTCCTTAAAATCATTAGCATAAAAACCTAAAATTAAATTTTAAATTCAAGAATATTATAGTGCAGTGTACTTCTTTTAAAGTGTAAAATTAAGAATCATCAATGGATTATATGCTTGATGCCAATTAAAAATATGTTCATTTGATATTTGAAATAAGAGTAACAGAAGAAAAAAGAAAAATAATTAATTCTTTAAATTAAAAAAAACATATGTAAATATCATTAAATTATAAAGATATGAAAAATGCTTCTAATATATATATTTAATTACCAATAAAATATTTTTTAACTTTAAACGAGAATATTTTTTCTATATTTATATTATACTTATTGCATGGTGGCTATGAATGGCAACATAAATAAATTTTGTCAACTTAAAAAACCTGTTTAGATCTCGTCTGCAATAGAATAGATTTATTAAGAATTTATCTTATTCCTTAATTTAAACTAAAGTTTATGTGAAAGAAAATTGCAATTTGCTTTAAATGCACGTAAGTACTTTATATTTTAAAAGAAAATTTTACATAATATTAAAAAAATGATTAATTTTCTCTTTTCACTTACAAAGTATTTTATTTCTCGTATATCTTTAAATACAAAATTGTTTTAACTAATTTGATACATATTTGAAGACATAAATGTCTCGTATATTCACATTAATGTTTCGAACGAATATAAAAAAAATCTTACATATATTTAGCTAATGGAAATCAAACATTAATATTCTCAAACTGTTTTAAGAGGAATCGAATATAAATAATGAATGAAGTGGATAGTAATTAAAAATCTAGATAAGAATAATTATTTTAATAAATATTATTTTGTTGTGTAAATAATTCTTATTGTAGTATTGTAAATTTGCGTATTAAAGCTTCCATAATTGTGCTATTAATTCATGTCTATGTGATATTTTTAATATCATTTAAGGTTTACACAATTAATTCTAAAAATGAATTTCCATTTTGTTGGATTTGGAGTTGTTATCAGGATAAATTTCTAAGCATTCTTATAAAGTGAATTCAGTTGGTTATTGGCCAATTTTTAGGGAATATTGCTCTTTCAGTTGAAGGAAACAAAACATCTTACATACATTTGATAGAATCATTTCATTTAATAATAATTAATTTAAAATGAAAACTTATTTTAGAGAATGTAATTAGTTTTTATTAAATTATGTTTCTAGTATAGCAAAAATTCAATGAAGTAATGTATTTGTTAAAATTTGTTTTCAATACATATTTTGGTTTACTAAATATTTACTTCCCAAAGTAAAGCATAAGTAAAAACGAACTTTTGTATATTCTGGAAAAGAAAAAGTTGGTAAAATGATCAGATAGTTGAAAATACAGTGAAAATAAAAACAAGTAATGACAATACTCAGTAGAACTAACATCATATTTAACACTACTTGGTATTCTAAATAATTATTGTAGGGTAATGTATAGAAGGTATAATAATATTTATAACGAACAGTAAGCAAGATCATGCAATTATAAAAAAGAAGGTATGAAACATATTCTAGACTTTTCTTTATTGATGTAAAAGTAAATTATCATTTGAATAATTTTACTTTATTTTGTTTGCGTTCGAGAGTTACGAAATTTAGCTATTTTCCTAACCTGAAAACTTAGTGTAATGTTTGTTTATGATTTAACATTTCTTGCATTTTTCCTAACAGACAAAAATATAGTTTTCTGAATGATTATTATAACATCATTTTATTTTATGTTAGTACTGCATTAGTGTGAATTATTATTCTTTATAAAGACGTAGCTTTGATATGTATTTTTGAACTGAAAAGTGCTGCGTAAGCATTAAAAGATTAATCTTTTACATGTAGCACTTGAACGTATTATTTAAAAACAAAAATAAAAACTTTTGTCTTTCTTTTACCCATTTCCAAAAGAAAATTAAATCGGATATTTTAAGTACCATATTTCTTGGTGTGTCCCCCCGTACATGTTTGCCACTAGCTTTTTAATGCGAGGTTCTGAAAATTAAAAAATATTCGTGTACATTTCTCCTCTCTTAATGCGTTCAGAAAAAGAGTTCTAAGTTTTAAAATAAATTCATTCAATTAGTTACTGTTTTCGCCAATGTTATCATCTTTCTGAGAAGCCTGGAAAATTACCAAGATCATGCCTAACATTCATTCCATCTAACCGTTGAGTTTTACACCAGGCTGATACAAAAACCGAACAATCACACCGAAGTAAACAGAACTTTCAGTTCAACTTGACTGTCAGTTCAAGATTTAATTCAGCTATTCATTCACCTTCCCTGATTACTTATGGATAATTTGAGGCCTAAGGTGTAGCAGAGACAATGATATAATCAATGAGATTCTAGTTTAATTAAATCTAAAAGGAATATCGACATTTCCTTCTGAAATAATAATGTACTAATTTAAGATGTTATGTTAAGTGCGATAAGGAGGCTCAGAATTATACCACGTAATACACTACGTAAAGCAATTCTGTAAAATGAATTGTTGCAGCTCTCCAAAATTGCACTATATAGTCTAGTATTAAAGGTACTTCTCAGCTCATCTGATACGTTGACACCTATTTTTTTAGCTCAGTGATAACTTATTAATAAAATAGTTTTTATATATTAGAGAAATATTGATTTTTATCAATTTACAACCTTCTGTAAAACAAACATTTCCATTTTTATAGGAAGTTTTAATCTTTTTTACCTTCCTAAACGTATTTTTTGAGTTTTGAGTATATTCCTCAGGCATTTAATTAATTGCCTATTACAATGTTAACTTTTAAATGTAAATATATTCATCATGAGCGAACTGCAACTTTTGCTAGCACTTAAACTGAACTGTGAGAAATTAAAGATGTTTCTAGTCATGTCAAGCAAATATATAGGAAACGTGAAAATCATGTATATTTGCTGCAGAGTGTGCAAGGTTAGCATAATCTCATCATACTGCCTGCTTAAAATTGTATACGTATTAACATTATGTATTTAAATTGTCTATGAATATTGTGTATATAACTGCGTGTGTAATATAATTAAAATCTAACAGCATTAATTATTTAGATTTATCTTAAAGAATTTTAACTTATTTTTAGTAGAATATTTAAATCAATTTCTAATTAATTTTGTTTTACATTCTACAATAAATCCAAAGTTTTTGATAAGGTTGCTTAGAATTTTTTTTCATTAAATGAAAATAATAAAAGCATATTGATTTAACTGATACAATATTAACTCATTGTATCAATTGCTCATTCTCCCAGATTTACTTTAAAATTTATTGCAAAGACTAATATCAATAAGAGGTATAAAGGCTCAGAATTTTTCTTTCAGCAAATAAAGAAATACAAGTAAGATATTTATAAAAAAATGATATCCCAACACTCAGAGTCTATTTATAAATTAACTTCAGAATTAAACCTTAGAAAAAAATTCTAAAGTATATAATGAAGTCATGAAAGCAATATCCCTTTTTGTAATCTCAGCAATATTTTTAGTTGTAAATATAAATAAGCTTTCGCACTGAATCTTACAGTTACGTCACAGAGTATATTTCAACTTTCTCAGCCATGAACAATAAGAGTACAAAATCTAGCTGTGATAAAAATGGAACAAATATCATAATAGCAGAATAAAATGATATTTTCTAATATTTTTCAGTTTCTTACTCAGGAATTCATGATTTTAATGAGACTGAAGTCTTCCATCAAGATTGGGCAATCTGGCATGGCGTGGTGTGGTGTGGTGTATTTAATTATGGCAAAGCACACTAGGGCTATCTGCCTAAGAGGAGGGATGCCTTTCGTGGAAAACTTTCTAAGGGAAACTGACTCGTATACACGTTACACATGGGGAAAACCACGAAAATGCCCATGCAGCCAGCCCGTTCGCGGGATTCGAACCTCGGACCGAACTACCAGTGTTCAGCGACTTTACCGCTCGGCCGCTGGTGGGCCAATCTGGCATGGCATGAGATAGGTTTAGTTTATTACGGCCAAGCATATTAGTGCTATCTGTCTGACGGAGGGGATGCCTTCTTGGGGATTGTCTAAAAGAAATTAGCTCGTACACACATTACACATTTAGAAAACCACGAAAACGCTCATGCAGCCAGCGCGTTCTCTTGGATTCGAACCCAGGTCAGATATACAAGTGTTCAGCGATTTTACTGCTCGGCCGCTCGCCCATCGGAGGACCGTACGCCGTTTGCGTTTATTTCGGAATTCACGCTTTTTAATTTTTCTAACATTTCCTCAAAAAAAAAAAAATTAGAGAAAATACCATATAGAGGTAAAATGCCCTGTATACTAGCGTATTCCTTCTGTATATATCTCCCGATTTTTAATATAGGCTAAGCTGAACAAACTCTATATAATCATTTTGTGCAATCCTATCTATCTAACATCTAAGGAAATTAAATTTAAAAAATTGTAACAATATATTATGTATCAATAAAGAATTCAACAGTTAAACTATTTAATTTTACTTACTTTTTATTTGCACATATTAGCCAATATACTATATCTCTTATCTATTAAAATTTATTTCATGATTAAACATTTGACTGATGTAATGGATTAATGTTGATTAATAAATACGGATACGTATTCAAGTGGATAGTTTATATGTTTCCAGAATTTAAAATCAATGGTAGCTTGTTTTTTCTAGCTTAAGAAACAAAATTTCTATTACGAAAACAATCTATTTAACGCCAAACATTGCCCTATATGATCAAGTGATTCTATATATTTCAAGCAATTGAACATTTTTGCATCAGGTTCATCTATTACAAAAAAGTAATATGAAATATCTTACTTGATACATCTTCGAAGTTCGAGACGAGAAGTTCGAGCACCTAATAAACTTTTGCTTCCCAGTAAGAGTTTCTTTCTAATTAAGCTGCTATCTGCCTTTTATGATTTATTGAAATAGACATTAATATACAATATTTACAAACAGGTATTAAATATTTTAAGACAGCTATCTCTTATATTAAATTAACTGGGTTTTTTTAAGGCAGAAGTTTTTTGTCCGACGCTCCTCAGAGGGCGTTCTATTCGAGTCTAGTCCATCCGCCAGAGGGCGTTCGTTGAAACTGAGTTTTTGTAAACAAACGTGACAGCAATGGTATTAAAAAGAGAGATAAAAAATATTTAATGGTTTTCAATTTTTAAAAGGCTGATGTTGTTTTAATGTAAAAGTTTACAAATTGTTTTACATTATTAAAAATTACGTAAAATTTACTTGTTTGACAGTATTCATTTGTTTCATTTTTGCAGAAATAGCCTTATAAATATAATGTACTGACACGTCGAGAATTTACAATGAATTGGGTTGGAGGTGCTCGGAGTAGAATAAAAGCAAAGAGTGAACACAAGAAACAGAGAGAATTCTTTAAGAAAAAGAAGTTAGAAGAAGCTCAAAAAGCAGAAAACAGAAACGCATTTGCTATACCAGCTCTAAGTCAAGATTTGCTTACTTTTCATTTTCTTCAAAGGAACTCACAAAAAATGCATCAAAGCGCAAAACCAGTTAGAATAATTAAACAGGATTTAGATAAAATTGTGAAAACTTCGGGTTCATCCATTAAAATCCCTCAGACACTTTTTTATCCAGCCATATCAAAGAATAATCATGCAATATCTTATAATGCACAGTCTAACACTGAATCGAATACAGTCGACCTTGATTTATTGTTGAATAATAAAGAATACCAAGAAGACGGAAATCCATATTCTAGCGCACCTCCCTCTGCTAAAAGAAAATCATTGCAGTTTTCAAATGTAAAAGAAATATATGAAAATTTTGAAAGAAAGTATGAGCTTGATATACCAAAAGTGAACTATGAACGAAATGACGTCCGCCCAAATTTTATCGAAAATATTCAATTTTGTGAAACTCTTCCTCATGCTGTAACCGCAGAATTTAGCACAAAATATGATACAGAGGAATCTGATATTGACACAGAATTTAAACAATACATTAACCGAGAGAAAATGTATGGCACAATAGAAAATAATTTTCAGGAGTCTGATGGCTCTGGCAGTTCATGGAGAAACGAGGGAAATAATAACTTTGACAATACGAGGGGTATGTCTAGTAAATATCGACTGAAAAAGCAATATCAAATTCTTAAAAATATCAATTCCATGCTAAACAAAGATGAAATCTGCGTAAGTTCAGTGAAATCCAAATTAACATTTTCTGAAAAATCCAAATGTTCATTCTTAAGCACCCCATATGCAATACATGGAAATAACGCACAATCACCTTATAATGTAAAGCAAGCCCAAAATTACTCTGATATTTACAGTTTAAGAGGTAACGTGCTTGAACCTAGTGAATTTAGTGATTCATCAGAGTCAAAAGATGAATTTTATTTCGATCCAAAATTTAATGTTAATTCTTCAGCTGATTCGTCTTCTTCTTCAAGCACAAACACGCCTATAATTCCTCATGATAAGGAAATTTACAAACATTTCCGAAAGGAATGTGTGAAAAATTTTGATATCTCACCTGAAACATTTAAACGTATAAAACACTCGTTGAAAGGAACGGAACACATTGGAAACGCAAATGCAGTAATAAACCATAAATGTAAAATTCGTATTTCTGATAAAACAACATTAAAGTCTCAGCGTAGTAGAGAAGAGAAAGTTTCAGGTAGTTCAAATGCTGAAACACCAGAAAGAAACATCCATTCGCATTTAAAATATAATGCGTATATTAAAAATCCATCTGTCCATTCAAATGAAAGACAGAATGCTAGATATCTTGAAGACATGCTTAAAACCTATTCACCAAACATCATAAATACAGAACATTTTAAACAAAACAGAAAAATAGCCAGTCCTCATCTTTCGTCAAATGTAAATGATTCAGAAGTTAATAATATTAGCCTCAGATGTGGGGAAAATACACATAGCATATCGGTTACTGAGAGTACTGCAAACTATAGCCTACAAGACAACATAAGGAACGGTATTTATGAAACAGTAGATTCAAGGTCTAATTGTTTTGATAATTCAAGATCTGAACATTTAGATGAATCTGTATCGAAACATAATCGTCTAAATACTACAACTGATGTAGCCACAAGTCCTTTCATATTTCCTAAATCACCAGTTGAGCATAAAGTTTCCATATATTCTAGAAATAACTCTTATGGAACCTTTGATTGTTCTCCAGTTGTACAGGAAGTTCAATCGACCAACCTTAAAGATATGAAAGGAAGCACTAAAATTAACCCAGACGATAATATGGAATGTTATTTCCCTTCAAATGACAACAGCGCAACTGAAACACTCCCTCTTCTCGTACAAGAAACACCGTTGCCTCATACCGTTTCAAATGAATGTATACAGACTGAGCACTCAAGATCTGAACAAACAGAGATATATTCCATGACATCTATGAATAATCTTCCCGCAACCCTTCCGAACACTCCATCATCTTTCAGCAGGTTCGATGAAACAAAGGAAAGTGGCTTACAAAATTCAAATAATTTTGTTAAAGAATTGAATAGTGCTTTCAATAAGGTATCTGACGAACAAAGTTCAGTTTCTTTTAATGCAGTTTCAAAACAAACAAATCCGAGCAATAAACTTCAGAATGCTGAATCACTGCACAGAAACTTTAACTCAGTGGAAGCTTTTTTTCAGCTGCAAGGTTTTGAGAAGTTAAATGGTGAAACATTTAAAGAAAATAATGTTGCATTATCTAATGCAAAAGTTTTAGAAACAAATCTAGAGAAAGTAAATTTTAACGTCATAATTGAGCAGGACAGAAGCATCGTAGGCGCAAGCATTTCCCCATCACAACAGAAATTGGAAGGTAAAATTATCAATGTAGATGAAGTAACAAATACCAACAGCCAACTTTATGATCTGCTGGAAGGAATGCAAAATGGACCGCAAGACGTAATCTATAACTCTTTTCTAAAAGCGTTAGAACATTCGGAAGAAACCTTCGCAATAAAAAATGAAGTATGTAAAACTGCATACAAATCCGATTGTTATGAAACTACATTCGACCATAATACGCCCAATTTGTTTACTTACCCTAATTCTAAAGTAAACTGTGAAAATAAGTCGTCATTCACAACATCACTGCAGTCATCATTCAGAACATCTACACCATCTGAAGCAGATTGCACAGAGGTTTCATCAAATACATCACCTAATTCATTAAGCCTGAATGAATGTTCCACGTTAGGCTCAGAAAGTTTCATTCAAAATAAAATTGAGGATGCACAAGAGAAATATCGGAAAACATTCCTCATTGAAAATAAAAAACATGATTATCAGTCCAGCAAAAGAATATGCTTGGATAAATCTATTCAAGCAAATGTTCAAGTAAATTCTGTATGTTGCCAAACTTATTATTACACTTTAAAAGACGCAGAAGTACAAACAGATTATGAACATTGAAGGTACATTCGCATTTGAAAAGAGGTAATTAAATTGTCTGATGATATCTTTTAGAAAACGTTTTTTAAGTTCACTTTGGAAATTCAGATTAAAAAATATTTTTGATTTGAAAAGCATGTTATTTGTACTAATGTGTGTTTTTATTTATTTACACCACTTTATGGGCTATCTGTAATAATATTAAAATAACCTCTAATACATTTTTTAAAATAGTATTCTTATTATTCTTATTTTGTTAAATAGTTTGTTAATATCAGCATAAGAGCAAAACTGACGAATGAGTTAGACTTTGAAAAAAAAAGAACATTAGAGTTTGAAAAGAAAGAAAACATCATTTATTCTCAAATGTACTACAGATGAAATTATTTTAGGTACATTTGCAAAAAAAATCATTTTAACTGAAAGGAATTTTTAATATTTGTTTATGATTACGTTGTTATTTAAAATTTAATTTTCAATGAAGCATCCGCAATAAATTATCTCTATTTACACTTTCATATTTAAGAAACTGTTTCTGTTGATTGCCCAAGAAATTACTGGATTTACAGTTTTTACATATTTATAGCATTTCATGTATGTCTTGGTTACATTGGAATATATATATAAAACTATAGATTCAATATATAAAAAATAAAATCAAAAAGTAATATCAAAACTGTATAAAAAACTATAGATTCAAAGCAGATGGGTTCTGTCTTCTCTAAGCAGCAAAAATATTCTGCTTGCAAAAGAATATTCTAGTACAAATGTCTTTAGAAATAAAAGGATTTTGTCAAAAAATTAGAATCAATCAAAAGATTAGAAGATTTTTATTTAATTTCAGACTTGATAGCGTGTCTCTGTTCATGTAATTTGTTTATATATAAAATTGCTGTGTAACTAAATTTAGATAATGTAGCAATAAGGTAGAAAACATTTCTGTAAGTAGGAAAAGGAAGTTATCATCTTGTTAATTTTTGAAATATTGCATTAGAAGAAACACAACACTTTTTATTAATGACACCAGTTATGTTAAAAGCATTAAAAACCTCTTAACAGTTATGCGATAAGTTATCTATCATTTCTTAAACATTAAAGTAAAATTATTAAAAAGCATGAAGAGTGTTTTTAAATAGTCCACTTTAATACTCTAATATGCAATAAAATATTGCATTTTGGGCATAAATAATATACTCAAGAATGATAACAAAATTTGAACTTGACAAATTAATAGTTAGCACAATTTAGTGAAGCATTAGCATAAACAACGCAATGTAAGAAACGGAACCACTAGGTTATAATGCGTTTTTAAAGCTAAAATTTAATTATTATTTATTTTACATCATTCATGCACTCGTCTTGAAAAACTGACAGTTCTAAAAGTTGCTGCTAATCCGGTAGCGGAAAATGTGTATTTTTCATCTTATTAATTAAACTGTGCACTCTAAATTATTAAAAAAAACAATGAATGTAATCTTAATAAGTGTTTTCACTTGGAAAACAATTGAGCACGTGCCAAAATCTTTCCGAATTTTAAAATTCATGTTATTTAGCTGCAAACAATGCTGACAATGTTTTGAACTGAATGTTTAACAAATAATTATGATGTCAAAAATATTTCGAGATTAAAATTCCTTCAAAATTTTATTCCTTTAAATTTATATCAAAGATTATTAATTCAAATACGTAATTAAAGCATCTACGTATGCCAGTTAAAAATAACAGTATTTTTCACGTATATTTTTTACGTCAGTATACTTGAAAAGTTGGTTTTAAATAAGTCGAGATAGCTCTAATAATTCATAAAAATATTTTTTTAAATATATGCGAGAAATTTTGGTGGATTAATAATTATCAATATAGCCTTCATTCGTGAATTTTTCGATGTGATAGAAAACTCTTATAAAAAAAAAATCTGAAATTTTTCAGATTTTAAATTACGTCCAAAGGGGCGTTTTTTTAACGTTTTGAGTGTTACCTTTATTTATTAAATATCATGTTCTTTGCACTTAAACCATAATGTTTATGTTTAAAATATAAAACGTACCCTTTTAAATATTCCTGTTATGCATGTTTTATCTCATTTAAACAAATCAGATTAGATGGATAGAACTTACTTAAGTGTTTAATTAGATGTTTTTTAAGGAAGTTATTTAATTAGATGAATAGAACTTGCTTTTACATCTATTGTAATTTTAGCTTAGGGCTAAACTCTGTTAACTTGAGAAGGTAGTCATTTGAAAACAGAAGTGAATCATGTGATGCCTAGAGAAAACTGCAAAAGGACAATGTATTCAATTTGTATACAGACTTTGCTCCTACTCTTTAAGTTATAGAGGTTACAAATTCAAATTTAGAAGAAGCAGTTGGGAAATGATTCAGGACCATTGGCTGAGAGATTTAAAAAGAGGAAAAAGTTACATAGCTTCGAAATGAGTAATTTAAATGGGTAGAGTTACGCTACATACAAATCTGGAATGATTTACATTTGGAAACTTATTTTGAAATATACTCGATTTTAAAAAAGGATTGTCTCTGATGCAAGAAGAGAACAATAAGGATGTACTTATGTTTAGAAATTTTGGGAATAAGAACGTGAATTGAGTGAGAGATATAAAAAATTATATTCCACTATATCTACGTACATTCCACAAAAACAAAACCTATTTTTTATAATATAAAATTTAAGATTAATTATTAAATCAATTAACGACTGTGAAATACTTTACCGATATAGCTTTAAATATGCTTCCATAATCATTAATGGTATAATGGAAATTATTAATGATTATAAAAGCATATTTTAATATTTTAGGACTTAAAACTACTCATTAAAAACAGTCATTTTGAACACGTGTTGGTGCCTTGTTCAAAATAAACTGGCTACTGCTAGTCTATTAGGAATCTTTTTCAAATTAGAGATACCACAAAGATCAGAAACTCTGGTACAGCGCTTTCATTATAAACTATTACTTTACTCTTTCTAAATATATTTTTACTATATTTCGCAAGGAAACATTTTGCTTAGAAGCTTTTGAATTCATCATCGTTTTTGCATTTACTTATGGTTTAATTATATCAGCGTGATAACTCTCGTAATTATTTGTCCAATTTTTAAAATAATTTCAGAATATCGTTACTGATGCAGGTAAAATTTAGATTTTTGTAAATTACGACATTCCTGAGGAATGATAAAACATTTATAAGAAGGCTGAAAACTTTATCTTGCAGAAATTTTAGATCATTTCTTGAAGTATGGAAGAAGATGCCTACTTGAATCCAGCAGAAAACAAAATCGGTTTAGTTAATATGAATTATATCTACTACCTTGCATCACACCTGTGTCCTATTAGTATGAAAACAATCGTAAGGCCACTTTTTATTACTCTGATCTAGTAAGCCTTTCGTTTATGAGCTTTTCGAAGTAACTCTTTAATTTTTAAATCTTCAAGCACAATAACTCTTTTAGCTTTTAACATTTCAGCAATGAGATATTTGACTTCCATTTAAGGGGACTCATACACCTTAAACCTCTCATGATCTTCGAATATGTGACTGTTGAAAGAATTTAGATATTTTATTTATTTTAAAAGCAATTACTTCCAACCTTTTATAGCTGACTACATAATATAGCTGCTTTGGAAACTAGTAACCAGAAAGTTTGTGTTGCAAGCAATATTTTTGTAATTTAATCCTCTTTGTGACAAAATATTTCGCCGTGTTTCCACCTTGCGCGCATGATATTTTAAAAATGGCTAATGGTACACACTTGAAATTTTATGGAATTCTTTATATAAGCACTATTTTCTAACTGAACCAACAATCTGATTAATATTTTAATATTAAAAATTTTATGGGCGAAAACGTTAAAAAAATTTTTAATAAAATACATTTTATAATCTGAACTCAAAATAAAACAAAAATTTAACATGAAATTTTTAGAATTTTAGGTTCACAGTAGTTTCCAAATGTTATAAAAGCTATATATTAAATATGGAATCAAATTATGAAACAGAATGTTTTAAACGGTGCGCGCAAGTTGGAAACATTTCGAAAAATGTTGTCTCAAAGCGGGTTAAATTATAAAAATATTTGTGGCAACACAAACTTTCTGATTACTATTTCAGAAAGCAGCTATATTATGTAGTCAGCTGTAAAAAGTTGGTAGTAATTGCTTTTAAAATAAATAAGTTATCCCAATTCTCGCAACAGTCACCTATTCAAACATCTTACGGGTTTTAAGGTGTATGAGTCCCCTTAAGAAATTATTCTCTGACCAATTCAGTGATTTATACTTAAAAAATACTGCTATAAGCTGCTGGCCATATGAACTAAGGCTAGAAGAGCCATATGAACTGATGCAAAGATACCAACATAGGATTACGCTATTCTAAAAGCTAAAATAACATAGGTTTGTGCTAGAATAATATCATAGGCTAGGCTAGAATGCCATATAAATTAAAAAAGGGCTGATTTGATAAATATACAACTTTCATAATATAGAAACTATGTATGTGTAAGGTAGTTACACCTTCGAAAAGCAAGTTAGCGCACTGTAAAGCCCGACTAGTATAGTTATGAAATTTCTAGGCCAAACAATCTTTCCGGTGCCTCTTGTCTCCTTTTTTGCTTCTTTAATTTGAGAGAAGAACAGGATTATAAAGAACTATAGAAAATTTTAGAGTTCCTAAACTCTTGGGCTCTATTTTTAAAGTTCATAGCCTAAGAAGAAATTCGATTTTGATTAGACTAGTTATCAGAGTCTAAGGTGAGAAATGATACAGAAAAGTATTATAGATGGGTAATCAGAGACCTTTATTAACGTCTGATCATCGTTTGTTATATGTGAAAACATGCCAGGTGAATTACTTCTATAGAACTACTGTGTCTGCCAACGTCGAAACCTGAGGATTGTTGCTAGCTGTGATTAATATGCAAGATTTAGCATATGATATTATAGCAAACTATATTATATTATAGCAAACTTTACTTCTCATATATTTTTCTTCATCTTCTCTCATATCTAATATGATATTATAGCAAGCTATATGATATTATAGCAAACTTTACTTCTCATATATTTTTCTGTTATGCAAGAATTTCTACATAAGGAACGCTGATTCGTTTATTTTATTTACTTCCAAATAGGTAATCAGAGTTAGAAGCTTTATTTTAACAATATTTAAAACAGATGAATAAATAAATTTTTTCCTTAACAAACTCTAACTCTCGTAAACTCTCGTAAAACAACAAGAACTCTTACTATAAAAGATACAATAATACAATGTGATAGCAAAAAAATTGAAACCTTTATGTCACAAGGCTACACATTTGACACGTTCGTTACGTAAACTGACACAATGAAAAACACCTCGTGAGTAAATTGACATTTTACTTTATACAGAGGCGGACAAAGAGACAGAAAAAACCCATTTGGCAAAATGGAATCACTTTCCGTTTCACCATTTAAAGGGAGAGAAATTCGAGATAGCTCACTTTTTTGTCTAGTTTTAGTATCTCTGAATTCGACAAAAATACTTGCCTTAGAGAGGGATACAATTGAATTTCAGTAAACACCTACTAAAACCCCAACAGCAAATAAACATCAAACTTTTGGACATATATAATGCTTTTTCTTATTATTTTTAACTGAATTATTTTTAGACTTTTACGAAGATGTTTATATGTATTGTATGTTTGAGAAGTAGAGCATGTTAACATGTTTAAAACAACCATTTGTACTACACGGAAAATATCTGCATGCATTAAAATGAAGAAAACGCAGAAAATATTTGAAAATAGGCCTCGCTGGGAGTCGAACTCAGTATTCGGAGTGCCTGATCGAGTTGTTAGCCACTGCATTACAAGGAAAGAGTTTCTTAATTTACTACATCCTCCAATTAAAAGCGACTGGGGAGATAACGAAGAATCTATAGGCAATTAATCCAAATATAGTGATAATTTATCTTCCAATCTTTACTGCTAATTTCAAATTCGATAAATAAAGTTCGGTATAGTTAATTATAATAATTACGTTATATTTAATAATTCGGTGTTATGTTTCCTTAATGTTTCAGAAATAGGTAAGGAAAGGAATTTCAGACCAAAGAATGTTCAAAAAGAAACTGAACGAGAATCTGACTGCCGTACCGAAGGGCCCGTCTTCGGATCCCGTAGGATACGTGTTTCTTTACAGGAGGTAACGGTGGCTGCCTGTTAGGGGGTTCCATAATACAATGACCACAGCTGTTAGCCTTAGTAGTGCCAAAGCCTAGAAAAAGCTAGTGCCCGTCATAAAAAGGCAAAAGAAAAAAAATCCAGCAAATCGCAGTGATTATCTCTTTTCCTTTCATTACTAGCATATAAAATTTCAAAAAGGTCATGCAATTATAACAGCTAATATTATGTCATTTTCTTTAATGATTATTTTAAAACCCTGATAATAAATTTAAATTAGATTTCTAATTTCGGAAATTTTATAATACATTTTGTAATTATTGCCAAGCACAGAAAGATCTGAGAAAGGCACAGGAGTAGAAGAGAGAACGGCTTTATAATTCTTTATATCTTCCACGTAAAGACGATTTAAAGGAGTATATCAGATATCACAGCCAAACAGCATTTTCACGGTACGTTTTGGAAATCCCTGAAAATATAAATTACTCGAATCTCAAGGTTACGTAGAAGCTAACAAAAGTTATTTGCCAATTCTAAATACCTAAGCTGGCAACACCAGTTCTCGGCCAGGAATTTTTGAAAGGATGTTAAAAAAATCTGATGTGTACACCACATGACTTCCTTGTACGGAATATTAAATTATACAATTTTTTTCTTGAATTTCATTTAAATTGATTGGATTGAATTAAATCTACTTCGTCGACAGCGCATAAACCACAATAGAATAAATGCACTCTTTAAAATTCACTATATTTGTTTAATATAACGACACTTTGAATGCACAAAATTTATATAATTTGAAGAATTATCTTATCATTGCCACATGTTCTATTCAAATACTATAATAAAGCTAGAACTATGTATGAAAGAAATTAAGCAAACAAAACAGAAAAAAACAGTTTTTCACAGACGATTTAGTATTTCTCATTCAATTAATTTAGTTCTCACTTCGCGACAAGGCAAAAATACATAAAAACTCAAAATACCTGCATTAAAAATTACGAAGTAACTCTTAAACATTTATTTCCTCGAAACAATTTCAGAAAGGATTAAGCATGATTTAATTCGCAATAATAAATGAAGGCGTTATTTTTGTTGTTGTGATCTACAATTCTGCTGTTTCAAATGTAAACAAATATGTCCGCCATGTTATTTAAAATTTAACCGCACTTAAACAGCTTTTAAATCGTTGATAATTGTACAAATATTGCTTCCAGAATTACGAAAGGCATAAAAACCTTAACCGGAAGATAAGAAGAACATAATTCAATCATTTTTAAAGCAAAAAATGTACAATTTACGAACATATAAGAGTAAAGAAACTGAGATCACTGTGCCGAGTAACAGAGTGGATATACTATATATAAATATAGTATTTATATACGTTTGGTGCGGCCGATCGCAACCAAAATACGAGGTGCACATCTACAGGTGCACCTATATACAAAATTTCAATTTTCTGAGGCTACTCGTTTTTGAGTTATACGAGATACGTACGTACAGACGTTCGTACAGACGCTACGAAAAATTCTCAATTCAGAATTAAATTTAAAGTAAATTCAGAATTAATTTTAAAGCAGTTTTATAATTTTTTGGAGGAAAGGAGTCTTTATTGTGTCATTACGTACAGATATCACGCAAAACCATCGTTAATTTCCATTCGAAAGCGGTCAAAATGGGTATTTTCGTTGAAATATGCTGTCTGAAACTTTTCGCGATTACAATACTTCCTTTTTACTTCGTACAAGGAAGTAAAAAGATGGAGCTAGTTTAATCTCTGTAACTTAGAATAAGTGCGATAATGTAGAGCTTTCTCACGGAATCTGAATCATAGTAGTGTAAGATAGAAATTACAGATAGTATCACTGATAGTTACTCTATTAGTGAGTAACTATCAGTATATTTAACTACTCAGTCAATAGTAATTTTTAAATGAAAAGAACCGATTATTGCAAATAACAAAATAACAAATTCTTGAAGTGTAAACATGTCATCATTTTCATGCAAAAACAAGTTTAATAAAAATAAACGCAGTAACTGGTGTTCTATTTAAATTATTTAAATTTACTTACAGCCCACTACGGTAACTTAAATTATTAGACACAAATTAAAGATTTTAGATACAATTTAAAATTGTTTAGACACAAATTAAAGTTGTTTAGACACTTCAGAATTGCTATTCAATGAGAATAATATCTTTATTTCCTCTTTCGAACTGGAAAGCAGCACATTGTATAATAGTTTGACGTACTATGAAATTTTATAGATATTAGTAACATATTGTAACATTTATGTTTATTTTGCATTCGTAATATTTCCAAATTACAGGAGTGCATTAGTTATTAATGAAAATGAGTGTTTAAGACTTCATAATAATTCAGACATAATGACATTATAAATACTGAATTCAGTGATATTAAAATATTGTTTAGAATATTGAATAAGATGTTTGGTAAGATGGTCTAAGACATCCCTTCCTTTCATAATGATTTTAAACATGCTTAGTTGAAAGATTTCTGAAAAAAAGGTAAAAGAAATTAAGTAACTAGTTTTGGCATTCAGCTGCTGAAAGGGTGTTTGTCTAATTTTTATGTAGCCCTGAGAAATTCAAATTCGTAAAATATTCATTATGTCACTTTAAATACAAGCATCCAATATCTTTACATGCAAAATTTATGACGATATTCGAGAAAAAATTTATTAATTTAGACCAATTTTATATTCTAAAATTTAAATTGAAATTTTATTTCCGAGCGAAAGTTTTTAATTTAAGTAATTCGTTATGAAACTACAAGTTAGTTAACTACATGTTAGGAAGCAACAACAAAACAAAAAGTTCTCATTTTGGCCATTAGTGATTCTATAATGCTTAACTATCAGTCTCTAAAATCTGCTTGTTTTACTAAAATATCAGCAATGTATATTTGTGAATCTTGCATAACAATTTATAGAAGCTTTTGTTTCTAACTGTTAAAATATAATAAAATTTACCTAATTGAAAGCTTTTTTCTACGAACACCGTATGAAAAATTAAATTATATATTTTTACAATTCCCATATACCAATCCACAATGCCTTTGTAACAGAATTACATATCGGAGATCAATATTTAAGGAATTAAAAGAAATTATATTTGCTATTTAAATAAATTCTTTAAATTTATTGATCATTTATCTTTACAACTTACGATCATTTATGTTAATCAAAATTCATTAATATTCACGCTAGTGAACTCTCAATTACCTTAAAAATGACATTAATTCATAAATAATTTCAATGTAATAATATAATAATATTTAATTTGGAATGAAATCTGTTATGGTTTACTATAATAGCATTTGAAAATTGCATAGTAGAATACCTATTCAATGATCACATGTCTTGAACTTTAACCCATATTAGGAATATGTAAAATCACATAAATTGCTGTATTAAACTGTGAATAAGCCCTGTTATGAAAACAATTACAGTGAGCTGAAGTATATGTTTAATTCAGTTTCTATTTTTGTTTATATCGTTGTATTAGCCCATGAAAAATTCGAATTCAGGTCTCGATTTGTTTATGCTTGAGAAGACGACTATTAGAATGACATTATATTTTGTGGAATTTATTTATTCTTAATTTTTGTTTTCCTTTAAGTTAAGGCTGTTCGCAAATGTTTTAGACTATTTTGTTTTTCCTATAAAAAACGACGTCTGCTTAGAATTTGTTCTCAACTTCAGCTATATTTTTGAAAAGAATAAATTATCATCTGCTAGTTGACAATTTTATCTTCATGCAAAATGGGGCTTTTAAAGAAGCGACGATAGAAGGCCATGTTTATGCTCTTTCCGAAGAAAATTTATCATACCTAGTTATTAAAAAACGCTGTTAAAGCCGTACTATTTCCATAAATTAAGCTGAGATAAGTAATATTGTTTTGTCAACAAGAAAGGAAACAAAATGTCGAAGTTTGACTTCAAGTGGAAAAATGTTTTCAAATGCACATTCAAGGAAAAAACGATGCTTCGAATGTTGCAAAAGTAAGATCTTTAATGTTATAAGTAAATCCACAAGTTAAAGGACAGATTCAAAATCATTAAAATGTAGAGTATCAACTGTAAACAAATTTTGATTAATGCTAATTTGAATCTTGAAAGGGCGAAAAAATATAATGCGCATCGTGTTCCCCCGCAACTTACTGCAAACGCAGAACGCGATGCAGAATTCATTATGAGAAACATTTATTTGGGCAAAAAGGGAAAAATGTCTTTAAAGTAGATGGATCTTAGATGTATTTAAATGACTGAAATAGAAATATGTTCGTTTATTATTATGAAAGGGGGAAAAATTCTTAAAGAATGGTTCAAGGAATCTAAAGTAAATTTTCAAAAGGATTTATGATTGCTGCTAGTTTCTCATATAATGAAAAATTAAAAAAAAAGAGAGTGGAGAAAAGTGTTAATATCAACACCACATATTATCAGGAACATATTTTATAAACAATTTTCAAATATGAAATACCTTCTATTTACCCACAATGTCATCAATCAGTAGAACTGCATCAAGACAATGTAAGCATTCAACACGTCAAACATCCGCCGTTAATTTCCTGGAAAAATGGAAGGAAAAACGGGCATCAAGGGCCCTACCCTTCACTCATCCTGCTAAATCTCCTGATATATCACTCATGGAGTTTTGCACTTCTGGACTTTTAAAAAGAGGATTTTCCAGACGTCGACTTCCTTGGACTTTGGAAAGCTGTTCAAGAGGAAGGGGATGAAATACCTTTTCTGATATTACAAAAGCCTTTATTGTCTTGGAAAATACGGTGTAGAATGTTATAAGAAGGAAAAAATAAGGGTTACCAAATAGAACATTTGAAACACAAAACTTTTAGATAAAATATTTCTGTAAATGCTACGAAAATCGTCTAAAAATTTGCGAATAGCCTTAGCAATCAATATAGTGTTAAAACATTAGTATAAAATATAGTATTAAAAATATTATATATAGTATTAGAAATATAGTATCAAAGATGAAATAATGTATCAGCCTTTTAACATTTTACACACACAAATATGATGATTATTATTTACAAATAAATCATAAACGTATGTATGTTTATTTTGGTATTTATAGAAAATCCAGAAGAATAGGCAATAATACTTTTTAACGTCCGTTGATTTTATGTAAAATATACTAAAAGAAACTACGCTAGAAAAATTATTGAAACAGAATATATTTTGCTTAAAATAAGAAAGAGAGATAATAAATCTACCTTATTAAAATTATTTTTTTTTAATTTTGTTTACCTGACTGTAGAAACACTACAGTTAGTTTTTCAATAGCAACATATTAAACACTCGTAAAATTCCGATAATTGATATTTAAGTATTTAACCTCTTTAGTTATAAAACTAAAAGCAAAGTTTTTTTCTGTGTTAATATAAATTGCTACTTTGTTCTCCTTATCATATTAAAAGTCATTTGATCCTGCTACTTCGGAATAGAAATGTATCATTTATTATGCATTAGCTTATTAATCGAAGTACATGGATACAGAATGAGACTTCTGATTGGTCTTTCTTTCTTAGTTAACTTAGTTAAGCATTTCAGAGTCGCTCATCCGAAAACTTCCGTGACAGAAGCTAGAAAATTAGGTTACAGTATTGAACCGGGGATATTAATATTGGCTCTGTTAGCTTAATCTTATGGTTTACATCAAATGATAATAATTATTTTAAGAGGAATGGAAATATTTCTCTACAGATAATTACTATAAAGTCAGATATTTATGAATTCTTTATTGACTGCAAATAGTCAATTTATATATTAATGTAATGTTATGCGATAAAGTAAAAATGAAATATGACAAAATGGTAACACAATTTTCCATTTAGTTTTGAAATTTAAAGTATCAGCTCCAAAAATACGAAAGCTCTTCAGTAAAGTAATTTATTTATTATCTGAAACAATTTTACGAAATAAATAAGGAAAAATGTACAAGGAAAAAATTTCAAAATCAGTTTCAAGATATTTCACAAAATTAAATACTGCAAATACGTCAAAACGATTAACAACGGATTATAAATGAACCATGCATCATTAGCAGCTGTTCCAAGAAGTGACAACTTGGAATTTGCCAGATAAAGGCAATAAAACTGCTATTTAACATAGATTTTAAGTTTCAAACTACAACATAAAGGACTACAATGCAGCACATCATAAACTGCCATAATGAGAATTTCTTTAAAATGTTTTTATGCAGCGACATACTGAAATTTTATGAGTTCCTGTTTTCCCTAACAAGGCCGATTCAGAAATGGTTTTTGCATACTCGTAGTACCCTTGGTAAGAGCTGCAAGTCAACATTTGTCTCGATTTCTCAGATAGAAATATATCTAGATGTTATCTCATCGTGATTGCGGTACGTACCATAATTTTAAATTTTTCTTCAAAATGCAGCGCATTGTTTACCATACTGGCCACATGAGCGACCAGGAGTCAAAAATAATTATTAGATAAAAATAAATGCAAAGATTTTATTGTGTCCAATTACTATAATTTCATTAGGTCCAACTAGTATAATTTTACGAAACCATTTAGAGATTTAATAATAAACCAAAAGTATTGATTTTTGGATTACTTTAATTTAATTAATCATTCTAATCTGACGATTTTAGAGTTAAGACGCAGCAGCATTTATACAATGTATAGTTCGTTTACTTTAATTACTTTAATTATACTCTGGAAAAGCCTGGAATGAAGAAAATGGTTTAAAGCATTTTTACATTTTATGCGCAAAAGCATCTTAGTATATAACAATTAAACGCAGAATGCAGAATATCGATCAGCTTCTTTCTTTCTTTTTTCAACTTGTGTTATTTTTATTTCCCACTAACCTATATACACAGGTAAGGAAGGTAATGTTTTTGGTCTGAAAACTCGGTAGTAAATTTTCAGTGAATAAGCTTGAATCAGGGTCCCCACAACACGTTTTTATTACTTTTAGAACTATGTCTGTTTGTATGTACGTGTGCGACGATTTTTTCTACAGTAACTCTTAACATGAAATTTCCAAAATTTTCCATTTTCAGTATTGAAGCTTTCTGTATTCGTATAAAGCATTGATTAGAATTTTGATAAAATTGGTCAACCAAAAATAGCACTTTACTTAAAACCCTTAATTTTTAATGGGCAGAGCTATTTTATTTGAAGCTAATAAGAGTTTTTAATGAAAACTTTTTGAAATATAATCCAAAACTTTCCAGTATTTTTAGTATTTGAGACGTATATATCGACAGGAGGAATATATTAGATTTAGTTAAAATCGTAAAAACAACCTTGTATTTAGCGTAAGTACAGTGGATGGACAAAAATATGGAAACACCTTGTGAAATGCATGTTTGAAAAGAAAGATTGATTTTAATGAAATATGTAGGTGGCGCTGCCGTTTTTGACTACTGACGCCACCTATACAACTTCGTAAATGTGCTAAACAGTTCAGTTGTTGTCGGAGTACTGTTATGTGAGGTTGTCATTGCATTATGTCAGAGTTAACAGACTTCGAACGTGGGCAAATTGTTGGAGCACGTATGGTAGGTGCTTCCGTAAGCAAGGTAGCCGAGGTGTTTAGTGTTTCAAGAGGTACTGTATCGAAGATTTATTCCGCATATTTGAAAAGCGGAAAAACATCATCTGCTAAATCGCAGCGCGGACGAAAGTGTGTCCTGAGTGATCGTGACAGACGATCATTAAGGGCAGTTGTGACGAAAAATAAGAAGACCACAGCTGCAAAAGTTACTGCTGAAATGAATGTTGTGTTACCGAACCCTGTGAGTACCAAAACAATTAGAAGGGAGCTTTATAAACAGGGAATTGCTGGCCGTGCTACAATCGAGAAGCCACTCATCAGTGATGCTAATGCCCGTAACAGGAAAAGGTGGTGTTTAAGTCATAAAGCCTGGACTATAGAGCAGTGGAAGCGAGTAATATGGTCTGACGAGTCTTCTTTCACATTGTTTCCCACTTCTGGCCGAGTTTACGTCTGGAGAATGCCATCTCAAGCCTATAATACAGACTGCTTGTTGCCAAGAGTGAAACATGGGGGGGTTCTGTTATGGTTTGGGCAGCCATATCGTGGTTCTCTGCTAGCCCCGTGATAACTGTGTCAGGGCACATGACTGCCAAGACTTATGTGAACATTTTGGCCGATCAAGTTCATCCCATGGTACAAACTTTATTCCCCCGATAATGAAGGTGTCTTCCAAGACGACAAAGCCCCTGTTCACACAGCTCACATTGTCCAGGACTGGTTTTCTGAGCACGAGGAGGAGTTGTCCCATCTCCCCTGGCCACCACAGTCACCAGACCTGAATATTATCGAATCTTTGTGGTCTACATTGGAACGGAAAGTGCGTTCTCGCTATCCACCGCCAACATCGTTATCTGAACTTGCCACCGTTTTGCAGGACGAATGGTATAATATTCCCTTGGCAAACATACAGGAACTGTATTTATCCATTCCGAGAAGACTGCAAGCTGTTTTGGATGCCAACGGGTTTCCTACACCATATTAAGCAAAGAAACATGTTTTTTTAAAGGTGTTTCCATATTTTTGTCCAACCCCTGTATATTGAAACACTCAATCGATTTCGAGGGCCGCTAAAGGTCCCTCCTCATCAGGAGAAAGAAATACCTAGAAAGAAGAAAAATAAAGGTGAAGGAGTCTCAGAAACACGTGGTCCTTATCAGCACTGCACTTGGTTATAACCGGATTTTTGATCAGAGTTACACTGGCCGCCTACTTTTACTGAGCCAGGCTATCTGATGAAACATATAACACAAAGAACAAGAAAATTAGCGAAGTTAAAAATAAGGAGCGAGGGGCAACTGCACCTTTACGCTCAAAATCTGAACTTCCTTCGATCATTCGAGGTATATATATATATATATATATATATTCTAATAAAAGAGATAAAACTGTTATTCATTATTTGATAATATAGAAGATTATTAGAACATTTGATTTATTGGTAACGTTGTCTTTACTCTGATTAGTCAGAAACGCTTAGAAGGATAAAACTCTCCGATGCATTTTAATTCACTGAAATGAAGAGGACGAATGAGTTTGGTTCTTATAAAATTGAAACATGCATTGAAACAATTATCATTTTGCAGTGAAAACTAAATTGAAACTTTCCAATGAAATAAATGTTATCAAAATAGAAAGATGGTAGTAATGTTTTTCAAGACTTCCAAACTGGTTGTTATTATTTCACAATTAGGCATATTTTCAAACTATAGTTAACGAGAATTTTGCATAAAAGCTCTATAAATTTTGAGACAAATAAAAAATATCCCTCTCTAAATACATTCTGACGTACTTATTAACATAAAATGACATATTTCTGACGCACTTATTATACCTGTAAACAAGTATTTACAAAAAAAAAAATAAAAAATAAAAATAAAAAATAGAGAGCGAATTACGCCAAGGTAAAACTAAAGTAAAGCAAAAAGTAAACTTATTTTGGCATAAATTATAAATAAAACTTCACGAATTTAGAGGGCCATCAGCTACAGGCTCCGTGACCAGACTTTGCCCAAGTTTCTCTTCTTATCTGAATTCTTTGCTACCAAAGGCATTTTCAAGAAAGTTCTTTCACTTTCGTTCGTTCGCCTTCTTAAGTACCGTAGCGGTTCCTCCAGAACTTCTTTTGCTCCTGAAGAAGAGGGATCTTTCACTGAACTTTCTGGAAATCTATAGAGTTTCATTTAAGCCTGTGGCAAAATAAGTTTGCTATTTTGCTTAATTCTAAGCTGTTATAACTTTGATTGAATGCATAAGTCTGATGAAAAGTTAATAAAATTTATTCTTATCACAAGAAATAAAACAAAATGTCGAAATTTTCTCCTCACAGACATTCGTACAATATCACAATATCACAATATCACACAGTAGTTATATTTTAACTACTAAAACGTTAAATAGAACATAATTCAACTCGCAGAGAAAACTAATCCGATATCACCGCAAATTCGCAAGAATCAACAACAAAAACTAAGTATACATCTGAATTGAGATGTGTGTCTCTGGCTTTTATAAGCTTTTTAATCATGCGCGAGAACATTCTGGTATTTTCTCAAGGTTTCTAGAAAGCAAAAGAGTGCAATTATGATATATCTATTTATTAAATGTTAAATTCGCGTGCTCCTGTATTTTTACTTTTCCGGGGTAGCTTTCTCTGCAAATTCGTCACGTGCTGCATTGCACGGGGAAATAAAACAATTTTAATTACAATTCTACTAAAAATAGCTAACTAAATACAAAATCCGCAACAATATAATCTCTACGTTACAACAGTAGATGTAATATCCGAGCTTGAAGTTGGGTAACAGGCCGGAGAATCACAAATTTTCTTTGAAAGTTTGTAAGATGAAGCAGACGTTTTATGGATGCTGAGACGTGCGACCTAGCATTTTAGTAGAATATGATCAGATGTTCATTGGTACCTCGCTTACAATGATAAGATCCATCAAATGGTAACTGCATTCTCAGTGACAAAAGACAGAAAAGGTGTGTGAAAAGATATACAAAATATCTTTCTCGATGCAATAACAACCTGTGATATATAAGCCTATTGACATATTGATGGTACGTAAATTCAAAATGAAACATTTTGCTCATTCCTTTCCTTTAGAAATGCGATGAGAACAAACAGGGCATAAATTAATTCGCTTCCAACGAAAGAAAATTAAAAAATATACTAATTGTAATATTAAAAATAATTTATAGGAAACTCGATAAAAATGAAACATTAATCATAACCATTCGCATTCTATAAAATTTACCAATTAGAGCATTTAAAGAAAGTTTCCTATTACTCTAGTGCAAAATACATTAAAATTTAAAATACAGTGGTGAAAGTTAGGCTTTTATGATTTCTCTTTCGAAAGTTAAGAAATTAAGATATTATATTATGTAATAAAAATTTTAAGAAATAAATTTCAAGAATTTTTTAAATCATAAGAAAATAATTAAAAACTGCTAACAAAACTGAAAATAATTAATAGCTACTAAACTGAAAACTGAAAATAATGAATAACTACTGTGCGAATATAAATTTTAAGAAAAAATACAAATAAATCGTTTATGGGTGAGACTAGCATTTTCATATCATAATTAAATGGTGGAATATCTCGGGTGATATAATTAATGAGGTCAATAATAACTCTTTCGTTAGATGAAAAATGAAATTATGCATTTCGAAAATTCCTTCATACAATAAAACTTCAGATAACTGTAATATAATTCAAATTTAATCACTGCTGTCTAAAATAAGAAACACTCTTGAAAATACTGCTTTCTTCTACTATTTATTGTCTTATATATTAAAAATACTGTTAATGTTCTTAAAAAAAACCCTCCGGAAATGAAATGTAGAAGTATGTGGATAGTAAGAATGCTCCTTACATGCTTTATATGCACATTGAAATGCTTATTTTGAATACTTTTCATTTAGACATATTGCCTTTAGGTATTTATCAGAGTAACCAATCAAAGCTGCTTTCGGATGGAACTCGAAATCTTTTTATTGTTAGCCGCATGCATTTCAATTACACTACAGAAGTACGTGGCAAAGAACAAGACATTTCTTATATTCTCCACCAACTAAGGGGCAACTGCGAAAAGGGCGACTCAATCGCCAAATTGAAGTAGTGATTAATTATCGTCCACCACGTTAGTCTGGGTGTCACTTGTACCTTATTTAGGTACCTATTGGAGCAGGAAAGGAGAAAATCAGCGCTGCATTCATTGTGATTAAAATTCCAGACTTTCCTATTGCTAGTTGCACGTGCTTCCAATTCCATTATGAAGGCACGCGAAAGGAAGAAATTCCTTTATTTCAATATACACTGCTTATGTGAACACGAATTTAATGGAGTAAAACCTTAGCATTTCTATTTTCCATTACTAGACATAAGAATGAGTAAAGAAAATTTAGTATATACTTCCAAGCGTACTTTCAACGAATGTTTGCATGCCTGAGCCAAAACACTTGAGTTCCGATGATCACGTGTAATAGGAAGTTTTATCAATACTAAACATAGAAATATTATACCCAATTCTTCATTATAATACTTTGCATATATTCTATCATCAGGTAAGGTAAATTGGATTTGAAAGAAAATTTAAATTACAGTTTCGAAAAGGTATTTTTGCTAACGAATAGTAGCTATTTTTGCTAACGAATGAACAACGAATGATTATAATTAAAGCAAACTATTTTTATTTTTCCACCCGCCAGTTATATTTTGCTTTTACAAAATCGGTAAAACTACTATCAAAGTGCATTTGCTTACGAATCTATATAAATACCGTTTCTTGCCACAAAGTTTCAGACGATGTCGTCCGTATAAATTCAACGCCTATTTTTATTATTCAATTTAATTTGAAATTGAAATTTTGTTTTCAATAGCAGTAAAATCTTTTCATGTAAAACACGATTCGCTTTAGCTTGCCTTTTTATCAAGAATAATATTTTCATTGCAGTATGCCCTGTTTATAATTAAACATATGTTAACATATCAAACAGCAATTTATATGCTAATTTTGAAAGGAAAAAAGGCTTGCGCTGAATGTATTCTAAAAAACTACGCAATACCTGTCAAAAAGTCGAAATAGTTTTTTTTTAATAAAAAGCAATTTGAATAATTGTGCGTCTCAGTACTAAGTAAACATTTCTACGCTAAAAATATTGTTTGGTAATTTGTAACAAAACAGTCATGCTTAGTCCCATTTATCTAGATAGCATGTTGCGTATCCTGTTGGTCAACTTAAGAAATTTCTTCTATCCCCTCAAAAAAAAAAAAAAAAAAACTAAATCTTAAAAATCAAAAAGCAAGAAGAGATCAGGAATCTTTAAAGCACTTTTGTTATTTATTTACTTTTTTTTCTTAACTGCGTAATGTCTGTGAGGTGGAAAAAAACCTCTATTCTTTGGTCACGAAATCGCGACGCAAAAATATTTTTTAGCCATTTTTTCCCTCCCTGTCGTGCTTTGCCACGATCTTTAATCGTACATCATACACGGCTTTTCCGCTAGAAAAAGAAACTTGGCTTGTCGTTCCCCCACATAGTACAGAGAATTATTTCAAAAAGATCTTTTGTTCTGCTTCCGGAAAAAATAGAGAACTAGGAATATAAATATAAGTGATAAAAAACTCTCTACAAAAGGAAATATGGAGTGAAAAAGTATCTCGGATAAGAGGCTGTGTGTGTGTAAAGGGGTAGGAAGTTTAGAATCACGTGCGTTGTACATTACGTCACGCACAGTTTTTTTAACAATCTCGGCGGAAAAACTCGTGATAAATATTGTTCTGTGGTATAGTTCATAAAAAAAGTAGGAATGCGTTATTTATATGACACGCATTTAGATATTACTTATTTTAAATGACGTAAACGTCTCTTGTGCCTTCCTGTATAATTTGCAAATTTTCAGCTATTTATTTAGAAGGGAGCTACGATAAAGCATCCTTTTTGCTCCTTTTTTATACTTAACATTTTTCTCAAGTTGTATTTTTATGATGTGGAAATTTTAAAAAATTTAAATGTTCCTCTTCGGAAAAATATCTGCCTAATGATATGTGAAATCTGAATGATTAATGGTCTTCTTTATTTCAGACTCTTGGTTTAAAATCATCATTTATGACGTTATAAACCTTTTAGTTTCGGTGATATGAAGGAGCTAAATTGGCTTAATGTGTTTCTTAAAGTGTTGTCAAGTTTCTGTGGTTATATACAGAAACATTTCCAGACAAGAATTTGAGGTTTTCGAAATAGAGATTAATAGTTTACTTTGACAGAAATTTAAAATTAGGGCAACAAATTATGAAAGACAAAGCTTAGGTCATTTTTCATGGTACGTGAAAAATGGCACGCTTTTAAAAGTAACATTATATTGCTATATGAATACTTTTATTGCTCTGTTTCTAGGAGAAATATTATCCTTTTAGAAACTGAGAATATAACAGATAAATGAAAGTCGGGAATCGGGAAGTGGAATATTATTTTATTAGTTGCTGATATTGCGCCCTCTGGATAAGTAAATAGATGTAGACATATTTTTCCATTTATGATTCTAGTTTCTCTAGAATGTTATTTATGGTAACAATAAAAGTTTCAATTAAGTAAATTATAAATATTTGCTATGTAGATAAGAATTACCTGCAGAAATGATGTTCACATATTCCAACTATTCATGAGCATACAGGTAATTTTCTCGAATAGAAAAAAATAGAAAAAAAATCAAATAAATATAATGTATATGTATTGAAATTTAAATTTTTTAATTAAACTCAATTTATTCTTATGAAATAATTTAAGAACAAAGATATATTTGATAATAGGGCCCACCAGCGGCCGAGTGGTAAAGACGCTGAACACTGGTAGTTCGGTCCGAGGTTCGAATTCCGCGAACGGGCTGGCTGCATGGGCGTTTTCGTGGTTTTCCCCATGTGTAACGTGTATACGAGCCAGTTTCCCTTAGAAAGTTCTAACCGAAGGCATCACTCCCTTTAGGCAGATAGCCCTCGTGTGCTTTGCCATAATTGAGTAATCCTATATTTGATAATAAATATTTCCATTTTATAAAACATAGCTTAGTCTATGAATTATTAATGGAAATGGCGTATTCTGTAAAAATAGAAAGGCTGTTCGCCCATTGTTGCATTGCCATAAAGAAAACTGTCTGCTTGGAAATTTTTTTTAACTACAACTATTACTTTTGAAAATATAAATTATAGTCTGTTCCTTTACACTCTTGTTTGTATGCAAAATGGCGATTTAAAGAAGCAGAGGGATGGAAGGCGGTGTTTGTGTTTTTTTCCGAAGACATTATTCATATCTAATTATTAAAAAAACACTGCGAAAACCACAGGTTTTCGATACCTAAAGTTAAGATAGTAAATATTGTCAAGAAGAAAGGAAAAAAGTGTCAAAGTTTGACTTCAGATTGAAAGATTTTTCCAAATACATATCCAAGCAAAAAACGGAATGTTTAGAATATCGCAAATGTAAGATCTTTAATGTTAAAAAAAATCCACAAATTCAAAGGACAGTAGCAAAATTGTTAAAATGCTCAGTGTCTACTGTAAACAAAATAATTAATGCTGATTTGAAAAGGTGAAAAAACATTAAAAAGATTTTCCTCCAATATTGAAAAAAATTCCTCCAAAATTTACATGATAAAGGCGAAAAAGCATAATGCGCGTCGTATAGCTATCGCTGAAAGTAGAAAGCGCTGCAGAATTATTTATAAAAAACATTTATTCGGCCAGAAATGGGAAAAATACTGTTCACAGAATCTAAAGTTTTTCAAAGAGATTTATGATTGTTGCTGGTTTTTCATATAACGAAAAATTAAAAATAAAAAGATGGAGAAAAATGTTAAAATCAACTCCACATGTTATCAAGAATATATTTTATAACCAATTTTGAAATATGAAATACTTTCTCTTTCCCCACAGTGCCGTTAATCAGTAGAACTGCATCAAGACAAAGCAAATAGCCACACTTTATGATAAACTGTTAATTTCCTGAATAACATGGAACAAGAAACGGGCATCAAAGCCATACCCTTTACACATACCCCTATTAAATCCAATGGATTTCATCACTTTTGCATTTCCAAAAATCGGTTTGTCCAATCTTTGACTTGCAACTCTCCTTGGACTTTGGAAAACTGTTCAAGACAAGTGGGATAAAGTAACTCTTCCGATGCTACAAAAGGCTTTGTCTTGAAATTTGCGTTGTATAAAGATAGTGAAGAATGAGAGTTGACAAATAGAACATTTAAAAGACAAAACTTTTAAGTAAAATATTTCTGCAAATACAATGAAATTCATTTAAGAAACGTACTAGCAGCCTCTGTAGACTGCTGGTTTCTTAATTGCTCGATTGCAAGATCTGCTATTATTTTAAAGAAATCAAATGCGTGAAGTTATCACCGACAAGTCCTAATGTTATCTAAGTATAGGAACTTGGTTTTAAGGTATATCACATGTATTGAATACAATTAGTCTTTAAATAAACTTATTCTGAAATGAATATATAGTTACAATTTAATTAATAACTGGAACAGAAATACTTAAAGTATCGACTGTTCGATCGGTCGATCTCACATTGTAATCTTGTTAATTCATAAACTTGTTTTGAGTTTCAAATTTAAATTTAAATTATCTCGAAAATTTAAAGGAATTTAACTTTTTTTATTTTCCCTCGTGTCGTTTATTATTAAATGGAAATCAGAAAAGATAATGTTTATAGAAATGTGACTTTTTTTTAATACTCAAACAAATCATAAGGTGCAAAATACCAGCTTAATTGGAAGTACCATTGCTCTTACAAATAGCATTAATGACTGTAATGTAATCACAGCAGCAACCGTAACCCTCTCTTAATAAAATCTAAATGTGTTATGTTTACAAGATTTAGCTATTTCCGTGAGTAAAATTAAACAGGTGCTTATTTTAAACATAATAATAAGATGATTAGCCGGAAGTCTTACATGCATAATTTATGAATGTGTGCCGGGACACAAAGGCGTGCACTTCCAAGTGACTGTAAAATTAACGAAGGTCATTTTGTTATATTTGAATCCAGTTTGTTTAATAACAAAGAAGTATTTGTTTGAGAATGGATTAAGTACATTGCAAAGGGTAACTTGCAGGGCTATTTTGGGACTTTTTCAGACTTTAATGTAGGTATTATATGTCTTCCAAACCGATATATTTCTTAATTCAAATAGTCTTGGACCGCATTCCAGCAAATAGCTGCCTACTGTAGCAAAATTAAAACCTACATTACTGTTATTTTCCCTTCAAAATATGATCAGTATGATATTTACAATTAAAAGTGAAATTTTTAAGAGATAAACACAGATTCATATGAAATTAATTTTGGGATTTTCCATTCGTAGGTATAAAGAAAAAAAATCTGCACTAGCATCTAACAGTAAAATACAAAAATTCATCTATAGCGTATTAGAATTGTACTCATGGAAAAAAATTAAAGTTTGTATTATTGTATTATTATTCAATCCTTAATATATATATATATATATATATATTTATATATATATATATATATATATATATATATATATTTATATATATATATATATATATATATATATATTTATATATATATATATATACATGTCTATTAACGCGTTCGTATAGATATTCTGGATTTCCTTCAGCGAAGTCCAATAGTATTTATAAGTAGTTCGTAAAACTCTTATTTTACATGTAGGTTATTATTTTAAACTAGGTAGTTTATGATTTGAATCTGTACTTTAACTTATCCTTTCCGTTTCCACTGTGACTACTATATCAATGTTTTTAACTTGAAACTGACTGTCGTTTTACACTCCTGTCCATAAATTAAGGATAATGCAAAATCAGGCAAAGGTAGAGTTAGAAGCAAAACAAATTTGACTTATTTAAAAGCTTGAGCAAATTACAAAAAAAAAAAATCCTATTTACATAAAACCAATATTACATGGTTGGTATGATTGTTAATACATTGTATATCTCCCAGACGATGCAATACAGTCCGTACAACGCCTAGGCATGCTGAGTATCAAATTATCGATCTGATCTTGGGGGATAGTACACCACTCAAAAAGCAATGCTCTCCGAAGTTCCGGTAGACATGTAGGAGGAGGTCGACGGGCTGCAACTCGTCGGCCAAGCATGACCCACACGTGCTCTACTGGATTCAAGTCCGGGGAAAATACTGGCCAGTCCATACGGGTGATATCCTCCGACTGAAGGCATTCGCTTACGATGTTTGCACGGTGAGGACGGGCGTTGTCATCCATAAACACAAACTGTGCGCCCATGGCGCCCCGAAACAAACGTACATGTTGTTCCAGAATGACGTCCCGATAGATTTGGCTTGTCATGGTTCCAATTTGAACATGCAGGTCAGTTCTGGAACCCAGAATAATTCCACCCCAAACGAGCACTTCTGCACCACCATAACGGTGTCGTTCAATGATGTTTTCTTGGTGGTAACGGGTACCTGGAGCTCTCCATATGAAAGTCCGGCGAGAATCAGACTGCAAGATAAACCTGGACTCGTCGGAAAACATCACATAAGCCCACTGTTGCGGTGTTCACAATGCATGCTCTCTACTCCAGGCTAACCGCAGGCGACAGTGAGTTGCAGTAAGTGGAACACATCTGACAGGTCTACGAGCATATAGACCAATCTGCCCTAAGCGTCTGTACACGGTCTGTTTTGAAATTGTCGTACCAGTGGCTGAAGAGAGCTGACGAGACAGGTCTGAGGCTGTGCTCCGCCTGTTTCTTTTGGCAGTAACTGCGAAATACCGGTCCTCATTCGGCGTTGTAACTCTGGGGCGACCTGTGCTGTAACGTCTACTCACATTACCATCATCTTGGAATCGTTGCCAAAGCTTGGAGATGACACTCTGGGCAATTCCAAGTTCGTCTGATACTTCCAGTTGGGTACACCCACATTCCAGACGGCCGATAATTCTACCACGTCAAAAATCATCCAAATGCGTCCTTTGTGTCATAACTATTCGGTTATTGCACTAAAATGCTTAAAGAGCGCCTGCGAACAATTTTACTTCTTTGCCTGTATTCCTTACACTCTCGTCATTGTGACGTACCATCGGTGTCATCTGGTTACTTACTGAAATTTGCATATGATTCTTGAAGATGTGTGTAGTGATTTTACAGGTGATATATTTATTTTAGCATTCGATTTCCGCGACTCCAAATTATCCTTAATTTATGGACATGAGTGTAGTTATCACCTTATGTCTATTGGGGCTATTTGACTAATTACAGTTCCATAGCAGTTAAAACCCACAAACCATTTACTAAAATCACACTTTCTCTTTGGCTCTTAAAACAGTATTTTTAAGGTAAGATTTAATTTGACAGCATAGATTAAAGTCTGTAGACATGAAATCTTGTGAGCAACGTGAATGGTCAAGAGCACTTGTACTCTTCATTACAATACGCCACTTTAGTAACATTTCAAGGCCAAATCTCCAAAGACATCACGTTAAACTTGCCTACTCCTCAAGAATACATCGTGAAACTTTTCAACACTTACGTGTAAAGCTCTTCCGCCTAAAGCAACCAGAGGAAGAGCTGAAAACGTCCATATCAAGACATGGAATAAGGAACGGTTTTACAATGACCTAACAGATGTAAAAGTGAGAATTTGTCTCAGGTTTACACAATTACTAAAATGTAGATCTTCTACTCATAGTGACGACGACAAAAGACTTGTAAGTAAAATTTAATTTTTAATCATGAAAAATAAAGCTGAAAATCGGAGTTGAGTTTTGAATCCCTTATATTGTGTTTCCGGAAGCTACGAAAATTGCCATAACAGTAAAGTACTAATTAATAAAATATTCTTATGAGCCACAATTTTTCAGTAAATGTGTTTATTTTAAACATAATCTGTTTATTTTAGCCTTTTCTCGTAGAAATATTATGCTAGCCTACATATATAAAGTGAAATTTTCTAATAACGATTAAGAAGGATTAAGAATTATTTGCATCCAAGCCCTTCAATAATCCGCTACGGAAAGTTTATTTTAAGGGGACTCATACACCTTAAAACCCATACGATGTTCGAATAGGTGATTGTTGCAAGAATTGGGATAACTTATTTATTTTAAAAGCAATTACTACCAACCTTTTACAGCTGACTACATAATATAGCTGCTCTCTGAAATAGTTATCAGAAAGTTTGTGTTGCCACAAATATTTTTATAATTTAATCCGCTTTGTTACAACATTTTTCGTCATGTTTCCAACTTGCGCGCATAGTTTGAAACATTCTGTTTCATAATTTAATTCCATATTTAATATATAGCTTTTATAACATTTGGAAACTACTGTGAACCTAAAATTCTAAGAATTTCATGTTAAATTTTTATTTTATTTGGAGTTGAGTTTATAAAATGTATTTTATTAAAAAAATTGTAATGTTTTCGTCCATAAATTTTTTCAATATTAAAATATTCGTCAGATTGTTGGTTCAGTGAAAAAAAAGTGCCCATATAAAGAATTCCATCAAATTTCAAGTATGTACCATGCGCCATTTTTAAAATATCATGCGCGCAAGGGGGAAATACGGCGAAATATTTTGTCACAAAGAGGATTAAATTACAAAAATATTTGTGGCAACACAAACTTCTGGTTACTATTTCAGAAAGCAGCTATATTAAGTAGTCAGCTGTAAAAAGTTGGAAGTAATTGCTTTTAAAATAAATAAAATATCTCAATTCTTTCAACAGTCACATATTCGATCATCATGAGGGGTTTAAGGTGTATGAGTCCCCTTAAACAGATCTGAGAACCAATATTACTTATTTGGTAATGCAGGGCAATTTATTGTTTAGTATTGTCCAGAACTAGAATCTTGATGTCACTTTATTATTAATATTTTTCGAGCAATAACTAAAATGATTTAGTAAGCATTTCTTGGAACAAGAAAACCCTATACAAACTCTGTAATCGCCTAGAAAGAGATAATAGAAGATAAGGAAAAAAGTTTTCCCCGGATCGTTGATGACATCTGCTTAAAATGACGTAAAAGAAATCCCGGCAATCTGACGCGAGGATTGTGTTTATTTTTAATAAACGTCAGATGCTTGTGACGTTTTCGTCGCTTCCGATCACAAAATCGATCGCATGCAAAGGGGGAGGGAAACGAGCAGCTTCGACATGCCCTCCATGACCTGGCGTTGTCACTAAAGACATCTTTTTTTTCGCAGAAAAATTCGAAACCGGAAGCTCTTTAATTCAAAAATTCACCATTAGTGGAGAATGTCAGAAATCTCATTCGCACGATCCGATTTTGGGCTTTGGGAAGTAGTTTGAAAATTTTAGCTCCGTTCTTCTGCCTTACTTCTTTTACATCTTCTTGTTTGTTGTGGTTGTTTTACTTTGAATAAATAGTAATAAAGTTTCAGTTATATTCCGTGAAAATGTTAACTGAAGAAAAATGCATTAGGAAATCGTTAAATATGTAGAAGAAACAGAATGCTTATAATTCTGTCAGCGCAAATTTTTTGACTTTGGTACGCACATGACAAAATACATACTCGAAAGAAATTTTAAGCTATCGATCTATAATATATTAATTTTATACGAATCAAAGATTTTACTAAACTACAAAACTTCTATAAAATTTTTTTTTCATTCAACATTTACCTGTACGTGATATTAAATTGCTTTCAAAATCAAAAAGCATACATCTAAAACTAACTAAGTACAAGGTCGTGCAGAAAGTTACACCTTTCGCAATGAAAAAAGAAGTCTGAAAGTATAGGGTTGTTACAAATGACTCAACGGGTTTCAAAACTCTCTATTTCATAAAGTGTTGAAAATAAAAAGTCGAGTACAAAATAAAATGAATAAAAACCTTTTTATGTTAGTAATAACACGGTAAAGGTTCGGCGTAATAATGTCTCACTATATATTTTCGATTATTCTCTTGTTTCATAACAAAATTCCAAGTGATAATCCAGTTCTATAATTACATGCAATATTTTCCTTGTATTTAAGGAGTTTACAAATCTGTTCTTTTTATGTTTTAGGAAACGTTACTTTTCTATTTATAATTATTTATACTTTCTTACAGTAATAACTATCATTAGAATTTATAACCCACATTTAATGGATTTTCCTAATTCACAAAGAGAAAAATGCCGTAAATTCAATCAAAATTACATTTAGCTCTTTTAACAATGAGGATGCCACATTAAATTTCAAATAATGGTGCCATGAAGAATCCCGTGCATTTATAACAAGCTATTATTCCTCCTAATTTGCTTAACTTTATTCTATATTATTTTTAGTGCTGTCGAGTTGATGGGTAACAAAATTATCTTCCAAGCCAATGGAATTGAGCTAAAATTCAGAATTAAAAAAAATGACTAAGTAATTATTAGTGGATTAAAAGAACTGTATTTTTGTTTAGCTGCGGGAAATCAGTAGCGATGAATGTTTTCAGTTAGATAATAATTAAAAAACTGTACCTCTTAAATGAATGTATACAGAATTTAGAACAAAATATTTAGAAAGTTTTGAGGGTTGTGTAACACTCAGCTCCAGAATCCATTTAATGCAAAACTAGTAGTAATGTTTTACACATTGGAAGTCCACCAAACGTGTGATATGGATACGAGCTAAGCATGTAAATTAGAAACAAGAAAAACTCGCTTCAATTTCAATTACCATTCCAGTTCACTTAACATTTTTCGCCTCCGCTGCTACTAAGCTATCGGTATAACGTACTGTTATACCCTAATGGCTCCTCAAACGGGTATGTCAATGGACCATGAAATACGGATTTTTCTCACACCTGTTTCTCGTACCTAGGCGGAGCCCACCAGCGGCCGAGCGGTAAAGACGCTGAACACTGGTAGTTCGGTCCGAGGTTCGAATCCCGCGAACGGGCTGGCTGCATGGGCGTTTTCGTGGTTTTTCCCATGTGTAACGTGTATACGAGCCAGTTTCCCTTAGAAAGTCCTCCACGAAAGGCATTCCTCCCTTAGGCAGATAGCCCTAGTGTGCTTTGCCATAATTAAATACACCACACCGTACCTTGGCGGAAAGTGACTGTTTAAATTGAGCAAGACTTCATATCGTATGGACCGACATGAAACACCAATATATATCTACAGGCTGGTCTGAATCCATTTTGCGTCAATTGAATTACTTCGAAATACCAACGAATACTACTGCGGATATCTGAGTTGCTCACCTGTTTATCCAAACTTGTATTGTAGAGCTAATCCAAGCAAACTTCTGAAAGAAGTGAACTACATATTGATATAATTAATATGTGATTCATTCTGTTTTGGAATGATAGTGATTGCTGGTGCTGATCTGGATGAGTAGAAAAATAGATTAAAATGGGCACTATATGTGGGTAGGGCTCTTTTGTTCTTCATCTTAAACCTATCAAAAGGAGATGCATGCTCCAAGCGAAGTATACCCTTAATACCTTTTCAAACTCTTAAGAAGTTTTAAAAGCTCTGCAGAAACAAAAAACACCATTCACCAACAACTCGCCACTGAGATAATGATGTGAGGGAAAAAAGGATTTTTAAACGATCCCCTCCTTCAATGATTTTGATTGCGAAAGAACCAGCATTGTTTAGAGGCATACTGTCTACTTATTATTCGAAGCTTTTTCAGTTCTTTTTTTTAATATTTTCGAGACAGGTTCGTCAAATTTCGTTGCGTTCAACTTTATATTTATTGAGCTTTACAAGTTCCAGTTTGTATTCTTTATGTTACGAAAACCAGCATGTGTTTTTTCCCATATCTTAAATTAATTTTTTTTCACGTCTCAAAGTAGCAACGACAATTTTAATCTTCAATATTTAACAACCAGTTGCCATCTGAGATGTGCAAAACACAGAATTAAAACAGATGGCTTCTAATTACGAACAACATGATCGCAGTTGCTTGCCTTCTTTTTGATGAACTCCTCCCTTGATGGTTGCATCATATTGAAAGTGGTGGCTCATTATTTCGATATCGAAAGAAGGACGATAGCAAAATAATCTCAGCACCGTAGTGAAACAATTTCCTTTTGTTGGTTGAGAAAAACAAACCTTCCACAAGGTATCAGTTTTCCGATTTCAGCTTTCCTTTTGCTGAATACACACACACACATACATCGTGGGCCTCCGTCGTTTTCCCCTAACAGCTACTCCAAGTAATGACACCCTTTCCAAAGTAATCGTTGAGTTTTCTATCTTCCATTCTGGCATAAGGAGTTCCAACAGATCGATTTTGTTTCCGTGTTCCGATTAATATTTCAGACTTTCAAGTGAGAGTGTCTCCTGCATAAATAGCACGGGGTTTGCGAAGGGGGGAGAGGAAAAAAACCGGAGGAGCTGTTCAAAATGGAAAACTTTTGCGGAGTGGTTACTATCGATGGCTGGTTATTACTAGCACGCGAACAGGATCTGCAAGTACTTGGAAATCTGCTGGTTGGAACAGGGTGTTTTACCTGAAGCGTGTGAACTGTCATATGTTGTATGGACTTGCATAGTTAACGGTTTGTAAAAATAAACTTTGTGTATCGTATATAAGAAGTGGATAACAACTTGGAATTACAATCTTTAAAATACGTTACTAAGAAAAATAAATTTACAATGCAGTCAATAATTTATACAAATGTTATTGATTTTTCTCAGAGAAAATATTTAAGATATTCTTTTACCTAATGTTTATTTTTTCATTTTATTTTTGGTATTTGCTTGGCTTATTTTTTGTTTATTTTTTCAGTTTGGAACGGTCTACATTCATTGGTATTTTATCGCACGCATGGATAATTTTAGAACATTTTTAACTTTGATGGCACATTAATGCTTGAGGATGAATTTGAGAGGAAATAAAAAGATTATAATATGCATTTATCAAGTATATTAAAATAGTTTGCTTGCATAAAAAATGATGAAGTGGATAAAAATCTGAAATTTAAAATTTTAATAAAATAAAACAGAAATGAAATTATAAATAACTGATACACTAAGTTACTGAGTTTTAATTTTCATCCATTTATTTTGCACTTGTTACACTACACTACATAGCATATTTATATTTAAAATGAAAACCTAGTACCTTCTTTTTTAATATTTAGTTAACATTTAAATATAGTTATAAGTTTTACTGCTCTTACATATTTTTCGAATATTTTTAAGCATATTTTCCTCTGTTTGCTATAGAAGGAATGTTACATGGGTAAATAAATTAAAATAAAATGAATAAGAGTTTTATAGCTAATTTCAAATTATATTAGAATTATTAAATTCCTATTACATCAAAGAAAGTTAATATGGTTGACATTCTTGGGAAAGTGTAAAGAACTTAAACTTAATTTCACATTTTTTATGCGCATTACGAACAGATATTCTATTATAAACCCTGAAATAACTAAAAGCATATAAATGCATCCTATATTATTCTAACTGCCATGTCAACAAAATAATTTAGATCTAAAGCAATAATTAATTCTGATATAAATTAAAAGAAATGTTTAATTTTGAACATGAAAAAGTGTCTATCATTTTGAATAGATTAGGACATACCGTGTTTACCGGAAAATAAGATCTGGTATTATGTTAATATTTTCTCAAAATATTGGGGATATTGTTGGGAATGCATTTCTTAATATAGAAAAATACTTTTATTAATAACAGAAATGATAAAAGTGTTATATGTTTAAATTTCACAACTGAAATGAAGATACGAAAAATTAAACGAATTTGCTTTCAATTTTCTGTTTTAATTGGTGAAAACTTAACCCTCCGAGCGTTACGAGTTTAGCCCTAAAAGTCCAACGAAATGTCATGAATAAATGGTATTTTCTTGATTAAAATTAAAAAATGACGCTCTCACTTTGTACCTTGATTTCTTTTCTTCCAATATACATCATATCCGGAATTGGACACGTTAAAGTTAGCAGAAATTTTCAATGAATAAGAAAGCTCCTCTTCTGTAAGGAATTTCATGTTCATAACGCTGACAGAACGTCATTTGGTTTAGGTAGTTTAAAGGCAGCAACTTATATCTAAACACTTCCGTATCCAAATGGTATAAATACTGCAGAAATTTAGTCATAAATATCTTAGTTTTGAAAAACTCCGTTATTTCAATAATTCTGGGCGGTCTAAAGCAACTACAAGATTATATCTTTTAAAACTAATTCACGATACAACTTTCATAATTAGTAAGTTTAATAATAATAAAATAATTTAACAATTAATCATTTTAATAATTAATCACATTTTGATAATTTTAAAACATCGCTAAGAATATATTTAGCTCTACCAGGTACAATTGCTAACAGCGGGAAAAGCTTCACCAAACAATGTTAAATAAAGTCTTCGCTAGCTTTAGAAAACTTTGGAACATAGTCATTTTCTCTCTAGAACATAAGTTAAATGAAAAATTGATACAGAGCTCTAAAAAAGTGCAGGCGTTAGAGTAGTAATGATTATTTCCAGTGTAAGACTTGCTATATGCATCGTATTCTGTGACTGATTATTTGAGTTGAGTAACCCAGCTAGAAGAATGGGAAAACGTTGGTCTCCAAACGAATTTAAACCAAATTTTATAACTAAGCTTTATGGTTGAAATTTATCAAGTCTGCAAGAGGCAAAGTACTTATGAATTTGCACAGAATGGGCAAACTAATAAGTATTTTGCCTTTCCAAATAGCAAAAATGTTTTTTTTTAGTTATTTTTAGTTGCTAACGGTTTGGATTAAGCTTAAGTGTGCGAGGTAGGAAAATGTTAGCAAATTTTTATTTTGAGAATATCCCTAATGATCGTCAACGCCGAACTGATACTCCCAAATAAAGTTTAACAATGATTTTTATTAACCGATTATTTGTGACAGCAGTGTATGGTAATTAATTAATACTTTCGGATAAAGGGACATGGTAAGTACAGTAGGTAATTTAAGAATTGGAATTAAGTCTTATTGCTTTTGAAGATTTCTGTTCTTTGAAGAACCTTGAGAGTTATGCGTAGTGGTGGGTGTAGAACCTAGGTTCTCTGCTACAGAAGTATAAATTGCACTAAGTTGAAAAATTAACATAAACTTTAATATGGCTTTATATCCTTAAGATTTAACAACGTAACATACGTGTGAGACTATGACACATTAATGAAATTATACGAGGGATAACATGCGTATGTACTAGAATGGTTCAATATAAACACAATATAAACTTGATCCTGATTAATAGTCCATTCATTTAGGCAGGTATATGGGGATGTAGAAAGATAACCCAGAATGTTTATGCAGATTCTTATCTCCACTATGCTGATCCTTATTAGGACTCCTTGCCTCACGTTTCTTAAGAAACGTGAGGCAAGGAAACAATGCTTCACATTTGCAGATGTTCCTTCATGTCTCCCTCATGCTTGACAGAATCACATCTGCTGGCTACGTTGGCAAACAGCATCAGACAAGCGTAGAAGGGAGGTCAGACTTCAGCACCATCCACAATTCGAAAGACAGACCCTTTCTCCGTCTGTTCATCTCTCTTTCTCCGTCTGTTCATCTCTCTTTCTCCGCCGGGGGGAACCTTCCGCGCGGCTATATATAGTTCACCTTTTCTGCTCAGCGTAATCGTGAACGGGAGAAATGTAAATTTCTATTTGTAACAACTCCTATAACAACAAATGTATCACAAAATATTTTAGTAAACAGCAGAAGCAGCTTCAAAGTCTCCTTTAATTTCTTGATCCTAAAACTACTGAACATAAAATGAATAAAATGCTCAACCAAGACTCACATTAAGAGATCAGGGGAATTTAAAAATGCCAATTTAAGCCACACGAGTATTAAATTTTATAATTTGTTGCCTTCTTAATTAACAATAAGATTTTGTTATCAGCATAAAAATTCAGTTTCCAATAAATGATTAATTTATAAACTGAACTTTTAAGTGCATATTTAAATAAGCTTCTTATTTTAAATACAGTTTTCATTTAATTCTATGAACGTTAAACTTTACTTAAACACATCAAATTAAATTACATATTCTTCAATGATGTGAGAAATCACATGCATTGTGCGTAACCGCGTAGGCAAATAAACACCATTTTAAGTTAATTTCTTTTTAAGCAGAAAAAGCTCAAATTCCTGAGTCGCAATCATAGTTCAAAATGGTGAGAAAACGAAATAATGCAGCAGTTAATGAAATGTTTTTTCTCAAAAAAGAAATAAAATTTAAAAAGAGAGACACATAGTAAGGTAAAAGCATCAAAATAAAATCTTGAAATCTTCGTCGTTCGCTGATGTGCAAACGTAAGCAAACCATCTGGTGCTTTTAATGCTGGCCTTTTACGGTAAGTAAAGAGCATAAAAATGTTTCAAAGTTAACATTTATTCTGAACCAAATTTCTGCACAGACGTTGTTTTGAACTGATCCAAAGAAATCCAATTTTAATATATACTTATTAAAAATTTTATTTTGGGATTTATTAAAATACGACAGATCTCTTCAATGCTTTCTAATGTTAACCAATGGATTGCTTAAATATCCGGTAAATGAGAAGCATTAAATCATTCGTATATTAATAAGCAAAATTATGTGTAATTTATTATAATTCATTATCATTATGTAAAGGTCATTAAACATTTTATTTAGGAACAGGAAACGGGAAAAATGTTCGATGCTCTCACTAGAATTTAAACACCCAAACCTCTCAGCTGCCAGCTGAACATCATTCCAGTCATGCCACGAAGGTACTCCTTAAGGAGGGAGAATAAACTTACATTCATCCCCAATTAAATGGCGACCTGAGCGCCAAACAATCGGCTAAACTTGGGGTGAAGAATTATCGTTCACCACATTTTAGTTCGGGCGCCACCTGTAGCTATTATGTTTGTTGAAGCAGGAACATGAGAAATCAACGATACCCTCTGCAAGATTCAAATTAAAACTCCGCAAAGTCCGACTGCCAGCCAGACTTGCTTCGACTTACACCGCGAAGACATATGTTAAGGAAGGAGAAAGTACCTTACATTCTTTCTCACTGAAATGGCGAATAGAGGGGAGGAAATTCAATCATCAAATCCTAATGATTGCGAATTATAGTCCACCACCTTTCAGTTCCGGTGCCACTGTAAAATCATTCAAATTTTTTCGAAACCAGGAAATCAAATAATTCTGTGATATCATCTTCGAGGTTCTAATACTAGACTCTAGCTAAACATGCTTACCAATAACACCACGAAGGTACGCAGCAAAGAGGGAGAAAGTCCTTGCAATTATTTATGTTTCTTTCGCACTTTTTAAGCAATTAGTATTTTAATACAAATATATTCATCCATTGAAAAAAAGTAATAAAGTTTTACTCTAATGAGTAGTTTACTCAGAAAATGTACATAAAGTAATAAAGAATGCGAGTGATATTGATTTATAGGGGGAAAAAAGAAATAAACTGCTTGTTCGACAACTAATTACAGTATCATATAGGTATATCTATACTTAAAAACAGATTTCTCAGATGTATAAATATAGGAATAATTGATTTAGCTAAATATGACTTTTACGGGAAAAAGGATATTTTTTGTGTTTTACCGCTATGGCATAAATAATAGCTAAGGAAAAATATAAAAGCTGCATACCATTACAATCTATACCACATCTAATTAATGATTGGACAATGTAGTAATTAGAAACCTTTTCGTTTATTTTACGCGTCTGTATCACAAGAAACGTAAGTTAATTATTACGTAATTGTGTATGATATCGCTCTTATTAACTCAATTTATCAGCGATTGTTACAATCAGCTTTATTAACTTCTTTAGAACTTCTTTAACTTCTTTAGGGAGCTGTTTTCTGTTTTTCATGATTTATATTTCTTCGAAAGGAATAGTTTTCTTTAAGAAATGATTCTTCAATTCAAACCATGTGCGTTATCTTTCGTTGTTGCATTAGTCGATGCCGATAAGAATTGTAAAGCAATAAAATCGCAAATTAATTACAATGAGTGCGCCTTACGCAGTCGACTAGGAGCGCAGTTAATTTTGTATCATTCCAGCAGAAGATTTAATTCTCTGTGCAGAGTTTGGCAACTGGGGACCGTTTCCAATGTGATTGGTGCGATGTGTGTGCGTCAGCAGACGTTCTCTTAATTTATTTATTATACGCGTCTGTAATTCTCTGCTGATAAATAACTCACTTAATTAACTGGATTCCTCCGGTCCGCTAATCCCTTCCCTTCACTTCCCAGAAACAACTCGAGGGATGCAGTGAGTCAGTAGCCTTTGTGAAAAGCGGATCGGATCGGTGGCGCAAGGAGTTCTCCAAAGCGCGGTTCCCCGTGTCTCTTTCCCACCCATTTTCCTCTCCTGTGTTTCTCCTGCCACTTGCTTCGTGTGAAGTCGAGGAGGGAAGTGAGAAATCGGCAAAGCCAGCCTTTCAAGTTTGTTGAAGTCTTCATGCCGCTGCTTAAATACTAATCAAAGTTATGGAATGTGTCTAAAACGGCAAAAGGATATAAATGCTCTTTGATCGTTATGCAGCATGAGATAAACAAAAATTAATTTGAAAGCAATTACTTTTCCGATTGTTTAACCAGATTTCAGTCCAGATATTTTTCCACATGAATTATCTTGTTCTTCCATCTTCTTAGTTCTTGAGCAATAGATTCCAATTCAGGTTTAATCAGTAATACCTAACCGGTCCTTCAACAGAAACTGCATGCCACCATATTGGACTGCCCTTTTAAGGTGTTTTATAAGGATGAAGAAATAAAATATTTTGCAGGCAAAATAGTCTCTCTCGCTTAAATGAGATAGTTATGTGGAAACTGGTTCTTAGAGGAAATTTAAATAAATGATTTATTTACCTTATCTTAAAGGAAAATTTGAAAATGTGTTTTCTTTTAACGCAAAATTTAAACAAGAAATGATAAGTTATCCTTATACATATTTTAAAAGTTATGAAGGTTACAGCCGAAAACATCGTGGACGAAAACGCCGCGGAGAAAACAACGCAAGGCGAAAACGTCGTGCTACAAAACATCGTGGGACAAAACATCGCAAAGAGAAAACATCGGAGTCCTAAAACATCGTCGTCGAAAATAAAGCGGTTCAAAAACTTCGCAATTTAAAAACATCGTCTTTGAAATAAAAATGAAGTATCTACAAATCACCGCATGACGACAACATCGCAGACATGCTTTTTTCATATATACTTTTCGCAAACATGCTTTAATAACTGTAAATGGATATTCCCATAACGATTTGTGAACGCAAGATGGAAAGAAGGATAATTTTTACTTTTACATTTTTTTATTAACTAATAATGTTTTTCTGAAAAAGTAAGAAGGAAACATAAGCATAGCAAATTAATGCAACTTATAGCAATTAATAGAATTTCAAACCGACATAGTTATCTAACAAAGGCCATTAATAAATCATTTTTATAAAGATTTTACTGGTAATATTTCATGAAAAGTATAATCTATAAGTTGCATGTAATTTTCTATGCTTAAGTTTCCTTCTTACGTTTTCAGCAAAAATTTATTAGTTCATAAAAAATGTGAAAGTAAAAATTATCTTTCTTTACATCTTGCGTTCACAAATCATTATGGGAATATTCATTTACAGTTATTAAAGCATGTTTGCGAAAGGCATGTATGAAAAAAGCATGTCTGTGATGTTATCGTCATGCGATGACTTGTAGATTATTTTTAACCACGATATTTTCGACGACGATGTTTTTAAACTGCTAAGTTTTTGAACCGCTTTATTTTCGACGACGATATTTCGTACCACGATGTTTTAGGACTGCGATGTTTTCTTCCACAATGTTTTGTAGCACGACGTTTTCGCCTTGCGTTGTTTTCTCCGCGACGTTTTCGTCCGCAATGTTATCGGCGGACACCGTTAGGAACCACGTATATAATAGGTAATATAATAATTTATCACGTTCATCCGTGCTTGATTTCATGGTGTGAGTACTTATCATGTTCAGCTAGCAAATTGGAAGATAGGTGTTGCGAATCCCGGGGGAATTCAGTATAATTTTCAATGTTCCTGCTTAGGAAAACGAAATAACGTCTACTGTGTGCGAAAATTATATATATGTTAGATGATTACTCAATCCGACCTACATTTGGTAGACTGGGTCTGGAACTTACAACAACTTCCTTGTACGTGGGAGACAATGTAAGGAATTATATAATTTCTACGTGCATGTTCTCCTGATATATGTGATTATATAGACTAGCTAAGAAACTGAAAAAGCCGTGATTAAAATCTTTTTCGAGAAAGTTCGATTTTCGATAGAGAAAGTTCAATTTTCAATTTTCCTAATTTGAAATACCTAATGTTCTCCACAAAATTTTCAGAAGACATTTTAAAATAAAAGTCGCTGCCTTCTATTTTGCCAATAAGACAGGTTTCTGTGCCGTACGTAATGGATTCTTTGAAAGCTTCATACTCGGATCAGGACTGCCACCATGTTTGATGTTAGGCAAAATGTTTTAATAGAAACGGAACAGGTTTTCTCTGAGATCTTCTTAACTTCAACTGTCCTATATTCGGGAATACTTCTCGCCAGTATTTTTCATAATCAAATTTCTTCTTCGAATAGTAAAAAAAAGGATGGGGAACTTTATTTACAGAAAATTTATCATCTCATCTAAAAAATAACATAAAGTTAAATAGAAATTTTGCTAATCATAATTTCGAAAGTTGTAAACTACAGACTTAGAATATGCTATTTCGTTTCCCGGATTAACCAATATATTGCTTTATCCAGATTCATGTCCGATACCTCAAGGCTCGTTACGTCGAGAATTTATTGTATACATCTAATTTTTTTCTATTTTTAAATTCACACGTGTGAAAATCAGTACTTTTTCTAGATTCCAACTGTCTTTAAGATTCTTCATAATTTTGCAATTCAGACGACTTACGGGAATATGCACACCGTTATATAAGACCTTGAAATATTTGCAGTTTCATACCTGGACTAGAAAATGAATGTTTTACATATACAGAGAGATAGATAGATAAATCCAATGTTTCACTTAAAATAGAATAAATGCAATTAAAGCACAGTTGTCACGATAAAATCAAATTAAATATCATATTACCAGATTGATTATATAGCAAATCCAAATTCAGTATTCGGTGAAGTATTGCGCTACCAAACATTTATTGCATCTATATGAATATTCAGTTCGTTCAGTATTCAATTCTTAATTCTAAATACATTACACGTATGTCACATCCTTAGTATTTAAATAGCCTGCTGAAACTATTTTGTGTTATGTTGTTTTCTTTAAAAAAAATGTGAGAATTTTAAACAAGCATCATAATAAATTACAATGCAATGCTCTTTTTGTTTTATAACTTTTTGTTTTGTTTTATTTATATACAAAAATAAAAATTCGCATTTTTCGATAGTTATAGTAATCAAAATATTCTTTACATAATTTAATATTCTTACTACATTGCTAAATTACTTCATATTCTAAATCTGGTAATATCATTTCTCGTTCAAGCAAAATCATAATGAAGTTACTAATGCTCAACAGTTTTATCCAGTCAGTTACTGCGTAGGGTTTTCCTTATTTTGCATAACAAATTTATTTAAAGTTTGATACCTGTTCTAGACTCCTCAACTTCCCTTCACATTCTCTCGCCTGGATGTAAATTCAAAGTTAAGTGAAGTGCTTTTTAAACATGTGAAAGGCATGTTTAAAAAGCACTCAGTTTATTCAGAGCGTGTTTCGCTAGCCAAGCGCACGTTTCGTTGTTAGTTCGCGGTCACATTAGTAAGTCTCTTGGCCTTATCAGATTAGTATCACGCCGGTAACAGTCCTGTGACTCCACCTCTTAGGCGTAACTTAAGTGCGATCTTGCACTATTTATTACAGGTTTGACTTTTATAATATTCTACGTTTTAGTTTCCACCACAAGTTGGCGGTGTCTTTGTAACGCTCGAAGTATGTGCCTTTCTGTTAACTAGTTTGAATTAATAAAGGGTTATTTTTACACTTCGTCTGAGTCAGTAGTTTTTATTCACGCCTGTGCGAGAATTCGCCAGGTCATTCTAAGGTCTATTCTAGTTTATTTGGGACAAGAGAGACAGACTCTATAACTGATATGTTTTAAAAACCTCATGTCGATTTTATTATTTAATTCCGAATTGCCACAAAATACTGCACATGCGAAAATAAGAAACTTGTATCGTGTCGTTTGAAAAATGTAATTTCACTAAAAAAGAACTACGGTTTTTAACAAATTAAAATTTAGTAGTGAAAAGAAAAACAGAAATTTTCATCGCAAAGAAAACTCACGCATTTCGTTTTAATCGATTTTAGCCAAACTTTAATGGCTTTCTAGAATTATTCTGGAAATATTGCATGTAAAATTTCTCGGCTTTCCAATATTTTATTTTCGAGTTATCGCATAAAATTTCGAAGGAATACGCGCATTCATTCAAATCTTGCCTTCAAAAAATTTCATTACACTTCATCTATCCGAAGTACGAAAGCAACACTTGCTAAACCATTTATTTATTTTATGTTTTCGTTTTTCATGATTTTAAAAGAGAACTGCAAACATATGCTTGTCCGTGTTTGTCACAACTTTCTGTTTGATAAATATGAACGAAAATTAAATTTTACCTTTTCCAGTTTGAGAGCTTAGATATTTGAGGGAAACTGTAGTGGAGTTTTATTATTATTTTAATTTTAAAACTTAAATGTAATTTGAGGATGAATTATGTTGTAAAATCCTTTATTGATAACTAAATTTCTATTTTTTATCCTATATCATTTCTATTAACCACAGAGTAGTCGAAAATGTCTCTTCGTTCAAAATGTGGGCCCACCAGCGGCCGAGCGGGTAACGTCGCTGAACACTGGTAGTTCGGTTCGAGGTTCGAATCCCGCGAGCGGGCTGGCTGCATGGGTGTTTTCTTAGTTTTCCCCATGTGTAACGTGTATACGAGCTAGTTTCCCTTAAAAAGTCCTCCAAGAAGGCATCCCTCTCTTAAGGCAGATAACCCTTGAGTGCTTTGCCGTAATCTAATTCTTTGCCGTATTCTAATAAACCAAACCAAACCAAAAACCGTTCAAAATGTTGAGTAGAAGTAAATAAAGTATATTGAGAAATTAATTATATAGCTTAATTTTTTGTTGATTGCGGTTTAAAGTCCAATCTTTCAAATTTCTTTTAATTCTTGATCACTGTTATAAATTCCGAAATCCCATATATAACTGCGTAAATATGATTCGAAACCTTCTTTAGAGGTTAGAATTTGTGAATTCAGTAGTAAACGGAGAGTAAATTAATTAGAATGTTTGCTAGATTTTTGTCTGGGTTTAACAAATATAAAATAAGTTTTGAAATATAAAAACAATTAAATAATTAAAATTTGTGTAGTATTGAGGTTTCATGACTGTGTACTACAAAATGATGTTTTATTTCATAGATCAGAAATCCCGACACTACATTCAAAGAATCATATTCGGAGTATCGCGTATTTTTATACGGATTTCAAAAATATTATAAATTTTATATTTATGCAAAAATTTCATTTTCTGCGAAAAAAATAAGTTCTTATAGCAGATCTGAAGAAATACACAATCGATTTTTAATCTCTACAAGCGCCAAATTTCAATCTCAGTTTCTATCTCAGTTCAATTTCAGTGTTAAGATAAATAAAGTTTTATATAATAATAATATTATATAAAACTTCATTTATCTTAACACTAGTATGTAAATACCTCTGAATTTTTTTAAACAAGAACAGACAACACACGTTAATACAATTGTTAGTAGATATGATTTTACAACACGCCTTAATAAATTGTTAGTATATATTTTACGTCAGCAGGCAAAATTTTGTGGTAATAATTGCAATTTATCTCCCATAGAATAACTTTAGATAGAAAGTAAAATGGAGTTGACGCAAGAACGTTGTTGCACTGTATCTTTCTATTATTTTAAAATAAGGCCAAATTAAGAAGAATGGAAAGCATCTGGAAACGAAGCTCCAACTTTTGCAACTGACAGAATTTCATACAGATCGAAATTCTCTCCTGGATGAAGAATATACAGGAAGTCCATTGAGGGTTTATACTCTGAGAAAATGTGTCAACTATACAAAAAATGTTGATCAATGAAAATCGCTATATCTGCAAAATAATACAGAAGGAACATAACATTGGATCCGCTGATATACATAAAATTATTCAAGAAAACTTCATATGAGAACATTAGTTTGTTGTAGGTTCCCTACCGTAACATAACATCAAAATCGAAGCTTGTCAGAGTAAGTATTACTAAAGAAATAGCAAAATTACTTAATAATGGCATATACCACATACTTTTTAAAATCATAACTGGTTATGAATTGTATGTACCGTTTCTGAATGTACCAAAATATTAAGAAAGTAAAGTATATTTGTCTTTGAAAAATGACCCCTAACCAACAATAGTTAAAAGATATTAAGCAATATAAGCAGCTATTTTTAGAAATATAGGTGTAGAGAAAATATTTGTATGTAGTAAAAATACTTATATATTTTAATTTCTTATGTAATAAAAATGTGTTAATTTCTGTAAGCTATGAGAAACATTTAATATAATTATTCAGGTGTATAAGTGATAACCAAAATTTTGAATATTAATTTTATCAGCGATGAAAATATAACAGTGATTAAGAGTACATCACATTGTTTCCGCAATAACCCGAATGATAGTGATAAAATATGTGACCTACAGAGGATAGCAAAATAAAGTACTTACCCCAGACGTTGTGATAGTTGAAGAAGAAAATACAAGTTATTCGTCTACAATTTACTCTATTTATTTTTCCTATCAAAAATTTTATTGCTGAGCTCACACAAATAAACAAGAAAATTAAATAATCAGATCATAACTATAGTCCTACTGTAAATACAGAGCGTCCACTAGTTTATCGATACACTACAGAGCAGTATCCATTTGCATCACTTTCTATAAATCACGAAAAACCTGGAATCGAAGATATATGTAGACCAGGAATATCCTTATCTTGAAATTTCTTTTGATTTTGAAGCTTCTACCAGTGAATTAATTTGGAGCAGTGCACCACGTGGCGATAGACAATGGATGAGTCTTAAATTCATGAAACGAAGTTGTAGGTGAAGAGACAGTCCGTGAAGAGACAAGCCGAAGCCCGTCTTTCACCCTTGAACTCCCAGCAGCAAAGAGAAAGAAACCGGTCCAACAACTGCCACCAAGGGCTTGGACGAAACGATGACGATTCTTGAAGCGATAGTTTGATGATAGATGCCGGCTTGCTAGCACAATAGGGACAGAAGATGATTACAACTAACTGGTATATTACTGTCTTTTGGATATTCTTCAAAAAATAAATATTAATGAGCTTATGCTTCATTATGATAATCCATCATCTCATTCAGTAAGACTAACAGGCAAATGTCTGGAACAAAAACATCAAAGTAATAGAACATTCATCCTATTTGGGTAATTTTTGATCTGAAATAAAATTTATGCGATTGCCATTCGCTCAAGGATTAGACTGATGAAACTATTAAAGCATATTTTTAATTGATTTCAAGAAATAAACTGTTTGAAGCACAAAAAATGTACCGATAAAATGCTTCTATGCTTTAAAGGAAACTACTTTGAACAAGATTTGGTAGGTTTAACTTGTACCTCATAACTTTTCTCAAAGTGTTAGGTATGACTCTCATATTACAAATAAAACTGAATACAAAAATTTCACTTTTTCTTGTCTCAAGATCAAAATTCATATATCTGACATTATTTGTGCTGTTGAGTCCACATATGCAACTGTAGTTTTCCTACCGTCAAAGAATATTTCATGCGTACAGTTAAAACTTATATACATAAATCTGCATTCATAATGACGAAGGAAATTATGTGAAAGATGAAAGTGTAGCAGGTGACATGCATGATGAGCTATAGCTTTTAAGGACCCAGCGGAAATCAACACCTATTGAGACTCCAATAGACTAGATGTCTTTATTCGATAACCTGAATTTCCAGTTGAAAATATTCATCCTATTCATCGCTAACTTACCCGAGACTGGTATGAAAAACAAATATTGACAGGCATGCAGAATTATTATGGTATGAAGAATATAAAATTTAAAAGACATATCGAATCCTATGACTTCAAAGAAATTTATATTTTTAATAACTGTCTGCATAACGTCAACACGCTTTTAAAACAACTTAAAAACTGATACTTTATAGCAGTTTTCAAGATTTCTATAGTGTTCAAACGTTTCCAATCGTTGGCTTGATTTTAAATCCAGAAATAATTTCCTTCCTACAAAATTACCTTGAACAGTCTTTGAATTTTAATATCTCTTTTGAGGGACAACTTGTTTTACATATGTGGGATTTCTAGCCGCTTTTTTCTCGATACCTTTACGAAATACTTTATAAGCTACGGACTGATAACTAATGGAAGTAGTATATTTTTTCAGAATACGCAAATATTTTGTTGTTGAATGCTAAAAATTCTTGTGGTTAGTATGTGGAAACTATTGGGGATATTAAACATGAAACATATGTTTTGTTGATTTTAAATATGAAAAATAAGCAGCACCTTCGACAATATACTAACCATGGTATACTAATCTTCAACTACCACTTGGATATACGAGGATGTTTGAGAGTTTTCGGAATTGAGATATAATTTTCTTTATTTCCTAATTTTTTACCATTTTACAATGCAAGTTTTCAATATAATCCACATTTTACTGAATTTGCTTCTCCAAATAGAAAACAAATTTTTAAGCAGTCCTCAAAGAGCGTTTACGGTGTCTCCTCAATCCGCCTATTTATTTATTAGGTGGATTGAGGAGACACCGAAAAAGTTCCTACATTCGATTAACCCCTACGGGATGTTCGATTTGAGATTTGAGGTTAAACTCTGAAATCGAACATCAAGTAAGGGTTAAACCAATGCGGGACAAAAAATTTTGAACAATTTCTGAATATTTCACACCCACTTCCCTCAAAAGAAAATAATTGCTTTTCGCCTTTTGCATGATTGGAAAAACTATGCTACAAAAATGAGTCTGTATCAATCAAACAACTAAATCGAATTAAACTAGATTGCATGCGAGAGTTGCTAAATATTCAAGATTCTCTGGTTCATAGCATTTCCTAAAAGTTCTAGAAAATGAACTAGAGCTCGGTTCCTAGAATTTTTGAAACACTTTACGTATGAGCCCGTGTTGGCACGACAAAAGCATACACGGGCGAATCAGATAAATGATTATAATCTTCCCTACGTAAAAAGGGATTGGAAATAGACACGAGGCAAGTGAATCAAATCCAGCTGGTGACAAGTTATCGTCCAACACATCTGCAGTTCGCACTATTTGATTTTTCGTTGCAGGAATTATAGAAACTGCAACCTCTCAGGAGTTTCTACCAGGCATCTTCTAACTGCCACCTGACCACTTACACTGCAACGTCACGGAGGAAAGAAGGAACTTGACTGAAGGCCTTTCTGACCAATGTTGCTTCCTGTAATGATTTTTTCCTGTTTTCTTTATTCCAGCCTCAAGACAGACAACAATATTAAGGTAGCCAGTTGAGTCTTAGCAAGAATTGCAACAATTTTGACGTTTGAAAGGATATGGTAAAGGCGGAATTTCAGTTTACGAAGATTTCTTTCATGCTGATAGATTTTCTAATTCTTAAAAGTTGTCTTACTGCAAACAATTTTAGAAAAAAACTATTTTGAATCTAAATATGAAGAAAAATTCGAAAACGTGAAATTTAGATAGCAGATAGATGTCATATCGATAGAAATAGAATTAGTAAAGTTTCTTCATTTGTTTGTCAATAAAATGAAGCATTTGTTTACTATCAGTTGATGTGAGCAAGTGACGTCATTTAAAAACACTGAGAGACAGCAAAAATGTAAATGCATACCTGAAATCAAATTGCATGAAAAAGCAAAAAATAGGATATATTTAATTTTATAACAAAGCTTTTATTGACTAGTATAGTTTTCTTTTTCGTATCTATATTTTTAAATATATTTAAATTATTAGTAGAACTATATTTAGGTTCGTAAATATGTATCTATAAAACAACTTTAGTTTCTCATTTGATCTATAAAACATAAAAAATTATCTAACAACTTGCCTTTTTATCAAAGTTGTTGAGCTCTGACAATTAGTTTAAATAAGCTAAAAATTCCAAGTTTTAAGAAAGAATTTTACAGTTATTTGATGAAAATATTTCGAAATTATTAAACGTGAAAGATTTGCTTTTCTTTGAAATGGGAAGTTGTTCATTTCCTTTCTTATTTTTTAAAGAAAAGCTACAGGACAAGAATATTGATGTCATATAGGAGAAAAATTATCGCCCATTCGTAATCGGGGAATTTACTAGTAATCGAAATCTGAATAATATTAGAGACTATTTCAATAACCTTCCACAGAAAACTTTTCTCTTGTCTGAGATAATCACACTAAGAAATCTGAAGTACTTTATACCATATAAATTTAAATTTGTATTTAAAAAAATAAAATATTAAAAAATCTGAAAGCTTTCAGATTTTATATAACTCCCAATAAGGTGTTTTATTAACGTTTCGTATGTTCCTTTTATTTATTAAATACCATGTTCTTGGCACTTAAACCATTAATTCAATTCGACTGCAGAATCACAAAATAATTTACAAAGAGCGTATCTCTAGAATCTCCGAGCGCAGGAGATAATGTTTTTTTTTCGTACCGTGTTGCCATTGCTTGCTTTGAAATCGTTGAGTATATTAATCCAAAATTCGTGAAATTATTATCAAATATGAAATAGATAATAAAATAAATTTCAAATTTAAGCTTCCAGATGCCCATATGCGAGTGGAGGACTAAGTTATTCAAAATCTGATGACTCATTCGTTTAGGTAGCGTTCGTTTTTCACAGTGCGACAAACATGCATACATTCATGCAGATTCTTCATTGTTTAATTTCTTTAAATATAATGCAGGGCTCAAATATTTGCTGACAATAATTTGAAAAGTGAAACGCCGGTTATAATGAACCAACGCAAAATGCCAAAACGAAATTAATATCCCATCTTGGCAAATTCACCCTTTGGGCTAATTATAAATTCGAAATGAAAACTGTAATAGCCATGAAAATTTAAAGTTACAAAAAACAGCATATTTTTAGAAACATCTGACACATCTTTATAGTTCTGGTGTGTCAAAATGTTTAGGAAAATGTTTGAAGAAAACGTCGTTAAAAACTAATCGAAATTTAATCCTAAATAAATTACTCGCTTGATGGATTTTTTTGACCAAATCTAAAATGATACGTTTCTCTTTTTCTCTTTTTTCTTCGAGTCTTTCTTCCTTTTCAGGATTATTCTTAAATTCCTTTTTTTAAGTATCGTAAAGGTCTTCCCAGTACTTTACACGGAAGAAATATCCTTATCCTTGGAGATTTGAAAGAGTTAACCTGACTTTTAATTGAATAGTTTGATCCGGAGTATATTCAATTATCCTCCAGAAAAGCAAGACTAAGTTAATTCTTTGATATATTTTTGTACTACTGATGTTAAAATTGCAGCATTTTTCATTGTATAAATGAATAAAGAATGTATAAATGAATGCAGAAATAAATTAGAACTATCTCAAAAATCAAAAACAATGAGCTTCATTGAGTAGTTTCATAAATACTGTATGGTTTGTCATAAATTTTATAGCTAAAAATAGATGAAACAGAAAAGATGTTAAAGGTACATGCAATATGATAAAATATTAAATTTATAAGAAAAGAAATGTTTTTAGGAGAAAGCAAACGTTTGCGTTTTTATAGTATATAAAGAATGCAACTTTTAAAATGGATTTTTATTATCTTTAAATTGCAAGTAATAAACAATATTTTTTAAATATTACAAACTGAAAAACTGTGTGTTAAGCGCTACGTTGAAACGAAGCACCCATTTGTAAACAAGTCTCAACAAAATAAGAGGTCTTTAGGTTTTAAATCCTGCTTGAAGCATAAAAAATAGAGGTGGAATTAAGATATACAAATACATTCTCCAAAAAACTCCTAAAATTCTCCTAAAAACATTTCTTTTCTTATAAATTTAATATTTTATCATATTACATGTACCTTTAACATCTTTTCTGTTTCATCTATTTTTAGCTATAAAATTTATGATAAACCATATATATATATAATATTATATATTGCAGGAATGGCGCAAGAGAATTATTTAAATTTAATTTTACTATATTCTTGTGAAACAATATATACATATATATATATATATTAATTTTTTGCATATGGTTTGTTCTGAGTCGAATATGGAATGGATTTTAAATGTATCATATATATATTTAAATGTATCATATATATATTTAAATGTATCATATATATATTTAAATATATTGTATTTTATATATATATTGCATGATCTTAAATTCACTTACTTCGAAAACAAGTTATTCTAATACTTGCGCAATAGCTGCAAAGTAAGATAATAATAATAATTTATTTACTAAAGAAATATTGATTATATTATCTCATAAAATTAATTTTAGTAGAAGTATGTAAAAAGAGTGAACCCATAGGTAGGAAGTTTAATTCCGAAAATTGCTTTAAAGTAATTTGAATGTAAATTGTTAAAAATGTTTTACGGGGACTTGAATTAAATCATAAATAACAAATTTCAAACTTTGAAAAAGAAATTAAATTAAAAGCAAGTAATCATTGCTATTGATCGGAAATTAGTTGACTTTTCAAGGGGAACAAACCAACTCCCGTTCAATGAACAATAATTAATAAATACGAAGGTGTTTCGTCTTTTACTCTTTTACTCAAGTAATAATGGTGATGCCAAACTGGCAAATTAAGTTAGGCCAAATAGTGCCGTGAAGTGAAGGTATTTAGAACCACAGTAGAGTACCGAAGAACTCATTCTGAATTAAGCAGTTTCGCTAATGCAAATTTTGAGTGAAAAGAAATTTATGTAGCAAAATTGATAAAATACTTGAGTAATTGTCCCCCGACACCCTCGCTTTTATGCATGTTATTTCAAAACTATTTGTATAAAAATTAAATATTGGTAATCTTAATTGGAATTATGAAATAGAACTCAAAGTAATTGAAATAAACATTAGAAAATTAAGAAACAAAATGCTATATTTGTAAAAGCAAATCAAATAATAAAAATTGAAAAATGAATATATATATATAATTATAATAAGAAAAAGAAGGAATATATATGAAGTTATATAAGGCCGTAAAAAGCATTAATTAACTTACGTTCTTTCTAGTGGGATGTGAGCAAAGTGTTCTCTTCGGTGTCTTACTCAGAAGGGTAGTGCGTCCGAAATTCCTTATCGGCAGCGGGGGCTTTGAATTATTTCAGGAGGCGAAACTTGTGAGAAGTAATTTATGGGACATGGGAGGGACTTGGAATGCTTGAGGGACGTTTGTTGTGAAGTTCTTATGTGATTGAAAACGTCTGTTAAAATTTTCTATATACTAGTGAATGGAAATTAATTAATTTCTGGCTAATTGTCGTGCCAGAACGAGGAAGAAATTAAGAAAATGGAAAAAATGTAATTTTCACTGTCAAAGATCTATTTGACAGACTAAAGATTATGAAATATACTCATTTTTTAGTAACAGCATATGAAAAGTCTGGACACAATTAGCTTTTTATATTATATACAACATTGTAATTACACTATGTACAAATCCTCCAACTAATAGAAATAATTAATTTCCATTCACTAGTTAGTATATTCAAAATTTTAACAGACGTTTTATAAATTTGTGTATGCATGGCCAGGATCGTATTAAACTCATATTTTGCGCACTGTACTGTATTCACATTTTGAGGCTTACATATATCTTTACTTACTTAATATGTATTATATGTTTATAGCAAAAATTCAGGAAATATTTTAAGTTATTACTAGATTTTTGACATTTTGGCGCAAAACTGAAGTTTGTATTGCAAAGAATTTAATGGTTTAAATGCCATTCATATTCTGAGTTTCAGTCGCATCATCAATTTACTCTCAGTTTTCATAGCTTTTAGAGCAGAGGGACCTATTTTCTTACTCTTTCTTGATTTACACTTAATCATTATTTTCAAACGTTGTAAATTTCACTGTATAACATTTCCCATGCTTGATTTTTATATCCTTGTAAAGGAAGTATTGTAATCGCGAAAACATTCAGGTATTATATTTCAACGAAAATATCCATTTTTACTGCTATCAAACAGAATTTAACGATGTTTTTGCGTGACATCTGTACGTAAGAACAGAATAGACTCTTTTTACCAAAACGGGTTGCAAAAGTATTTAAAATTAATTCAAAAGGCATTTTTGCAGACTTCTCTACCTACATACGTACGTATGTGTGTATTTATCTGGCGTAACTCAAAAACTAGTAGCCTCAGAACATTGAAATTTGTATATACACTGACTACCAATAAGTATTTGGACACCTATGCAAATGATGATATCTGCGGTCCCAAGGTACGCCACGGACTCCGCCGGTATATATCGTGTAGGAAACAGCATCGGGTTTAGTCGCATGCCAGATGCCTCGCAGTTCGGAGCTCTCTGATTTCGAGAAAGGTATAATTATCGGGTATCACAAATGTGGCTGATCCTTAAGGGACATATCTAGCGATTTGAAGTACCCAATATCGACAGAGGCCTATGTGATTAAGAAGTGGAAGGTGAGGGGTGATTGTCGGAATGTGCCCCGAGTCGGCAGACCAACGAAACTAGGGGATAGAGACCGACGAGTGCTGTTCAGAGAAATTCGAAAGAACCGCACCCAACCGATAGCCCTCATCCGCGAGGAGTTTCAACAGGCATCCGGGAGTACTGTTCCAATGAATACCATCCGTAAGGAAGCACATCTGCTTGGTTTTCATGGTCGTGCTGCTGCCTATAAGCCTTTGATCACAAAGTCCAACCGCGCTGCTCGGTTAATGTGGTGCAAAGCACATCGAAATTGAATCGTAGATCAGTGGAAACGGGTTCTTTGGAGTGACGAATCAAGGTTCACCCTTTACCGTTCGGATGGCAGGGTCTGGGTCTGGCGTCTACCTGGAGAACGTCTCCTTCCAGAATGCATTGTGCCAACAGTCAAGTTCGGCGAAGGTAGAATTATGGTCTGGGGGTGTTTCTCCTGGTATGGGCTGGGATCCTTGGTCCCCATTCATGGTAAGCTTACCTCCGATGCCTACTGCACTATTTTGGATGACAATGTGCTTCCTACGTTGTGGCAGTTTTACGGGTTGGACCCCTGTTACTTTCAGGACGACAATGCCAGTTGTCATGTTTCGACGTTAACCAAGGCTTGGTATGGTGCCAATGGAGTTCATCGAATGAACTGGCCTGCCCAGAGTCCAGACCTGAACCCTATCGAGAAACTCTGGGACGAGTTGAATCGCCGAATTCAGGGTTGCACTACCCGTGCAAAATCGGTGAAGGAACTTCTATGTCTTCTCCAAGCCGAGTGGAAGAAAATACCACTAACTATCATACAAAGACTTGTGGAAAGTATGTCCCGGAGGGTCCACGCCGTAATTACCTCTCGTGGAGGCTCTACCAACTACTGATTTTGAATAAATTTAGTTTTTCTTTTCTATCAAAGGTGTCCAAATACTTATTGGTAGTCAGTGTAGAACTGCTATAACATGTAGCTGTGCACCTTTCTTTTCGGTTGCAACCGGTCACAACAAAAGTGTATAAATATATATATATATATCCACTCTGCTACTCCGTTTCGTGAGCTCTTTAATTTTATTCCTATATGTTTGTAAATTGTGCATTTTGTGCTTTAAAAATGAATAAATTATGTTGTTCTTATCTTCCGGTTACAGTTCTAATGCCTTTAGTTAATCCTTGCAATAGTTGTAGAATTATCAACAATTTAAAAGTTGTTTAAGTGCGGTTAAGCCTAACTTATTACCATAGTTGACGTATTTATTTACATTTGAAATTTAGCAGAATAGTGAATTAAGTGAGCTTCTGCACTTTCAGAGTCTTTTTGCCGAGTGGGACCCAAAGTAAACTTTCAGTTTTGTGCACCGAAACATCTGCCCTCTTGCACAGTGGCCGATTGTTTGTTTTTGCGTAGAAACTCTAATTTTAATTGTAAAAATTGTTTTCAAAATTTTTTAACTGTATTTGGTGTTTTACTTTTTCTGTATGTTAAAATTTTTAATGAAGATATTCTGAGATTTTATGCATTTTTCCCTTACCGCGAAGTGAGAACTGAATTAGCTGAATGGGAACTATATGGCTAATAAAATTCGAGGAAATAAGTTTAAATGAAATGCAGTAAAAATGCTAGGAAGTCAAAGGGAGTTGGTTAAATAAATTTGCAAGATAAGAAAAGGCGAAATACATATTCAAGCACGTATGATTGCTCGAAATCTCTGTGGCATCCTTTCTTCGTTCCAAAGACTAGCAAGAATACTAATCGTTTAGTCAGTCAATGATTATATAAATACAAAGAATACAAAGTTTTGCGAAAGTTAAACTCATAAAAATAATGCATGTAATAGAATTTGTAGCATAGTCATGCTAATTGGTTAAATAATGGTCAATTATAAAAAAGTGACACTTATAAATCGAATTAAACACTATTTTATAAAATGCTAGATCGTCCTCTACTGGCAACAAAACAGCAACTAATGGCACAGCGTTGGAAAGCAGTCCAAACTCTAACGTAATATCCATAATACGGTTACCCTTGTTTAAAATGGTTTAACCTCAAGCTACATTTCAAGCTATTATAATTACTAAACTCGCGAATGTTGATTAATTATTATAATATGTTAAAAAACTCTTATTAATTAAGTCACATGAATTAAGTTTCTTAGTTTATAGGTTATCTCGGTACAAAGATTCGTATATAAAAGAAACATTTATTAAATGTGTTTCTGAAGAATAACTAAAAGCAATTTTGTCGATATCTAAAAGAAAATGAAATATTAGAAATTTATTCAACGCTTTGTTTTGCCAGGGCGACAGAGTGTTTCCTAGTTTTTTTTTTTATTATTATTATTATTTTATGCAATTTCTTTTCGCACCTGGCAAAAAATGCAGAAACCGAAGTATAATGCTTAGAATGAAAGACATACTGGTTCGAACAAGACTTCGAGCATACGTGTTGAGAAATGTTAAGATCTTGCGGAAATCTGGTCAACCGATACTCCCTTGATACCTTCAGCCAATCACGCTTCTGCGCACATCAGAAAGCTTCTCTCCACACCATCGAGAACAAAGGAATGTACGAGGTGTCTCAGATAGCAGTGAGATGGTTCTAGTGTCATGTGGATCACGTCGTTTAGATCACTTTAAACTCAGACTAACGTTTTCAGCTGCTCCAGCAGAAAGGGGAGATTCTCGCCAAGGAAAAGGCCAATATTATAGCTCATGATTTATTTTTAGTGCTCTCTGGTGGTAGAAAAGGATATTATCATTTCATAATATAGAACGTGGTAGAAAGATGCCTTTCTCTTTGAAATAGAATAGAAGTAACAATTAATTTTTGAATTTATCTGAAGGAATGTTTCTTTGAATATGTTTATCTTTTTTAAAATTTTATTTAAAAACATAGTTCTACTTCTTTAAAACAGGGCTGAGTACGACTGAAATAACATTCTTTCTACACAGGAAGTGTTCACTAACAATAACAACAAAAAATGGACAATGTATAAAAAAATTATTCTGCATGTTTCAATAGCAGCATATCAAAACTATGGTTATATACCTTTTTTGTGTTCTTATTTGCATTTTATATGACAATTTTCGATGCTTTAGACAACTTTAAAAGACAAAAATGCCTATTTTAGGTAATAAATGGTATATAAAAATTAAAATATAGATGTCTAAAATCAACTCGATTTATTTCTTCAAAACACATATTTGCTTAAGTTTTAAGGCACTTTTCAGAAACAGCGATCTGAGTGTGTATTCACTATCTGCAGTTAACAGTGAACTTCAAAAATCATTTTGTGCATTTGAATCAAAAAGGCTGAAAAAAGACACAATATAATATGCAGTACGTAAAATTTAAATACAAACAAATTTAAATAAATATGCACGGGTAAATCAAAATAAAATTATGTGCTCCTTTGCATATACATAATTTACTTATCACTCGTGCTATTTATATGTAACGTAATTTGTAATAAAAAAGTTTGAGGATAGTCACATAATATGAGCTGTGAAAATTCGTCAAGTGGGTCCTTCATCTTGCAACATCTATGCCACCATCATCAAACTTTTGCTGAAACAATGCGGCTAAATTAAACACAATAAACCAATACAGGTACACGTACAAATGGTTGGGGCACCGGAATTTCTCCATTGGTCGTATAGGTAATGTTTCTCTGCGTTTAACTGTGAAACTCCGCTCCAGTTTGGATGGAGAGCATCCCAGGGGTGGGTCCGAACGTCTTCCTCTTTTCCTATCGAAATATCATTCGAAAAGACTTTCGATTCACCTGTATTTTAAGCGCCCCCATGTCGGACAGGCAGTATATAATTATGATCATCCATACCTTTTAGGGATTTGAATTCGGACTCAAGGGTACGGAAGTCAGAGTCGCTAACCACTATACCAATTTGGACGGCACTAAACAACACATAGCGTAGACAAATACTATCGACGTAGTACACAATGTAGGTATTATTGGGAACCTACAACTCTTTAGAAAAATTTCCCAAAGACGCAGCTTCGGAAGTTTTTTAGAAGTGTTAAACTTTACTGCATGACCTAACAAGGGCTTATTGATGTATTACACTTCACTATGAATTGCTGGACAGGTGGTAGTACGGAAATCTTCTAATTTACTAAAATCCCTTAATTTCCATTGGGCGATGATGGCCACACTCGTTACGATGGTAGAGAGATGACAGTCGCTGGGAGGTTGGGGTGTTTATTTTGAAATAACACAATATATCAGTCAGAAGATCCGTGGCTGAAATCCCGGCGAGGACATATATTATTTCTCGCACTTCTTAGCTCAAAGAATTGAAATGTCTTTTCAATGGTTCTCGTATGAAATATGCTAGATGATTATTCATTATATCTGAATTTGATCGAATTGATCGATAGGAAGAGATCACTCCCTGTCGTCTTTGAAGTGGGGAAGAATATAAATATTTTAGCCTCCTCAGATTTTGTGGTGCAAATGGTATCCCTTCGCCTAGCATGAGAAGATTAGATGTGTGGATCCCGGTGAAGACATAGTTGATATTTTATGTCTCTTTCTCTGAAAAAAGAATCTAAGAGCTCTGCATAAGTATGTGTGATACTAGTTTCATATGTTTGGCGATGTAAATTCTTGTTCAGCTATGAAGGGAAAATGTATTTAATATTCTGTCAATATCTAAGCACAGAATATGAACCTTCAATAGGATTGTGACAAGTAAAGCCTAGTGCTACCTATTAATGAAACAATAAACGAGAAAATACTAAAACGTTTTAATTCTTTAAGGGTAAATAAGGGTTAGAATTCGTATAATAACTAAACAAGAATAATAATTATGAATTCGGAAAAACCTCTAACAAATCTACTTCACTAGCTTCACTTCACAAGTTTGGAATCATTTTGTCAGTGGGACATTGAAAAGTACTATTTTGTTACTAATAATACAGTAATGTGAGAATCATTAACTCTTTATTCCGAATATTTTGAGCATTTAATATAAAATTTGTCAGCTTCCTCGCTTGACTGCTGTATATTAAGCCACAGGAACAACAATATAAGCATCCTTTGGGACTGAGATTTGGGACACGATATTTAAAAAAATATATATAACGATTTTAATAACTGAAGAAAATATGTTGAGAAGAAAAAACAAATTATGAAAAGTGTGAGTAATTCTGTAATTACTCCAAGAAAGGTATAAAACAACTGCTAAATTTTGATGATCTCATGGAACAAAATAGTGCTCTTACTTATGACGAAGTAAAAATTTTAATCATTCGCTCAACAACAATGGATGAAAAAGGTGAAATCAAATTGAAACTGGAGTTTGAATGTTTAGTTCTTGATCTATAACTGATAAGAAAGAACGAATCTTAAAACTGTACTTAAAACAAAAGAATAAAGAAGCTGTCTGTGAGCGCATAGAAGGAATTTGTCCCGTGGTGAAAGTTCATTGAGAAAGATTTATGATGGGCAATAGTTTCGAAATTAGTCTTATTTTGGGTGCTTGGAATTGTGTAATGGAACGTAATTATTAATCTGGGGTTCAAAAGTATATTAAAGAATAAGATCAACTGAACTCATAATCGGCAAAACTGTAATTAGATCATTTTATTGCTGCGAAATAAAGCAGCAATTTTGTCTTCAATATAGCGAATCGAAAATGGCAATTTTAATACTATAAATAATTTAGATTCATAATAATGGGTATAAATACAAAGCATAATGGAAGGAATTGAACATTCCGAAGCTAAGCTGCAGGTTGTGGTAATAATTATTGATTATATTAGCAAAAATGAGTGTTTGGTTAATATAAAGTGAGCAAGACAAAGTAGTTCACTCCTTTCGATATATGAAAACTAAAATTCATTAGTAATTCAGTTAACAACATGAATTTGTCATGTTTTTCCTGTATTATGGTGAGGAAAGCATATCTCACAATGTAACAGCGATAGATGCAGTAACAGCTATATTAGCGATGATTTTAAACTCTTATCATGCCTATTTTTCTTAAAACTTTAAGCCACCTGTAACCTTCTAAAACCTGTAATTCGTATTCAAGAAATAAGGAAAATTCGCATAAAGTGATGTACACGTTTACCGCATAGGCACAAGAATTTACATTACGTATTTCAGAAAGGTTGTTTATGCTAGTTAAGCGTAATTTTTGCAGACAGCAGAAACTTAAAACAGGATTTTGAAACGACTTATATGACGCGAGCATGCTGTACTTGCAAACTGAGGCCATGCGATTGGTCAGCTAGCAGACGGATTATTTTGACCATGAGTCCTGGATAGAGAGTGTATTTGTTATTATCAGGTCTATTGAGATGCAACGTAAGGTAAAATCTGCGAATACGAAAAATCCTCTCAAGAGATGAAGTGCGGGAAAAAAAAGAGTACTAAAACTTTGTATATAATCTCACATTTAATTTCGCCAGAATTTAGGTTAAATTATTGGAATATGGTAAGACCGACGAGGTTAGGATGGGTTATTTGAATGAAACAAAATGACGAAGGCTATTTGCTTTCGAAGAGTGATTTCTGGTGGAAACCAGGCCCATATTTGCATAGCATATGCAGGAAACCAACTAGGCTGTCGGCTCGTTTACCTGAGATCGAACCCAAATCAGGTCTAGCTACCATGTTTTAGCAGTTTCAGCCAATGGTGGGATAGGTTGACGAGAGCTATGTACCTAAGGGAAGAGGCTCCTTCAATAGGACTTCCTGGAAAAAAGCATGTATTCACACTGCACATGGAAACAATCAAATACGCTGCCAGCCCGTTTACCTGGGATAGAAATCAAATCAGGTATAGCTACCAAAATTCAGCTGTGTTAAATATCTAAAAATTTCATCCCCTGAAATTTATCCTGGTTATGGCACCATTCGGTTTCTCCGCCTCTGTGAGTTCAGAGGCTTTCAAAAATCATAAAATTAAAATCACACCAATGCCGGAATTTTACGTTACCTAAACTGAGAAAATGACACACCCTTGACGAATCAAACACCAGAAAATCTGACAATGCAGTCCGAAAAACATCTGTACACCCAACATGAGAAAAAAAAATGGACCCCCCAAACTAACAAGCTGAACTAAGCTTTACGAGATTCCAATTACCTAAGCTTAGTTCAACCTCACTATCTTGAAGTAATAAAACTGAAACTATAACAAAGCGAAAGCAAGACGATTTCCGTTTCAAACGCCATTAGTTAAAAGGCGACAACACAATTGCCTCCACTGTTAGTAAAAAGGCCATAAACCAGATGGCTCTTGCAACCGTCTCTCGCTTTTGTTACAATTCCTACTCAAGAATAACGAGTTAAATAAAACCTTAAGAGCTTAAGAATACTTTTTTCCAGATTAAAATACACATGAATACAAATAAAAATATTTAGAATAATAATAACTTAAAACACATATTAATAATTAAAATTCGCGACATAACAGCTGTTTTGGCCAATAGTGGAGCAAGGTGGCGAGAGCTATGGGCCTAATGGGAGAGGTGCGTTCATGGACGACTTCATAATTGAAACTAGATCGCATTCATGTTTCACATAGTTATTTTTTATAACCTACTCACAGATCAGATATCCAAGTTTCATTTACACTTGTCATTCTATTTAACTACTCGGGTTACACACCAGTTGCGTTTTATTTAAACCGCGAGCACACGCGGCGGGTATGTCATACCCATGTGCATTTTTCTTTTTGTAGATTTCTCGCCCATTCTTTCATAAAAGGATGAAACTTGGTGTAGTTGAGTTCAAGGTCACATACTTAAATGGGGGGAATTCCTGAGGTGGCAAGTGCAACGGTTTTTAGGACCAGCATTGTTCGGGCATGTCATACCCGCGCGTGTACTGGCGTTTCTCAGTGAGTCACTTCGCAACTTCTCGTTTTCAAGCTTTTAATATAAGTTTTTCTTGAGTTGTAAGCATGGGGCCGTATATTCCTTATGATGAAGAGATGAAAAGATTGAGAAATCTCCTTGAAACAGTTTTTTCTGATGAGGATTCATTTAGTGAAGAAGAGGAAGATGTTGATGACGAAGAATATAATTAGTAATCATGATTCATCCATATAGAGTAGTGATTCAGATACAGAAACAGAAAAGGAAACTCTGGAATGTAGCAATGAGTTTTATGTTGGAAAAAAATGGAATAAAATGGAACAAAAATAAATTCCGGACTAATGTTAGAACTGGGGCCAAAAATATTATAACTAAACTCCCTGGAAATACAAAGTATTCTAAAGACGTCTCAACACCTCTAGAGTCCTTGTCATTGTTTATCGATGAAGATATTTTAAAACACGTAGTTGATAATACAAATATTTATATTGATTCAATACGAGAAAATTTAACTCATGAACGGGATGAGTACTTTTCTCAAAGCCTTAGGGATGCAGCTAATAGAAAATGTTCAAAATGAACGACGACGAGCATCTGTGGTTCCTGATTCTGGACGAACTCTGACCACCGATGAACATGTTAACAATGGACCGCCCTCCAAAAAACCTGAAATGACTTACAAGAGGTGTACAGAGTGCTCCAAGAAAAACAATAGAAAGACTAGATTCATTTGCGAAATTTGTAGCAAAAGTATATATATGGAACATATGACTCCATTTTGTAAACAATGTTAAAAAAATTGTAAGTAAATAATTTTTCCTCTCTTTATTGTTTCCTATTTTATCTAAAATGAAGTATTAATTTGGTTTTACATTTTAATTTCTTTAAAAAAAACGATTAATTTTTTTCGGCAAATTTTTATTTACAATATTTTTATTCGGGTATGACATACCCGGCGCGTGTTCTCGCGTTCGTCGGATCGGTGCGTGTGCTCGCGGGTTAAAAATAAAATGCAACTTTGCTGTATGATTTAGGTGACATGCTTTGTTCTACTGTGTAATCGTAATAAGTATAGAGTCATTAGGTTTTTCGATGTAGAAGACGTGAAAAATAGGTAATGTCCTCGCGGGGATTTGAACGATTATGCGTTGGATGTTCTTAAGGAGGAAGAAAATACCTTATGTAGGTATCCTTTGACAGCATCCAGTTAGTCGATAATAAGAAAAAGTGTTGGATAAGAATAATTAGGCGTAAGACAGAACATCAAAGCAAAAACAAATTCTGCTTTAGGTTAAGAATCAGCTATACAAAGCGTTAAAGCTGTAATTTCAAATAATCAGCTTAGAGTTAGCTGTCTCATGTAAGACTTTTGGGAAGCAGTCGATGAATTTCTATTATAACCGCCTCGCTTTCAGTTTCCCTTGGGATTAAATGATTTTTAATTATATCAGTACAAGATTTAAACTTATTACCTTTGAAATTATGTCCAAAGTCTATCAAAGTTTGAAAGCGTCTAACTTCGATATGGCTTAAAAGAGAAGACTGAATTTATTATTTGATAGGGCAATAATTAGAATTCTAACAACAGCTACTTTTAATAGACCTGCACAGTATGAGCATATTCAAAATATTACGAGCTTTCGTATAAGAGATTAATATTTATATTACTTTACTTTGCTATATAGTATCAGAGCTTATGATAGCGGTAAACATATAACATAATAACGAGCAGTAAGCCCATAATTTATAACTCGTTAAAATACTTTTGTTCGAGCTCTCTAATTAGTTTTAAATAAAATGTCTAATTGCTTTTGAAAGGTATACTAGATGCTTTTACCTTTAGGATTTTGTTATCCTGATGTATAAAAATTTATAAATTTGCAAGCTTAAGGGGACTCATACACCTTAAAACCCATAAGATGTTCGAATAGGTGACTGTTGCAAGAATTGGGATAACTTATTTATTTTACAAGCAATTACTACCAACCTTTTACAGCTGACTACATAATATAGCTGCTTTCTGAAATAGTAATCAGAAAGTTTGTGTTGCCACAAATATTTGTATAATTTAATCCGCTTTGTGACAACATTTTTCGTCATGTTTCCAACTTGCGCCACAGTTTAAAACATTCTGTTTCATAATTTAATTCCATATTTAATATATAGCTTTTTATAACATTTGGAAACTACTGTGAACCTAAAATTCTAAAAATTTCATGTTAAATTTTTATTTGATTTGGAGTTGAGTTTATAAAATGTATTTTATTAAAAAAAAATTTAATGTTTTCGTCCATAAAATTTTTCAGTATTAAAATATTCATCAGAATGTTGGTTCAGTTAGAAAATAGTGCCCATATAAAGAATTTCATCAAATTTTCAAGTATGTACCATTAGCCATTTTTAAAATATCATGCGCGCAAGGTGGAAACACGGCGAAATATTTTGTCACAAAGAAGATTACATTACAAAAATATTTGTGGCAACACAAACTTTCTGGTTACTAGTTTCCAAAGCAGCTATATTATGTAGTCATCTGTAAAAAGTTGGAAGTAATTGCTATTAAAGTAAATAAAATATTCCAATTCTTGCAACAGTCACATATTCGAAGATCATGAGGGGTTTAAGGTGTATGAGTCCCCTTAAATGGGTAGGATTGTAACGACATTAGGTATTTTGGAAGCAAGAGAGATGAAAAAGGAGCAACGCCTTCGCCGAGAATCGAACCACGGACCTCTGGAATACGCGCGTAGAGCGCAGACCACTAAACTACGAAGGCAGGCTAAGAAGGTGGAAGAAATGCCTTATATACTCCCCCTATTAAGAGACGACTGGTAATTAGAGGACACAATCGCCAAATCCTGGTTGTGGAGAATCATCATCCACCACCCTTTTAGTTCGCTCGCCACTGTAGAGACATTAAGTTGTTTTGAAACAGGAAGAAGTGAAAAATGAGCGATGCCTTCGCCGGAAATCTAACCACGGACCTCTGGAATACGCGCCCAGCGTGCAGATCACTACACTACGAAGGCACGCTAAAAAGTTTAAAATTAAATCTTCAATTTAATTAATTTCATTCTTTAAAATTTACAATACACAGTCTCGAGTGCTGGAGGTGAAAACTTTTTTTCCCGTACAGTGTTGTCACTGCTCGCTTTGAAATCGTCGAGTTCCGACAATATTGGGTATTTTCACTTAAACAAGATTAAAATGAACGAAATTAATTCAACTTGTCGATCACACTTCTCTGATTCAAATCATGAATCTGTTAACGTTTTACAAAATATACAAGAGATAATAAAACAAATTCGAAATTCAAAACTCTGGCGTCCAGTGTCCATGCTCGGGTGAAGGATTATGTTGTTCAACATTTGACGGCTCTAGGTAGCGTCATTTTCTACACAATGCGAGAAACATACATAGAATCATGCATATTCTTTGTTATTTAATTAAATTTAATACAGGGCGATAATATTTGGTGCCAACAATTTTCAAAGTCATTCGGTGTTTACAGTGAAACGCCACAAAATGCCGTTTTGAGACTAATAGCATTACTGAGCTACCGCCCCTTTGGGCTAAAACGAAATTGAGGAAAATGTTTTAATTCAAAGTTGTAAAAGACACTTCCGAAAACATACTTGCTATATGCTTCGACATTATTGGATATTTTCGCTTGAAGATGATTAAAATGAATGAAATTAATTCAACTTGTCGATCACAATTCTTTGATTCTGCAGAATCTGGCAGAAAATCATTTCTTTATCGCCTGTGTTAATTATCTACTAAACGATTGAGTCGTTTTTAAATGAGTTTAATCTCAATTTAAATGAGTTCTCAGAAAGTAAATGTTGCTTTCCGAAACGCATTTTCCAGTTAGATAATATTTCTCATAGTAAACGAGTAATTAAATCTTCAATTTTTTCCCACAACAATTAGCAAAATATGTGACGGAGGTTTTGCGCAATTCTTTCAAACAGCGAATTCCCAGTAAAGATTGCACCATGGATTAAATTAAAATTTTGTGCTGTAAAGTTGTTGATGGCTATGCAAATGACATTCTAAAGCACTTAATACTTATTATGCTTATTTTGAAGCTGTGCTCGCTTATGGTACCAGCACTCATTACCACGATCTTAAAATGTTTTCTTGGATGACCCTCCGGCTACTAATCCAAATTTAATTTAAAAAAATGAAATAACAACATTTAAAAAAAAAGTCTGAAAGCTTTCAGATTTTATATTACGCCCAAAGTAACGTTTCTTAACGATTTGTGTGTTACCTTACTTATTAAATATCATGTTCTTAATAACAACATTTAAAAAAAAAAGTCTGAAAGCTTTCAGATTTTATATTACGCCCAAAGTAACGTTTCTTAACGATTTGTGTGTTACCTTACTTATTAAATATCATGTTCTTCGAACTTAAACCATAAAATCCAATTCAACAAAAATATCACAAAATATTTAAAAAGAGCATACATTTAGAATTTCCGATACACAGTCGCGCGTGTGCTGGGCATAAATATGTTTTTCGTTTTCGTATAATATTACCACTGATCTCTTTGAAATTGTTGAGTTTGTTAATTAAAAATGCTTTAATGCTTGACAAAATATAAAATATATAATAAAACAAATTCGAAATTCCATATCTGGGTTTCCGAATGCCCAGATTCAAAAGAGGACTACGTTACTCAAAATTTGATGTCTCTAGGTACCGTTGTTTTTTCCCAGTGAGAGAAACATGCACACATTCATGCAGATTCTTTGTTATTTAATTTCTTTAAATATAATGCAGGGCTCTGATCGCCCGGTGGCGAAGTGGTTAGCGCGTCTCGCAGCCGCACCACTGGTCCGGGGTTCGATTCCCGTGCTTGAGAAAGGTTGACTCAGCCTTTCATCCCTTGAGTGGGTCGATAAAATGAGTAGGATGTTCGATTAGGCCCTAAACACCGGGGGTCTTTTGAGAAGCTGGCCACTTGCCCAGAGCATATGCTCATGCATTCGGAAGCCCAAAGGTCAAGAAAGTAGAAAAAGAGCTCTGCAGGCCGTGGCTCACTAGGGCTGTTGCTCCACTCAGTTTAGATTTTTTTATAATGCAGGGATCTAATATTTGGTGGCAACAATATGAAAAGTGAAGAGACATTTATAGTTAACTTGTAGACTCATTAGGTATTTCTGGAAGCAGACAAGATGAAAATATGCAATCGCCTTCGCCGAGAATCGAACCACGAACCTCTAGAATACTGGCCCAGCGTGCAGAACTACTACACCACGAACATTACGCTAGGAAGGCGGGAGAAATATCTTATATACTTCCCCTTTTTTAAAGGGCGACTTGGGTTTTCAGGGGACCCAATCGCCGAATCCTGGGTGAGGAGAATTATTATCCACCACCCTTTTTAGTTAGGGCGCCCCTGTAGCGTCATTAGGTTTTTTTGAAAGCAAGAGAGGATGAAAAATTAGCAATCGCCTTCGCCGGGAATCGAACCACGGACCTCTGGAATACCGGCCCAGCGTGCAGAACCACTACACCACGAAGAAACGCCAAGAAGGTGTGAGAAATACCTTATAAACCGATGCAAAATGCCAAAACTAAATTAATAGCCCTTCTGGGCAAATTGCTCCTTTGGGCTAAAAATCCTAATTTTATACGGTATTCTGGCTTTATTAAATTTTTATAGAGTTGCTAAAATGCAATGTTTTAAAATGTTATACGGAATGTTTATATCGTTCTGCATATAGCGTCGGCTGTTATCTAAAATTTTACGTAGCCTCGAAAGGAATAAAATGTATTTGTGTCAGATATGTTTTATTTTGCATATGCATACGAGGTCAGCCATGTAGTTACACACTATTTGAAAACATTACTCAAAATCAGCAAATTGGCATATGGGTGTGTAGTTTTTAACTAAGACTTACAGAAATATTTTTTTTTGATATAACGCAAAATTTTGTTCACATTTTCACAGACAGATGTCCCTACACATTAACATTGTGAAAACGAGTGAATTTAAATCTTCAGAAATACAGTAAGACCCGGCTTAACGCGAGGGATACGTTCCATCGAAGTAGAGCGTAATGCGAAACGGCGCTAAGCGAGGCTATCTTAACATGTAAATAATGGGGTTAGGGGAAGACGGATAAAAAATGGTTAGGCATTAAATTTAATAATGTTTTTTTAATAAAAATAAAATCAAACATTTATTTCTTACAAAAATAAAAACAATATAAACGCATATAATTTTAAAAACAAATAAAATTCTCAGTCAGATCATTCAGTCTATTCTGGGTTTCCAATTTTCTGCCTTTTTGTTAAGAAGGCATTATGATAGATTGGCTTAATGGCATATTGCGTTCAATTTCGTCATCAATCCATATAGACAGTCGTTTTTCCATTTCCTCTATAATGTTATTTCTAGAACGGGTAATTCTAGTTGCAGAGCTTGACGTAGTTGCAGTTGCCGATGACAGTATTTTTTCTTTATTCTTAAGAATTGTCCTTATTGTTGAAGTTGCCAAAATCAATGCAGCGCTAATTTGAGATTGACGTTCACCAGAATCTAATCTTCTAATCACTTGCATTTGAGTTTCCAGTGAAATGCTTTTTCTGGTTGCTTTCTTTTCTTGTTTTTTATTATCACCCATGATAAAAACTAAAGATCATAATATTTGTCACTGTATTAATCGTTATAGTATTATACAAATTTAAACTTACAATAATGTCAACAAATGTTTCAAATGATAAAAATGCGTCCACCAAGCAAGAAACACAACTACACTGTTTCGGATATGTTATTTGGAAACCTGGCGCTGCGCACAATTTCGGAGAATCCCCGGGTTGAAATAAAAGAGCGCTAAACCGAAACAGCGCTAAACGAAACAGCGTTAAGCGGGGTCTTACTGTATGTGCAAGTGGGAGACCATAGTGGAGCTCAGTCTATACACTCGCAAATGCAAATGCTTAATTTTAAATTTTCGTTCTGTTCGTTCTTTTATGACGTGAATAATAAAATGTGAATGTATTTTAGCAATAAAGTTTTCTGTTATAATACCAACACCCCCCCCCGGGGAAAGCGATTAGAAATGCGATTTATATATGAATGATTTGTGAATAAAATCTTGATTTTTGCGATTAGAACTCATATTATTCTGATATTTGTTTGTTGTGCTTTCCCGGGAGCTCGGGTACCTTGCGTGGTCGGGAGGCTCCCTCGTCAAAGAGGGTTGAAATCCTGACCTTTACGAGCGAGCCTACTACTTTGCTGATTTGATGAGAACCCTAGGGTACCAAGTCAGTAGCCACCCTAGTATTTGAACTTTGTAAATATTTGTATAATTTTAGTGATCAGTCTATAACCATGGACTCAAAAGACATTCTTAAAGAAGGTCAAGCCTACGTAGCCAACCTCGAAACGATTCTCAAAAATAAGGCCAGCGGACTAAATAGAAATGTGGCCGCAGATATTCGGCATCAGTTCCAACTGATGTTCAACTTACTAACGGAACAATGTGAGAATTATGGTGCCCTAGTAAAATAGTAATTTATACTAAGCTGTTTGCAAACGTTCTGTACTCGCATAATTTACAAATTTCGCAATGAAAGTCTTTAATATTTTTACAGTAACATAATCGTAACTGAGCATTTCATTTAGTTTACTTTTTTACAATTATCACAAGATACGTACAGAAGTGCGTGGTTTTAAACATTTTAAGAAGCTTAGTTTTTTTTAAAAAATTAAAGCTTAAAGAATGTGAAATTTTAATTACTTTCTTTTCGCCATTATTTCATTTTTTTCCTTTAAAATACTAATGCTATATCAGATTACATTTATTTCCTTCTTTGCTTAGAATGCTTTTCATTAGACTTTTTTTTAACAAAGTACAAAAATATTTAGTTTAAAAATTTCACAGCTAGACTTTTTTTTTTTGCAAGCACATAATTGCAGCTCATTTTCTTTTCTTTATAATTATTCTTAGTTTTTGTCAGAAACTTGCTTCTGGGTCTCTGAGTTTTTAATGTATAATCTCTAAGGTATATTTTCAAATGTCGCGTAATTTTAGGGATTCAGTTTTGTTCAAAGTGAAAGCAAGTGAACTTTGTTTTGAAATACATTTATCCAGTTTTTGGTTGGATTTTTATGAGACTAAGGTAAGTATGTTTCTATTAGTTTATTCTTTACCTCATGCGTAGCAGCTGTAAGTCCAACATGCTATTCTAAGTAACATAATTAATTCACAATTATTTATCTTAAAATTGTGTTATAACCAAATAGCTTTCAAGGAAAAAATTATCAAATTTGTTTCAAATTTTCACGCTTGCCTTCTTAAATCGCAAAAACAACTTCTGAAAGAATGTAAGAAAAGAGTGAACGCATTTGCTCATATTTTTTTACTTCCTTGAGCGAAGTAAAAGAAGTATTGTAATCGAGTTACATTTCGGGTATCATACGTACACTAAAACATCCATTTTGAGAATTCGCGAATCCATTTTTGGTATTTTTTGCCATCTGTACGATGTTTTGGACATCTGTACGTAGGGATGAAATGAAGGACTTTTTTTCCAAGACGGATCGAAAATGAATTTAAAATAGATTCAGAACTGATAATTGGGGACGTCTGTACATATGTACATTTACCTAGCATAACTCAAAAATGTTGAATTTTTTATATGGATCTGCAATATCATCTATGTGTGAACCTCCCTTTTTTGTTGCAATTGGCTACACCGAACGTATACATATATTTCAAACCTGTTATCCGGTTAGGTGGGCTCCGTTTTTTGTTTTTATATGTTAGTAAATTGTATGGGTTTTTTGGCTTTAAAAGTCAACGAATTATGTTGCTCTTTTGGGCCGGTTAAGGATTTTATGCCTGTAATTAATCGGTATGTAAAAGTTTTACAATTACCGTATTTAACGGCATATAAGATGCACTTTTTTTCTTAAATTTGGTCTCAAAAACGTTACCTGCGTCTTATACGTGAAGACACAGGTTAACTTTCAATACTGAATGCTATTTTTAGCTCGGATAAACGTCTAGACACACATAACTTTTTCTACATCTGCCATAATTATTTTGCGCATGCGTGAAATATCTGTCGCCAAAGCTCGAAGCTGATGTCGGAGTTCGAACAGGTTCGACGGTCACATTACGTCTATACAGCCTCAAAATAGCTTGCCGTTTGTTAATTTTCCTTAATAAAAATATGTTTGGTAATTGCATTCAATGATTGTTTATTTGACTTTTACGAAACGTGAGAACTAAAAGAAACTACATTTTAAGCTATCGCTCGGACTATTGAAGCTTTTTTTCTTTTCTTTATGTGTGGCCTTCTAAATAGGGTTGCGTCTTATATGCCGTAAAATACGGTAACAACAATTTAAAATTTAAGTGCCACTAGGCCTAATTATGGTGGCTGTTTGTTTATATCTGTAGCTCTTAGTAGTACAATTAATTAAGCAGCTAGTGCCCCAACTTCAATGTCTTCTGTCCACTAGGACCAGCAGTTCACTTTCAAAGTTCGTGCACTCAGATTTTTATCCTTCTGTCCAATGGCCGAATTTCCTGTTTTTCTGTACTAATTTTAATTACAAAATTTGCGTTTCTCTAACTGTATTTTGGTGTTTCAGGTTTTCCTATATTTTACAATTTTTCTTGATGCTATTTTGAGTTTTTATGTATTTTTGCCTAGCCGCGAATTAGGAACTTAATTGTTTGAATAAAAAATATATTTCTAAAGAAATTTGAAAAAATAAGTTTAAAATTAAATGTAGGAAAAATTATGTATAAATTAATAGGCCGTATAAGGAAATCATGTAGTGTCCACATCAGGTACTTCTGTATTGTAATAAACTTTCGATATGTGTATTTTGCACAAGTTGCGTCATTCAGGTCAACCAGCTAAGCATAGTAATGACTGAAAAACAAATAGTGGAAATTTAAAACAAAAAAAAAAAAAAAAAAAAAAAAGATTGAAAAAAAATGATTTGAGACTAAAACCTTCATCGATTGTTACTTGTCTTAAGAATCATCGATTGTTTTTTCTAACTTAACCGCTGCCAGATTTCCTTCAACTTTTTGTAGAGATAAAACCATAGATTAATTTAAAGGGATTTGATTTAGCTGTCTAAATGGCGCAAAATGAGTAAGCATATACTACTTTTATGTCTTATGTTTTAATTAGCCGTGCAATTAAAGAGCGATATTTATGTTAATAGTACTCTCTAATAGTACAGACGTTTACTAGCAGCATCGCTTGTACAGTTTTCCAAACTTCTCCAGAAAATAGGATTAAAATTCGATACGGCATACAAACTAAATAACCCCAATTAGGCCCAGATCCTGAAAGTACAAAATAAGTACTAACATTTCTTTTTACGATAGAAATTTACTGATCATAATGATTATTTAGAAGACTCCGTAGAAAAAATTTATATTGCTATGAAAAATAAAACCTGTGACATGGAAATTAATCTGACTGATATGTATGTTGGTTTCCAAAGTTAATTAGACGAGAGTTCTAGTAAAACTTTAATGATTAAGGAACACAAAATTATAACTGATACCAAAATGCTGTTTGAAATTGGAGATGATAACCAATACATATTTCTGGCTGGCTGGATGTTTTCCTTTTTACAAATGCTCCTACTTCTTATTTAATCAGAAGCTGTTTACGATGTATTTAATTACAGTTAAACAGATGTAAATAATTCTTGCATTGCGATCATGCATGCATAGATTACCAACATTTTATGAATAATATTTACCCCCTCCCCGTTTGGGTTCAACCTAACTTAGATACTGTTTCTACTTAGCATTAGACGTTTTAATTGCTCTTATTTTGGATTATTTGAAGCTATTACTCAGAATAAAATGTATAATTTAACATTATTTTTCGGCAAGAAATATTTGATTGTATAGAACTAGATGTCTTTGCGAAGGAATTTCTAAGAAAAAATAATTCAGGATAGTCAAATTTAAACGTAGAAAATAATCCGCCAATTGATGAAGCCATCACGTTCCAACGGCCGGAAATCAATTTGGGAATACTACCATTATTCAGTGGTTATATTCATAATACTCAGGAAGTGCAATATGATTTAATAAGATACATGAGCTGATATGATAATGGAAGAGGTCAAAATACATATCTATAATATTATTTGAACCCTTTCAATATGTGTGTCAGTGCCATTTAGTAACGTTTTCGCATTAAAACCGCCTGTGGCGGAATAGTTCCAAACTTTTTTCATTGCATTATTATGCGATACGTTAAGCATGTGCATAGCAGATCGTTACCCTTAGGTAAAGCTTAAGGTTTTCAATTCGTTCTTTATGTGTAAACAGTATATTAATAAAATTAATTTAATTTACAATATATCCAGTCGATAATTTTCATGAACGTTTGCACTATTATTGTAATTAATCAAAGTTGGTTTGGTTTGTTTGATTATGGCAAAGCACTCGAGAGCTATCTGCCTAAACGGGAAGACGCCTTCGTGGAGGATTTTCTAAGAGACGCTGGCTCGTATACACGTTACACATGGAGAAAAATACAAAAACAAAGCTCATGAAGCCAGCCTTTTCGTGTGAGTTGAACCTTGGACCAGACTACCAATTTTCAGTGGCAACTTCAACTTCAATGGCAATATAAGAAAATGTAAGCAATATTATATAATGTTTACTATGAGAAATTGTACTAACTTGGAAACAGAAGTAACAGCCATTTTCCAAATAGCAATACTTTACTTAGTGATGCTATACAGCCATCTAGGATCGATAGTTGAAAGTTCTAATAATATAGAATGAATAAACAAATATAGAATGAATAAAACTTTACCGCTTGGCCGCTCATGGGCATAACGAAATGTTTTTTTTTCGAACTTCATATATTACGTAGATGTTAGCTAAACCATTAGTTGTTTATTTTATTTTTGTTTAGTTACTGTTTAAGAATATATCCTGGAGCAATAAGATTAGTTAGGTCAAGCTGTTAGTTACATTTACTTAACCCTTTGTTGCATACAAATAATCTAGACAAGTTAACCGAAAATGCTTGTATTTTTTCTGCTTAAAATAACCTTAGTAATAATTAAAAAAAATAATTTTGTTCAAATTTCGTTTTAAATAATTGCTACAGTTTGTTCACTGCAGTGGACAGCATGCATATACGTACATGCATAAAAATCTCTTCCCAACGATTTACGGTCATTGCATTTGAAATCATGTCCTGCCTTGTTTGCAGTGATCATTACCATCTTCTAAATGGTAAATCTACAACTGACATGTACATACAGATCCCCCAAAATACCTTCATTTTGTCGATTGTGATTGAATTCTTTTTGCTACGATTTTGTAACCTGTACCTATTGGATTCAAATGTCAAATTTTCTAGAAATTCCTTGCCAAACATAAACATTTCCAGTGGTGTTTTGGCTTTATAAACAGTACACTTGGGTTTCAATTCACTCTTTTCGGTAGATCTTTATCTACCCACTCCACAATTTTCTCAAACTGACATTTAAAATAAAATGTCTAAAACGACTAATTATGAATAAAAAATGGCAATATAAGAAAATGTAAGCAATATTATATAATGTTTACTATGAGAAATTGTACTAACTTGGAAACAGAAGTAACAGCCATTTTCCAAATAGCAATACTTTACTTAGTGATGCTATACAGCCATCTAGGATCGATAGTTGAAAGTTCTAATAATATAGAATGAATAAACACAGGAATGGAATCTGTTAAGGCGTTTACAGAAGAATAAACAAATTTAAAATTTTGTCTACTATGATGCAACAAAGGGTTAACTTCATCTTTGTAGACACGTTTAAAAAAGGTTTTTCAAATCGAACATTGCCGAGACCACATGTAAGTTTTTACAAAGTATGAGGTTTTACAAAATGCATTTTTGGTGTGCTCTTCGTATTATTAAAATGTGAGCCTAAAATGTAGTGCAGTTTCATAAATATATTACGAGGCTTGAAGAAAAATCTTAATGTCATATTCATCAAATTTTTAGTGATGCCATTGAACTTTTCAACAGTTCCTTATAGGGGTTAGTGGTTGTCAATGAAACGGTTTGCTGGTCATACCAGAAAAAAGGTATTTACATGCATGTTTCGAAACATGAATGGAGATTTCTTGCGAAAGTCATTCTGTTACATACAGTTGTCTTTAAGGGTTAGGTTTTAAAATTACTCTCTCTTCTTTTGACTATAGGTGGTACATTCTGCACACGCACACCATCATACATAAAAAATGGACCGGTCTTCTGTTCTATTGAGCGGATTGACGAAATATAATGTCTTGACCGGATTGACGTTTTTCATGTCTTGAAAGTACGTCTTGGGATCTATATTAGATTTAACATTGTTTTTCTTAACGTAGGTATTTTGATACATAATTGAACTTTTTCTCAAATGGCATACCGAGATTTTTGTCCACATTTCGATTCAAAAACTCAAATTATGTCAAAGTGCAAAGTTTTGTAAAAGTCGTACTAATAGATTTTTTTAAAAAAAATAGTTCTCAATTTTCGCTCGTCAGTGGTAATTGAACTTGCTCTACATTTATTAATGTCTTTTTCTATTAAATTTAATTGATTCCTTCTTTCAAAATTTCAAAGTTAGATTCTATCTAAACTCAATTCGCAGATGTTTTATGATTCATTACTAAAGTTTGTAGTTTTTAGTAATATTTGTAATTTTTTTAAAACGATTTTGAACCATGAAGCATAAAATTTTTGCGGTCACTTTAAAAGTAAATGTGTTTCTAGGCATACTTTAAACAAAGTTTTTTATTCAAATTTTTTACGATATACGTGAAATTATATGTTGGCGCGTTTTAAAATTTGGCATATTTGTTGTAAGCTATAACAACGTCATATGTGGTTTACGCACTTTGTTAAAATTACTTGAGGAGCACGCTTTTTCTGTTCATGCACAATGAAATGGAAAAGAAAATAGGTTACCATAAATTTAGAATTAGGCATAATTTCATAATTTGAATCATAGACTGGAAATGTAGAAAAATAATTTAATATGTCTTTCGGAAAATAATCCCCATTTTTGTGTCGAAATACTTATGTTAAGACAATGTTTTATATAAATCTAATTTAAATCCTAAATCACACTTTCGAGATATCAAAAACGCAATTGACCAACTAAAACCGAAGGTATACTGTAAAGACATTAGGTTATTTTTTAACCAGAAAAATAAAAAATGAGCAAAGACCTCGCCAGGAGTCGAACCTCTCAAATACACGCCAAGCGTGCTGACCATTACACGACGAAAGCATACTAAGAAGGCGAGAGAAATACCTTATATACCTTTTTAAAGGGCGACTGGATTTGGAAACTGAAGATTTGGGGACTGGAGATCTGGTGGTGGAGAATCATCATGCATCACCATTTTTAGTTGGGGTGCCACTGTAAAGATATTAAGTATTTTTTTAAAGCAGGAGATGGGAAAATGAGCAATGTCCTCGCTGGGACTCGAACCTTGGGCCTCTCAAATACGCACCAAAGGTGCTGACCATTACATGACGAAGCCATGCTAAGAAGGCGTTAGAAATACTTTATAACAGAACTATGGAAAATCCTTATAATATTTTTTGTGGTGTGTATGTGTGTGTGTGTGCAGAGTGTATATTCAAGATTGCTTAGCACTCTTTCTTTGTTTTAAAAACATATTCATGGCTTAAGAACTTCATGATCAGTAATACTAAGAAGAAATAATCATAAATTTTATTAAAATTTAGCATTATTTGTTCGTTTTTTTTGTCTGTTGCTTTCTTTGACCGGAAAAATAATTATAATAATTGTTATTGACCTAAAATCGTATTTTTTTCCAAGTTGAAAGGCGGAACAGCTCTTTGTACACAGACTGTTAGTCAACCTAATATGTGGTAAAAAAAGTTGTGGTCTTAGAAGATGCCGAAGTTGTAAAATTATTTTTAATTTGAGGTAATTAGCAGGCTATTAGTCACCAATAAATATTTTAAATATTCTTTACTCACTTACACACTTTACTGTTCGAAGTTGAGTTTAATAGTTATCTGTAATGGTCAGATATTAGCCATTTTGTAACAGAAAAGAAGACAAAGTTGTGACATTAAGTGGATCTCCAAGTTACGATTATCAGTTAGGATACTTAGTGTATCAAGTACTACATAACATTAATTCTGTTGAAGTATATAAGTGAATTTTGAAATGCTTAACGTTGGTACGTCGACTATGTCTCCCAATTTCCCAAGCCTGATTTTATAAATGAAAGCTTTTAAATTTAGGTGAAAGACACAGCCAAAAAATGCTTCATCCCATGTAATCAGGCATGTAGATTCCTAAATTTAAAACTTGATGTTAACAAAAGAGATGACTTGCCTATTCATTCTTCAGACAGATTCCGAGAAAACCGATAATATAGAAGGCGATGTGGTAGATAAGTCACGAAAGATTGAAAAAATAAATTTCGCTTCGTTAAAGGAAATGTAGGAGGTCGATGAAAAACCATTTTTATCACATCTCTCTACATTTTTTCGCGTAATAAACAAGGCATTTCCGTGCTATTTCACCATCTCAAGCACAAGTCATCGCCATATGTTACTCAGATCATAATGTTTTGTCATGAAAATACATCATTTGCTTCTACGGTTGGATTTATTCATAAAAGTAACTAATTCTTGTTAGGTGTAAATATAGTTAGAGTAAGGAGTTTCGACAGAATAATATAGATTCATATGAACATTAAACTAGTATAAAAATATACAATAAGAAATAAAGAGAAAAAAAACCCAGCTAGTAGTTTTTCTTCCAATTCTACAGTACATCATCCAGACAAAAAACTGATAAATTTAATAACTTGCACCTTTACGTTTTTGTTTCAGTGAGTTTCTCAGGTATTGTATTCGTTAACAAACAGAACGTTTGTTACAATGCAACGCCAACCCAATCGATCAATGAAAATTTTCAAAATAATGTGTTTTGGCAAAGACATAAACTGATAATTCTCGCAATATTTCAAATTTTATTCATTATAATTGTATTGGCAGTAGATCGAATGATAACATTGAGAAGGAAGAATTTTTAAAAACTTTTCGTCTATTTCGTGATTTTTTATACAATCATGGTATTCCTACGAATTTTATGATGTTAATATAGTGTTACGAAATGCCCAGGTGCGATACGACAGTTTCCCTGCGAAACGGGGTTAGGTTTGCCAGAAAGTGGCAGAAAGACATAGTTGCCAGATTTGGCACTAAATCGCCCATTTTGTGACACTTGGTAACAAAAGTGGCGATATGCCATAGACGGACATTCTTGATGATTTTCCTCGAGAATGTTCTCGAAGGTAGGATAAAGCTATATATATATATATATATATATATATATATATATATATATATATACCCTGCCTGTATGCGAAGAGGAGAGTATGTTGAATTCAGAGATTATGAAAGCTATCCACCGAGTCAAGAGCGTCTCAAGAGTCGGAAGCTGTACTCTAATGTTTTGCCGCGAAGCTGTCATCACCTTTACATCCTGAAAACCTGAAGGCTGGAGTGTCGAGAGTACATAGAGCTCCGAGAAAGACAGAACCGAGTCGGAAGCTGTACTTTAGTGCTGTGCTATGAAGCTGTTTTCACCATTACAGCTTGAAAGCCTGAAGGCTGTGTTGCTGATTGTTTCAGCGGGTTTGTCGTAGTTTTTCGACGACTGTAACGCATCTTTGGAACTGGGTAATACTGACGAATAATTCGGTTTTGATTCTTCATCAAGTGTTTTCATCAATCATTTCGAATCCACGAACTCGTAGAATGCAACAATATAAAATGCTAATTCTTATTTTATTCAAACTTTGCATTAATTACATCAAAAATATGGTTACTAATAACTTTAGAATTACCTCTAAATATTCGTAAAATGAAGGTTCAGACTTTTCTCAATTAAATTAAAAGCTATCCACTATTCACAATAAAAAGATGTCGAAAAGCAAAAAATGTCAGAGAATATGCTTTTAGAATTAACGGTAAATTTTAAAAACAAAGGAAAAATTTAAAAATTAAAGACATTACACTTCAGCGAAATCATGGATACTAAGAAAGTTAAAGAGCCTAATTACTTTATAAATTATAAATAAAGCCAACAAGAATACGTACGAAATCTGGTAGACTCAAGTTCAAATCCCGCTAAACGAGTCAACTGCATAGGCGTTTTTGCAAATGCTTAAAAGAGAGAGTTAAGCCCTCTTAGAGTTTATTCAAAGAAAAATAACATAGCACATCGACATAAACTTGAAATAATTTAAAATTTCTCTATCACAAATTAATAACAACATATCAGTAACAGGACATACCTAAATATGAATCTTTAATACAGCTGTAAGGAATAATTGTTTACCAAAATTTCCCAATTTTTAGTATAAAAAATGGTAAATTTCAAACGGATTTCTTGCTCATGCTGAAGTTTCATTCTTCAAAGCAGGTTTGAATAGAATGCCTGCACAGATGCTCATAGTGGTAATAGTTCAGTAATTCAGTTAAATTCTATTATAACTCATGCGCCTTAGTAAGAATGGATTCTTTAATAATAATTTAGTTCGCTCATTAATTATTCTAATAAATTAATAATTAATTAATTATTATTAATTGATATTCTTTTAGTAAAATGAAAGCTAAAAAAAGAGAGCATCTTAGAAAATTAAGTACCCTAAAACTTCACAGCACCCTAAGAAAATCTTAATACCAAAAGACAGCCTTATTTCCCGAACACAAATTTTATAAACAATATCGTAGATGATACATATATATTCTCAGGTAAAAGAATATGAATCGTGAGCAATAATTTTATAGATGATAATTAGCTATTACGTTTCGCAAAGTATTTCAAGTGTCTAATATAATTCATGCATTAAGCAAATGATTTCAGTAGGCGTATGGTGACATTAGGTTATTTTCATGCTGGAGACGTAAAAAATGAGCAATTACCGGGACTCGAACCTGGACCTCTCGAATACGCGCCGAGTGTGCTACCGTTACACCACGAAGACATGCAAAAAGAAAGGAGAATATACCTTATATACTCCTCCTTTAAAGGGGCGACTGGGGATTAGGGGACCAATCGCCGAATCCTCGTGGTGAAGAATCATCATCCACCAACGTTTTTTTAGATCTGGCTCTACTAGAGAGACATTAAAATATTTCCAAGTACAAAACAGGAAAAATGCACAATGCCCTTGCCAAACAAGAACATGGACCTTTCGAATACGCGTCGAGTGTGCTATCGGTTACACCCCGAATGCATGCAGAAAAAAGGGGGAAAATACCTTATAGGCGATCAATTAAATTTTGTAAAATAATGTTATTTAAGGGATAAGTAAGCTAACCATTTTTCCTTAAGCAAACGTAGATCGGACTGTGAATGATCGATAACATTGAGGTTGCAGGTTAAGGTCATCTGGAGTTGAGAGAAGCTGTAGTGTGAAGAAGATGATCAAGTTGCATGTCATGAATTTCTACCCAGAATGCAGGAATTCAGAAAGAGCACAGGGATGCTATCATTATTGTACTAACAGGGGTTTGAGTATTTGCTGAAATTATCGAAATGGTAACTGAAACCTATAATTACAACTGCCTATATAGATTTAACATTTTTCATAAGAAATCCAAGGAAAGAAAGAAATCTGTTTCCAGTTACTCGAAAAGCTTTTACAGAGAAGAATGCTTCATCAAAAACTTCAAAATAAATCCCAGGAGACCAGTTGACATGAATGGAAACATCAACCATTAATAATCACTTCCATTAATATAGGCTACTGCTATTAAACACATCATCTAATTTTTTTTGTGACCATCCATCTTTCAATTTGAACTCTGTTTCATAACTTTCAATTCTCTGCCCGAAGCTACCGGCCTTCTTCACTTGGGCTAAACTCTTTTCACTAAGACTGACAAGTTCTTGAAGCTTCTTTTAAGAAAAGCTGACAAAGTTCTTGAAGCTTCTGCGCCGTGCTGCCAGGACAAGGGGATGAAAATCAGGAGCCAAGTTCATATGTTACATTCGCATGAGTTAAACTAATGTTAGTGCAGATCAATACGTGCTTGCCTGTCTAAAATTTCCAATGAAACTCATGAACAAAGACAGACGAATGACAATCCATGAATTAGCAATTAGCATTGAGAATGTTTAATTCATACGATTGGGAAATACCATTGGGAAATTCCCTTATTAATGGAAAATGCCCTAAATCAATGCTCGTTGAATTTCTTATAACTTAAATTTAAAAAAGTTGGAAAATAAAGTAACTAAATTAACAATACGTACAGCTGACGAAGGGGGTAAAAGATCGCTTTCGAAGCTAAGATCAACCCGTCATAAATTTAACTGTGACTTTAATGAAACCTGAAGCTTATCTTTTTGATGCATATAATGAATTCTCTCCCTTTTTTCTATATGTATTCAATGGAAACACATCCGACGGGCGTGGCACAACTGGAAGCCCGTATTTGCGAATCGGAAGGTCCTTCGTTCCAATCCTGTCTCGGGCATTGCATATTTTTTAAGACTCTTCACTTTGAAAAGAAAACATAGTGACTCAGTATATTAACAAATGAAACTTATAAAGCCCACAATAAAATTTCATATACACTGCGAACATATTTTCCAACCTGGTTTTAACACATGGTTTGAAAAGTAGTAATGGCATGCGAATATTACTTGATTATCTACTGTTGCGAAATACTCAGCTGCGGTAAGATAGCTTCCCCGCAAAGCGGGTTTAGGGTTGCCAGAAAGTGGAAACGAAAGGCCAGGCTGCCAGATTTGGAGTGAAATCGCACTTTTGGTGACCTTTGACAACAAAACTGGCGATATGCCTTAGACGGAGCGAGAACGTTCTAGAACGAATTCTTACCTGTTTTCTCGAGAATGTTCTCAAAGGCAGGTCAAAAGCTACATATACTGTGGCTGTACGCGGAAAAGAAGATCATGTTGAATTCAGTAATACTGTTTCGAGTTCAGACATTAGCATGAGAGCGATCGACCGAGTCGGCAGTTGTATTTTAATGCTTTGCAGTGAAGCTGTCTTTACCGTTATAGCCTCAAGACTCTGTTGATGTTCGGTTCAGCCTGTTTATCGCAGTTTTTCGGCGACTGTAAACGTGTCTTCGGAACTGTCCTGTGTAATATTAGAGAATAAATTGTGTGTTCATTATTCATCAAGTGTAGTCATCAATCGCTTCAAATCCACGAGCCCGTAGAGCGCAACATTACTTTCAGAAGAATAAATGCTCAGAAGATTTCCATATTGACATTCGATATAACATATTACTTCCTTCTAAGAATTAGATGACTGCCTTTTTGTGATTATAATACCATCATAAAAGCATCTTATAGTATAATTGCTTAGAGTTGCTGATTATTTCCTTTAATTATCTAATTAACTGCAGGTAATGTGTTTAATTAAATAAAGTAGTTGATATTTGATATAGCAAAGATGTTAGCAATTAAAACCAGGAATAGACATAAATTTCGATTTAAATATCTTTGTGATGATGGATTGATTACACTTGATTGTGATATATAGCCTTTCAACATAAAGGAAAAGAAAGCGATTGGTTTCTCCTCCGTAATATACGCCAATCGTATTATCAAATAGCTATCCACAATTTTATCGATTGCATAAATGTATGTATTTCCCTATTTCCAAATGTATCCCATTCACAATCATATTGACTTTTCGAATTGATATTCGTGACGATTCCGAAGGCATTTTACTTAACTACTACATTGTCGAAGACATCTTTTAAATAATATTTCTCTCACTGGTGAAATGAATCAGGTTTCTTTTTGAATTAAGTTAAGAACTTTTGTCAAATTACTTTTTACGGGCGATAGAATTTTAGAGTTTGTGAAGCTTGAATTTCGTGATTCAGCAAATAAAAAAGCAGTTTATCGCAAATGGCGATGAATTCAAACACTGAACCTTGAATTTAGAACTCTGAGAATCTTGAAATTCTGGAATATAAAACAGCCTCACATTCGCTGTGATTCAAATATTGTGCTTCGAATTAGACTCAATGTTAAGACTTTTCATATTGCTGCCATATTTTGAATAATCTAAACCATTAACTAAATGTTCATTTTAAGATATAGAGCCGCGGTGTGCACTGACAGGATAACCGTGAATGTATTATTTCCTCGTAGCTTACTTCTTGCTAGTGAGTCGTTAGATAACTTTTTTGTAAATATTTTGCATGTAATGCTACCATGTATTTACCCTCTGTCTGACTTAGAGTGTATCTACGTTTAGAGGCATCTTGGATTTTATTTAAGTGCTGCCACTGCGCGGAACATAAAAGTTTTTGATAAATCTTCTATACAGTCTCTGTGTAACGTGTATAAGAGCCAGTTTCCCTTAGAAAGTCCTCCACGAAAGGCATCCCTCCCTTTAGGCAGATAGCCCTCGAGGCTTTGCCATAATCACACACACACACACCATACAGTCTCATATATGCCAATAGGCAGTTGTCATAGTATTAATATTTAAAGCGTAAAGTCCTTTATCTATTACGTCATTGTACTGTACATTACTGTTATTGTACTGTTCATTGCTGTAAATGCTTAAAAAAATTGAGAGATTTAAAAACAACAAGCTCACTTCTTGATAATTTAATGTATTGTATCACACCAGCCCCTTAAGATTTCAGAGTCTGTAGAGACATCAGGCTATTTTGAAGCAGGATATATGGAGTGAGCTAAGCACTCGCCGGGACTCGAACCTGGATCTCTCGAATACTCACTGAATGTGCTACCGTTACACCACCAAGGCCTGCGGTAAGGAGGACTAAAATACTGCATATAACCCCTTTTAAAAGGCGACTGGGAATTAGGGAGCCCAATCCCCAAATCCTGGTGGGGAAGAATCAGCATTCACAACCTTTTATTCGGGCGCCACGGTGGAGATATTAGGTTATTTTTTATTTTGAGCCAGGATACAAGAAAAATGAGCAATGTCCTGGCCGGGGCTCGAGATTGGACCTCTCGAATACGCGCCGAGTATGCTACTGTTACACCACGATGGCATGCAGAAACGAGAGCAAAAATACCTCGAAAGTCAACGATACGCTCCAGTTTGATTTTATTAACCTAAAATGGCTATTAGTTAAGAAACGCTACTTTGCATCGAATCATTATAAATGCGTCGTTTCACTTTCCATTCGAGTTTTTTTGCCATTCGGCGAAATGTAAGATTATGTATATTCCAAATGAGAATCATTCCTCAAGAGAAGAACAGCAAGAAGGACCTTTGGTGCTTATATTAGCTACGTAGTCATACAATCTTTGAGGCTATCTACCTTGTTTGTTTATGTTATCTGTAAATAAGTCACGTGATATCTGATGTGGATTAACAATCTAAGCTGTCCGAAAGCAATAGATGCAGTTCTTAAGAATATTCGTTTCTTACTTTTGAGTTGGATTAATATAAACAATGGAAATATATTTAACGGATGATCTATCTAATTAAAACATTCAATATTTTCATAGAATGACGTTACATATTTTTATTATTTATTTCATATTTTTCAAAACTTGAATGAATTTTTGATTAATAAACTCAATCATTTAATAGCGCCCAGTTGCAACACTGTACGGAATAAAACATTCTTATCTCCAGCCTGTCGGACTTTCTAAAAATATGTTGTTTTTAAATATTTCGCGATATTGCCTTTGAATCGAATTTTATGTGGTGTGAGTCCGAAGAACATAATATTTAATAAATAAAACTGTAAAACTAAAAGTTAATAATAAAGAGACAAAAAAGTTTTGCAAGCTATCTTGTAGAGTCATTAGCTTAATTGAAGCAGAAAAGATGAAAAATATGCAACCGCCTTCGCCTGGAATCGAACCTCGGACCTCTGGAATACCGGCCTAGCGTGCTACCGTTACACCACGAAGGCACGCTAGGGAAGTGGGAGAAATACCTTATATACCCCCCTTTTTAAAGGGCGACTAGGGTTTTTTAGGGGACCTAGTTGCCAAATCCTGGGTTCGGAGAATCATCATCCACGACCCTTTTAGTTCGGGCGCCACTCGTAGAGCCATTAGCTTAATTGGAAGCAGAAAAGATGAAAAATATGCAACCGTCTTCGCCAGGTATTGAACCATGGACCTCTGGAATACCGGCCCAGCGGGCTACCGTTACACCACGAAGGCACGCTAGAGAAGTGGGAGAAATACCTTATAATCTTAGAAAAGAGAGTATTGATATGATAAACAGAGAAAAGACCAAAAAATAGAAAAATGCATGCAACAGTTAAGTGCGTATCCGGAATTCCAAACAATTTTTTTTTTTTTTTTTTTTTTTTTTTTTTTTTTTTTTGCGATTTTGCTGTTGAATAAAATATAGCATAAGTGCAAAGAAAACCATACTTAATAATAAAGTCATTCATTTTTTTCCAATACATTTCTTGATCTATTTCGTTGCCTCGCGAGGAACTAACAAACTAACAGACAGCTTTGTCTTTCCCAATGTTCTTCTATTTTATTTTATTTTAATAATTTTTCGAGATTCAGTACATTTTCCAGCCAGTAGCTAGCAAAGGATTTTCCAGTCACCAGTAATCTTCGATTTTATTTTATTTTAATAATTTTTCGAGATTCAGGACATTTTCCAGCCAGTAGCTAGCAAAGGACTTTTCAGTCACCAGTAATCTTCGATTTTATTTTATTTTAATAATTTTTCGAGATTCAGGATATTTTCCAGCCAGTAGCTAGCAAAGGACTTTTCAGTCACCAGTAATCTTCGATTTTATTTTATTTTAATAATTTTTCGAGATTCAGGACATTTTCCAGCCAGTAGCTAGCAAAGGAATTTTCAGTCACCAGTAATCTTCGATTTTATTTTATTTTAATAATTTTTCGAGATTCAGGACATTTTCCAGCCAGTAGCTACCAAAGGAATTTTCAGTCACCAGTAATCTTCGATTTTATTTTATTTTAATAATTTTTCGAGATTCAGGACATTTTCCAGCCAGTAGCTAGCAAAGGACTTTTCAGTCACCAGTAATCTTCGATTTTATTTTATTTTAATAATTTTTCGAGATTCAGGATATTTTCCAGCCAGTAGCTAGCAAAGGACTTTTCAGTCACCAGTAATCTTCGATTTATCTTTATTTTAATAACCAGCATCGCCGCCTCTTACCAATGACCAACGGGCTTGATAAACACCTTTAGTTTATTTTTATTTTAATTGTCTATATCATTGATACAATTTTAACGCATTTAATTTATAGCGTGTTTAATTTTCATCAACATTTGCATAATTTTAAATATTTTTACGGCTTTATCTTGTATAGTATTTTCTCCCACCTTCCTGCATGCCTTCGTAGCGTAACAGTAGCACACTCGGAGTATATGCAAGACATCCAGGTTCGAGTTTCGAGAGGACATTGTTCCTTTTTATGTAGTCCTGCTTAAAAAATAACCTAATATTTCTTCAGTGAAAAGGTAAAAAAAAAAAGTAGCGGATGGATAATTCTAAATAATTCTAAATGGCGGATGGATGATTCTAAAAAGTAGCGGATGATGATGATGCTTCACCATCAGGATTTGGCGACTGGATCCTCTAATTCACAGTCGCTTGTTAAAAGGAGGAGTATGTAAGGCATTTTCTCTGAACTTTCCGCATGCCTTCGTGGTGTCACAGTAGCACACTCGGTGCGTATTCGAGAGGTCTAGGTTCGAGTCGCAGCGAGGACATTGCACATTTTTCACGTAGGAGGGTAAGAAAGTTACGCATCTCCTTACTAAAACTTCAAGTGTTTTAAACGATGGAATTTAAGACAGGGATGTGGTATGATTCAAGTATAGCCTGAATAAGAAGATCTATCTAACTTTCCAAATATTCGTTTTAACCAGTCACTAACGAATTTTATCTTGGCCTGTGATCTAATCTTAATTTCCTGTGCCTGCAAAAGAGCATTTCGTCGTATAGAGCCAGTGGGCATTCTTTCTCAAGTTCTGCTTCTATCTGAAACGTGTATTCTCTTATATACTAATAAAATTAAATTCAGTTTGTAGAGTCATTAGGTTTATTGGAAGCAGAAAAGATGAAAAATATGCAACCTCCTTCGCCGGGAATCGAACCACGGACCTCTGAAATACCGGCCCAGCGTGCTACCGTTACACCACGAAGGCACGCTATGAAAGTGGGAGAAATACCTTATATACTCCCCTTTTTAAAGGACGACTAGTGTTTTAGGGGACCTAGTCGCCAAATCCTGGTTGCGGAGAATCATCATCCACAACCCTTTTAGTTCGGGCGCCACTTGTAGAGTCATCAGGTTAATTGGAAGCAGAAAAGATAAAAAATATGCAACCGCCTTCTCCGGGAATCGAACCACGGACCTCTGGAATACCGGCCCAGCGTGCTATACCGTTACACCACGAAGGCACGCTAGGAAAGTGGGAGAAATACTTTATATGTTTGCCAACAGAATATTAAATGTAGCTTAAGATTTTTTCAACGACTTCTCCGAAAACATAAATTTGCAGCACTGGTGTAAAGTACTCAGGATAATATTGCGTTGACTATTTCTGCAGAAGACTGATGGAGTCGATGTTATTCATGCATTTTGATTCGCGATTTAGTAGCTGAATTTATCTTCATATCGTCGAAAAAAGTATTTGGAACATAAGCTCAAACAAATTTAAAATTCAAATCGCAAGGAAATCGTTAAGCTTAAAAATATTGGTGTAAGAAATGGGGTAAAAGTTTTATGCTTTTGGAAATTTTGTCGTTTCTTTTAAACAAAGAAACTTTTTTGCGCATTTTAAAACAAGGAAAAAATTTTGAAGCAGTGCATTGTACTGGATCTTACGCAGTGCAGGATTTACGTATAAGCTACGCAAGCTATAGCTTAGGTCCCCCACCTTCTTGGGGGGGGCCCCAAAAAATTAAAATATAGTGTAAATATAGTATTAAAATATAGTTTAACAGACTTATAAAGGGCCCGATATCTCAAATAATTTAGGCCCTTATCGAGTCTAAATCCGGCTCTGATCTTACGATAGAACGATTATCCATGAACTATATTTATGTGACTGTTTAAAGATGTCTAGTTAAGAATATATTTATGTGACTTTGTAAAGATGTCTAGCTAAGATTATATTTATGTGACTTTATAAAGATGTCTAGTTAAGAATATATTTATGTGACTTTGTAAAGATGTCTAGTTAAGATTATATTTATGTGACTTTGTAAAGATGTCTAGTTAAGATTATATTTATGTGACTTTGTAAACATGTCTAGTTAATACAAGATCACCCGCTCAATGCACTCTCTTGTTAGTCCAAAGGGATTTGAATCCCGAAGGACTATTAGTTTCGTTTTGGCATTTTGCGTCGGACTCATAAATGTCGGTTCACTTTTCAAACTGTTGCCACAAAATGTTAGAGTCCTGCATTATATTTGAAGAAATTAAATAATGAAAAATCTGCATAAATGTATGTATATTTCTCGTATTGTGATAAAACAACGGTACATAGAGTCATCGAATTTTGAATAACGTCATCCTCCAACGAATATGAGCATGTGGAAAACCAAATTTGAAATTTGAAATTTGTTTTATGATCGATTTCCTATTTTTTAAAACTTTGACGAATTTTTGATTAACAAACTCAAGGATTTCAAAGCGAGCAATGGCAACGTTGTGCAGAAAAAACATTTTTATCTCCAGCGCGTGAGTCTCTGTATCGGAAATTCTAAGGATATGCTCGTTTTAAAACTATTTTGCGATATTGCCGTTGCACTGGATCTTATGGTTTAAGTGCGAGGAACATGATATTTAATAAAGAAAGGTAACACACAAAATGTTAAAAAACGCCCCTTTGGACGTAATTTAAAATCTGAAACATTTCAGATTTTTTTTTTTTTGGGGGGGGGGCAATAAAATTTGAAGCTCTAAGTTTTAAGTAAATGACTAGAGTAACATTGAAACTATCGGCAGTATAATTACGATTAAAAGCAATCTACACTTATAGTTTTTTTATTGATCAAAAGTTCTCCAAGATTTTGTGCTGCCTAAGAAGTACAAAAAAGGACATTCCTCTTTAGAATGGTTAAAATTAAATAAATGTTGATATTAATTTCAATGGAAACACCTGGTACATTTCTGCAGATAAATCATATTGAGTTTCCTCCTTCATTTAGCAAACTCTTCTGCGCGAGGTTTGTTAGTATAATTGCTATGAACATTAAGCGAAATGAACAATTAGCGCCATCTGTGGAATAAAGCAAGACTTACGTTATGTAATTAGTAAATTTCTTTGATAATAAAAAATAGAACTAAAATTCTTAGCTGAAATTAAGAAATTTTAATGAATGTCAAAAATTTCAAGGACATCATTAAGGAGAAATTTCAAGAAATTCTTAATTGTATCTATAAATATTAAACCACACTGAGAAAGACTGTAAAATTCCCAAAGAATTAAATTGCATATTCTTTGACTAAGCCATTTTATTTCACAGAAGAATAAACTAATAGATCTTCCTCGGCTAATTACTGCCGGTCTGTCTACTTATTTTTTCAATTTTTCTCCTGATAAAAAAATTCGATTGGTTTATTCGATTTCCTTTAAACTTTCCAGACCATTTTTCAAAACCTGCCAGTTTTAGTTAATGATACGCCAGCACTTGCGTACAAGTACTTCTCAACACAATTTTCAGTATTATTGTTAGCAAACATAAAAAAGGAACTTATATTTGTAAATAAACTAGAAACAGAAATATACTGGGAATGACATCTATACAAAGAAACGGATGTTATTTTTGGAGGAGGAAAAATCAAAATACAAGTCAACAAAACCGCAGAAATTCATCGTGACTTTCAAGGAATATCTCAGTTTAAGAAAAAGCAGAAGTTTATAAAGGCTAAGAAGTGTTTCATTTTCTTTCGAGCTTCGCATACAATTCCCTTCGGGAGACTCATCTTCAATCTTTCACAATATTCATTCGGTCTTTTCATTCCGCTGAATGTTTAAATCACGGTCGTTTCTGTGAGCTTCTATTTTCCCATCCCTTTCATAACAACGACGGTTACCGAAATCGAACGCTTGATTCCTGGGCTATTGAAATTCCGCCACGTGACTATTCGGTTGCCTTTTGCCCATGAATAGCGTCGACGTTGCCATGGCAGTGCACGAACGTTCACGCACTGGATTTTCCCGAGAAAGAAAAGCTGAGCTAATATGGCTTAATGCGATTTTTTTCGCAGCATAGCAGGTCTTTGCTGATTGGCCTTCTTTGAAGAAATATATCGTCTTCAATACAAAATTCTGCTCTCTGCTGATAAGACTAACACACATAAACAAGACGCAAAATAACAAAATAAAAAAGCCAGTCTGGTCTTTGAATTCCGATTTTAATTTAACAGCTGGAACAGACCTTTTTTAATGTAAAAAGAAACGAAAATTTAAATTTAAAATCCACAACTTACTGGTAGATATCCACTCAAATGCAGGACTTCTCAAAGAACATAGCAAAACAAGACAGAATACTAGTTTTCGCTTCGGAAAAGCTCAGGATGTGTAAAATTATTACAAAGGCATGAAACAAAATGAAAAGAAAGTTCCTTGCATTTAAATGTATGATAATATTAGTAAGCAGGATACATTCTTATGAAACTAGGCTCCACAAATTTTATGTTTCTCTGACTGACGAAAGCTAATTTCGAAAACAAATCAAAGGTCTTAAACGTGAGTGTTCTAATTTGTCGAACATAATTTTTACTTCCATGTAGGAAATATTGTAATCGCGAAAAATGTTGGAGTAATTTCAAAGGAAATACCCAATATTTCGAATCCATCTGTTTCCGGACTGTTTACATCCGGACTGCTTCGAATCCACCCGGACATGCGGTTTTTTTTTTTTTTTTTTTTTTTTTTTTTTTTTGTGTGTGTGTGTACGTGCGGACAAAATAAAGAACACATTTTCAAAACACATTCTAAAATGAATTCAACAGGGATTTGTGTTCTTACGTCTGTATTTACATGCGTGTGAGTATATCTAGCATAACTCAAAAATGATGTGTGGTAGAATGTTGAAATTTGGTATATAGGACTGCTATAACGCGAACACGAAATTTATATTTGTGCCCCTCCCTTTTTTATTGATATCGACAGTACCGAAACGCGCATATATATATATCCACCACTCCTTACCCGGCTTAATAGTCCTTATCCGGCCCTTATTTTAGCAATCGTTGGTCGTAGTAATTTACATTCATTTACAGATTTGCTTTAAATGACAAAAATATTCAGGATTCGGCAATTTGAAATTTAAAAAAAGATAATTTTTGACAAATAACGAAATCTAACTTTTAATACAGACTTTCGGTTCCAATACTACATTTGAGAAAGATCTGTACAAGTAACGAAATTTAACATTTAATACCGTCTTTCGGTTTCAATATTACATTTGAAAAAGATCTATACTCGTTGTGAAAAAAATAAAATTTTAAGAAGTTTGACTTCCTTGTGTTAAAAATTGACCGGGGAATTTAATTTCAAAATTTGAAATTTTGATGTAGTTTTTAACTTGTCTTGAGGGATAAGGATAGGTTAAGTTAGAGTATTCCAATAACCAGGTTTATATGAAGTGCAGCAAAAAATGTGTATAAATTTTAATAGGCAGTACAAGGAAGCTGTGTGGTATCCACATCAGATTTTTTTCAATCTAGTGGAAGGCATGAAGTTGTTCTATCCTAAACGCAATAATATCTGCTTTTGTGCAGCAAAAATTAGAAAATAATGCAGAAGCGTTGCCAGATTTGGAGTTTTGGGGGAAAACAACCGCTTTACTTCAATTGCAGTAACTCTTGAAAGTCTTTTGGCAATGTAAATTTTCTTTATTGATTGCATATAAGAGTGACAGCATCTTTATGCAAGTCAGCTCCTATTCACGAAGACCAAAATCTTCAAATATATATCACAACATATATTTACAATATATACAAAGGTTTGTTTTTAACTTGTGAAATAAAAAAAAGCACTCTTATAATGCCACGCTTTTATGCAAAGGTTTTAGTTGTCCGCTTTGATTAATAAGGTAACAGATATACAGGGGTTGCACAAAAATATGGAAACACCTTTAAAAAAACATGTTTCTTTGCTTAATATGGTGTAGGAAACCCGTTGGCATCCAAAACAGCTTGCAGTCTTCTCGGAATGGATAAATACAGCTCCTGTATGTTTGCCAAGGGAATATTATACCATTCTTCCTGCAAAACGGTGGCAAGTTCAGATAACGATGTTAGCGGTGGATAACGAGAACGCACTTTCCGTTACAATGTAGACCACAAAGGTTCAATAATATTCAGGTCTGGTGACTGTGGTGGCCAGGGGAGATGGGACAACTCATCCTCGTGCTCAGAAAACCAGTCCTGGACACTGTGAGCTGTGTGAACAGGGGCTTTGTCGTCTTGGAAGACACCATCACCATCGGAGAACAAAGTTTGTACCATGGGATGAACTTGATCGGCCAAAATGTTCACATAAGTCTTGGCAGTCATGTGCCCTGACACAGTTATCATGGGGCTAGCAGAGAACCACGATATGGCTGCCCAAACCATAACAGAACCCCCGCCATGTTTCACTCTTGGCAACAAGCAGTCTGTATTATAGGCTTGAGATGCCGTTCTCCAGACGTAAACTCGGCCAGAAATGGGAAACAATGTGAAAGAAGACTCGTCAGACCATATAACTCGCTTCCACTGCTCTATAGTCCAGGCTTTATGACTTAAACACCACCTTTTCCTGTTACGGACATTAGCATCACTGATGAGTGACTTCTCAATTGCAGCACGGCCAGCAATTCCCTGTTTATGAAGCCCCCTTCTAACTGTTTTGGTATTCACAGGGTTCGGTAACACAACATTCATTTCAGCAGTAACTTTTGCAGCTGTGCTCTTCTTATTTTTCGTCATGATTGCCTTAATGATAGTCTGTCACGATCACTCAGGACACACTTTCGTCCGCGCTGCGATTTACCAGATGATGTTTTTCCGCTTTTCAAATATGCGGTATAAATCTTCGATACAGTACCTCTTGAAACACTAAACACCTCGGCTACCTTGCTTACGGAAGCACCTACCATACGTGCTCCAACAATTTGCCCACGTTCGAAGTCTGTTAACTCTGACATAATGCAATAACAACCTCACATAACAGTACTCCGACAACAACTGAACTTTTTAGCACATTTACGAAGTTGTATAGGTGGCGTCAGTAGTCAAAAACGTCAGCGCCATCTACATATTTCATTAAAATCAATCTTTCTTTTCAAACATGCATTTCACTAGGTGTTTCCATATGTTTGTCCATCCACTATATTTTTCTTGGGTAAAAGTACTCTTTGCAGACACCTTATGATACCGGCCTTTTTATGAAAGTCATTCTTTTCAGGTAAGTGTGAGTGCGTGATTATGGCAAAGCCCCGAGGGCTATCTGCCTAAGGGGAGGGTTGCCTTCGTGGAGGACTTTCTAAGGGAAACTGGCTCATATACACGTTACCCATGGGGAAAACCACGAAAACGCCCATGCAGCCAGCCCGTTCGCGGGATTCGAACCTCGGACCGAACTACCAGTGTTCAGTGACTTTACCGCTCGGCCGCTGGTGGGCCTTTTCAGGTAAAAACTATTTTTAGAAAGATGCCAAAATCTTTTATGCTTGTATATCTTTATGAAATTTCTTGGCGAACAGTCGCTAATCAGTATAAAAGTGTCCGCATCCTTATCAACGATATCGCGTTTATGCCAACGTGAGAAAATTTAGTATGCTTAAATCTGAGCAAAAATGCACTTTTTTATGTCAAAATTTTTTTAACACGGGTAGCTTAAGATGTGGAAAACGAATTTTTTATTTTATTTTCTAAGAGATACTGTTTAAAATTAAAATACGCATTTAGAAGCAGAAGGTTTGCGTTGCTAGATTATGGCATCTAGTTAAAAAATGCTTTAAATAAAGAGCATAGAGAATTAGGCTGTTCGAATTGTCAAATAGAATGAAAATGTGAGACAACAGAAACATCTTTATGATAAACTAAAACGGGCATTTAGTTAAAAACTCCAGATAATCGAATAAATTTCAAGCTGAGACTAATTATTAATTATTTTAATTATTAAAACAAATTTCTAAGAAATAGATGGCTTTTGCATACCAAAACGTATTAAAAAAATCAGATTATTTCGTTACCGGTCCAAATACAGTTGTCCAAAACATAATACGAAAACGAACTTAATAATTCATGATATATCGTTACATCTGTTAGGTTTCCTGACTGCGGCATAAGAAAATAGTCTCAAACTCAAATTGCAAGTGGGCCACATAATCCATCTGAAACCAGTTGACAGGCTAGACCATTATTTTTTCAACAGAGTTCAAAAAATTTATTAGCAAAACAAAAAAACAAATAAAAAAATTATTTTCATTTTAATTTACTGAATACTTTCTAAAACATACATAAAAAATAATAATAATAGCACAACTGAAAAAATTCAAATTTATACTTATTTTCCAACTATAAATCTAAATATAACGCCTAAAGGTTAATAATTTGTATATACTTTATAATTCAAGATACTTAAATTTATGTACTTTATAATTCAAAAGCATTGACAGCTAAATATTAAATTTCAAAGAGGTACTTATTTCAGGTAATTCCAATAGGTTGAATCATCCACTAAAGAATTTACTTCTAACTTTAACCGGAAACTGGAAATTTCAGAATATACAAGCGCCATCAGCTGTCGTCTCGCAAATTAAGTTAACAGACTGTACCAACGTGGGAAATTCTCCCACACCTCCCTGGTCACGTGACTAGCATCCAGTGACCAAACCTCAACTCATTCGTTTTGTCTATCATTTCATTTTATCCTTCAATAGCAACTGGACACATAAGTTCACTCCATACCTTTGTATATCTACAAATATAAGCACCGTATTTAGAACAAATACATAAATATATTCTATGGGCTGCATAAAATTGCTTCGGGCGCCACATGCTGTTCGCGATCCGCTAGCTTGAGACCACTGGTATATGGTATTGAATGATTTTCTGGAATAAGGCGCCGGATCTTCACATATATGTTATGTATAAGGGGTGTTATAAATAGTACAGTTGACATAATGAGGCTGCAAAGTCAAATGATTGTTTACTTAGAGGGAAATATGGCCAAAATTGCTTTGTGAATGAGATGAGGTCTCATAGAATAACTTACATTTTATGAAAAGCTATTTATTCTCTACCGTACAATTATTGTCGACAGTTAAAAATGTCTTGAAGGGTTGGTTTTATCTGTTTCGTACTTATCTATCTATATATATATATATGTATATATAAAGAAGAAGGTCTGTGTGTTTATTCGCGATTAACTCAATCACTGCTATAGCTATTCTCATCAAACTTTCTACAATTCTTTTCTGGGTCCTGAGAAACGTCGACGTCCTCTTTTTGTTGCCAAAATCAGAGATATTAATTAAAAACTCTCAAAACGCTAATTTTCGCCCTCATTTTTTCCGAGTGGCAACAGTCTCGCACACTGGAGATAAAAATCTGCTTTATTTCGAGAAGTGTTGCCACTGCTCTCTTTGAAATCGTAGAGTTCGTTAGTAAAAAATTCCTAAGTTTTACAATGAAATTAAAATAGCATTGCCAAACATTAACTACATTATTCCCGATTCCAAAAATTCGTGGGAAATCATTTCAACTATATCTATCTTCGTACGACTTAAATCAATCGACTTAATCAGCCGAGATATTAATTAAAAAATCTGAAGACACTAAATTTTTGTACTCCTTCTTCCGAGTGGCAACGGTCTCGCGCGTTGGAGCTAAAAATGATTTATTTCGAAAAGTGTTGCTACTGCTCGCTTTCAAATCAAAAATTTCTCAGTTTTACGAAATCTCTCTATATAAAGAAGAATGCCTGTTTATGTGTTTGTTCGCGTTATCGATTTCTGATCAGTGATGATCCATTTTTTCGCTCCACTAAAATTGAATATGAGTGAAATGTTGGATGGAACTTGAGCTTCTACGACCATTTAATTAGAAAAACGAAAATCATTAAAAACTGCGTGCCATTGTTGCTGATATAATGACAGAGAATTAGTTTATTTTTCTATAGAAAATTTTTATGTGGGTTCTATGTCACATCAGAGTGAAAAATGTATGCCTAGAGTCGTATTTTTGCATCGTTTTTAGAAAAGGTTTACAGCGGTATCGTTCTTTCTGTTGTTAGTTACATTACTCTCATCTTAACTGGCATTCGGTACTTCTGCTAGTAAAATATAAGTCTCAGGTTTTTGAAATCATTACATAGAAGAAATGATAAGCAAGACTTTGATATTTCACTTTTTCTTGTAAAGATAAAATTCTTTCGATAAAGAGAAAACGATACCATTTAGTTCTTTCTTAAAAGTGAAGTGGCCAAAGCAAACCATTGTGAAACACAGGATATCTGCACCTTTCTTTACAGCCCTTTTCTGAACTTCATTATAGTAACTGACGCAGGATAAAAAGCATGCTCTTAAATTCCAAATTAAAAAGATATCTAAATATAATATTTAAAAATTCATGTGCTGAATTCGTGTTTACGTATTTTAGTGTGCTAAAATATTTTAAGAATTATTTTTGTAAATTTGCAAATGACTGGCAAATGATAAATGTCTAAGTAAGTGTTATACTTATTTTTGAAATCGCCAGAAACAGCGATTTTCAGTTCTTTAATAAGCATAATTAATGAAAAAAATGTGTTATGCAGTACAAAGTCTGTAATCCGGACTTCCATTATCCGGAATGATCTATAATCCGAACCTCAAAGCCACAAACTTTTTGTATGCTTTATGCATGCGCGTAATGCGTTTACGCATACGCGTTTAATGCTACGCATGCGCGTTTAATGTTTATGCATGCGCGTTTAGCACAAAAAAACGAAGCAGCTTAAACAGCTAACATTGAAAGAAATGCTTAATAAAGTAAACAAATAAATATTAAGCTTTTTTTTGTAAATTTTGATACCCTTTAGATCATAATTGCTCTTTATTTCATAAATTACGGTTTCATATTTTTAATTGTACAATTTCTACACGCCTTCTTACCATATTTAAATTGATGATCTATAATCCGGAAAAACCCTTAATCCGGAATCGCCGGTGTCCCGACGAGTCCGGATTACGGATTTTGTACTGTATTTGTACTAGACAATTAGAACTCCAATGAAATGTCTCTCAGAACTGATTAGGCCCCACTAGTGGCCGATTGGTTAAGACCTCTGAATAGCTAATATTTCAGCCTGCTTTGGGTTCGATCCTAGGCAAACTGGCTGGCTTCGTGGTTGATTTTTCCCACGTGTAAAGTGATTAAGGGCCAGTTTCCCTCAGAAAGTCCTCCACGAAGACACCCGTAGAAAATATCAGGAGGGCAGGTACCATCGTGGCTTTGCCATATTCAAATATCTAACCTAAGAACAAAATTCGATTTTGATTGTGAGCTCATTCAAACATAATGCATATTATATAAAAAATTTTAATGTTTCTTATGTATCTTAATATATCACATTTAAATTTCAAGAATCACACGTGCTCATTTGAAATGTAAAATAAAATACAACCCTAATTGAATAACACTTTCCTTTGTTATATGACAAATGATCTTCGAAACAATTGCAATTATTAAAAATCTACTGATTTTGAAATTCGTGAATAAGTAATTAACAAAGCATTAGAATAATTATTTATACTATGTGTTTGAAATGACAAACATTCAGAGATAAATCTCTAGAGATCTTGAAAACCTCATCAAAGCATAACACTTATTATTTTATTCTTTATATAAAATGGTGTCATTTGGGAACTATTTCTTTCAAAAAACAATTAACGCATTCTGAACATTTCATTTACTGTTGTTTATATTTAACAATTAAAATATTAAAATAAAAAGGTGAAATAAAAATGTAACTACATTTTTGCTCAACATTTTCGAACTTGAACAGATGCCTGGGAAGAGCTGGAACATTACAAAGCGAAGTTTTCCTTTGGGTTCTTGAATATATATTATTAATGTTTTCACAATCTCGTTTATTTATTTTAAATAAATTATAATATAGTGATAAAAATTAAAGTAGATATTCGAATTCTAAGTGCAAAAGTTTCATTTTCTAAGCAAATTATGCACCTCAGAAATTATAAAATGTGTTACTTTAATTTCGAGAAAACAAATTACGAAGAATTTAGACTAGTGTTTTCCCAACCCATTTTGTGCTATGCCCCGCCTAATTCTCTCTAAAATTCTTATGCTCCCCCTAGCATATACATAATTTTTAATATTCAAAAATGGAAATGTTCACGAAAAACTTGAATGATAGGTTTTAGGAAGAAATCTCTAAGTCCATGTCTATAGCGAAAATGCTTTATATATTTAAAATGCACCGTAATTTAAAAACTTTTTTATGTATACATCACTTACATTATCCTTTATTTTGGAGAATAATATGTAAAATTTCGAAAAATTTCTTCGACTTTGAAGAAAATTTGGAAATTTGAATGTTCCTTGTCCCCTTAAACTCTGGAGAAATCCATTTTCAAATTGTCCCCCTTAACAATGGAATTGCCCCCCCCCTGTCAGGCGTGCGCCCCACGTTGGAAAACTATAATTTTAATAACTAAAACTATACTACTAGGTTCGCATAGCATTATTACACTTTATTCCTTAACTAATATCCTAAAAAATATATAAATATGCTTTGCTATTTAAATTAAAATTTGCATCAAAGCTTAAAACTAACCGAGTTTTATAAAATATTATCATTTTAAAATGTGTTCATTTATTATCCAGCTTATTCCTTCTATCACAGTACGGAAAAAAAATTACATTAAATTGGAGCCATTAATGGCCACCTTGAACTTTTAAATGGAAACATGCGAATAAATATGACAGTTAGTAATTAAACTCTTATAAGTCGAAATGCATAATTGATTTTGGATTTCATAATTTTCAAAGCAAACCTAACAGAATTTTTAATCGTGTCATTCATCGATAACCCCTAATTCCAAAACATAAAAGAATTATTTTAAATAGTCTATCAAAAAGATTAATTTTGCTCGTGATTCAAAAATTAAAAATCTCGAAAGCAGTGTACTCTGAGTGATATCATGAAATGAAAAACAAATCTCAAGCTATTGCATTTTTACAAAATGAAAAATATTATAATCTCCGTCCTACTGGGCTACCTCAAGACATTTTTCTAAAAATATAAGCATTTTGCTTTGAAATAAAGGTCTGCTAATTGCACTACATTTTAATTTTGGCCATTTCCAGATCATTTATATTATCACGGCTTTTTGTATTGCTTTATTTAGTTTGCTATTTTTAATAGAATTGTTATTAAATTATTTCATTTTCCAGTGCAATGCTGCACGCGACTTATTTGAAGAGAAAGCTACGCCGGAAAAATTAAAAATGCAGGAGCACGCGCATTTAATAAATAGATATCTCGTAGTTGTACGCTTTTGCTTTTCGAGAAAAATCGAGAAAATACCAGAATGTGCTCGTGCTGATTTAAAAAGCTTATAAAAGTGGGATCAAAATCTCTCAGTTCAAGTTTTGTTTAGATAACTGTTGTTGTTTACTGTAGCGAATTCGCGGTGAAATCGGATTAGCTTTCTCTATTTTGAATTAGTTCTGTTGAACGATTTTAGTAGTTTAAAAGATAACTAAGGTGAGATGTTGGGATATTATACGAATATCTGAGGAAATTTAAGCATTTTGTTTTATTTGTTGTGATAATAATAAATTTTACTCACTTTTCATCGGACTTGTGCATTCAATTTATAACGAACCCGTACGCACGCAACAATATCATAAATAATCTGTATAGTTCTGCCCAAATTCATAGCCAACAGGAAGACAATTATAAGAATATTAGGGCATACAAAATTTGATCTTATTAAGTCTAACAAAACATAATTACGTCCCCGAGAAAATAAAGCAAAGCGAAAACTCGTCGTGCAAACTATCGTGGGTGAAACCAAAGCAAGAAGAAAACATCGCAATTCTAAAACATCGCATTACAAAACATTGCCATCGAAAATATCATGCTAAGAAATAAAGCCCCTACAAATTATTACATGACGGACTTGCTGAAGAAAATCGTATCGCCGAATCGGCGTAGAGTGAAAAGTTACCGGATTTGTTTCGCTGCTTTCATTCATGTGTGCGAACGTAAAACTCAAAGAGGAAGAGAGGGGAGAAGAGAGCGAGTGAACTTCAAGCCGGTCTATTAATAGTATTTTTAGCTAACGTCCGTTGCCTGTGTTGAAATCAAATTCGGAGTGAGAAAGTAAAGGCTTGCCTCACAGTATAGAATTATTGTATTCTTCTCCTGCGTGTCATAGAAGTTAGCATCTGCACTAATTACACCACTCACACATCACCACTTGAGTATGCTTCAAGTGAATCTCGTGCCCCTCCCCAGTTATCTTCTAATTTTAGCAGAATGCAAGTAATTATCGTATTCCTCTCCTGCGTCATGTACCAAGTTAGTATATACAGCTAAGCTGAACACCCAGTGCTTGAATCGCTGCAAAGGCAGTGTTGAATTTTCATATTTCGTATCTTTAATTTCCTCATAACTTAATAAAGTAATTATAATTTTAAATGTATATTTTTGCGATAAACTCAAATTGAATTAAAAACAGCAACTAATAAAAAATCACTTTATTTTTAATTTGCGACATAAAAGTGTTTTTTTTTTTTTTTTTTTTTTTTTTTTTTTTTCACTGCCAGTTTATTCGTAGCATTAAATATTTTTTCCATTACTGTGACGTGTGAAAAATATACCGAGCAAATACGACTGGGGGAACCGTATATTTTTCAATACGACTCCTACAAAAATATTGGTTCATAAATCATCATTCACCAGATGAAAGGTGCAGCTCGTATCCGCATATTAAAACCTTCGGATGATAGAAATTATTTATTTCGATGACGTAATATGAGTTTTGCTGCTTGGTTGCTGCTGCATTAAAAGAGGTCACGTTCAAACCTTGACACGTAAAGGACGCAGAAGAAAGCTGGTCGATGCAAGCAAACCACTAATGGAATTATCTGCTCCTTTTTCCCAATAATCTGTTCCCTTAAGCACCTTAGCTAATATATTATCAGGGAATTCAACGCTAAAGAGGGTTGTTACATACGAAAGAAATGGCTTGCGTCTTTTTCAGAAGCCAAGAATAGTTCTTAGAAGAAAAATACTCCTTTTGAAGTTTTTAATGGGAATTCTCCCTACATAATGAAAAGAAAAGTACATTGTTATGAAATAACACAATCTGAGAAGAAAATTACGATTTAAGTCCTATTTTGTGAAATAAATAACATACTTAATGGTTTTCTATTTTAAGTCATCGTTCACAGAAAGCAAATCCTTCAAAGTAAAACTGTTTTCTAGCTAAGACGGAACCAATAATACAAAAATAATTTTAGCCTTTTTCTACGCACAGAAAACAGCAATGATTAGATTTCATAATTTTCAGATCGCGATAGAATTTTACGATGAATTGGAAACATCGAGCACCGACAAAAGAATTAAAAATACTTCGTTGCTAGGGAATGAATTAAGCAAACATGATATAAGGATAGAATATAATTCATATATTCTAGAAGTATTTTTCCAATATGGTAAATGAAAAGCAGATACCTTGTCATTTAATTTGTTCTAAAGAAAGTATCAGATTTATATATAAAACCCTACTCATTCTTCTTACGATTAACTTCAAAATCACGGGGGACAATCCTGTTTACCTCTAACGAAAATTAAAGCTTTTATACAAAACCAATTGCTGAAAATAAAAAAACCATTAATCAAGAAAAATTGTGCTCCCCTCTCATAACTTAATAAACTCCAAAATGCCTCTTATCCAGATATAGAAATGATAGAAAATGCACAGTAATGGCGACATATCGTCGTGGCATAACACTGCATAATGAACTGTAAAGCACAAAAGTACGCATCTCGAAACCCATGAAATAACGATCCGTGCTATATCAATTCCGAAGCCGTATGTAACAATGTCGAAGCATCAGCAAATGATTTAACTCATCAAGGGGCTATCTGCTTCAGAGGAGGGATGGCTTCGAGAGAGACCTTTTAAGGAATCCACGTTACCAATGGAGAAAAGACACGAAAATTTTCTTTTGCCGAGTTTTGCATCAAGAGATGAAATTGCTCCCATGACCCATTTGAACAATACAACTATAGTTCAACCGCCTCATCCGCGACCATGAGCTCTAACACGCATGCGCCATTCGTACCGAATTATTCTCAAAATAGGGTGGAAGGTTGGGGATTTTTCTTTCCCTCCAGCATAGCTCTTTCCGGAGAAGAGAAGACCTTTCACATCGCAGCAAGTAATACCGCCCCTTTTGGACGAGTCTATGTGTTTTGGCAGAATGCCAACCAGGGTTGCGCTTGAGACGGCCGAATTAGATCAACCGATTAAATTCGATGAAGGTCCAATTAACGACTTTAGGTATTGGTTTGATCATGGTAATTAACGTTCCGGCATGAGGACCGAAACGGTGGCTCAGTCAAATGCTTATAGCTATCAGTAGTTCTAACAGAACATCCATAACTTCAAAAGCACAGCAAAAGTCTTAGCTAAGTAGTTTTCCTGGAGGATCACGCTATATATAAAATATACCAAAAATTCATCTATTGTGGCAACATTTTTTTAATTTTTGTTCGGATAAATGTTTCTCATAAAGTGTTATGACAATTACATCGACAGTACTATACGGAGCATGTTCGCACATTTTCAGAGGATTTGGCTTTGCTATAAAAATTATCTGCTTGGAAATTCTTTTTTTTTTTAACTTAAACTATATTTTTATCTAATTGTCTGATACTAATAATCAGCTGATACTTGACAGTTTTGTTTTCATGAAAATGATACTTTTAAAGAAGTAATGGATGGAAGGCTATGTTTGTGCTCTTTCCAAAGAAAATTATCCGCATCTAGTTATCAAAATGCGCTCTGAAAAAGCCATGGGTTTTCGTTATGTAAAGCTACGATAGGTAATATTGTCAACAAGAAAGAAAAAACCTCAAAATTTGGCTTCATGTGGATGAATTATTCCAAATACGTTGTAGAAACATTAGGTTAATTTGAAGCAAGCAAAATGAAAAATGAGCAACGCGTTCGCCAAGAATCGAACCGCGGACCTCTGGAATACTATCCCAGCGTGCAGAACCATTACACCACGAAGGTACAGGTGCAAGTGCGCGGCGTAACAGAATTTCAGTTGATTTCAATTGCAGTTGATTTTTTTAAGTGCAAATCTTTTATTTTACATATAAGTAGACAGGCCATCCAAATTTCAACACTTGTCGTGCAGGTACAGTCCAAACGCACTAACTTTGCAGCTGCTACCGAGTTTTGAGAGAAGTACGAGGGTGTCCAACCTATCTTCTCCTATCATCAAACTATACGAGAGGACTTTCGGCTCATCAGTATTCTGATATCTCCTACCGCACAGACACGATAACACTTTCAAACACCCATGCTTTCTCCAAGATTCGAGCTGGTGCTCATCGATGGATGAGGCAACCAGCATGCTAACAACAGTTTGATGTAAAGCCTGCATCTGTGCGTCCTCACTTGTACATTAGGTATAATCGGAGCTAGTTAAGCGCAACCTGACCTTTGATGGAAAATACCTCGGAAATTGTCTGAGTTAGTCACACCTCTTCCTTTACCACCAGCCATTCGAGAAGATTTTCCTCTCGCCGTGTATTTGGAGTGGCCGTTTGCGTCACAGACATTGTCCTTTTACAAATATCTATGCCTTCTCCGGGATTCGAATCCAAGCCCATCGTTATGGCGATCAGCATCACTAACCATTATACCGTTTTCACAGAGGTTGTGGGATGAATCCTTTTATATTTGCAGTAAGCTTATATGTATCAAGAATATTGTAATTAACGAGCCGCTGTGCGCCTGTACTAGAAGCGTTGCTTGATAAAGGTACATTCCCACCCACCAGAAACTGTCACACCTTTTAAAACACAGGTTCATGAATGCGAGATTATGTGAAACCTGTCATGAACGGAACGGGCTCCTGAAATCAAAGAAATATGATACTTCGTCATGAAGAAGGCAATCCATGCTCCAGTACACGAGCAATACTCAGAGAATCTTCTTCAAATCACCATTTGGAGGATTGTGTACTCGAACTAATTACATCCATACAATGAGCAGTGTTTACAGCTATTGCAGCTTAATGACTGAAGTTAACTTTTCTCAACAGTGTCTGCAGAAGAGGCTGGCGGGACGTCTTTACTCCGTTTCTATCATATTCACAGACGAGGTATACTTCACCAGGGATGCTTTTTGCGATACATGTAACTCACATGCGTGGGCTCGGATAGCCCCCATGCTACAAGACACATGCACAGAAAAACCCATACTATCAGTATTTTGGTTGACCACTTAATAGAGTCATATTCCTTGCCTGTTTGTTTGGATGGGCGTTATTATAAGATTGTTGAGGAAGTCTTGCACGAACTGTTAGATTACCAACAGTTTCAACAGTTACTGTACAGCGTGATTCTATCCGAAACCATTAAAAACGGGACGTTAAAGAGCACTTAAATACGCCATTTGGACAACATTGGATCGGATGTGATAGTCTCATGCATTGGTCTGTACGATCATCGAACCTATTCTCCCTGGAGTTCTTTTTTCATATCAAAGGTCCGTGTACAATACTTTAGTGTAGAATGGGGAATATTTTGTAGCATAAATCAGCATTGCTGCTTCCGCCGTCTGATATACGGCCAGAATATTTTGACATGTGTTTCCTTCTGTTCGGTGCCGATGTAAGGCATCTGTTGCTGATGGTGGCTAAAACATCCCAAAAATTCTGTAAATTATCATAATAACATGATTCTTACATTTTGATGAATAAAGTGATGTTCTACACTTATGTTTTGCTCTTTCACTTTTCGTGTGTTTATGCCCAATCGTACATGATGATGGCATTTTCAACCCATCAGTGTTAGCCAATCCCGATTCATCTTTAAATTAAAACCCTATAAGCGGCAAGGCCGTATATATACGGCCTAGAATATTTAGTGTGATATCTGTAGGAACGTATACATACGTGCATATTAAAATATGTCAACGAAATTAAGGTAATATATCAAAAGAAAACAAATCTAGGTAGGGAAATACTAGCAGAGATTTTACATTAAAATCAAAAAAATAATTTCTTCTCATAATAGTTTTTGGGAAATTTGTGATTTCTTAGCGAAACTCTGGCCATCCAGAGGGTTAATAGATTATTCCCAGAAGTGTGTGTTCGCAGTAGAGTATGACCCTAGGGTGTATATAAAGCGCAGTTTTATTTTCTCAATAAGTCTTCAATTAGAACACCATCTTGGTTTTTGTTACATAACTATCATGTGCATTCTTCACGAAGAGCTACACATTTTAAATACGTGTTGTGAGGTATGGTCATTGCAAATACGCAACTGTAAGACTGTAAGAACTGATAGTAAAGATTTTGAAGCGTTTGTAAAATAATATTAAAACTTTTAATATAAAAGAATTGCTCACAGTTTGAAAAATGACATAACAGTATTTTCTTCCTTATACTTCTTCAGGAAAAGTATTTAGTTTTAAAGCTCCAAATTTAAAATTTGTGTAAATTTGCTGGTTTTGACAAAACACATAATATTTTTAAGAGACTTTTCCGCAAGTGTTTTAAATATCTCTCTATTTGTTTTTCTTATAGAAAATTATTATGATTTTGACTTCTTTTGATTTACTCCTTACTACGGCTGATTTATGTATAGTATATCCATAATTATACAGCATTTGTAAATCCAGACTGGATTCAAATCCTTAAATCGAAATTCATGCTGTCCATTTCATGCATAGTCAGTATGCGCAACTCTTAACTTCTACGTAATTTCCCCATTTATGTTAGATTGTAGAGCCAATAGGAGGTTTTGGAAGTAGGAGATGTGAAAAATATGCATTGCCCTCGCCGGGACTCTAACCCTAAACGCGCCGAGTGTGCTAACCACTACACCACGAAATCATCCAGAAAGGAGGGAGAAATACCTTATAATATTAGACTTTATATCTCAAAATACTTCTGCCAACTCTTTCACAGATTAAGACAATGGCTTCCCAAACTAGAAAAGAAATTTTCCTTAAAGGCAAAAGAATAAATATTTGGTCAGAAGCTTGTAAAGTATCGCATTCCACTGCGCATGCTCTTGGGACGCAAGTGATTACCACATCCAGCTTGAAAACTAAAATATCCATGGTTCCAAAACAGACAAGAATATTGCTGAGTTTTCCAATTTCATGTTGCAAAACCTTTCTGTACAATATTAAAATACGAGGGCAATCCCAAAAAAAAGGTCTCCTATTTTTTGGGGACGTAGAGAAAGATTTAATACGGTTGTTGGCAACACTGTTGTGAGTGGTGCCTTTTCCGCTACCACATAAGCACACAGGCGCTTCGCTCGGATGCTCAGTCTTGGCTTGGCAGCCATTCGAAATGGAGCTCCCGATAAACGTTACCGCCAGGTGCGAAGTGCGGGCAGTTATTCGATTTTGAACGCAAAAGACGTTAAACCGATTGAAATTAACCGCCTATTGACGGAAGTGTATGGACAGTCGTGCATAGATGTCAAAAACGTTCGCAAGTGGTGTAGAGAGTTTCCAGCCGGTCGTACTGAAATTCATGACGAAGAAAGGAGCGGGAGGCCGTCAATTGCCGACGAAACAATCGCAAAAGTTGAGTAGCAACTCAACTTTCGCGATTGTTGAGTCCGTAAAATGCGTAAAGATCGGAGGATCATCTGGATGCTCCTGAAGCACCTCAACACTTCCTAAAGGGCATGGCGGCAAGCGGGTACGACATGGGCATTGTAAAACTGCCACAGCGTCTACAAAAATGCATCGACCGAAATGGCGATTATGTTGAAAAATAAAGCATTCTTCAATCTTTAAAGTGATGTAGCAATTATAGAAAATAAACGGTTCTTTGTATATCTAAAAATATAGGAGACCCTTTTTTTGGGGGGATTGCCCTCGTACTAATGGTTAATGGATTCCATATCACAAATCACTTTCCGTCATTGATTTTCAGCAGAAATGCTGAAATTATCTTCACTAACTTATTAATCTCATTTCTATTAACAATAGCCAGTTATTTTCAATGTTACAACCTAATGAACTCACTGCGTTTAGAGCATGGACATATATTTACGCATTATAAGTTATTTAAGAAAGTTGTACAGAAGTTTTAGAAGAAACGGCATGCAAATCACAAGAATAAAAGCATTCGTTTAAATGTGCGAGTCTGTTATCAGCTTTCACGGATTCATTTATGTAAAATGACGCTTAACGATTTTTCAAAGGTCTGCGGAAACGAGAAAGAAGATAGTCCATTCTGATCGTAAATAACGCAAAAAGAAACAATTTGCTTTCAAGCCTCATTACGTAGGATCTTCTTCGCTTGAGATAAAGTTATTTTAATCAACTCAAAGAAATTTTTTAGTTTTTACAATGTATGTATTCTGATGCAGTTAGTACTGAAGATTAAAACATTTACTTTTGTGTATCCATGCTTCGGAACGTTAAGTAAAGATTAAGTAAAGTAAAGTAAACTAGATGAACTAAGGTATAATGTTTATGAATATACGTGTTATAAAAACAGATTTTGCAATCTAAACAAATAAACTGACAGCAATATTTTTGGTGTGTTGGTGTGTTTAATTACAGCAAAGCTCACTGGGGCTATCTGCCTAAGGGAAGGGATGCCTTCGTGGAGAACTTTCTAAGGGAAACTGGCTCGTATACACGTTACACATGGGGAAAACCACGAAAACACCCATGCAGCCAGCCCGTTCGCGGGATTCGAACCTCGGACCGAACTACCAATGTTCAGCGACATTACCGCTCGGCCGCTGGTGGGCCAATATTTTTTGGAGACGCAAATTTTTGCATATAAAATAAAATATGAGTGATAAGAGATTTGATGAAAAAAAAAATCATTGTACAGTTCAAAGACTTGGATGCGTCTTAGAGCTACAAAGCAACACATTAGTTTCACAAGTTTTTTACCTTTATAATTTTTACCCTTTTATTTAGATGAAATCGAAATTTATGTATTTACACGCTTTATGATCCAAATTCATCTGAAAGGCAAGTCAAAATATACTTAAGTTAATGGTTTAATCGTTTGTATTTTAATCTTTTTCTCTATTTTTCCCCATTCATATTAAAGCAGTGATTGAAAATATAAATATTTTCCAGTAATATTTGTGCAAAAAGTTCAAAATTATATGAGTGCCATTCCAACAAAATATGTGGCTAAAAACAGAGGCACTGACAGTGATGTCGTGCGTAGAGTACAAACTGTCACATTAATAGCATACTATTTACTTCAGTGAATAGCAGTGAATAAAAAAATGAAATAATTGAAGCCATTATCCTAACATAAAAACTGAAGTTATATGAAATTAGACTAACATCAAGCAGATTAAGAAGAAAAATCAAGCAGATAATAAAAGATATCAATGTAGGCAAATTGTCTAGAATACCAATAATCTGCTACTACTGTTATATCTGACTGGGCCGAAAAAAGGGACATTTCTATATCTACCGTTCTACTGGGTCAAATGACGAAATTCAAATTGCGCTTTTCATGTCTCGAAAGCACGACGTAGGATATATATTAGATTTATATATAGCATTGTTCTAATATAGGTGTTTTGACACAAAATCGGACATTTTCTGAAATCCCATGCCAATATTTTTTTCCATATTTCGATTCTACGACTCAAATTATGCCTAAATATAAAATTTTGTAAAATTTAGTGCGAAATTTACGGAGAAATTCAAATATTTATCTTGGTGCATTTTTTACAGTTTTTGCTAAGAATAATTTATTTGGCAAACTTCTTAACTTTTAGCAACCTATTTTCCTTTCCTTTTCTTCATTGCACACGAGCGGAGAAAAGTCATCGTTCATTATTTCAAATAATTTTAACAAAGTGCGTAAAACACATTTGGCGTTATTATCGCTTATAAGGAATATGCCAAATTTGAAAACTCGCCAAGATGCAAATTCACGTATATCTTACGAAATTTTGTATAAAAACCAATTTTTTGCACATATGCTTAGAAATACATCTACTTTGAGATGATGGTAATTTTTTATAGATTATAATTCAAAATGTTTTTGAAAAATTTATAAAAGTTATTTAAAAACGCAAATTTTAAAAATAAATCATAAAAAATGGGCGAATTTTATTTGGAATTCACATAAATTTCGAAAGGTGAAAGGAAGAATCAATTAAGTTTACTAAAAAAAGAGATATTAATTATCAAACATATATCAAACTCAATTAACATTGAAGAGCTAATTTTTTAAAAAGTACAGGTTTTACAAAACTTTGCAGTTTAGCATAATCTGAGTCCTAGAATCTAAATATAGAAAAAAGTGGCTTGTCATTTCAGAAAAGTCCGATTTTGCGTCAAAATACCTCTGTTAGAACAACGCTATATATAAATCTAATACATATCCTAAGTCGCACGTTTGAGTCATGAAAAAGCAAGTTGAATTTCGTCAATCTGCCGAGTAGAACGGGAGATATAGAACTATCTCATTTCTTTGTTCCGTAGTGTACATTGCCGTTTAGTTTTCGAAAATCCTCGAGGGTTCACTAATTTCAAGATATGTGTAGGTGCACAGTGTTACGTAACATTTTAATGTAACTAGCTACTTAATTTAGCACTTTTACTTTTATTTCATTCTAATCTTTCTGCCCAAGGAAATTATTCTACAATTTTAAGTAAAGGGAGTTAAAGTAAGCCCCAGCGGTTAACCTGCGTTCAATTGTGGCTTCACTAATAGTGTTAAGCATTTGAAAGTAATTTAGTGAAACCATTATTTAATCGAAACTAGCATTTCAAATACATTGTATGGACAAAAATATGGAATCACCTTGTGAAATGCATGTTTGCAAAGAAAAATTTATTTTAATGAAATATGTAGGTGGCGCTGGCGTTTTTGACTACTGACGCCACCTATACAACTTCGTAAATGTGCTAAAAAGTTCAGTTGTTGTCGGAGTACTGTTATGTGAGGTTGTCATTGCATTATGTCAGAGTTAACATACTTCGAACGTGGGCAAATTGTTGGAGCACGTATGGTAGGTGCTTCCGTAAGCAAGGTTGCCGAGGTGTTTAGTGTTTCAATAGGTACTGTATCGAAGATTTATTCCGCATATTTGAAAAGCGGAAAAAATTATCTGCTAAATCACAGCACGGACGAAAACGTGTCCCGAGTGATCGTGACAGACGATCATTAAGGGCAATTGTGACGAAAAATAAGAAGACCACAGCTGCAAAAGTTACTGCTGAAATGAATGTTGTGTTACCGAACCCTGCGAGTACCAAAACAATTAGAAGGGAGCTTCATAAACAGGGAATTGCTGGCCGTGCTGCAATTGAGAAGCCACTCATCAGTGATGCTAATGCCCGTAACAGGAAAAGGTGGTGTTTAAGTCATAAAGCCTGGACTATAGAGCAGTGGAAGCGAGTAATATGGTCTGACGAGTCTTCTTTCACATTGTTCCCCACTTCTGGCCGAGTTTACGTCTGGAGAACGCCATCTCAAGCCTATTATACAGACTGCTTTTTGCCAAGAGTGAAACATGGCGGGGTTTCTGTTATGGTTTGGGCAGCCATATCGTGGTTCTCTGCTAGCCCTATGATAACTGTGTCAGGGCACATGACTGCCAAGACTTATGTGAACATTTTGGCCGATCAAGTTCATCCCATGGTACAAACTTTGTTCCCCGATGGTGATGGTGTCTTCCAAGACGACAAAGCCCCTGTTCACACAGCTCACAGTGTCCAGGACTGGTTTTCTGAGCACGAGGATGAGTTGTCTCATATCCCCTGGCCAGACCTGAATATTATCGAACCTTTGTGGTCTACATTGGAACGGAAAGTGCGTTCTCGTTATCCACCGCCAACATCGTTATCCGAACTTGCCACCGTTTTGCAGGAAGATTGGTATAATATTCCCTTGGCAAACATACAGGAACTGTATTTATCTATTCCGAGAAGACTGCAAGCTGTTTTGGATGCCAACGGGTTTCCTACACCATATTAAGCAAAGAAACATGTTTTTTTAAAGGTGTTTCCATATTTTTGTCCAACCCCTGTACTTCATTTAACTTGAATTGTATGTTTGGTTTAATTTGAAAATCACAACATATCTAGTTTTGTACACTTACTTTTATTAGTTTATAGCTTTGCTAGTTTTACATGCAAATTGATCCCTTTTAATTTCGTTTCATTTCTCCATAAGGGACTGTACTTATATGCATGGTACCTCACCCGTAATCCGACGAATCTAACGAGCTGCAAACTTAGAAACTTTAAAACAGTAACTTACCAATTCAAATCTGACATATTCTCTCCAAGTTAAATCCTACAGTTCTTGGAGAATGTTACCTATTCCCTAACTTGTTTTGAGTTAATTGGAAGAGTTGAGCAACTACCAGTTCAAATCAGACATGTTCTCTCAAAGTTAAATTCTAGAAGTTTTGCCTTTTTCCAACTTTTCTTGAGTCAATTGGAAGAGCTGAGCAACTACCAATTCAATTCAGACTTATTTCCTCAAAGGAAAATTCTAGAATTCTAGGTGAATTTTACGGTTTTCTTAGGTCTCTTAGGTCAGTTGGAAGAGCTAAGCTACTACTAAAGTCAAAGTCTAATAATAAAATAGAAATGATTTTAAAAAGTACAACTTTACATGTTACAAATTAAGAACTATAAAGATTTATTCACCGCATCTCGAATAAAACAATCTAAAGACGAAAATAACTGCATTATTCCCATGTAAGCTGAATCAAAATCTCAAATAGAAAAACCTTACCAGAAGCTAAAATAATGTCATTCCTAACTTACAACTAATATTTCAAACGAAACTGAAGGAAAAACGAATCTAAAGAAACAGATTTCAGTTAATAGGAATTTTCCCTACCTAATACGAAACCTTAAATACATTACACTCAAATTTGTACAATCTGGACTCATTAAGTGTTGCGGTAGAAATGGTTGAAACAACTCCTTATAAATTAAGATCTACATTTTTTTAAGTTTGTGATTACATTCAGACTAGCCCCCTATTCAAAATTCCACATGTCCGGTGTCTTTAAAATTGCTTCTAGTTATTGGGTATTTTAAATCTGTCTAGCACGTAAAAATATGCTCCATAATATATCCGAGAATCTTCCTACCGTCATCTTTACATATAATAAAAGGAAGAGTCTGTCTGTGTGTGTCTTTCGTTCGTGCTGCGCGTAAGCTAATAAACCCAGGGCTACGAAATTTGCATCTCTAGACAACATGCATATGTGCATCTCTAGACAAAAGACAGTGCACCTTGAAGCGATTTTATCAAAATTCGAAGGAGATTTTATTTTAGTTTATGTTTGTTGATGAAATCGCATCAAACCGATAATTCTCTCTCATCAACAATAATGACACGCAGCCATTGTTGCTGAAATATCACTGTTGACATTGTTGCTGATATCAGCACTGTTAGCACTCGCAAAAATGAGGGCCAAAATTAGCGTATTAAGAGTTTTTAATTAATATCTCTGATTTTAGCTATTATTTTGGAAACAAAGTGGACATCGACTTTTTCCAAGACCCAGAAAAGAAATGTAGAAAGTTTGCTGACGACAGCTATAGTAGTGACTGAGTTTACAAGCGAACAAACACACAAACGTTCTTTATAACATTTGAATTCTTAGGATTTATTTCGCAACGGGAAGTTGATCAATTTAATTATTAGGATAATTAATAATTACATTAAGGAATATTGCTTATTTCATTGTAATTTTTTATATTATGTTTTAATTAAATATAATTTTAATTATATAAAAAGTTTTCCATGATTTTTTTAGGAAACAATTTTCTTAACTTCCTTTATACATTTGAATTCTTAAGATTTTGCAACGGTAAGTTGCAACTGTTTAATTTATTTATTAGGATAATTTATATCTGTATGAAGTGATATTGCTTATTTCATTGTAATGTTTTTATATATAATACATTTTTATTTAAATGTGGGTTTTCTTTTCTTTCTTCTTCTTTTTACTTCCTTGTACGAAGTAAAAAGGAAGTATTGCAATCGCGAAAAGCTTCAGGCAGCATATTTCAATGAAAATATCCATTTTGACCGTTATCGAATGCAATTTAACGATGTTTTTGCGTGATAGCTGTACGTAAGGACAGAATAAAATACTCTTTTCCTTCAAAAAATTATAAAACTTCTTAAAAATTAATTCTAAAGAGAATTTTTCGTGGCGTCTGTACGAACGTATGTACGTACGTGCGTACGTACGTATCTCGCATAACTCAAAAACGAGTAGCCTCAGAACGTTGACATTTTGTATATAGGACTGCTATAACATGTAGATGTGCACCTCGTATTTTGGTAGCAATCGGACGCACCAAACGTATATAAATATATTTATATATATATCCACTCTGTTACCCGGCTCAGTGATCTCAGTTTCTTTACTCTTATATGTTTGTAAATTGTACATTTTTTCCTTTAAAAATGATTGAATTATGTTGTTTTTATCTTCCGGTTAAGGATTTTATGCCTTAATCGTGTGCAATTTTTTTAGAATACTGTGTGCAATATTTTTAGAATTATCAGCAATTTTAAAGTTGTTTAATTGCCGCTAAGCCTTTTTCCAATGACGGCCATTGACGTTTACATTTGAAATAGGAGACTAGTGGATTTGTTGCCAATCTAGAGAAACTTAGTTTCGCAACAACAAAGATAACGCATTCATTTATTATTGCCAATTAAATCATGCTTAATTCTTTCTGGAATTTTTCCCAGGAAATAAGTGTTTGAGATTTACTTCGTAATTTTTAATATAGATATTTTGAGTTTTTATGTATTTTTGCCTTCTCGCGAAGTGAGAACTGAATTAATTGAATGAGAAATACTCAATCGTCTGTGACAAACTGTTTCTTTTTTGTTTTCTTTGCCCAATTTCTTTTATACATCATTCTAGCTTTATTATAGTATTTGAATAACACATGTGGCAACGATTAGATAATTCTATTCTTTAAATGATATAAATTTTGTGCATTATGAGTTATAATATGAACGAAATATATCCGTTAACTCTTATATAATTATTGGATTATATAACAGTTAACTTAGTTTCCGTTATATAATTAATATATAAGTCAACTTTTATATAATTATTAATACTGTTAAATGAATCTAGCGCCAGAGTGTCGCTATGGTAAACAAATACTAGAGTGAATTTTAGAGAATGCATTTATTCTATTGTGGTTTATGCGCTGTCGGCCAAGTAGATTTAATTCAATCTAATAAGTTTTAAATGAAATGCAAGAAAAAATGCGTATAATTTAATATTCTAATTTAATATTCCAATACAAGGAAGTCATGCGGTGTACACATCAGATTTTTTTTTAATAAAGTAGTTCTGCAGAGTAAAATTCTGTTGCAGTTTTTAAATTTAATGTTTGGTGTTTCTTTTAGGCATTTTTCTTGTACATTTAAAAGCCAGACGAAGGCTGACCGCGTAGCGGTTAGTCAATAATACAAGCAATATTGTACGGGTTTTATTAAATATTGTTATATGCTAAATATGTAAAGGACGTATTAAATGTTACGTAATAAGATGGATTATTTACGGAGCTCAAGCTAAATCCATCGTTATTTCAAGTAGGGAGAACATTTCTAATAATTGCACTCCTGAGAAATCTCTCAAGTTCTGGGCACGATGGAATCTTAAATTCCTAAAATTCTGGTTGCACAAATGATATCTTCTGCTCCATGAAACCCACATAACAATTTAAAGTATTATCTTATCACACTTATCCTCTGAATAAAGGCAATTTTCTCCTATTTAATTCTGCAACCTGAATCATAATGGCAGCATTACGACCACTAAGTTCAAAGATCAATTCATTTTCTCGATCTCGTGGGCATTTTCTCTGAAAGCCAAAATGCAACTCGCGTCTTCCGAAAGCAGCTGAAACGTCGTCCAGCTGACAAGCCGCTCTCTCGAGAGAGAGTGAACCACCCGCTGATTTCTCTCAACTTAAGCGGGAGTCCTGCAGCGTCGGAATAAACTGTCTCTAATGAAAGGAACATCGATTTTCTAATAATTACCATCCTACGTTAACACCGAAGCTGAGAAATACCGGATACTTTATAGACTGTTCCTCGACATTTTTGACGCACTCTGTGAAACATGGCGGCAGATAATCGTGTCTTCGTTTCAGATTTATGTGATTCGTAACACATATAAATATTTTGAATTTGAAGCAATGGAAGTCAATTTTTCGTTGACTTCAGAGGACAATGAACTTTCTCAGTATTCGATTAATTTTTCGTGGAAAATTTTGATAAAAGCGGGGAAAATAAAACTTTACGATTCATATAATTTACCGTTCAATATTAGATTAATTAAAGCGAAACAAATACCTTAATGCAGTATGGCCGTCCTCATCAGTATAACGGTTAACGCTGCTGGTTGGTCTACTGTTAGTACCGAGTGTGATCCCCGAAGAAGACTTGGATATTTGATAGTATGTAATGTCTGTGCAGCATAGAAGTACTTAAAATACCGGAAAGTCTAAAGCATACTTGAGAGGTTTGATGGGGGAAGAAGACGGCTTCGAGACATTCGGATCTGTTCCTAGGGATGTTCTCTTTTGTTCCTAGGGGCGCACCTCAGTGGTACAACTTCACGGACATTCTCGGCCATCATCAGATAAATGACCGATGATAATTCCCGGTGAATGCAATAAGTTAAAAGTATCTAACCATTTGAATCAATAACGACGATTTAATCCAATAAGAATCAGCAAACTGCTTTATTTGACCAAACATTTTATATAGCCTCACTTTCTTTGGTAGCATAAATAGTTTCTTTGACATCATAATTCATGACTTCTTGAAATATTCCTCTTGTCTTATGCTGTAGGCAAAGTCAGAAGAAGTGTGTAAAACAACCCGTTTATTTGAACACAAAGAAGTAACAATGACCCAACTTGGATTCACTTTTTGGAAGCAGACGAGATGAAAAATTAGCAATCGCCTTCGATGGGAATCGAACCACGGACCTCTGAAATACCGGCTCAGTGTTCTGCCCACTACACCACGAAGGCACGCTAGGAAAGCGGGAGAAATACCTTATATTCTTCCCCTATTAAAGGGAGACTGGGGTTTTATGGGACCCATTTGCCAAATTCTGGGTGTGGAGAACCCTCATCCAACACCCTTTTAGTTCGGGCGCCACTGTAGAGACGTTAGGTATTTTTATGGAAGTCGGAGAGATAAAAAATTTTAGCAATCGCCTTCGCCGGGAATCGAACCATGAACCTCTGAAATACCGGCTCAATGTTCTGACCACTACACCATGGAGGCACGCTAGGAAAGCGGGAGAAATAACTTACAAAATTTAGGTGAAATATAATAGCACACAAGTGCTCTCTCTAATAAGGTATGGAAACATTTTAGAAGGAGTATCTTTTTACCCTCTGAAACAGTCCTGCTGACCCAATATAACTGATAAACACTTTGTAAAAGTTTTGAAAAAGAAATGCTAAAATGCTACAATCATCCGTTGCAAATTTGTTCCAGTGACGAATACCTAATGCTTTGTAAAACTGACAGCATTCCTGTTGAAGATAGAATTACCAGCCGTGGTTTCAACCAAAAAAATACTTTAAAATGTGCCAAAATGTAAATTAATGCTTTGTAGAGTCTTTATGTTTTTTGAAACAGGAGACGTGGGAAAGGAGCACTCACTGAGGCTTGAATCTGGACCTCTCTCGAATACGCGACGAGAGTGCTACCGTTACAACACGAAGGCACGTTCGAAGAAGGGAGAAAATACCTCATAACTCTATTGTAAAAGATTTGCCCAACAACGCACATAGTTTAGTTTTCTTTGGTAGCATAAACTAGGTACTTTTCCGTTTCGCTCGCGCAAATCTCGCAAGCAGACTTTGTTGGCGACAACATACAGTATACACATAAAAAATGTTAACAAATGCTAGGTCTAAATTTTTTTATTCTGAAAGCATAAACATTTTAATATGTTTAAAATTTTGTAAAACGACAATAAATAAAGATAATAAATTTGTAAAAAGACAATAATTTAAGAATTTAGTACTATGCTTTCATGGTTCAACATCCTGATTCGCCGGCTCGTATCATGTGAACCCAAGCTATCTCATCTCACGTAAACTATGCTACAAAAATCTATTTTCTCAGTAATTATCTACATTATTTTCAAGTTAAATCTTAATTTGGAATACAAGTTTAAATGCAAAAATTATTTCAATTCGTACGAATAGCTTACTCAGTCAGAAGTTATGTAAAACCGCAGTACTTTACTTCGCTAGTGCATCTTCTTTAGAAGTGATGAATTAAACCCTTGACTTTGCCTTTTCTATATTTTCGCCTTCGGGTGAGCAGTTTGGCTGCATCCTAATTGACTTAATTACCTCGAATAGTCTTAGGGCATAAAATTTAGCTATTTTGTAAAAATTCTATATAATTGTATGCCAGTATTGAAAGACAATCAATCGGATAAGAAACGGCTATGATTTGTTTTGAAAATGAGGCGTAAAAGGTTACCAGATAGGATATTCCGTTTAGCATCAGCTGTGCCATTATTGGCGACTTTATCGCTTGCGCTGGGAAAACGGAAAAGTACCTATCAAACTTTTAACAGATGCAGAGGTAATTTCACTGTGTCTGCAAGAGCAACAAGGTCTCGAAAATGTTTTAAACAAACCTTTCCATTAAATCAGAATTTGAAAAGGAAACGTATTTATCCCTCTTGACAAGCCCTGCAGCCACATGTGGCGATGTAACTTAAAGAAACAGGCAGTTGAAAAACTTAAACTAAGTCTGGTAACCAGCCACTATATAAATTTATTTAACAAGAAATTGGCTCAAAACATTTCACCGGCGTAACAATTTAAATACTTGCAGCTATAACGCAACGCCGAAGAATTACAATCTCATCAAAACAAGCAAACCATAGTAATGTGGCCGCGAGAGGCAGTAACATGCTCTGTCTTACAATCTCAAAACCCTTAGCTTCAATACTCTTAACTTAATTTGCATTCTGCTGAGGAAAAGAGAAATCATAGCGCAGGCTGAAATTATAAATAGCTTCTTAAGTAAAATGAAAACGAACAGTACAAACGTATCACCTTCAAGACTGGAATTTTACGCTAGAAGTATTAGCGAAGTGTAATGGAGAAATCGAGTATTAGAATTATTTAGTACCTTTAAATTCTAATATACTTATTACAAATATTGATTTGGATCTAATATTAAGGCTGGTATTGCAATTGTTAGTGTAAGTATCTATCAGAAACTGTAAAATATTTTCTCCTTCCCTAACCCGGCTTTCGCAGTGTAAATAAAAAGCATGCCCGGCTAACAATTGGAAGGTCCGAAGTTCGATTCTCAGCGAAGGCAATGCACATATTTCAGGTCTCCTACTTCAATGAAAACCCTAATGACTCTGCAATGGTGCCCGAACTAAAAAGAATAGTGGTAGATGATAATTCATCATCACCAATATTTAGCGATTGGGTCCCCTCCTTCCATTTAGGTGTACGTTGTGGTGGTGGTGGTGTGTGTATGTAAGTGGTGGTGGTGGGGTACTTCCTAACTTCTTACCTTTGTGGTGTAACTGAAGAGCTGGTCCTGCTAACAATATGAAGGTTCGGAGTTCGAATCCTGGCGAGGCATCGCACATTTTTCTTTTCTCTTGTCCGATAAAAAAACCTAATCACTCTACAAAGGCAAGAATTTCTGAACTGGAAGTTTTTTCCCTCGGCTGGATTCCCAGAAGACAAGCTAGATATGAAGGATATTTCTTGCTTTTCTTCTTATCAAATGTAAATAACGCCCAGTTTCCCTCAAGAACTTCCTCTATTAAGAAATCTCTCCCAACCAGATAATTATCGGTTAATTTAAGGTGATAAATAGATGCCCTAAATAATGTATTGTTCAGTTTCTAAAATGCATTATGTACAACAGTAGTTTGTTATTATTTTAAATTTATGTTACACATAACATTTTAATAACTTTGCAGACTTTCTTTTTTTGACAGAAAAATAATATATGAAATTCTAATGTTGCATTCATTTGTAGAGTCATTAGGATTTTTTGGAAGCAGGCAGGTACAACTCTAATATACGCCCTAATTTCACCAAATGTGGCGATATGTGTTCTGCGCTGGTTTTTGGCGCGATTGCGTGTTCTATGGCAACCCTGTTGACGTTGAAAATTCTTTCGCTGGAGCTCTTTGGTTCGCCTCTGTGTCTGAGAAGATGGGAGGGAAAGATAAAATGGTAGTTGTTGAATTGAAGTTCGGCAAAAGGAAATATGATTGTGGCTATCCTGTTGAGGGGTAGTGGGTATTTGGAAGTGTGGAAAGAAGGTCTGGGAGATTATTTTTAATGGCAGTGCATAATAGAAGTAGGGATTTGTAATTTTATTTATTTGTTAACCATAGTATAATTTTCTGGCTGTCATGTAAATACGATAGAGATTACGTGGCGGCATGTTAAAGGCGGTATGAAATTTATATTTCTGCTATTCGAAAACGCATTAATTCATGGTAAGTGCATTTTATTTTATCCTTGTTCTTATTTTGTAGAATGTTATGTTCATTGGTTCTTTAGTATGAATTTCTGTCGTTATTGTTGTTTTTTTTTTAATTGTTTGAAATTTATTTTAGTTTATTTTGTTGTTTAGTGTCTAGACTGTACAATTCGTAGATGTTTTTTAAAGTTAAAACAGAACGCTGTGTACATGGTATTATTTGAAATTTATTGTTGTTATGTTATTTTATTAAAGCGAGGAGTACGTAGATCGTAGATTCCTTCCTTGCCTAAATTGTGCAATTCGTAGAATTTTTTTTAAGTTTAAAAAGGATGCTGTGTACATGGTATTCTTTGAAATTTATTGTTGTTATGTTAATTTATTAAAGCGAGGTGTGCGTAGTTTGTAGATTCGTTCGTTGCCTACATTGTGCAATTCGTAGATGTTTTTTTAAGTTAAAACATGTCGCTGTGTACATGGATTCTTGTCAAATATTTTTGGTTAGAAACTTTACGTTTTTGCTATCTAAATTTTTTGTTTTTGTTTCGGATTTTTAGCTAAATTGTGTGTTCAAAACGTAGTTTTTGCATGTGCGAAAACCGCGTTTTTGGAGACATTTTAGGCTAAAAGTTCAAAATATAGACAAAAAATTTAGATAGTAATACGGCAGCATGAAGTTTCTCCCCAAAAATATTTGGCGAGAAATTTGGCGACTTGAGGGCGCATATCAGAGTAGTTCCATCAGGCAAGATGAAAAATTAGCAACAGCCTTCGCCGGGAATCGAACCACGGACCTCTGGAATACCGGCCCAGCGTCTACCGCTACACCCCGAAGGCACGCTAGGGAGTGGGAGAAATACCTTATACATTGTTCCCAATTTTGTCTTTATTGTAGTCATATCACCAGAAATCAATGCTAGAAATGCCAGAAATTAAAGTATCTGTCGTGATCAAAGACCTCGCGCTCCAGTACAGGTAATACGAGGTTTTAACCAAACAACATCCCGATTTCCAGAAAATATCTCAAGGAAAGGTTTCCAAGCAATTTTCTGATTCCCAGTCATCAACCACACGAGGAGAATTTCAGACAGATGAAATCTGCATATTCCTAGTGCTTACATTCATAAATATTTCAAATGCTTAAAAAATTTCCCTGAAGTCAGATTTGGTTAATACATGGTTATGCTTCTCCATCCATTATACCAAATTGGTGGTCGTTCTGACTTATCTAGAACTTCTTCTAATTACCAGGAAAAATATGTCATTCGTTTGCTAGTAATTTATCCAATAAAGTATTGTTCAAATAGCGCGACATTTAACTTAGCTTAATAATTTTTCCCATTAATAATGAATCTGACGGAGTCAGTTAAAGATATATAGCTCTATGTCAGTTAAAGTTAATAATTGTTAGCTTCATTTGAAATCTTATTTCTGAAAGAACTATCACAGCATTAGTTGCTTCATTAATTATGTACAGTAATAAAATTGAAAAGTAGAATTTCACATTTGCACTCTTGCTTGGCAGTCTTACGGCCATTCGTCTCTGGGAAACATTTTGCTCAGTTAGCGCTTTCCGGCACAGCGGAAACAAGACAGAATCTGCTTTTCGTGTCGATCACCAAGATCGAAGGGAACCGGAAGTCGTTAACGATCCACCGACGCTAAACCCATTTCCGCGGTTACTTTTCTTTTTTTCTCTGCCACCCCTCAACTGGAAAAATTCAGCACTGGCCGAATATTTTGCGGAACATTCCGTCAGTTGTCGAAGCATCCTCGATCTTTTTTTCGTTTGCAGGGAAAAGAAAAAGTAAAAATAGAAAAAAATAGGGTAAGCGATACGGCTAAGCGTATCTCATTGCTTTTTCCACCTTTCGAAAGTGGAAAGATTAAAGAGGAATACGCCGCAATTGCTTAACTTTCGTGAAAACAGATGTTCAGTTAACTTCCCCTCCCAATATATTATTTAATATACTGCTTTTTATTTACATGCGGCAGAAACTTCTTTTGAAACAGATATAATAAAATTAAAGATTAAGCGAATTTTAATCTTAGCCTGGCTTTAAATTTGTAATGAAGCCTTTTTGCATGTTCAGGGAATGAGAAACATACAATAATCTCTTCTTCCAAAACAATCATATTCTGCAAAATATGCTTCTGTAGATAAAAAAAAAATATATATATATATATTTTTTTAGTAGTTTCAAAACGACCTTTTGCGTCCAAAAACTTTAATGTGTTGTATCACTTTTCACACAGTTGCCACAAACTATTACCTCCTTGTATTATATTTAAAGAAATTAAAAAAAAAAAAAAATCTGAAATGTTTCAGATTTTAAATTACGTCCAAAGGGGCGTTTTTTAACATTTTGTGTGTTACCTTTCTTTATTAAATATCATGTTCCTCGCACTTAAACCATAAGATCCAGTGCAACAGCAATATCGCAAAATAGTTTTAAAACGAGCATATCTTTAGAATTTCCGATACAGAGACTCACGCGCTGGAGATAAAAATGTTTTTTCTGCACAACGTTGCCATTGCTCGCTTTGAAATCCTTGAGTTTGTTAATCAAAAATTCGTCAAAGTTTTAAAAAATAGGATATCGATCACAAAACAAATTTCAAATTTCAAATTTGGTCTTCCACATGCTCATATTCGTTGGAGGATTACGTTATTCAAAATTCGATGACTCTATGTACCGTTATTTTATGACAATGTGAGAAATATACATACATTTACGCAGATTTTCATTATTTAATTTCTTCAAATATAATTCAGGACTCTAACATTTTATGGCAACAGTTTGAAAAGTGAACCGACATTTATCCGTCCGACGCAAAACGCCAAAACGAAATTAATAGTCCTTCGGGATTCAAATCCCTTTGGCCTAATAATTAAGAGTCTGCATGAATGTATGTATGTTTCTCGCATTATGAAAAAACTGCGATATCTTATAAGGTATTTATCCCACTTTATTAGCATGCCTTTTAGTGCACTGGTCAGCACGCTCGACGCGAATTCGAGAGGTCCGTGGTTCGAGTCCCGGCGAGGGCATTGCTCATTTTTCATAGCTAGCTTCCTTCAAAATAACCTAATGTCTCTACAGTGGCGCCCGAACTAAAAGGGTGGCGGATGATAATTCTTCACAGCCAGGATTTGGCGACTGGGTCCCCTAAAAACCCTAGTCGGTTTTTAAAAGGGGGAGTATATAAGGTATTTCTTCCGTATTCTTAACATGTATTCGTATTTTAGTGGTCAGCACGCACGCGCATATTCTAGAGGTCCGTGGTTCGATTCCCGGCGAGAGCGTTCCTTATTTTCATCACTTCTGCTTTAAAAATAACCTAATGCCTCTACAACCTAAAGGCGCCAAATTTTGAATAACATAGTCCTCAACGTAGGCATGGACACCTGGAAGCCCGAATTTAGAATTTAAAATTGTTTTTATTATCTATTTATATTCTGAAAAAAAATTTAACGAATTTTTTATTAGCAGAACGATTTTTAAAACGAGCAGTGTCAACACGAAAGGGAAAGAAAACATTTTTATCTCCAGCGCGCGAGACTCTCTATTGAAATTTTAAACATATGCTGATTTTAAATATTTTCCGATTTTATCGTTGAATCGAATTTTGCGTGGCATAAGCGCAAAGAAAGTGACGTTTAATAAATAAAGTAAACATATAAAACGTTAATAATTAAAAGAAAAAAAAAGTTTCGTAAACCCATCTTAGTATGAAAACTGAACATTGATATGATAAACCGAGAAAACACTGAAACAGAAAAATGTACGCCACCACTTTACATATGGCGATGTAACTTAAAGAAACAGCCAGTTGCAAAAGTTGAACTAAGTCTGGTAGCCAGTGACTATACAAATTTATTTAACAAGAAACTGGCTCAAAGCAGTCCACTGCCGTAACAATTTAAATACTCGCAGCTATGCTGCATCAGAAATTCTAAACATATACGTTCTATACGTATACTGCTTTTAAAATTTTTGGAATTCTTCTGTTGAATTGTATAGGATTTACGTGCGAAGAAAATGATGCTTAGTAATAAAGCTAAAAAGACAAAAAGAATGGTTTACTAGAAGTGATTGTAACAGCAGACTGGTAGACTGCGAGATCAGCGAGAGCGTAACAGACCTTAATAAAACCCTTTTAGGAGATCGTTAAAATCTGAAACCATTTGTTTTTTTGGGGGGGGAGGAGAAATGGTCCACCGGAGCCAGATTCATTTAAATGTCACAGGACTTTGTGTCTTCTATCACAGTACTTCGTTGAGTCTCAAAGTTCAGTGCAGGCTTTAGCTACAAAGGTTACTACTTAGCTTCAGGCTATGAACAGAAAAAACTGTTTCCTACTTTCCCTTAATTTTTTTTCTGTGTGTTGAGTGTCAAATATAAATTTTTCTATCGAGATATAATTTATACAATGGAAAGAATGACTCGTTTACGAACTCCTTGTATCACGAATAAATTTTCCAAAGGATATATGTCTTGAGATACGAATAAGAGAGCTTTCAAATGAGCTGGCATTCTCCAAAATGTAGTTATTGTAGCGCAGAAAATATCTTTAGAAGAAGAAGGAAGTTAAGATGTCCATAGTTATTTGATGATCGAAATTTGCGCAAAATGAGGAAAGATGTAAAGTTTCATACTACATTATAACCTGATAAAAGAGTAGTAAACTGTAGCATAAATATTTGAAATAGGGGCAATACCATGCATTGGGTTTCAGAAATAAATAACAGTGGAAAAATGTTTAATGCGTCAAAGACTCAGCAATTCAGCAATTCTCAAACGGAGGCGAGCCATGTTAAAGGAAAGAGAAAGTGGGTGAAAACAGAAAGACGACAGCTACCTAATATTTTTACTCAATAGGATTTATCTTTCAAAATATAAAATTTTGCGCATTTGGCTTCTCCACCGTTTTTTACTTACTCCATAAGTTTTCCTTCGTGGAGACGTGGTAAAATTTAATTCAGGTTTTGTTATTTTTTACATATTTAGTTTTAAGTTAAATGCTGCGCGCATGTTACTATTGGGTATGTGTTATATTTAATGAAATCCGGTGGTTTTGCATTTCGAACTTAAATACAAAGTACTGTATTTGAAGCAAAAATTTCAAAGCGAAAATGAATTAATTCATTTTATACTTAATCCCTGTGGGGAAAATTTTTCTGATATCATTCCTTTATCAAAGATATAAAAATTTGGAGTCAAGTTCTTAAACACTTGTTTTTGAAACATATAAGATATTCCTCCCTTCCGCAACGCTTCATAGTGTAATCGGAAGCACGGTTGGCGCGTAATCGAGAGGTCCAGAGTTCGAATCCGGAAAGGACATTTCGGATTTCTTCAGTCTCCTTGCTTTGAAAAATTATAAAAAGACTACAGTGGTGCCCGAATTAAAAGTTGATAATTCGTCAGCACCAGGTTTTAGCGATTGGGTCCCCTAATCCCCAGTTTCCCTTTAAAGAGGGAAGTATGTAAAGTATTCTGTCTCTCCTTTTCCGTATTCGTATCTGGTGTAACGGGAAGCACGTTCGATGCATATGCCGTCTGCATCGATATAATCTGAAGACTCCACAAACATGCCTCCCAGACAGTAGCTAAGGGAATCTACAAAATTACCGAAGGAAACGGATTCGAATCCCGGAGAAGGCATGGATTTTTGTAAATGTATAGTGTCTTTGCAGCATGGGCGCACTTTAAATATATGACAAGCCGACACTCTGTTGTTCTGTTCTGTAGGGGAGAGGGGTGAGAGGCCCTCGGACCTTCTCTCCGGGATGTTGTCCCTTTAAATTGGAGTGGAAATGGACGTCCAACCTCCTTGAGGCTCTGGCAATTGTTCTTGAATGAAATACATCGATAAGAAAACAACTCTACAGACATGTCTCGTATTATTTTGGTATGAGTTAAGCAGCCATACCGAGTTATGTAACCAAGACATTTGCAGGCTATAATAGGTTAAGGTTTGAACTTCTTTCTCTTCCTCACTCCTTAGGAGTGAGCGGAGAGAAAGGCAAACTGCAATTAGTGCTTAAATTTATAACGGAAGAATTAAACTAAACAATATGTGTGGTATGCATACATTAGATGTATGATCTATGCAGCGAATTCATAAATAAATCTTTCATTGAAGAAGGAAGATAATATTTCTTATCCCCAAGAATATTTTTTAAATTACAATGGAATTCTTACAATGGAGTCTTGAAACTCATTTATCTCAGCTTTATTTTTTAAACTAAAAATGTGTTTAGAACAATGATAAATGAATCGTTATCTTGCACTTATTACTTTAGGTACTTGTTAATAAACATACAGTACATTATTAACGCTAATTTTCTTAACCGACGCAACACGGAATTCTTTCAGATAAAGAAACCTTTCTTTAACTTTTGGTTTCTAATTGCAGTTATGCAAAAAAATAAGAAATGCGCAAAAATAGAAAGCAAAAAATAGCATTTCCAATCCATTACTTTTATTTTATTATTATCAACAATTCATTTAAAGAGTACTACAATTAAATAAATATTTTAATGCTCCTTTCCGGTGAATAAATTAATCTTCCTCTTTAATTAATTAATTTTACTTTTCGTATAAGTGAATTATTAATTCTTTTTAACTTATTGTTCTTCAAATCAGGCGAAATGTTTATACGATTTAGAAATTAGGAAAAAAAATAAAATAATTAGCGACTATGCAACTAGATAACAATCCCTAAAAATTCTTCGCGTTTCGTATAAATCGAACATCAAGAGTAATATTCGCTTTCAAGCACGTAATGCGATTAAGACCATTAAATGTGTAGCGATTTTCGATTACGTGAAATTCTATTAGCAGAATAACTTGTTTTCTTCCCAATTTTCGAAGACGAATTCATTGCATCGTTTTAGAATAAAAAAGATGAACATAAATACAAAACTCAGAATTAAAATTAAAGAAATAAGAAATAAAATAGCTTCTAAAAATTTCTGTGCTTGAAACAATACAAAAATAAAAATCCAACACTATGTTTATTTTTTTAACTGAAGTTCTTGTGAAGTGTTTCATAGTTAGGCATGAAAATCGTGAAAAAAAAATTAATAAAAATATAGGATGTGAAAGAGTATTATTTAGATAATGAGAAATTCCTACGTTCGAGAATCAAAAATAAGTAATAAAAAGGTGTTAGAATGAGAAAAGGAGGGGATGTGGAGAACGGAGTTTGTAGAAATAATAATCTCTTGCTATGAGTAACCACTTATCTTAATGAGCACGCGGTGTTCTTTAAGAACACGGCTGGGGAATCGCAGAACACCTTGCCCCCCTTTCCTCCATTTTAGAGTGTTTGAAAGAATCCTCTTTCGCAGTCTCAAAAATGTAATTACTATAATATTCGGAAGAAGCTTTCAAGGAAGGAACTTCAGGGAAGATGAACAGAAAATCTGCACGGTAACAATACTAAGGCTTCTGAAATTCTTCCTGTTTCTTACATTCTGTTGTTTTTTGAATTGTATTAAGTTTTCAAAGAAAGAAAATTACACCCTTTCCAGAAAACTATCACTCGAAGAGAATTTTTTCAATCGTATTCTTCATTAAACAGTAAAATTTTAGGAATCCGATTTTGGCAGGAAACAAACAAAACTTAGGTATTCTTAAGTCAACAAACATCCCTAAGATACGTTTCAACTCTTATAATTATAAATTTTTAACAACCTACTCTTGATTTTTTTTCAGTTCTAGTTGCTAATTTATAAAATTTTATGCAAACTCGCCAGTTATTTTGAGTTGAAACTTTACTATAACTTCTTTCCATAAACTGCACCAGAATGCTAATTAGTTATTGTATATGTAACCCAAAGATTGAATGTTCTAGGATTAGAGCATCTGGTAGCCTCGTTTGGCTACAATCGTCAGCTCTGCAAAAATTATTCCGGCTTTACCAGCTTGCTAACCGAAGCTTAAATATTCGCTATTAACTACCTTGAGAAACTTTAAATTGTCTATTTTCTGAGCAGTCTCAAACTACGTTACTTACATTGGGATTTAACGTTTTGTTATGTTAATTTAAATACGTGCAAGTAGGAGATATTCCTCTTTAGCAGTAGTGATTTCTGTTCATTTAGGTTCGCCTGTAGTAGTGTTTTCATTCATTTCTGGTCTGTTCTGTCACAAATAATGATTTCTGTTCATTAAAGAGACCAATTTGAAAAGTTATTTTAATCTTCTTAAGACTTGTCATTGCTTCCGAATAAAGCCATAACTCGCTTCTCGTATAGTATGGTTACAAGCTTATTATCATAGTAGAACCCAATAAATTGTATTAAATACTAGCAAGTGAGTCCGCCAGATCAGATGGCTGCAGCCAAAGTAAATTTATAAGTTCCCCGCACCCCTAAAATACAAATGCATAAAAGTTTTCAATATGAATGAAATGAGTTCATTCTTTCCAAGCAACATCAAATTCGAAAATATTTTTTTAATTACCAAACCAGGAAACAAAACCCTTTGACTCTCCAGGTTAATACGTATGACGTCATGATTTAAAGTTAATGTTATATAATAATACTATAAAGCCCGGCGGTCATACGAAATGACCGCTTCTCTAGATATTATAAATTGTAATTAAGATGATTTGTCTAAAGATGTCTGCTAATTCAAACTGAATTACCCAGGGCAGGCGACGAGGACGCCCCCTTTGCTTATTGCCCCACGGGATTTGCCCCTTCTACTTGCTTAATTGCTTTAAAGTAGAGTGCAATGAAGGAAACCACTGGCGGTACATTCCTTAAGAGCCACCGCTAGCTTCATAAATAAAGGCGATTTAAATAATGAAATGTTAATTCATATGTCAAAGATCTTTTTGTACGCAACATTTCTTGTGTAGATCTTTCCATGATTTTTAAGCTCGCCTGGCAAAGGACCATCCATTATTTTTAATTTTACGTCCGTTCTTTCACGAACTATTGAACAGGAAACATAAAGTTGACCGTGTCCAAGTGCAGGCTCAGGTAAAAAAACGCCAATACGCTTAAGTGTTTGGCCCTGAGACTTATGGATGGTCATAGCAAAGGCAAGTTTTACGGGAAATTGTCTACGTCTTAATTGAAACGGCAATCCTGTTCGTGGCAACTTCACCCCATTGGTTAGTATAACATTTTAGAATGGTTACTTGCTATTTAGATAGTTTATTGATTGCTTGCGTAACACACAAGCAATCAATAAACTATCGGCGACAGACAGACACTTAAGCCGCATATAATAAAGATATTTAGTTATTTCATTTTATTTGTTTTTTCATCGTTGCCTGTTTTCCCCGGTTGCATATTTCCGAATTCTATTATATATAGATGTTAAATTTATTTATTAAATGTTAAATGCACGTGCTCTTGTATTTTTAATTTTTCCGGCTTAGCTTTCTCATAATATTCGTCACGCGCTGCACTGCACGGGGAATAACAATTTAAACTATCGGCGACAAACACTTAAGCCGCATATATATAAGATTTTCTCAATATAAGTTAAAGAATTAACGTTGGCAATAATGTACCGTGTGAATTATACTAACCTGGAACAAAAAGGTTGCCAACAGCAGCTATTTAAAATGCTGACATTAACGTAACATTTTCGACATAAAATGGCGTCACATGCAATTGCGTGCTTTCTTCAAAGTCCGAATATGACCTTATTTAATAATAATATGTTTAATAATTGGCAATGTTATTTATGCGTGAGACTGTAGCCACTCGGGAAAAGGAGAGCGAATATTAGCGTTTTAATTTAATTCCTTTAAGTATAGTGCAGGGCTCTAATATTTGGTGTCAACAATTTGAAAAATGGAACACCGTTTTACAGTGGACGACCCAAAATGAAATTAATAGCCTTTCTGAGCAAACTGCCCCTTTGGGCTAAAAAATTAATTTTCGGTAGATAACGAAATTTAAATTCTCATGTGGACTCCCAGTTCCTATACGTATATTTCGGAAAGCTTTATACACGTTATGAAAAAAACATTGTAAGAAGTTTGACTCCCATATGTCAAAAATTGACCGAGATATTTAATTTCAAAATTTGAAGATTCTGATGTCATTTTCATTTTGCTTTGAGGAATTTTAACCGATTTAAGTTAGAATAATTCAAGGAAATAAGTTTAAATGAAGTTCAGCAGAATATGCATATGATTTAATAGACTGTATAAGGAAACTCTGTGGCGTCCACATCAGATTTTTCAAATTCCTGAGATAAGAGTTATACTTAAGTAAAACTTTAAAAATTTGACATCTGTATATTTCTTCTGTAACATAAGCGATATGAATCTGTTTCATATTTCCATAGCAGGTGTCGGAAGCCATATAATTAATCACAATTTAGCACTGGAAACTAACCACGTCGTGACTGAAACGTAGAAGAATCAATCACTGACTTAACAACAGATGATTCACGTCGCAATTCGCAAATGTATGACACAATTTAACAATGCAAATCTGCTCCGCATCATAATTCTCATTGTGACAATCTTCACCTTGGCCAGATGGCAGTCCAACTATAAGTCATCCTTGATTCTCTAACTCAACATCTGTATAGTCCACTGATATGATTCTGAATATAACTGAACATGCCGCTTAACAATGTACTAGTCTTAACTTATTTTGTTGCAACCTATTACTTAGCATAGAACCTTGTTCAAAGCTGAAGTGATATGCAGCTAATTTGATGGTTTGTATTAATCTTTTACCCATCGCATACAGTTAGATTCAGAACATTCTCTGTTAAGGAGAAAATATAATGATTGCTAAGTTTTTTTTTGGCATACGCAAAACTTACTCATACATGTTCTTTCACTAATGAATATTCTTTAATAATAAATCACGACTTAACATATTTATAATTTTATGACTTACGATAATGACTTATAACACACGAATTCATCATTAGTGAATATACTGTGCCCAAGGCTGACAATTTTTCGTTAATAAATATATTTATTTGTGTTACGTAAAGTTCATCTAATGTATAAAATGTCCTTAGTTAGCAAATGATTTTATAAGGTCTTTCTCCCGCCTTCTCAGCATGCCTTCGTAGTGTGGTGGTCTGAACGCTGGGCGCGTATTCCAGAGGTTCGATTCCCGGCGAAGGCGTTGCTCATTTTTCACTTCTTCTGCTTCCAGAATGTCTCTAAATTGGCACCCGAATTAAAAGGGTGTGGATGATGATTCTCCACACCCAGGATTTGGCGACTAGGTCCCCTAAAACCTTAGTCGCGCTTTAAAAGGTGGAGTGTATAAGGAATTTCTTCCGCCTTCTTAGCATGCCTTCGTAGTGTGGTGCTCTGCATGCTGGACGCCTATTCTAGAGGTCCATGGATCGATACCCGGTAGAGGTTTGGCTTATTTTTCACTTCTCCCTGCTTAAAAAAAATACCTAATGTCTCTACAATTTTATTAGCTGAAATTGGCATTGGTCCAGAAGGCCTATTAGTCTCGAAACGGTATTTTGCGTCGAAACACTTTTCAAATTGTTGCCACCAAATAGTATCGCCCTCTATTTTTTGATTATCTATTTCATACTTTTTAAACTTTAACGAATCTTCGATTAAGAAACTCAACAGCTTAAAAGGGAAAAAAAAGTGGTAACACAATGTACGGAGTAAAATATTTTTATTTTAGCGCGCGAGGCTGCCTATCGGAAATTCTAAAGATATACTGTTTTTAAATATTTTTGGCCCAATGTGGCGTTAGCCCAAATGCTCTCGAAATGCCTGTGTGTTCGTAAATGAAAAGAACTTCTGTTTGGGCATAATATAAAATCTGAGATTTTTATTTTTATTTTTATTTTTATTTTTATTTATTTATTTTGAATTTTTAATTTATTTGGATTTTCTTGTGGCTACTCTTTAAGAAATTTGAAAGAAGTCATGAATACCTTTAAAAGTTTTCATCTTCAGTGCAAATCTGTAGATAATATTTGAATGTATTTCATTTTCAATGATGCGGATGATTTAAAAAATCAGTAACTTTCAACTTGATAATTGAATTAAATAAGTTATTATATTAATTGAATTATATTCATTATTAATTGAATTAAATAATTATATTAATTATATTAATTAAGTTATTATATTAATTGTTAATTGAATTAAATAAGTCTAAAAAAAAGTTAAATTCAGTAATTTGTGTTTAAATGTTCTTAGTTGGAAGCGTTGGCAAAGAATGGTTTATTACATCCTTTTTGCATTAAAACTTTTATATGAATCTTTTATATAAATGCTGGAAAATATTCTAAAACCTGCAAATTTTTTCGCTGATTTTGAATGACAGATGTAATGATAATAATATTATCAAGCAATTCCTGCATATACATGTAATGATAGTAAAATTTTGGAAGCATTGATGTAGGAACACTGCGACGTGGAAACGTAGGAATACTGATGGCGTAAATACTTGATGCTTTGAATTTCCTTTTTTATTTACATTCTCATTTGTGGCCACAATTCACTTGGCACTCCAATCGTGCCTATTTCCAGAATATTTACAATATTGATACTAAGGCGATAAAAGCGAGCATAGCGAAGCATCCACGCAGCACAAAAGTTGAAACGAAAAGTGACGCAGTGATTCAGAGGAAGAAGGGAAGGAGTCAAAAGTTTCAGTTGAAGTTAGAAAAAGTTTTGGTTTATAATTATTTGATTGGACAAGAGGCATCTGCATTGAGCGTTACGCAAGATCGCCTGATAAATTTGAATGACGCTGTTTAGACTTATAGCGCTATTTTTAGGATAGAGAGATGACGTCACCAAATTAAATAAAAAGTAAAAGAGGTTATAGCCAATTAAAATTAGAAGTTTGCTTTCATATTTTGTATCTTAATTCCCATATATATACATATGGGATGTTAACTTTCACGACCAACAGATAGCTCTGCACGCAGTTCGATGGAACTATTTTCTGAAAAAAACGCAGACAAGGATTCTTTGACGAAAAAGGGTATGTATGTGTAAGACGTTAACAGGAGGTGTACGGCGTTATAAAGATGAAAGATCTTTTTATTTATTTATTTATTTTTTAATGTGGAATTTTCTGCCTGCTCTTCACTTCCATTTTCATACTGAGCAAAAATCATTGATAATCTTCATTAAATGTTCGAGTTAAAATGCTAATTGGAAAGTGCATGTACCCCTATCTTGAAACGTTTCAGCCATTTTATGAAGTATGTACACAGACACTAAATATAATCTACATATATTATATTAGAATCTATATATAAGAAATATTGGTATTTCTAGCAATAGATGTTGTAGATACATAAGGTATTTTTTGGAAGCAGAAAAGATGAAAAATAAGCAACACTTTCCCCGGGAATCGAACTATGGACCTCTGGAATACGCTCCCAGCGTGCAGACCATCCCACCACGAAGGCATGCCAAGAGGGCTGGAGAAATACATTATATACTCCCCCTTTTAAATGGCGACTGGGGTTTTAAAGGAGAGCCAATTGCCAAATCCTGGGTGTGGAGAATCATCATCCACCACCCTTTTAGTTCGGGCGCCGCTGTAGAGACATTAAAGTATTTTTTGGAAGCATAAAAGATGAAAAATAAGCAACACCTTCGCCGAGAATCGAACTACGGACCTCTGGAATACGCGTCCAGCGTGTAGACCACCACACCACGAAAGCATGCCAAGAAGGCGGGAGAAATACCTTATATTGTGAGATGAAATCTATTTACATCTGATCTATTTACTGCTGAAAAGAAGCCGCTCTAGTCATTATCATATCTCCTTTTCTGATTGGCTCATTTTTGAAAGTATTTTGTTACAGAAATAAGGCTTAAAAGTACCTATCATTTCCTCTATCGGAAAATGAATAGTCAGAAAATTACCTAAAACTCAGATAGGTGAATGCCGATCGAAAACATACCTGAAACTGAAATGCGTAAATGCGGATAAGTAGGTCCATTATACTTTATCCATAAAACATATTGCCAAAGAATGCCACGTTAAATGAACAATAAGACTCGCAAGAAAGTTATGAAGATTATTCAAAATCTGATATGAGCCCTTGATCAATCCAAAGAGAAATGCGAATAAAAATACAGTTATATTATTCGAAATTTTGCAAATGTTAGTCATGTGTGTGATTTGTTCCACACTCTTTCTCCAAATGTATTTGCCTGTATAAAAATAAATTAACGCGAAACTGTTTTTTATTTAAATGACAGTGTTGAATTTTTAGAACATGTTCGCGAGATTTCACATTAGGAAAAAGAATAAGTAAAAAAGCATTTCTAAACTTTCATTTTTTCCATCACGAAATCTCAAATTCGGAATTAAAAATTAAACATAGAGAGAGAAAATTAGTATTTTTCTAGCCTCAAAAGGATTTTGAATACTAATTGTATATGTAGTTTGCAATATCACTTTTATTGTGTATATTCAGGAAATTTCAGCTTATATTTAAAATAGATATAATATATATATAATAGATATTTATAAGTTAGAACTTAACGGTTTCCCAAATCGTTTCGTTAAACAATATGTCGTATATTTCAAATTACAATTTTTTTAGACAGAATTTTTCTTTCCAAACTTTCTCGATGTATCCACTAGAAGAAAAGCTATTCTAATAAGGATATGTATTATTCTTCCATTATTTAGCATATACCTGGCTACTAACTGATTGAATGCAAAAATCTTCTGCTGACGGCAACTGTATTGGAAGATACTCAAAGAAAAACCAAGTACTGTATATTAGTTTCTATTCTGTGAAAATATATTTTTACTTTCACCATATCTGTTCGCTACAACTATTGTAAAATATCTTCTGTCCTAAAAGGCGAACTCAAACTCCGCGTATGGCAAACTCACGATTAGAGAGCAACCGTTGGGATGGAATTTTTTAACTAAATTCTTAGTTGATGAATGTTTATAAGAAATCTGCATAAACCACAATAACAGTAATAATAATGAAAAGCAAAAATTTTCATTTACATTCATTCTCTATCTGAAATCTAATTGGAATCACCCTGGAAAAACATTTTTTCACACTTTGAAATTCCAGCGCACTGACGATTAAATGTTAAGTTTCTCACATTGATATTTCTTTAAATAATTCTAATACCTGTAATTATCTACTGAGTAACTTATTTAAAACTAAAAATAAAAAAATACTGAAATATTTTCCCGTTTAAAAAAAAAAAAAAAAAAAAACTTTTTTTTCCCTTCCCCACAATGCATTTTAAGTTGGTGAAGCGCATTTCCATTGAAGACTCTAATATTCCTAAAAGTATATAAGGTATTTCCCCCGCCTCCTTAGCACGCCTTCTTAGTGTAGTGGTCAGCACGCTTGGCGCGTATTGGAAAGGTCCGAGGTTTGAGTCCCGTCGAGGGCATTGCTCATTTTTCATCTATTTTTTAAACCTAATGTCTCTACAAAAAAGCCCGAACGTAAAAAGGCTGGTGTATGATCATTCTCCACCACCAGATTTTGGCTTTTGGGGCCCCCCAGTCGCCCTTTACAAAAAGGAGTCTATGAAATATTTCTCTCGCCTTCTTAGCATGCCTTCGTGGTGTAGCAGTCTGCACATTTGGCGGGTATTCCAAAGGTCTGCGGTTCGAGTCCTGGCCACGGCATTGCTCATTTTTCATGATTCCTGCTTTGAAATAACCTAGTGACTGTACAGATTTTTTTCATTATAAATATGATTGTTTCTCCTACACCTTTTGCAACGCGTGTTTGTTTCTGATAAAGAGGTACTTATGTCCAATTCCGCTCGAAACTGGCATAGTTTTATTCAAAATGTATTCCAATATAAGGTTACATTTGTACCTAATTTTAAATTTTATACTGTTGTGTATTTCTTCCACCTGGTAGTAGACGGTGTATAAAAGACATTTAAAACAATCTGTTCAATGTCCATCAACGACTGAACATTAAAATAGCTGAACACTGATAGTTCCGACCAGGTTTCGATTCCAGGCGAACGGACCACTTGCATGAGCGTTTTCGTGGTTTTCCTCATGTGTAACATACAGTGGATGGACAAATATATGGAAACACCTTGTGAAATGCATGTTTGAAAAGAACAATTGATTTTAATGAAATATGTAGGTGGCGCTGGCGTTTTTGACTACTGACGCCACTTATAAAACTTCGTAAATGTGCTAAACAGTTCAGTTGTTGTCGGAGTACTGTTATGTGAGGTTGTCATTGCATTATGTCAGAGTTAACAGACTTCGAACGTGGGCAAATTGTTGGAGCACGTATGGTAGGTGCTTCCCGTAAGCAAGGTAGCCGATGTGTTTAGTGTTTCAAGAGGTACTGTATCGATGATTTATTCCGCATATTTGAAAAGCGTAAAAACATCATCTGCTAAATCACAGCGCGGACGAAAGTGTGTCCTGAGTGATCGTGACAAACGATCATTAAGGGCAATTGTGACGAAAAATACGAAGACCACAGCTGCAAAAGTTACTACTGAAATGAATGTTGTGTTACCAAACCCTGTGAGTACCAAAACAATTAGAAGGGAGCTTCATAAACAGAGAATTGCTGGCCGTGCTGCAATTGAGAAGCCACTCATCAGTGATGCTAATTCCCGTAACAGGAAAAGGTGGTGTTTAAGTCATAAAGCCTGGACTATAGAGCAGTGGAAGCGAGTAATATGGTCTGACGAGTCTTCTTTCACATTGTTTCCCACTTCGGGCCGAGTTTACGTCTGGAGAACGCCATCTCAAGCCTATAATACAGACTGCTTGTTGCCAAGAGTGAAACATGGCGGGGGTTCTGTTATGGTTTGGGCAGCCATATCGTGGTTCTCTGCTAGCCCCATGATAACTGTGTCAGGGCACATGACTGCCAAGACTTATGTGAACATTTTGGCCAATCAAGTTCATCCCATGGTACAAACTCTGTTCCCCAATAATGATGGTGTCTTCCAAGACGACAAAGCCCCTGTTCACACTGCTCACATTGTCCAGCCCTGGTTTTCTGAGCACGAGTATGAGTTGTCCCATTTCTCCTGGCCACCACAGTCACCAGACCTGAATATTATCGAACATTTGTGGTCTACATTAGAACGGAAAGTGCGTTCTCGTTATCCACCACCAACATCGTTATCTGAACTTGCCACCGTTTTGCAGGACGAATGGTATTATATTCCCTTAGCAAACATACAGGAACTGTATTTATCCATTCCGAGAAGACTGCAAGCTGTTTTGGATGCCAACGGGTTTCCTACACCATATTAAGCACAGAAACATGTTTTTTTTAAAGGCGTTTTCATATTTTTGTCCAACCCCTATATATACCAGCCAGTTTTTTTTGGAAAGTCCTCCACAAAACTATCCCATCTCTTAGGCAGATATTGCTCGAGTGCTTTGCTATAATTAAATAAATCAAACCAAACCAATCTCAAAACAACAAACATGATTATCAAACGATAGAAAAATAATTATATACTAATATTTCATAATAAACTGGCGTCATACGGGTTCTTTTGCGGCAATCTAATACAGAAAATTAATTATTCGAGATGTTATTGAGCACTTTTCTCACTGAATTGCGTATGCAGGAGGCTTGCAATAAAGACTCGCGATTTTGCGTGTGCATGAAAAATCGCCCGTGAAACAATAAATTAAATATAAACAATCTTTTAAGATAAGATAATGTTAAGAATATGTAACAGATGTAGTATTTGAATCAAATCTTCTCGCCGTTATTCACTACATCTCGAATAAGCGGCGGCTTTTCATAATTAAATAACCATAATTTAATGTTACCCTACTTCAATATTTGTTTTAAGGCCTGACCAGTAAACGTAAGTTCTGCTCCTTACCGCATGCTTCCAGCAACCAGTATTTGCGTTGTTACTAGTCGCGGTAAAGTTTTCGGTCAGACATTCCAGCTTAATGCAGAAAACGTTTATCTAGGGACCAACAACACAGAATGCATTTTCGCTTCCTTGAAGCGACAGTAACTACTGCTCTAGAGAAGTCAAATTGATGCGTGAAACGGCGCCACGTACATGCTGGCTGCTGAATACCTCGTTTATTATTCGGGATGTACAACAGCATCCTTCCAGTTTTCTCCTGCGGTATTTGTGCCTTACAAGTCAGAATCAATTGATGGTAGACAGAAGCGAGAAGTACACGCCACGCATACGTTTCTGCTTTAAGCGATCAATGCCTTTGATTACTGAGTTAAAGGATTAACGTAGTTGAGGAAAAGAAATTAAACTCATGTGCCTTATTGCCGTTCTTGGAACGCTAGTTTCCCGAGTTGAAATGCTAGTTTTATCATTTTTTTAACCATAGGCATTCAGTTTTGTTTTTCGTTTTCTGTTTACTATGAAACGAAAAAGTATTATTTAGAAGTATTTGCGCAAAATATTTATCTTACTCGTAAAAACGAAATCAACATTTTAATTCCGACATTAAATTTATTGCGTTTATATCTAGAAAAGAAAAAAACTTTCCAAAGACCTGCAGCAAAAAACACTCGTCATTCAGGATTGTATATATTATCATACTCAAAACAAGGGAAACCTACAGATTTTTTTTTTTCAAATATATCTATCTGTTCATTTCTTTAACTCTGGAGCTCTTAAAATAGAAATTACAATTACATATTTTTGATGAAATAAATATTGTAATAAAAATTATTATTAGAATACTTTTTCATCAATAATATAAGAATAACATATTATATAATATTATTGATGATACCATATTTTAGAAAAAAATAAAAAGGAAAACTTAGCCTTTAGTCTTTATTAATACATAGTTCTGCATAAAATACCAATTAAAAATGCGTATCCTAAATCTTAGAGTGCTATTGGTTTTACCGACACCAGTTTTCCGTCGAAGATCAGCACAAACCCGCGACATTCATAGCTGCAACATGCCATATGCACCTGCATGTCTTATATATATATATGTCGTTAGCAAGATCCTTGAGCACCATTCCGAGGGTCTTTCCCCAATCCCCTACCATCAACCTCAGATACGGTTAATATATAAGCCCATTAATTTCAACAGTTTTGCTAATTTATATTGTTTCAAAAAATATTTTTCCTGTAAAAAATAATGGCACAAATCAATTTTAAAAACTTCTAGTTCTTGTTTCTAAGTATACTAAAGTTCACATTGTAATTTACTTTAAAGTAAATATAAATACTAATCCCGTGATTTCATGACTTTGGAACAGGAACTAATATTTTTAATATTTTTATCAATTAATGCATTCATGAGATGTCTATAATTTGTTTTTCTTGCAAAGATAAAATGAGCGGCTTTCCTACAGAATCATAGTTGATGCGCTATTTTTTAATCTATGCGATTTTTTATCTGGCTTAATTAATGCGGGATTTTCATGAGATATATAATATGTTAATTTTTTATTTACGTTAATAATGAATCTGTAGCATACTACCTTTGCAATTCTTCAATTTCATTACGTATATCGTATTCGTTTGATTGTTAAATGTTATTTGTTAAAAAGTTCCTTTGGTAACTGTAACTTGTGGTTAGAATCTGCGTACATTGCCTTCTTACCGTATAATTCTGCTTTCGCAGTTTATGCCTTATCTGAATATATCTGAACTGTATAAATTTCTCGTCGCTATTTCACATTTCAAACTTGAAATCTCTGGAAATGACAGCTTCTTTTAATAATGAAGATCCCGTTTGACAACCATTCACATCACAATTTTCATTAAAATCTCAATAACTCTGAAAAGCCTTTTCTTCTGCTTATAAGAGGTGATGTGGTGTATTTCAAAGCCCGCTACATGTTCTACATAAAATCAAATCAATTTATAAGGTATTTTCTCCCTCTTTCCCGCATGCCTTCACTGTATAATTGGAAGCATACTCGACGCGTATTCGAGAGGTCCAGACGCACGAACTAAACAGGTGGTAGACGGCAATTTGTCACCACCAGGATTTAGCGATTTTGCCTTCTGATCCCCATTCGACCTTTAAAAATGGGGAGTATATAAGGTATTTTCTCCCTCCTTTCCGTATGCTTTCGTGGTGTAACTGGAAGCATACTTGGCGTCTATACGAGAGGTCCAAGGTTCAAATCCCGGTGAGGATACTGCACATTTTTCACGTCTCCTGCTTAGAAAAAAACTGATGACTCTCCAAATTAATATTTGTGAGCATATAAACTGTTTAACTGAAAACTTTTATTTATTCTTCTAAAAGTCTAATTAGTTAAGTATGCTTTCTGTTGTGAATAAATTTATTGTGCCTCTACCACTGAAAATTACGTATCTATATTGTAAAGACAGTTCACATTTGTTTCAGATTACTAAAGAGAGTATGGAAATTTAAGTTTACTTAACTGAAAGCAGCAAAATGGTGATATAATTACACTCATGTCCATAAATTAAGGATAATTCGGAGTCACGCGGAAATCGAACTCTAAAATAAATATATCACCTGTAAAATCACTACACACATCTTCAAGAATCATATGCAAATTTCAGAAAGTAACTAGAAGACACCGATGGTACGTCACAATGACGAGAGTCTAAGAGAGTGATATATAAGGAATACAGGCAAAGAAGTAAAAATGTTCGCAGGCGATTTATAAGCATTTCAGTGCAATAACCGAATAGTTATGACACTAAGGACGCATTTGGATGATTTTTTACGTGGTAGAATTATCGGCCGTCTGGAATGTGGGCGTACCCAAGTGGAAGTATCAGACGAACTTGGAATTGCCCAGAGTGTCATCTTCAGGCTTTGGCAACGATTCCAAGATGATGGTAATGCGAGTAGACGTTACAGCACAGGTCGCCCCAGAGTTACAACGCCGAATGAGGACCGGTATTTCGCAGTTACTGCCAAAAGAAACAGGCGGAACACAGCCTCAGACCTGTCTCGTCAGCTCTCTTCAGCCACTGGTACCACAATTTCAAGGCAGACCGTGTACAGACGCTTAGGGCAGATTGGTCTATATACTCGTAGACCTGTCAGATGCGTTCCACTTACTGCAACTCACTGCCGCCTGCGGTTAGCCTGGAGTAGAGAGCATGCATTGTGGACACCGAAACAGTGGGCTTGTGTGATGTTTTCCGATGAGTCCAGGTTTAGCTTGCAGTCTGATTCTCGCAGGACTTTCATATGGAGAGCTCCAGGTACCCGTTACCACCAAGAAAACATCATTGAACGACACCGTTACGGTGATGCAGGAGTGCTCGTTTGAAGTGGAAATATTCTGGGTTCCAGAACTGACCTGCATGTTCAAATTGGAAACATGACAAGCCAAATCTATCGGGACGTCATTCTGGAACATCGTGTACGTTTGTTTCGGGGCGCCATGTGCGCACAATTTGGGTTTATGGATGACAACGCCCGTCCTCACCGTGCAAACATCGTAGGCGAATGCCTTCAATCCTAGGATATTACCCGTATGGACTGGCCAGCATTCTCACTGGACTTGAATCCAGTAGAGCGAGTGTGGGACATGCTTGACCGACGAGTTGCAGCCCGTCAACCTTCTCCTACATGTCTACTGGAACTTCGGAGAGCATTGCTTTTTGAGTGATGTAATATCCCCCAAGATCAGATCGATAATTTGATACTCAGCATGCCTAGGAGTTGTACGGACTGTATTGCATCGTCTGGGAGATATACAATGTATTAACAATCGTAACAACCATGTAATTTTGGTTTTTTGTAAATAGGTGTTTTTTGTAATTTGCTCTAGGGAGAAAAAATTTCTAATTTTTTTAATAATATCAAACATATAGCATCTTTTTTGTTCTTTACCTTTTGTTTAATAAATAAGCTTTACAAATAAGTCAAACTTGTTTTGCTTCTAACGCTTCCTTTGCCTGATTTTGCATTATCCTTAATTTATGGGCATGAGTGTACATTCTTCCATAGTCTGAAAGATGTCACATATAAGTAAACTGTTCCTTTGTGAAATGACAAAATCTGCGTGCCGTAATTTTTAATATTACACATCTATGCCTTAAGATAATAAACTTTAGTTCTTTTTTATATGTGTGTAATTTCATAAATTTCATAAATTTTCGTTACTTTTTTTCAATAAATTTTTTACAATTATCAAGTTACGTTATAGCTAATAGTGCCTTAAGATCATAACTCAGTGGGAAAATATTAAGCTTGGTTGATAATTTAGCTGTGATTAAGAAAAGCCAAAGTTCAACATTCCAAAATTTATAAAAGATATCATATAATCGTCTAATACTTTATTATTTCAAACTTGCTTAAAATATATCTCTTAATTTGTGTATAACATGAAGCTACATTTCAAAATATATAGGTTGATAAAAAAGTTATTTCTGGAAGAATTTTATAAGATTATTTTAGTATATCTTCTGCTGTACTGTTTTCATTTCTTCTGAGAACTTTAAATAGCAACTGAAATCAGAGAAACAATATCAACAAATGCATATAGTTTTCTTTTAAGTAAAATAAACTACCTAAACTTCTGTCACTATAATCGGTATGATTTTTAATTATTAATAATATCTGCATGAAGTACTGGTCCGCATATCATAAACTAATGTCATCGTAAACTAATGTCGTAAACTAATGTCGTTTGTTAAAAATCAAATATCTCTGTCAATATGATGAGCACGGTCTTTAATTAATGCATGCTGTAATGGCACTCATATGCTAAACTAAAGACACGTTTTCAAATGAGTTTATGAAAAAAAATCAAATTTTGCTATTAATGGTATTTAAATATTCTTCATGCTAAACATCTTCAGTATATCACGTTTATGCACATGAGTCCATACTTTACGCAAGCAATATTTTCTTGCTGAACCCCCAATAAAATTGCAGTGTTTGACTATGAGACTGCTTTTTGTTCAGATAAAAAAATATAGTTACGGTTACTATGGTAAAGATTGAAACATCTACAGCTTGAAAAATAAATAATAAGAAATAAGAAGAAAATCAAAAATGCAATCCATTCCCAAATGTCTCATATAGCTAGGACAGCAGCATATCCGGATAATCAAAATATTCGAATGCTTATACGTTTGGTTTTTCATATGAAAGCTAAATGCATACATATTTGCTGTAACACAAGTGAAAAGGTTTTATTTATTAGCCCAAAGGAGCAATTTGCCCAGAAGAGCAATTTCATTTTTTTATTTTGCGTTTGGTTCACTACAAATATCGGTTTACTTTTCAAATTGTTGCCATCAAATATTAAAGCCCTGCATTATATTTTTAAAAAATTTAAAAATAAAGAATGAATCATGAATATATGTATGTTTCTCCGTGACGACAAATTTTGAATAACATAATCCTCCACACGAATACGGGCATCTGGAAGCCCAAATTTGCAACTGGGAATTTGTTTTATTATCTATTTCTTATTTTGTAAACCTCTAACGAATTTTTGATTAACAAACTCAACGATTTCAAAGCGAGCAATGCCAACACTGTACCAAAAAAAAAAAAAAAAAAAAAAAAAATTATCTTTAGCGAGCGAAACAGTGTATCGGAAATTCTAACGATATGCTCTTTTGAAATTATTTTGTGATATTATTATTGAATTGAATTTTATTATTTAAGTGCGAAGAACATAATATTTAATAAATAAAGGTAACACACAAAACGTTGAAACAGCCCCTTTGGGCGTAATATAAAATCTGAAGGCTTTCAGATTATTTTTTTATCTTACATTATTTAAATAAAGTTTATACAGTAGAATGGAATAAAATAGGTGTCATCTTAAATAGGTTGTCTATTTTTCTTTTTATGTATGTTATATTATTTATACATCCGCTAACATCGTTGACAATGTGTGTATAATATTTGATATTCCAGCTCATCATAAGGTATAAGTAAGATTTCACCTCATTCATCATATTAAATAGAAAAACATTGTTTTTTTACATTCAAGAGAAATAATAATAGAAACACATATAATAATAACACATATGAAAATAATAACAGAAAACTATCGTGTTCACATAAACGACAGCAGTATGAAACAAGATCTCAACAGAAACTAATTCTTTAAATTGCACTTCACACCGAACCCACCCTTTCTTCCATACAAAGAGAACATAATGTTATCATATCTTCATGTAGTATGCGATTTTTTATGTCGTTTAAATCAATAAAAATTTAAAGCAAAACTTTGTTAATTTACTATATTCATCTCATTTTCTTCGTATTATTTAACTTATCTCTTTTTTAAACTTCTTTTAATTTATTAAATTTATTTCATTTTTCATATTATTTAACTTATCTCTTTATACTATTTAAATTTACCTTTCTGTATTATTTAAATCTATGAAGAAAATTTTAAAAGTATGTTTTAATTTAATAAATTTATATTTTGAATTTAGCTTTTTAATTTAATTTTGTATTTTTGAATTTAATTTAGCTTTTTACTTAATTTAAAACCAGAAAAATTTAATTACTTTGTTACATTTTTTTATTTGATTCATATTTTTATATTATTTATCTTTGGGTTATTAAACTTTATATTTTTGTATTATTAAAATTTATATTTTTGTATTATTAAAATTCTTTGCATTATTTAAAACAAAAAAAGAACTTTAAACATATTAATAAATAAAAAATACTTTTAATTCTAAAGGGCTTACAAAGAAAAAAAGCGATTCGGATTATCAAATTGCCAAAAAAATCGAATCTGGATAATTAAATTTCTTTTATAGGTAATAGATATAAAGAGGTGTGAGATTTAGAATTAATTTAAGTCAAAATATTAGTGCAACAAGTGGCGGTATATATATTTTCGCGAAATTTATCAAGCATTAAAAATGAAAATAGTGCCTGAGCTGATAGGAAATTTATCGCCGAAAAATGGCTGGAAAAACCCAACAGTACTTTATATCGCTGAGAATTTTTATGTTGCGCATGTTATTCTTTGCAATCAATCACTTTCGGGAGAACTACGTACAATGAACCTCTTATCGAGGTCGTAACGCTGTAGGAAGAAATTTCAAAATATGTATAATTCAAAATATCCAAATATCTAACAGAAATATCATCCGAATAATAAAAGAAAATTGATGTCTAAAATTGCATTTTCCTTGCTTATCGGATTTTTGTAGTCCGTATATTAAAAGAACATAGAAAGCTGAAGATGGCAAAAAAATGTAATAAACTAGCTTTGTTTTATTCCTTGCAATATCGGTTTTCCGTTAATATGTCACATTTCACAAAGGAAACGTGTATTCTACTCCCCTCTTCGTCTAGTTTTAGATTCTAGCAGCAGGAAGAGTGCACGAGAGGTGAAAAAATTTTCAATTATTTTACTCTAAAACAGGATTTGGGGAACCTTTTACCAAAGATAAATATGCTCCAGTTTTTATTTTTTTTAGCCCAAAGGTCGTTAGCCCAGGAGGGCTATTTAATTTCGTTTTGGCACTTTGCGTCGAAACCTTAAAAAGTCTGAATCACCTTTCAAATTGCTGCCACCAAATATTATCGCCCTGCATTGTACTTAAATAAATTAAATAATGAAGCATCTGCATAAATGTATGTATGTTTCTCGCATTGTGATAAAACAACGGTACCTAAAGACATCAAATTTTGAATAAGGAATCCTCCACTCGAATATGGGCATTTGTAAGACCAAATTTGGAATGTGGAATTTGTTTTTTTATCTATTTCATATTTTGTAATACTTTAAAAAATGCTTAATTAACAAACTCGACGATTTCAAAGAGAGCAATGGCAACACTGCACATAAAAATAAAATTCTATCTCCAGCGCGCAAGACTGCGTATCGGAATTCTAAAGATATGCTGTTTTTAAATTATTTTGTGATATTGCTGTTGAATTGAATTTTATGATTTAAATGCGAAGAATATGATATTTAATAAATAAAGGTAACACATAAAACGTTAAATAAAAAGCTCCTTTGGGTGTAATATAAAATCTGAAAACTTTCAGATTTTTTTTACAACCAATGACTCCAAACTTGAACAGAAACATGTTAGTGTAGTATTTCAAATTAGGAAAGAAAGCAACCATCTTTTGACCTAGATTTGATTGATTTTTGGTTTAAAATCTCCTCCAAACTGTTGTTGTATTTTTACCTAATTTTAAGTCAATAACGATAACTTAAGATAAGTATAAACTGAAGCTTCTTGTATATCGATGTGAAGTCGTGACCCGTCAAGATAGCCCAAGAACAAACCCAGATTAAATGAACACCTCATGCCAGAATGGTCCCGACAAAATGGCTTTCAAGTATTAATAATTACCGTTTAATAACATAGGACAATATTTACTCCGAGCTTTTGCACACTAGATTAATGTCAGGTATTATAAAAGAGAAAATAATTATTAGTACATGGTGTGTGTGTGTGTGTGTTTATGGCAAAGCTTCGAGGGCTATCTGCCTAAGGGAAGGAATGCGTTTTTGGAGGACGTTCTAAGAGAATCTGGCTCGTATACACGTTACACATGGGGAAAACCACGAAAACGCCCATGCAGCCAGCCCGTTCGCGGGGTTCGAACCTCTGCCCGAACTACCAGTGTTTAGCGACTTTTACCGCGCGACCGCTGGTGGGCCTAATTATTAGTACAAATAATAAGCTATAAAAATTCACACCACTTACTATAAAATATTTTAAATAATGATCTTGAGGTAGATATATAATAGATTAATATCAGATAAAAATTAAGTAATGTAACCGGTCATTTAATATAAACTCTGCTGTTAATATAAACTATGTTGGACTAACTGTAGCAACGAATGTGCCCTCTGGTGAGTAACTAGAAAAAGACTTCAGTAAAAGCCAAGTGATGAATCTGTTAGATTGTATCAGACTCTGTAATATTCTTAAAGTTAAATGTGATGCTCTTGTGTAACTTAAACTTGTTAATGAATTATTGTTACACTATAAATAACTCTTTTATGACCCCATCCGAAACGACCCCCGTAACAGTAATTACTTATACAGTCAGTAAGCCATATGGGTCCATGTCAGGTATTACAAAACTGTCGCAGATTCTAGTAACTGAATAAGTACAACTTAATCGACGCCTGGAAGCATTAGTCAAAAATTATGCTTACATAGAACATTTGTGGCCGTGCACCTAACTTTCGAGGCTTTCTTCGTGGCTGCGCATATAATCTTGGTCGGTCTCTTTCAGATAAAGGCTGTTTCTTAAGGTCTATTTTGTTTTCGACTATTTTCGCCATGCAGAAGCTATAAATATCCTCCTATATTATTAAACGATATTGATTTATTTTTGAAAGCCATTTTTTTTCGATTAATAACACTGACTGCAGTACCGAAGGTTCGAATCCCGACTAAAGCATGAATTCAGATTGGCTGTCCATTCATAGGAGCCAATGGTAGCCCACTATTAGGTGCCTCCATAATAAAGTCATCAGTGCTTCCGATCTTAGTAGTGGCCAAAGCCTATAATGGCTAGTACCCGCCATTTGTGGAAAACATTTTGGCGGAGTACCATGTGAAGTATATTCCAAAACATACCACTTATAAATGGGTTACTTTACTTAAAGCAATATTGCTAAAACGTACATAAATTTAATTCCTAAACTACATGCTAGAAGATATTATTAACATTAATAAAGTAATAATAACGTGCTATGTACTGCGTTATGCATTTACTGAGTGCTTCTTCTTGCTTTCTCTATTTTGTACACGAATACGATGCAATTTAATTTATGAACCACATGCTAGAAGATAAGAAAGATGTTACGTACTCTTATCGAATTTATTTTATTAGTAATTACCTTTTTATTACAGTTTGACACTTTTTAATTATTTGGATGATGCAAGGGCACTGAATGTACATTTTACTCTTAAACCTATATTCCTCTGTTACCACATGAAGAAACGGCACGTGATTTTATTATAGTGCAAGCAAAAGAAAAGAATCTGTTTTAATAAAGAAACAATAAAATATTATTTCTCTTTTCATTTAATCTTTTTCTGCATTAAAATAAATCATTATTTCGCAAATAGCCGTAATTTATCTTAAAAAGGCCATATTATAGCCATAATTTATCTTAAAATTTATCTTTAAAAAGATAAATTTTAAAATAAATCTTTAAAAAAGTTTTAAAAAAATATATCTTTAAAAAAAGATAAATTTTAAGATTTCTTATTTCTAAATTTAAATTTACAAAAAAGGATAATAATATTCTATTCATATTTTCACAGACGAAGCGAATATATATAAATGTATTTAGTAGTGATTTATAAATTTTCAAAAAGACATTTTTCTTCCATTTAAGTTTTTATTTATTCTTATAAAATGTTTTAAAGTAAATTTATGTTCACCTAAGGGTTTTAGGAATAACTGAATTATGGATCTTACGAAAAGTAATTTAGACAAAACAGCACTTTAGTATTTTTTGTTACGGTGATGAAGAATAAACTGCAACTATTTAAATAAATCATCTTATTAAGAAGCAAATATTCTCCAATTTGTAAAAGTAATAAATACTAATGTTCATTAGCATGAAATTATTATATTTTAATTTAGTCACTTGTAATGAAACAAATACAGTAAGAAATTGATTATCAAGTTCACGTTAATTCGCAGCCGGTACAACCCAAATGAAACAGGTCGATAAAATTTGTTGCCAAAACAACGTGCGTAATCTGGATCAAATCAAATCAGATCAGACAAGACGACATGTGAATTCTTTTGTTAGACTAGCCTTTTGTTTAAAAGGCTATGCAAGCATCACTTAAGTTCGCCGCTGAAAACTTTTCGAGGTTTCCTACTCTAATTAATTTCACCGTATGAACTTCTAATAATTAGCCACTACGATTAATTATTAAATAATGTCTCAAAAATAAAGTATGAAACAATGAAATGTAAACATAAAGTGTTAGGATAGCTTGATTACTAAAATCCCATATAGCAATGAATCATTTCTGACACTTCTTCGTAAGGCAAATATTGTAACCCCTTAAACTTATAAACACAGAGTTTCAAAAAATATTTCATTTCCATCTTGTGCCTACATTTATACAGTCACTAGGTTATTTTCGAAATAGGAGACGTAAAAAATGAGAAATGATGCTATTGCCAAGACTCGAACCAGGATCTCTCGACTACACGCCGAGTGTGATACAGTTCCACCACGTAAGCATGCAGAAAGGAGGAAGAAAATATCTTATATACTCCCCCTTTTAAAGTTGTACTGACATTAGGCTAGCTTGAAGCAGTAGACATGCAAAATGTGCAATGCCCGCTCCAGGACTCGAACCTTGGACCTCTCGAATACACGCCGAGTGTGCTGACCATTACACCACGAACGCATGCTACGAAGGCGGGAAAAATACCTTATATACTCCCATTGTTAAAGGAATCAGAGGACCAGGGGATTAAGTAACCCAGTCACCAAATCCTGATAGTGAAGAATCATCGTTCACCACCTTTTTCAGTTAGGGCGCCACTGTGGAGATATTAGCCTATTTCGAAGCAGGAGAGATGAAAATTGAGCAATGCCCTCGCCGAGACTCGAACCACGGACCTCTCGAATACGCGCCGAGTGTGCTACCATTACACCGCGAAGGCATATATAAAGGAGGGGGGAAAATAACTTTTAGGTTAATCATATGCAACTCTTAAGTTTAATATATCTGAAATGTGAAAAGAGGTTAACTTTCGTATGCTTGATAGGAAAGTCAAAGAAAGGCAAAATAACTTTCGTATCTTTGTTAGCAAAGTTTATTTTACCAAAGAAATATAAAAATTATCCCTAGCAGCAACAGTCTGTAAAACATACGAAATCTCTCATTATTATGTACTTCGATCTGCATTATTTTATTCCTAGTCCAATAGTGTTTCAAATTTCTGGTATGAACAAACAGAACTAAAATTTTAACAGCTTAATTAAAAACACGTGTTCTAAATGTGTTCTAAATAATTAACACGTGTTCTAAATGTGAACTTATATTTATGAAATTAGTTGTGTTGTTAACGTGTTCATGAGTGGTTGTCGGAGTATACTTCTCTTTTCTACCCCAATTGTAAGGAATAGCACCCTAGGTGTGGTCCGGGGGTGTCTCTAACCCCTTTCCCATTCTACGAAACCCTACAAGAAGGCATTCTGCTCACCGCATGTTTAAAGTGCTCCCATGCCGCACAGACACTATACATTTACAAACACCCATGTCTTCTCCGGGATTTAAACCCGGACCCTTTGATACTGCAGTATGCCCTTAACCGTTATACCGTCTGGGCGACATGCAATTAATTAATCATATGCAATAGGTTCATCGGAACTTGCTCACGCAAATGTTAAAAATCATAAAATTACAAACTTATCGGAAGAAAATAATGATGATTTTAATTTAAAAAAATTTAAAAACCAGAAGTTATACTGAAGATATTTTAAGAGAAACAAATTGCGTAAAAAATTAGTTAAAAACTCAATCATTTTGCAAGATTATAAAATAGTTTGATTACCATCCAATAGTTTTTTACTTTTATTTAATCTAGTGCTTCTTAGAAACCTTCTAATTTACTTCGAATGTTTATTATAATGTACAAAGTACATTATAATAAACATTCATACAAAGTACATTATAATAAACATTAAATACGATTTTTAAAGCGTATTTAAATGTTAGTATATTGAATTTCTCTTAGACACTGAGAAATGACGTTTCTGACAATGACAGGTGACAGGTGACAGGTGACGGAGGACGGGGACGCCTGGTGTTTAACGGAGGTAAACAGGCATATGTCCCACGCCCTCCCCTATATAGATACAAGAACTCCCTGGGGTCCCACAAGGTCTGACAATGACATTGAAAAATGATAAAAGGGCTACTAGTTTGGAAATACGATTTTGCGTTATGACATTTTAATGCATTGTTTCATTTTTCGTTCCAGGCCCACCAGCGGCCGAGCGGTAAAGTAGCTGAACACTGGTAGTTCGGTCCGAGGTTCGAATACCGCGAACGGCCTGGCTGCATGGGCGTTTTCGTGGTTTTCCCCATGTGTAACGTGTATACGAGCCAGTTTCCCTGAGAAAGTCCTCCACGAAAGGCATCCCTCCCCTTAGGCAGATAGCCCTAGTGTGCTTTGCCATAATTAAATACACAGACACACATTTTTCGTTCGAGTCTTTTGCCATTCTGCAAAATGTAAAATATTATTCTTTCAAACATAATCTGTCTGTTATTAACAAACTAAACTGTTTAAAAGCATTAGACTAAGTTCCTAGAGTATTATATATATAAATTTTACTTTCTAATCCGATTACTTTTAAAAAAGTGCATTTAATTCATGATACATATGATTAAAGCATTCAATGTTTTATATAATTTATTTATTTAACATTTATTTATCATTATATCACACATTTTTTACTTTGTATAAATATTCAGAAGATATATTGTAGCGTTGCGCGCCTCCAACTTGCACGCAACCAAGAGGTGACTGTTGAAACTGGATAAATGACAGAGTCTTGCTAAGGGTTTAAGTCCCTTTTTATTCAACGTAATAAATTACAAGTGCGTGCTCTTGACGCTCACAAACTACGCCAACTCGGCGGTAAAATAAAAATAATAACCTGAAAAGAAACTAATGACAAGACTCTAAATACGAGACTCTCTAAAAGTAACTAACCTCACCGCGTTTTACAATACCGCTGCTAATTCAGCAAACTTGAAGATCACTTGAACGATTAACAATTCTTCCAGGCAAGCACACAGGCCGAAACGCGGGGTTCTTCAATTTCTGGCTAACTACCTCCGCGCTCGTGAAGTAAGAACAGCACACCTCGAACTCGATTCCTTTCTATTTAACTCAGAATACTTCCGGTGATAATTTGAATCCTTGCGCGTTCTACTAAAATTTACATACTCTGGCATTGGCAGTTCCAGGGCAAAGTAAGGCTTGTCAGGAAAGATAGTTTAAACTTAAAATAAATGTTAGTTAAAATAAATATAAACCCTACAATATAATGTTCCCATATTGGTTTAAGATACATTATGTTTCCATATTGGGTTGGCCCTGTAAAATGTTTTGCTATTCCACCTTGGGTCAACGTTAAAACCCTTTGTGATTTTTTTCGCCAAAGCAGCAATTTGCCCAGAAGAGCTATTAATTTAGTTTTGGCATTTTGCGTTGGATCGCTATAAAAGGCTGAATATCTTTTAAAATGTTTGCTACCAAATATAAGAAGCTTGCATTATATTTAAGAAATTAAGTAATGCATAAACTGCATGAATCTATGCACGTTTTTCGCATTGTGAAAAAAACCAACGATACCTAAAGCCGTCAAATTTTGAATAGTGTATTCCACCGTCGGAACAATCGCATCTGGAAACCCGAATTTATTTTATTGTCTATTTCATAATTTTTAAAACTTTAGCGAATTTTTGATTAACAAACTCAACGATTTGACAGCGTTCCATTAACATCGAGTGCATCTTCAAGTGCGGATATTTTATGCGCGTGGTTTCTTTACATTTCTAACTGGTATTATGCTAGTAGCGTAGAAGTGCAAAGATGTTACAATGTCTAACGGTATTTTGCTTCGAATGGCTTTGAATATCCGTATCACTTTTCAAATCCTGTTTCGAATGCCCCTGATTCGAGTCCCAGCCAGGGCATTGCACATTTTTCACCTCTCCTCCTACAGAAAAAAATTCCAACCACTCTACAAGGTCTAAGTGTTTCGTGATTTGACAACGTTTGAAGACCGGTGATCTAGAGTAAAATATTTCCTTAATTGAATAATAATATAACTTTTATAACAATATAATGTTGCCAAATATATATTCCAATATATATATTCATCTTGTATCCTATGTAATGTTTTGCCGTTCCACCTTTCGCCACCATCTCTCGATAATATCTGCTGATAAATCATCTTAAACTTTAGATAAGCGCTTTTGGGTGACAATCAATACCTTAACCTTTTCATATTTTTAGTCCAAAGGGGCAATTTGCCCTGGAGGACTATTACTTTCATTTTGACATTTTGCGTTGGTTCACTATAAATGTTCGATTCACTTTTCAAGTTGTTGCCACCAAGTATTATCGCCCTCTATTATATTTAAAGAAATTAAATGATGACGAATCTGCATAAATGTAGGTATGTTTCTCGCATTGTGATAAAACAACGGTACCTGGAGCTATCCAATTTTGAATAGCGTACGTTTCCACCCGAATATGGGCATCTAGAAACCCAAATTTGGAATTTCTTTTATTATCTATTTCATATTTTGTGAAACTTTAACGAATTTTTGATTAACAAACTCAACGATTTAAAAGCCAGCAATGGTAACACTCTACGGGGAAATAGAAAGCTTTTTTATCTCCAGCGGATGGTACTGTGTATCGCAAATTCTAAAAATAGGCTCATTTTAAAATTATTTTTGCGATATTGTTGTTGAACTGAATTTTATGGTTTAAGTGCTAAGAACACGATATTTAATAAATAAAGGTAACACACAAAACGTTAAAAATAAGCCACTTTGGGCGTAATTTAAAATCTGACACCTTTCAGATTTTTTATTATTATTTATTTTATTTGCTTATATTAATACGTTTCTGAGAGAAAAATATTTCGTTAAGTTATTTAAATATAAATTTTTCATTTTCTAATCGCGAAATCATAAAACAATTCTTTATTCAAATCTGTGAGCTATATAATAACAGTTTAGAAAGTTTTTTAAATTCTTTTTTGAGAATTGACTCATCGTTACCTATTTTTGAATGATTCGATAATTCTCTTATAGAAATGAATCTTTTATAGTAAAATGTAGGTATTATCAGAACTAAATATAAATGGAAACGAAGTAAAAACCGTACTCTTTAAAAAGAGTTATAAAGAACTGACAAAAAAATGCAATTTCTTATTAGTACAAAACTAAAAACAGAAGCTCAAATTATCTAAAGATGGAAGTAACTGATGACAGCTCTTAACTCAAAACAGAATTTATTCGTCGGTGTTACACAAGACAGCTCCAAAGACGGGTTTCAGTCGTAGAAAAACTCTGATAAACACGCTGAAACAATCAGCAACACAGCCTTCAGGTTATCAAGCTATAACAGTGAAGACAGCTTCGCAGCAAATCACTAAAGTACAGTTACCGACTCGGTTCAGTAACTCTCAAACTAATCTCTGAACTCAAAGCACTGGTACTGAAATCAACATGCTCTCTTACTCCGCGTACAGACACGACTTATATAGTTTTTGACCTGCCTTCGAGAACATTCTGGGGCAAACTGGTAAGAATTCGTTCTAGAATATTTTTGCTCTGTCTATTGCATACCGCTAACTTTGTCGCCAAATGGGCGATTTAGTGCCAAACGCCAACCCTGCCTTTCCTTGTCACTTTCTGGAAACCCTACCCCTGCCTTGCAGGAAACTATCTTACCGCAGGATTACTGGACATTACTGGACATTTCGCAACAATATTAAACCTATTCAATCAGATTATTAACTCTTTCGCATCGAAGTCGCCCGTAACGCCCGTTCATTCAGGCAACGGCAAACCGCCCCAACGCGTCGTTTATTTTCTACCTAGTGCTTTCCCCCTCCAAGTTAGTGTATGGCTCATTGGTTTCGCGAGTTGTTAAGAGACATGTCAATCATTCTTTTGAAGCAACTAAAGGAGACACACGGAAAGCTATTAACGTTCGCAGGTGCAATCCGGCTCTAAGGTCAAACTGCACACAATGGATGAAACCGCTGAAAAAGTCCCCAAGAGAGAAACAGTCATTTCACTTAAGTAGGTTATTGTTAATGCTGTAGCTATCTACCAGGCAGGGCGAAAGGAAAACTATTCCAAGACAAATTCGTAAACACGGGTGTTTTCGATGTTTGATGAAAACAGATTTGGTCGTCTCTCGATGCGAAAGAGTTAATAAAAAAGAATTAAAATGTTAACGTGAAAAGTAGATTAAAAGAGCTATTTAAATGGCATAAAACACTAGAATAACTTTACAGGTTATGTTTTTAAAATAAAGTGTTACTTTCTAAAGGGAGTATGTAAAGAAAGTGGCCTAACACATTATTTGAAAAAAATACATGATTCTGAGATAAACTTGAAAATTAAGAGAAATTAGTTTTGCATCTCATAGCTAAATATAATAAGTACATGTTCTCACTGACATTTACTTTTCTCTGTTTTTGTTTTCTACTGCGTTGTTGTGACTTATTTAACTGTATGACAGTAAAATCAGAACAAGCCCACGAAATTCATCGTAGCAAGGAGTACAAGACTGAGCCAGTCGTTTGCAAGATCCTTGAACACCATACAGGTGTCAGTACAAATTTGCTCAATTCCGCCCCAATTTTGATGAAGAATACCCTAAAGACGAGTCCGAGGGTCTCTTACCACCAGCCGCTCGAGAGGACTTTCGGCTCGCCGCAAATTTAGAGTGCCTCCATGTCGCACAAACAATATATATTTACAAACATCCATGCCTTCTATGGGATGGTGGGAGAGTACCTGGAGGGAAGAGTCCACGGGTCTCCCACACTTCTTCCCATCCCAAAAGCCTTTCGAGAGGACTTTCGTGTCGTCGCATATTTAAAGTGCTCCCATGCCGCTCCTAAATAAATATTTACAAACATCCATGCCTTCTCCAGGATTCGAACCCGGGTCCTTCGGTATGGCAGTCAGCGTCACAAACCACTATGCCGGTTGGGCTGCGCTTGTCATATTAGTGCTATCATACTTTCTTCTCAATGTTATTTATATTTAAAAATCATTAATTAGCTTGTAACGGTAGCTGCTGTTTTTAAATGCGGCTTTCAAAACATTGAAAATTTTAATACTTTAATTATAAGCTATGATCTCAAATACACTCATATATCAATAAAATGAATCTTTTCCTAAATAAAATGTTGCAACATATTACGGGAGAAGATAGTGTTATCAACATTTTGGTTAAATTAAACCCTTTGTGCTCCTACCTTTTTAAAAAAATCGTTGCAAAAAATAAAATTACAAGATTTTGGAGTTAACCATGAAAATAATTTATTGAAACCTGCACTAATATTACATTCTTTCGAAACTAAATTGCAGAAATATTTTCAATTTATTGCCCAAAAGTTAGGGCAATAAAGTTAGCTGTTGACGACAGCAACTTCTCGCATAACCGATGTAAATAAATTCATCTATCGTATATATCACATCAAACCTAAAGCTTCTTTCAACTCCGTCCCCCTGAATTGTTTGAAGACTGGTATGAACTGAAACATTATCGTGTTCTAACTTTCCACTATCAGCGAAAAGGCCTTTGCATCAAAGACAAAAACAGCGCTCGGAAAACTGCATACATCAAAGATTTCAACTCCATCTTCTTTGAATATTAATAAGTATATTGACCTTTAAAGCGTTGATGGACCTGACAATGAGACACCTAACATAGTAATCAACGGAAAGAAGGACAGAAGATGTCTTCCCGGAGTTCTAGGGCCGTCCATCAAACAGGAAAAGATGTCACCGAAGGCGGGAAACCCCATCTGTCAGGCCAGCTGTGATTGTTTCGAAGAACTGTCCATCATCGACCACGTTTCTACTTTAATGAACGCACTCTTTCACTTGAACGGAAGTTAACGGTGAGGAAGGGAAAATTTTAATAAAAGGTATTTAATAATTGAAATCGATTACTGCATCGCATGTCATGAATCATTTCATTTGGAAAAGGGTGGGAATATGTTTTTTATTTGAACATTTTTCTCTGATAAACTGTCAGGAGTAAATTTGCCTCCATATGATCCCAGATGGGGAGGAAAAAATTTCATCGTTAAGAAAAGTGAATTGATTTTCGTGGTGGCACTTATTAGGTGTGAAGATAAAACTAATTAATCACTTAAAATTTCGCTTCTTTATCTTTAGAATAAATACTTTGAAATAAATTGGCAAAATCTATACAGGGAGATGCAAAATAAACTTCCTTTCATATTTTTACATAGCGAGTGATAAAATAATATGAGTCAGGAAGATTTATCTACACTGCAATGTAGCTTTAAACGAAAAAAAAAAGAAGAATATAAGTATAGCGATAATATAAAATTTTTAATGTGCAATAAATTACAGATAACGATCATTCAAAATTTTTATTATATATTTTTCTATCTTTTCATCACTCTGTATTATTCTGTATAGATAAATACTTCACACTTCTTTGTAAAGTATGCCCCAACTGTAAATAATTTTCAGCTCATTTCTAAAATCAGTTTTGTTATAACGGTAAGCAAACTTGAAAGTTATCCTGCAGTGGATGATATTACACGAAGATCTTGCAGGGTTTCCCGTAGTTGAAGAAACCGATTATTCGAAGTTTTGTTATCTTTTCTGAATTCCTCAACTTCCCCTCGCATTTTCTCGCCAGGATGCTAATTTGAAATTAAGTGAAGCGGGGGATTTAAATGGGTGAATCTTGGAGTTTATTCAGAGCATGTTTTTGCTAGCCAGCTCACGTTACTAGTCTGTCCTTGCTGTTAGGCGAAATTGCTGATACGTCTTTTTGGCCATTTAAATAATTATCAAGCCGAGTAGGTTGTCAAGTCAACTTAGTTAGCCTTAACTTAAAGTGCTAGTCCAGCACTGCTCTTTAACTTTGAAATTATTGTGTAATGATTCTTAAGTTGTTGGTTTTAATTGCTAAGTACGAAGTACGTGCCTTTCTGTTCATAGTTGAGAATAGGAAAGGGTCATTTTTACCCTTCTTCTGTGGTTGTTTCCTTTAAACCTGTTCGATAAGTTGCCAAGTTCCTTAGTAGAGTCTCGGAGATTTTATGTGCCAAAGAGAGTAAGATTCTATAATCTAAGAAAATATGTCTTCATTTTTTTCCATACAGAAGCATCCAGTAGTTCTATAAATGCTTTGCTTGCATGTTATTTCTCACTTTAGTGCAACTCCAAATAACCAAACTAATTGGATGAAATGACTTGCACATTAAGAGATCGAAAGATAACTGTATTATCTATTTACTGTAGATTAATTGCATATTTATTGTAATGCAAGCGAGGGAATTTTCGTTTTTGACCATGTTTTATTTCAATAAAACTTGCGCAGTTTGTAGAGACATTAGGTATTTTGGAAGCAGGAAGGATGAAAAATATGCAGCGCCTTCGCCGTTAATCGAACCGCCGACCTCTCAATTACGCGCTGAGCGTGCAGACCACTGCACCACGAAGGCTCGCTAAGAGGGCGAGAGAAATACCTTATAAGTTCAAAAGAATGAAATATTTTGCTTCCATGAAACACGAAAGCAAACCTAATCTAATCTGCTTATTGTAGGTCAAGGGCATATTTACTGTAATGCAAATGAGGGAATTTTAATTTTTAATCCCGTTTTATTTCAACGAAACTTGTACATTAAAAAAAATGAAATATTTTACTTTAAAGAGAAACTAGAAAGACTAAAATTAGACACAAGATCTCTAAAATTTCGCCCATTAAAAATTAAACACATAAGCTTGTTTTCAGAGTCTCGGAAAGAAAACACAAATAAAACCGCCACGCTGTTTAGTCCGTTTCTAGAAGAAAATCGACTGCAACGATTAGCGGAGCACTGCGGACTAAACTATGATTGGCGGAATAAACAAAATAAAGACCTATGGACAATACATAATTTATTTTTAATTAATATCCGCATTTTCTATATAATACGCGCCGCATCTTATATACGATATGTCTAGCATGTTACATTAAACATAATGTAAAACATTATTTTTATTGGAAGCTACGAAATATACCGTAAACGTATATCTAAATTAATTTAGTAAACTCACAATAAATATATTATTCTAATTTAGCATTTTCTGTTATTTCAATTTAAAAAATTAAACTTATCAGGTAAATTAACAATTAACTTAATTTTAAATGGTTTCGAAAGAAGAAAAATTGATTTTGAGTTCGAAATTATCTGAGTGATGGAACTAAATAATTGGATTTCTTTGCTCTACGTAAAGAACAAGAAAAGTAATTAAACACGAGATCGACTTAAATCAGTGATACTGAACGAAGAAAGTAGTCGAGAAATAACCGAGAACTGCCGCGACATCCGCCTCCAGTAGAAAGAAGTCAAGATGTCAAAACACATATCGTACTAAGTTGACAATTGAAGAAAATGGTGAAATGTGAGACAAAAACTGCTGACTAAATAAAGATGAAAACAAGCTGGAAACAAGTATTGAAATGTGTGGAGAAAAATTAGGTAAGCAGCAGAAAGCAGATTAAAACTGACTTGGTGGAGAATTATGAAGATGGAGAAGAAAACATTTGGATAGATGGTCAGGGATGAAGATAAACTTAACAAACAGTTTTTGGCAATATGACAGAAAACCAGTAAGCCAATTAGTAAACTGGAAATAAATTAGGGAAGTAGCAAGAGTCAGATCGTACCCGATTTGGAGAAAGGTGGTGAAGGTGAGTTGAAATACAATGGATGAGTGGTATGTTTGAAGATCAGCTATGCTAGTATTTTAATGAGTACAACTTGAGATAAGCTATGCAAGGCGAAACTAAACGTGAGTTAGAAAAGAATGGTGGAAACTTAGATGAAAACAGCTGGATGGATAGAATGGATGGGGGTAAAATAAAGAAGCTATTTAAATGTTTTTTGAATAATCAAAACCTCCAGAGCATATTTGTCAACTAGGCCTTCATAAGAGATGCTTCCATAAAACGCTTTATGATGAAATTGGCTTTGTTACAGCGCTTACTGAATGAATCTGAACCGCGTTATTAGTGTTCAGTCAGCCAGTCAGAAAGAAGCAGAATAAGACTGAACGAAATTCAAGGCAAAATTAAAGGTCCTAAGCGACAAATTGGTGTGAAAAAATTTTCATGATGAATCAAAGACAAATAAATTGCAATTCAGTGAAATCAAAGAAAATGTCGTCAAAATGCTCTCCAATTTAGACTGTGTTGTTTAAATTTAAACTAAGAAATAGAATGTCAAATAAACAATTTGCAACATAAACATAATATAAGTAACTAAGCATAGATAACTTAAAGTTAAGAATTAAACTAAGGATATATGCAAAGGCTCTGGAAAGGTGGTTTATTAGCCCAAAAGAAGTATTGCTATCGAAATACGATTTTGCGTTGTTTCCTTTTTCATTCCACTCTGCTGCCATTCGGAAAAATATTAATTTAATTATATCTCACAAAATGTATTTTTCAGTATATAATTTTACTATGTAATTTTATCTCACAGTCTCTCACATTCTTTCACAAGTTCAGTGCATAATTTTTTCTCACGAAAATCATGTAAAATTTCTATTAAAGGCACATATTTCAGATCCACAATCTGCCATATTTCTGCGATCACTGATTCATAAAAATGAATTAAACATCCTCTTAATTACACATTTGTGCATTCCCAACTCAAAACACGCACAAAAATTTAAATTCACTACTTTAAGCTTGTTCTTGCGGTTTTTTATCACCTATTTATTAAATCTGTTTGAATGAGATTAATTGCACAGTTAACATTCACAAGCGTTGTTTTGGTCGCTTTTGCAAATGTAAAGATTACTTTTGATCACAAAGATTAATGATAAAATATATATCCGTTCTATAGTGAAGTTATAATTTATTTTTTATATTCGACATATTCAGATACTAATGTGGAATATAATTATTAAATAAACTTGCTAACATTTTTATGTAAAAGCAATGATGTTTCCACATTACGCCTTACACAAAACGGAAATACATTGCAGATTAAACAGCTATTTAAATGCGAATCCTGAATTACAGAAATCGAAATTGGCATCATATAAATAAACACTTTTTGACTAAATCTTCTATATCAGGAGTCTTCTTAAAATCGCGGCCCGCGGGCCTAAATAGCCCTAAGCACTTCTGTGTGGCCCTTGAATACATTTTAATTATGTACTTTTTGCAAATACAGTGCTTATAGTTGTAGACATATATAGTCTAAGCTTATATGCCCTGACAGATAAAATGAATGGGTTTGGAGTTGTCACTAGATGCATGCGTGTCAGGTCACGTGGCTAAAGTAATATGGGAGAACTTCCCACGTTGGTAAAATCAATTGATTTAATTTGGCAATCGACAGTTGGTGGCGCTTCAGTATTCTGAAATTTCCAGTTTCCCGTTAGTTAGAAGTAAGTTCTTTAGTGGATGCTTCAACATATTGGAATCATCTGCAATAAATGTCTGTGTAAAATTTAATTATTATTTATTATTACCTTATTTTAATTACAAAGTATAAAGAGTATAAATTACCAACCTTTAGATTTCAGATAGAAAATAAATATATGTATTTGATTTTTTTTTACCCTTTGTGTTATTATTATTACTGTTTATGAATGTTTTGACTAATATTCCGTAACCAAATATTAAAATTTGTTTTATTTTTTAATTAGCCCAAAGAGCGTTAGCCCAGAAAGCGCTATTGATTTGAAAACGATATTTTGCGTCAATTCACAAACTGTTGCCACCAAATATTACCGCCTTGTATTATATTTAAAGAAACTAAATAATGAGGAATATGCATGAATGCATGAATTTTTCTCGCATTGAGAGAAAATAACGGTACTAGAGCCCTTCAGTTTGGATAGCGTAGTCCTTCAACCAAACATGTGTACTTGGAAGCCCGAATTTTGAATTAAGAATTTGTTTTATTATCTATTTCATATTTTGTAACACATTAACGAATTTTTGATTGACAAACTCAACGATTTCAAAGTGAGCAATGGCAACATTGTACGAAAAAAAAAAACGTCTTTATCTCCAACGCTCGAAACTGTATATCGGAAATTCTAAAGATATGCTGTTTTTAAAATTATTTTGTGATATTGCTGTTGAATTCAATTTTATGTTTTAAGTGTGAAGAACATGATATTTAATAAAGGTAACACGAAAAACGTTAAAAAACGGTCTTTTGGACGTAATATTAAAATACAAAGCTTTCAGATTTCCTTTTTTTTTTTACTTCCTTGTATAGGAAGTATTGTACAAGTGCCGCTAACTTTTTTTTCATGGCGGCCATTGATGTTTACATTTGAAACAGGAGACTAGTGGATTTGTTGCCAATCTAGAGAAACTTAGCTTCGCAACAACAAAGATAACGCCTTCATTTATTATTGCCAATTAAATCATGCTTAATTCTTTCTGGAATTTTTTCGAGGAAATAAGTGTTTCAGATTTACTTCGTAATTTTTAATATAGCTATTTTGAGTTTTTATGTATTTTTGCCTTCTCGCGAAGTGAGAACTGAATTAATTAAATGAGAAATACTCAATCGTCTGTGAAAAACTGTTTCTTTTTTGTTTTGTTTGCTTAATTTCTTTTATACATCGTTCTAGCTTTATTACAGTATTTGAATAGAACATGTGGCAACGATTAGATAATTCTATTCTTTAAATGTTATAAATTTTGTGCATTATGAGTTATAATATGAACGAAATATATAAGTTAGCTGTTATATAACTATTGGATTATATAATAATTAACTTAGTTTCCGTTATATAATTATTATATAACTTAACTGTTATATAATTATTATTAGTGTTAAGTGAATCTAGCGCCGGAGTGTCGCTATGGTAAACAAATACTAGAGTGAATTTTAAAGAATGCAGTTATTCTATTGGGGTTTATGCGCTGTCGGCGAAGTAGATTTAATTCAATCCAATAAGTTTAAATGAAATGCAAGAAAAAATGCGTGTAATTTAATATTCCGTACAAGGAAGTCATGTGGTGTACACATCAGATTTTTATTTTTTGTTTTCTTAATAATATTTTTAATTTTGTTGAAAAGTTGTTCTCGCCCGTCAGCGACTTTCAGAACAAACATGAGGCCCACATGCAATTTGAGGATGACAGCTCTAATTTATTATGACCGATACCTCTGAGTAAATGCAAAATTTATGAAGATGTAGTTCGTATCAGTGATTTTCAGAATTTTCAGTGCATCAGATTTCATGAATAATCATTACAGGAAGAAATCTTCATCTTCCCATTACTAATTTCCAATCAAATACCGAATAATATTTGCTTTTTAAAACATATTTTACAAAATTCATCATCACAAACTGCAATGCCTCAATGCAAACAATTCTGCATATTACCAAACGTACATGCAAATTTTAAAGCAGTTATTAAACATCAAACAGATAATAAAATTAATGAAATAATTCTTAGAATTCCGCAATTTGCAAATCAGATTCTTATACTAAACTTTTAACACAATGAAAATATTAGTCAACATAAGTATCCCTGGGTACACTAACACCATACAAATTATTACGAAATTCACAAAGACTAAAATCCACTGTAAGCAAATACGTTTACATGGGAGAAAGTTTCATAATTCGAAATTCGGGGGTAATACAAATAGCACACAAATATAGTCTGTGTTTTCGTTTCGAATTCTGTTTGAATTGAATGATGTCTGGCTGAGATGTTTAGCTAATAGTAAATGACATATTTATTCGGGTTCACAAAGGCTTTATTTGAAACAAGTTTCGAGGAATTTGAAATTAAATATTCCTCCACAATTCATCGCTGAGCCAAATAACAAAATATTTCTGGCTTGATCTGGAAAACTATTACATGAATAACATTCCTTCTCTTGTTTTAAGATTTAACTCTTTCTCTGTTGTAATGCGTAGAATCTTTAAAGTTTCAGGGAAATATTCTCTAAGCTATCATTGATCTTAGTTTAAGGTTTTAGTTTCTGCTAATTTTCTTCAATGATTAGGTTAGAATGTAGGTGCTATAATATGTTACTCGGTTTCAGAAGGGTGAAATAATTACATATGCCACATTTGCACATTTAATCGAATTCTTAATGTTTCTCAGATCAAATCAAGTTGCATTAATTTATATTCACAGAGAATCGCGAATATATCCAATACGATATTTTGTTCCCACACTATTTTCATTTCATCTTAACTTCATTTCGGTGGATAAAGCACATATGCCTCTAATTGCAATTATGTAATATTTTATCCCGATTATTAGTAATGTTTTAACGTAATATTAGATACATTTCTTTCATTCGGTGGTTCCAATTTAATTCTTTGTCATTCCTGCATTTTCATTTGAGAACTTTCATTAGAATATTCTCTAGAAAGGCGTTTACAGAATACAAACTAGTTTAATAATCTTTTGAATACGGATATGTTTTCTAAACATATAAGGTATTTCTCCAGCTTTCTTACCATGCCTTCGTGGTGTTGTGGTCGGCACGCTCGACGCGTATTCGACAGGTCCGTGGTTCTAGTCCCGGCGAGATTTCTTTCATCATTCTTTCATCTCTCTTGTACAAAAATAACACAATGTCTCTACAGTGGTACCCGAGCTAAAAGCGTGGTAAATTATGATTCTCCATCCCACGGATTTGGCGACTGGGTCCCTTAATCCGCATTAAAAAGTGGAGTATATAAGGTATTTCTTCCGCATTCTTAGCAGGCCTTCGTAGTGTAGTAGTCAGCACGCTCGGCGCGTATTCGAGAGGCCCGTGGTTCGAGTCCCGACGAAGGCGTTGCTGATTTTTTCATCTCTATTGCTTCGAAATTACCTAATGTCTCTACAAACACACTAAATCAGAGTTTTTAAAGCTCATTGTTACATTACGTGATCATGACAATCCATTTAAAATACTGACTCCATTATTTCGATTTGTTCTAAATACACCGCGAGGATTACATCTCTACTGGTTCGTATAGTACAGCTTAGTATATTTAGAATGGCACGGTTCGTACCGCTCTAAATATATTACGCTGACCTTGCATCTTTTGTCTTCGGGCCCACAAGTAGTTAAAATATCCATGAAAACTGATAGATAGACAGAAACATGTACAGGGAGCACCAAAACATTGCCATGGGCAAAACGGGTATCGCCCCACTGCACTAACCATCTATGGAAGTGCACCCTAACGGGGCACACTAACGTCATACTCGGGCATTTGTTCACATTCCAGCATTCATAACACTTACTTATTAATGGTGCATAATTTGCATTGTAATGTTGCGCGGCCCCAACCTGCACGCAACAATAGTGGTGACTGCTGTGAACTGGAAAGTACACAAAGTCTTGAGAAGGGTTTAAATCACTTTTTATTCAACTTTAGAAATTACAGATGCGTGCTCTTGAAGCTCACAAACTACGCCGACCCGGCGGTAAAATAAAAATAAGAAACTAAAAATGAATAATAACAATTTACTACCTACGAGGCTCTCTAAACGTAACTAACCTAACCGCGTTCTAAGATACCTCTGATATTTCAGCAAACTTCTGAATATTAAGTTGAAAGATTCAACTATCTGCCGAGGCAAGCACACAGGCCGAAACGCGCGGTTCTTCAAATTCTACCTAGCCACATCCACGCTCGTGAAGCAAGAAAGCACACTTTCGAAATCGTTTCCCTTCTATTTAACTCAAATTACTCTTCCGCTGACAATTTGAATACTTTGCGCGTTCTACTAAAATTTACATACTTTGGCATTGGCAATTAAAGGGGAAAGTAAGGCTTGACAGGAAAGATAGTTTAAACTTAAAATAAATGTTAGTTAAAATAAATATAAACCCTACAGCATTACAGACAATAATAACATGAAGTATCCTTTACACGGGTACTTTGCAGTTGCATGGATAAATACAATAAATACAATGGATAAATACAGTAAGTTATTTACAGACGTATATACATATTCCTTTTGTGTTTCGATTTGGAGATTGTTGGTGCGGGGAGTGATTACAGTATATGGTTCGTTGTTTGTTTGGTTTTCTGTTACACGGTTCCCAGTTAATAAGTTCATTCATAGTACAGTTCATAAATCAGCACATAGCTTAGGAATCCATTTCATGGTACATAGTGCTGGATGCGTAGTACTGATACATACATTACACACCATGAAGTCGGTGTCCGCCGATAACATCGCGGCAAAAACATCGCGGACAAAAACGTCGCGGAGAAAACAACGCAAGTCAAAAACGTCGTGCTACAAAACATCGTTGGAGAAAACATCGCAAAGAGAAAACATCGCAGTTCTAAAACATCGTGGTACAAAACATCGACGTCGAAAATAAAGCGATTCGAAAACTTCGCAGTTTAAAAACATCGTCGTCGAAAATATCGTGGTAAAAATTAAAGGGTCTACAAATCATCGCAGGACGATAACAATTCCAATAACGCCATGTTCAGGCTTTAATAATTGTAAATGGATATTCCCATAATGATTTGTGAGCGCAAGATGTGAAGAAGGATAATTTTTACTTTTACATTTTTTTATTAATTAATAAATTTTTGCTTAAAAAAGTAAGAAGGAAACTTAAGCATAGAAAATTAAATGCAACTTATAGATTATATTTTTCATGAAAAATTACCAGTAAAATCTTTATAAAAATGATTTATTAATGGCCTTTTTTAGTTAACTATGTCGGTTTAAAATTCTGTTAAGTGCTATAAGTTGCATTAATTTTCTACGCTTAAGTTTTCGTCTTATTTTCTCAGCAAAAATTTATTAGTTAATAAAATTGTGAAAATAAAAATTATACTTCTTCACAGCTTGCGCTCACAAATCATTATGGGAATATCCATTTACAATTATTAAAACCTGAAAAAAGCATGTCTGCAATATTATCGTCATGCGATGATTTGTAGACACTTTAAGTTTTACCACGATATTTTCGACGACGATATTTTTAAACTGCGAAGCTTTCGAACCGCTTTATTTTCGACGACGATGTTTTGTACCACGATATTTTAGAACTGCGATGTTTTCTCTTTGCAATGTTTTCTCCAACGATGTTTTGTAGCACGACGTTTTTGCCTTGCGTTGTTTTCTCCGCGACGTTTTCGTCCGCGATGTTTTCGGCTGTAACCCATGAAGTCAGTTCATACTTCGTAGTTTGAGTTTATTGAGTTCATACTTCGTAGTTTGAGTAGGTATGAGAAAAGTCACGGGTTGGCTCAATAAATGCAGATATTTAAGTGTGCTTTCTGAAGGCACTAAGAACTCTTTCACTAAGGCATCGACCCACCAAGGACCGAGTGGTTACGTCGTGAAGTTCATACCTGGGCTAGATTTCATGCGAGTGGGCTGACTGCATGGGCTTTTTTGTAATTTTCCACATGTGTAACGTGTATACGAGCCCGTTTCCCTGAGAAAGTCCTCCATGAAAGCATCCCTTTCTTTATGCCTATGGACCTCGAGTGCTTTGCCGTAATTAAATAAACCAAAGCAAGCATTTGTCGTAAGCTTTTACTAGTTCTTCGTAATACGTGTCTAATAATGTCGGGCAATACATTTCCAAGGATATGAGTAAATGTATTTTCGTCCACTGTTGACTTATTCTTACGAATGTTAACAAACACAGAACATACATTTTGGTACAGCATGAAAACTAAACGAATCTCTTTTTCTTCTTTCTATAGAATATGACCCTCGCTTACAATTACTGCCGAAGTTAACTCTATTTTTGAGCTGATGCTCCTTATTACTCTTTTCACTACAATTTTTTTATTTATACTATCATTATTTCAAAGAATACTACTTTTTCTGCTTATAATTTAATTCTTTCCTCTTTTCTGTCAACTGATTCAATCACATCCTCTGGATTTATATATCTCACTACAATTTCCAGTTTATAGAAAATTCATATGAGTACATTATAGATCAGAGTGAAGAATGTACGAGTTTGCGTTTATAGTTTGTGATTCTAATTTAATCTAAATATTATGTTTCTTTGCTCAATAAACGTTACACAGAATATCAGACTTACAGAATGTTTCATTTTATTTATATATCTATACAACGTATCAGTAAGATATCACAAGAACATCTTTTTCAGTTACATATACATGAAATATATCCTTTGATAGAAAAGGATATGAATAAATGATTTTCATACTCTTTTCGATAGCAAGATATTAAATTTCTTTCAGAATTTTAAACAGATATTCCAACAATCCATCTTCTTTCCGGAATAAACTGTAAGATATATTATAAGTATCATTCGGTGTGTAGCGCTTGAAGATGTGTTTCGCAAAAGCATAAAAATTTCTTCTGATTCCTTAAGTTACATAAATTTACCTTTGTATGCATTTATAAATGAATTAATTTTCTCTTCGCAAATCGACATATATATATATATATATATATATATATATCGACATATATATATATATATTAAATGTTATATAAGATTTAATCTACTCTTTTAATTATTCTTTGCTATTTCTGTAATTTAATCTTTCAGTCTCTTGCCAACACTAAAATAAAATATCTGATGTAGACACCAAATGACTTGCACGGCTTGTCAAATTATGCACATTTTTTGCTGCATTTCTTTAAAATTATATCCCCGAATTTCATTAGAGATGTATTTTTCATTTCGCGGCAAGGACCAAATACATAAAATCTCGACATATATTCATTAAATATTGTAAAATATAGAAAAACCTCAAACACCAAATAGAGTTACAAACCGTTAAATAATTTTTCAAAATAAAATTAGAGTTTCTCTCAATTAAAATTTGGCAGAAAGACAAATTTTTCGGTGCACAAGTCTTTTGGCCCCAATCGGCAAATATACTTTAAAGTTAGTGCAGAAACTGAATTCAATTATCAGATGACTTAATTCTATTAAGTTTCAAATGTAAAAAAGCGGTGGCGTCGTTACGCTTAGCAGAACTTAAAAAACTTTTAAACTGGTGATAATTCTACAATTGTTGCATGCGGATTACCTAAAGCCATAAAAACGTTAACCGGAACATATGAACAATGTAATTCAATAACATTTAAAGCAAAAAATATATAATTTACTAACATATAAGAATAAAAATACTTAGCTCACTAAGCCGACTAACAGAGTGGATGCGTATATTACATATATAAAAATTGTCATGTTTACATTTTGTTTTCAAAAGAATTTTTATATATATATATATATACACATACATATATATATATATATATATATATATAAATTTAAACAAACATTTATATACGTAAAAAAGCAAATTTAAAGTTAAAATAATTAAAAAATGTGCAAACATATAAAAGATTTAATTTTAGGACTAATCTACAATATCATTTAAATTCAGATAGCATAAGTAAATCAAGTGCAAAACCAAACCATGAAAATGAATTCACCAATTTAGCAGTTTAAAATTAATCTAAAAAAATTTTTTTAAAATGCATATCTGAATGACTATTTAGCAGGTAGTACTTATCAAGGGTAAGTTGCCTCCACACCTAACTGTCCAATCATTCAATTCGTGTTTCGTCAAAAAAAAAAAAAAAAAAAATCTGATGTGTACACCACATGACTTCCTTGTATTGGAATATTAAATTATATGCATTTTTTCTTGCATTTCATTTAAACTTATTGGATTGAATTAAATCTACTTCCCCGACAGCGCATAAAGCACAATAGAATAAATGCATTCTTTAAAATTCACTCTAGTATTTGTTTACCATAGCGACACTCTGGCACTAGATTCACTTAACAATATTATTAATTATATAACATTCAACTTATATAATAATTATATAACGGAAACTAAGTTAACTATTATATAATCCAGTAATTGTATAACAGTTAACTTATATATTTCATTCATATCATAACTCATAATGCACAAAATTTATATCATTTAAAGAATAGAATTATCTTATCGTTGCCACATGTTCTATTCAAATACTATAATAAAGCTAGAAAGATGTATGAAAGAAGGAAGCAAACAAAACAAAAAAGAAACAGTTTTTCACAGACGATTGAGTATTTCTCATTCAATTAATTCAGTTCTCACTTCGCGAGAAGACAAAAATACATAAAAACTTAAAATATCTATAGTAAAAATTACGAAGTAAATCTCAAACACTTATTTCCTCGAAAATATTTCAGAAAGAATTAAGCATGATTTAATTGGCAATAATAAATGAATGCGTTATCTTTGTTGTTGGGAAGCTAAGTTTCTCTAGATTGGCAACAAATCCACTAGTCTCCTGTTTCAAATGTAAACATCAATGGCCGCCATTGGAAAAAGGCTTAGCGGCAATTAAACAACTATAAAATTGCTGATAATTCTAAAAATATTGCACACAGATTTATTAAAGGCATAAAATCCTTATGTCTTTAATGAATCTGTGTGCAATATTTTTAGAATAAACCGGAAGATAAAAACAACATAATTCAATCATTTTTAAAGCAAAAAATGTACAATTTACAAACATAAAAGAATAAAGAAACTGAGATCACTGAGCCGGGTAACAGAGTGGATATATATATAAATATATTTATATATGTTTGGGTGCGGCCGATTACAACCAAAATACGAGGTGCACATCTACATGTTATAGCAGTCCTATATACAAAATTTCAAAGTTCTGAGGCTACTCGTTTTTGAGTTATGCGAGATAGGTACATACGTTCGTACAGACGCCACGAAAAATTCCCTTCAGAATTAATTTTAAAGTAGTTTTATAATTTTTTTGAAGGAAACAAGTATTTTATTCTGTCCTTACGTACAGATATCACGCAAAAACATCGTTAAATTGCATTCGATAGCGGTCAAAATGGATATTTTCGTTGAAATATGCTGCGTGAAACTTTTCGCGATTACAATACTTCCTTTTTACTTCGTACAAGGAAGTAAAAAAAAAAAAATTTGATTAATTTTAATGTGCTAAATTGGTGAATTTATTTTCATGGTTTGGTTTTGCACTTGATTTATTTATGCTATCTGAATTTTTAAATGATATTGTAGATTAGTTCGAAAATTAAATCTTTTATGTGTTTGCACATTTTTTAATTATTTTAACTTTAAATTTGCTTTTTTACGTATATACATGCTTGTTAAAATTTAAATTTGTTTAAATTTAAATTTCATTCCTTGAAGCAATGGAACAAAGAAATAATTAAATTTGTATTTAAATTCAATTTATTTAAATTCAATTTATTCTTATATATATATATATACTTTCGGAGCTGCCAATTGCAACCAAAAAGGGAGGTGCACATCTACATGTTATAGCTGTTCCACATACAAAATTTCTGAGTTCCACATAAAAGAGTTATGCGAGATATATGAATACGTACGTAGAGATGTCACTAAAAAAGCATTTTACCATAAATTCGCTAAAAACCAGAGTTGATATGAATCTGTGCTTCTGGTTTCTGCCACGAAATTAGCAGTAGAAAGTTTATTATTGATTTTTCAGGATTAATGCCCAATTAAATTGTAAAATATATATCCATTCATAAATATAGATTTAAGAAATCTATATTTATGCACGCATGGGTGATTGCGCTACTACGTAAGTACCCAATTTTGTAATTAATCGAATGAAATAATGCAGTTACTACATTATCAGTTAAAACAAAAGAATGTTTCTTTTTTTTGCTTAGACAAAACATTACTAAATACAAAAAAAAAAAAATCAAGATTTTATGCATAACTTTACACACTTTGTTCCTTCATCTAATAAAATTCGTAGTTCAATTATTCAAGACACCATTTCAGCTATAAAGTTCTAGGTGTCTATAATATTTCTCCTCAGTATGGGTGATAATATTTGGTGGCAACAACTTAAAAAGTCATTCACCGTTTATAGTGAAATGCTAGAAAATGCCATTTTGATATTCATAGCCGTGCTGAGCTGACGCTCCTTTGAGCTAATAATAAATCACTAAGGTATAAAATTTAAAAACTAATGTAAACATTAATAGGTGCAAAATTTATCATTTCCTTTCCTAGATTTCAAAGATCCGATTTTTCATGACAGTTATTCTCTTCATATCCAATTCGCCTCCCAAGAATAATTTAGGAAGTTTTATGAGCGAGTTTGTGAGTGAACTTTCTATTATAAATGTTCAGAGTTGTTGCAATATAGCTTATGAGATCAAGGTGTAGACCTAATTTCGAATTCCTAGTAAAGGAAAAATGTTAGTCCTTATCTGGTATTTTGCAAGGAAAGAAGATTTTCTTAAATAACATTATTTTGGCCGTAATGGCTCGGAATAAAATGGCGTTAGGCAAAGACGTCAAATCTCCACAATTAGTGCTCGAAATCTGTGACCAACAAGAAACACACCCACTCAATCAGATTAGGATTCTAGATGGGTTTCTCGTTATATGAGCATGAGCTACTGCAGCAGTAAAAGCAGCAAAATTGTAATGCTGTAGTTATTTATTATTTGTTATTCTCTCCACTGCATTTAGGAAACGAAACCTCTATAGATTAGTGTTCAAGTTTTAACATCCTTACGTTACCGAATTATTTATCATACTAATAAATGAGTGGTGTTTCCGGCCGGCTTTTAAGTCGATACATTAACAGCCTTAATTTGTTTATAAGATCAAAACTAGGCATTGCTTAACAAACTCAGCGATTTAGAAGCAATTTACAATAGACATACAACTTATTATGCATTTGCTTTATTTTTTTTGAAACTATATGTAAATGATGTAATTGATAAATCATATAAATATAATAAAAAATTTATCTTATTTATGTTAATTTACAAGCATTTGTTTTTATGTTGATTAGTGAAATATTTTTAGAATAAAGTATATTATATATTTATAATTACAGTAATTTTTCGTTCGCCTGACACGACACAGGTTTTTATGTCAATAATTAATTCATAGTTAATTTGAAATTGTTAAATTTTCAGTTTATCTATAATTTGTAAATTATGTTAGCTTTTTACAGTATCATTTAAGTTTCTAACCAGTTATACCAAAGGGCATTAGCCCAGTAAGGCTATTAATTTCGTTTTGGCATTTTACGTTTTTTCACTGTAAGTGTCGGTTCCCTTTTCAAATTGTTGCTTTGTTGTTAATTTAAATCCTAGCTTTAAAACGTTTGCTTAACTTGTTTAGCAACTAGTTTACTAGTTTTTATCTAAATACAGTGTCTCAAAAAAGTGATGGGACACTTGTGCTTTAAAAAAGAAAACTACAATAAAATAAATTTAAAAAACATGTAAATTTTTTGTGGGTGTGTTTCATACTTAAATTTAGTAACAGTTATTACATATCATACATTTTCTCAAAATATTAAAATATTAATTTAATAAAAATACAATTGTTTAGAACGGAGCAGAAAATGGCTCACTTAAGTGATGGGACACTACGTACTATGCAACAAAAATCGTCTGAAGTAAGCAATAAAAATATCTTTTGGGGTATTTATTTTTACTCAAAAGCAATTGCCAATAATTTATAAAATCGTCTGCAGTATTTCTCTCCAGTTTGTTTTGGAATTTTTGTGTTTTTTAGCTCTGTGCAGCCATGAATGCTAAGCGAAAAGAAACTTTGCCTGGAATTCGAATATTAAAAATAAAATTAATTTGCATATTATAATATAAATTTAATTTGCATATTGAACGTAACATAACATATGAACATGCATATTATAATATAAATTTAATTTGCATATTGAACATAATATAAAATTAATTTCCATACTGAACGTGGAAAATCTATTAGAGAAACTACTGAAACAGTTAACTTCAGTCAATCAACAGTTTTCAATATCATTAAACGATATAAAAAGAATCATATGATTCAGGATAAAAGAAGACCAGTCCGACCATCAAAGCTATCCAATGGAATAAAGCGAATTATCGTTCGAAATATTTAAAAAAAATCCAAGAATGAGTGCTCCTAAAGTTGCTGCTGATTTACAAGCATTATATGGAGTAATTGTTAATTCTGAGACTATTAGAAGAGTAATTCGATCTACTGGATATCACGGTAGAGCAGCCAGGAAAAAATTCTTCGTAAGTGAAAAGAATAGAAAACTCAGACTGGCTTTCGCAAAATCCAACATAAATAAGAATTCTGATTACTGGAATGAAGTTATATTTGCTGAGAGTAAATTTAATATATTTGGTTCTGACGGTAGAATCTTGGTGTGGAGAAAACTCAGGGAAGAATTTCGCAAACAGAACTTGGTGCCAACAGTAAAACATGGTGGAGGAGGAGTTATGGTATGGGGGTGTATGTCGTCCGCTGGAGTTGGTAATCTTGTTTTTATTGACAGTATAATGGATCAGTACAAGTATATTGATATTTTAAATCAAAATTTGAAATCTTCAGCACGAAAATTGAACCTTCATAACGATTTTAAATTCTACCAGGACAATGACCCCAAGCACAGTGCTTTGAACGTTAGACTCTGGCTACTGTATAACTGTCCTGAAATAATAAAAACACCCCCACAATCTCCACAATTAAATCCCATAGAGAATATTTGGCAAGAATTGGAATCAAGAATTCACAAACACACCATTTCTTCAAAACAACAATTAAAATCGGTGCTTCAAGAAGAATGGGGTAAAATCACTCCAGAAATCACAAACAAATTAGTCGAATCCATCCCAAGAAGATTAAATCATGTTTTAAAAGTAAAAGGAAATCCAACAAAATATTAAAACCTTTTAAAAAGTAAAATTTTTGGATAAATATTTGATGGAAAAGTAAGTGTCCCATCACTTAAGTGGCCATTTTCTGCTCCGTTCTAAACAATTGTATTTTTATTAAATTAATATTTTAATATTTTGAGAAAATGTATGTTATGTAATAATTGTTACTAAATTTAAGTATAAAACACACCCACAAAAAAATTTACATGTTTTTTAAATTTATTTTATTGCAGTTTCCTTTTGTAAAGCACAAGTGTCCCGTCACTTTTTTGAGACACTGTATATAAAGATGAAAGTCTGTGCGTTTGGTTGTCTTTTAATAACTCAGTCACTACTACTATAGTTATCGTTACCAAACTTTCAAAAGTTCTTTTCTGGGTCCTGGAAAAGGTCAACGTCCCCGCTTTTTCAAAAAACGTGGCTAAAATCAGAGATATTAATAAAACACTCGGAGAAAACTCGCCCTCATGTTTCCGAGTGGCAACATTCTCGCAAGCTGGAGATGAAAATCTGCTTTATTTCGAAAGTTGTTGCCACTGCTCGCTTTCAAACCCTAAAGTTTGTTAATAATGAATTTCTAAGTTTTACGATGAAATAAAAATAGCATTCCCAAACATTAAATATATTATTACAGATTCCAAAAATTCGTTAGAAGCCATTTCGACTATTCCCATTTTTGTACAACTTTAATCAGCCGAAATATTAATTAAAAACTCCGAAAGCGCTAATTTTCGCACTCATTTTTCCGAGTGGCAACACTCTCGCGCGTTGGAGATAAAATGCTTTATTTCGAAAAGTGTTGCTACTGCTCGCTTTCAAATCGTAGAGGTTGTTAATCAAATTTTTTTTAGTTTTATAAAATCTATACATATAAAGAAGAATGTCTGTTTGTGTGTTTGTTCGCGTTACTCATTTCTGATCAATTATGATACATTTTTTGCCATTTTTATTCGATGATAAATTTTTTGCCACATTTAATCGACTAAAATTGAATGTAGGTGAAATATTGGATAAAACTTGAGCTTTTATGTCTATTCGATTAGAAAAACTAAAATCATTCAAAACTGCGTGCTATTTTTGCTGATATAATGAGAGAGAATTAGCTTATTTTACTATCGAATTTTTTTATGTGGGTTCCATTCGCATCGGACTGAAAAATATATAACTATGCATCGTATTTTTTGCATCTTTATTACAGAAAGATTGCAGTGGTATCGTTCGCTCTGTTGTTACATCCATTATTCTCAATCTAACCTACCTCTCATTGGGTACTTCCGCTAGTACTTATATAAAATTCAGAATGCGTTATTGTGAAATTTTAAATGATATAGGCGTAAAAGGTTTCTTTAAATTAAAATTTGCGTTACTCAGTTATACACTTTTATTTTAACGACACATCTATTTTCTAATTTGTTTCATATATTTTTGAATTACCTTCAGCTATACTCAGTTGGCTTTGTGATTGTAAAAATGGTCCTTCTACAATAAAGGTAATTTTAAATCAGAAATTTTAATTGACGATAGGAAAAAACAAAATAAAACTTCTTTCTAACTGATGACTAAAACGTTTCATTCCTGAAAAAAATTTAATATTTCACTCTCAATAATTCTGAAAAGTTTAGTACTTCTTGTTGCTTAGCACATATTTTTTTTTTTTTTTTTTTTTTTTTTTGAAAAAATTATCCCTCGGTAAAAGACAGAACGTAATGAAAGATTTAATTTTCAGTTCAAAGAAGTAAATTTTTATGAATGGTAAAATCACTATTGTATCAATGTAGGAAATCGTTTTCGACTCAAACTCAAACCGAGCGTGCGCCGACGTCAGCAAATGATCAGTTGAGCATGATGCTCCGTAATTTCTTGCCTCCCTTTACGATGGCCAGAACTCTTTGATTTTCGATTTTCTCCGTGGTAAGCGAAGGGTCACAGCAAATGGAAAGCAGAAAAACGCAAAATAAGTTGTTTCGTAAAACGTTCCATTTGTTTCTGTTACACGAAACGTGAATACATTGCTATTAGTTTATTGAACTGCATACTTCATTTTAAGTTGAATACAGTGTAATTTTGACGAGTGGGAGGAATGTTGTTCTTTTTGCATTTGCAAAGGAATGCCTTGCAAAATAAAAAAGCAGCTCTCAGTTAAAGATGTGTAAGACATTTCTTTCAAAACAATAAAATTTTATCTTTGCAGCAAAGGGAATCTGAAAAGTGACAATACAATTTTATCATCGTAACAAAGTAAATTTGAAAGTAACACAGTGTTAAAAGCAATTCCGTTTTATCAATGTAACAAAGCATTATTTGAAAGTGTCATGTATTTAATACTTTTCTGTTGTTTTCTTGATGGTATTAAAGAAACTAATACAGTCTTTGTTGCTCATCTGTATTCTCTCCTGCAAATGTAATAATGATGAATGATAATAATGCAGTAATGAAATAAAGTAGTAACGAAATGTAGTAATAAAATAAAGAGTTATTCTCATTTACAAATATACTCTGGTCACGTTTTATAACGGTTTCATAACAAATTATATTAATTACAAGACTTTTTAAAGCTTTGCATTACGTACGCGGGAACAGAATTTCCCTGTAACCGTTATCTATATCAGAAATGAAATCGAATAATAGCTATAAACACTGTAGCATTCTTTAGCTTCGATAACATATATAGACTGCAACCATCTAAATGTTTTTTTTATTTCATTCGTCTGCGTTGTGTTCTTTTATTTCCTTTAATTTAAAAGATCTGGTTTACTAACCAGACAGCGAAACAGTCAGCAAAACAATGAAACAGTCAGTTATTTTGATTGTTCCAAAGGGCACGGGTTCGAATCTCGGATAAGGCAATAAGGCATGGATGTAATTCGTTCGTCTCTATCATAGGAGGCAATGCTGGCTCACCTACTAGGTATCTCCGTCATCAAGAGACCTCCTCTTTTGGTCCTAGCAGTGGCCAACGCCTATAAGAGGCTAGACCCGCCTTTGGAAAATATGTGTATATATATATATATATATAAACAAAAACTGAAAAAAGGTTAAGATGATAACAGTAAATTACACAAAACTCTTCGAGAAATTTGTTGGCGTATACGTATGTGGAATTTACATAAATTACAGTCTATTTTTCTTCCCAGATAAAGTCAACAAAGATGATAGGAAATAGCATAATAAAGAAGAATTGCGTTAAAAATAAATATCATTTGTTCTTAGTAAAGTGCATTACTCGGCTCACCGGAACATTTAAATTATATCACCTTAGAGGTAATTTAGTTATGTATTATGCCATTGTCTAATTAAAATATTTTTGAAAATATGTTTATGGATTACATTTCGAAACAAGTTTGTTCTTGAAAAGGAGTATGTACAATGCTTTTGTATTTTCCCGTCCATCTGCACGTGGATTTTTCTCTGACATGTCCGTTACTCTGACTTAGTGAACAATTTAACTCATTCAAGAAGTTGTTACTTAGATAACTCATAAAAATTAAGAATGAATATAAATGGGTGCACATTCAATTAAATTGATTAACAGATCAAACATGTATAAGTATATGAATTCTCTATGTTAAAACTAAGGTCTATTATTTTGTCATCATCTGCGCTACCAACTTTGGATGAGTGGAAAAGTTCTGTGTTCTGAGCTTCATTTAACTTACACGGAAAAAAAAAACACAAGGAAAGATTTAAAATTTTTAAGATGCAAGGTAAAGACATTTTTATGCTTTAAGTTGAAAAATATGCCACTAAGTACCATTAGTAAATAAAGCACTATAAAGATAAAAAAATACTGGAAACAAGAAATAAATTTGTATTAAAATATGGAACTCATCCTTTGTACAATTTTTACGATAATGTGTAGGAAAAAAAATGGTTCTTCAAGAATTCGGAGAAGATGGGACTAATTTACTGTGAAAGCAAAATGATGTTTATGGTTTCCGTAAAATGTTTTAAAATCCCAGGTAATTTTCATTGTCAGATTTTTAACCCAACGTCTCCTATCTGGAAGTAATGCTTCTTAAAATCTTTGACGTTTAAGTCTTGTGGTCATTATAATTTGAAAAATTAACAGTTTTTGTACTAGATTTAATTTACAAATATCTTCAGAGAATGGTAAGCAATTTTAGCTCAAAGTTTGATTAAATTAGAATGTTATTTTACGGCAAGGCACCCCAAGGCTATCTGCTTAAGGAAAGTAATGCTTCGTGGATATCCTTCTATAGAAAACGGACTCACATTCACATTACACATGAGATCAACAGAAAACCTCCCATGCAGTAAGCTCATTCCCCAGAATTTGAACTTCAAGTCAACTATTAGTATTCAATGATTTTACAGCTTGGATTCTTGTGGGCTCCTTTAACTTAACGAACTGATTTCTAGACTAATCCAAGAACGTGAAACATTTTAGAAAAGCTATATTTCAGCGAATATACGAGTGCAATATTGTAGGCGACGAAGATGGAGATATCTGAAGTCTAACATAGATAAGCATATATTTATTCCACGTCTTTCGACAATCTAGACATCCCAACACCTCTCGTAAAGCCCCTAAGGACGCTCTTTGGGTAAGGTATGTATCTACTCCTAAAGACACTTTATTATTCACTTTTGATAAGCATATACAGTGGATGGACAAAAATATGGAAACACCTTGTGAAATGCATGTTTGAAAAGAAAGATTGATTTTAATGAAATATGTAGGTGGCGCTGGCGTTTTTGACTACTGACGCCACGTATACAACTTCGTAAATGTGCTAAACAGTTCAGTTGTTGTCGGAGTACTGTTATGTGAGGTTGTCATTGCATTATGTCAGAGTTAACAGACTTCGAACGTGGGCAAATTGTTGGAGCACGTATGGTAGGTGCTTCCGTAAACAAGCTAGCCGAGGTGTTTAGTGTTTCAAGAGGTACTGTATCGAAGATTTATTCCGCATATTTGAAAAGCGGAAAAACATCATCTGCTAAATCACAGCGCGGACGAAAGTGTGTCCTGAGTGATCCTGACAGACGATCATTAAGGGCAATTGTGACGAAAAATAAGAAGACCACAGCTGCAAAAGTTACTGCTGAAATGAATGTTGTGTTACCGAACCCTGTGAGTACCAAAACAATTAGAAGGGAGCTTCATAAACAGGGAATTGCTGGCCGTGCTGCAATTGAGAAGCCACTCATCAGCGATGCAAATGCCCGTAACAGGAAAAGGTGGTGCTTAAGTCATAAAGCCTTGACTATAGAGCAGTGGAAGAGAGTAATATGGTCTGACGAGTCTTCTTTCACATTGTTTCCCACTTCTGGCCGAGTTTACGTCTGGAGAACGCCATCTCAAGCCTATAATACAGACTGCTTGTTGCCAAGAGTGAAACATGGCGGGGGTTCTGTTATGGTTTGGGCAGCCATATCGTGGTTCTCTGCTAGCCCCATGATAACTGTGTCAGGGCACATGACTGCCAAGACTTATGTGAACATTTTGGCCGATCAAGTTCATCCCATGGTACAAACTTTGTTCCCCGGTGGTGATGGTGTCTTCCAAGACGACAAAGCCCCTGTTCACACAGCTCACATTGTCCAGGACTGGATTTCTGAGCACGAGGATGAGTTGTCCCATCTCCCCTGGCCACCACATTCAGCAGACCTGAATATTATCGAACCTTTGTGGTCTACATTGGAACGGAAAGTGCGTTCTCGTTATCCACCGCCAACATCGTTATCTGAAATTGCCACCGTTTTGCAGGAAGAATGGTATAATATTTCCTTGGCAAACATACAGGAACTGTATTTATCCATTTCGAGAAGACTGCAAGCTGTTTTGGCTGCCGACGGGTTTCCTACACCATATTAAGCAAAGAAACAAGTTTTTTTTAAAGGTGTTTCCATATTTTTGTCCAACCCCTGTATATACAGGATCAGAGAATCTGCTCATATGCAATATATTTTTTCTGTTCCGAGAGTAATGTCCAATAGTATATGTATAGCGATAAGATTTCTATACAATGTATGCAGTATAGAACATAAATATATATAGATAGATAAAATATATTTCTAAATTAAGCATTAAAAGTTTACATACCTCATCAATTTACAATAATTTAAATTAAAGTGTAACGCAGTGTCTAAAATGTATTGAAAGTTTTCATTCCAAACAGGTCGTCCACTTATACATTTATAAGGAGAATTATATCTAAAGATTGAAAATTATGTTTTAATTTACAAATGTTATAATAATTATAACATAATATAAAATCTGGATTATTCTGTTTGATAATCAGATATCACTGCCAGTTCTTTGAATGTCGTTTAAATTTCTTTGGATATTTAGAACGTGTACAATAACACAATTCACACACGTTTACAATCTAGCTTGAACAGTGAACTCTTCCTGATTTACTTATTTTACTGACTTTTCTAGCAATCGACATTTTCCTGCTCTGTGAAAGCAGCTGACTGAACTAAAGAGGCAGTACAGCGCTAATTAGTATTCATCTGCAAATGTATTTGAATATGGTCAGAGTATTCAAAGCGGAAGTATAAATGAATTTTTTTTAACAGTTGACTTAAACTTTTGAATTCATTTTTAATGCTTTCTCCCGAATTGCGTAGAACATATAGCTTATATAGTGAGAAGAGAAACAAGCCAAAGTAAAACATAAAATTGGGCAAAGAAGTAACATTGTGTCTGGTGTAGATTTTGGTTCAGATTCTATAGATTTCGAGGGCAAATAGGTACAGGTCCTTCTTCATCAGAAGCAAAAAATCGGCAATGACGGGAAAGCCATGACTTTTTAATGCCCAAAAGGAGTAAAGCAAACCAGAAGATAGCGCCATCTGCCGGCAGAAATAGTAACGGAAATTGAAAAATTAAATAACTTAATTTTAATTATTGAGTAACTTAATTCAGCAAGTTTCCAGACAGTTCCATTATCAGGTTCTTTGTTCCTCCTTACTTGCTTTGGGAACATTAAATATCCTGACTCTGAACAGGGAGCTTACTAAAGCTGTGTTCAATAAATTTGGGAAGTAGACAAAACACACAGGAAGGGTATACGAAACCCTTTATTTTTCTCTCTTTACAATGATTTCCGGACTTCGGAATACAGAGACCAACCACTTGTGGTCTGACCGTAAGAATATAAAAATATTAACTAAACTCTAACTAAATTTAACTTTGGATTAATCAAACAAGTGCCTACTCTAAGATTGGCCGTATATTAGCAAAAAGCCGTATGTACTACAGAGAACTGCTAACACTACGATACGTTTAAAATTATCAAGAGGATTAAACCTCTGGCCTTGAAGGCAATCAGCAACCGAGTAAAACTACTATGGCAAGCGGCCTGCTTCTAATAGCTCCTTCCTCTCTCTTGCTTGGCAAAAAGCCACAACTTAAGTACTTGGCGTTCGCAAGACAAATTTGCATAAATAAGTTAAAGCTTTTAATTCTGGCCGGAAGTAGAAAATAAGAAGTGATAGTAAAGATTTAAAACAAAATAAACGTTAGTAAAACTTAGGATCCTTACAGCATTAGTCCTTGAATAATATGTTATAAGACGCTGTGGGTCTCTATTTACTGGGACTCCACTCCCAGTAGAAGTCTAATGCGTCCCTATATGTGGAAATAGGGTCTTCCGCGTCACTTATACGAAATAACACAAAGTAACACCGTTCAACATCTATCAAGTTCATTACAAGTAGAGATTCTGGTTGAAACGATGTATATTACTGAAGGAATTAACGCATAAGTTCATCACTGACTAAAGATGTGATAAATTCATATAGTGCACATTTAGACTATGGAAGCCGGAATAAATGACGATCCCCAAGCGAAGAATAACTTCTTAGAAATCTTCAGACTTGACTATTTCTAGGCACATCTTTCACCGTTCGCAAAATCAGTAGTAGACTGGAATATGATATCATTTTGCTTTCCTCTGTCTATTTTTAGTTTTCTCTATTTTTTCTCTTGATCTGATTATTAGCTAAGCCAGTCCCGTCTCACATGATCTTACATTGGTTGAGGACTACATCACACCATTTTTTCTCAACCAGTTAGCATCAAAGGAAAAATTAAAACTCTGCAATGCTTTCCCTTCTTCGCCTCGAAGGAAAGACTATCGCAATTTTTACTCTTCCCGCCTATGGCATTAGGAAAAAAACCATAGACAAAAACGTCTCTTGAGAAGCAATAGGCCCGTAGACGGTTTGTCTACGTTTTATTCCCTTATTAGTCCAAATGTAATTCAAACAGTAAATGCTGCTGCCTGAAATAAAGGAAAGCGATTTTTCTCGGAACTACCGCTTATAGTTCCCCGCCCTTAAAGAATACCTTTCCTTATATTTCAGAACTTCACACTTTCAAACCTCTTTAGCTATTCGATTATGAGTCACATACTAGCATTTTCTTCTTTCTTTTCCTTTGTAATTTCTCCCCACAAATCTGAAACGCTGCGGGTCTTTAGAACTACGAGAAGTATCCTATCTTATGCTACGCGAATCACAAATAAAAAGGATCATTTTCTCTGACTCTTTAGTTTATCTGTTTGTCACCGACGTCTGCAAACACTTTTACTATCATACCAAAATTAAACAAATAGATACTGTTACTTCGCTTTCCCTGAAGTCAGATTGCTTCGTATATTAACAAAATATTGCATGGTTTTAGGTCTGGAAATGCGAATAAAAATCATCTTGAAAGTAACGCCATATTACTCTACTTTCTCCAAAAGTAAGAATTAAGAATTGATTACAGGGGAAGCAACGAACTATGATGCTCTGTCTAGAATAAATGTTACAGATCTAGTGTTCGTTCTTCTTTCAAATTTCAAATAATACGTCATAGATAGAAAGCACAACCATATGTCCAACATTCCTGAATACAGTTCAGTCTAGTGGGTGTAATCTAACTACACATTTATAAAATAATATTCTTAAAGCAAAAATTTGCATTTTTATGTGTTTCTGTATTAACTGTATTGGCGTATATTCTAAATACAGTAATAATATAAATATTGTAGACTTTTATTGACTTTCGAAGTAATATGTATTTTTAAACATTCTAAGTAAGCATGGTATATCGTTAATATTTAGAAGAAATATTATGCATTTTTAATATGCAAGCTTTGTTTGATTGGTAATAAAAAAGTTCTGGTTAGGAAATTATATTGGACCTGGAAGAATTAAAACATCGCCCCTTATTAAGACATAAAGGTAATAATTTTAAAACACTTAAGAAACATTCTAAATGAACAAGAAAATACGTTTTTTGTTATTTAGTGTTCTAACGAAAATTTTAGAGATGTGGATGAAATTATACTGCATAAACTGATTAACCTTTACGGAAAAATCAAAGGACAAATTCTTATGCAGACTGCACGCTTCAAGAAATTTTATAGCATTTTTTTTAAATGGCGGAGCGCTTTATTTAATAGTCATTAGCCTAGCGCCACTGCATGAGCCGGAAGTGGAGGCCATATCATCATGGAAGCACCTAATAGGTGGCCACCTTTACCTCCTATGAAGAGCCGGAAATTTACAACCATGCCTTCTCCGGAATATAAATCCAGGCTAATCGTTACGGCAGTCAGTGTCACTAACCACGATATATCCTCTGGTCGGCTTTATAATATTGTTTACTTAATTAATTTGAATTAGTCCGATACCTTTAATAGAATAATTACTCTTGACCAAAAAAATATTTAAAAAAATTAATTCAGTTCACTAAAAATAAATCTGCCTTTTATTTTAGACTGAAAGATTTCAAACATTTTATGATATCTATGCATCTTTAACTTCGAGTAAAGAAAATAAAAGCACTTCTCAAAGCTCACATTTCGAAGCAGCTCTCAACTGATCTCATGAAAAGCTTTTCTTCATCTGTAACTGGAGACTGCCTCGATCTTTATTTGGGAAAGAAATTTTTCCCATGAATATAAATCAACAATAAATACATTCCTCTGCTGGCATATCACACATTTCCTCTAGTTTATTATGATTTATTAAATTATCCAATGGAACAGAAATGACGCTAAATTTGTCACGGTATTTTTAAACTGAATACACACGCATTTGCTCTTCGCAGACACTTGGGCGTCAGAGCACTACGTTAGTAACGCCTGTTGGATCGATGTATTCAGAGTCCACGTTCTTCGATTGTTTCCCATTTCACTTAAAAGTACAGTCCTTCTCTCCCCTTTCCCCATGCCATATGCATTTGACAGGCTTATTACCGATTGGGCCATTAGTTTTCTAGTCTATCCATATACATTTATATATGCATATATCATTGCAAACGGAAACTGAATCGTTAAAACAGGTACTTAAAGAGAGTATTAGACGTAGTGTATTCGACATTGATTCCCCCCCCCCCATTTAAGTTGGGGGTAAGTGTTTCATACAAAATTGGAAAGAACATGAGAGGAGAGAACATGTATACTTTTACAAAGTGGTCGTACGTGGTCATGAAGGTCTCACAATTTGCTAAATTCGTGTTATCTGAGGAGTTAAAATAAAAAAAAAATATATTGTTTTCTGATATTTATCTAATTTAGTTTTTCACGTAATCTTTGCTTTATTTATTTCATTTTTTGCGTGACGTTACACTTTCAAGCCCTATCCATTTACTCAGCCGTATTACAAAGCTTATTTCAGAGCTGTTGCCAGTCTACCCATCTCAAGATCTTTGATTTGTCTTTAAATTATTACTAGAACATAATTAAAACGTAAATTAATAAAAATACTAGAAACAAATTTTAGATTTTTAAAAATGCTATTTGCACTGTTTAATGATGATATTTTCATTTAATACTATAATCATTACTATTATTAAAAGAAGTGTTTAATACCATGTACTATGCACTTCTACAGATAGTCAGACTTAAAAACATATTTGCTCATAGTCATCGCAGAAACAAGGATTTTGATTTCAGAGCAAATCTTAATTAAGTTTTAATTAACAGATATATTTCAGTTAAATACCATCCTTTTCTTTTTAGCTATTATTACAATATTCACTCGGACAAAAAAAAATAGCTTGTTGGCTTAAAGGTTATCCAAGCTTTTCAAAGAGTGGTATAACTTGAATTCGATTATTTTTTCCCTTCTTGGCATTTGACTGCACAAAACTGAGAAAGAACCATGTAGTCACATGTAGCTTGAGAGCTGCAATTTAGGCATCCCTGCAAAAACCATAAATTATCTACGCCAATATTCGAAGTCTAGGCCTTCTGATCGCTAGTTGGATGTACTATCACTTACAAAATGACAAAACGCAACGGACTTCTTAGATTCTCACCTAATTTTATTGCATCCTCCGATTGACCGTATGATCATGTTAGAGCCAGTCATGCGTTCTCCAGTCACTCTACTACTCACTGTAATTGACAATGAATGAAATTCTGTTCACTAATATTTAAATACGTCGCTAATATTAAGGATAACAAAATAAAAATTCTGACATTGTTGAATAATGAATATGGGTACTCATTTTCAATGGGAATAAACTGTAATGTTGTATCATCGGTGATCTCACAAAATCTCGGAAACCAAGTGAAAAATATGAGTTGTCTGCGACAATTGGAATTCTGTTTTGTAAGAAATTTTGTTTCATACTACAATGATCTTCTACATGTGGGTTAAATTCTATATCTGGTGTCGAACTGATTTGCTTTTGAAACATATATGTCATGGCATGCAGCTAAAGTCAAATCGGAGATACGTCAAGATTTATGCTGCATTGTGTTGCATAATCTAAACCTTTACTCACAAGCGTCATTTAGAATGAAGAAACCTGTCATTCCATTTCAAGTGTTAACAATAAGCAATGGAATGCCAGGTTCTTTGCCACAGCAATAATTTAAATAAAATTGCCGTAGCAATGAACCTTGCTACGTTCATTGGAACTTCGTTCATCTTTATCAATGGCAGCATTTTGATAAAGATGGACTAAGGTACAAACAAACATCAATCAGCAAAACGTTTATTCTTTGAATTTCTTTGCTATTAAATCCTAGTCATTGGAGAACGCACAGAATCGTAATTATACTTTAATGAATTTTTTGCTCGTTTATAACTGGAAATCAGTGATGATACTAATGGCAATCAGTCTCTGAAATATATCTCTTGCATTAATGAAGAAAAATATTCACTAGGTGAATATTCACATTTAAAATATTGTTCATTTCTTATCATTCGGAATTCCAATTAGCAAAAGATTATTTTCTCCAAGCTTGAACAGTCATGTCAATACGTTTTAAAGATCTTAAGTCGAGGTGTTTAAATTTTTCCAGCTATTATATCACTTTGGTTCCAGGTAAATACAATTTACTAGCGGAAGCAAAAAATACGATTCATAGCCTTTTTCATTCTGATGAGATATAGAACCTACATAAAAAATTTCGACAGAAAAATAAACTAATTCTCTCTCATTATACCAGCAACAATGGCATGCAGCTTTTTGATAATTTTCGTCTTCCTAATCAAAAGGTCGTAAGGACTCAAGCGTTCCTTCCAATATTTCACCTATATTCAATTTTAGTCGATTAAATGAGGCAAAAAATTTATTATAATTGATCATAAATCAGTAATGTGAACTTTATATTCGTTCTTTTTTATACAGATAGATTTCGTAATTTCGTAAAACGAGTGAAGAAATTAGTGTTTTCAGAGTTTTTAATTACTACCTCGGCTGATTAAAGTCGTACGAAGGTGAGAACAGTCGAAATGGCTCCCACTAAATTTTTGAATCGAGAATAATGTATTTAATATTTGGCAATGCTATTTTTATTTCATTGTAAATCTTAGAAATTTTTTTAAGAAACTCTACGATTTGAAAGGGAGCACCGGCAACACTTTTTCGAAATAAAGCAGATTTTTATCTCCAGCATGCGAGATTCTTGTCGCTCGGAAAAATGAGGGCGAAAATTAACGTTTTCGAAAATAATTGCAGAAATTTGGGTGACAGTAGCTATATTAGTGACTGAGTTAGTCGCGAAGAAAAACACGAACACACAGATATTCTTCTTTATATATATATATAGATTACCCATTTACTTTGGAAAGTGTTGTCATAAAGTTCATTCGCAGAACAAATTGGGAGGTTTAAAAGCCATAAACTCATTTTTTTAAAACGCGTATTGAAATATTATTTTTAATGACAGTTTGGAATACATTGACATAATATATCATAACATTTTGATGTAATTAGCACGACATATACAAAACACATTTTTACAATCACTTACATTTTTTTTCATTAATAAAATTGTAACCACTTAATTTTTTGTGATTAGTAACGGCGCTTTATTAATTACAAATGCGACTTTATATTAATGATTTATTCCATTATTTTGGCCATGATTTAATTGCAGATGCCTTTACTATGTAAAATTTTCCGTTACACAGTAAATATATGAATATATATCCTCTCAAACGTGAATACAAGAAGTTATGCATCAAACCTTTGTGTTTCAGGTTCAGTATATTTTCATCGAAAATGTAAGCTAGAAATCATAGTTTACGACCATGTCTAGATCCTACTCGGCAGTTTTATCTATAGCTTTGAAATGTAGTATTGGGAGAAAAATAAAACTTCGATTGCTAAAGAAACTTCTACCGCAAGAACACAGTTTTATACTTAGGTCCGATGTATTTATTTACTCCTAATCCGCAACATATTTTTCCATGATACTCTTGTCAAAAAAAAAAGAACCAGAAGGACTATGTGCTTTTCTTTCATGTTAGTAATGAATGATTCGCAAAAAGCTTTACCAAGCTAAGTAAATATTTATTTCTAATTCTAAATTAATCCGTAAACGAATATAGTGAAGCAAATTTATCCAAGTTTTTTAATAAAAATAAAAAAAAGACATGAAAATATCCATGCATCAAACATTCTTTTCAGAACGAAATTTCTGTTCCCTTGTTTTTCAGAAATTCGAATTCCAGCTCATTTCGAAATGGCTACGGTTTATTTTCCAACTCACAAAGCTGTAGAAAAACCGATTTAAAATCAATTTCCCTTAGATCTTATTTTTTTTACCCATTTCCCTCTGAACTTCCACATACTGTTATCGACTCAAATTTAGAAACTTTCTTTCATAAACGAACGCCACGGTAGAGTCTGATTTTCTATTTTAAGTTTTAAAGGCATTTTCAAAAATCTCTCCGGCACTGAGCTCTTTGATGTCCCATGGGACACCTAAGAAGGAAAGAGATTTACGATACACGCTCAACCCCAACTCGACATTGAAGTGTCTTTGAAACCTTTCTAAAGTTTACATGTTAGAGCTGTTTTTTCCCCTTTTCTTTTGACAAGATGGTTTTTATTTTAGTATGTGTGTGTATTAAAGGTGAATGAGATCTAAAACCCCCTTTTCATAAAAATACGAAATTCCAATGTCACGTGACATATTTTGAAAAATAATGACTGTGCGTTTCCGAAACTTCTCGTCTCCCAAGTTTATAAAACTCTTTAATTAGTAATTAATTTATTCTCGAAATTCGAACGTCTTCTTTAGACATTCTAGAAATTTAAAAGCAAATATAACGAAGCAATTTTTTTTTCAGTAAGGAAACAAATCTTATGTACACACCAAATGACGTCCTTGTACAGAATATTAAATTATAGGCATTTTTTGCACTTCATTTAAACGTATTTCGTCCAATTTCATTACAGATACAATACTCATTCAATTAATTCAGTTCTCACTTCCCGGCGAGGTAAAAATACATAAAAACTCAAAATATCTTCATTAAAAATTGAAAGATATAGAAAAACACATAACACCAAGTAGAGCAATTTTTACAATTAAAATTACAGTTTATACGCAAAAACAAGCAATTCGGCCGGCGGGCAACAAGGCAGATTTTTCGGTGCACAAAACTAAAAGTTTCCTTTTCATCCCACTAGGTGAAAAGACACTGAAAGTGCAGAAACTGACTTAATTCACTATTCTGCTAAGCTTCAAATGTAAACAAATATGGCTGATATGGTAAAAACAATTAGGCTTAAAGGCACTTAAACGAATTTTAAATTAATTCAGAAGTTAAACAATAAAAATCAACGTTATATTTTCAAATTTTCACAGGTCTAGTTTCGATGGCTTTACCGAACCACCATCGAAACTAGTCTTGTGAAAATTTGAAAATATAACGCTGACCTTCGTTGTTTGACTTCTGAATTAGTATTTGTTTGGCGTGTTGTTGTATCTAAATTTTAAATTGTTGATAATTCTACAACTATTGCATGCAGATTAACTAAAGGCATAGAAACATTAATCGGAAGATATGAACAACATAATTCAACCATTTTTAAGAAAAATACAGAATTTACCAACATATAAGATTGAGAAAACTGAGCTCAGTGAGCCGGGTAACAGAGCGGGTATGTATATATTTATATACTTTCGATTCGACCGATCGCAACCAAAAAGGGGAGTCCTCAACTACATCTTATAGCAGTTCTAGATTTAAGCGTTCTGAGGCTAATCGTTTTTGAGTTATGCGAGATACATACGTATAAATGTATGTACAGACGTACGTACAGACATACGTAGAGACGCTAAGAAAAAATCTCTTCTGAATCCATTTTAAATCAGTTTCATAATTCGTTTGGGAATAAACCAGCCCTTTGTTCTGTCCTTTCATACATATGTCACGCAAAAACATCGTTAAATTGCTTTCGATAGCGGTCAAAATGGATATTTTCGTTGGAATATGATATCCGGAAATTTTCGTGAATACAATACTTCCTTTATTTTGTACAAGGAAATAAAAATGAGGCAGCAAAACACATAAAAATACAGCAGGAAGTATTTGGCTGAATTACATACTTAGTTCATCCTCAGTTACTAAAATGATAATAATATTCATTTCAACATCTCTGACAGTTCTTTCTTGACTATGTTTCCAAGGTAAAGTGAATGAGTAGTTTTATGTGATAAAAGGAAACAGTGCTCTTTTCAGCATTCCATTTCCACTTTCATGTACAGTTATAATCGTGAAAATCCTTATAACAGTAAAACCACTCTAATGTCGACAGATCTTTGCTTTGAAAATGCGTGGGTGTTTGAAATTCTCTTCCACTCTTCTCGTGTGTCTTTTCTGTGTCCCAATTCTGTGTGATAACAGATAAATGAGATCACCTTCCGTTGCACCTCAAAAGAAATGTTTTTCATTTTAAAATAATCATCAATTAAATTTCATATCACTTCATTCCAAGAATCTCAATCGGAAGTCATCACACCAAACATACATTATCTGATTTAATGTCTCGCCTTTCGGCGTTTTTCTGATGTTCCATTTTAATTAGTTAATTGTTTCCATATTATGAGTCTGTAGGTCATTGCAAGTTGTTTGATGACATCAATACTTTCACAATTTAAGTTATTTATGGTAATAATCAATAATTTTATGCTACGAATCTTTACTATCATTTCTTCCTTTCAGTTTTTCTGCCAGAATGCAAATTTTAGCTCGCGTGTATTTAAACGAGAGTTTGAGTGTTTCAATCAAAGCGTGTTCCGTCTGCTGAAGTCCACGCTACTAGTTGTTAGCCTACGATAATCATTCCTGCCTACGGCGTTGCTTGAGCACCATACAGGTGACAGTACGACTCTGCTCTTCCACTCTCAACTTTGATGGAGAGTACTCTGGGAAAGACGGTTCCGAAGTGTTCCTACCCCTTCTATCTCTACCACCAATCTCTCAAGAGGACATACGGCTCGCCACATATTTAGGGTTCCATGCCGCAAAGACGATATTCATTTACAAACATACATGCCTTCTCCGGGATTCGAACCCGGGGCCTTCGGTACCGCAGTAGGCTTCCCTAACCACTATACCGGCTGGGCGGCTACAATACAAGTGAGAATCTACAATATTTAAGAAGAAAACAATAAAAATTAAGAAATCACAATTTGTCAGCTGAGAGGAAATAATTCCTTTCGAATTCCCCGGTTTTCTTTGAATTACTTTCGAGAACCAGGAATGTGAAGACATAAAAGAAACGGTTCCTAAGAATTAAAACTCGAATATTTCTTGCGAAAACATGGAAATTTCTCATGACAAGATATTTCAGCACAATCGGTATTTAAGCGCTTAGAAATTCAACTGCAGTTAGATTTTACGATTCCTCTAGTATTTTGTACCGCATTATCATTTAAAGGGGAAATTATTTATCTTTAGAGAAAATATTTGCATAAATGTTTGAGGTCGTGTAGAAGAGTTATATTGATATCGGAATATCCACATCTGTATAAGATATATCGTTTTACAAATGAGTTCATTTGCACCGAACAATCATAAGTCTAAAATACCAAATTTAACAAAATAAAAAACACGGTGATATTAAATCACCAATTTTATCATTTACGGTTCTGAGTTTTATGTTTCAAGAAAGTCACGAATGTCCGAAAACATTTGTATACTATAAATAACAGCATGTTATTTATTGTTCCCGAATATATCAATATATCGTAAGTAACAGTATGTCATTTATTCTCTTAGAGAAATTGTTTAAAAAATCAGCTGTATTTACGCGGCGAGTCAAATAAATGGTATTTTGCTTAAAATATGAAACAAAATAACATAAATATTTTTAATGTTCCATGTTAATTTATTATACATATCTTTGCGAAATGATACGTTGGGCACATTCGGTTCACTTTTTAAAATCGTTGTTGCCAAAAATGCAAATTAAGTTTGTTTTAGTCCAAAGGCACTTTAGGACTATTGTTTTCGTTTTGCGATTTTGAGTTGAATCACTATAAATAAATGTCCGTTTCACTTTTCAAACTGTTGCCACCCAATGTTAGAGTCTTGCATTATATTTGAAAAAATTAAATAATGACAACTCTGCATAAATGTATGTCTATTTCTCGCATTGTGATAAAACTACGGTACCTAGAGCCATCAAATTTTGAATGACGTAATCCTCCTACAAATATGGGCATGTGGAAGACGAAATTTTAAATTTGGAATTTGTTTTATTATCGATTTCATATTTTGTAAACATATAATAATAAAAACCTGAGCTCACGGAGCCAAGTAACAGAGTGGGTATATATATATATATATATATATATTTAGATATTTTTGATGAGGTCGATTGCCACGAAAAGGGGAGGTGCACAATTACATGCTATAGCAGTCCTATACAAAATGTCAACGCTGTGAGGCTACTCGTGTTTGAGTTTCGCGAGATGCATACATACGCACACGTCACGAAAAAAATCTCTTCTGAAACCATTTTGAATTAGTTTTCTAATTACTTTTGGGAAAAAGAGTCTTCATTCTGTCCTTACCTATATATGTCACTCAAACACATGGTTAAATTGCATTCAATAGCGGTCAAAATGGATATTTTCTTTGAAATATGGCACCCGGAATTTTTCGTGCTCTTGCCGCACGTTTTACAGTGCTTTTTATACTTGTACAAGGAGGTAAAAATCTGTTTTTCTCGCACAATTGCCAGTTACGTCCCAAGTATTTAATTATGCAGTAGAGAGCACTCTTTTGTGCGTTTATTATATTAACTGTGTCATTTGTCTCTGAATTATTTTTTACCTGTATCTGTCTGTATACATTTTAAAACTCAAATGGATTTCTGTTTTTATATTTAAATGAACGAAATAGAAATTATATTTTGAATATTGATGATTTCATCTTAATACACATTTGTGTAATTGAGGGAAACTGTTTAACGAAACAATCGAAACCACTACTCTAGAAAACTGTTCTTCGTAATTTTTTTCATTAAACATGAAGATACAAAATCCAGATGCTTACGACCTATTCGTAAAGAACATTGGCAAATATATGCCTACAACGAAAATTGTTGCAACGTGACCAACGAAACAACTTAGATTATGGCAACATGCGATGAAGAGACGACATTCCATGTCTCGTGAAGATTATTGTCCATTTTGTCTGTATTAATGTTTCATATTTATCAACATCGAGCAACATGTTTTAGAAACCAGTTTTGGATGATTTAATCCTTTATAGGAACTTATTCTTCAATGGTCTTTACTATTAATCATTAATATGGACATTTTATTTAACTGAGTGTAAATAATTTAATTAATTTTGTTTGCATCATCCAGTTAATCGTATTATTGCTGTGACTTATCTCTTATATTGTTGTGTCTTACAATATCATCAGAAAAAGCCCGCGAGTGCAAGATTAGGCCTGTCTTTGGCAAGAGCCTTGGACACCAGAGAGAAGAGAGTACGAATTTGCTCAATAGCACACCTAATTTTGAGGAAGAGCATCCCGGGGAACAGGTTCAAGGGTTTACCACTCCTCTTTCTCTATCACTAACCTCTTGAAAAGAGAGGCCCCCGACATTTTACGCTTGGGAATATTTAAAATGTCTTCTTGCCGCACAGACATTTTACATTCACAAAAATCCGTGCCTTCTCCTCGATTCGAACCCGGGCTCTTCGGTACGGCAGTTAGCATCGCTAACCATTATTCCAATTGAACGGCAGTTCAATTGTTAAACATTAAATGGAATTAGTATTCTGCACTTCAGATATATTAGTATTTTTCTTGTGTTATATTCCACTTAGCTAATTTTGCATTTCACAAATGTTTCAAAAATATTCTAACATAAAGTATATATACAGTGGTGACCAAAATTGTGGACACCTTTGGAAATTTTTATGTTTTTGAACTTTGTATGCTTATAGAAAATGTTACGCTTCGCAAAATGCAAACTTGTGTATATCATTTTAAAGAGAAGTTATTACTGAATGCAATACAAAACACAAAATTCAATTATTTGCAACGCAAAAACGTTATATGTACTTTAATACAAATAGAAAACACAGTTATGAAGTGGTTTGTAATCACTAGCTTTCCTGGCCAATCACTGTTCTTGTTCTGAGAACCAATCAAATGTTAGTAACTGCCAGTAGAAGCTGACATCATGTTTACACTTGAAACAATTCATTATTTTGCTTTGTTCTGTAGAAGGAGGACCTGTGTCTTATACACTGCAATTACAAGTAGGAATTTTTGTAAAAATTTTTAATATTTAGTCAAGAAGAAATGACATCAAATAAAAGAGTAGATTGGACACCTAGAAAGAGATGCAATATTATTGTGTTACGAGAAAGTGGTCTTTCCTATGCTGAAATTCCAAGACAGGTGGTTGGTTCAGTGACTACATCTGGAGTCCGAAAGTTTTGTTTACGATATAAGGAGACAAATTCAATAAAAAACAAAGAAGAAAAAGGTGCACCAGATCTATTGATGACAAAAGAATAAAACGACTATGTCTCCAGGATAGAAAAATGTCATCAACGGCCATCAGAAGTGATCTGAATGATGCTGGTGTTTCTATCAGTTCAAGAACAATCAGGAGAAGATTAACAGATGTTGGACTGAGAGGTAGAATTCCACGAAAAAAGCGTTATCTTAATTTTCAACAACGAAAAAAAAGACTACAGTAGGCAAAGGAACACATTAATTGGACAGAGGATCAGCGGTTACAAGTTATATGGAGTGATGAAACTATGACATCGTTATTCGGTAGTGATGGGCGAAAATACGTAAGACGTAGAATAGGTATATTGGTATATTAGATTACGGCAAAGCACTCTAGGGCTATCTGCCATTAAGGGAGGGATGCCTTCGTGGAGGACTTCTTAAAGGAAACTGGCTCGTATACACGTTACACATGGGGAAAACCACGAAAACACCCATGCAGCCAGCCCGTTCGCGGGATTCGAAACTAGGACCAAACTGCCAGTGTTTAGCGACGTTACCGCTCGGCCGCTGGTGGGCCGACGTAGAATAGGAGAAGAACTACATCCTGACTGCATTCAAGCAACTGTGAAGAACCCAGTTAGTGTTATGATTTGGTCATGCATGTCAGCAGATGGGACACTGAATGCCAGAAACACTATTCTAGAACCAAAACTTCTACCTTCCATCAGAGATCTCTTTCCCGACAATGCTTCGTTTATTTTTCAGCAGGATTCTTCTCCTTGCCAAACGGCCAAAATATCGAAAGAGTGGTTTCGTACAAAGAGCATTAAATTGTTGTCATGGCCTGGAAACAGTCCTGACCTCAATCCTATCGAAAATTTGTGGCGCCGTTTGAAACCTCTTGTCCGAATGAGGCGCCTATCAAATAAAAGGGAACTAATTGAGGCTATAATTGTTTCCTGGCATCATGTAATAACGAAAGAAGAGCTTAAAACTCTTATCAGCTCAATCAAACGTCGATGTGAAGCTGTAATCAAAAATAAAGGGTACCCTACTAAGTACTGATAACTCATTGCAACCATCACTATCTAATGTATATCGATAACTATTATCGTTAAACTTTTTTTGTATTGCAAATAATTGAATTTTGTGTTTTGTATTGAATTTAGTAATAAATTCTCTTTAAAATGATATATACAAGTTTGCATTTTGTGAAACGTAACGTTTTCTATTAGCATACAAAGTTCAAAAACATAAAAATTTCCAAAAGTGTCCACAATTTTGGCCACCACTGTATATATATATTAGAAATATCTCGTAACATAAGATATATCTTTTCTAAATATCTTGTAACATAGATAAAGCTTTAGAAAAGACCACACCAAAAGCTTTCATTGCTTCAAGATTGATACTAAAACGTTATTCGTAACTATTCCAATCGAGTTCATTGATAAGATTTTGACAGCGTATTTCTAATTCCTTTCTCGTATATTAAGAGTAAAGGAGCTTGGAAAATCAATTTTCATTAACAAGAGAGTTAACGTTCTCTTCTACCATTTTAGTTTTACTTGGAGTAATGATTTCTCGCTCTCATTTATAACTACGTACGACATAAAATTTAGTAATGAAGAGGTAATGACAGCATAAGACATTTTAGTCATTTCCTGTGTGCGTAACGATTCCTTTCATTTTGCTATTTTCCTTTCTAGTATTTCTTACACTGGATGAATCAAACTTTTATTAATAGTTGAGACTCGTGCATGTTTTTATTTAATTATTTATATATAACTGTTTTTAATACATTTTAACTATTTTTCTTTGAGTTTAAAGTTAGATTTAAACTTCCTGTGCTTCAGATGCCACTCTAACTAGCTGCATCAAATTTTCCTGTCTTTTCTATGTAATTTCTATTAGAGCTAAATATTCTTGACAGCTTTGTTTTCGTGATTGAAAACAGTAGATTAATAAGTATGCAAATAAACAAACTCAATTCAAGTATGAAAGATTTTATTTCTGTAGAACTTTACATCAGTGTCCTTCAGACACTTCTAGTCTGACAATCAAATTGTCGCTCCATTTCAATTAATATGACAAAATTCTGAGAAGGTTAAAATGAACATTTTATTAAGTCACTAAATTAAACAGATGTCCTCATTTATGCAGGTATTTAAAATGAAATAAGTTAAAACGCAAATTCGAGATGTGTAGTCGGAGATTATGCAGAATGGCATGATAACGGTGGCTCAAATATTTTAACCCTTTGTGATGCACTGTAATTTAAAGTCGGAATTTCAACAAAAAAAGTTGTATGCAGTCTATCTAGGCCTAAAGGTGTATACAAATAACATTTTGTACAAATTGCACTTAACGTTTTAAGTCTGTGGGTGTTCCATGAGTTGGAACACTGCGCCGCCAGGTATCTTAAAAGTGCGACTAAGCGAGCATTGCAGTGAAGCACGGAAATGCGTCGGAGCGTTTTTATAGTAATGATAAAACACTGTATTATGGCTGTATACATGGTTTTCTGGATATACACAACATTCTTGAATAAATATGGATAAATGAGATAAATATATGTATATACACAAGTCCTATATACAAAGACATTTACAAATTTTTCGATTTCTTAGCTTTTCGAAATTGTTCAAAGCACCTTTTTGATAGAAGCACAAACCAACTTTGCAGGTTTTGAACACAAAACTTGTTTTGTGCGGCTTCTTGTTCCGTGCAACAATATTTTTAGAATTCCAAGTAAAACCTTGAGGCCGCGAAAAGGGGCCTGCGTGAGATAGATCATCAACCTTCTCATCAAATAAATTAGTTTCGTCCGACATATCAACATCGGATTACACAAGTGCTTCAGGAGCATATATCTCAGTATCGCTGCTATCTTCATATGGCTCTGATTCATAATAAAAGGGTAATTCATGAAGTACTTTTAGTGGTTCGGAAAGAGTTAGACCTCTCCGCGCCATTTATGAAAAATGAATAATAAAAAATTAACTACAATTAATACTAACAACGAAGTAAAATAAGCTATAAGATATACATACACAAAAATATATCTACACAATATTGAAAATAAACGGGAATGAGACTAAAAAGCGACAACAAAACATTCGCGCATCTCTAAGTAAAGATGACTCGAGCTACTGATAAAAATCCAGAGTGAACATTACTCACAAAAATTTCAAGATGACCATATTAGGGCATTCCGAACACAAACCTCACATCACACTTCAAGACTGCTTTGTTTGAATTATTCCCCCAAAACAACGGAAATAGACAACATATGACAACAGATGTTTTCTCCTAAGACAGATGTTGTGACGCGTAATAGCATCTTGGTGTAATAGCATGAGATCGCCAAAGGCGCAGTGTTCCCTCTAATGGAACACGCAGTTTTATTCAATGATTCTGCGCATGCTTTTTGTATAAAAAATGTAAAAAATATATAACAAATAATATAAAGTACAGCCTTCAAAATTATACAGGAATTGTTTTTCAAACATTTTTTCTTTGTATCACCAAAATATATAGAAAACAAGTGTATTTTAATAACACATCATAAATGAAAATTCTGGATGTTTGTGATATGATGCCACGACTATTTAAAAAGAGAAGTTCGAAGTATAATATAAAGGCATTTTTATCCATTTACGGTTGAATTTAACAGTTTCAGAAGCGATTCAGGTTGGGTATTCGATGTAGTGGAACACTGAGCAACAAAGGATTTAACAGAGCGTTTTCAACGTCGGCTAGCAAAATTGCAAGAGTTGGAAAAGCCAACGGCAGAGCTGGGAGGTAGGATGTAACCGCCAAGCGAAACAGTTAAAAGCTCTAACAGTAAAATGCCCAAACGCCTCGACTTAAATACATAAACTGATGAGGACCTGGTGACATTCTGTTGAGACTACAGAAGAACAAAAATACATAAAACGTTTTAAATTGTAATAATTGGTTAATTAACATTACATACCTTATAAGTGTATGCAAAATTAAAAATTTATAACAAAGGCTCAACAATCATTATTATTCAGATGTTAACATGCATGCCATGCTAAAGTCATGTTTTATTTGTTCAAAGTTTCTAGTTCGTCTTCTTTATTATTTGAAATTGTTATTTATATGACGTTATCAATTTATTCGTTTATAAGATTATTTTACTGTTCATAACTTGTGTATGTCTTGTTCATCTGGAATCTATAAAATAAATGTTTCAGCATTAAAGTTATATAAAATGACATGCTAAAACAATAACGAATTTCAGTTATAAGATATTTTATAAAATGGCATGCTTAGAACAATACCAGATTTCAGTTATACGGTATTTTCTCCGTCCCTTCTATATGCCTTCGTGGTGTAATTGGATTCATATTCGAAGCGTATTTGAGAAGGCTCGAATGCTCGAGCCCCGGCCAAGGAATAGCACATTTCTTACGCCTCGAGCTTCAAAACCACCTAATGCCTCTCCATAGCAAAATTATTAAGTAATCGAATATTCATTAAAATCTTGTAATCTCGGTGAAAAAACTTTTCATGCCTATATTTATATTTTTCTAAATTATCAGATCATGTCATATTGAAAATTTTCAAAATTATGGTGTAATAGTAAAATACGGCATGGTTAAAATTATGTCTAAAATTAAGTTAAAGCGGTAGTTGCATTTTACGTATTTTTCGATAGCATCGCCCATTTTTTCTGTTTCAGTAAATAAATAAATTTTGTTAATTTGATTATTATTAACAAAATGTTCATCTGTTTTAGTTATATTACTAAAAAATTAATTTTTATAGCATGTGTGTTCGCATTCACCAAATATGATTCAAGAAATCTTAATTTTTTTCCGTGCATTCAGGATAAAACTTCTGTATATTAAAAACTATTAAATGTAGCAAATGATAAAATGTAGTTTTCTCATTTTTCCTTCAGACACTACTACTATTATTTCAATTGTATTCGAAGCAAATACATTTCATGATACAGAAAATAAACTTATCGATTTTTTCGAGCAGTTGTTTTTCGAAATACAACTGCTCGCTGTTTTCAATGTTCGGAAAAAAGAATAATTGTCGGAAGACTATAACTTCCTGTTATCTGCAGCCAAAATTACTTAAGAAATAAACTTCTGAAAGGAAATTTTAAATGTAGAATTTCGCACGGTAAAATCCAAATATGAACAGATGCATTGATATTACTGCATTCTGTGTTTTTAAGAAATCACTAAAATAAGAACACTAAAATTGATATTTATAATTTTTTATATTAGCCTATACTAGAAGCTGATATTTCTTTTCACTTCAATTTGCATCCTTTTCTGTGCGATTACTTTGCATAGTTGCTAAAAATGATAAGTTTATATATACATTTCTAGAAATGCCGTACGGGCTTATAAGAGGGTAAATACGGTACAAATCAGAAAGGTCTCTTAATTTAATAATTTTCCAGTACACTGAAAAGGTATACTTTTCTCGACTCTAAGTGTATGTATGTAATAAATCATATTTCTCTAAACATCGTAGCTTCAGATCATAAAAAAGGGCATCTTCCAAATCGCAAAATATAAAACCCAGAAATTATATCGATTGCTATAACTGTAAAACTGTTTTCTCCTCAGAGTTGTAATGCGCGCAGAGAAGTGCTCTTCTAGGCGATCGTTAGAGAAATTAACTGTCGAAGACTTGACGTTCGAGGTTTCTTCCCAAAAATTTATTGAACTTCTTAACCATTTCTAACTCGCTACGAAAGCCATAGTTAAAGGTGATAAATATTTTGATAGCATGTACTGAGATATAATATATTTTCTTGTGAGCATCAAAAAATTGATGAAGGAATTTAATTTACTGTATAAATCTGCACTAGAAGCTGAAAGACAATAAGAACTTAAATATATATGTATTATGTATATGATATATATATAAATCTGAAAGCATTCAGATTTTACATTATGCCCGAAGAGGCGGTTTTTAAACGTTTTGTGTGTTTCCTTTATTTATTAAATATCATGTTCTTCGCACATAAACCAAAAAATTCAGTTCCACAGCAATATCGCAAAATAATTTTAAAATGAGCCTACCTTTAGAATTTCCGATACACAGTCTCGCAAACTGAGGATAAAAATGCTTTTTGTTCGTCGCAAGTGTTCCATTGCCTGCTTTAAACAGTTGAGTTTGTTAATCAAAATTCGTTAAAGTTTTATAACATATGAAATAGATAATAAAACAAATTCCAAATTTGGGTTTCCAAATGCCCTTATTCGGATGCGAAGGTGCTTTGTTCAAAGTTTCATGGCTCTAGGTACCGTTGTGTTATCCCAATGCGGAAAGAATTCATACATTTATGCAGATTCGTCATTACTTAATTCCTTTGAATATAATACAGAGCTGTAATATTTGGTGGCAACAATTTGAAAAGTGAACCGACTTTTTAAACGCAAAATGACAAAACGAAATTCCTTCCCGGCAAAGTGCTCTTTGGACTAAAAAAAATTGAAAAACATTTAAAAAAACGTTTTTATTAAAAAGGATTCAAGTTCATCGTTTTCAAAGCTAAAAACACTACTTAATTTTGTATTTTAAAGCTTGTTTTAAAAAGGGAAGATAGCAAAACGTACACACGAAAAAAGTAATATCGTTCAGGAATGATTTCCAAAATGGGAAGAAATGGTCAAGAAATATAAAAGCAGTAGATTACTTTCATATCGATAAAAAAGAGTAAATAAAGTTTACTGAATCTTCTTATTTGATTTCTCTATTCCGTTTTCCTGATAAATATTCAAATATATTCCTGATAAACCCTGATCTATCATGCAGGAATCAACTATACGTTACTGAGCTTCGTCACGCTTTAAATACCAAATTATTTTGTCAATCTGTTGTAGAGTCATTAGGTTATTTTGAAGCAGGAGACATGGAAAAATAGCAATACCTTCTCCAGAATTCGAACCCGGACCTCCCGAATACCCACCGAGTGTGCTGCTGTTACACCACGAAGACATACAGAAAGAAGGGATAAAATATCTTATATACTCCTCCTTTTAAAGAGTGACTGATGATTAGGGCACCCAGTAGCCAAATCGGTGGTAAAGAATCATCATCCACCACCTGTGTCACTGTACATTCATTAGTTTATTTTGAAGCAGGAAACATGTCAAATGAGCAATGCCCTCACTGGAACTCGAACCTGTACTTCTCGAATACGCGCGGAATGTGCTGTTGTTACACCACAAAAGCATACAGAAAGGAGAGAGAAAATATATTATAACTTTATATTTAAAAACTTGCTTAGAACAAATATTTTTCTGCAGGAAATCTGCATTCCTTTTACATCTGCTTAGTTCTGAAAATCCAACTAATGAATATGGCACATGAAAAGGAAACACAGAAGTCTTCTGTTGTTCAACATTGTTGGTCCGAAAATCACACTTTCAATTTTTCTGCTGCCAAAATTATTCAAAAAACATCTTCCATTCGAGAACTGGATTTTCTAGAGGCATTTCACATTCAAAAAAATCTTTCTGTTCTAGTTAACGATCCTAATTCCAATCCATCTTTGCCTTCGGCCTTTAAAGAAATTATGTTTTAGTTCTGGTTTCATCAACAGATGGCGCCACTTGCTTATTCTTGTCCAGGCTTTCTTATCTTATCTGATCAATATTTCCTATCTCGTTCATTTGCGCTTTTGTAGCTGACGATGGTGTTTCGGTAAAACCATCGAAATTAGTCCTGTGAAAATTTTGAAAATATAAAGCTGATGTTTGTTGTTTGACTTCTGAATTAGTATTTATTCGGAGTGTTATTGTGTCATAATTAATGAATATGGGTGTAAAGGTTAGAGAAAGCCTGGGTTCGCTAGATTCTCACTAAATGCTACAGATGCGCATTAGGTGCTGTAAATACTCGCTGAATGCAGTAGACAATTTGCATTTACCGTTCACCAATGCATCGAATGTCAGTTTTATGAAGTGATTAGGCCTGCTGAAGAAAGCTGCTATTTTGTCGGCTATCTGATTGTTCTTTGTTAATCGCTTCCTCATGAAACAACGTCCTGTTTCTCAAGAGTGAAGTATAGTCTACTTAAATATTTTCCATCCTCATATGTATGCTCGCCTTTGTGAAAACATACTTTCCCTCCAACTTCAACATAAAAAAAATCTCTTATAAAGATTTCTACTTACTCTGTCGACTTTGTAAACGCCTCCTGCTACAACTTCTCATTTTTAATTTAGTTAAAAGTAAAAACGTTACATTACTTTACTAATAACTATCTTCTTACCCTATGAATAGAATCTGAAATATTTATATGATCGAAGTTTATTTCTGAAGTGTCCAGATCACTCGAGGACCATTTCTAAAATATTGCAACATTTAAAACTCCTCAGTTTTCTTTTCCGACTGGCTTTAACATGAAATAATGGATAAAATACTCCTGAATTTTGTTTACTAAAGAAACAAATACTGTAAGACAAATAAATTAAAACTTTTTCGAAAGATATAACTGAACTGAACATTTAAACTTTTATAAAATTCATTCTTCATGTAATATCAGGTTTCAATTAAAAGGCTAAAGCATTTCTGGAGGTTTTAGAGTTCACGTTTAAATTTCTAATCATTATTTTATGTTAATTTATTTTCCTATTGCCCTTCTTTCCTTTTCGTGCCAGAATGTAAGTTTCTAGCTCGCGTGATATTTAAATGAGGTAGAAAGAAGAAATTATTAAAAGGATGGTTTTAGAGTATAGAATCAAAGCGTGTTTTGCCTGCTCGAAGGCAACGTTACTAACTTGATTCTTTTGTGAATAGCATTCTGCGGTGTTGAGGCAATATAGCCAATAGGCTTGTTACGCCGACCTTAAAACAAGGTCAGAGCTAGCCTGCGCGTTATTCTAAGTGCAGCAGTTAAGCTAACTTATGTTTTTAGTTTTAGTTAATCCATTATCATTGATTTAAAGTCATAACAGCTTACATCTGTAATCAGGAGTTAGTGCTGTCTGGTAAACTTTAATTCGAGTCCTTTACACACTTTCCCTATCACTGTGGACACATAGAGACATAATGAAAATTATTGCTTACAAGATACAGTGGATGGACAAAAATATGGAAACACCTTGTGAAATGCATGTTTGAAAAGAAAGATTGATTTTAATGAAATATGTAGGTGACGCTGGCGTTTTTGACTACTGACGCCACCTATTCAACTTCGTAAATGTGCTAAACAGTTCAGTTGTTGTCGGAGTACTGTTATGTGAGGTTGTCATTGCATTATGTCAGAGTTAACAGACTTCGAACGTGGGCAAATTGTTTCAGCACGTATGGTAGGTGCTTCCGTAAGCAAGGTAGCCCAGGTCTTTAGTGTTTCAAGAGGTACTGTATCGAAGATTTATTCCGCATATTTGAAAAGCGGAAAAACATCTTCTGCTAAATCACAACGCGGACGAAAGTGTGTCCCGAGTGATCGTGACAGACGATCATTAAGGGCAATTGTGACGAAAAATAAGAAGACCACAGCTGCAAATGTTACTGCCGAAATGAATGTTGTGTTACCGAACCCTATGAGTACCAAAAAATTAGAAGGGAGCTTCATAAACAGGGAATTGCTGGCCGTGCTGCAATTGAGAAGCCACTCATCAGTGATGTTTTATTCCGTATAGTGTTGCAACTGGGCGCTATTAAATGATTGAGTTTATTAATCAAAAATTCATTCAAGTTTTGAAAAATATGAAATAAATAATAAAAATATGTAACGTCATTCTATGAAAGTATTGAATGTTTTAATTAGATAGATCATCCGTTAAATAAATTTCCATTGTTTATATTAATCCAACTCAAAAGTAAGAAACGAATATTCTTAAGAACTGCATCTATTGCTTTCAGACAGATTAGTTTGTTAATCCACATCAGATATCACGTGACTTATTTACAGATAACATAAACAAACAAGGTAGATAGCCTCAAAGATTGTATGACTACGTAGCTAATATAAGCACCAAAGGTCCTTCTTGGTGTTCTTCTCTTGAGGAATGATTCTTATTTGGAACATACATAATCTTACATTTCGCCGAATGGCAAAAACTCGAATGGAAAGTGAAACGACGCATTTATAATGATTCGATGCAAAGTAGCGTTTCTTAACTAATAGCCCTTTTAGGTTAATAAAATCAAACTGGAGTATATCGTTGACTTTCGAGGTATTTTTGCTCTCGTTTCTGCATGCCATCGTGGTGTAACAGTAGCATACTCGGCGCGTATTCGAGATGTCCAATCTCGAGCCCCGGCCAGGACATTGCTTATTTTTCTTGTATCCTGGCTCAAAATAAAAAATAACCTAATATCTCCACCCTGGCGCCCGAATAAAAGGTTGTGAATGCTGATTCTTCACCACCAGGATTTGGGGATTGGGCTCCCTAATTCCCAGTCGCTTTTAAAAGGGGTTATATGCAGTATTTTCTTCCTCCTTACCGCAGGCCTTGGTGGTGTAACGGTAGCACATTCAGTGAGTATTCGAGAGATCCAGGTTCGAGTCCCGGCGAGTGCTTAGCTCACTCCATATATCCTGCTTCAAAATAGCCTGATGTCTCTACAGACTCTGAAATCTTAAGGGGCTGGTGTGATACAATACATTAAATTATCAAGAAGTGAGCTTGTTGTTTTTAAATCTCTCAAATTTTTAAGCATTTACAGCAATGAACAGTGCAATAACAGTAATGTACAGTACAATGAAGTAATAGATAAAGGACTTTACGCTTTAAATATTAATATTATGAGAACTGCCTATTGGCATATACAGTGGATGGACAAAAATATGGAAACACGTTGTGAAATGCATGTTTGAAAAGAAAGATTGATTTTAATGAAATATGTAGGTGGCGCTGGCGTTTTTGACTACTGATGCCACCTATACAACTTCGTAAATGTACTAAACAGTTCAGTTGTTGTCGGAGTACTGTTATGTGAGGTTGTCATTGCATTATGTCAGAGTTAACAGACTTCGAACGTGGGCAAATTGTTTCAGCACGTATGGTAGGTGCTTCCGTAAGCAAGGTAGCCGAGGTGTTTAGTGTTTCAAGAGGTACTGTATCGAATATTTATTTCGCATATTTGAAAAGCGGAAAAACATCATCTGCTAAATCACAGCGCAGACGAAAGTGTGTCCCGAGTGATCGTGACAGACGATCATTAAGGGCAATTGTGACGAAACATGTGAAGACCACAGCTGCAAAAGTTACTGTCGAAATGAATGTTGTGTTACCGAACCCTATGAGTACCAAAACAATTAGAAGGGAGCTTCATAAACAGGAATTGCTGGCCGTGCTGCAATTGAGAAGCCACTCATCAGTGATGCTAATGCCCGTAACAGGAAAAGGTGGTGTTTAAGTCATAAAGCCTGGAGTATAGAGCAGTGGAAGCCAGTAATATGATCTGACGAGTCTTCTTTCACATTGTTTCCCCACTTCTGGCCGAGTTTACGTCTGGAGAACGCCATCTCAAGCCTATAATAGAGACTGCATGTTGCCAAGAGTGAAACATGGCGGGGGTTCTGTTATGGTTTGGGCAGCCATATCGTGGTTCTCTGCTAGCTCTATGATAACTGTGTCAGGGCACTTGACTGCCAAGACTTATGTGAACATTTTGGCCGATCAAGTTCATCCGATGGTACAAACTTTGTTCCCCGATGGTGATGGTGTCTTCCAAAAGACGACAAAACCCCTGTTCACACAGCTCACATTGTCCAGGATTGGTTTTCTGAGCACGATGATGAGTTGTCCCATCTCTCCTGGCCACCACAGTCACCAGACCTGAATATTATCGAAGCTTTGTGGTCTACATTGGAACGGAAAGTGCGTTCTCGTTATCCACCGCCAACATCGTTATTTAAACTTGCCACCGTTTTGCAGGAAGAATGGTATAATATTCCCTTGGCAAACATACAGGAACTGTATTTATCCATTCCGAGAAGACTGCAAGCTGTTTTGGATGCCAACGGGTTTCCTACACCATATTAAGCAAAGAAACATGTTTTTTAAAGGTGTTTCCATATTTTTGTCCAACCCCTGTATATAAAAATTTACTTATGTCTTTTAGAATTCTCACTTAGTTTATATTATCTAATAGACCCGAACTCCGTAAGATTAATGTAGAACTTCCTCATTCAATAGTAAATAACTCATCGTTTCCAAAAAATGTGTTAAATAGTTTTACTTATTGAAAATTCAGGATCAGTTTTATAAATTTTAGCAACAGAAATTTCAAAAATTTGTGTATAAGGGGATTATGTAGTACACTAGCACCCATGCCATTTTTCAAGTGAATAAATAATATGTATATGCATATATGCCTGTTTAAGGTATTTGAGAAAATATATGAATTTCTTTATATCATGAATAATTTTCCCTCCTCATATTCCTATATATATATTTAAATAATTTTAAATACATTTGATATATGTTTTATAGACATATCTTGACCGCATTTCTTTGGCTATTCCGATGTACACGTATACATTTATACATTATTTATGTAAATTTTTAAAGATCCGTTAGAATTCTCTGTTTTACATCTTTTTGAATTTGTGGTAAAACATCTACCTTTTTTTAATAAAACAAAAAAGGCTCAGAAATAGTATATCCAGTATTTTATCTAACTTCCATTCACATACATACATGGTACATAGAATGAATAATTTAGTTATAAGAAGTTTAGTTTCTACATAAAAAGAAGCAAAAATGAAATATTTCATAAAGAACATTAAATGCAAATTAGCCAGTTATCTTCTTATTGGTGTAACAAAGATCTTTTCAGGAGTATATGTGCAGGCCAAGATAGATTTCTGTTTACTGTATAAAGTAGCATTTGAGATGATCAGGATAATAAAATACTAAATTTGAAACAGAAACGGAAAATGAAAGCAGCATTTACCGGATTTTACAACCAAATCATTTCGAACATGTAGAACACTTAACATTATTACACGAAAGCCCTCATAAATTTAACAATTTCGGTGTTAAATTACATATAAATACATAAATCATTAATGTACAATATGTATGAATTCAGTTTATATACAACTGAATACAATATGTATGTAATTCAGTTTCATACAAATTTTATAAAACTAAATTTGTTGAAACTCTTAATTTCCTTCTTCTACATCAGATAATTAATAACTCTTACATTTCTGTTTATTTATCCTAAAACATAAAATGATATAAATACAACTAGAAACTTACCACAGAGAAAAGGAACAAACAGAAATTTGATGTGTAAATAAGACCTCCATAATTATTTGTGTTTCAAAATGGCCGACGTGACTCGGTATTTCTTTTCGTCTATTATTCTTTATAATCAAAAACCCTGAGAACGAATTCTAAATCATTGGAAAATTTTATTTTTTTCCTTCTTAATATTATAAAAGATAAGCTGGAATACTTTGATTTAAAATCTCGTATTTCAAGTAATGTAGAATTTCACGTTTTGTGCAATATTGGACACATTTTCGAAAGTAATTCAGCTTACGCTTATAGAATATACATGTTTTGCTCGCTTTAAATTTTTATATGTTTTGTATGCAGTTCTGTTTGAAGTGCAATTTACGGCACTCAGTGGGGAAAGCATTGCCACAGAATACTTAAATAAGCAGAATTGTATCATAAACAACATTCAGAATTCCGAATACGAGTTCAATGATAATGTTTTATTTTTAAAGTGTTTCGTAATTATAAGCAAGCATCTAGTTAGGAAGAGTTTAAAATTTTCCGTATTTTATTAAAGTATTTAGTTTTATGGTTCAAAATATTCCACACACGACATACCATCCTCTTTGCATTACTGGGCAAGAGATAAAACAATACGATATAATGAATAAAAAAATATCTAAATGTTTCAGATTTTAAATCACGTCAAGGGGCGCTTATTTAACGTTTTGTGTGTTACCTTTATTTATTAAATATCATGTTCTTTGCACTTAAACCATAAAATTCAGTTCAATAGCAATGTCGCAAAATATTTATAATGAGCATGTCTTTAGAATTTCCGATACACAGTTTTGCGCACTGGAGATAAAAAGGTTTTTTTCCCCGTAAAATGTTGCCATTTCTCGCTTTGAACTTCTTGAGTTTACTCAACAATTCGTTAAAGTTTTAGAAAGTGTGAAATCGATCATAAAACAAATTCCAAATTTCAAATTTGGTCTTCCACATGCCCATATTCGTAGGAGGATTACGTCAATCAAAATTCGATGGCTCTAGGTACCGTTGATTTATCACAATGCGAGAAATATACATACATTTATGCAGATTTTTCATTATTAATTTCTTCAAATATAATACAGGACTCTAACATTTGGTGGCAACAGTATGAAAAGTAAAACGGACATTTATAGTGATTCAACGCAAAATTGCAAAACAAAAACAATAGTCTTTCAAGGAGAAAGCCTCTTTGGACTAATAAGAAATTAAATACATATGTACTTTTTTAATATATCATAGTCCACTTCTTCATTTTTTGGTTCTCATCACACTATTTGTATCAAAAAACATTAACGCTCGAATATAAAGTTTTAAATAAGGTTGGAAAGAATGTTATTTTAAAATAATGGAATACATATCAAAATATATTGTTTTACATAAGGCGTTATAAGGTATTTTCTCACTCTTTCCCAGCATGCCTTCTTGGTGTAAAGATAGTAACCTCGGCGCCTATTCTATATATCCAGGCTCGAGTGCCGGAGAGGGCATTTCTCATTTTTCGTGTTTACCGCTTCAGAATAACCTAATGACTCTGCAGTGGCGCCCAAACTAAAATGTGGTGGATGATGATTCTTCACCACCAGGATTTGGCGATTGGGTCTCCTAATCCCCAGTCGCCATTTAATAGAGGAGGAAATAAGGTATTTTCTCAGTTCTTTCCGCATGTCTTCGCGGTGTAACGTATTAGACCCGGGGCGTATTCTAGAAGTCCAGGTTCGCGTCCCGGTGAAGACAGTGCACATTTTTCACCAAAATATCATTTTGCATCAAAACAATTTGCATCAAAATAACCTAATCTCTCTAAAGCGCAATTATGTACATATATACAAATAAAAACCAGAAAGAACAAAAACAGAAAAGTTTTAAAGAAGAAGCATTTTATAATATATATGATAATTACCAATGATATATAATTACCAATAATTACCAATGATATTGATTTCTATTCCTTTTCCATTATTTTCCAGAGTCCATCCATCGTGATGGGTTTGGCTTAGAAACAGCTCTGTCCAAGAGACCAAAGGCACAATATCCATAGGGTAAAGTTTAAAGAAGAAGAATTTTTATAATATATATGATGTTTGCACATTTTATAACGATTTTGGAGCCCTTTAATTAATATTTAAAATGTAAAGACTACTTTTAAATGTTCGATCTGATTGACTGTTTCCTGGAATAAAAGTCACTTTTTCTGGACTAAAAGTTTACATTGTAATTTACATAATGGAAGAGAGTTTTGTAAAATGTCCAATGGTTTTGATTTCTATTCCTCTTCCATTATTTTCCAGAGTCCATCCATCGTGGTGGGTTTTGGGCTTAGAAACAGCTCTGTCCAAAAGACCAAAGGCACAATATCCGTAGGTATCCATCAAGGGACTTGACAGGAATACGTCAAAAGTTATATTTGGGACACCTGTATCGGTCTTAATATTTTAAAAGGAATGCAATGGTACGTTTCTAAGTATGACTTGTTGCTTTGTCTTTGAAACATTTCACGTTTAGAAAGTCATTGGGATAAAGAAATAAAAGTTGTTCTGTAAATACTGGGTTAAAATTTCTCTTGATAGCACGCTGAGTTGATTTTTTATCACTCTTCCTGCTTTTAATGCTTCGTTGTAAGAGTATCCTGCGGCAATCAAACTCCCTATTGGAATTTCCATTGCATTGACAAAAACCAGGATTCTACTTTTTTCTCTTCGTTTTCGGTACTAAATAGACCTCTTCGTCCTGTAGTTAATTATGTAAAATCTGTGTTTTATTAGGATCACGTGTATTTCCCTTTATCTCCTGCTTAAAGTTCTGCAAATTGTTTTATCTTGAACTCCATGCTTCATAAAAAGCTGGTGAACATTTTTTATCTTGAGCCCCATGGTTCATCAAAAGCCGGTGAAGATTGTGTTTTTTAGCCTTTTTAAATTGTGAATCTTGATTTATTTTATTAGTCTGTAGGTTCCAGTAAATAAACTTCTGTATGAAAACTGGAGTAGCAGGAAACTACACAAAAGAAGGGTTAAAGTACCCTTTATTAAATCTTTAGACAATTATAAAGCGTCAACTCGACGCTAACAAACTTCGCCTCTGCTTGGGAGGTAACTGAAAAACCACGTAACGAAACTAAAATCTGAAGATATTAACTAATAAAACAAACCTACAGGGCTCAGTGAGATCCCGTAAATTAAACCCCCTTAAAAACTAGTGGAAGCAAATAAATGCAATTAATCCACTTGAACCAGCAATAAGCAAACGTACCTACGGCAGAGACGGCAGCTAGAGCCCAACTCCCTCTAACTCCTACCGAAACTCGGCTTTAAAATATTTCCTGCAAAGTAGAAATTTGCATTCCTTCACGCGTTCTACAAAATTTAACTCTTCTGGCACTGACAATTAGGGAAATGAAGGCTTATAGGAAAGTTTTAAACTTTAACTTGTTAGCTAAAATAAATATCAATTCCTACAAGTCCAAAGGGACAGTTTTCCCAGAGTTACTATTAATTTCGTTTTGGTATTTCGTTTGGTTCACTATAAATGTCGTTTCACTTTTCAACTAGTTGTCGCCAAATATAAGAGCCCTGTATTATATTTAAAGAAATTAAATGATGAAGAATCTGCGTAAATGTAAGTATGTTTCTCACATTGTGATCAAACGACGGTACCTAGAGCCATCAAATTTTGAATAACGTAATATTGCTCATTTGAAAATTATTTTGCGATATTGCTATTGAACTGAATTTTATGGTTTATGTGCGAAGAACATGATATTTAATAAATAAAGGTAACACACAAAATGTTAAAAAACGCCCCATTTTTTTATTCGGGTTTTTTTATTTATTGCTGTTACGAATGTATTAAGTAATTCGCATTTTGTTAGAGGACAACAAAAGTCTGTTATCCGATCAAGCCTTTTCTGATCTGATATTACGAATTCTTTCTAGAAATCGGGTTTTTTCTTTATTAAAAATGATCTTTATTATCTACATTTTCAAGCGAATTCTTGGTAAAATACTTCCTGCTAGTAAGCAAATCTGAAATGTATTCTTTATTCAAACTTTCTAAATGTAAATTCCTTTGGCCGATGCAAATTTTTCTTACCCAAGCAGATGTTTGTCTATTGTCTGTAGGTTGCAAAAAAGGACCTAATTTTGTCACTAGGTATGATTTGTTTTACAAAATATAAGATAAAACTCTGCCATTTCAATCATATTCTGATCGCTTTTCGTTTTATACTCTTTCAATCAGAAACAATAGGGAACTGTCGCAGAAATCCAATGTACGATCCGTTGTTAAAAATAGTGGACTGTAAATTGACTTGATATTACTTCAGTATAGAACCCAAGAAACCTCAGAGTCATAATGTCGACCGAAACTTCTTTATTGGCTTTCAAACAGTAGGTTGGTTGAGGAACGGCGAAGACCACACTGCAAACTCAGTAGCGGCTTACCAACACAAACTCAAAAGAACCTCTGCTTAGTTGAAACTCCAGTAATTCACAGCAACCTCAAAGCTCTAAACGCGAGCTTTAAAAACCTAACAAATTTTCGTCTGCGCCGCTCCTCGGTACAAAGAAAGAAATACAATTTGCATAACATCGAACATCCAAATAAATATTTCCTTAAATATTTATCCTTAAAGTAAGAAGGAATAAAGATTTTAATGAAGAAGCAATTAAGTAATCATTGCCGCTAGTTTATTTGACAGTTATTCTGCGACTGATTTAACATGTTAACTTGTAAACTTATGCAGAAATGTTATGAATATGTATCTCTTTATCACTCTATCCTTTTCTTTCTTGTTATAAACGTATATCTTTTTAACTCATTAAAGAGAAAAATTTCATATACTTGTACTCACTCACACCTTTTTACTCTTCAAAACAAAATATTAAAAAAATAATTCTGAGGTACCAGCTTGTAATACCTCATTTACTTAAATGACATACCTAGATAATTATAAATATATTTTATTCCATTAAAAAAGAAACTTATTATTTCAGATCTATTCTGCAAACTGTTTAGCTTTTTCCTTAAAATATAAAAGTATACTATTCGAATATAATTAGTTTTTAGACTGAAATTTAAGCTGCACAGTTTACGAAAGTTTGTTCCTTACACATTTTTTGCTGTATGCGTCATTTACTACCTATAACACAAATATTCAAAATTTATTGCAAATATTTTTTGAATCTTTAATAATTTTTAAAATTAGTTTACCAAATTGATTTAAGTTCTTGAAATTCATTTATTATGTAAATTGGAGAATTCCTGCGTCATCAGCAAACATTCCAAGCAGTGACCTTCTCCAATAACTGATATTATTTTTCTGTCATTTTTTACAGTTCTTTCTCAGTTAAGGTTTTATTTTAATACATTCCTAAATTTCAATTCCATTATCCGATACTGCAACTTAATTACCGAATAGAATAAATTATTATACTTTAGTATTTATGAGAGGATGTGCCGCATTTACATATTTATTTTGCAAACGCTCTACAATAATAAACAAAAGGATGGCCATCATCTGTGTATGAAATATATTGATCCAATATATTCGATTTTAGAAATATAAATGTAATTCTAATAATTGATTATTTATGTGAATAAATATTTAAATGAAATGGTAATTGATATAAGAATAATTAATAATTAAACGAAGTCGGGTTTTTCCCTTTTTAAGTTTAGTTTTTGATTATAATTAAATTCATAGATTCTTTTTTATTGGACTGTAGTAAATATCGCCATCAGCAAACATTCCAAGCAATGACAGTTTTCAACAACTAATATTATTTTTCTGTCAATTTTTATTCTTTCTCAGTTAAGGTTTTATTTTAATGCATTCCTAAATTTCAATTCCATTAGTCCAGTGGCGCAGTGGCTAGCACGTCGCTCAGCAGCACCATCGGTCAGGGGTTCAACCCCCGGGCTGGGCAAGTTTGACTCAGCCTTTCATTCCGTGAGTGGTTCGATAAAATAAGCACCAATTTCGCTTGGGGACTAAACACCGGTGGATCTTGCAACAAGCTGACCACTTGTCTAGGGTAGATGGTCATGTACCCCGGAGCCCACGGTCTAGAAAGCAGATATCAGGGCACTGACGGTTATGGTTCTCTAAGGACTGTAGAGCCATGAGTTTAGTTTTTAGTGCCTGTTAGATATAATATTAATAGAAGCTATTATAAAAATTAAAATATTACTCAAGTTTATATTGGTCTTTCTATCCTGGGTTCAACGGTGACCGCGCCTGGTGAACTATTTTTTCCACTGGCGGGCACTTGCCTATAACGACAATGGCCACTCCTAAGGCCAGAAGTGGTGGCTATTTTATTGTGGAGGCACCTAATAGGCGGCCCCCGTTACCTCCTATGAAGGGACAGCTTCTCCGCGATTCGAATCCGAGCCCTTCGATATCGCAGTCAGGCTCCCCTAACACTATACCATCGGGGCGACCTGGTGAACTGTTTTATCCCATGTTTCCTCCAGTATAATCTTGAACACGAACTAGTTTCCATTGGACAGTCTATCATCGAGAAGTCTCTCTCTTTTCGTTAAGTGGCAGAAACAAAGCTTATGGCACAAAAGAGAACAAGCAAACTTAACACCAATAGAGAAAAAAACGAAAGATAGAAATGCTTATTATTTCGAATGATATTTTTTTCTGAAGGAAAGCATTAACTGAAACTGTACATGGCAAGTTCATCTGCGTTTAAAGCACACGTAAGATATTTTACATAAACATAGAGATAATGTATTTTATATCCGAAAATCAAGAGTTTTCACTCTCGGTAATTAGTCATTCCATCTAATCTTTCAATCCTGGAGAAATTTTGTTCGTTAGAGAATTTTAAAAAGTATTATTAAGCTCAGTCTCTAAACCTTTATTTTTAACTAGTGCTCTTACATTTATACAAGTAAAAATAACGGTAAATAAAAAAGTTCTACTACTTGCAATCTGACATGAACCATTTACAATTAGCAAGACTGCAGTTACTGCAATCTAAATCATTTCTAAATTTAGCGCAATTTCTAATTTTCTGACTTCGCATGGAGAAAAACGTACTTTAGAATTCTTATCACAAAGAATGTGTTTATTTACTAGTCTCAAAACAATCCTTTTCGCAGCTAGTTGGCTGCAAGGCATAGAGCAGTTGGGTAAAAATTTAGCAACAGTCACAGTTACAAGCTACTGTCATTGTTACATTCTTAATCACACTGTCTATTTCTTTACACTTAATTCCTTTTGTATGCTGCAAGAGTTATTTATATCAGTCCAAACGAATACGACCAATGTCGACATAGCAACACAAAATGTTAATAATTGTTGATTAATTAACACAAATAAACTATTTTGAAAACTTAAAAAATAGTTAATGAATATAAAATATTAACTAGTAGATGAAAACAAAATTTAACTTCGAATAGAAAATTAAACTGAATGTTGGAATCAAATTAAAAGCAAAACTTTGTTAAAGCAATCTTATTATCTTAGTTAAACCTTCCTCTGACCGACATCTGACAGAGAGTTTGGTAACAGCCGAAGAGGGATCGAATGTCTAAAACAGGGAATTTTTATGAGTTTTTCAGCATTTTTCTTTTTATTTTATGAAACAGTGTGGATAGTACGTTAGGTTGTTTCCCAGATAATTGGGATGAAGCCCTTGATTGCTATCTGCCTAAGAAGAGCAATAACTTTGTAGGCAGAGTTTTAAGGAATTAGCTCTTATTTAAATTACACGTGAAAAAATAAATTACTCGTGATAAGTAAATTAAAACCGTTCCTGAAAGAACGAAACAACTTTAATGGCAATTTTATTGGCAATTATTTACTGTTATTTATTGGTAATTATTTATTATTTATTGGCAATCGTTTATTATTTATTGGCGGTTATTTATTACATTAATTGATTTATTGTTAGCAATTTTATTACCTCCTTGGTGGCAAATTGGGATTCGTTCCTAGAAGAACGAAACCTCTTTGGTAGCAGACCTTTCAAACTCCAAACTCCAAAACATTAGCCCGATAAGAGCTACTTTCGTTCCAGAGAGCTTTAGCCATTTGGGTACTGAGTATCATATTCTATATTCATTCCAAACATGGAGCACAAAAATTTGGATATAAGGTAAATATTAATTTTAATATCATCTAAATTAATGTGGAAGAATAAGACATGAATAATGGGTCCTTTTAAAAAATTCAGTGTTATGTTCCACGGTTCATCAACAGTTTCAAAATGGTTGAACATCAACGTATGGATTTAACATTTTAACATACTCGAAACAGATTCGAGAGTACTGAATGTTTGTCTGTCTTTAAATTCGAAACGTCGTCATATCTATGTAACTCGGAAGGAATTTATTAAGCAAACGTCTGCGGTAAGCGACGTTCCTGTTGAATTATTCAAAATTTATGCCGAAGAGAACAACTTAACGAAATTCGCGTTTCTCGCGTTTTGTGAGTGACGAAAATGCAAGCGAATTCCCCTTCCTGCTTCGTCAGCACATCCTGAACCGCAAAGCTTTTGTGCCGCGCGGAATGAAAAAGAGGCGATCTATTCAGTTTGTATCAGTACGGCCGCCAGAGACTTGCGATAAATAAAGTGGTGATATATTCGCCGTACGTTTACCAAACCGTTTTAGGAGTTTCCTTATATTAAAAGAATCGAATATCATATTTAACGAAGTATAACTACAAAACGGTAATTATGATAACTAACTTCCGTTCGTTCTAAGAAAACGAACTTACATGAAACAGGTCAGTACTGTAAAAAGAATTATATCTTTCATTGTCATCCAACAAATATTAAAATGTCTCGCTTAGATCAGCTTCCTTAACTCAAAAACAACCAGAAAAATCATGATAACTCGCCTAAAAATAGCGCGGTCTACATCAAATTCATTAAACAGGTCAGAAAAGGAATATCACATCAACGCATTAAGTCTAATCTAGGTTTTTTTTTTGTCCAACAAGTAGGCATATTGTGTAGAGACATTAATTTTTTGGTAACAGGAGTGACGAAAAATAAGCAAAGCCCTAGCCAAGAATCGAACCACGGACCTCTGGAACACGCGCCCAGCATGCAGACCACTACACTACGAAGGCATGCTAAACAGTCGGGAGGAATTCCTTATATACTCCCCCTTTTAAAGAGCGACTGGGGTTTTTAGGGGACCCAATCGCCAAATCTTGGGCATGGAGAATCATTATCCACCCTTTTACTTCGGCCGCCACTGTAGAGACATTAGGAACTTTTGGGAAATAGGAATGATGAACAATAACTCCGTCGCCGGGAATCAAACACGGACCTCTGGAATACGCGTCCAGCGTGCAGACCAATACACTACGAAGGCATGCTAAGAAGGCGGGAGAAATACCTTATAATCGGAGTCGAGCATAACTTCGTATTTTAACATAGCTATAAAATATTAAGCAGCCATTTTGTAAAAAGGTCTATGATGCCTCATTTTCCCGAAAACCTACAGTGTAACGCCATCAGTTGACTTCAGACACTCCAGACACTTTCAGATGTGATTCAGTAATGAATAATAAACTTTTCCTTTTTTCTCTATTTATATGATTCGCCTTTAAGCAGGGAAGTTTCATCCCAGAGGTTCAAGTAAGATCTAGATTTCAGATTCTTATACAAGATTAGTGTAGGTGAAGAAACTTGAGGATGGCACAGAATATTTACTTGAACTCGGCTACCATTTTCTGTCATAGCAGCGACCATTACATACGAGTTTCACTGTGAATGTATAAGGTACTCTATCTATGAACAGGGTCTCAACCAAGAGGACATTAATTTACATATCTCTCATTTAATGGCACAGGAGATAGCGATAGAACTGAGCACGCGATCACGTAAAACAGATTAAAGATCATTCAAGGTATATATTCTCACTGATGAGACCAGATGCTGGTTGGAGAGCATTATCCGGTAGATTCAATATGGAGAGAATCTGGCAAAATCAAGTACCAACTAACATCAAAACAACTCACTTGAAAAAATGTTATTAGGGAAAGGTCCAGGTATAAGGTCTATAGGCTGCCGCCTAGGACGTCAGCTAAGTTTTCTAATAAGCGACAGCTAAATAAAGATATATTTCATTTCCATTTATGAACAGGTTTAATTTATACGGGTGTATAATTCGGTGGGTGGATGTTAGGATATAAATCGCATTTATTTTCGAAGTGACACTTTTTCAAGACGGGGTTAATTCTTATTGTACTGTAGATACATTAGGTTATTTCGAAGCAGGAGTGATGAAATATGAGCATCGCCCTCGCCGGAAATCGAACCACGGACCTCTGGAATACGCGCCGAGTGTGCTGACCACTGCACTACGAAGGCATGCTAAGAAGGCGGGAGAAATACCTTATAGTACTGACAAAAGAGAACTTCCTTGTTCTAAAGTAAAGATGTGGGGCCTGGGCGGTTGTTGGGACTGTCTTTCGTGGGCATTTGGTCTGTTGGACTGCCCCCGGGTTGAATTTGGCTTTGGGTTTGGGAGCCCGGTGCGTGGCGTCTTGTGATTCCTCTTTAGGCTCTAGATATAGGTGGACGTGGTGCTATACCGATCAACCTTTTGGTAAAGGGACAGTGCCCACGTCCTCCGTTGCTTATCGCTTATCTAAAGTAAAGATAAACTAAATGGGACCGTTATGACCTAAGCCGAATAAAAGAAACATTCATATTATGCAACTTTCTGATTAGTGGAATGCCTTCAGGAAGAGACCATTTTCCACATTGCCTCACAACTCGACTCTCAGATATATAAAAAATTCAGCGCATGCTTTGTATGGTATGGAAAGACCTAACTATATTTTCAGACCTTATTTTGACTCTACTTTGCTAAAACTTTGCCTTAGTTCGTATTGAAATACTCTTCCGTTGTATTATCACATCTAACTTTTAAGCATGTTTAAGCTAATATTTCAAAAAATGTTTACATGTGAATGTTTTATGATATTTTACGACTCATATTTTTATTTGGATTCATTCTAAATTTTATAAAATGTTTCATGTAATTTTTTGTTTAGTGCAATATATATTTCTCAATTTATAATACTGATATCATTTTCTTTAAGTAAATGATATCAGTACAGAAAGAGTTCAGTGTTCAAAAGACAACTCTAGAATATTTATTTTGCTATAGATTATTGCAGGGCAGTTACTTCACTTGGGAAGGTTTAAGGTAAGAACGTTCCCTGCTTATTGTAGCAGATCGTAGCACTGATAAAAACGTAAAGTCCTTTTGAAGTCAACAAAATCAGATTCTTTTACTTTATCAGTATACTTTCGTGCACGAAAATTTAAATAATACCTGTAATGTTATAGATTTTAACTCCAAAATTATCAAACTTTATATTTCATGATACAAAATGGAACAAGTCTAAACAGTAAATTGCAAATCGAATCAATCGGTTTAAATTTATAACTGAAATTCTTCGAAAGATTTATCAAAAGCTGAAATTCTCTGGATATTACTAATGTCAAAGTCAAAAATAGGAGATTTTAAAATGCTTGTAATGTCACTAATTTTAAAACAGGAAACGTAAAAAATGGGTAACGTCTTTGCCAGGATTTGAACTCCCGGCCTTCCAGTGCTAGTCGAAGGTGCTACCAATTACACCACGAAGACACGCCGTAAAGTAGAACAAACGTTTTATATTCACCCTTACTTAAAGGTCATTTGGGGAGGGAAGAACGCAGTCGCCAAATCTGGATGATAGCGATCCTAAGGATCGTTGATCGCACTGGGGGTCAATTCTAGAGTCATTACGTTTCTTTCGGAGCAGGAAGCACAAAATTCATTGACGGCATTATAGAGATTTACACTCTAGCTTTCTAGCCGGGCATACTACTAATTACACCATGAAGCCTCACGGTAGGAAAGGACAAAATTCGTTATTTGTTTTGAATTTGGCAATGTATTTGGAGAAAAATTAGTATTGTCAGGAAACACACTAAATGTTATGATATTTCGAAATATTTCAAACCTTTAAGATAATATTCCTCTGTTGTCAATAAAGAAGGAAGATATAGATATCTTTTAAGCTTCTCCTTTTGTCCTCAGATGTTCTTATATGAGCAAATCAAACGCCGTCAGATTTAAGTGAAGGCGCATTAGATTCTTCCTAAATTTAGTGCTAAATTTAGTGCACTTCATTATTTTATGCAAATTCTTCTGTCAGGCACTAGTAACTTTTTCAAGGTAAATTTCTGAGCGCTTTTAACTTTGGAAATCTCGACTTATAACACACAATTTGAAAACAAATTTTTACATTACATAGAACATAATCTAGTTGCTAGAAATGTAGCTTTAAGCAAACTGAATGCATGACCTAAGTTTTATACATATGGTTTTATTTTTTGATCTAATTTCATTGAACATGCAAAGCCCCAATAAAAGTGATTTTTACCGTTCTTTTTTCTGAACTCTTCGTTTTAAAAACTCAGCATAAATCTGTAAGGTTACTATTATTTTGCATTTACCAGTTATTTTATGTTTGGGATATTTACTGTCACTTCTCTCTTCCGTTTCCTCACCAGAATGCAAGTTAGACTCAGTATTTAAACTGATATTGTTAGATTCTAAAATAAAGCATGTTTCTTACAACCCTCACTATTAAGTTAGTTACCGCAGATAAGATTGTATTTTAGGCTTCCATTATAGTAGCTAACATTTAAATTGTTACGCCTGCTTGAAGTCTGAGCCTACTTCGCGTTAAATTGTTTGTATAGCCGTTGCCTAATAATTTACTTTTACTTTAAGTGTACAATCACTAAAGACCTTCACTTTCGTCCTTCCACAAGTGAAAGATGGTTCAAACATCTACTAAATTAAGGCTTCACAATTCCACATCAGCATTATTTTGACATAATTAGCTTCACTTCAAGGTAGCACAACTTCAGTCAACAAATATGAAACTTACTCCTAGACTAACTATAAATTTTATCAGAACTTACTTCAGACTAACTATTAACTTCAACAGATAAATAAACTTTAACAGATTTATGAACTGTGAACTTTTATGAATAGTGAACAATTTATGAATTATAAACTCTTTATGAACTGTGAACTATTATTACATTTCAACAAATCATAAAAATCCTATATTATTTATTATGTATATAACCAAAATTTTGTATCTAACTCTTTATTTGTATTCTACATTATGCATTCTATACTCTATGTACGTACCATCAAAATTTCTGTTAACAGTTGTATGAATTCTGTCAATGTATGTCAAAAATATGTATACATCAAAATTAATTTTTATTGTAATATAAAATTTTAAATAAACGTGGTCCCACTGAGTGAGCAATGAAGCTGAAAATCTTCGTGGCGGCACAGCTGCTCACCCAGTGGTCTCCTGCTACTTTGAGTTTCACCGCCACTCGGTTTGGTGGCTTATGTGAACATGAGAAATACCTTTATGTTCAAGTTCTGGTTTTAAAGCTCTTTTATGACTTTGTAGTTCTTTTCAGATGACACAATAATTCGTTCGAAGTCTGTTAGTTATTAGGACTTTGGAGTTAGTTTATGCTACCAAAGAAGACCAAACTTTATAATTCAAATAGCAACTTTATAACATCATCCCATATTTTATACCCATAGAAAAATCATAATTTTTGCAAACATATTTCAAAGCAAATAACTTATTCTTACAAAGTAAGTGGCACCGTATAGTTTCATAAAACCTGATTTCAAAGGCATTTCTGTTGAAGAATATGCATAAACTTTGCATTTATGTATGTATAACGTATATTTAGTCTTTTTTTATGTTTAATTAAATATATAAGCTTTTAAGATGCTTACTTTTTAAAATGCAAACATCTAGGATACATGAATAAGCGTATATTATCAGCAGATAAATTTATTGTTTCCACGTAAGCCCCTCAAATAATTATTAAAAATTATTATAATACACTAGCTTTCAAATTTAGATTGTTTTAGTACAGAATCACTTTCTATTACTTTATCGCCTTCTTTGAAAACTGTGATATTCACTTATTACTTAAAATCACTTAACATTTTTAATTACGTGAAAGATCAGCCTTTGACAATGTATTGTTTCATAATTAGTGCAAATTTTACATAGTTTAATTACAATGTTAATAATACAAGGAAATAGTTTGTGAAGTTTTCTTATGCTGTTAAAGAACAAAGCAATTGATACCATTAACTCTCGATTATTAGAAAGGAAAATAGTTCTCCATGTTTATTTAATTAAGATTTCTCTTATGAAACAGATGGAAACGATAGCATAATGTAAGTTTTTTCTTATCAAAATCAAGCTAATTGCCTAAAACATTAATGTAAGCAAACTGTATGAGTCGATAATTGCTTATTTAAATGTTTGCATGTTACATATTTGTAGAGTGCGGAACTGGATTTTATTTTCGCAGTAGTCGGTCATTGTAATTTTTCTAATCCTTACAATCATAAAAATATTTTAAGCGATATAAATATGCATGTTTCAGCACTTTTAGGTTTAAAAAAATAATTCTGAAAAAATTAAGTGCGTGTGTGTGATTATGGCAAAGCCTCGAGGGCTATCTGCCTAAGGGGAGGGATGCCTTCGTGGAGGACTTTCTAAGGGAAACCGGCTCGTACACACGTTACACATGGGGAAAACCACGATAACGCCCATGCAGCCAGCCCGTTCGCGGGATTCGAACCCCGGACCGAACTACCAGTGTTCAGCGGCTTTACCGCTCGGCCGCTGGTGGGCCTGAAAAAACTAAGAAATCTAGGGTTTTTTACCATTCGAAAAAAATAGGAAAACACAAAAATGATAAAAAGGTACCTTTTTTAACACAAAAACACACACAAAAAAGCTGAAATGTAATAAAAGCAATGTGTAAACTAGGACTTTTTTTTAATCCAATGGCAGACTCTGAACACTTACAGTGTAACCCAGTCCATTAAACCTATACAAGGCCAGATGTGGTGGTCTTTTATTATGGAGGCACCTAATAGGTGGGCTATCATCGCCTCCTATGAAAGGACAGACAGTTAACCATGCCTTCTCCAGGATTTGAACCCAGGCCCTTTGGTATCGCAGTCAGCTTCCCTAACCACTATACCGACTGGGCGGACCAAACTACGACTTAAACAGGCATGGTTTACGTAAAACGTAAAAACATTTCAATTATAAAACATTTTTCATTGCGTTAAAATGGGTGCCCCAGCAGTCGAGCGGTAAATTCGTTGAATACTGGTAGTTCGTTTCGGGGTTCAAAGCTTGGCAAACGAGCTAGCTGCATGAGTGCTTTCGTAGCTTTCCCCATGTGTAACGTGTATACCAGCCGGTTCCCTTTAGAAAGTCCTCCATGAAGGCATCACTCCCCTTAGGCATATAACTCTTGTATGTTATGCCGTAATCAGATAAACCGAAATCAATGTGTCCAAATGTAATGCCTTTCAATGTCTGAGTGAAAAAGACAACTGAGCACAGGTATTTCGTCTCAGGTTATCTTCTATGCGAATGATGTGCTAGCTTCATTGAAATATACTGCTTTTCTCATTGCAAAGCATATACAGAATCCAGTTTTCCTCGAAAATTTTTTATGAAGACATCCGTCGTAAGCTAGTAGGTCTCCAATTTTTATGAAGACATCCGTCGTAAGCTAGTAGGTCTCCAATTTTTATGAAGACATCCGTCGTAAGCTAGTAGGTCTCCAATTTTTATGAAGACATCCGTCGTAAGCTAGTAGGTCTCCAATTTTTATGAAGACATCCGTCGTAAGCTAGTAGGTCTCCAATTTTTATGAAGACATCCGTCGTAAGCTAGTAGGTCTCCAATTTTTATGAAGACATCCGTCGTAAGCTAGTAGGTCTCCAATTTTTATGAAGACATCCGTCGTAAGCTAGTAGGTCTCCAATTTTTATGAAGACATCCGTCGTAAGCTAGTAGGTCTCCAATTTTCTAGGTTTTTATCATTCCAGGTAGAAGTTTTATACTCCTATTAATGTTCCCCCTTAACTGAATCAAAAGAAACTACAAAAGCTACCAGACATTAATTTTGTAATATATTCAATCCTTTCAAACATGATTTGTATTGAACATATTTTGTACTAATATATTAATATTTACACTAAACATAAATCTAATGTGATTATCAGTAAAAAACTTTGCAAAGAGTGTACCTTTTGCTGAAAGTAACTTGTTGCAATATCTCAACAGGACTGTAAGTGACCTTTCGCCATGTCTCAGATGAAAAAGAAACATATAAAAGACACTTTTATTTAAAACTAAGTAAGCTAAATTGAAGCCACACTTGGTTCTTGAAATTCAGGCAGAATATATAGCGAGACCCAAATCCGAATTTTAAATTTAAACTAAATCTAAGAGTCTATTAACCCAATGCCACGCGGTGTCCGCCGATAACATCGCGGCAAAAACATCGCGAACGAAAACGTCGCGGAGAAAACAACGCAAGGCGAAAACCTCGTGCTACAAAACATCGTGGGAGAAAACATCGCAAAGAGAAAAATATCGCAGTTCTAAAACATCGTGGTACAAAACATCGTCGTCGAAAATAATGCGGTTCAAAAACTTCGTAGTTTAAAAACATCGTCGTCGAAAATACCGTGGTAAAAAATAAAGTATCTACAAATCATCGCATGACGATAACATCGCAGACATGCTTTTTTTCAGGTTTTTAATAACTGTAAATGCATATTCCCATAATGATTTGTGAGCCCCAGATGTAAAGAAGGATAATTTTTACTTTCACACTTTTTTATTAACTAATAAATTTTTGCTGAAAAAGTAAGAAGGAAACTTAAGCACAAAAAATTAAATGTAACTTATAGATTATACTTTTCATGAAAAATTACCAGTGAAAGCTTTATAAAAAATTATTTATTATTGGACTTTGTAAGTTAACTATGTCGGTTTAAAATTCTATTAAGTGCTATAAGTTGCATTAATTTTTTATGCTTAATTTTCCTTCTTATTTTCTCAGCAAAAATTCACTAGTTAATTAAAAGTATAAAAGTAAATATTATCCTTCTTTCCATCTTTCGCTCACAAATCATTATGATAATATCGATTTACAGTTATTAAAGGATGAAAAAAGCATGTCTGCGATGTTATCGTCATGCGATGATTTGTAGATACTTTATTTTTTACCACGATATTTTCGTTGACGGTGTTTTTAAACTGAGAAGTTTTTGAACCGCTTTATTTTCGACGACGATGTTTTGTACCACGATGTTTTAGAATTGCGATATTTTCTCTTTGCGATGTTTTCTCCCACGATGTTTTGTAGCACGACGTTTTTGCCTTGCGTTATTTTCTAAACGACGTTTTCGTCCGCGATGTTTTCGGCTGTAACCATGCCACGCAGAGAAATTTAAACGCAAAAGTTGGCACTTCCACGCTTGCATCGGTTTGGAAGCATTATCAGCAAGAATGAAGCAACGCCTAAGACAGGAACTCTTAGAATAACAAGCAAATAAAGTGACCTTCAGCAGGCAGAAGACGCTCTGTCTAAACAAACTCAAACTCTCACTTAAATACGCACGAGCTAATTTGCATTCTGGCAGGAAACCGGAAAGAGAGAATTGACAGTACAGTTCCAGAATATAAGATAACCAGTTTGTCAACATAAATAAACCCTACAACCTGATTTATATCTAATGTAAACGTAATCTAAACAAACTGAAAAAGTTCAAGATGAAAATTATGTTTGCTTAGATAGATGCTACGACATTCATTTTTTCTTTCTGGTTTAAAATTACGTATGCAGTTTTATGGCCGAATAATTTTTCGACACTTTGAATGATATTGTATTTATTTTTGCAAATAATGGTACCTCCTTTTCAGCGATCTTCATGTTTACAGTGTACAAATATTTTTCAGATTATATAAAAAAGCATTTTCTTTGCATTGCGAAAATCTGAAAGTAGCACAACTGTCAGACATTACGCGAATTGGATCTTTCCGTGTTTATTGCATAAGTTTCTTTTGCAAAAGTGTAAGCACAGTGTTCATTAACATATAATATAAAACTTCATTCAATATAATACGGACATAAATGTTTCCATTTCGTGAAAGCAATAATAAAAGCTTTTATAAGAGTATTGATTTCTTACCTATATTTTAATACATGTTTCGTGCATTCATTTGAATCCCATTTTTTTTAGTTTAGTATAAAATTAGGTTATGAGATGCTACCATATTATCATATACATGTAAAGAAAATAAGAACTTCTCCAATAAATCCGAAATCAATAAAAAAGCAATAAGAATTTTATTCACGAAGGTACAACTCATGAAGGTTCTTTTTATTCTTTGACTCAATAATCTGAATCGAAAATGATGTTAAATGCAAATGCAAAATGATCTAATATTTACAGAACTTACTAATTCACTAACTCTGTAATTCTGCTAGATCTTATGAAACTGGCGATTTATCCCCCAGACAGTGAGTATCAATAGGAAAAGAACATCACAGATTAAAAATCGAAATTTATAATTACGATTTAGATTTGGGGATATTAAGAATTAAATTACGTCTTAAGACCTTCGCTACATCTTGTGAATATTTACCGGAAAACACACTGAAAAAGGAATTAAAACGCTCTTTCATTTTAATAGCGTCTTACAACTTCGGCAAGATATTATTCTATCTTAATTTTTGCCTGTCTGTACATGCCAAGCATATTAAAACATAGAAATTAATCATTCATGTAGTTTGTAAATAAGAAGCTTTAGGGCCACCTACTACATCAACGCGAACAGCTATTTTAATTCAATCCAAATATTTTTATTTAAGCTTCCTTTTCTATTCCTTTGTAATCTTCAGCCCCACTAATTTTATTTATCTATTTATTTTATTTTTTGAGCCCTTGTCTGGCCATGTATTTGTTGAACTTTGACTCAGTAAATACTAGGCCCGGGCGGTTGGTGTGAACATGCTTCTGGGGGCTTCTTTGGTCTTTTGGACTGCCACCTGGATGGCCTGGTCGCTGGGTTTCGGTGTATGGTGCGAGGCGCCTGTGTGGCCCATCTGGCTCAAGATAGAGGTGGACGTGTTGCATATGCCAATTAACCATTACGGTAAAGGGATGGTGCACACGTCCCCCGTCAACTATCAGCTATCAACTATCAGCCCTACTAAAATCATGACTTTTTACGAAATGATATTTGTTCGAATTTTGAAACAAAATATGTAAATATATAATATATATAATTTTTATTCAAATATTTTGTGAGGCATATTTTTCAAATATGAAATAAAAGTAATTATTAGAGCAAACTTTAGCCTTATTTTCCTATAAAAATTTCATTATTTAATATGGCAATTTGGAAACATCATCCTTTTATAAAAGCGGGATCTCTCTTAATGTTTTCCATATCAAATGCTTATCATATTTTATATAAGCTTTTTAAATTATACAGCACACTGTAAAAATTTTAATAGAAAATGCTTCCAATCTCTAAATTTAAATCGTTAGAAACTGCAGTCGTCGAAAAAGCAACGAAATGTAAAGTTGGTGTTTCTGCATTTAGAGTAGGACAGCAGTAAATACCGTTTTACAAAATTTATCACAAATAAGAAGACTCAGATATTGAAAAGTTATTTTACTTAAAACTAATAAACATACATAATACATTTAAACTTAAATTTTAATAATTTACAAAGTTTAACTTTTATTTTTATTAATAAAAAGGCACATTTCATTCATTATGTGACAAAATTAAAAGGAAAACATATACAGATAAATATATATATATACTTCCTCTGGCATTTTAACTAACAACATAGAAATTACAAATGAACCTTAATGTAAACTAAAAAATCTTCCATTACTAATGAACGCTACTAATAAATGCTTCTTTTCTTTAAGTAACAAACATTCTAAATGTAACATACTTTGACATAATGGCTCAAATTCTTACGAATGTTTCGTGCTTAAAATAAATCCATTTCTTTTTAGGTTTTAATTTTGAATAGAAAACCAGTCGGATTTTATAACTTAAGACAAACTTTCTGTTAATGCAGAATCGACTCACGTCTTTGCAACTAAATTTTAAGAACAAATTTTAACTCGCAGCTAACTTAACAGAGCAACTTAACTTTGATACAATCTGAGAATTTGAACTGGAAAAAATACAACTAATACATTTTGCGAAAGACCTTAAAAATTTTTCTCTTAACTAGTTTGCTTTAAACTCTCACTTTAATTCATTAAAGTGAAAGATTTAGTTTCTTTCCTATTTCAAAATGTCATAAATTTTAATACGTTTCTTCTGTTAATTTTTACTTAGTTTATTCGGCGCATGAGCACAAATTAATTCTGACTTCGTTTATAGAATTATACAGTACTCTGTATTCATTCCTTTGACACAATATTATAATATATCAGATTTAATATATGTCATTCCTGCGAAGATTCTCATAGCTGTTGGTTTCGTTTCGTTTCGTTTATTTAATTATTGCAAAGCACACTAGTGCTATCTGCCTAAAGGGAGGGATGCCTTCGTGGAGGACTTTCTAAGGGAAACTGTTATACATGGTTACACATGGGGAAAACCACGAAAATGCCCATGCAGCCAGCCCGTTCTCGGGATTCGAACCTCGGACCGAACTACCAGTGTTCAGCGACTTTACCGCTCGGCTGCTGGTGGGCCTCATAGCTGTTGGAAATAACTATCTAATTTGTGCAAAAATAACATATTCGTGAAATATTATGACCAGCTATCAACCGTTTATTTGTTATTTTAATATGACAAAGCATATGAGTGTGATTTTGGTAGGATAAAGGATGCTTTCGTGGAGGATTTTTCTAAGCGACTTTCACTTGTATTTCTACTACAACGAATAAAAATTCATACAGGTAGTCCGTTTACTGGCATACGAATACAAGAACGCTTTAACATCTCATCAAGTTAACCTGAAAAAAATACTAACAATAAAAATTCCAACAAAAAAAAGTTTGAAAGATTTCAGATTTTGTATTACGCCCAAAAAGGCGTAATATATATATATATATATATATATATATATATTTCATTTGCAAACACATATATGTTTTTCGAGCATTCCCGTTGGCACTCTTTTGAGCTAAAAATATTTAAAAACAGCATATCTTTAGAATTTCCGATAGACATCTGGATATAAAAACGTTTTATTCCGTACAGTGTTGCCACTGCTCGCTTTGAAGTCGTTGAGTTATTTAATCAAAAATGTTTCAAAGTTTTACAAAATATGAGATAGGTAATACATGAATTTCGAAATTTAAAATTTGGGCTTCTAAGCGCCCATATTCGAGTAGAGGAGTACGTTATTCAAAGTTTGATAACTCTGGATACCGTTGTTTTTTCATAATGCGAGAAACATTCATGCAAATGATTCATTATAATCATATTATTATAATTAATTCCTTTAAATATAATACATGGCGATAATATTTGATGGCGTTTAGAGATTCGACGCAAATATTCCGTTTCGAGACAAATAGTTCGCCTGGGTTTATGCCCATTTGGGCTATCAAAATGCTAAAAAGATTTCCAAAAAATGTTTAAGAAGATTCCAGATCCAAATTTTGTTTCCATTTGCATAAATATTATCCATAACATAAAATAAGAGATTAAAATTCAGGTGTGGATGTCATAAAACATTGCACCTGCATCATCAAACCTTAGCCTAATGCAGCTCTTAGAGAATTATTTAAAAATAAAGCCGTCCTACAACCGTTTCAAGAATCTGATGAAATTTAAATTTAGCGAGATTCAGGTGATCGTTGCTTCCATTAAGATATCTGGCATCGTAATTGACTGTATGGCGAGAAGGTGAAAAGAATGCATTCAGTCTGAGGAGGAAAAATTCTGCATTCGCGTCTACGTTGGAATTATTCAGTGGGAAGGGCATATATTTTATCCCGTCTCAATTCAAATCATTTTTCAAAAAAATATTATTATGTTGTTTGAAAGAGTATTCCAAAGGAAAACAAAATAATCCGTCGCAAAATGTTCATGTATCTCAGTTTTAATGCTGTTATTCTGAGGTATTACTCCTCGCAAACAAAAGTTTTACGTTTGTTCTGCATTTAAAGAATGTAGTGTATACTTCTCACAGAATGCAAGGGATTTGATTTGACTTCTTAAAATGAGAAGCAGTCTCAAATCCTCTCATTTGCTGTTTTCGGAATTTAATTTGCAATCATTTGTAATTTGCAGTTGTTCTTTGATCTGTTATTGACTGAAAAATCTCGCAACAAATTATAAAATACTGCAGTCACATGTTTTATCTGTAAATACAACTTAAGATTTTAACATGAGTTTTATCACATCTGCTGTACTATATTGCAGTTTGTTTCAATTTATCTAATATGTCACACATTTAATTCATATTTATTTATGCTTTTACAGTAAAACATGTACAAGGAATTTCCTTCCTTCGAACCATTAAATACGACTTTTACATTGCAAAGACCTTATTTTATTCTAACCAATTATTTTTAATTTGACTTTCGTTTCCCTCCTGATTACAATTTCCTGCCGGAATGTAAATTTCAATGACGTAGTGTGTAAAACCTAAGTGCATTAAGCTGCGTTTCAGGAGTTCGTGAGCAATGGTAGCGGAGTTAGTTTCGAGTTTATGCTGCGTGATTGAGATAGCTTTTTAGTCGATGTTAGCCATCCTCTTCAGACTATATTGATATTCTAGGCTCGGGCTTGCTGCCTGCAGAAGATTTAGAGGTTTAGACAAATACGTTAGTCAGTCGTTTAGCCATCCCAATTTAATGTGATTTTACATTCTTATTTTCTCTTTAATTTTATTGGTGAATTGAGAGCACCCAGTGATTGCATCTTGCTAAATTAAGTTCAAATAAAAATGTTATTTAAAACCTTCTTCTGCAGTATTTGTTCTTCAAAGACATAGAAAGAATCCGCTACGCACTCTTCTACGTAGGGTCTACCGTGAATACTCCCAAAAAGGCAGATACTCTACAATATAATCAAATTAATACATTTAACACGCTTACCTACTTCCCCTGTTTTGATATCTAAAATAGTTATTATTATTCCTTTATTTACAAAGGTTTTTCAGTTAAAATTATTTCCCCCTTCGTATATATCAATGCCTGTTAACTTTGGTTTGATCCAAAGCATTAATTTATATTGAAAATGGCAGTTGTTTTTATTAGTGGTGTTTGAAATATCACTTTATCACACCTGATGACACATACATAGATAAGATATGCACCATGCATAGCAGCCATTTATGATTTGCAGATTAATGAAAGCTTAAAATGTAAGAGTTTTTTTTATCCCGACTCGTGAAAATTCTCTTTATGAATTAGGTAATCCACTTAAGTTATCAAAACATTTTATTCATGCTGAGGAAAACCAAAATAGAAATAATTACTATTTAATTTAGTTGCATATGAACTTAACATTTCTTCTTCCTTTGATAGTTTACTTTTATATTATTTTATGTGTTCCATTTCCAAAATTCTTTACTGTAACATTATGAAAGAACGCCTCCATGAACTCCGCGAAAAATTTACAGTCTTGTGTCATTGACAATGTTACTTTCGTTTAAACACTAACAAATGCATTCTTCTCTGAATATGTAAGTTATTTTCGTTTCAGTACTAATGATAGTAAATTATAAATCCTACCCCAACGGGTGACGATTATTTAAAGGCTTTGTATTCTGGGTTCACATAAGAAGGAATAATCTCTTAATAAGTTAGAATTCATTAGTAACTAGGCAAAGTAAGAATACGAACAATCTTTTGAAGGCATGCGGGAGAACCTGTAGTTATATTACCTGTAGCAGTTTCACATGTTACTGTATTCATCTCACACTTGTCTGATTGCCTTTCATAGCAAATGAATGGTCTTTCATGCCGCTTTTATATCAGCATAAGTATCCTAATAAATAAATACGTTGAGAATTGTGTGATTCAAATTATTTAAAACATTTTCTATTACATGAGTCTAGTCTCAGCTTTGAGACTTTGCTAACGTTCCCTTTGAAAATGGAGTATAATATTTCCTTTGATATTTATTAAATACATAATGTTAAACCCTGTTTATTATGATCTAACGTTAACCAAAAAGTCAAATTTTCAAACTATTTATCTAACGAGCGTCAGCCCTCGTTTGTAAATTCAGTAAACTAAATCTTCTGTTTTACAAATATTTTTTTTGTTCGCTACTAACGCAAATATAACTAGTTACGAATATCTGCAGAATAATTGTAAACATAAAAATTTCACGTTACTCTCAAATAATTGGGACACCGTGCTCCTTCTTTATATAGAAGAATGAATAAATAACAATTCTAAAATATACTGTTTAAATGCAGCAAATATTAGTACAACCTTACTACTTTTTGTGTAGACTGATGTTTAAAAATTTAATGATTGCACAATATTAAAAGCTGGAGGAAATAAATGCATTTATATCAACATAAATGGAAAACCAGAAAATACAAAATTAACTTTTTTTCCTTTCCTTAAAATATATTCTCTGCTACCAAAAATCTGAAATCTGACATCATAAATTTAAATGCATTAAAAATTTATTTCTGTTGTTTAGCTTTGAAATATTAAATTACTCGGTATTGAGAATTCTTAGAAAGAATAATGAGACAATTAAAATGCACAGGTACCTGATCTTAATTAACGTTCGCTTTACGAAATGGTTTTTAAGGAACAAATAAAATTGTGCCCTTTTTCCCGGATAGAAAAAGAAACCCGACTTTTTTCTCTTTTACGAAGAAAGGTGAAAACGAAAGTGTACCTCAGCGATTTTATGCAAGATTGCCGAAAGATGCAATTACTCAAGCAGCGTAAGGATTTACGACATTTTTTGCCTGATGTTCTGACTGCCTACAAAGAGTATATTTTGGAAAACGATGTATCAGTCACAGCAGTCATACATACAATTTTATTGGTTCTAGGAAAAAAGGCCCACAGGAATAATGCTCACAGAATAATGTTCACAGGTATAAATACTCACAGGAAAAAAGCCCACATAGAAATATGCCCACACAGGAAAAAGCTCACATGGAAAAATACTCACTTAGAAATATGCTCGCACGGAAAAAAGCTCGCATAGATATACGCTCACATAGAAATATGCTCACAAAGAAAAAAGCTCACAAGGGAAAATGCTCACTTAGAAATATACTCTCATGGAAAAAAGCTCACATAGATATATTCTCACATGGAAATATGCCCACTGATAAAAAAAATACGTAGAAATAGCCTTGCATTAATCAATCAATAATTAATCGATCGTACACCTACTTAATTTTAAGAGAAAAATTATTTAATCATTTGAAACAATTATTGGACAAATGCTCACATTAAAACTTTTTAGAGGCAGTGTATAAAAGGATGAAAACTATAGCAAATTTTTGCATGTACTATAATATTTTATACCACTGCCCCTGTACGATATTTTTATTCTTTTAACTGCCAATGGTTTATTTTGTTTATTCTATTTTTGCATACTCTCGATGTGTATCTATAGGAATTGATGTTTGAATGTAGTTCTTTACGTTTGTATCCAAAAAAGTTCTAGAAGATCACAATTTCCAATCGAAGTGTGGAATCATTATGAAGCAGCCTTCGAAAAATCTCCTAAAACCACAAATCGTTACGAAAGCTTTCATAACGTTCTAAATTCATTATTTAATTGTAGCCATCCCAGTATGTGGTTTTTATATGACGAACTGAAAAAAGATTTAGCCTCCCAACGTTTATTATTAGCTATTCTAAATACAAGGTGTATTGCAGTTTAAAAAAAAAAAAAAGAAAGTATGAAAACATTTGGTAATCGCGAATCATGTAAGATACTCTGATGAAATAGATGACAAAATTAGATATTTACATGTATTGGCTAATATTCAGTAATTGATGCATTTATAACTTTTTGATATATATATTTATGATTTATGTATAATCAGGTATTTTAGGCAATTAAAATAAATTAATTATTTATATTTGCTATTCTTCTAAAGATTTATATTCATACGTTATACAGTTATATATATATATACCATAGATGTTTTGGTAATTTAAATAATTTTTCTTTGAAAAATTCAAGTAGGCGTACGATGTTCAAATCGATTAATTATTGATTGATTAATGTAAGGATATTTCTACGTATTTTGCTTGAGCATATTTCTAAGTGGGCATTTTCCGTGTGAGTTTTTTTTTTTTTTTTCTGTGTGGGCTGTTTTTCTGTGAGCATTTATACCTGTGAGCATTATTCCTGTGGGCGTTTTTCCTGTGGGCATTTTTCCGGTCACCGATTTTATTATAAGCTTTTTGTAACAAAAGGAACCCCGAAATTTCACTTTGGTAAGGCAGAATTCAAAACTATAGACACTAATAGTATGCAAAATATTAATAACCTATCCTTGTATCTTTTCCTCTCTTTACCACTATGCAGGTACGGGTACAGGTAAAAGTATGGAGGACACCAGCGAGGTACCATGAGTCAACTGGTAGTGTCTTCCCTACCAACTAACTCCAAACAAAATGGAGTGTTTGTAAAAATTTACAAAGAATGGTTTACGAAATGGCAACTGAAACTTTCTAAATGATTTACAGTTTACCTATTATGGTACATTGTGATATCCCACCGTACGCCCCACACCCAGAATTTATTGAAAATAATGATTCAATTAAAGAAATTACAATCTAGTCCGAGTACAATCTGAAATTCACAAATTAAATTGAACATCTGTTTTGGTTTAACAAAAATAATTCCTACGATATTTCAAACAACTCATCGCATTATCAAAATTGCATCAACTTAACTCTTTCAATCCATTCAGGTGGCGTTTACCACCTTTGCATTATAGAGATCTATTTTACTATAGGAGACCGTTTTATTATACGCAGCCGAAGGTTTCATGTGGTGTCTTGTCCGCATGTAGGTTTCTACTCGTCTTGCGGATATTTGCTTTTGAATATTGTGGAACTATTCGGAAATAAGAACAAATAAAATAGAACTTTTTAATATGTTGCAAGGGAGTTCTTCTAATAGCTATAAACATTATTTTGTGGACTCTTTTCTTTTTCCGGGTCTTAAAATCTCCAGGATTTAAAGAGTTATGCCTTCCAGAGTATTGTCCACCTTCACTCTTTGGCGACTGACAGTAAATTGCACGTATGTTATTTTTATTAGTACAGCACTTTTATTTACATTATTAATATTTTTAGCACAAAGGGGCAATTTTCTCAGAAGGACTATTATTTCGTTTTCGCATTTTGCGTTTATTCACTTCAAAAGGTGAATCACTTTTAAATTGTTTCCACCAAATATTAGAGCCCTGCATTACAGTTAAAGAAATAAAATAATGAAGAATATGCATAAAAGCATGTATGTTTCTCACACTGTGATAAAACAATGGTACCTAGAGCCATTAAATTTTGAATAACGAATGCCTCCACACAAATATGAGCATCTGGAAGCCCAAATTTGGAATTTGTTTCATATATTTTAAGGGATTTAGGAGTTTTTGATTAAGAAACTGTACGATTTCAAAGCGAGCAATGGCTACACTGTACGAAAACAAAAAACATTATCTCCAGGGCGCGAAATTGTGTATCTGGAAATCTAAAGATATGCTCTTTTAACTACTTTGCGATACTGCTATTGAACTGAATTTTATGGTTTAAGTGCGACTAACATGATATTTAATAAATAAAGATAACACACGAAAAAGTTTAAAAAAAGACTCTTTGTGCGTAATATAAAAGCTGAAAGCTTTCAGACTTTTTTTTAAATTTTTTAGTATCCTTTTTATTTAAAGTCGGAAATAGTTTGGTATATTTCAATATGTTTCTCAAAATTTTAGTATCATTCGTAACCTTTTTTTCAACTCAATTAATAATGACTACTTCTTCTCTTTATATCGTTTTGGCTTAAGAAAGATTTCCCAGGAACGTTTTATTTTTTAATGAGTGATAAAAACCTGTATCCCAATATTTTTATGCCTTATCCGTCAGCTTAAAGATATATGAACAACAAAAACAAGCGAATAGATATAAGTATAATTCCTTATTGCAACCAAATTCAATTGTAAACTGTAGCATGTTTTCGTTATGAGTTAGATTAAATCCTCATAACATAAAAAGGATAAAAGCATTGTATATGATATCTATTATGATAAAAATATCCCTAGGCACTATAGTTAAATATGCTTCTTCTAGATGTTATAAATGACGGGAAATTTAGTATTATATTTAACTTAGTTTTAAATTTAACTTTTTTGTTTAATTAGAACCCGCCAGTATCACGTTGAAGTTCAGTTGGTTTTTTAGAATAAAAGTAATTCAATTATATTTAATGTGATTCCCCTTTTAGGTTTTAGAGTCATGCAACTCTTTTCTTCCCGAGAATTCTCATGGAAAGCAAAATCACATAAAAATCAGCGCAAGAAATACCAAAAGGCTAACAGAAGATAAGATAACTGACAAAAATTACAATACATAGTGTGAGATAAACATTCCAAAGGGAAGAATTTGGCAAAAATATTTACCAGACTTATTTAATCTGTTTCAGGAAAACAATGCTTGTTATGACTAATTAATAAATCGTAATGTAATGAGATAATGTACGGTTGTTTATATGCTATCATAAATGCATTTCCATTAATGTTTACAGAGTACTACCAGAACCGTAACATTGAGGGCCAGTCTTCATACTTATCTAGATTAATTCCGTAGCTTCTGTTACAATATTTACAGTAGTACGCTATGTTTATATTGATTAATCAAATGTGTTTTTCCTTCATGAAATCAATGAAACATGAAAATTCAAAAAAGATTTAAAGTTTCCAGATTTTAACGGTCGTCCAAAAGGGTTAGCTAAGTTTTTCTTTACCCTCTCTCTGAGCTCGCAGTTTACTAGTCGACTATTACGCTCACTTCTACTAACACATTTTTTTTTGTCTTTATAGCATTATTATTAAGCATTATATTCTTCTCACTTACGCCATACACAATTCAACAACAAAATTACAAAAATTTTAAAAGCAGCATAGCAGTATACGTTTAGAATTTCTAACCCAACATTAAGTGTTGGCATATATATGAATAAATAAACTGGTGAAGAATCATAGTCGTAGTTGAAGCTCAAATTATCAGACGATAAGTTTAAAAAACAGGATCAGGTTATTATTATTCAGGAGAAATAGCAGTTACAAAATCAGATCTCCGGAGCAAATAAAAAAGAACTACTAATAACTTTTTGTATGAAGTTTACTGCATCGTTACATTAAAGAAAAGACCCCGATATTCCTTTGCGAGTCGCTTTAAAATCTCCAGAACATTCTATAACTGTACGTGTAGAAAAGGCGGGAAAAACAACTTGACTACGGGGCTGCGGATTTAATACCACGTACTTTCAAATAAGAGACCGTCGCCATTAAAAAATGAAAAGAACATAGAACATACAGTTAGAATTTTAAGTGTATTCTTGATTTTATTATGACATATATATATATATTTTTTTCAGTCTTCTCTCAGTTCATCATATCAATGTTCCATTTTATTACTAAGATGGCTTTGCAAAACTTTTTTGTTGTTTATTATTAACGTTCTGTCTGTTACCTTAATTATTAAATATCTCGTTCTTAGAGCTTACGCCACACAGAATTCGATTCCACAGCAAAATCATAAAATATTTTCAAACAGCATGTCTTTAGAAATTCCGATAGAACGTCTTGCGAGCTGGAGATAAAAATGCTTTATTCCGTATAGCGTTCGTTCAGCTCGCTTTGAAATCGTTGAGCTTGTTAATCAATAGAAAATATGGAATAGGTAAAAAAAAAAAATTGGAAATTGAAATTTTGAGCTTCCAGATGGTCGTGCTTGGGTACTGAACTACGTTATTCAAAATTTGATGGCTCCAGGTACCGTTCTTTTTGCACAGTGTGAGTAACATACATACATTCATGCAGATTCTTTATTATTTAGTTTCTTTAAATATAATAGAGGTGGATTATACTTTGTTGTGGCAACAATCTGAAAAGCGATACTCCATTTACAATGATTCAACGCACAATACTGTTTCGAGACTAATACCGCATTCGAAATGAACGTCCCTTTTGGGCTAACAATCACATTTTCCAATCATTTTACAACAGCTTTAAAACGTGAGATTCTGCATACTGCTTTTGCTCGTATTTATTCTGGTATACAATAAACAGTTTCTACGTGAAACCCAAAATATTTATGAAATATTCAAACGCCATACCTGAAAAGTAAAGCTTCACCGATAGCTTGGTATAATTTTAGCAGAATTTGAAGGAAACTAAATTTGCCATTTCTGTTCCTCCTCTCAGAAAGGAACTAGCTTCGTTGAATTCTCTAGCGTTGAACTATTTCAAGTGAAATCTCATTGCCATATTTCAATGCAAACTAGCATTTAAATCAGCTGATATGTATTTGATCTTTATATTCACTATTTTATATTTAACATCTGCAATACATAATACAGAATATATACAAAAGGCACACAACTTCACCATACATACATGACCCTCTTTAATATAAAATTTCCAATTAATAGGCCCTTTTAATTTTGACATATAAAATCTAACTTGATAACCTATTATGGATGAATTTGATATTACAATAACACTACTTCTTAGGAGTGTAGAGTCATTAGGTTAATTGGAAGCAGAAAAGATGAAAAATATGCAACCACCTTCGCCGGGAATCGAACCATGGCCACGGACCTCTGGAATACCAGCCCAGAGTGCTACCGTTACACCACGAAGGCGCGCTAGGGAAGTGGGAGAAATACCTTACATGCTTCCCTTTTTAAAGGGCGACTAGTGTTTTAGGGGACCTAGTCGACAAATCCTGGGCGCGGAGAATCATCATCCACAACTCTTTTAGTTCGGGCGCCACTTGTAGAGACATTAGGATTTATTTGGAGGCCGGAGATATGAAAAATTAACAATTCCTTCGCCGGGAATCGAGCCACAGACCTCTGGAATACCGGCCCAGTATGCAGAACCACTACACCACGAAGGCACGCTAGGGAAGTGGGAGAAATACCTTATAGGAGTATGTTACAGATTTAATATTTTCATAGGAATTTTACGCTAAAAATCTTCTGACTTTGCATTTCTCGATTACTACAGAGGCTGTTCGCGAATATTTTAGACGATTTTCCTTGCCTATACAGAAATATTTTATCAAAAACTTTATAAGTCATTTCTTCCACCTTCTTCGCATGCCTTCGTGGTGCGGTGGTCTGCACGCTGTGCGCGTATTCCAGAGGTCCACGGTTCGATTCCCGGCGAACGCATTGTCAATTTTTCATCTTGCCTGCTTCCAAAACATCCTAATGGCTCTATAACTTTTACGTTTTAACTGCTCTGTTTAATAATCGTTCTGTTTGATAATCCTTACTCTTCCCTATCTATCCACATCGTAACTTCAAAAACAATCGAGCCTTTTTTAGCGTCGAATGAAGTATTTTATCCCATTCCTCTAGAACATCTTTCCTAAGACGAAGGAGTGTTGTAGTGTTGATGTATGAGTAATCCGCTCTTTTAAATCCAAAAGAGAGAAAATCCATCAGAATGTTTGTATTTGTATTTGTATGGGCGCAGCCCCGGCCCCCCCCCAGCCGATTTAAATCGGCCACATGGCCAGCATCATCATCATCAGAATGTTTAGCAGAGATATGAATGAAGGGTAGGGCTTGATACCCGTTTTTGTTCCATTTTTGCCAGGAAATTTATACTGAATTTTGACATGTGGCTGCCTGTTTCGTCTAGATGCAGTTCTACTGATTAATTTCACTGTGGCAAAAGAGAAGGTCGTACTTGAAAAGTGGTTATCAGACATATTACTGATAATATGGTGAACCTAAGCTTAACATTTTTCTCTACTCACTTTATTTTTAATTTGCTGTTATATCAAAAACCAGCTACAATCATAAATCCCTTAGAAAAACTTTCTTTAGATTCTTTGAACCCTATTTTAAGATTTAAGGATTTTTTTCCTCTTTTTTGATGAACGTAAATGAACCACTTTTTATTGCAGTCATTCAAATACACCCAAGATTCGTCTATTACGAGAACATTTTTCCATTTTTGTCCGGATAAATGTTTCCCATAAAGAATTCTGCAGCATGTTCTGATTTCCACTAAATGTCGTTGAGAAAGAAGTGCATTATGCTTTTTCGCATTTTGAAGATTCAAATCAGCATTAATCATTCTTTTACAGTTGACGGTGAGCATTCTAATAATTTTGCAACTGTCCTTTGACTTGCGGAGTTTCTTTTAACATTAAAGATCTTAGCTTCGGAAAATTTGAAGCATTCCGTTTTTAAATTGGATATTATTTGGAACAATTTTTCCACTTGAAGGCGAGCTTTGATGTGTTTTTTTTTTCCATTTCTTGCTGACATTATTACCTATGGTAGCTTTAGATATCCAAAACCCGTGGTTTTCACCGTGTTTTATAATAATTATATACGAATAATGTTTTTCGGAAAGAGCACAGACATAGCCTTCCATCTATTGCTTTTTTAAAAGTGCCATTTTGCATGAAACCAAAACTGTTGTAGAAACATTAGGTTAATTGCAAGCAGCAGACTTGAACAATGAGCAACACCTTCGTCGGGAATCGAACCGTGGACCTTTGGAATATGCTCCCAGACTGTAGAAAACTACACCAAGAAGGCACGCTAAAGACGCGGGAGAAATACTTTATACTGTCAAGTCTGAGATGGTAATTAATACTTTAATACTTACAAAATATAGCTGCAATTAAAAATCGAATTTTCCCAAGCTGACGATTTTTTTATACCAAAGCAAAATCGCCTGAAACATATGCGAACAGCCTCTTTGCAAGATAACACTGTTATTTCATTTCAATCAACTTAGTGCTGTTTCAACTCCCTAACTTTAAATGAATCCAGTATGTACGCACTTTCCCTTACTTCTGTTGACTGCCTCAGATTTCATTTTTTTTCTGAAAAGCAATAATATTATATCATTGTGAAATATCATGTTCCCGAGCAAATTAAGCAGAGACATTTAAACAAACGAGAAAAGTAATGAGTTACTTTATTACATACGTTTCATTAAGTAACAACTATTTGTTTTTCGGAGTATCGTAATTACTGTTGTTTCATCGTTTCTAAATATTAATATCTCTAAATAATAATATTTCCCTTAATGTTTTCTTTTCTTCTAAGCCTAATGCTCTTTTAGAGGCATTGAAAATGGTCTTTTGAATTACATGGTACTTAGTATTTTCAATAAATGAAACTTCTTGATTTTTACATGGTTTTATTTACCTCATTTTTCTCTGTTTGTGTATTTGGTTTCAAATTGTAGAATTATCGTTCTGCAGAGGAGAATTTTTCGAAATTTTAGCCCAGACGCATTTTCCGTAACAATAAAATATCTTCGTATAACCTTAAAACTAATCTGCCAAACATGGTTTGTAACATGGTTCATGGAATGAACCATGTTTGTATCATGATTCATGGAATAACATGGTTCATGAAATTTGTAACAGAAATTACCAGATTTTGGAGATTTTCATAATTTTGCGTCCTATCCCGCGATTATCAATAAATATGGAATTTTAAAATCAAACATTTTAATCCTTCGTTCTTAGCAGCCTCCTGGTTTTAAATGAAGAGGCGATTGGGTTTTTAATCACATAGAAAGGAAATTAATTTAATGTAGTTTTACCCATCAAATAGATTGGAAATCATTTATAAGGTATTTCTCCCCCCTTCTTGGCGAGCCTTCGTAGTGTAGTGGTCAGTACAATGGGTCGGTATTCCAGAGGTCCGCAGTTCGATTCCCGGCGAAGGCGTTGCTAATTTTTCAATTCTCTTGCTTCCAAAAATATACGTAATGACTCTGTTACCGTGAAAGACCAAAATTGGAAAATGTCGGCTTTAACCGGAGAATGTCAACATTCACTAAATACGTCGGTGAAAGATAGAATATTTAATTACATTCTTGTACATCCGGACCCTCACCGATGTATGTCGACAATAACAGATATGCTCTGGTGTAGTTCGAAAAGAGAGGAGTATGTGTACACTCTGTCATCACAAAAGAAAGTGTTCCACAAATAAATGCAGTTGTAAAATCAAGGGCCTCTTGTGCAATTCAAAGTGTCATAATAGTTTAAGTTGTTGCAATAAATAAGATTTGAATCCCATAATTTAATAAGTTTTTAACTTCTATTATTTTCCTTTCTCATTTTGAATGCACTGAATTCACATTTTGAATGCACATTTTGAATCACATTTGAATGCACTCATTTTGAATACAAGTTCTTATATTCTTAAGTTCTTATTTTAAGTTTCAAGTGCGTTTTTTCGCGACTGAATTATGGAGAAGAAAATATAATATTTTTATATGTTCAACATTCACCATTAGTACATGGTGAATGTGAACATTTACCGTTGCAAGTCAAAAATAAGAGTATTTGGAAAATATTTCGGACATACACTAAGCGACTATGCGAATGTTGACATTCACCGGTGAATGTCGACATTCTCCAGATTTTGGTGTTTCACCATTACAACTCTACACATTAAACGAAAAACGACGTCGCTTATTTCATTGCAATATTAATTATGAAAAATATTTTTTTCTGCCTTCAAAGATAGAAATTTTCTTCACTATGTTTCTTATTTTAAGCCTTAAATCGTTTAGCATAAAACATGTTAAAAAACTCATCTACTTATACGATCTTAGTTAAATATTCCAAAATTTGGTTAAAACGTACTGGAATACAAACTTCAAAAACAATAGTAAGGAATAGACACATCTTAAATTTATTTCTGACAATTTTGACTTCAAATGCATCTTGTAAGAAGTCCATCATTTTAGCTTTAATTACATATGACCACGAATTTTGTAAAAGCTAAAAAATTATTTTTACCTTTTCAGTGCATTTTATTTAAGTATACAGATTGATAATGATTTTGTATACGCATTTTAGGCAGTAAACATTTTCTGATTTAGTAATGAAACATGTTTGTAGGAAAACTATAAACTAAATAATTCCGGATTGTGCCCAATTGGAGTTTTAATGTAGGCTTGCGAATTCAAAACTACCTGTTGCGAAGAAAACTTATTAAAATGTGTTGTAAAGTAATAAATTTGTGCATAAAGTACTGTAAAAATGATATATTGTTGAGAAAAATGCAATCGTTCTCAAATCTTGTTCTGCAGTATAAATCACAGAAATTATACAAAAATACAAAAGTAAAACCATTGTACTCAAAGTCTGTTTTCATATCCATTCAGCCTTTCCGTGCTAATTATTCATAATTTTTATCACACTTTCCTGCTAATTTTGTAGGCTAATATATAGCGAAAAATTATCTGAACTTTAGAGATTCAAAAAGATTTATATAAATGAAGGCTGTCTTCATAAGGTCTATATGATTATGTGGCGCTCTAGGTTATAGCCACAGTTGCCACCCTGTATAAATTAAACATATTAATAATGCAACACGAAATATACTTCTATTTATTTGCCGTCTGTGAACAACTTAACTGCCTGTCTCCAAAATTCGATGCTTTAGTCTGCTGCCTATACTCAGAACAGGTTCTAAATGAAGCATGAATAAATTCAATTCCTATTTGAGATCCTTCCAATATGGCATTCCGTATGATATTAGTCCTTTTCAGTAATGAATTAATTCATTTATTCTTTCTATACCTTAAAAACAATTTAGGGTAAAAATGACAAAAATAAAAACCTCGAAATTTTGATTTATATATGTTTTAGAATTTTGGAAAACAAAGCTGATAAGAAAACAGTTCTCAGTTCATTGTAATTGCAATAAACTTTGGAGAAATATTTCAGGTAATAATTGTAAGCTCATGCCAAAAGACATAAATAAACTTCAGTTTAAACTATTCATAAAATTATTACATTTCACAATAAATCTTCACTTTTCTACCAATCAATGTATTAAATTTTCAAACTTGAAGTAAAATTAGACCTGTATTCTCTAGAGCATAGAGGTATTATGTCTATAATATAGAAACCTTCTTTTCACTCCATCAAAACAAAAAGGAAATTTTTTAATTAATTAATTAATATAATATAATCTTTTGTTTCGTTACACTTCACTGTGTGCAAAAGAGATTAAATGCGAAAGTTGTTTTTAGCTTTCATAATTCCTTCTCTGCAAAAAATTTAGTAAATTTTAGATCGATATTACGTATTTTAAAGTTATCAAATGCATTAAAGTTTTCTTTGGATGTTTTCAGGATTTTAATGGAAAGTCCATTAGTAATTATTTCCTTAATTTAAGAAAGGGAAATTTTATTATACTTTATAACTATTTAATTATTAAATTACGAACTATTGGTTTTTGATCCGTGATCTTTACTACCTTTGATTAAGCTAATGTCATATAACAGGAAAAAATGAACAAACAAGCGACACTGAATTTGAAAATAAGAATTAGTTGGTGTACTTGCTGTATAAACCTGCATATTGTAAATAAAATTAATCACAGGATTTCAAGGACAAAAGCAACTAATTGGTGATATTTCTGAGCATTCAGAATTAAATTGTAATTAAACCATATTTCATTAAGATCAACAAGTTAATTTACGTTGGAACTCTTTTTGGACAAAGCCATTTATGAACAACAAAAATGCGCAACGTTGGTTTCCCTTGTCTAAGAAAAATTTCAACTAAATTCCAAGATTTCAGAAAAGATCAGTTGAATATATTTTAATACAGTTTCCCCAATTTACGAAAGGAAAATCTTCTGTGAAACTTTTCAATGTGACGTAAAATGAGGAAGCGGTTACCATTAATTACTTTTAAGTACTCCAACGGAAAACTGTGAAACCATACTGCATTGCTTTTAAAATCTAAACTACAACTATGGTGTAGCTGGAAGCACGATCAACGCGCATTCGGCAGGTTTGGAGTTGGAATCCCGGCGAGGATACTGCAGATTTCTTCCATTTTCTGACATCTAAAAATTCTAAATGACTTTACAAGTGGAGCCCGAACTGAAAGGTGATGGACGACAATTCATCCCCACCAGGATTTAGAGCTTAGTGACTCTCCCTCTCTTTCTCATGCTTTCGTAGTGTAACTTGAAGCGTATTCGGGAGGGGGTCTGGAGTTTGAATCATAGTGACGGCATTGGGAATTTCTTCATTTTGCTAATGCCAAAAAATTCTAAAATGTCTCTACAAAGTAATATACATAAGCAGTGGTGGTAAGCAAAGTAAAAAAACATCGAGCAAAATTTGCAAGACAGCAACCACTGGAAGATCTAAAGATGGTGACAATCATGATGGTAAGTTGAGTCCCCGGAGATTCAAGGGTACAAGATCTGCTCATCGGTGGAATAAGTAAGTCAGCTTCTAGTAATATTTAAAGGTGTAGTCTTGGAATAGTATTCAATGTTAGAGCTAAGCTGAACTGCTCTATTTATTTTTCAGCACCCCGAGGTATGCTCATTATAGCAAAACAACGTGCACTTATGACCCTAATTCTGCTTAAATAAAAAAGGTTATTTTAGCCTTCTCAAGACTTCTCGTTGTTTCAGACGTAGCGATGATTTTCGTCGCTTCTGTTAGGGCCTTAAGACTAAACTAGCATTATCAGGTTCTATGTTCCTTCTAACCTTCTTCGGGAACATACAAGGACCTGACTCGGAACAGAGAGCTTACTAAAGCTATGTTCACTAATTGTGGTAAGTAGACAGGATACAGACGAAGGATATACAAAACCCTTTATTTTTCTCAATATACAATAACTTCCGTACTTCGGAATACACTGACCCGCCACTTGGGGTCTAACGTAAAAGTATAAAAATAAAACTAAACTCTAATTTAACTTTAGAATAATAAACGTGGAAGATTGGCCTTATAATAACAGGAAGCGTATGTAGTACAGAGACTGTGAACACTACAATACGTTTAAGTTTATCAAGAGGATTAAAACCTCTGGCCTGGAAGGCAAACAGCAACTGCGTAACTTCTAAGGTAAGCGGCCTGCTTTGACTCACTGCTTCCTCTCTCTCTTGCTTGGCAAAAAGCCACAACATAAGTACTTGGCGTTCGCCAGACAAACTTTGCATAAAATCCTTAACGCTTATAATTCTGGCCGGAAGTAGAAAATAAGAAGTGATAGTAAAGATTTAAAATAAAATAAACGTTAGTAAAACTTAAGATCCTTACAGCATTACCACCTCATTTGTAACCCTATTACTTAACAAATAAAAGTAATGCTAGCAATTAAAAAACAACATTAACAATTAACATCATTGAAATGAAATTTAGTTTATAATGTATCCATGTTTTATAAACATCAATAATATTCACTGTAGCCACTGTCTTCAAAATCCCTCGAGGTGTTGGGTTGAGTTCCTCCCTAACGTCCAGGTCCCTGTGTTGGTGCTTTGGTGCTTTACTGCGCAGTTGACTCCTGTATTCTGCGGATGTTATAATGGCTGATTCTTGTTTTTTTTTCTCCTATTCCGTACAGAGTGGTCAAACTATGAAGAACTTACCTGACAGATTATTAATATTTATTTTCTTGATCAATCTCTGACTTTATAACACTTTCGATTCACAATGACGCACTACACTCTCAGATTATTCCAATACAGTGGTTTCCATATGCGACACCAGGGTGCAGACCACTCTACTAAGGGACTTTCTTAAAAGTGTCGAGATCTGTACCACTCTACTGGTACAGGGGATAATTCCGAAAATGATGTAGAAGCTGATGCAGTAGATGGTGATGATGACCTCTGGAGGTTATCGTCTTCCTCTACCATAACTGGAATGGTACCATTTGTAGTAGACATGAGTTCATATTCAAACACATTGTCTTCCAAAATATCGGGATTGTATGGGTATATTCCACATTATCGAAAGCCACTGGCAAAATTGCCTGACTCGACTGTCGAGATCTCCCCGTAACCTACTGTCGAGATCTCCCCGTAACCTACTGTCGAAATCTCCCCGAATTACACATTTCTATGAAAGATGGCAGCACGTTCCTCTGACTGGCTATGAAAACCTTTTGCTTAGACATCCATGTTGTTGAACGTCTGATCTCACTAGCCAGTCATTTGGAAATCGCCGAAAATCTAAGCCATCGTCCACATTTATTATCGTCATCGAAGCCAATCTTATACTTCATGCATTGTAAACTATGAAGAACTTACCTGACAGATTATTAATATTTATTTTCTTGATCAATCTCTGACTTTATAACACTTTCGATTCCCAATAACGCACTACACTCTCAGATTATTCCAATACAGTGGTTTCCATATGCGACACCAGCGTGCAGACCACTCTACTAAGGGACTTTCTTAAAAGTGTCGAGATCTCCCAAGTGTCGAGATGTCCTTGAACGATTATAAGTAAAAACTGTTACTTCGTGGAGCTGTTAAAAAGGTCCAAAATGTTTAGTTAATTTTTGTTCTTCTAGCATATTTATTTACAAAGTTTACATGAACTATTAACACTCAAAAATTCTAATTCAGTATTTGAAAATACTGGAAAATATCAAAATATTTAATTTAATTATTCTTTGTTTTGAAACAGAGCACGGCAACAATTTGCAATCATTTAAAATTTAACCTCAATTATTTATGCTTTTATTTTGGAAAACAGTTAAAATATTGTTTTTATACATTTAAAATTGTGGATTTTGAAATTCCAATAATGCAGTCAATAGGATGTTATAAGCCTTATTATGATGATCTAATTCTTTTAGATCAGTTTTAAGAAGATATAAAATGAATGAGTGTGGATTGATCACTAGGCATGAATTGCCGTCTTTAGTTATTATTTATTGTAAACTTTAGTTATTATTTCTAGCGTTACCAGTCACATAAGCATCTTCTTTAATATGATTCAGAGTGGCGAAGACGGGGGAAATGGCAAAGGAAAAAGAAGAGTTAACAGAAACAAAAATGTGTTTGGTGTGGACGCTAGTCAAGGTTTACGTTTACAAGTGAAGTTTTCGAAAATGAAAATAATGAAAAACATTATGCTAGAGATAATTCAGCAATCAAAACATTTTAGTTCTCTTTGTGCGATGGACGAGTTAACATCAACATGAACGCATCAAAATACTTATTCGAGACAAATCACTAGGGATTGAAAACATGCGCTGAACGTTGGACAGGGCACAGGTAAATTGGTTGATCATTTTAACCTAAAGCATTATTCCATTCATTAGAGACAGTGGGATTATTATTAGGTTACAATTCTTACAAATAATTTCATTATTTAATTAAAAAATTCTAAACTTCTGTAACATTCAAACCATAGATTACTGAATTTTAAATATTATCTCTTCTTAAAGCTGTTCGGATCATTTATTCAAAGTCTTCAAGTTACTCGAATAATCAAACTGTAAGCTATCCTTACATCTCATGCAGAGAAAAAAAGCACACTAAACACACAGGAAGAGGACAGTTCAAATATAGATTCCTATCCAAAGATTCTGTATTTGAAACAGAAATGCATGGATAGAAATTGCCAAGAACTGCTTGTTTCTTATATTGTCGTATGTCAGATGTGTATTCATCATATCACGCTTTGAAAGAGACCTTTCACGAAATGAATGTTAAGGCAATTGGGGATAAATCTGCAAATAAGCAAGTTGCTTTTAGTGTCTCTTTTGACGAAGGTTTCGCAGCAGTCAGTTGGTGTATAATTGCCTACGCATACTTTAAGTGAGAACCGCGACACGACATTCTATGCATTTCGAGAATCTATATTGATAGCAAAAAATTTATATTAAATTCTATATATATATATAATTTGACCTCCTGTTGGCGAAGTAGCTAGCCCATTGCGCAGCTGCACCTCAGCTCCGGGGTTCGATCCCCGGGCTGGGCAAGGTTGACTCAGCCTTTCATCCCTTAAGTGGGTCGATAAAATGAGAACCAAGTTCGCATCGAAAAGGGACTAAATGCTGTTTTGTACTTTACAGATCTTAAGGCAGTTTGGATTTTGTCTGACAGTCGTAGCGCTATCAAATATCTTTCAGACTGGCAAAGAGTTGGTGATAGGGCCGGAGCTGCAATTCTTAGCAAACTTAGGCAGGTCTCGTCACTCTGTGAAGTGCATCTTCAGTGGATTCCTTCCCATGTTGATATAGGGGGAATGAAATGGCAGACATTCTGGCGAAGGAGGCTTCTGAAGAACCTTTGCCAATTATCAATTCACTGACATATCTTGAACTGCATTCCATTAGAAGACATGCTGACAGGCAAATTTGGCTCGTTTCCCCGAGTCATCCCTGGTATCAAGCTGATTGTCCTGGAAGATCCCTTGCTATGGATTGCGAAAGATGTGTTCAGACAACACTTTCCCGATTCTTCAGTGGGCACCTGAAGGGACTTACTTTTGAGAGTGGTGTCAAGATGCACCCAATTTGTTCTAAGTGTCACAATCCACCCGCATCACCGGCACATATCCTTGAGTGCCTGGAGTTGTCTTTTGTGGACCTTTACGGGTCTCCTAAGCTTGTTTTCGATTTTTTAAAGGTGAATGGACTCGTGGACCTCGTCTAGTATATTCCTAGGCATGGAGATTAGTAACAAAAACAACAACAACCAAGTTCGCTTGGGAACTAAACACCGAGGGTCCTGGGACAGGCTGACCACTTGCCCAAGGGCATATGCTGATGTACTGCGGGGTCCAAAGGTCAAGACAACAGAAAAAGAGCACTGCACTACGAAGCTCACTAAGGCTGTTGCGCCACTTAATTTAGTTTATATATAATTTACCAAGAGAATCTATATTGATACCAAAAGGAGAACAATTACATAATTTTGAAGAATCTGTGACCATCAAGGTTAGTCTCTCTCAGAAAAATGTGATAATTATCAAAGCAAAGAAGTTTTCGTAACAAGCCACAAACTCTTCAAGAATGTCTAATAAGAATATTACGCTTAATATCAAATATATTGATGATACGACATCAGCCAAAGTTTAGCAACTGGACAAGAATAGAAAACATATTTGTAGTACAAAACATCACCATGCGTATTCGACACAAGACAAGGCAATGTTCAAGCAGTGTTCGAAAATTTCTACCCTTTCAGTACTGAAGTATAACAGAAACTTTGTATTCTATTTTGTGTAAATAATGAATTAAAGTAATCTGTACTTCGAAGAAATGTGAAAACTATACAGCAATATCAACATAATGAATTGGCTGAGCCTTTTATAATTAAAACAGTTTTAAATGTTATTATTAAAAATCTATTAAAATGTAAATCCCTTCGACATTCTAAATCTCGTTACACGTCTCTTTTTATTTTGATCAACGTAAAATAAATAAGTAAGTGTCAAATAGTCATATAGTCAAAGTAAGTTCAACGTAATATTTATTCTACAAATTTTTGTGAGAGACAATAAGGTAATGGACAATTTTACATACTTGCACCTTTTAGAGCCATATTTTTTCATGTTTTAGAACTTCTTGATCTTCCTAAAAATCTCCGCATGAAATACTATCATTATACTCTCAGTAAACCAGAAAAACCCTGGTAATATTTCTTTTCAAGGCACTAATCTAATGTGATGAATTCTCCTTTAAATTGGAATGGGCAGGTGCTTGCAATTTGCAACAAGCACTTAAACAAGATTGCTGACACCTCATTTAGTTTGATGCGTCAAACTAATGTAATGGTGAATCCATTAACATAAGTAGAAAGAAAATGAGAAGGTGTAGCAGCAACTGCTGCTCTGTTTATTGATCACGTTAAAATAACACTCACGCATGAAATTGGCATTAACTGATTAAATAGGAATTTTCTGCAAGTCCCACTGTACGTAACCGTTTTAAACTTACCATTAAAAGTAGGATGTAATAAAACGTACGCATTATTTATTAGAGGCTTCTCTTCTCCGAAAATATGCTAATGATGCATGTAAAAGTATTACGGTAATCTGGTGTGCATTTAATATGTCTCTTTTGGTGAATTTAATAAATTCCGACAAAAGAACATTTCTAGGCTGAATGTTTTTCAGGTACCCAGGTTTGACAGTTTGTAAGAGTAATTATTTTATAAAAGGTACACAATTTGTATAGTTGTTACAGTAACAGATTTACACTGTAGGCAAGTTCAAATCTCATATAACGCACAAATGTCTATATTATCGTTGCCCACCTCTTTTCACAAATGAAATGTCCTTTTGATCCCTATTTACATTTCCAGAAATCTCAAACCACAGAAAACGATATCCTTCGACGAATCAGCCATCCTTCGATCCTTCGATCAGCCTGTAGAGTCATTAGGTTAATTGGAAGTAGAAAAGATGAAAAATATGCAACTGCCTTCGCCGGGAATCGAACCACTGGAATACCTTCTATCATCCTAATACCTCTGGAATACCGGCCCAGCGTGCAGAACCACTACACCACAAAAGCACGCTAGGGAAGTGGGAAAATACCTTATATACTCCTCTTTTTCAAAGGCGACTAGGGTTTTAGGGGACCTAGTCACCAAATCCTGAGTGCGGAGAATCATCATCCACAACCCTTTTAGTTCGGGCGCCACTTGTAGAGTCATTAGGATTTTTCAGAAAGAGGCAAGATGAAAAATAACAATGCCTTCGACGGGAATCGAACCACGGACCTCTGGAAAACCGGCCCAGCGTGCAGAACACTACACCACGAAAGCACGCTAGGGAAGTGGTAGAAATACCTTATAAGCCATCCTTCGATCCTTCGATCTTTCGATCGGCCATCCTTCGACGAAAATCTTATTAACAAGTGTCAATCCATTAAATACAAAGAAACATTTCGTACTAGTATTTGACATAAGTTACAGTGCTGTGTTTGTAGAGTTGTAAGGATCTTAAGTTTTACTAACGTTTATTTTATTTTAAATCTTTACTATCACTTCTTATTTTCTACTTCCGGCCAGAATTATAAGCGTGAAGGAGTTTATGCAAAGTTGTCTGGCGAACGCCAAGTATTTAAGTGTGGCCTTTTTGCCAAGCAGAAGAGAGGAAGCCGTGAGTTCGAAGCAGGCCGCTTACCTTAGAAGTTACGCAGTTGCTACTTTGCCTTCCAGGCCAGAGGTTTTAATCCTCTTGATAAATTAAACGTATTGTAGTGTTCACAGTCTCTGTGCTACATACGCTTCCTGTTATTATAAGGCCAATCTTATTCTAAAGTTAAATTAGAGTTTAGTTTTATTTTGATATCTTTTAAGTTAGACCCCGAGTGGAGGGTCATTGTATTCCGAAGTACGGAAGTCATTGTACATAAAGAAAAAATAAAGGGTTTTGTATACCCTTCGTCTGTATCCTGTCTACTTACTACAATTAGTGAACATAGCTTTAGTAAGCTCTCTGTTCTAGTCAGGTCATTGTATGTTTCCGAAGAAGGTTAGAAGAAACATTGAACCTGATAGTGGCGCCCGACGAAGAATAACCATGGCCGAGTTTCAAGAAGAACCTGTGCTGCCTGCAGAAACAGCTCAGAACCCAGAAATGCCAGCTGCCGCCCTGGAAGGATTTGGGTACATTGTCCAGACCATGCGCGCTTCGATGAAACCAGAAGCAACGTTTAATGGAAACTCACAGGTAACCAGTTTTTTGGGAAAATTGGATGACCACTTCATGCTCTACCCCGTGCACGAGTTTCAAAAAGTTACCTTAGCTACCAGCGCTTTGAGGGGCCAAGCGCTTAACTGGTTCAAATGTATCGGCAGAAGTCTCTTGGGTCAAGCAGGAAGTCCCACCTATACCTACGAAAATTTCAAGACTGCCCTACTAAAAGCCTTCCCTGTTGTAAGGGATCGTGCGAAATTAGAAACAGAACTTTTCAGTATATATCAACAAAGAATGGAACACCTCTCGAGCTTTATTTTAAGAAAAATTCACGTTTTCAAGCTCTTGTATGGAAACCGTCCGGATCCTGAAATAATTCAAGTGATTTTGCCGAGGTTACTACCCCAAGTGCAAAGCTTTATTGAATTACGAAATCCGACTACACTGGAAAAGTTATTTGAGCTAGCAATCCAGTTTGAAAGTAGAAGAACGGCGGACGTCGAAAGAAGACGCCAATATCAACAGCGAAACCAATTTGGTACGCCAAGACTACAGCAAACTCAAGCACATGGCTACGGAGAAAAAGCGAATCAGTGGGCAAGGAAACCCGAGCATTCAAAAACAGCCGGCGAACGTCGACAGTTCAATAGCAACCCAGGAAAAAAGTCTCAAGGCCAGTGGAGAAAGAAGGAAAGCACCGAAAGGAAAAATAATTTAAACTAAAACGGATTTCTGCTGACGAGAGGGTGCGGAAATCCGAAGGCCACGAAAACCCCTCTTCCTACAAGTTAAATACAGTAATGGTGAAAAATTTAACTTTCCGAAGATTGAAGTCTTGGTAAATAATATCCCGGCCACCGCACTCCTGGATACCGGCGCGCAGTGTTCCTGTGTGGCAGAAGTCTTTTTTAGAAAGTATTTTCGCAAATACCGCATATATAATGCGGATAATACAACAGTATTAGCGGCGCAAGGAGAACAATGTAAGTGCGTAGGTAAAGTACCTTTGTACATCCGTATCAAGGACGAACAAGTAAAGGTGATGTTTTTTATAGTAAAGAATTTGCAAGCACACTTAATCCTAGGAATAGACTTTCTTTCAGACGCACAAGCTACACTGGATTTTAATGAAGCGTCTCTTAAGTTGACGATGAAACCAGTGCGTGTAGAAAAGGTTGAACCGCCAAGGTTAAATCTCGACCACCTGCCTAATGACGAGCAAGATAGAATCCGACAAGTGGTAAGTGAATTTGCTTCCTTATTTAGTGATATTCCAGGATTTACCCAGGTTACTAACCATAGTATTGACACCGGAGATGCATTGCCGGTTCGTCAAAAACCATACCGGTATGATAAGAATAAGGAAAAAATTATAGAATGGCATATTACCGATATGCTACGTAAAAAGATCATAACGCCTATCTCAAGTAGTTATGCTAGTCCGGTGGTTTTATGTAAGAAAAATAATGATTATCTTTTGGAGCATCCAAAAAGGTGGAGATTCGCTATTGATTACCGTAAATTAAATTCCATAACGAAATATCCGGTATATCCGTTACCGATTATAGAAGAAATTTTAAGAAACATAAAATCAACCAAATTTATGACGACTTTAGACTTAACGAATGGTTATTTTCAAATAGGGATCAGGCCTGAGGACGTGCCTAAGACTGCTTTTATAACCAAGTCTGGCACTTATGCATTTTTGCGAATGCCGTTTGGCCTTTCAGGCGCCCCAGCAACATTTCAGCGATGCATGGACATTGTGTTAAGACCTGTTCTCGGAAAGTCCACATTTATCTATTTAGACGATATCATTATTACTAGTGATAATCTAGACCAACATGTACAGGATTTAAGACAGGTGTTTTCTTTATTAAATGAGGCCGGTCTAAAAGTTAATGTCGAAAAATGCAAATTTGCAGCCCCTGAATTAAAATATTTAGGTTATAAAATATCGCAAAAAGGGATCGAGACAGATGAATCAAAAATAATCGCTGTACAAAAGTATCCGACTCCAAACACGGCAAAGAAGCTCTCTTCTTTTCTAGGACTTTGTTCATATTATAGGTCCTTTATAAAAGATTTTGCGGCTATCGCTGAGCCATTGTTAAAATTAAAAAGGAAAAAGGCAAGATTCTCGTGGACGGCCGAAGCCAATAGTGCTTTCGAAAAATTAAAACAAGCATTAACACAAGCCCCTGTGTTGAAATTTCCTGAAAAGGATGAAAATTTAGAAATTTCAGCGGATGCTTCGGATTATGCGGTAGGAGCGGTACTTTCGCAAAATCAGCAGCCAGTGGCATTTTTTAGCCGAACTTTAAATCAAACACAAAGAAACTATTCCGCGACCGAGAGAGAGGCACTTGCAGTTCTGTTAGCAGTGCAAAAGTTCCGAGTCTATTTTGGAAAGGCGCCGATAACAGTATATTCTGATCATGCGGCGGTAACTAGATTGTACTCTGGGAAAAATTTATCCCCAAGGTTAATAAGATGGGCACTCAAGCTGCAAGAATATAATCTGGTAATCAAGCATACCCCCGGAAAGGAAAATATCGTAGCAGATGCCCTGTCACGAATTAAATTAGACGAACAGGGTAATACCGTAAAAGTTGCAATGCTGACAGCGTGTACAATAAATTCCCGAGAAACTGTAATAACCGAACTGGGTAAGGATCCTGAGTTTGGAAGTATTTATGAGTATTTGAAGGATCCTGAAAATTTTAGCCACCAAGATATTGTGGCGATAAGAAATAGGGCGGCCCATTACGAACTAATAGATGGTCTATTATTTTATACAAAAACTACGAATTCCAACAACGAATTTCGACCTGTTATCCCAGCTAGTCTTAGATTAAATATCCTGCAAGAGCTCCATGACAGCCCTTTAGCTTCTCATGCTGGTATTCGAAAAACTACTCAACGCGTACGCGAGGCAGTCTACTTTCCTGAACTGCAAAAGTTAACAAGGGCGTATGTCCAGTCCTGCCCAACATATCAAGCCGTTAATTATATTAATTTCCGCCCGGCCGGGTTTCTAAATAGTATTAAATCCGAATTTCCAAATGAAATAATCGGCATCGATTTATTGGGCCCTTTCCCAAAAAGTCAGTTAAATAAAAGTCGCTATCTCCTTGTTATAGTTGATCATTTTAGTAAATGGACCGAAATTGTTCCCTTAAAACGAGCCTCCGCGAAATTAGTTACCGATTCTATTTTAAATAAATATATTTTAAAATACGGGGCGCCCCTAAAAGTTATATCGGATAATGGTCCTCAATTTGTAAGTAATATATTTGAAGACGTGCCAAAAACTGGGCATACGTCATTTAAAAATGGTCAAGTATCGGCCGCAATCAAATATAGCGGAACGGGTCAACAGAAATATAGTGAAAATTATCCGTAGTTATGTTAAAAATTTTCATAAAAGCTGGGATAACTATGTCAATGAATTTGCTTTCGCCCTTAGGACCGCAAAACATGATACTACGGGCAAAACTCCTGCTGAGTTATTTCTAGGCAGAAAGGTTATAACACCGTTAGATAAACTATTTTATGTGCAACAAAGAGCCCCAGAATTTAAAATGGGTGATATAGAAAAACTAATAAAAGAAGCAAAAAAGAATACGGAAGTAGCACAAAGAAAACAAAAATTGTATTATGACTTGAAACGACGGGGAGTAACTTATAAAGTAGGGGATGAAGTACTAAAAATTAAGCATTCACTTTCTTCAGCACCAGAAGATAAAACTGCCAAATTTTTTCCACGCTTTGAAGGACCATATGTTATAGAAAAAATAACTCACGCTGTTGTAGTGTTAAAGGCAAGAAATGGTGAAACCTGTTCCGCAAACATTGATCAAATCAAGCCCTACTTCGATCGTAATAAAATGCAAATCTTTTCAGATCTTTTGCAGGATCCGGTACGGCAGACACCGCAGGTACAAGTTCCAGAGGTGGGAAAACGACAAGTACAAGGGCAAGCCAATGAGAGACAGAAGCAAGTGAAAAGAAAATTGCCCCGCGGAAAAATTGAAGGTACAAAGAAAAAGAAGCCGTTCCACCGTCCAGAAAACAGAGTTCACGAACACCCCCAGAATGAAGAAGGGAGAAGGACGACGTATGTGGAAAGGACCGGGAGAAAGGACGGCAACTATAACCCGGCTGTGAAACGGAAGATTGACTCATCCGACAGAAATCTCCGCAGCAAAAGTCGCCGAACTGCGGAAGGGCCATCGACGGCGGAGGAAAAAGTACAAGAAAAATTTGAACGGCCAACAACGAGGTCCAAGCAGGATCACGACAGAAGTTTCCCGGTTCCACCAAGACCAGCTGCCTTCAAACGGCCAAGACCACAAGCAGAGCACAAAAGAAAGATGTTCAAGGGTGGCCGTAGTGGTGAAAAACGGAAGCTTCCAGAGGAAAGCACTGAAGGGCGAGCCCGTACAAGAAGGAGGATCAACCAAGCTACGGTCTGCAGCACCTTTAAAGACTGGGCCCAGAAAAGGATGTCTGAATATTACAAAGATAAGTAAAATTTTATGTTACTTTACAAACTTAAGTTAATCTCTCATTCTTACTGCAAGTGGCAGATTTCAAGAAGTTTTACCTCATGCGAGGTCTACCTTTATCGCCAAAAGGGCGAGAAATGAGTTGTGACCGATTTTCTTGTTATGTTTTTCAATTACTCGCGCGTAAAACTAAAGTTGATGTATAATAGCGTTGTATAAAGACTTAAATATTGTAAAAAGTTATTGTATAAATTTTATTTAAAACATTCTAACAAGAAAGAAGTTTTAGTCTGAAAGACTTTTTGAAATGTAGTATTATTTCAATGTAGAAAGAATTGGCACTTGCTTTGAAAAGAATAGAAGTTAACAATGTACTACTAATGTATGTTTTCAAATGTGTAAAATTAACGGCATCTTGATATGTTCTTGTATACATGTGAACTCTTATTTTGAATGTTTAGAAATACCGTGATATGGTAAAAGTGAAAGTAATGTTAAAAATTTGTTATTCGTGTGACTGTAAAGATTAAATCATGGTGAATATGTGTTAAAGGTTGAATGATGTAGTTAGGCTCTCTGACGCTACACTTTAGAGTTAGCCACTTTCAGAATAGTACCTCAGGGTCTAGAGTTGAAATTAGGGTGTGTTAAGAGGTCTCGTATGTTGAATTTTAACACGTTAGTGTTTTGATTGTAGGAGGAAGTGTTGAACACATAGACAGAAACACATTCGTGTTTGGTGTTTTTACAACACATGTCAGAGAGCACGGGGAGAGATAATTAAAATAGTCATGAATGAAATAAGAATGTTAAGAAAAGTATATTCTATATGTTATTTGCAATGTCATTCTGTAACATTTCATTAAACTAGTTTTCCTTCCAGATCTCTGGAAGGAACCACAATTGAATAAAGCTCCTGTTTAGATGCAGTACAGATGAAAAAGAAAAAAGATTGTTGTATATTCCGGGAGCTGCTATTGTAACAAATTTCTTTCTTTTAAATTTTCTAGTTTCTAGCTAAGTTATGATTGTAAAAGGTTGGCCTCGCGTTAGTTTCTAGAGCTAAAAGTTTTCAACAAGGTCGTTTTAGACCTCAGTTTCAAACTAATTAACTCTGGCGGGAAGTATGTAAGGATCTTAAATTTTACTAACGTTTATTTTATTTTAAATCTTTACTATCACTTCTTATTTTCTACTTCCGGCCAGAATTATAAGCGTGAAGGAGTTTATGCAAAGTTGTCTGGCGAACGCCAAGTATTTAAGTGTGGCCTTTTTGCCAAGCAGAAGAGAGGAAGCCGTGAGTTCGAAGCAGGCCGCTTACCTTAGAAGTTACGCAGTTGCTACTTTGCCTTCCAGGCCAGAGGTTTTAATCCTCTTGATAAATTAAACGTATTGTAGTGTTCACAGTCTCTGTGCTACATACGCTTCCTGTTATTATAAGGCCAATCTTATTCTAAAGTTAAATTAGAGTTTAGTTTTATTTTGATATCTTTTAAGTTAGACCCCGAGTGGAGGGTCATTGTATTCCGAAGTACGGAAGTCATTGTACATAAAGAAAAAATAAAGGGTTTTGTATACCCTTTATTTACTCGTCTGTATCCTGTCTACTTACTACAATTAGTGAACATAGCTTTAGTAAGCTCTCTGTTCTAGTCAGGTCATTGTATGTTTCCGAAGAAGGTTAGAAGAAACACTGAACCTGATAGAGTCATTAGGATGCTTTGATGCTGGATAAGTGAAAAATGAACAATAACCTCGCCGAGACTCGAACCTGAACGTCTAGAACACGCATAGTGTGCTACCGTTACACTACGAAGGCATACAGAATGGAGGGAGAAAATACCTTATTTATTCCTCACCAAATCTTGAAAGTGAAGAATCATCGTCCACCACCTTTTAGCTCGAGTGCCACTGTAGAGTCATTACGATTTTTTGATGCTGGATGAGTTAAAAATGAACAGCGACCTCACCGGGACTCGAACGTGGACTTCTCGAATACGCGCCGAGTGTGCTACCATTACACTACGAAGGAAAAGAGGGTAGAAAATATCTTATATGTTTAGTAGATAACTTTTGTCTTAAACATTACGTCAGTGAGTGATGGTTAGCTTCTAGACATTGTTTGATTGTATAGCATCTTCATTTTAGATAATGGAGGCTTTTGAAATCTCTCATTCAGAAAGTCTTTTGGTGGGTTCAACTTCGAAGATATAAGAGTCACGATGCTTTTGAAATCCATCCTTTATGTTCCTGATCACAGCCAAGGCTTTCGGCATGTGTTCTGAAAGCCTCTGATCAAAGAAAGTAGTACCTCCTGATCAATATCTATAAGATCAATATCTATCCCAGATATTATATATCTACCAGATATATAATATCTGGGATTTAACGATTCCTATATGCCTATACATACAACGACAACAGTACCTTATACAAAATATTTGCTTTGTTTAATTTCATAGCCAACTGTTACTTATAAGTCAATAGACATTAAGAAAATAAATTGGTGACGTACGCATCCTATGTATGTCTTCAAATTTCAACATACGTATTAGAATGATAGAAAAAACATTTATGGTAATTATTTTTCACATTTTTACATTACTAATTACTACCTTCTTACGCTTCGGTTAAGCTTCTAATTGTACCCAGAGGTTGATAATTAATCGTGATATTACATGATGTTTCTATTTATAGTAACGAAAGCTGCTTCCTTTTTATCTATAAACTGTTCCACAAGCATTGCCGATGATTAAGCTTCATTTATTATTATTATGATTAAGCTTCTTATCTATTTGGTTATTTTATTAAGGCAAATAGTGCATCTGCTGCACCCTATGAGAAGCATACCTTCACAGCAAAGTTCTTCTGTGAGAATTCGGCTTGTACTTATGTACAGAATTCCTTGCCAGTGGATTTATAGGATTTATAGAGTTTTATAGGATTCCTTGCCAGTGTTGGTTTAATTTACATTGGCCAAACTAAGACAGCCTTAAAATTTCGCGTCAAGGAACATGAGGCATATGTTAGAAAAAAGGAAACATAGAAGTCTTCTGTTGCTCAGCATTGTTGGTCCGAAAATCACACTTTCAAATTTTCTGCTGCCAAAATTATTCAAAAAACATCTTCCATTGGAGAACTGGATTTTCTAGAGGCATTTCACATTCAAAAAAAATCTTTCTGTTCTTGTTAACGATCCTAATTCTAATCCATCTTTGCCTTTGGCCTTTAAAGAAATTATGTTTTAGTTCTGGTTTCACCAACAGTTGGCGCCACTTGCTTATTCTTGTCCAGGCTTTCTTATCTTATCTAATCATTATTTCCTATCTTGTTCATTTTCGGTTTTGCAGCTGAGAATGGTGGTTCGGTAAAACCATCGAAACTAGTCCTGGGAAAATTTTGAAAATATAACGCTGATTTTTGTTGTTTGACTTCTGAATTAGAATATTTTATGTTATTGTGTCTTAATTACAGAAAATCTCGATAACCCATCCTCAGGAACGAACCCCGGGAAAAGTGCTAGTGTTCAACGATTTTATTTACTCGTTGACTCGATTCAAAATAGTACAATTGAGTTAAATACAGTCCTCTGAAAAGGCCTTATAAATATTTAACCTTTTGCAGTGAGCTATAGAAGCTAATTTTGATGTATTATGGACATTTAATCAGCTAATTTTGTAGGAAGGAGTAGAAAAACAAATCAACAAGGTCTTACACTTACAGAATAAAATACTGATAATTGAGAACCATTTTAAGTTGTGAACGTACGAGACATATAGGTGCCAGCTTCCTGCAAAAGATTAAAAATCTTTATTTTAAATTCAAATTAAAATAATTTCGTGTATAGTAACGTTCCCACTAGTAACGTTCCAAAGTTGCTCTCACTTTTTTAAGGAATCTACAACTCTCCACCGCAGTTCACTTTCCAGGATTAAAATAAGATGGCTGGTACCAAATAATCCTCTTAATAGAGTCTTTTTCTCGAAGAGGGAAAAAAAAATATCTGGGATTAGTGAAGAAGTACTGACTTTTCACCCACTCATCCTCTAAGCGGAAGATGCACGACTTTCCCTCTGTTCTCCACAATCTTCAGCTTGGTTCACTGCCTGTATCCATTTTCAAATTAATTTTCTTAAAATCGCAAGCAGCGTTTCTTTGAGAAGAAAGCAAAGGAAAATACTCAGTTTTGCCTAAGGCAGAGAGCTGCTAGCTGCGATTTGCGAACATAAACAGAAAAAAGTTGTTGAAGCCGAAAACTGATCCAATCTTCTCTTAGTGAAACTTTCTTATTTGCTTTGTTTTATGATGGCGTGTAAGTGGTAGGCTAATGTCTAGTTGTTTTAAAAGTGCTAGTAATGGGCTTACCACTTATCATGTACACGGCTTCAGTTCCAGGCTTTTATAGGAAATTTGAAAACTCGTTTAAAAAAGAAGCAAAAATGGCGAACTTCACGATTATTGCTTATTTCTATACATATTATTTATCAATAAAATCTTGAATAAACAAAATTTGTGTCAATTTTGTAACATTATTAGCTCTTTTTTATTTTTTGAGTGAAACTAAATTCATAAGTGATTTTACCTTAAAATCCTTACCAAACGTACTAAGAGTCGCTTTAACATGCAACAACATAAAAATTACACACAGTGTAGAGAGATAAAGCGCATAAAAATTAAAAATTCGAATTTGCATGATCTCACTCGAACAAAATTATGATAATTTTTTTTAATTATTTAGTGCGTAATCAATTAGATGTTAATTTTTTACGAAATTATTTGGAACATTTTCCCGTTCTGTTACCGTTTTATTACCTAAGTTGAATTTTTCTTATTTTTTATGATACATTTAAATATATATATATATATATATATATATATATATATAACATTTATTTTTGAATTCATTAGGCAAAGGGAAAACTTGTTTGAATATAGCAAAGCATTAAAGGACTATTTACCTAAGGGTAAAAGTGTCTTTATAGAGGCCTTTCTAGGAGAAACCGCGTTGTACTTAGGTAACATGAATAAAATCATGAAACCTCCTATACAACCAATCTATTCGTGAGACTAGATATCGAGCGGAATTAGCAGCACTCAGCGATTGCATCCGCTTTTACCCAACTGCACCAGTCAAAAGGTGAAAAATCAGAGTTAAGTACTGATATTCCACTTAAGTTAAATATCAAACGCTTGAGTAAAGATTTGAAATTTATCAAAATATTTTATAGAAATCAGAAAAATACACACTTTTTATAAATGCGTTCTTTATACAATACACGATTAACCAGATCTTACAATGCATACTTTTAAAAAACCATTAAGCAGATTTTCCAGTGCATACTTTCAAAGGTTAGAACTAGTTGTTGTGAATTATCTCCCTTGTCTGACAATAACATCGGGACAAATTACGAAATTTATTGCGACAAAACAGTGCAAGATTGCGTCTGTGATTGGCAAGAGCCTACAGGTTACAGTACAGGCACCATACAGGTTACAGTACAACTTTACTCAGTTCCGCCCCCAATTTTGGAGAAGAGCACCCTGGGAGGAGGTATCCGAAGGTCTCCCACTCCTGTTTCCCTACCACCAACCTCTCGAGAAGCCTTTTGGCTCACCACATATTTAGAGCACCCCCAAGAAGTACAGACACTATATATTTATAAACACATATGCCTTCTCAGGGATTAGAGCCCGGTCCCTTCGGTACGGCAATCAGCGTCGCAAACCACTATTCCGGTTGGGCGGCAGTTAGAACTTTCTTCCTTCCTATCATTAAAAGGAGAGCTCATTCGTTGTTTTGACCATAGAAGGCTGCTATTATTTTTCTAATTTATGGTTCTGTAATTCTGAAAGCGATAAAATTTACTCTACTTACAGTTGGAAGAAACTTCCAATTAGATATATGAACCTGTTACAAATAATAATAAAAAAAAAAACGTTTTCGCGTTCTTTGCAATATTATATGAGAAATAGTTTTACATATTAACATTTGATCATGTCAATAAGAATCCCTAAGATTTAGAAATGAAAATTGCAACAAATTAGCTTCAGCAACTATCCATAAAGTAGTTTAATTACTCTGCACTGATTTTCTGTTAACTTAGAGATAATGGCTGGACGAAGCGTGGTTATATTTATCAGATTCATACTACAGCAATATAAATAATTCAAACTCGAAGTCCAAGCTCCCTATGGAAAAGTTCCTGAAGAAAGAATTGTATGCTTGTATCTCAAAATGTGCTTTAAAGTCTTCTATGCTGTGACTTCTTCCGCCATCAGACTGCATTTGTCAACTGAGCTCCTTAAATGTTTTCGTAAAAACGTCTTAATCTGGTTCGCAAGGTCAGCTTCAAACATAACTTTTCTTTTCGAAACGAGACGTGTTCGTGTAAATGTAACGATGTCGAAAATGAATGTTCGCATACCCACCAACGAGTTGCTTAAATTAGATGCCACAAGAAAACGTTGAAATTTAGCAAGGAGTCAAATCCAGGGCTTTCTTCTTCCACAAAAATATACTTAATACTAACTGAAAATGCAAGCAACTGGATAATTTCCATTTAACGACAAGGTTTCCTGATTAACTCTTCTAAACATGAGTGGGATCTGACTTGATCAGCCTTACACCTCCTCACCCTTCCTGTCCCTTAATCAGAGCAAAACGTGACCTTTCACGCTCGCACGAGCGTGCAGTGGAAGATTATTAATTCGGAACAGAACTATGTCAGCCACTTAGAAATCATTAAAAAATGCTTGCTTCTACTCCTCTTAGAACTCACGATAGCATGTGTTTACATACACACTGTATCTACTGACCTAATGAACCTTATGTCTTTAAGTGCAGGTTAAATGTCATTAAGTTAGAAGCAAATTATGAGAACGTTAACAGAGTATATTAAGGAAAGGGCTTTTGGTGAGGATTCTTGCAAACAAAAACAGACATTATTTAATCAGAGGAATATAATAGGAAAAGGAAAAGCTATAAGGTATTTCTCCCGCCTTCTTAGCATGCCTTTGTGGTGTAGTGGTCAGCACAGTCGGCGCGTATTCGAGAGGTCTGTGGTTCGAGTTCCGAAGTGGGCATTGCTCATTTCTCGTCTCTCAGCATCAAAAAAACCTAATTTCTCTACAATGGCGCATGAACTAAAATAGGTGATGGATGGTGATTCTCCGCCAGTAAGATGTGGGTCCCCTAGTCTCCAGTCGCCCTTTAAAAAGGGGAGTATATAAGGTATTTCTCAAGCCTTCTTAGCATGCCTTCGTGGTGTAATGATCAGCACACTCAGCGCGTATTCCATGGTTCGAGTCTCGGCGATGGCAATGCTCATTTTTCCTCTCTTCTGTTTTCAAAAATTACCTAATGTCTCTATAAAACATCTCCTTAGTTTTTTCATCCCTTCAAAAACTCAAATCAAAATGGAATTGTGATTTTCGCGTTATTATTATCTTTTTACCTGCCACCAGCAAACAGAAAACAATTTTTAACTCATAATCACTCCAAGTACTCATCTTATCCAAAGTTTAAAGCAGCACAGCGACAACTGGTTTCTTATAGTTATTAAGATTTTGATACATTGCAGTCAATACATTTAACAATCAACAGGTAAATTGAGATTGCTCAAATCTTTTATTAATTGTGGCGAATCAAAACTTAATCCTTTGGAGCAAGAAAGGAATATAAATTAATCATTCTCTTGGATGAAAACATTTGGTGTTAATCAATCTCTTAACATTCATAGATCAGAGTAAATAGATAAGCTTATATACATAAAGTGAAACAAATGATAAATTCCATTATACTATTTCGTATGATAAACTTTTAATCTCTGGATTAACAATATGAGTATTATTTAAAATTTTACTACAAGTCTATTATTTTTTAAACTGATTTCGTTTCAGTACTCCAAAGATACTTAACTTTCGAAATTAAAATATTTTCCCTATCTGCTTAAAGAAAACTATACGCTTCCAAGCCCCATTCTGATTAATTTCCTTAAGTGCCTGTGCCAACAAGTACCAATCTAGATCTATTGCTTTATAAAGCAAGAATAAGTATATTCGTTTCATTCTCTTATAAACTTAACACTCATTTACATAACAAAGAAGGAGAAAGAGATGAAATGGCACTGAGAAATTTTAGGATTTCAAACAGATTGAACCAAGAGATCTTACTATTTTCCTGCTCAAAACCTCTACTCATTGTCTAAATGAGAGGCTGTGTGTTTGTTTTTAAAGGTGTGTATTTTATATAGGAGGTGTATTTTAAAAAAGAGTTAATCAAATTCTAAACTGTTAAAATTTTCTGATTTAGGGATTAGAATTTATTTACTTGAGAAAAAGTAACTTTTGAAAGAATCAACATCTTTAATTTTAAATGGCAGATCCATTTCTAAAGTTAAAGAATGAGATTATTTTATATTAGCATGCCATCGCTTAATTTATTGCGAACTGTTAACGCATTAAAATTGAAGCATGAAATTCTAAAACTGATTTATTCCTTCCTTAAGATTAACGAGAGAAGAACAGTGTTATCTCAAATGATGAGGCAGATAATAGACTTTACCATACCCACCTAAACAAAACAAACATCAGAAATATCTATTAATTACACAATATGCTTCATTGAATTCTGTAATGAAATCTCTATCTATGCATCGACAGTCTAAAATTAGATATTATAAGGATTAATGTTCAATGGTTTTTACCTGCAAATATAGTTTACGAAAATTTGAAGTATAACATTTGTTAATCGTATTTTACAAGCTTAGTTTTTGAAACTTACATCAGGAAGATGGCTTTGGTCTAGATTTAAGCCTAGTTATAAGAATACAGGGAAGATGCAGTTCACGCGACTTCATAGGTTCTTTTAGATGATAAAATTGAAAACATCCGCTTCTGTCTCTTGTGCAGCAACCTTTAAAACCTCTGTAATTCTAAACTACGCACTGCCTTTAAATTCGCTATTGGTTCAAATCAACTATAAATTAATATCCACCCAATCAAACACATAACTCGAACTTTCTCTAACCAACGAGAAAAAGGCAATAATTTACCTCTAAATTTACAGGAAAATCTAACCCTCTTTTAAACGTGATACCCCGTTCTCCCGCCAAACTTCAAGGAACGTTTTAACCATATTTCTGTCAACGTTGCGACACCCGTAGTGATAAACAAAATAGAAAGTATTCATTTCAGATGAAAGACGAAAACTTCCTCGCCTCCAATGACCAAAACACGTGTTCAGCCCAACTGATTTTCCATTATTTTCCTCCTCTTCAGAGTATTCTCAGCAACTCTATGGTGCTGTAGTTTGAAGACTCTAAATACTATTCTGTCGATTTTGTCTGTTCTAGGAATTCTAGTCCATTAAGAAAAGCAGAGATAATTAATACTTAATACGGGCTATCAAGGTTGCTCCTTATTAAATTAGATTCATGGGCTTATCAATGTATCAGCAATTAAAATCCACCGGTGTTAAACCTTATGAAGAATTAATTGCAAAAATAATTTTAGCTAGTTTACCTGAGCGGTTTAACCTCTTATAATGACACTGAAAAATTGTGATGAGGCAATAATAGTTGATAAAATGATTAAAAATCGTTTGCTAGCTGAAAATTCAAAACCCCCTGTACATGAAAGTAAGGAACATGAATTTGTTGAAGGCAAAAGGTATCTTACAGGAAAATGTTTTTAATACAGTTTTTTTGGCCGCAAAATCTCCGATTGTCAGACGTTATTTCTCAAAAAGGGTAGATATAATGAACAAGCTTTAAGAAAAGGTTAATATCGACTTAACACATAAAAAATGAAGAAGCTTATGTAGCAGAAATTCATGCAGCTAATTCAAATCCAAATCCCAATATTTGTACTTCTTACCGTAATTACTCCACTTAAAGTTTTATTAAATGATTGTAAGAAGAATGCTAGTATTCATCTAATAAATGCGGAAGGTCAGTGATAGACGTAGAGCGTAGAAAGGTAGCGAAGAAAGGTAATATAACTTTCTTCTTATTTGTAACTTTTAGTAATGTTTTACATGTATCCAAGTTAATACGTAAAGACAAGCTGTATATTGTGAGCTACTTTATACACTAATATTGCTCTTTAAAGTTTTAAACTCAACGGAAAGAAGAAGCGAATTTTCAGATTTAAATGCGATGAACTGAAAGCATCTGTAGTATCAGAATTTAGCTTAGCAAAAATCAGCAAAGTTTCTTTTTTTAGACACGCCTTAAAAATTATTCATATAATAAAATTCCAATTTAACTAATTTAAAATAAAGTAAAAATATCATATAAGTAAATAAAATGTTTTTTTCATCCTCTAGATTAACTTGATTAAATTCCATGAGAAAATTATGAAGACCAGTCTAAATATTTGATTCAGATTAGCCATTCAAAACTAATAATGCCGATTTACTTTAGATATACTAGTTGATTTCCTTAAGTGAATTGATAAAAAGAAGTTATCGTCCTTGGGAGACGATTTAAGCGTAAAGATTTCCGAAATGATGGGGCTTTTAACCACTGTATGACCTACAAAGCACCCTCAGATATATTTACCACTCACTCACACTGCATAAATGATTAAAAGAACATTAAACGTATATCTCGCAAGCGTTTTACTTAGTGAAAAGTTTTAATGAGTATGCAATTACTTTGCTTCACTGTTTACGAACAGACTCTAAACCTTCGAAATTTAATTTATTGTCTGTCAGTAGTAGTTTGCGAAAACCATTGCTGTCTGATAATGAGTTATAAAATGTCTGTTTATATTTATAACGTGATAGTTCTTAATCTAGTTTTAACTAAAGTTACACTTATTAAATTTTCGTATTTGTTATATAATTAACAAAACTCATGAAGATTAGTTTCTTTGATATTTTTAAATTTCTTGACGATTTTTGGTAAGCATTGATTGTGGGCATTTGAATTACGAGTACGGAAAATTATTCGTAAAAGTTTTCGTACATAATTCAAATTAACAACTACAGTAATTTTCCAGTAACGCAAGTTATGAAGTATTTTCGGCAGCTAACTCCTTTCCCTCCAAGGAAACTTTTAGCGTCTTCTTAAATAATCAAACATATTTAGCTTACTTAAAAATTTTATGAATGAATGAATTAATATGGCTTATGAATGAATTAATATGAATATATGGAATGAATAATAATGAATTAATATGATTGAATTAATACGGCCTCATAAACATCGATGCGACAGCGATACACTGAGAATAGAAAACTTTCAAAAGACATTACATATCAATTGCATAATATTAGGAGATGAAAGTAAAAAAAATTTCAATTTACGCTTTACGAGGAATACACTTTTAAATTATCACTTAATCGTACACCTAATTTACTAAAATTCTTATAGCACCTTAAACCAATATCTATCTTGATGACAAAATGATATTTAATTATTTGTTTAAACTCAAATGAGGAGATTCTTCATTGTTTGACGGAAGTAAGAACGACCCAAGGTGAAAATTATCCATTTTTAATTTTAATTATCCATTATCATTTTTAATTACTTAGTTCTTCTTCCAAATCACGATAATAGATATACAGTGAAGCACCGTTTATATTGTAAGGAACCTAAGTTTTACTAACGTTTATTTTATTTTAAATCTTTACTATCACTTCTTATTTTCTACTTCCGGCCAGAATTAAAAGCTTTAACTTATTTATGCAAATTTGTCTTGCGAACGCCAAGTACTTAAGTTGTGGCTTTTTGCCAAGCAAGAGAGAGGAAGGAGTTATTAGAAGTAGGCCGCTTGCCATAGTAGTTTTACTCGGTTGCTGGTTGCCTTCAAGGTCAGAGGTTTAATCCTCTTGATAATTTTAAACGTATCGTAGTTTTTGCAGCTCTCTGTACTACATACGGATTTTGTTAAATAACGGCCAATCTTGAAGTTAGGCACTTGTATATTAATCCAAACTTAGTTTTAGTTAGAGTTTTTAGTTAGTAGTTTTATATTCTTACGTTCAGACCACAAGTGGTTGGTCTCTGTATTCCGAAGTCCGGAAACCTCTGTAAAGATAGAAAAATAAAGGGTTTCGTATACCCTTCCTGTGTGTATTGTCTACTTCACAATTTATTGAACATAGCTTTAGTAAGCTCCCTGTTCCGAGTCAGGGCAGTTCATGTTTCCAAGGCAAGTAAAGAGGAACATAAGTCCTGTTAATATGGTTCTCACTCGTTCACTTTTCTGCGGCGTTTTCGTTTTGGTTAAAATTGATTCAGATGAAATTGATTGAATTAAAATTGATTGATGACGTTTAACTTAGGTTACTTATACGTCATTTCTTTTCTGACTAATTAATTGGTGTTTCTTTTAAAGGTTCATAGAATTTCTTCGTAATGACGAGCAGAAAAGATGAGCGGATATCTCGAATTAGTTTAGAGTTGAAATACGGTTGTTCGCAGATTTCTACCGGCCTTAATCAAGAATTTAAAAATATACTAACGGAAGTTGTTAATTTAAATAGTAATTCAGCATAAGGTAAATACCAAGATAAAAATAAACATATACGAGGATATGAATGGGATGTTTTTAGTTTGGATTCAAGTAAAATCAAAGATAACTCAAAATTGTCTTGTCATCAAAAGAAGTGTTCAAAATCGAAGGTACATTTTAATTTTATAACAGTTACTTTAAGTTTATGCTTCTTTCCTATCCTTCCTAGCTTCAGCTTACAACTAACTATCAGAATGAGTTTTTAGAATCGTGTTAAATGCAAATGACAACCAGAGTAGTATTCAAGTCAAGTACCATTGACTTCGCCAGAGAAAGTTAGAAATCCTGAATAGCGCGCTACGTCTGAATAGTGTTCCCGAGTAGCGTTGGGCTACGTCTCTCTAAACTGTTACTACGCTCGGACGTATTACGTGCTTTTTGATAAATTCGCTGGCTAATTTAAGATTACGGGCCAACTAGTTTAGAATTGGGTTAGCTTAAGCTAACACAACTTAGTCATTAGTTAGCTCTTAATTCTTACGTTTTAAGCCCAAGTGGAGGCCTTGCTGTACGCCTTGTGAAAGAGGCTGACGGTTAAATCTTTATTTTGAGCAAATAAAGGATAATTAACCCTTCTTGAAATTTACATTTCTGCTCTTGGAATTACGCGGTTATTCGCTTAGCAGTTCATTAGGACCTCGACATTACATTGAACAAGATAAAAGTGAGGAACTCTGTAAAATATAGAATCAGCAGAAACCATAACCGGTTAAAGTAACAACAAAACTCTGATAAGAGATGGAAAAAACTCCAACCATCACGATGCGGACATTACTTTTGAGGCATATACAGATTATGATAATTTAAGAACTACGCACCATTAAGAGATTTGAGGTTTATTATATTATGACAAAATACACTGTGTATGTCTGACTAAAGGAAGAGATGCCTTCGTGAAGGATTTTCTAAGAGAGATTGACTCGTATTTATATTTCACAATAAAAAACCGTAAAAACGCACATACAACCAAGAGGTTTACCGAAATTTGAACCCAGGTCGAACTACCAGTGATCAGTGGTCTAATCGGCTGGGCTGCTGGTGAGCCTTGTACATATCAGGTGCTGACTGGAAGCAGATTTCTATAGATTCACATTAGATTTAGATAGCGGGGATGAAGAGAAAAATGAATAATTTCAATATTCCTTCAAGTTAGAATATACTGTATTGATAAATTCAAAAATTTATTTGTTTTTCCTGATACTTCTCAGACAACATTTCAAGAATTTAATCTAATTCATAGTGCCTTGCACATATCAGGAGCTGACTGGAAGCAGATTTCTATAGATTCACATTAGATTTACATAGCGAGGATGAAGAGGAAAGTGAATAATTCCTATATTCTCTCAAGATAGAATGTACTGTATTGATAAATTCAGAAATTTATTTGTTTTTCCTGATACTTCTGAGACAACATTTCAAGAAATTAATCTAATTCATAGTGCTTTGCTTACTGTTCAGAATCAAATTTTACGTCAGAAGTTTCAAGAGTTTTCCTTTAAGAATTAAACTTCGAATTTATGTTCATGTTAATACTTTCCTGTGAAAAAAAAAATACCATTTGTTCAAGATAGGTATTTTACACAAATATATGATCTTTTACATATTCATGGAAAATGTTATTCTATTTACATTCTTACGACTTAAATCATATTTTAACATTTTGAAGTACAAATGGTACTTTAAACAAAGTAGAATAGGGGCGATAAAATTAAATTTGTATAGCATTCATAGTGCAGTTTGTGTGAAGCTTAGTTTCAGTAATATAGTTTTGCTAAAGCAATTTCAGTTGTAGTATTTAAGTTCTATATTGCAGAATACATGTATTACGTTTTAAAACTAAACTTTCAACAATTGTCATTAATATTTATTTCGAATATTCCCTGGAAATACACATAAACGGTACTTCACTGTGCATTAGTAATATCGAAATTTAAAAGGCATCTTTTCTTACGAGAAAATATTGTTTTAAAACCTACCATTCTGCATTTAAAGAAAGAAAACAAAATATGTAATTATAATGCTTCAAATAATGAAACTCTACATCTTACACAGTGCTGACATGCTATTTGCAAACAAATTATTATATACCGAGTAGTAAACTGAACTTAAATATGAAAGTTTTCACAGTATACTTGTTAGATTAATAGGAACAATCACTTTTCATCAACTTAGAACATGATGAAGCAGTGCGTTTTTTTCCAAACTTTAAATTTTGTAAGTTTTTGAGCCTGATCCTTATCTTATTATGATTTGCAGTTTCTGTTTGAACAGGAAGACTGTTATTCAACAGATGTGTTCGCAGAATATCATTCATCAATCATTTTTACATACAATCACTGAAAACTATACAAAATCATTTTTCAAACTTCTCAGATTAATAAAAGGTACTGGTCGACTTCAAATTCTTCTAACATAAAGCATATAAATTATGCATACGAAGAATTAGAAATTTTTTTCATTTCTGATAAAACGTCAAAAGTTATCAGATTGGCTGTATTGTAAATTCCGTCGCATACTTTTGTCAAATATTCTGAAAAGCGATAATAAGTATCAAAATGACGCTTTGTAAGTAAGATGCTGAAGTAAGTTGCTAAATTATTAGGCATTATAATCTATGATATCAGTATTTATGAAGAAAGTAAACTTTTAACACTTTTAAAATAAACATTCATTAAAAGACATAAAAATGTCCTAATAACGTCTGTTATATAGAACGTTTTGCCTTTATATGCGAAATCGTTTACAATTTAGCAATGAAGAAGTTAATATATTTATAGAAATGTCACAACGATTTAACGTTCAGTTTCTAAATAACAGGATTTAAAGTCCAGTTTCTGAATAGAAGCAGTTGCAGTTCAGTGGCTTAATGATCTAAAATTAAGAGGATCTGTTATATCCTTCCATATATAAGTATTTTATTAAGCTGTGTTTTAATACGTCTAATGTTTTAATTTGCCTTTGCTTGTAGAGTAAATAAATTATATATATTAATTATTATAATAAATATGTTTAATTTTTAAAACATATGTAATAAGCACATGAGTTCGTTAGAAGTAATTGCATTTCTTCTTATTAATTATGTTTTAAGCAAATGTACAGTAATTTATAGCTGGTTATTGTAATAAATGCCCACTATTGTTAACAATAAATGTACTTTACGATTAAAAGTAATTCATACCTTATATTTTTCTACATATTTAATTATATTTTTAACATATTTTACATTTGAATTTTTCGATTAGATTAGAAAATAATGTTATTTTATTCATACGATTAGTATTATACTAAGCAAAATACGTATAAATGTGGAAAATTCAAAGCTTTCATATATATATATAAATATAAAAATCTTTGTTTTCTTAAATTCTATTTTAAAAGCCAAAGCTGTTAGTTCAATTTCATAAAATTCAAAATTATATCAGATCATGATCAAATTATCTTAGTAGTCTGGAGCTATTGCAGGTACTGTAATGTGAAATATTCTTCAACAAGTTACATTAGTGTTGTACCTTTATTCAAGAACACTTTTTCACAGTTCTGTTTTTTCCTTTCTTTTTTCCTCTTTCTTTACGTAAATATTCGGAATTTAAACTAAATATTTACGATTACGTCAAGGAAAGAAGGAATTCAAATACGTCTTTCTGACGATGAAACATAAATTTGAATGAGTTCAAATTATTGTTTTCCAGTCATTTCCAACTTGTTTTACTTGGTAACAACAATGTTTAAGTCTTTTATAGTCCCATACATGATTTCTAGAAGTTATATTATTCATTTTAACGTTAATACCGCGTTAATATATAAATAATAAAAGCTGATTTGTCTTTCATAAATATAACTCTGCATCCATCGAAGACTGATGTGTAAGAAATATACGAGAATTCATTAAGAACTCAAACAACAAACATCAGCGTTATATTTTCAAATTTTCACTGTGAAAATATGAAAATATAACGCTGATATTTGTTATTTGACTTCTAAATTAATACTTGTTCGGCGTGTTATTGTATCTTAAATATACAAGTATTTCAGCAAGAGGAAAACACCCAAGAAAATTCATAAAGTAATGAAAAAGATATGATAGCATAGAATACTAATGGATAAGTATGTTTAATTATAAGCGATTTAAAAGTTATTTGTACCATTTGTGAAATAAAGTATCATTTCCTAGCGATGTTTTCGGTAATGTATACGATCGCCTGGAAATTCCCTGAGAAATTGAAAGAGATTGAATTACACTCAGTAAGATCGAATAGATTACTTCGACCTTTATCATATACTGGATGTATTTAAAATACGATATAATTTTACAAGATTCTTTTTTTATATGACTGCAAAAACTTTGACGCTTTCTATATAAATAAACTTCGCTTTTCTCCTATTGCTTTTCAAGATAGCTGAAGAATTATATAAAAGTAGTGGACTCACTCGGTGGCGGGGCGGCTGCCAGAGCTGTCGTGGCCCTGGCGATTCGTCCGGAGTTGCCGACGGACAAAAACAGAGCGACCGCTATCCAGCACAACATCTCGCACTTTCAAAACGGCTAGCGCACCTCTCGACGCGCCCGCTCTGACGAGTGGAGTATCCTCGGATGCGGAGATCGAAACAGGACACCTTCTCGGGCATGCGCAAAAGTCTGCCCGCTTCTGACCGAAAAGACGCCACCAACTTTTCTCCAACAAAGTTTCTCCTAGTTCTTGAAATGGTTGATTTTCCCGGTCTGTGTTACAGAGAAAGTTTGACGCGAGTAACCAAGTTTGAAACAGGTGGTAGCAGGCGCTCTTTCGCCGATTTAAATACCAAGGTACGGGGGGAATGAATTTGTCAAACTATTGCAGCTGATTTGTCTTTTTTTTATTTTATTGATGCCTTTCGCAAATCTCCAAAAGCGTTTGGAAGGTTTCATTGGAACTTAAAGTTAAGATCATTACTTTAAGTTTTATCTAAAAGTTAATTTTTAAGCTGCTTACTGTCCTACCTCTTCTTGGCTTACGTCATGATAATTGCTTCAGAGTAGAAGTTTATAGAAATTTAAATCAGGGCAAATGAGGATAAATATTGCGTGATACATTGTTGCAGCTCATACTGCTGTTGAATTGCAGGTGATTGCTGACTTTAGTTGTAGCAGTCACAGTTGAAGAGAGTATGTTCACGAGCTACCACTGTCGGGGACGTTTAGGTCGCATCTAAGAGTAAGTGGAATTAGCAATTTAGTATCTGTGTTGCGGAGTCAAATTAAATTGCATGATACCGTGATTAAACAACATAAGCAAACTTACAAACGGTTACTTGTGTCGACCAGATATTGGATTTGCACACAAGTAAGGGAAATTAGGCCTTTGCCTGTGTGTCCCAAATTGCCTAATATTTATTTCTATATTTTGTCTTGTGTATTATAATGTTCATATTGGCCTCCAATAGAGCGGTGTCAGACACCAAGGTACTTGGTCTCGAGGCACTACCCCTTGTGCAATAATTTAGCCTTTGGAATTTTAAAGTAAATAACCTGTCAGAGATCTAATTTTAAAAAATCAATAAATTTAGTGAGTTAAAGAAGATTAGTACTTCTAAAAAGCAGTTGCAGTTATTTGAGCAAGGTATCATCTGAAATTGAAATCTGTAGGCTAACGAGCTGGTGGATAAGTGACAGAAATGCATAATGTCCATATTATGAACCTGTGGCTACACGCACAACAATATTTTAGTCTGTTAATATTTACGCTACTTTGTATTTATAAATTTATTTTGTATTTATATTTCCGAAGCCGGCGGTAACTCGCCGCAACACTTTAGGTAGCTATAGTGTCGATTAATCGAGTTCTACTGATCGCAGGATTATTTTAGATACGAGTTACAAATGAGTTGCTTGTTACACACTTTTTAAATCACATATCTCACTCCAGAAATATTTATTGAGCGTGTGAGACGAGATCCAGAACTTCTAAAAGGTCGAACTTAAAAGAGGTTTTAATTATAATTATTACCAAGCCTTGTTACACGGCTGCTTGTGCTTGGTGCCTTTTCACATGGCACTACGCACGAGCAGATACCTAGCACCTAAACCTTAGATGCAAATATCTAGATTAAACTTTAGATCCTGCCGTTAGAATGATTGGATCCAATATTTAACCTAGATACCTTTTTGTATGATGGGTGCTTTTTAACTTACATTAATTAAATTAATTAATTTTAAATTAATATTCAGAGGTATTTTTAAGTTAGATTTATTTTGAGTTTTTGCTCCTACTCTAATGTAACTATCAATAACTAGTTTATTTGTTGGTGCCTCATAGAGCATTCCTTTCGCAACATTTTGATTTAAGCTTGTGGCAGCAGCAATACCTTTCTTGACAGAATGATAATACTAATCAGAGTTCATATCAAGGTAGAATTTAAAGCTCAATTTATGCGTTAGTTACGGAATTTTTTAGTCAGAAAACGAAACTAAGTATAAAGTCTAGAATGTTTCTAAACGTTTTAGTTATCTGAAAAGTAGTATATTGTTCTCACAGTATAGCTCTTGATAGATATGAAGTATTGAAGTTAAAAATCAGGAAATATCTTGTATTAAAAGAAAAGTAGCACATTTTAAATTATGAAAAAAAATTTTTTATTCTTTAACAGTTTTTAATATTTGTCTCTTATGATATCAAAATGTTATATTAACATTTATGCTGTTAGCATAAGCTGTAAATGATATTTCTAACGTCATGTATATGGGAATGTATAAACACCCGTTTCATTTCATAAGCAATTTAGAAATCTGGTTAATTATTTTTTTTTTCATTCAGAGCTTGATTTTTCAGTACTTTCTGACATACTAACTATCGCCATTATCAAACATTAATGCAATTATTTAGAGCTGGATACATTTATTTTAATAATTCGTGAAAGTCATCACCGCCAAGTTCTTGGACAAATTTAACTATTATCATTCCATTCCACGTCCCACCAGCGGCCAAGCGGCAAAGTCGCTGAACACTGGTAGTTCGGTTCGAGGTTCGAATCCCGCAAACGGGCTAGCTGCATGGATGTTTTCGTGGTTTCCCCCATGTGTAACGTGTTTAAACACGAGCAGTTTCCTTAGAAAATCCTCCACGAAGGCATCACTTCCTTCCATGTAGTCCCTAAGGGCGGAACAATTAAATAATAATAATAATAATAATTTCAATCCTCACTAGAATCTTTAGTTTTAGGAAAGTCGGAAGATCAGTTCACAGCAGACTACACAGAGATCGCATGGAGCAAGAAATGCATCGATTCCTGAAGAATTCATCGAATAAAATTTGTCTTTTTCATGACTGATATGAAAAATGGACTTGATATGAAAAATGGACGTGATTATACAACTGCTCTGGTGGCTACATATATAGCAGCCACACTAGTGTCTGTTATGGCCAAATATTTCAGAGCGTAAGCTATATGGTTATTTGCATGATTCGAATAAAATTAAACCGACTTTCCACCTTATCATCTCTTATGCATCTTAACTGCACAATTTCTTTTTCCCCTCATCTATCTGTGTATCGCTGTCTAGATTTAAAATAAAATTTCCTTTGTTTAAAAAGACATTTTATTTGGATTTTCCAAATTTCAATTAGACAGGTAAAAGAAATTAAAATGTCAATCATTTTCTGCGGGGAGAGTTTCTTTGTTTCTTTCCTTCAAAATACTCAACAGACAAAGCCTAAAATCTGCAGAAAATAGTTAACAGTAGTTAATTACAGATCACAGCAGTTAAAAGCGCAGAAAAAGGGTGCAACTCGTTGAAGGCACATAAAAAAATAGCTCAACTATATATGGTTCTCCACATCTCTAAAGGTTAAGCTTCTAGAAGGGTAAAGACAGACAGACAATTTATAGTTGAGTCTAACTTCTAAGACACAATAAATAAAAACGCAGATGAAAATTTAAAATTAACTTCTTTACTCATTCTTGAAACTAGTGTTTACAGAAAACTGATAATAACGACAGAAAATTAAAACCCCGTAACTTAAGAATATTAAAGTCAAATTAAAGTATTAAATGAGAAATAAAGCAACCTAAATCAAATCTGGCTCAAGTCTCAGTATTTTCAAGAAGCAATTATGATTAGCTATTTTACAATTCATTGAGTAATTCAAATCAGAAGCTGGAAGTAGCCCCAGAGTATCAGGCCAGCGAAAGATTCTGCCTCGAATTTAAGACTTTACATATTTACATATACGAATTTAAGACTTTACAGACTTTACATATAACGAATTTAAGACGTTTAAATACATTCATAAATTGTCGGGAATTGACAAAGATAGAAATGAAAGTAATGGAAAATAATAATATAATTGGTTAATTTGTACGGTGTATTTTAATTTTATAACAGTTATTTTAAGTTAATGCATCTTTCCTATCTCACCTAGCTTCAATTTACAACTTCCTACCAGAATGAGTTTTTAGAATCGCGTTAAATGCGAATGACAAGGAAAATAGTATTTAAGGCAAGTTCAACTGACTTCGAGAGAGAGAGTTAGGATTCCTGAGCAGCGTGTTGTGCCTCTTGGCTACGTCTTTCTAAGCTATTGTTACGCTCGACCTATTACGTGCCTTTTGATAGTTTTCTGGGTAATTTAAGATAATAGGCCAACTAATTTAGAATTGTATTAGCTTCGCCTAAATCTGCTTAATTGGTTATTAGTTAGTTCTTATTTCTGACATCTTCACTTAAAGCATAAGTAGAGGCTTTGTTGGACGCCTTGATAAAGGGGCCGTCTGTATATCTTTACTATTTTCATAGCCGTTAAAAACTTCTGTTTTATATCATTTTATGCAGACTTTCTTGCCAGAAAGGATTTCCTCGAAATCGGCTCTTGAACAAGGACTAAATTAATTAAAAGCACTTGCTATTGGCAAAGATTTTTCACCTACCCGTATTGAAAAATTGGTTAAAACATTCTCATCTCAGCACATCAAAAAGCACTCTCTTGTTTTAAGGGATTATAAGAATTCTGCTTACATTCTTTTTTTAAAATCGGTTGGCTGTAAAATTGTAAATACTTTATAGAAATTCAGCTTTCGAGACGTTAGCTCTTCTGTCAAAAATGCCGCAGTTCCATACTTAAAGACTTCATTTGAATAAGAGCCTCCATTTTTAAAATATAGTTCCATACTTAAAGACTCTTAGGCTATATGCGGGATGCCTTGCCGATTGGTTTAATTTCTATTGGTAATTTCTATTGCTATTTCTATTGGTTTCTGTTCTACGACAGCCTTAAAATTTCGCCCAAAGAAACGTAAGGCATATGTTAGGAAAGCAGAAACAGACAAATATTCTCTTGCGCAAAATATTTGGTCAGAAAATCTTATTTTCTATTTGTCAGTATTAAAAAACATTCAAAAAATACCTTTCGTTGGCGAATGAGATTTTCTGGAGGCATTCCACATAAATAAAAATCTTTCAGTTCTAGTTACCTATCCCAATTTCAATCAGTCTTTACCCTCACATTTTAAAGAAAAATTTCTTAGTTTTTTTCAGTTTTGATCAATAGATGGCACTAGTAGGTTTAATTCCTTGCTGTTATTAATATCTTACTGAGTTTATCTCCTGAGCACACATTTCTCTTTCATCATTTGCACTTCGGGAACTGAAGAAGCAGGTTGTATGGTCAAACCTTCGAAAGAAGTCCAGTAAATTTTCGAATATTACGCTGATTCTTGTTGATTTAACACTTCCAATAGTCACCTTTATTCAATATCTCATAATCTTTCCAAAAACATACTATTTGCCTTTTAGGGGTTTTCATGTGTTCCGTTAAATACAATAATTATCAGGATGAAATATGCATGTACTTTTTATCTAAATTAAATGCTCACAGTTTAATTAAGTAATTTATTTAATAAACACATATAATAATAAGCGTTATTACTGAAAGAATCTATACAAATTACTTAAACCTTCCACGTCTTTTTGATTGGCTGTAATGAGATATAATAAAGAAATGCCTTTTCTGCCTCTGTGAACAATGTATTACCGAAACCGATCAAAGAGTCAAACGAATGATTTCAAAGGATGAAGGCATTCTTTGGAGTGACTCGTTTAAATCAAAGGAAGTTTTCACTTAAGTGAAAGTTTGAACTTTTCTTAATCTTTATTCACAAGCGATTGATTTGTCTTTTCTAATTTTCTAATTCATTTCTAATTTTACAATGTTTTTGGACATTGAAAATTCCAAATAACTAGAAATGATAATAGTCTGATACATGTCCCAATTACGCTTGCCTCAACTCCCAAAACCGACCAAAAAAACTGAAAGCTTTCATTTTTTATATTACGCCTAAAGGCACTTTTTTTTCTTTTTCTGTGCTAGCTTTATTCATTAAATATCATGTTCTTCACACTTAAACCATATAATTCAATTCAACAGCTTATAACGTTGCGCGCCTACAACTTGCACGCAACCAAGGGTGACTGTGAAAGCTTGTATAAACCACAGAGTCTTGTAAAGGGTTTAAGTCCCTTTTTATTCAACGTAATGAATTACAATTGCGTTCTCTTGACGCTTACAAACGGTGCCAACTCGGCAGTCAAAATAAAAATAAGAACCTGAAAAGAAAGTAAAGACAATATTCTAACTACGAGGCTCTCTAAAATAACTAACTCACCGCGTTTTACAAAAGCCGCAGCTAATTCAGCAGACTTGAAGCTCACTGGAACAATTGCAACTACTTCCCGCCAAGCACATAGGCCGCAACGCGGGGTTCTTCAATTCTCGATTTCTACCTCCGCGCTCGCTAAGTAAGAATAACTCTCTCACCGAACTCGTTTCCTTCTATTTAAATCATACTACTTCCGCTGATAATTTGAATGCTTGCGCGTTCTACTCAAATTTACATATTCTGGCATTGGCAGTTCCAGGGGAAAGTAAGGCTTGACAGGAAAGATAGTTTAAACTTAAAATAAATGTTAGTTAAAATAAATATAAACCCTACAAGCTGTATCACAAAATATTTAAAAAGAGCATACCTTTCAGATACATAGTCTCGCGCGCTGGAGATAAAAATGTTTTTTTTTTTTCTTTTGTACAGTGTTGCCGTTGCTCGCTTTGAAATCCTTGAGCTTGTTAATCAAAAATTCGTTACAATTTTACAAAATATGAAATATATAATAAAACAAATTCCAAATTTCGGCTCCCAGATGCCCATATTCGAGTGGAGGAGTACGTTATTCGAAATTTGATGTCACTAGGTGCCGTTGATCTTTCACATTGCGACAAATATACATTCATGTAGATTCTTTGTTATTTAATTTCTTTAAATATAATACAGGGCTCTAGCAACAATGTGAAAAGTGAAACGCGGTTTTATAGTGGATGACGCAAAATGCCAAAACGAAATTAATAGCCCTTCTGAGAAAATTGGTCCTTTGGGCTAAAACAAACCTGAGGCATTTTATCTATTGACGTTTTTTCTCTTAGATATATCTTATTCTTTTAAAATCAGGCAGAAAATCAATCTTGTTTTGGCGTAGACTTTAAATACTGTCTATTTCGAGGTAATCAGACACAGGTCCCTCTTCTTCGCGCAGGCTGCGGATTTTAAAACCACGACAAATTAATTTTGCTTTATCATTTAGTTTTTAATTTTGCTCTGACGTGTTTCTCTTCACACTGCGATGTATAGCCTCCTGTTGTCTTTATTTATAAAAAAATTTATTATTAATGCAATACATTATTTAGTATCATCATTTCCTTGAAACTGTATACGTATATTGAACCTATAAAATATTCCAATCCAGGAATGTAAATAGAATTAGTTCAGTGAGATACGAAATTTGTGGGATCTAAAAGCCTAGAGCTTAATAATTCGGTTCTGTCATATTTTTAGGTTTAGTTTGGTTTATATGATTATGGCAAAGCACTCGACGGCTGTCTGTCTAAGAGGAGGGATGCCAGCGTGGAGTACTTTCTAAGGGAAACTGGCTCTTATACATGTTACACATGAGGAATACCATGAAAATGCTTATGCAGCCAGCCCGTTCACCGGGATTCGATACCCGGATCGAACTACCAGTGTTCATCGACTCGGCCACTGGTAGGCCCTTCTTCATTTTAGAAACGACGTTGTTAGAAATATTTTATAATTAAGCGTGTAATATATGAATCTCGGAACTTTTATTAGTTACAATACTCATGTTATATAAGTTATCTCTTATCTGCATTATAAATTACATATACTATAAAAAGCATCAATTATAGAGATTATTAAAAAATAAAATTAAAATGTGCGTTTATTTCAAATCGTTTAGTAAGTTTCTAATTTAAAAAGGGAAGATCTGGTCGTTTGCTAGTTAATAAATTAAAGTAAAGGATGCAGATGCTATGTACCTGAACAGAAGGATGTTTCCATACACGATTTTCTAGGAAAATGTGCCTTATTTTATGTTCCAGTGAGAAAACTCCGAAATATTGAATGAAAACAACCAACTCGCCGGTATTTAAACTAGAAATGAAATACCAGTACCTAGTGACTTAGAATTATAGACAATATTTGCCTGTTGCTGCACGAAAAAGACTTATGAAATCGTCTATTATCAACTCCTTAAAAAATCCAGATTGCATGGATGAAAAATAGAAGACCTTATGCATCGTACAATAGTAATATTTGCCGAGTTACTTTGATTATAAATTCCGTGTTAGGGCAACGTAGCGTAAAAAATCGAAAACATCTAAGCGACTAGTATTTTTGACTTGCAAAATATTTCGATTTTCATTGATTCAAAATAAGCCAAACGAATACTATTTAGAATTCTCAGTAATCGTTACTGTTGCCATTCGTCAGCGACTCAATCATTTACCCTTTTTGAAACCTCACTGTAGCCAGATGTCCATTACTTTAAAACGTTCTAAACAAAGGCAAAATGCTAATGAGTCAGATAAAGAGACTAATAGTGTACTAAATAAAACAGAACATTATAATTATACTCGACAAATTACCTAGCAGTTTCAGGAATGAAAAATTCCTAATCTTAGACAAAATGGCCTTGCTTGCTAATTTATTTCTTCGAAATGTGAATGAGAACGAGACAATTTAAGCCCTTTTCCCGATAACGTAAATGAGAACATTGCTAGCCACTGAAATGGAAAGGAATGCCAATGAAGAAATACAACAGCAAACAATTTGCACTGGATGGCATTAAAGCAGAATTATTTGAAGTGGACTAAAAATTTCAGAATGAAACAATTTTCTGAAGAATTAATTTGGCCGATAGCCAAATAGGTATTTTCAGATAAAAATTTAAATGATCAACTTACGGCTATCAGGTAACATTTTTATATAGCAATATACGTATCATATCAGCAGCGAAATCACAGTGTTATGATTAATACAACATATTCCTTGTGCTTCAATCTCTATATTTTGTTTTACCAAATAGCTCTGGAATCTCATATGCATTAAATTTCGCAATTTTTATTAGCACCCACAAAATTCTTTACATAAATTGTTAATTCTCTGAGATGGACATCTAAATCTAAAGAATTAAAGGCGTTAGCAATATATACAGTAAGACCCCGCTTAACGCTGTTTCGTTTAGCGCTGTTTCGGTTTAGCGCTCTTTTATTTCAACCCGGGTATTCCACGAAATCGCTCGCAGCATACGGGGATTCCCCGAAATATTATGCAGCGATAGGTTTTAAATACATATCCGAAAGAGTGTACTTGTATTTCTTGTTTGGTGCGGTATTGTACAGACATATTTTGAAGGGGTAAATGTGGAAGATGTCGAAGAAATAATTCAAGAAGCAGCGGCTAGTCTTTCTAATGATGAGCTCAAGGAATTAACTGAACAAGAAGAAAACAAAAATGTTGACAGCAGTGATTTAGAAGAAGAGCAAAAAGAACTTTCGATGGCGTTTGTAAAAAGGAGTTTGTCTACCATAACTGAAATAATGGATCAATTCATTGAAAATGATCCGAATTTTGACAGGAGCTCAAAAGTAAGGCGTGGTGTTAGAGATGCTCTATCCGTTTATGAAGAACTTTTAAGAGAACAACGCAAAAGAAAAAGGCAAACAACATTAGATGCTTTTGTCACAAAAAGGCAGAACACTGAAAACGCGGAAGGCTAACTAAATATGACTGACTGAGAATTTTATTTGTTTTTTTTAAGAATATTCGTTTTGTTATTTATATTTTGTTTTTATTTTTGCAATAAATAATAATGTGGTATTAATTTGGGCTTTAAGAAATAAATGTTTGGTTTTATTTTTATTAAAAAAACATACTTTTTAAATTTAATACCTAACCAATTTCCTAGCCATCTTCCCCTAACCCCAATATTAACATGTAAAGATAGCCTCGTTTAGCGCTGTTTCGCATTACGCTCTACTTTGATGGAACGTATCCCCCGCGTTAAGCGGGGTCTTACTGTATAACAAGTACCATCCAGAAATATTTGAGTCCTTTCCAAATTTAAACAGTGCGTAAGCTTTATCCTACGTTATCTAACAGTTAATTTTTAGTTAAAGTTACTTTCCATTCTTAATTCCAGCTTACAACTTCAGGACAGAACGTATTTTCAGAATCGTGGTAAAATGCAAATTAGGAGAAGTATCGGGTCAGTCCATAAGTTCGTGCGCATTAAGAGTGCGAGTGGAATTCACTATGACGCATTTACTAAAACAATACAATTTTGAACCTGTTGAAACTTTTCATCGTTTGACTAACATATTATTCAGTTCATCACCAACTTTCGTAAATATCGAACAGATAATCAGTACAAACGTGCTGTGTTATATATTTTATTTTCGTGTGGTGAATCTGCCAGGTTTGCAGCGATAAAAATTAATAGTGTACATGGTGAACACACTATTAGTGTAAGGATTGCCCAGAAATGGTTTAAAAAATTTAAAGTTAGAAAAAGCAGCATTAATGATGAACCCGTTCAGGACGTTTTGAACTGTTAGAACCAAATCAAACGATTAATTCAGAAGTTTATTGTGAACAACTTTGCCGTCTAAACTCAGAATTGATCAAAAAACGTCCATGATTGGTGAATATCAAGAAAATGTTGTTTCATCATGATAACGCTAGAGAGCATACGGTTCGAACAACGCTGCAAAAAATGAGTGAATTTCATTGGGAGCTTTTGCCACACCCTGCTTACTCCCTAGATATTGTCCCAAGTGATTTTCACTTATTCCGTGCCTTACAAAATAATTAAATTCTAAACAGGCTGTACACAATGAACTTATTTTTGCATCAAAACCAGAGTCTTTCTACAGCAATGGCATAAAAAAAGCTGCCTGTAAAATGGCGAGACATTGTAGATAATGGAGGAAAATATATAATGAATTTAGGGTTTCAACTACCAGTTCATAAACTTTTCAGAAAAGTTTATGGACTGGTAGTTGGACTGGAATATTGGGTTAGCAATATTTAACTTTGAAGTTCTACTGACTTTGTTAGACAGCCAACTATTCTAAACAGCTCGCGTTCGCCTTTTAAGCTATTCTCTCTCTTAAGCTATTATTACGCTCGGCGTACTTAAGCTCCCTGATAACTTCGCCGTTAGTTAGCGTTAAGGGGCCAACTCTGTTAGAATCTTAATAGCTTCGGCTATATCATTTTAGTTTAGTTTTACTTCTTAGTATTCCTGAGTTCAAGACCGAAGTAGAGACTTTATTGTAAACTCAAGGAGTCGGCTGTTAAATTTATTTTGAATAATAAAGGGTATTTAACCTTTCTTGAGTTCTGCTGTCTGTTCACTGAACTAAGCGATTATTCGCATGCCATTTCTTAACGTTCTTCATTCTTAGTTGTAACTCAAAAGCAGGAATATTACAGGTGTAAAAAAGTCAAATTTCCACAAAGAAAATTTCATTAAATATTCAAAGCATTCGCTTGGCCATTTCTTACACGAATCTCAAATAAAAATTTAATATTCAAATAATTATTTAGCATATAAGTTTGACAGGAGTTGGATTCGGCTTTTTACGGCAGCTTTGCACTAGTTGCAATTTTAATAGGTCGTGTTTGGAATACCCACGTTTTAGAGTTACAGTTGCAGCCATGCACATTAGTTAAAGCGTATAAGCAGGAACATTGAATAGCTCGTTGCATACTTGTTCTCAATCACTACCAGAGGACTGTTTCTGAATGGACTGGTAGTTGAAACGTCCGGTGTCCGCCGATAACATCGCGGCAAAAACATCGCGGTCGAAAACGTCGCAGAGAAAACAACGCAAGGCGAAAACGTCGTGCTACAAAACATCGTGGGAGAAAACATCGCAAAGAGAAAACATCGCAGTTCTAAAACATCGTGGTACAAAACATCGTCGTCGAAAATAAAGCGGTTCAAAAACTTCGCAGTTTAAAAAAATCGTTTTCGAAAATATCGTGGTAAAAAATAAAGTATCTACAAATCATCGCAGACATTCTTTTTTCAGATTTTAATAACTGTAAATAGATATTCCCATAATAATTTGTGAGCGCAAGATGGAAAGAAGGATAATTTGTTTTTCATATTTTATATTAACTAATAAATGTTTGCTGAGAAAATAAGAAGGGAACTTAAGCACAGAAAATTAATGCAACTTATAGCACTTAATAGAATTTTAAACCGACATAGTTAACTAACAAAGACACTTAATAAATAATTTTTTTTACTTAATAAATAGTTTTTACTGGTAATTTTTCATAAAAAGTATAATCTATAAGTTGCATTTAATTTTCTATGCTTAAGTTTCCTTCTTACTTTTTCAGCAAAAATTTATTAGTTAATAAAAAAATGTGAAAGTAAAAATTATTTTAAACCGACATAGTTAACTAACAAAGACACTTAATAAATAATTTTTTTTTACTTAATAAATAGTTTTTACTGGTAATTTTTCATAAAAAGTATAATCTATAAGTTGCATTTAATTTTCTATGCTTAAGTTTCCTTCTTACTTTTTCAGCAAAAATTTATTAGTTAATAAAAAAATGTGAAAGTAAAAATTATCCTTCTTTACATTTTGCGCTCACAAATTATTATGGGAATATCTATTTACAGTTATTAAAGCCTGAAAAAAGCATGTCTGTGATGCTATCGTCAGGCGATGATTTGTAGATACTTTATTTTTTACCACGATATTTTCGATGACGATGTTTTCAAACTGCGAAGTTTATGAACCGCTTTATTTTCGACGACGATGTTTTGTACCACGATGTTTTAGAACTGCGATGTTTTCTCTTTGCGATGTTTTCTCCCACGATGTTTTGTAGCACGATGTTTTCGCCTTGCGTTGTTTTCTCTGCGACGTTTTCGTCCGCGATGATTTTGCCGCGATGTTTTCGGCTGTAACCAAACGTCCACGTGCAACAAAACTACGACGGAATTTGTTTCAGAACATCATGCAAGAAAGCTCAGACGAGTACTCTGCTCAGAATTGCTCAGACGAGTACACTGCAGTTTCTTCCCAGCAAACTGTCAAAAGATGTGATTTGTTGCGGAGGCTGAATTCCCAACGCCCCAGTGGTTTAGACCAAAGTCTTTTCTTTGCCAACAGAAATTTGAAGCACGTTCTAAGCTCCAACTTTGATTCAAATATTAAGACAGAACAATAATCAATGTGTTATAAGGAATTACTACATTTCCCCGTGCGAGGTGTCATGGCTGTCCAGCTGACAACTGGAAAATCCGTGGTTCGAACCTTAATATTCAAATAATAACCTCTTAATATAACCGCCAGGGTATATTTGATTTCTCATATTTCTTGACCCCTATAATTAAATGTCTCTACAAAGGCACTCGACCTAAAATATAGTCGTCAGTAATTCGTGGCAAGCTAATTCTGATCGATTAGGTATCGTCTCCTCCCCAATCATCCTTTACATGGCGGAAAATGTAAGGAGTTATAACATTCCCGTGTAAATCCTTTCGTGCTGTAACTGATAGCATGTCCAGTTGACAGATGGTTGGAATTTCGTCAAAGGCAAACTTAAGGGGACTCGTACACCTTAAAACCCATAAGATGTTCGAATAGGTGACTGTTGCAAGAACTGGGATAACATATTTATTTTAAAGCAATCACTACAAACTTTTTACAGATGACAACATAATATAGCTGCTTTTTGAAATAGTAATCAGAAAGTTTGTGTTGCCACAAATATTTTTATAATTTAATCCGCTTTGTGACAACATTTTTCGTCATGTTTCCACCTTGCGCGCACAGTTTAAAATATTCTGTTGCATAATTTAATTCCATATTTAATACGTAGCTTTTATAACGTCTGGAAACTACTGTGAACCTAAAATTCTAAGAATTTCATGTTAAATTTTTATTTTATTTTGAGTTGAGTTTATAAAATGTATTTTATTAAAAAAATTTGTAATGTTTTCGCCCAAAAAATTTTTCAATAGTAAAATTTTCATCAGATTGTTGGTTCAGTTAGAAAATAGTGCCCATATAAAGAATTCCATCGAATTTCAAGTATGTTCCATTAGCCATTTTTAAAATATCATGCGCGCAATGTGGAAATATGGCGAAATATTTTGTCACTACGAGGATTAAATTACAAAAATATTTGTGGCAACACAAACTTTCTGGTTACTAGTTTCCAAAGCAGTTATATCATGAAGTCATCTGTAAAAAGTTGGAAGTAATTGCTTTTAAAATAAATAAAATATCTCAATTCTTGCAATAGTCACATATTCGAAGATCATGAGGGGTTTAAGGTGTATGAGTCCCCTTAATTCTTTATTTCCCTGTTCCAAAAAGCCTAAATGCCTTTAAAATGTTACCTGTGATATCAATCTTTTCTGTAATTTTTTAAATTCTTTTAGTTTATCCTTGATCACCGATGAGTCTACGCTTTCAATTATTCCAATGTCTTCTACTTTGAAGTGACGCAATATACTTCAAAACAAGAAACATTGCTCTGAACACGATATTTTCTTACTAAACGCCTTTTAGTCTTTAATAACTAAAAGCTGCAATAATAAGAATTTCTGTTTAATTTCAGTATCTTAAAAGAAACACATCAAAATTAATTTTATGAATACACAGGTTTGAGGTAACCAAAACCAATAATTTTCATCTTCGAATAATACATGAAATGGAAAACTTTTGAATAATTAAAATTTTTTAAGAAATCCATTCATTCACTATTTTTAATTTATTTAACACAGGAAACCTGGTTAATTACGCCTAAAATCGATTTACGTTAGTTTCTCTTAACACCTAGCATGCGCAAATATCTAATAAAAACATTGGATAAATGTCATCAATGCAACGATTTATAACTGAGAAACAAACAATGAAAACATTTGTTATTGAAAACATTTCTATGAAAACGACGACACGTACTCCCACCCGCTTCTGTATTATCTTAAATTAAAAAGGTATAACCTGAAATATAGATTTAAATGCAGATTTTTAATTTATTTTTAATTTATTTACTGAAGTCCATATTTTAATTCATTTAGAGCAGATTCAGCTTGTAACATAATTTCTAATCGAAATACTTGCAAACATATTGCTTACGTTTCCTTTTGAAACTTATGTAGCATAACTTAATCAATATATAGATATTTTAAAATGCGTAACAATTAATTTTTCCTTAAGCAGTAAATGTATTCTTCATAATGTTTTTAATTCTAAGCATGTTAACTCCCTATGGATTTTCTCTTTCATGTTTCAAATATTTAAATTTATTTACATAATAATTATTTATGTAAGATACAAATATTTTGTTACTTTTAGTGTGATAAATCGAGATGCTGTTGAGATAGTAATGATATTTAAATTATTAAAACTTTTCAAGTACTAATCTTACTTTTTAGACTATGAATATTATTCAGTTTAAATAAAAGATGGAAATGTTTCTGTTTGTTAATAATTTCTAAATAAAATACAGATATTTAAATATTTAGGAAGTCACTTCTAACTAACTAAAGAAAACTTTTTAATTTAAAAAATTCTTTTACTTCGAAAAGTTTTTTTTTTTTTTTTTTCGTTTCTGTTTTATGCATCAAAAATTATTAAATTTCCTTAACTTTCTGGTTCTACAATGTTCATAAATTAATTCTGAAGATTCTGTTGCTTAATATTTAAGTTATACGTGCGTGAATATTTTGAATCCTATTTGAATAAAACTTCTATGAATTGATTAAACTTCATTTACGGATACACTTTTGTTGTACTATTTAAAGAAATATTTTCTGCAATACAAGAATAATTTTTCTTCGTACACCTCAAAGATAAATGTTTAACCGATTCAACAAACGTATAATAAGAGTTAGTCCTTCCTTATTGAAATAATATTAAATTTTAAATTATATATCAAAGATCCTGGGATTGTTTAATTTTTATTTTCTATGGTTTACCGGGTATCTAATTTATAAAACGTTAGCCAGCTTCTGTTATTAGGCTTTGAATGGCTAAACACTAAAATTATACAACGCAAAGTTATCGCAAAATATTCGTTTGCATTTAATATCAGTACACTGCACAAAAAAAAAAAAAAAAAAAAAAAAAAAAAATGGCACAGTTCTATATCTCCCGTTCTACTGGTACGATTTACGAAATTCAACTTACGTTTTTCATGTCTCGAAAGCGCGACTTAGGATATATATTAGATTTATATATAGCGTTTTTATAATATAGGTGTTTTGACCCAAAATCGGACTTTTTCTGAAATGATATGCCAATTGTTTTCCCATATATCGATTTTACAACTCAGACTATGCCAGACTGTATAGTAAAATAGTGTCTACATAGCAAAATAGTGTCTTGTCTGCATAGCAAAATAGTGTCTTGTCTTCATAGTGTCTTGTAAAAATAGCACGAGCAGTTTTTAAAAAATTAGCTCTCAAAATTTTAGTTCCTCAGTGTAAATTCAATTTGGTATATAATTATTAATCTCTCTTTTTTTATTTAAGTTATTTGATTCCTCCTTTCAGATTTCGAAATTTAGGTTTATTCCAAATAAACTTTGCCCATTTTTATGATTTATTTTTAAAATTTGTTTTTTTAGATAACTTTTATAAATTTTTCAAAAACCTTTTTGAATTATAATCTGTAAAAAATTTACCATCATCTTAAAGTAGACGTATTTCTAAAGATACCTGCAAAAAATTACAGATTTTACTCAAAATTTCCGAAGATATACGTGAATTTATATATTGAGCCGTTTTGAAATTTGGCATATTTGTTGGAAGCGATAAAACATCAAATGCGGTTTAGACACTTTGTTAAAATTATTTGAAAGTAGGAACGATGTGGCTTCTCTCCGCTTCTGCACAATATAAAAAGGAAAAGAAAAATAAGTTGCCATATTAAGACACAATAACACGCCGAATAAGTACTAATTCAGAAGACAAACAACAAAAATCAGCGTTATATTTTCAAAATTTTCACAGATTTTCACAGGACTAGTTTCGATGGTTTTACCGAACCACCATCCTCAGCTGCAAAACCTCAAATAATAACCATCGAAAACTAGTCCTGTTATCGGTAAAACCATCGAAACTAGTCCTGTGAAAATCTGTAAAAATTTTGAAAATATAACGCTGATTTTCGTTGTTTGACTTCTGAATTAGGTTGCCATGTATTAAAAAGTTCGCCAACTGAATTATTCTTGGCGCAAACTTAAAAAATGCGCCAAGGTAAATGTTTGTATCTCCGTAAATTTCGCACTGAGTTTTACAAAATTTAATATTTAGGCATAATTTGATTCGTGGAATCGAAATATGGAAAAAATGGCATGTTATTTCAGAAAAAGTCCGATTTTGTGCCAAATATTTATATTCGAACAATGCTATGTATAAATCTAATATATGTCCTAAGTCGCGCTTTCGAGACATGAAGAATGCAATTAGAATTTCGTCAATCGGCCCAGTAGAGCGGAAGACACATAATGAAGACACATAACTTTTTTTTTCGCAATGTAAATAATATAAAGCAAGTAATTAAGCACTTATTAAACATGAAATCTGCTTACGGAGCCGCTGGTATGACAAAAAAACAAATATTTAAGTAATGTCAGTCTTCATTTTTACTTTTTTAGTTTAAGCGAGTTATCAACTTGTGCTATAAAGTTCCGCTAACTAAAACAATATTTAATGTAATTATTTAATGATAATGTATGTTTTATAGAAAATTTATCCATAATTTTTAATGTATCATAATTCATAAGGGGAAAATATTATTTTTTGGAGGGAATAGATAAATTACTTTAAAAAAAGATTGCATATATAATATCATTACATGTGTCCTAAAAGAAATGGGAACAGTTCTACAAACAGTAAATGACAGAACGGGTAAAACCATTATGCGTTGATAGTTTGACAAGCAATCTGTTCTCGCGTGCCAGTAAACCGACTGCACAGAGTTAACTGCCGTATGTAGCCCAAACGTAAGTTGTTTTGTTGAGAAAACAATTACCACCTTTGACCGAGTGGTTAAGAACCCTAAATACAAATAATGGGCCCCAAATTCAGATCCTGGCGAAAAGGAAGTATGGGTGTTTTCATGGGGTTTTCCCTGTGTAACCAAATACGAACCAAATTTCCTCAGAATGTCCTCCAAGATGGCATCCGTTCCCTCCGGCAGATAGTCTTTATGTGTTTTTATCTTAGTCAATTAACCTTGGACTTAATGCCATTCCAAGCATACCGCTTCCTTAAGTACTTTCCCTCAAGTACTTTCATACACTATTGGCGTGCAAAAGTACCGAGAATGATTCATTCAAACCAAGAATGTGCGAGAAATCACTTGCAAAGGTTTTTCAGAAGTTTTCATCGATATTCTGGGGGTATTAATTTATCGAACACATTTTTAATTTAATCTTTATGAACGCTTTATTTGGTTTTTTATTGTTTGAAAATAAATTTGTCATTAAGGAATAAATAATTTTCCTTTACTGAATGTGATTGAGCGAAGGAGGAGCATTAAACAATGTTTATGCAATGCAAATTTATCGTATAAAAACCTCTGAATATTGTCAAAACTCTTTCAGGACAAACTTTATCTTTTCTCCTACTATATAGAGATTTATTTTTTATATATTGTAGCCCATTTGTCAGCTATTTAGCCAGCAAGGAACCGAAAAACAACTTCACAGGATCTGTCTTTTTTCTTTTTTCATTAAGTAATAAGTTTTAAGTCTTCATACTAGATAAATTTATTTGAGACTTATTTACGATGTGATAGCATAAGATATATATGCCCTATCCTCTGGAAAAGGTTAATTGAAAAAAAAGTGTTTTTGTGTCATAAAATATCTAACTAAAGGTCAGAAATTGCATAGAAATCGAACGACGCTTTCGTAGATTTCCACTTCAGCTAACGAGCAACACGTCGATCAAATCAAACATTTGCCAATTAGCCATCATCGCTTAACAAATAAAGATGTCATCGAAATAGTTTCTATATTATCTGAATCCTATCAAAACAAACAGTTTTAAAAGATTATTGAACTTGTGGCGTGTTGCTTCTTGATTTGTTCTGAAAGTATTGATTTTTTTCCTAAAAAAACTGCACTTCCTAAAGGCCCAGGCGATGTTTTTTTTTTTTTTTTTTTTTTTTTTTTAAAGCCAGCCCTTCTTGAAAAGCTTTAATAATAGTGATGAAACAACGTTCTATGCTTTTGATACAGCAGGCTCCTCAGTAACAAAATGAATCGCTAACAAAAGATGAAGCAGGACCAACAGGACAAATTCGGTCAAAAACAACTAATGTTTAAAGTTTTTTTCGCTTTTTATTGTGTCGGGAATGACGAATTTCAATGAAGAAACCTTTTTCAAGGAATATTATTTGAGTGTCGTGAATGACGGATTTCAATGAAGAAACCTCTTTCAAGGAATATTATTTGAGTTTTTTTCGTCTTTGTGGGAAGTAACTCGTAAAATGTGGCACGAATGCCGGCAACTCATGGGTTTTGTACCAAGATGACATATCTGTTGAAAATACTGGTATAACCGAAGAATTTGGGACTAAGCATCGAATAAATATTGTTGTGTAAGTGTAATTATTTACCTGTCATGGCACTGTGGAACCGTTTCTCATTTCCAAGGTTAAAACTGCTGTTCCATGATCTCAGTTTTGACCCTATTCATGCAATAAAAAAGTCTTCATAAAACGAGCAGTTATTTAAAATTCATAAAATAATCAATAAAATAAAAGGAGAAGATAAATGTATTATGCAATTTATATAATTAAAGAGTTCTATTTACGAAATTCGTTTGTAATATTTTATTACTAACAATGAAAAGCGATGCTCTCTTGTTAAATTCATAAAGATACTGGGATATGATTTTAAAAATGAAATTCGATTATTATTATATTGTTAGATGTTATTTGGACACCTACGTTATTATCATTCGTGATATAAAATTGTAGATGGAATTTCTAAAGGGAATGATTTAATCCCTTTTCCCATTGATTATATGATTAATTACTTTTCTGTTTTTAGTTCATTAATCATTGGATGAGGTTTAAGTAAAAGCTTATTTTATAACATTTTATTATTTTTATTTTCTTTTTTTTAGTCTGAATTACACGTTATCGATAAAATTACTCAACTGAAATGTCGTTTTCAACAATGACTAATCACACCTTTAACTTCCAACAGTTTTTCTATTTTAATCTTTTTTTTTTTTTTTTTTTTTATCTTTACAAACTTGACAATAAACTACAGTATTTCTAACTATACATTAAATTCAGGGGGAAAATGTATATGAACTTCAGAAATGAAAAAAATAAAAATGGCACGACAGATCGCAAAAACTTTTAAATGTTATTCAGTCTGTAAACTCTTTTTTTTTACTTTATATTAATAAAAAGAAATGAGTAATAAATGCAACATATAGGATAAGGTTGCTCAAGTCGTACCTGTGCTTAAGTCGTACCTGCTCTGTATTTGGAGTGTTATGGCTGCTACAGCTGTAGTGGTGCCACGAGGATGTAGATGGCGCCACATGCAGTCTGAACGTTTTATTGTGATTCATCACGCTTTCTACTACCAGATATTCGTATTAAGAAGTTTGTCGCTGTTTTCGTATAATATTCTACATATCTGTGATAGTTAATCTTGTAAGTATTTATTGCTTTTGGAGCTTTGTTAGTAGTACTATAAGTTTTGCACCTATTATAGAATCATTTGAGCGAAATTAACATGCTTTTCGATCAATCAGTGTGAGGTTATATTAACATTAGTAACAACTTACGTAGTGTTCTTAGTCGTACTTGTGCGATACGCCTTTTAGAAGTTCTTATTTCGACCGATTTTTTACTTTCTCCTTTCTTTTCTGTTTTTGATTTTAGATTTTTTTTTTTTAATTTGATAGGCGATTATATCAAAACGAGTTTATAATCGTTGGAAAAGGAAGACATGGAAGAGGTGTTAACCAAATTATCGCAAGGTGTTCTTGGATTTAATGAAGATCATAGAACCAACGCTACGACGTCATTTTCGAGGATTTAATAGGCACGTCAAATTTGCAAGGCCCAAGGATTTGAGCAATACTATGGAACGGGAGTTGGTTTCACACGCACTTTCAAGTTAGAAGCAAGCTTTTTTTGGCTTACTGCAACTGATCTAAGAAAACTTGCCTATCAGCTCGCTGAAAAATGTTATTTACCACACCGTTTTAACAGAGAAAAAGAAACTGCAGGGAAGAAGTGGTACTATAAATTTATGAAAGATAATCCTTGCTTATCCTTACTTACTCCAGAAGCAACATCAATGGTCAGGGCTAAAGCTTTCAATAAAGAATTAGTTTATAAATTCTTTGATAAATATGAATCAATATTAGATAAATATAGTTTCAATGCTAACCAGACTTATAATGTTGATGAAACAAGATTATCCACTGTACACAAACCATCTAAAATAATTGCTGAAATAGGCAAACATCAAGTTGGGGTTGTCTCTACATGTCTATGTTGTATGAATGCGACAGGCGAATTCGTGCCGCCTATGGTAATATTTAAACGTGCACGGATGAACGATTGCTTAAGAAAAGGAACCAGGAACGATGTTCGGATGTTCTAAAAACGGATGGATAATATCAGGGGCGTAGCGAGAGGGCCGCAGAATCCAAAGAGCGCCAAACTGATGTTACGACATTTTAGAATTAAATGTTTTCCATCCTTGGCAAACAGTAGGGGGCGCGAAATCTTCAGTTGTCCCTGGGCGCTGAAAACCCTAGCTACGACTCTGGATAACATCAGAGCTTTTTGTTGAATGGTTAAAGCATTTCATCAAATACATCAAGTTGGAAAAAATTAATGAAAAGAAATTACTACTTCTTTTGGATGGGTACTCCATGCATACAAAAATTATCGAAGCTATCGATCTAGAGTGTGCGTGTGAATATGGCATTATTATGCTATCTTTTCCTGCACACACAACGCATCGTCTTCAACCTTTGGACAAATCTTTTTTCAAATCTCTCAAAGCCAATTATAATGAAGCATCATCTACTTGGTTAAGAATAAATCCCGGCAACATACTTAAACAAAGTACTGTCTCAGAACCATTGGGGATTGCATACACAAAAATCTGTTCGTATGGATATCGCTTTGAATAGCTTTAAATCTACAGGTGTTTGGCCATGCAACAGACTTCAATTTCAGGATGAAGATTTTTGCAATCCAATGGAAGATTCAGTGATTGAAGAGTCCGTATGCACAAATGCAGATCAGGTTGTGAGTAATGAAACTCATCCAGCACAAGAAACAACACAAAAGACCCAAGAAGAAGCAACTGTGGATCTTATCACAATTCCTTCAACTTCAAACCATATAAAACAGCAGTTAGATACGTTATGTCCGATTCCAAATATAATAACCGGAAGCCGTAGAAGCGTAACCCCAGCAGTCAAAATAATATCAAGTGTGAATAAAGAAAATGTAAAAAATGCAATGAAGAAAAAGAAAGATGCAATCATTAAAAAGGAAACAACATTACAGATTAAAAAGAAGAAAGGCTATACAACTATAGACAAAGACGATTGGTTTTGTTCTCTTTGTGCAGAAGATCGAAAGGAAAATATGATTCAGTGCTTGAAATGTAAAACATGGGTACACGATGTATGCGCAGGAGTTAACAAAAACGTTAAGAAGTGTGTGTGTGTGATGCCTGTGCTTAATGAAAATAAATACTTTTTTTTTTTTTTTTTTTTTTTAGTCCAAAGGGATTTGAATCCCGAAGGACTATTAGTTTCGTTTTGGCATTTTGCGTCGGACTCATAAATGTCGGTCACTTTTCAAACTGTTGCCACAAAATGTTAGAGTCCTGCATTATATTTGAAGAAATTAAATAATGAAAAATCTGCATAAATGTATGTATATTTCTCGTATTGTGATAAAACAACGGTACATAGAGTCATCGAATTTTGAATAACGTAATCCTCCAACGAATATGAGCATGTGGAAGACCAAATTTGAAATTTGAAATTTGTTTTATGTACGATTTCCTATTTTTTAAAACTTTGACGAATTTTTGATTAACAAACTCAAGGATTTCAAAGCGAGCAATGGCAACGTTGTGCAGAAAAAACATTTTTATCTCCAGCGCGTGAATCTCTGTATTGGAAATTCTAAAGATATGTTCGTTTTAAAACTATTTTGCGATATTGCTGTTGCACTGGATCTTATGGTTTAAGTGCGAGGAACATGATATTTAATAAAGAAAGGTAACACACAAAATGTTAAAAAACGCCCCTTTGGACGTAATTTAAAATCTGAAACATTTCAGATTTTTTTTTTAATTGAATCATAATTTCCTAATAAAATGACCATTGTTAATGAATTTATTCTAAATAAATACCTAATAACTGTATTTTTAAGTAGGTACGACTTAAGCCATAGGTTAGGCCATGACTTAAGCCACTTAGGACATTGGTTTCGTAAGTCGTACCTTTGCAACTTTTTTAAAATTTAGATTAATTTACATGACAACACAAAGATTTTTTAGATTTGTTCTAATAAATAAAAACAATATTTACACTAGCATCAAATATCAAATAAAATTTTTACATATTTGCCAAATGCTCATTGTTATGCAGGTTTTTTTAAAGGGAACCTTACCCTACATGTATATATCTACAACGAAATATAAGGGAAGTATAGCAGTTTATAAAATGGTAGAAGACTAGTAGCAAACTTAATTTTTTGCAAGTATCTAGCTGTGGCTGGGACATTAAAAAACAAATAAGCAAAATAAATATTAGTGAAATTTTTGCGGCGTAGGATGACGTCACAACTTCGCAACTCCAAGTGAGTCACGAGACGTCAAAGGAAGATCCACAGCTTCGCCATCTGTTTAAATCTTGCATCATATCTTATAGAAAAATATTTTAAAAAATCCACTTAATATGTTTTTATTGTTCTTGTTTTAAAAGATTGGGAGGTGTTTGTTCTAGAATCTATGACAATGTCAAATCTTTAGCGAAAATACATTTTTAGATTAAGACACAAACACACGCCGAATAAGTAGTGATTCACAAATCAAACAACAAAAATCAGCGTTAATTTTCAAAATTTTTTTTCGATGGTTTTTACCGAACCACCATCCTCAGCTGCAAAACCGCAAATGAACAAAATAGGAAATAAAGATTAGATAAGATAAGAAAGCCTGGACAAGAATAAGCAAGTGGCGCCATCTGTTGGTGAAACCAGAACTAAAACATAATTTCTTTAAAGGCCGAAGGCAAAGATGGATTGGAATTAGGATCGTTAACAAGAACAGAAAGATTTTTTTTTTGAATGTGAAATGCCTCCATAAAATCCAGTTCTCCAATGGAAGATGTTTTTTGAATAATTTTGGCAGCAGAAAAATTGAAAGTGTGATTTTCGGACCAACAATGTTGAGCAAGAGAAGACTTCTGTGTTTCCTTTTTTCTAACATATGTCTCATGTTCCTTGACGCGAAATTTTAAGGCTCTCTTAGTTTGGCCAATGTAAATTAAACCACACTGGCAAGGAATCCTATAAATACCCCAGGAATTCATATCCGGAATGGGGTCCTTGAGTATGGAACTCGGAACATTTTTAGATGTTGGAAGTTCAGACTAAAAGGCATCAAATAGCCAAAAATCAACTAGTTTTCAAAAAATCGCCATATATATTTTGTATTAAACAGTGTTATAGTAATAAAAGAATATTTCACAAATACGCATTAATTATTTTCTCTTTATTTTTGCTGGAAAATTTTCTTTTGGTGTAAGTCTAGTATGGTATAAATCCAATTACCTGGAACGAATTAAGGACATATTACCCAGGTACCACTATATATTAGTCAGTTCTTGACAGAAAGCCTTTCAGGGTGATTATATCCACCCTGAAGTCTGAATTATTTAATGGAGATAATCGTTACATATTTATTCTTTTTAACGACAGGGTATTCTACTTGCAGTTGTTTTTCTTTTTAATTTAACCTCTTAGTTTTTCTTGTAATAAAATTTCTTCGTACATTTCCTGAATTTGTGATTGCTTAGCGATAGTTATGTAGAGTTTCCCTTAGTTCAATTAACCAATTATTCAAGTTTTTGTTATCTTTACTGAGCTCCTCAACTTCCCCTCGTATTTTCTCACCAGGATCCTAATTTGAAATTAAGTGACGTGAGGATTTAAATGAGTGAATCTTGGAGTTTATTCAGAGCACATTTTTTCTAGCCAGCGCACGTTACGAGTCTGTCCTTGCTGTTCCGCGGAATTACTGATACGTCTTTTAGGCCATTTAAATAATTATCAAGTCGGGTAGGTTGTCAAGCCAATCTAGTTAGCCTTAACTTAAAGTGCTAGTCCAGCACTGCTCTTTAGCCTTGAATTGATTGTGTAGCGATTCTCAAGTTATCGGTATTATTGTAAAGCACAAAGTACGTACCTTTCTGTTCATAGTTGATAATAATAAAGGATTATTTTTTAATCCTTCTTCTGTATTTTATCATTTACGCCTGTCCTAGAAGTCGCTGGATTCCTTAGTAGGATCTCGTAGAGTTTATGTGGCCAAAGAGAGTACGATCCTACACTTATTCTTAGCACCCACAATTTCAAACTTCATCCTGCTATCAATGTCAATTGTTTATATCGCTGTTTTCTTTATTCTGTTTTATTCTATGTTAACACTGAAGCTAAAAATAGTTTTAATTCAGAGCTAGAATATGGAAAAAGATGTAGTGAAACTAGTGGTAGCTTAAGGAAAATGCCTACATTTTCAGATTTTAGATTTGCAGGGGTTCCCTAGTTATGATATCAAACTTCTAGATTATCTTTCAATACTTGATTCTCGTTCCAAACCATTGTTCTTGACAATGAGTTGTAATCGGATGAACAATTCTTTTCCTTTGTCACGTGATTTTTTTTTTTACCCTGTTACGTGTATTTCCCCATTTGGAAACCTGATGTTAGGACCTTCAGTTTAATCGATTTTTTCCGTGTGAATCTTTTCGTGAATGCTTAATCTTCCGTTCTAAATTCACCGGAGTGGTTAGCTACGCTCAACAATGGAATATCTGGTATGATGATAATTACAGCTATCCAATCGATTTTCCTCCATGCTGATATTTGTAGCATCGAAAAAAACTGAAAGTGTAATGAAAAGTAGGAAATCTGATAAGCAGTAGATAAAGGAACAGCAATTAGTATATTTCTTTTAAAATACTGCAAATTCTTCCGCGAAGTGCATGCGAATCGGAAGAATTAATTTAAATTCAAAAAGCGAAGACGAATTTGGGAAAATTTTCTCCACTGAAGAGGGAAAATTAAGGGTTTTAAAAATAATGTCTTCCTAAGCATTCTTTACAAGCAGTGGGGGATTTGGGGGTATCACACATAAAAGTTACAAACTTTCTATTAAATTCTATACCAATGGTAACGTAGCAATCGGCTAAGATGAGACACTGCTATTCGCAGTCAATAAAAGTTTAAGCTTCATGCTCTAATAAATCAAGAAGCAAATCTCAGTGACTTATGCAAAGTAACTAAGTACTGTAACCAATTCTTTAATAAAAAAAATCTGAAAGGTTTCAGATTTTAAATTACGCCCAAAGAGGTGTTTTACCGTTTTGTGTGTTGCATTTATTTATTAAATATCATGTTCTATATACTTAAACCATAAAATTAAGTTCAACAGTAATATCGCAAAATAATTTTTAAATGAGCATATCTTTAGAATTTCTGATACAGAGTTTCACGCGCTGGAAATTAAAAAAAAAAAAAAAATCATACAGTTTTTGCCATTCCACGCTTTGAAATCGTTTTGTTAATCAAAAACTCGTTAAAGTCTTACAAAATATGAAATCGATAATAAAACAAATTTCAAATTCAAATTAGGTTTTCCACATGCCCATATTCTGTGGAAGATTACGCTATTCAAATTTCGATGGCTCTAGGTACCATTGTTTTACCACATTGCGAGAAACATACATACATTCATGCAGATTCTTCATTATTTAATTTCTTTAAATATAATGCAGGGCGATAATATTTGGCGGCAACAATTTGAAAAGTGATTCGTCGTTTATAGTTTTAGGCGCAAAATGCCAAACCAAAATTAATAGTCCTTTAGGGCAAATTGCTCCTTTAGACTAATAAATTCTGCTGCTAATATAAACTGTTGGATAACTGTAGCAACGAGGGTGCCCTCTCGTGAGTAGCCAGAGAAATATTTCAATAAAAGCCAAATGATGAACCTGTTAGGTTGTCTCAGACGCTTGCTTTGTAATATTCTTAAAATTAAATGTGATATCCATATGTAACTTAAACCTGTTAATAAATTAGTGTTACACTACAAAATTCCTTCGTTTGGGAATAGCATTTTTATCCCCCATTCCTAATAATCATATAATATCTTGATGGAATGCGGCAAAAACATACCTTGCATTAATTGGAAAGGATACAGTGGCAATTAGTGAAAAAGGAATAGGTGCTGAAAAATCAATTTGATTCGCTTTGAAGAAATCGTCATAAAGGTAATACGAACTCGCTAAGTATAATAGAAATGTTATAACAAAAATGATGTTGTGCTTAAACAATATCATTTTATGACTATAGTGTTTCTTTAAAGTACGCACTTCATGGCCGTTGCAACCAGTTTTCCATGGTAACGCCTGTCCTCATCGTGACAGAGCACTTATTGTTTCCACGCACTTCAAGTCAGCCTTCTTGAGCTATTCACGAAGCGAAACGCGCTATACGAAAACCAAGCGAGAGAAAAATATAAGGTGACTCTGCAGCAGATGTTGTTCCTATGGTTACGATGCTACTGAGGGGGACAGTAACCTTGAAGTTCCTATTTTCAATGAACACACTATAACTGCTACCGTGATCATGGTGCTTTAAAGAATCAAATACCGTCACACCTGCTTATTTACACATGTGGAAGACATAAATTCCCAAACTATTAATTTAATGTTTAATGATAAATTATTTCATAAAGAACCCAGGGAACTATTTAAGTCGGGTTGATCCTAAACTCAGCGATTCCTTAGTGAACCACGTTAACGTGAAGATAAAAATTTCCAAAATTTTAGGATTTGCATGTCTTTGTTATTGTAAAGACCTTTATGCTATGTATTTTTCAAATTCAAATTTGCAATTTTTCATCAAATTGCAATCATGCAAATTCGTCTTATGTAATGAAAAAAAACGTTCGGAGTTCATTTTAAGCCTTTTCATGATCTGTATTAGATAAAGATTTATTAAGTTATCTTCAGTGAAAAGAATTAAACCCAGCTAGTCGCTGATCAAGGAAGCAATTTTTAAATTTTTCATTAAACTAAGTTTGAATGGACGTTTCCACGTTCAAATCTTTACTGAAGTATTTAATTGAAAAGTATTGAATAGATCAAATTTTTGTAGATAGTACATTGAATATGATATAGATAAAAGCACAGCTTCCTTTGAACTAATTTCTATTGCTTGCAAAGAATGAAGTATGAATCTCAACACTGAATGGCTTTAGCTTAGCTTGCAAGTAATATTTCAGAAAATAGCTAAATTACCATTCCTTAAGATACCCCTTACACAGTGAGTTAAGAGGAAATTAAGGAATAAATGTCAGCAATTACGATATTTGATTGATAAAGCACTCTTCAATCTTCAAGGTTGGTAGTTTATGTGCTTCGAATGTCCATTGCCATCTGAAACAAAGATAACAAGTATCATTTTGAAGCAGAAGACACAGCCTTAAAGCACCTAGGCTAAAGCATGTGAAAAAACAATTTAAAGCAGGAAAATCTTTAATACGACAAAGCTCTAATTTTTTAAGGTTACAACTTATAATTTCTAATTTTTCAAGTTTATAATTTTGAGCCCCATTGGCATAAAGTTTTGCTGAAATGTAACTCTAAGTGAACATTTCTCCATCTTCAATTAGCAGTGCAATGTATAAAAATACCTTTTATTATCTGTACGATAATGCGAATGGATACGACTTCCACATCATGGTAATTTAAATGGACTTACTTTTTCTTGCGATTCAATGCCCGTCCATCCTCTGAGCTACACTATGGGAAATTTACTGAAACTCGGGCCAACTTCTGATGGAATGGCAGATTGGTGTAACCATCCTCCAGCAGAAGGGAAGGAAAGTTTCCTGTATGATGACTGTCAAGGATATAAAGTTGTCAGGACTGCTGTTTCTTCTAACTCTCTTTGGAAACATTTACTAATCTCGAATAGGAGTAGAGAGCTTACTCAAACTATGCTCGTGTGTGTGTGTAGGAAAAACAACACCACTAAGAATTGTTACCTTTAGCCTTTATTTTTCACAGCGTACAGCGGCTCCCGCCCTTCGGGATACAGAGACCAGCACTTATGATCTAAAACGTAGAAAATAAGGAACAAACTAACTTAATTAAATAAGAACTAATCTTGGATGCTTTACAGAGACTAGTAACACGAAGACTAGCCTTTTGACACTACGTATGTAGTGAGCGAAATGCAAAAAACTACAATACGTCTTCAAATATCGGCGAGAACTAAGATCTGGCCTTAAAGGCAGATATGAACTGACTGAAAACAAGCGCAATGTAAGGAGTCTCTCTCTTCTCTTGGCTAAAAGCCACATCTTCAATACCTATACAGTTTGCAACCTGATTAGCATAAACTATTCTACTCGGGTTTATTCTGACCGGAAATGGAAAAAAAAGAGGATAGCAAAGTTTTAAAATAAAATAAACGTTAATAAAACTTAAAATCCTTACAAAGTCATGCAAAATTTTCACTACAAGCGAATTGTAAAAGTACGACTTCTAGCAATATAGTACGTAATAACTATTTACAACTAACATAAAGCTGATCGTTGTAGAAAAACTATCATTCTGCTTTTATTTCTGGTATTTTTGATATGTAGCACATATTTTCTTCAAACAGATGGTTTTAATTATGGAATAATACAAAAGATTTTTTTAAAAATAATAATTAGAGTTTTCCCAATATTGCATGATAAGCGTTTACGCATTTTTCAAAATGTAGCTCATCAGAAAGAAGTGGATAAAGCTGAGGAAAATAAGTAGTTTTACTCCTTGTTCGATTTCCGACTTGTACTGTAATCTGTACTACATAATTTAAATAAAATTAATTTTCCATGCTTATGTAAATAAGAGCAAGCCACTAAAACTTTCACAATTCTCTAGAAAAATAAGCCTTTCGTTAATCTCCAATAAGTAATTCATAATCCCATTTACTAGCACTGAACAGTATAAGGTATTTCTCCCGCCTTCGTAGCATGTTTTCGTGGTGTAATGCTCAGCACACTCGGCGCGTATTCGAGAGGTCCAGGTTCAAGTCCCGGCGAGGGCATTGCTCATGCGCCCGAACTAATAAAAGGTGGTAAATGATGATTCTTCATCACGAGGATTTGCCCTAATCCCCAGTCGCCCTTTAAAAGGGGTAGTATGTAAGGTATCTCCCGCCTTCTTAGCATGCCTTCGTAGTGTAATAGTCAGAACACTCGGTGCGTATTCGAGAGATCCCAGCGAGGACATTGCTCATTTTTCACGTCTTCTGGCTTCAAAATAACCTAATTTCTCTACAAAAGAAACTTTGGTTAACATGTGTTTCAACGTATTCAACAACTGAGCCCACCTGAGGCCAAAAATATGAACTCTTGGAAAGTGTTTAACTTTTATAAAATAGCCTTGAGTATTTGTAAGACCTTGCGCTTTGAAGTCAACCGCTAAATCCCTTACCACGGAGGACTTACTTTTTTTAAAGAAAAGGCAATAATTAAAGCTTAATTTTTTATTGTAGTACGTATATGGTCTGATTTCCTCCGCAACAAGATTTAAAACATGCAGAGGGGGGAAATTCCCGACGTGTTTTGCAGCATCCCTTCCATCCCGTTATTCAACCGACTAGAAAATTATGCCTTTCCTCAAATGCTGAAGGGTATAGGCACGAATAATGCAGAAGTTGCCAACAACTGCAGAATAAAACGATCGCTTCTAATGTCCCGCTCTACTTGCCAAGCAAACTTCTTGCGAAAAAACTTCCATTATTCAGGTGTAGACAAAATGTGTCTGAACCTCCTATCTAACACTTCTCCAGGCTATGCTAGCTTAATCGATTGAATTTTGCTTTTATGCTTCTCCATAAAAATCCTTCTTGAATTTTTTAATCCGTTCATTTTATCTCCTTAAATTAAGATGGATCTAATGTTTCACTTCCATGGTGGATAACTTAAATGCATATTGATTACAATTAGTGGATTTCAAATGATTAATACAGTTCCTTTATACCAAACTCTGATACAGAACGTTTCGGTTATAAGAATAAAAAATCTGTTGTGTACACCACATGACTTCCTTTTACGGAATATTAAATTATACGCATTTTTTCTTGCATTTCATTTAAACATATTGGATTGAATTACATCTACTTCGTCGACAACGCATAAACCACACTATAATAAATGCACTCTTTAAATTTCACTATATTTGTTTACCATAGCGACGCTCTGGTGCTAGGTGCACTTAACAGTGTTATATTTCGTTCATATTATAACTCAGAATGCACAAAATCTATATCTTTTGAAAAATTATCTAATCCTTGCCATATGTTTTATTCAAATACTATAATAAATCTAGAACGATGTATAAAAGAAATTATGGAAACAAAACAAAAAAGAAACAGTTTTTTACAGACAATTCAGTATTTCTCATTCAATTAATTCAATTCTAAATTCGCGGCAAGGAAAAATACATAAAAACTCAAAATATCTATATTAAAAACTACGAAGTAAATCCTAAAAACTTATTTCCTCGAAAAAATTCCAGAAGGTTAAGCACGATTAAATTCGCAATAATAAATCAAAGCGTTATCTTTGCTTTTGCGAAGCTTAGTCTCTCTAGATTGGAAACAAATCTACTATTCTGTTGTTTCAAATGTAAACAAGCAATGGCCGCCATCAAAAAAATTATTAGGCTTAACGGCACTTAAACAACTTTTAGATTGTTTATAATTGTACAAATATTGCATACAGATTTACTAAACGCATAAAGCCTTAACCAGAAGATAAGAACTGCATAATTCAATCATTTTTAAAGAAAAAAATGCACAATTTACAAACATATAAGAGTAAAGAAAGTGAGATCACTAAGCCGGGTAACAGACTGGATATATATATAAATATATTTATATACGTTTGGTGCGGCCGATTGCAACCAAAATACGAGGTGCACATCAACATGCTATAGCAGTCTTATATACAAAATTTCAACGTTCTGAGACGACTCGTTTTTGAGTTATGCAAGATACATACGTACGTACGTACAGACACAACGAAAAATTCTCTTCAGAATTCATTTAAAGCAGTTTTATAATTTTTTTGGAGGAAAAGAGTCTTTTATTCTGTCCTTATGTACAGATGTCACAGTAAAACATCGTTATGTTGCATTCGATAGCGGTCAAAATGGATATTATCGTTGAAATAGGCTGCCTGAAACTTTTCGCGATTACAATACTTCCTTTTTACTTCGTACAAGGAAGTAAGAAAGAGTTTCTTTTAGAAAATGTTAAAATATATAATTATTTCTATGTTTATAACAAAATAAAAAAGACTGATGTGTACACCGCATGACTTCTTTGTACGGAATATTAAATTATACGCATTTTTATCTGCAATTCATTTAAACATGTTTCCTCGAATTTCATTAGAGATATATTGCTCATTCAATTAATTCAGTTCTTACTTTACGAATTTTTACAATTAAAATTTGAGTTTCTACGCAAAAACAAGCAATTCGGCAGGCGGGCAAGAAGGCAGATTTTTCAATGCGCAAAATTGAAATTTTTCTTTTGGTACAACAAATGCAAAAAAGGCACTGAAGCTACAGAACGACTTAACTCACTATTTTGCTAAGTTTCAAATGTAAACAAATATGGCTGCTGTGGTAAAAAAATTCGGCTTAGCCTCACTTTAAACTTTTAAATTCTTGCTAATTTTACAGCTATTGCTTGTAGATTAAAGAAAGGCATAAAAACCTTAACTGGAGTATAAGAACAACATAATTCAATCATTTTTAAAGCAAAAAATGCGCAATTTACCAACATATAAGAATAAAAAACCTGAGCTCACTGAGCCGTCTAAGATATATATATATACTTTTGTTGCGACTTCTTGCAACCAAAAAGTGAGGTGCACTACTACATGTTATAGCAGTCCTATATACAAAATCTCAACGTGCTGAGGCCTCGCGTTGAGTTATACGAGATACATACATACGTACGTAGGTTCAGACGCCAAGGGAAAAAATCTCTTCTGAATCCCTTTTAAATCAGTTTTATAATTCGTTAGGAGAAAACGCCTTTATTATATCTGTACGTACATATGTTAAGCAAAAACATCGTTAAATTGCACTCGATAGCGGTCAAAATGGATATTTTTGTTGAAATATGGTACGCGGAATTTTTCGCGATTACAATACTTCCTTTACGTCGTACAAGGAAACAAAAGAGTCAAATAGAGAAAATAATCAGAATTTATCCTAGAAAACGTTCCTTATATTGAGAATTAACGCTGCTTTAAAAAACATGTAATAAGATTTTTTATAACTGCAGGAAAATGAAACTTCTCTTAAACAACAACAACATTTTGAAGTCTCTTCAATACCATCAGGTGAAAATTTTCATTTTCACATTTGACGTTATTTAAGTATACTCATCATGTGATAATATTATATAATCATCATTTAATTTTCAAATAAAAACGCGTAAGAGAGGTTTTTTAAGACACGCATATTACTGTTTCCGGAATAAAAAGGAAAATAACACCATGGCAAGTTTTCAAGGTGCGTTATTTACTAAATTACTAACTTTGGAAAAATGATGTAACGTAACGTAACGTTGTAGGGTTTATATTCATTTTAACTAACATTTATTTTAAGTTTAAGCTATCTTTCCTGTCAAGCCTTTACTTTCCCCTGGAATTGCCAATGCCAAAGTATGTAAATTTTAGTAGAACGCGCTGAATATTCAAATTTTGAGCAGAAGTAATTTTGAGTTAAATAGAAGGGAAACGAGTTTGTAAGTGTGCTTTCTTGATTCACGAGCGTGAAGGTTGCTAGGTAGAAATTTAAGAACCGCGCGTTTCGGCCTGTGTGCCTACTCCGGCAGTTAGTTGAATCTTTCAACTTTCTCAATCCGAAATTTTGCTGAATCTCAGCTGTATCTTAGAACGCGGTTAAGATAGTTTCAATTATAGAGCCTCGTAGATAGTGACTTCGTTAGTTATGTATCCTGTTATTCATTTTTAGTTGTACTTTCTTATTTTTATTTAACCGCCGGGTCGGCGTAGTTTGTGAGCGTCGAGTGAACGCAACTGTGACTTCTAAAGTGAAATAAAAAGGGATTAAACCCTTCTTACGCGTTTGTGTAACTTCCATTTCATAGCAGTCACTACTACTGTTGCGGACAAGTTGGGGCCACGCAACACCACAACGTGAAGAGCGAAAATGAACAAAATTAGGCTTAGACCTTCCTGGAGTTAAAAAGTGTAAAGTAAAAATGATATTACAAAAACAAACAAAGAAAAGAATGAAACTATAATTTGGATGATGGCAGCAATACCGTATGTGACTAAGCGGGAGAATCTCAGATGATTATATTTTGTTATCTGTATAAAATTTTGAAAAATGTCGCATTGAAAGCACAGTCCATTGGTCACGTGACCGCAATCAAACATTTAAGCAGCTTTTCGAGCCAACAGCAAAACAATTTTGTTGCCAATAGTCAATTTCGTTACAACACTGTATTTTCAACTCTAATTTCATTTGTCTGCCACAGTTGAAACAGGCATCTCGTTAAAACAAATTTTTCAGTAAAGTTCAAAAACCATTTTATTCTTTCTGTCTACCATTTAATGATTTTGCGTAATAGTTTACGATTCCGCAAAACCTCCTTCACTTCCCAGAGGGTATTTTTTCCTTAAAAATTCATTTTTCTTCTAGTAAGCATAATAGCTCCAGTGAAAAACATTTTTTTTTCTTCTTGTCCTTTTGAGGCGTCATATCTAATTTCTTACGTCTTAAGCTTATGCGGAAGAGTTCTGTAATACTCTTTTCTGTGCAGACAAAAAATTAATTAACAAAAGTGTAAAAAAAAAGTAGCAATGAAGCTACAGAAATAAAAAAATTCAAGTGTTTTGCATAGTCTGTTAAAGATATTTTTTCCCTAACAAAATGATGTAAAACATATATTTTTGGTATCTAATTATTAGCCTCACTGCCTAAGGTGTTAAAAATAGGGTATTATGCAAATAAGTATGTAATCTTTTAAGCTATGTTAATTACACTAAAATACTTTACGCATTCTTGTTTCTATCGAATTATTTCATAGTAATATATGGATTCCTCCATGAGGCAAAATCTCCTTTTTTTTTCGAAATATACAGAGCCAGAAAATTAATTCTTGTATTAAAGTAAAATTCAATTAATTAAACAGACTAAAATTAAATTAAAATGTACCGTATTTACTCGAAAGCGAGACTTTTTTCTGCTATATTTTTGTTCTAAAATTTGGTAACATTTTATAGCTGAGTATTTTAATAAATATATTTGCAAAACAGAAATAAAATAAATCTGAAAGGTCTCAGATTTTAAATGAAGTCTAAAGGGAGGTTTTTTTAACGTTTTGTGTGTTACCTTTATTTATTAAATATCATGTTCTTTGCACTTAAATCATGCAATTCAGTTCAATAGCAATGTCGCAAAATAATTTTAAAATGAGCATATTTTTAGAATTTCCGCTACACATTTCCGCATCCGCTGGAGATAAAAATGTTTTTTCCCCGCTGTATGTTTTTTTGATCGTTTAATCATCATATATTGACGCTGTTTTTTATTTCTTTGTTCGAGATATCGTAATCGCTAAAAATGTCGGATATCATATTTGAACGGAAATATATAATTTCAGCATTCCTTAATCCATACTTACGATTGTTTTGCGTGACATTTGTACATACGGACAGAATAAAAGACTTTTTCCAAAATAGATTGCAAAATGCATATAAAGTGGATTCAAAAAGGAATTGTCGTGATATCTATACGTACGTATGTATGCATGCATATATCTATGTCGCAAAACTCAAAAGCAGCTAAGCCGTAGAACGTTGAAGCTTTATATGTGGGATTGCTATAACATCTAATTACGCACCTCTCATTTTTATTGCAATCGACAGAATCAAACACACGTACATACATAGATATATATGCACATATATATGTAATAATAAAATTCTATAGTCAAGAATACACTTAAAATTCTAACTGTATGTTCTTTTCATTTTTAATAGCACGTTCTCTTATTTGAAAGTACGTGGAATTAAATATACAGCCCCGTAGTCAAGTTGTTTTTCCCGCCTTTTCTACACGTTCACTTATAGAATGTTCTGAAAATATTTAAAGCGAACTGGATTGGCTGACGAGGCTGACGTCATTTCTTGGAAGCTCCGCCTTTCCAGAGGCTATAAAAAGACTCTCAAAAGAATATCGGGGCTTTTTCTTAAATGTCACGATGCAGTAAACCTTCATACAAAATATTATTAGTAGTTCTTTTTATTTACTCCGGATACCTGATTTTCTAACTGCTATTTCTCCTGACCAATAATAAATAGATCCTTGTTTTTTAAACTTATCGTCTGATAATTTAAGCTACGGCTATATTTATGATTCTTCAACAATCTATTTATTCCTGACAAAAGCTGGTACATCACATATATATGTATATATCCATCCTTTTCTCGTCCGTTAGTTTCGCAATCGCTCGTCATATACTTATATATATATTTATATATAATATATAGTCATATACTTGTATTTAGAGAAGTGTTTTAAATGATGAAAATATTCATGTTTTTAGTAATAACAAATTTTTAAAAAGATTTTAATTTTCGACAAGCAGCGAAATCTAACATTTAATGCTTTCTCCCATTTCCATACTTATATTTGGAAAAGTTTTATACTCGTTATGAAAATGTAAAATTTTAAAAAATTTGACACCCGTGCAACACATTTGACCGCGTTATTTAAAAATTTGCAAGTTTTGATGTCATTTTCAACTTGGCTTGAGAAACTGGTTTATTAAGTTAGAATAATGAAGAAATAAGTTTAAATGAAGTGCATCAAAATAGCACTAGATCATGTAGTGTCAAATTATATAACCTATGACCACCGAGGACACATTAGCATGAATCGTCTGATAGGTATAATCACTACTAATGAAAAAGACTGGAAGAGAATAAGTGAAAATAAAAATCATTTGCCCGCAGTAGGGAGCTGGGAAAGAAATTTCGCTCAACAGGAATTCCTTCCATTCTTATAATAATGTATAAGCGGAATCCAGGAAAATGTGTTGTTGGTTTTAGAAAGTGAGAGGTGTATTTTCTCTCGCTCAAAACGTATTTAAAACTTGATTAATTATTTATCAATTTTCAAAACGAGCCTACATTATAAAATTGGTTCTCGAACGATAAATTAAAATACTGCAATACCTAATGAGCATAATTTGAATGCATTCTCATTCTGTGCCTTCTTGTATAAATATATATAGAGAGAGAGATTTTATTTATATGCTAAAATATCTTTAAAAACAGTTACAAAAATTAACTTGAAACAGCAAAACATTCTGCGAATAGTAACATTTTCTCAAATAATATAGTTTTGATTTTTGACTTCACGAAAAGATATAAAAGTTTTTAAGTATTGAAATGGTATCAAGAGTAGTATTTTCGAAATACATCCTTTTTCGATACTTAATCAGAAATGTAGATCACGAATTGTGTATATAGTTTTCTCGTAATTGTTTCTGCTTGATAATATTTGAATAATTATGCCTTTGAAAGGATTAAATATTTATTTCTCATCTAGCACTTTTACAGGTAAAGAGATAATTTTATCCAAAAAATAAATAAATAAATTACTTCTACTTAAAGAGAAAAAATGCATAATGGATTCAGGAATGGGGGCAAGTTCTTTAAGGACTAAATGTCAAGAAATCAAAGAATCTCTACTATCATACGAAGAATTTCAAAATATATCAGTGTTAACTTACAATAAAAGTTATCGAGAATAAAAAGTGGATTATAACTTTTATTCATCAACATCAGAATTATTTTAAATCCTTCATTTAATTTCTTCTTCATCAGTTTCATCACGACAAATTTTAAAAAACACTTTTTACAGCACTGAAATAATGTAACAGGTTCTCATTCTTTCTTTAAATAAGATTACTATTGAGAAGTTTTAATGAAAAATAATTATTGCACACCTTAAGTTTACCAAAATTTATTGACGATACGTAGTCATTCAACTTTGAAAGCGAAGGGATCCATCAGAGGCCGGACGGTAAAATCTCGGAACATTGGTAGCTCTGACCTGGGTTCGAACCCAACTGAACGGGATGGAAGCATGTGCGTTTTCGTGGTTTTCCCCATGTGTGACGCTTATGCAATACCGTTTCCCTTAGAAAGTCCTCCACGAAGGCATCTCTTCCTTTAGGCAGATATCCCTAGTGTGCTTTGCCATAATAAACTAAACCAAACCAAACCAATCAAAAGCGAAGGAAACGATCTTACACCCCTAATATACTCTAACGAGTGGAGAAGTATTGTGCTGTGACAATATCGATTGAGGGCAAATTCTGTCTCATCCAGTCTTCCGTATTATGTCTGATGTATTAAAAGTACAGAATATTGCTATCCCTTTTTTCTTGATAATAAGTGTAATTTATAATATTATTTATTTGAGGTTTTAGTTGGAAGAACTGGTTTCTAAATGGTTTACATATATTTGTAAAAGCAAAAATAATTATATTACCCATTAATTAGTACAATACCCGTAATATAATTATAATATCCGTTAATTAGAAATAAGCAAAGATAATGAGAGAAACTTTTAGAACGACAGAAGATGAGAAAAAACAATTTTCAAGGTTTTCCTTCTTAGGAAAGAGAAGAATGCATGATCCTCATTTAATGGACGCAGAACCTTCGAGAACGGGGAGTTGATTCAAAGGAAAACAAACGTGTCCCATGCCGTTGAACAGTGGCCTCGGACGAAGCACGTTGCCTTATTTGGGCCTGAAAGCAAACAAATTTCCTTAGAGCGAATGCTGAGGGAACAGAAGGAGTGTGCGAACAACAGCAATCATGTAGTAGCGGATGAAGCGAAAGCTGAGGGGAGGTAAACGAAGCTACAGTTTGAAGGCTAAACCCTCATTTTTCGAAAGGACAGGAGAAGAAGGGCGATGGCAAAAAGGAGACAATGTTTTGAAGGAGAACCGGACTCGGTCTTGCAGTGAAAAAGAGAAAGGAGCTTGCTTAGTTGAGTCCAGAAAAACTGTCACCAAGCCCTCGATTCGAACTCACGTACTTTCGGAAATCAGTCTACTCTTTCCTCTGCGTACGACGGTTAGTTTCTGACAGAATGAAACCCTTGAGAAGACATTCTGGTGCTCATCATTCATCATTCCGCTCTCCAGTAATATGGATAAATTTCCAGTTAGGTTAATACAAAGATTCAACTTCCTCATACTCCTCTCTGTGTCCATGTAGCAGCCATTTTGCTGTTGAATTGTATGGGATTCTATCATCGTAAAATATTATCTTAAGGCAGCGTAGTCCAACTCGCGGCCAGCGGGCCGCATGTGGCCTTCTTATTCATTTTGTTGCCACTTGCTCTTCTTACTGAAAAAAAAAATTGTTAGTTAAGGGGGCTCATACACCTTAAACCCCTTATGATCTTCGAATATGTGACTGTTGCAAGAATTGGGATATTTTATTTATTTTAAAAGCAATTACTTCCAATTTTTTACAGCTGACTACATAATATAGCTACTTTGGAAACTAGTAACCAGAATGTTTGTGTTGCCACAAATATTTTTGTAATTAAATCCGCTTTGTGACAAAATATTTCGTCAGGTTTTCACCTTGCGCGCATGATATTTTAAAAATGGCTAATGGTACGTACTTGAAATTTCATGGAATTCTTTATATGGACACTATTTTCTAAGTGAACCAAAAATTTGATGAATATTTTAGTATTAAAAAAAATCTATACACGAAAACATTACAGATTTTTTTAATAAAATACATTTTATAAATTCAACTCCAAATAAAATAAACATTTAACATAAAACTCTTAGAATTTGAGGTTCACAGTAGTTTGCAAATGTTATAAAAGCTATATATTAAATATGGAATTAAATTATGCAACAAAATGTTTTAAACTGTGCGCGCAAGGTGGAAACGTGACGAAATATTTTGTCACAAAGCGGATAAAATTATAAAATTATTTGTGGCAACACAAACCTTCTGATGACTATTTCAGAAAGCAGCTATATTATGTAGCCAGCTGTAAAAAATTGGAAGTAATTGCTTTTAAAATAAATAAGTTATCCCAATTCTTGCAACAGTCACATATTTGAAGATCTTATGAATTTTAAGGTGTATGAGTCCCCTTAAACATTTCGAAAAATAAAAGACCCTTCTTACTGCTTTAAATAATAAATAAGAAATATAAAAAACTCTAAGGTTTCGGATTTTAAATTACGTCCAAAGGGGCGTTTATTTCACATTTTTTATATTACCTTTATTTATTAAATATCATGTTCTTCGCACTTAACCATAAAATTCAGTTCAAGAGCAATATCGCAAAATAGTTTTAAATTGAGCATATATTTAGAATTTCCGTTACACAGTCTCACGCACTGGAAATGAAAATGTTTTTTCTGTACAACGTTGACGTTGCTCGCTTTGAAATCCTTGAGTTTGTTAAACTGTCACCAACACCTCGATTCGAACTCGCGTATTTTCGGAAATCAGTCAACTCTTTCCTCTGCGTACGACGGTTGGTCGTACGCAGAGGACAAATTCGTTAAAGTTTTACAAAATATGAAATCGATCATAAAACAAATTCCAAATTTTAAATTTGGGCTCCCATATGTCCATATTCGCAGTAGGATTACGTCATTCAAAATTAGTTGGCTCTAGGTACCGTTGTTTTATTACAATGCGAGAAGCATACAAACATTTATGCAGATTCTTCACTATTTAATTTCTTCAAATATAATACAGGGCGACAATATTTGGTGGCAACAGTTTAAAAAGTGAAACGGACATTCAGAGTGATTCGGTGCAAAATCGCAAAACGAAAACAATAGTCCCTCATGGACAAAGTTCCTTTGGACAAATAATTATATTAAATATAATAGTTAAATAATAAATTTATAAGGTTCAGGGAGACAATGAAAACTGTTGTAAATATTGTAAATTTAATAAGGGGAGGCGAAATCCAGAGAAACTGAGCATTTATTGCATTTGTGGACAATTTGAATACTGAGTATGGTGACATTTCATTGTACTGTCAAATGGCTAAGTGCTGGAAATAATCTGCAACAGTTTTTTTGGGTTGAGGAATAAAATTCTTACTTTCCTCAAAAAAGAAAACATTGGACATGAGTATCAAGAAATCCAGTTTTTAAATAATCTTGCTTTTCTGACAGATTTAACATCCCATCTAAATGCTTTAAACTTGAAACTACAAGGCAGAAAACACAATATATCCCAGCTTTATGGACATATTGAAGGCTTTCGCAAAAGACTTAATGTAATGCAAATTGCACTGAAGTCAAATAATACGACACATTTCCCATTTTGTCAGCAGCTGAACGAAGAAAATGACACAAATTTTAGAATTTGAATTCCATGAGATAATTACTGATATCAAGAAAGCATTCCAGAACAGATTCCAGGATTTTTGACTCCCTAGAAATAAAACTTTTATCCTTAAACAACCCCATGGAGATTGAAGTAAGTGAGGTGTCTTGCGACCTTCAAAGAAATAGAATTCAATAGAAATTTATAATCTTCAGGCAGCTCCATTCTACCAGATTAAAGAGTGCGATATCACTGAACATTTCTGAAACTGATTTCTAAAGAACGTTTTCCCAAACTGCATAAATTTTGTTTGCAAATGTTATCGCTCTTTGCCAGTACATATGTGTATGAAAGTGCTTTTTCTGCTGACAAACAAATTAAATCAAAAACGAGAAATCGCAATGAAAGTGATTCACTGGAATCGAGACTCAGACTTTGCCTTACTAAAATTACAGTGGACATTGATAAACTTTTATCAAAAAAGCAATAACAATCATCACATTAACTTCTAGACTGTAAAATAAAGTAATATATTAAACTAGTGATTTATATTTAATTCATTTTCTTTCTTTACCGTCTCTAACCCTCACTCTCCTATGGGTACTAACTTTCATGGGCCCTCGGGTAACTGAAAGTTGGACCACACTGCCTTAAGGTATGTGTTTATTTCTTAAGTAATATGGAAATAAATTATGCTAATGTTTTTTAATGATTTTTTTAACTTCATAAGTAACACTGGATGTAAAAAAAATTTTTTTTTCTCTTTGAGAGAGAAAATAATTTATCTGAAATACCCACTGACTGGTTTATTCGGGTTTATTTTATTGAAAGCTCACTTTTATTCGGATATGTTTCTATGTACTGAACACTATACGAAAATTTTCATAAACTTTATTTAATTGAATAAATTTTAATTTTTTAAAGTTTTTAAATGGCACTAGAATAATTCTTTATATATAACAATATTTTAATTCAGTTCGTTGAATTTTAATAGTTATTTTACAATTTGTAATCTTGTCTCTGCGATCTCCATACAAAAAGTTAGATTTTACTGAAACATTTCATCGGCAGCGTAGATAGTTATTGCAAAATATTTTACTTTCCCTAGATAATGTAATTGAAATTGTATACATATAATTAATACTTATGAGAATACCTGTAATCATTTGTTTACAAACAATATGTATATTATTTATATAAATGTACGATACCGTATACGAAAACAAAACAACTGAGACAAATACCGAATTAAATAAATAGCAGAGAAAATAATTTAATTTCAAGTACAGGAATCTCATAAAACAGTCTTTTAAAACTTTGTTAAAGATTAACAAGAAAGGAACTGAGTATAACTTAAAATCACATTACGTCTGAATTTAAAATACCAGTCAAAAATCCCGAAAATATCGATCAAGCAACTGAAAAAAAATCATCCAGGGAATTATTAATTATCTTGTTTAAAAGGTTTCCAGATTCCACGTGGAAATTCAGTTGCGCACTTTATTTTTAACATATGCTGATTGATTCAGTTTGAAGATTATACACTATCTTAAAAGTGGAAACTTACGAATGGACGTAGCTAGAGATACTGGACTGTGTAGGTTTTCAAATCAAAGCGTGCATTGGCAAAGTAACACTGAGTCTATAGAATCATCTAGAATATTAGGGAAAGATGATATGAAATCACCACATGAAGCAACTGAACGTCTTGTTCATCTCATTCTGTAATTAGTTTAACATCCTTTTTCAAAGTATGGTACTCCAGCACTGCAAGTGCCTTAAGCTTAATTGCTTCTACTGTTTCACGGTTACTTTGAAAATCAGGAAATTCAATTGATTTTTTCCAAATTTCACTGCTGATTTTAATTAATTTAATTATCTTAACTGCATAAGTGCAAATAATTTTATTTGAAATTCATAAACATCACTTTAAGAATATCAGTTTAATTAAGATTTCCTGGTATGTAAATGGTCAGGAGTAATTTCGTCACATCTTTTGTTTATCATATCGGATGTATTACCTTGTCCTGGTATTTAGAGATGTGTCCTGTATTTAAAACACAGCATTCACAAGGAATTATGATTCCTTCGGCGGTGTTGAATTTCGAGAGAGGTACTTTAGAATTCCAAAAATTCGTGGGAAGCCATTTCGATCGTTTTCCTCTGCGTACGACTTTAATCAACTGAGATATTAATTAAAAACTCTGACAACGCTAATTTTCAAACTCATTTTTTCGAGTGGCAACGGTTTCACTTGCTGGAGATAAAAATCTGCTTTATTTCGAAAATCTCACTGCTCGCTTTCAAATAGTAGAGTTTTTTTGATAAAACATTTGTACGTTTTACAAAATATGAAATAAAAATATCATTGCCAAACATTAAATATATTATTTTTATATAAGTTCATATCCTGACGATGAAGAAAGTACACGATTGTATGTGACGTCATAGTAGGCAGAAGTGTTTTCGTTAATGTCAGCATTTTACGCTATCCGACATTGAAAATGCAACACCAAGATGGGATGGCTAGAAAGTGGTGAAACTCGGCAGACGGACAGAGACAGCACCGAACAATATGTAATCTTTATTTCGAAATTATATGCATAATACATAGCGAGAATAGCGTCGGGTAGGTTGTAAGACCACCTTTGACGGCGATACACGAAGCAACACATCTAGGTACAGAATCAATGAGACTATGGCTGCTGTCCTGAGGAATAACTTCCTTGTTAGCCGTTTGCCACAGTTCATCTTCTGAACGCGGCAATGCCAGTACCTGCCAATGGCGTCCAATGACATCCAAAATCCAAATGTGTTCGATTGTTTTGAGATCAGAAGAGAACGGTGGCCAGGGATGCATCTGCACACCTTGCAGAGCATGTCGGCTGATGCGAACAATGTGTGGTCGGTCGTTAGCCAGCTGATAAAGGGCACTGGGCACTCCCTGAAGGTAGGAGAGCGTCACCGGCCATAGCATATCATCCACGGATCGTTGAGCAGTCATACTGGAATCGCAAGCAAATGCGCCCCAAATCATGATGCCGCGTTGTCGTGCAGTTGGGCGTTCTACAATTGCTGCTGGATTGGACCTGCAGCTACATCGACGCCCCACTCGTACGCGGCTACTATCATTGGAGAAACAGAATCGTGACTCACCTGAGAACACGACCCTGCGCCATTCCGTCGTCCACATCGGCAGCACTGCAGAAGATGGCGTCTGTGGGGTCGAAAGCAGTATTCCTAAAGGACGCCACGAACGCAGGTCACTAACCATCAATCGTCGGCCAATGGTTCTGGTCGATATGGGAACATCCAGGGTGTCTTAAGCATGCTGCAGAATGGAGGTAAAAATGGCTAACGGGTGAGCAACCGCTTGTCAGTGGATGTGTCGATCCACGTGTGCTGACTGCACCTACATGTGCTGACTAACGTCACTCAGACTGCACCCCTCGAACTTGTCACATTTCCTTGTTCCAACCAGTCGTCACCACAGCCGGTGCGCTGTGGACGCGTCCAGGTGTGTGTCAGCTGAGATTTGCCATATAGACCAACTTACCCTTCTCAATCCGATCACCATGCCCCTCGTAAAGTCATTTGTCTGCTGGAACTGCCTCCTTTGACGATGACCTGGCATTCTTTGCCATTACACGCGTCTTCTCAACCAAGAACAAATTTTCTACGGTGATTTTCCTAGCAAAAATAGCGGCACGAATATTGAACATTCTGCGGGTTCCTTCCATTATATATTCTTCAACGTGTTGGAAAGCTGTGCATTTCATATCATTCGCATAACTCAGTGACGTGCGCCTACCCTGAAATTTACATAATTTTCGGGCCTCTCGTTTTTGGTGGTACATTTTCAATGTCAGCTAGTGTAAATAAATGTGCTGTTGGTAACGTTTTTGTTTCAAGTTAAGATTATTGGCACGGTATTTTTTTTCCACATTAATTCTGTTATTTGAAAAAAAGTTTTATATTACATTATATTTAAATCATGACATCATACGTATACATATTAAGCTGATATGTCAAAATAACAAACAATAAAAAGTTTTTGTTTTCTATTTGGGCAATAAAAATATTATTTACGAATTGGTTGTTGCTCGGAAAGAATAAATTAATTTCATTCATACTGGAATGTTTTTATACATTTTCTTTTCAGGTGTACATAGAAATTATAAATTTTGCTTTGGCCGCAGCCCGCTTATATGGCAGACGTGAGCTCTAGTAAGTTATTAATTTTTGGTAAACGTGGCGAATTTGTTGCTCCTGTACTTGCGTAATTTTTTTATTCTTGTACAGAGCATTGTCCTTTATACTGAGAAGTGTAAAATTTTATTTAAATTTTCGCCGAAAATGAAGCATATTATTTAAATCTTTATGGGAAACGTTAATAACGTTAAGAGACTGAAAACAATTAAAGGTCAAATCAGGATCAGCCTGTCAGTGAATTTATATATAAAGGAATAATCAGATTCCATCAGAAGTACATTTTTTATATTCGTTTTTTCAACTACTGTAAATAATCAAGAAAAAAATAGCATTATGCTATTTTTAGTAGAACAAATACTTACTTTACATGCAGAAAAGTAACGTGATTACCTAGATAGACTTAATTATTCAGTTCATTCTGTAGTTTTAGTAAATTCGAAATCTGCAGAAATGTAAAGAAATTCTTTCTCGACTTCTATATTCGAAATCTGCAGCAAAAGGAAAAGACTCATTTTCTTGTCCTATCACTTCGATTCGCTTAACTTAAAACCTTTTCCCCTTATCGGACAATTAATAGCACTACCTGATATGTTGGTTAATTACAGTTTCTAGTAGTCGATTATCTCTAACAGTTAGGCATTTTTTTCTGACATATTCTTAAGAGTTACGTTTATCGAAATTAAATATAAGCACGTTATCACTAGAAATAAAATCAATTTATTGTTAAAGATCACACGTAAAAAGTTATTATAATTTCAACTACTCTCTTTTTAAGGGGACTCATACACCTTAAACCCCTCATGATCTTCGAATATGTGACTATTGCAGGAATTGGGATATTTTATTTATTTTATTATAAAAGCAATTACTTCCAACTTTTTACAGCTGACTACATAATATAGCTGCTTTCTGAAATAGTAACCAGAATGTTTGTGTTGCCACAAATATTTTTGTAATTTAATCCTCTTTGTGACAAAATATTTCGCCGTGTTTCCACCTTGCGCGCATGATATCTTAAAAATGGCTAATGGTACATACTTGAAATTCGATGGAATTCTTTATATGGGCACTATTTTCTAACTGAACCAACAATCTGATGAATATTTTAATATTGAAAAATTTTATGGACAAAACATTACAGATTTTTATAATAAAATACATTTTATAAACTCAACTAAAAATAAAATAAAAATTTAACATGAAATTTTTATAATTTTAGGTTCACAGTCGTTTCCAAATGTTATAAAAGCTATATATTAAATATGGAATTAAATTATGAAACATAATGTTTTAAAATGTGCGCGCAAGTTGGAAACATGACGAAAACTGTTGTCACAAAGCGGATTAAATTATCAAAATATTTGTGGCAACACAAACTTTCTTATTACTATTTCAGAAAGCAGCTATATTATGTAGTCAGCTGTAAAAAGTTGGTAGTAATTTCTTTTAAAATAAATAAGTTATCCCAATTCTTGCAACAGTCACCTATTCGAACATCTTATGGGTTTTAAGGTGTATGAGTCCCCTTAAAACATTATATTCGATCTATGTACTCGTTCAATACCTGAAACTGCGGTAAGGTTTCTTAGTTTATTTAGGGGCATATAAAATGCTTTCTTATTTCTTGGCTGAGCAGAATTTTACAGACTTAAGATAATATAATATTAAATAAAAAAAAACAGTAAGATGGCTGAGTAGAACTTTATACACTTAATTCTCCTTTTTATCAATTTTAGTTTAGGTTGTTAAGCTGTTTGAATTTCAAAATTTAGAATGTGTGACTTTTATTCTAACATATGATGGCGTATGGTATTTAATACTAAATTAAAATTTATTCTTCTTAAGCTGACTTTGTATATCCACAGTAGATGTTAGGTTCATATGTTACCGTGAAAGACCGAAATTGGAGAATGTCGACTTTCACCGGAGAATGTCAACATTCACCAAACACATCGGTGAAAGATCGAATATTGCGTTAGATTCTTGTACATTCGGACCCTTACCGGTGCATGTCGACAATCACAGATATGCTCTGGTGTAGGTCGAAAAGAGAGGAGTATATATTTAAAGGATTAAATAATGAAGAATCTACATGAATGTAAGTTTCTCGCAGTGTGAAAAAACAACGGTACCTATAGATACCAAATTTTGGATAACGCAGTCCTGCATTTGAATATGGGCATCTGGAAGCCCAAATTTGCAATTTGGAATTTGTTTTAATATCTATTTCATAGTCTGTACACATTTAACTAAATTTTCATAAACAAACTCAACGATTTCAAAGCAAGCAATGGCAATACTGTACGAGCAAAAAAATTCATCTCCAGCGTGCGAGACTGTGTATTGGAAATTCTAAAGATCTGCTCTTTTTGAATTATTTTGTGTTATTGCTGTTGAATTGAATTATATGATTTAAGTGCGAAGAACATAATATTTAATGAATAAAGGTAACACACAAAACGTTAAAAAAAACCGCTCTTTGGACGTACTATCAAACCTGAAAGCTTATATTATGTTGGAGAGATTTTTTTAATTTTATTTTAAATTAAATTATTTAATTATTAATTAAATATATTACAGTTATTTGAAATAAACGTCTGTCTGAAAATTTAATAGTTAGCTGTTAACATATTGTATAACCAACACAAATACCTTGCAGGCACCGAAATTTGGCTTTTGAATAAAAAATACGTATAAATTTGAATTTTTTCGCTTCCGATATTATTACTGTTGTTTATGTAAGTTCTGCTAAAATTTAGTACATGAAACTGTAGGTTAAAAATTTATTAAAAGTAATTTTTATTATTTAGGTTAAAATAACACGCCGAATAATGATTGTTGAAGAAGTTCGAAACAACAAGAATATTACGCTCGCTGATTCTTGTTGTTTGACTTCTTCAATACTTTTTATTATGTTAATAAAATTTTTCATTATGTTATTAAAAAGAATCTGATCTGTCAGCGGTTTTCAGCCTCGATTAATTTCAGTGGGAGACCACTGCCGTAACGTAAAAAAGTTACTGTAGTTTTTAACGTTATAATTTAGGAATAAGGGATTGATTTTTTTATCGCACTTCTTAATTTGCATTACGATACAAAAGCGCGGCCATTTGAAACAGCAGCAGCAACAATGGTAGTTAAATGGTAGTTGCGTTAATGGAAATACAGGAGCCGGTGTCTTCTCTGACTTGTTTTCATTCTATTTGTCCCTCTCCGTGTACCACTCCATTGGATGTGGAGGTGGAGGCCATTAGGTTAGCTTCTCAAGAACTTTGTGAGAGTTTTGATAATGCTGTTATTTTATCATATTCTATATCTGCAGTACAGACTATTATCTCTTTGAAACCTGCCGACTCGCAAAGTATTAAAGACTGTATACCTAATTTAAGTACATTACAAACTGTACATAAAAAAGTTATTTTGCAGTGGATCCCGTCTCACTGTGGAATATTTAGTGATGAAATGGTTGACTTTTTATCTAAAAAGGAACTAAAATCCTACAGATTCCATCGAACCCTATCCCTTATCCTACTGTAGCGCTAGTAATAAAAGAATGCATAAATAATGACTTTCGATCCAGGCAAGCAGAGCAAATTAAAGAAAAACGTTAGAGGGATTCTCTTTTAAAACTACCTACTGTCTCAAAACGAATCGCCGTTTCAGCCTTTCGGTTAGAAACTGGTCATGATTGCCTTGCGGGTTATTTATTTAGATATGGCATCTACTCGTCCCCTAACTGTATATTATGTTGAAGAGACCCTGTTATGGATACTTCTCATCTTAAGCAATACCCTAAAATAACTGGATATCCAACATGACAGATACTGGCAGACAAGAGAGAAGCTTCAAGACCTTCAGACTGTTTGACCTTTTCCTTTTGACCAAATTATGTTCCAGATTTTGCATTTTTTTTCTTTTTCATGTGATTGTACTTATCACGCTCTAGTCTATGAATTGTATGTTCAAGTGTTACTACTAAAACTAAAGAAAAGGTTCGCATATACAGATGCGTGAAGTTTTTAGAACAGTATTTTAAAGAAAACATGCATTGTCTTATGTTCAGGCAGTACAGAGTATCTTCTGTTGCTATGAATCATTAACTGAACAAAAATTTTTTATTTTTCTTTATTTAATCAGTTATGGGCAAGGAATACAACAACTACCTAATTAAAGCAAGGGATGCCTTCGTGGAAGGCTTTTTAAGGGAGACTTGTAGGTATTTCTTCCCATGAAATAATGAAAGAGAGAAAGAATCACCCTCTCACGCAATTATCCCAATCAATCAAAACCTCAAAGTCAGGTAAAACTATCACTGCATATAGGAGTCGGAATTAAATTCTGAGACGTTAATTTGTTTCAAATCAAAACAATCATTTGTATCAAATCATTTGCATAAAACAATCATTTGTATAAAAAATTGGTATCAAATCAAAACTGCCGTAGAGAAATGAACAAAAATATATAAGTTAGGAAGGCATTAAGATAGTAACACACATCCAAATTAATTTCTTGTTGAGATTTTAGCATGCACTGCCTTAGAATATTCTTTTCTGTTCTCTACTTTGTATATAATAATTTTATTTATTGTCCTAAACTCTCAGATTTGGCATTCACCAAAAACGTGGGCCATTTTGAGGATCGAAAAAATATGGCCATATAAAAAACGAGATAGAAAGAAATAGTACGATAGCCACATTTCTTTTTCTTAACTTATTCCCACCCCACAAAATCCCCGATTTGTAGCATCGGAATAGCGATTTAGCTCGCCATTCCGAAAACCTCTTCATAAAAATGTCTCAATTTTTTGTGGCTGAGAAACTCGCTGTCACTGAAAGAACACGCTACGCGGCTTACTCTCACGTCTTGTCAAATAGGCACAAGAAAGAACACGAAAAGAGGCCTAGTCAAAATGCAGGATCTCATGAATGTATAGTGGATCAGAAAACCCATAAAGCTTTTCGTCAAATTTTGTGAAAGGTTACTCTGTAGAAGCGTGCTTCCTTTTTTTTTAAATGGGAGAACATTTCCAAGCTGTCTTAACTGTTCCAGACTCTGATTTTTGCCACCAAAAATATGTGTACTTACGTAAAAAGAATCAAATAATTCAACTATACAAAAAGTAAACTACCCATTTTTGAACATATGTGTAAGAAATTTCATGAATAGTGTGACTGATTGTATTAAAACATTCAAATAAGCAATTGAACTTTTAGCTGCTTATAGATGATTTGGCACTGTAAACCTCGCATGATTAAGAAAATGTCGGATCCAGTTCTCGACTATCTAGATTAATTATGTGATTAAAATAGTTTAGTTCCAAGAAGAATTTAAAAAAGTAATTATTCTAAATTCTAGAATAATTATATAAAAGACAACCCATGCGAGGTTTATAAGGTACTTTCTTCCTCCTTTCTGCATAGCTTTGTGGGGTAAGGCTAGCACACTCGACGCGTATTCGAGAGGTCCAGGTTCGAGTCCTGGTGAGGGCATTACTCATTTTTCATATTCCTACTTCAAAAATTCTAATGACTCTACTGATTGACCGGATAAACAGCTAAACACGGGTAGTTCGACCCCCGCTCAAATTCTGAAGAGCGGGATGGCTGCATGAGAATTTTCGTGGTTTCCTAGCATGTACACAGGATGAATATACAGAGTGAATCTGAAGAAGTGGTAAATTTTTAGGTAGTGATAGCCGGCAACTATACGAGCAATATTCGTCTTAGAATCTATGGTCGGAACGCAAACGGAGAACCGAAAAGTGGCATTGTAAATAAATGCTATAAAAAGGATCGTTCTTCGCACCCAACAGCATTTTCTACCGTGGACTGCCGAGAGCATTGCTGGTTATACGAACCACAAAATTTCCAGGGCGATGGATTGGTCGAAGTAGTCTCGTAGTTTAGTCACCAAGATCGCTGGATCTCTCGTGTTTGGACTTTATACTGTGGAGCCAAATGAAAAGCTTGATCTATGAGTATCCCATTGGAAACCAATATGGATCTAATCCCCGGTCGATATCCCGTTGGCGATAGATCTAATCCCGGTCCCGTTGTTGCCGGCGACATTCGGGAAATGCCTGTTGTCTTCGCAAATGTGCTTCAATCCCTATCCCGCAGGTGTAGAGCTTGCATTATAGCTGGCGGAAAGACTTTTGAGCAATTTCCATGTGGATGTTCTGCTAATAAAATGTTTTCTGAAGTATCTTTTTTCACTTTTGTGTTAATTCTTTAAATATGACGATGGGAACTTACCCTTTAAGTTCTCACCGCTGGAGTTCCAACCATACAATCCATGACGCATATTGCTAGCATAGCTGCCTTATGCCACCCGCTAAAGTTTTGCCCACTTGTTCATATTCAACCTGTATACCAGCCAGTTTCTCTCAGATAATCCTTTGCGAAGATATCATTTCCCGTAAGCAGCTTGCCTTAGTGTGCTTTGTCATACTCCGCTGAATATTGGTACTTCGAATGCTTGTATGCAAAAATTTGTACCCTTCTTTATTTCTTGCTATGGCTTAATTCTTGATGACGTGTCAATTCTGTTAATGTTTGTAGACATGTCAAAAAATTACTAGAAATTAACTTCGCCAAGGATTGCAGATGTTCATCGGTCAACCGGAGACTTTTCTTATTACTTTTAAACTGCGAATAAATTCTGCTTGGATAGAGTATTCTTAAACAAAACAATTATTCGTAATGCAAAAATCTGTAACTGAGCTCATTTATATTTTTGACAAGTACGAATAAAAGTTAAAATCTCTATCTTCCAATCTGTGAATAAAATTTGTATCATACTTTAAATCAATTATCTCTGTTTATACATTTTCTGATGCGTTATTCATGTTCATTTTCAATGGTAATGAAACAATGTAAACTCGGACTTTAAAAAACTAAAATCCTGAATACTTTGTTGCACCGTATCAGCCACAAATATGTGAATGAAATATATTCGCTGGCGATGTTTAGGGGACGACAACTGTTATCTGGTACATTAGTTAGACCACCTGCTTACCAAAATATAATTCAACTCATCGAACATCTATTAAGAGGAGTTAGAAGTTACGTCCTTTTCTTAATTCTAAAACTCCTTCCCACAAAATGGAAGGAAATATAAGCCACATGTGAGTACCTCTTACAATCGGATAAAAATATTTAGAAAAAGTGAAAAAATTCCACTCTGGACTTTTAGATCTCAGCATAGTATAATAATCGGAAGAGCTGGTGTCGATTAATTTTAAGTTGATTGTAAGGCATTTGGTGAAATTTTTAATTCGCTTTAAAAAATACCAAGATAACATATAGATAAACGGTTGTTGCATCCATTAGCAAACAAATATGCTCATAAATATAAAGTTGAGTTATTTAGTCTTACAACACTAGAAACACATCGCAACACTAGAAAAATGAATACGGAAAGTAATACTTCAGAAAGTAGCGGAAAGAGAGAGCATGGCCGTATGATCAAAATGTCGTATGGCTTATGTTGCAGAAGCAAATTATGAATCTTAATTATTATTGTGTGGGACTACAGTTATTAATGTTATGTTAATTCATATTAAAGATTAAAGGTGATACTAGTACTTGAACAATCAAATTTTATAGGTATCTAGTTATATGTTTTTATAGTTCTTTACTGAAATATATTTCCTATAATATCTATATAATTTATATATATAATCTATATATCTATATATAATCTATATATTTATATATAGATAGTAGATCATATGTGCTAAATATTTTTCATTAATTAAAATAAAATTGCAAAGATCTCTAAATGCCAGTTGATTACATCACTCTGGCGACATTCTGGCGCTAGGTTTACTTAACAGTATTATATTTCATTCATATTATAACTCAAAAGGCACAAAAGTTATATCATTTAAAGAATTATCTAATCGTTGCCACATGTTCTATTCGAATATTATAATAAAGCTAGAACTATGTATAAAAGAAATTAAGCAAACAAAACAAAAAAGAAACAGTTTTTCACAGACGATTGAGTATTTCTCATTCTATTAATTCAGTTTTCACTTCGCGACAAGACAAAAATACATAAAAACTCAAAATATCTGTATTAAAAATTACGAAGTAAATCTCAAACGCTTATTTCCTCCAAAAAAATTCCGGAAAGGATTAAGCATGATTTAAAAAATAAATGAAGGCGTTATCTTTGTTGTTGCGAAGCTAAGTTTCTCTAGATTGGCAACAAATTCGCTACTCAGCTGTTTCAAATGTAAACAAGAGCAATGGCCGCCATCAAAAACATTATTAGGCTTAACAGCAATTAAACAATTTTAAAATTGTTGATAATTCTAAAAATATTGCATACAGATATACTAAAGGCATAAAAACCTTAACCGGAAGATAAGAACAACATAATTCAATCATTTTTAAAGCAAAAAATGTACAATTTACAAACATATAAGAGTAAAGAAACGGAGATCACTGAGCCCGGTAATAGAATGCATATATATATAAATATATTTATATACGTTTGGTGCGGTCGATTGAAACCAAAATACGAGGTGCACTTCTGCATGTTATAGTAGTCTTATATACAAAATTTCAACGTTCTGAGGCTACTCGTTTTTGAGTTATGCGAGATACGCATGTACGTACGTACGTTCGTACGCACGTACGTACATGCGTTTGTACAAACGCCACGAAAAATTCTCTTCAGAATTCAATTTAAAGCAATTTTTTAGTTTTTTTTGGAGGAAAAGTGTCTTTTATTCAGTCCTTACGTACAGATATCACGCAAAAACATCGTTTAATTGTATTCGAAAGCGGTCAAAGTGGATACTTTCGTTGAAATATGCTGCCTGAAGCTTTTCGCTATTACAATACTTCCTTTTTACTTCGTACAAGGAAGTAAAAACCAACGGTACCTGGAGCCATCAAATTTTCAACCACGTAGTCCTATACCCGAGTATGGCCACATGGAAGGCCAAATTGTGAATTTCGAATCTGTTTTTATTATGTATTTCATACTCTGTAAACCTTTAACGAATTTTTAATGAATAAACTCAACGATTTCAAAGCGAGCAGAAGCAAAACTCTTCGAAAGAAAACATTTACATCTCCAGCGCTTTAGACTGTCTGTAGGAAATTCTAAAGACACGTTGTTTTTAAATGTTTTGTGATTTTACTATCGAATTTTATGTGGCAGATGCGCAAAGAACATGATATTTAAAAAATAAAGCAAACACACAAAACGTTAATAAAAAGGCAAAAAAAAGCTTTATAAAACCATCTGTGAAAGAAACTGAACATTGATATAATGAACTGAGGGAAAAAAAAACAGAAAATTGCATACCAACCCTTTTATATTTTTTGTGATTTTGCTGTTGAATTATATATGGGGCAAGTGCGAAGAAAATTATGCTTAATAACAAAGCAAAATGACAAAAAAAGAGGAAGATTAGTAGGAGGAAATGTAACAGCAAACTGGTAGACTGCGAATTCAACGATATCTAAAAACCCTTAACAAATCCTTTTTGGCGACCGTTGAAATCTGAAACCTTGCACACTATTTTTAATAAATATTTAATAAAAATTTTACAATTTGAAGAATTGAGAAGCGATATTTTTACTTTAAATTTCTCAGGCCATTACGTAATTAAACTTTAAAGAAAAATGAAAGATTTTATGTTTCGTGCAATGGCATCACTTGCCATTTACACGGAAGAAAAATGCTAATTACCTTCAATTCAAATGTTCGTTCTTTTATTTAATATTTAACTCTCCTTTCTTCGGGAGTTACTCGTTTAATTGAAGAACAGTTAACAAGCGAGAATTTCCAAATCCTTTTTTCAGCGAAATACTTTTAATGATCAGTTTGATAGTAATAACTATTGTTAAATTGAAAAAGTTTTCGCCGGGAAATAATGTTATGAATCTTACTTCACGGCACCAATGTTATATAGAAAAATGTTTCGACACCAAGGTTAAATTGCTTACTTCACGTGAGAGGACCGAATAAACACAAAAAAAAAAAAAAAATAACTTATCTGTTAAAGACATCTTGAAGGTCGACCAATGTTATATCTTAAATTCCTATATGTTAAATGTTAAATATGAAACTACTTGCCGTGAAAGGTAGTGATCGTATAGTGAAACGTGTACAGCATTTTTGCGTTGTGAAAAAAAATGCATCCCGGGACCGCGCCGTGAGAGGATCGAAACATAAGAAAAACATATACAAGCAATATAGGAAAAAAAATATTAAATATATAAAGAAAACATACTATAAGAGGTTCCAGATTAAATATCAGTTTATTCAATTACATCACAATAAGAAAAATCTTAACCTCATCTGAGAGTCTTTTCATTTAAATTCATAAAAAAACTTAAGGTTTGTCTGGTGATTTAAAAGAAAGGAAAGGGAAACAATTTAAGGCCTGAGAGTTAAATTTTAGATTCGACGTTGTTTTTTACTGCTAAGGACGTTTTTGAAAAGCTTGCCTAAAGTTCAAACACACCAAAAAAAAAAAATAAAACTTATCTTGAGGGGACATCTTGAAGTGGAAGACTCGTATCTTATCAAGCGTTGATGTCGGCCGGGCTCATCTTGACACTGGTAATTTATTTTTTTTTCACTGTAGAACAGAAACAGGAGCACTGCTGCCCAGGACGGCTATCCGCTTGGTCCTGAAAGTCCTATGTCAACACGCAGGTAACTCGTTCAAATTTCGCCTCTTTACCAGCACTCCGCAAGGAAGAGGGTTTTCAGCTTCAGGTCAGAAACGCATTATCTAGGCAATTACGGCTCTCCTGTTCTTACTCATCCCAAGAGCAAGCTTCACGAGTAACGTCCCAAGTAAGTTCCACCCGCCAGTCAGTAAGAGAGAGAATCCAACTCGAATTTCCTTCAAGCCAGTTTTCAAGAGCAACGTCCAGTAGTCCAGCCGGCCCGAAAATCAGCGAGTCCAAGAGTGAGTGAGTCAAGAGTAAGTGTGTCTCGCCTCTTAACCAAAACGCGGCCGGGGAGCATTTTTGCCGCTCCCCGCCGGGAAAACATTTTTCTTCGTACTTACATTTTGTCCAGCAAGCCCGTAAGTCCAGCAAGCCCGAAAATCAGCGAGTCAGTCAGAGAGTCAGCCAAAAAAGTGAATCCAACTCGAATTTTCCTTCGTCTCCTTCACAACCCGGGCTCCCACTATGGCTTCACTTATCGACCCCTTAATTATGGCAAAATCTTCGTTTTCAACCCCTGAATGCGGAAATAAGGGTGATCGCGCATGCGCGCCTTTCTTCACTTAGCCAACAACCGGACCCTCAATCGCCAAAACCTGAATGACTTCCATTGAAAGACAAGTAGCAACCTTTGACCTTTCTGTCACGTACTTTCCTCTCTTAAGGTCAACTAACAATGAAAATTCTTTCTCGAACATTCTAAAGGACAAAACGCGCGAAATCATGACTTGGCAAAAATTGCCTCCCTTTCCCTGCTTAATTCACAATGAATAAAAGTTTGTACAAGATTTGCAAATAAAAGAAAATAAATAATATTCATTTAAACTAAATAATATTTCCAGAAGCATCTGTTTTTCCCCAAAATTAAAGCCTTAAAATAAATAATTCATAATCAAATAAAAATTAAGATTTCCATAAATCATAAAATCATTCACATAGTTTTTACAACGCTATCAGATAATTTCTCTACATAACACTATTCTCTCTTCAGCAAACTTACAGGAAACAGTAAAAGTTCGATTTTTCAGTTAGATAACCATAGAATGTCATTTTTCAGTTATTTTTCTGGTGTATAATAAATGTTAAATATTTCTCATAAAATAGGAAAAATGACATTGTTGCTTGAACAAAATAAAAAATGGTAAAAAAGTTTTTGAATACAAATATAAAAAAATATCAGTGGAAGAAATATGCTTCTTTTCTTCTCAATATATTTATAAATAGGGAATCAATACTTAGTAATAAAATTATTTCGAAATATACAGAGTACAAATATATAACTGCAATTGAAGATGTCACGTACTAAATTATGTAACGAAAACTATTCGACATAATCATAACTTTGAAGCTAGAAAAACTAAGCCACTGAAAGTAAAGAATGCTTTGAAGGAAAAAGGAAATCAAATCAATGACAAACTGGATGATACATTAAGCGACGTGATAGCAACAGGCAGTAATTCCACTTCTGGCAAACTGCCCGATTTCAAAGCTGTGAACAAAGTAATTCGACAGATTTGGAAAAAGACTATGACGGTTACTTCTGTTTCCGTTCAGCAACTAGATTTTCCAAACAACTATATAAGAAAAGCAAGTAACAAAAAATTCTTTTATATGACGGTGATTTTTCAAAGAAAAGAATGATTTCATTGCCTGAAAAGAAAATTTAAAGTACTGAAGTGTTACAAATAACAACATCATTCTTATCTACAGTTACGATTACAATTCTCGTAACCATGTTGTAGAATCATTAGGTTATTTTAAAGCAAGAGATGTGAAAATTGTACACCGCCCTTTCCCTGATTCGAACCCTGGACCTCTCGAATATGCGCCGTGTGGGCTTCCAGTTACACCATGAAGGCATGGGGAAAGGATGGGGCAACTGGAAATGAAGAACCTAATCGCCAGATCTTGGTAGTGACGGATTATTGTCCACCACATTTATAGTTCGAGCTCCACTGCTGAGTCATTAGAGTTTTTTTTACATGCTGGAGACGTGGAAATCTCATCGGGACTCGAACCTTGACCTCTCGAATACGCGTCGGGTGTGCTACCGTTACACCACAAAGGCATGCTGGAAGAAGGGAGAAAATACCTTATAATGTGAATACGGGTGACGCGGCCATCTTATGTAATAATTTGTAAGTAATTCATTACATTTCTCTGTTTTGTTTCCTGCCCCAAACACGTTTGTAACTTTTTTTAATTTCAAATTCATAGGGAAAATGTATTTATTTATTTACTTTATTGCTTCTGCATTAATATATCATAAATGATACCTAAAATTGTTCCAGTTGTCTGTGTAACTACGTGCTTTAGTTTGTATTTAAAGAAATCCGAGTCTACAACTTCTACACCTGAACTTCGAAGTGTTACAAGCACTGCTAATCAGAAAGAACTTTAACACTTTGACTGACGTGCGAGTTTGTAAGAAAGTCTTCCTTTAGGCCACGAGCGCTGGTATACCATGCGTCAAATGTTTCCGATCGCAGGAGTTTAGTGCGCCTAGAACGAAACATTTCGGGATAGGCATTCAGTTTAAAATATTTCTTCAAGAACGAAGTATCTAAGAAAAGGTGTGTGGTTCGAGAATTATTTTTTCTTTACCCAAACTTTTTTTCTGTAGTGACAAATGTTTGAAATATTTTTTATGTTATAATTGTTACCCCAACTTTTTGCAATGATTAAAAAAATGAAACAGTAATTTTTAAGTGTATAATCATATAGCAGAAAAGAAGAAACCTGTTGCGATGTTTATAAAAAATTCGAATAGTAGTGATGAGGAACAGCCAAGAATTTTCAGAAAGATGACTATGAACAATGTTATATCTTCAGATTCTGATTCCAATACTGATAAATGCATTTATAATAAATGTGGTGTAGATATTACTGATCATATTTCACAAGAATTGGTTGTTTAGGAAGAAAGCACAATTCAGTTTAGTTAACGGAATGAATTAAGTTGTCGGCAACACCTATTTCGTTTCTTTCTTTCAACAATCAACAATTATTTTTTTCAAATACCTACTTTACCTCGTCACACTCAAAGAACTGTCTAGGGATGACACGGCCTGATCAGAGTTTATGCCGTTACTCGAATACGGGTGACGCGGCAGTCAAAGTGTTAAGAAAACCACATATTGTTTCTTCTCATTTGTATCATTTATGAAATATAAAATTACATAACGGCTATTTCTGCCATATTTTTGTATTGCTAACAAAAATGGAAATGTTAGATTATGAAGCATCAACTAATAATGCATTTTTTATTAAGAAAACAAATACAAAACTTCTCGTGTTCCCCAAAGTATTCTACGAGGCTTACATATGTAGTATTATGTACGTAAAGGATGACGAAAGCATCGGAGATGAAAAAGGAATACAATGCATACGGTATGGAATCAAACAAAAACAAGCTTTATCGAACACATAGTATCGTGATTCATGATTGTCTATCCAAGAAGAAGAACAACAAGCAGATGTTATTTAATATGGGATATGCCCTCCCCTCACTGCAATGGTTGCTTCGCATCGTCTCCGCATACTCAGTGCAACATTTCTTGCGGTAGGAGTGCCCATTCCTCAATCAGCATCTGTTTGAGTTGTTGGGTGTTCTCCGGAGGATGTAAGCGTGCTGCAATGCGTCTCTCCAAAGCATCCCACACATGTTCGATGGGATTTAAATCTGGTGAGTACGCTGACCAATCCATTCGAGTGATATCTTCACTTTCCAGTAGCTCCTCAACAGCAAGAGTCCGATGTGGCCGTGCATTGTCATGCATAAAAGTTAAGTCTGGGCCAATGGTACCTCGGAACAGATGCACATGGGGAAGGAGTACCTCCTCACAATAGCGATCCCCGGTTACAGACCCTCTGTCGAAAACGTGGAGCTCAGTTCGCCAGTTCAGCATAATGCCTCCCCAGACAAGAACTCCAGGACCAACGTTACGGTGTCTTTCCTTGATCTTACTGGGATAAAATCGGGTTCCGACGTCTCTCCAAATCAAAACGCGTTGAAAATCACTTCTGGTACTAAACCGACTCTCATCCGTAAAGAGGACACGACTCCATTAATCAGTTGCCCAGTTTTTGTGCTCTCTGCACCACTGTAAACGGTGGCGTCGGTGGCCAACTTTCAACTGGAGGCAGCGTTCAGGACGGCGGGTGAATAGGCCCCCTTTGTGAAGGCGTCTGGCCACAATAAACCACGACACTTGTAGCCCCGTTGCTGTACAGAGTTGCTGAGCAATGGCACTTTCTGACTGCTATTAGCCTCTTTTCGCCTGCAGGATGATATATCGGTCATCCCCTGCAGTTGTCGTCCTCGGGCGGCCATCACCAACCTTTCTAACAGCTGTGCCTGTGGTTTGGAACGCTTTCCAAGCGCTCGACGAAACACTTTTGTTGATTCCGAACTCTGCAGCTACACTGGTGACAGTACGCCCCTCCTCCAGGTTTCCGATCATTCTTCCACGTGTGAAGTCGTCCAGGTGATTTCTTCTAGCCATATTTCACGAACTGACTCACTGGCACTTGCAGCGAATATGAATTGCGTCTCCGTCTTCCTTTTATTCTACTGCTGAGCTGCACGCGCCGACATCACGCGTTTTGTGTACGCTCACGTCGCCTCTGACGTTTCGTTCCTGATATTTGCATACGCATAACGTTTCTACTGACTTACGTGTTCATTGTACTGATCTCCAGACCTCCTTTTCTGCAATTTTATGGCTATCTGCTAAATTTTTACTTTGTTGCTTAAGTTTGGCACACCAGTTTATAATATCTAGGTCTGGAGAGAGCAAAGGAAAAACATAAAATACAAATACTGCAATATAACATGAATAATTAAACTCTGTTAATATTCTTATAAAAGAAAAAAATCAACTTAATAATAATACAGTAATAATAAAAATGAGATAATATTTCAAAATAATATCGATACAAAGGAAAAATGAAACATCAACAGTGTACTGCATCAGTACATAACGTAATCATATAAGATATATTCTCCCTCCTTTCTGCATGCCTTCACGGTGTAACGGTAGCACACTCGACGCGTATTCGAGAGGTGCAGGTTCGAGTCCCGAACAAGGACACTGCTCATTTTTCACGTCTTCAGCATCAAAATAACCTGACGACTCTACAGTAGCGCCCGAACTGAAAAATGGTGGATGATGATTCTTCACCACCAGGATTTGGTGACTGGGTCCCCTAATCCTCACTTGCCCTTTAAAAGAGGGAGTACGTAAGGTATTTTCTCCCTCTCCAGGCTGCTTTCGTGGTGTAATTGTAGCGTACTCGAAGCGTAATCTTGAAGTCCAGGTTCGAGGCGAGTGCATTGCTAATTTTTCACGTCTCCTGCTTCTTCAAAATAAAACCTAATGAATAATACATAGACAATGCGCAAAACAATGACACATAAAAGATTAAAATCCAATCATATAACTGAGCATACCGAAGTTCAAACAACAAATAAAGTTGCGTAAGAGTGCAAAAGCTTCGAAACTCTAACAAGATCATAAAAAACGGGAGGCCAAGCTAACAGAGCGCTGCCTTAAACTGTCACAATATTGAAACGAAGTAAGTAAATTCCAGAGTTCCCATGACCAAAAGTTTGTAATTCGGTTGAAAATGCTTATACTTAAGGTCGTTGAGAAGCACTTGAACAAAATCTGATGTATACACCACATGACTTCCTTGTACGGAATATTAAATTATACGCATTTTTTCTTGCATTTTATTTAAACTTATTAGATTGAATTAAACCTACTTCGCAGAAACGCATAAACCACAATAGAATAAATGCATTCTTTAAAATTCACTTTGTTTACCACAGCGACACTCTGGCGCTAGGTTTACTTAACAGTATTATATTTCCTTCATATTATAACTCATAATGCACAAAATGTATATCATTTAAAGAATTATCTAATCGTTGCCACATGTTCTATTCAAATACTACAACAAAGCTACAACTATGTATAAAAGAAATTAAGCAAACAAAACAAAAAAGAAACCGTTTTTCACAGACGATTGAGTATTTCTCATTGAATTAATTCAGTTCTCACTTCGCGAGAAGGCAAAAATATATAAAAACTCAAAATATCTATATTAAAAATTACGAAGTAAATCTCAAACGCTTATTTCCTCGAAAAAATTCCAGAAAGAATTAAGCGTGATTTAATTGGCAATAATAAATGAATGCGTTATCTTTGTTGTTGCGAAGCTAAGTTTCTCTAGATTGGCAACAAATCCACTAGTCTCCTGTTTCAAATGTAAACATCAATGGCCGCCATCAAGAAAAGGATTAGGCTTAGCGTCCCTTAAACAACTTTAAAATTGTTGATAATTCTAAAAATATTGCATAGAGATTTACTAAAGGCATAAAAACCTTAACCGGAAGATAAAAACAACATAATGCAATCATTTTTAAAGCAAAAAATTTACAATTTACAAACATATAAGAGTAAAGAAACTGAGATCGCTGAGCCTTGTAATAGAGTGGATATATTTATAAATATATTTATATACGTTTGGTGCGGCCGATTGCAACCAAAATACGAGGTGCACATCTATATGTTATAGCAGTCCTATATACAAAATTTCAACGTTCCGAGGCTACTCGTTTTTGAGTTATGCGAGATACGTACGCACGTACGTACATACGTTCGTACAGACGCCACGAAAAATTCTCTTCAGAATTCATTTTAAAGCAGTTTTATAATTTTTTTTGGAGGGAACGAGTCTTTTATTCTGTCCTTACGTACAGATATCACGCAAAAACATCGTTAAATTGCATTCGATAGCGGTCAAAATGGATATTTTCGTTGAAATATGCTGCCTGAAACTTTTCGCGATTACAATACTTCCTTCGTACAAGGAAGTAAAAATCTCTTTGTCCACTGGGCCTTCGAAGAAGCCATTTTCGCAGAGATCGTAATTCGTGCTGCTCATGCATGTGAGAGAAACCATAAGGAACGAAGGATTGCAGAATCGATACATTTAAGTAACTCATATTTTGCACCACACATAAAGCAAATAGATGCTGTCGCCTGAACTTATTTGTTGAAAAATCTTTCGATGTAGATGGGGAAAGTAAATGTTTTGAAAAGTGAAGCAGTATTAAATACACTACTTAATGATTTTGAAAGTATAATAAAATACTCGCAGTGATAACCTGCCTAAAGGTGATCAGTATTTCCGACAAAGTAATTAACTAATGGTATTAAATATGACAAATAATTACGCATTGTAAACTGAGTAGCTTTATGGAAAACCTAAACCGCTGAAACCGCGGATGATCAACATTAAAAGTTTTCATTTTACATTGATTAAGAGATTACATCGAAGAGTAAATCATAATAACTTACGCTGGACGCTGAAAAGCAAATAATTCAGCCCAAACTGACATCGCCATTTTAGTCCTCATTTTTCCGCTCTGATGAAATGTTTAAGTACTTTAAATAAGGAATAATGATATAAACCTCAAACAATTACTTTTAGCAAAGGAAGCTTCAGTTTCAAAGGGAAAATATACCCATATTTCAAAGTAAATCATAACTATGCCTAACGTTTAAGAAACGCTTCCTTTTAATTACTATCCTCACTGTTTTGCATACCATTTAAACACGCAGATTCTTACATCAGCTCCTAACACTAATGTATTCATTACTTTTTGTAGGGAAAACGGTGGCCAAATGTAATATTTTTAACATACAAGATATCATTAAGACACAATAACACGCCGAATAAATACTAATTCAGAAGTCAAACAACAAAAATCAGCGTTATATTTACAAAATTTTCCATTTGTGATTGCATGAGTTTCGGTAAGTACTTTTTTGCAATTTTCAAGTTATGTTTATGTTTTGTATATATGGATATTGTGCTTTGCTTGACTGATTTTATGCATTTTGCTTACAAACGTTTTGTTTTCTATTCATTTCAGTGAGGGATTTTTCTGCTGTTTTTGTGTGTGCCTTATTATTGTTTAGTTAATTTAGTTTGATTTTCTGCATTGTTTATCATGCCTTCATCCGTTAATCGTTTCACTAAATTACGCCTGAGACGGCAAAAATTCCTGAATCATCTTTACGCTTTACTTAAATGTAAATGATTGATCCCCAATTTTATTCAAATCAAATCTAATCAAAAACCTTCGAGTCGCGTTTCAAGAATTCTGTTAAATTGCAAGCTTGCCTTACTTCGGTCCGTCATAAGAGATACACGTCAACAATTGTGCAAAATTGAGCATGAACTCTATAAGCTTCATCTGGAACTCGCTAAATCATATCCAAAATTCAATGCCCTTGAACAAAAGTTTTGGTCTAGAACGGAGAATGCAGTTAATCGTCATAAAAACACCCTTGCAGTTAAATTCTAAAAACTTCTTTTACAGTCTTCCAGTTCAAGTAGTTCAAAAAATGTTACCATTGTAAACATCAAGCCAATAGTCAATATTTCTAATGTTAGTCTTTCTGAACAACAAGAGAGAATTCTAAAATATAATTTTAACTTCTCACAAACCTGTAAAGCCTCAATTCCAAATATTTTGGCTCCTATCGAAAAAGCTTTCAAGTTCAGTAAAGTTTCAGATTCACAGAAATAAATGATTAGGCATCTTATCACTCATAATCTGAAATTCCATAATAAACCTTTGAAACCAAATCTAACTGCGAGAGAAAGAGCTACAATGCGAGAAATTCATTCTAACCCGGATATTATCATTTCAAAGGCCGACAAAGGTGGCCAGATAGTCGTCATGGATAAGAACACTTACATAGATAGTGTCACTAAACTCTTAAACAAAGGACCATATAATCCGATCCCTAAAGATCCTTCACCTTCGGACTTGTCAAAAATAAAAACTGCGATCAAATCTTCGCAAATCATTTCAAGCAACTTAAAACATTCGCTTATCCCATCTGTCGCGAATTGTGCCAGATTCTCAAGATTCATAAAAGTGGTATTCCTTTCCGCCCTATTGTATCAAATTTAGGTACTGCCTCGTATCCATTAGCTAAATATTTAGTTTCTAGATTTTCAACTCTATTAGACAATAACATTTACACCATAAAAAATTAAATAGAGTTTGTAAAAAAGGTTAAAAACATTTCTCCTCGTAATTTACTCATGGTTTCTTTTGATGTAAAATCATTATTCACCAATGTCCCAGTGGAGGGTGCATTAAGATGTCTAGAAACCAGACTTCGCGAATTTCATTTCTCTTGCATCGAAAGTGATGAGCTAATTTCTCTCACTCAACTCTGTTTGAAACAAACACATTTTGTTTTCCAAAATAAATACTACAAGCAAACTGAGGGATTAGCCATGGGAAGCCCCCTCAGTCCCATCCTGGCTGACATCTACATGCATTATTACGAATCAAAATTGTTTGAAACTTTAAACTTCCCGGCATGGTTCCGCTACGTAGACGATACTTTTACCCTGTTTGAAGGCAATAAAGATGATTTAAATAAAGTTCTTTCAACAATGAATTCTATTGATCCTGCTATTCAGTTCACTTGAGACTTGCAATTCTCTTCCTTTTCTCGACATTCTGGTCACACGTAACACATCCAACTTCAGTACTTCGGTTTACCGTAAACCTTCATCGGTTTGCCTTCCACCACACTTTAAATCATGTCATCCGACTAAACAAAAGTTAGCTTCATTTTATTCCTATGTTTTCCGTGCTCTTCAAGTTTGCTCCTCCAAAAGAGCCCTTGATGAAGAACTAAATTATTTAAAAGCAATAGCTATTGACAGGGGCTTTTCACCCAACATTATTAATCAAGCAGTTCCATGCCAGTGTGGTTTAATTTACATTGGCCAAACTAAGAGAGCCTTAAAATTTCGCGTCTAGGAACATGAGGCATATGTTAAAAAAAAGGAAACACAGAAGTCTTCTGTTGCTCAACATTGTTGGTCCGAAAATCACACTTTCAATTTTTTTTGCTGCCAAAATTATTCAAAACACATCTTCCATTGGAGAACTGGATTTTCTAGAGGCATTTCACATTCATAAAAATCTTTCTGTTCTAGTTAACGATCCTAATTCCAATCCAAATTTGCCTTCGGCCTTTAAAGAAATTATGTTTTAGTTCTGGTTTCACCAATAGATGGCGCCACTTGCTTATTCTTGTCCAGGCTTTCTTATCTTATCTAATCATTATTTCCTATCTTGTTCATTTGCGGTTTTGCAGCTGAGGATGGTGGTTCGGTAAAACTATCGAAATTAGTCCTGTGAAAATTTTGTAAATATAACGCTGATTTTTGCTGTTTGACTTCTGAATTAGTATACAAGATATCGCTTCCACTAATGATTGCTTGAAGGGTATGGAATGTGGCCGGCAATAGCACAATTGTTAACATACCAGAATTATCGACATTAAAACTCAATAATATTAAAACATGTTACTTACCTGCATAGTGGTAATTTCTCAGCTTACGAATACACAAGAAATATACTTTTGCACATTTTGTTTATTTTATTAGTTAGTAGCTACTGTCTTAATTTATTAATTTCTTGAACAAATATATATATCATTTTATCGTTACACCAAAATTATCGATCGTAAGGGAATGAAAGGTAAGCAAGCACATCTTGATCGTATTCATGTGCTTGGTTCCCAGGCTTGCACACGCACATTAGCATATCTTGAAGCATCTGCATTAATTAATTAAGAAAACACAAAATATGTTGACACATCTCGGCGGATGATATGTTCTTCAAATCACAAGTGATATTTTTAGCATGTACGAAAAATTATTTTGGCATTTCATATGCATTCCAATACTCACAGCTCATGATGAATGATAGATGCAGCAGGCCGAATACGCCGATAATAACTCATCTCAACTTTCATGGAAATTCATCTGTGAAGAAATTACTGCAGTTCTGTATATATTTTTTACTTATTCATCCGTAATGCTTTTGTAGAAAAAGTGGAATTTGAAGAATCTGTTGACGAGACCCGCGCACTTCAACATGCGCACAAAAACGTGGCGGAAGGTACAAGGCGACAAATCGCCTCGTTCCTTTCAGCTTTCAGTTCGGTCCGAGGTTCGAATCCCGCGAACGGGCTGGCTGCATGGGTGTTTTCGTGGTTTTCCCCATGTGTAACGTGTATACGAGCCAGTTTCCCTTAGAAAGTCCTCCACGAAAGGCATCCCTCCCTTTCGGCAGATGGCCCTCGAGGCTTTGCCATAATCACACACACACACAAATACAAAATATTTCCTACAACTGCGCGCAAATTTCAAGGAAATGTCTAAGAGCTAATTTATTGACATACATCAGTTTTTTCGTAGCTATTAAAATGTTACCAAGATTTTCTAGCATAAATTTAGGGAAAAGCTTGTCAATTGTACTAATCAATTGCATTCTTCTGCATAGGCTGGCGATGTGAGTAGTTAAAAGACCCGCCTAACGTTGAGAAAGTCCCTGGATCGAATCGTGAAGAGGAAAAGACTAATTTTATACGTTTCAAGGCATTACAAAGCTTAGTAGTTTCTGCTATCTGCCAAAATAAAATTTCTTATTTTGGCGAGTAAAATATCTCTATTAATTTTATATATAAAATCCAGAAGCGTTTTTCTCTCTCCTTTTTTAAAGCGTAATTAATACTTTCCTAATTCAAATTTTTACTCTGGCATAAAAAGATCGGATTTTGAATTTTAGTATTTCACTCAGATTTATCAAAAAATTATTTTAAGTCTCCAAATTTTTAAATCGTTAGCTCTTACATCTTGTAGCCCACTTACATCTAAAGTCATTTGATGCTTTCATGGCCCACCAGCGGCCGAGCGGTAAAGTCGCTGAACACTGGTAGCTCGGTCCGAGGTTCGAATCCCGCAAACGGGCTGGCTGCATGGGCGTTTTCATGGTTTTCCCCATGTGTAACGTGTATACGAGCCAGTTTCTCTTAGAAAGTCCTCCACGAAGGCATCCCTCAGGCAGATAGCCCTCGTGTGCTTTGCCATAATTAAATACACCAAAAATACACTATTTGATGCTTTCATGCTCAGTTTCTAAGAAAAATATCCAGGCAAATAAGGCTTTACTCTACGTACAAGAAACTTCAGTCGCGAAGACTTGTGATTGGTCCCAGGTTATAAGAGTGAGAACGTTCGTCAAAGATTAAGTAAAATCCATTGGAGTACCAAAGCAGAACAAGTTGCAACGTTAATTTAGGAGAATAATCTTCTAGCGCATTACAAGACGCCTAATCTGCCTGGCTATTGTTAGACTGAACGTTCATCTTCAACGTTTCTGAAATTAGCTGACGTGTCATAATACCTCGAAGATTATTTTTCTAGCACTGATGCCAGCAGAGAATGTCTGAAGTCTCTGATAGCTTCCATTTATTTCTCCATTCACTGAGATATTTCTGCTTCTTTTTTCGTTAGAATTTTTACGTATTTTGTTAGCAAAACATTTTCCAGTTGTCTTTGCAATCTGATTCGGATATGTACATAGAGCTAATTTTTCATCATCTCTTTTGCATGGCCTAATTTTTATTTCGTTTTAACTGTCAAAACTTTTTAAAAATTTTTACATACATTTCATATTTTACTCATTAGAGAAATCTAATATAATTTGGTGGGAATAATTAGATTTAATAATTTGAGTACAACAGACGTTAGAAATGGGGATATCTTATAGATAGTTTAAACGAAAATTTCCAAGAAACAAGTAATAGGGGGAAAAATTACCTATTTTCCCCTTTCTTTTTTTCCTTTTTTTTTTTTAACTTGAATTTAAAATTTTCTTTGTTGACCTAAGTCAATTTCCACTTAGGTCAACAAAGAAAAATTTTATTTTAGTTACTTTTTATTAACATTATTAACATTTTACTTCCTTATACGAAGTAAAAAGGAAGCATTGTAATCGCGAAAAGTTTCAGGCAGCGTATTTCAACGAAAATGTCCATTTCCATTGCTATCAAATGCAATTTAACGACGTTTTTGAGAGGCATCTGTATGTAAGGACAGAATAAAAGACTTTTTTCCTCCGAAAATATTATAAAACTGCTTTAAAATTAATTCTGAAGAGAATTTTTCGTGGCGTCTGAACGAACGTGTGTACGTATGTATCTCGCATAACTCAAAAACGAGTAGCCTCAGAACGTTGAAATTTTCTATATAGGACTGCTATAACAAGTAGATGTTCACCTCGTATTTTGGTTGCAATCGGCTGCACCAAACGTATATAAATATATTTATATATATATCCACTCTGTTACCCGGCTCAGTGATCTCAGTTTCTTTACTCTTATATGTTTGTAAATTGTACATTTTTTGCTTTAAAAATGATTGAATTATGTTGTTATTATCTTTCAGTTAAGGTTTTTATACCTTTAGTAAATCTGTATGCAATATTTTTAGAAATATCAACAATATTAAAGTTGTTTAAGTGCCGCTAAACCTTTTCTTTGATGGCGGCCATTGCTTGTTTATATTTGAAACAGCAGACTAGTGGATTTGTCGCCAATCTGGAGAAACTTAGCTTCACAATACAAAGATAACGCCTTCATTTATTATTGCCAATTACGAGTATATCATGCTTAATCCTTTCTGGAATTTTTTCGAGGAAATAAGTGTTTAAGATTTACTTCTGTAATTTTTAATATAGATATTTTGAGATTTTATGTATTTTTGCCTTCTCGCGAAGTGAGAACTGAATTAATTGAATGAGAAATACTCAATCGTCTGTGAAAAACTTTTTCCTATTTGTTTTGTTTGCTTAATTTCTTTTATACATCATTCTAGCTTTATTATAGTATTTGAATAGAACATGTGGAATTAGATAATTACATTCTTTATTAGATAAGAACATTAGATAATTCTATTCTTTAAATGATATAAATTTTGTGCATTATGAGTTATAATATGAACGAAATATAATACTGTTAAGGGAATCTAGCGCCAGAGTGTCGCTATGGTAAACAAATACTAGAGTGAAGCTAATACTATAATAAAGCTAGAATGATATATAAAAGAAATTAAGCAAATAAAACAAAAAAAAAACAGTTTTTCACAGACGATTGTGTATTTCCCATTCAAGGCAAAAATACATAAAAATTCAAAATATCTATACTAAAAATTACGAAATAAATCTTAAACACTTATTTCCTCGAAAAAATTCCAGAAAGAATTAAGCATGATTTAATTGGCAATAATAAATGAATGCGTTACCTTTGTTGTTGCGAAGCTAAGTTTCTCTAGATTGGCAACAAATCCACTAGTCTCCTGTTTCAAATGTAAACATCAATGGCCGCCATCAAGAAAAGGATTAGGCTTAGCGTCCCTTAAACAACTTTAAAATTGTTGATAATTCTAAAAATATTGCATATAGATTTACTAAAGGCATAAAAACCTTAACCGGACGATAAAAACAACATAATACAATCATTTTTAAAGCAAAAAATGTACAATTTACAAACATATAAGAGTAAAGAAACTGAGATCACTGAGCCGGGTAAGAGAGTGGATATATATATAAATATATTTATATACGTTTGGTGCGGCCGATTGCAACCAAAATACGAAGTGTACATCTACATGTTATAGCAGTCCTATATACAAAATTTCAACGTTCTGAGGCTGCTGGTTTTTGAGTTATGCGAGATACGTACGCACATACGTTCGTACAGACGCCACGAAAAATTCTCTTCAGAATTAATTTTAAAGCAGTTTTATAATTTTTTTGGGAGGAAAAGAATGTTTTATTCTGTCCTTACCTACAGATATCACGCAAAAACATCGTTAAATTGCATTCGATAGCGGTCAAAATGGATATTTTCGTTGAAATATGCTGCCTGAAACTTTTCGCGATTACAATACTTCGTACATGGAAGCAAAAATTGTATTAACATTTTTACTTCGTACAAGGAAATAAAAATTGTATTAACATCAAGTATCATCCACTGCAAGTTTAAAAAAATGTATTTGAACTTGAGTGGATGACTAAAAAGTATTTTGTTAAAGATTGAAAATTTGAATTAGATATAGGGAGAGTGTGAGCTAATAGTAGGAATTTGAAATATGTCAATTTACGTTAATTTATTTAAACTAACTGACTCAAGTAATGCCCATGGCTGCCCAAAAATAGGCATGGTTTGAAATGGTCATTTAAATTTATTTAATTAAATTATTAAATAAATTTATTATTAAATAAGTCATTTAAATTTATTTAAATGACACAGGTTTCACTTTTTGCATTTAATTAAATTGTGTTCTTTTTGCAAAAGGTGAGTAACATCAAAAGACATTTATCTTATCTATTAACAATACTGACAAAATTGGAAACCCAAAAGCCCTATCACATTAGCTTGACTTTCACAAGGGCTAACGATGTTAATCTCGCCTTTATAAAACTCTCTTCTGTATTTTTAAGTGTTATTTTTAACTTATGCATTTAAAATAATAATAAAATTTATTCATTTCATTGTATACTTTATTTTCATATTTCTTCATTTTTAATTTCGCTAATATGGTTGGAAAACATGAGAATCTAAACAGCAATCTCCCCTTGGGGACATCTTCCTCTCCTACTACTTATCATATTTATTAAATATTTTGAAAAAAAAGATAAGAAACAATTAAATTATAACCTCAAATATTCCAAACTTATTTGTTCTCAGGAATAAGGGGAGGAAAATTGGCTTTCTTTTACTGCAAATCTTGAAAGATATCACTAATGGATATTATGGCATGTTAAATATGGATGCTTTTATATTATTCATTACAATTTAAATATTTATGAAATTGAATATGATAATAAGCATATTTCAACATTTTAAAATTCCTCTACTTGATAAATATTAGTTGTATCATATGCACTATGTATAATTTAGTGAGGACTGCGATAATGATAGTAACTGATTTAAAAGAAAGGAAGAAGAACATAAAACGTCATTTCAAAATTTCCAGGTCATTAGCACATGCTTCCTACTAATCTAGAAATATATAAGCATCGCCGAAAATTTGGCACCCGAAACGGGATAGCGATTAGTGACTCTGACTGCCGTAACGAAGGGACCGCTTTCGAATTCCGCAGAGTAAATGTGTAGTTCCTTTGCGGCATGGGGGCACTCTAAATGACAGCCAACTGAAAGTCTTCTCGTGTGGTTTAGTGGTAGGAGAAGACAGGTGGGAGACTTCTCCTCAACTTCCGAATGAACTCCAAAAAGCATGCATATAATTACTAGTTTTAACAAGTCCTCTCGTCGGGCTTGGCTGCAGGGGTTGTCAACGACAGGCATTTCCTTGTTCTCCTTGCCACGATGAATCTCGTGGGCTTGTTCTGCTATCAGACAAGAGAGATTAGTCTCAACAACAACCGAAAATTTTGCATGTATCATTAGAATAATGGTTTCAGATCAAAGGCTTCGAAGCCATAAGATCTAGGGTTTGAAAATTTGAAGATGGCTCGGGATGCATGCTTTGCTTTAAAATAAAAGTTTCTGTGACTTGCCTGAAATAAGTGTGAATTATAACTGCTTTGCTATGAAAGAACTTTTTTTTTTTTTTTTTTTTTTTTTTTTTTTTTTTTTCATTTCTGTTTAACCTTTTGAAGACGGGATGGCCATTATAGTGGCCATAGAGTCCTCTCTTTGAAAAGACGGGGTTGTCCACTTTAGTGGCCATGTCTTTTTCCCCCATTTTCCAGGCTGCTTTTAAATTTGGCCGCCGACGTGCTATGCACCATCTTGCTCCCCCCCCCGCCACTACGATCTTCCCTAGGAATTAGCAGAGCCAGATTTAGACTTGATAAGGTCCTAAGCTATTTGAGATATGGGGTCTTTTAAGTCTGTTATAATATATTTCAATACTATTTATACTATATTTTAATTTTGGCAGGCCCTCAAGAAATTGGGTGTCTTGGGGACCCTAAGCTATAGCTTTTGTAGCTTATACTTAAATCTGGCCCTGGGAAATTAGAGCATATTTTGCTGGAATTAGAGCATCAGTGAACAGTCGTTCTACCTCGTCAATCGAAAAGTAAAACGTCAATGAAGATTTGTTGAACTATTCGTTGTGATTGTGAATATGACGATAAAACAAAGCACTTCCTTACTCAACGGCATCTCACCTTCAGTTGAGTTACCATGCTGCAAAATAGTTACTGACACATGACCTGTAACTTCAACTCTAATTTCCTATCTAATTACACCAAAGGCTGCATGATTAATTTCCGAAATTATGAAAGTGGCTGGATACTTTCCGGACAAATCTATCAAAAATCCTCAGTCTTTCAAATCTACGAATAAGGCAATCGTAAGTTGTTGTTGAAATTGTTCCTTTTAACGGATAGTAGTTGTCGCAAAATTCAAATTGCTAATTTTCGAAAACATTATCTTATGGCTCAGTGTATTTTTTTTTTTTTTTTTTTTTTTTTTCAAATTTTACGTTTCAAGAAAGGAACAGAAGAAGGAACTCAGAAGACATGCTACACATATACTTCTTTGTGTATGTTTCAAATTTTAAGTTTCAAGGAAGGAACAGAAAAAGGAATTCAGAAGACACGCTACACATGTACTTATTTTTAATGACTCAAACACATATATAGTTACATAAATTAATATAGCATTACAAAACGTTTTTACATTAAAATATCCCAAATTATTTCCGCGCAAAATGCTGCTGAAATATTAATTAATTACAGACAATCAAGTAATAAACTTAGAACCAAAACTACAAAGATGTGACAGAAGTTAAATATAAAACCAGTACAAATCCAAATTTCCCAATAAAAATGTAAAAAGACACAATCAACTACAGTACTGAAACCATAAGAAAAACCCGATAACAATAGAAATACATAAAAAAGGAAAGACAAACACAGTCAAAATCTGATTCAACGTTATTAATAGGAAGGTCGAGCAGATCCAACTGAGTTAACTTCCTAGGAAAACCACTGTGTTTCTGTTCACTCAAAATTATGAATCACTTTAAATTACTTAATCATTATGTTCATCCGAAAATTTCGAATGCCTCCTCTACACGGTTGCCTTCCAATCAATAATAAGGTAACTGAGTAAACTTCCTAGAAAAACCACTGTGTTTCTGTTCACTCAAAATTATGAATCACTTTATATTACTTAATCATTATGTTCATCCGAAAATTTCGAATTCCTCCTCTACACGGTTGCCTTCCAATCAATAATAAGGTAACTGAGTTAACTTCCTAGAAAAACCACTGTGTTTCTGTTCACTCAAAATTATGAATCACTTTAAATTACTTAATCATTATGTTCATCCGAAAATTTCGAATGCCTCCTCTACACGGTTGCCTTCCAATCAATAATAAGGTAACTGAGTTAACTTCCTCGAAAAACCACTGTGTTTCTGTTCACTCAAAATTATGAATCACTTTAAATTACTTAATCATTATGTTCATCCGAAAATTTCGAATGCCTCCTCTACACGGTTGCCTTCCAATCAATAATAAGGTAACTGAGTTAACTTCCTCGAAAAACCACTGTGTTTCTGTTCACTCAAAATTATGAATCACTTTAAATTACTTAATCATTATGTTCATCCGAAAATTTCGAATGCCTCCTCTACACGGTTGCCTTCCAATCAATAATAAGGTTTTCTGCCTCCTTTCTACATGCCTTCGTGGTGTAGCGGTAGCACATTTGGCGCGTATTCAAGAGGTTCAGGTTCGAGTCCCAGAGAGGGCACTGTTCATTTTAATGTACTCCTGCTACAAAAATACCTAACGTTTCTAGATACATGAAAATAAATTCTAATAAAATAAATTCAGCTTGCCTAATAAAGCAAAAACTAATATATACAATTACTAATATTAGAATTAAAAAGAAATAACTTATTTAAATTAAAGAATTCAAGTAATATTTAAACAATGAACTGAGAGCAAAAATGTAGGAACTTATCTGTTTTGCAGAACAAAGGAAATTGATTCAAAATGGGGAAAGTGACAACTCCAGTTGCTGTTTGGCTCAATTAGCGATAAAAATGGCAAAAAATATTTAAAATCTTATATATCATTGTATATCACTCAATCTACGAGTCTAATGATAATTATGAAACATAACTGTTCATAGCACGCATCCAAAATAGCCCTCTTCTGCGGAGAAGAATCTGCACATTAGTAAACTAATAGAAATTACGAAAACAAGCAACAAATTTTATCTCTTTGAACTGTCTTAAAAATGTTCTTCAGAATTTTTCTATTCCTTTATCTTAGCTCCATAATGCCATAAGGTCTAGTGTCTTCGTGCCTGTCAATATGCAAGAACGCAGTTTCAGTGACATTAGATCAGCGCTTCTCAACTTTTTTTGGGCTTATGCGCCCCTTTTAGCACAGCTAAAAGATTATCTTCCCCTTCCTTTACAAAACTGGAAAAATAACATGTAATAAAAAGCAAATTTCAGAGAAATATTAATAAACGAACACTGAAATGTAGATGCACAGAAATAATGATGGCGTAGATACTTGATGCTTAGAGCGTCCATCCAAATTGAAGAAGAAGCAGTCGAGCCGGATTAAATTTCATATTCATATTTGCCGGATTAAATTTCATATATTTTGCTTCAGATTTGATGTAATGAATACAAGAAAAGGGATAGGAAGGGAGCCCAGCGAAATTACATGCAAGAAGCGCACTGAGATAAGCTAAAGTTCGTAGTTATCCAATATAGCAGGCTGATAAGAGAAAGGTTTTGGTTTAAGGGGACTCATACACCTTAAAATTCATAAGATCTTCGAATATGTGACTGTTGCAAGAATTGGGATAACTTATTTATTTTAAAAGCAATTACTTCCACCTTGCGCGCACAGTTTAAAACATTTTGTTGCATAATTTAATTCCATATTTAATATATAGCTTTTATAACATTTGGAAACTACTGTGAACCTCAAATTCTAAAAGTTTTATGTTAAATGTTTATTTTATTTGGAGTTGAATTTATAAAATGTATTTTATTAAAAAAATCTGTAATGTTTTCGTGTATAATTTTTTTAATACTAAAATATTCATCAAATTTTGGGTTCACTTAGAAAATAGTGTCCATATAAAGAATTCCATGAAATTTCAAATACGTACCATTAGTCATTTTTAAAATATCATGCGCGCAAGGTGAAAACATGATGAAATATTTTGTCACAAAGCGGATTTAATTACAAAAATATTTGTGGCAACACAAGCATTCTGGTTACTAGTTTCCAAAGCAGCTATATTATGTAGTCAGCTGTAAAAAATTGGAAGTAATTGCTTTTAAAATAAATAAAATATCCCAATTCTTGCAACAGTCACATATTCGAAGATCATAAGGGGTTTAAGGTGTATGAGCCCCCTTAAGTTCTCAGTGCTTAGGTTCCGAAATAAATACGTCATCAGCGTCACGCAAGCTTCATAGTATAGATTAATCTAGAAATGACGCAATCCAAAAATGTTATTATTATTTTTAGAATGAAGACGGGACTTAAAGGGTTGTTATTTGAAAGATAGATATTTTATATTTTACATACACACACACACACACATATATATATATATATATATATATATATATATATGCATTCACAAGATAATTAAAACTATCTGTATTAATTAACAGGTTTAGGGAAGCAGGAAATTTGAAAACTATATTTAGAAAAGATTAACTTTTATAGAAACATATTTAACAAAACAAATCAGATTCTTTAACAATTGGAATAAATTTAGCTTTCAAAAGACACCTCTGTAATACGAGATTTCCCTCTCCAATAATTTAATTATTTATGAGAGTCACGATTATTTATGACGATTTCAGCGCATCTACTTGCTCGGAAAAAAAACTCATAAGATTTCTAAAACGATAAATGAGGCATGTACTCTATTAATGTTTCTATAATGTTCTTATACCATCTTAGATACTGAAAACTCTTTTCACTCTCTAAGGCACGAAGATCACGCAGAGTTTGCTTTCTTAATCTTATAAACGAGTTCGTGAGAGTCCGTGATGTAAGAATTACGTTGAAAGTTTACATTTGAGGCCTCGGGAGAGCAATTCTGGAATCTTAGCTTCATTGTAACCGTACGCAAAGCTAAGCAATAAATTATTAATATGAGGATAAAAATATTTTCTTCTTCCTATTTATTACATTTCTAAAAGACGGATATATAAGTAGTCACATAAATTAGGTATTTAAACCCTCAGAACTAAAAACTTGATTTTTTTAAAACTACAGGAAAGTTGTTGAACCTTGAAATGCTTTGCATACGGGCATTATGTAGCAAAAATTAATGTTATACTATAAAATATCACTAGAGTCATTAGGTTATTTTGAAAACGAGAAAAATGAGCAAAACCTTTGCCGGTACTCGAAACCTTGACCTATCGAATAGCGTCAAGTATGCTTCCAAATATAGCATGAAGAAGGGCTGTAGCTAGGGTTTTCAGCGCCCGGGGACAACTGAAGGTTTCACCCCCCCCTCCTGTTTGGCAAGAGCATGGAGATAGGAAAGGGAGAAGGGGCCAACCCGAGCTAAAAGTGAAGCACTGCTTTGAACTTGGGTCACCAGATGGGGTGTTCTTTGTTTACATTCAGAAGCTCGCTTGACAAGATTCTGATAGTATTTCGACACACGACAGTTCCATAAAAATTGAAAAAGGGACACTTTCGCATGAAAGAAACATTCATAGTGTGATGGATAATAGCAATTTGTATAGTTTAGTGACATTTACGCAAAAATCACATCTTGGTTATTTTTCGATAACTAACAACAGCGATTTTGATTATGAATTTGTTTTATAAAATTATAAGCTGTTGCACTACAAAAATATAGATTTTAAGAAAAATGTTATGCTTAAAGAATGAAAAATACCTTACGGTACATTTAAAATTGCATACGTCTTCCGATACCCTTGATAGAGCATTCGATACTTTTATTTTATTTTCCAAACGCCAAAATGTTTTAAATAAAACAATTTTTTTCACATCTATATATTATTGTAACATGTACCTTTTAAAATTTTTTAGAGGAGAGGCTTTACTGCTGCTCATTTTAAACCCATCGTTTTAATTTTATATATCTGAAAAATAATCACTTTGGGTTTAAACGTTTCATAAATATAAAATTATGTATGTTTTATACTTATAAATATTGTAATTATATATATATATATTTGTAATTAGGCACATAGGTCAGATTAAGTTTTTATTAAATAGAGTAACGCATGCAAGGGCTATCTGCCTAAAGAGAGAGATGCCATCGTGGAGAAATTTTGAAGAAAAACTGACCTTTGAGTGGGTATTAAAAATAATACTTATAATTTTCATTCAAATTATATTCATATATATTTTTTATGTAAAACTTTCGGGTTTATGCTAAATTAGTGTAAATTACTTTACACGAAAAATATAGTGAATGCACAGAAATTAAAGATTTGTACATGCTGGAAATGATAAATAGGAAATATGTATGGGTATTTATGCATGTGCTTGCAAAAAGCATGTATCTGCCTTTGACAAAATACTTAAATATTCATTAAATTATTTATAAATGTATTTGAAATGAAGAATTTATTCACTTATAAACAACTGTGAAAGTACTGTGAAGAAATCTAATGATTAAATGTATCTAATTTATAATGATTATAAATGTTATCTAAATATATAATAACCTTAATATTGAATTGTAAACAAAAATTGAAATCCTGTTGACAAATACGTTATAAAACTATTTAAGCAAGAATTGTTCGTATTGGAAAGCAATCTGTTAAAAGGTATTGTAAAGCAAATGCTATGAGATGCGCACTTAAGAACGTAATAAAGAGTTTTGGAATATGTATTGTTGAAATGAAGGGTAAAAAAAAATCTGATAAGTATAATTAAAAGAATTATTCCCTTTACATTTTGTAATAACTTAGTTACAAGTTTTAAATAATACTTAAAAAAAAAACTTATTTTATTCCCTTTTAGAAATGTTCAGAGAAAGTCAAGTACTATTTAATACCTATTTAATTATTAGGAATTAGCGAAATACTTATTTAAAGTATTTCGCTAATTCCTAATAATTCTCTAATTTAAAATGAACCGAATAGAGCATTAATTATAAATTGACTTACATTTTTCGATTTAAAAGAAGCCAAAAAATCATGTCATATTTAAGAAAGTATTTTAGGAAGAAACTCTATAAATAGAAAAGAAACAATGCATAATTTTAATATTAATAATACAATAAACTTTGATCTTAATTTTTGTACCTTAACCGAATAAAATCGAATTACCTTAATTTTTTTTTTCTAATGTAATTAACGAAAACTTGTGAAAACATTTCATCCAAATTAAACCATTCTGAGAAAACTGTCCTGTGAAATGTATAGCATTTAATTCCGTTCAGAATGAAATGTTGTTTAAAAATATGTTGTTTTCACATACTTAGGACTCTGAAGTGTTGTAGAAAAAGAAAATATATACATTTATATGTATATTTACGACGTAATTACAAAATATTTACATCCGAACGCGTCAAATCCTATAGAACTCAATGGTAAATGACCCAATGTTTTGGTCACCACGTAGGGATCGCCGGTGCTTCAGAGCATGGTACGGGAGAAACTTGCTTAGGGCGACTCCATCTTATTTCCTACCTCCATGGGCAAGAGTGGAAAACATTCATTTTAAAAATTCGTAATGTCAATTTGGCGCCCATTGGAAGCTGTGCCCGGGGACAAATGTCCCCCTCGTCGCCTCCAGTTACCCCCTCGCACGAAGGCCTGCGAAAAGAAGGGAGAAAATACCTTATATACTCCCCCTTTTAGAAGGCCATTGAAGATTAGGGGAATTGATCGCTAAATACTGGTGGTGACGAATTATCATCCACCACCTTTTAGTTCGGACGCCACTGTCATTAGGTAATTTTGAAGCAGGAGTATGAAAAATGCGCAATACCCTCGCCGGGACTCGATCCTGGAACTTCCGAATATGCGCCGAGTGTGCTACTGTTACACCACGAAGGCATGCTGGAAGCACAAAAAAAATACTTCACATACTTCCCCCCAAAGGGCAACCAGGAACCAGGGGACCCAATCGTCAAATCCTGTGGGGACTAATTATTGTCCACAATCTTTTAGTTCGGGCCATTTGTAGAGTCAATTAGAATTTTTCGTAATCAGGAAATTTATGAAATCCGCAATGCCCTCGCTGGGCCTCGAACCTGGACCTTTCGAATACGCTTCGAGTATGCTTCCAATTTTACCACCAAGGCATGCGGAAAGGAGGAAGAAAATTCCGTAAATATCCACCTTCAAAAGGCGATTGAGATTACGGGGCCCAAACGCCAACTCCTGGTAGTGACGAATTTTTGTCCACCACCTTTATTAGCTCGCCGGGACTCGAAACCTGTACCTCTCGAATACGCGTCGAGTATGCTTCCAATTATACCACCAAGGCCTGCGGAAAGAAAGGAGAAAATACCTTATATGGTTAAGATATAGCAGAGCGTTTTTGTAACGTTGCCCCTGACATCTTCAGGTTTATGCCTCTGTTTCTGATCCAAATTTTGGCATCTACTGCATAGAAGTACAGCAAATCATTACATTAAACGCATTTAAGGATTTTGTTATCTGTCTATATTCTGTAGTATTTCGAGCCCCGTTATAACAATCTTCGAGTGACCGAAAATTTAGTTCGTTATATCCGGTGCCATAAGATAAAAAATTATCTTCTCACAAAATAGTGTAAAAATATATTGATGAATCCCACGGAAAGAGTGATTAGTATTTCTAAATCTCCCAAAAGACGTCAATAGTATCTTTAAGGCATTCTGCTTCTTTCGACATCCAAATTTTAGAAAATAGTACAAATAAATTTATTATTTGTGTTTTTAGCAGAATACTACTAAAAATGACAGAAACAGGTTATAAACATATTATCAAAGCATAATTTTTAGGTTTTACCTTTTGCATTAACTTTTGAAACTTAACTAACATTTTGCTTAAAAATGTGTTAACTTTCAGGACTACAAGATACGTTTCCGCAAAATTATTTATCATTAAGGCATAGGGTATTAAATGGACCAAAGTCTAAGTGATAAAATGAAATATATATTAAATATCCGTGTTTAGGAACACGGATAAAACACGGATACACTACGTCTTTTTCGGGAAATTTCTCTCTTTTCATACACAAAATTGTCTAAAAACATTTTTTCTCTGTACCTCCTACACACCCTGCAAGTTTGTCTGTCTGGTAGCGAATCACCCTGTATATATAAATATTGACATTTCGTACGTACTAAACTGTAGTAGTTCTAGTCATCAGGCTGTACGACATCCTTTTGGAAAGACGTTTCGGAATGTATGTAGCAGAGTTATACAAAGTTTTTATCTACAACTCTACCAACAGTTACTCCTTTATCTAAAATTGCATGTATTAAGTTGTAGATATAACAGTCGGTTCGAAGCAAAGTTCCCTTCTCGTGCATCCTATTATAACTGAAGTGAACATATTTTTTCTAAGGAAGACTACTCAACCTATTTTCTTCACATGTCAGAGCAACTACAATTTTCAGCAAAAATTTCAATATGTGTTTGAAATCATAGTCCTTAAAATCAATCTTACAATGATTAAATCAGTGCATCTAATCACATTAACCATTACTGTAGTTACACCAGATGCGCTGTACCGAGTGCTGGCGCCGCTTTGGATTCTGTGTCTACAAAATTACTCGAGGCAGTCATACTGAATTTAACACTCTGTAAACTATTACACATTCAGATTAAAAACCTCTCATACATCGCTGTTTATCTTCCATTACTATGTAAAGTTGTGTACCATTTTTCTAAAACACGAAGTAACCGTAACTATTTCTTTTTTGGAAAATACTTGGTCGAGAAGAGAAAAAATATATTTTAAATTTCTCTCTTTTGTGCAGTATTATTGGCAGTAACATAAGGTCTTCCAAAACCAATTGCACGACACGTTTTTTTTAAGCCCTACGAGCGTTAGACCGCGCCATCAACGGCCGAGCGGTAAAAGCCGCTGAACACTGGTAGTTCAATCCAATGTTCGAGTCCCGGCGAACTGGCTGGCTGCTTTCGTCATGTGTTTGTGGTTTTCCTCGTGTGTAACGTGGATACGAGCCAGTTTCCCTTAAAAATTGCCTCCACAGGGCATCTTTCCCTTTCCGTGTAGTGCCTAATTGCGGAGCATGCAATAAGCAAAAATAAATAAATAAATAAATAAATAAATAAATAAAAAATCTGAAATGTTTCAGATTTTAAATTACGTCCAAAGGGGCGTTTTTTAACATTTTGTGTGTTACCTTTCTTTATTAAATATCATGTTCCTCACACTTAAACCATAAGATCCAGTGCAACAGCAATATCGCAAAATAGTTTTAAAACGAGCATATCTTTAGAATTTCCGATACAGAGACTCACGCGCTGGAGATAAAAATGTTTTTTCTTCACAACGTTGCCATTGGTCGCTTTGAAATCCTTGAGTTTGTTAATCAAAATTTCGTCAAAGTTTTAAAAAATAGGAAATCGATCATAAAACAAATTTCAAATTTCAAATTTGGTCTTCCACATGCTCATATTCGTTGGAGGATTACGTTATTCAAAATTCGATGACTCTATGTACCGTTATTTTATGACAATGTGAGAAATATACATACATTTACGCAGATTTTCATTATTTAATTTCTTCAAATATAATGCAGGACTCTAACATTTTATGGCAACAGTTTGAAAAGTGAACCGACATTTATCCGTCCGACGCAAAATGCCAAAACGAAACTAATAGTCCTTCGGGATTCAAATCCCTTTGGACTAAAAAAGCGTTAGCCCCAGGAGAGTTACTTATTTCGTTTTGGAATTTTGCGTTGATTCACTTTTCAAACTGTTGCCACCAAATTTTGCAGCCCCATATTTTATTTAAAGGAATTAAAGAATGAAGAATCTGCATAAAAGTATGTAGGTTTCTCACATTGTGATAAAACAACGGTACCTACAGCCATCAGATTTTGAATAACGTAATCCTTCACCGAATATGAGCATCTGATAGCCCCTATTTGGAATCTGGAATTTGTTTTATTATCTACTTCATATTTTGTCAGACGTTAAAGAATTTTTGATCAACAAACTCAACTGCGAAAATTTGAAAATAAAACGCTGATTTTTGTTGTTTGACTTCTAAATTAAACTCAACGATTTCAAAGCGAGGAAGGACAACACTGTGCGGGAAATACAATTTATCTCCAGCGTGCGAGACTGCGCATCGGAAATTTCTGAAGATATGTTCTTTTAAATATTTTTATATTGTAATTGAATTGAATTTTATGGTTTAAGTACGAAGAACAAGATATTTCATAAATAAATAAAGGTAGCAAACGAAACGTTAAAAAAAATAACGCCTCTTTGGGCGTAATGTAAAGCTTACATTTTTTTTGGTATATGTGTGTGTGTGTGTGTGTGCGCGCGCTTGAAACTTGGAAGTCAGTTTTCGGATAATTAAATATATATTTACAAACACTATTATGATGACAGCAAGGATGTAATGTAATAACTGCGAGACACTTAATATGCACTCGCTTTCTTTCTTGGCACTTCAATTAAAATGCAGCATTAAGTAAACAAAAGAAAAATATCATGCAGCTTACTAAGAAATAAATGCTCTTACGATAATACTCCATCCTATTTCCGGTAACTGTTGCTGCTTAGATAGATGATTACAAATACTCGAGTCTCCCTTGTCAAAAGCAATAAAAAAATAAGATGATTTATTGTAGAGACATAGATAAGACCGACATTTTCAGCTTAAGTTATGTCACTGATGAATCAAATGACTGTAAACATTTAGGAAAAGAACTAAAAATACGGTATGAAATGTATGAAATGCCGGCATTCTATAGAATACCTAGGCATTGTATGTAATGCCGGACGCTTTTATGCAAAGTATGAAATATGAGAATTATTACATACTTTTCCTAGGCATTCTGTAGAATGACAAATGTTCTTTAGGAAAAGACGTTCGTTCCTCAAAAATACAAATGTTATTTTGAAAAATTAATGAAAGAGTGCCATTAAAAGCTGTTATTCAAAATATGTAAAAAGGTAGTTAGGTAATCTTGACACAACATAATAAATTTGTTTTTAACTGTCTATTTGTAATTTTTATCTGGTGAATTAGTAAGATCTATCTGACAACAGAAGTTAAGGGGGCTCATACACCTTAAACCCCTTATGATCTTCGAATATGTGACTGTTGCAAGAATTGGGATATTTTATTTATTTTAAAAGCAATTACTTCCAATTTTTTTACAGCTGACTACATAATATAGCTGCTTTGGAAACCAGTAACCAGAATGTTTCTGTTGCCACAAATATTTTTGTAATTAAATCCGCTTTGTGACAAAATATTTCGTCATGTTTTCACCTTGCGCGCATGATATTTTAAAAATGGCTAATGGTACGTACTTGAAATTTCATGGAATTCTTTATATGGACACTATTTTCTAAGTGAACCAAAAATTTGATGAATATTTTAGTATTAAAAAAATTATACACGAAAACATTATAGATTTTTTTAATAAAAACATTTTATAAATTCAACTCCAAATAAAATAAACATTTAACATAAAACTCTTAGAATTTGAGGTTCACAGTAGTTTCCAAATGTTATAAAAGCTATATATTAAATATGGAATTAAATGATGCAACAAAATGTTTTAAACTGTGCGCGCAAGGTGGAAACGTGACGAAAAATTTTGTCACAAAGCGGATTAACTTATAAAATTATTTGTGGCAACACAAACCTTCTGATGACTATTTCAGAAAGCAGCTATATTATGTAGCTAGCTGTAAAAAATTGGAAGTAATTGCTTTTAAAATAAATAAGTTATCCCAATTCTTGCAACAGTCACATATTTGAAGATCTTATGAATTTTAAGGTGTATGAGTCCCCTTAAATTCGGAAACAGTCATAAGTTTCGCAAACAATGCAGTTTTTAATACCTTTTTATTTTTTCTGGCATGGCTCACAAAAGTGGTTGTACAATTCCATATCATTACGTGTAACATTTTTGTATTTGATTGAAAGTTCTTTCATCATTCTGTCAACCCGACCGTGTCCAGTACACAAATGAATTTTCATGAAGTACGAGAAATAACTCAGCGTCCGTGAGGCAATACTGTATAGTACTGACGCTTTCTTTAACAGGATGAATAAATGTACTTTTGTTTCCACAAACATCACAATCAGCGATTCAGCGACCGGTAGTCCCGTGGTTCATTCTTAGTAGTCATTTTGGCTTTTTTACATCATTTATTAACTTCTGAGAAGTAGTTTCGTTTTTCCTAAACGAATCGGAAATGTATTTGATACTTTGCGGTTTGTCATTTGGAAAGGTGTGATATACGAATTGTTTCATACATCACCGGCTAGTTTTTAGGCATTCTATACAATTCCTAGGCATTCTATAGAATGCCGGATTTCTTCTTTCTCCGGTAACATATACATTAGATCTATGTTTGGAGCAAAACGGCATTGTATATACTGCAAAAAATTAAAATTATTAATAGAATACAATGAAACATCTACATCCGTTAGTCTCGCTACTATCATGGTGTCCCTCACATGATACTTAATTAACTGTGCCTCACAAAGTTTCTAACCCAAGATTTTCCAGTTGCTAAATGGAAGTACTAACCACTTATATCCTTAGAGCACGTACAGGGAAATGTGGTCAATTCTCACAAGATTTTTTTATTTGTTTGTTTCAACATGGAGTTCACATTCCTTCATATAGGAATTTTTAAATACTTTTAGGGATCAGAACCAAAGACATTAATTAATTATTAATTAATTAATTAATTAATTTAATGTCAATTACTCTAACAACTTTAACAACTCTAACAACTATTATGGTTACGAATAAAAGGACAGATGGTCTACAGATGCTCCCTGCGATATAAGAGACACAAACAGTCAGTAACAAAGATCTATTTTGGCACAAAAGAATTGTATTATGAATGAAAATTTTAAAAAATCTTAAAGCTTTCAGATTTTACATTATGTCCAAAGGGGTGATTTTTTAACGTTTTGTGTGTTAACTTCATGTTCTAAGCACTTAAACCATAAAATTCAATTAAACAGCAATATCGTAAAATAATTTTAAAATGAGCATATCTTCAGAATTTCCGATACACAGTCTCGCGCTGGAGACAAAAATGTTTATTTTTCCGTACGTTGTTGCCATTGCGTGACATCTGTACAACGGACAGAATAAAGAACTCCATTTTTCCTTAACGGATTGTAAAATGGATTCAAAGAAGAGTTTTTCGTGACGTCTGTATATATCTCGCATAACTCAAAAACGAATAGCCTTAGGATATTAAAAATTTTGTATATGACACTGCTATAATATCTAGTTGTATATCTAACTTTTTATTGCAATCGACACTCGTCTTAAATGTACCCGTCTTACCCCCTTACCCGGTCCTTATTTTCGCAATCGTTGGCCGTAGACATATACTTCCAGTTTTAAATTAAGTGTTTAAAATTACGAAAATATTCATGTTTGCTAATGTCGAATTTTCAAAAAATCTTATTTTTCGATGAATAATGAAATCTAACTTTTAATTGTGGGCCTCCCGTTTCCTATAATTATATTTAGTAAAGTTTTGTACTTGTTTTGAATAAATAAAATGAGAATAAGTTTCACTGCAGTACGATAAAAAATTGACGGAGATATTTAATTTCAAAATTGGCAGTTTTTTATTTAATTTCAAACTTGTCTTGAGCTATCGATTATTCAAGTTAGAATAATTCGAACAAATAAGTTAAAATGAAGTGGAGCAAAAAATGTGTGTAATTTAATAACTCTCACAAAGACGTCCACGGCAGAGTTTTTGTTTTACAGGCTATTGTAGAGATAACTGTATTTTACGAAACCGTAAAATACGAAAAATTAACTGTCCCTCCCAAAGTTTCGAACCCAGGGCTTTCCAGTTGCTAAATGGAAGTACCAACCACTTATATCCTTACAGAACGTACAGGGAAATGTTGTCAATTCTCACACGACTTTTTTTAGTCCAAAGGGATTTGAATCCCGAAGGACTATTAGTTTCGTTTTGGCATTTTGCGTCGGAAGGATAAATGTCGGTTCACTTTTCAAACTGTTGCCATAAAATGTTAGAGTCCTGCATTATATTTGAAGAAATTAAATAATGAAAATCTGCGTAAATGTATGTATATTTCTCACATTGTCATAAAATAACGGTACATAGAGTCATCGAATTTTGAATAACGTAATCCTCCAACGAATATGAGCATGTGGAAGACCAAATTTGAAATTTGAAATTTGTTTTATGATCGATTTCCTATTTTTTAAAACTTTGACGAAATTTTGATTAACAAACTCAAGGATATCAAAGCGACCAATGGCAACGTTGTGCAGAAAAAACATTTTTATCTCCAGCGCGTGAGTCTCTGTATCGGAAATTCTAAAGATATGCTCGTTTTAAAACTATTTTGCGATATTGCTGTTGCACTGGATCTTATGGTTTAAGTGTGAGGAACATGATATTTAATAAAGAAAGGTAACACACAAAATGTTAAAAAACGCCCCTTTGGACGTAATTTAAAATCTGAAACATTTCAGATTTTTTTTTTTTTTTTTTTTTTTATTTATTTGTTTGAACATGGAGTTCACATTCTTTCATATAGGAATTTTTAAACGCTTTTAGAAGCGGGGATCGGAACCAAAGACATTAATTAATTATTAATTAATTAATTTAATGCCAATTACTCTAACAACGTTACCTCTAATTCCCAACTTTACCTCTAATTACATTAGAACTGACATATTATTAATTAGCTTATCCTGACATATTATTAATTAGCTTATCCTGACATATTATTAATTAGCTTATCCTGACATATTATTAATTAGCTTAATAATATGTCAGGATTCAAAATACATGTGGCAACTTATAAAGTAATTTCTCCCTCCTTTCTGCATGCGTTCGTGGTGTAAGGGTAGCATACTCGACGCGTGTTCGAGAGGTCTAGGTTCAAGTCCTGGCGAGGGCACTGCAAATTTTTATGTCTCCTGCTTCAAAAATACTAATGACACTACAGTGGCGCCAGAACTAAAAGGTCGTGACTGATGATTCTTCACCACCAGGATTTGGCAATTGGATCCCTTAATCCCAGTCTCCCTTTAAAAGGGGAAGTATTAAAGGTATTTTCTCCACTCCTTTTCCAATAAAAATTAATAAAATGATAAAAATAATAAATAAAATGATAAAAAATAAATAAAACAATGCCTTCGTGGTGTAACGGCAGCACTCTCGGCACGTATTCGAGAGGTCCAGGTTCGAGTCCCGGCCAGGGCATTTCTCATTTTTCACGTACTCCTCCTTCAAAAATGCCTTATGTCTCTACAGTGGCGCCCGAGCTAAAAGCTGATGAATAATGATTCTTGACCATCAGGATTTGGCGAATGGGTCCCCTAATCCCCAGTCGCCCTTTGAAAGTGGGAGTATATAAGGTAATCTCTCCCTCCTTTCTGCATCCTTTCGTGGTTTAATGGTGGCACACTCGGTGCGTATTCCAGATGTCCAGGTTCGAGTCCCGGAGAGGGCATTGTTCATTTTACATGATCTCTGCTGCAAAATAACCTAATGTCTCTACAAGGTGTGTTTAAAAATATTTATCACATAATTAATTTGATTATTATTATGATTATTATTTTGTCTTCGATTATTATTTTATCTTGTTCCGAATACATACGCTGAAGAGCCATTAATGTAATAGGCACTTAAAATTAATTTCTTTTGTGAATTTTCAGAGCAGTTTCTTAGAGTAGAAGATTTAAATCGTGGGTATCTAAATTATGACTGTTTGCAAAGGAATTGCAAGGGAAAATCCCCATTGCAAGTTGCATTGAATCCCCATTGCAAAGGAAAAATATTTGCGGGGCCGCATTTCAAAGAAAAAAAAATTGCGGGGCCACACATACAATATTTTTTTAACAAATTGAAATAAAAATTAGCTCTATGTTGTTTTATTAAGATAAATGAACTTTTTTATTAGTCCAAAGGGATTTGAATCCCGAAGGACTAGTAGTTTCGTTTTGGCATTTTGCGTCGCACTCATAAATGTCGGTTGACTTTTCAAACTGTTGCCACAAAATGTTAGAGTCCTGCATTATATTTGAAGAAATTAAATAATGAAAAATCTGCATAAATGTATGTATATTTCTCGTATTGTGATAAAACAACGGTACATAGAGTCATCGAATTTTGAATAACGTAATCCTCCAACGAATATGAGCATGTGGAAGACCCAATTTGAAATTTGAAATTTGTTTTATGATCGATTTCCTATTTTTTAAAACTTTGACGAATTTTTGATTAACAAACTCAAGGATTTCAAAGCGAGCAATGGCAACGTTGTGCAGAAAAAACATTTTTATCTCCAGCGCGTGAGTCTCTGTATCGGAAATTCTAAAGATATGCTCGTTTTAAAACTATTTTGCGATATTGCTGTTGCACTGGATCTTATGGTTTAAGTGCGAGGAACATGATATTTAATAAAGAAAGGTAACACACAAAATGTTAAAAAACGCCCCTTTGGACGTAATTTAAAATCTGAAACATTTCAGATTTTGTTTTTTTTTATTACTTTTTGTTAATTTGAATTAGATATGTATAGGTACAAATTTATTATTAATTTTTAAGTGTCGTTTCATTTCGTTTGGATTTCATAATGATGGAAAAAATTCAAATTAATGAGACGGATGAATATGCTTTTGTTTAACGAGCAAATCGATATCGGGTTCAATAGACGAGATTGCAATTCTTAATGTATTTTCAAGATGTTTGTCACTGATCTTTGTCCTATTTTTCGTTTTTTGTATGCTTTATATTTGAAAATAATTGTTCACAAATATAGGTACTGCCAAAAGCGGAAGACATTAATAAAGCATGAACGGGAAAATTAGGATATTTATGGCGGGGTAGGTAATCTTTATAAAACTCCAGTAAAGAAACTATTTCAAAATTTTTCTTTCAGTTGAATGTCACTTTGCAGTCGTCATGACATACTAAAATGTTTTATTTAAATTTTTATTTTAAAATAAATGCCAATGAATCGATTGTATATGAATCAAATTCAAACCTTTATTTTTTAATAAAAATGTGTACATTTAAATACTTTTATAATTTACGTTTGGGCCGTGCTTTAGACCCCCATGATTTAAATCAAGCTTAATCGATTATAATATTTATTTTCCTCTTAACTCACCACTGAATGAAATAATCAAATTTCACAACCACTTTCGTACTAAATTTATACTTACCCTTATTTTCATTCCTTCACATATTAAATTAACTACGTAAAAATAACTTTCAGTGTGGAATTTACTACGTTACTTAGATCCTTAACTTAACTTCCTAAAGCAGTTCTTGAAATCGTGACCTAAGTGTAGCAGCTATTTTTTATCATATTTCAGGCTGTTCGTTAGGCAAATATATGCATTTACTTCTTTGCGTGACAGAAAACTTGCAAGCGCTATACGCAAAGCCAAAAACTGCATAATAGATAAGACAAAAAGGCACGTGTAAAAAGGAAAATAATTAACCACTTAATATTATACAGCATGTGGCTCAGATAATGTTATTCCCCAGATAATAGAATCCCATCGCACCACAAACAAAAATTTCCTGCTTAATGACGGCAATAATTTATAAAATAAGTATATTTTTTACTTTGTGTTACGAAGAAGCAAATGAAACGAAATTTAGACAACGAAATAATTTTCTATTCGGAATTGACCTTTTGTGTTGTGACCTTTTGTGTCGTATATCACACTCCTTTATCCCATTTATTCATTTCCAACAGAATAAATCCTGCTCTGCAATTATTGTCTTATTTTTACTGTTAGGAATATTTTTAACTCTGGAGAATTTCAAAACACGACATTTTCATCTTATGAATTGCTCTTCTTGAGCTCCAAAAACCACTAATCCGTAAAACTGGGTTTGATCTTAATAAGTCATTTATTTTTAGAAGGATTTAAGTAAAGAAACTTAGTTATTTCAAAACACCTACACGATGAATACTCTTTCGGGGAATAATTATTTTTTAAACAGTTTATCTTAATAAGTTTTACAAATCTCTACATATAATAAAAGAAAGAGTCTGTCTGTGTGTGTGTGTGTATGTGTTTGGTTCACGCACCGCGTAAGCTAATAGACCCACGGCTACGAAATTTGTTACATAGGTGCATCTAGGTAAGAGCCAGTGCACCTCGAAGCGATTTTTTCGAAATTAGAATTAGAATTTTTTATTTTATGTTTTGTGACGAAATCGCGTCATTTTGAGACATAATGGGCTATAGGAAAGCAAGATTTAACTCTACGCACTCCATTTTCACATCGTCATGAAACGTAGGCACTTAGCTATTTTACGAACTTAAAATAAATTTCGTGTTTCAATAAATCGATTAAATACGAATTTATTTAACAAAGGGAGCCTAACACCTTTTCAACGGGATTTTTTTTCTAAAAAAGTTTATTTTTAAAAATGTACAGTTTATTTTTCTTTGATTTTTGGACAGGTTAAACTTTCATCCTTGCGGCTGCTTTTACAAAAAGAATTCTGAAAAAATGATAATAATTTGTATTTTTAAAATTTTTTTAAATGAAGCTTCCGAGTACACTTTTCACATCTCACATCTTTAAAAATGTGATTTTGGCAACAATTTTCCTTTCTTATTACTGTTGATAGATTTTTGATGAAATCGTGTCATTTTGAATAGTTTCATACTTTTAGAAATATGGGTTTGGCAACAATTTTTCATCGTATTTCTTATGTCACTGTTTTTAAGAGATTGGCATATTTCATTGCCATTTTTTTATACATATAGTACATTTTTATTGATTTTTTTTTGATAAAGTTGTTCTGGTGAATAAATATGTGCGCGGAATGTTTTGTTTTTTCAGTTTCTTTCATGTTATTTTTTGCTTATTTCACTATCTGTAAGATATTGAAAAGTTTTGCATGATTTTTTTTCTTCAACTGAAAATTGTATAATTTTTTATTAGGATAATTAATATTTGTATTAAGGGATATAGCTTATTTCATTGTAAATTTTTTCTCTTGAAAATATAAGATAAAATATCATTAATTATACTTTGCTTTTCAGAATTTTTTGTTTTTTGTATTCTTTTATGTTATTTATTGCTCAGTTCACTGTTTTTAAGATATTGAAAAGTTTTGAGTGATATTTTTAGGAAACAAAGTTCTTAACCTCCTTTATACCATTTGAATTCTTAATATTTTGCAAAGGGAAGTTGGTTAATTTATTTATTAGGACAATTAATATTTGTATTAAGGGACATTGCTTATTTCATTGTAATTTTGTTATACATAACAACTTTTTTTTATGAAGTTGTTCTGCAGAATAAAATTCTACGCAGTTTTTAAATTTAACGTTTGGTGTTTGTTCTCTTCAGCCATTTTCCCTGTACATTTAAAATCCAGACGAAGGATGGCAGTGAAGCTGCTAGTTTAGTATATTTTAATTTCTTTACGTCGGCAACAGGGATGTTCTGTATCGAAACACTTCTACATATAACACACGAAACATCAATTACAAATAATTGCCATGATTAGTAATAAAGTAATTATATAATATTAAATGTTTGAAATACTGTGATTAGAAGCTATAATTAATCCTAAAATAATTTTTTTTTTTTTAAATCTGAAAATTTTCAAATTTTAACGGTCGCCCAAAAGGTTTCGTTAAGGTTTTTCAAACTCTCGCTGAGCTCGCAGTCTACCAGTCTTCTGTTATATTCACTCCCACTAAACCGTTTTCTTTTTTTTTTTTTTTTTTTTTTTTTTTTTCTTTAATTTATTATTAAGAGCTATTTTCTTCGCACATACGCCATATACAATTCAACACCAAAATTACAAAAATTTTAACAGCAGCATAGCAGCACACGTTTAAAATTCCCGATGCAGCGTTAAGTATTGGTAAACATATTTCTGTTTTTCTTTCAATCTTTTCTCAGTTTATCATAACAGTGTTCAGTTTTCTTACTCAGATAGCTTTACAAAACTTTTTTTGTCTTTTTTTTTTGTCTTTATTAACGTTTTGCGTGTTTATTTTATTTATAAAATACCACGTTTTTGGCATTAACGCCACAAAAAATTCGATTCAAGAGCAAAATCACAAAACATTTAAAAGCAGCATATATTCAGAATTTCCGACAGACAGTCTCGCGGGCTGGCGGTAAAAATGCTTTATTCCATACAATGTTACCCCTGCTCGCTTTAAAACCGCTGATTTTATTAATAAAAAATTCGTTAAAATATTATAAAATATCAAATAGATAATAAAAGAAGTTCGAAGTTCAAAATTCGGACTTCCAGGTACCCATGTTCGGGTGAAGGACTATGTTATTCAAAATATGAGGCTCTGGGTAACGTTGTTTTTTCACAATACGCAAACATGCATGCAGATTCTTCATTAAGTAATTTCTTTAAATATAATACAAGGTTCTAATATTTGGTGGCAACAATTTGAAAAGTGAAATGCCGTTTATAGTGAGCCAACGCAAATGCCAAAATGAAATTAATTGCCCTTTTAGGTAACTTGCACCTTTAGGATAAAAGTTATGAAAACTTTCTAAATTTTCAGAGAAAGTTTTCCGGGTGGGACAAAACTAGAGAATAAATAATAACAGCCTAATCTCTTTCTCTTATTTACTAAATTTTGCTACGATATATGTTGACAAATCTTCAAAATCATCATTATTATTATTAAATCTTCAATTATTCAAAATCTGAGGCTCTGGGTAACGTTGTTTTTTCACAATGCGAGAAACATACATACATGCATGCAGATTCTTTATTACGTAATTTCTTTAAATACAATACAGGGCTATAATATTTGGTGGCAACAATTTGAAAAATAATACAAAGCAATTCAGTGCTTCGACACAAAATGCCTTTTCGAGACTTATCCCATTTGGGACTGTAACGTCGCTTTTGAGCTGATAAATCAAAATATGATTCAGATACTTTGTTGACCATCTGAAAGAATAAAGTTTCAGACACACACAAAAGAAAAATCCTCTGTTTTTAGTCATAGTGATAAGTACATCTGAAGCAAAGCCTCGTCGTGAAGGACAAAGCAATACACAAACAAATCATTCGCCATAACTAGGACCTGTAATTGCATTTAGGCAAAATGAACTGTATTTATATACTATATTCTTAATTTTCTCTAAATCAATAATGCTGCTAGTGCAAGCTCGAATAATAAGTAGAGTAAAAAAATGTAAAAAGCCTTAAAAATAGCGTTTTTTTAACGTTTTGTGTGTTGCCTTTATTTATTAAATATCATATTCTTAACAGCTAAACCCTAAAATTCAATTCAACAGCAATATCACAAAATATTTTAAAAGGTCATGAATTTCCGATACACAGTCTCACGCGCTGGAAATAATTTTTTTTTTTACAGTGTTTGTTACGTAATAAAAAAATAATGATCTTTAATAAAAATCTGATGTGTACACCACATGACTTCCTTGTACGGAATATTAAATTATACGCATTTGTTTCTTGAATTTCATTTAAACTGATTGGATTGAATTAAATCAACTTCGTCGACAGCGCATAAACCACAATAGAATAAATTCATTCTTTAAAATTCACTATATTTGTTTACTAGAACGACACTCTGAATGCACAAAATTTATATCATTTGAAGAATTATCGTTGCCACATGTTCTATTCAAATACTATAATAAAGCTAAATCGATGTATGAAAGAAATTAAGCAAACAAAACAGAAATAAAACAGTTTTTCACAGACGATTTAGTATTTCTCATTCAATTAATAAGTTCTCACTTCGCGACAAGGCAAATATACATAAAAACTCAAAATATCCGCATTAAAAATTACGAAGTAAATCTTAAACACTTATTTCCTCGAAAAAATTCCAGAAAGGATTAAGCATGATTTAATTCGCAATAATAAATGAAGACGTTATTTTTGTGTTGCGAAGCTTAGTCTCTCCAGATTGGCAACAAATCTACAATTCTGCTGTTTCAAATGTAAACAAATATGTCCGCCATTTTATTTAAAATTTAACCGCAATTAAACAGCTTTTAAACTGTTGATAATTGTACAAATATTGCTTCCAGAATTACGAAAGGCATAAAAACCTTAACCGGAAGATAAAAACAACATAATTCAATCATTTTTAAAGCAAAAAATATACAATTTACAAGTATATAAGAGTAAAGAAACTGAGATCACTGAGCCGGGTAACAGAGCGGATATATATATAAATATATTTATATACGTTTGGTGCCACCGATTGCAACCAAAATACGAAATGCACATCTACATGTTATAGCAGTCCTATATACAAAATTTCAACGTTCTCAGGCTACTCGTTTTTGAGTTATGCGAGATACGTACGTACATACGTTCGTACAGACGCCACGAAAAATTCTCTTTAGAATTAATTTTAAAGCAGTTTTATAATTTTTTTGGAGGAAAAGAGTCTTTTATTCTGTCCTTACGTACAGATATCATGCAAAAACATCGTTAAATTGCATTCGATACGGTCAAAATGGATATTTTCGTTGAAATATATTGCCGGAAACTTTTCGAAATTACAATACTTTCTTTTTACTTCGTACAAGGAAGTAAAAACAATAAAAATGAAGGGTTTCTTTGGTACAGTTTTTTTTCCTCCCCATTGCTCGCTTTGAAATTGTTGAGCTTATTAATCAAAAATTCACTAAAGTTTTAAAAAATATGAAATAGATACTAAAATGAACTCCGGATTCCAAATTTGGGCTTCCAGATTCCCATATTGGAGTGGAGGACTACGTTATTCAAATCTGGATGTCTCTAGGTACCATTGTTTTTGCACAGTGCGAGAAACATACCTGCATTCATCCAGATTCTTCATTTTTAATTTCTTTAAATATAATCCAGGGCTCGAATATTTGGTGATAACAATTTGAAATGTGAAATGTCCTTTATATTGAACCAACGCAAAATGCCACGAAGGCATCCTTCCCCTTCTTAGGGAGATAGCCCTCGCTTGCTTTGCAATAAATCAAGAAACCGAACCAAACTCTTTAGTCAGATGACGCTGGCGTGATGAGAAGCAAAGTTTGAAATAGAATGTGTGCTAGAATATACAAACTTGTCTTTACTCTTAAGATCGGAAGACATATTTAGGTCTAACCAACATTAAATGCGCAATGTTCATTACTGAACAGTATTACCAGCTGCGATAAATTAGTTATCGAAACCCTAGTAACTGTTAGTTCACTTAGAATTAGAGGTATTGATATCTGCTTTGCTTATGTGCGTGCTCATCATGGTTTCTACGGAAATGAAAGAGCTGATTTCTTAGCTCAAGATGCCTTAAATTTACCCATTGATATCAACATTAGCATTCCAAAGAGTTATTGGAAGTCCTTTCATTATAAAAAGCTTTTAGCTATGTGGAATGAGGAATACATTTCATCTTGTAATGCTGAAGTCACCAAAAAGTTCCTTCCTTCTATTTACCATAGACTGAATTCCGAGTCTTTCCTCTCGTTAAATTTTAAAGTGTCTCAGTTTTTATCTGGTCACGGTAAATTTGCAAGTTATCTGTTTCGTTTTAATCTACGATCAAACAATTTATGTGAATGTTCAAAAAGAGTTCCTCAGGATGTGGAACATTTGATTTTCTCGTGCCCTACATTTGATGGCCCTAGATTATGCTTACAGAACGATTTGAAAATGTTCGGAGTGACTTGGCATCTGTTTTCGTGAAGTCCAGACTGCTGTTCTCTGCTTTTGTTCGCTTTATTTATGCATGTAATTTTTAATGTTTATTTATGCGTGTAACCTTTAATGTTCTAGTTAACTTACTTCTGTAAGCCCTGTGTTGTACATATGTGGTGCACGGGGAGTCTGTATGTTCTCAAAGGAAAAAAAAATGTTCATTACTAGCAAATTAACTTTCAAATTATTAATTATAGAAGTTAAAAATAACATAAAATTTATTAGAAAACTAATAATGTCCAAATTTCCTAGATTTTGATATACTGTTAGAATTAAAACATTAATAACTGTTTGCTGGATATCTTAAATGCGCATTACGTATCAAAACTGATAACACGCAGTTTTAAATCGATGTTATATTTAATGCTGTAAAGATATATTCCTCTTCCAAAAATGTAATAGTTCGAAAGATAAGAGATTTGGGTCATTTAACAATTACACGGAGCAATAAATTCAACGTATTTCCTTTCTGAAGCTGGATGACTCTAATGCTTCATGTCAGAATGTATCTAATGGATCCGTCTGATGATCGTCTTGCATGACAGAATTGATTGCTACTACTTTTCTTATTGCGACTGACATAATACTCTAAAATTCAAAGATTTATCTGTTATTCTCTTTTAATGATTATGCTTGCATAATAGAAAAGTATATTTAGCTATTGTTCTGATTCATAAAATTTTGACAATTAAATAATAAAAATGTATGGTATAGATTCAGAATTGAAACTGTGTTCACGAAATTTGACGTTTTAGAAATATCAGTTGTGATTATTGGATTGGCTCTTCTTATAACAAAGAAGAATATCTTAAATATAAATAACAATCTTTTCTGCTTTTTTAATAAACTCCTTTTCTGTTTAGTTAACAAATGCTGATGCGTACACCGCATGACTTTCTTGTACGGAATATTAAATTTTACGTACTTTTTTCTCGCATTTCATTTAAACTTATTTCCTCGAATTTCTTTAAAGATATATTTCTCATTGAATTAATTCTGTTCTCACTTCGCGGAAAGGCGAGCAATAATATATAGAAAAACATAAAACACCAAATGCTGTTAAAACAATTAAAAGAAAACATTTTTATAATTAAAATTAGAGTTTATACGCAAAAACAAGCAATTTGGTCAGCAGGCAAGAAAGCAGATTTTTCGCGGCACAAAACTATAAGTTTCCTTTTGGTTCCACTCGACCAAAAACACACTGAAGGTGCAGAAATACTTAATTCACTATTCTGCTAAGTTTCAAATATAAATAAATATGGCTGCTACTGTAAAAACATTAGGCTTAGCCGCACTTAAACAACTTTTAAATTAATTAAGACGCAATAACACGCCGAACAAATACTAATTCAGAAGTCAAACAACAAAAATCAGCGTTATATTTTTAAATTTTCATAGGACTAGTTTCGATGGTTTTACCGAACCACCATCGTCAGCTGCAAAAGCGCAAATGAACGAGATAGAATATAATGATCAGGTAAGATAAGAAAGCCTGGACATAAAATAAGCTAGGGGCGCCATCTGTTGATGAATCCAAAACTAAAACATAATTTCTTTAAAGGCCGAAGGCGAAGATGGTTTGGAATTAGGATCGTTAACTAGAACAGAAAGATTTTTTTTTGAATGTAAAATGTCTCTAGAAAATCCAGTTCTCCAATGGAAGATGTTTTTTGAATAATTTTGGCAGCAGAAAAATTGAAAGTGTGATATTCGGACCAACAATGTTTTTGACTTCGTCAACATACACAATAAGCATATGTGATCGTCGGAAAATCCCCACAGTAGTGTCTCTTCGAAAGTGCAACACAAGTTCGGTATTAACATCTGGGTAGAGATTTTCGGAGATCATCTGTTGGGACCGTTCCTTCTACCGAAATGCCACAATCGCGCAAATTAACCTTTGTTTCCTACACTACGTCCTCCCGGAGTTGATGCAGAGAATACTGGCCACTGTGGGCTAATTCATGCAGGATGGTGTACCAACATATTTTGCGATTGCAGTCCGTAACTACCCGGATGCTATGTATCTCGGGAGGCAGATTGGACGCCGTGGGCCTGTTGCTTGGTTTCCACGCTCCCTAAACCTTTATCCGCTAGATTTCTTCTTCTGGGGCCACTTAAAATCGGCTGAATATCGGCTTAAGCCTAATTTTTAAATAACATGGCGGACACGTTTGTTTACATTTGAAACAGCAGAATAGTAGATTTGTTGCCAATCTAGAGAGACTAAGCTTCGCAACAACAAAGATAACGTCTTCATTTATTATTGCGAATTAAATCATGCTTAATCCTTTCTGAAATTTTTTCGAGGAAATAAGTGTTTAAGATTTACTTAGTAATTTTTAATATAGATATTTTGAGTTTTTATGTATTTTTGCCTTCTCGCGAAGTGAGAACTGAATTAATTGAATGAGAAATGCTCAATCGTCTGTGAAAAACTGTTCCTTTTTTGTTTTGTTTGCTTAATTTCTTTTCTACATCATTCTAGCTTTATTATAGTATTTGTATAGAACATGTGGCAACTATTAGATAATTCTATTCTTTAAATGGTATAAATTTTGTGCATTATGAGTTATAATATGAACGAAATATAATACTGTTAAGTGTATCTAGCGCCAGAGTGTCGGTATGGTAAACAAATACTAGAGTGAATTTTAAAGAATGCATTTTTCTATTGTGGTTTATGCGCTGTCGGAGAAGTAGATTTAATTCCATCCAATAAATTTAAATGAAATGCAAGAAAAAATGCATGTAATTTAATATTCCGTACAAGGAAGTCATGTGGTGTACACATCAGATTTTTTTCTAAAACTTCCTCGAGTGACTTCAACAAGAATATCTCTCTGATAAATTGCAGTTTTTCCATATATATTTTGAAGTTTTCTTTTAATATAATTTGAAATCTTTGAATATCAAAACAAATTCCATGGTACTTCTTCCTCGATGAACTTTCTTTAATTCATAGTTGCGAACCGAACCATGGTTGTAGACGTTATTCTTAACCTACATAATGAAAAACACTGCATCAAAAATCATGAAGCTTATCCAGACTGTCACAAATTTTGCATATTCGTTAAGTGCCAGTCTCGATCTCTGAGAGACAATTGAGAGACAATGCATAATCCGCTTGAATCCGCTGTAAAATTAAACAAAAAGGGATATTTTTAAGAAAATTATGCTTGTGACTCAATACTGCAGACAGAAGTAAAACAAATATATTATAGTTGCAAAAGAATTAATGAGGGAAAGTGATTTGAAGGAAAGAATTTAAATTTTTTAATAAAATACGAATATATTAACATACACAGAACAAAAATTTTTATTTATTAATCATTACCGTTCTAAATCGAATAAAAATAAAACTTCAAATATTTTAAATCCGTTTAGAACTTTTCCACGATACGAATATTGCAAAACAAAACTAACAACATGGAGAAATTATAAATAAGCTAAGAAATCTAATTGTGCTTAGATGACAATTAAAAATATTGCCTTTATTTGGTTTGGTGAAGAAAGAAGAGTGCTCTTTGAAGGAAAAGATTTATCTTAACGAAGACCATTATGCTCTGCGAAAAATCAATTAGTTTCGTCTTTTTTAATAACGCTACTTACAGTCTTTACTAATTATTCGGCCGATCAACACGCACTTCTGCGAAAGAATGAAACTCTGATTCTGTCAAATGCTCTGGTATCAGTTCAAAATAATCTCTTGTCAAAGTCACAAACCTAATCGCAAAACTCAACAACAAATACTTTTAAGCAGATCTTGAGGGGTCGTGTGTTTATTTCAACCGGTCGCTAAGTCCCAGTTATTTGTTAAGATCTATTACGCCATCCCACAATGCTAGCTTTACTACCACAAATCTTAAATAACGGCCAACTGTCAAGTACCTTTCGGATTTTATGTCTTATTTCCAGCGCAGCGGTAATAATATTTCAAACTAAAACTAATAAATCATCAAGTGATATAAATTACAGCAACTAAATTTAAACTGCGATCGCTTATTTCCTTTCGCTTGCCACTACTAAAATTTCTAACAGAGAATGACGCTAGGGGTGTTATTTTGATTCTTGGCACTGTCTTTCTTATTCATATTAACAGTGTATCTTTTCTTCGCACAGGGAATAAAAAATATCTGATGCGGGTACCAGATGACTTCTTTCTACGGCCTATTATTTGGACACACTTTTAGTTGCATTTCATTTAAACTTGTTTCCTCGAATTTCATTAGAGATATATTTCTCATCAAATCAGTTCAGTTCGCAATCGAATTCAAAAAATACATTAGAACTCAAAATATCTTCATTAAAAATTCTAAAATAGAGAAAAACATAAAACACCAGATACAGTTAAAAAACAGTCAAAAACCAATTTTTAAAGTTAAAATTATAGTCTGTACACAAAAACAAGCAACTCAGCCTGCGACTCAGCAACTCAGTCCGTAACTACAATGAGCATCAAGACATATGTTTCGGTGCACGAAACTAAAAGTATATACTTTTGGCCCCACTAACTTAATTCACTATTCTACTACGAGTTTCACGTTTAAACAAATGGCGGCTTCGTTACAGCTAGTACCAAGTAAACAGATTTTAAATTGTTGATAATTTACAACTATTGCATGCAGATTAACTAAAGGCATAAAAACCTTAACCGAAACATAAGAATAACAAAATCCAATCATTTTGAAAGCAAAAAATGCGCTATTTCCCAACAAATAAGTATAAAAAGACTAAGTTCACAGAGGGAAAAAGGGAGGTGCACAACTACATGTTTTAGCAGTCCCATATACAAAATTTCAACAGTCTACGGCACTTCATTTTTCAGTTATGCGAGATACATACATACGAATGTACGTATAGACGTCAAAAAAAATGATTTTAAATTCATTTTACGATTATTTTTGGAAAAAACAGTAATTTTTTTTTGTCCGTACGTACAGATACCAAGCAAAAGCTTCGTTCAGATTCAACAGCGGTCGAAATGTGTATTTTAGTTGAAATACGATAATCAAAATTTTTCGCAATTACAGTACTTCCTTTACTTCGAACAAGGAAGTAATAACAGAATGTATATACGCTTGGTGCTGTGGATTGCAACGAAAAAGGGGAGTTGCACACCTCACTGTTATAGTAGTCCCAAATATAAAAAATTTCAACGCTCAACAACTATTCGTTTTTGAGTAACGCGAGATACATAAATACATACGTACCTACGTACGTACGGGGAAAAGACATCAAGAAAAAGGTCTTTTCTGAATTCATTTTAAATCCATTTTCCATTCCGTTTTGTAAAAAACAGTCCTTTATTCAGTCCCTGTATCTGTTCATGTTACGAAATCGTACGTATGTACGATTGTTTTTCGTAACACGTACGTATGATCGTACACATTACGAAAAAATTTAGTTCAAATGGATTCGAGAGTAGTCGAAATGGATATTTTCGTTGAAATAGGATACCCGAATTTTTTCGCGATTATAATACTTCTCTTACTTCGTACAAGGGAGTTTAAAGGAAACTAGTTCCATACAATATATTAAGTATTAAAAATGCTCTAAAAAGCACTGAGGGAATAAGTTAATATTGAAAAAGAAAATTAATTAAAAAAAAAGGTTTTATTTACCGCAGTTACTTGGTAGGGTTAAACTGATTAAATGTGAAAGATAAAACTAAATATCTTATTCTTTGCTGAACAGCAGAGCTTTTAAAATCTGTTTTGCGCGATGTCACGTGAAAGATGAATTATAAGTGTTATTTCTCGCTCATTTACGATATTTACCACAGCAACCAATGCCAAAGCCCCCTGAAAATAACACGGCATCTATCCATAACATCTATCTTCAGAGGAAAACCAAGGGACGTGGGTGATATATGCTGCTTCTGGATTCTTTTAGTTCTTCAATCAGATTTTATTTTGCGAGGACGTGACTTTATGTGTTTAACAAAATAGTGCATCACATTTGAGATGGAAAAAATAATTAAAACTATTTCCATAAGCAACATTGTCCCCCTACCGGGATAGTGGTTAGTGACTTTGAGAGCCGTACGTACCGAAGGACTCGGGTTTGAATCATGGCATGGATGGCATGCATGTTTGTAAATGTAGAGTGTCTGTGTGGCATGGCTAGGGAACTCAAAATATGCGGCGAGCCAAAAATCCTCTTGAAAGATTGACGGTAGGTGAAGAGGGGTGGGATACCCATGGACATGGAGGTAGGAAAGGAAGGAGGAGCCAACCAGCGCTAGAAATGAAGCACTGCTTTGAAGCTTGGGTCACCAGATGGGGTGTTCTTTGTTTACATTCAGAAGCTCGCTTGACAGGGTTCTGATAATATTTCGACACACGACAGTTCCATAAAAATCGAAAAAGGAACACTTTCGCATGAAAGAAACATTCATAATGTGATGGATAATAGCAATTTGTATAGTTTAGTGACATTTACGCAAAAATCTCATCTTGGTTATTTTTCGATAACTAACAACGGCGATTTTGATTATGAATTTGTTTTATAAAATTCTAAGCTGTTGAACTACAAAAATATAGATTTTAAGAAAAATGTTATGCTTAAAGAATGAAAAACACCTTACGGTACATTTAAAACTGTATACGTCTTTCGATACCCTTGATAGAGTATTCGCTACTTTTATTTTATTTTCCAAACGCCAAAATGTTTTAAATAAAACAAATTTTTTTCACATCCATATATTATTTAACATGTACCTTTTAAAATTTTTTAGAGGAGAGACTTTACTGCTGCACATTTTAAACTCATCGTTTTAATTTTATATATCTGAAAAATAATCACTTTGCGCTTACACGTTTTGCTTATTTGGGTTAATTAAAAATAAAATTACCATCAAATGCTGCAATCCTCGTCAAAATTAATAAATATACACACAGATATGCCAATAAGTTAGCTTTCCCTTGATTTGGAACCACACATTTGTGTAAAATTATGTACAATTTTACACAAATGTGTGGAACAGAAGAGGGATACATTTGCGAATTTCGTGCAAGTACCATGTGCGGTCAAGATGATGTGACCATGCGAACGTGCTACATCATCAAGACAGCTTATTCAGAATTTGAAAATAGGGTAATCGACGGAGGTGAAAACATTTGTATATCCTGCCAAAGGAGGTCCGATCATGAATGGTCCACTTATTGATTCCAGATTGTTAAATGTTTCCCACGCAAGTCTTTTTTCTCGGAAATTCGAGTTTTATGCTGGCTTCTTAACGTACGCAGGTCATTAAATTATTTATAAATGTATTTGAAATGAAGCATTTATTCACTTATAAACAACTGTGAAAGTATTGTGATGAAATCTAATTATTAAATGTATATAATTTATAATGATTATAAATGTTATCTAAATATATAATAACCTTAATATTGAATTGTAAACAAAAATTGAAATCCTGTTGACAAATACGTTATAAAACTATTTAAGAAAGAATTGTTCGTATTGGAAAGCAATCTGTTAAAAGGTATTGTAAAGCAAATGCTATGAGATGCGCACTTAAAAACGTAATAAAGAGTTTTGGAATATGTATTGTTGAAATGAAAGGTAAAAAAAAAAATCTGATAAGTATAATTAAAAGAATTATTCCCCTTACATTTTATAATAGCTGAGTTACAAGTTTTAAATAATACTTTAAAAAAAACTTATTTTATTAACTTTCAGAAATCTTCAGAGAAAGTCAAGTACTATTTAAAGTATTTCGCTAATTCCTAATAATTCTCTAATTTAAAATGAACCGAATAGATCATTAATTATAAATTGACTTATATTTTTCGATTTAAAAGATGCCACAGAAGCCAAAAAATCATATCATATTTAAAAAAGTATTTTAGGAAGAAGCTCTATAAATAGAAAAGAAATAATGCATAATTTTAATATTAATAATACAATAAACTTTGATCTTAATTTTTGTACCTTAACCGAATAAAATCGAATTACCTTAATTTTTTTTTCTAATGTGATTAACGAAAACTTGTGAAAATATTTCATTCAAATTAAACCATTCTGAGAAAACTGTGCTGTGAAAAGTATAGCATTTAATTCCGTTCAGAATGAATTTTCGTTTAAAAATATGTTGTTTTCATATACTTAGGACTCTGAAGTGTTGTAGAAAAAGAAAATATATACATTTATATGTATATTTACGACGTAATTACAAAATATTTACATCCGAACGCGTCAAATCCCATTGAACTCGATGGTAAATGACTCAATGTTTTGGTCACCACGTAGGGATCGCCGGTGCTTCAGAGCAGGGTACGGGAGAAACTTGTTTAGAGCGACTCCATCTTACTTCCTATCTCCATGCCCATGGATCTGTCCCACCCCCCGGCGTGCTCTCCTTGAAAACTGGGGGCGGAGTCATACTGTCACCCGTATGGTGCTTAAAGCTCCTGCCAACGACAGGTGCCTCCTTGTACGACGAATTTCATGGGTCCGTAATACTTAGCCGACGGGACACTTAACCTACACCAGTTAGCCGACAAGACATTGAGCCGACACAGACTGAAAAGGCGACTGAAAGCATTGGGAACAGCGAGACGCATTGTCGACATAATGTCCTGTCTGCTAACTGTTCGTGTCGGCTAAGTGTCCATGTCGGCTAACTGTTCTTGTCGACTAAATGTCCTGTCGGTTAAGTGTTCGTGTCGGCAAATGTCCTGCCGGCTAAGTGTCCGTGTCGGCTAAATGTTCTGTCGGTTAAGTGTCTCGTCGGCTAAGTGTTCGTGACCGAAATTTCATGGACTTGTTTTGATATCTGACAAGAGCGATTAATCACAACAACATAAGAAACATTAAATATTGAAAAAATTAACAGACGTACTCACGAAAAAGTATAACAGTAACGAAGTGTATTTTGCTATGCTATACGGGAAACGGATTTCTTTTGAAATACAATTCAGAAGCTTACTTAAAAAACGAAATTTGACATTAATGTTATGAAATAAAATGAAATCCATAAAATTAATTTGGATGTAGTAGTGAAGGTATATATTAAAATTCAAGAAAAACCATGTTTATTATATATTTCTCTTTTTTTATTTCGTTTTATTAATATAATTCAAAATGAAATGAAAATATTAATACCATTTCAAAACTCTATCACTACCCCTAATAATTTTTCCAACCATGCTTCAATGAAAATTTATTATAATTCTTAACGTAAATTTATACTGTTTCTGTTCTTATGTTTCTCCTGATTATAAATAACAATATTATGTGAAACGACTATTAAAACGAAATGGTGAGGAATAAACATGATATCGCAAATAAATAAGTAAGAATAACATATAAAATTGTGAATAATTTTAAAACACTAGATATTAAATTCTACTAATATATGCACTAAATCAGAAATGACAAATAAAGAGGGGGAATGAAGTTAAAGAAAAAATGAACGCTAATGTAAATCTCTTGAGAAAAAAAAATACTGTTATAATTACAAAATTTAAAAAAAGTCGTAACAGAATAACCTTAATAGACTTCATTCTTATTACACCAAACCACCACATACGAAATAGAATCTTTCCAGCATTTTTACTCATTACTTTTTCACCTCGAGTGATAGAAGACGACGCAATATTTTTGCAATATGCATGAGGTGAAAAAATGCAAAAATTCGCAAGATTAATGTTTTTTGATCATTTTTGGAAAAGTAGCCTAAAAATTTGTTTCCCAGACTGTGAAAGTTGTAAAATTGTTAAACAACACATTTTATAATGTTCAAACTTTAAACGTTTTTTTATATTTCTATAAAAAGACATATTACAAAAAAGACATATTATAAAAAGACGTATTATAAAAAGATATATTACAAAAAGACATATTACATAAAGACATATTACAAAAAGACATGTTATAAAAAGACATATTATAAAAACACATATTATAAAAAGATATGTTACAAAAAAGACATATTACATAAAGACATATTACAAAAAGACATGTTATAAAAAGACATATTACAAAAAGACATATTATAAAAAGACATTACATTTCTGTAAAAAGGCATATTACAGAGACAACTGTAGCCAGAACGAGCAAAGATGAAAGAAAACAGCAAAACTAGTCCACAGTATAATCTATAAATATATTTTGTGTCTCGCCTCCCAGTATCTCTCCCACAGTGATCCAGCATTAAGTGCAGGCAACCACTCAGATGTGAGGGTCCATTCTCTGATGAAGGTTGCACAATTTACAAATTTGGGTTGGGATAATGTTCATTCGATGCAAATGTCTTAAAAGGCAATCATGGCCAGTAACAAGACGAAAGATAACAAAAGATTTCTGTCTGGCAAGAAAGGAGTGTCAAAATTCTGTTAATCCATTCTTTATGACTACTCCTTTCGATAATGTCTTTCCAAAACGCTTCTCTCTAGTAATTTTTATTACTCTTTTGGAAGTGTAAAAAGTGTGGTTGTTAATTATTTGGAGAATATTGACCCCTTCTTTTGCCAAAAAATCTGCCTGTTCTTTTCCATGAAGGCCACAGTATTCAGGAGTGCTTCTTCCTAGCAGTACACTCTGGTTACGCATAAGTTACATTTAAGTGATTTACAAACTAGACATGTGTCGCCTACAAAGTTCAAAATTTAATGCGTGGGATGTGGAACGAGCGTCCGCCGAAAACATCGTGGAAAAAACATCGTTACCAGGCTAAGTAATCAGGCTTACCAGACTAAATAATCACCACTCCGGGCTAAGCAATCAGGATCACCAGGCTAAGTAATCACCACTTCTGGCTAAATAATCAGGCACATCAAGCTAAGTAATCACCACGTCTGGCTAAGTAATCACCACGTCCGGCTAAGTAATCAGAATAAATCAAATTTCAGCTACACGATTGGCTCTTACTTCAATCTAAATCAGATTTATCGGCTGCACATAGCACAGCCGAGTCTAATAAATATATAAAAGTCTAAAACGTAAGTGGCTAGCACAAGTATTCAACTACACAGCTACTTGCAACTCGCAGAATAAATCTCCCCCGCAGCATAAACTAGTTCTCGGTGTAAACCCTTTCTACTCGTAACTAACTATTTTACTACGAGCTCTTCAATTCTGATACTTAAGTAATAATTTAGAACTCAGTGATATTTTGCATATACGTTACTTAAATTTGCATTCTATCAGGAAATTCAAATCAGAAGGAACGTTTCTTAAAATAAAAATAATTGATTAGTACAAAATGAGACCTTTACAAGCTCGGCATCAAGAAGTTTGAGTACCCCTTTTTAAAGCTGTTTAATAAAACTAATCTAATCACGCTTAACTTCAAAGAATGAAAATTTTGTAAATGTTAGTCAAATACTTGTTAGAACATTGAGATAAGGGCGTGGTTTGATAAAGAAAGCTTGCGTGCATGAACCTTCTGGAGGTGTTAAGATTTTTTTTTTCTTTTATTAAACCAAACTACTCATAATGGTGACAGGAATTGAGGGAAGACCCTCATTTACTGATGAATTAAATACTTCCGACGACTAAGAAGGTCTTTAACAAGAAAAATGCCTAAAATTAATTCTTCGCTGCCTTTGATATATGATTTGTTTCAAAACGAATTTTTGGTAAAAGGTTTGAAAAATGTTTCTAATAGAAAAAGTTAGTCTCTCTCCATAAATATGTCTAAAATAGCCATACAGGAGGGCAACTTGAGCAAACGTGATGTGAGGCAATGTATCGATTAATGGTTCTCTCGATTGCCCAATTGTATGGAATCGCTTCTAGCAATGGCATTTATGAGAGGATTCTTTTAATGGGCGCTACTTATTATATTCTTCCGGGCTCATCACAAAAGTTCTCTTTCAATCTCTAGAGCATTTAATAGCATACAGAAGATAAAATATTGTATGAAATTGTTCCAATCAGCAAATAATTGACAAAGGAATGTCGGAAGTGGTATGAATATGAGGAACTGGTTTCAATATAACAAACTAACAATGATATTTTGATGCCGAAAATAAAATGAAATAGATCGTTTTCTATGTACGCATTTTAACTCGAACATGAAAAACTGAAAATTAATACGTTTTAGATCCATAATATCTTTTCTACAATCGCTATTTATTTTAATATTATCCAGCTTACTATAATTCTCTTAATATATTTAATGTAAGCTGAAAGTCATCATATCCACTAGGCCAAAAGACACCGAAGTTGGTGCACCAAATTATTCCCTATTCTACCAAGAGTTTCAAATGTAAACAAATGGCAGTCTCGTTAGGCCTAGCGCCACTTTTAAGTTGTTGATAATCTATGACTATTGCATACAAAATAACTAAAGCATAAAATCCTTAACTGGATCATAAGAACAACATAATTCAATCACTTTTAAAACAAGAAATGTACAATTTACCAACATATAAGATTAAAAAGCTCGCCAATGTTGACAGGTAAAGATGGGAGGAGAACTTGTCTGTCAGTCAAGAAGTTTAGATTACTGTTTAGTTTAACTGAGTTTGACTATATAAATATATTTAAATTTTAATTTTAAATTCTTTACTATTAGTAGCTCCAGGACTTTACTTTTAATCATTTTAAAACCAAGAATATTATAAGATAAAAAAATCATGTTTACTTTTTTGTTCATTTAATCAAAAATTCGTAATTTAACAAGTTTTCCCACATTTTTTTTATCCTTTGCATTTTATTTTATTTCACAACATAATTACCAGAAGAAAACTCTCCAAAAATATGACAAATAATAAAATGCAATAATTTTTCCTTCTCCTCCTTCCTCCAACAATAAAATCTACTGTATTTTTTTATTTCTTTTGCCTTTTTAGGAACGGCTTTTATTACGGTGTTTGCTCATTTTCAAGCCGAGATAAATTGAGCAAGTCATACTATGTCATATTTAATTTACAATGGCACTGTCTTTCGTACTGACTCAACGAGAAATGTCGGATTACTCTTATTTATATGATACTTTCTAAATTACAAGCTGTTAAGCAAAAATTGATTTTCGACGATTTAAATTGGAGTATTGCATTAGAAACAATGTTACTTTTCCTCAAAAGTCGAAAAAAATATATAATTGAAATTCTTACATGTAAAATGACAGTTCTTATTTTCCTGACATTTTACATCTAAGCATTTAATTAAAATATTTTTTATTGAAGTACTTTCTTTTGTTTAATTCAGATACATAAGAATATTGAGTTGTTATCCGATTTATCTTAAGTGAGAATTTTATCTTAAGGGAGAAAAGAAAAATTAATTTATGCAGTCTGATAACTTTATATTATAGTGTAACGTCTCAAAAGGCAAGATGGAAATTATAAAACAATTTAGCGAGAATGTATGGTATTTCCAAATTTCGTTAGTAGCTCCCTTTTCTTCGTTGTAGAATGCGGGAGTCAGCTGTAATAATTATTAGTCACTGAAGAACATTTAAATTGTTTTTTGTGCAAAGATGTAAAGTGCCACTTTAAAATGATGCTAATTGTTACAAAAAAAAACAGTATTAGCTGGATAATTATGCTTTATTACGTGCTTTACGATCGTGATTCATGATTTTGAATTGATTCCTTTACTAGTGCTTTTGTGATTTTAACACTTTAGTAGAAATTGAGAGCAAGTTTGAAAATAAATTTTTGAAGATTTAGATTATTAAATTGGTATCGTCAGGGCATTTCTTTATAAATCAAGAAGTGTTGGGTATTTCTCTCAGGGCCTTATTTCGCAAAATTAAAATTTCATGGAGATTTGTCTTTGTTGCATGCCAACATATCAGGGAGACGTAAATTAAAGCTTGAGTTGTGATTCCTCAATGTTAAGTGAATTAATTGCTATAGCATTGTTTTCAGGTGAGGAAAACAAGAAAATCAGTGATGAATGTTGACCTCACGTTTGCCAATAGCCGCTGCTATATGGCGCAGCATTGAGTGAAACAGCCTTTGAACGTGGTGTGGAATGAATTTTTATATGAGTGATACATCTGGAGAAAGAGCAGGCAGGGTAATAACGTAATGTCGTGGTCTAAGAAGAAAGCTGGAACATTGCATGCAGCGTGTGTTCGCGCATTGTCCTGTTGGAATCTGGCCCCAGAAGACAGGTTGCGAAAACCTCAAAGATATAGCATTGGTCAGTACGTGTACCGATAATGCGTACTAGGGGGTGAGGCAGAGGAATCCAATAACACCCCGCACTATAAAACCAGGTGCAGGACCAGTATGACGACACATAACACTACAGTGGAGCAGCCTGTCCCCACAGCTTCTCCAAACTCTATTCCAACCATCATGATACTGCAAGCAGAAGCGTGAATCGTCCGAAAACACGATGTTATGTCATTCGGTTATCCATTTTCGTCGTTCAGGGCACCATCGCAAACGCAAATACCTGTGGTTTAAAGTTAATGGTAAAACGAAGCAATAGACACGCACCAGACAGTTCACTGTACTCTAAACGCCGTCGAATTCTTCTTGCAGACACCGATCGTTGTGTTACTGACTACTTTCGTTGTGATATGGTCAGGGCTTAATTTCTAAAATTAGAAGTGCCCTATGGAAGGCTGTCAGGAAAGAAGGCGGGCGGCGCCCGTACCCTGAGAACAAATATCCGGAACCTACCGATGGCGGTAGGAAACCCGGTGTTTGATCTGACGGTGCGGACGCCAAAGGATGGAGGCCTAGCCTCGTCACCCTCAGTTCAGCATCGGCCTCCTCGTAGCAGCCGCTGGAAACTATGTCGGCTTCGGCTGACATAGGCTAACAGTGCTGGACAAACTTCCCTTGGGATCGACTGGCGGGATTTCCGGAACCGACCATTTAAATGGGAGGAGACCCGGGGTTCTACCAGCAAACTGGCTGGACTAGTGTCCAGGCAGCTTCGATTCTTAGAGTAGATAAAGTAACTTCGCAGGACTACAGCCATCTATTATTCGGTGGTTGGCTCAGGCTCGGCAAGGACCATATGGTACTGCCATGTCTGCCCAGAAGCTGTGGGGATGTTACATAGTAGATTTTAAAGGACGCCCGAGAGGATGGGCTCCCCTCGGTCGATGTAGAGGGACGATGGAATCTACTTGTAACATTAACTCGTGACTCTGGTGTGACAGTAGAGGGGGAGTGGTGCCCCCTCTCACGTCTGTGGAGCGGAGCTGGCCCTATCGTCCTTAGTGCCTTAGTGCCTTAGTGCCGTGGATGCTATCAACGCTCAAACTTCTATACATTGTACTTTCGTCCCTCCGCACCGACCGGGCGGTGCCCCCCTGGGCGGGCATCTGGTGGTTGAGGAGATTTCTAATTACCGTGGTTTTGGGTTGCCATCGGCGACCTCGAACAGGGAGTCTCCTCCACTACTTTACTGTCAGGAAAGAAGAATAAGAATAAAGAAATAAAATGGCTAATAAAATAATTAAAAATTAAGCAATTTAATACTTAATTATTAGAATAATTAAACAATTAGTATTAAAATTTAATAAAATATAAAGAGATAAATAAAAATATAAGTTATTAAATAAATGGTAAATAATTAAATCTTAAAATAAAGTACTGGACCTTGATTTATCTGGAACTTCGGCTGGAATTACAATTTCACCAAAAGATAAGAATAGTTCAACCGGTCTCCGGTTCAATTTAAGCTCTGAATATAATGTACTACTTCAAAAGATGACAGAAATTAAAACCATTCTTTTTCCAGCACGCCAGAAAAGAATTTTTTAACGGTTAAAGCGTCACTAATGAAATATAAAGAACGCTATAAACATGATCCGTCAGAAAAAAGTAGACACATTTTAACAGATCGTAGTTGCGCACTAGTTTCAAACTCGAACCTTTGCAATATGTAGTATGGTGTTTGTTCAAAACATGTTGTTACTCTCATGACTACATCATGTGACGTATGTTAAGGTGAATCAAAATGACCTTATAGGAACTTGAAGGACGTCATGTAGAGCAGAAAACAAGTTATGCTGGAGCTCTTTCGTTAAGAAATTACAGCGGTATATGCACTTTCCGCAGACACATTAACCAACATTATTCAAACAACGACTCGCTATTGTGCTATGTGTAAGGCCATTAATAGCAGCCACTCTGACACTTTGATTTCTTTAAGTAACTGTGCAGATACAAGTGCGGGAAGATTATATTAAAGATAATTTAACCTATAATATGTAAAGTTTAGACATCTTCTTGGTTATCATACGCTGTAACTAAACATAATATAGTCTGGCAGTTAATTATCCCTAAGTAACAGCTGAAACTTGAGAAGGGTGTAAAAGACCCTTTATTTAAAACCAAATAAGTGCAGAAAGTACACCTTGTGCTTATAACTCACCCAACCACTTATGGTGAGATAACTAAAAGTATCAATGAATCAAATGTAAAATTTAAATTCAAATAAATTAGTGACCTAAATCAACAAAATCAATTTAACGCAAAGTTGGTTCAGAATTTAACTTGCTTGGCATCCAGTTATCGACAATTATAATGAAAGGCCGAAGACAGGAACTCGAGAGGCAGAACACGCTCTGTCTTAGAGTCTCAAAATTCTAATCTTATATACACTCGAACTAAATTTGCATTCTGGCGGGAAAACGAAGAAGATAAGTGCCAGTACATATCCAAAACATAAAAAACTGGTTGACTAATATAAAGGAACCTCACAAATATCTATGATCATATTAACCTATTAACCGAAAATTAAGTTCGGTATTAGCACACAATAAAGAATTTTCCTTCGTTCAAGTGTATATGCATTTTGATGGATCCTGTCTTATTAAGAAACATATTAATCTTAAATAACTCATTTGGTGTCTCTGAGGAGCAATTTTTTAGTCTGAACGACTAAGGAATTGTGCTATGCTGTGCGAAAATTTTCCAAAGCAACTGATATGTTTAACGTACTGTATAGCATAATAAAACGAACATGAGAGAGAAGAAAGTATGCTTGTGGGGTATAGTGAAATTAACAACGTTTCGGTATTGTTTTTCTTTAGCTTTTATAAGTAATTTTATTTTTTATTCTTCTTGTTGTTTCGATCTTTTGAACGGGTAACAGCTGGTTTATTTCAAACGAACGTTAATTTATGCTTGTCCCGGAAACAACACCAATTCTGTCAGGTGATAATAAAACCGCACGTACCCTAAAATTACTTCGTGTTATAAAATATAAACAATCATCAGATGCAGTAAAAATCTTTTAGGCTTTTTATCCCATAAAAATCCAGAAATCCATCCCTCCCTTCATCAAGCAAATTTTATTCTAGTTCCCTTTACCCTACTGTCTAGTAGTTCGATGTCTGAGAAGAGAATCTTTCACGCTTACATCGCTTTCATGTCGTGCGGGCACCGATAATAAATTTCCCTACATGTGCGACCAGGGAAAACTGCTCAGAAGAGGCGTGGTGCGACTTTTATTGCCTATTAAGCCTGCCGTCATTAAAAGTCTCTCCCCTCTTCCTTTAACACACACCCGAATGTCCATTACAGGTTAGGGTGGAGCAGTTACGCCCCCTCCGACCCCAACTACATGCTTTTAGCAAGAACAAGTAAAACAAACTTCGACAGCTAGATGAGATCTGAAGAGCAGCTAAGGATGCCCACTTTCAAATTTAAGCAAATTTATGTAATAATTATTATATTAGTTGTTTGCAATTGTTTGTCGAATTTTTAAATATATGTATTTACTTAATACTAAATTTCATGTAAATTCATTTTCCCACTCTTCATATGTTTAAGCTGAGACATTACAAAGTCTTGTAAGGTTATTATTATTTTATTGGGTTGGAGGGAAAGTTCTGTCGTATTTTAAAGAAAATATTTGAATTCATTTATAAAAATATGTGTTTAATATTAATCAATTATATATGCTCCGTTATTTGTTACAACCTGTTGCCATCTTCCAGGTAACCTGTAAATTCTTGTTTTGTAGAAGTTCTCATCCATGGAGTTAAAATAGTCAGCAACTGCCTTAGAAACACTTTCAAAAGACTTGAATTTTTTTCCCGTTAGATAATTTTGCAGAGATCTGAACAGGTAATAATCAGAATGTGCAATGTCAGGTGAATACGGGGGGTGACTAAGGATTTCCCATCCTAACGCATTCAGTTTTTGTAGTGTCACCACTGCAGTATGCGGGCGAGCATTATCGTGATGAAACACTCTTCCTTTTCTGGACGCTAATACTGGCCTTTTTTCTTTGATAGCTGCATTCAATTTATCCAGCTGATTGCAGTACAGATCCGCGTTGATGTTTTTTCCCTGTTTCAGCAACTCGTAATACACTGGACCTTTCCTGTCCCACCACAAACAAAGCAGTACTTTTCGTTGATGGATACTTGGTTTTGGAACTGTTGCTGATGATGTTCCTGGTTTGCAGTAAGATTTTTTTCTTTTAATATTCTCGTAAAGAATCCACTTTTCATCTCCAGTAACCAGCCTGTCCGAAAACGGCTCCACATTGTGTCTAATCAGATGTGATGAACATATTCTTACACGATCAGACAAATTCTTTTCCGTTAATTCATGTGGAACCCAAACACTTTGCTTTAACACAAACCCAAGAGATTTAATGTGATCTCCAACAGTTGTATGATGAATGCCAAACTCTTCTGCAATTTCTCGACTTGTTAAATGTGGATTATTTTCCAACATGGATCGCAAAACATCATTATCGATCTTGGATGGTCGTCCAGATCGAACACTTTCTTTGAGGCTCAGGTCCCCGGAACGAAATTTGCTAAACCATCTTTGACAAGTACGAACATTTACAATATCTTTTCCAAATACCGCACATAAATTTTTACATGCAACAGATGCGTTGCTTCCTTTTTGGAATTCATATAAAATGCAGTGTCGTAAATGCACTTTGTCTACCGACATGTTTTTCCCTTTAAATATTACAAGTAAATAATGAACGGTAAAAAAGGGCACCCTTTATGTTATACAGCAGCTAAAAAAAACAAAAAAAAATCCGATTGACTCACTAGCCAGATTTTTTTTATTTACAAGAAAAATCACCTGCCTATTTAAAATACGACAGAACTTTCCCTCCAACCCGATAGTTAATTTTATTTATAATTTTAGCCTGTATTATGACATCTTTTCTGTTTCCTCAACAGAATGCAAATTACGTTAAGAGTACTTAAGTGGAGGCTTTGAATCGTGAAATAGAGCGTGTTTCTGCCTTTCAGAGCCATGCTACTAGGTTTTGTTAGCTTAGATGAGATTGCATTTTTTGTGTCATTTTTGCCGATATTTAACTTGTTGCGCTGGGGGGGGGCGAAGAATTTTGATACAATTTCACATTAAACAAACTGTGTAGTGTGACTACTGAGTTTTACTGAGATTTACTATTACTTTAATTTGCAATGTCACAAGTGGTGGCTTGATTCTGTGAGCACGAGAAGTGCGTTTTTATGTTAAAGTTCTAATTTAACTCTTTGAAAACCGAAGCCTTCGCTAACCCTGTATGCTTGAAATGTCGAACCGCCCGAAACGCCTTTCCACATTCACAACAGTTTCCTCCCCTCCCCTTCCATTAACGCATTAGGCGTGAAGATTTAAAATGACATCCTTTCTACTTCCTAACAAATAAAGATAAGAAAACGCAAATAAATCCTTTTAGGACAAGCTGTCTGCAATAAACTGATACAATGCATTTGGGAAAACTGCACCTGCTACTTTATACTTTAGAGAAAAGGAAGAAAAGAACATCGCAATTTTGGCCGTTTCGGGCGGTTGTGGTCGTTTGAATGAAGGGCCATCTAGTGTGTTTTGGTCTTCGAAGACTTAATAGAAAGATTTGTTCTAAAACCTTGTCAGTAGTATCATTAACTTCATTCATAGCAATAATCTGTATAGAACGATTTCGATTCCTCATGATGTATGCTTACTTGTAATTCTACTTTTATATTATGTGTAATTCACACAGGAATATACATTTCGAATAACATGTGGACATTAAATATTCTCTATATATTTGAAAAGTTTGGGAAATACTGATAAAAAACAAACGTTTTTGACTCTCTTGAAAACATTCTTGGCTGGGATATGGTTGGTTCAATGCAAAATTTATTACCAGTTTCATTATTATTCAGTTGTAATAGCAATAATCCGCTGTACTTCTGCACAATGCAATTTTCAGCTAAAACAAGCAATCGTTTAATCTTGTTCAAAGCGGCCTCTGACGGCCGCTTTGAATAACACCGCTGAAAACTGATATTTCCATGAGAATTAAAACCTTAAAAAAATCACTGATTTATATAAATTTCGCTTTAAAAAATTTCCTGATTGCAACGAAGAACATGAATATGAACTAGTTTCCGAAGTTTTCATCAGAAGTCATCTACGAAGAGATATCTCGATATCTCTGTTTAGGCAGATAAGTCTTTGTGTACTTTTCGTATTAAAATAACCTAACCTAACATTTTGACTTCAGTTTGAAAACACCAGTTTTGCCATTTTGAATTTTTAAAATCATTCCTTATAAACATCGGCGGATAAGGTGTTCTGACTATTAGTTGATCTGGTTCGGTTAAACTGTACCATACGTTCGGTTAAAGAAGAATAAGGATAGTAGCGTAGGACAAATCAAAGTATATAGTATATAGATACTACAGATATACTGAAACATAAAATAATGTACCAAAATCAGTGCAGATATATTTAAGAAAATCTGAGCGAACGAAATTAGCGAGTATTATTTTCATTCTTCGAATTTAATTGTGTATGTGTCTTTCTTTATGATTTAGGAACATTTTCTAACCGTTACTGTATTAGAAAATTCTAAAATCTACAATAGTCATAGAATTTTACTGAATATTTCTTCTTTTTTCATCTGGATACAATAAAACCTAAATGAAATAAAAAGAATAGTTATATTGCTTTTTATAGTTCAAGGTTCTTTTTTTATCCCGAAAGAACAAGTCATATTCGGCAAAATGTAACATATTTTTCTTTAAGTTTAATCTGTCTGTTAGTAATTAACAAGATAAGCTATTTAAAAGAAATTAATGTGGTTTTAAGAATACTTTTTTAAATTTTTAATCAGATTGATTAAAATAACAATGCATTTAACTCATATCTAATTAAAAACGTTAAATATTTTTATAGAATTACATTACATACTTTTCCCTTTTATTACAGCATGAAATCATATCAATAAACTAGAAAATTCCATCTTCATTAAACACAGTTATAAAGTAGTTCAAAATTAAACATCTAATCGATGTTAAATGTTTACTATTATAAAGTGTAAATAATACATTATTATGATATAAAAGTAGAATTACAAGAAAGCATACATCATGATGAATCGAAAACATTCTAAACAAAATTTATAGTTGCTACTCAAAAAATACAGAATTACAAAACATATTTTTATAGAAATTACATACCTTTTGCCTTCTATTACAGCATGAAATCATATCAATAAACTAGAAAGCTTCATCTTCATTAAACACAGTTCTAAAGTAGTTCAAAATTAAACATCTAATCGATGTTAAATATTTACTACTATGAAGTGAAAATAATACATCATTATGATATAAAAGTAGAATTACAAGTAAGCATACATCATGAGGAATCGAAATCGTTCTAAACAAAATTTATAGTTGCTACTCAAAAAATACAGAATTTCAAAACATTTCGGCAGATATTTTTTGAACATATTTATGCGAAATAATAAGGAAAATGAAACTGGTAATAAATTTTTCATTGAACCAACCATATCCCAGCCAAGAATGTTTTCAAGAGAGTCAAAAACGTTTGTTTTTTATCAGTATTTCCCAAACTTTTCAAATATATAGAGAATATTTAATGTCCACATGTTATTCGAAATGTATATTCCTGTGTGAAATCAGGCGGGAATTCATGTGTTCATCCTGTGAAATTGTTTCGCTATTCCACGTTGGCCACCACTATTGATAACCTGCACTGATTAAACGATATTAAACTTTAAAAGAGCACATTTTATTGACGGTTAATATCTTACTGTTGTTAAATTATATATTTTCTCTCTCTTTTTATACATAATATTTTAATGATTTAAATTATGCCATATTTTAGTTGCTTTACATTATTTATTTATTCCATAATTTTGGGAGCACTGGCTGAGTGGTAAGCTCATTGGTGATAAGACAGATTCAAATTAGATAGGAGATTCCCATGGTTTTCTTCTCGTGTAACATAAATATGAAAACGTTTCCTTAAAATATCCTCCGTGAAGGCATTTCTTCCCTTAAGCAAGCCCACGTCTTATCATAATCATTCAAATCCTCCACTTTTGAATCCTGAAACTATAATGAAATGGATTTATAAAAATTTATTCAGTTGATTAATAATATTAAGTAACTAAACATGGTTATGTTTATACAATATTTTTAAGGAAAACTTAACTTACAGGGCAGAATTATTTGCAACCATGGAGGTTAAAATAGAATTCTAACCTCCATGCTTGCAACAGAATTTAGGTTAAATTTTAAAGCGGCCAAAGCATTTTAGAAAATGTTTTAATGCTTAAAAATTAATTCCTTCACATAAGTTAGTAAACATAAAAAATATTAAGAGCAATTTCTTCAAGTGTAAGTAAACTAGCAAAGTATAAAATAGTTGAAGATGTTATATAACATCAAAGAAAAACACTAAAGCCATGTTTACATCCGGCACAACACTCTAGCATTTCATTAATGTGTTTTATTGACGGAATAAGATAAAACGCGGACCACCGATATAAATAGTAAAGCTGAGTACATGGGTACATAAGAAGTCTCGTATTTTGAAAAAAACCAGAGGTTAGAATCAATATGATAAAAATGTATGTTTCTGTTTTGGATTGACTTTCATAATTAATTTATTCAATTTCATTTATTTACGTCAGCTATTCCTAAATTTCTTTAATCAATCATTTCTATCCAAATAAAACAATTTCCAGACACTGTTATTATTGAGAGAACTATAAAAAAAGCGAAAAATCTGAAAGTTTCCAGATTTTATGTTACGCCCAAAGGGGCTTTTTTAACGTTTTGTACGTTACCTTTATTTGTGAAATATCACGTTCTTCACACTTAAACTACAAAATTCTATTCAATAGCAATATCACAAAAAGGAACATATCTTTAGAATTTCCGATACACAGTCTCGCGCGCTGGATATAAAAATGTCTGTTTTTCGTACAGTGTTGCCATTGCTTACTTTGAAATCATTGACTTTCTTAATCAAAAAGTCATTAAAGTTTTACAAAATATGAGATAGCTAATAAAACAAATTCTAGATTAGGTCTTCCCGATGCACATTTTCTGGTGTAGGATCGAGTTATTCAAAATCTGATGCTCTAGTAATGTTGTTTTATCACAATGCGAGAAACATACATACATTTATGTAGATTCTTTATTATTTAATTTCTTTAAATATAATGCAGGGGTCTAACATTTGGTGGCAACAGTTTTAAAAGTGATACGCCTTTTATAGTGATTCGATGCAAAATTCCAAAACGAAATTAATAGCTCTTCTGGACTAACGCTCTTTGGGCTAAAAATTATTATTCATGATTTTAACTTTAGTTCATTGGCAACCTAGAAAGCTTTCCGGAGAAAGCAATTTTTCCAGGCAAAGAAGGAGTTTACATCAAAATATGTTTTGCAATTGCGTATGTTCTAATGCAACTTCTAGAGGATGCATGTACTTGAGATTCAAAATTCTTCTTGTATGATAAAACATGGAGGAAAAAAAACTAACACAAGCCACTTGTGATTCTTTTCAACAGCGGAAGCTTTTCTAGGCTTACCTTAAAGATGGAAACCCTAAATAAGAGATATATCGCCAAGGTTGAGGCAAAATGGCGTAAGTTTATTTCTCCTTTTGGTTGCATTTTATTTTGCAATTTTTAACATGTTTTTGAGAAAATGATAAAAAGAAATTTACGTTGGGATTAAATATGACACTTATCAGAAAAATGAACTGTTACAATTTTTTAATTAAAAAATGTAAAAAATCGTATAACTCATCTCAAAACCTGTCACTTATCATTTCCTCTTAGATAAAATTAATATTCACTTTTGCTAACTCAGAAAACTAAATCTTTAATTTTGAATACAATTAAAACTCAACTAAAATGGGTATTTTAATTTTAAGAGCGCCAGTGCCTGATTCTAATTTGTTTTCTTGAGCATAAAATGCTATAAAGAGAAAAGAACAAAGCATTACACAAAATATAATGAATAGCCTCTTTGATTTAGTTGTTTCTCTACGGCATCTAGTAAAATAATTAACTTATATATATATAATTATTATTATATTTATCAATACATAAATAATACTGATGTCATGTCGACTTCAATTAATATATTGAATGAGGACGTTCATATTAAACTTTATACACAAAATAAACACAAAAATTGTACTTTACACAAACACACAAAACGTACAGACACAACTGGATCTTACAATTTCAGAATTCTAAACTCTCTACGTAGCCAGCTTCAAAAGCTATTCTTTAAAAAATATATGCTATTGCATTTAATGACAGTTGACTAGTTAAAAATGTTATTGTTATCATATTTTTGGTTTTTTGCTAGAAATTCTTCTCCTTATTTTTTTTACAATTCTAAAACTATTCTCGTTGTCAATTTAAAAAGCGTATTCTTTCAAAAATATACATTATCGCCATTTATTATAAGCTGGTTAATTAAACAATTTTATCATTCCGATACATATATATTATCATTTAAATAAAATTGGAAAATAAAGGTTAGGAAAACCAAAATGATATAAAACTACAAATTTTCGTCATCGTCATTTAGTTTCACTTCAGATACCAAATGTAATACCTTGAACAAGTACAGCTATGCACTTTGCAATCCATATAATATATGGTAATAGAAAATGTTAGAAAATGCTTGAATTATTAACTTTTATGCTATAAAATAATGCTTGCTGTAAAATGTTTTTGAGAAGTACAAATTAAATAATAATATTTTATATACTCTTACCCTTATAAGCAACGCACTTTTATGATGATAATAATAAATAAATGATCTTATGTATCACAGACTCACAACAGCAGGCTTTAATGGTTCTGATCATTGTCCATAAGGGACAGGATCGTTTTCGCTAACTAAAAACAGAAACACTTCTTTGAAGCGTGCATAAAAAAGATATTATATTTTTAATGAGCTGTTAAATATACAGATATTATTATGCATTTAAAAATAATTTAATATACCTTTATTTTGAATTCTATTTTAACCAAGTTTCAGAATATTCTTTTAAATCAATGAGTTCTTAGCATATTTTTTAAATCAATGTTGATAAAAGGATAAGACTGAGTTAATTTTTTCCCTATAAAATAAAAATTCTTCTGTTGTAACTTTATCCTGAAAGAACTGTTAGAATATTTTTTTTATTTTTACTATAAAAATATTACAGAAGAAAGAAATTGAAAAACTTTGATATTTGAAAATTTTCTATACGATGCATTGAGTTGTTTTCTATCCGAATGTTATGTTCTGTGACTAATAGTTTTCTGTGACTAATGTTCTGTGAACATTGTCACAATGTTCATTAAATGCTTGTCTTATATTTCAAGCGTTAGCTCTATAGGCACATAGCCATGCATAATTTCTTGTATGATACTAAAATCACACTGAAAATGAAGCTGAATCATAGTTAAATTTATGGTCGAGTTTTCGGTAGAGGATATTTTCCTCTGAAATGGATCAACTTTAAAATGTTTCAACTCTTTGCGCTGCATCTTCTGTTTGAATCAATATCTTCTTAGTTGCTGTTAGACAAATCAATACAGAAAATATAAATAAGGTCAGGAAACACATTAAAATTTGAACAATGTTGGAGACATCTTTTCACTTTCAAACATTCCTCGTGTTAAACTATGAGGATCTACAGCATTTATTCGAAGGAATTTAGATTTGTCTAATTGCCTATAAAGTTTTCTTTCCTCTTATTACATATTTATCACTAAATGCTTAAAATAATAGCTGAAGAAGATTCTTTTTAAATCTTTTAAAGCACAATCTCGCGAATGTTCCGAAGCTTCATAACAGATGGTACGTGACATCGACAAAGATTTACATTTTTGTTAAGGTTTTCAAAGCAAAACGCCCTCGTGTGACGCTATTTACAACTAATTTCTTTTAAGAGTTTACTTACGTTACGTACTTTCCAATTGGTTAATAATTTTGTTTCTTTAGCATTTAGTTTATACGAAGCATTGTGTTTAATTAATATTTGTAGCTTAAGTCTTGATAATTTTTCATGTTAAAAGTCATAAGGAAAAAAATTATATTGGTTTTTTTCATTTGAAATTAGAATAGTTCTACAGATTTCAAAGCTTTTTAAATTTTCAAAGCTTTTATATAAACAATCACATTTAAGCTCTGCTGAGCAACAGATAATTCCTTTTGGGAACGTAAGTTTCATGGTCATTAATGGAAATTTTTAAAATTCGTCTAGTTTCCCGACTTCAACTGACAAACTGGGTAATAAGCTGAGTTTCATGAAGTCATGCTAAAAATAAAACTTTTTAAGTGTCTAATTTGTCCAGAATAATTAATTGAATACGTAATCAGTAGTTAAATTACCATGAACGTTAAATGTGAAAGTATAATAATTTTTATTGATAATAGAAAAATTTTAACACTTATCAGTGTGTGTAACATTTAATTTAACACTTAACATGGCAAGCTTTTTTTGGGAGGGACGTTACTTACAAGGTGTCCAGAGTTAAAGAAACTTATTTCAAAGCTGCCTACAAACGAAACTAGTCATCAAAAAATTGTGAAATCTTCTAGCGGACTTAATGAAGAGATGGGAATGTCTTTCAGTGAAAAAGGAATATCTCCACCAGAGAGCATTGCATTAATAAATTACAAACTCAGCCGCGGTTTTACAATAGCTTTACAATTTTACAATTTTACGTATTTTGTTACAACAAAATGTATTCCAAATGTAGGCCATTATTTTCAGTTACCATCTGAAAACGTAAGATGGCATGTTCTACATTTGACCGAAGTGTGTGTTGGGAACCACACGGGGCGTGAACACACGCGGCATTTCACGTGGCGTGAAATGCTAGCTTTAAGAGTAGGTAAAGTTTAGTTGGTAGAGGGAACAGTTTCAAACTTTCAGGCTAACATTAGTCATCGGCGCGTAGAGGTGTTGCATAGGCCAGGTTCGACTGTGCATAAGATCTTGTGGAACACCCTCTGATAATATCCTGACAAATTTTCACTGGTGCAGCGGTTATTTTCATTTAATTCTGACGCTCGACTCCTGTTCCCACTTCAGTTTCTTGCTCTTTATGAGGTCGATTCAGAATGGCCTTAGATGACAAGAGAGGTTCCGTTACATCACCAGAAGGGACGGTATGGTGGAAAATTTTCTTCATTGGTTATTCTTGTCCCGTACATCTTCAGGGAATTAAGTTTTACAACTCCAGTGACATGCTCGATCACCGGGCAGCGGTATACATCGTTATTAGAGAACGAAATCTTTATGCGTGATAGAGCGTTTCCACACATTGCTCGGTGTGTTACGAATGTCCTTTAAAGTCATTTTACAGAAGAACGTGTCATCAGCCAGCACTTTCATAATGTATGGCCTTCCTGATCCCCAGACATCAATCAATATGATTTTTGGATTAAGAGGCATTTGAAACATCTGGTAAGTCGCGACAATCCAAGAGCTTGGAGTTGTAAAACTTAACTCCCTGAAGATGTACGGGACAAGAATAACTAATGCAGAAATTTTTCCACCATACCGTCCCTTCTGGTGATGCAACGGAACCTCTCTTATCATCCAAGGCCATTACAAAACCGAAACCAAAAACAGCAAGAAACTGAAAGTGAGAACAGGACTCGAGCGTCAGAATTAAATGAAAATAACCGTTGCACCAGTGAACGTTTGTCAGGATATTATCAGAGGATGTTCCATAAGATCTTATGCACAGTCGAACTTGGCCTATGCAACGCCTCTACACGTCGATGACTACTGCTAGCCTGAAAGTTTGAAACTGTTCCCTCTACCAGCTGAAGCGCAAACTCTTGCACTGCTATTGCAAAAACGGGTTTGCTTTCCCTACCATAATGAATAGAAAACGGTCATATGTCGTCAAATTTCGTTATCATTTTTCAAAGGTTTTAACATTCATTGGACTTCTTCTAATTTCTTTTTAAGTCCTAAATTTCCGACTAGCTATTGCGGAATTACTGTTTCGGTAAAACAATTTTACTAATAGAGTGCAATCTTGCGAATGTTTCGAGGCTTTTTAACAGCTGTTACGTGACGTTGAAAAAGATTTACATTTTTTACTACAATTTTTCAAAGCAAAACGCGCTCAGGTGACGCTATTTGTAACGAATTTCCTTTTCTCTGAAAGACATTCCCATCGCTTCATTTAAGTCCTTCATAAAATTTAACGATTTTCTGATGACTGATTTCTTCAGTAGGCAGCTTTGAAATAGGGTTCTTTAATTCTGAACGCCCTGTAGTTTGCGTTTGAAATTGGTAGCTATTCGAGATTTAATTAATTGATTTAGGTAACTTATTAACCTCTGTTTCCGTCAAAATTAAAAATCCTTCAGTAAAATGTAGAAAACTGTATACGAGAATTACTGTTTTTGGTGATAGATCGTTCTATAAGAGTGTTCGTTATTTTATTTATATCTAACATTACAGATGAAAAGCTAGCAGACAATTGCCTCACGGTGAAAGTAACGCTAAGAGGAAACGGTATAGTTGAAAATAAACAATAGAAAATTCTTCGTAACTTTAAAGCATACAGCATAAAAATATCTTAATAGAAAAAATAAAGCTGGAAAAAAATTCTTAAATTCATTTCAGTAGCAAATATTTTTGTTTCAAATATTAAAACAGTTATAAAACATAGCTGGAAAAATTATCGCTGGGAGCATAGAAGCATAATGTCAAGTCATGTGATACGCGTTTAGGTAGTAACCGTAATCATTCTCTTTATATTGTTGCTTTCGATTTTTAATTTGATGCTCTTTTGCTTTTGGTTGCTAAACTCGTCGTCATTCATGCTCTTTCCTTTACTTCTTATCCTTCCTACTCTCTTCAGCAAAATGGCATATTGTGCTGTATATTTCAATATTAAATATTTGTAATAATAGAATATGGGAGGAAATATCATGATAATCAAATTTGATTTGGACATAATAAACCAAACATATACTATTAGGTGAAAAACAATTAATGGCATTCAATAGAATTAAATCAATTTCATTTGGCAAAATAATCCTAGCTTCGGAAATTACATTAGGATTACTAGCTTAAAATGCTGAAAGGTTTGCATAATCATAATCTTAATATTGCTAATCTTACTGAAAAGTGCACAGTAGGTAATTTTAGTAAAATACAGAAAGAAATATAATTTTTTTAGGAATGAATTGGAGTTAAAGCAGTAAGAGATGTATATAAAAATGTTAAGTTAATTATCGACTTCTTTCATTCAGATTTGATTTAAAAGAAACACTATTTTTTAGTAATGCTCTCAACCCTTATTTGGTATTGAAAGCATAAATACATTTACTCCAAAAAAAAAAAAAAAAAAAAAAAAAAAGGAGTTCTCAGTGAGAAAGATATACTTAAGTAAATTATTTTTCTGCTTTCAGATGAAAGACTAAATTTTTTTTTCCTCTTCATTTGACTTTACTGCTGGAAAAAGTACTCATTCCGAAGTCACGTATTTTTAATAATTCCGCTAAACAATTTTTTATAAGAAGTGAATGAAAAATATTTTATTTCTTATTACCACTGCTGATTCTTAACTTCGGTGCGGACACTAATAAAGAGGATATTTCTTTCTCAATAGTAAAAATTTCTTTAAATTTAAAAAAAAAGTGTATATTAACCAAATAATTAGCACAAAATTCTTCCCATAAAATAGAGTCAGTTGAGATATACGAAACTTATATGAAATAGTGACAGTGATGTGTTCGTGTATATACTATATCGACATATGTGAGTGTCGAGTTATATGTTCTAAAACTTCTTGAAGTTATTAAAAATGGCTGATATTATATGACATTCCTATAACATATAAATATGGAAAACTAATAAATTACTCAGAGTGAGATACTGCCAATATTAAATCAAGTAAAGATAAAAATACACTATACTCCGAATTTTAATTTTATTAACTACATATTTCTCTTGAACTTTCGAAAATAAGAGTTTCTGATGTTTTAGTCTAATCTTCAAAATGAGATACAGAAAAGGAAAAAGACTGTGTCTGTTTTCTATAGCAGAATATAAAATATCGAAAGATAACACAGCAATAAAAATTGTGTTTTCTATTAAAGTATTGTTATGCATAGTAATTTTTTATTAAGTTCTGAAAACATTATCCATGTTTCACACATCAGAAGCATAATATGTTACTTCTATAATTGCAGAGACATCGATATACTAAATTGCCACTTAACTAAAATAACCTTTTATATTGTGATTAGAGTTTCACTAATTTATCTTTCCTTTTGTCTCATTTCACTCCGAAGTTCGGTCATTCCGGAATTAATGTATATTTGATTGTCAAGCAGTTCTACTGTATACTAGTTAGAGTAGTAGTGAACAGCCAGTGTGTGAGAGATTTTGCATTCAAGCCGATACTGTCTGCCATGGAATTCGCCTCTTAGCAAGGAATCATTTTCTTATGTTAGATTGAATTGCATGATAGAAGTGGCCTAATAAATTAGAATTTTGAATAACACTCGAGGACAATCTGTCTAAGGGGAAGGATGTCTTCGTGAGGGATATTCTAACGAAAACTGGTTTGTATACATGTTACACATGAGGAAAGCCACGAAAACGCCCATGCAGCCAGCACATCCGCCAGGGGATTCGAGGCCTGAACTAAAATACCAGTATTTAGCGACCTTTACCACTCCGCCGCGTGGTGGGCGCCTCTAGTTAGAATAAATAAGATATTTTAATTAAAAATAGTTTAAAGAAACCTCGTGTTTTCAGCCAGGCTCAAGTGACCGCTACTTTTCTGTTGCATTATTTTCATGTTAGCTCCTATAGGGAGTGAGGTAAAATAAATTTAAAGTATATTTCTGGAATGCTTTCTTAAAGAAGTCAATTATTCTAGCGATAAAAACTTACTCACGGAATCTACGTAACACCTAGTCAGATTTGTAATTTAAGCTAGCCGAGTTAAGCCTCAGACAGGTGTTACGATATTATTAAAGGATTAGAATATCTAACTAAAATGCATAATTATAATATAATTCTCAATTAAAGCTATTAAAATTTGTATATTCGTTACTAATACCTAATTTCATGCCAATCCCTTTCAATATCCCAACAAAGTGTGTAGAGACATTAAGTATTTTAAAGCAGGTGAGATGAAAAATGAGCAATGCCCTCGCTGGGACACAAACCATGGACCTCTCGAATAAGCGCTGAGTATGCTGACCACTATACCACGAAGGCATGCTAAGAAAGCGGGAGAAATACCTTATATACTCTTTCTTTCTAAAGGGCGACTGAGGATCAGGGGACCCAATCGCCAAATCCTGGTGGTGGAGAATCATCATCCATCACCTTTTTTTTTAGTTCGAGCGCCACTGTAGAGACATTAGGTACTTTAAAGCAGGGGAGATATAGTCACTTTACTTAACCTGTTCCGCCATACAAAGTTCATAGCACTACAGGGTTAAGAAGTCATCCTGGTTGTTGCTAGCAATCTGACGGTTAGACCGCCTGCGTATATTTTACATTAATCTTTAGTTTCTTGGATATAATTATTTTCATTCACTTGCTTCATTATCTCAAGATGCCTTTGTTGCAATAATAGTCCGTGAACAATCTATTCACAGGATATGTAGACGAAAGGAAATAACTGCTGTCGAAGGTGCTCTGTCAGAGGGCAGGAGAGGAGGTAAAGAAGTGCGTCCGCGTCTTCCCCGCGAAAACCGCAAGAACAGTTTTACGTCCCGTCTGAGGAATTGTCTGTAATATGCTGGGAATTTACCGTGGTTGGTACAGGCTTGGAGGAAGAGTCGGTTGCATTTGAGCCTCTTGAGAGCATGTATTGGGAAGATGGTGTAAGTAAATCTTCCTGCCATCGTGATGACCATGTCTCTTGGAATGTTGTCTTGAGGAGCCTTTTTGCAACTTCTGCGGAAAGCGGAAATTCCTTGTCAATTTCTCGTTTGAGAGCTTCGGTCTTAGCTAGTTCATCAGCTCGTTCGTTGCCTTTCTGCCCGGAGTGTTCTTTTATTCAGTTGATCTTTAAAGAGATGGAGGAGTCTAACGTCAACAGGATCTCTCTAAGCGCTGTCGTGTGCAATGTTTTGGAGGAAAGAAATTCAGCGCATTCAGAACGCTCATTCTATCTGTGAAGATTGAAGTGTGAGCTCCTGGTTGCGTACCTAACCATAGTGCTGCTTCTTTGAGAGCGAGGGTCTCGTATTGGAAGACTGAAGCGTTGTTGCTTAGACGAAATTGTGCTTGATAAATTTCTTCATTGTTCGAAAAGACCGTGAACGCTGCCCCTACTCGTCCTGAAATTTTTGATCCGTCAGAGAAAATCTCTCTTTGTTGTCCTGAGGGTGGCGATTTGCACCAGAGAAGGATGGGTAGATCTCCTGGGTGTAAGACAGGCGGATCTTGGACACTTTCTATGCTGGCATAAGATAGATATTTACATTGTTTTAGTATATTATTGGGACAAGTATTCTCAAGAGTGAAGGCAAGCCTTTGAAACTAGTCTGGATTTATCATCCAATATGGCCACTGACATGCGCACTAACTCAAGCAGGGGAGATGAAAAATGAGCAATGCCCTCGCCAGGACTCGAACTACGGACCTCTTGAATAAGCGCCGACCTTGCTGACTACTACATCCCGAAGGCATGCTAAGAAGGCGGGAGAAATATCTTATAAGTGCTTTATAATTTTTTATAATCTTTTGAATGATAAATCCGGACTAGTTTCAAAGGATTGCCTTCACTCTTGAGAATAATTGCCCCCAAATTTTAAATTCTACTATAGGTGTAGCTGGTCTAGTTTATTCTATAGATTAAGAAATGGTTCGACAGAGCCCTTTTTTTCTTTCCTTCAGTACATTAACAGAAAAGATGGTTCGCTACGGTAAAGTATTTGAGTGTTACTGAACATCTGCTGCTTCCCTCTTCAGCGATTTTTCAGTAAAAGCAGAGGAAAAAATTAAGTTACTGTCTTTGAGCCAACAACGATGTTGACGGTATGCCTACAAAATAAAATAATATACCTAAAACGATGTAAATATAATTACTGAAGAAAAATGTAAGCTGGTCCATTTTTAGTTTTCCAATCATCAGTCTCATTAAATTATATATTCATCTATAATTATTAGATAATTCATACTCATTATTTCATCATTACTAATCGATAATCTATAAAGCATTAAACAATAAAATATTCCTATGCACTGAAAACTAAAATAATGTAGGTGAATACTCAACAGAAAGTAGAGAGATGTTAGTTAAAAGATCTGCTTCTATTCCTTTTACTTAATTTCTTTATGCTTTATGTCTGAAGAGAGATCTACCGTTTTGTGCTTGAACTAATACACTGCGAATATTATCTATTATTGTTATCTGCCACATCTTTATAGGCAGAGCTGGTCCTAATATTTATCGCATACTGTGTAATAATAGTAACTATTCCCTCTAAAAAAATTCTCAGAATAGCGTTTTAAAAGTAATAGCATTAAACTATGCTTTAATTTACTCGATAAGTGTGGTGTTGCTGGCCATGATCGAATAAAAGTAATTATACTAAGAGTATCAAATGCGAATTAATTCCGCTTAAATCGTTAAACTAAAAATTTAGTGGTTAGTACATTGCATGATTATTAACAATAAGAATCAAATGACTTACCCAATAAGGCATGCATGAGTCAGTATCTCTCTTTTAAATATACATTTATTAAAACATGAAACACACATTTCTTGATTAGCCTAGATAAATCACAAAAACACATTTTTCTTGATTAGCCTATATAAATCACAAAAATACACTTTTCTTGATTAGCCTATATTCGATATGTTATAAGAAAAAAACTCATTCATGAATGCCCTTCGGCATGTGCTACTCGTTAGTCCTATGGGACTGTCATAGCGTTCATTTTTTACGGTATATTGCAATTCCTAATCTTGATGCATCACAGGCACATTACATATCAGCATCTTGCAAGAAGCTTAATTAGTATGCAGTGCAATTACTCGTGATAGAATAGAAGAGATCAAATTTCTGTTAGATAGGCTTGAAATTGGCGCACATGGTCGTCACTTCGAAACATCCAATTGTCAGGATTATACGTTGAGTCACAGCACAGGAACAATTTTTACCTCGCAGCCTAATCAGTAAAGTTTACCTGAATTCTTATATTCTTCGTACAAGAACATATTTTCTCCTCCATTTCTTCTCTGGCCCGAAGGCCCACACACTCGTTAACACGACGACAGGCAGAAAGAGAAAGACAAAACCAGTCCTTCCAGTTTTTATCCACTGCGATGCACGTGGCAGGGCGTGATAACGATTTAAGAATCGATACAGCCACCGTGTTCACTGTGAGAATTCTGTGTTCTCACAATAAGAAATTCTAAATAGCCATACTAAGTATTTATAAGTTAATGTAAAATGGTCTTTAATTATATTTTTTACAGGAAGAGAGGTCTTTAATCGAAAAAAATGATAATGAATTACTATTAATTTATACGTCAGTAATTTTTATATCATAGCACAGAATGAACTGTTAAGTCTCAAATAATAAACTGCGTTCAGTATATTTGTGGAGTTTCAGAGGACGCCTCCTATGCTACTTAATTTGCGTCTCCTATGTTATATAATTTGCTATCTTCCTTAATCTTACTTAATTTGCATTTTCGCTGTTAGAATTTAAATCCCCTAAAGTGAAACTTTTGCTTTTTTATTCATAAAAACCACAGGTAAAAACTAATATAGTCTAATTTTTATGCGACCTGATGTTCAATCAAAATTATAGAAAGTCCTTCCAGTTAAGAGTCGACCGTTCTAAGATAATAAATAAATTTTTATAAAGCAAGTTCGACACTTGAATCTCTTAGTACTCATGATAATATTTATTACTAATGGACTATTGAACATTAGAAAAGCAGTTATTTTCAACTACATTACCCGACATTAAAAATGCAACATCAAGAAGGGGTGGCCCAAAACTATGCAAATTTCAGGGTAGACGCATATCTAAGAGTTATGCGAAAAATGTGAAATGTGCATTTTCCCACACGTTGAAGCAGATGTAAGGGAAGGAACCCGCTGAATGTTCAATTTTCGTGCCATTCTTTCTTCTAGTGAAATCATCGTAAAAATTTTGTTCTTTTCTCAGAGGACGCGTGTAATAGCAGAGAATGCTAGTCCCACTTCCAGCAGGAAGACGATTTTACGAGGGTCATGGTGACCGGACTGAGAAAGGCAGTTTGATACATACGGCAAATCTCAGCTGACACACACCTAGACGTGTCCACAGTGCACCGGCTGTGGCGACGATGAATGGAACAAGGAAATGTTGCTAGTTCGAAAAGTGGCGTCAACACGCGCGGATCAACGAATCTACCGACAGGCAGTGGCTCACCGCAAACCACTTCTACACCAATTCTGTAACGTTTTCAAGACACCCTGGATGCTCTCTTATCGACCAGAACAATGTGCCGTCGATTGGTGGCTAGTGGCCTGCACTCGTGGCGTTCGTTAAGAAGATTCCAGTGACCCCGCATCATAGACGCAAACGTCTGCAATGGTACCGCATTCAAGCGATGAGTAATACGGAATGACACAGGATCGTGTTCTTAGATGAGTCACGCTGTTATTTCTCCAGTGATAGTCACCGCGTACACGTACAATCCGGCAGCAATTGTGGAACGCCCTTTTCACGTGACAACGCTGCATCATGGTTTGGCGAGCAAATCCTTAGGACTCCAGGTCACCTATAGTTCGCATTCAGGGTATTATGACGGCCCAACGATACGTGGATGATGTGCTGCGGCCGGTGACCCTCCCTTACCTTCAGGGAATGCTTAGTGCCCTTTATGAGCATGATAACGCACAACTACACACTGTTCGCATCAACGAACGTGCTCTGCAAGATGTACAGATGCTTCCCTAACCACCATTCCCTCCTGATCTCTCACCAATCGAACACATTTGGGACGTGCTTGGATGCCATTGCCGCATTCTGAAGATGAGCTGTGGCAAATGATTGTCAGGGAATGGAGAGCCATTCCTCAGGACACCATCCTTAGCCTCATTTACTCTGTACATACACGTGTTGCTTCGTGTATCACCGTCCAAGGTGGCCCTACAACCTACTGATCCCTAAAGTATCTGAATATTTGCGCCATCCTTCGCAATTAAATCTACAGGAACATGGCTGATTAACCACCTGACTCAACTACAGATATAGTTATTTATAAAGACGGGTCTCACACAGAATTTAGAAAAGGATGTATGTTGTGCATAAGTTATAATAACAACAATATCTTTCAATGGCGAAGAAGACTGCAAAGTGAAAATTCCATATTTCAAGCAGAACTGGTTGCACTAAAGAAAGCTATCAACTTATCACACCGTTTCTTCCATCCTGTGCAAATCTGTAGCGACTTACAATCCCGTTTAACAGCTATAAAAGGTTATAATTGTAGAAAACCAAACAGTCTTTGAATTTGAAAATCTGATTCTTAATCTTTTCCCTGAATCAAGACCAAATCTTTACTGGATATCCTCTCACACTGGATTCGAGGGAATTGTGTGTGCTGACTCACTAGCGAAACAAGTTGCAACGGATACATCTCTTCCTTCTTACTCACTTCCGCTGCCAGTCTCATACCTGAAAAAATTACCTTCCAAAATCTTATGAAGTAATGAGAAAACCGTTGGAATACCTCGACAAAAGGAAGACGAACCTTTCAGTTTCTACCAAAGATATCCATAGATATGCTTTCTTACTCTTCAGCGCTACTACTTCCTTAGCAGGTCATGGACCTTTTCTTAAATATTGATACAGACTTGCACTCTCAGAAACAGAAATTTGCCAATGTGGGCAACAAGGCCATCCAGACTTTAACTTGTGACTATCCAGACTAACTGTACTTGCCCTTTTCATCTACGCAAATCTTTAGGTACATATTGGAAGCAACGGACCTTGCATATATAGAAGCATCCAAGTGCGCATAAAAAATACTAGTGAACATTTTGTACTTCTTTAACACAACCAATGTTTAAATTTCAGTACTTGCTTATAATTACTTTAAGAGTTATACACAAAACCCATTTATATAAATTTCTAGCTTCGGAAGCCACTTCTTGGACTCTCCAAGGTTTTGTAATGAGCGTAGATTGACATTATCTTTCACTTGCTTCCTTAACTAATCCTTTAATTTACTCTTTCTTCCCATTATTTAATTTATTACATTTGTGTTAGATTTAATAAGTTTGTATATGCTCATCTGCAACTTGTTTCTTCTTATTCTGTGCAACTTCGAGGCACAGAATTCAACTAATAGCATTTAGTTGAATTCTGTGCCTCGAAATATGTATTAACTAAGTCCTTACGATTATTACAATAATGAACATTATATGCAAGTGATAGATCTTTTTGACATCGAGTACAGTGTTGGCACAAAATTTTCAAGTGAATATTAAAATAATAGTAGTAAATATTTCATGCTAAATATTAATAATAATAAATAATATATTAATAATAAATATTAAATCTATAAATTGCTTATTTCCAGATTTATTTTCAATATTTAATGTTTAATATAAGAACAATATAATAATAAATATTAAAATAACAACAGCAAATATTAATAACAATATAATAGAAAATTAATAATATGGCTTCAAATTTTATTCTACAGTCAGTATTGAAATATTTGATCTTGCACGTCTTAGATCTATTCAATGCCTGTAAATTGACTTTACTGCAGACATACTGTATCAGCGGAGAAACTCATTCAATATCTTCAACTGATACTGTGAACATTGGATAAAATGATGGTATTAACTTATAAAAAATTTTGATTGAATTTGTTTGGAAATTGAAATTTAATGCTTGTACACTTTCATATAGTTTAGTCTGGTTTTTTAAACCAGCACAATGATGTATTAACTAATTCTTATGTAAGTATTATTTCATGTACACTCCACGCTGAAATATACACATTATTGAAACAATGCTATATTCATTTTGCGGTTTTGCAGCTGACGATGGTGGTTCGGTAAAACCATCGAAACTAGTCCTGTGAAAATTTTGTAAATATAACACTGATATTTGTTGTTTGATTTCTGACTTAGTACTTATTCGGCGTGTTATTGTGTCTTAATGCTATATTGTTGACTTTTCATTATTACAGCCGGTAGAAGAGTTGAAACAGTACATTCTTCTAGAAAATCTCCGTTGTATTACTATCAGATGTATTACTGATATTTTAATAGAACATTATATCTTAAACTTTTAGCTGAAATTACGTGCTTTAATTGTTACGGTACTTTGAATGTTGCTTTGATATTTTGACTGTTATGGTATATGTCTATTAGTCTTCTTGAAAATTTCTTATGTGTTATAATGTATGTCTATTGTATTACTGAAATTTAAATTCATTGACCATCTTTTTTTTACGAAATATGTCATTTACAAATTATAGCTTTTAATAGAATTAATGTAATATGATTGTTATGGTATATATGTGCTATTCCATACTCTACTTGGAAATCCGTTTTACCATGCCATATATAACTAATAGCATTTAGTTGAATTCTGTGCCTCGAAATATGTATTAACTAAGTCCTTACGATTATTACAATAATGAACATTATATGCAAGTGATAGATCTTTTTGACATCGAGTACAGTGTTGCCACAAAATTTTCAAGTGAATATTAAAATAATAGTAGTGAATATTTCATGCTAAATATTAATAATAATAAATAATATATTAATAATAAATATTAAATCTATAAATTGCTTATTTCGAGATTTATTTTCAATATTTAATGTTTAATATAAGAACAATATAATAATAAATATTAAAATAACAACAGCAAATATTAATAACAATATAATAACATGTTAGAATATTAATAATATTACATAAAATAATAATAATAAATATTAAATCTGTAAATTGCTTATTTTCAAATTTAATTTTCATCTTTGTTGATTGATGCTCACTTTTTTATTCATTATCAATATAGCAGATGAACGATTACATGCTTTTAGATAATGTAATTAATAATCTTCAATCCAGTAAAAGTACTATCCTAACGATATCATGTTCCCCACTTTCTACTCCGTAGATAATCTGAATATCTGCTTTACAACAGAAAAAGAACATACTATTTTACTTTGTTCATTAATAAAAATTTGCCTTCTGTATCAAAAATTGAAAGAAAATAAATTCAACTTTGGTTTCTCAGACGATGTTATAAATGATTTCAATTTCTACTGACTATCTAACCGTTTAGACGAAATCATTTCTTCCATTTCCTAAGAAACTGTTCCTTGAAATTTACCAACAGTCATCGGAAGAATAGGAAACAAAAGCTAGATTCAGGTAAAAAGGCTTTATGATCTCAATTTGCGGCTAAATAAATTTCCAGCTTTTCTTTTTCAGTTCTTATATTTTTTTATCATTTTGCTGGCTTGATTTAACCTCCAAAAAATAAATTTCGTAATTCATCCATCGATCTTCATTGTGCATCAAATTTTATAATTAATAATAAATTAATTTTACACAAGTAAAAATGTTCAAAACTAGATTCAAACTGCACTAAAAATTAATGTAAAATCCGAAACGTATCATGCTTAACTTGAAAATACGAATATTTGCACCATTAGTTATGCTATCCTGAGGCCAATGTTCGTTTGCTTTACGAGGTTTTCGCGAATAAAATTTCAGCAGAAGCTTAATTATTTAAAATAATTAGAGGTGTTCTGTATTGTCATTTTCTCCACATAATCCTTAGTAAATATTTGTGGCATTTTGTGGTACAGATAAATACAACATTGATATAAAACGTGTACTAAAAAAACAATATTTAACCATCTGTAATATTGGATATAAAAATATGATTCCGCCCTTTACTAATGCCAGATTTCTTTAGCACTACCACATGCACTAGTATATGACATATATTTAAAATATCAATCCTAATAGTTTTTAACTCATTAAAATGTACAGTTTTGTGCTAAAAGAAAATAGTAGTTGCAAGAAATTTTACTTCATTACTTTATAATAAAGAATTGAAGGAAATTTGATATTAGAAATTTATAGTAAGCATATTTCTTTAAAATCAATTTTAAAAAGAAGTTATGAAAGTTTAAATATAATGATTTCGATACACATGTCAAAGCAAACAGAATTTAAAATCCTCCGAAAAATTTCATGTTGAAAAGCTGGAAGTGTTATTGAGTACGATTTTTGCGAAATCACAGTTTATCAATTTGAACAAAGTATTGAAGCAAAAACATTGAAAATATTTTCCAACGTGACAGTGCTTGCCCGCTTGTTGTCAAAGTAAACTCTGAAAGAATTTTTTGCCTATCCAATCAGATGTTGTTTCTACAAGTTACCATTTTTTGTAGGTCTTTCTGAAGAACAGTTCAGTTCTAATGAGGATATAAACAATGGGCTTGACGACTGAGTTGCTTCGAAATAACAAGACTTCTTTCTTCGCGGAATCCGTTCGTTGTCTGAAAAATGGGCGAATATTGCAAGTCCTGATGGAAAATACTTTTAATGAAGCCTTTTGTCCTAGAAAGAAACAAATGTCTTTTATTTACATGAAAAAGGCCACAGAGTCATGTTTATACATTCAATATTTAAATAATAATAATAATAAAATTAAATTTTCCATTTGATACAATGGAAAGGTCTCTGTATTTGGTATGGTGGTTAACGAGATTGGTTGCCATTTTGTTACGACCGGATTCAAATTCCAAAAGAGACATGGATGCCTTAGTTAGATTTCTTGCAAAGTGTAATATTTCTGCCTTCTATGACCGAATTTCTTTCTGCCTTCTTCTTAATGTTTGCCTTCTGTGGTACACCCTAGACAAGGAATGCTAAATGACCAATAGGAAGGATCAAGGATCAAGGTTCAAGGAAGTGCAATTTACGGGGTTCATAGGCAATTACGCCTTTACCTCCACATCATCATAGGAATTAAGAACATCAAAAAGAGGGGATTGTCTAATAGGGTAAAAGTTTTGAGAAGCCGAATGACTTGGAATAAGTGCCTTCACACTGAGAAAAAAAGGCAAAAAACTCAGATGGTCTTAATTTTGTGCCGAAAAAGGACCAGAATAATTTAGATAGGGGCAGTCAACATAAAATTTTGACCAGATAAATAAAAGGTGAAGTTTTCTTGAACCTTGATAATCGTGTTTTGCATACGTCTACCAATAGGAAGGGAAGGGGGAAAGCTAAATCACCAATAGGTTTGGCGATTCACGAGGACGCTCAATGAGTAAGAATCTGACTACTGGGTGAAAAATGGAAGTAGAAGATTTAACTTATTTTTTGCTCTATTTTTAGCAGAAGGATTTTTAAAAATCCTGTTCCTCATTTTTTGCATATCCAACTACATTTAGACTTCTTACCAGAGAAACAGGTTAATATGTGTCTACATAAATATTTAATTATCATTTAAATGCATAAATTTCTATGCTATCTAACCGCTTATTTGTACTATTATCCACCATTTTTTACAATTAATTTAAACTCAGTATATAGGTTATTTTAAAAAAAGAGAGACAAATTCCTTGTAATCTGAAAAATTAAAGAACCGCAAATTGTGCTTAAAGAATTAATTTCCTAATACTATACATACAAGGTGTGTTCGAAAAGTTCGGTGATTGGTCTCATAATTAAAAAACCGCGCCGGTTAGGATCTTGCACTCACGCAGACGCAGTGAGAGAAATGTCATCTAGAGCCATCTAACGGCCATTTTACGAAAGATAAGAGGAAGCGCACGCTATGAGCAGTTTAACACAGTCAGTGTGAGAAAGATTGTCAGTGTGACATGGAGCAACGCATAAACATAAAGTTTTGCTTCAAGTTAGGCAAAACGGCGACGGAGACACATGACATGTTGTAGAGACATTAGGATTTTTTGGAAGTCAGAGAGATGAAAAATTAGCAAACGCCTTCGCCGGGAACCGAACCACGGATCTCTGGAATACCGGCTCAGCGTGCTACCGTTACACCACGAAGGCACGCTAGGGAAGTGGGACAAATACCTTATATACTCCCTTTTTTAAAGGGTGACTAGGGTTTTAGAGGACCTAGTCGCCAAATCCTGGGTGCGTAGAATCATCATCCACAACCCTTTTAGTTCGGGCGCCACTTGTAGAGACATTAGGATTTTTTGGAAGTCAGAGAGATGAAAAATTAGCAAACGCCTTCGCCGGGAATCGAACCACGGATCTCTGGAATACCGGCTCAGCGTGCTACCGTTACACCACGAAGGCACGCTAGGGAACTGGGACAAATACCTTATAATGTTAGTGAAAGTTTACGGTCAGGAAGCAGTGAATAAATAAAAAGTGTGTTTATGAGTGTTTTAAACGCTTTACAGACGGAAACCAGGTTCCAGTTTTGGATCACCCTCCATATTCTCCAGATCTGGCTCCCGCGGACTTCTTCCTGTTTCCCCGCCTCAAAGGAGTTCTGAAAGACCAACACTTTTCCGACACTACTGAGAACAACGTGTGACACCGTTGTCCAACAACGTGTGACAACGGTGCTTCGAGCCATACCGAAAGAAGCGTTTGCAGACAGTTTCCAACAATTGTACACCCGGTGTCAAAAGTGTATTGTTGCTAATGGCGAATACTTTGAAGGCCAGTAAAGCTATTTTGCTTGTTTCTCTTGTTTTCTTTTTTTTATGGTAAAATTCACCGAACTTTTCGAACACACCTTGTATTTCTTGATACCCTCATCATCTCACAAACTGTCGCAGATAGTAAATATCTAGTAATACTTCGAATGTACTTTGTCACTAGAAACATCATTAGTACAATATATCTCAAATTTTTTAACATTGCGGTACGTTACGCTACCATGCATTTATCATCTGCATCTTGGCAAGTATTGCTACTGCATGAAATATTGCATAGCCCCACACCAATGACTGTCATAAGAAACCATCGATCTTCTTCATTCTTTTAATGATATAGCTAAATTTACTTCATCACTTTATACTACAGACATATGATCTACTCATAAGCCACTTCTTTACGTTTAGCTTATATATTTTATGAACATTTGCTGTATTATTTTTAAATAATAAAAGATGTTTCAAACTCCTTGCGTTAAATTCAAAGTACAGAATAATAGCATCAGTTATTTTTTAAATTAAATAAACTTTTATTTTTATAATATTATTCAAAGGGTAAGATATTTTTTCATTCGTACAGATGTATTGAATTTATAAAATTCTGTTCCGGTGATCAAGCTTCACCAATAAATAAAATAATGTATTTCAATTTCTATTAAAGACATCACTATTACACTATTTCAGACATACTATCAATTCTCATCTATAAAGCTCCTAGTTATCGTATTTCAATTTGTAGAATTTACTCTGCTAAATTTATTTTAAACAATTTATTTTCGTATGACATTTGTCGCTAATTCTATTTTTCTATACTTCTAACTGTTTCCGGTTCTTTCTTCGGATGCAAAATGAGTCTTCCGTAGAGAAAGAAAAAAAAAATCATTTATGATAAGCAAGAAAATAGTACTCGAGTACTAAAATCTCTACGCATTAAAGATTAGTCTATAAACTCATAACTAAGAATCTTTTCTAACGAAATTTGGGGAAATGTTAGCAACTAAGCAAACTAAGGGGAGGAAGAAAAAGAGTTCAAAAACAGATGCTTATACTTCCGAGTTAGAATTTCTCTTACATCACCTCAACTTGCAGTTGGCAAAAATAGCATTAGAAACGTTACAGGATTAGCCTCATAAGGTTGGTTTAGTTTTGTTTATTTGATGGGAGGGATAGCTTCGTGGAGGACTTTTCAAAGGGAAATTGGTTGGTATACACATTACAGATGGAGAAAACCATAAAAACGCCCATGCAGCCAGCCCGTTCGTAGGGTTATTCCAAGCTACTGCATGGCTGAATTTTCAAGATTTCTAGTAATAAAAATCCTAATATTTCTATGAGAAAACACGCTAAAATATTTTCATTAAAAAACCGTATTCCATGAACACCTAGGATAGTGAGAAAACGTTTTTAGCTTCTTTTAGATTTGCTACAGTTTTTATCATACCTCTTTCGCAGAAAACGTCCGTGGTGATTTAACTTTTTTGTATAAAGTAGAGTACATTGATAATGTTTTTGGAATTCTTATGACACACAAAACTTAGTTTGTAAAATAAAACATGTCAGAGCAGTATAAAATAGCAAAAACATTACTTGTATAATAAAATGAAATAGATATATAAAATAATAGTAAAAAGTTAAAATATATATAAAATTATTTGAAATTTAAAAAATTTAAATTTTAAAATGTTTTAATCTTTTAATAAATAAATCTAAAATTTTACAATTAACAAATAAAATAAAATAAATAATTATAATTAAATTTATTTTAAAATTAATAAGCTTAAAATTTTAATTTAAATTTTTTAATAAATAATTTTTAGTTATTTTAATTTTAAAAAATGTTTTAAGAGAAAAAGAAGATTAAATTAATAATAAAACATGAAAAAAGCTGCAAAAGCTATCTGTCTGAGTAGAGGAATACTTTCGTGGGAAAATTTCTAAGGAAGACTGTCTCGTATTCATCTTATGTGGTGTCTCGTATTCGCCTTATTCACAAGACGCTAACCTTTCCAAGAAATGCGTTTCTTTCAACACTAGTTTGGAAGGGAGCTTACCAACCGAAACAGTTGCACTTGAAGATATGTTGCGTGTAGTACCTGGACGTTATACGCCGCTGGGTAAAATGTTTCATCAGCAACTCTGACTCGTGCAGTTTTTCGCTGAAGGGCTGGTCTTCGCGTAAGTTAGTCAATTCTTGAAGCGAAAATTCCCGGAAAAGGTTGATATGAGGAAAAATATCAACAAGGAAAATGCAAATGCTTCAATATCATCATCATCATCATCATTATTATCATATTAATTCTTTCATTATTATCAAATTTAAATAAATATATATTTCATTCGAAAAATTTATAATGCATTCTTATGTACAGGGTGTCCCTTCAATGCTCTTCGTATGGTACCTGCTGCTCGAACGATGCAATCCTCACTTTCCACTAGCACTCTTCTGTACAACACCCCTGGCGGCATACAGTGACGTTTCTGGGCACGGTTTCCTATTCAATTCCTAATCCTTATGATGCGCCCTACCTGCACCAGAAGTTTGTCGCAACGTTTATGGGACACCCTGTATATTTAATAAGTATGAAACTGAACATCAGTTCTTGAGAAAACAAACAATTATACTATGTTCTAATTTAATGAGATTTTTTTTTCTGATTAGGCTTTCTTCCATATAAACCTTAATGCTTTATTTGATCAGGCGTAAGATCAGAAACTGGACTTTTTTCCCCACGAACACTTTACTTTCTTTCTCTAACATTTGTTGAAAAAATAATGAGCAAAGCAGATTTTCTTATTGTTGTTAAAATAAGCTTTTGTATTTGATTAGCAACTTTTCGGACTTTATATATTACATAGTTACACGATCATATCGCTTCTGAATAAATATTTTGTGTGTTTCACTTCTAGACAATTGTTACGGACAAAGAATTGTAAAGGACTCACCGTGAAAACCTTTAAATAAAAGGAATAAAACTTATCCAATGCTTAGATATGGATTTTCGCCTTGAGTGTCGCTATATTAGCACATCTGAAACAGAAGCCTCATTTCTACCTAAATCTAGATCTCTGTTATGTTCCCTGGACTCTACTGTGGGCTAGAAGCCTCATCTCTACCTATATCTAGATCTCTTTTATATTCCCTGGACTCTACTGTGAGCTAGAAGCCTCATCTCTACCTAAATCTAGATCTCTGTTACATTCCCTGGACTCTACTGTGGTCTCAGAATTCAGTTGATGACAATAAGCACGCAATGCGCGATCGGAGCAAAACACAAGTAGTAAACAGACGTAGACTTTCTACTCGTTGAGTGCTCGTCACAACATTTTATTAAAATACATCGACAGCCAAATTTTGACAAAAGTAGGAAACATTACTGAGTATTACGTATTTAATTCATTAGTGAATTTGATGTACTAATATTCTTTACAGCTTAATTAAGATAACTGCATTTCATCTACATTAGTTTCCCCTCATAATGATAATATCCAGTAAGAAATTGAACCCATCTTTCTGAGCGCAAATATACTTCTAAACACACCATTGCACTCTAGCTAGATATCCTTCTCACTGCATATCCTTTACTTCTTTGATCATATAGACGGTTGACGGCTAGCTTTAATGCGTTGTTATATGAGAAGCTTCGCTGTGACTTGCTTTAAATGCAGTCACACATATTTTCTTCACCTTAACGCATCAGTAAACGCTTTACGCATCACTGTATCATTGGATTAACTAAAATCGTCTTGGGAGCTTTAGAGCTGCTATCGAGCACATCAACCGTTCTGTTCTATGATCACTTAATTAGATCATAAGTTTTGCCACTCAGTTTTCCATCCATTCCAGCTGACATTTCCTTATTTAGAACAAATGTAGTAATTACTTATAAGTTTGGCACAATTAATTCTTAGCGTCACTATATACTTTCAAAATGCTTTCTGTTTAAGAGAATTTGATTTCGTTGAAGAATTTCTAAAGAAACTGATCTTCGTTAAATACAGAAAAGGGAAATTCCACGGAATAGTTCTTTCTTTCCAAAAATTAAACTTAAATGAAATGGACATGTCATTTTTAACTTTTCTGCACTGTGTTATTAATTGTTAACCCAAAGGCTATTAATTTCGTTTTGGCAATCTGCGTTGAAAACTTTAAATGTCGGTTCACTTTTCAAATTATTACCACCAAATATTATCGCTTTATGTTATATTTAAAGAAATTAAATAATGAAGAATCTGCATAAATGTATGTATGTTTCTCGCATTCTGATAAAACAACATTACCATCCAATTTTGAATAACGTAATCTTCCACCGAATATGGGCATCTGGAAGCCCTAATTTGGAATCTGTTTTATTATCGATTTCATATTTTGTAACACTTCAACGAATTTTTTATTAACTGACTCAACGATTTCAAAGCGAACAATGACAACATTGTACGGGAGGAGGACATTAGCATTTTTATCTCCAGCGCGCGTGACTCTGTATTGGAAATTCTAAAGATATGCTCATTTTAAAATTATTTTGCGATATTGCTGTTGAACTGATTTTCATGGTTTGAGTGCAAAGAACATTTAATAAATAATAGTTACTCATAAAAGGTTAAGAAAAGTACCTTTGGGCGTAATATAAAATCTGAAAGCTTTCAGGTTTTTTTTTTTTTTTTTTTTTTTTTTTTTTTTTTTACATATTTTTACAGCCAGACTCTTACGACACTTACGTTGTAGGGTTTATATTTATTTTAACTAACATTTATTTTAAGTTTAAACTATATTTCCTGTCAAGCCTTACTTTCCCCTGGAACTGCCAATGCCAGAGTATGTAAATTTTAGTAGAACGCGCAAGGATTCAAATTATCAGCGGAAGTATTCTGTTAAATAGAAAGGAAGTGAGTTCGAAGTGGGCTGTTCTTACTTCACGAGCGCGGAGGTAGTTAGCCAGAAATTGAAGAATCCCGCGTTTCGGCCTGTGTGCTTGCCTCGGAGAATTGTTAATCGTTCAACGTGATATTCAAAGTTTGCTGAATTAGCAGCGGTATTGTAAAACGTGGTGAGGTTAGTTACTTTTAGAGAGCCTCGTAGTTAGAGTCTTGTTATTATTTCTTTTCAGGTTCTTATTTTTATTTTACCGCCGGGTCGGCGTAGTTTGTGAGCGTCAAGAGCACGCAATTGTAACTTATTAAGTTGAATAAAAAGGGACTTAAACCCTTAGCAAGACTCTGTCTATTTTCCAGTTTCAACAGTCACCTCTTGGTTGCGTGCAAGTTGGAGGCGCGAAACTCTACAACGTGAGAGTACAAATGTAGTTAAAGATCGATTTCTGGTAGAGTACTTGTAATGTAATGCAATCCCTATTAACTGAAGCCCCACATTATTCGAAGCGAACTTGTAACCATGATGCTGTATTTTTTTACAACTAATAAAATCTTTGTCTCTAACTTCGTACCGAAAGAAATGAATGAATACCCAATACACTGATTACTTAAATACCATCAAAATACCTATTGTATAATAATGTATCTTCAAAAAAAACCTCTGAACTCTGTGTATTTTGAAGCTGAGAATTATGAGGAACGTAACAACAAGGAAACATGAATTCTAAAACATGTCTTGAAGTGAGTTCAAAATATTAAGCTCAAAAACTCCAAAATGCTAATGTAAACGGTTTGGCAGCAAGATCTTCCCAATTTAAATTAAAAATAAAAAAGGGGAATCAAATCCTTCTCCAAATTTTATTTTATTTGCATTCTATTAACGTTTGTTTATTTTATCATATTTTTTTTCTTTAAGATAATAGAAACTCAAATGCTTGAACTGACAAATTGTGCTCTCCTGAAGCCCTACTGAAAAATTTTGCTACGTTCTTCAAGGTCACTGCCACAAGTTTTGCCACGATTTCGGTAGTAATATCAACTTTTCTGTTCCTAAATTTTCTTCTATGTTTAAAAATTTCAGTTTTAAGTGTACCTAGAGAAAATAATTACTGGAATAAATTTGGAGTGTGAACTTGTCATACAGTGTCACTACGTAGTGAAACGAAATGTAATAGAAGCATTCCTAGATGTATTTGCCGTGTGTACTTGATCCATCTTGTTGTAACTAAGCTGCATTTCCAGGCTGTTTCAGGCTCTAGAAAGTAGCATACCATCTATATTCACTGATGTGTGATGATTCACACAGTGTGTGTGCGTCTTTCTTCTTTAGAAATTTTATATTCATACTGTAGGGACATTAGGTTAATTGGAAAAGCCAGAGAGATGAAAAATTAGCAACTACCTTCGCCGGGAATCGAACCATGGACCTCTGGGATACCGGCCCAGCGTGCAGAACCACTACACCACGAAGGCATGCTAGGAAGGCGGGAGAAATACCTTATAATACCATGATAGAAACTAAAACAGCTTCCCCTGTTTAAAGAAACACCATAAAGTCCTTATCCAAATTTTATTTTGACTTATGCAGTCTTTATTACATAGGCAGTCATTGACTGCATACAAACATTTCCAGCTACAAAAGTGCTTTAAATACGCAAATAATCGTATTTTGGTATTTTAATTTTAAAAAACCAATTTTGTAAAAATTACGAAAGCTAAATTTTTTTTAGTAACTCCCGATCTCTGTAGTTACATATCAGAAAATTTTATACTCATTGTAAAAAATAAACAAATCAATAAAAATCGTATACAACAAAAATTAAACAAGATATTTAATTTCAAAATTTGGGAATTTGGGGTATATTGTTCGGCTTGCTTTGAGGGTTCATGTAAAAAAAAAATTAGAAGAATTCGAAGTTTACGTTTTTCTCTCAAAGGCCATTCTATGATATTTTTTCGTGAATTATTGGTGTCACTTTTTTATTTACACAATAATTTTGTTACATACAATACGCAGAAAGAAGTTTCGCTCGAGTAGCTTCAAGGTTTTCGCATGTTAAAAACGTTATCAATACTCTCATGCGATTTTAATTCTTTAAATCTTAATCCAACAATCATCGAAAACATTAAATAACTAGATATATTTTTCACTTTTAATTTATTTTCGTGGCGTCTGTACGAACGTATGTACGTACGTTCGTACGTATCTCACATAACTCAAAAACGAGTAGCCTCAGAACGTAGAAATTTTGTATATAGGACTGCTATAACATGTAGATGTACACTTCGTATTTTGGTTGCAATCGGCCGCACCAAACGTATATAAATATATTTATAAATATATCCACTCTGTTACCCGGCTCAGTGATCTCAGTTTCTTTACTCTTATATGTTTCTAAATTGTACATTTTTTGCTTTAAAAATGATTGAATTATGTTGTTTTTAATCTTCCGATTAAGGTTTTTATGCCTTTACTAAATCTGTATGCTATATTTTTAGAATTATCAACAATTTTAAAATTGTTTAAGTGACGCTAAGCCTAATTTGATGGCGGCCATTGATGTTTACATTTGAAACAGGAGACTAGTGGATTTGTTGCCAATCTAGAGAAACTTAGCTTCGCAACAACAAAGATAACGCATTCATTTATTATTGCCAATTAAATCATGCTTAATCCTTTCTTGAATTTTTTCGAGGAAATAAGCGTTTAAGATTTACTTCGTAATTTTTAATACAGATATTTTGAGTTTTTATGTATTTTTGCCTTGTCGCGAAGTGAGAACTGAATTAATTGAATGAGAAATACTCAATCGTCTGTGAAAAACTGTTTCTTTTTTGTTTTGGCCCACCAGCGGCCGAGCGGTAAAGTCGCTGAACACTGGTAGTTAGGTCCGAGGTTCGAATCCCGCGAACGGGCTGGCTGCATGGGCGTTTTCGTGGTTTTCCCCATGTGTAACGTGTATACGAGCCAGTTTCTCTTAGAACGTCCTCCACGAAGGCATCCCTTCCCTTAGGCAGATAGCCCTCGAGGCTTTGCCATAATCACACACACACACACTTTTTTGTTTTGTTTGCTTAATTTCTTTTATACATAGTTATAGCTTTATTATAGCATTTGAATAGAACATGTGGCAACGATTAGATAATTCTTTAAATGATATAAATTTTGTGCATTCAGAGTTATAATATGAACGAAATATAATACTGTTAAGTAAACCTAGCGCCAGAGTTTCGGTATGGTAAACAAAGTGAATTTTAAAGAATGCATTTATTCTATTGTGGTTTATGCGCTGTCGGCGAAGTAGGTTTAATTCAATCTAATACGTTTAAATAAAATGCAAGAAAAAATGCGTATAATTTAATATTCCGTACAAGGAAGTCATGTGGTGTACACATCAGATTTTTTATAATCTGTATAAACCTTGCTCGAATATAACTAAGGCCGGAGAGCCACATAAAAAGTTATATATCCTAATTTTTTGCAAAACCAATTTTTTAGATTTAAGTATTTCAAAATTGGAATAAGGGCGTCAAGCTGATTTTTAAAATTTAAGAATTCCAAAAAATGAATATCTGGGGCATTTAAAACATTTTTTAAACTTTTTTTAAATTAAGTATATGGCTATAATGAACGTTTTCGAAAATAAGAGTTGCGAAAATAGTCTCATAGGGACCTTTGTGAATATGACGTATATATACGTATCACTCAAGAGGCATTAACAATACAGCCGCACGGCGGCCTTTTAAAACCTCTTTGCTTTCGGATACTGTATCACAAAATACCTCTTTTGGTCATCTTATATCACTCTATTTCCTCCCTTCAGTATTAAATACAAGGTCCAAATTAAAATGAAAACAAAAATTGTAATTTTTATTCTTAGAATTCTTGCTCTTATATGCAATATAACTAATGATACCACAATAAACAAATGAGAAAGTGTATTTTTGTTGTTATATTACGAAAGATAAGATGCGAAAGATGTAATAATTAATCATACATATTTGCAAGATTTTATACACCGGTATTTTTTACTCGAAATGGCTTTATTAACTTTCCGTTTTATACGAAATTTCAGTTATCGGAAATGGCCTCAGATCAGATTACCTCGCATAAGAGGAATTTTATATAGATAGCAAAAGAGTTATAATTTCAAAAAAACAAGTTAGCAATTATCTTTCGTATCAAAAAGACAAAACGGTAGTAACTGAAATTCTACAAATAAATTTCGTGCCTGTTTATTTTATGTATTTATTTATGTTTTTAAAATGTTTAATAATAAAAACAGGTAATAAAATAATACAGGTTAATAAAATAAACAGGTAAAGAAATATCTTTTACCTGTTTATTTTATTTTGAATAAAGAATGAAGTTTGAATGAAGAAAGAAATATTTTTTTATTTTATTGCACGAAAAAATTAACATTAAAATAAAATACTTACTGCATGAAACCAAATATATATTTAATTTAATTAGACAACGTAATGCTCAAGAATAAACTCGTTACTTGAAATAGTCATATTTTAAACAAGGTCGATTACCCATACTGATTCTACTTAATTCAGATTCAATCGACGGCCCAACTCTATATTAAAATATCTAATTTTATTCTTATCCAGCATCATAAAGCTCAGAAGAATGTGGTACAGTTTTTCTTTAAGAGGCTCTAAAAATGGCTGTATGTATGCGGCCAATAAAAAGGCATAATCAAGTTTGAATTTTTTTTAATAAAAATGAAGACAAAAAAATGGCCATTAAAATTTTCAGACACATAAAACATGTCCAAAGAATGCCTTAAACATAATTTCGTAAAGTAAGGTAATCTGAAAATTACAGTCTCTGAAGATTAATTATATTTAAATATATAATATTTTATGCTTTTATACTTTAGAGAGAACCTGCATTTTATTTTCGAAATTTGATCGCAACTAATTAAACTTTTCTTTCGAAGCAAATTTTTAATTCAGCAACAATTACTAATCATATCATTCCAATTATGAAACTCTAAGAATGTTGCTAGGAACATCCACAAATCAATAATGCACTTAACTATACTCATGCTTTTAGAAAATCACCAAAAAATAATTATTTATTGCGAAAAATTAAAATTAATTATCATTTGTCAGTTATGCTAGCCTTGTTGAGAAGAAGTATTGAACAGTGCCCCACATTTTTTAACAACATTAAAGTTTTTTATTTTATTTCATTTCTTAATAATGGGTAAATATCGCGGCAGAACATCGAAAGATATATATTTGTTCCAATTTTTTTTTTTATTTTACACTTTAAATAACTTTTGAGATTTAAATGAAGAATTTGAACTAAAAAGAAAATTTAATTATTTTTATTAGCTTGTTCTATATTATTCTTCAATTACATTTGGAACAAATTTCACATGCTTCATCATTTCCATGTGTTATTCTTCCATTTCATTAATTGTGAATACACACTTACGAATACCAGAGAGTCAAAGTATGATCGTCGATGGAATTTAATCCCAGAATCCATTGCAGTTTTTCATTATAAAATTTAATGAATGCATTTTTCATTTTGATCCATCGATACAGCTTTAAATAATTATACTTAAAACTTATATATTTTAAGAATGCTCTTTTAAAGAACTTCTTTCAAAGCATTTAACGTTGATTTTCTCCTCAAAACAAAAGTACACGTCTGACAACCACTTTTATGAAGTTGCAACCAATCACCGGACTCGAAATTTGCATATTTAAGCCTTTGCGGCTTTTTCTCTTACACCACTTTCGAACCAAACGGAGAAACGCGCATTTACCGTTCGACAACAGGTTGTCCTTTCGATGGCGACTTGTTGCTGCTTCCCGATTCAGCAGAAAAGTCCAGAAACTGACATCGGCGGCGCCATCAGGGCGCCTACTCGATGGCGGCAGGCGCCATCCCACTGACGGGATGATGAAACGAAGAAGGGACAGGAGGGTTACCTTTTGTTTCGGAAGCGCCTCGAATGATCTCCGATCCACTCAAAACGGATTCTTCAAGAAAGAGAAAATGAATCTCCATTCTTAACAGTCGGATTACAAAGATCTTTGTCAGCAGTTCAGACCGTTGATTCATGAAATTAATGGGTCGCCGTTCGTGTTTAGATCGCTCAACTCGGAAAATGGCAAATAGCCCCCTTTACTTTTCCATATCCAGAATTAGTAGCCATTCGATGGAGGATAAGTTCTTCTTTTTTACGGATATCTGATATATTAACAAATATTATTAAGTTAAAAGGTTCGTAACACTTTTCATTCTAGTAAATATTAAAAGATGCCTTAATATAATTCCATTTTAATGTTTTTCTCACTTTCCATTATACTTAGTCGTAATTCTACCAAATTCCTAGTTTCAGAGTGCTGTTTTCAATTAATACCTTCTTCTAGAAAAGAGCGTTGTCTTCATTCTGAAACTTCAAGAACAATTTACCATTAAAATTTTAAAAAGTAAAAACTATTTTTTAAGGATTTTTAAGAAATTAAGAAAATATAAAAAAAACAAACCCAATTTTTAAGAAATTACTTCTTAACGCGGTATTCAAATTTGAGAGTAAGGCCTGAATTTGTCTGAGGTTAACTCGTTACGACTGGCCTATTAGTTTGAGTATTAATTCCCAGAAATTCAAACTACAGAACATAATATTATGCTTAAAAGAAGTAATTCGAAATGCCAAATGGTAAAAAAGGAAACTTAAAATTTCCTTACAAATTTAGTTTAGACTGAAGTTTTTATTTTATTTTTTCAATTTATTATTTTTTTTGGCAATTACATAATAAAAAATGATTAATTATTCAAGAAATAATTGTGCGTCTTTTATATTAGATAGCCTGCGCAAGAAGCTTGCTATAAATATTCTTATCGGGTGATGTCGCGATATTTTATATTTTGCTATTTTATTAAGCTTTGCTTATTTTTCTGCATTCATTTATTTCTTCTATTTTTTAGAAAACGAAATTAAATTCTTCAAGTAAAAAAAATCCTTTTTTTTTTTTAGGTGTTAAGGTGTTAAAAATCAAACCTTACCTAAAGTTTCTAAGTTCCCTTATGATATATTCATCGAGTATAAAAAATTAAAAGTATCGCAAAATTAAATATAATATAAAACATTAAAATAAGAACTTGTTTCAAAGTTTTCCAGTTATCTCCAATAATAATTTAATCATTAAGACACAAAATAAAAAGACTAGAACTTACATCTTGAAATATGAATGAGCAAATGCAGGTGTCCCTCACTTTTTGACGACCTGCTCTTTCAGTTCTCATGGAAAACCAAACCCCCTTACTTGATAGGTCAAAACCTCTTGTGACATATTTCGACATGTTTCATAAATTAAAAAATATACACTTTTATTCATTGTACTTCTGTGTATTTATAAAGTATATTACTCAGTTTTTATCCGTATTCAGTAGTGATACGTAATACGTTTTTTATGTATTCATAAGCCAAAATGCATATTTGCAATCTAAGATTTGCAGTATAGTGTGGTTCTGTTGTATAAATGAAAATAAAAAGATACTGTCTTTCCTTTTAGACATTTCATAAAGCAATACAGTCTTTAGTATCTTCGTTCTTAGTGTAATAAATTCTGAACATAATCAAACCTTATTATTACTCTCTGGGAGTCTCCGGAAGGTAGAATCGTTGGCTGTTCAGCTCTATCAGAAACAGTAGCTCTTCCAGTTATAAAATTAAAAAATGACGATGACCATGTTAACCCTACTGCGCATCGCTAAACGATACGTGTCATTCCAAATAGTCCCCGGTACGTCAGATACAATACAATTCCTGAAGAACTAAGCATCGTTCCAGTACGCGTCCAATGTTATTATCTGGCCCATCATGTTCCTTTATGCTTAAGAAACAAGAGTATTGTTTTCGTATACAAATACCACTCTCCTAGTAATGTTAACCTGCTTACGGTCGTTTTAAATAACCACATGTGACAGTATTATTTATAATTTGCGTTATATGTAAATTATTCTTTTTGCATAATACACCTTTCTACTTCCTTGTATGAAGTAAAGGAAGTATCGTAATCGCGAAATATTTCGGTGATCATATTTCAACGAAAATATCAATTTTGATTGCTCTCCAATCCATTTGAACGATATTTTTGAGTGAAATCTGTATGTACGGATAGAATAAAGGACTCTTTTTCCCAAAACGGATTCTAAAAGTAATTTAAAACGGATTCAGAAGAGACTTTTTTCATGTACAGACGTCACGAAGATTATGAAGCATCACGAATTATGCAGCATCACGAAATTTATGTATGTATCTCGCATAACTCAAAAATAAGTAACCTCAGAATGTTGAAATTTTGAATATCGGACTGTTATAACATGTAGTTGTGCACCTCCCTTTTCGGTTGCAACTGGACACACACCAAAAATATATAAATACATATAAATTTAGCAAATATTCTGTATTCGTATAAAGCAAATATAAAATTTAAATTTAAAATTTAATTAAGAAATTTTAATTGCAAAGAAATAAAATAATATATCTACACACTATGTTACCCGGCTTGGTGAGCCTTTTTCAATTTTTTAATTCTTATATGTTGGTAAATTGTGCATTTTTTGCTTATGTGATTGAATAATTTTGTTTTTATATTCCGGTTAAGGTTTTTATGCCTTAAGTTAACCTGCATGCAATATTTGTAGAATTAGCAACAATTTAAAATTTGTTTAAGTGGTACTAACCCTAAATCAGCCGCCATTTATTTACATTTGAAACTGCTAGTAGAATAGTAAATTAAGTTAATTTCTACATCAACTTCAGTGCCTTTTTGACAAGCAGAACCAAACGTAAACTTTCAGTTTTGTTCTCCGAGAAATCTGTCTTTCTACCCGCTGGTCGATTTGCTTGTTTTTTTCGTAGAAACTCCAATTTTAATTGTAAAAGTTGTTTTTTTTTTTACTGTTTTTAACTGTTGCTGGTTTTTATGTTCTTCTGTATTTTACAATTTTTAATGAAGGTGTTTTGCGTTTCGTGTATTTTTTGAATTGCCGCGAAAGTGAACTGAATTAATTGACTGAGAAATATATCTCTAAAGAAATTCGAGGAAAAACGTTTAAATGAAAGGAAGCAAAAAATCTGTATAATTTAATAGACAGTACAAGGAGGTCATGTAGTGTCCACATCAGATTTTTAATGTCTGTTTGTTGCTTATTTTGGTCCCATTTAGCTTAAGTACTTAATTTTATATTCTCGTATTGTGCTTATAAAGCAAGAACTCTGACTAGTTTCTGAACCTTTAGTTTGACAATTGGGCTTTATACTTGTGCCATAACACTATCACCACATCATCGAACTTTTACACTTGTACAGGAACTGCTGAACAGCACTGCTGAACTTCCCATCATCTCGTTCAGCTCTTTTGTCTTTTCATTTTGAAGAAAATTCTATATTGGTCAAAAATTTCATGAGAGAACTTTTGTTTATTTCTCTGCTGTATGGGTCATTTATAATACGTTATCTATAATCAGTTTTGTTGGAGGATAGACTTCGTGTCTGTGAGCTTGGGTGTATACATCATTGCTCCTGGAATTGGCCACGCAGTCTTCAATATGAGAACGGTCCAGTAGCGCTGGTCTGCCCAAGATAAACAGCATAGTAACTTTGGTTCTGCCGGTGCTGGGACACCACACACATTTAAGGAATCGAGAGCATCGAAGCACTGTAGATTCAAAGGTCCAAGCATCGCAGAGTTAAAAGTGTGAGAAGAACGTACTCCGTATTGACATGTCTCGGACTTGTATCTCTTTTATAGATGAATACTTGTGTTTAGAAATACTTGTTCCTCTCATGTTACCTTCAGCTCAGCAGTAAATACAAAATGCAGATTTTCAACAAGATCTAAGAAAGTCTATTCTTTTTTCGTTACTTTCTGGCTTCTATGAACATATTCTGGTTTCTAGTTCGTCGACGAGAAAACGAAGTTGTGGTCCCCCCTGTGTGATCCACCAGCGTTCGCGTTTATATAACCTAAAACGCTTTTAAAGATGTACTCAAACTTCCGAAAGAGAAAGAAAGAAAGAAGTTCTACTTTTCTTCTCACTTTTCTTCTCAGAGAGTTCTACTTTTCTTCTCAGAAAAGTAGAACGCTACCTGGTTTTATTATTTAAATAGTATTTATTTTCTTTGTCTTCGATTTATTTAAATGTTATTTTAATAATGGTGGGTTTTTTTTAGCAAAAATGCAAGATATTTCAAGAAAAACTAGAACTAAAATAAGAATAAACTAAAAGAAATGTAAAATAAAATGTGCTCCATATGTATTAATTAATTATGTTCTTTATTTTACAATAAATTCGGCTGCTTTTTATTATAACTTTGCACACTATAATAAGGTATAGCATCTTCTGTAGAACTCCTTTTGTCATACAGTTTTAAATATTTAAAAACTAAAGCTCAGAAAAAATAAAGGGCATTTTAATTTCAAGCAAACAAATCCCTTTTTTTGTTTTTCAAGAGAGAATGTGGCTGATAAAACAACGATAAATTTGTGTTTATATTTTCTAGATATCGTTAAAAGAATGAGTGGAGAGAAAAAGTAGATTAAGAAATAAAATTTGGATTTCTATCTCACAGACGCTTTCGATTTTCATGAATAGCGAAATTTATATTGCCATCTAGCCGTGGCTTACTTACTCCTACATCATACTATTTAACAGACGCGTAGTCTCAGTGATGCATACAAGTTGGATTAGTTTAGTAGAGTCTTTCTATTAAAGTATTCATTTCAGGCAAGCATATAGTCTTTAGCCATTGCCACACGTTGCATTACAAATATTTTTCTTAGCTTTATACAGCCAGACATCTGGAATTGACCGGACAGTCATAAATTCATCTGAAATTAAGTCCTGGATTAAAAAAAAATACATCCAGGAGTTTTAAATGAGTGGCTTGAAAAATTAAAGGTGGAGATTTATTAATTTATAAAACAGAGACAAGGCCGGAAGTGATGTTTTTACACAACAAGTGTGACAAGTGATGTTTTTACTGGAATGGCAGGTATTTCTGGATAAAATCAATTAATTTTTGGATTGTGAATGATAATTTCATTAACGCATCTTCATATTATCAGTATTTTTACAATACACTTGTAGAAATTATTCAACTGATTTTCAATATTTTGAACATTCTCTTGATTCAATCCTTTTGTAGAGACATTAGCCACTTTTTGAAAGCAGGAGATATGAAAAATGAGCAACGCCTTAGCCGGGACTCGAATCACGGACCTCTCGAATACGCGTCGAACGTGCTGACCACTGCACATCGAAGGCATGCTAAGAAGGAGGGAGAAATACCTTATATACTCCCCCCTTTTAAAGGGCGACAGGGGGATTAGGGGACCGAATCCCCAAATCCTGGAGTGGAGAATCATCATCCACCACCTTTTTTTTTTAAATCCGGCACCATTGTAGAGACATTAGAATTGGTTGAAAGCAGGTGATGTGAAAAGTGAACAATGTCCTCGAAGGGGCTCCAACGGGCTTCTCGAATATGCGCCGAGCGTGCTGACCACTGCACTACGAAGGCGTGCTAAGAAGGCGGGAGAAATACCTTATAGGTTTCCTTTTCTTTCTTCATACCAATTTTATCTTGGATAACTTACAAGTCGTAGTCTTTCTTAACATCAAAATTTATTTTTCATAGGTAACTGGATTTTCTTTTCTAAATATAGTGACTCAAGTTATACAGACAGGCTTGTTTCAGAAGCATAAAGTAATTTCAAACTCCTAGCAGACTTGTTCGAATAATCGCTGTTTCTGAAGTAACGACAGGGACTGTAAAAGGTTTAAATAATATTTTATTAAAACGGAACATAAAACATAAAGGCTGTTCTTGTGTTAACAGAATAAACCACCACTTCTGGTGATGTAAATAAAAGTAATCCTCAAATTCAAATTTAAAATGCAGACTAGTTATCAAAGACTACGCAATTAAATTTTAAACTGACCTGGCTCAAAACTTCTAACTGGTGTATCAAATTTAAATGTCGGCAGCGATAACGCAAAGCGGAATAATTACAAACTTACCAGAGCTGGCAGATATAATGCAACGAGGCCACGACGGTAGAAACACGCTCTGTTTTACTATCCAAAAACCTCAGTACTCTCTAACTAAGTTACAGTGGATGGACAAAAATATGGAAACACTTTGTGAAATGCATGTTTGAAAAGAAAGATTGATTTTAATGAAATATGTAAGTGGCGCTGGCGTTTTTGACTACTGACGCCACCTATACAACTTCGTAAATGATCTAAACAGTTCAGTTGTTGTCGGAGTACTGTTATGTGAGGTTGTCATTTCATTATGTCTGAGTTAACAGACTTCGAACGTGGGCAAATTGTTGGAGCACGTATGGTAGGTGCTTCCGTAAGCAAGGTAGCCGAGGTGTTTAGTGTTTCAAGAGGTACTGTATCGAAGATTTATTCCGCATATTTGAAAAACGGAAAAACATCATCTGCTAAATCACAGCGCGGACGAAAGTGTGTCCTGGGTGATCGTGACAGACGATCATTAAGGGCAATTGTGACGAAAAATAAGAAGACCACAGCTGCAAAAGTTACTGCTGAAATGAATGTTGTGTTACCGAACCCTGTGAGTACCAAAACAATTAGAAGGGAGCTTCATAAACAGGGAATTGCTGGTCGTGCTGCAATGGAGAATCCACTCATCAGTGATGCTAATGCCCGTAACAGGAAAAAGTGGTGTTTAAGTCATAAAGCCTGGACTATAGAGCAGTGGAAGCGAGTAATATGGTCTGACGAGTCTTCTTTCACATTGTTTCTCACTTCTGGCCGAGTTTACGTCTGGAGAACGCCATCTCAAGCCTATAATACAGACTGCTTGATGCCAAGAGTGAAACATGGCGGGGGTTCTGTTATAATTTCGGCAGCCATATCGTGGGTCTCTGCTAGCCCCATGATAACTGTGTCAGGGCACATGACTGCCAAGACTTATGTAGAACATTTTGGCCGATCAAGTTCATCCCATGGTACAAACTTTGTTCCCCGATGGTGATGATGCCTTCCAAGACGACAAAGCCCCTGTTCACACAGCTCACATTGTACAGGACTGGTTTTCTGAGCACGAGGATGAGTTGTCCCATCTCCCCTGGCCACCACAGTCACCAGACCTGAATATTATCGAACCTTTGTGGTCTACATTGGAACGGAAAGTGCGTTCTCTTTATCCACCGCCAACATCGTTATCTGAACTTTCCACCGTTTTGCAGGAAGAATGGTATAATATTCCCTTGGCAAACATACAGGAACTGTATTTATCCATTCCGAGAAGACTGCAAGCTGTTTTGGATGCCAACGGGTTTCCTACACCATATTAAGCAAAGAAACATGTTTTTTTAAAGGTGTTTCCATATTTTTGTCCAACCCCTGTACATTCTGGTGACGAAACGGAAAGCAGAAGTTATTGTAAAGGCAGGTATAATTATAAATAAGCAGTTAATTTAAATAACAAATTTTACAGACTGATGGCCGATTATACTTCCATGCTTATACCTTTTTCTGTTTTTGCGAAAGTTGTAGAGGTTACTTTAAATTTCTAACAATTATTTTAAGTTTAAACATGTTTCACTGTCTATTCTAGTTTCCCATCTATTATTCCCTATCAGAATTAGTATAGCGCTTTATGCAAATGAGTTAGAAGGAGTATTTAAGGAAAGTTATACTTACTTTGAGAGAGAGCGCATAGGAGTCCTAACTGGCGCGTGTTTGTTTTCTGGCTACTTAGCTCTAAATCTTCTATGCTCGGCCTTCCCTGTTGATAATTGCCGTCTAGGTTAAATTAAGTGCCAACTACGTTAGGTATTTGTATCCACCTTCGGTTAATTATATTTAGTTTAGTATTAGATTAGTTTTTTATTTTCTTATCCTGATTTAAAAGCCTGAGTTGGAGGCTTTCCTTTAAGCGCAAGAAAGGGCCATCTGTTATTTCTTTAAATGAATAAAAGACTGACTTTGTCGTAAATACCTGAACTCAGCGGTAATTCGCTACTTAGTTCACTAGGTTCCTCGACATTTAATCAAAATACTGAGGAACATTATAAAGTAATTATGTCGTTAAACTGTGAACCTAACTTATATTTTTAAGCTATAGAAAAGCTTTGCTTGTTCTGTCTACAGTTGTTTTTGTAAGCTGCCGTAAGAGATTTGTAAACAATTTGTTTCACTCACAAATTCATTGAAGAATTTCTAGTGAGATACATGAAGTCTGCGGAGCTACTGGCTGGAATCTGTACCTAGGCAGTCTTGGCCACGGGGGGTATAAAATTTATGAACTTGGTGGTTCTGAAGGACCCGGGAAAAGTCACTCATTGGCCGTCCTCGAGGTCTGGTACGTCCTTAGCTGTACGGCTTTAGTAGCCAGGGTAGTGGTGCCCCCCGGTTCGCTGGGTAATGAACCACTGCGACAGGCAAGCCCGAGTGACTGGCAGGTAGCAAATCAAGCGACCAGTGCCGCCTGGCACATGGCCAGGTGGTGCGCCCTCTCCTGGAGGGGCGATAGCAGAGGTTGAACCTCTGCGACGTGCTCCAAAGGGAGAGGTGGATCTATAATCCTGTTACGTCGAGCGAGACAGGGAAGCCCAAATTGCTAGCTAGTGAGATACATATAAGATTCCCCTTTCAGAGATCCCTTTTTAATTCCCTGTACGAAGTAAGAAGGAAGTATTGTAATCGCGAAAAGCTTCAGGCAGGCTATTTCAACGAAAATATCCATTTTGATCGCTTTCGAATGCAATTTAACGATGTTTTTGCGTCATATCTGTACGTAAGGACAGAATAAAAGACTCTTTTCCTCCAAAAAAATTAAAAAACTGCTTTAAAATGAATTCTGAAGAGAATTTTTCGTGGCGTCTGTACGAACGTATGTACGTACATATCTCGCATAACTCAAAAACGAGTAGCCTCAGAACGTTGAAATTTTGTATATAGAACTACATTTTGTATATGGTTCGTGATGTGACTGTTCACTGCCATGAGCACAATGTTCCTATCATCAAGTCGTGCACTGAGGTGCATGAGATCAAACACGTCGGTCCGTCGTACCCTCTTCCGTCGTACCTCTATATGCATTTAGATGTGCACCTCGTATTTTGGTTTCAATCGGCCGCGCCAAACATATATAAATATATTTATAAATATATCCGCTCTGTTACCCGGCTCAGTGATCTCAGTTTCTTTACACTTATATGTTTGTAAATTGTACATTTTTTGCTTTAAAAATGATTGAATTATGTTGTTCTTATCTTCCGGTTAAGGTTTCTATGCCGTTCGTAAATCAGTATGCAATATTTTTAGAATTATCAACAATTCAAAAAGGTATTTAAGTGCTGCTAAGCCTAACAATTTTTTTGATGGCGGCCATTGCTTGTTTACATTTGAAACAGCAGAGTAGTGAATTTGTTGCCAATCTAGAGAAACGTAGCTTCGCAACAACAAAGATAAACACCTTCATTTATTATTGCGATCATGCTTAATCCTTTCTGGAATTGTTTCGAGGAAATAAGTGTTTAAGATTTACTAAATTTTTAATAATTAGTAATTTAATTTTTAATGCAGATATTTTGAGTTTTTATGTATTTTTGCCTTGTCGCGAAGTGAGAACTGAATTAATTGAATGAGAAATACTCAATCGTCAGTGAAAAACTGTTTCTTTTTTGTTTTGTTTGCTTAATTTCTTTTATACATCGTTCTAGCTTTATTACAGTACTTGAATAGAACATGTCGCAAACGATTAGATAATTCTTTAAATGATACAAATTTTGTGCATTCTGAGTTATAATATGAATGAAATATAATACTGTTGAGTGAACCTAGCGCCAGAGTGTCGCTATGGTAAACAAATAGAGTGAATTTTAAAGAATGCATTTATTCTATTGTGGTTTATACGCTGTCGGCGAAGTAGATTTAATTAAATCCAATAATTTTAAATGAAATGCAAGAAAAAATGCGTATAATTTAATATTCCGTACAAGGATGTCATGTGGTGTACACATCAGATTTTTTTATTCTTATCATGGGTAATCAGAATTCATACATTTGACGATTATTTCAAACTTTTGACGTCATATCATCATGATTTGTGAATTTAAACCAAGCCCTTGTTTCTTTTGTTTTAGTTTTATGTACATGTAAGTTATATTATTTAACTGTTGTTGCCATAAAGATCTTTTTAAATATATGAATGTAAGATAAAAAAAAATATAATGAAAATCAAAATTACAATTTAGGATAGCGGTAACCCCTTAATCCCTCCTTTCTCTTCTAAAAATCGTAATAATAGCTTTTCTGGACTCTACACTGCTGGCCAACGTAAATGCAAAACCCTGAAGGAAGCATGCAAATAACATGAAATTTACAACATGCATTAGCGGAGGTGAGATATGCAAATGATTAGAATTTCAGGGCAGACGCACATACGCGCGCCTGTGGCGCCATTTCAAAGCACTATTTAAGGCTTGGAGTTTTCGACGATTTCAAGTTAGGCAATTGTGTTTTTTTCAAAAAAAAAAAAAAAAAAACGATCAATTATGCCTCGTAGTAAACAGCGATCATCGTCTGATTAAGTATCCGAGTTCGACAGAGGTAGGATAGTGGCCTACCGAGAGAGTGTGGATTATCTTTGAAGGAAATCGGTACTCGTGTTGGACGAAACCAAAAAACTGTAATGTGGATATGTGACTGTTGGATGCAAGAGGGTACGACGGACCGACGTGTTTGATTGCATCCACCTCAGTGCACGACGTGATGATAGGAACATTGTGCTCATGGCAGTGAACAGTCACATCACGAACCATAGCACAGCACATTCACAGTAACGCATCATCCAGTGTCTGCGCGTACCATTCGACGCCGTTTACAGCAGAGTGTCTGTCCGCAAGACGTCCATTGCTTCGTCTACCCTTGACGCAGAACCACAGACGTCTCCGCCGCCATTGGTGCGGTGAAAGAAGGATGTGGACGGCAGAATGGAATGAAATTGTCTTTACTGACGAGTCACGCTTGTATCGTCGTGTTGTGTCTGCAACACGACGATGGTCACATTCTAGTCTGGAGACACCGTGGAGAGAGAATGTTGAACAACTGCGTTATGCACCACCACACTGGTCCTGCACCGGGTATTATGGTATGGGACGGTATTGGTATTGGCACTCCTCTAATACGCATTGCCGGTACTTTAAGCAGCCAGCGCTACATCTCCGAGATGTTGGAGCCAGTTATCCTTCCTTACCTTCAGGGCTTGCCCACAGCCATATTTCAACAGGATAATACGAGACCACACGTAACATGCATTGTCCAAGGGTTCTTCGTCAATTGCCAGTTTGAATTGCTTCCCTGGCCGGCTCGCTCTCCGGATCTTTTGCCAATAGAAAACATGTGGTCCATGGTTGCTGAACGATTGACCCAGATTACATCCCAAGCTTCCCCACCAGATCAACTTTGGCAACGTATGGAAGCTACTTGGTCTGCTGTACCCCAAGAACACATCCAAAGTCTCTTTGAATCAATGCCGAGGCGTGTGGCAGTGGTGATCTCCAACAATGGCGGCTACTCTGGCTACTGATTCTAGAAAGAACCACACTTCACAGAAGTCTATAAATTTAATCATTTGATACTTGGCCAACATGTTATCTAGTAAATAAATTTTGTTGTGATATGTCTTTTCTTTCTTGGTGTTGCAATTTGGGTGGCCAGCAGTGTATATCAATCCATTTTGCATGGCTTGCGTAACGCTGATGACGTAGCTAACTCAGAACCTGAACTCAAAACTTTGAGAACTCAAACCTTCCTAACCTAAGCCAAATCCTTCTCTTGGTGAGCCTCCATACTGGATAAGTGCGCACTTTTAACTTCAATTCTCCTGCAGTTAAGATGCTACTTCGCTACGTTTGCTTTGTCATGCTACTAACTATGCCGTTATCTAAAATATGATATTGTATATAAAATTGTAGAGTACGTATTGCACCCATGATCATGTGTGATGAAAGAGATATTTCTGATAATTAGCTTGTATCCACCAATAAATGTGATATTCAATTCTGCGACGTCTGTCTATAAAAATATTGATAAAAGATTGATTTACAAACATTGCTATTGTCTAGTCTTCCCAGGACATAACGTAGGGAACCACCGTCAATCTGCGTCAGCTATTCCAAGTCATATTATTACATGTAGTATATGCATGTATATATGTATATCGCATTACTTACGTTTCTGGTGCCCAAAATGCATTTGCAAACTACAAAGGTGCACTAGAATCTCGTTTCGATTAATTCTGATTTATCGACTTGCTAAATTATGTGGAGAAATCTTTCCAGTGCTTATACCTCTCAAGTGCTTAAGTCTCTCAAGTACTTCAGATTCTTAAATCTGATTATTCTTCAAGAATAATAATCAAATGAAAATACCTTTTAATTAAACTTTTATACCATGAATTGGGTAATGCCAATAAATCGTGCAATACTTAATAATTTTCGTTATTTACATGCAGACGTTATTTAATTGCTCTTCATTCTCATTTTTAAATAAATAAACTGAAAAGCCTCTGCGCACCTTTTCGAGAATTCTAAACAAGTATTCTTAACTCTGCTCTCTCTAACTTCTTTTGTAAAACTGAAAGTTATATTTCCGAATATTTTAATAAACTTATTCATTTCCAGTAATCTTTGCTACGCTTCACTTCACTGTATTGTTTGAGCCTTATCACTTTTAATTACTAGTCATATAGTAATTCATCCATCAATGACTGGATATTTGAGATAAATTTTATTCTTAACTTTCAACTTCAAAAAACTAATCTATACGGAAAATTATTTTAACCTGTCTTTAACATTTATAAATAATGCTCTCAGATACGCTACTAAATTAATTTAACTAATTGTTTTAATTAAAAGGCTCATTATCGGATTTAATTCGTGTTCACTAATGAGCCCTTTACGATAAGGCAAAAAATATGTGCATATAATGGGTGAAATTAATACATTCTGTAAATTGAGGAAAATGCTTAAGTACTTCATAACAGAAAAGGATAATTCTAAAACGCTTCGTTAAGTATAAGTAAATCTATACTTCAGCAAGTCTAGGCTCTTCATCTAATTCATAAGACTTAATTAACGATCTTTTTAAGCATCTTTTTGCTTTATTTCATAAACACATATGCGAATCCTAAACAAACCACTTAATCATGACTTTACAAAGCTAAAACAAGGAACAGGAGCTTCAGGGCGTAGAGATTTGTGTAGGGTTAATGGATAATCACTTTTGTCTTCTGAGTTCTCCAAGAGTTTCGAAACTTTTCTTCCAGACAGGTGCTCGAGATCAGTTTTGACATAAATAACAAAATCCATTCGGTTGCAGTTTTTGGAAGATTTTCTAGCAGCCTCCGTTGTACTTTCAAGGAAACTTCGCCGTCATGTCTGGATTTGTTGATCTGGTAGTTCTTTAACTGGAAATGACAGTGAATTTATTTTTAGCCTCAAACAGAGATGATAAATCTATGTAAGAAAAAAAAATTAGTTTCCTTAGTGTTCTTTTTTAAGTCTGGAATCAGATTTGTACGCATCAAATAGAGTTGCATGCAGTGCAGCCGTAAATAGGTTTATATCGCATTAATAAAAAAAGAAGATCTGTACTGGATATAGATAAATGTGTATCCATGATATAAATAAAGCGTGTTTGCGGTAATTTACTTGTTGGAGTCATCTCGATAACTCACGCCAGGTCTTATAAAAAAATTCTTCCAGTTTGAAAACATAAATGAAAGAATTATCCTAATAAAACAAAGTGATAATAGTATTGAATTTTACCATATTTTAAAAAAATATTACTCGCAAGTATATTTGAAAAAAATCAACTCGTAAAGGTAAAAACCCACCTTCTGTATTGAAATACATTTATTTGGTATAATATTTTTGCCTATTCACTTGATTTTGATTGAAATTATGCTTGTGTATTTCTGAAAATGCTAATAATTGTAAAATTACGATGCCTCTGCAATAGTTCTGTGGTGTTCGGCTATCTGTTCAAAGTCTTTGATAAAAGTCCTATAATAAAAACACAAGGCCAAAATTGAGGGCAATTTCTTTGCTGAATTTAGTGGCAGGTAAATTTTATTCCAATTATTTTTGAACCCTTGGTTTCGAATCTTTTCCGAGATATCTTACAGTCTAAGTAACGAAGTTCCTTGGTCGCAAGTTTGCATTTTGTTGCATTCATTTTTAACACTGTTTCGTTTTTAGAAGCGAAAACACTTCTTGTAAATCCCAAATGTTCGTCAGTATTCTCCTAGATCATATATTCCGCCGACTTAATCTTTCTAATTATTTCTTTGATTATGAGCAATGGGTAGACTGGAATACTTAGTAATGCTACTTAATCTTCGATAAACAATTGCAAAATGCTGTGCTTTATGGTCCATCGATGGGAAATTGTTTCTTTTTACCGCATTGAGGGCTACTCATGGGATTTGATTTTATTATTTAACATCTCTGCGATGCCTTTCTCAATTATTTCTTTATTTTGTCATAGCTACAGGGAGAGGCATTTCATGTGCCTATGTTTTGGTTTACAATGTGCGTTAACCTTGGACCGTTGTCAAATAATTTCGAAAATTGACTTATTAACTGTTCCAGCTTGTTTTTCTTCGGCCTTCAGATGTTTCAGATGGATGGCGAAAGGGTGCATTTCTGTCTCCTCCACTTCATTCATATTCAGCTGTATCGTGGTTTCCTGAAAATTAATTTTAGAACCTCGCCGCATTAAAAAAAATCCATCTCCAAAATTATTGGAGCTTGCAGACTTTTCACAAAGAAGAAAACCACTTTTTGATGTTCTTGCTTGAACATTTAATGTGACTTCCCCTCTACATACACACTGTTTGCCTGGGGCGGCAATAACTTTTCCTCCTTCAACCCCAAACATTCTGTACCACTGTGTTTCCTAAAACTATTTTCCAGCAAGAAACTGTTTTGTGCCTTTGTATCCATATGCGTCAGCTGACACATTATTTGACAAAATTAGAATTACATGCAGAACCAAATATTTAAAACTACCGTATTAAATTGAATTCTAGAAGGATTTTCTTGCTTCCGAGGTAACTGTACACTCTCAATTTCAATACCCCTTATTAATTTAATTTCTTGCTATCTTGGTTTCCTCTTTCGAGAATGTATTGACAATCGCCATTCGCCGATGAAAATTTCTTTCTATCCTTAGTACATTTACTGCCGTCAAACCATAGCCTTCCTTCCGCTGCAGGCCTATAAAACTGTCCGGCTTCTGGCAACAGCCTGATGTACGCGTACCTTTCAAAACCCTTCTGCTATCGCGAGTTCGAATAATTGTTCAAGTGTGCTAGGGTTTCAGTTCAAAAAAGCCCTGATTTGTAGAAATAAATCAGGACTTTTAAAAAAAACCTAGGCAGTATGATAAACTTAGGACTTTTAAAAATAAACCTAGGACAAACTTAGGCAGTATAATTTGGATAACTTTTGTATCGGGGTTTTTCCCCAAGCAATAAATGTACCAGTAGCATTTTTCTGAATATATTATATCTTAAAGTACACACCTTTATGGTAAATCAATTTGACGAGCCCTTATGTGTGAGGGCCCTCGTGGGATTCTGTGATAAGCTCTGGTAAGAGCGGAATTAATTCCCGCTGTAAACCAGAATATGCAACCAAAGCATCAAAGCATCTGAATATAAACTCCGTCGGTTTTTCGGCCTTAATCAGGCACCTACTAAACAATTCTACCTCTAATCTAGCCCTATCATTCGCCATGGGAATGCTTTTGTCAGAGTGGTTTTAAAAACGCAGAGTTCTCGCTGCCTGGTTCTCCCAGTAAAGATTTACCGATGTCTCTAAATCCCTGTCCGCGCTGTGTGGTGGTTGCTATAGTAATTTTTTATACTTTCCCAACTGGGTAGAACAAGAAATGCGAATCTAATTGTTGAAGAAATGCCATTACCGAACATCTGCCCTCGAACACTATGTGGTTTCATTTAAGAGCGCAGTGTATATACAATGTATCCCTCTGCAGGATTCACTGGTGCCGGTGGAGCTTGTGATCTTGGAGGGGATTCAAGCTAAACTTTAAATTCTCCTGAGCTAAGGTTCTCACTTTTGTTCTAGCGGCGTTATAAATTTTGACTTGCTTTAATAGTATAAACTAGTATCAAACTCCAAGCAGATGTTAAACGAATGATCGCTCTATCTGGTCACAACTACAAAATCTTTCGAAGGTTTTAAAACGAACCTTTTCATTAAATCAGAACTTTGAATATAAATGCATGGCCCGTGATTACAAACTCCGTCAGCCACTTGTGACGAGATAACTTTAAGAAATAGTCAATTCAAATTTAAATTAAATAAGCTAGCATTGCACGACTACACAATTCAAATTAACGCAAAGTTGGCTCAAAATGTCTTACCGGAGTAACAATTTAAATAGTGGCAACTATAATGCAAAAGTCGAATAATACAGTCTTGTCTGATTTAGCTAATTTTGTAAACGTGGCCTTGAGAGGTAGAATACGCCCCGGATTAAAGACCTGAAACCTTACGTACTATCTCAATCTACTTCGTTTACATTCTGGTAGGGAAACGAAAACAAGAAGTGACAGTAAAAATATAAAATGTAAAATAACTGCTTAATGAAAAATAACAGTAATAATCCTACAGCTTTTATATACGAAACTATTATGTCTTCATACTAGTAATGATGTAATATGCACCGATGTAAAACATATTATATATGTCAGAAAAAAAACTAGAAAAGGAAATAATGACACTTTGTTTTCATTACAACTTTGTTATAATCATTTCGAAAAACTCCATAGAAGAGGAACTGTCATTTTAATGATGCTTATACGCGCAAATTACTTGTCAAAATTTGGGTGCGTTATTGTAAAATTCTAAAGGTAAATGCCTTCTTCCTCACTATTGAAATCAATTGTGATCAATTCTCCTGCGGTAAATTTACTACCACCTACACTTAAGTAACATGGCACTAGATGTGTTAATATCAGCTCATGCAACTTCAAAAACACTGAAGGCAATAAATGGTTTGAATTCTCGAGGATTCTGCTTCACGTGATTAAAAAGCAATTCTCGATTTCTTTCGAAATCGTTTTCGATTTTTAGAAATAAGTTGATATTAAACGTACCCTGCAATTGTTTCATAATTTAAACACCATAGCAACCCCACACGACAGAAATTTGAAATAAAATGCAGTGCAAAATGCCAATTTAAATGAATATTTCTGTCGACAGGCAGGTCGAATTTTCCATAACTCGCGAAATAAAACCGTGCTACCATTTTTCTAATGTTCAAATCATAACCTATAATTCTTTTTCTAATGTAAAATGTATTTGTAAATTCCTCTGCTAGCAGCAGATTCGTACGCCCATTATAGTGTTACATTTTAGGAAAAGTTAAACAACAAACTAATATTTCCTAAACTTTTCATAAATACTTTTGAATTTCTCTAATGCGCGAAGCATTATAACGGTAAAAGGAGCATTTCCTAATGTCTCGCTCATATCAGATTTAAGAATTAACGAGTTAAACCTAAATTTCCTGTTCAGCAGGAAATAACTGCTTCAGCTCAACAAAACAATTATATTGCATGTTTGGATAGCTTAAACGATGATAACTAATCAGCGCGTTTCTGAAAATACAATAGCATACAAACAAAGCATGAAACTTCTAAACATGTCTAATATTTTCGCACATTTTAAGCTGCAGAAAAAATTATCATTAAAGGCATAAAGTAAGAAATTTAGAACTAATATAATTAATTTAGAACTAATATATATATATATATATATTTGTATATAGGACTGATACAAAATTTTAACGCTCTACAGTTAATCGTTCTTGAATTGTGTGAGATATCAATCATAATGAAATACGATAAATTGCTATCTACATTGACTCTTGAAATGACAACACAGACAGTTTAGACGGGGAAACAAAGCCAGGTGAAAGCCAGAAAAAAGAGTGACGCAGTTTATTTCCGAGCGGTACTTATACAAAGTACATGCATAGAGTACTCTAAGCTATGATTTGTTAGTTTGAGGTTGTTATATAATCACTGAAGATTCTCGAATTTGGGAGAAAAGAATGAATGTAGGAGAAGAGCACCAAATTTAGAATGTTAAGTTTGAGATCGCCAATTATATTTTAAAGCAGCTATTCATACATATTATCTTTCCAAGCTCCCATATATCATCATTTGCTTGCTCTTGTGGTTTAATGAAAATAACACAATGATACGGAAATTCGAAGATCTTGAGATTGAATCTTATCTCGTTTCTTATTTTATTTAAAATTTGGCTTTTTCTCTGGCTTGCAAATTAAAAATGCTGGAAGATAATTCATCAACAAGCTGCGAATTGTCAATTAGGTCCGTTTCCAGTTGTCTTTAAGGAGTTAGGAATGGAAGAATGTAATGTATCCCATCTTCATCGTTTTGTGATTTAACCAATAGCACATCAATCTACCAACCAAAAGTCTCGACTTCTGCCAAAACCATGGTGTATGTTATTATCATACATCGCTTCAGATTGTTAATTTAACTCAATGTTATCAATGTTTTATTCAATGTTCGTAGACTTCTCATAGTTGTAATAAATATATTTTGAGTTAAAATGCAGTAGGAGTACGCAACCTCGTAACCTCACCCAATCATTATAAGGAGTCAGACACCCTAACTGCCTGGAGAATAATCACACGGTCCAGCAGGACTAAAAGGATTGCGTCTTCCCTGTATTTTGACCCTACCTGCCGCCACTCAACACAGGGTAACTTGACAGTCACTCCCACAGTAGTGACCAAAACCCTCCAAGTAGTTAGACGTTTTGGTTGCAGTAAGACACGTGGATGTTTTATGCAACATTAGTACAGGCTGGTCACACATTTTTAGATAATTTTGCTTTGCTACAAAAACTCTACTTGGAATTTTTTAAGTGCAACTGTATTTTTGAAAGTATAAATTACTGTCTCCTGCTTCACAGTTTTGTTTTCGTGCAAAATGGCGCTTTTAAAGAAGCAATAGACGGAAGGCTATGTTTGTGTTCTTTCTGAAGAAAATTATTCTTATAAAGTTATTAAAAAACGCTGTCATGGTTTTTCAATATCTAGCAACCATAGGTAACACAAGAAAGGGAAAAAAACGTCAGAGTTTGGCTTCAAGTGGAAAAACTGTGTCAAAATACATATCGGAGGAAAACATGGCATGTTTCGTATGTTGCCAAGTTAAGATCGTTAATATTAAAAGAAAATCCACCCAGTCAAAGGACACTTTCAAAATCATTTTAAAGTGTGCTTTGTCAATTGCAAACAAAGTTATTAAGAATGATTTGAATCTTAGAAAGGCGAAAAAAAACATACTGTGCATCGTCTCTCTCCACGCCCTATCGCCGAACGCAGAATGTGCTGCAAGATTCTTCATAAAAAACATTTATGCCGACAAAAATAGAAATTTTATCGCAATAGATGAAGTTAGCGCATATTTAAACGGTTGTAATAAAAAGAGATCCATTTATTACCATCTAAGAGAAGAAAATTATCTTAAAACATAGCTCAAAGAATCTAAAGGAAGTTTTTGAAGGGGATTCGTGATTGGTGTTGGTTTTTCCTATAACGACAAATTAAAAATAAAGAAAATGGAGAAAAGGTTTAAGATCAACCCCACATATTTTCAGGAATATATTTTATATCCAGTTTACAAATATAATATACCTTCTATTTATACTTGCAGTGATATCAATCAGTAGAACTGCATCAAGACAAAGCAAGTAGCCACACATCAAAATCCACCGGTAATTTCCATGAAAAAATGAAGCAAGAAAAAGGTATCAAGGCCATATCCTTCACTCATATCCCTAGAGATTTGCCCGACATTTTAAAAAATATAATCAGACTAGCGGTATTCATCGTAACGACCATTATCATCAAAAGAAAACAAATTTTAGAAATTTAAAATATAATTTTAAATATAAATATAGATTATATGATACATTACAATAAATAAAATGCTTATATTTTTCATGAAATTCTTCTGTAATTTTTCTTTGTTGTTCTTCTTCCGATATATACAGAATCTGTTTTCGCTTAATGTCATCGGAGAACTACACTGACTCGGCATAGCGCATAACATCGGCATTGCACACGCACTACGCACCAAAGCTTATCATCATTATTCTCTTTAGAGATTTCGTGGAAAAAAAAAAAAAAGAAAGAAAGAAAGAAAAACAATATTCTTGCAGAATGTTTACCTCAATAATTTCTTGTGTTGTCAAATTCCACAAGAGTATATTTTAAAATTAAATTTAAACCAAAGATGTCACAATTTATCTATAAAAACTGCTGGAATACGACAAAAAGAACGCATATGCAAGTTAAGACGTTGTTTAAGTGAAAAATTGTTATGCTCATGGTTTGGCGCTTGACTCTGGCACATTCCGAAGATTTGGTTAACTATACAGAAAACTTCTATTAAGATGGTTATCATAATACGTAAGTATTTACTAAATAATCTCTATAATACCTTCATAGATTCGGACTTCAGCATACAAATCTCTGTACCTGTGGTAATGAAGGCACAATAGATCATTATCTCTTTCACTGCAACCTTACTAAAGATTATCACCTTAAAGCATACAATTTAACTTCTGCTCAGTTATGGTTTCAACAGTTATTAAAAAGTAATATTCTCAGAAATAATCTTCATAATATAATAAATTATACCTCCGCAAACATCGATAATCTTAAAGGAACTTGAAATCATTATTCTTTGTTCATTTACCTTACTTAATAAGCCATTCTTTCTACTACCTCATTTTAATGCTTTCACTCAAGACTATCTTTATTTAAACCTTCAAGATCTCTCAAGCTCGATCAAGAATTTAAGGATATTTTCTAACTCCATCTCCTTAATATATTAATAAAGTCTCAACTCAAGATTTTTAGTAAAGTCTTTTACTCAAGAATGACTCTCTATCAAGAATTTCTACGAACTTTTCATTCAGGTCATCCTAATTCATTCAAATACTATTTCTCATCAACTTTTATTCAATTACTGCTCTTCATTCTCCATAATGAAATACTTTACTCTTTACATATCTTACATTCTCAGCCTCTACTATTCTTATACATTATGTTGTTCATTTTCAAAATTTGTAATGATCTTCTTAAGTATTTACTTATCTATTTACGTTTTATTTACTTTCATATTTCTTTAGGTATTATGTTTTTATATATTTAATTTCTTCAATTTTTATTATATAATTCTCAAAATTCTGATACTTTATTTGACTTCATATATAACACCATTGTATTTATCTTATTCTAAATTTTTAACTTTTATTTATTGTATCTATTTATGTTTATTACTTATTGTATTATTTATATATTTATTTCTTGATATTTTATTTTTATTATGTAATTATCAAAATTCTAAAATTTTATTATATTTTACATAACAACACAGTTGGTAGATGATTCCATCAGTTGAGCGTAAAAGCTGAATGTCTTAAAGGCGGTGCAGCTGCTCATCTGATGGTAAATAAATAAATAATCTCTAGAAAATATTAGGCGTTTGCTGTCCTAGTAGTAGAAAAGTAGAAAAGAGACTACTTTTCAGCATCTAAATAAAACTCTTACGACAGTACTAGGTTAATGCTCTGTTTTAGCCGATTTTAAAGTAGACCGACGGAACAATCAGGGATATTGAGTTTCGAGAAGTGCCTTCTTCTTTCTACGTTAACATTTTCATCCAGAATTAACAATATGATAAAAAGCTTATTGCCTGAAAGAGACCCCTCACCATTTGAACGACGTCTGTTAAAATGTTTTAAGTTACAGTACTTAATTGTTTAAAAACGTCTATAATCCCAGCGAAAGGAGCGGCTGCATCAGCATCTTCGTTATATATATATATATATAAACACGAACCAGTTTCCCTTGGAAAGGTCCTCCTCGAAAGTATCCCTTCCCTTAGGCCCATGAGCTCGTAACCTAAAACCTAAAGACATCTGGCCTAAAACCTAGAAAGCATTCTGTGAGGAAACTTTCTGAGCGCCTTATGAAGCTATGAAATTGAATAGATGTATTAATGCAAATAAACCACATGAGCTGAGATTTAAAGTTTTAAGCCAGAATGCCAGATTTTCAACTATTCACAAAAGATGAAGCTAAGTAAAACTTCTCGAATATTATGCTTATCAAACAATGCACATGTTAACAATTTTATACTTTGTTTTCAATGCAATTTTTGCTGCTAATCACGCTGCCAAATCTAAAACTTAATTAGGACCTTAAAATAAAAAGGTCAGCTAATCATTAAGAAGTTACGATCACCTCTGGGTTAAAGATTGGCGAAAGGGCTGTTAAAACCGCTGAACATCGGCAGTTGAGCACGGCTGTAGATACGTTTGGTTTTCTTGGACGTAGAGCATCAATACCAACCAGTTTCTCTCAAAAAGTTCTCTACGAAAGTCTCTCTCCAGACAGCAAGTCGCTGAACGCTGGTTGTTTAACCCGACTCGATTTCAGGCGACGGGTTAGTTGCATGGATGTTTTGGTGTTTTTCCACGTGTGTGACATGCATACAACCCAGTTTCGCTTAGAAAGTTCTGCACGAAGGCATGCTCTCCATAGGCACATAGCCTTTGCGTGCTTTGTTGCTTATACATTATGTTGTTCATTTTCAAAATTTGTAATGATCTTCTTAAGTATTTACTTATCTATTTACGTTTTATTTACTTTCATATTTCTTTAGGTATTATGTTTTTATATATTTAATTTCTTCAATTTTTATTATATAATTCTCAAAATTCTGATACTTTATTTGACTTCATATATAACACCATTGTATTTATCTTATTCTAAATTTTTAACTTTTATTTATTGTATCTATTTATGTTTATTACTTATTGTATTATTTATATATTTATTTCTTGATATTTTATTTTTATTATGTAATTATCAAAATTCTAAAATTTTATTATATTTTACATAACAACACAGTTGGTAGATGATTCCATCAGTTGAGCGTAAAAGCTGAATGTCTTAAAGGCGGTGCAGCTGCTCATCTGATGGTAAATAAATAAATAATCTCTAGAAAATATTAGGCGTTTGCTGTCCTAGTAGTAGAAAAGTAGAAAAGAGACTACTTTTCAGCATCTAAATAAAACTCTTACGACAGTACTAGGTTAATGCTCTGTTTTAGCCGATTTTAAAGTAGACCGACGGAACAATCAGGGATATTGAGTTTCGAGAAGTGCCTTCTTCTTTCTACGTTAACATTTTCATCCAGAATTAACAATATGATAAAAAGCTTATTGCCTGAAAGAGACCCCTCACCATTTGAACGACGTCTGCTAAAATGTTTTAAGTTACAGTACTTAATTGTTTAAAAACGTCTATAATCCCAGCGAAAGGAGCGGCTGCATCAGCATCTTCGTTATATATATATATATATAAACACGAACCAGTTTCCCTTGGAAAGGTCCTCCTCGAAAGTATCCCTTCCCTTAGGCCCATGAGCTCGTAACCTAAAACCTAAAGACATCTGGCCTAAAACCTAGAAAGCATTCTGTGAGGAAACTTTCTGAGCGCCTTATGAAGCTATGAAATTGAATAGATGTATTAATGCAAATAAACCACATGAGCTGAGATTTAAAGTTTTAAGCCAGAATGCCAGATTTTCAACTATTCACAAAAGATGAAGCTAAGTAAAACTTCTCGAATATTATGCTTATCAAACAATGCACATGTTAACAATTTTATACTTTGTTTTCAATGCAATTTTTGCTGCTAATCACGCTGCCAAATCTAAAACTTAATTAGGACCTTAAAATAAAAAGGTCAGCTAATCATTAAGAAGTTACGATCACCTCTGGGTTAAAGATTGGCGAAAGGGCTGTTAAAACCGCTGAACATCGGCAGTTGAGCACGGCTGTAGATACGTTTGGTTTTCTTGGACGTAGAGCATCAATACCAACCAGTTTCTCTCAAAAAGTTCTCTACGAAAGTCTCTCTCCAGACAGCAAGTCGCTGAACGCTGGTTGTTTAACCCGACTCGATTTCAGGCGACGGGTTAGTTGCATGGATGTTTTGGTGTTTTTCCACGTGTGTGACATGCATACAACCCAGTTTCGCTTAGAAAGTTCTGCACGAAGGCATGCTCTCCATAGGCACATAGCCTTTGCGTGCTTTGTCGTATTCAAATAAACCAAAAAAAAACTTTCTTTAGGTCAAAAGCTGTCGACTGCTGAGTCATAATTGATCAAACAATCATTAAACTGAAAGTCAAACTCATACGACCTTGAACACACTTGAAATCGGTTCGAAAGTCAAACTCATACGACCTTGAATGCACTTGAAATCTATTTATGAGTCTAGCTCAGTTTTGATTCGAATTTCAATGCTATGGGTCAATAGTCAAGTGAAATCTTATCTGTTGAATTATCTTACTTATATATTGAATTAATGCTTTTATGTTAAAAAAAAACGAAGTATAATCCATAAGTCAGCAGTAGATTTTTCATATAACTTTTGGACATTTCTCCTGCCTAGTCATCCAAAAATAGTGAAACATAATTCTCTCGTGCTATTTGTTTACTTATCCTGCTTTGCATATATTTGCAAACTCGAGAAACGCATTACGTACTTCATATAATATATACTCACTTGTTGATGCAGCAAAAGTGCCTACTTTAGCGATACAAAGAAATAAATGTCTCTGCCCATCCATTTTTAAATGTCTGACAGCGTGATTTAAAAGACATCGATTTCCATTCATACACTGGATCTTATTCCGTCAGTTGGCGAAGTTTTCGCCATTTTGGCGACATAAATATGATCTAATCGAGTTGCAGGCTCGAAAATCAAATTTTTACCCTATATCTTCAATAATTTGCTAATCTAATAAAATATTTATTTATATTTTTTCTGACAAATTAAAAAAGGCTTACTTAAGGTTTTGTTCTCATTAATTTATTTATCTTTCATTTAAGTCAATGAAAGATAAATAAATTAAGCAGCAGCGTATACCAAAAAAATGCTGCTGGAGATATTGCTATTTATATTTCTCGGTTTTCTAGAAAAAAAGGGTACGTAGAATGTTCCTATTTTCATCACACTACTTGCTTTCATTGCATCATCTATGCTGACTACTATTCTGACTACTTATTTTTGATAGTCATTTGCCCAGAAGGGCTATTAATTTCGTTTTGGCATTTTGAGTTGATTCACTGCGAATCACTTTTTAAATTGTTGCCACGAAATATTAGAGCCCTGTATTATATTTAAATAAATTAAATAATGAAGAATCTGCATGAATGTATGTTTCTTACACTGGGATAAAACACCTGCACCTAGAGCCATCAAATTTTGAATAACGTACGTCTCCACCCGAATATGGGCATCTGGAAACCCAAATTTGGAATTTGTTTCATTACTTGTTTCATATTTTGTGAAGAATTTGTGAGTTTTTGATTAAGAAACTCAACAATTTCAAAGCTAGCAATGGCAACATTGTACGAAAAATATTTTTTTTTATCTCCAGCGCGCTAGACTGCGTATCGGAAATTCTAAAGATATACTCCTTTAAATATTTTGTGATATTGCTGTTGAATTGAATTTTATGGTTTAAGTGCGAAGAACATGATATATAATAAATACATTAAATACAAAAACGTTAAAAAACGTTCCTTTGGGCTAATATAAAATCTTAAAGCTTTCAGACTTTTTTTTTCCTTAGTTATTGTTTTTTTCCTTAGCTATCTACCGCCATCTAGTCACATGTGACAGAACAATCACCATGAACCCTGTAATGGCGATCACCTTTAAAAGTGTTCAACATTTCTCAGAATATAAACAATCATGGGTGTTGACAATTTATATATTATTCTGTTCGTTTAGTTTAATATAAAAAAGCACACAAGAGTTTTCTACCGAAGGCGAGAGATGCCTTGGTTTGGTTTGGTTATGGCAAAGCCTCGAGGGCTATCTGCCTAAGGGAAGAGATACCTTCGTGAAGGTCTTTCTAAGGGAAACTGGCTCGTATAACGTTACACATGGGAAAAACCACGAAAACGCCATGCCCGTTCAAACCTCGGACCGAACTACCAGTATTCAGTGACTTTACCTCTAGGCCGCTGGTGGGCCGCGAGGGGTGCCTTCATGAAAGACATTTTAAGAGAAACTACCATGTATTCACGTTACACATGCAAGAAATCACAAAAACTTATATAGCCAACCCGTTCGCCGAGATTTAAACCTGGGTCGAATAACCACTGTTCAGACCTTTTAACACTCGGCCACAATCTTACATCTGCCTAAGGATAGAGATGCCTTTGAAGAGAATTTCTCTAAGAGAAACGACTCATATCTATGTTACATGAAAAAAAATTACAGAAACACACATTCAGTCACTTTCTTTGAGCCGAGGCCTAACCAACATTGCTTAGCGATTTTCATACTTCGATCCCACGCAGGCAATATTTTGCTGTAAGATGGCGACTTCCTAACAAAAAAACAAACAAAAAAAAAAAAAAAAAAAAAAAAAAAAAAAAAAAAAAAACATCAAATATGTGTAAAGCTGACCATTTTAAATTTTAAAATCACTTTTGCTTTCGAACTGAAATGTCCCAATCGATTCAAAGAGTTACGTTTCCAATTTTTGCTATTATAGCAACAAATCTATGTTCACGAAAAACAGTAGTTGATCATTTCCAAATATCAGTTTTATTTTTTCTCAGTGGGATGTAATTTGCCGCATGATCACGATTCGACACTATCGTAAAGCAATCGTTCACTAATTCATCATATTCCTGAAGTGACTGAAATCCTTACAATAATCAATTATAAATGAAAAATTAATATAAAATTTAAAATATAAGGGTTCTCTCAATATGTAAGTCCCGTTCCCTGTACTTAAAACTACCTTTCACTTACAATATGTCAGAAGGTTAGGAAGCGTTAAATTTTTAAAAAATTCTTTACTTAAGAAAATTCAATCTTATTGTATTTACTTATTACCTGTAGCTAATTTTAAATACTTTTAATCCTAGAGTGGATACAGAATTTTGACATTCAGAAGCTTTGAAATTGTGCGAAACTTCTTTATGAGTTCCTAAGGGTCGACGAATATACACACCACGCATTTACTTACTTCTTTTGGGGATGACGGTTTGGTTTAATGACCATAATCAAACCAAGAGTCATCAACCATTATGGCCACAATCAAACAGTTATGGCCATTATGGATGCGATTATGGCACGCGAGGTTGATTATGGTACGTGAGGTTGGTTTGATTTATTTGATTAAAACAGGAGAGAGCTATCTGCCTAATGCGAGGGATGTTTTCGTGGAAGACTTTCTAAGAAAAACTAACTCGGATATACATTACACATAGGCAAAACCACGAAACCTTGTCGATAACTGTCTTAAAGAAAGTTCACTATACTAAATAATCATAAATAAAGGTGTTATAAATTAATATATTTCTTTTATAGGCTGCTCGGGCGTAATGGCAACACATCGCTGTGGTGATTCAAAGATTTTAAAATCGATTATGCGGGAAGCCATGGAAAAATATTTTTAAAAACGGATCCTCCCTTAATTCCTCCAGCCCCCATAAATTTAATTATCATTAACTTATAAGGTTTTTCTCCCACCTTCTTGGCGTGCCTTCGTGGTGTAGTGGTTCTGCACGCTGGGCCGGTATTCCAGAGGTTCATGGTTCGATTCCCGGTGAAAGCGTTTGCTAATTTTTCATCTGTCTGCTTCCAAAAATTCCTAATGTCTATACGGTGGCGCCAGAGCTAAAAGGGCTGATGATGACTCTCCACACCCAGGAATTGGCGACTGGGTCCTCTAAAAACCCCACTTGCCCTTTAAAAGGAAGAGTATATAAGGTATTTCTCCCACCTTCTTGGTGTGCCTTCGTGGTGTAGTGGTTCTAAACGCTGGACCGGTATTCCAGAGATCCGTGGTTCAATTCCCGGCAAAGGCGTTTGCTAATTTTTCATCTGCCTGCTTCCAAAAATTCCTAATGTCTCTACAATCTTTAATCCTTCATCATGACATTATCACATCTCGCTTTCAAAAATGACAATAACATTGTTTAAGAATATAAGAAGCTTAAATTTTGTTCAAATTACACAACTAGTACGCCTTACATATTGATTTAATTCTGCATAAAATTCTGTGCCATTTCATAGAAAATTTATAGTGTTGTGAAACTAATCGTTTAGAGAAAAATTGACATTGCTACAACTTAAAATATCCCAGATTTTTATTGAAAAATATAATCTAAAATTTGACGTAATATGAGGTATTTTAATATATTTAGCAGATTAAGTTGCTTTCATACAGAATAACGAGATATGTAATTGGTATTTAAAAAATTCCCTAACTCTGTGATTTAACGCATGATTGTATTTCGAAAATATCAGTCTGTTGTTGTGCTTGTGGCTTATCTCACTTGTCTGATAGTAACATCAGATGAAATTCATGAATTTTGCAGCTGTGAGGATTTATTGGACAATACTGCGTTTGTTATTGGCATGGGTCTTGGGCACCATATAAGTAACAGTGCACTTTGACCTGTTCCATCCCAGTTTTAAAGCATAATTGCCCAGAGAGATGGGTCCAAGGGTCTCCTAACCCTCATCCTCTTTCAACAAACCACTCGACAGAGCTTTCGGCTCTTAGTGCGTTTTACGTACTTTCCTGCTGCAGAGGCATAAAGAATATCCGATCCTTCTCCGGAATTCGAGCTCGGGGTCCAACAAAACAATAACTAGCAACGCTAAGCACTAGACCAATCAGGCAGGCAAAAACCAGTCGAAACAACAACTTAAATCAAATTAAATTTTAAAAATTTAATAACTTATCAGTTAAGGATTTTAGAATTATCATATAGTACATAATGAATACCACATTTTTATAACGCACTGATCATAACTAAATCAGAAGGAAATTAAGAACTTCGAGATCTAACTTCAGTTCAGAGAGCAGTAAAGAGTTATCTGGAATATAAATAAGTTCAATTTTTGTTTATTTGTTTGTTTAATCAGTTTTATAAAGCATAGAAGAGTTGTCTGCACGGTGAACATAAGCACTTGGAGGACTTTCTTTGGAAAACTGGCAAGGACTATCTGCCTAAGGGGAAGGATGCCTTCATGGAGGACCTTTCTAAAGCGAACTAGCTAGTATCCACGTTAAACATGAGAAAAACAACAAAAGCGGCCATATATCCAGCCTATTCGCCAGATTCTGAAACCAGGTTGAACTACCAGTGTTCAGCAGCTTTACCGCTTGGCTGCTGGTGAGCCCTTGTTGCACTGGAAAAACCTCGAAAACACTCGTACAGTCAGCTTGTTCTCCAAGGTACGAAAAATAAATCGTAGATTAACAAATTAAAATTGTTCTAATGTAAACCTAATTAATTAAAATTTTTCAGTTTTGCTTGTTTATTAAAACTTAAATACCAAATTTAATCAAATTTGAATCTGATATTTAATTTTATGTTACTCTAATTAAATCCCCTGATGCATTACTTCACAATAACCTTCTCACACTACTAATACCTTCATATACTATGACAGCAGTAATATTAAGCAATTAATGTAATTTATTTAGATATATTGCTATTTAGCAAACACAAAATTTGAAATCCCTGGTACCCTGATGTACTTATGCTAGTAAATATCACCAGTTTTAGCTTATAATCGGGTAAGATTACATAACTTTCGTACAATACTTAAAATGTTAAACATAAGAATACAGAAGGAAAAATTTTTATTCCATGCGCATAAATTAACCACACACTAAATATACGAATAATAAACGTTTTATAATTTATAATTTAGGTGTTACAGAATTAAAACCACATATATTTTAAGAGAAGTTCGTTAAAAGTACTTTATGATGCTTTTGGAAACGGGCAAAATTTTATCGCATGATGTAAAGTTTGTAACAAAGCCAGATAAGACGATATTTAATGAATTTACTTCTCCACATAAATTGCTTTTCAGGGTACTCTAACTTTAGTTGCATCAAAAATTGGCAAGGGCTCGTAATATTCTCGTTTGCTGATAAAAATTTATTCCATTGTTAAGTTTTGGAAGATTTAAAAGTGAATTATAAAATTAAAGTGAATCAATCTTTTAAAAACTGAATGTCAAAAATCAGCTGAAAAGTTTTTAGTGACGTACAGTTTAAAAATATTCCTTCATTTTTTTCAAAGATGCTGATTTATCAATCCCTTTGATTGAAAAGTAGTGTAATATATAAGATAAGAAAGAAATTTCCAGAAAACGGGCCTTGTATTCCTTTCATAGAAAAACAGACTAAGTATTTGAACAGATTGAATCTTCAGAATAATTACGTATTCAGAATGGGAACTGTGGTGCTTCGTCACTTTATTGCAATCCCTTGTAATAAATCTTAAATCTGATTTATACAATTTATTGAATTATGACGAAGCATGTTAGGCTATCTGCTTAAGAGGTACAGTGGAGGAGCTCTTTAGGAAAACTGACTCGATTTCTCGTTAGGAATAGTCAAAAACAGACTAAGTAATCAGATTAAATCTTCAGAATAATTATGTATTCAGAATGGGAACTGTGGTGCTTCGGCACTATATTGCAATCCCTTGTAATAAATCTTAAATCTGATTTATACAATTTATTGAATTATGACGAAGCATGTTAGGCTATCTGCTTAAGAGGTACAGTGGAGGAGCTCTTTAGGAAAACTGACTCGATTTCTCGTTAGGAATAGTCAAAAACAGACTAAGTAATCAGATTAAATCTTCAGAATAATTATGTATTCAGAATGGAAACTGTGGTGCTTCGTCACTATATTGCAATCCCTTGTAATAAATCTTAAATCTGATTTATACAATTTATTGAATTATGACGAAGCATGTTAGGCTATCTGCTTAAGAGGTACAGTGGAGGAGCTCTTTAGGAAAACTGACTCGATTTCTCGTTAGGAATAGTCAAGGTCGAGAAAACGCTTATAAAGCTAACCATACACTAAGATTTCAGCCCGGATCGAGACACCAGTCTCATCTGTTCAGCTGCTTATCGATAAAATGAAAAGGAGACTTAGGATCACTATACCGCGGTATTAAATATACGAAATTATTGAACCATATCTGCACAATGAGACAAAATTATTTTACAAACAGCTATTAAAACATGCTAAAAATGGAAAGTTTTAACTAAAGCAATACGTAGTCTAAAATTAGCCAAAGCAACAGATTTCGATTTGGTGTATATTTTAACCAAGACTTTATCGATTTCGAGGGCAGCATGATTTCCAGGGCCCTCGAAATGATTTCTTCAATTCTTACCATTTCCTTATGATCAGGAGAAAAGAAATTCTGCCAAGTTCCAATTTATTGTCCCGATTAGGATGCGCTATGCATGCTTTGTTCCAGCTCTCTTACTTTATATTGCTTCTGTGAGCGCTTCTGCTATTCAATGCTTCAGAGTCGGTCCGCAGGAGAGGCTAGCAGAAGGAAGGAGCGTGACCAAAGAAAGCTGTATTTATAGCAAAAGGCAAGCGATAAAATGAACGACAAAGTAACGCCACGGAAAATTTCATCACGTAATCTCTTAAGATCATAAACTATTTTCTAAACCATCTTTTTTTTTATATTTAATTAGGTACAAATGCAACATTTCGCTCTCGAATTTGTGTACGACCTCTGAATATGAATCCCAATTCCTATGCCAAATAGCTCGATCAATTTTTGCCGTACGGGAGCCAAATTTTAGATTCATTAGGTATTTTGAAGCAGGAGACATGAAAAATGAGCAACACCCTCTCCGAGACTCGAACCTGGACCTTTGGAATACGCACCTAGTGTGCTACCGTTACATCACGAAGGCATGCAGAAAGGAGGAAGAAAATACCTTATATACTCCCCCTTTCAAAGGGCGACTGGGGATAAGGGAACCCAATTGCCAAATCCTGATGGGGAAGAATCATCATCCATCACCTTTTAGTTTGGGTGCAACTGTAGATTCATCAGGATTTTTGAAGTAGGAAACACGAAACATGAGCAATGCTCTCGCTGGGACTCGAGCCTGAACCTCCAGTGCGGCTGTGGACAGACTGGCGTGAACCTCACGAATACGCGCCGAGTATGCTACCGTTACACCCCGAAATCATGCAGAAAATACCTCATAAAATAACGGGCGGCCATAATTAAACTGACAGCGCTCACAGTGTTCTGTAGCGCGATCTATTTGCGAGAATGACGCCACATTTTTGCAGGAAGATTAAACAAGACGGGGGACGAAGGATTACACGGAAAAAAAATTAGTTCCAAAAGCCACCGCTAGGGGAATATTTGGTGCTGTGTAATAGAAAATAGTGTGTTAACACATGCAAATCAATAGGGAAATTACCTTTTATTTTGCATTCAAATGAGGTTCAATGTGGCTGCCGTTGTTGTGGACCACATATTGCATTCTGTGCACAGTATGCACAACAGCAGAAAGTAACATGTCTGCAGGAATCTCCCGTACAGTCCGTGATATGTTATCCTTCAACGTAGTCAAGTCCTGGACCACTCCTTGATAGACCTTGGACTTAAGGTAACCCCATAGCCAGAAGTCGCATGGGATAAGATCAGGAGACTGAGGTGGCCCTGCAGTTGGAAAGTAGCGGCTAATGACTCTTTCCGTTGTGAATTTCTGTCGTAGCATGTGTTGCACCCGTACAGCAATGTGTGGAGGGGCTCCATCTTGCATAATGATTTCGCCCAGGCATTATCTTTGCTGAAGTGCCGGAATGACAAAGCTGTTCAACAAGTGGCGATATTTCTCTCCGGTAACAGAACAGGTTTCCGGTCCTGTCGGGATAATGTTCTCATAGAAGAATGGACCTACGATAAATTCCGCTGTGAACCCACACCAAAAAGTTACCTTTGAATGTAAGGGAATTGCTGTGACTGCATGTGGTGATTTGTCATCCCAAGTTCGGCAGTTCTGGGTATTCACAGTTCCATTCAGGTAAAAGTGGGCCTCATCTCCCCATAAGATCATCCATCACGGCCGAGCATCACGGCCAAGCATCATCCACCTCCATTCTGGCAAGAAAGGTGAGAGCAAAAGTCAATCGCTTATCATAGTCGGGGTACAGTAACTCCTGTACACGGCTGATCTTGTACGAATAGAAGTTGATAATCTTTCGTAAGATTTTCCATACCGTACTGTAAGGCATATCCATATTCCATAAGGCATATCCATAATAAAAGGTAATTTTATTCCGTATTAATTTTCATTTGTTAACACACTATTTTCTATTACACAGCGCCAAATATTCCCCTAGCGCTGACTTTTGGAACTATTTTTTTTTCGCGGAATCCTTCGTCCCCTGTCTTGTTTAATCTTCCTACAAAATGTGGCGTCATTCTCGCAAATAGATCGCGCTACAGAACACTGTGAGCACTGTCAGTTTAATTATGCCCACCCGGTATTTGCATTTTATTCCTTATAAGGAGTAAATATTTTTCTAAATACAAGTATAGGGTCTAAAGGAATCGGTAAAAAGTCAAATTTCGTAATTTTCATAAAATTGATGTCTTTAAATTAAAAATGCCAAAACATGAATCTTTGCATCCGTTAAAACATTTCTGTAATTGAAAATTTGTATTTAGGATCAAAGACTGCGAAATTAAAGGCCAAGTAAAAACAAATAGACATGATTAATAATAATTGTACTTTCGGCAGTAAATTCCGCCCTGTGTAAGTTATAGATGTTCTAGTATATTCAAGGCGTCATTCGCTCCTCACTGTCGCTAAAAATGCTGCATAAACCAGAATTTTTGAAAATTATATTTTTGTTTTTCATGGTAAAATTGTTTCAAGAACAAAAAACAAATCTATCTCTGAAATAAATTTATTTGTCATAGAACAGTTTCAAATCTGTTACATGTGGTTAAACAAGCGCCATGCGAAGTATTATATGAAGTTTAGTAACTGCTAGAGAATGTTACTTTCATAACGGTCAAAGATGTGTGACTGAATATCATAGAACTATAAAAATCGAAAATTTCTTATTCAGTCATCCAGAAAGAGTTTAAAAGCGGTTTTACTTTCTAATTGAATTTCCTGAATGAATTTCATTCTATTCCTACAGCTAATGATGCAACTACGAAAACGGTTTTCGAGAATATTCAAACACTTCTCAAAATACGTCCTACGAAGAGTATTAGTCAAATCAAAGCTGTGACGTTAACTGAAAGGATTTCAAATAGGCTTTACCAAATACTACGGCTTTTCAAACGAATGAAAGAATTCAATGAGAGACACCACTGCGACATAAAAACATGACACATAGAAAATTTGCATGAAAATACTGCACCTGGTGAAAAAGTGGCTATACAAAGACTTGGTATGATAATTTATCTTAGATCTATATACCTATATAAACTTAGAGCTCTATTTATACAAGGGTCACGTTAAATTTAAAACTACGGATATGGAGTAAAGCGTATTGTTATTTAAAACAGAAATCTCCTGGCATTTGTAAATCTAATGTGGAAAAAGAGAATTTTTATTGACTTACAAGTTAAATACTTTTCTGGTATGTTAAGATCTTTTTACTTTTTCATTAACGCATCAGGTATAGCTTAAATGAAATAGAGAGAGCTTAATATTAGCAGCAACATTGCACTCTGAAAACGATTTCAGCAACTGTATGAAAAACAAGACATTTGAAAACCCTCAAAGAATATGCACAGGAATAATTTTCGAAATATGAATCCTGGATACTGAGATCATTCCTTCACTTCAGTTTTGATTTTTTCTGGAAGCAGAGAACTGCTTTGGATCAATGCTATAAACGCCTTTAATAAAGCAATGCCGAAATGGAAAGAAGATAATACACTCGGAAACGGAATTCATATATGGGTTTCTTGAACGCATATACGAGAGTCTCGATTTGGTGCTTAAAAAGAAAATAGGAAAGGGGAAGTCAATAACATAAATGGACTGTTTTTAGTAGTGTGGTTTATGTAAAATTTAAATAGCTATTCTGAGTTACATTTCCGTATGTGAAGTTTTTTTTTTTTCAATTAAAAATGATTAATTTTTCTAAGTAATATTTTAACTAGAAGGCGTATCGTGATTTTCGTAAACTCGGTGGATTATAGCAAAAAATAAATGTTTTTTTTTTGGGGGGGGCGTTCAGCAGAACAGAATATATTGGGTCATATAAAAAGTCTCCGCGCTTTTTTTGGTATATTTTTGAACAAAAATTTTCTTTATTCAAAATCAATTTTAATCAAGTACATATTGATGATTATTATCTATGATATTTTGCCATCAGACAGTGCAAGGTTCGTGCTATATGGTGGATGCATCAAAACTTCCCAACCAAGTTCCGTCAATTTTTTCGAAGTCATCAAAGATGTATGTAACCGCGCATTGTCATGATGGAACACAACTCCCTTTTTCTGGCCAATTTTGATCCCTCTTTTTGTATTGCTTCGTTCAAACGGTCGAGTTGTGCACAGTACAAAGCCGAATTGATGTTTTCGCCAGGTTGCAATTTATGTGGTTTATATTTAGCTTCTTTTTGTAACCTCCTTGTTTCAAATGATTTCAAACTGTCATGTAGTTGATGTTTAGGACCTCTGCTATTTCCTGAGAGCTTGCTCCACCAGTTGCAAACTTTCACCGACTTTTTCAGTGACTGGCCGACCAGAGCTAGGTGCATCTTTGATATCGAAATTTCCGGAACGAAATCCAGCAAACCACACCTGGGTCCTTCGTTCACTCACAGCTTTCTCACCATACACTTCACAAATTTTTCGGCATGTTTTTGCAGTCTTTCTACATTTTGTATAGTAAAAAAGCATCACATAACGTATTTCTTCAGATATTTCACTCATTTTCAAATCAATATAACTTTTTACATAAGCAACGAATTAGAAAACTATTTTCACAAACAATAGAAGCTGAATGTCACTTTTAAGCACATGTTCGTTTGAGACAATTCAATACCATCTAGCGACAAAAAAACGCGGAGACCCTTTATATGACCCAATATATGCAACATCCAAAAACGCTACATGAAAGGCAGACGAAGAGCAGTGTCTGAAGCTTAAACTGAAAATGAACTTTTAATGGAAAGACCATGTATGAAGCTCCAAAAATCTTTAAAAGTGTTCAATTAACAAGGGGTTCCCTCGCTTTACAGAAGTTAACGTGAAGCGGATTCGCTTTTACGAAAGACCAATAATAGTATCTATTTTCGCTAACCAAAAATAATCTAAATACGATTTTTGCTTGTACGAAAAAATAATGGCTAAGAGCGAACATAACCTTCAATGTTTCATTTTGAAGAAACATGCAAATTTATACAAATTTACAAAATGCTTTGAGTTCCTGTAAAATGCTGCTTAACTGAAAGTGTCAAAAGCTCATTTATCAAGAAACTGCCGTATTTCAAACTTTTCAAATAATGCATAACGGAACACGAGCTTTGACCTCCGATATCCATATATACAGATGTGAAAGATGCAAAAGCTAGGGATCTTTTTCGTCTGATGGATTAAGTCGACAATGAGCCTTCTGTCGGGTTGGCTAGAAAGTAATCTCAGCTTTTTAGAGTAAAATGAAACTCAATTTTTTGCATACAAAAGTCAACTTTATTCAGCTATAAAGTATTTCTCCCACTTCCCTAGCGTGCCTACGTGGTGTAACGGTAGCACGCTGGGCCGGTATTCCAGAGGTCCGTGGTTCGATTCCCGGCGAAGGCTGTTGCATATTTTTCATCTCTCCTGCTTCCAAAAAACCTAATGACTCTACAAGTGGCGTCCGAACTAAAAGGGTTGTGGATGATGATTCTCCGCACCCAGGATTTGGCGACTAGGTCCCCTAAAACCCTAGTCGCCGTTTAAAAAGGGGAGTATATAAGGTATTTCTCCCACTTCCCTAGCGTTCCTTCGTGGTGTAACGGTAGCACGCTGGGCCGGTATTCCAGAGGTCAGTGGTTCGATTCCCGGCGAAGGCGGTTGCATATTTTTCATCTCTTCTGCTTCCAAAAAACCTAATGACTCTACATAGTCAGATATCTACCATTCTGTTCGAAGACATTTTGCCATCTTTCTGGTAACTTCTTGATTTCACACTTACAGAACTTCTCATCTTTATCAGCAAACATCTTAACCAAGAGCTATTTGTGGTCATGATTATTACTAAACTTTTTTGCCATTTAAGAAGGTTTGCAAATATCGAAATAAATTATATTCGGTTAGTGCAAGGTCGGGGTTATATGGGCGATGCGACTTCCCTTCCCAAGAAAGCTCCAGTAATATCATACGCATTTTTAAAGATGTGTGAGGCCTCGTTTCTTCGAGGAGGAACACCATTCCTTTGCGATTTGCCAATTCTGCCCCATCTCTTTTATTTCTCCCTCCATTTCATAAATTGTTGGCAATGAACATCTGAGTTGATCGTTTGGATGCGTGGACACAGATCAAAATACACAACACCTTTGTAATTTCAGCAAACTGACAGCATGATCCTTTTCTGATGCAATTTAGTTGTTGTTGCTGTTACCTTGTCCATATTTCATGGAGCAATGGTTGCCAGAGGCTACCCTGAAGAGAGGCTGAACTTCTATTTTCACCCCCAATTTTGAAGGAGAGCACCCCGGGAGGAGTGATCCGGTGGTATCCCAACCCTTCTCCTCTCCCACCAATCCAGACGAGATTACGTCGCCGCATATTTAGAGTGCCGCCATGCCGCACCGGCACTATGCATTTACAAACATCCATACCTTCTGCGGAATTCGAACCCGGGGCCTTCGGTTCCGTAGTAGGCTCCCTAACTTCTCAGGTTTTCATACACAAATTTTGTACTGTACCTGAATGTTGTACTGTATCTGTACACGTTTATATCTTTTATTTATGGTACCTAATTTATACTAAGGATCTCGCGTACCTCAATGTCATGCTTCTTGTAAGCTTTAACTATCATGATAACGTATATGTATGGGTGTATATATCAATATGAGAGTATGTATACTTCTATTTGTTTCGGAATATCTATGTATGTAAGTTTGTATATATCTGTATATGAGTTTGTATTTATATGTATATACATATATTTTGATTGTACTCTCTTCAAGTGCCTTGTATGCACATGTATATATTTCTTTGTACATTGTTGTACTCAAGTGCCTTGTATGCATATGTATATCTCTTTTTTGCATTTTATGCCCAGGGCTGCGGCCTGGTAGCTAGTGGTTGACTCCCGCCGAGTTGGTAACCAATTCTGCATGGATATATCTATACCTGGGTCGGAAGCCAACTCAGCGGTTTACCTTCCCTAAATTCTATACCGTCTGGGCGACGATGCAATTTAGCTTTCGATATGATTTATGCTGATTTTTTGGAAATGCTTTGGACCTTTTTTATGTTAAATATGGCTAAAATGAGGTGAAGTTCTTATATTCAGATTTCGATTTTTCATGAATTTAGACCTAAAACTTTGTGTACATGCTGTTTCAGCGAAGTCCATAAGTACAGGTACTTGTGAAGTTACAGAAAACAGTAAAAACATAAACAAAATTTAAATTTCTATCATTAATATACCATCTTCCTTTATCATTAGCGTTTTGCAATGTTATTGCGACTAATAAGTGTAACGCTTCTTAAACTCTAAACAGATAGATACAGAGTTATTTTTTAAATGAAAGTTATATTTTTTCTATTAACAAATTTTAATAATTACTAATAATTGCTTTAAATCTTAGTCATATCATATATTGCCACTGAGACATAAAAATAATTTCAAAACATTGTGATTACAGTTGCTTTCTGCTATGTAGTTTAGAAAATTTTATCTTATTTTCATTTAATTATGAAAACTGTAACAAAGAAACCAAATTGGAAAAACAATTCTAATTTTCTAAATTGATAAACACCTTTTTAAATCCCGAATGAATAAATTTTTACATAAAATTTAGTATTTCATTCACAAAAACCGTATTCTCTAATGCGTTTCTTCGCTCAGAAAAACAGCGCAAATTGCAGTACATTTGATGTCTTCAAATACAAGCGCAACCACGGACAAAGCTTTGCATTTCACTTCTTCTTCTTGATGTTTATCAGCCAAAATTATAGTTGTAAATTTCTGAGTAGAAAGAATTGCTTCAAATTAGTAGTTTCTCCAATTTTAATTTATGTACTTACTCATCAACAAAAATAAGTAATTCTTACAGCCTTTCTCTATATTGAAAGAAATATACTGTTAAGATATATTTTAAACTAAGATATAGTTAAGATATACTGTTAAGATAAATTTAAACTTTTCTGTGTTACGATTTCGTCATTTTTTCTTCTCTCTTCGTCTCAATTGGAATAAAATTACTTTATTGAGAACTTAATAAAAGTCAAAGATGATGCAATGTTGCTTTAACGTAATAAAAAGTATTCCTTTAAATGAAGAATAAAGCAAGAATTTTATTTAGTTTTAACCCGTACGCATACTACCTGAAAAGAAAAAACTTGATAGTTCGTTAAAATAAGTGTGGTAGAACATGAGTTTCTAAAAAATTCTGATCGAATTATGAAAGTTATTTTAAATGTTTCAAATTTAAAAAAAAAGATTAAAATTGTTTTAAAAGTCTGAAAGCTCTCAGATTTTACCAAAGGGGCGGTTTTTTTTTTTTTTTTTGTTTGTTTGTTTGTTTTTTGTTTTTGTTTTTGTTTTGTTTTGTTTTGTTTTTAAATATTGTGTACGGCTTTTATTTATTAAACATCATGTTCTTCGCACTTAAAGCTTAAAATTCAGTTCAACAGCAATACCGCAAAATAATTTTTAAATAAGCATATCTTTAGAATTTCCGATACACAGTCCTCCGCGCTGGAGATAAAAATGATTTTACTGTACAACGTTGCCATTACTCGCTTTGAAATCGTTAGGTTTGTTAATCAAAAATTCGTTAAAGTTTTACAAAATAGGAAATCGGTAATAAAACAAATTCCAAATTCTGGCTTCCAGATGTCCATATTCGGTGGATGATTACGTTATTCAAAATTGGATGGCTCTAGGCAGTGTTGTTTTATAACAATGCGAGAAACATATATACATTTATGCATATTTTTCATTATTTAATTCTTTTAAATATAACACAGGGCGATAATAATTGGTGGCAACAATTTGAAAAGTGAACCGACATTTATTGTGAACCAACGCAAAATGGCGAAACGAAGTTAATAGCTATTCTGGGCTAACGCCCTTTGGGCTAAAAAATGTATATTTAGGATTTATACTCCCAAAAATTATTAAACAAAATTGGAAAATTGAATTATTTCGAACTAAATCATTACCTGTATTTGAGTTTGTTTTATAAAACGATTTCAAAATTGTTTTTCCAAATAAATTTCACAAGCCAACTGAAGCATAGCTTCTTTATTTTAAACAGGCGACTTTTAACGCATACAAAATTTTTGAATGCCCTGCCTGCTTTATGTTTTGTAAATGAGTCTGGAGCAATGAAATAGAAATTTATTGTAATGTCAATACTGCTGCTGTTTTTCATACTCAAAGGTAAACACAGTCTGAACGAATCCGAATTTCGCGTTTGTTATTATATGTAGAAGCTATCGTTTTAAGTCGTTATTTCCTGAGAGCTGGAAGCTGTTGAAGTAAACGCGCTTCTCTACTTCGAATAAACTCCAGGGATCAAACGGAAAAAAATACTTAAAAGAAAAAAGTGCGCCAGGAATCACCTGAGGAAGTGAACAAAAAGTTTTGTTATTTTTAAAAGAAAACGTAAAAGGTTTAATTCGGCATGAGTTTCCTTTTTATCCACTGAGTTTATAAATATTTGGAGGAAGAAAATTTCTTCCTCGTTTTTCTCTTTTTCTTCCGGTTGTTTTTTATTCTTGCTTTTCCATCACGCTGGTAAAGAAATTCTATTCGTGGTTTATTTGTGATAACACTTTATTTAAGTCTGCGAAATAGAGGAATAGTTTAGGGGGGGAAAGGAGAGTTACATTATTTTGATTAGAGGAAAAGGATATTTATTATATCAATAATGAAGTCGAAATAAAAATATTGTGATGTTTTGAAATTTTATTTTTGAATGATTAAAATAAAAATAACATCTATAAAGAATTAAAAATCCTGGTGTTTAGACAAACACAAAGTAAAATACAGAGATTCTGTTCTTAAATTTATAAATCAAAACTCGATAAATTGTTGAAATTCTTTCTGTTACTGAAATTTGGTTTTACGTATTTTATATTAATCTACGTATGTATGATTTTTTTTTCTTTAGAGGTATTTGAAACATCTTGTAAAGTCGCGACAATCCAAGAAATTTACCTAATCTTAAAGCCAGCATTTCACTTCACGTGCTCAACATTTCCCAGCACACACTTCGGTCAAATGTAGAACATGCCATCTTGCGATTTCGGATGGTAGCTGAAAATAATGGCCTTCATTTGGAACATGTTTTGTTGTAACAAATTACAAGGTCTGTTCCGAAAGTAATGCGCCCATTTTTTTAAAGAAATTTATTGAGCCGATTCGTACAATTACTCAATATTCTTCAAAATACATTCCTCCTGATTTAACAGACTTGTTCCAACGCAATTTCCATGCTTTATATGCGTCCTGGAAGAATCTACGTACGTATATATAGAATCCAGACACTTTCTTATAACTACATATGTAGCATCCAGAATATGCACCTTTTTTGGGAAATGCTACAGAAGCTTCACGAAAAATTCAATCATTAATTAATAATCATCAGCGAGAGATTAATCAGCATACGGAAATTTATCACAGATATTTATTAAACAAGTAGACTGCTTTGTCTTCTGAAAAGTACAGCAGATTTCTTGGTGGAAGAACCACTTAATGTATTCGTCAAATTACACCCATAGAAGTTCAGTACTCATAAGATCTACAGAACAAGTTTGAAGTCTAAATTATACCCTTCAAACTATTCACGTATTGCCCCCTAGGTAATGCAGTAGCTTCCTTGTTGAAGGATCTATCTGTCTAATGTCTTCGTCAAGGGACATCAATAACCATTCACTAGGGTTAAAATCTAGAAATTCGTTTTAGTCTTCAAGGAATTGACGAATAATTCTGGCAGCACGGCATAGCACATTGCAATTCTGATACATACCGTTGCCTTCTAAAAGAAGATTTTCAGTTCTAAATGTAGTACTAGAGCTGCGACTATCGAGAAATAAATCTTTGCATTTGGAATGGTCTCTAGAGGTGTTAAAGAATTTTAAGACATGCGATGAAAATATTCTCCAGACCCTTAGCAGTCTCGAAGCTTTTACCTTACTACGCCACTGTCTTTCGACTATAGCAGTAGTCATGATTCACCATAAAAAGCCACTCAGTCGGTGTCCGCCGATAACATCGCGGCAAAAACATCGTGGACGAAAACGTCGCGGAGAAAACAACGCAAGGTGAAAACGTCGTGCTACAAAACATCGTGGGAGAAAACATCGCAAAGAGAAAACATCGCAGTTCTAAAACATCGTGGTACAAAACATCGTCGTAGAAAATAAAGCGGTTCAAAAACATCGCAGTTTAAAAACATCGTCGTCGAAAATATCGTGGTAAAAAATAAAGTATCTACAAATCATCGCATGACGATAACATCGCAGACATGCTTTTTTCAGGTTTTAATAATTGTAAATGGATATTCCCATAATGATTTGTGAGCGCAAGGTGTAAAGAAGGATAAATTTTACTTTCACATATTTTATTAACTAATAAATTTTTGCTGAAAACGTAAGAAGGAAACTTAAGCATAGAAAATTAAATGTAACTTATAGATTATACTTTTCATGAAATATTACCAGTAAAAAAATTATAAAAATGATTTATTAATGGCCTTTGTTAGTTAACTATGTCGGTTTAAAACTCTATTAAGTGCTATAAGTCGCATTAATTTTTTATGCTTAAGTTTCCTTTTTATTTTCTCAGCAAAAATTTATTAATTAATAAAAAATCTGAAAGTAAAAATTATCCTTCTTTCCATCTTGCGCTCACAAATCATTATGGGAATATCCATTTAAACTTATTAAAGCATGCCTGAAAAAAGCATGTCTACGATGTTATCGTCATGCGATGATTTGTAGATACTTTATTTTTTACCACGATATTTTCGACGACGATGTTTTTAAACTGCGATGTTTTTGAACCGCTTTATTTTCGACGACGATGTTTTGTACCACGATGTTTTAGAACTGCGATGTTTTCTCTTTGCGATGTTTTCTCCCACGATGTTTTGTAGCACGACGTTTTCGCCTTGCGTTGTTTTCTCCGCGACATTTTCGTCTGCGATGTTTTCTCTTTGCGATGTTTTCTCCCACGATGTTTTGTAGCACGACGTTTTCGCCTTGCGTTGTTTTCTCCGCGACATTTTCGTTTGCGATGTTTTTGCCGCGATGTTTTCGGCTGTAACCACTCAGTCAAAAGCCAGTTTCCTAATATTGTGCGAACTGGCTCCTTTTCTTTTCCTACATATTCTTCATACATATTCTTCAGTTCAGTTGCTGTTGCTACACGCCTGTTTCGAAACTCAAGAGCATAGTCGTGTTGGAGATATTTCTTGTGGCCCTTTTTTTATTCACTTGCAAGATTAATTGGTGTCATTAGCTCTGACCAGCTTCTGCACTGATGTTTATCTCGGGATTCAGTGATCATAGAGCTCAACAATTAACACGTCATGTCATCAAAACTTTTTCATTCTTTCAAATTTACCTTACAAATGACATCATGTAAGAGGCACTTTTAAGAAAATAGTAATATTGTTAGCTCTATAGCCAATGGCCATGCACTTTTTTAAGCCTGATATATCGCGTGCTATACAAAGTCTCGGAAAGCAAATCCCACTGTATATTCACCCTGAAGGTATGATAATTCGATTTGAAAACATTTAATGGTAATCATAATAATGCAACTTGAACAACTTTCAAATTCATAAATATACTTTGGAATTTATTTTTGGAAAAGAATGTATTACTACGAAACAAATTACTTATCGCAATATTTATAAACATGGAGACGGTTTTCATACAAAAATTCTGAAGCGATTTTTATTAATATCAAAACGAAGTATTAACATATCATTGACTGTTCTAGCCATATACAAATTCTTTCCGTATAATTTCATAACAAATGAAAGCATAATCTTTTGCATCTAGTTCACTGTTTTACTTATATTATGTACTTTTCTATTTCTTATATATACTCATGTATCATCAAATCTTATGTATTTTTTTTTCCAGGAAAAGTTGTAGAGACATTAGGATTTTTTTATGGAAACAGGCAAGATGAAAAATTAGCAACGCCTTCGCCGGGTATCGAACCGCGAACCTCTGGAATACGCGCCCAGCGTGCAGATCACCACACCACGAAGGCATGCCAAGAAGGCGTGAGAAATACCTTATAAAGTGATAAAATATTTTTTGTGCAATAATTTTGGCCACTTATGAATTATTTTTCTGTGTACTAGTCTGTTTACGTATTCTTTGATGTTATCTCTGCCTTTTTAGTCAGAAGATGAAACAGACAATTTGAGTGACAGTCAACAAGCAACTGCCTTAATAACCAAAAATTGCTTCTTAAATTTTTAAAAATAGGGGAAGAAAACATTGCTGATTTTCATCATTCTCTGATATAACGGCTGGAAAATTTGCTCTTGTCTGCACATAGATATAATACTGCAAGACTATCAGATATCCATCACTTTATACGTATTATCGTTTGAAGTAAGAAAGGTTCTTTATGTTACCATTTAAATGCATCGAATGAGAGGAATAATCAAGGAAATAATTTATTTTATTCAGGAAAAGAATTCTGAAAACTGAAACTTAAACGCAATTTCGAATGCTACCTAATCCCTGCTAGTGAATTATATAAAAAGCTAAGTAAATGCAAAAATATAGTAAAACATTTGAATAATACTGATTTCACATTAAGTCAATTGTAATAATTTGGGATCCATTTCGAAAACGGAAACCACATTCAAAATTTAGTTATCATTTGGGAAGGGAATGATTTGAGAAAATTTAGTAAAAATGCTTTCAAATATTTTTTATAATTTTATAAAAACAATTGAAATTTGCTTAAAATAGTAAAGTTAGTTAGAAATTTCTGGTTTTAAGTCCTCAGGTATTGATGTCACATTCAGCTAAAAATTATTTTTTATCAAAATTATAGTATTTTTCTTCAATAGATTCATTTTAATGTGTAAACAGTAACTCCTCAAATGTTAGGCCAGGAAAAAAAAAAAAAAAAAAAAAAAAAAAAGAAGAAGAAGAAGAAATCATGATTTCTTCAAGTACAGTAGCCATAAAATTGTAAATATAGTAGGTACTTGAATGAAGTTGGTTGTAATAAATTTCTGCAATTTCAGGAAAATGAGACACAAAGTTTCTTTGTCAGTCTTTTGCTAATTTACTTAATAAACATATTTCAATGTATTTTATTTTTAGTTTCGTAATGTTTGCCCAAAGCATGATATAATTTTTTTTTACAATAAACACTAAATAAACAATGGGCTTACACTCAGCGGTATGAGCAAGAAACAATGACTTCCTTCAACTGCCTTTATCATTGAGATAAACGAGTCGTGTAGTTGCCAATATAGTGAATGACACTGAGACACAGTCACTATATTGCCCATCTCAAGATTTCGTTACTAATAATGTAATGGAATATTTTTATGTTAAAATTATTTTAATATTAATATTATTTTAATATTAAAAAAATCAGAAAGGTTTCAGATATTAAATTACGTCTAAAGGGGCGTTTTTTTAACGTTTTGTGTGTAACCTTTATTTATTAAATATCATGTTGTTTGCACTTAAACCATAAAATTCAGTTCAATAGCAATGTCGCAAAATAATTTTAAAATGAGTATATCTTTAGAATTTCCGATACACAGTTCCGCGCGCTAGAGACAAAAAGGTTTCTTGTTTCCACGTAAAATGTTGCCATTGCTCGCTTTGAAATACTTCAGTTTGTTAATCAAAAATTCGTCTTAAAAATCTTATGTATTTTGTTTTTCAGGAAAAGATGTTTTTACAAAATATGAAATCGATAATAAAAACAAATTCCAAATTTCAAATTTGGTCTTCCACATGCAGATATTCATAGGAGGATTACGTCATTTAAAATTCGATGACTCTATGCACCATTTTATCACAATGCGAGAAATATAAATACATTGATGCAGATTTTTCATTATTTAATTTCTTCAAATATAATGCAGGACTCTAACATTTGGTGGCAACAGTTTGAAAAGTGAAACTGACATTTATACTCATTCAACACAAAATCGCAAAATGAAAACAATAGTCGTTCAGGGACAAAGCCCCTTTGAACTAATAATTTTTACTCACTGTTTATTTACTCGCCAGTCGGTTCCGCGGTAACTTAAATTAGTGCAATTGCAAAGTAATTTTTAAATGGCGGTTTAATGAAAATTTATAGTTAAATTTATCCATTTGTTTATACTTTGAGAATATTTCCCAAACGATGGACAATTAAAATAAATAAACTGAAAAGTTTCAGATTATTTAGTACTAGATCAGTAGCTTGTGCAACAGTATTGTTCAAGGGTATTTTACTTTCTGCAAGGCATGATTTTGCTGCATTAAATATTGATCATCCTGTGTTATATACAATAAATTTTATTGCGAATAGTATTTCTTCTTGTATTGTTTTCATGAAAATAGCGTAAAATGAAGAAAGAGTTTTAGAGAACACCTATAAGTTTATATTCAACATTAACTGTCATTTCTTCAACTCATCCCTTTATTGTGCTATCATAAATATGCAATGCTTTTAAGGCTTGCAGTATACCTTGATACATTGAGATAAATTTGTTTATAGAGAGTATTACGAAAGTTTCTTCAATATTACATAGCTTCTACCACTTTTTGGAATAAATTGTGATATCCAACAAGCGCCTGTTAATCCATCTTCATTAATGGCATACTGTTTCTTGAATGATGCAGTTACTGCTAGACGATTTTGACTTTTTTTTTTTTAATTTTTTGGAAACATTCAACGGCAGTTTTCGATGCTTTGTAGGTTGATGATAGTTGATCTCGCATCCAGCTTCATTGCTTTATTCGATAGCGTTTCATAGCATATTTTTACGGTTCAGCTATTCTACCTCTTTCTTCAAGACCGTATATATTCATTATTGAGTATACTCTTTCGACTGGGGCCGATGCTTCTGGCATATTGAAAATGTATTCTATCATTTGGAAAAGATTGAGCAATATTTGTTTTCTTTTAAATAACTGAAAAGTTGTATTCAGTTTTCTTCTCAACGTTTATTTTTCCATATTTCGCACTTTGCTGAACAAAGAAAAAAACATTTACAGTCACTACTTCTTCAAAACGTTTATTCACGTTTATTGCATTATTTGCGACAGTTTCGTTAATTTTATTCACATGAAATTTCAATTTCAGACCGTGTTAATTTATTGTTGTTTATAAGGTATTTCTTCCGCCTTCTTAGCATCCCTTTGTGGTGTAATGATCAGCACACTCAGCGCGTATTCGAGAGGTCCTTAGTTCGAGCCCCAGAGAGGGCATTGCTCATTTCTTCAGTTTCTTGACAACAACAACAATTTGGGCTTCCCTGCTCCGAGAACTCAATCTCACTGCAGGTCCACTCCCCCTTTGGGCACATCGTGGAGGTTCAACCTCCACTATTACCCTCCAAGAGAGCAGCGCACCTCCTGGATACGACACCAGGCAGCATCGGTCGTCTAATGCTCCTACCAGTCGCTTGGGCGAGCCCGTCGCAGGTGACAGGTGACGGAGGACTGGGACGCCTGGTGTTTAACAGGGGTAAGCAGGCATATGTCCCACGCCTTCCACTATCCAGATGCAACAACTCTCTGGAGCCGCACAAGGCCGCACCTGGAGCTTATTGATATTCCATTCAGATTAAACATGGCCATACAAGGGCGACAATGGGCTACACTGAAATTTGATGTACATTTGTGGATGGGGCAGTCTTGTTTGTACATTAAACAGAGCATAAACACACATGAAATGTGCACATAAATAAATAAATAAAAAGAATACACGAATACTAAAAACACCTATAACATTCAAACACCTAAGACGCTTCAGATACGTAGACACCTAAACACTTAAAGACACTTGAGAAGGTACACAAAAACACTTAAACACTTAATACAATACACAATACAATATGCAATTGAGGTAATACAATGTACAGTGACACAATATGCAATAATAAACGCATATAATGCAATACTCACATGCTCAGAAGATACGTAACGCAGTGCACATGTACACAGTACACATTACGCAGGACACATGAGTGATAATCTGAGATATTAGCATGTTAACGCGCGCAGTGCAGTAGCGATAGTAGTGTACAATCAATGTGGCTGTAGTGGTAATACAATATGCAATAGAGGTAATACAATATACAATAATACAAAGTGCAATAATAAACACATATTATGCTGTACTCATATGCACAATTGATACCAGACGCAGTACACAGATACATGGGATGCAGTACGTAGGACACAGGATGCAATGCAATATGCAGCGGAGGTAATATAATATACAGTAATACAGTAATAATCACATATAGTGCAGAATTCATATGCATATAATTTACATAACGCAATACACAAATACACAGAACACTTTACGCAGGACACATATGTAATAATCGGAGATATTAGCATATTACGCGCACAGTGCAGTAGCAATAATAGTGTATGATCAGTGCAGCCATAGAGGTAATACGATGTGCAATAGAAGTAATGCAATATACAATGATATAAAGTGCAATAATAAGCAAATGTAATGCAGTACTCATAAGCACAAAAGATACAAAAAGTACAAAACGCAGGAAATGATATGCATGACGCATAAGTAATAAATTAATGCATTAGCATTTACGCGCGCAGTACAGCAGCAATAGTAGTGTACGAGCAATGCCGCCATAGAGGCAAGTACTTGTACAGGGTATACATATTATGCGATACGTATTAGACATACATAAAATACAATATGCTGTGATAAGCATATGTAAAGCAAGACTCATGCACAATTGATACAAATCGCAATACACAGATGCGCAAAACGCGTGTGCTTAATATACAAAACACTATACACCGACACATAAAATACTATACCCATTGCACATAAGTAACAGAGATATAAACATGTTACATACATTGCGCATTAAAACACATTACGCAAATCGAGCCCGTAGCAGCGGGACATTACCCAGCGACCCTGGGGGAGACGCCCGGGTTACTAGAACCACGCCGCGCTAGGACGTGCCAGACTCCGAGGCCGGCCAATAAGTGACCTTGTAAGGATCTTAAGTTTTACTAACGTTTATTTTATTTTAAATCTTTACTATCACTTCTTATTTTCTACTTCCGGCCAGAATTATAAGCGTGAAGGAGTTTATGCAAAGTTGTCTGGCGAACGCCAAGTATTTAAGTGTGGCCTTTTTGCCAAGCAGAAGAGAGGAAGCCGTGAGTTCGAAGCAGGCCGCTTACCTTAGAAGTTACGCAGTTGCTACTTTGCCTTCCAGGCCAGAGGTTTTAATCCTCTTGATAAATTAAACGTATTGTAGTGTTCACAGTCTCTGTGCTACATACGCTTTCTGTTATTATAAGGCCAATCTTATTCTAAAGTTAAATTAGAGTTTAGTTTTATTTTGATATCTTTTAAGTTAGACCCCGAGTGGAGGGTCATTGTATTCCGAAGTACGGAAGTCATTGTATATAAAGAAAAAATAAAGGGTTTTGTATACCCTTCGTCTGTATCCTGTCTACTTACTACAATTAGTGAACATAGCTTTAGTAAGCTCTCTGTTCTAGTCAGGTCATTGTATGTTTCCGAAGAAGGTTAGAAGAAACATTGAACCTGATAGTGGCGCCCGACGAAGAATAACCATGGCCGAGTTTCAAGAAGAACCTGTGCTGCCTGCAGAAACAGCTCAGAATCCAGAAATGCCAGCTGCCGCCCTGGAAGGATTTGGGTATATTGTCCAGACCATGCGCGCTTCGATGAAACCAGAAGCAACGTTTAATGGAAACTCACAGGTAACCAGTTTTTTGGAAAAATTGGATGACCACTTCATGCTCTACCCCGTGCACGAGTTTCAAAAAGTTACCTTATCTACCAGCGCTTTGAGGGGCCAAGCGCTTAACTGGTTCAAATGTATCGGCAGAAGTCTCTTGGGTCAAGCAGGAAGTCCCACCTATACCTACGAAAATTTCAAGACTGCCCTACTAAAAGCCTTCCCTGTTGTAAGGGATCGTGCGAAATTAGAAACAGAACTTTTCAGTATATATCAACAAAGAATGGAAAACATCTCGAGTTTTATTTTAAGAAAAATTCACGCTTTCAAGCTCTTGTATGGAAACCGTCCGGATCCTGAAATAATTCAAGTGATTTTGCCGAGGTTACTACCCCAAGTGCAAGACTTTATTGAATTGAGAAATCCGACTACACTGGAAAAATTATTTGAGCTAGCAGTCCAGTTTGAAAGTAGAAGAACGGCGGACGTCGAAAGAAGACGCCAATATCAACAGCGAAACCAATTTGGTACGCCAAGACTACAGCAAACTCAAGCACATGGCTACGGAGAAAAAGCGAATCAGTGGGCAAGGAAACCCGAGCATTCAAAAACAGCCGGCGAACGTCGACAGTTCAATAGCAACCCAGGAAAAAAGTCTCAAGGCCAGTGGAGAAAGAAGGAAAGCACCGAAAGGAAAAATAATTTAAACTAAAACGGATTTCTGCTGACGAGAGGGTGCGGAAATCCGAAGGCTACGAAAACCCCTCTTCCTACAAGTTAAATACAGTAATGGTGAAAAATTTAACTCTTCCGAAGATTGAAGTCTTGGTAAATAATATCCCGGCCACCGCACTCCTGGATACCGGCGCGCAGTGTTCCTGTGTGGCAGAAGTCTTTTTTAGAAAGTATTTTCGCAAATACCGCATATATAATGCGGATAATACAACAGTATTAGCGGCGCAAGGAGAACAATGTAAGTGCGCAGGTAAAGTACCTTTGTACATCCGTATCAAGGACGAACAAGTAAAGGTGATGTTTTTTATAGTAAAGAATTTGCAAGCACACTTAATACTAGGAATAGACTTTCTTTCAGACGCACAAGCTACACTGGATTTTAATGAAGCGTCTCTTAAGCTGACGATGAAACCAGTGCGTGTAGAAAAGGTTGAACCCCCGAGGTTAAATCTTGACCACCTGCCTAATGACGAGCAAGATAGAATCCGACAAGTGGTAAGTGAATTTGCTTCCTTATTTAGTGATATTCCAGGATTTACCCAGGTTACTAACCATAGTATTGACACCGGAGATGCATTGCCGGTTCGTCAAAAACCATACCGGTATGATAAGAATAAGGAAAAAATTATAGAATGGCATATTACCGATATGCTACGTAAAAAGATCGTAACGCCTATCTCAAGTAGTTATGCTAGTCCGGTGGTTTTATGTAAGAAAAATAATGATTATCCTTTGGAGCATCCAAAAAGGTGGAGATTCGCTATTGATTACCGTAAATTAAATTCCATAACGAAATATCCGGTATATCCGTTACCGATTATAGAAGAAATTTTAAGGAACATAAAATCAACCAAATTTATGACAACTTTAGACTTAACGAATGGTTATTTTCAAATAGGGATCAGGCCTGAGGACGTGCCTAAGACTGCTTTTATAACCAAGTCTGGCACTTATGCATTTTTGCGAATGCCGTTTGGCCTTTCAGGCGCCCCAGCAACATTTCAGCGATGCATGGACATTGTGTTAAGACCTGTTCTCGGAAAGTCCACATTTATCTATTTAGACGATATCATTATTACTAGTGATAATCTAGACCAACATGTACAGGATTTAAGACAGGTGTTTTCTTTATTAAATGAGGCCGGTCTAAAAGTTAATGTCGAAAAGTGCAAATTTGCAGCCCCTGAATTAAAATATTTAGGTTACAAAATATCGCAAAAAGGGATCGAGACAGATGAATCAAAAATAATCGCTGTACAAAAGTATCCGACTCCAAACACGGCAAAGAAGCTCTCTTCTTTTCTAGGACTTTGTTCATATTATAGGTCCTTTATAAAAGATTTTGCGGCTATCGCTGAGCCATTGTTAAAATTAAAAAGGAAAAAGGCAAGATTCTCGTGGACGGCCGAAGCCAATAGTGCTTTCGAAAAATTAAAACAAGCATTAACGCAAGCCCCTGTGTTGAAATTTCCTGAAAAGGATGAAAATTTAGAAATTTCAGCGGATGCTTCGGATTATGCGGTAGGAGCGGTACTTTCGCAAAATCAGCAGCCAGTAGCATTTTTAGCCGAACTTTAAATCAAACACAAAGAAACTATTCCGCGACCGAGAGAGAGGCACTTGCAGTTCTGTTAGCAGTGCAAAAGTTCCGAGTCTATTTTGGAAAGGCGCCGATAACAGTATATTCTGATCATGCGGCGGTAACTAGATTGTACTCTGGAAAAAATTTATCTCCAAGGTTAATAAGATGGGCACTCAAGCTGCAAGAATATAATCTGGTAATCAAGCATACCCCCGGAAAGGAAAATATCGTAGCAGATGCCCTGTCACGAATTAAATTAGACGAACAGGGTAATAGCGTAAAAGTTGCAATGCTGACAGCGTGTACAATAAATTCCCGAGAAACTGTAATAACCGAACTGGGTAAGGATCCTGAGTTTGGAAGTATTTATGAGTATTTGAAGGATCCTGAAAATTTTAGCCACCAAGATATTGTGGCGATAAGAAATAGGGCGGCCCATTACGAACTAATAGATGGTCTATTATTTTATACAAAAACTACGAATTCCAACAACGAATTTCGACCTGTTATCCCAGCTAGTCTTAGATTAAATATCCTGCAAGAGCTCCATGACAGCCCTTTAGCTTCTCATGCTGGTATTCGAAAAACTACTCAACGCGTACGCGAGGCAGTCTACTTTCCTGAACTGCAAAAGTTAACAAGGGCGTATGTCCAGTCCTGCCCAACATGTCAAGCCGTTAATTATATTAATTTCCGCCCGGCCGGGTTTCTAAATAGTATTAAATCCGAATTTCCAAATGAAATAATCGGCATCGATTTATTGGGCCCTTTCCCAAAAAGTCAGTTAAACAAAAGTCGCTATCTCCTTGTTATAGTTGATCATTTTAGTAAATGGACCGAAATTGTTCCCTTAAAACGAGCCTCCGCGAAATTAGTTACCGATTCTATTTTAAATAAATATATTTTAAAATACGGGGCGCCCCTAAACGTTATATCGGATAATGGTCCTCAATTTGTAAGTAATATATTTGAAGACATGTGCCAAAAACTGGGCATACGTCATTTAAAAATGGTCCCGTATCGGCCGCAATCAAATATAGCGGAACGGGTCAACAGAAATATAGTGAAAGTTATCCGTAGTTATGTTAAAATTTTTCATAAAAGCTGGGATAACTATGTCAATGAATTTGCTTTCGCCCTTAGGACCGCAAAACATGATACAACGGGCAAAACTCCTACTGAGTTATTTCTAGGCAGAAAGGTTATAACACCGTTAGATAAACTATTTTACGTGCAACAAAGAGCCCCAGAATTTAAAATGGGTGATATAGAAAAACTAATAAAAGAAGCAAAAAAGAATACGGAAGTAGCACAAAGAAAACAAAAATTGTATTATGACTTGAAACGACGGGGAGTAACTTATAAAGTAGGGGATGAAGTACTAAAAATTAAGCATTCACTTTCTTCAGCACCAGAAGATAAAACTGCCAAATTTTTTCCACGCTTTGAAGGACCATATGTTATAGAAAAAATAACTCACGCTGTTGTAGTGTTAAAGGCAAGAAATGGTGAAACCTGTTCCGCAAACATTGACCAGATAAAACCATTCTATGACCGTAATAAAATGCAAATCTTTTCAGATCTTTTGCAGGATCCGGTACGGCAGACACCGCAGGTACAAGTTCCAGAGGTGGGAAAACGACAAGTACAAGGGCAAGCCAATGAGAGACAGAAACAAGTGAAAAGAAAATTGCCCCGCGGAAAAATTGAAGGTACAAAGAAAAAGAAGCCGTTCCACCGTCCAAAAAACAGAGTTCACGAACACCCCCAGAATGAAGAAGGGAGAAGGACGACGTATGTGGAAAAGACCGGGAGAAAGGACGGCAACTATAACCCGGCTGTGAAACGGAAGATTGACTCATCCGACAGAACTCTCCGCAGCAAAAGTCGCCGAACTGCGGAAGGGCCATCAGCGGCGGAGGAAAAAGTACAAGAAAAATTTGAACGGCCAACAACGAGGTCCAAGCAGGATCACGACAGAAGTTTCCCGGTTCCACCAAGACCAGCTGCCTTCAAACGGCCAAGACCACAAGCAGAGGACAGAAGGAAGATGTTCAAGGGTCGCCGTAGTGGTGAAAAACGGAAGCTTCCAGAGGAAAGCACTGAAGGGCGAGCCCGTACAAGAAGGAGGATCAACCAAGCTACGGTCTGCAGCACCTTTAAAGATTGGGCCCAGAAAAGGATGTCTGAATATTACAAAGATAAGTAAAATTTTATGTTACTTTACAAACTTAAGTTAATCTTTCATTCTTACTGCAAGTGGCAGATTTCAAGAAGTTTTACCTCATGCGAGGTCTACCTTTATCGCCAAAAGGGCGAGAAATGAGTTGTGACCGATTTTCTTATTATGTTTTTCAATTACTCGCGCGTAAAACTAAAGTTGATGTATAATAGCGTTGTGTAAAGACTTAAATATTGTAAAAAGTTATTGTATAAATTTTATTTAAAACATTCTAACAAGAAAGAAGTTTTAGTCTGAAAGACTTTTTGAAATGTAGTATTATTTCAATGTAGAAAGAATTGGCACTTGCTTTGAAAAGAATAGAAGTTAACAATGTACTACTAATGTATGTTTTCAAATGTGTAAAATTAACGGCATCTTGATACGTTCTTGTATACATGTGAACTGTTATTTTGAATGTTAAGAAATACCGTGATATGGTAAAAGTGAAAGTAATGTTAAAAATTTGTTATTCGTGTGACTGTAAAGATTAAATCATGGTGAATAGGTGTTAAAGGTTGAATGATGTAGTTAGGCTCTCTGACGCTACACTTTAGAGTTAGCCACTTTCAGAATAGTACCTCAGGGTCTAGAGTTGAAATTAGGGTGTGTTAAGAGGTCTCGTATGTTGAATTTTAACACGTTAGTGTTTTGATTGTAGGAGGAAGTGTTGAACACATAGACAGAAACACATTCGTGTTTGGTGTTTTTACAACACATGTCAGAGAGCACGGGGAGAGATAATTAAAATAGCCATGAATGAAATAAGAATGTTAAGAAAAGTATATTCTATATGTTATTTTCAATGTCATTCTGTAACATTTCATTAAACTAGTTTTCCTTCCAGATCTCTGGAAGGAACCAGAATTGAATAAAGCTCCTGTTTTGATGCAGTACAGATGAAAAAGAAAAAAGATTGTTGTATATTCCGGGAGCTGCTATTGTAACAAATTTCTTTCTTTTAAAATTTTCTAGTTTCTAGCTAAGTTATGACTGTAAAAGGTTGGCCTCGCTTTAGTTTCTAGAGCTAAAAGTTTTCAACAAGGTCGTTTTAGACCTCAGTTTCAAACTAATTAACTCTGGCGGGAAGTATGTAAGGATCTTAAGTTTTACTAACGTTTATTTTATTTTAAATCTTTACTATCACTTCTTATTTTCTACTTCCGGCCAGAATTATAAGCGTGAAGGAGTTTATGCAAAGTTGTCTGGCGAACGCCAAGTATTTAAGTGTGGCCTTTTTGCCAAGCAGAAGAGAGGAAGCCGTGAGTTCGAAGCAGGCCGCTTACCTTAGAAGTTACGCAGTTGCTACTTTGCCTTCCAGGACAGAGGTTTTAATCCTCTTGATAAATTAAACGTATTGTAGTGTTCACAGTCTCTGTGCTACATACGCTTTCTGTTATTATAAGGCCAATCTTATTCTAAAGTTAAATTAGAGTTTAGTTTTATTTTGATATCTTTTAAGTTAGACCCCGAGTGGAGGGTCATTGTATTCCGAAGTACGGAAATCATTGTATATAAAGAAAAAAATAAAGGGTTTTGTATACCCTTCGTCTGTATCCTGTCTACTTACTACAATTAGTGAACATAGCTTTAGTAAGCTCTCTGTTCTAGTCAGGTCATTGTATGTTTCCGAAGAAGGTTAGAAGAAACATTGAACCTGATAACCTTTCCCAGAGCCTTCAGAACAACCAATTTCATAAATTTTATACCCCCGTGGCCAAGACTGCCTAGGTACAGATCCTAACCAGTAGCTTCGCAGAGTTCTCTACGTCGACCCCCGGGGGGATTCAGTTTCTTGACATTGAAAAACTTCTAAAGTGACTCTACACTGGCGCCTGAACTAAAAAAAGATAGTGGAAGATGATTCTTCCCCACCAGGATTTGGCGATTGTTTCCTCTAATCCCCAGTCGCCCTTTAAAAGGGAAAGTATATAAGGTATTTTTTCCGCCAACATAGCATGCCTTCGTGGTGTAATGGTCAGCACGCTCGACGTGTATTCGAGAAGTCCGATGTTCGAGTCCCGGCGAGGGCATTGCTCCTTTTTCATGCCTCCTGCTTCGAAATAACCTAATATCTCTACAGTTTATCCAAATAAAAGATTCTGCTCCAGGAAAACGTCTGTCACCAATTTGGGAGAAAACATCTAGATAGCATGAAAACTAGATACAATATATCTAGATCGGCAGCAGTGAGTACAACAAATGTGACATTTTAGTTGCTAAATCGCTATTTTACCAGAGGATGCACTACTTTTACTTTTTGTATACTCGTCTCTATAAAATTTTACTAAATAACAGGGCAAAATCATAAACTAGTCGGAAAGTAGAGACCATGTCATCAAACCAGAACCGTCTCTATCAAAGCGAGAAATCCGTTACGCTTGCCTGTAAATAAAGATGCCGCATAGCATTAATGTCTGCTGATTGATAAACAATAGCTGATTAACTGGTCAATCATTTCTAATAATCGTGTATTAATATATGATATGATTATTTCAAAAGACATGGGAGAAAAAATCCACTATCGATAAATACAAATTAAAAGCATTATTGAATGTAAATGATAAGTATAGATAACTGCTTCATAATATTCACGACTAATTCCCATTCTCTCATTGCAGCTGGTGGTGCCTAACTAAAATATCTGATGTGTACCACCACATGACTTCCTTGTAGGAAATATTAAATTATACGCATTTTTTCTTGCATTTCATTTAAACTTATTGGATTGAATTAAATCTACTTCGTCGATAACGCATAAACAACAATAGAATAAATGCACTCTTTAAAATTCACTGTATTTGTTTACCATAGCGACACTCTGGCCCTAGGTTCACTTAACAGCATTATATTTCGTTCATATTATTATATTGGATCATATCTTTACTTCTGGCTTTAGCTACTAGGAGCTCTTACCAGTATATTATCATTATACCATAGGCCATAAAGTTAAAAATTTAAGAGGTGTATTTAAAAATACACCGCGGCCGAAGGCGAGATCAATAAATAAGAGAACTCATAAAATAAGTTTTGCTAAATTGCATATCATGGCATATCATGAGTGATTATATCAATGGCGGTGAGAGGCGAAATGAAAGTCCAGTCCACTCCATCTAAGCTTCTGGGTGAGTCTAGTGTGTGTGTGTGTGTATTTAATTATGGCAAAGCACACGAGGGCTATCTGCCTAAGGGGAGGGATGCCTTTCGTGGAGGACTTTCTAAGGGAAACTGGCTCGTATACACGTTAAACATGGGGAAAACCACGAAAACGCCCATGCAGCCAGCCCGTTCGCGGGATTCGAACCTCGGACCGAACTACCAGTGTTCAGCGACTTTACCGCTCGGCCGCTGGTGGGCCTCTGGGTGAGTCTAGAAGAGGAAAAACACGTGATCAGCGTCCGGCATTAAGATTGGTCGAGGAGTCAGAGTTCGAAAAATAAAGTTTTTTGTAGTTTTTGGAAATAAATAAAGTTCGAACATAGTAAAAGCAACATCTATCTGTGAATTTAAGAGTCCTATGTCTTTTGAAACAATTGAAAATCATCTAAACTTGCGATATAATCATTAAATGACTAGGAAACTGTAAAAGGCGAAAATGAGATCATGTGGCGCACTAAGGCTAATGAGTGAGAGTAAGCACTCGGTGTTGCCACGAACTTGATTTTAAAACACACGATACGAAATAGTAAAAATAAAAAGTAAAAATCTTGGTTAAATAAGTAGTAAAACGAAAAATTCATCAATGAAAAATAAAGTCCTAACTTTACAAAGTTCATCTTTCTTAAATAGTAATTGAAGAGTAATAGTAAAATAAAAATTTTGTGCAATATATGCACTACTAACTACTACCATTTAGAATTGTGGTGGATCGTTCGAGGTCTTTTCACTACGTGCTCAATAATAGGGTCATAGTCTGTAAGCGATTTAATAGCTTCATAGGGAGAATTTCTCATATCTTCAAAGAAGTTGTGTGCAGAAATTAGGATTTGGTCGTGAATTGGGTTGATATCCACGTCTGTAAATTTGAGAATTTCGCATGAACCAGGATGCGTTCACTATGCTACGTAAGATTTTGTTTTGAAGAACATTTAATTTTTGTCTGCCTATTTTTCGGACAGTAGCCCAGGCTGAAACTGCCTAGAGGATTATTGGTAGAATAAGTGAGATGTTCATATTATAGCTATGTCTATGTTTGTGTCTTATCACTTAGTAAGGGGCAATCGACCATTAACGGCCTTTACTAATATATTATACTTTACTTTTAAATGCTTGAGGAATCGAGTAAGTTGTGCCCGATAATAAGGAAGTAATTGTGCACATGCTGTGCTAGAACTCAGAGATTACTAGCGACGGAGGCTCCTGTGCCGCCGTCTGTAGAATAAGTAAACTTGAACAAATGAGGCACTCGTGTGGCGCCATCTATTAGTAGGGATGAAAAGCATTCTAGTTGACTGGAGCTCTGGTTGCGCCTTCTCTTGCAGAATGTATTGTAAGGCATTTTTAAAATTTCATAAAAATTATTCTTCTGATTATTATAACTCAGAATGCACAAAATTTATATCACTTGAAGAATTATCTAATCGTTGCCACATGTTCTATTCAAATACTATAATAAATCTAGGGCAATGTATAAAAGAAATTAAGCATACAAAATAAAAAAGAAACAGTTTTTCACAGACGACTCAGTATTTCTCATTCAATTAATTCAGTTCTCACTTCGCGACAAGACAAAAATACATAAAAACTCAATATATATATATATATATTAAAAATTACGAAGTAAATCTGAAACACTTATTTCCTCGAAAAAATTCCAGAAAGGATTAAGCATGATTTAATTCGCAATAATAAATGAAGGCGTTATCTTTGTTGCTGCGAAGCTTAGTCTCTCTAGATTGGCAGCAAATCTACTATTCTGCTGTTTCAAATGTAAACAAACGTGTCCGCCATGTTATTTAAAAATTAGGCTTAACCGCACTTAAAAAGTTGTTGATAATCCTACAAATATTGCTTGCAAATTTCCTAAAGGCATAAAAACCTTAACCGGAAGATAAGGACAACATAATTCAATCATTTTTAAAGTAAAAAATGCACAACTTACAAACATATAAGAGTAAAGAAACTGAGATCACTGAGCCGGGTAATAGAGTGGATATATGTATAAATATATTTATATACGTTTGGTGCGGTCTATTGCAACCAAAATACGAGGTGCACATCTACATGTTATACCAGTCCTATATACAAAATGTCAACGTTCTGAGGCTATTCGTTTTTGAGTTATGAGAGATACATACATACACGAAAAATTCTCTTCAGAAGTCATTTTAAAGCAGTTTTATAATATTTTCGGAGGAAAAGAGTCTTTTATTCTGTCCTTACGTACAGATGCCTCTCAAAAACATCGTTAAACTGCATTCGATAGCGATCAAAATGGATATTTTCGTTGAAATATGCTGCGTGAAGCTTTTCGCGATTACAATACTTCCTTTTTTCTTCGTACAAGGAAGTAAAAACTGTAATTTGAAGTTAAAAGCGACAGTGGAAAGCTTCTTGCTAGCATGCTGCTGCTGGATTTGGAAACTATTTCTCTCAACGGTCGTTTTTCTTAAGTTTTTCTGCATCTTTGCAAAATTACCAAATTGTTTAATTCTCGACGGGAAGAAGGACAATCCCAAGCCTCTGCCATTGTGATTAATGAGGGCGCGGCATAGTGCTGCACACGCTCTTTGCTGCCCCTTAATCAATCGACAGCTGTGAAAAGGAGGCAGAAGGCGGGAAATTTTTCTGTCCATTTTGCTTTTATTATTATTATTATTTTATAGTTCTCACAGAGAATAAGAGGCCCCCAGGGTCTCTGATTACAATACGCTCAGTTAATTCACATGATAGTGAGAAATGGCCTCTGCGACTCCTTAAAAACCTTAAAGTAAAAAAAAAAGACAATGCTTCCTATCTTTATAAATGGTCGAAAGGTGTGCTAAAAAGCAATTAAGACCATGGAAAAGATGAAGCGTCGTCACGAAAAGTGTGCTTTAGTTGCATAGTTAATAAATAATTAAATAATCAGGATCTAAATTTAGAAAGCTGCGTTAATTTTTCCTGTACAAAAATATAACTAGTTGTATTGTCTGACGTCTTCGAAAATTCACTTTGGATTCATTTGACTTAAGCATCTAATTTTAGTAATACTAAAAATAGCTTATATCCTTCATTAGCACACAATCTCTTGTGTCCCAAGAAACTAAAATTGGATAATATGTCATGGGAATAATATACTTATACATCTGCTTATTTTTAACAATGATTTTTTTAAAATCAAAATAATCTAAATAAATGTTTGCTCGAAAAACGTTTTACTAAATTCCTTTAGACATTTCACTGATATTGAGAAAACATACAAAAAAATTACAGCTGCAACTTCGAAAACTTTGATCAATGCGTTTTCGTTTTATGCAGGTTTGATAAAAGGTTTTATAGGATATAACCAATACTTCGATAATTGAAAGCATTAAGAATTTTTCAATTAATTATCAAGTTCATTTGATGCGTGATGAATCCATATACTACTTCTTTGTAAACGCTTTAGCTTTCTAATTTCAGCTGCAACTTCGAAAATTACAGCTGCAACTTCGAAAGCTTTGATCAATGCGTTTTCGGTTTATGCAGGTTTGATAAAAGGTTTTATAGGATATAACCAATACTTCGATAATTGAAGGCATTAAAAATTTTTCAATTAATTATCAAGTTCATTTGATGCGTGATGAATCCATATACTACTTCTTTGTAAACGCATTAGCTGTCTAATTTCTTTCATTACCTTTATTCATTTACATTTTATGACAATATCGTGCAGTATTCTCATAAAATTAATGGCTTGTTTTACTTTATAATGAGGCTTATACAATAAGAAATTTGGAATATTAAGTATCCAATTTTGAATAACGTAGTCCTCCACTCCTCCACTCGAATATGTGCATCTGGAAGCCTAAAATTTGGAAGTTGGTATTTGTTTTATTATCTGTTTTATATTTTGTAAAACTTTAACGAATTTTTGATTTCAAAGCTAACAATGGCAACACTGTACGGGGGTAGGGAACATTTTTATCTCCAACGCGCGAGACTTCGTATCCGAAATTCTAAAGATATGCTCTTTTTAAATTATTTTCCGATATTGCTGTTGAACTGAATTTTATAGTTTAAGTGAGAAGAACATGATATTTGATAAAGAAAGTAAATGCACAGAACGTTAAAAAAAAGTCCCTTTGGGCATAATATAAAATGTAAAAGCTTTCTTTTTTTTTTTTTTTTTTTTTTTTTTTTTTTTGTTATTGTTGTTGAGAAAAGTTCCTCAGATTGTTGCGAGGCAAGGCTAGTAGAGTGGGTGACAACAGATATAAGTGTGATCTCTTATGATCAGTTCTAGATTCTTAATTAATATGGAATATTTCCTTTGTCTGGGAATTATGCTGCCTGTGAACAAAATTAAAAAGGCGGAACATTTCCCAGTAGAAGGAGAGGCAGTTCTCAGTAGAACTGAAAAATGGTTCTTTTGTCTTGTACGTACAAAAGTGTATTAAATTATACGATTTTGTCCCAAAGAATTCATATTTTACAATCAGTTCTAAAAAGGGTAATGAGAATCTGAAACGAAAAATGCGTAAAAGACTGCGAAAATTTTGTACAGAAAAAGAAATCGGAGAAAACGTCTTCATTAACCTATTTTGAGAAAGGTTTTGTTACTTGGTTTCAATAAGTCAATTCCAGCAATTGATAAATGATGCTTTTGGACTGAGGATTTTTTTTATTTCAAGTAATTAAATCAACTTCTTCAGAGAAAGAAAACCAGAATATTGATACAGATTCAGTGGTGAAAAGAAAAGATTCAAGTCTTCAGGAATTCATTCCAAAAGATTTTGCTGCATGCAATATTTCCATTACCAACGAAATCCAACCATGTTTCAATCTATACATGACTCCTTTTTTTCCAAAAAGGAATATGAAGAATTGAAAAAAGACATTTCATATTCTGAATCACATATAACGATAATACTCAATACAGTAAGACCCCGCTTAACGCTGTTTCGTTTAGCGCTGTTTCGGTTTAGCGCTCTTTTATTTCAACCCGGGGATTCCACGAAATCGCTCGCAGCATACGGGGATTCCACGAAATATTATGCAGCGATAGGTTTCAAATACATATCCGAAAGAGTGTACTTGTATTTCTTGTTTGGTGCGGTATTGTACAGACATATTTTGAAGGAGTAAATGTGGAAGATGTCGAAGAAATAATTCAAGAAGCAGCGGCTAGTCTTTCTAATGATGAGCTCAAGGAATTAACTGAACAAGAAGAAAACAAAAATGTTGACAGCAGTGATTCAGAAGAAGAGCAAAAAGAACTTTCGATAGCGTTTGTAAAAAGGAGTTTGTCTACCATAACTGAAATAATGGATCAATTCATTGAAAATGATCCGAATTTTGACAGGAGCTCAAAAGCAAGGCGTGGTGTTAGAGATGCTCTATCCGTTTATGAAGAACTTTTAAGAGAACAACGCAAAAGAAAAAGGCAAACAACATTAGTTGCTTTTGTCACAAAAAGGCAGAACACTGAAAACGCGGAAGGCTAACTAAATATGACTGACTGAGAATTTTATTTGTTTTTTTTAAGAATATTCGTTTTGTTATTTATATTTTGTTTTTATTTTTGCAAGAAATAATAATGTGGTATTAATTTGGGCTTTAAGAAATAAATGTTTGGTTTTATTTTTATTAAAAAAACATACTTTTTAAATTTAATACCTAACCAATTTCCTAGCCATCTTCCCCTAACCCCAATATTTACATGTAAAGATAGCCTCGTTTAGCGCTGTTTCGCATTACGCTCTACTTTGATGGAACGTATCCCCGGGTTAAGCGGGGTCTTACTGTACCTCATACATTTATAAATATAAAATTTCAAAGCTACATAATTTTAAAGACAGGAAGTCTCTTTCAACTTTTTACGAATGTAAGGAAACGACATCGAAGGCTTCTTAATTATTTAAAGAATATTAGTAACCATGAGTGAGGAGTTGCAGAGAAAGCATAGGGATTTAATTTTCTGCATATGAAATATATAATTTTGCTGAGCTTGCATACATACATTGTAAGGATTTATTTATTTTTAACTAACCACATATTTTATGTTCAGTAGCTTTCTCCTTTCCCATTTTCCTGACGGAATATTAAATTTTAATTCGCACGTATTCAAATGACGTAGAAGGAGATAATATTTAAAGAAAGGTTTTAGAATGCTGAATCATAAGAGCGTGTTCCACTTGCTGAAAGCAACGTTACTAGTATGAATCTCTAATTAGATACAGCAGTCTGTCTGCAGCGTTGCCTAAAGCCCCGATCACATATGCTTCCGCTAGGCGGGACTGGACATCGAAAGGGACAATTCCCAGAACCCGCACATTTCCACAAAACCTACGTAGCTAGGTTACCATTTTTACTTACTAAAACAGAATTGAACGCCAAACGGTAAGCGATTGTCGCTCAGATTGGGATCACGTGATCCTTCAAAAGCAGAACTTTCGTCTGACTGGTTGATCTCTGCTCGGGACAGAACTGTAGACGAAACATTTTCAGCGAGGTTTAAAAAAATCCCGCGTAGCCGGCACATAGCTAGGCGGGACTTCGCTTCCAGCGGACCTCCCGTTTAAACCAGTGCTATCAATATATCGTTTCTCAGAAATTTTGGAATAAGCCTTTCCTTTATCTTCCAATTTTTTACCTATATTTCCCTGAAAGAATGAGTTTTCAGTATTTCCACTTATGCAAATAAGGTAGCAACGAGAATTTAAGCTGAGTTGTTTCAGTAAGACAGCGTGTTTTGCCTTTTGGCCACGTTGTTGCTGTTAGTTAAAGCTTGCTATTCTACGACAGTACTTAATACACCAGGACTTAGAAGAGAAGGGCTAGCTCATAGAGCTTTTCCCCCTGAAGCAGAAAGTGAGAAGTGATGATGCCGTAGCCATGATGACACTGAGCGCACCAATATAATTCACAGCTTAGAAATTAGCGTTTTTGAACCAGCGTTTAAAATGAGCTGTGTGTGAAAGATAGCTATAATTTGGAAGAGGCAATGTTACTGCTTTATGCATTTTAGACTGAACCATTAAAAATTTAATACAATTTTTTAATTTAACACGATTTTAACACAATTTTAAAATACACAATTTTAAAATAATAGATAAAATGTGCTACTCTTTTAACATAAAGTTCCGTGTTTTTATTTTTATTTTTATTTGCAGGTTTTTTTATTTAATGCACGTTTATTTCTAATCATTTCTTTATTTGCATGCTAACTGAGAGAATTTTTATACTGCTTCTAAGATAACTATAATAGCAGCTATTTAAATTTACTCAAAAAACAACTTTACATTGACATAGGTTTAAACATATATGACATATATGGCAACATTTCTGCTAACCTACGTTTGATTTTTTGCCTAATTGTAAATTTTACATTGTTATAATTCTCTTCCGATTCAATATAATAGATATTTTTTAAATAATTTTGTAATTTATACTTATATCTATATTACAATTAAATAAATGTATATAAGATTGTTACCTAATATATTGATTAATTACCTAATATATAGATTACCTAATATATAGATTGACAAAATAGCTTTATTCAGAGTACCTAAAACAGTTATTTAATTTTTCAAAAGTGTGAGTAAAGGAAGCAGGTCTTTTTATGCCAATTACTTTGATGTTTTATACTATTATATTTTATCTAGAATGCTAATTTAGCACAAAATCTAATCAATAATTAGTTGCAAAGGATACAATAAGAATAACTTTAACAAGTACTTAACAAAATTAGTTTGTTAAATACTTGTTATTCTTGTTGGTACTATTTTAGTACTATTCATAATACCGAAGATATTATCGATTAACTCATAGAAGTCAGATGCTTTCTGATTTTCTGTGGAGTATACCTTTTGCGGTACTTTTTGAAAACAATGTTTTCTCTGGAGCGACATTTTGTCTCTCGTTTCCCTTGACCATTAAATAATTTGGTTTTAGGCTATGACACAATTTGATTTCTTCTCAATCTCTATTTAAACCTCTTTAATAATATCAAAATTTAAAACAGTTACATCTTCTAAAACAAATCCTCTATCTAAAACGCGGTTTCTCAGTAATTTGAGGCAGAGCGCGAAATGAGACCTCTGATTAAAACAAACTGCACATTTTGAAAAGAACCAACTTAGTCCAGTTTAGAGTCATAGCAGAGTTTTCAATCTATATGCATTTCGTCGAAACTGAGAACGCATATTTTTCTACAGAATACAAATATTCGCCTCTTTCCTTCTTTAGAGTAAGAACATTACTTTGAATTCTTGGACTACACTAAAATTTAGAAAACACTAAAAAATAAAATAAACACCATTTCTTTAATTTGATAATACTAGGTAAAGATATTCCAATTTTTTCCTAATTTTTTTTCTTTCCAAAAATCATAGCTTTAAGATGACAGAGCTCTTATGACGATGCAACGTGAAATATTTTCACTAGTCCACCTGATTTTTTTCTTCTTTTTCAGTAATGCATTAATCTGCGTCTTTATAAAAATAGGCTTTAGACATTTTTCCAAATTCTCCGATTTGTGCTCCCCCCCCCCCAAATTTCGCTATTTGAGATTTTAATTTCTGATACCAATTTCTGTCTAGATGTCGTCCACCTTCTTTGTCGCTGAACAAACATTCTAAAATTTTTCTTTTATCTATTTTTCAATACTTTAATACAATTTAATACAATTTTCTAAGGATATTATTTTGTTCTTCAAATTATCAATGCATTCTTGTTTATCCTTAAAAATTCAGGATGATCTACATTTTCATTTGTGAGTTTTATTTCAAAATCATTAAAATTTGATTTATTATTGTCATCATCAATTTCAATTTATTATTGTCATCATAATTTACTTTCGGCACAGCATTCCATTTCAACAGTTTCTTTTTGTGGCTATCCAAACAAGCGATTTTTCATATCATCTTCATAAACACTGCATAGAAAATGTTCGCTTCAGATTTTTCCGCTCTTCACATTAATAGAATCTTCTCTTTGACATTTGTGTATCCATTCTTTCGTCAAAAGCAAACTCTCATTTGGATCCTTTGGTCCCATGAAATAAAATATCTCATCCTTTCATACTTCTGTAAGTGCTACGGCACGTTACTGCAGCGCAAAAAGCCATATTACGTAAACGATACTTTACAATATAGAATTTAAAATAAAAACTGACTAAAATTATATATATATAAATTATTTTAAATATATACATTATTAGAAAACAGATATATTTATTATTAAAATTAATTTGGGATATGTAACCTCTAGAAAATCGTCTCGCAGCTCAATGAAACTACTGTTTTAAACACGGGAAATCAGGACAGGTGGCATCACAGTGACGTCAGATTATTGCCTGTTACGTCCCCCCATTAGGCTCGCGTCGGCGAGGAGTCGAACAAAGAAATGAGCTAGCCCTTCTATTTATCCCTGTAATACACTGACTAGCAATAAGTATTTGGACACCTATGCAAATGACGATATCTGCGGTCCTAAGGTACGTCACGGACTCCGCTGGTATATATCGTGTAGGAAACAGCATCGGCTTTAGTCGCATGCAAGATGCCTCGCAGTTTGGAGCTCTCTGATTTCGAGAAAGGTATAATTATCGGGTATCACAAATGTGGCCGATCCTTAAGGGACATATCTAGCGATCTGAAGTACCCAAAATCGACAGTGGCCTATGTGATTAAGAAGTGGAAGGTGAGCGGTGATTGTCAGAATGTGCCCCGAGTCGGCAGACCAACGAAACTGGGAGACCGAGGAGTGCTGTCCAGAGAAATTCAGAAGAACCGCATTCAACCGATCGCCCTCATCCGCGAGGAGTTTCAACAATCATCCGGGAGTATTGTTTCAATGAATACCATCCGTAAAGAAGCACATCTGCTTTGTTTTCATGGTCGTGCTGCTGCCCATAAGCCTTTGATCACAAGTCCAACCGCGCTGCTCGGTTAATGTGGTGCAAAGCACATCGAAATTGGACCGTAGATCAGTGGAAATGGGTTCTTTGGAGTGACGAATCAAGGTTCACCCTTTACCGTACGGATGGCAGGGTCTGGGACTGGCGTCTACATGTAGAACGTCTCCTGCCAGAATGCATTGTGCCAACAGTCAAGTTCGGTGGACGTGGAATTATGGTCTGGAGGTGTTTCTTCTGGTATGGGCTGGGACTCTTGGTCCCCATTCATGGTAAGCTCAACTCCGATGCCTACTGCACTATTTTGGATGACAATGTGCTTCCTACGTTGTGGCAGTTTTACGGGTTGGACCCCTGTTACTTTCAGGACGACAATGCCAGTTGCCATGTTTCGACGTTAACCAAGGCTTGGTATGGTGTCAATAGAGTTCATCGAATGGACTGGCCTACCCAGAGTCCAGACCTGAACCCTATCGAGAACCTCTGGGACGAGTTGCATCGCCGAATTCAGGGGTGCACTACCCGTGCAAAATCGGTGAAGGAACTGCTATATCTTCTCCAAGCCGAGTGGAAGAATATACCACTAGCTGTCATACAAAGACTTGTGGAAAGTATCCCCCGGAGGGTCCACGCTGTAATTACCTCTCGTGGAGGCTCTACCAACTATTGATTTTGAATATAGTTAGTTTTTCTTTTCTATCACAGGTGTCCAAATACTTATTGGTAGTCAGTGTACTTGCCTGCTAGTATACTCCGTTATCCTCGATTAAGAGCAAACTACGAGAGTTTGATTTTGTGCAGCTTCAACTGATTAAATTTATCTAATATTAGTTTAGTTTTATATTTTCTGTTTTGAGTTAAAGACCAAAAAGAGGCTTCTTGTACGCTCGAAAGGGATCATCTGTAAATATATTTTGAGTTAGAATAAAAGGGTACTTTAACACTTCTCCTGAATTCTTACTTACTACATAAAAAAACTCAGCGAATAATTGTTACTTAGTTCTTTAGTATTCCAGCTTTCAAGGAACTCCATTTTGGTTAGGATATTACAGCCCAAATTTTAATTCCTTAAGGTTCACTTATTTTTCATAACAATGGTTTTAAAATACACATATTTTTTACTGAAAACATTAAGTACTTATTAAGTTTCTGAATGAAATGTGCAATTAAAATAATATACAAATTAATGCTACCATGTAGTTTTCTAGTGAAAACGTGACACATCACGAGTTTTTACCGATCGTATACAGACTTCTGCTTGTTCAATGAATAACTTTTGAAGATTTTAGCCCTGCAATAACTCGACAGCGAGAGATATAAGGCAATACATAAGTTCAATATATTGAAGCAAAGGATTAAATGGAAAAAATTTGAAATTACTCTTAGGTGTTGACAGAGGAGTCAAAAAAAAAGTACAAATACTAAATTTTACGCAAAAATGTATTTTTTCTTCAGGCATTCTGCTTCATTCTTGCTCTTTTTCTTTAGGCATTCTGCAAGCATATTAAAAAGTATCCAACTTTTCGAAACATCTTGGTACTTCTGACAATCACTTTTTTTTTTTTTTTTTTTTTTTTTTTAAAGTTATCGTTTTCCATTTCATAAAAGCCCGCAAACGGCCGAGCGGTAAAGTCGCTGAACACTGGTAGTTTACTCCGGGGTTCGAATCCCGGTAAACGGGCTGGTTGCATGGGCGTTTTCGTGGATTTTCTCATGTGTAACGTGTATGCCAGCTGGTTTCCCTTAGAAATTTCTTCACGAAGGCATCCTTCCTTTTAGACAGATAGCCCTGCTTTGCCGTAACTTAATAATCCAATTCAATCCATTTCATCAGTATTTGGTCAGAGCCTTTATCAGTCTTTAGATGCTAAGCATTTTGAAGGTATGAGATAAAAAAAAAAGACTGATTTTATCAAGAGATTTTGGTTTATTTAACTATGACAAAGCACACGAGGGCTATCTGCCTAAGGGGAGGGATGCCTTCGTGGAGGACTCTCTAAGGGAAACTGGCTCTTATACACGTTACGTATGAGGAAAACCACGAAAACGCCCATGCAGCCAGCCCATTCGCGGGATTCGAACCTCGGACCGAACTACCAGTGTTCAGCGACTTTACCGCTCGGCCGCTGTTTCATCAGGAGGAGAAAAAACATCGTTAGGTGACATCCACATACATCACTGGATAAACTTTTGAATCTTCAAATAATTCGACCGAGAAATCATGGGATTCTCCGTTTATGACACGATATGATGTTCTATAACGTAATTTAAATTTATACAACCATATAGTCCAAAACCATTCGCTTTTCACTTTAATCTGCAATGATATCGTTTTTGTCTTTTCTGTTAAGCCCACAAGCTCAATTGATGGTATTTGCTGGTCTACACGTCCAAGTGTTTTCTCTTTGAACACCTAAGTTCTTTGAAGTATCCTGAAAGTATCTTCAAAAGCGTCCAACTTTTTTAAACATCTTGGTATGTCTGACAGCCAAATTTCCCTGCAAATTTTTACTTACTTTTCTCCCTAATTTTCTTCTTTCCTTCTACAGTTATTTTCAGTGCTCACACAAGAAAATTAAGATTTTTCGATTGCTAGACTTTCATAAATTTTGCATTCTTGTCAATTTTTTAAAATATCAATTACATGAACTGCGTTTCAACTGAAGACAGCTTTTCATTTTCTGGTCATTTTAACTATAAATAAAGTTTAAAGCGAAGTCCGAAGGATAAATATTTTAATTAAATTTTTTTTTGCTAAATGGCAAAGAAATAAAACAGTCCAGCAGTGTTTACTCTGTAAAACCGAATGACGCGACTCATATATCGGCTGAAACTATCTAAATCATATTAAAGATCATGTTTTTTTATACAATCTATAACGCGAAAGAAAAATTAGATTCTTAAAACATTCTTTCTAAGAGAATTAGTATAAAAATTTTTATTTTTAAAGCTGAACTTGAACCAAACTGTCAAACTTTTAAAGTTTAATTTACATGGTGGTTATAATTAAAGTTCCACTTTGAAATGGTTATAAAAGGAAAACTACCGGACCAAGCGTTATCATACTTGCCAATCGTGTAAAGGAGTTACGGGAATTTACTTTCCGCTTAAAAAAAAAAAAAAAAGAAAAGAGTTCAAAAACTCACTACCATGAGGAAAATGACGCTGTATACAATATTGTAAAATGAAATAAGACATGAAAACATCGGTTTAAAATGTGTTTAATCGTTTCTGAAACGTGTTACAAAGCATGTTCAATGTAGCGTCCAGTACTTTCCGAAAGCAAGTTAAATCCTGTTACTGCATTCTCAACAGCAGCTCTTAGCATATCAGGAGGAATGTTACGGAGATGTCAGTTTATCACATTTTTCATTTCTGCCAAATTGTTTAGATTATCACCATAAACAGTGCTTTTGAGATAACCCCATAGCTAAAAGTCACAGAGAAAGACTATGAGATAACCCCAAAGCTAAAAGTTAAGAGGTTGAGGTCTGGTGGGAATAGGGAAAGTGTCGGCTTATAGTAACTGTGCGACACATGTGAGATGGGGCCCAGCACTGCATAAAAATCGTAGTACCTAAAATGCCACGTTATTGCAGTTCATGTATCACGAAACGTTTTAACATTGACTCTAAGCGAGCTGCAATCACAGTAGTCCAGCTGTCGACTGCTATTCAGAGAAAAATGGTTCAGATATGAAACTAGCTGTCATTCCACACCAAAATGCAATGGAATTAGGTAGATAGATAACATGAGGGATTTCTTTGGCCCAAATCGATTAAAAGCGTTTTGAATCAGTATCTTCATGTTTTAGGGCCGAATTCAAGCTTCAAAAATTACAAATTAGTGATCTCTAAGAAAACGATTTCCAGATTGTACGCACTTGTGCGAGTGATTTACGATCTCACATTTTCTAATCGCCAATTCATGATTTTCACGGACAGATTTCTCCCTTACACGGATGGCGCACTAGACTTTTATCGAATTTAACGCCTTTAAATGGTAATTTGCTTATTTCAAAATTTCTTAAGGGTATACAACATATTAAACCCGTGTAACAAAAGGTTAAGTTACATTCCGACCCATATTTCGTTTAACAATATTGCATACAGCGCTATTTACCACTTGGTGTTCAGGTATCGAGCTTTCTTTTTCTCGCGGAAAATAAATTCCCATGGCCTCCTTTACACGGTAACCAAGTTTGATAACATTTGATCCAGTAGTTTTCCTTTTATGAGAGTTTCAAAGTAGAACTTTAATTATAACCACCATGTATATTATTAAATTTTAATTTGAAGCTATGCGTTATGTGTATACCATGCGTAAGATTTTCGCTTTTATGGTAAAAATAAAGAATCGAAGCAAATATACTTAGGATAATGGACCAAAACTGAAAAAATTTCCCTCTCTCCGAAAATGAAATATTGAAACTTCGACCTTGAATTTATTGGATTATCAAAATATTCAATTTGACTTATCATCTAAGTTCTAGTTCCGTCAAAAATTCCGAATTACTGAAGCTGAAATAAAAGGTTTAGTATATATTCACTGTATATTAATAAAGAAATTAGAGTGTAATAAAAATAGATTATAGAATTTACGCTGATCCAAATATTTGTCTGAATGCACAACATGTAATGATGGAGGTAGAGATCTGTTCTTGACATGCCTCTAAAAGTAGATGTCATACTCTCTTTGTCTCTTCAATGTCAAAAAAAACTTTCCTTTGAGAGGCAAATTTAGTTTTTTGGAAAGAAAAAAAATCACAAGAAGACAAATTTGAAGAACATGCAGGACGATTGAGTACACATACTTATTTTCGAAATACATGCGGTTCTCCGATTGCTTATTGAATAATGAAAAGATGCATTATCATGCAATACAAAACATTTGGAATGCTTTTTTTTGACTGAATAACGTAAGATTAAAAGTCATCTGCTTAATTCACAACCATTTACAAGTCAACTACTCGGGCAATTGCATAATCGTTTTGATTCTGAGCTTCTAAGACAAACCTAATATCACTGGATTTAAACACTTCTTTAATTTTCCGAGAACATTCCTTCTTTAGCTCACATTCCAAGAATATTAAATTCCTTCTTTAGCTCATATTCCATGAATATTAAATTCCTTCTTTAGCTCATATTTCAAGAATATTAAGTGAATACAATTATTGCAAAAGAAATTGAATATTCATTTGCACTACGGCTTGGTAGTTTACTAACAAGTTAACAAAACTTAAATTCTGCTTTTTGTGTCTAAGAATACAACAATATTTTAAATATTTACAAATAAAATATTAAATTGGAGATAACAAATAAAATTAATTGAAGCCTCACCAGTTGCATAGCATTTGAAGATGGTTAAATATTAATTGTTTGTTGCGAAGTCTAACCCAGCCTGCATGGTTGGTTTTCGTAGTTTTCTAGGTTCTCTTTACAAAGGTCCTCTATGAAAGCATCTTAACCAAAATTTCTTTCTATGTTCAAATAACACATTTTAAGCGCGATTTCCAAGTGACGTTACTAGCAAAACCCGAATACTCATTAAAAATCATGCAGCTTGCCAATCGGGAATATCATAAAAGAATACGGCGCCAATAATTGAATTGCTGTTATGGTACGCTGTTTCTAAACTTAGATGGTTATTCTCTAATTAAATATAATTGATTTGTAACTTCTACTAGAGCTGACGGTAAGAATTGAAGTGCAAATAAATAATATCGTGTGCAATCTTGATTAATATAAAATTAGAAATATTTGCATTCAGACAGAAAGTTTTTTGAAATACTTTACAATTACTTTACAAGAATTTATTAATAATTGTAATAATTACTGAATATTATACTGATGATTAGAATTCAGTTCTTGACAATTACATTTTAAATTAGAATTTTAAGGATATAATAAAAATACACTTTAGGATAAAAAAATGAGTTGATTTTTTAAACTTTTTAAATTCATTTAATAAACATCGAACCCTTGTTGTTGATTGAATCTAGAATTTCAGAGTCGTTTATATAATTATTCTTACTTGTCCACAGAACATCGATGACTGTAAAACGTGTTTTGGAGCTGTCCTGACAATACTGGCAAATCAAGTGCATTTCAATACTTCATCAAGTGTCGTCGTTATTCACTCCAAATCCACACGAACCCCGTACGAACGTGAAGGAAGAAAATAACGTAACAGTGTCAGAAGAATAAAAAAATGCAACATCATTGTTATTCACAAATTTTCATGAAAGATGAAAAATATTTGATTTTTCCCTTGAAATTTTTAGTGTCATTCAGTAAGCACCTGCAATTAAACTCATATGGCACTCTCTAATTAATGTGAAATTATATATATTCTTTGAAAAAGATTGGGCTATGTTCTTAGAATCTATGAAATAGTGAAACGTTTGGTATGAAACGATAAAAATCTTGCATGAAGTTCAGTACATATTCACTCTATTATTGAAGATCTCTTCCTAAATTCTGAAATAGTGATGTTTTTACTCTTATTATTTTCAAAATTTGGTACTTCATGTATTAAATAACTGTATAGATGTACTAAACTTTATCGAAAATTCAAATATTTTATTAATTGGTTGGTTTTATTTAAATGGTTTAGAAGTCAATGAGTGGTATGTTAGGCAGTTTCTTTCAGAAATATATCCGTATTTGAAAACTTTGATGATAATTTGCCTTACTGAAATTGTTTTAAATTTTTAAAAATATATGGGTGATATGATGCTATGTTATCATCTAGAGTGTCTTTTCACTTTGCAAATAGTGTATAGAGTTATAATAGAAATTGAATCTTCTTTCTATAGCAGAATTTATTAGTATTTCTAGAAAAACAATTAGAAAAAAAAAAAAAATGTTTTTGTAAAAAATAATGTATTATCTGGTTGGCATTATGGTAGAAAGTGTTATTCAAAAGTTTCAGAGTGGTAAAATGTGATTTTTGAAATGACGTTTTCTTAAAATAAGTATTTTCAATATGTATTTCTCAATATTATAAATTAAAATAGTCAAAACTAGAAGTTTTTTACACAATGTGAGCATGAAAGCCATTGAAAAATCTGTTGCAGTCATAGAAAATTTAACTCCAAGATGAGAATTGTTACTTGCATGATTAAACAATATCAAAATTTGGTTTGAAACTAAATCACAGAGTGCTACATATAGACGTGATCGTAATTGTTTCAAGGTCTTTTAGTAGAAGATATACTGTTAAGTAAAATTATTTTCCTTTTCCGATGAAAGTAAGTCTAAAGCTAAATCTTTGGAAAAGTGAGATATTCAGATTTTCGTCTGTTAGGAGAAATGCGCATGCCTACATAACAATAAAATAGGAGTATCACTGAATTTTCTTGTTACTTACAAAAGGGTAGATTTAGAAAATAAAGAAAATTTCTAAAAACGTTGGTTCATTACCTTACTCTTACTTCTTAAAAGTTGATAAGTTATAAGAAAATTCTTTTTAACCTTATACTGCTTATAGGAAATAATTTGTTACTCAGGTTTTATATTAATGCATTACAATATTTTACATCTCGTTTAAGTATTGGTAAGGTTTTACTGTTCCTGTGGGATTTTCATAGCATGTACGTGGATATTAATTGCATTTTCCTTAACAATGTTTGGGGATAATTTAATAATGTATCACATATTTTTTTCTTTTAAAAATCCTAATTGAAAGTTAATTAAAATTATTTGGATTAGTATTAAATGTATGTAAAGTGCTAATTGTACTACAGGAGGAGTCATGACTTTTCTGTGCACACTGACAAGGGCAGATAAAGTGAACTTCAGGTTTTTCCCACTGATAGTAAATCTGGAGCCAATAAAAATATGTTAAGACTCATTTTTAGGTAAATATATTGCTTTCTATCACACATTTTCTAAACATTTGTTGGGAATTCTGGGTAAATAACTTAATTCGGTAAAGGTTATATCCTCATTTGGGTAAAACCTTAAAAATTCTATAGTGAAAAATGCTTATTTCATATTTAGTTCCTAATATTAAGAAAATAGTTCTGAGATAGTTATTCTGTACTGTGGGAATACTGCAGGAAAAGTTAAATGATTTATATGGTCTTTGGAATTTTTCTCTTAGAAAGAGGTAATATTTAGCAAATTAGATTTCTTGAAAATGGACAGAAAGTTCCTATAATGCAAATATATATGTACAATTATAAGAAAACATAACACTTATTTGGGTGTAATTTTGTATTGAAAATGAGTTATTCCTCATTAAATGTGTATTAGTAAGGAATATTTAACTGCTATGATGAGTATTATACAAAGAAATTTCTGTATTTGTGATGAAGAAGGTTAAAATATTTGAAATTATAGTGGAGGATTTGGGTAAAATGTGTCTTACTCTTACTTTCTTTGGTTCCTTCTGTAAATATAGGTATATTGGTAATGATATATGTTGTGCTTCACAAGATTTCATTCATAAGAAAATTAATTGGTAAATAAATTAGTGCAAACTGACATTAGTGAAAGAGCATCCTAATCTAAGAAATTAAAAATAGTTATATATATGAAATTATCTAGCGAATTAAAGTTGGAACTGGACTAAGTTAAAAAAAAAAGTGTGTTAACATTATGCGTTTGAAATAAACGTATATCAATTTAAAAAAACTTTCAAGAGATGAAATGGTAACCAATGGGTAAAATCAATGGTCATTCATCTCTGATTCCATACTGGAAATGTTACCTTAGAAATTTCTCTTGTACATGTAACGTAAATAATCGTCAATTTCACATGAAAGTCATTCATGAGGGCAGAAATATCCGTACTTGTGTAGGAAAAGGTAATAAAGTTAAAAAGGGCCATTCCCACTGGGGTTTATCTGAGCTAACGGAGTCAGTTCAATGTGTCGACTAGCTCCACTATGCCTGCAGTTTCGATTTTTCAACTTGCTGCCCTATTGGGAAAAACTGGTTTTGGAGATACATCAGCTGTGTCCGTTAGCTCAAATAAACCACAATGGGAACAGCCCTTATAAAAGACTGAAACATTTGAAAAGGTTTGCTTGAAAGGAAGGGAAACAGGAATGTTACTTTTACCCCTTCAATTGTCATTTCAATGTGAAACTACTACTCTTTTGAAACATTTCTCCTTTGGGGTGTGCGCCTTTGTTAATTTTCAGATAACAGACTAGGGCAAAGGCGCAAAGGGCATCAGACGAGTGACAGAGAAAGTTGTGTCCGACAATGACTAGTTGAATCTGCCCCCGCACCTTGAAGGGTGAGGGGGCAGAATTTCTCTGACCGATATTTGGCTCAGAGCCATTTTTCTGAAACCCTGCAAATCTGACCTACATTTCGGCCACAATCTTCAAAGTGGACTATGTTGATATTTTGCTCAATATAGAAAAACTTCGTGTAGAGTTCGTTAAATTTCTTGAGATTGCTTGGGCAATCTTCTTATTGTGTTATAGGATGCTGTGCTGTAGGAGGGTTCTTGCAATTTATGATTCATGTTATAGCAAAACCGTGTTACAGGATGCCATGTTGTAGAAGGGCTACCTGTAATTCAAAACAAGCAAGTCAAAACTGAATCTTTATTATAAGAAAAGTCACTGAGTAAATCACTTTTTATGACTTTGATAAGATTAGTTATGATGAATGCTAATTTACTCTATGATTCATATTTATTAATAAACAAAATGTATACAAAAATTATAAATTTCAAACAAAGGAAATTGTAGAAAAAATGCAGTCATCTGTTTCATCTTTCCTTTCTTTCTTTTCTTCGTGATGCTCCAAGTGTCTTAGAACAACTTTTTTTAGGTGTTGGCAATAAAGGTGAAGCATTTCTTCCTTGCATAAATGATGAAGTAGGCTCATGTGGAACTGTGACTGAATTTGTCTAAAAAATTCATTAAAAGTATACAATATAGTTCTCACTGCTGATAATTAATATTTCAAAAATAAATTAATTCAAAAATTAAAACTCCAGAACACTGAAATTTCTTGTATGTCTTGTTCATTCCCTATACACTGAAACACGGGCTATAGATTAGTCCACATGATGATTTTAAATACTATATTATTTTAAATAAATTAAAATACTGGCTCATAAATGTGAATGCATAAACACAGAGAAGGCTAAATTGGACAAGGCTTATTAATTCATAAAGAAAGATGCCTTTACATTAAAATCAGAAAATTTAAAATCTTGGTTACTTTGAACAAGTTCTGAACAACCGTGAAATACAAAGAAATGACTTCCAAAGTACTTAACAATAATTTAAACTTCTGGCAATGGAAATAGCTTCACTAATTAAATTTATTTGTTACAAGGTGAGCACATGATTTTGCATTTTTCAACTTCCCCCTCCTATTCTATATATTTTTGGGGGGAGGGGGGAGTTTCTCTGCATTGATACCAGCATGATTCTATCACGAAACAGAATAAATATGTACCACCATTAAATAAAAGAATGCTCTAAAAACCTTTAAAATAGGCTTCTGTTAGTATTTTTTTCCACTTGGGGTGGGGAAAATAAATGTCATATGATTAATGCTATGCTAACACATATATGAAGCAAAATTAAGCAAAATTAAACAAATAAAGTTCAATCTACAGGAATGTCTGAATTACTGGAAACATACATAGCAAATTATGAAAGAAAAACAGTAAAAATTTTATGGAAAAAAAAAAAAAAAACGGCAGATTTCAGAAATTTCATCATTTGCTTCATATTTTGATAGTCAGCTTACTGTCAGCTTACATATTATGCTTCCAGCAACAAAAATTTTTTGTTAGTTTTGCAGAGCCATTAGTTTATTTTGAAACAGGAAACAAAAAATATACAATGCCCTTCCCAGGATCCCTCAAATATGCACCGAGTGTGCTATCGTTAAACCACAAAGGCATGCTGGAAGGAGGGAGAAAATAACCTTATATATTCTCCCTTTTAAAGGGTGACCAGTCTCCAAATCTTGGTGGTGACAAATTATCAGAAACCACCTTTTAGTTTTGGTGCCACTGTAGAGCCATTAGGCCATTTTGGCAGAAGACATGAAAAATGTACAATGCCCTGGCCGGGACTTGCCTGACTTCTCAAATACAAATGCACAGCGAATGTGCTACCATTAGACCACAAGGCATGCTGGAAGGAGGGAGGAAATACCTTACAGTTTGAACATCACTATGTGAATTATTTTGCATCATTTTGACCTAAGGTAACTTTATTTCTATACTGCTGCTTATAGTGCATATCATTTTCTTTGATTTCTTTGTATTGGGTGTAGTTATTAAAAAGTGCACAACTGAGGTGACTTTTCCTATAATCTCCCATAACTCAGATAATTTCAGGAAAAATCATATGAAGAATAAAACTATTGTAATTTTCAGCAAGTGAAAGAAAAGTGTACAGATTTTTGAATTCATAATAATTGATTTCTTTTACTTCCAAATTTTTAAATGTCGAAAGAACAGAAATGTTATTGCAATTATATATACAGTACAAAGTCCGTAATCCGGACGTCCATCATCCAGAATGATCTATAATGCGGACCTCAAAGCCACAAACCTTTTTTAAAATGCTTTACTCATGCGCATTTAATGCATAATGGAATGTAAAAGCTAGGCTAAAATTATCTTTATTGATTCTAAGGCATTTCAGTTAATGTTGCAGTTTGCACTGTTCCTTAATCTTCTAATTGGATCCAGCTTATTATTTTTTTTGCAGACTATTAGAGCAATTTTATAAAAGTTAAGCTTGAACTTTTGATTATGTCAAAAAGAGTTTCCAATTGTGGAGCTGCCAAAGGATCTACAATGCAAAAGCATGTTTCAATGTCCATCCAAACAAAAGGGGAATTGCTGCAAAAAATGAAAGGCATATCCATCTCAAAATTATGCGAGGAGTATGACATTGGAAAGTCAACTGTATATGACATAAGCAAAAAGAAAAAGAAACTTTTTGAATTTTTTATGGATTCCGACACACCCACTTGCAATGAATAACAGAAAAACGGTTCGTTATGCTAAAAGTGACGATCATGACAAAGTGATGATTGAATGGGTCAGACAGTGTCGCAGCGAGGGCGTGCCATTGACAGGTCCAATGCTAATGGCTCACACCAAAATATTTCATCAAGAAATGAACTTAGACACTGAGTGCACATATTCGACAGGATGGTTAACCAAATTTAAAAAAATTGCCGTGGTATAAGACAACTAAAAATTTCAGGTGAAAAAGCTTTAGCTGATACTGAAGTTGCTGAACAATCTGCAGATGAATTCATTAAACTCATTACTAGTGAACAATTATCTCCAAAACAAATTTACAATGCTGATGAAACTGGTCTTTCCAGGCAATATGTACCGTGAAATACCTTGGCAACCTCTACAGAAAAGGCTCCAACTGGTATCAAAGATTCCAAAGCGAGACTTAACAATTTTAGCGTGTGCAAATACTGCAGGAACGCACAAGTGCAAACTTTTCATAATAGGAACAAATGCACGACCTCGAGCATTTAAAGGTGTAATGATTTTCCCTTTTATATATCGTGCAAATAAAAGAGCATGGATGACACAAGTGTTGATGAATGATTGGTTTGAAAATCTTTTTATACCCGATGCTCGGCACCATAATAACAAGTAAGACAATAACTTGCTTTAATATGCAGAGATAATTTTTAAAGGTGAGCGAGCGGTTAGTTACAAATAATTAAATTAGGCAGTTAAATACCCTTAATCATTATAGATTTACATGACCACTATTAAATTTTATTAATTTTTCAAAAACATTTGTTGAAAAACCATTATTAAAATCACAATCTCTTTTCACAGTTTAAAAGGCATGTAATTTTAAACTGTCAGTTTTAAATCAATGTCATAACATTGATTCTTAAATGTGGTATTAGTGCGATTTCATATTAAAAGCTACAAAACATTTACTTGATCTGGTAAAAGTTAAATAGTTCAAAACCTCTTATAGACATGAACTTAGAACATACAGGCACATTCCTATGTTGACAAAATCAACTACAGCTTGTGGTAATGCAATTACAGGAACAGTCAAATTCAAACTAAAAATGTGGACTAGTAGTCAAAGACTATACAATTTAATTTTAATCTAAGCTGGCTCAGTAACTCTATTGCCATAACAAATTCCACTGTTAGCGCCAAATACGCAAAGATGAATAATTACAAATTATCAGAGCTGGCAGAAACTAATGCAACATCCAAGTGGGGGGAGGGGCAAAAACACTGTCTTTCAGTCCTAAAACCCAAGTTTAAAAACTATCTGATTTGCATTATGGTGAGGAAATGGAAAAGGGAACTTATAGTAAAGGCCAAAATTATAAAGAACTGGTTAATTTGCATAATATTGTATACATCATCAAATAATAAGTTTCTTTTTTCAAATCATTTCCTCTTTAAAATATTTGGAATTAATTAAAGATTTCTGTTACTCTAAAAAACCAAATGCATTTAAAATAAAAAGAAAAAGCTGATAAATATGAAATGATGTATAGTAAGGGTTAAGTTCAGGGACAATGAGGCAGAATTTTGAGAATTTAGTGATACACCGAACAGCAAAATCTAGAAATAGCAAAACTTTTAGAATTTAGGACAGGCAGTGGGAACCGAATTTAGGATCCATGAAAATTGCATCAGGTGGGAAAATGCCTTGTGCCAGCTCTTTGTATGATACATTGAGACATATAAGGTGAACCTTTTAAATTTTCAGTTTTCAATTTCTTTATTAATAGAAAAATTCTTTTTTTATAAATGACTGTCCATGCGAAAAGATTAGAAACATTTTTTATAGTTTCCATACTTGTGTCTAGTAACATAAAAATCCTAAAGAAATATTAGTCCTACCAATTCTGCAAGAGAAAAAGAGGCTAAAAATATTTTGAAAAGAAAAAAAAAAAAAAAAAAAAAAAAAAAAATCAGTAGAAAAAGTGTAAAATTAATTTTTGAATATTCTGAGACAATTCTTACCATGCAAAAATTAAAAGGAAGAAATTTTTAATTAATTGCATAGCTATTTTGCTTTTGCTATGAATTTTGTAAACTGTGCTTTACTGTGTTACTGTGTGCTTTACTTTGTAAACTGTGCATGCATTAGCTTGTTTATTTTTCAGATTCAAAATACTACATAATAAGTCGCCAAAATGGAAAGTAATGCTACTTTATAATATGACAGCAAAAGAAAATAAAAATGTTTTATTCTAATGTTATTCCTTAAATGCTTGCAAAAAAAAAGAGGGGGATTTAAAAATTCCCAGATCTCCAAAAATTAAAAATTTCTATAGAAATTAATCTTAAAAACCATCAAAATGTCGATAAGTCGTCAAATTTAGAGCTGTTTAATGAAAGAATTCGCATCCCCAAAAGCAGAAAGTTATTTAAATAGTCTTCATTAGAAAAAAATTAAATAATTTTGAAATGCTTATGTTCGACTCCTTGCTCAGAAACTCCGGTATCTCACCCTTTACAATAGAAACAGGAACAAATTATACCCATGAACCCATTCAAAAGATAATATTTGTCAGTGTCAAAAATATTTCTCCATAATGATAATTCACACTCAAAACAACATTCATAAAAACAAGACAGAAATTTCAGATGATTAAAATTAAAGACCTTCTGCCGATTTTGGCTGAAATTAAGGACTTTTAAGGACCAAAAATAGATTCCAAAAAACCTAAGGACTTTTAAGGACTATACGAACTCTGGATAGGAAGAAAAAGTGAATTACATAATTGTAGAGTATCATCGATTTAGTACCTTGTAGGCATGAATACTAAAAGCAGAAGGCTGAAAATGCACATTTGTTTCTTCGCGATTTCCGAAACTGTAATGTCATGAAACTTGAACAAAAGGAGAAAAGATTATCTTTCGGATGAAAAACCTGCCCGTATTGTGGCAGGGTGATGTCGCTTGTAATTCACAGTTGAGGGGACTGTGGTTTAAATCCAGCAGGGTCCTTCTACTGATCTTCTTTACAAAAAACAGAGTAGACAACACACAGATTGTGAACAATCATGTTGCAAAATGCATCAACTCAACGCAACTTGAGCTTGATGTGCGAAATTGTCCATTATGCAAATAGTGTATGAAGCACCACACATCTCGGACATCTGAGACAGCTATAAAAAAGATATCTCTTCATGGCTGTAAGCTGAAGCTCATGGTCATGCAGCGATTTTCAAAAAATGATTATTGTGAGATGGTTCTGCTTATGGTGAATGTCAGCGCAAGGCACAATCGGCAGCACAGTTGCATTGATAACGTTTTCCTGCAGGCCCCACATCCTTCAAAACCATTCTACAGGTTGTAAAACGTTTATAGGACATAGGCTGTGCGGATAGCCAAATCCGATCTGGCAGATGAACTATGGTAGAGCGGAAAGTGCAACCAGAAGACCTCATATATCAAAATAGCACCATAAGAGAAAGAAGTGAAAACTGTGGCGTCTCAAAAAGTTGTTTTTGGAAAATCCTAAATGAATCAGGTGCTCATCCATACCAACCAAAACCTAATCAGGCATTACTAGATGAGGATGCCGACAGACATTTTGCATGATGCTATTTTGTCATGAACCAGATAGAGGTCCAGCCAACATTCTTGGCAGATATAGTGCAGACGGATGAGGGACCCTTTTCGCAGAATGAAATGTACAATAGGCAGAAATCCTATTACTGAGCACTGGGGAAAATTCATCATGTTCTGCCGATATTTAACATCAAATACGGCTTTCGATTAATGTTTGGTGGGGAATTTATATCAACAGGCTAATCGGCTGAATATTTTACCAGGTTACCTTAAAAGCCACACAATATTTAGAACACCTGCAAGGACATAATACCCAATTTTGTTGAGAACCTGCTATTACTTCAACTCCTGAATGGATGATTCCAACATGATGTCGCAAGTGAAGCAATACCTGATGGAGGAATTTGGAGAATGAATAATTGGGTACAGTGGTTTCGAACAGTGGCCTACACATTCAACCTGACTTCCATCCAATTGACGTTTTCTTGTGCGGATACCTCAAAGTGCAGGTATATGCGACACTTTTTTAGTGGAACAAAATTTAATGTTTCTATATAATTATTAAGATTTCCTAAGTCACAACATGATGTAATGTTTTGAATAGTTATTAAGATTCGCCATGTGGCAACAACAAGTTGAGCTAAAAACCTCGTTACTTCGAGCGTTCCTTGATAAGTGTTGCGTAAGCTTTATTTCTTATAAGTTTGTTATATTTTTAAGTAAAAATAAGTAACATGTTGCAAACAAGAACGGAAACTGTAAAAACAAATATGCTGTTTCTTTTAAGAGCAAAATAAGCATTTATTTCACTTATGAAATGCTCTGGCTGATCAGTTTCGATTTCGCTTATTCATCAAATCCACACCTTTCACAAACATTGCAGTACCTTCAATCACATATTACAGATACTTTTACAAATGTGTCACCCGCTATGCTACAATGTGCAACATGAAGTTCTAAGAACGGTCCAGATGTGCATTTCAATTGATGGAGAGAAGGGCAAAATATCGAAAATAAAGATAGTGATAACTATTTCCCCCCCCCTTTCTTTCTAAGAATGTTTCGTGACTTAACATGTTAGAAAATTGCGAAACCAACAAATGCCTGTTTAAAATGTTCTATTCTTAACATTCATGTCTACGAGGTGTGTTTATGTACTAAATCGACGATACTCTACAACTTTGTAATTCACTTTTTTCTTCCTATCTCATATCGTTTTTGAGATAGGGATGCTAACTTCGCTGCTTTCCACCAGGTGGCCCTGAAAGCTCTTATCTAGTAGAGCATAGCCACTTTTCTATACCTGGACACCACTTTTATGACTATAGCCACAGCAACTCGGCAGTTAAACTTGTGGTACCAAACTTTAGCGGATAGCCTGCATATCATCACATCAGAGTAGGTTATATCTTGATTAATTAAATTTATAAATTTTTAATTTACTTTATTGCACTTTTAAAGCCCTTTAATATCTTAATTTTATCTGAATTTTCTTTATTGGTATTTTCTACAATTTTTTTTAATACGTCTAGTTATTAAAAAAATTGTCTAGATGTAATTCAGAAACATGGCACTGTTGAAAATTCTTTAGTCGCTCCTTGAAGGAAAAAAAAAAAAAAAAAAAACCCAAGGAATTTTCAATAACATTTTGTATCTTGCATCACTTTCTTTTCTTAAATTTTATTCAATTGCTTCTGTGCTTTGAAATGATTATATTTTTATTTTTATTCATATTTCCTTTTGGGAGGTAGCCAAACCTTTGATGATTTAATTATCATATCTTAATTATACATATATATGTAAAATAGAAAAAATAAAACGGCTTTGCTCTATGCAAACCAGCAACCTTTAATTAACTTTCTGCAATTCAGGATCTTCCCCCTAAACCAGTACTTTCAAGAACATTCCAGCCTATCATGTAACCTCTTCTATAAATAACTAATTCATGCCATTTCGCATCAGAAGCTGTTTTCTCCCTCTACTGTCAAGACCTATGCTGTTGCTTCTCATCTGCCTTTCCTTTGTTCTAATCCTATGATGCACTGAAATTAATTTATTTAGTAAAGAGTGATGATACGCCTTCAAGTTGAATAGAGATGTGCAATTAACCCCTTAACTGATGCGGAAAACATACAAGATTCATTTCCCATTGCCACGATTTTTCACACAGGCGCGCGTAGTTATGCGATGTATTGGGGAAAATAAGTGCAAGTTTTACTTTTTAAAAACCGTTTACTTTCACAAAATAAAGAATAAAAGAAAAAAAAATGAATGCATAAAATTTAATATTTTGAGTAAAAGTATAATAAAAAGATGTAAGTATAATAAAAATAAATAAATAAAATGTTTTTATAATAAAAAAGATCCCTAAAATGCAGTTTCGATCGATTCATATTTAGACCAGTAAAGTGTAATATCAGGTTTCAAAATTATACCTTGTGAAATCAGTATGCCTAAAAAAACATATTTCTTCTGAACTGGTTGAATGCCACGATTTTGTTCTTGATTTTTCGTTTGCAAGGTGTTGGTTCATATACTTGTCTACAAAATGGTTAGTTTCAGTAAGAAGCATGAGCAGTTCAAAAAATAATTCAAAAAAGATAAATGGTTTTGAAACATCCGTTATATCTTTCTTTAATCCTGGAACCTACTACAAAAAGTAAACAAAAATGGAGGACACAGAATAAAAAAAAATACGTTTTACTCAAACAACACCAGCCAATGCCGCGCAGTCATTACTTTCACCGCTTTAGACACACCCCTCTCTCCAATTTCTCCCCACACTTCTCTGAAATAGTACCCTCCTCCGCATTCTTTGCCAAGGTCGTTGTTTTGCATTCCAAAGCTTTGCGAATAATTTTACGGGTAACAGTACAAAGCAAATGATAGTATTTTGGAAGGGCGTATATATACACCCATGGCAGTTAATGCATCGGCTGAGCAAGGCGTATACATACGCCTATAGCAGTTAAGAGGTTAAAGGTTAAATTCTCCTGTGTCGTTCTTGGATTGAAAAGCATCACTCATGTGCCAGACTGCCAAAATATCACATATATATAATGTTGTATGAGCTTAAATTCACTTAGTGCGAAATCAAGTTATTCTACTACTTGCGCAATTGCTGCAAAGTAAGTTAATAATAATTTATTCACTAAAGAAATATTGACCATATTATCTCCTAATATTAATCTTAGTAGAATTATCCTAAAAAAGTGAATCCATAGTTAGTATGTTCAATTCCGAAAATTGTCCCAAAGCAACTTGAATGCAAATTTTCAAAAATGTTCAACGGGGACTTGAATTAAATCATGTAAAATAACATTTCAACTGCAAAAAGAAATAAATCAAAAGCAAGTAATCATTGCCATTGATCGGAAATTAGTTGACTTTTCAAGGGGAACAAACCAACTCCCATTCAATGAACAATAATTAAGAAATAAATACGAAGGTGTTTCGTCCTCTACTCCAGCATTAAGGCGATGCCAGACCGGCAATTCAAGCCAGGCCAAATATTTCCGTGAACAGAAGGGATCAAGAACCAATGCAGAGCACCAAAGAACTCGTTCCAATTAAGCATTTCCGCTAATTCAATTTTGAGTGAAAAGCAATTTCTGCAGTAAAATTGATAAATTACTCGAGTAATTGTCCCGCGAACACCCTTGTGCATTGAAAAAACAATTTAAATGTTTTTTGACTCGGAAAACTTCCAAAAGAAACTTCTCAACCGGTTACACTCTTGTACTAATAAATTCCTTATCAAACTAAAAAAATTCATTCATGAAAGCTACGACGAAATACAAATCATTAAAGACATGGTTCTCAATTTTTGTATTTTCAGACTTTCTGATTGTCTGAATCAATGCAAAATTTATTTTACAGTCAATTTTCTGCATCCGCAGTTTGACAATATTCGATTCTCTAGAATCATCAACGATTGTAAAGTTTACTTCCCAGCTGTAGACACAATACCAATAGTTGCATTTAAATATCAAAGGACCTTAAGCAACTTGCTAACTAACCACCATGAAATAGATGAGACAGCAGAATGACATTGCAAGTCACCAGTTTACAGTACTTACATAGATTCTCATCCCCAGCACATAATTACTGGCAATATCATACAAAACCATCAAGTAAAAACACTAATGAGTTATGGTGCAAAATTTAGACCAGTCAGAAACATAACTAAAAATTACTGTTGCAAGACTTTCGAAAACAGCATCAATGAATTTAAAGTAAGCTATCAACTGAATTTACCTATAGATACCTTTTTTAAATGGAAAGATTAAATTCTTCAACGCACATCCACTGAAATCAATCACCTCAAGTTTAAAAGTGCATTGAATTGATCGCAACTTACATGAGATATTAAAAATTTAAAAAACTCTTTACTATTACAAAAATAGATAAAGCAAATAATAACTTTAGCATTATATGAAAACAATTCTATGCAGAAATTATTCATAAAGAACTTTTCAACGCAACTACTTATCAATTAGCAAACCTTACAGAAACATCTATAATAAACAGAATTAAAACTTTTCATAAAAAAACTAAATATTACTTTAACCCCCTTCACGCCGACTGTCACGTCTACATGCCAGCAACGAACACACTCACTTCCCGGCAGACACGCATGCGTGCCAGAGCAATTTCCCGTTCAGGCCCGACTGTCACGTATTTGTGTCCATGTCCTGCAATGTTTTAAAAACTATAATTTCTGCCACAAGATGGCACTGTATGTCCATATGGTTTCAGATACATGTACATTAGACCTTCTACTCGAAATGAGAGAAGCATGACTCACATACACGCGTTCTTGATTATATAAACAAAAGGGGAAATAAATGTTTCCGAATGGCATGATTTATGACGTCTCTTTAAATTCGCACGTGGTAGTTGTTTATTGTAAGTAGAGAAGTTTATTTTCACTAAAGTGTTGGGTATTTTGGTTTGCAGTTCAGTTTTTAGAAAATAATTAGATCTTGTTAGACGTGAATTCTTTGTTTTCACCGTTGCAATGTCGAAGCCTCGAAAATGTTTCACAGAGCATGAAATAGGAGAAATGATGCAAAATATTTCAGATATTGATTCTGAAAGATTAACTGAAAGACATTTTCGAAAACTTTGTTCAGAAGAGACTGATAAGAAAATGAGATGACGCTTTGTTTGTTCACATTCCTGGAAAAATCCTCCAAAACAGCAAATGAGTTATTACGAGTGCAAGGAATGTAACGTAGGACTGTGTGTAGATCCCTGTTTTCAAATTTTTCATACGAAAAGAGAATTTTAGGTAATATATTTAGATTTCAGATGTATAATGTTAAAAGTCACAAAATAGTGAGTAATGAAAATAAAATGTGTAAAATATGCAGTTAAACAAGAAATAAGGTAATCAAAGTATATATAAAAATATCTATAAAGCATAAGCCGTTTAAATACTCTATAGAGCATTATTAAACAATGCGTTGATACTTCGGAAATTTCATGGATTTAGGCTTAATAGCAAAAAAGCCCCCGGCCCTGGACAGACACTCGCGTAAGACACTGCCGGCTCCGCGATAAGTGTGCGTTTGCGCTACGCGGCGCGAAGGGGTTAAATCCAAGCTACAACAGATTTTATAGCAAATGGAACTAATAATTACAAGAAAAACGTAGACTATTATTTTTCAATTCAACTTAAAAAAATCTGCAAATTTATTTTCAACGAGTGTAACACTAATCATAACTATTGCTGGATTGTCCCTAATAACATTCTTGTCATTAATGCCATTCAAACAATTAACATACAGAACATTAACTGCTATGACTTTGAAAACTTATATACCTCACTTCCTCTAGAAGAAATTTATACTAGTCTACTAGATCTGCCTAAACTCTTCCCTGATAAATGGAAAACCTACCTAAAATGCACACTTTTTCATAACTACATCAAATTTCAAAATCAACTTTTTAAACAAGTCAGAGGTCTTTCACTGGGATCCCATTCCAGTACCTCGCTCTGTAATATCTTTTTATTTATCAAAGAATTTAACTTCCAAAAAAATCTACAGGCACAAGAATTAAATTACTACAAGCACACTTACAGATATATTGATGATCTTATTAGAATAATTAATTTTGATAAAATTGAATACACCGAGATTTATTCAAATTGCCTTACACTTAATGAAACTAATAATTCACAAAATAACATAGACTATCTAGATATTCAAATCATTAACTGCAAAAAAATTTTACTTTTTGACAAAGCAAGAAACTTCAATTTCAATACTAACAAATTAATAAATTGGAATTAAAACATTTCCAAAAAAGTAATTAACAATAAAATAATAAATCAAATACAACGAATTAAAAATATCTGCACAGATACGATAAATCTACAGGACGAAATTTTGCTCCTTATTAAAATTCTGAAAAATAATCTAATACCTAATCAATTTATTAACCTTAAAAGAACAGGTGTTAAATACTCACTCTAAATCATTTAACTGATAGGGATATGATAATTTGTTCCTAAACCTGAGAAGGCGGTATAAGTTGGATGACTATCAGTTGAAGGATTTGTACATAGTGTAATTACAAAGCTGTATATAATGTAAAAAGCTAATTGTCTTCAGACTTATGCTGTTACTAAAAAAAATGGGCCTATTTCATAATCTTTAGTCTGTCAAATAGCATTTTGACAGTGAAAATTCCTTTTCCCCTTTTCTTAATTTCTTCCTTGTTACGACACGACAATTAGCCAGAAATTAATTAATTTCCATTCACTAGTATTTTCAAAAATTTTAACAGACAGTTTCACTCTAATAAGAACTCCAAAACATACGTCCCTCAAAAATTCCGAAAATTCCACTCCCATAAATTACTTCACACAAGTCTCACCAACTGATATAATTCAAAGCTCCTGCTGCCAATAAAGAATTTCGGAAACACAACCCTTCTGAGTCAGACGCGAAGAAAACACTTTGCCCACTTCCCACTAGAAAGAACGGAAGTTAATTAATGCTTTTTCTGGCCTTTTATATCTTCATGTACATTCTCTTTTCTTATTATATATATTTTAAATTTCAATTTTTATTATTATTTCTTGATTTGTTTTTGCAAAGATTGCATTATATTTCTTATATTTCGTAATTTTCTAATGTTTATTTCAATGACTTTGAGTTCTATTTCATAATGCCAATTTCCAATGTTTAATTTTTTGCAAATAGTTTTGAATTAAAATGCATAAACACGAGGGTGTCGGGGGAACAATTACTTGAGTAATTTATCAATTTTACTGCAGAAATTGCTTCTCACTCAAAATTGAATTAGCGAAAATGCTTATTCGAAATGAGTTCTTTGGTGCTCTGCATTGGTTCTTGATCCCTTCTATTCACGGAAATATTTGGTCTGGCTTGAATTGCCGGTCTGGCATCGCCTTAATGCTGGAGTAGAGGACGAAACACCTTCGTATTTATTTCTTAATTATTGTTCATTGAATGGGAGTTGGTTTGTTCCCCTTGAAAAGTCAACTAATTTCCGATCAATGGCAATGATTACTTGCTTTTGATTTATTTCTTTTTGCAGTTGAAATGTTATTTTTCATGATTTAATTCAAGTCCCCGTTGAACATTTTTGAAAATTTGCATTCAAGTTGCTTTGGGACAATTTTCGGAATTGAACATACTAACTATGGATTCACTTTTTTAGGATAATTCTACTGAGGTTAATCTTAGGAGATAATATGGTCAATATTTCTTTAGTGAATAAATTATATATATATACAGAGGTTTTCAGCAAAATGGTTACAAACTTTCAGGAGAGATGGAGTACACCTAAGTGATGGAAAATCACGAAGTAAGCAATGCATGGTCAGAAACGCTTCCTTGGCATGGTAGTGACAACACAAAAGAAAAAAAAGGAAAGACATGAACAGTGTTACAAAATATGTTTTACTATGGTACAGTACTTGTTTAATATGGTGTTTTGCTTGGTACAGTAGAAACCAACAAATAAGAACAAATACAGACAACAATAGTCACTAAAGAAGGTGTTTGAAATTACAACCGTGGACCATAGAGAAGCCCTTTGATGATGATCAACTGTTTTTGCTCTCATTTTTTGATTTCTGCAGCAGTAAGCATAAAAACTACCAGTCATATGATTTCAGAGATACTCTTTCTGAGTCTTCGAGCTATTACAATCCGCCCTCTATTAGATTCACTTAGATCAGTAGCCTTTACCATTACTCATAAAAGTAAGAACAAGAATGATTCCTTTCCTTCTCCAGCAGCAGTTAAATACCATTTGTACTTAATCACATCATCCAGATGAGTTCATTACAAAATGTGGGGACAGTCATAATGCTTTGATTTCAGTTGAGAATTATTACTTAATCCTTGATTCTATATACAAGAAATGTGCTAACACTAAAAAACCATACACGCATCCATTATTTCGTTCATAACGAAGGTGAAAACAATTTATTACAAAACCATGGCTTAAAAAAGTTGAAATAATTTAGCACATGTTAATGGCAATACAGACTTCTTAAATAATTGTTAATGCTAAAAGCAAAATTAGCATTCTAAAAGCAAAAAACCAGAAGGGAACTACAAAATATTTGTTGACGACATTCAATATTTGTCGATGTTTAAATGACTATTAAAATTTGAAATGCTAGAATATGCAGAACTAGTACAGTCAAAAGTCGTTAATCCGGACTCGTCGGGACTTTGGCGATTCCGGATTATAGATCATCAGTTTAAATCGCGTAAGATGGCATGCAGAAATTCTAAAATTAAAAATATGAAACAGTAATTTATGAAATAAAGAACAATTATGATCTAAAGGGTATCAAAATTTACAAAAAAAGTTTAATATTTATTTGTTTACTTTATTAAACATTTCTTTCAATGTAAGTTGTTTAAGTAGCGTTGCTTCGTTTTATGTGATAATACTTTCTCTATAATTCTATAAACAGATATAATTTTTTGTTCACTTACAAAGTTCCGCTGTTCAAGTCCCGTTAATTGCTGTGCCGAGAATACCGACTAACTTGTCAATCGAAATTTTTTCGTTTTCACTAACCTCTCTGTCACATTCTTCATGTCTTTATCCATTTTTTGCAGCAATTCCACTTTTTGCTTGATGGACATCGAAACATACTTTCGTTTTGTACGATCCTTTGGGAGCTCCAGAATCAAAAATTCTATTTGACATAATCGAAAGTTCAAGTTTACTTTTATAGTATTGCTCTTACAGTCTGCAAAAAATAATAAGCCGGATCCAATTCGAAAATTAAGGAACAACGCAATCATCAACATTAATAGAAATAGATAATTAGATAATTTTAGCTTACACCGTCCATTACACATAAAACGCGCACGCGAAAACGTATTCTGCGCTTGCGCACACGCAAATGCGCAGTCGTAAGAGGTCTTATGCGCACGCGTAAACGCCTGTGCGCATGTGTCAACGCGGCGCATGCGCAGAAAGTTTTTAGCTTTGAGGTCCGGATTATAGATCATTCCGAATTATGGGTGTCCGAATTAACGACTTTTGACTGTATCCTAGAACTCAAAGGTTTGTTTTCGTTTTATTCAATCTTATCCTAAGGCTAGGATATATACATCACACAGATTCACTACATTAAATTAAGCTCAGAGAAATTTAGTTTAATATGGAGATTTAAAATTTGTTACTTAATGCAAAGCAGGAAATGTCAGACTCAACTGATTTGTTTTCCTGTTCTTAGCTGATTAAATAGTTGACTTAATGGCTTCAATACATAAAAATTTGAACTCGCATGAAAAAGTTAATTACGGCAAAGGAAGCAAGGGCTGTCTATGGGAAGATATGTTTTTGTCAAGGAAACTGGCTTGTATCCACATTACACATGGGGAAAACCATGAAAACACCCATGCAGCCAGCCCATTCACCTACCTCAGGTTGAATTACCAAAATTCAGTTACTTATCACTTGGTGGCCAGGTCTGAAAGGAGAAGGGAAACTCAAAGATGTTTGTTAATGACAATTCTCAATTTTTAAACTATTACATTAACCCCTTCGCGCCGACTGTCATGTATACGTGCCAGCAACGAACGCACTTATCTACCGGCCGACACGCAGGCGTGCCAGAGCATTGTTGCGTTTTCTACCAAATGTCCCGTATTTGTGCCAGTACCTTGGAACGTTTTTCAAACTATAATTTCTGCCCCAAGATGGCACTGTATGCCCATATGGTTTCAGATACATGTACATTAGACCTTCTACTCGACTTGAGAGAAGCATGACTGACATACACGTGTTTTTGATTATATAAACAAACGGGGAACTAAATGTTTCCGAATGGCGTGATTTATGACGTCTCTTTAAATCGCACTTTATTCACACGTGGTAGTAGAAGTTTCATATGCGCTAAAGCGTTGAGTATTTCGGTTTACAGTTCAGTTTTTAGAAAATAATTAGATCTTGTTAAACGTGAATTCCTTCTGTTTTTACCGTTTCAATGTCGAAGCGTCGAAAATGTTTAACAGAGCATGAAATAGCAGAAATGATGCAAAATATTTCAGATATTGATTCTGAAATTCTGATATTGATTCTGAAAGATTAACTGAAAGACATTTTCGAAAACTTTGTTCAGAAGAGACTGATAAGAAGATGAGACGACGATGCTTCGTTTGTTCACATTCCCGGAAAAATCCTCCAAAACGGCAAATGAGTTATTATGAGTTCAAGGAATGTAACATAAGACCGTGTGTAGATCCCTGTTTTAAAATTTTTCATATGAAAAGAGAATTTTAAGTAATATAGTTTTCAGATGTATAATGTTAAAAGTCATAAAATGGTGAGTAATTAAAATAAAAAGTGTAAAATATGCATTTAAACAAGAAATAAGGTAATTAAAGTATATATATATATATAAATATCTATAAAGCATAAGCCATTTAAATACTCTATAGAGCATTATTAAACAATGCGTTGATACTTCGGAAATTTCATGGATTTAGGCTTAGTAGCAAAAAAGCCCCCGGCCCTGGAGAGACGCTCGCGGAAGACACTGCCGGCCTCCGCGATAAGCGCGTTTTCGCTACCCGGCTCGAAGGGGTTAATGCTCAAGAAGTAAGTAGAACTAGCACCCTAAGAGCCTATCTGATATTATAATATTTTTCTCATAATGGAAAGGGGGGAAATGGAGGAATTAGAAAAAATATCGCAAAAATTTAGAGACTAACTTCAGATTTTTTTTTTTTTATTATTAAAGAAAAGTAAAGCATACTTACTGCAAATGTAAATTCTCTAGCCTGCATAACAGAAGTATGATGAGAGCTGCTACTCATAAGAGTCACGCTTCTCTAAATACAAGATCAATAAAAAAATATCAATACATATATTACAATACATTAAAAAATTTTCAAATTATTTTTACAGTATGCAATTCATTAGACTAATAAAGAAAATACAAAAGCTATGCAACTAAAGTCCACACTACATAATAAGTTCACCAACTTTCTTGAATTTAAGGATTTTATGCACCTACTTCAGATGGGGAAGGTTCTTATAACATCAATTTTCCCATTATCCACAACTTCCAAGAAACTTTATTTAGTATTTACTACGGAATAGCAATTACACAAAATATGATACTTGACTATTAGTTGATGCTCAGACATGCAGTGCCAGCAATACACCTTCTAACTTTCTTTTCTGCAAGTGTTGTGACAACTCTAGAAGGTGTTTCAAACTTTTTAGAAATTTTTATTTTTGTTTATGTTTCCCTGTTAAAGAAGAATTTTAATATTTATTCTACCCCATCAACTTCAATTACAGCAAGAATATTTAAAAAAATAAATAAATAAAATCCTTTCCTAGTAGCAAGTTTACTGGAATAACATTTGTTTGATTTGCATTAATTTTTATTACATTCTGCATTATGCATTTACTAGATCTGCTGAGACATAACACAGAAGCTATTTGTTATTTTCCGAAATGTAGTTTTTTCCCAAAATATCATATGTTCTTATGCCAATTCTTATGTCAAAAAAAAATGTATATGACAGAAAATGCTTGATGAAAACATAATGTTAACAGTTATTAGAATATATATCCAAAATTAGTTTGATGGAAGACTTGCCAACCTCTGACACTCAAAAATCAGATTTTTTTAAGAAATCAGGAGATTTTTCACAAAATGATAAAAATATAGTTTTTAATAATGAATTAACTTTAAATAGTTAACTAATTCTTAAATGTAAGCAATACAAAAATACCTTACACATAGAAAACATTTTTATTACTTGCATCGTTTAAGAAGAAGAAGAAAAAAAAAAAAAAAAAAAAAAAAGACACTTAATTCAGTTTTCGTACAAATCTTATGAACGGTTGCAGATTTTGCTTTCATATTCAGAATGTTATGAACAGTGGCAGATTTGTGCTTAGCTAAACTTACAGTAATCGGAAAATGTTTCGTCTGTTGAGCAATTTTTTTTATTTCAAGAGAAATTTGTATCAGCTTTATGCTTATATTTTGCAGTATTTTTTTTAGAACTGCCAGTTGAATTGCTGAATGGAGCAGAAATTACTTTTTCTCAAACCTATTTTAGCAATGTAAGTAGTAACCATATCTCCATTTAATAATTTTATAACTTTCAATAGAGCCTTTTATCTTAACTCTCGAAGTATTTACATCTTCTTTAAAAAATGCAAAAAGGTTCCATTGATTGAGGATTCTAGATAAGCATTTCTTTACAGACAGCTAGCGCGTACACACATATTTCAAAATTTTTCTCATTTCAGTATTATGCAGCTGTTGGAACTGTTTCAATTTTTCCTTCCTTTTAGAACTCCTTTCAAGATAATAATAAATATCAACAATGTGTTCATCCACATTTATTGGTAAAGAAGCTGCCCCTTTCTCAACTGCTAAATTTAAGAGGTGACAGGTGCACCTCATAATCTACAAATCTGAATTTTCCTTTCTTAAGATGCCTGCAACACCAGTCTTCAAGCCTACCATTACTGGTGCATTATTGGCACCAAGTGCTAAGCAATTATCCAGAGGGACTGCATTTTCTTTTAAAGTTTTAATAATCAGCTGTGCTATATTAAAGCCTGTCAAATGTCCTTCTAAAGTGGGGACAGTAAACTGCGCTCAATTTCTGAAGACTCTGGATTAAGAAAAGAAACAACAATTGGATACAGTTTTGAATCGGTATTATTGCTTCCATCCATAGAGAGGCAGAATGGAGCTGTTTTAAGGCAATCAATAACTGAAGATTTATTTTTCAAACCCATTTCTTTAACAATTGTACCTGCTTTGGTCCTTGCGATTGAGTATTTCTTAGCGATTTCACTATTGGGAAACATTTTTCTAAATAAAGCTGCAGCGTGATCCTATGCATTCAGTGGCAGGTTGTGCTCCAGTAAAAAGGCAGAGAACACACATTCTGCATTAATAACTTTTTGGTCCTTTGTTTCCGAAGAAAAATTCAATTTTTCGTTTTTTGGCTGTGCTAAGAGGTAAATTAATTATGGTATTACTTCTATTGTGTAGCAAATTCACTTAATTATTCAATAAATCCCAGAGGACATTTATTGGTATACTTTGATAATTTTGTTTACTTTTCCACTTAAGAAACTTAATAAAATTTAAGATATATACATTGGATAACAAATGCATGTTTTATTTTATTATTACTCATGATCATCACCAGTTCAACACGAGGCTAATTGGTCCTTATAAATCACAACGCAATGCTAATTAGGTTAGATTTTAAGTAAATTTAATTTGTGTGAGGTATGTTCTTAAAAGGCACCTTAACACTTGAAAACACAAATACAATTATAATAGTTGTTGTTTTCTCCACTGAAGATTGAGATTAGAATATTCCCAATCTGGAATTAAATAAGGCTTTTCTTGCAGACATTCTGCAGCTAAACAAAAGAAAGAAATCTATTTTAATAAACTGATGTATTTTATATTTATTTTGCAGCATACATAAGGAAAAAATATGTGCATTAAATTTTGTGATGGTATGTCATCTACTAGACTACTAATGCTAGAATACTACTACTAATGCTAGAATTAATTTCAGGATTATGCCAGAGAAAATTTCCTGAAATTTGGAAATATTATTTACTAATAACAAATAAATTTAGAGGGAATAAGCAACATTAAATTATACGAATAACATAAAAATAAAGATAATTTCTTAAAAATTGAATTAGAGTAATTAACGATATTTTAGCGAATATAGTTATACTACATGGTTAGCCTAGATGACTGATTACAATTTTTTTATTTTACTGCAAAATGTCAAGGTATTTATTAAAAAAAAAATGGTTTAAAAAGATTTTGCGGTAAAATTCTAGTATACGGTAAGGCCTTGGCACAATTTTGAAAATTGTCGCCAAGACCCAAATGACCCGTTTACTGCGCATCATCATGTCGCCAAATCCCATTACATGGAGATTATTCTAACCAAAGAACGTCTATGTAAAGAAGAAAAGGTTCCATACAAGTAAAATGCTATTACGCCGCTAGAATGCGGAGGGAAAATTTGCCAGAATTTCCTTCTCCGCGATGTGTACAAAAAATTGAGAAACACGTGTTAAGAAGAAACGTTCTTTGACAAAAAAGAAAACTACGAAAATCCATTTTTAAATTATTGCAAAAAATCCAAGAAGAAACGTTTTATCAAAGGACGTTTCTTCTTGGATTTTTCGCAATAATTTTAAAAACGGATTTTCGTAGTTTTATTTTTCCATGAAAATAACTAATCCATGAATTAATTTACTTGCGGCAAAAAATATTTTCTTTTCCTTTAGAGTTTAACCACCTGTGCTAAGACGGTGCGGTGCCGTGCGCTACAATATAACAAGAGGTAAAGTATCTCATTTACACTGCTCCACATCTGCGAGTGCAATCCAGAGCTGTAACTCGAGAAATAAACAATCTCGTTGTTAGGCGACGGGTGCACCACGTTATTTTCATTTTTGTGATAAATGCTTATCGACGTAGTGTTCACGTCGCTCACGGTTTGAGACAAAAGCATCTCGACTTTTTTTTAGCGCAAGTGGTTAAAGAAATTTTAAACACTGGTTTCGAGCTTTGGCGACAGATATATCACGCATGCACGGCTGTTTCCCTCTATGATGGAACGGAGCCACGTCTGTTGCAGAGAGGTTTTCCTTCTTTACAATACATATTCTTTGATTCTAACCTCCATGGCACCGTATACTAGGATTAAACCCATTTTGTTTTATACGAGAACAGGTACTTTCTTTAGCTCATGCACTGCACATGCGATTCCCGAGAATACTGAAACCAAAAGTTGCAGGAAACTTGCTTTGCCTTTCTAAAAGACAATCAAATTGAAGCTGCGAAAATTTGCTCTATGCCAGCTGCCCGAATGACACTCACGTGATACACAATTCGCCAAAAAAGTTCTCTTCCGACGGCGGCGCAAAAAATTGCTTTTTTTTTTTGGCAGGATCGTTGTATGAAATTCCCTGACTTTTCCAGATTTTGACAAAAATACTTAAATTTACTGACTTTTCCCTGAATTCTTTAATCAATTTTCGAATTCCCTGACTTTTCCGGTTCTCCAGGTAGCGTGGCAACCCTGTGACTGAGAACATCCGACCTTCTGCCATGCGAAATCGAAAAATCGCAACGACAGACTGTACACATCGCAAATTTCTTACATTTCCTTGAGGAAATAATGGGAGGAAAGTCAACTGTGTACTATTTTTGAAATGTACGGGAGTATTTCACCTTTCTCGTAAACATAGCAAAAGATGATAATTTCTAAAACTATTTTCCGAAGGCACGTGTACTCACACAACTCAGAACAAGATGAATGAAATAACTAAAGAACATCCATATAACAGCCTTGAGCTTGCTTTGTGCTCATTGGCTAATATATGCCACGCAGTGGAGCTCGATGCTCATTGCAGAACAACGTTTCTGGATACGTATGCTCTCACTCACAAAGCAAAAATTCTCATCTGATTCACAAGGTTTTGTTTTAAATATAATCTAGAGAAAATTCAATTGCTTTCAGACGTCCAAAATCGCTTTTTTTTTTTTTTTTTTTTTTTTTTTTTGTTCATATAACGAAGTATTAAGCCAAGTTCAATAAAAATCGTGAGAAATTATAAGAATAAGAAAAAGTCAGGAGAAATATATTGTAAATCGGGTTGGCGGGTGAGCGGTCAAAAATCAGGAGTCTCCTGCCTAAATCGGGAGAATTTGCAACTCTGTGGCTTGTTATTTAAAAGAGTTTAAACACAGGCAAAAGTACATTTCATCATCAAAAGGCATCAATCAATTGTTGATGTGTCAGTAGGAAGCATCTAATAGTCACATAATCAAATATAATATTTTATGCAACAACAACTTCAACAGAAATATATATTATGCTGGTATATGACAGCATTAAGTTCTATGATAACTTTTGTTAAAACAGATGGTTCAAACAAAATTGAACGATAATTTTGGATATTTATATTAATACTGAGTGGCATGCGATATTAATACTCAGCAACTATAATACAGCATTTACTACACTAATTCAATTAGAGGCAGCCCTCATTTGGCACTGGTAAAGACTGGCTGATGGTGATCTGATGATGAACAGAAAGCTGACAAGCATTTGGATTACTGAAATATGGAGCAGGTCAGAGAGACTTGACCACCTTCATAAATAGCAAATCAAGTTTTTTTTTTTTTTTTTTTTTTTTTTTTTTAGAATTTAGTAAAAGGTAGTCATGTTAAAAACATGTATCTTTGAAGTGCAGACTTATTCTTTTTTAACTTGCAAATGATATAAGGGTGGATGGCTTTTTAACTGAGGAGTTAGAAGAATGGATACCTTGTGTCAAAATAAAGAATAAGTCTGTACTTCAAAGACATATGTTTTTAACAGTTCTCTAGTTCCTAGTTAACAGTTCTCTAGTCCCCCGAGTTGTTGAATGAGAGAATGTGCCTCCTTATTCACCTTTCATTCAATTGACAGTGATGAAATTTCAGAAGATTGAAAATGATTTCCAAAAATTAGAAAAGACTTTTAGTACTGCCTTTATTGATATATGAAACAATATCTTATTACTTGAAATCGCTACTTTATTTTCAAATGAACTGTAGTATAAATTCATTTTCAATGAAATCTTAATAATTGAATACTTGAACACCTAATTAAGAATTCAGATAAAATATTTGGTTAAGCTGAAATCAGTGATATATAAAAATTCATTATAAATACATGATAAATAGTGTTGCCTCACTGTTTCATTGAGAATTTTAATGATACTATCTGTAGCCAAATGAAAAGTAAAACATACAACATGTTTGTTCCTGCTGTAGATAGGTATAGATTACCACTGTGGTTTGCACTGTCCATGGTATTCATCCAGAACTTCAATCAGATATCATATACAATAAAAAAAAATTACATTTATTTCAAGTCTTCAAATCCATGCTCTTCAACAGCTGTTATGTGCATTTCAATTGGAATGCACAAATACAGAAATGAAATAATAAATGGGAAAAAATTAAATTGTAACTAAGACATTTCTTTGGAAAAAACATGTCAGTCCAATTTTATCACAGTTAGAGTTCTAGAGAGTCCAGTAGTAGATTTATTCTGTTGAACTGTCTTTTAAGTTTCTGGTTTGGTTTAAGTACAGGCAAATCAAAGTCTGAAAGCAAATAGGCTTGTTTTACACAGTGGATTTAAGGCTGTTTAATTTCAATTGTAAAAGTTTTGTCCGTTCTCGTAATTACTATGTGTGGATATGAGTACTGCTGAAATAGCAAAGGCACTGAAATGCAAGTTTACACATGCACACAGTTTAACCACTTGTGCTAAAAAGACATGCAACGTACGTCGAGATGCTTTTGTCTCAAAGCGCGAGCGACGTGAACACCGCGTCAATAGGCATTTATCGCAAAAATGAAAATAATGTGATGCACACGTCGCCTAACAACGAGATTGTTTATTTCTTGAGTTACAGCTCTGGATTGCACTTGCAAATGCAGTGCGGCGTAAATGACACACTTTACTGCTTGTTATATTGTAGTACACGGCACCGCAACCATGAAGTTTAGTCATAGCACAAGTGGTTAATGTAGAATTTATGTAATATATAGCAGGACAATACAGATAATGCTTGTTGCATTCTATGATGGACACACTCTAAATTGAGTATCTATCATACAAAGAGATCTTAGATGTTGTTATTATATCACTAGGCAGCATTACAGCTGTACTATACACCAATTCCCCGCATCATGCCTGTAAATCCTTCTTAATGACTGTCCAAATACCAAGCACAATACCTGAAGTACTTCACATTAGTTATTGGTTTTTTGAGCCTTGAAAGAGGATTTTAAATGTCAGTGAAAGCATTCAAGAATGCCATTTGACACTGGATGGTAAGTCGAAATTCTGATTCTGTTTATATTCAAAACATGTGCAAACTCTGCAAACATTCTGGATCTCATTTGAGAACCTCGTTCAGTTGTTATGACCAAGTGGCAAACATAGCCATGTGTTTAAAATAGCTCTGCACAGTTCTAGTTTTCATATCTGGAATAGGTCTGGAGATCAGATCTGGAGAACCTATCTATTAATGTCAAAAAGTACATGCTACCTTCTGATGGTAACAGGAAAACTATATCCATGTGGATTCCTAATAAGTGTACATCACGAAGAGAGAATGGCTTTAAGTGCCCTTTCTTATATCTGTGTATTTTCCATTTTTTAGAAGATTTGCAAGATTTTACCCAGTTTTTGATATGCTGCTTCATATTGGGCCATTCATAATTAAGAACAAATAAGTTTTATAACAGTTGCAATTACTGAATATGAGAAATTATTCAGATGACTAAAGAAAAATCAGAGAAAAAAATTTGGAACAAAAGGACTAGGAACTTCTGTAGAGCTGTCGTAAAGAATATGTCCATCAGAGCACTGGCTTAAATTCCAGCTTCAAAGATGATGAGTTGTTTTCCTTCTGGATCATGCTGTTGGCTTCAAAAAATGTTTGAAAATCCAAAAATGGAGATTTTGTTCTGGGTTTTTTTTTTTTTTTTTTTTTTTTTTGGGGGGGGGGGGGGAGTGTTGTCAGTGACATTCTTAGAACCTTGCACATGCCTAATGTCAGTGGGATACTGGGATATGAAATCTAAATGCCATAACTGCCAAGGTGGAATTGTGGGAATCTTGCCTTCTAACATGTGCTGGAGTTTCTTAATTGCAGAACAAACTGAAAATAATTCCCTGTCGTATACGGACCATTTAATAAAAAAAATGCTACAGGTTCCCATGTTCCGCAGACAATGGCCACTACCTATAACATCTGAAAAATTCATATAGATGCTCAGCTGGGCTCCGAAAATACGGTGTCCCGAAAGGGTTGCCTAAATGTTCAAATTTAGTAATTTTCGGAAGGAAGGCCGCATCAGCGTAAACGGCGCACTTGAGAAAAATGGCAGGGGAAAAATTTAAATTACACAGAAACGCCGCAATAGATTAAATTGTGCGTGACATCTTCGTGGGCCGTATAGATGCAAAATCTCAACCAAAATCCTGATATATGACATATCAGTTAAGAAAAATGCATGAAATGAAACCATAACTCAAAAATAAATTAGTAAGAAATGTTGAAAATATATTTACGTTCACATATATACTTATATTTACCCACTAAAGAAGTCTAAATTTGTAATACTCAGACTATATTATAAAAAAAAGTTGCAACAATGGAATATTAAATTTGGATGACAAAAGGAAATTTTAAATTTTACTTACAAAAGGAATTACAGCAAACTATACATCATATGAAGTTATCAAAATCTGTTTCTTCACTATCTGAATTAAAAAGATTTAGTAAATCATGATCTAAGTCTTCCAGATCGTCACATTCATCCTCTTGGTGTCTCTTTATCTAAGGATATAATTTCAGCTTCTTTGAACCCTGCAATTACTAACGATGATTTTACCAATTTCCACGCACTTCCCACTTTGCTGCAACCTCTTCATAAGATGCTCTACGCATTTTACCACTTTTGGTATACGCATACAATCCTTCATTCATCCAACACTCCCACTGCTTTCGGACTTCAGCTTTGAAGGATTTATTACCTGAAAAATCTAATGGTTGTAAGATTTTTGTCAAACCACCAGGAATTATTGCTATGGTCGTAGACAATTTTTGACATCTGGTTTTCACTAACTCAAGTAAATGAGCATGCATGGAATCCATTATCAATAATACTTTTGGTTGGAAAAAAGATCCTTTATGACACTGCCAAACTTTTTGTAGCCACTCATGCACGATTGTTTTGCACATCCAGCCATTCTCGTTTGCACAAATAATTACGTCATTAGGAAAATCTCCCTTCGGAATAGTCTTTCATTTAAAAATTATCATCGGTTTAGCTTGTCACCGTTTGCGGCCCAAGCTAACACACATGTAAATGACGTTCTTTCATGCCCCGTCATAAATAGAGATACATTTTTTGCACCAGTTTCATCAACAGTTCTGTTTGCAGGAGAGGCGAAAGCTAACGGCGTTCATCCATATTTAATATCTGTGACTGAAGAAGTTATTTTTTGTCAATAATATCTGTCACATATTTTAGAAAAGATTCCTTTTTATCCTGCCAGTCCATTGGTAATTGTTGCCCGACTGCTGTTCTAGTACGCACAGGAATATTTTTTCTTTTCATAAATCTGCTACACCAGCAAGGCCCTCCTTTGAAATCATTTATGTTCATTTGTTTTTCTATAAATTTTGCTTGCAAGCGAATTTTTACAATCGAAATTGCCATTCCCTTTCTTCAGTGCTCCTTTATCCAGTTTGCAAGGTCATCCTTTAGATTTGGCCAACTTACAGTACCACTTCTTTTGGCTCGTTTCTGTTGTGGCATATTTTAAAATTCTTTTTCAGTTCTCCAACGTCGAATACATCTCTTGTCCACTTCAAACTCTTGAGCTGCTGCTCTATTTCCAATTTGTTCAGCACGTGAAATTACATTAAGCATAAAACCAGCAGTATAGCTTCTGTGCCGTTTAGGTGACATTTTCAAAAATTTTCTGCTCCCTTCTTACTTAAAACTATCCAATAAGTACTTGCACCCAAACTGATGGGATCTGTATCTGGCAGATTGCCAAGAAAAATCAATTCATGCTGAAGGGGAAATAAGGCACGTTCAAGGGAAAGAATGTAAACAAAATAATGTTGGCAAAAAGCAACTGAGTGGTCTTTTGTATGGGAACAGCACCAGTCTATGTACAATGACAAGGCCATCCAAACTATGTACAATGACCATTATAGGAAATATTTTATTTTTAGTGCACCTAAACGCCACATGGGTTGAAACGCCGCACCCGCTGAAAATTTAAGTTTTAAACACGTAAGCGTTGAGGCATTTCTTCCAGAAATTACGGTATTTATGCAGATAAATCCCAAACAGAATGAAATTTCTTTTTATTGGTGTGTCTTTCTAGCAGCTTTGTTGAAAGAGAAAGAACCTATGCTGTTTTAGTTATGAAACATCTGTTAAAGGTTAAACATGCCTAAAAATTGGTGAAATTGACTGAAGCTAATTGGTAGAAGGAAATCTAAAAATATATTTGTCTTCGTCAAGAAAAGGTTCTATTCTATTTTTAGTAAAATGGAAACCTAAGAAATCAATAGATGTTTGACCAAAGGTGTCTTTTGAAACATATATGCAAAGTCCAAATCTCTGAAGTTTTGAAAATAAGCAAATATCTTAAATATTTCTCGGAATCTTTAGAGGTTATGAATAAGGCATCAACTGAAGCATAAATGAATCTCTCAGAAGGACTGCGAAAGTCTAACCTTCTGAGGCATTAGCAACCATTTTTTTCCCTCAGAGCCCACGAAAATAAATCTCACCTGTATATTTGAACGCTGTGTGAAATTTTTACGCTTTTCTGCAGATGCTGTCGAAGCACTTGGTGCCTTCTTACTTTCTTCATTGAGACAGTGGCGTGAATGTTTTTCATAATGTTTCTGACGGCATTGATTGCTACAGTAGTTTGTATTCCAACAACAATGAATAACAGCCGACTTCAAGCAAACGTTACACTAGAAAATAAACAGAAAAAAAAACTTTTATTTTTAATACATATTCACTTGAAATCTGACAGTAATCAATTATAATAAACAGAAATAAATTGCCATATTTAGGACATTTTTAGTTAAAAATTTTATAGCAACAATTAATAAATTTACTTTCAATTTCTAAAAAAATAAACAAACAAACTAAGGGAATAACAGGAAATATCAGCATTTTCTGTTCAGTCGTTTGGACTAATATTCACTAAATTTAAAAGATGAGATAATATTTCACCCAAAGTTGTAAGACTGTGATCATAGTACCCTGCATTTCATTTCTCCAGCATTTTAAACCATGCTAGGTTAGGTTAGGTATATAATAAACTATGCTGCATTTCATTTCTCAAGCATTTTAAACAGTGCTAGGGTAGGCAGGTAAATTACACAAATTGTGTGAAAACTATTTGCCTAAGGCAAGACACAATTACAAATTAGTACTATTCACTTCAGGTAAGGCATAAAAAATGTTTGTTAATGGGAAAAAAAGTATTAAATCAGCCAGCATGACTGCAACTACTACATATATCTACATGCAGAGATATTTTTAACTCCTCTGAGAGCGTATTTCCCGCATTGAAAATCATAAGTACGCTTTAGAAAACTAGCTAGGCATATTTTCACGCATTGAATTTTGAACAAAGGTTTAGCTTTAAAAATGCATAGCGCCAATCCGAAATAAACAAATAATACTTTTTCTGCTCAAAACACCACCTAACGTGCGGCACAACGTGGCTCAGCGATCATGGCGAGGGTAGAAGAAAGAAGCTGACTATAATGAAATTGATTATAATGGAAATTTTATAATGAAATTGAAGTTTCATTGTATATTTATGAGCACCAATTTCGGCATGCATTCCATGTTACTGGATGGTCATTCGAACAGTAGAATTGCCTATCAACACACGTGGTTTGGGAGTTCGGTGAAATTTCACATTACAAGCTGGAAAAATCTTTTGCACTGTTTTCAGAAAGTTGAAGGCAAGTAAAAGCATATATAAAGGTAAATTTTTTTAATTTTGTAAAATTTTAAAGTTTTTTAAAATTTTTCTGTCATGATTTCTAATATGCCTTTAAATTATTTTTATGCTTATAGTGTTTGTATTTTTAATTCTTTCATTATTCTGCGCTAGTCAGAAAAAAAGGTCCAAATTTTACAGAGCAAAAAAATAAAATTTTAATTCCAATCTTTTTAAAAAATCATGATCTTCACTAGTTTTACAACGCAAATCTGGGTGTTTTATTGCTATCTTTTCGTTATAAAAAAAAATAGCAATTTTATCACATTTTTCGGTACACAAATTGGAATCGCATAGATAATTGTCAGCTGTGATAAACAGACATCTCCTTGCGATCTTCTAGTGGGCAAATCGAGACTTAACGTTCTGGTTATATGAAATTAATTCGTGTAAGAGTCACCCCACGCGAAAATCAATATTTATCTGACATTTATCTATTCAAAAATCAGTATTTTGCGTAAATTTTGAGATTTTTACCGATTTTTGGGCAAAAATAAGTACTTTTTCGAATTGTACAAACCTTGCTGTAAATACTCTTGTTTTCTTGAAATATTCTGTAAGAGAAAAGTATAATTTTTATTATTGTTTTAATTCGATGGCACAAGATCGCCAAACTCATTACTGATTTTAACTAAATGTCGCACTTAAAACAACTTAATTTGTATTTGCTCTCATAAAATAAATTCCTTTCAAATAAAAATTAATATTTTAAGCGAAATTAAGATCACATATGAAGAAAATTTCAAATTTAAGAAATGCCATACAGTCTGCAAAATGAAACGAAAATTTCTACAAGTGATCAGCTTATAGGAGAAGCACATCAAAAATATTTTTTAGTTTCTAATTAATTTTTTAAAACCATTTAATTCAATAGGGTGGTCCCCTTGAGACCAAAGCAATTATTCCAGGAGAAAAACTACTTTAAATACTTAAATTTGAGTTCTAAATCCATAAAGAAGTTTTTTTAAAAAAAAGCCGTCAAGCCAAGTGTCAATCAGCTCAGAACCGTCAGCTAAGAAACCAAAGATTGATGAACAACCAGAAGAAACTACTTCTAAACATGATAAGTTTTTAAGTAAGAGGCTTAAAGAATTTCCTTGGGTCCTCTTCAATAAAGAGAAAAATAATATGTTTTGTAAAACATGGTCAATCTGCCAATATGAAGCATGGCATGGGAGTGATGGGTTCATCATGTTTCCAAAGAAGTACTTTGTTTTGCCATGAAAAAACTATGGAATACAGGCTTTCCTTAAATGCCAAGAAAGATGCTAAATCTCTTGAAAATGTCGTCGAAAAAGGAAAATTTTACAGCAACAGATGGCGAGAGTTCAAAACTGTTTACACTATTGGAAAAGAAGAACTCCCTTTAACAAAATTTACACCTTTAATGATGCTTATGAAATCACTAGGAAATGAGACTGTGAAAGAGACTAACTTGAATTTATCTCAAATTTCAGTTACAGACATAACTAAAGCTATTTTGGAAGTATTAGAATCAAATTTGGATGAGGATGTTTCACAAGGCCCCTATATTTCTTTAACGGTACATGAGTCAACAGATATTTCAGTTGACCATTAATTAATTATATATGTGAAATATTTGAAAAACAATAAAAGTCAAAACAGTCTTTGGGCAAATTTAAAATTATCGGGTGAATGCAATGCAGATGCATTGGAAGAAATAGTAATAAAGTTTCTCAACTAAAAAAATTACCGTTATCAAAAGTTGTTGGCCTTTCAACAAATGGTGCTGCGGTTATGATGGGAAAAAACAACGGACTTGGCAAAAAATTTCAGGGTATTACACCTGGTTTGTTGCACTATCACTGCATAGCTCACCATTTAGCTTTAGCTGTTTCCCAAGCTGCTGATGGAATATCCCTGTTTCCAAGCTGCCAGAGAATTTTAGGTTCATTGTATGCTTATTTTCACATGCCCAATATTAGGACTGAAAAGCTGAAATTGATGCAAGATGTGTTAAATGAGCCAAACATAACTGTCAAAGACATGCATGCTGTTCGGTGGTTGTCACTTGGGAATGCAGCTGATGCATGTCATATCAGTTATGATGCTGTGATCTTTGCCCTGACAGACATAACTGCAAACAGAAAAACAAGCAATCTTATGGAAAAGGGCTCAGGACTACTTAAACAATGCTCACAATTTTCATTTGCAGACACCTTGTCATTTTTGAGAGATGTGTTACTGATTATGAACAAAGAAAGTAGAATTTTTCAGAGTAATGATATGGACTTCTACGAGTTGGTTAACAGTTTAGAATCAACTATTAATCGCATGCAGGAAATGAAAAAGGAAGGAAGGTCATGGCACTCATCTAAAGGAATTTTTAGAGTCTGTTCTTAATAATGTGTATTATCGAGTTCAAGATATTAAATTCTCCATTTTTACTAAATGTTTAAATGATTTCATGAGTGCTAAAAATGCTTTTTTGAGTACAGTGATAGAGAATCTGCAAGAAAGATTTAATTTCAGCAGATGCAACTTTTGCAAGATTTTGATGTTTTGTTGAATCCCTCTTGTGTTACAACAGAATCATCAAGATTGGAGTCCCTAGATAATGTTATTAAACATTATTATAAGCCAGATTCTACTTCGTTTTTGAGTGTTTCAGCAAAAGAGTTAAAGCAAAAGCACCTTGAAGAACCACCTTGTTTTATGCATGCTACAAAGAATTCAAATTTAAAGAGTTTGCCAATTTGTAGTTTTCATTTAAGTTTAGAAAGTGAACTCTTATATCCAGGATTTACAGCCTTGGCACAAATAGCTATGACAATACCTTTGTCAATGGCTGTTTATGAAAAAGAAATTTCTAATCAAAATAGGATCAAATCAAATAGGAGAAATAGATTGGGGGGAAAACAACTGAAAATTCTAACAAGAATATCTGGGCAAGGCCCAGATTTCAAAGAACAAAGGGGGAAATGTTTTTGTGATTTTAATTTTGAAAGAGCAGTAACCTTGTCGAAAAAACAGAGGAAAAGGACATTAGAATTGTAATGTAACTAAGGCAAAATGTTTTTTGCGACTTTAATTTTAAAAGAGCTATGATATTGTATGGAAATCAGGGGAAAAAGAGATTAAAATTGCAATAAAAGAGAGATTAAATGTAACTAAGAATAAATGTTTTTTGTGACTTTAATTTTGAAAGAGTTTTGAAATTGCAAGGAAATCAGCTGTAACATTGTGGAAAAATCAGAGGAAAAGGATATTAAATTTGTAATATTAAATAAATATTTGATTTAGAACATTTAATGTAAAAAAAATTCTTTTATTTATAATGTTTAATATTTTCTACAAATACTTAATATATGCTATAATTGTCAAAAACCGAAATAGCGTCTTTTTTTCTATTTCATTTTGTCCATTAAAAAAAGTGTTTTTTTTATGGAAAATTTGTCTCTGTATATGTAGTTAGTGTATGCTATTTCTGTATTTTACTCCTCATAAATGAATTTCACTCCTAAAAAAGTCAAGGAGTATTTTTACTCTTCCAAAAAAATCCTAGGAATAATACTGTCTACATGTCTCCAACATCCAGATTATTTCATATAAATAATTCATATATAGTCAAATCTATTTAAGAGGTTGCTCTTGGGACAGGTAAAAATGGCTCATTATCCAAAGCAACCTGCTATCAGGGGCTGTAAGAATAAGACATTTTCAGCACATGTGAGCAAAATATTCAATAGCTAAAACTGCATTAGGAATAATAATTATGATTAATTATTAGAAACATATTTAAAAGAATTATATAAAACTATAGGATGTAATACGTATCATTTTACCATGAAATAATTTTAAAACCAATGTTTTATTTTTGGAATAACTATTGATAATTCTATGCTCAATTTGATACAAATCTTTATCTCTGAGATTTTTCAACAGGTAATATATTTTTTAATGATACCTAAACTCTCCAAAACATTCTTTATGACTGGACTTAATGTGATCTTAAGAACTACTATCAGTCCCATTTGGAAGTTCTGTTGTCATTTGCGATTCTCTAAGCAACAATATGTTACTCCCCTTTTGGAAAATCAGCCAAATTTGGTAAAATCTGAAAACAATATATTTCTCTACTTTAGAACCAAACAGGACTGATCACTGCCTAAGCTGGAATGAAAAGGGGGGTCTAACTCCCTATGAAAATGGGTACACCAAATTTGTTTGCTTCTTGATTTTACTCAATTATATGTGGGAATTTATTTATTGAGGACTCAGATAAGCCTTAAGCATGTGCAAGAAATATATGCAAGTATAATAAATAACTAAGCAAACTATACCAGAGTGAAATTTTGGAGAAACAGTAATAAATGAAGATGACAGAAGTTTTTCATTCCGATGACAATGCTCCAGTTATCAATCAATTAACAGATGGCAAAATTTGTTATATGGTTCTAGATCCAGAAAATACTGCTACCAATAGTGAAGAAGGTGGACAAAGAGGTTAATGAAAACGAGAAAATTTGAACTGACAAATTAGTTGAAAATTTCAAACACAGTAAGTACAAAACTTGAACAATGGAACTTTGTAATTAAATGCAAAATTATGGCTGTCTATAGAATTAAAAAGAAAGTATTAGCATAAAAAAACAAAGCAACTTAAACAACTTTCATTGAAAGAAATATTTAATAAAGTACACAAATATTAAGTCTTTTTTTAATACTTTGATACCATTTAGATCATAAATGCTTAATTATTTCATAAATCACAATTTCATATTTTTAATTTTATAATTTCTACGTGCCATCTCAATAGATTTAAACTAGTGATCTAATATCAGGGAAAATCCCAAATCCAGAAACGACGAAGTCCTGACAAGTCCGGATCTCGGACTTTGTACTGTATTACATGAAAATAAAATAGGAATTAATTAAGACCAAAATACCACACTCTTATACACAGCATTTCTTTATTTTATCCTAATAATCAGCTATCCAAGAGAAGGAAAATTGAAAATAAAACTAATAATAACTTTTAATTGCAACTTACCCAATCAGCACGTTTGGCTTCCATAACTTCTTCATTCTTTAGTTGTTCCCATTTGAGTCTTTCGCTGTCAATTTTTTCTTTTATAATAGCATTTATTTCATATTTCTTGTTTATCTTATGGTTTTCAATTTCTTCTGATAATTTCTTGTTTTCTAATTCTACAGTTTCCTTGTTTACTTTAAATTTTTCAATTTCTTCCAATAATTGATTGCTTTGAAATTCTGCGGTTTTCACGGCTGTTTTAAAATTTTCAACGTCTACCCGTAATTTCAAATTCTGCAATTCTAGACGACGTTTATCACTTTCTAAAGATCGTAGTAATCTTTCATATGATTCTAAATTTTCATTATATTGTTTCTCCAATGATTTTTCTATTTCTTTCACTTTCAGGTCATATTCATGATAAATTGCATTACATTTATCAGCACACTGTTGTATACTCCTGTTATTAAAACATTTGACAACTCTGGCTGAAATGAAAAGATTTATTCATCAATGAAGTAATTTATTTCTGTTCTATTAACAATAATTTATTTTACTATTAAAATTAATTCTAAATTTTTCCTAAATTTAATTTTTAATAGTTTTAAAGTTACATAGAAATTTAGGATAAAATTTTTAATTTTCACACAAAAATAGGATTTAAAGCTTCCTTTGAATGATCATCAGATTGGAGCTCAAATTATCATTCCTCACAGGTTTTTAAAGATCAAAGGGAAATAACATATTCAAAAGTAAAAGAATGGAAACACTGGGAAATAACGTATTCAAAAGTAAAAGAATAGAAACACTGAATAATCAAAATCGCAATAACAACCTTGTATTTGGTGCACATATATTAAAACACTCAATCGATTTCGAGGGCAGCTAAAGGTCCCTCCTCATCAGGAGAACGAAATTACTAGAAAGGGGAAAAAAGAAGAAAAATAAAGCATCGGCAAAGGAGTCACAGAAACAAGTGGTCGTAAATGGATTTTGAATCAGAGTTACACTGGCCGCCTACTTTTAACTGAGCCAGGCTATCTGATCAAACAATTAAAATCCCATTTTACATTTAATAAAAGCAGTCATCAAAAATATTTGCTCAAAATATACACTTACTTTCACAAAAATATTGTAAATAATTCAGTATCTGTGCATCAACTGTATACAAAACTTATCTTTCTTCATGGTCAGTAATTAACAGAGTTGTAGAGAACAAATACCAAACTAAAGTTCTCTATCTCATTTTTTAAATTTTATTTAGCAACATGTTTAATGGATGACTGAATGGAACACAAAATTATGACTGAAAAATCTTTGTTATACAATACATATACTGTTAAATGAAATGAAACCAATTTGTGTTTCTTTACCTAATCCTTAATAAAAGGAGAAGAAACTGAGTAGTGATCTGCTAATTTTAAAACAGTTTCACAATATGAAAAAAAAAAAGGATCATTAATGTTGTTTCAACACATGTTGCATAATGTTATACTTTGTATTTTCTTTGCAATGTGCATATTTGTGAACTTAGTTATTTTAACTGTTTAAAAAAATGAAGCAAGATTGTTGTGCAGAAAAGGCAATTAAGATGACAATGAGGTTAATGTCAAATGTGAAATAGATAATTGTTATTTATTATAGCAACAGAAAACTATTAAAATCGGGTAAAATTTCTCAGAGAGGTATGGAATGCTCTGCCAAAATATATTTACTAGAAAATTTGAATTTGATAATAAATGTATCCAAAAACAAGTTTTAAATCAAAAGTTTGCAACTTGATGGCTAAATGTAAAAATAAAATTATGCATGCTAAAGTATCTGCAAGGTCAGGTTAAGTTTTTTAAATAGGATAAAGCATCTACCTGCTTAAGGGGTAGTGGTGTGTATTGAGAATACGGCAAAGCACACTAGGGCTATCTGCCTTAGGGGAGGGATGCCTTCGTGGAGGACTTTCTAAGGGAAACTGGCTCGTAGACACGTTACACATGGGGAAAACCACGAAAACAACCATGCAGCCAACCCGTTCGCAGGATTCGAACCTCGGACTGAACTACCAGTGTTCAGCGATTTTACTGCTTGGCCGCTGGTGGGGAAAGATGCCTTTATGAAAGATTTTTTGAAGGAAAAAAAAAAACTTTTTTTAGTGTGTATTAAAAAATTATGTACATAATTTTCATTCAATTTATATTTATATATGTATCTTATGTAAAAATTGTGCTTATATATATGAGTATTTATGCATATCCTTGTAAAAAATATGCATTTGCCTTTAATTCAATATTTAAATATTTATTTAATTATTTATACATGTATTCAGACAAAGGATTTGTTCATTCATAAACTCCTGTGAATGTTACTGTGAAGAAATCTATTTATTAAATATACTAAATTTATCATGATTATGAATAATTTCTAAACATAATGTTCTTAACACTTAATTGTAAGCATTAACCCCTGATGGAAAAATGCATTTATATTTAAGCAAGAATTGTACTGGAAAACAATCTATTGAGAGATATTGTAAAGCATAACATATCAAATATTTACGCTACACAAAAAAAGGGAGGGACAGCTATATATCTCTCATTCTACAGGGCCGATTGACGAAATTCAACTTGCATTTTTCCATGTCCCAAAAGCACGACTTAGGAGATGTATTTACCTTTATATATAGCGTTGTTCTAATATAGGTATTCTGACACAAAATCAGACTTTTTCTGAAATGACATGCCAATTGTTTTCCATATTTCGATTCTAAGACTCAAATTACGCCAAACTGCCAAGTTTTGTAAAAACTGCACAAGTCATTTTTGAAAACTTAGCTCTCAAAATTTTAGCTCCTCAATGTTAATTGAATTTGATACACATTTATTAATATCTCTTTCTTTGTTAAACTTACTTGATTTCATCGTCCAGAACTCGAAATTTAGGATTAATCCAAATATAATTCGCCCATTTTTTATGATTTACTTTTAAAATTTGTATTTTTAAATAATTTTTATTTTGAAGAAATTTTGAATAATAACCTATAAAATTTTTCCCATCATCTTAAAGTAGATGTATTTCTAAGCATACCTGCAAAAAATTAGAGTTTGTTATTCAAAATTTCCTAAGATATACGGAAGTTTACATGTTGGCACGTTTTGAAATTTGGCATATTTGTTATAAACGATAATAATGCCAAATGTGTTTTATGCATTTTGTTAAAATTACTTAAAAGCATGAATGATGACCTTTTTTCTCCTCGTGTTCAATGAAAAAAAGGGAAGGAAAATAAGTTGCTATAAATTAGGAAGTTTGCCTAGTGAATTATTCTTGCTGCAAACTAAAAAAAGTGTGCGAAGATAAATTTTTGAATTTCTCCGTAAATTTCACACTAAATTTTACAAAATTTAATATTTAGGCATAATTTGAGTTGTAGAATCGAAATATGGAAAAAATTGGCATGTCATTTCATAAAAAGTCCGATTTTTGTCAAAATACCTATGTTAGAAGAATTCTATATATAAATCTAATAAATATCCTAAGTCGAGACATGAAAAACACAAGTTAAATTTCGTCAATCGGCCAAGTAGAACAGGAGATATAGAACTGTCCCCCCTTTTGTGTGTGTGTGTTTGCAGTGTATTTAAGGAAGTAGTAAAGTAGAATTTTGAGAATGTGTATCATTGAAATCAAGAGAAAAAGAAAAGAAAAGAAAAAGAAAAAAAGAAAAGAAAAAAAAAATCTGATAAAGTATTAAAAGAATTATTTCCTTACTATTTACAATAATTCAGTTAAAAGTTTTAAACAATATTAATACTCCCTTTTTATTTTCCTCATTTACAGATCAAGTTAATGCACAGAAATCAGAGGCAATATTTAACTATTTAAAATAAAATGTGCTCTAACTTGCAATGACCCAAACAAAGCACTAATTATAGAGTGACTATTATTTCTGATTTAAAAGATGCCCCAGAAGCTGAAAATGATCTCATATTTGAGAGAGTATTTCAGAAAGAAGCTCTGTAAATAGCTGTGTGATTTTAATGTTAATAATACAATAAACTTTGGTTTATATTTTTGTAATCATTAGCCAAATAAAATCAAATTACCTTAAAATTCCTTTCCAATGTAATTAGCGAAAACTTGTGAAAAAAATGATATTTAAATTAAAACTGCTCAGAGCACAAGGAAAGCATAGCATTTAATTCCATTCAGAATGAAATGTTTAAGAATACATTCTTTCACACACTTAATACTTTGGAATATTACATAAAAAGAAGAAATATATATTTATACCTATATTCACGTAATTACAAAACATTTACCTCTGAACATGTCAAAACCTTTTGATCTTAAAGGCAAGTGGTGTGGTGTATTTAATTATGGCAAAGCACACTAGGACTATCTGCCTAAGGGGAGGGATGCCTTCGTGGAGGACTTTCTAAGGAAAACTGGCTCGTATACACATTACACATGGGGAAAACCATGAAAATGCCCATGCAACCAGCCCGTTCGCGGGATTCGAACCTCGGACCGAACTACCAGTGTTCAGCGACTTTACTGCTCGTGGGCCCTTAAAGGCAAGTAGCTGACTGTTTTGATAAACAAGAGGTGTGTGTCATGGTTTCAAGAGAATGTATGAGAAAATCACACTTTACCTTTCTTTCCTTCCTTCATATTCAGAGCCACTGTCCTAAGTCTTATAAAACCACACTTGAAAAACAGATTTGCCAACAAACCACCATGACAGAATGATTAATAAAAATAACCCACAATTACAAAAATAACTCATTTTTTTATGCATCTTCAAGGGCGAAATCATAACACTACAATTGTATTGGTTTTTCATAAAAACTATGAAAAAGGTGGAATACACAAAATGGTAAACTTTGAAAAAGGTGCTGTAAAGCAAGAAAAATGTCCTTCTGCCGAAAACACACAAGAAAAAAATTAACATTCATAGACAGAAAATGTTGTGTTTTCCTTCCACTGAAATAGAATTATTAACTTTCATCTTGGTCTTCAAAAAACAGATTTTAATATTGGACGGATAACAGAACACAATGTAATAATGTTACCTGCATTGTAACCTCGTTCAGCAGATTGTTTCACGTGATCTTTAAATCTTTTTTCCATGTAATGAACACACTGTTTCAACCGTGATATTGTTTTCTTGAGAGACTCATTTTCTGCGTTTAAATATGCTATAGCAGCACCTCCTTCAGGTAATGCTTTTAATAATCTGTAAGCTCCAATTAGAAAATTTTCCATCCTTATAGAGTGCTGAAATAAAACAAGATACCTGTTAGTTAAAAACATTTTTATTAGCACTGTAGCATGAATATCAGTAAAATTCCAAACATCTAGTGCTCACAGAAAGTGGATTAATTTGGCTAGGAAAAATAATAAAGTATTTTAATTTCTATAAAGCAAAATTAAAACACATTTTTCAGAAAATTAAATAATGGGAGTATTTTTTTACTTGCTTAAACATTTAATCATTAAAATAAAACAAAATTAACTTTTATTCTCATAGGCTCTAAAATTAAACATATGCATTTCCAGTTATCTGTGTTAACCAATACATCAATGCACATGCATAGACAAGAAAGAAACATGAATAAACCAAAAGGGAATATTTTGACTTTCTAAAAATTCTTTAAAAGTTTTAAATACGCATTTTAAACAACACACTACTTAAATTTATCTCAAATTAAAAATTCCAGCAATACTTATATAAATTTTTAATTAAAATAAATCTTCAAAGCTAAAAACTGTATCCAAGATCTTTTATCAGAATAAAATACTCCACACAGAAGTTAAGATCAGATACACTATCAACATCCCTTGTTGGAAAGAATTCCACTAATGATGACTTCTCTTAGAAACCAAGTTGCAAGAAAAAATAACATTGCTTGCAATAACACAGCATTCTACACAAAGATACATGCACAGATAATCTAAAGCAATGCAAGATTGAATATAAAAAAATGGAAAATGGATAATTATGATGTGGCCCTCTTAACCTAAAAAAGATTTATAAGAACATTTCAAATACTTTATACAAGAAATATGGATTTTTCAAGGAATTTAATTACATGACACCTATAATATTATTTAAATTCAAATTTAATATAGATAACATTTACATAAATCATTGCATATTATTTAAATCAATTTTTCTCAAACTTTCCTGAATTCTTTTTAAAAACTTTTTAAACATTTATTTATTCTTTTTGAAGGTATGAATGCGTATATATACATCTGAGTGCAGACTTACAGCTTTATTAATATTTTATGATTACTGTACTCTCATGAATCCCACATGCAGATTTTTTTGATAATTTTAATCAGAAAAATCGAAATGTGTGGCTTACGTGAAACAAAGCAATATGCGATGGGTAAACACCATAATAATAAATCCTGGCCAGGGATTTGTAGAAGCTATACTGGTACATTCACCAAACTGTTATTCTCTGACGGGTTTTTGTTCAACTTGGCTTTAGTCATAACATTGGCAGGAGCACTGGAGCTCAGCTATTAAGAAAGGAGGAATTCCGGTACACAAACCAGTTCCAAGACAAAAGCAGGGAAGGGTATTGTTTTTGTCATTTCAGAGCCAGTGTGTGCCTGCGGATGGCTGAAGTTGCAGCACTTGGAGAGGGGAAAAACTGATATCGCAAAAAAAGCAAAACATAAGCTTCTTCATTTTCTTATACCGCTACAACAGAAGAACATACGATAGTTTGACTGGAAATAAAAAAACACAAAATGAGACTTGTTCTTAGGTGATCAGGAATACGACTTGAACATTTTGCCACTTTTTTCTGAAGTGCTATGCCCGATGAAATTCTGCTACGCAATTTATTCCTTCTCATTAAAATGTTACTGGGTATGTGTTGCTACATACTTAGGCAGGAGTTGCAAAAGCTGCAGGTGGTAGCTCAGATTTCTTTCCCGATAACAGTCGATTGGTATCATATTTCTTTATATTCATAATTCAGTTTTTTTTTTTTTTTTTTTTTTTTTTTTTTTTTTTTTTTTTTGTAAATTTAGCTTTTAGTAGGCTTGATGAAAACATGCCCGACATATTCGTGGACATTTTTTTGTTTCTTTTTTGGTGCATCGGAAAAGAAAAGGGTGCATGTCTCATTCGGTGGCACGTGGTATTCGTGAACTCAAGGTATATTTAATTACTATATAATTTAATTGATAATTTTATGCTAAAAAATTAATATATTTAATACATCCTATATCTGTAAAATGCTACCCACAGAAATACTAAAAAATATTTCAATTTGTTTACAATAGAAATTACACATATGTACAATCATGTAAAAACTATTATTATACAGTAAAAGCTCGACTATATGGCATTCAACAACAGGAAAGCTCAAAGAATATTTTAAAGTTTTAGAAACTAATTTTTTTTAGCACAAGAGGTGCTATTAAGCTCAAACCTCCCTTTTCTGTCCATATTGTTTCGGGATTATGTTCATTAATTACAAATATGAGGTAGTTTAATTCAGGAAATTCTCCATAAAGGCATTCTTCCCAAGAACGCTCAAATATTTTGCTATAATCAGTAATAGAGTGCACATATGAAACCATAATGTTTGCTTTGTTTTGGTGAATGGGAGGGAGGTTGGTGAGGAGATCTGAAAAGCTGATCAATTCCCAGCATCATAAAATAGCAAAACTAAATAAAACAGAACTATAAAATAATTGTTTTAAACCTAAACACCCTTGTCACTCCTAAATAATTCAAATATACCCAAAGGGGAATACTGCCCACAGAAAGAAAAAAAAAAAATTATTATTAGAAACTTATTAGGCAGAGAAAGAAATATAAGCAATCCAAATAACTGAATAATTAAGTTCTCAATCTGAATTCTAGAGCTCTATGGCTTTAATAATATGTGACTTTTGCTATTTAAAATGAAGTAGGAATGTATTATGAATAACAAATATTTTTGCATTTGAACATTTTACATACATAAAATTTTTTTCACATACCTCATTAACAAGCAACTTAATTTTTGGATCAAATGAAGTCATCGCACGAAATAAGCTTCTCTCAACTCTTGAGGGAATTGGAATCTGATTACCTAATAAATGAGATAGAAAAAAAGCATGTAAAAATACAAGTGCACAGAAAAGAATTATTTAGGGGGAAAAAAAATACAGTAAGTAAAATGTAATTTTTTAAAAACAGAGATCCTTATTATATGACAAACTTTCATTCATGGAATATCCTACTTGTATCAAATAACACAACAGCAGCAAAATTTAAGATTTAATTGTTATCTCAGCAAAACATGTTAAAAAAAAAGAAAGAAAACAAAACTATAGTGTATTAAAATACTTATATCTTTTGTCATGGACTCTACTAAAAAGCACTGCTTTTATGCAAGCATTTAAAATGTTTAATAATGCTGTTGCATATGTAGGGGTTTGTAATGGATTGAATGCATACCAAACCAATGATAGCTTAATAAAATTTATTTAACCAAAAGAAACATTTCACAGTTCTGGAACTTTCCACAAAAATACTCATTTCTTCAACTCTTTTCAGAATCACAAAGTACAATCGGTAGTTACACTTCAAACTACTAAGAATGTTAAACACAAATACAGTGCAAAGCACAAACGGCAAAGCTCCCAAGGATATAACAATACTCCAAATTCAGCTCTAAATTTCTTGCCAATTAAGCAAGATAGCACTTTAATGTTAAATAGATTATCCCCTGTAATCTTATTTTTCCAGGGCAGCATCATCTCTTTCAAGCATTTCATTTTACATTATACAAAAGATACTACAATTTCACATATAATTTCACCAACATTAATTTCATATATACAAAATTCATAATACCATATTAATTCAGTAACTGTATTTATTAATTTATGAATAAAATATACTGACAAGCCAAACTGGATAAAAGCATTAAAAACTATACTTTCACCCTAACTTGATACCTAGCAAAATAATAGGACTCGAAGGATTTTCAGAAACTCAAAATTAATATGAATTAGTTTCCCTTACAAATTTACACTCTTCAGACCGCTGTTATGTGCTTTGCTATAAAAAATTACTAACTACTAAATAACACATATACTGACATTATTTTATGAAATAATTCATTAGTTTCATACTTTAATAATAAGTAGTATAATTGATACTGTATTCTAAATATACAAAGCCCTAATATTTGCAGATATTTCTCCAAAACAGATTCAAAATGCATTAATGTAAGGCAAACTTTTTTTTAATGAGAAAATTATATAAAATTTATGCATTTAAACATTTAATTATATTTCATACTTATGTTAAAGATAAAATGACTTCATAATCAGTCCAAAGAAAATTCTATTTATTTTCATAATTGCCTCAAAATTGTGATCAAACATGTACAGCAAATACAGACCTTGATATTTATAAAACCAAAAATATGTTTTTGATGTTGCTTATTATGAATAAAAGCAATATATTCTACTTAGTCAAACTATTATGACCACATCTATACAGTGAAAATACACTCATCAAAATGGAACAGATATCAGGAATAATTATAACAAGTCTATCGCAAAGCAATTTTTTTTTCAATTGCAGCCAAAGCACAAATGGAAGAAATTTAACACACAAACGCAACTTAGTCATAATTTATAGAAACAAATGTTCATGACTCCTTTAGTATGATAGTTCATGATGACAATGCACCTTCTGAACAGCCATTGAAAGAATAGGACAGCAATGTCCTATATTACCTGTCATCCATTTGCTATCCAACAAACTAACTAGTAGACTCCTCTCTTTTAATCCTTAGTGTAATAGTACATGAGGTGGCATTTCTGTGTTCCTTCTTTAATATTTAACGTTCAAAATAGTAGTAATATTCTATTAACATTTCTAGGGAAAATAGGGTCAATTTTTCTTAACATTACTGCTGTATAAAAAAAAAAGTGAATACCTTCTTTTTATATTTTTAATTAAAACCGTTCATTTGCATACTTTTTTCACATTTTAAAACCAATTAAAATGAATAATAAGCCAAAAAAAATTCTTCATGTAAGAATTTTTAATGAGGAATAAACGTTTTTGCTTTATACACAATACCTAAAATAATAGTACAATTTTATAAAATTGATTCTAAAATGACATTAGGTTAATTATACATTAAAACCTGTAAAAGATATATATTTGTAGCAAAAACACAATAAAATATCAGTGCGTCTTTTCAATTTGAAAATTTTCCAGGTATTTTAACTAATTCAACTAAATTTTCTTCTTTTTACCTCCTTTTCTAAATTTACTTGCTTCAATAAACAAATCAATTTTTCCTATAGTCTCAGTTTTATCTCCGAACTTTTGAATGTTTCAATAACATATCTTTGAAGAACAATTTTCCTTCTTTTTGAGTAAATATCTTCCTGAAGTTTCTTCTTCATTTTTCAATTTTCAGATTTAATTAAAAATGTATGTTATTCTAAAAAAAACCTACATGTATTCAGGATATATACCATAAGAAACCACTAAATTTTTCCCTTAATAATATGAGTATTGAGTATAACTATGAAATGATATAAAGTGTCAGAATTTTTCAAATACAGTGAAGCACAAAGCAACAAAATTTAGAGTAGGCACTAGGTAGTAAAATTTAGGACTCAAAGAGGAACATCAGGGACAAAATGCTTAGCATAATAAATCCCTCTGCAAGATGCACTGAGACAAATAAAAGAAATCTTGTTGTTGAATTGTCAGTTCCAGGGCTCACATATTTCTGCACACGGAAATTAAGTACTTTCAACAACTTTTAAGGACCATTAATAAAAAAAAAATTATGGACCTAAGAGCACATAAGAACTGAATAATTCAATTAAACATATTATCTATGCTTGAACTTTACTTTTGTAATACCATCCTAAAAATAAAATAGATCGGTAAAAATGATGCATTAAACATATAACTTGAATAGCATAATTATTATAATTAATTAAACTTTCATAAAGTTTATTTGAGAATAAAATAAACTTTATGAAATTTATCAAGTAATTTTAAATATTTTACACTGATCTTGTTGGACATATCTGAAAGAAAGATAAGTAACATTTTATTTATGTTTTACTAACAGTTAGCTTCCCCCCCTCTCTTTTTTTTTTATTTATTTTTTCATTGCTTAGTCTAGAAGTTTAATAACAGGTTTTATGTCAAGTGGCATACATTAAAATGAGAAGTAAAATCATAATCAGCATGATTCATAACAAAAGACTAGCTGTTGTTACTGCTGCTGCTTCTCTAGAGAACCTGCTGATCAGAATAAACCTGAAAGGCCAGATGTAGACACGGTTGAGAAGTATTGAAAGTTTGTTGGGCTCTGTCTGACGCAGTTAGTGTCATAGCTTTGTGTGGAGTCCCATGGGTTGTAACCCAGTTAACATACTGTAAGGTTCCAATAAGCCACTAAAGCACTAGAGGTGATAAGTCTCAATAAATACAAAGAATAAGTTTTACAAGAAATTTTACATTTTTGTGTTTTATCTTATGATCACTGTAAAGATTAATGAAAGGCAATAACTCATTTTAATATGCAGAAATACTTTTAAAGGTAAGCAGTTAACTATAAATAATCAAATGAGGTAGTTAGATAACCTTGATATCACCAATATTAAATTTTATTTATTTTTTAACAATATTTGTTAAAAATGGCCCATTAAAATCACAATCTAATAAAATTTCAAAGTTCAAAATACATTTAATTTATGACATTGATTCTTAAAAAATATTAGGATAATTACACACCTAAAGCTACAAAACATTTATCTTTGTAGCAACAACACTCAACAAAATATTTGTGTGTGTTTTTAATTTGAAGCCTTATTTTGGCTAATTTTTATCGATTTCTTTAAGAACCTTTTCTAACAATTACAAATTTATCTCACTATGCAAACCAGTGTTCTTGCTAGATTTTGCGTGCTTTATTTCCTAACTTGTCAACCTCTCCGCAATGTACCTATGAGGGTTTACTTGATCTGGTAAAGTTAAATAGTCCAAAATTCCCGACAGACGAGAAATAAATCATCACTATGCTTGAAAGTAACTATACAGTCAGACAAAAGTTTAAATAAGCCTCTTACTTAAAAACAGCTTGGAACATATAGGCATGTTCTTATGGTAAGAAAATCAATTACAGCTTGTGGTGATGTAATTAAACAAGAAGCGTCAAACTAAAATGTGGACCAGTGGTCAAAGACTATACAATTTAATTTTAATTTAAGCTGGCTCAGTAACTCTATCGCCATAACAAATTCAAATGTGGGGAGCGAAAATGCAAAGATGAATAATTACAAATTATCAGAGCTGGCAAGAACTAATGCAGCGAGCAAGCAGAGGTCAGAAACGCACTGTTTTGCACTCCAAAAACTTCAGCTTAAAACTGTCTTAAGTGATTTGCATTCTGGTGAGGAAATAGAAATGTGAATTTATAGAAAGGCTGCAATTACAAACAACTAGGAAATTTACATAATAATAACTGTACATAGGGATGAAAGTGGTGTTGACAAAGATCTTTGGGCAAGCAACATGTTGTCAGGTAATGGGCTGTGTCGGCTTCGGAAGAGAAGGCTCCACAGATACAGCTCATGTAAAGTCAAAAAAACCTTGTAAAGTAACATGGAAAGCATCTGTGGTTGATCAATCCCTGCAAGCAGTAGAATTCCAACTTTAGACGTCTGAGGGAGATTATTGGCAAGATCCTAACGATCTTGCCAATAAACTAGTAGTAATACGATCTTGCCAATAAACTAGTAGTAATTGCTAGATCTTGAACTTGGCTGCATCTTCAGAAATTGGAACTTGAGAGTCAATGGAAGGGTGGTCGGCAGCCTCCTTGGCTAGTCTACCTGCAAACTTATTGCCTGCGATGCCTTGGTGGCCGCATATCCATTGTAAAGAAATCCTATTGTTGTCACCTAGGGTAGCTAGGACCTCCTTCAGGGGCTGAGATATGGAGTGGTGCAACTCCTGTCTTATTAAGGCCTTGAAGGAAGCTCATGCTGTCCGTATACAATGCTATATCTCTTGACTTGAATTGATCGGCTTTAAGAGCTCTCGATTCGGTTTGAAACACTGAAACGTGATCGCAGTCTTTTAGTGGCTGAATGCAGCAGTTCTTCATTATTAAAGGTGACGAAGGCCACACCTACTTTATTGTTTAGCTTCGATCCATCAGTGAAGGTTTCAAGGGAGTGTCCTGTTGGTAACTTCTTTGTCCATTTTGTTTCTTTTACGTAGACCAGGTGCGTCGAGTGGGTGTGGAATCTTGGTTCGATGTTGAAGTCACCCAACTCGGTATCTAACAGTCCATCTATTGTCTTGTGATGAACAAGACATTATATATGCATTGTTCTCCTGCTTCTTTCAGGTCCAGAGGCAGGGTTCCTGCTAGCACCTGGAGAGCAGTTGTCGGCGTCGTTGTAAAAGCCTTTGTTAGCTTCAGTAACACTATTCTTTCTATTTGTAGGAGCTTTTGGTTAACTCGCGCCGTGCCGGTCATCCAAATTGGGCAATCATACCGGATCATTCTCTCAATACCTCTTATGCAAAGGTATTTCAGCAGTCTTCCTTTTAAGTTCCAGTTAGCATCCACTATTCTATTTGTTTAACAAGATGCTTGTTTTATCTCGAATTGCAGTCAGATGAGTTACCCAGGTTAACTTCATGTTGATGAGAAACTCCAGGTATTTTAGGGTATCTTATCTTCTTAGGGTGTGTCCTTCCCACTTAAGTCTGGGAGATTGGCAGAATTTTTAGATTTTAGGGACACATTTAGCAACAAAATCTAGAAATAGCAAAACTTTTAGAATTTAGAGCAGGCATTGGAAGCAAAATTTAGAAAGGCACTAGGCAACAGGATTCAAGACCCACAGAGATTGCAACAGGTGGGGGAACTGCCTAGTGCCAGCCCTGTGTATGATGCATTAGAACATACTACATGAATTTTTTAAATTGTCAATTTTAAATTTTTTTATTAGTAAAAAATTTTTCTTTCTATAATGTCTGTCCATGTGATAAGATAAATAAGCATTTTTGATATTTTCCATGCTTGTGTCCAGCAAAAAGTAGAGAAAATCAAGGGAAGATAAACATGTTAAGAAAAAGATTCTAGTATCAGAAGTAAAAAATTCAAACATTCAGTTTTCAAAGTTCTTCCATACGTTCTCCAAAAAGTAAGAAATTCATCACAAACTTTCTGTAAAATACGTCCAATACATGTTAATACCATGGAGACATTTTTCATTTAGTCACATTTCTCTGGAATCTTCTAGAACCATGTCTATAAATCTTGCATTTAAATCCTTCTAATCTTCCAGACTGCAAGTCTAATATCCTAAAGAAAAATTAGTTACATAGCTGTTTTGCTTTTGCTATGAACCGTACGACATTTGGTCCTTAAGATTCGAAGCTGAGTAAGCATATGTATAAGTACAAGTTGTTGAACTATATATTACTTCGTTTCTTTATTATGACTTTAATTTTGTTTTGTAATTTAGATTATTTCAACATTATTGATTTATGCGGGGAAACACTTATTCTCTAAGCTGTGTTTGTATAACTGTTATACACTGACTACCAATAAGTATTTGGACACCTGTGATAGAAAAGAAAAAGTAACTTTATTCAAAATCAATAGTTGGTAGAGCCTCCACGAGAGGTAATTACAGCGTGGACCCTCCGGGGCATACTTTACATAAGTCTTTGTATGACAGCTAGTGGTATTTTCTTCCACTCAGCTTGGAGAAGACATAGAAGTTCCTTCACCGATTTTGCCCGGGCAGTGCACCCCTGAATTCGGCGAGGCAACTCATTCCAGAGGTTCTTGATAGGGTTCAGGTCTGGTCTCTGGGCAGGCCAGTCCATTCGATGAACTCCATTGGCACAAACATGGCATTGTCGTCCTGAAAGTAACAAGGGTCCAACCCGCAAAACTGCCACAACGTAGGAAGCACATTGTCATCCAAAATAGTGCAGTAGGCATCAGAGTTGAGCTTACCATGAATGGGGACCAAGGGTCCCAGCCCATACCAGGAGAAACACTACCAGACCATAATTCCACCTCCACCGAACTTGACTGTTGGCACAATGCATTCTGGCAGGAGACGTTCTCCAAGTAGACGCCAGACCCTGCCATCCGAATGGTAAAGGGTGAACCTTGATTCGTCCCTCCAAAGAACCCATTTCCACTGATCTACGGTCCCATTTCGATGTTCTTTGCACCACATTAACCAAGCAACGCGGTTGGACTTTGTGATCAAAGGCTTATGGGCAGCAGCACAACCCTGAAAACCAAGCAGACATGCTTCCTTACGGATGGTATTCATTGAAACAATACTCCCGGATGATTGTTGAAACTCCTCACGGATGAGGGCCATCGGTTGGGTGCGGTTCTTCTGAATTTGTCTGGACAGCACTCGTCAGTCTCTATCTCCCAGTTTCGTTGGTCTGCCGACTCAGGGCACATTCCGACAATCAACGCTCACCTTCCACTTCTTAATCACATAGGCCACTGTCGATTTTGGGTACTTCAGATCGCTAGATATGTCCCTTAAGGATCGGCGACATTTGTGATACCCGATAATTATACCTTTCTTGAAATCAGAGAGCTCTGAACTGCGAGGCATCTTGCATGCGACTAAAGCCAATGCTATTTCCTACACGATATATACCGGCGGAGTCCGTGACGTACCTTAGGACCGCAGATATCGTCATTTGCATAGGTGTCCAAATACTTATTGGTAGTCAGTGTATTTGGTGATTTGTAAAAATACATAAACATGTATACTTTATTTAATGCAATGCTATAATATTTGATGTCCTATGTTAACTATGTTTGTTTTAAGCTCACGCCAAATCCAGCACTACTTGGCATCCCTAAGATTCAAAGCTAAATAAGGGTATGTATAAGTTCATTATGCGTTGTGCCATCAATAAATGTTGTCTTGTGTTAATGTGCGTCTCTGCCACCTACTTCTTCTACTAAGTCACCTAATTTAGAACGTTTAATAAAAGAATTCACATCCCCAAAAGTGAAAAGTTGTTTAAGAGCTTTTCATTAGAAAAAATGAAATAATTTTGAAATGCTTATGTTTCACTTCCTCCTCAGAAACTCGAGTATCACACCCTTTATATTAGAAATAGGAACAAATTATAAACCCATTCAAAAGATAACCATATTTGTTGGTAAATCACAAAAAACATTCCTCCAAAAAGCTAATTCACGCTCAAAATGGCTGGCATGAGAACAGACAGAAATTTCAGATCATTAAAATTAAGGACCTTCTATCAATTTTGGAGGAAATTAAGGACTTTTATGGACCAGAAATCCATTCCAAAAAAACCTAAGAACTCAAGGACCGTACGATCCCTGCAGTTCCCAATTTCTTTAATAACAGAAAAATTCAACTAATACCTGTCCATGATACAAAATTAAAAACATTTTTGCATTTTTCCATATCATATCAAAAGAACAAAAAGGGAAGATAACATATTTAAAGGAAGACTTATAGGATCAAAAGTGGGAAATTCGAATAATTTTGTTTTCATTTTCTTCCTAATTTTCTCCAAAAAATAAATCCATCACATTGTAAAACATATTCATTATGTGTTAACACACAAAGACAATTTTCATTTTGTCACCTTTTTCTAGAATCTTAGGTCTACAAATTTTGTCTTCAAATCCCTCTAAACCTTTCAAGATAGAAGAGATTCAAGAACTTAATCCAGAGATTTCAAGAACCTAAATAAAAAAGATAAATTATCTCTACCAATTGTGATATATAATTTCTCCTAATACCAACTGCGAGCCAAAAGCCAGAAGATTTTTTAAAAGAAAATTCAGAAAAGGAAAGTGAAGTGAATTTTAAGAAAGAAAACTGAATTTTACAGAAAAAATTTATACACCTGTAATTCTGAAACAATTACACGAAGGAAACTCTTATGAAAAATATAAAAGAATTTTAAATTTATTACAGTAGCTTTTTTGTATTTGCTAAGAAATGTTTTAGAAAATGTGCTTTATAGTTTTTATTATCTTATTTAGTTTTCAAAATCAAAATATTGCTAATTCGCCATAATGGAAAGTAATGCCACTTTAATATATGACAGAGGAAGATAAAAATGTTTAAGTTATTTCTTAAATATAATTTTAATATACTATCATTACTATAATGACACTGATCGATGGCTTTATGTGTGGGGAAACAAAACAAACAAAAAAAAAAAAAAAAAGTGAAGAATTTGCATACCTCAATCAAAAATTTATAATACAAGAACTTAAAATCACCAAAATGTTGATAAATTGCCAAATTTGGCATTGCATAACAAAAGAATTCATATCCCCTAAAAGGGAAAATTTGCTTTTGATATGTTTTAAGGACTTTTCATTTCCAAAAAAGAAATAATTTTGTAGCAACGATGCTTCAATCGAGGTAGAGCCTCACACCGAAAACTTCAGCATTGCATACTTAATATTAGAAGTAGGAATGAATTCAAGTGATAACCCATCAAATACATAGTTCAAATACAAATGTTTGAAAAGAAGAAGAATAGACTAGGGGCATTTTTCTGAATAATAATATGCTTTATAAGAATTAGCCTTTATAAGAATATAACCATTTAACTTTTTCAGTCATTCTGTCTATCTAGGCAGGATTTCTATTGAAATTCGATTTTTCACATCTCAAAATTTCAATGTCCCAGTGAAAGAAATTTGACTGACCATGCATGTTGAACTAATTCATAAATTCTGTACAAGTAATTACAAGTTTTATAGATTACCTACAAAACAATGAAACAAAACATTAAAAGAAACTCATTTTTTATATTTCCTTTGAATTCAGGCTAAGCTATTCACATGTTGGTTTCTTTAGATCAAAATGAGGTTTAAAAACCTATCTTTTAAAACAGCATAAATCATAGAAAAAGCACAAAAAATTCAAATACTAATTCACATGCAATTTTTTAATAATCAGCTGTAAAAATTTGAGATTTAATTATTAATAATTTTTTACTACTAAATGTTTTACTTACTAGTGTTAGCTACTGTTCCACGAGTTTCACAAATAAATTCTATCTCTTCTCCAGATTCATCTCCAACTTGATTTAAAGCATTTTCCTCATGATTATTATCACATTCTGCACACAAACCTGCAATGCTAAATTCCGCCTGACTGCTGTTTACAGGTATACTCTGATCCACACTGGAATTAGTAACGACACAATTAGAATAATTTCCATGTGCTTGAACAGTATTAACGAATGTATTATCACATAAAGTTTTTGAGCCAGAAATTACACCTTGTTCTTGTATTGAGTCATTTTCAGATCCTAAACTTAAGCTAAATCTTGTAGGCTGAAGATTTTGTGCAATTTGAGATTGGGAAAGGTTATTGTAATTAATCCCATATACATGAGGAAGTTCATTATGTGCGTCATTGCTCATATAATTTATAAATGCTTGTTCCATAAATGAAGCTGGTACTGCTAATGACTGAGATCCAGTTACTACAGGAGAAGCAAGCACAGCCACATCACTGCTTGCAAGCACTGAGATATTTTGATTACCATTTCTCTCATTCTGAGCAGTTGCAGATTTAATAGAATCTGTGGTGGCTGGAACACTAAGTGAAGCAGCATTACTTTGATAACTGCTCTCATAAGAGCGCTGCACTTCTTCATCAGTAGAAAATGTCATAGAAACTGAAACAGGAGTAAATGTTTGATTGTGGACTTCTTTTTCAACATAAGATGAGCTACTAACATCTGTTACTGTAGGATATGTCAGAGGAGCAGGCACTTCCAAAGAAGGGAATTCTGTCTCTAAAAGAAAATATATACATATATACATACAAATAAATTATAATATGATTAATACCTTATTCAGCAATATTTTATAAGAAACCGATACTAGTATGAGAAAATTAAAATTGCTTCACAAGTGTTTTTAAATATCAATATATATTTAACAGGACAACAGTTTACTACGTAAAATATATCATATTCACAAAAGTCCTTACCCAGCCTTTATTTTCGAAACTGATAGTCAAAGACATTTAGGAATATATACAAAATTACTGAACAAAAGTTACAAAAAATGTTTTAAAATTACATCCAGTTACAAAAATGTTATAAATGATGCAAATATGTATTATTTGGCATTTTTAAATTTTTAAAAATTAATAAATTATTATTATTTGATAAAATTATCAAATCTAGCCTTTTATAGGTTGCTCCACTTCCTATACTCCTGTTTAGGAAAATTTTATAGTACGCATCAATAATACAATACAAAAAAAATATTACTCCTAAATGAAGAAAATTCACCAAATATTTACTTTTAAAGATAGATATTATATTCACAAACCACATACAAACTGATGAGTGAAATATTCACATTTGTAAACTAAAAATAAAATACAGTTAAGGGAAAGATTCCTTAGGTTAACTAATTAAGTGACAAGCATTTCTATTATCATTAAAAGTACTGATCAATATAACTGTTTTTTAGACAAGAGTTCTTATTCATGGAATCATATAGAATTTGTTGCAGAACACAATGGCAATTTTTACTGTCATACTGCCAACTTATTTGCATAAATTACCAAAAATAAAAATACTTCTATTTTTTATGAACTTTTTGTATGATTTTTGCATTAGGATTCTAAGGTAATAAAACTGCAGGATAATATTAGTAACATATTTCTAACATCTCAGAACTTCACAAATTATTTTTGTGGCAATTCTTTCAGTATACCAACTGTAAGTTATATTGTATATATATATATACATATAAAGAAAGTTGGATCATTTGTCCTCTAATAACTCAGTCAATACTACAGCTATCATCAACACACTTTCTACAATTCTTTTCTGGTCCTGGAAAAGATCCATGTCCACTTAAAAAAAAAAAAAAAATTAAAATCAAATATATTAATTAAATACACGGAAAAATGATAATTTTCACCCTAATTTTTCCGAGTAGCAACAGTCTCGCAAACTGGAGATGAAAATCTGCTTTATTTCTAAAGTTGTTGCCACTGCTCGCTTTCAAATCCTAGAGTTTGTTAATAAAAAATTTCTAAGTTTTATGATGAAATAAAATAGCATAATTCCCGATTCCACAAATTTGTGGGAAGCCATTTCCACTATTCCCATCTTCATACGACTTTAATCAGCTGAGATATTAATTAAAAACTCCAAAAACATTAATTTTCGCATTCTTTTTTCCGAGTGGCAACAGTCTTCGCGTTGGAGATAAAAATGCTTTATTTAGAAAATTGTTGCTACTGCTTACTTTTGAATCATACATTTTGTTAATCAAAAATTTGTAAGTTTTACAAAATCTATGTAGAATGTCTGTTTCTATGTAGAATTAATTGTCTGTCTTCAGGAATAACGTCTGTTTGTGTGTTTGTTTGTTTATGTTATTGATTTCTAAATAACTATGATCAATTTTTTGTCATATTTCATCGACTAAAATTGAATATAGGTGAAATATTGGATGAAACTTGAGCTTTTATGACCAACTGATTATAAAGACTAAAATCATTAAAAACTGCGAGCCATTGTTGCTGATATAATAAGAGAGAATAAGCTTATTTTTCAATCGAAATTTTTTATGCAGGTTCCATACTGCATCAGACTGAAAAATGTATGATTATGAATCTTATTTTTTGCATCGTTATTAGAGAAGGATTACAGTGGTATCATTCCCTCTGTTGTTAAATATTTTACTCTCTAACTTAACTGCCATCGAGTACTTCTGCTAGTATAGTTAAAAATTAGAAGAACAATATGCATCAGTGAATTGCAAAAGAATATCAGTAAATGACATTTTAGTAGGAAAAAAACCAACCTCGAACAATTTGCAAATTGAAAAATGACATCAAAATTGCAAATTTCGAAATATATCTCATTCATTTTTTTTTTTCTGGTGTCAAATGTTTTGTGTTTCATTCTTTATAATAAGTACAACATTTTCCTAAATATAAGCATAGAGAATGGAGGAATGAATAAAAATTTAGATTTCATATTACACAGAAAAATTAATTTTCATTTAATTTTAAAACACAAAAATATCAATCTTTGCATCATTTAAAACATTCTTGTAACAGGAAGTAAATGTCTACAACTAACAGTTCCAAAAATAAAAGCCAGGTAAAGACTTCTGCAGACCTGGCCTGTATTAAGAGATTAGAAGATTCATGGCAGAAAGTATAATTTCCAATTAAGTATCAGTTTCATTTTATTTAATTTCAAAATAAAGGCAACTATTCCAAGAAATACAATAAAAGTGACTACCATTCCAAGAAATCCAGTAAAAGTGACTATCAAACTTTAAAAAAAAAATATATCAGTTTTTCATAGATATATACTAAATTTATATTAGGAGATAATATAATCAATATTTCATTAGTAAATAAATTATTATTATCTTACTTTGCAGCTATTGTGCAAGTATTAGAAAAGCTTGTTTTCGAACTAAGTGAATTTTAGGTTATTCAACACCAACACACACACACACAGTGATAGGAGAGTGTGACATTTAGCCTTCTAATTGAATAGAAATCCAGACACCACAACAATTATTACTAAACTAAATAACATTGGGAATTACTAAGAAAACCTGCATTTTCTTAAAACTGTAACGCTATTAGAAAACATATACTTTACATCCACCTTTTAATTAGCAGGTTATTTTTAAACCCAATATTACATAAAAAAAAGATTAGATCACTATGAACCTACATATATATATATACTAACTAGGAAAAAGGAAATTATGATTTTACGCACACGACAACAAAACAGAACATGCAATATATATTTACACTATGAAACAATTTCCAATATGATATCACAAACAAGCATTAAATGCTTCATCATATATTATACATGAATGACAAAAATAGACATACTACCAGGCAGAGAAAATGCAGTACTATGAAGAAGGAGGAATGCGATGACAATAGATATATGAACAGGGTATTTATGTCCAAATAAGTAATTTTAATGCCAAGAATGTAATGTGCTGTATAATTAAATACACAGGCTATTCAATAGGAACTAAAAACACTTCTAGGGCAACATAGGCATTAACACTTCATGATACAGAATCAAACAATATTCAAATAAGGCTCCAAGGCACAGATAGCAATATTGTTGGCATTTACAATAAGGTGACCATATGTCCTGAATTTCCCGGGGCAGACACGAATTTTCAGTTCCTGTCCCGACTTTTTACAGCTCGCGTTTTGGACCCGAATTTATAGCATCTGTCCGTAAACACATTAGTGTGATAATACACAAATTTAAAGGCACACATTTGTTTAATTAGTGCAGATTGCAAACTGGAAATACAAGCTAACGCTAAGAGATACACGCCATACCAACCGCAAACAGGGGATTCCCCATCTAGCATTTACCTTAGAAAAATTGCAGTGGAGGAGTTCTATTTCTCATTCCTGTAGATTATTGCTGTGAAAGATTTGTAATATGTTTTGTTTTTAACAGTGCAGCTAAAAATCATTTGTTGACAACTGTTGACAAAATGTATGGCAGCAAACGAAATGTGGTAATGTTCTGATTGAATTTAGAAGTACATAAAAACCTTTAATTACTGTTATAAATCACAGTGCTGCTATACAGTTTTACACTTTCTTTTAAAGAATTGCACTTTTTAGTACTTCGTCACATGTAGTTTTGTGAAATTCATAATTTTATATTTGAGAATTCATTACTGATTAAAAAAGCATCTAAAATAATATTTGAATATATTTTACAAATGAGAGAGCATTTAAGTTTAATAACAGCTACAGAAATTATGAGTAAATTTTTGCAAGGAAATAATTTTCAATTATCATATTTAAGTATTCTGTAATTTAGCTTATCTTATTATTAATTGAAAGACATTTTTAGCTGCTACGATATTTGTTTCATGAAACATCCAGTTTGGGGTTTAATTTTTTTTTAATTAATGTATTATCACCTAATTACACTCATTGTGCATAGTTTTTCATATTATAATAAAAGAGTCTTTGTGAAAGTGATATACAGTCAAAAGTCGTTAATCCGGACTCGTCGGGACTTCGGAGATTCCAGATTATCGATTTTTCCAGATTATAGATTATCAGTTTAAATCTCGTAAGATGGCATACACAAATTCTAAAATTAAAAATATGAAACCGTATTTTAGGAAATAAAGAACAATTATGATCTAAAGGGTATCAAAATTTACAAAAAAAGAAGCTTAATATTTATTTGTTTACTTTATTAAACATTTTTTTCAATGTAAGTTGTTTCGTTTTATGTGATAATACTTTCTCTTTAATTCTATAAACAGACATAATTTCTTGTTCAGTTAAAAAGCTCCGCTGTTCAAGTCCCGTAATTGCTGTGCCGAGAATACCGACTAACTTGTCAATCGAAATTTTTTCGTTTTCACTAACCTCTCTGTCACCTTCATGTCTTTATCCATTTTTTGCAGCAATTCCACTTTTTGTTTGACGGACATCGAGACATACTTTCGTTTTGTAGATCCTTTGGGAGCTCCAGAATCGGAAATTGACATAATCGAAAGTTCAAGTTTACTTTTATAAAATTGCTCTTACAGTCTGCAAAAAATAATAAGCTGCATCCAATTCGAAGATTAAGGAATAACGCAAGCATCAACATTAACTGAAATAGATAATTGTATAATTTTAGCTTATACCGTTCGTTATACGTTAAACGCGAACGCTAAAACGTATTCGGCACTTGCGCACACGCACATGCGCGTGCGCGTAAACGTCTTACGCGCACACGTAAATGCCTATGCACATGTGTCAACGCGGCGCATGCGCAGAAAGTTTTTAGCTTTGAGGTCTGGATTATAGATCATTCCGGATTATGGGTGTCCGAATTAACGACTTTTGACTGTATAAAACATTTTGCAAAAAGATTATTAACATTTAGCAACTAGTATAATTATTAAAAAAATGCACCAAATGTATCATAACTTCTGCTGCAGGTTTTCTTCTTACTTGTACACTATTACTTGTATAGGAACAAAATCTAATGATAAGAATAAAACTCTGTAGTAATACAGACAATAGTTGTTTATATCTCCTTCAGAACACTTTTGAACAATATGCAGAATTCTTAAAACTGAATTTACTGACAAGGAAAATGTTTCACAATTCTAAGACAGAGTTGCTTTGCTACCAGGAGGGAAATAACATTATTTTAGTCTTAGCTAACTACCTGTGTGATCAGCTTCCTCAGATAGTTATAAAAAAAGAAATACATTACTTGTTTTATAGAATCCAGCTAATGTAAATTCATAAGTTCACAAAGTCATTAGTAATAATTAAAATGAATCTGCATTTTTTGTTTCTTAAGCCGCTTAGTTTAATAATTAATAACAGAATATATATGGAAGAAAATTTAAATGTCTTATGCCTTGCTAAACGACAACACACTGCTGCATGGTAGATAAAAATATTTTAATTTGGACAATAACAACACATTTCTTTTAAAATTTTAACACATTCCCCAAGTTTTAAAAGTTAAACTTGATTAAATTCAAGTTTGCTGTAGAAAGCTGAAGAACTGCTGTTTAACCGCTTCCCTTACACACTTTTTTGAAAAAAATTGCAAAAAACCACATTTTTTTATTTTATTATTAAATACAAGGAAACAAAAAAACAAAATATATAGGTTTTTTAAGTTGAATTTTTAATTTTTTACAGGTGTAAAAGCATTTAGTTTTAATATTAGTTTCTATCCCCAGTTATCTCGGGCAAATAAAAAAAACTAAATATTAGTCGTTGTATGAGAGTTTTTAACACAAAGTGATACCTGACATTCTATACACTGGTATCTCATCTCTTTCCTTACTGGCTTACCTCTGGAATCTCTTTTACGAGAGCACAGAGAACACTGTCTCATTGAATGTGATTTTTTTTCCATTAGCAGGAATAACATCTGGAATATCACTATCTGAAAAATCGTCGCTTTCGCTATCTTGCATCATCACCATTATTTTATTTTTTCAATACCAATAATGAATTATTGCTGGTTTATCGCGCGAAGCACAACATTACCAGCTCTGCTGAGATAATGCCGTGAGAGCGGCAATTAAGATTGTAACCTATGTGAAGGGTATTGTGTCCATGGGACAGTGACTTGAGTCTGGGTTTCGCAACTATCATTCTTTATATATTACTAATCCACAAGCCAATGTATACTAGACAATAGGGAAAACACGTGACCAGTTCCGCCAGAAGAAGCACGAAACCAACAAAACTTGACAAACTGCCAATCAAAGCTGAATATTTCCTTTCATTTTGTCCAGGCCAAGTAAAACTGTGATAAAACAAATCGTATTGACAAATTCTGCTTTGCCTGAGTTTTCTCGGGATAATAATTAACTGCAATATATAGGAACCCGGGATAACTCGGGATAATCAGGCAAGCGGTTAAGAGTTTTGAATTTGGGCAAAAACTATTTGCTCCTCAGCCCTGCATTTTCCACTCTGTGAAATTTTGTTAGATATTTGGAAAACTATAAATTGTTCTAATAATAATGATAATAAAAGAAGGGATACAGTCAAAAAGCACTTTATACTAGGCACTCAACAACAGCAGATACCATACCTTTACACAGTAAAGGAATCTTGTACAAATTTGCGCTTAAAAGTTTAGAAGAAAGCTAATCATAGTAAAAGTTAGATAAAAAATCAAATATGAAATAATACACGACACTATCTGGAAAATCCTTTTACAGAAAACATTACACCACTAGAAAATCACTTCATCAATCCTATTTAAAGGGTGTAATTTACATTATCACTTCATTAAATGATTTCAGCATGAAAAGAAATTCTAAAATATCTTTCATATTTGAAGAGGAGAATCAGTTTTGCAAGCCAGGAGGTTTGAAAGCTTTCTTTTATTAAATCAAACAATATATCTTTTCAGCATGGGCTTCGTAAAATTAAATCACAATTGCAAATACTAAATCATTTAAGACTAGATAATTTTCACTATGGAAAAATTTTCATTGTTATTTGCAGCAATATACTAATTCAGTTTAAATAGATAAATTGTGATTTAATTTTACGAAGCCCATGCTGAAAAGATATATTGTTTGATTTAATAAAAGAAAGCTTTCAAACCTCCTGGCTTGCAAAACTGATTCTCCTCTTCAAATATGAAAGATATTTTAGAATTTCTTTTCATTCTGAAATCATTTAATGAAGTGATAATGTAAATTACACCCTTTAAATAGGATTGATGAAGTGATTTTCTAGTGGTGTAATGTTTTCTGTAAAAGGATTTTCCAGATAGTGTCGTGTATTACTTCATATTTGATTTTTTAATATAAATTTTATAAATATAATGTAAAAAAACAATTATAACTTTTTAAAATTTATATAATCTAGAAAAATGTGTCTGAGGAAAATTTAGAAGATATATATATATATAATGCACATTTTGATTAGGTACTGGAATAATTTTTATGTTAATTGAATATGCCTTTGTTTTTAAAAATAAAAGAAAGGCATATTCAATTTTGCAACAATAGTATGCCAAGCTGCACAAGAAGACTTTTTAACTTTTCCAAATACAGAAATTATTTCATAAGTATTTCGAGGATTCTTAATTTTTATTTCATCCACGGGAGGAAAAATAATAAAAGAAAGAATACAAAAATCTTAATTTGTTTTAAAAACGGGAAAAAACTACCAATAAGTATGATGTGAGAAGAAAATGAAACCAAAAAGCATTTTTATATGTAACAAGAACCTTTAAATAGCATAAATATTTTGAATACAGCTGACAAATTTTCTTGAGAGAAACAAAAATATACATATATTAAACTTTTCACTAAATTAATAGTCATCTATCTTAACCTATCACTTCAACTTTAAAATATTTCATAAAATGTTTTAACATGTTTCATTTTTCTATTCCATAAAATATAATTTTCACGTAATTTTTATTTTTAATATATATGCAGCAAAATATTCAATCATTACTTTATTCGAATATTAACAATATTAACCCTCTCAGCGTTACGGCCGAAAAATTCCGTAAAGAAGGCTGCCTTCTATGTTCATTATACATGAAAATTTCTGCTAGCTTTCAATGTAACTGATTTCGGTTTGGATGTACATTGGAAGAAAAGGAATCAAGGTACAAAATGAAAGAGTAATTTTTTAATTAAAATCAAGAAAATACCACTTATTCATGACATTTTGAGGAACTTTAAAATTTTAGGGCTAAACCCGTAACACTCGGGTTAAGTAATCATGTTCATTTCAATCTGTTGTATATCTGAGTTGGTTCTTTTTCTACCATATAGGATGTAAGCATTTTCTTAGGAGCCCTGCAAACATTATCAGAAGGCAACCCTGGCAAACTTAATCTGGGTGCGGGTGCAGCAAAAAAGATTTTACATAAAATAATAATCAAATTAACATGAAATTTTCAGTTAAAAGCTTTTAAAAAACAGAAAAAAAAAATATTATATGAAATCTCTTGTTGGGAGGCAAGAGTGCGGAGAACCATGCTGACATTGTTTCAGAAAAAAAGGCAAATACTGTGCCAAATTACCATGTCATTAAATTTCAAATTCAAGTTATTCATCAAACAATGTAACAATATTTCTGCATTGTAGTATCCCTGCATGACACACCTCCATTCTTCACTTTCATTATACTTTTCATGTACTTCTATTAGTTCCCCATGAGGCATCAAGAATCCTTCTACCATTAAAAATATCTTGGTCTTCCTTGCTTATACGTTTCTGCACCCATTCTACCACACTGCTTTTAGATTCACTCAATGTCATAAAAAATTTGCATATTAAAAAGCACAGTAGGATTGTAACAAAACTTGGCATGAAGGTATGTCACAGAGATATGCAAATCATTAGAAATCCATCCTGACTGCTAGTGTGGAAAGCCAACCGAAAGTGCTGAACTTCATTCTCCTCGGAATGTAAAAACAGTACTCGCACACATTTTGCCTGTACTTAATTTTGTTGCAGAGGGACATTTTTCACTAGAGATGTTATAGCATTAGCATCAAAGATAGATAAATAAATAAATAAATGCTGATTTTAAATTAAATTTAATTCATATGCATGGTTCCCAGAACTGTAAAAACAACACTATATATTTCTTAAATTTCAGTAAAAATCAACAAATCAAGAGCTCCATGTGTCTTCATCAACAAATCAAGAGCTCCACGTGTGTATGGAATGCAATAATACCAGTTTAAGTACATTTTGCATGAAAAGATGTTGGCAGCCATTAGTGCAAAAACTAATTCCACATTCGTCTTATTCAAAATTTTCAAAACATCCAGCAAAATGGTAGTTACTGTTTTGATTAGTGATCAATGCTTCTTTGGGCATTAATTTATCAAAAAAAAATTATTATTATTTCAACTTCAACCTGAATTTATTACACCTAGGCATAACATTGCTTTTCTTGTAAATCATGAAAGTTCAAAAGTGATTTATTAACCCTTTCCAGCACCCTACCTTTTAAAGTTGGAGTTTTTATTTAGAAAAAAAAAAGGTTAGGCAATCTAATTAGGCCTCGAGGATCACACAAGTAAAATTTTGTGAAGATAGCACTTATCGTTTAACTCTGTGGGTGTGCTCAAAGTGGGAACACTGATTGAATAGAGCTTCGAAAAGAGTGTTGAAACAAGCATTGTTGTCAACGAACTGACCGATGAGATGCGGAGAAACAAAGAATACAGACTCTCAGTTGTCCTAGATTATTGGTGAGCCTGTTCTGGGCACACTTAGGGTTCGCAGTTTGATTTTAGGCAAGATTTTAAGGTAAAAATTTAAAGCTAATATAGAATAAGGAGATTAGCATACAGCCAAAAAAATAACAAGAGAAATTTCTTTTCAAACAATTCCTTTTATAACTTAAAAAAAAAAAATCTGAAAGATTTCCTTGAAAAATGAGGGTTTCAAAAAACTAAACATGGCTAAAATATATGGACTGGTTTGTGTTGAGCTGCCATCTACCATAAATAAAGAAGGTTCAGAGTAACCTATAGTAATCTATAAATCCTTTTTCATTCAATTTTTCTGTGCATACAGAAGGAAATTTTTGGGCGTGTCCAGACCAGACATACTCTGCCGCAAAGGGTTAAATGCAGTATTTTTTTTCCCTCTAAGAAATGTTGAGTCTGATTTTGTTGGTTCCTCTGCAGGCAGTTACAACTCAATTGCAACAATCCATTTCAGCACGAATTCTGAAAGTAGAATGCACTGGATTCATAATTTACCTGTTATTTCAGAAATCTCATCAGCCCAGTGATTTCAGAGACAAACTCAAAAAATATTTTAACATATTAACGATTTAGTAATCTTTTTAAGAAAGAAAATTCCATAATATAAAACATCACTGATATCTAATATTCCAGAAAATGGTTTTAAGACACTTTTGATAATTCTGCTTGTAATAAAGCCCTCTTTTGAAGTCAACAAACTACTCATAATCTGATATTTTAAGTAAATATTTAATTCCAATATTTTCAGCTACATTTCTTTCCAAAAAGGAATATTTATCATATTTAATGTCCTTAGAGATAACTTATTTCAAGCTGATGATATTTAAAATATTTATGGATGCCCAAAATATATGCACATTGTCAATAATATGCGACTCAAAACAGTTTACTACTTCTCAGCATCCAAGCAGCAGAATCTTGAATGATATGTAGTTTGTGTGGATACCAGAAATTCTAAAAAATTTTACATCTCAATCACCCTCACACACTTATCACTTATTTGAACCACTTGATTCAAATCTCAATCACCCTCACACACTTATCACTTATTTGAACCACTTGATACAAATAAGATAATCTTAAAACAGTATGTTTCATTTAAATGGAAAAGCATACTGCCCTACATTTATCTTATTTGAATCAAAATACCACAGAAAAATAATAGATTATGCAATTCAAGTGATAGAATTTTATATAAACAAGTTAAAAACAAATTATTAACAAAATACAATTACAGCTTCTTTAACCCAAAAGGCAAACGTTTTATTTTAAATCAGCACAAATAAATACCAATAAGAAGTAATTAATCAAAAAAAATTTTTTTGATAAACTCTAGAAATATATTACAGTACAAAGTCCGAAATCCGGGCGTCCATTAACCGGAATTATCTAAAATCCGGACCTCGAAGCCACAAACATTTATTTTTTATTATTATTAATGCTTTACGCATGCGCATTTGATTCTTCCTTCCATAATAAAACATGTGGAGATATTCACTTAAAAATTCCCATTCTTAATTTCACTTAGGCACTAAATAAAATACCTCATTATGGAAAAACAATCATGTAAGCATAAATTTGCGAGATTAGTAATTTGGCTCCATAGCTGAGTATCTACTTGGCACACATCTCAAACCGAAATATTCACCTATTTTTTATATCCCTGACATCACCCTGGCGAGTCATTATTTATTATATTTTGCTTTCATCACCGCATGTTTATCAATACATGACAACTTCAGTAATAACTCATGCTGTGATGCCTAAACTTTTTTTATATTAGTAATTGAATAACAAGAGTATGACAACCAGCATTACGCTTGGAGATGATTATAGATTTTTAAATGCTCTTAAGAAATGTTGACCATGAAAAATTCAATAAAAATTTCTTTTCACATGCTAAAAATAGATTTTGTTAATGCATAGGCCAAAAGATTACACTTAGTGTTATTTTAATTAAGAATAATTTATATGTTATTTACTATAAACCCAGAAGCGGCGGCAGAATTTAGGGAAGACAAAATTTTTGTAACTTGGGGAAGCACCGAGCGGCAAAATTAAGAGATGAGAAGTTTTTATGATTTAGGGAAAATACAGGGATTCAAAGTTTAGGCACTGTGAAAACTTACAAGTTAGGAAAGTGCTTTGTAGCAGAACTTAGGACCCACAGAGACTGCACCAGGCGGTATCGATCACCGGCCCTAGATAAAGCCTTAACCCCTTAACTGCCGTGGGCGTATATATATGCCTTGCTCAGCCGATGCGTTAACTGCCCCAGATGCGCAGCCGATGCGTTAACTTTGCGAATAATTTTAGGTGTAGCAGCGCAAAGCAAATGATAGCAGTTTGGAAGGACGTATATATACGCCTGGGGCAGTTAACGCATCGGCTGAGCAAGGCGTATATATACGTCCACGGCAGTTAAGGGGTTAAGTATATGTGGGAGTTTATTTATTTAAGACTCTGATTAGTTTGAAGCATGTGCAAGAAATAAACATAGGTATAGTAAATAACTAATACAATTCAGGCATAATTCAGTACGCAACAGGAGCAAAACAAAATTTAGCGAAACAACTTGGCTTTCGTCGCCAATCTTGTGATACAAAACCAATAATGTTTAAGGGACTATTAAGCTAGGCTAAAATTATCTTTACTGATTATAAGGCACTTCAATTAATGTAGCAGACTGCACTGCTCCCTGATCTTCTAATTTGATCCAGCTTATTATTTTTTGCAGACTGTTATTATTACGACAATTTTATAAAAACTAAGCTTAAACTTTCGATTATCTCGAAAAGTGTTTCCAATTCTGAAGTTGCCAAAAGATCTACAAAGGGAAACCATCTTGCGATGTCCATTAAAAAAAAAATGAAATTGCTGCAAAAAATGGATAAAGGCATATCAGTCTCAAAATTATGTGAGAAGTATGGCATTGGAAAGTCCACTGTATACGACACAAGAAAAAAAGAAAAAGGAACTTTTTGAATTTTTTGTGGAAGAATCTTGAACAACTTACATTGAAAGAAATGTTTAATAAAGTAAACAAATAAATATTAAGTTTTTTGTAAATTTTGATACCCTTTAGATCATAATTGTTCTTTATTTCATAAATTATGATTTCATTTTTTTAATTGTATAATTTCTGCATGCCCATCTTACTAGATTTAAATTGATGATCTATTATCCGAAAAAATCCCAAATCCGGAATCACCGAAGTCCCGGTACAGGTCAGTTTGACGGCAGCGGTTTGACGCCAGCGTTTCGACGCGTGGTCAATTCGACATGAGGTCGTTTCAATGGGGTCAGTTTGACGCCATACTTTTTTGCTTTTGTTTGACGCCATACTTTTCGTATTTTTATTTATTTTTAGAATAAGTTTGCATCATCATTCAAAAAAATTTGGTGTCATCATCATTTAGCGTTTCACACCCCACATTATGGGAATTCATACATGGTCTCAGGCGTGTTCAAAAATAAATTGATCAATGTTGCGAACAATTTGTACGTGGAGATGAACCGCCACACAAGCGTATTAGGTATCTGCGAGCTGATATGAAAATTAAAGTAATAGTTGAAGATTTTGAAAATTGAGAAATAATGGAATACCTGAAAGGTGTGGCGCATAATTTTACAATGGATTAGTATAATAAAAGTTCTGTAATGTAATCTTATTTGGCGAGAGGGCTTCTCACTAATCTGGGACACAAACAAAAATCTAGAACACTTTCACACTTTAATTTTTATAATTATTGATATGAAAAGCACATATATATATAATATTATAATAATTTGATATGAAAAGCACATATATTTATTTCAAATACGCATGCAAACAATCACTAATTCAATAAATAAAAATCAGTCATATTACTTATTTATAGTACTTCATATTTGTTCTAAAAATAAATAAAAATACAGAAAAAATATGGCGTCGAACTGCCCCTGCGTCAAAACGACCTGCTTCGCCGAAGTCCCAACCAGTCCGGATTTCGGACTTTGTACTGTATTTAAAAAAATTATCATAATTTCAAAAGTAAATTTCACTAACTGCTTTCTAATATTTTAAAGGGTTTTAAAATGTAGGTAACCTTCAAATATAATACATTCCCTAAAAGAATTACAAATGGTCATTTCAAAGAGGTTGTCTTATGCAGAAGCACATTATAGAACATAAATAATGATACTTCACTTACTATGACAATTTCCTAACGGCTTGGAAACTTCATCAGTTCTAGTAAAAGATTAGATAAATACTTTCTTTTCCAGGAATACTATCTATTTTCAGCTCATTTATCTCCAAAAGAAGAACTCAAATAACAGAAAACATTCTACCATCATCAGAGATACTCTATGTAATTAAAGCTATCCCAACTAGAATACATATATCCTTGATCTTCAGTTTCTAATAAATTGGCATTTGATATGAAAAGCACTTAAAATGCTTGTTAAAAATAATTAAATGTAAGATTTAGAATTATCTCAATTTGAAATCTTAAGACTTGATTATCATGCAGGAGGAAAAGGAAAAAAAAAAAGAAAAAGAAACAAAATTGTTCAGACCCTGGTTTTAAATTAAGAAATTTTAGCAGATCCCTACATTCAAATGATGCTGATTAGGCAACTTGTATTTCTCTTCTCAAAGTCACAAAATTAATAATTAAGATATTATTGCTTTACGTGGAAGCATTTATATATCAATTATTCCAACATATATAAATATCTTGTTTAATTTCCATAACATAAATAACATATATTAACTTACCTGGCAAGCACATTTTTCACAGAAGACTTTCTTAAAAAAAAATCGCATGAAAAAATTCACATCACTTAAATAAGGGAGAGAGAATATTTAGTACTGCCTTTTATGAGCTGTTAATATAACCAAGTTCAAAACTAATAATATTAAATGAATATATTTAAATATTTACAGTAAAAATCTAAAACATATAAATGTCTTAGAATTATGAGCCAATGTTGAAAATTGCAGAAAAATTTCTTTTTTAGAATTTCAGCCTCAATTTCGATTATTATGTTTTAAATTTTAACTTTATTATTTTTTTTTCATATTTTCTCAGTTAAAACAAAAGTTCATCCCATTTTTTTTAAATGGGGGGGAATCGATAAAAGAAAACGGAGTACATAAGTATTCACATACTCGTCATTATTTAGCATGACTTCTTGCCATCTGTTTAGCAAAAGATTAAACCCTTACTGATAAAAGTTGTCTTAAAGGAGGAGTTAATTCTTCCAACTAATCATTATATGACATGTTTGTTATTTTAGGTCAAAAGCCCACTTATTTAAAATTTTTGGAAAATATGGTAATGCTGTTTTCACATCTTTTGCTCTAGGTCTGAAGGACAAAGGAATTCTGCAATAATAAAAAAGATAGCCCGACATAAAAAATCTTGGGATAATCTAAAACTTACCAATCAAATTCAAGTAGCTCCTTGCCCCTCAAAACGATTAAAGCAACATTATGTCTAGGGTTATCAAGCTCAAAGACACTGAGAAGTGTTTGCTACCATTTATATCAGGGTTGCCACTCAAACAGGAGAATGAAATTCCCTGACTTTTCCAGGTTTTCCAGGTGCATTTCAAGAAAATTCCAGTCTATCCGTGTAATGTACATTGGCTACGCTAAGGGGTAAATTATGGTATTACTTGTATTGTGTAGCAAATTCACTTAATTATTCAATAAATCCCAGAGGACATTTATTCTTAATTATTCTTGGTATACTTTGTTTGATAATTTTGTTTACTTTTCCACTGAAGAAACTTAATAAAATTTAAGATATATACATTGGATAACAAATGTATGTTTTATTTAATTATTACTCATGATCATCACCAGTTCAACACGAGGCTAATCCGGTCTTTATAAATCACAACGCAATGCTAAATAGTTAGGTTAGATTTTAGGTAAATTTAATTTGTGTGAGGTATGTTCTTAAAAAGCACCTTAACACTTGAAAACACAAATATAATTATAATAGTTGTTGTTTTCTCCATTGAAGATTGAGATTAGAATCTTCCCAATCTGGAATAAAATAAGGCTTTTTTTGCAGACATTCTGCTGCTAAACGAAACAAAGAAATCTATTTTAATAAACTGAGGTATTTTATATTTAGTTCGCAGCATACATAAGAAAAAAATATGTGCATTAAATTTCGTGATGGTATGTCATCATACTGCTAGAATTAATTTCAAGATTATGCCAGAGAAAATTTCCTGAAATTTAGAAATATTATTTACTAATAATTAATAAATTTAGAGGGAAGAAGCATCATTAAATTATACGAATAACATAAAAATAAAGATAATTACTTAAAAATTGAATTAGAATAATCAACGATATTTTAGCGAATATAGTTATATTACATGGTTAGCCTAGATGACAGATTACTATTTTTTATTTTACTGCAAAATGGCAAGGTATTTATTAAAAAGAAAAGTTTAAAAAGATTTTGCGGTAAAATTCTAGTATACGGTAAGGCTTTGGCACGATTTTGAAAATTGTCGCCAAGACCAAAATGACCCGTTTACTGCGCATCATCATGTCACCAAATCCATACATGGAGATTATTTTAACCAAAAAACGTCTATACAAAGAATCTCTTAATTCTTTGGTCTATGTAAAGAAGAAAATTTTCCATACAAGTAAAATGCTATTACGCCGCTAGAATGCGGAAGGAAAATTTGCCAAGGGATTTGGCGACGGAACCTGGCGGCCAGAATTTCCCTCTCCGCGATGTGTACCGGAAATTGAGAAACGTGTTAAGAAGAAACGTTCTTTGACAAAAAGAAAGCTACGAAAATCCGTTTTTAAATTATTGCGAAAAATCCAAGAAGAAACATTTTATCAAAGGACGTTTCTTCTTGGATTTTTCGCAATAATTTTAAAAACGGATTTTCGTAGTTTTATTTTTCCATGAAAATAACTAATCCATGAATTAATTTACTTGCGCCAAAAAATATTTTCTTTTAATTTAGAGTTTAACTACTTGCGCTAAGACTAAACTTGACGGTTGCGGTGCCGTGCGCTACAATATAGCAAGTGGTAAAGTGTCTCATTTACGCCGCTCCGCATCTGCGAGTGCAATCCAGAGCTGTAACTCGAGAAATAAACAATCTCGTTGTTAGGCGACGTGTGCACCATGTTATTTTCATTTTTGCGGTAAATGCTTATCGACGTGGGGTTCACGTCGCTCGCAGTTTGAGACAAAAACATCTCGACGTGCGTGGCACGTCTTTTTAGCGCAAGTGGTTAAAGAAATTTTAAAGGATATTCATTTAATGAACTCTTGATAACGTGACCTTCGAAATTCGACACCGGTTTCCAGCTTTGGCGGCAGACATATCACGCATGCACAGATGTTTCCCTCTATGATGGAACGGAGCCACGTCTGTTGCAGAGAGGTTTTCCTTCTTTAGAATACATATTCTTTGATTCTGACCTCCATGGTACCGTATACTAAGATTAAACCCATTTTGTTTTATACGAGAACAGGTACTTTCTTTAGTTCATGCATTGCACATGCGATTCTCGAGAATACTGGAAACCAAAAGTTGCGGGAAACTTGCTTTGCTTTTCTAAAAGGCAATCAAATTGGAGCTGCGAAAATTGGCTCTATGCCAGCAGACACTCACGTGATAGACAATTCGCCAAAAAAAGTTATCTTTTCCGACGTCGGCGCAAAAATCGCTTTTTTTGGCGGGATCATTGTATGAACTTCCCTGACTTTTCCAGATTTTGACAAAAATACTTAAATTCCCTGACTTTTCCCTGAATTTTTTGGTCAATTTTCGAATTCCCTGACTTTTCCCGGTTTTCCAGGTAGCGTGGCAACCCTGTTATATATCAGTTTTTGCCTCAATTTATACCAAATGTTTCCAATACAAATCAGCACTACTGGTTTAATCAGATGGGGACAAATCCCAGTGGATTATTCCCTTCATATACCACCATAAACTTAAGAGGACCTGTTCAGGATCCAATCACTTTTTTGGAAATGTCTGGAGCATGCTCTGACAGCGACATACAGTCATCTACTACTTGACATTTTACTACAATAGCCATTCTCATCATCTGTAACAATTCATTTCAAAAATGCTTCATTTTGGGAATAAAAAATCAAAGAAAGACAAGTACTGGCTCCTACCTGGGGTGAGCTCAAGTACCTGAAACTGCTGTTCTGCATACAAATATTATTTCCACTAATTATTTTACAGTTGCAAAGGAAGTATTTAATATGACTTGCCAGAATCTGTTCATAAATCACAGATGGATTTACAGAAATCATTCATCATTTTATAGCTTCTGTCTTGCTCCTTGAATTTCTAAAAGCAGTGATGGCGTTTGCTACAGGGGTTGGACAAAAATATGGAAACACCTTTAAAAAAAACATGTTTCTTTGCTTAATATGGTGTAGGAAACCTGTTGGCATCCAAAACAGCTTGCAGTCTTCTCGGAATGGATAAACACAGTTCCTGTATGTTTGCCAAGGGAATATTATACCATTCTTCCTGCAAAACGGTGGAAAGTTCAGATAACGATGTTGGCGGTGGATAACGAGAACGCACTTTCTGTTCCAATGCAGACCACAAAGGTTCGATAATATTCAGGTCTGGTGACTGTGGTGGCCAGGGGAGATGGGACAACTCATCCTCGTGCTCAGAAAACCAGTCCTGTACAATGTGAGCTGTGTGAACAGGGGCTTTGTCGTCTTGGAAGACACCATCACCATCGGGGAACAAAGTTTGTACCATGGGATGAACTTGATCGGCCAAAATGTTCACATAAGTCTTGGCAGTCATGTGCCCTGACACAGTTATCATAGAGCTAGCAGAGAACCACGATATGGCTGCCCAAACCATAACAGAACCCCCGCCATGTTTCACTCTTGGCAACAAGCAGTCTCTATTATAGGCTTGAGATGGCGTTCTCCAGACGTAAACTCGGCCAGAAGTGGGGAAACAATGTGAAAGAAGACTCGTCAGACCATATTACTCGCTTCCACTGCTCTATAGTCCAGGCTTTATGACTTAAACACCACCTTTTCCTGTTACGGGCATTAGCATCACTGATGAATGGCTTCTCAATTGCAGCACGGCCAGCAATTCCCTGTTTATGAAGCTCCCTTCTAATTGTTTTGGTACTCGCAGGGTTCGGTAACACAACATTCATTTCAGCAGTAACTTTTGCAGCTGTGGTCTTCTTATTTTTCGTCACAATTGTCCTTGATGATCGTCTGTCACAATCACTCAGGACACACTTTCGTCCATGCTGTGATTTAGCAGATGATGTTTTACCGCTTTTCAAATATGCGGAATAAATCTTCGATACAGTACCTCTTGAAACACTAAACACCTCGGCTACCTTGCTTACGGAAGCACCTACCATACGTGCTCCAACAATTTTCCCACGTTCGAAGTCTGTTAACTCTGACATAATGCAATGACAACCTCACATAACAGTACTCCGACAACAACTGAACTGTTTAGCACATTTACGAAGTTGTATAGGTGGCGTCAGTAGTCAAAAACGCGAGCGCCACCTACATATTTCATTAAAATCAATCTTTCTTTTCAAACATGCATTTCACAAGGTGTTTCCATATTTTTGTCCATCCACTGTATCATCAAATACATTCATATCCATACACATGAATATTTCAGCATGCTAGGCCCAGAGTTTTGCTTCTATTAAACTTGTACAACAAACAATGTCTGATACACTCCTTACTGATGGCCATTTTATTCTGTATTTTAAATTTGAGTTATTTATTCTGATTAGCATGCTACTCTATATGCTATCTATCTATATATTTTACTAGTTGAAAATTTCAGTCATCACAGCATCACATCAAATCTACTTATAACATGAATCCCCAAAAACAGGACAAACTTCTGCTTCAAACCAATATTTTTTGGAATATATGATGACAGAACTAGATACCTCTTTCCCTAAATGTATCAAGCTAATTTTTACATACTGAGACTCACCTTCGCTGACATCCAAGAGTCCACCAGAAAGAGTATTCTCACCTAAAAAGTTCAGACTGCATCATAATTCATGTTTTCACCCATTTATTCTTCTCATCAATCATATAACTACTTTACATCAGCAGCTTCCATAGTTTTAAATTTTAATTTGTTTTCAAAGCATATTCAAACAGTTTAATAAAAATTCAGGTATTAAAAGTTATTCAGTTGTTATTTAAGTAACCAAAATTGAATTAGGATGATCAAATTGAGGTATAACAAAATAAAGGGATCACAAAAAAGGTTAATTAATTTATAGGTTCTCAAGTCATAGTTTACAGTCAAAAATAGGTTTCATAGAACATTGCCTTTCCCCCAGTAACATACCAGAACCTTCAATTTTGAAAAATTACTCTTTCAGCCAATTTTAACCTCTTTTGTACATTTAAAAGGGCATTTTTTTTACATTTTACCAATTATAATATAATTATATAATATGATTACAGAACCACAGAATATTTTATTTTTATACACAGGATTACAGTAACTAATTGGGTCATAAACACATAAAAAGAAGTCACAACAGAAGACATCAAATAGAAAAACCTGTCTTCTTAACGGTATTCTGAGTCACTACAAACCTTTGAATATAAAAACTCCAGCCAGAAAGAAAGACACTACATAAAAATAACTCTTATATCTATGTAATATCTTCATGGCATAACAATATGGGTTGGCTGTGACATTTACATGCACAAATAATAATTGCAGTAAATATGCAAAAATAATTTAACATAAAGCAAATGAACTGTTTATCTTGATGAGAATGAATTTGCTTTTGCTTTCATACGCAGTGTTAAGCTGATTCATTAACAATTTCATTAAATATTCTGGGCAATCAGACAGCACCACTAAAATTGGTTGTTTCGATCATTTTGTCTTCCCTACCATTTTAACACATGCTTGAACATGAAAGCTATTGAACTTTTTATTTTATAAAGCTATTATTGAATTACTAAATTATTAAAACGAAACCTACTAAAATCAGTCAATTAAGTACTAAATCACTGCCAAACATTTACTTTGAATTTAATTCTCACCTTAAACATTAAAAATCTGAATAAAGAAGAACAACTTAATTTTAGTAAAAAGGGCAACTTAAATTCAAAGTAATATGGTAATTATGATAAAGAAGCATGTACCTACTTTTCTGGAAAGAAATATTTTTTGAAGATATCTACTTTGTTTTCAAAATACAGTTGAGAAAAATCACACCAAAAAAGTTTTCTAATCACTCACTGTTATCAGCTGTTAATAGAACCAAACAAAATCTAGCCATTAGCATGCAAGTAAATTATTTTATTTTTACTAATGTGCTAATGGATAGATTTAAACACTTGATAAAAATCAATGGACAAATTCACTTCTTTAAAGGAATAAATATTTGCATGGATAAAAACTGGAAACGCGTGTCTAATGTTCCTTCAAAATTGGATAAAATTAACAAAAATTACAGAGCTTACATTTAATAAATTTTTTAACTCACCTTCACTGGAGTCCAGGAATTCTTCTGAGAGATCATTCTCACCTAAAAAGTTCAGTCATATTATTTGCCATTTTTTTATTTTTTTCCCACCTTACCAATTGTATATTACCAGTTCTCTCTCTAAATTTTGAATTTTTACCCTTCTCCAATTTTCATTTTAATAGTATAACCGAAAATCAAGATATTCAGAAAATACCCAACTATCATGCTCATGAATTACTCAAACTAAATTTAAAAATTTGTCAGCAATACGGATACATGACATATCTATCTATATCTATACAAATACAGATATAGATGGATACCTATATATTATATATATATATATATATATATATATATATATATATATATTGTTACGAATTTAGTATTCAAAAAGCTAATGTTAGTTCAATTATAAATTAAATGATTTTATTTCTCGCACAGTGCAGTGCATGACGAATATTAAAAGAAAGCTAAGCAGGAAAATTGAAAATACAAGAGTGCATGCATTAAACAAATAAATATCTCTTTTTGATTTCGAGAAAGTACTGGAAAATTCTAGCGCGTGATTTTAAAATCTTATAAAAGGAGGAAAACATCCCAGTTTGCAGGAGTTGCTTAGTTTGTTGTTGTTTAGAAAAACTGCTCTTGTTGATTGTAGCGAATTCGTGGATTAGCGTTCTTTAGCTGTTTTGAATTACGTTCTATTGGACATTTGAGTAGTTAAAAGGAAACTACTGTGAGATATTGTAATACTGCATGATAATTTGAGAAAATTTAAGCATTTTTGTTGTGATAATAAATTTTTGTTAATTTTTCATCGGACTTGTGCATTCATTTCATAACGAACCCGTACGCACGCAACAATTTTTGGTGTCAGAAGTGGGATTTGAATGCCAATAACAAGAGCGATGGAAGAGCAGTTAAGGTAGTTGATATCAGCCTTTGCCTCGTTTAAAGAAGAAATGAAAGAAGAGATGAAATCTAGCCAAGGAAAGATGGAAGGGGCCGTCAACTTCGTTAAGGAAGAAATGAAATTGGGCCAGGAATCCGTTAAGGATGAAATGAAAGCAGTTCAAGCTGGTCAAGAAGAAATGAAAAGAGATAGACCTGCATAATAGAAAATAAATTTGAAGCTATGGAAGGCAGAATTGACACAGTTGAAAATAAAGTTGGACAAATTGAAGAAAAAGTTTCTTCTGTAAAAGATCAAATTGAAGAAAGAATTTCTTTGGTGGAAGAAGAAATAGAAGAAAGAGTTTCTTCTGTAAAAGAACATATAGAAGGGAGAGTTTCTGCTGTGGAGAAACAAATTGAAGGAAGAGTATGCCGTCCAACACCAAATCGAACAACAAATTGATGAGAGAGTTTCTGCAGTTGCCAAAGAAATGGATACTTTAAAGAAATTCGTAGTGACAGCAGGGAGCAAGAGTGATGATTTTAATTTCTTACCGATGCCTGCTCGTCCATCTCTGAAGCTATTCACATATGATGGGAAGACATCCTGGGAAGTGTATAAGACCCAGTTTTCTATCGTTGCGTATGCGAATGGATGGGATTCCCAAGCTAAGGCCTGTTATCTCGTCGCTTCTCTGAGAGCAGACGCAGCGGATATCCTGCAGACGCTTTCTGAAAACCAGAGACTAGACTTTGAAGCTCTATCCGGCGCATTGGAGCTGCGCTTTGGTGAAAAGTGTTTGAAAGATTACAGCAGGCTTCAACTAAAATCCCGTCAGCAGAAGCCCACCGAAACACTTCAGAAGCTTGCCACAGATGTTGAAAGGCTGTCACATCACACCTTTTCGGAGTGCCCGACAGAAACAAGAGAAATCCTGTCGCTGCAATATTTCATCGACGGCATCCAGGATCCTGAAATACAGAAAGCTCTTCGAATGGCAGATGTAAAGGACATAAAAAGCGCTCTGTTGTATGCCATGAAGTTCGAGGCAACCCAGCAAGCAACTAGTAGAGATCGCTACCCAGTTAGAGCTGTGCGAGTCCATGAGCCAGTGGATCAACTGATGGCTCGTTTAGATGATTTAGCCAGACAAGTCAACGCTTTGATACGAAGTAGGAGCAAGAAGAAAGTGGCTCTAAGGTGTTGGAGATGTGGTAGTGAAGGTCACCTAAGATGGAATTGCAGAACGCCCCAGGCTACGGTATATAAAGCAGATGATTTTACCAGACAAGTCAGTGGCTTGAAACGGAACAGAAGTGAAAAGAAACTAGTTCTAAAGTACTGGAACTGTGGAGTTAAGTCAGTGGCTTAAGACGGAACAGAAGTGAAAAGAAACTAGTTCTAAAGTGCTGGAACTGTGGAGTTGAAGGCCTCATACGAAGAAAATGCAAAACACCCCGAGGTACGGAAAATAAGACCATTTCCCAGCAACGACGCAGTAAACAAATTAGTGACCATATCGAGGAACGGAGGTTGCCAGATAATGAAAAACCTTGTTTTAAAGCGCTTAAAATTTATACAGCGAGTGGCAACAGTAACGGACTGTTCATTAATGGGAATATCGATGGAGTTCTTTGCAATATGATCATTGACACAGGAGCTAATGTTACCATCATTAGAAAAGATTTAGCTGAAAAGTTTAAAGATAAACTTATTTGGATGCCATCCTGTGTTACCCTTCAGACTGCGTCTGGTGATAAGATTGACATAACTGGGAAGTTAAACATAATCATCACGTTTGGAAGTGCCGTCTACCATCACACGGCATATGTGGCGGATATCACAGATCCATGCATACTCGGATTGGACTTTTTAAGGAAATACAATTTTTCCTTAGACTTGAAAAACAACAAACTGCTTTCAGCATCTGATGGCATGATTATCCATCCACAAAAAGGATCCTCGCCTGGAAATGCCGACGCCTTGTACGAAAGATCCAGCTCGGGAAGCTGCCGAAATCATACTAGGGTCGAAAAGAAACGCAAGACTACCAGCTCTTCTCCAGCCCAGATGCTCTTCGGTCGAGACCTTCGTCTGCCTTGTGACCGCCTGTTTGATCGCTGTACGGATGCGCCTTCATCGCCTGAGGAACACATCCAAGATGTCCAGGCCCGTTTTGAAGTGATGCCCCGTTTCGCACGAAACTTGGCGACGGAGAAAGTGAAGACCAGATACAACACGAGAGCTACTGGACATAGATCCAACAAAGGAGACAAGGTGAGGTTGTGGAACGACATTCAATGAAAAAGACTCAGTCCTAAACTACAGTTACCTTCGGATGGTCTATGTACAGTACGGAACAGACTGAATGACGTCTCCGTAAGTCTTCGAACTCTAAACCTAAAGTCTGTCATTATGACAGGTTAGCTCATTACTATGGCCATAGTACGTAATGTAAATAATTGTAAATAGTATAAACCATGGTCCTTTTTGTTCTTAAATGTGTATTTGATTTGTTTTATTTATTGCATTTATTGTTCATGTTGTTTATTATTGCAATGTAATGCTTATTAATGCATTTATGCCACAGTTGTAAGTTTAGCTTCCTGTCCAGGGATTGTACTGCCCGGGACGTGCAGTCCTTGGGGAGGGGACAGTGTTACGAATTTGGTATTTAAAAAGCTAATGTTAGTTCAATTATAAATTAAATGGTTTTATTTCTCGCGCAGTGCAGTGCGTGACGAATATTAAAAGAAAGCTAAGCAGGAAAATTGAAAATACAAGAGCGCGTGCTTTAAATAAATAAATATCTCTTTTTGATTTCGAGAAAGTACTGTAAAATTCTAGCATGTGTTTTTAAAATCTTATAAAAGGAGGAAAACATCCCAGATTGTAGGAGTTGCTTAGTTTGTTGTTGTTTAGAAAACTGCTCTTGTTGATTGTAGCGAATTCGCGAATTAGCGTTCTTTAGCTGTTTTGAATTACGTTCTATTGGACATTTGAGTAGTTAAAAGGAAACTACTGTGAGATATTGTAATACTGCATGATAATTTGAGAAAATTTAAGCATTTTTGTTGTGATAGTAATAAATTTTTGTTCATTTTTCATCGGACTTGTGCATTCATTTCATAACGAACCCGTACGCACGCAACAATATATACAGAGAGAAAAAGATGATACCCAGTTACATGTCTGTATCTTCTCTTTCTCAGCGTTCACATTTGTTTATCTATTTCAATCAAGTCTTCTAAATTTAAATGCATGCTTCTATGTATAAAATATAAACAGATGAGAATACAATAAATTCCAAATAGGGCCCATGTTCTTCAAAGTAATTCTGATAGCCATTAACAAGCTTTTGAAGTTAAGGAGTTACAGAACAGGAGGGGAGAAAACTGGTAATAAGTTAGTATTGAGTATTATTGATTAGTATAAGCTGACCACAGCATCTACCTCAAAAATAATAATACATGCAGATGAAATGAAAGTTCTATCTGAAGTAAATGACAGTCATATGCAGCACACACTGTTCAACATATTTACCTGTTTAATATATATATATATATATATATATATATATTACTGTTTTGACTTCCTTTCATGCTAGCAATGTTTAAAAGAAAACCTGGCTAATATTCATGTTAAACATGAACCATGTAAAACACCCACGGGTTCACTTGAGTTCAAACCTGGCCCAGACTGGCCCAGACTACCGACATTGAGCAATCTTAACCATTCAGCCACTGTTGGAGCCTTTTGGAGCCACTGTTGGAGAAATCAACATACCTGTATCCACAGTTCCCTTAGATATTACCTTAGCCTTCTTTAGAATACCATCTTCAATTTCTTTCTATCCATGATTTCAAGACTCTCCTTTTGATAATATTAACATCTATATCATTGGTCAATAAAATACAAAAATAATAATTTAAAAAATCATACTTACATGCATATTTTATTCAGGTACTGCACTAATCTACTAAAATGCCCTTCATATGTGTTCAATTTCATTGCATTAACGGTTTCAAAAACTTTCGTTTGAAGGAATGTTAATGTTGACTGCACTAAATAACACTACCTAACTTGCCCCCATAAATACTTTTTTTGTTGATACTTCAGGTTTAAAAAATTAAACCAATTTTGGCACTTGACCTTTGAAAGATAAAACCCATCCTATTGTCATTTCATATAAAACTAGCGCTAATTAAACAATTTTTGGAAGCTTTCGATAATATGATTTATGCTTTAGCTATTTATCAAATGAGTAGAATGCATGAGAAAAAGATTTTCAAAGGTTACAGAGAAAAAAAAAAAAAAAAAAGATCATAAGACACTCGGATTTCATAAACTCTCTAAATGCAATTGAATTTTACTCTTGAGCCTCATTTTCTGATAATTAAAATGGAAAATATAATGCAATTTATAATCATTAAAAGGTTAACTATAATGATATATAATTAAATAAGCACTTAGAAATACACCTAGACAAAATACATAAAAAGTTAAATTTATCTAAATTTTAATACATTAAGTTTAAATATTTATACACATTTACCGTATATACCCGCATACAAGTCGATACCGCGTATAAGTCTACCCCCCACTTCGACATAAAAAATTCGCAGAAAATAAGAAACCCGCATATAAATCGACCCCCCACTTCCAAAATCGATCGAGAAACTTCGAAAAAAATTTTTTTAAGTACTACATTTATTCAAAATCATCTGAGAAAAAAAAGGAAATATACGATAAAAAATACATTGGTAAATAAACAAAATCAAAATCCTTCAACGTCCGATTCATGGTCAGATTCGCCAAACATTTCATAGAACTCTTCTCTGTCGCCATTGGCATATTTTCAGTCTCGAACTCTGCATTGTTACAATCACTACTAGAGCCTTCGTCATCATTTTCACTTTCAAAAACAGCATCATCTTCCGTGCCGTCTAGTTCGTTGCTAATGCAACATTTTTTAAATGATTTTATAATCATTTTAGAGGGTATTTCGTTCCAAGCATCTTTAACTCACTGAGCAATTAATGTAATATCGGGCTTTTTAATGTTGCCTCCCTTTGTAAATGTTGGTCGACTGGAACTAATCCACTCTGCCCAATATTTACTTTGAAAGGCTTATTGAGGCAGACATCTAGGGGTTGAATGACAGATGTCAATCCTCCCGGATTTACCGCCACAGTCGTTTTTAAGTGTTTTGTCACTTTTGACACTTCTTCAGAAAAGTATCCACGAAAAGAATCGTATACTAAAAGAGAAGGTTTTTTTAAAGCTGCTCCCGGTCTTTTATTCCACACATTTTTAAGCCAATCGACTGTTCCGTCAGCATCCATCCCTTTTCATGGGCGCGAACCAGCACACCTGATGGAAACACAACGTTTTTCGGTAAAGTTTTTCTTTTAAAAATGATCAACGGACGAAGCTTACTGCCGTCAGCATTTTGACGTGTACGCCTGTTAACAAAAGTATTTCATGAATGAACAATAACTATTATAAAGACTTATACGTACGTAAAAACTATCTGCATTTCTTTTTCCTTGGCGTGTTGACAAAACTTTTTCATTGCTCGATATTGATTGGTTGTTCGGGAGCCGAAAATTCTTTGGTTTAATCAAAACTTACTTTAGTTAAAGTATGAAACTCTGTGATTATTTCGTAACATAATTTAAGTCATGAAATTACTTCAAGTAAGTGACTTATTTGATAAGTCGTCCAATTTGAGTGCGGGAAGGAAACAACTGCATTATATAAAGAAATTTTTGAACTTCCAATTCTTTTAATTTTTTATGGCTCCGCGTATAAGTCGACCCCCTACTTTGAAGTCTTTTTTTTTTTTTTTTTTTTCGGGGGGGTCCAAAATATCTCGACTTATACGTGGGTATTAACGGTAATTTAACATATCAAGATTCATTAAATACTAATATATGCTTGCTTTTAATATTAATATGTATTAAAAATATGCATATTATATACAGATATATTTTGTTCAATTGACAAATAAGGTGGCTATGTTTTTGCCTTAAAAACCATATCTGATGTAACAAAATTGATAACAGTTTTAAAATCAGCATATACAGGCTTGAAACATAAATAACTTTTAAAGCACCAAACTGTGTTATTCACTAGCACTACACTTTTGAACAGTGTAATTACTTACAGAATCTTGGCTATTCCAGAATGTTGTAAAAAAAAAAGTATAGAACCGAACCTGGATTTTCTCTTGCATTTATGAGTCAGAGAGCCCATTACAACTTTTGGGCTTTGAAGATGCATTACAGCATATATTTGTGCCATTTTTTTTCCCCCTTCAGGTAAATTAACTATATGATTAACAGAGTTTTAAAACTTAACCAGAGAATTTTCTTCATATCGGTGGCGGGGGTAGGCGAGGGAACTTTTAAAGGAATACTTTGCATTGAAGTATTTCTTTTTACATATTATGCTTATTTATATGCATTCTTTTAATACTTCATGCAAATATGATGATGCAAATTTCACTACCTGAGTTTATTGCTCTAACTATCCTTTTTGAAATTGTCCAATATAAAATGTCGGCTTTTTCATATTAAAAATTAAAATGCTAATTAAAGAAAACATATTGCATTAGCCACAATTATATTTATAATTTTGAATGAAATGTATGAAAGTATAAAAAAAGGAACAAGTGAATGGTGTGTATTAAGAACATATATCATTTGCTATTCTGTATCCAAATGTTATCTGTTAGAAGAATTAAGCTATAAGATAAAAGTTTCTCAAAATATATTTAACTAAATTGTATATCTACCTAGTCAGCTAATAACAGACTCTAAATGAACCATATCATTCTAGATCAGTGGTTCTCAACTTTTTTTGCCCCATGCACCCCTTTCACAATTTCTAGATGATCATTCACACCCTCCTTTCCCAAACTTGAAAAATACATATATACATTTATTTAGATTATTTTCTAACATGTTTTATAAATTAAACAAAAAATATAGAAAATGTTGGTAAATATCAAAACTCGAATAAAAGCAGTTTTTATAATCAAAAGCTAAAAGAGTTAACAGCTAAATGAAAGGCTGATTACATCCCCCCTCTAAAACTACAAAATTCTCTCCAAAGGTGGAATTCTTCCCTGGCTGAAAACCCCTGTTCTAGATAAATCAACTATAAATTGTACGAGATTTCACCTCATCATGCATTTATGATGTCATAAATTTGCATGTGTACAACCTCATTCTCATATAACATACTGACATAATAGATTTAGATACATGATTTTTGATCATATGTTCTGATTTTTGTAGCAAGCAGGCTGTGAAATACAGTTTGCTGCTTCAACTAAAAAGTTTTTTAAAGATCGTTAGAAATGAAACATTCAGTATAAGTGTTGGGATTAAGTAAGAGATTAAAAAAGGCTTAGACTGAAATTAAATTATATCTATAATTTTTCAACTTTTAAGTAGCATACGAGTTCACTAAGATGACTTATCTAGAAGTCATCAGAGAGATTCTACTAACAACATGCTTCATTAGATAAAAAGCTTCATAATCTAATAGTACATTAATATAAAATAAGAAAATGTACTTTAAGGCTATAAATAACTACAGGTAAGCTTCCTCCAATGAGCTTTAACTAGCTGTTACTAGTTTAACACTTATATTAATGACCTGGTAATAACTAGATTGTGACGACAATAAAATTCCTCATTTAAGCTGACAACCTGATGATGCAGATATCCATCATAATAAGAAAAAAAAATTGCAAAGCACCATTCTGAACGATATAATACATAAACTACATGTAACTCTTAAAAGAATAATGTAACTCTTAACACTTGCAGGTTCGCATGTCAGGCCTTTTCTCTTTTGAAAAAATCATAAAGACTGGATATAAAATACTTCAGGATATAAATATTTTTGACTGCTCAACATCCTAGAAACTACACATTGAAGACCTCATAATGAGATTCCAATCTCAGTTCAAAACAGATGGAAGCAGACTGATGATATTCAAAAATTTACTGAGCATTTTAAGGGAAAATTACAACATTACTTAATATTTCTGTAGAGTCCTTTGCTGCATCCTAGCCCCATGAACACTGCTAAATAAAGAAAATTTTCACACCATCTCAATCTTTGTAAACGAATTAAAAGCCAAAATGTAGCTAAAAAATCGTGTTTGCTATAACAGCAAATACTATTCATATTTAATGACTAGATTATAGGCTAGATTAGATTTATCAATTAAGGCAAAGCAACTTGAAGGTTACCTACTTGCTGGAACAGATGCCTTCAAACAGAAACAGTCTTGCATCTGCATTACATTTGAGGAAAACTATTAAAATACCCATGTAGCCAGCTCATTCATTGGATTTAAATCTGGTACAAACTACCAGTGTTTAGTAACTGTTCTGTAAGTGGTGAGCCCTCAGTATCCAAACTATGATTAGCCTGATGGCTAAAAAAATTGAGGAAAAGGGTAAAAAAATGTATAAACGAAGAGAAAGTGCAATATTTTTCTCTATATAATTTATTTCACCATTACAACTATTTCAATACACTGAGTATTGTCTCAAAGATGAAACAATTCAAACCTCCTTGATATGTGAAATATGCACTCTCTCTTCGCACGATATTATAAATCTCTCCATACCTGACCATTTACTGAGTTAAGATTTACTGCAAGCCAGATAGTTTAGGAAAGCAAGATGCTCTCGGGGCATCTAACTGACTATCACAATAAGTTACCTTTCACTGCATTCCTCCCCATTTGGGCATTTCTGCCTGAGATCATGGATACGCCAAAAAGAATATACTAATAACCATAATTTTATATGACTCATATCACTATTTTACTAGGCAACTGATTTTATATGCATGAAGACTCCATATCCATCAAAAAATTAACTTATTAAGGATAAACTTTAAACAGTTACTGTAATTCAGCTACCTAATAACCTGCCAAAAAAGACCACTGCTACTTTCTGGACGGCATAGGCCACAACTGCCTTTCAGCACAGCTAAATCCTGCTGGTGTTTGGAAACTTCTTTCTTTGATCCAGTACAATTAGTGGATTGGAAACGCAAAAAAATTACGAACATCAACCATGTTTCAAAGGCATACTAAAATGATTATTAGCATGAAAAATATAAATAATAAACTGAATTTCAAACTATTATAATTTACAAAGTATTATGTACAATATATTTAATACATGAAAAATATCAAGAATTCATTAAGTTTTCATGTGACATGCATTAGAATGTAGCATGAACACTTGCCTTTTGACATATAAAAAGCAGTATGACTGCCCTGCCATTAAAAATAATAATGCAGAAAACATTTTCATTAGTTCGAATATGAAAGATGTTCACCAGTTAGTGGAATGCAGCAAACATTCAGAAAGGAATACGGAAAGAAATACCAGGTCACCAGACTATGTTATCAGTTTAAGAACACTAGCGGTCTGTGCGAAAAAAAGAAGAGGCAAGTGTGATAAAGTTATGCAGAAAGTTAAAGTTTTAAGCAGAATTCACAAAAATTAAGAGTCACTACATGTAAGAACTTGTAATTTTACAGCAAACTTCATCGTACAGGATGGGAGCCTATAATTTAAACCTTATCACATGTTGTTCTGAAAATGATTAAAGCTAAAAAATTATACCAGGCAACTGGAGTTTTGCATTAGAATGCAATAAACACTAAAGATCACAATTTCATCATCAAAATAATATTCAGCTACAAATGCAATATTCTATTTACCTGGAAAGCTTTTAACACTTAAATGTTAGGAACTGTTTCATGCAAATATACAGTTTGATCGGAATTCATCAAAAGTAACTGTTTTCCATGCAGTGTCAAAAGCTGCATCGTTCCTTTTCTTTCATTGAGAAGACCGTAATGGATAGTTGTTACCTGGATATGTGGCAGTTGTGATCATTCTCACAACCGAATGATAACTCCATAAATTCTGTCTCTAAATAAGACAGGTCCTCTCTTCCCATTGCAGCATCAGTGTTTATTAATACTTAAATGATGAACTTCCACACTATTGAAATGAGCACACAGCTAACTCTCAGCAATACTAAATGAGCTTAGGAACTGTATTCATGTTACTATGAGGACCAATGAGGGAAATGCTGTGAAGACTTACTGAACACTAGCAGTTGTGTGCCATGTAACAAACAGGGTATATACAGAATATGCATAATTTACAATAACAATTTAACGAGTTTCTTGCTCTTTTCATGTGTTAAGTATTTTTGTGTGTCTAATACTTTTGCACACACAAACTTTCAAAATCTGGTGGATCTTTTATAACTGCTCTGACAAAGTAAACAAATCAAACATACCAGAGAATTCAATAAATAATCCAACACATTTTTTTTTATATGCTTGGTAAGTTTTTCAGAAAACATGTTGAAAGTAACATTCATAATTTGTGAAATTTTAATTAAAGACAGAACATTCATGCTTTATATTAAACATGCAACAACATATAACTTGGAATATACATATTTTGCACGCATCTGGTATTTAGCAATTATTTTTGCCATGTTTATTTAATTAATTTATCATATTTAATTGGATTTTTTTCCAAAATATAATTTCAGTTATAAAATTATAACTGATTAATATTCATAATCATAAGAATTTCATGTCTGAAACTTTGAAGTTTGTTTAAAATTTTATTAAAAAAATTTTCACTTTAAAATTTAAAAAGAAAAAAACAATTAACTTACTTGCTGTTAATAAAAGTGTATTATCATCCACTACATCATTTCCTAAAATATTTGAAAACACTGTTACTGTTATGAAATTCTAACACATTCTCAAGTACTATGCCTGAGACAGGAAACAAAACAACTGGCTAAGGACACATGTGAAAACATATCTTTTATAAATGAAAAATACACTTGTACATCATTTTGCCTATAAAATGGATTTCTAAATAATTGTACAAGACATAAAATTTAATAGGGCATCACCAAACAAACTGTATTTTATATGCCCCAACATGCTACCAACATTTAACATATATTTTGAAAAGAGAAAATATGTACCTAATTTAAATTTGATATCATGTGCCTGCACCTAGCAAATAGCACTATTAAGTACTAGTAATTCGAACCAGACCGAGTTCCGGACAAAAGGACAAGCTGCACAGGATTTTAGCGGTCCCCATCCCCCATGCACAATATATGAAACCAGTTTCCTTTAGAAACTCCTCTAATTCATTCCTAGGCAGTCTATATTTGATTGTTTTGCCATAATCAATCATCACTGATTAATATTTTTGTAACTCAGCATTTTTTAAGAATTTATTCATTTTTGGTGGGAGGATGTCTATTGTGCTAAGCCGAGTTGTGAAATTAAAATTTCCTCCTCACTTTGTGTCAGGGCTCCTCGAACTTTTACAATAATTGGCCCCTTTTATCAGAATGAATGTTTTCATGATCCTGTGTGTAGAGGCATATAAACTAGAAATACAAATCAAAACACTTCTTGGTAACAAATCGTGAAAAATTATTCAAAAAGAATTCTTTGATATAATTATAAACATAATTTGCCATGCATTACAGACAAAGAGAATTTCATACTAATAAGCTGAATATGCTTGTTTACTTTTACATAAAGGCTTAAAGTTTGAATAAATTAGTAGGAAATAGAAGTAGAGCAGGAAGTAGACTTTCTTCAGTGTTTTTTTTTTCAAAAGATGACAGTTTTGATTTTATAAACATTAATGCTGGAGAAGGAGCTTTTCACAAACACATAGTACAAAATGTTTAAAATATGTTTAGACCCATTTCAGGAAGTGTTGGAAAATCTGCCCTAATACCCAATCACAACTCATTTATAATCTTTTTTTTTTTTTTTTTTTTTTTTTTTTTTAATTCAGTTTTTAAACCTGTGTCAAAAAACAGCTCAGCAAATTCTTCTTGTGAACTTAGATTATTGACTGATATCAATAATTTCTATTGAGTATGGCTTTGCTTTGTTAAACACTATTTTCTTTTTTCAGCATTAAATTTTGAAGGAAAGTATTTTTGAAATTGTGTCCTTAATCCATAGCTGTAAAGATTATTTAAGATCCCTTTTCCATTCCATTTTTAGATACATTTACTTTAAGTAAATCATTCACTTTTATACTTTAACCTAAATATATTATAATTATTTCCTTGAAGTGACATCATTCAATATCTCTTCAAAACCATCTGACAACTAATGCAGCTTTAATAGCCAGGATTTATTCTGGGAAAAAAAGTCAACATAACTGAATTTCTATTTAGTTAAAAATATAATAGCTTCATATTTCAGTTGCAATAATTCAAATAAATGTCGTCATTTTTACAGCCACCATACTTCTGCATGTATGAATAAGGTATGGTAATCGTAATTCAGAATGTTGCTAGAAGTTTGAAAATACCAGTTTGTTAATGGTTCAGTATTTTATCAAATTGATGATTTTGATAACATCACAAAGCATACTATTTTAAATCTGGTAGTCCTACACCCTCTACGAGAGCTTTCAGATGAATCGCGCAGTAAGTAAAAAATACTTTTATTTGAGAAGTTAAATAACAAAAAGAAGCATACTGTTTGTAAATGTATATTTGTATGCCGATTTTTGTTGTTAACAAATAATTGTTATTAAAAACTGAACTTATTTTTTATAAACTAAGCTTGATATGATTCAGCAATCACTCATACAGAACAGCTGAGTAACTTTTTTTTAACTTAGTATAAAAAGTAACTAATGCTTATAAGGCTATACATGGTCTAATTTTTCTAACTTAAATAACATAATGTAATAATACTCACTTAAACGAAGTTACTGATTTCTTAAAAATATACACATAACCATGCAAGTGGCTAGCTAATATAAAAGTGTAAAATAGTGCACAGAATACTACTTTATACTTTGATATTAACTTTATTTAGAAGAAGTTTAAAATAATTTTTAGAAAAAATACATAATGATTTTAATGAGTCCTGATAGTGCAATTACATTGGTCATGAGAGTACGATTTTATGAAAATATTTAATGATTTTAAGTATTGCTTTTTTTAATTAAACTAATTTAATATATTGTTTCAAATTCAATAATTCTAGACTTTAGATGAGACAGAAATTATACAGTAATCAGCAGTGAACATTGTGCAATGTCTTTACTATAACAACTACTTACGATTCAAAAAGGCCTGGAACAAAGAAAAATGTTTTAAAGTATTTAATTTTTCAGTGCTCACTTAAACGAAGTTACTGATTTCTTAAAAATATACACATAACCATGCAAGTGGCTAGCTAATATAAAAGTGTAAAATAGTGCACATAATACTACTTTATACTTTGATATTAACTTTATTTAGAAGAAGTTTAAAATAATTTTTAGAAAAAATACATAATGATTTTAATGAGTCCTGATAGTGCAATTACATTGGTCATGAGAGTACGATTTTTTGAAAATATTTAATGATTTTAAGTATTGCTTTTTTTAATTAAACTAATTTAATATATTGTTTCAAATTCAATAATTCTAGACTTTAGATGAGACAGAAATTATACAGTAATCAGCAGTGAACATTGTGCAATGTCTTTACTATAACAACTACTTACGATTCAAAAAGGCCTGGAACGAAGAAAAATGTTTTAAAGTATTTAATTTTTCAGTGCTCAAAATCATCATACATCATAAATGAAAACGGAAGACATGTAACAAAAAAATACGTTTTACTCAAACAGAAACACGACCAATAACTGGGCAGTCATTACTTTCATCGTTTCAGAAACATCACCCTCTCTAGGTCTTCCCTCCCCCCTCCCTGAAATAGTATCCTCCTTTGCATACTCTGTCGAGGTCACTGTGGTGCGAAAGCATTCCAAAGTTTTTTGAATAATTTTACTGGTAGTAGCACAAAGCAAATGATAGCATTTCGGAAGGGCGTATATATATATATAGTATCCTCCTTTGCATACTCTGTCGAGGTCACTGTGGTGCGAAAGCATTCCAAAGTTTTTTGAATAATTTTACTGGTAGTAGCACAAAGCAAATGATAGCATTTCGGAAGGGCGTATATATATATATATATATATATATATATATATATACATACAGAACAAAGTCTTTAATCCAGAATGATCTATAATCTGGACCTCAAAGCTACAAGCTGTATGCCAATGTGTTTACGCATGCACGTTTAATATATAACGGACGGTATAAGTTAGGCTAAAATTATCTATTTCAGTTAATGTTGCAGATTGCATTGTTCCTTAATCTTCGAATTGGATCTGCCTTATTATTTTTTGCAGACTGTTAGAGCAATTTTATAAAAGTAAGCTAGAACTTTCGATTATGTCAAAAAGAATTTCCGAATCTGGAGCTGCCAAAGGATCTACAAAGCGAAAGAATGTTTCAATGTCCATCAAACAAAAAGTGGTATTGCTGCAAAAAATGGATAAAGGCATATCCTTTGTTTCTCTAACCCGTACGCAATCTGTTTATCAATTTCACGCTGCTGTGCAGGGGGGGGATGTCGAGGCGCGCAATGAACTGGAAGTTGATCTGTCAGCTCTATCCTTATCTTCAGAGCAGATGTTTTTATTTTATTCGGCTTATAATTCCTTACTAAATGTAGTATTTCATCTCGATGTACTCCGTCTTTGATATGATTTAAATCAAATTCCTCGTCATTATAAATATCACGAATACACATCAAATAGACTGATGATCTATAATCTGGAAAAATCAATAATCCGGAATCGCCTAAGTCCCGACGAGTCCGGATTAATGACTTTTGACTGTACCATGAAAGTACTTGTTAAGGAAGGAAAAATTTCTTTACAGGGTATCAATTCTGGTATTTTGCCTGTTATTTTATATGAAACCATATCTTACTTAATGAAAAGTTACTTTTTTCTGTTACATTTCTGTGTAGTCAAGGTCTGTTCTACCAAAACACCTCATCAAGAATCAAACTATATACAGTCAAAGGTCTTTAATCCGGAATGATCTATAATCCGGACCTCAAAGCCATGCACATATGACGTTTATGCATGTACGTTTAATGTATAACGGACGGTATAAGCTAAGCTAAAATTATCTAATTATCTATTTCAGGTTATGTTGCATATTGCACTGTTCCTTAATCTTCTAATTGGATTCGGCTTATTATTTTTTTGAAGACTGTTAGAGCAATTTTATAAAATGTAAGCTTGAACTTTCGATTATGTCAAAAAGAGTTTCCAATTCTGGAGCTGCCATAGGATCTACAAAGCGAAAGCATGCTTCGATGTCCATCAAACAAAAAGTGGAATTGCTGCAAAAAATGGATAAAGGCATATCCGTCCCAAAATTATGCGAGGAGTATAACATTGGAAAGTCAACTGTATATGTAACTGTATAAGCAAAAAGAAAAAGGAACATTTTGAATTTTTTGTGGATTCCAAAACCTCACTTGCAATGAATAACAGAAAAAAGGTTCATTATTGATGCAAAAGCAAAGTTTAAAGTTGTAAAATTAAACATTTAGCAGCAATAGCAATAGAAGCTCCCTAAGGTTATGTGCTGTGCAGACATAGAAGACAATAAAATGTTTTTAAACTTAACCAATTTATTAACAATATATAAAAATAAAAACACAATGAATAAATTTAAACAATATCAGAAACTTAAAAATTATAATATAACCATTATCAAAAATTTCATATATTAAATAATATTTTACCTGATCTCCAAAATACTGGCATTCAATATGCGAAAAAACATATCTTAAAGAGAAATTATGCGGTTTTAATGAAATTAGCTACACTATCAGTAAGTCCATGCTTAATGGTCAAGAAGGCACTTGAAAATTAAATTAAATTCTTGAGAGCACTTAAAACCGGCCTAACGCCGCTCACTGTAGTTAAACAGGAGGAATCACAGCTTAGAAAAAAAAAAAACATCGCCGCTAACTTGTATTAAATGCCGCCTTCATGAAGAACATGGATGCCGCCCACGGCAGTCACTCACATTGTAGCTTCTTTTCAGAATCCAGTAAAAGTCATCTTGTAGACTGGAACCACGAAACTTATCACCAGAAAAGTCATCTTGTAGACTGGAAACACGGAACTTATCCAGGAAAAGTCATCTTGTAGACTGGAACCACGGCACTTATCACCGGACTGCACGCATCGCAAGACGTCTTCCAATAGGGGCTGGAAACTGCACACCAAGGAGCCAAGAAAACAGGAACTAGAAGGAATGAGCCAGAGCGACGCAAGACACTTATACCTGAAGTAGACATGACGTCATCTCACGGCAATCAATCAGCTATCGACACAACTCAGCTTTCCAGATGACGTAACATCAAGTTTCGTTTTTGCATCTTAATTAGGCTGAAACAGTCCGTTCTTAATACCAACAGTGGCAGTGAAAAACGAAGTAGAAGTAACTACTATATCTTTTTAAAATAAGAACTAAACTAGATGTTCTATAAATAACTTGTGTAAAAGTTAGAATCATTTCAAGGAGGGGAGATGATGCAGAAAAAGGGTTACAATAGATCATATTTTCCAACAATTATGCTAAAAGTGACGATCATGACAAAGTGATGATTGAATGGGTCAGACAGCGTCGCAGCGAGGGCGTGCCATCGACGGGTCCAATGCTAATTTCCCAAGCCAAAAGAAATGAACTTAAACACTGAGTGCACATATTCGACAGGTTGGTTAACCAAATTTAAAAATCACCATGGTATAAGACAATTAAAAATTTCAGGTTAAAAAGCTTCAGCTGATACTGAAGCTGCTGAACAATTTGCAGATGAATTCATTAAATTCATTACTAGTGAACAATTATCTCCAGAACAAATTTACAATGTTGATGAAGCTGGTCTCTTCTGGCAATATGTACTGCAAAATACCTTGGCAACCACTACAGAAAAGGCTCCAACTGGTTTGAAAGATTCCAAAGCGAGACTAACAATTTTAGTGTGCGTAAATGCAGCAGGAACGCACTAGTGCAAACTTTTCATAATCGGAAAACATGCACTACCTCGAGCATTTAAAGGAGTAACGATTTGCCCTGTTATATATCGCGCAAATAAAAGAGCATGGATGACACAAGCGTTGATGAACGATTTGAAAATCATTTTATACCCGAGGGTCGGCGACATTTTAATTCGGTTGGTTTCCCCAATGACTCAAAAAAGTCCTGATTGTTGACAACTGTTCGGGGCATACTTCACTTAAAGTTTTAGTGAAAGATAATGTATTCGTATTATTCTTCCCTTCAAATTGAACGTCTATCGTTCAGCCTATAGATATGGGAATAGTGCATGCACTGAAATGCATATATAAAGTAGCATTTTTAAAATCTATGTTAAATTTCTTGAACAATGGCAAGACTATTCAAGACTTTTTGAAATTTTTTAGCATAAAATCTGCTGTGTGGAGTATCCCAAGATTGTGGGAGGATGTGTCTCCAGTTACGTTAAAAAATGCTTGGCATAATTTATGGCCAGCTACCATATTTCATGGTAAGGACGATGAAGATGACAGCCGCGAATTTGAAGATTTTCGAACATCGCAAACTAAAGGTGAAATTTTCCAGTTATTAGATTTTGTAAAGAAATGTGGAGAAGCGGTAATAAATGAAGATGATATATAACAGAAAATTTTCATTGAGACGACAATGCCCCAATCATCAATCAACGGACAGCAAAATCTGTAGTATGGGTCTAGATCCAGAAAATACCGCTTCCGATAGTGAAGAAAGTGACAGAGAGGTTATTAAAAACAAAAAAATTTCGATTGACAAACTAGTCGGTATTCTCGACATAGCAATTACAGGACTTGAACAGCGGAACTTTGTAACTGAACAAGAAATTATGTCTGTTTATAGAATTAAAGAGAAAGTATTAGCACATAAAACGAAGGAACTTACACAACTTACATTGAAAGAAATGTTTAATAAAATAAACAAATAAATATTATGCTTTTTTTTTTTTTTTTTTTTTTTTTTTTTTTTTTTTTTGTAAATTTTGATACCCTTCAGATCATAATTGCTCTTTATTTCAGAATTCGGTTTCATATTTTTAATTTTATAATTTCTGCATGTCATCTTACCAGATTTAAATTGATGATCTATAATCCGGAATCGACGAATACGGATTATGGACTTTGTACTGTATATGCCCGGGGCAGTTAATGCATCAGCTGAACAAGGCATATATACGCCTGTGGCAGTTAAGGGGTTAACAACTAAACATGAAATATGAAATGTGGATTAGCTTCTTTCTTTCAGACCTTCTAAGCCATATATATATTATAACTGATATGCCATTCCATATTTTTAACATAAATTGGCAGTAGCGAGATATTAGCTCAAATATCTACTGTTTTATTGAAGAATTTGATAATAGGGGGCATAGCAGTTGTTCCATAGCAATAGTCTTACATATTGTATCTCTACCAAAATTCCTTTTTCTTTCCTACCCATGCAATGAAGCCTGGTAAATCTTTCTCAGAGAACTATTTAAAAAGTCAGGAAAAGCATTTAAAGCATATTATCACAAGATACAAGACAGACTGAACAGCTTAACCATAATAAATACTGAAAAATTTCCATACAAATTATTAGCATAAGTTCAGCTAAGCAATAAAGCATCTTGAAGGATGTCCTTTAAAAAGATAAAAGATTTTTAAAAAAGGATTTTGTATTAGTTGCTATATCATAAGCCATTAGAAAATCTTTGATCACCAAAAATAATGTCTATAAAAATTATTAATTACATTATCATAAATTAAATGCATTTTTATTTATACCAATCATATTAAAAAGTTAAAAATACTATCCAGAATTGTATTTATTGCTCTTAAATAACTTAGTATCCTAATCAGTAACAGACTAACTAAAATTTAGAAGTTAAAATATCTCATGCTTTTCCAAATTGCAAGGAAGGTAAAAGTACTTTATTTCCAGCAATAGCAACACTTTGCTTTTGAATGGCTGAACAGGTTAATAAAATCTGAAAGTTAAATTCCTTATACTTTGCAAAGTGGCAAACATAAATGGCACACACAAGACAAAAGCGTTTTATTTCGAGAACGGGCAACACACAGCTTTTAAATACAAGGCGTATTCGGAAACTAAGTACCGTTTTGAAAAAAGAAAAAAAAAATCAAAACAATTTTTGCGAATCCAATTTTATTTTTACATGAAAATACATGTCTTAAACTATTTTTCAACATAGTTTCTGCCAATGATCAAACACTTGTCATAGCGGGTGACCAGTTTTTGTATACCATCGTCAAAGAAACTTCCCGCCAGTTTCGATAACCACGACTCCACAGCATTTTTCGTGTCATCGTCAGATCCAAAGCGCATGCCACCAAGCTCGCGCTTCATGTGCAGGAACAAGTGACAGTCGGACGGCGCCAAATCCAGGCTGTACGGCAGGTGATCGAACTGCTCCCAATGAAACTGTAGAATTAACGATTGAGTGACACCAGCAGTATGGGGCCGAGCATTGTCATGGAGCAACACAATTCCTTTACTGAGCATTCCTCTTTGTTTGTTTTGAATGGCACGCCTTAGTTTTGTTAAAGTCTCACAATATCGTGGCGCATTAATGGTTTCACCTCTGGGAAGAAATTCAGTAAGCAAAACGCCTTTCCTATCCCAGAAGACAGTGCACATGATTTTTTGTGATGACATTGTCACTTTGAACTTTTATTTATTCGGAGAATGAGTGTGTCTCCACTCCATCGATTGGTTGTTTCGATTTTGGTGTGAAATGACACACCCAAGTTTCATCACCTGTCACAATTTGATTTAAAACGTTTTCTCCCTCATCACTGTACCGCGTGAGAAATGTCAGGGCACTACCAAGTCGCTTTGTTTTGTGAACATCAGTGAGCATTTTTGGAACCCATCGGGAACACAGTTTGCGATAATTCAGGCGGTCAGACACAATTTCGAACAAAACAGTACGTGAAACTTGTGGAAATGCCTCTGAAAGAGTTGTCATTGTGAAGCGTCTGTTCTCATGAATTGCTTCATCAACTTTCCTTACCAAATCATCGGTGACAACAGAATGCCGACCACTCCGAGCCTCGGCATGGACATTTGTTTGACCTGCATTAAACATTCTTACCCACTTTCTCACCATTCCATCACTTATCGCGTATTCACCGTAAACTTCTGTCACTTGACAATAAATTTCGGCCAGTTTAACCTTCCTCGCATTCAAAAATTTAATCACGGCACGAATCTCACAGTCAGCGGGAGAACTATTTGTCTTAAACATTTTGAATGTGCACAGCAAACTGAAAACACAACAGAGAGCAACCAGAATGGCGACAATTGAAAGTCAGTGAACAAGAATGACTAGTGCGCATGCGCGGGACATCTACAACAGCGCTGCAACGGCGCTAGAATGAAACGGTACTTAGTTTCCGAATACGCTACGTAACTAAGCTTCTTTGTAAAAATTCCTTAAATTTACACAAAATATATAGAAAATAAAAGCACTCATTCAAAATTCAAAATTTGGTAGCGCTCGGTACTGCCATTTTTTCACAATGCAAGGAACATGCAGACGTACATATTCTTTGTTATTTAACGGTATCGTAAATTAAAAAAAAATTACTAACTCATTAATAAACCAAGATTTAATTTTACTAGGTCTAAAAAAATTAAATGATACTCCAGATAAAAAGAAGTCTAGAATACTGCCACAATACTTAAATTCAAATTTATAAATTTTCAAATATTCTAACTCACAATAATTCATTTGAATAACAACTAAATACAGATTTTATTTTAACTTTGGGTTATGTTTATATATTGCTATTAAGTACATTTATTTCAGAAAGGAGAAATTACCAGTAATTGTAAAACTGTTGTCCCTTTCATCCTGCAATAAAAACAAAATTATATTTTAAATGCTGTGCATCGTGAAGTTAAATACAGCTTTAACAGTATTTAAATGTAGCAAAATCAAAACTTTTAAAATGAAAACACTAGTTTAAAACATATTTTGATACACTTTTGTTAAAGCAACTATATGCTTAATCATCAGAATTGGTAAACTTACTCATTCTGAAACAATAAATTTCACATGTCGCCAAAGATGTATGTGGTGACCGAATTTAAAAGAAAGTACCCACATTGTTTTACATATTCACCACACTGTTTTATTTAACTTAAATTTATATTAATTTTAAAGCATTTCTAAAGCAAAAAAAAATGTATCTAACCTAGGAAAGATAAATTATTTTTAACTTACAAAAAACTTAATGAAACACATATATTTAAGCCCCTGGTGATTCTTGTAACTCAATCAAAAGTAGCTTCAACTTACCTTTTAATTCCTATAAAAATGTTGTTATATTTCTGAATAGAATTACCCCCCTCTATTCGTATTACATCAGCTTATGATTTTGCTCAAGATTTGCAAGTAAAAGTAATTTGCATTCAAAGTTACACCAATGGCCATATTTGTGGGTAAATTTTTATACTTCTCTTATCTGAATGTTTATAAAAATTGCTATTTTCATTAAAAAAGTATTTATATAAAAATAAATTCAAAAATATAAATTTTAAAAATATTTCTAAAAAAAATTTAAACGTACATACATGTTTATTTCTACCTAGGGAATTAAATATAGAATTCAAATATTTGATGGAGAGAAAAAAGCTCAATTAACTTATTTCAGACAAACAGTTTCAATCAAACTGAAATCTATAAATTATTATAGTCTTTGTTCCAGGGACCAATCAAATAGCAATAATTCAGTAAATTATGCCAAACTGTAGAAAAACAATTTAGCTGTCATCTTTTTAGGGAAACAGACATACAAAAAATACAGCTGGATATTTGACATACGCACAATAAATAGAGCAATGTATACCTCAACCTTGAAATATGAAAAATTGGGAGTTTATGGAGAGGCTTTCATGCTGCATGGCAATGCCATTTCAAAAGAACTTTGACCTGACTTAAACTTACATTATAATCCATGATTCAGGTTGTTGAACTATTTAAACACTAGCCACCTAAAACAGTTATAATAAAAAAGAAATATATATACTGATTTTAATCAGTCCAGCTAGTGTCATTTAGGTAACCAAAAATTAATAAAAATAGAGATGTTTGTTTATTGCTCCTAAATTGTTTAGCTTGTTAATCAAATAGACAAATTAAATTTGAAAGAAAAATAAAATATTTTATACTTTGAAAAATGGTAATACACTGGTATAAAGAAAACGAAATATTTTATTTCAGACAGCAGCAATAAATGCCTTTAAACAGCTAAGTTTTCTGATTAGATTTGAAACATAAATAGCATATGATTTACTAAGTGGCAAAATACTGCTTTTAAATCATCGAGTTTGTTCATCAAAACGTCATTAAGTTTGGAAAAAATATTAAACAAACAAAAAATTAAAAATTCGGGCTTCGAAGCTCACATTTTTAGTGACACACATATATGAAAAAATCATAACTCTCTAATTTCTGCTCATAGAAAAAAATTGAATACAAAGAAAAAGTTGTCATGGATGATGAAAGGATGTTGTACTGAAACGATTCGTCATTCAAAGAAGCCGTAATGGATAAATGCTTCAGACACTGGCCAGTGAATTCCCTAGACTCTTTGGAGAGAATGGAAAAAAATATGCAATAAATTTAATAACTGTGCATAGTAAAATTTGTGATTAAATCTTATTACAATTTAGATTAACCTCTTTTGTTTGATGTGACAATGTTAATCAATTGTCTTCTTTGTTTCATCATTAAACTTTAAACATTTTTGTGAGATAATCCTTTCTTTTTATCAGACTGGATATAGCGTTCCAAATTTCCAGCCCCTTAAAGTTCATTAAAGTGGGATTCAACCATATTCATTTTCATATTTAGACACCTAAACAGTGGTTGCCAAAGTTCAGAGAAATGATTTTCATAAAAGAAATTTTTATAACATTTTTAATTAATTACATTGAAACAAAACTCCTTTAAAGTATGTTAATTATTAATTCTACAGTTTTTAAAGTAGCGAGGAAACATATTACTAAAATAATGCTAAATGCATTCAAAGGATTATGCCAGTTTTAATAATGCATAAAATATTTCAACAATATAACATACCATTTCTACAGTTTCACTATGATCACAGTCAAGATTTTCGGTTTCATATGCCATTTTTGCTGCTGCAAATTGAAATGTTCCAACTTCCTTATTGAATCTACTTATATATGCATTTAATTCCTTCATTGCATCCAGAAATTTATTCTGTTTCGGAGTTTTGGGTGTTGGATATTCACGTGACATAAGAAAACAGTTATTCACTGGAACAAATGCTCTATAAATAAACAGCATCATATGAATAAAATTAGTGATGATTTAATTTAAATTCTACTTATAACCCAAAAGAGTTTTAGCCACAGCTTAAATTAAATTACACATAAAAAATCAATACAGTATTAAGCACAAAAAAGGATTTCATTTCAATAGTTGTGTCAACCGGCACAATGCTAGAATCTGGGAATGCACAAATGCCCACACTGTGTTTAAGATCGTCAGAGACAGCCCTAAGCTGAACGTGTGATGCAGTCTTATGCACAATAAAATCATAGGACCTTTTTTCTTCAGTGCAAAGATGATCACAGCCAATACCTATCTTGATTTGCAGTTATTTGTTGTGCCACAAATTCAGGACATTCCGAACATTCAGGACATCCAGCAAGATGCGAGCACCACCTCATTGGGAGCACACCTCACAGATGTCCTTGTCCATTTGGATACAACATTTCTGGCAGGTTGGATCGAGCATGATGGTCCTATAAACTCGCCTCCGCGATCACCAGACATAACACTACTCATTGACTTTCTTCCCTTGGACCAGGTCAAAGACCAGGTTTAAAAAGCACTAGTGAACGACATTGCAGCATCACGGTGAGGAATTACTTAAGTCATAACATCAATCCCTCTTGTAATGTTGACCACTACATGGATGGAATTGGAATATTGCCTGGATACCTTTGGGCAACAACAACAAAACAAAACAAAAAAAAAAAAAAAAAAAAAAAAAAAATCACATGTAGCAATTTGTTAATTGTGTACACAAAAACTTGAACATTTTACATGGATTTTAAAATAAAAAGTATTTGTCTATGTGTCATATTTTATGCCTTATGAATATTTGAAATCAGGGAAAGAACTCTAGGACACCCTGTATACTATTAAAAACTTTTGCAACATTTTTGATGCGACACTGTCAAAGATATCTGTGATTAAAGTTCTCAAATATATCTTATACATAAATAATTCCTTTAAAATAAAGCTGATATTATTGTAATATCAACTAATATTGCTATGTGAATAAAAAAAAAAATTTCCTTCATTTAAACTTAAGAAATAATTCAGTTAACTGTTCTATTGGCAACTTAAATAATGATAAGAAAAGAAGATTATTTTTCAGAAACATATACTAAATATAATAATACTAATATATAATATTCTTTTCACTTTTAAACATAATCCATCCACATCTCAGTGGATCAATGCCACTAGGATTACCAATATTTCATGTGCTATCTTAATTAACTACTATATCTTAATTATTAAATAAAAAGATCTAAAAATAATAAAACACTCTATTAATTAAAGCAAAAACTGTTTAATTTATTGTTGGCAATTTTATTGAAATTTTGAAATAATAGCCTTATTTTAGTGGCATAAAAAAGAATTATCTTCTAATGACTTATCAGTCCTTAATTAGATCCACAATGAATAAAATGTACTACTAACAACAAATTCATTTACAATTCTTTAACAGCAAATAACATGACTGATAAAACTTATATCCAATCAAAATTGTCAATCGTTAAAAAAAATGCATTAAATACCAACTTTTTATGGGCCTTTGCACAGAACATAAAACAGTTATTTTATATGAAAGAATCGTGGCTCTCAAAAGGAAATATACAAACAAGGTTATTTGAACTTCAAAATGAAATGATTAAGTTTTTGAAAATTCAAAATCAAACTGAGTTTTATGTGGAATTCCAAACACCAAGTGTAGCGTTCAAGTTGTTATTCACTTATAGCTTAAGACTTTACCAACCGATCGCCTAATTAATCGGCTTTCTATTGCCAATACCTACCGACCGATAGCCCATTAATTGGCTTTTTATTGCCAACCAATCATGTGTTAATCGGCTTTTTTCGCCAATGCCTACAAACCAATATCCTATTAATAGCTTTTTTCTCAGGGCTACCTAAAAATAGCATATCAATGGGTAACCGTGGAGATAAACAATTGCCATTTGCTATATCATCTGCATTTTATAAGTAGTATTGAGGTACACTGCCACATTTTCACACCATTTTTTTAAAATTTATCGTTCACGATGAACGAAAAAAAATGGTACTGGAGAGTTTTATTTATTTCAATCAGATTGTCCTGAAAGTTATTCACGACAGGGAGAATCTGCGGCGCCAGACAGACGTGTGTATGCTGTTGAACTGTTAGCGGTCAGTAAAGTGTTAAACTAATAAGTTGCAATTCACGGAACATAAAATTTTACCCTATGAAGGAGGTATTTATGAATATTGATATTAAGAATAAAATATGAAATAATTTGCTGCAGCTCACTGATGAATTTAAACGTTATTCCGTAATTTGAATGGTAATAACATTTATAGCTTGGTGATGAACCCTTTTCATGCTAATATAGATGTGCTGAGAGAAACAACAAAAGCAAGCTTTCGAAATTAAAAAATGATTCTGCAGCCTAATGCAACTTTGAGAAAATGGATAAGCCATTATTTTGAGCAAAATATCTCAAAATTTATCCCCACGTTACTCAGCAAGCACTATAACTGTACTTATTAATTCAAAGTGTTTACTTGTGCAAAAGGGCGTTTTCAGCAGTTGTAGCAATAAAAACGAAGTATAGAAACAAATTCAGTATTGCAAGTAATTTGCATTGGACAATTTCTTCTATTCAACCAATAATTGAAAATCTTATCAAAAAAAAGCAAGCTCATCCATTTCACTGAAATATTTTTTCTCTCTATACCATACATGTGCGGAAATAGCCCATTTCTATATTAAAACCTTAATAAATTATGTTTTTTGTTCTTGCTACATTAATAGGCAGGTAACATTATTATGACAGGAATTTTCATTTATGGCAGTGATAAGGCATGATAAAAAAACTTTGAGATCCCATCGTCTAGGGGTTACAAGCAGGTAGCTTCCAAACACTTCAGTTTCGTCCTTCATTTAATAGCGCAAGTAGGCACCCAACTTCTTGTAATGCATTCATATACATAAACTCTTCGTCTACATTTCTCCATTTAACCATAACTTTATTGATCATCTAAAAATAAATGTGTTGTGTTTATAACCTTGAAGTTCTTATTTCCAAGCTGAAAACTTGGGGACCCAAGAGATTAGGGTGCCCAAAAAATATGTAGATGGAGATGAGTGCCCAAAAAATATGTAGAGGAAGATGTAGATTTTTTTTTTTTTTTTTTTTTTTTTTTTAATAATTAGTGAATATGTTTGCAAAATCACGAAAGATGATCTTTGTGATTTTAAAAGTATGAGAGGAAACAAGCCTAGATATGCCTGCTAGTCCACGAGTATTAGAGTTTCGAAACCTAATAGAAAACTCAGATGTCTTTAAAAAGGACAGTGACTTCATTGTTAACTTACTTAATGGTTTGGCAAAAGAAAATAAAAAAAAATTAAAACTGGTTCAGGTACAAAAAGAGTTTGAAATGGAAATTACTAAGAACCATTGTGCTCAATTAACTTCAAGAATATCAGAAAATGATCATCCAAGGACTAATTAGCAACAATTAATCAATGTTAAAACAACAACTATTTGCTTTCTGGGGACAGCCTACCAGTGGCTAAGCAGTAAAATCCCCAAAAACTGACAATTCCAACATGGGTTCAAATCCATTTGAACGGACTGGCTGCATGGGTGTTTTCTCCATGTGTAACATGTATAAAAGCCAATTTTCCTTAGAAGTCTTCCTTCACCTTAGGCAAATAGCACTAGAGTGCTTTGCTGTAATAACCTAAAACCTAAACCCATCCTGGGAAAACCAGAAGTATTGAATTTTACCCCTCAATTGAGAGGTCATTTTGAAATAAAAATATTCTAGAGGAACTGAAAGCAGGAGTATTGATAAATATATTGAAGAGAAAAGAGCAAAATGTGTTTTGTGGTTTTTGACAGTTAGGAAGAGTTAAAGGATAATGACAAGGTAAAGGATTTAAAATTTAAAAAGTTTCAATCAACTCCTATAGATCTCTCATAAATTTGTCTGGAGGGAAGCTTGGCACCAACACATATGACCAACAGATGTATTTCTCAATGCTTCTAAACATATAATATACAGATTTAAAAAAGCACAGAAATCTCAAGACGAGACTTCTGTTCAATTTGCATCATGCTCAACTGCAATTTTTGACTGCTATCGTAATCTGAAATGTGGCTTAAGATCTCAACTCATTAAGACAAATAATTGTCTTCAATTAAAATGTGCAACACACTAGATCATGAAACAAAATGCCATACTGGAAAAAAGCAGGGTGACAGTTTGCTTACACCATATAATTTAAGAAGAAAATGTAATCTCACAAGCAGAAAACTCCAAAAGCAAAAGGTTTAGCTTTAAAAAAAGAACAAATTACGCTCAAAGAATCATAATATAATTTGGTACACCAAAACTAAAAAAAAATTGTTACATTTGTGATGAGAGAGGCAATTTATTTCAGAGGTTGAATATGTAGATTTGCTTGTCTACCACGACTTCAACAAAAAATACTATTTAAATTATTGTGGGTATGTATTTATTTCCTCTTGACATGAGAAAAAGTATAATTTTCACATCAAATATTAAGAGAAAAAACACAGATAGAATTAGTCTAAAAAAACTTTACTTCAGGAATGATGCACCACTTACTTATCATGTGTTCCAAAGAATCTTACGTCAGCTGCATCCTCAACAATTCTTAATGACTGAAAAAGAGACAACTTCCATGCATTACTAGAATATTTCAGAAACACAAGCTATTAAAAATTTTGACATAACAAAAAGAAACAAAAAATACAGAAATACAACTGTAATTTGATTCTTCACATATCATCTGTAACAGAGAGAAGTTTGTTTTAATTTTTTCTTCTTTTATTCTTCAAATAGCCTCATTAATTCTACCAGACAGCTACATAATAAAGGTGTTGTGCCTCTTTTTTGCCAAACTTTTTTTCTCTCTCCTCTTTTGAAAAAACGTCTGTGTGAAAGTGAGCTGCAACAGACGCAATAACAACACTTGCAGAAATTATGAGCTGTGGACATCTGTGTCCAAGGAGTTTGCACACATACCTAAAGACTTCAGGGATTTGAGACTATATGAGGGGAGATGAGAAATTTGAGTTCTGGTTTGGAGAATGACCTACGAAATGAAACCAACTGCATATATAAAGGAGTTTTTAATTTGTTGCATTAAGAAAATGAGGTACCCTGTGGTGAAGTTAATGATGTTTAAGTTCCAAAAGTTTTCCAAGTTTAGGAAAAGCAAGCCAGGGTTTTTCTTGCGATGCAGATAAGTAGAGATTATGTTATTGTAGGTATGCATAATTTGTATAACTATAGGGTTGTATTAAATTTTCAAAAATTCTAGAATCGTAATTCAGGGTCCATATTAATTTCTGCACATGGAAATTAAAGATATTTAAGGAGACCATTAATGAAAGTAATTAAAAATCTATAAGCAAATGGTAAATGAATAAATTCAATCATCTGTTCTTGAATTTCACTTTTGTAATACCATCCTAAGAATAAAACCGATCAATAAGTAGGACACATGTATTATTAAACATAATTAAAACAAATTTGAGAATAAAATCAAAACAAGATTAGTGACATTTTATTTAATGCTGATTTTTGTCTTTTAAGTTTCACTTTGTCACGTATTTGCTCAATCTAGAGGTTTAGTACATAGGTAAATTTTACGTCAAACAGCATAGGTTAAAATGAAAAGTAAAATTATAATCAACATGATTCATTACAAAAGACAGGCTGTTACCACTGGCACTGCTTGCCTAGAAGAGACCAGCTGATCAGAACAAACCCGAAAGCCTGATATAGGCATGGTTGGGAAATTTTCAAAGTTAGCTGTGCTCTGTCTGTCTGATGCAGTTAGTGTCAACACATTTAAATACTTCAAGATTCCAAAAAAAACCACAATAGTGATAAGTTGTTTTGTATTACTTAAGTCTCACTAGATGCAAAGAATAAGTTTTACATTAATTTGAACACTTTTGCACTGTATCTTGTGACCACAGTAAGGACTAATGAAAGCAATAACTTGCTTTAATATCAATTAGAAGTATTGCCCATATTGCCAAGGGTGCTGGATAATAGTGATGCAAATGAAGAGGTTGCAGAAAATAACTCGAGAAAAAGTCTACAATAAATCAGCCAAAGACAACGCTAAATCAAGCAGGAAATGTGAAAAGAGAATTAAAAAAAAAAAAAAGGTTGAGAAGGCAGAAACAGGAATAAGAAAACAAGGTCCACTACGTGCAAAATAAAAGTAACCCAAAAGACACATACAAAGCAATTCAAGGCATATGGAAATAGCAGGGCACCACCAATGATGATGAGAAGGAGCAGTAAATTAAAAAAATAAAATAGTCCAAAGGAACAGGTAATGAAAAATGCCTTAAAATACAACATTAAGCCAAGCCATTTAAGAATCAGCATGCCTGGGAATGATTAAATTTTACTGGAGCTGAAAAGAGACCTAAACCTTACAACCAAATAGAGGACAATCAAAATAAGAGATAGCTTCCAAAGGAATCTAGACAGCAAAAAAAGAATTTCAAAAATGGTGTAAAAACTTCACACTGAACTGGACAAAAGTAAAAGGGCAACGCAGATCTGAACAAAATGCTAACACTAGTGCCATGGCTATTTAGATTTGCTCATGAGAACCTGTATTTAAATAGCTTCTATTACCTAAATTTTATAATTATTTATTTTAATTTCAGTTTTCATGAGCTTCCATTCACTAAGATGATATTGTCAAAAACGGTAAGAATTTAACTGTAAGAACTGTAACATTTTAAATCATACTCGAAGTCCGATTTTGTGTCAAAATAACCATGTCAATATAAAGCTAAATATAAGTTTAATATATATCCTAAGTCATGCTTTCAAAACATGGAAAACACAAGTTTAATTTTGCCCATCGGCCCAGCAGAACAGGAGATATAGAGCTGGAAGGCTGGGTGTACTTCAAAATTCTTTTTAACATACCTTTGCTGGCCAATAAGGAAAACCCTTCAGTTTTGCCCAAATAATAGTGTGTGGATCTTTCTACAAAAAAAAAAAAAAAAAAAAAAAAAAAAAAAAAGGGCATACATTAAAATCTTGAAAACAAGCATCAATGAATATATCTGTAATACTTTTACAAATCTCAACATTAATATCTTGAGGAAAATATTTACACATATTCTTGAGAAGAAGTCGGGCAGGAAACGCACTTCAGATATTTTATTTTCATAGCATTCCGGACAAGCTTCAATATCCATCAATTCAGTTTTAAAGCTTTTCAACAATCTCTTAGCACCTTGGACTTCATTAGAGTTTCCTTCAAAGAAATATCCTCTTTTAACATAATAGTTTATTCAAAATTTGATAACTTACAAAGACAGAATGTAGGCAAAAATTATAAAGATAAGTAAAATTCGATCCTTAAAGTATTTAAAATTATGCAAAGGAAAACTATTTTCAGAAACACCCAAATGTTTGTACTGTTAATAAAATCACTTTTTATAAAAAAAATACTCCATCTCCTAAAACAATTCTTTTTGGGGGGAAGACTCATAAAACACAGGTGGTGAGCAAGGTTATCTTTTATATGTTTTAATTATTTCTTAAATAATTAAATACATAAAAACTAGTAAAGAAAAAATTAAATTACTATACTGAAATCCTTTCAAAATGCTCTTTATTTGGCAATGCAGAGTTATTTATTATAAAATAAAAATGCTTCCTGTTTTTATTACTAATACCACCTCCTATTCCTGCAGCAGCACTGTGGGTGCTTAAATAACAAAAATCTATCAATAGAGTTTGCATAGTCAAAAATATAAGCCATAAGCTTTATAAATATATCAGGGCACCTCACACTATTATGATGAATTTTATAAAGAGAATTTTTAACCCCCATTAAACTAAATGATAAATTATTTTTCTGCTTTTTATTTTATTTCTTTTTTGAGCTCTAAACAAAAGCTTACTTTAAAAACGATTTTTTTTTTCATATTTTTAGTACCAATCACACATTATCAGTCGAATTATTCAATTGAAAATTCATTTTCCAATAATGAATAATCACGCTTCCAACAATTCTGTTACATCAAATCATCAAAGAGATCCAGCAATTTTGCCAAAAAATGAGAATACTTAAAAACTTATATAAATTTCATTTAAAAGATTTTTCTACCCGCTATCTGATGGTACAAACAGAAAATTCTTGGTTTTTCTAGTTTGTTCATTAAATAAACATATGTGCAAAAAATCATTTCAATATTAAAAAAGTCTAAATAGAACTTTGAAAAAAAGATCTTTTCAATGTTACACTGTCCTCATTAAAAAAAAAATCTAGAAAGTTGCTTAATTAATATTTTTTTATGTATCAATATAGAATCTATGCATAAAAAAGAAGAAATTATGAAATGTTAGACGGCATAGTACGCTTAGTTCCTTTGTAATTCCTTTTAGCTAGAAGAAAAGAGTTTAAATAAATAAAATCAGTACTAGAGATAGCAACGTGGGTCATTATACTTCAGACAACACAGAGTGAAGTATAATGACATAACTCTGACCAAATCACATGATCTCACAGAAAAACCACAAGGCAATTTCCCCTTATATATCTTCAGGATACTTTTTTTAAAGAAGTGTACAAAATCAACCAATTAATATATTTTTATCATTCTTGTTTTAAAAGAAGGCAAAAAGCTTTTTTATAATCTGTGAAAATTTTCCAAATTTCACAGCATATACATTTTTAGATATTGAAATTTAAAAATCATACATCCCAAATAGATGAAAAAATCCAGCAATTTTCAAAAATTCACCAAAAAATAAGACATTATGTTAAAAAATTTATACAAATTTCACTTAAAAGATTTTATTCGATGCAAACAGTAAAATTCTGAGATCTTTAAGCTTGTTTATTAAACCAAGATATGCACGAAAAATTGTTTCAACATTAAATTTGAAAAAAATCTAAACTGAATTCTTAAAAAAAAAAAAAAAACGACTTCACCACATTGTTTTATTATCTACAGAATGTGCACAAAATTTAAACATAATTTCTCAAAAAACATACGACAAACTTTTGCCCATAGTGACAAGCACACGTGAACTAAATAAAAGGTCATATTAAAAAAAAAAAAAAAAAAAAAAAAGCTGAAGCATGGGAAGCCATGGTAAATTTTTGCAGAAGTTCATCAGATGGCGAAGAAATAGGCTGACGGTTCTGCAGGTTTTTAAAACAATAATTAAATGTCTTAAAAATTCAGCAGACGAACTTGGAAAATAATTCAGTTTTAAGCTAAAAAAAAGAAATCATACCCAAAACCCATGGAGAGAACACTGCATGCACCAAATTTTTTAAAAAGCGGTATCAAAGGCTGGTGGCAAAGCAGGCATTAATGACAAACCGCATTTAGGAAAATAAAAGATTTTGAGGTGATAAATTGCAAGAGACTGATAAAAACCAAAATAATACATTACTTACAAAATAAGTATGCACATTTTTTTTTAATTGTTACATAAATATTCAAAATTAAATCAAAAAGTAGCTTTATTTGATGGAGGTTTTAAATAGTACTATTAATTTTGAGGTGTCTCTTGTTCTGAAGTCAAATAAAGCACTTAGGCTCATGAAGAATAAGGTTGATTTTTTGGTCCAATTTAAAATTTTGTATTTCTGTGTTTCTCTTCCATTTAATTAAATAATTACACAATGGTCATCAGTTAAAGGACAATGACAGAAATAATACATAATTGAGACTTAATGAAAGATTTTAAATAGAAATTAGTACAAAAGCATTAGTTAACATAAATTACAATGTTTGGCAGTTGAATATTTTCAAAATATTGAAATTAAAACAAGTTTATGAAAAATGGAACATGATGGGAAAAATTAAGTCACCTCTTGTGGAAAAAAAATTTCTTGATATGGTGTAAGGTCACCTCAGACAGATATGCATACTTCACATCTTAAATTCATAGGCTTTACCAAAGAGTTGATCAAGTCTTGTGGAATTGCATGCTGCTATTCTGAAATTACACTTTTCAGCTCCTGGAAGATCTGGGGGGAAATTCGGCACCCTAAAGCATCCCACATACGGTCGGGTTCAAGTCTGGTGAGTAAGATAGCCAATCCATTCGAGTGTTATCTTTTGTTTGCAAGTATTCTAACACCTTATATGCTCGATGAGGACAAGCAGTATCATCCATTAGCAAAAATTCTGGGCCAGCAGCAGCACTAAACAGTGTTGAGAGATTTGAAATTCCAATACCTCATTCACATATCTCCGAGTGGTTACAGAACATCCTTTACGATATGCAGCTCAATGCGGCCATCTGTCATGATTCCTCCCCAAACCATTAAACTGCAGTTGTGGAAACAGGCTATTTCATGGACAAGGGAAGGCAAGTTGCATGTTGCTTCTTCTCCCCAGATCAAAACACATCTAGAATCACTGTTAAGACTATGTCTGGACTTGTTAGTTAACAGTACTTGTCAGTAAACAGTACCCAGTTGTCGGCTCCACTGAACATGATGACAACACCAGTTTAATCAGAAGCTCCTCCAGAAGGTGGAGTGAGTGGGTCACAAACCACTGGTTTCCTTGCATAAAATCCAACCTCATTAAGCCTTTGTGCAGCAGTAGAGTGGCTAATTTGAGTTCCTGTGGCAGCCTGAAGGTCTAAAAACCAAATCTCCTGTAGTCACTTTGCGGTTTCTTTAAGGCACAATGATAAAAAACGGTCTTCTGATGCAGTTGCTGCTAATGGTCAACCTTGACCAGGCTGTCTATCGATCAAAGCAGCTGCAAACTCTTGCTACTACACCACTTTGAGAGATATTCAAATCTTGGATGACACCTCCCACAATTCTGCCAGATATTCACCATTTTTAACCTTCACTTAAACGATGACTATGAGCTATCACTACTGATTCACGGTCAGAAACAAAATACTACAAATCGGAATTCCAACATGCATCCATTGTGCACCACATTGTTAATCACCGAATTTGCATATTTCCGTCGCTAATACATTCACTGAAGAGCAATTTTGTGTTCGGTTGTACTTAATGAAGATAATTAATTACAGCACTGAGCAATGGTCACAACATTAACTTAGTAAACATATTTTTTTTTCTCATTTTCCTTTTATTCTGATGACCACTGTATTTACAAACTAAACTACTTTTTGGTAACAACTATAACTAAATATGTATAACTTATTCTGAGTTCATTACCATTTTATGGATTAAAAAGTGTCAAAAATTCACATATGAAGGGGGAAAAAATGAAAAACTAAATACACTTTAAAATAACGGTAGAGAGCCGCCCAGACAGTATAGTGGTTAGGGGAGCCTGACTGCGATACCAAAGGGCCCGTGTTCAAATCCCGGAGAAGGCGTGCATGTAAAACTGTCTGTCCCTTCATAGGAGGTAACAGTGGCCACCTTATTTTTTACGTGCCTCCATAATAAAATGGTCACCGCTTCTGGCCTTAGAAGTGGCCAATGCCGTTATAGGCAAGTGCCCACCATTTGTAAAAAATAATAATAATAATAACGGTGGAGATTAATTACATGATTTAAATAAAAAAATTGTCAAAAAAGAAGGAATACACAGAAATGCCAGAAACAATGAAATCAGAAACCTTCCTAAATTGAAAAAGATCAAAATTTATCAATGATATCCCCTGCCCTGTATGAGCATTCCCAAAAATAAATTGCAATGATTAGAACCTTATGAATGAATGAAAATTTTTAAACCAATTTGCTAAAAAATTTTGCTCCACGACAAGGACCAGTTGAAATTTTCGTTCTCTTGCCCGATCAGTAACAATTCTCAAGCAAATAGCTGAGTAACTAAGAAAAACCTCAAAAATTAATCATAAATTGAAAACATGAAGTAGAACTGGTTTTTAAAAAATGAGTTTCTAGGTAGTTAAAAATAATAAATTTTTAAAAACGAAAGATAAAATACATGATAAATAATTATATAATTCGTAAATAAGCCCGTATAAAATCTATTCCCAAAGAATATAAATGATGAATTTAAACAATAAATCCTAACCTTCTAACTGCTGATTATCTTCAATATTAATTTTTGAATAAAGATTCAAGGTTTGAGTAGAGAGAAGGGTACCTCCTGTATTATCGCGAAGTTGTTGTTTCATTTATTGACAAGTGGTGGTTTATTTATGGTAGTCTGAGTCTGAATGTTATGGAAACCCTATTATGACGCAAACGGTTGCATGATTACGGTGAATTTGTAAGGGCTTGTGCTGTCTGTTGGTTAGGAAGTACATTGCTTGTTTTCTGGTTTAGATGGTAAAATGACTGAATGTGGCAAGATTAATTTAAAGTTTCTGTACGATTTGGAAAGAAAGGGGAGAAGAGCATTTCTTGACTGCTCTGTAAATGAAGGTTTACTTTGTAGCCATTATTGAGTGTCCTGTTTGTAGGAAGGAAATGCATATGGTTGGACTATAACGGCGCTACGGATGATCTTTTTTACTCTTTTTTTTTTTTTTTTTTTTTTTTTTTTGTGAATTTATTTGGCAATGCCAGTATACAGATTCTAGTTCAGATAAGTTTAGGAAGTTCTTGGATGCTGTTAAGGAATTGTGTTTGACTGAAGACGTATTAATTCGTAAATAAGGTAAGTGGGTATTTCCATTGTCTAGTGCAAAGATGAATTTCTTTTTTTATGTTATTTCATCGTTTGATTTAAAATGTCGTTTATTGAGATTGTATATATATATATTTGTTTGTTTGCTGCTCCTTTGACTTTTTAAGTGAATAAAGTTCAATGTGTACATGGACAAAGTCAAGGGAGTGTGCAATGCCAAGTTTATGCAATTATCTCTGATGTTTCCTTAAGCAAAAAAAGTTGACGTGTACATGATAAAGGGCGTGCGCAATGCTTAGTTTGTGCAATTATGTAATTTCTTTTAAGTGAAAAATAGGTCAATGTGTACATGGGTACCGAGTTTGTGGAGTTCTTTGACTTGTTATTTTGTCTTTGTGTAGCAGCGATTTTTTGTGCTCAAATTGCCGCTACTCAAAACCAAAATAACAAGTCTAAGAATTGCACAAACTCTATGCATGTGCCAGCAAAATCAGCCAATTTTCGCCAAGGGGTTCCTGTAAATATACTTTTACCAAACATTTATATATTCCTGCATTAAGAAAACAAGTTTTACATCCTGTAATTCACCTCAATTATCTCGAAGAGTATGAAACCTAGACCTTCAACACACTTCACAATTAATTTTTGCTACAATAATCAACCCTCTTTGAGTTCACTAGGTACTAGCAAGACACAAAATTTTAGTCTTAAGCCACGCCTTTAAACGTCAAACCTAATCTGTCTCTCTTTAAAAAAAAAAGAAAAAAAATTCTTTTAGCCTTGATTATCTCAGGAACTGTTCATTTTAGCATAAATGTAAGACTATTTTGCCTCCCTAATAACCCTTACAACTGAACTTTGTTAATAATCCTCTGGCTACTAAGCAAGCCTTCCAGATTTTGGTCTAAGAGTCAACCCACTATTTTTTCCCCCCTCCGAATACTCAGCCGAGGTGGGTGAAATCATTCTCATGGGATCAGATCAAAGCTATTTGCTCAATAAACTGAGACTTTTTTTTCCTACTTAGTGCTCATTAGCAATTATGAACAAGAATCAAGAGGAGTGACTCTTCTTGATTTACACCACTCTTGGATCATTGAGCAGTAAACAAGAATACAGCAACAAGCAAAAATAATGAAATGAGGAGTGGGATCGGAAGAACTGACTGAATCAAACCTCTAACCTTAGATTGATTTCTTTCAAAAGTAGTTTTCAGATACCCTGAAACCTTTCTACATAGAACTAACAAACAGGTCTTTTTCCTCTCCAAAAATGAGAACTAATATGAGAACTAACTTTCCTTGCACACTATTAATATCCCGAAGCAGATAGAGCTCAATTTTGTGAGATCATGGTTTGCTCTCTCAATAAAGTAAATCGGTTCACAAGAAGATCCCCAGTGGTCAAGACCAAAGAAAACAGTGATCTCTTTCATTGACTCATCTGCTTCAATCTAAAAACAGCCATTGTTGTTGAAAATCATCCAGTCATCACCTTTCAGCCATAATTTATCTTACATAATTGAGGGGGGAGAAAATCAGTTTTTTTTTTTTTAATCAGAATTTAAATTTAACCTATTTAAAAGTTTCAGAAAGGAAAATTTTCAACTAATGATTAAATTATATACTTCTGCGGCATAAATCTTCATTGGTCACACTACAGAAATTCCCATATTCATTTCATAAAATTGAAGCATGAATTTTGAGGCTTAGAATTTGCATCACATGCTATTTTGCCCTGCATCTCGAAAGCAGGGCAAAATAAATTCAAACTTCCCATTTCCCTTCTTTTTCTTTTCGCTTAAAAATGCCTTTGATTTGCAAACTTTATTTCCTTACCTAGTGCAAATAAATAAATGCAATGTACTAGAAAATTTTAAAGCACTGCTTTTAGAGCTTACCTCCATATAGTATGTGACTATTATGCAATAAAAACTTAACGTCAGAATAGAAAGCTGCAACAGTTTTGTAATGATTCTTGTCCCCATTTAACTTCTAAAAGAGTTAAAATTAGAAAAACATAATAAGTAAACATTTTTTCAATAAAACTCAGATTCATATTTTTAAAACCATCACAGAATATACTTACACAATATTTTAAAATACTGAATTAAAATAACAAACTACATTCATTTATCATTATAATATTATTCTAGTGCTTATTAATAAAATATAAGTTATTATAAATAAAATGAGCATTAGTTATTAATAAAATAAGCATTGTTTTGGTTATTTATAATATGCTTCTGAAGATAAAATTATTCAAATTAAAATGAGACTGCAAATTTTACTTGTGATAATTTAAAGTAAAATATCTTTACAAACAATTCTAGATCGTTAAAAAAAAAAAATTGGGAAGAGAGAGTAAAAAGCTTAATCTCCACAGCTTATCTCTGCTTCTAAATGAACACTATGAAGTAAGAATGCAACTTCTCTGAAACCAAATTCAAGTTTTTATTCTAGTGCTTCATTGATAGTCTTTGATGTTGCATTTCAATCATATATTATATCTCGCAATAAAAATGTGAACACTTATGATATTTTGGCAAAATACTGTATGTCGATAAGTAACAGATTGCTTTTGCTTTATACCTTGACAAAGTGTATAAATACATGATGCAAAATGTTGTAAAAAATTAATATCGAATGAACAAGTGTTATCCTAAAAATTATGAGCGAGAAAAGTTATCAAAATTATGTGATGCATTCAGTACTTGCTCTAACTGGTTGGATGTTGATATTGAAATTTAAAAAAAGACAATATGAACTACGCTGGGGAGGAGCTTCCTAGAAGAATCCAAAACAACTCTCAAATCTCACAGGAATCAAGGATTGAATAGCTATTTTTGGTAACGTATTGGTAATTATTGGCTAATATACAGGTACCAAACAAGATGATTTTAGCTTAACTTACCTCAGACTTGCACAAAAATGAGAATATATAAATAAACATTTAGAACACTAAAATATAGGATTTTCAATGAAAGAAATAACTCATGATATTTTAGAGCAAATTTAAATAATTTTTTAATATTGTTGTTTAATTATAGCATATTTCCCAGAGGAAAATAAAGCTTAGTAATAAACAAGATAAAGAAATCTTATAAATTATTATTTATGTATAACAAAAGATTTTTAAAAAGTACTAATTTAAAAATATGTGCAAAAGAATTTGACATCAAGGCTTCTATCTCTATCTGTAGATTTAAATTTTAATTCTAACAGATAAAAAAATTAACAAAGTGGATAACAGCATAGCTGCCAATCTCGGAATATGAAAACCCGGAAGTTTCTAAGAGGGTTTTGCATTAGCCTGCTATGCTAGCTACTGCCAAAGAATGATTCAGATGAAAAAGATTATTATATATTTAATTCGGTATTCTAATTTTACGTCCTCTAGACTATCTCATTTTGTAATTTCTTCACGTTTTCATACTGAAAAAATCATGAGTAAGAAAGAAAAGCTTTTATTTACCATAAAGAAAATAAAATTAACATTTAATACGCATCATAATGTGTGGATAAACTGAGTAATATACCATTTAATAAAATTTAAATATAAACTGATTAAACACTGGTTAAATTTTCATACGCATAAATGTTAAGAGTCGATTAAAACAACTGAGATCAAATCAAATTTAGTAAGAAAATCACGCTCATAATCACTAGGGTGGGGGACTGGAATTTGCACTTTTTAAACTTCTTTTATTGTTCTTACACATTTTCCTTAGCAAAGGCTACAAATTTTAAACCAGAAAATATGACAAAAACTGAAACCTGATAAAATAAGAGTTGACAGTGATGCAAAGTTATAAATTCTCCTCAGTACAAAATCTGTAATGTGAAGTGAGATGTATCAGATCTTACATTCTTGATTGTTGAACTCGAAACAATTAGCTATTAAATAAAAACTGCCCAACTAAGCAATTAAATATGAGATACAGAAGAACTATTTAATAGGAAAACAAGAGACTATTAAGATAATTAAATAATATTAACTCAGTCTTTAATAAATAAACAAATATTTAAGAAACAAGATTAATGATAGAAACAAACAGCTTTCTGGAGCAATTATTTAAAATTCATATAATTTTTGCACTCCTCTTTCAGCAGTAATTTCAATAAAGTTGAAAGAACTTACATCAATAAGAATCTCTCCATCGATTATTTGCCCTAATTTATCATTCTCTTCAGTACTAGGCCATCTCCATAAACACTGAAAATATAAATATAAAAATAATTACAAACGTGCATTTTAATTTTTCTAAAGCGACTCCAAAACAAGTTTTATGAAAGACTTTCTTAAAATAAAACAATACAAACAAAAGGCATAACAAATGCTTTTCTAAATTCTGCGATTTCAAGAATTTTGAAAAACACATTTTTTTCATTTAAATGTTTCTTTCTATGAGTCTGTCATTTTTTGCTGCCTGAATTCTGCATTTATGATAAATGTTTCATGATTTTAAATCACCGAGACCGGGTACAAAGCAATGTAACAGGCATAGATGCCTCGAGAAATTTCTGATATGTTGAACTCCCATCCTCCCTCCATTGTTCTTGCTGGTACAAAAGATATTGTGAAGGACAGGAATATGTTGATGATTGTAATCAAAAGACAAAACGGCAGTCATCTGCTTGGGTTCGAGAGGGCTCGCCATGGTCACAGTAACTTTGGTGTCGGATATACACAATATTAGTAATCCTTTTTTCAATTAAAAGGGTTATAACTCAAAAGAATTTTTATCATGGACACAAAGTGAGCTTGATACTTTGGCAGATTTCTGAAGAGAAGCCTAAGAAAGTTTGAACAAATCAAGATTTTTGCTCCACGACAATGAGCAGTTGCAAATTTTTATTCTCTCAACCGATCAGTCACAATTCTCAAGCAAACAACTGAGTGACTACGAAAAACCTCATTGAAAATATGAAGTAGAACTGATTTTTAAAAAATACGCTTCTAGGTAGTTAAAAATATTAATAAATTTTTAAAAAGGAAAGATAACACACATGATAAATAATTATATAATTTGTAAATAAGCCCATATAAAATCTATTCCCAAAGAATATAAATGATGAATTTAAACAATAAATCCTAACCTTCCAACTTGATTATCTTCAAACAATTAATATTAAACAATTATTATTGTTTGATTATCTTCAATATTAATTTTTGAATAAAGATTCAAGATTTGATTAGAGAGAAAGGTACCTCCTGTATTGTCGCAAAGTTGTTGTTTCATTTATTGACAAGTGGCGGTTTATTTATGGTACCCTGAGTAACTGAATGTTATGGAAACCCTATTACGACGTAAACGGTTGCATGATTACGGTGAATTTGTAAGGGCTTGTGCTGTCTGTTGGTTAGGAAGTACATTGTTTGTTTTCTGGTTTAGATGGTAAAATGACTGAATGTGATAAGATTAATTTGACGTTTCTGTAAGATTTGGAAAGAAAGGGGAGAAGAGCATTACTTGACTGGTGTATAAATGAAGGTTTACTTAGTAGCCATTATTGAGTGTCCTGTTTGTAGGAAGGAAATACATATGGTCAGACAATAACGGCGGTACGGATGATTTTTTTTTTCTTATTTTGTGAATTTATTTGGCAACGCCAGTATACAGATTCTAGTTCAGATAATTTTAGGAAGTTTTTGGATGCTGTTAAGGAATTGTGTTTGACTGAAGACGTACTAATTCGTAAATAAGGTAAGTGGGTATTTCCATTGTCTAGTGCAAAGATGAATTTCTTTTTTTATGTTATTTCATCGTTTGATTTAAAATGTAGTTTATTGAGATTGTATATATATATTTGTTTGTTTGTTCAAAATTCATATTTTATGCAACTATTAGGGAAAAGTAGCTCGTTTTTGACCAAAAATACTATTTTTGGAATTCTGTTGTTGTCTATAATAGGGATGGTAACATATTTACCACCGCCCAGTATAAGCAATGACATTTTACTGAGTTGTGCAAAAGAAGAAATCATAATTACAAAAATATCACAAATTTTTGATTATATTTTTGATGAAAACTATTTATTCTTGATTATTTAAATATACATATAATATAAAATCGATGATTAATATAAAAGTGATTATAGACGTAAATATAACCAAATGCACTATTTCTACTGATTTTAATTTTTATTTATAACATGAAGCAATACAGAATGGTACATGACATGTTGAACATAACACCTTGGTACGTTTCTGATTTACTTTTGTGCTGCATACTTTTGTGCTGCAACTTCTGTAACTTTCTCCTATGACTGGCATGTGTGTTCTAACATTAGTTGTTCGGATTTCCCCTTGGAATATCATTTTCCTTTTTTGCTGATACCCAGTTTGATTGCAGTTTTCGTTTTTTACTAGAGAAGCCTCCAATTAGGCTGCGAGCTACTCTCAACCTAAATTCAAATTTTTTTCCTAGTGTAAACTTCAGACTGATATAGGTAACCAATTGATGCGTTTGACCTAGCCCAAATCTTATAAACTCTTTTTACAGGCTTCCCTGTCATATATTGCTTCATTGTGGACCTTCCTTTGAATTTTACCATTTTTTCATCAATAGATTGAAGTCTGAATATTTTTCTTGAATTTTTATCTAAATGGGTGATCAAAGAATGCATTTACTGTAATTTGTCAAATTCTGGCTCGTTTCAAGGGACAGCCTTTTGATTGCCATTGATATGCAAATTTAAAAGGTTTTTTTTTTTTTTTTTTTTTTTTTTTTTCATCTCTTCGCTGGCATAATTGATGAGATTTCTTGATTATTGAAAAAAAAGAGTCAGAAGATCAGTACAAATCTAAGATAATTTATTGATCCCCTTCATAATTATGATTTCCCAAAAAGGCTGCAGTTCTTGCGTTAGGAAGTCCTTTTTTGGAATCTTCAGGATCTGAAGGCAGTGCAAAATAATGCTCTACAGCTTCCTCGGTGATTAATATTTTTTCTTTTTCTTCAATGCGTTTACCTAAAATTATATTCATTACATTTAATTAGTTACTTATATTTTGAAATCTCTTGAACATACTTATCAAAATATTACCTTTATAGCATTCTAAAGTAATATTTTAATTCTAATTTCTAAATACATAAGTATTTATGTAATCGTAAATAAACGCTAAAATATTTTCCATAATATTTATAATAATTAACATTAGAAAAAATTAATTATTGAAATGCTAATATACAAGTATTAGATATACAAAGAAATCAAGTACCATGCCAAATAAAATGCTATTTCTAAAGCAAAACATATTAGTAAAACTGTGTTTCTATCAAGCAGTGGTAAATTATTTACCACCTCTAAAATCACTAAGCGTGCCGTGGTAAATAATTTACCACCAAATGTAAATATGTATAAAACAAAATATTTCGCTATAATTTTTTAAATGCCTAATGCAATTTAGCTATTAAAACTGTAAGATACAAAATATATGAATATATAGCTTTTAACGTATTTTTATATATCATCACACAATAAAATAAGAAAAGAGTATGTGCTTACCCTCTCCATTTTGCTTGAAAACTGGATGAATGCTGAAATGTTGCGGTTTACGTGGCCTCTACAGCCATCCATTACAGAAAATGTGAAGCTCTGGTTCCAGAGGAAAATTCCTGATATCGGGCACTGGTAAATAATTATCCGTATGCTGCTAGAAAACAAATTGCTTAGTGGTAAGATATTTACCACCGCCTGTAAAAGGGTTAAGTGAATATAGTTCGATGTGTATATGGACTTAGTCAAGGGTGTGCACAATGCCTAGTTTCTGCAATTCTATGATTTCCCCCCCCCCACGTGAAAATAGGTCGATGTGTAAATGGATAAAGTCAAGGGAGTGCACAATGCCAAGTTTATACAATTCTGGGATTTTTTTTTAAGTAAAAATAGGTCGATGTGTTCAAGGATACCGAGTTTGTGCAATTCTTTCTTGTTATTTTGGCTTTGTGTAGCGGCAATTTTTGGTGCTAAAATCGCCGCTACACAAGCCAAAATAGGAAATTAAAGAATTGCACAAACTCAGTATCCATGTACCGTCAAAAATCGCCAATTTCGGCAAGGGGTATAATATATTTTACCAGAAATATACTTTTACCAGATTCAACTAAACATTTAAGAAATTCAGTTAATTTTCAGTTTAAAAGTATAATTAACAATTATTCAAGATGTAAAATTCAATAAAGTCATTTTCCATTTTCAAAGAGGACAATTAAAATAAAACTTATTTTAATCAGCAGTTAGATATTATCTTACAGAGTGATAATCACACTATTCACAGCTACACTTTTTTCAAATATTGACTGATATGGTATAATGTGCATTTCATGTTCTGCGCAGAAGAAAGAGATCATTATTTTCTTTACAACCTTATAAGATAAACAAAATAAAGAAATGATAAAAATCCATATACATACACTTGGAACATTCACACTTTTATATACTTGTGTAACAGCATAAGATAAAAGTCTTTGAAGTTTATCCTGTGACACTGTAAAACACACTTCATTTCCAACTATAGTATTCTTTTGGCATTCTGGACACTTTTGATTGTTAAAATTCAGTTTTTTGCTCAGACAACTGCTATGAAAAACTCTACAGCAAATGGAACAAAGTTCATCTTGCCCCAATTCATGGCAAATCCAGCAATATGAATCCATCTGCAAAATCATATAAACATTAATAGCTTTTACACATAGTTCACTCATTTGAGAAAAAATTTTTTTTTAAAAAGCTAGCTTTTCAAATGGAAATTATACATATTTCCAAAACTTAAGAATGACTATCATTATGCAAAGTTATCTTCCTGAAATTCAACTAATCACCTTCCGATTTGCATTTCTAATTTTTGCCTTTAGAAACTGTATAGTAACACAAAAAAATAAAATGAAATTGGCAATACCAACAGCAGTTTTTGTCAGAAATTTTGAACTTTTGTAGAAGAATAAATCTGCTAGCATGAAATTTTAATCACATCTATAGTGGTGTGGTGGTTATGGCTTGGTGTATATCCTTGAATTGACATGACTCCTTTTCCTTAAACATAACCTTTATTCACACACACCATAACTTTAAACGCAACTGAAATAAAAGAACGAAATCTACTAAACTAAAATTCAAACATTCTATGCTCCAGCTAAGGGCGAAGTGATCTAGTTCACTGCCACGCTAGCAGTTTTTACATAAACCACATGGCATAGATTGGCAGATTGCCACAGAGTATCCCCCCAGTGGCACAGTCATGACACAAAAGGGGTTGGCTGTAAATTTCCAATTTAAGATTTGCACATTCGAATAACAGTTATACTTTAAAATTGTACGCACAAAAAGAGATACAAATATACGAATAGTAATAATACATTTACAATTCTGATTAGAATATATACCCATACAATGCATAACTTAGTTAAATAAAAATAATGAAGAGTTAATAAGCATTTTATATAACTCTCAATATGTATACAAAAAAATAATAATAATAATAATCAAGTATCTATACACTGTAACATTTGCAGCAAACCACAAAAGAAAACTTTAATCATATTACAGTAATTAGTTTTCAGGAAAATGAACACGACGTCCACTTCGGGTAATTACTTGTTTTGGAACAATTTTTTAGTCTTCGCAGACATCTTGTGGAAACTGAGGAATTACAGGTGAATTTATACATTCTAACAACATATATGCTGGTTTCAAACAATCGATTGTAACTGCAATCTTTTTGTTATTTACCTCAATAATAAAATTTTTATCCAATCGTTTAACCACGGTATGAGGACCAGTGTAAGGTGGAGTTAGAGGTGGTTTAACAGAATCGATACGCAGAAATACACGAGAACAGGTTTGAAGTGCTGGATGTACATAAATTGGTGATTGAATATGCCTAGAGGTTGGAATAGGTCTAACTAAATGCATGACTGATCGAAGTTGTGACACATAAGATTCAGTAGGCGATACAATAATTGTAGCATTCAGCATATCTGACGGTAATCTAAGTGTAGTACCGTAGACAATTTCAGCGCAAGTAGCATTTATATCTTTCTTAATGGTAGATCTAATACCCAACAGAACAATAGGCATGATTTCAGTCCATTTTGGGTTGTTATGAGCCATTATTGAACTTTCAAGTTGCCTATGAAATCTCTCAATCAGTCCATTGGACTGAAGGTGATAAGCAGTAGTTCTAATGCGATGTGTACCCAAAATTTTCATTAAATCCTTAAATAAATGAGATTCAAAATTTCAGCCTTGATCAGTCGTTATTATTGATACCGGGCAGCCAAATCTTGCTATCCAGTTATGCACTAACACTTTACAAGTCGTCTGAGCTGACATGTCGACAGTAGGTATGACTTCTGGCCATCTGGTAAACCTGTCAATAATTGTCATGCAATATCGGTTACCTTCAGACGGTGGAAGAGAACATATGAAATCAATATGGATATGTGCAAATCTTGCATCAGGCAATGAAAAGGTACCCAACGGTGATTTCGTATGCCTATGAATTTTAGAACGTTGGCACTGTAGACATGATTGAACTACAGTTTCAATAAATTTCTTCATATTAGGCCAAAGATAGCACTTAGTAATTAGCTTTGTTGAAGTTGAAATACCAGCATGAGAAAGACAGTGAATCTTCTGAAATATTTTAGAGCGAAAAGGTTCAGGTATGAACGGTCGAGGTATACCTGTGTCCATATTACTGTAAAGAATAACATCTTCTAAAGGAAAGTAATGTTTCTCAAGTTTAAAAGCTGGTGAAGATTGAGATAAGTAATTTTGAATTTGAGAGTCCTGAATTTGTGCTTCGGATAACTTTTTATAATCAACGTATTGATTATCAGATACTGCATCTATTTCTACCCTAGATAAGGCATCAGCAACGATATTGTCACGACCTTTGATGTATCGTATGTCAGTGGAAAATTGGCCAATAAAATCAAGATGAGAACACTTTTCGGGCTTCTGCTTAAAAGCATATATTATGGGCTTTTGGTCAGTGTAGATTGTAAAGACCCTGCCTTCAAGCATGTGCCGAATCTTCCTAATAGACAAATAAATTGCCAATAGTTCTCGATCATAACTTGACCATTTCCTTTGACTTTTGCTGAGTTTAACAGATAGAAACGCAATGGGTTCCCAAACTGAATTAAGCAGTTGCATTAATGAGCTACCAACCGCAACCTCCAATGCATCAGTACAAAGTGTCAAAGTCGCACCAGGAATTGGGTGTTTGAGAAAGGTTGCCTCAGCAATTGCCTTTTTTGCATTTCTGAATGCTTTCTCGGCTTCGTCGTCCCACTCGAGAGGATATTCTTTTGTTTTGCTTGGTTTCCTTTTATTAATGCGGCCTTTCAGTCACCTATTCAAGGAAGCTAAAACATGTGAAGCTCTTGGGACAAAACATCTGTAAAAATTAAATATGCCAAGAAATTTCCTTAACTGAGGTTATGTGTTTGGTTTAGGAAATTTTTGAATAGCTTCTACCCTTTCGGGTAAAGGTTTTAAACCCTGTTCAGATACATGAAAACCCAAAAACTCCAAAGAAGTTAAACCAAAACTACATTTAGATACATTAAGTCTTAACCCATAATTACTTAATCTTTCAAAAAGGGCTTTTAAGTGTCTCAAATGCTTATTTCCGTCTTTTGACACTATCAATATATCGTTGACAAAAGCAAATACTCCTGGCAGTTCGCGAGTTACTTCATCAATAAAGCGTTGAAAGTTTGCAGCTGCATTGCATAATCCAAATTGCATTCTTGTGCTCTCAAAAAGTCCAAAAGGAGTGGCAATAGCCGTTTTATGGATATTAGAGGGATTAATTGGAATTTGGTAATATGCTCTAACCAAATCTAATTGAGAAAATACCTTTGTTCCATGTACCTTTCTTCCAATGTTTGCAAAATCGCAAATATTGGGAATAGGATACTTAGCCCTCACTGTCTGAGCATTTAACCTCCGAAAATCTCCCACAGGACTCAATTCGTTTGTGCCTTTTTTTGACACTATGTAAAGAGGAGAGGAGTAATTACTTTTGGAGGGTCGCATACGACCTAAATTTATCATTTTCAGAATTTCATGCTTAGCAATTTTTAATCTATCTGGAGCTAATCTCCTTGGCTTACATGAAATAAGAGGATCAATGCTTTCAATGAAATGCATAGTATTATGCTTAACAGTCTCATTGAGATCAGGAAGCTTTGAGAGTGAAGGATAGTTAGACAGTAATTTATCATGAATACAATTTGTAATAATTGTTTTAACAGAATATAAATGTGTGTTAATTACACTGCAGTTAATTTTTAAATGTGTTTTTAAATCAACAAGTTTTTTGTTCCTTAAATCAGGTAATAAATCAAAATAATGCAAGAAATCAGATCCAATAATATTTGTTGACACTATACACATAAAAAGTAAAATTAAGACGAATCCAAAATCAATACTTAACACTTTTTGCCCATAAACTGGAATAGGGGCACCATTTGCTGCAGAAAATGTCATAATAGATGTTTGACGCACTTCCTGTCTGGTTGCTGAAAGAAGACTGACATCTGAACCAGTGTCGCACAAAAATATTCTATTCGATTTCCTGTCTCTAATGAAAAGGCAACGAGATTCAGAGGGTAAAGCGCATGTCGTCACTACACTTTCCATGGAATGTACATAGTGGAACACACTTTTTAGCTTTGTCTCTAAATTTACAATGATACCAACAATAGGAACAGTTCGAAGCAGCTTTAGCTGAAGGGCTTCGCTTCCTGTTACAGCGATTTTTAGAAAAACTGCGTGATCATCATAGAGACAAAACCTCACTCCGCAATTTGCACACTTCCTCCAGCAGGGAATCCAATTAGAATTCTCAGAGACATTGAGAGATACACGAGCAGAAACTTCGCTTACCTGGGTGGGTGTAACTTCCAATATTCTATCCGCGATACTGGCAGCTTTCAATGAATTGAGCGGCTCAACCGACGCTAAAATAGAATAGACTGGACATTTGGCAGCATCTGGTGCATGAATAATTTCAGTAACAAAGAGTCAGGCACATTGTATTTTTCAACCCACCTAGTCATTACACAAAGAAGTTCTGATGGCTTCCTATCTCCAAGTTGCTCGCCGGCGAGTAATTTCCGTATTTCACTCGTACTGCATTCTCCACAGTGTTCCATAATAGCAGCTTTGAGGTCTTCGTAAGAAGCATCTGTACGTTCCCGGAGAATGATATCTCTAACTAATGCAGCAATTTCCGGCGGCAAATGAGCGATGCAGTAGTTAAATTTTATCTTTGAATCTGTAATAAAGTTGGGTGTGGCTAAAGCAAAAGTTGCTTCACACATAGCAAACCACAATGCCGGGTCAATCGGATTGTAAAATGGAATCTTGACAGCTGCTGTTTCCTCCATGTCAGTGGCTGAAGGAAAAAAAAAACCCAAAAGTTCTGGAACCAAACTCTTAAACGAACAACGAATATAAACTTCATGCGAGTAGCCGGACGGTCATTGACGCCGGGTCACAATTTTATAGTGGCGTGGTGGTTATGGCTTGGTGTATATCCTTGAATTGACATGATTCCTTTTCCTTAAACATAACCTTTATTCACACACACCATAACTTTAAACACAACTGAAATAACAGAATGAAATAACAAAATCTACTAAACTAAAATTCAAACATTCTATGCTCCAGCTAAGAGAGAAGAGAGCTAGTTCACTGCCGCACTAGCAGTTTTTACATAAACCACATGGCGTGGATTGGCTGCGCACGCAGTCGAACATCAGATTGCCACATATCTCAATGATTTTACACATGGATTGGATTACAGAGAAGCTTGCGAAGAAAGCTTCACAAACACCAAAGTTCTACTATACACTTTCAGGTCACTCTCTCTTTTTATGGCAGTACAAGAAGACTCATATTAAGTAGTAACAACTAAATGAAATAGCTACATGGCCAGCCAACAGCCAAATCTACTGCAGCTCAGGAATGAGGATATCCTACTAAATGATGGATCAATAATTGAACTACGTACAACAAATTACATGTTCAAAAACTTATTATCTGTATGGAAATTGTGTAGAGAACTGCAGTGAGGTATTCTAGTGGTGATGGATAGATTGACTGGACAATGTAGGAATGAATTTCAATATCAGCATTGATTCATTTACCAGTCAGAGTCCAAACATCAGTTCATCTGGAGTGAATGGATTGAGATGCATCAAGAGGAAAGTAAAAGTACTTTTATAAGTATACTTTTGAAGATAAGAGAAGGATCTTTTTTGATAGATTACTAAACTACAATTGTTGAACAATGGATATTATATCAATGCCTATTTAATGTTGCATTCTTTGCTATGTGGTGTAAATTATTTATTTTTATTGATGATAATATCATGTCTGATTAAACAAAACAGTGGAGAACCTGGAGTGAAAAGGTACATGTTGCACACAAAACAAACAAAAAAAAGGGGGGACAGTTCTGTATCTCTTCTACTGTGCAAATTGATAAAATATCATGTCTCGAAAGTATGACTTATATATAAGCATTCTTCTAACATATATTAGAAGAATACTATGTAGCATTCTTCTAACATAGCTCTTTTGACACAAAATCAGATTTTTTCTGATATGACATTTCACTTTTTTTCCATATTTCAATTCAACAAATTATGCCCAAATATTAAATTCCATAAAATTAGTGAAAAACTTATAAAGAAATTCAAAAATTTATCTTGGCGAAATTTTATCAGTTTGTGCCAAGAATAATTCATGTGGTGAAATTCTTACTTTTTAATAACCTATTTTCTTTCCTCTTTTCTAGGTTTGCACAGTCAGAAAAAGAAGCATTGTTCATTCTTTCAAATAATTTTAACAAAATTGCCAGGTTTAAAATAATGCCGCTTATAAAAAATATGTCAAATTTCAAAAGAAGCCAAAATAAAAATTTACATATAACTTTAGAAGTTTTGAATAAAAAACTAAACTTTACAGACATGCCTAGAATACATCTACTTTAAAATTTTTTAGATTATAATTCAATTTTTTTTTTTGAAAAATTCATAAAAATTACCAAAAAATACAAATTTAAAAAATAAATCAGAAATCATTTGTGAATTTTTTATTTGGACTGAACGTAAATTTTGAGCTGTTAATGTTTCCAGGTGTGTTTTACGAAAATTCCAGTCTAGCCGCATCGAGGGTAAATTAATTATGGAACCACTTGAAAACACAAAAATTTGCTAATTACATATGATTTTGATTTTTAAAAAATTCTTTTGAATCCTCAAAGCATTATTATTATAACTATAATTTATTTTCCTCAGTAAGTTTCAAAATAAGTTTTTGCCAACTGATAAAACGTGCTATACAATACTTACATACTAAACTAACATTCTCTTCAGCAATGGATTATATAGCAAAACTAAATCAGTCCAAATAAATTTCCCTTTTTAATTACATGAAAAGAGCATGTAATACCAGGAGAACCATCTGATATATTTGCAGTCACCGAAATACATTTATAATAAAATGTCAGCACAAATATTAATCAGTCAAAAGTATACACTGCACTATACAACACTGTAGATTTTTTGTGATACTGGACGACTAATAACAGCTCAACACTTCAGTACAGTACAGAGATATCAGGGAACTAGGTAGCAAATTATTTTATTCACTTTTGAAGAAATCATATCCCAGCCCAAGAATAAGAATTAAAAAGTCTTCCTACCAAAGACTTCATTTTAACTGGCAGTACTGTATATAATTTCTTTTTACTGGGAATTGAAACCACAAGTTCTCTATAAGTTAAGGAGGGAGGGGGAGATGCTGAGATTACTGAACAGAACAGATCAAAGAGGGTTTTTAAATGAAGCAAAAGTAAATTACTAAAACTAATGTGCTGCTTATTAGCTTGTAAGATTCTCACTAGTGTAAATCTCAGTTACTGTAGAAAGTGACGAATTTTAAAGAACTAGTTAGCGAATAATCACTTAAGTTCGTGTGACAAGAAACAACAAGATGGAAGTTTAACTAATCCTTTATTATTCCAATAAGATTTAACAAAACTCCGTCTTGGAATGTATAATCAAAGCCGACACTTGGGCTTGAACTTAAGAGACTAAAAATTAAACTAAGATTAACTAAAGAAATATAGTCGAAGCTATCAAGATTCAAATCGATTGGGCCCCTTAACTTTATTTAACTACAAAGCTTATCAAGGGCCTGAGTATGGCCGAGCGTAATAACAGCTTTGAGAGAGAGAGTGGTCAAAAGGCAGACACGCGTAAATCAGAAACTCTGATTCTCTCTCACTCTGTAAGTAGATTTCATGGTTTAAATACCACTTCTCCTCATTAAGTATTCAGAAAAATTCCAAAACTATGTTCAGGCAAGAAGTAATAGGTTGAAGTTAAGAATTTGACAGGAAAGGAACTTAAAATTTAACTGTTAATAAAATTAATATAATTCTTACAAGCTTATATTTAATTAAAAATTAAATGCAATAATTAAAGTCAAGCACAACATAGAGGATTATAACTCATGCATTCTTTCATAATATTCAGCATCAGAATACTTTGCCAAAAGAAATGAAGGAAGGAAGGAAGGAAAAAAATTGAAAGAAAAATTAGCTTACTTTCAATACAGAATTTAAACCTTTTGCATTACTCAGGCGTTTCATTCAGGCCTTTTGTTTTTTCCAAAACATCAATGCAAAATATAAGTTTCTTACCGTGCTTAAAGAATTAACTTTTAAATTCCTCATTTTTTAAAAACAAAAGTTAATTTTATAAAGCACAATAATGATTATATTTTTTCTTGCTTGTGTTTAAATATATCTTTGAAAAATTCATGTGAATAGTAAAAAAAAATTCTTACATTACGTCCATCTATGGTTTTTTTAATTTGTTTTCTGCTTCTGTCTTCAGAAGATGGAGATGGATAAATTTTTCGTTTTCTAGAACCTGAAAATAAAGATACTCATATACGAGATAAAACTGTTTTGAATAATACACAAAAACTGAATGGAGGTTCGAATTAAGTTATTTTTCATTAGAAATGCTAAACCTGAACTTTAGGCAGTAACTAATATTGAAATTTTGATTGAGATATTCAGAAAAAACATGTTTTTCTTGCATTATTAAATTAGAATTTTGATTTTAATAATAGTATAAAGAATGAAATTTGCACTTATAATGCATTTTAGCATATGAAATTTCACAACACTGCAAAAATGTATCAGTCATAATGTAAACTAACTTTCAAACTTAATCTAAACCAAAAATCTAAACCAGAACTTTTAAACTTTAGTTAGACTTCTGGAGAGCTAGGAAATGCCATTTTTTTAAGTACCATAAGGTTACTCTGAGACTATTGATTGCTAGCACCAATCAATAGTTAGAGTTCATAATAAAAAAATTAATTGATAATTAATCTCTAGTCATGAAAAGTGTACAAAACTTTACCATTGCCAATACTATTCCCTGTGAGCTCTATGTCTCTTTTTCTCTCATATTAAAATTATGTAATCAATAATTATACAGTCAAAAGTCTTTAATCCGGACTCGTCGGGACTTCGGCGATTCCGGATTATAGATCATCAGTTTAAATCTGGTAAGATGGCATTCAGAAATTATAAAATTAAAAATATGAAACCGTAATTTATAAAATAATGAGCAATTATGATCTAAAGGGTATCAAAATTTACCAAAAAAGAAACCTAATATTTATTTGTTTACTTTATTAAACATTTCTTTCAACGCGCGGATGCGTAAAGCATACCTTACGCATAGCCAAAATTAGAAAATTGCAACCAGAAAACTATTCGATTTGTATTCGTGGTATTTATAATGACGAGGAATTTGATTTAAATCATATCAAAGACGGAGTACATCGAAATTAAATACTACATTTAGTATGGAATTATAAGCCGAATAAAATAAAAACATCTGCTCTGAAGATAACGATAGTGTTGACAAATCAACTTCCAGTTCATTGCGCGCCGGGACGTCTTCCCCCCCCCCCGCGCAGAGCAGCGTGAAATTGATAAACAGATTTCGGAACGGTTAGATAAACAAAGAATATGCCTTTATCCATTTTTTGTAGCAATTCATTTTTTGTTTGATGGACATCGAAACATACTTTCGTTTTCTAGATCCTTTGGGAGCTCCAGCATCGGAAATTCTATTTGACATAATCAAAAGTTCAAGCTTACTTTTAGAAAATTGCTCTTACAGTCTGCAAAAAATAATAAGCCGGATCCAATTCGAAGATTAAGGAACAACGCAATCATCGACATTAACTGAAATAGATAATTAGATAATTTTAGCTTATACCGTCCGTTATACATTAAACGCGCACGCGAAATCGTATTCTGCACTTGCGCAGACGCATATGCGCAGTCGTAAATGTCTTGGGCGCACGAGTAAAACGCCTATGCGCATGCGTCAATGCGGCGCATGCGCAGAAAGATTTTAGCTTTGAGGTCCGGATTACGGGTGTCCGAATTAACGACTTTTGACTGTATTATGTACTATTCTTCTACAATGCACAAAGGTTAAATAGAATGTATTTTATAATAAAAATCTCCAAGAAAAAAAAAATTAAGGGGAAGATAAGCATAGACTCCAACCTGCAGCAGAACTTGTCAGTAGTGAACACGCGAACGACATTTTTACAACTTTGAAAATGCGCACATAATGCATGTTGTAATTAACCATTCATTAATTGTCTTATCATAAGATATATAGATTTCATTACATAAGAAAACTTTATCTTCCAATTAAAAAATAATTAAGTAAAATAAACTTAGAGCATCAAAAGTAGAAAAATTTCTAATTTCAAATCCATCATTAATTTATACTGAAACATAAGTTTTAAATGAATACTATACACCTAATGTATTCTTACATGGCATATACATTCCTAAAGAATAGATGTAAATAAAAGGCATTATATTTGTGCAAGAAAAGAAGCATTATTCTAGATCTAAAGAATCTTAAAATGTTTTAAGCTTAATATTTTAACAAAACATACAAGTAATAATATGTAATAGAAATGTATTAAAAATGCACAAGCATTTGAAATGAAAATAATTCTTCATTACACATAACAAGATCTTATTCATTTCCGCTTTCTGACAATAACAGCCCATATAGTATATCATTAGAACACCACTGCAATCACTAACACTGTGGACATTATCTTCTTCCTCTATTAATGAAATTTCTTTGATCTGGGCAAAATCAGCCTGAGAGCATTTCACTGGTGCTGATGTTTCGACAAATTTTAAAACAAAATGAATTAATAATTGTTGTGTTCATGTTTTGGTTAGACATTATAGAATTTCTGTAAAAGACGGACAATAACTTCAGTTTATCAGGTTAAATGTTTCTTCTAATCTTCTTCGGAAACATACAATGACCTGACTAGGAACAGAGAGCTTACTAAAGCTATGTTCACTAATTGTAGTAAGTAGACAGGATACAGACGAAGGGTATACAAGACCCTTTATTTTTCTTTATATACAATGACTTCCGTACTTCGAAATACAATGACCCTCCACTCGGGGTCTAACGTAAAAGGTATAAAAATAAAACTAAACTCTAATTTAACTTTAGAATAAGATTGGCCTTATAATAACAGGAAGCGTATGTAGCACAGAGACTGTGAACACTACAATACGTTTAATTTATCAAGAGGATTAAAACCTCTGGCCTGGAAGGCAAATAGCAACTGCGTAACTTCTAAGGTAAGTGGCCTGCTTCGAACTCACTGCTTCCTCTCTCCTGCTTGGCAAAAAGGCCACACTTAAATACTTGGCGTTCGCCAGACAACTTTGCATAAAATCCTTCACGCTTATAATTCTGGCCGGAAGTAGAAAATAAGAAGTGATAGTAAAGATTTAAAATAAAATAAACGTTAGTAAAACTTAAGATCCTTACATACTTCCCGCCAGAGTTAATTTGTTTGAAACTGAGGTCTAAAACGACCTTGTTGAAAACTTTTAGCTCTAAAAACTAACGCGAGGCCAACCTTTTACAATCATAACTTAGCTAGAAACTAGAAAATTTAAAAGAAAGAAATTTGTTACAATAGTAGCTCCCGGGATATACAACAATCTTTTTTTTTTTTCGTCTGTACTGCATCTAAACAGGAGCTTTATTCAATTCTGGTTCCTTCCAGAGATCTGGAAGGAAAACTAGTTTAATGAAATGTTACAGAATGACATTGCAATTAACATATAGAATATACTTCTCTTAACATTCTTATTTCATTCATGACTATTTTAATTATCTCTCCCCGTACTCTCTGACATGTGTTGTAAAAGAACACCAAACACGTATGTGTTTCTGTCTACGTGTGCCACACTTCCTCCTACAATCAAAACACTAACGTGTTAAAATTCAACATACGAGACCTCTTAACACACCCTACTTTCAACTCTAAACCCTGAGGTACTATTCTGAAAGTGGCTAACTCTAAAGTGTAGCGTCAGAGAGCCTAACTACATCATTCAACCTTTAACACATATTCACCATGATTTAATCTTTACAGTCACACGAATAACAAATTTTTAACATTACTTTCACTTTTACCATATCACGGTATTTCTTAACATTCAAAATAACAGTTCACATGTATACAAGAACATATCAACATGCCGTTAATTTTACACATTTGAAAACATACATTAGTAGTACATTGTTAACTTCTATTCTTTTCAAAGCAAGTGCCAATTCTTTCTACATTGAAATAATACTACATTTCAAAAAGTCTTTCAGACTAAAACTTCTTTCTTGCTAGAATGTTTTAAATAAAATTTATACAATAACTTTTTACAATATTTAAGTCTTTACACAACGCTATTATACATCAACTTTAGTTTTACGCGCGAGTAATTGAAAAACATAATAAGAAAATCGGTCACAACTCATTTCTCGCCCTTTTGGCGATAAAGGTAGACCTCGCATGAGGTAAAACTTCTTGAAATCTGTCACTTGCAGTAAGAATGAAAGATTAACTTAAGTTTGTAAAGTAACATAAAATTTTACTTATCTTTGTAATATTCAGACATCCTTTTCTGGGCCCAGTCTTTAAAGGTATAGCTGATAGTAGCTTGGTTGATCCTCCTTCTTGTACGGGCTCGCCCTTCAGTGCTTTCCTCTGGAAGCTTCCGTTTTTCACCAGTACGGCCACCCTTGAACACCTTCCTTTTGTGCTCTGCTTGTGGTCTTGGCCGTTTGAAGGCAGCTGGTCTTGGTGGAACCGGGAAACTTCTGTCGTGATCCTGCTTGGACCTCGTTGTTGGCCGTTCAAATTTTTCTTGTACTTTTTCCTCCGCCGCTGATGGCCCTTCTGCAGTTCGGCGACTTTTGCTGCGGAGAGTTCTGTCGGATGAGTCAATCTTCCGTTTCACAGCCGGGTTATAGTTGCCGTCCTTTCTCCCGGTCCTTTCCACATACGTCGTCCTTCTCCCTTCTTCATTCTGGGGGTGTTCGTGCACTCTGTTTTCTGGACGGTGGAATGGCTTCTTTTTCTTTTTACCTTCAGTTTTTCCACGGGGCAATTTTCTTTTCACTTGCTTCTGTCTCTCATTGGCTTGCCCTTGTACTTGTCGTTTTCCCACCTCTTGAACTTGTACCTGCGGTGTCTGCCGTACCGGATCCTGCAAAAGATCTGAAAAGATTTTCATTTTATTACGATCGAAGTAGGGTTTAATTTGATCAATATTTGCGGAACAGGTTTCACCATTTCTTGCCTTTAACACTACAACAGCGTGAGTTATTTTTTCTATAACATATGGTCCTTCAAAGCGTGGAAAAAATTTGGCAGTTTTATCTTCTGGTGCTGAAGAAAGTGAATGCTTGATTTTTAAAACTTCATCCCCTACTTTATAAGTTACTCCCCGTCGTTTCAGATCATAGTATAACTTCTGTTTTCTTTGTGCTACTTCCGTATTCTTTTTTGCTTCTTTTATTAGTTTTTCTATATCACCCATTTTAAATTCTGGGGCTCTTTGTTGCACATAAAATAGTTTATCTAACGGTGTTATAACCTTTCTGCCTAGAAATAACTCAGCAGGAGTTTTGCCCGTTGTATCATGTTTTGCGGTCCTAAGGGCGAAAGCAAATTCATTGACATAGTTATCCCAGCTTTTATGAAAATTTTTAACATAACTACGGATAATTTTCACTATATTTCTGTTGACCCGTTCCGCTATATTTGATTGCGGCCGATACGGGACCATTTTTAAGTGACGTATGCCCAGTTTTTGGCACATGTCTTCAAATATATTACTTACAAATTGAGGACCATTATCCGATATAACTTTTAGGGGCCCGTATTTTAAAATATATTTATTTAAAATAGAATGAGTAACTAATTTCGCGGAGGCTCGTTTTAAGGGAACAATTTCGGTCCATTTACTAAAATGATCAACCATAACAAGGAGATAGCGACTTTTATTTAACTGACTTTTTGGGAAAGGGCCCAATAATTCGATGCCAATTATTTCATTTGGAAATTCGGATTTAATACTATTTAGAAACCCGGCCGGGCGGAAATTAATATAATTAACGGCTTGACATGTTGGGCAGGACTGGACATACGCCCTTGTTAACTTTTGCAGTTCAGGAAAGTAGACTGCCTCGCGTACGCGTTGGATAGTTTTTCGAATACCAGCATGAGAAGCTAAAGGGCTGTCATGGAGCTCTTGCAGGATATTTAATCTAAGACTAGCTGGGATAACAGGTCGAAATTCGTTGTTGGAATTCGTAGTTTTTGTGTAGAATAATAGACCATCTATTAGTTCGTAATGGGCCGCCCTATTTCTTATCGCCACAATATCTTGGTGGCTAAAATTTTCAGGATCCTTCAAATACTCATAAATACTTCCAAACTCAGGATCCTTACCCAGTTCGGTTATTACAGTTTCTCGGGAATTTATTGTACACGCTGTCAGCATTGCAACTTTTACGGTATTACCCTGTTCGTCTAATTTAATTCGTGATAGGGCATCTGCTACGATATTTTCCTTTCCGGGGGTATGCTTGATTACCAGATTATATTCTTGCAGCTTGAGTGCCCATCTTATTAACCTTGGGGATAAATTTTTCCCTGAGTACAATCTAGTTACCGCCGCATGATCAGAATATACTGTTATCGGCGCCTTTCCAAAATAGACTCGGAACTTTTGCACTGCTAACAGAACTGCAAGTGCCTCTCTCTCGGTCGCGGAATAGTTTCTTTGTGTTTGATTTAAAGTTCGGCTAAAAAATGCCACGGGCTGCTGATTTTGCGAAAGTACCGCTCCTACCGCATAATCCGAAGCATCCGCTGAAATTTCTAAATTTTCATCCTTTTCAGGAAATTTCAACACAGGGGCTTGCGTTAATGCTTGTTTTAATTTTTCGAAAGCACTATTGGCTTCAGCCGTCCACGAGAATCTTGCCTTTTTCCTTTTTAATTTTAACAATGGCTCAGCGATAGCCGCAAAATCTTTTATAAAGGACCTATAATATGAACAAAGTCCTAGAAAAGAAGAGAGCTTCTTTGCCGTGTTTGGAGTCGGATACTTTTGTACAGCGATTATTTTTGATTCATCTGTCTCGATCCCTTTTTGCGATATTTTGTAACCTAAATATTTTAATTCAGGGGCTGCAAATTTGCACTTTTCGACATTAACTTTTAGACCGGCCTCATTTAATAAAGAAAACACCTGTCTTAAATCCTGTATATGTTGGTCGAGATTATCACTAGTAATAATGATATCGTCTAAATAGATAAATGTGAACTTTCCAAGAACAGGTCTTAACACAATGTCCATGCATCGCTGAAATGTTGCTGGGGCGCCTGAAAGGCCAAACGGCATACGCAAAAATGCGTAAGTGCCAGACTTGGTTATAAAAGCAGTCTTAGGCACGTCCTCAGGCCTGACCCCTATTTGAAAATAACCATTCGTTAAGTCTAAAGTCGTCATAAATTTGGTTGATTTTATGTTCCTTAAAATTTCTTCTATGATCGGTAACGGATATACCGGATATTTCGTTATGGAATTTAATTTACGGTAATCAATAGCGAATCTCCACCTTTTTGGATGCTCCAAAGGATAATCATTATTTTTCTTACATAAAACCACCGGACTAGCATAACTACTTGAGATAGGCGTTATGATCTTTTTACGTAGCATATCGGTAATATGCCATTCTATAATTTTTTCCTTATTCTTATCATACCGGTATGGTTTTTGACGAACCGGCAATGCATCTCCGGTGTCAATACTATGGTTAGTAACCTGAGTAAATCTTGGAATATCACTAAATAAGGAAGCAAATTCACTTACCACTTGTCGGATTCTATCTTGCTCGTCATTAGGCAGGTGGTCAAGATTTAACCTTGGCGGTTCAACCTTTTCTACACGCACTGGTTTCATCGTCAGCTTAAGGGAGGCTGCATTAAAATCCAGTGTAGCTTGTGCGTCTGAAAGAAAGTCTATTCCTAGGATTAAATTTGCTTGCAAATTCTTTACTATAAAAAACATCACCTTTACTTGTTCGTCCTTGATACGGTACTTTACCTACGCACTTACATTGTTCTCCTTGCGCCGCTAATACTGTTGTATTATCTGCATTATATATGCGGTATTTGCGAAAATACTTTCTAAAAAAGACTTCTGCCACACAGGAACACTGCGCGCCGGTATCCAGGAGCGCGGTGGCCGGGATATTATTTACCAAGACTTCAATCTTCGGAAGAGTTAAATTTTTCACCATTACTGTATTCAACTTGTAGGATGAGGGGTTTTCGTGGCCTTCGGATTTCCGCACCCTCTCGTCAGCAGAAATCCGTTTTAGTTTAAATTATTTTTCCTTTCGGTGCTTTCCTTCTTTCTCCACTGGCCTTGAGACTTTTTTCCTGGGTTGCTATTGAACTGTCGATGTTCGCCGGCTGTTTTTGAATGCTCGGGTTTCCTTGCCCACTGATTCGCTTTTTCTCCGTAGCCATGTGCTTGAGTTTGCTGTAGTCTTGGCATACCAAATTGGTTTCGCTGTTGATATTGGCGTCTTCTTTCGACGTCCGCCGTTCTTCTACTTTCAAACTGCATTGCTAGCTCAAATAACTTTTCCAGTGTAGTCGGATTTCGTAATTCAATAAAGTCTTGCACTTGGGGTAGTAACCTCGGCAAAATCACTTGAATTATTTCAGGATCCGGACGGTTTCCATACAAGAGCTTGAATACGTGAATTTTTCTTAAAATAAAGCTCGAGAGGTTTTCCATTCTTTGTTGATATATACTGAAAAGTTCTGTTTCTAATTTCGCACGATCCCTTACAACAGGGAAGGCTTTTAGTAGGGCAGTCTTGAAATTTTCGTAAGTATAGGTGGGACTTCCTGCTTGACCCAAGAGACTTCTGCCGATACATTTGAACCAGTTAAGCGCTTGGCCCCTCAAAGCGCTGGTAGCTAAGGTAACTTTTTGAAACTCGTGCACGGGGTAGAGCATGAAGTGGTCATCCAATTTTTCCAAAAAACTGGTTACCTGTGAGTTTCCATTAAACGTTGCTTCTGGTTTCATCGAAGCGTGCATGGTCTGGACGATGTACCCAAATCCTTCCAGAGCGGCAGCTGGCATTTCTGGATTCTGAGCCGTTTCTGCAGGCAGCACAGGTTCTTCTTGAAATTCGGCCATGGTTATTCTTCGTCGGGCGCCACTATCAGGTTCAATGTTTCTTCTAACCTTCTTCGGAAACATACAATGACCTGACAAGAACAGAGAGCTTACTAAAGCTATGTTCACTAATTGTAGTAAGTAGACAGGATACAGACGAAGGGTATACAAGACCCTTTATTTTTCTTTATATACAATGACTTCCGTACTTCGGAATACAATGACCCTCCACTCGGGGTCTAACTAACGTAAAAGGTATAAAAATAAAACTAAACTCTAATTTAACTTTAGAATAAGATTGGCCTTATAATAACAGGAAGCGTATGTAGCACAGAGACTGTGAACACTACAATACGTTTAATTTATCAAGAGGATTAAAACCTCTGGCCTGGAAGGCAAATAGCAACTGCGTAACTTCTAAGGTAAGCGGCCTGCTTCGAACTCACTACTTCCTCTCTCCTGCTTGGCAAAAAGGCCACACTTAAATACTTGGCGTTCGCCAGACAACTTTGCATAAAATCCTTCACGCTTATAATTCTGGCCGGAAGTAGAAAATAAGAAGTGATAGTAAAGATTTAAAATAAAATAAACGTTAGTAAAACTTAAGATCCTTACAAGTTCACGAAATTTTCCAGCATGTTTCTTATTGGGCTCATGTCTGACAAAATGATTACCTAATTTTCTAGCCAGTTCTATACTTTTTTATTATTATTATTATTAAATCAACATTTAGAACTATCATTTTTTTCACTATCATTACATTCTGTAGGATTAAGAACAAAGACAACTTCTTATATTTTCATTTTCACTAACGGCTTTGTTGATAAGCAAATCATTAACATTTTTGAATGATAGATCAACAAAATCCTTCTCTACAAGTTATGTGCGCCACTGTAATGGGATGACAGGATCTTCGATTTTTACACATTGTGATCACACTGGCCTCTAACATGCATTCAAAGTTGCTGGTTTCAAATTAGTTAATGCTAATCCAAACTGATTGATACAATCCCTAACTGAGAATTTCCTCCATACATCAATGACTGCAAGTGTTTTATCATTCAGTTTGTCCTAAATGTGTTGGAATGTTCATTTTATAAAGGAGTTTTAAATGTCACAATTTTACCTTGGTCTAGCTATTGTAACAATGATGTAATATTAGGGTGTATAAATAATATTTGGATATTTCGTGTTCTAAGATAGGCCAGGTACATTCTCCGAAATTTGACTGGCCTGCTATGTTAAATCAAAATGACATGCATAAAAAGAGAATGAAATATTTTTTTTTTGAATTCATGTAAAAAAGGTTCATGTACAAAATAGAATTTGGTGTACTTCTTTTTAGATCACGATTATAATATAACAAGCAAAAACTAAATAAAACCTTTAAATTCAAGCAACAGAAAAGTAGGCAGTTATTTCTTTTAAGACACGTTCACAAAAGCAGATTCGACTGGTAGCGGAAACCAGTTTTTCCAACGTGTCCCATTCACATGGGGAACAAGCATTAACTGCCTCGCCGAATTCGAGGTAGAACTTGGTAGAATATCCCTACCTCTCTGGAGCAGGGCAAATGGGGAGATTTCCCATACTGCACTGCACAATTGCGCCGTTCACTTAATTTTAACAAACAACATGGTTGACGTGCAACTCTCTGCTCGCTGGACTGTCAGCGAAACAATCGCGTTTCTTGGACGATATTGCATATCGTCCAAAAAAGTTAGATGGAAAAATACAGAAATTTGTAAAAAAGTGCATATAATGTTATATGATGATGGGTATTCCAGAAATACCGTTCAAATTAAAATTAAAGACATGCATATCATTTTCAATGAGACAAGGGGACTCGGTACATTTTGAATGGTTTTTTTTTTTTTTTTTTTTTTTTTTTTTTTTTTTTTTTTTACTTAAGAACTTCCATCTACTTTTTCTGAATATCATTAAATGGTTTTGTAAGACAAGAGGATTTTAAACTAACTTAAAAAAAAAAAAATGTTTAGTCCAAATGGCCAATTTGCCCTGAAGAACTATTAATTTCATTTTGGCATTTTGCGTTAAAAACTATAAACGGCAAATCACTTTTCAAATTGTTGCCACCAAATATTATCGCCTTGTATTATAGTTAAAAAAATTAAAGAACGAAGAATCTGCATAAATGTGTATATGTTTCTCGCACTGTGATAAAACAAAGGTACCTAGAGCTATCCAGCTCCAAATAATGCGAGTTTCCACCCGAATATGGGCATCTGGAAGCCCAAATTTGGAATTTGTTTTATTAACTATTTCATATTTTGTAAAACTTTCAGGAATTTTTGATTAACAAACTCAATGATTTCAAAGCAAGCAACAACAACACTTCACGAGGAGGGGGGACATCTTTATCTCCAGCGAGCAAGACTGTATATCAGAAGTTCAAAAGATATGCTTGTTTTAAATTTATTTTGTGATATTGCTGTTGAATTGGATTTTACGGTTAATTGCAAGGAACATGATATTTAATAAATAAAGGCAACACACAAAACATGAAAAAAAGGCACCTTTGGGTGAAATGTAAAATCTGAAAGCTTTCAGATTTTTTTAGTCCAAAGGGCAATTTGCCCAGAAGGACTATTAATTTTGTTTTGGCATTTTGAGTTGGTTTACCATAAATGTCTGTTTACATTTTAAATTGTTGCCACCAAATATTAAGAGCCCTGTATTATGGTAGAATCTGCATGAATGTATGCATGTTTCTTGCTATGTGATTGCACAACGGTACCTACACCTATCAAAATTTGAATAACAAAATCTTCCATAAAATAAGAGCATGTGGAAGCCCTAATTTTACTTTGAAATTTGTTTTATTACCGATTTCATATTTTGTACAACTTCAACGAATTTCTGATTAAAAAACTAAACGATTTCAAAGCGAGCAATGGCAACACTTAAAAAAAATTACCTTCCGCACGCAAGATTCTGTATCAGAAATTCTAAAAATATGCTCATTTTAAAATTATTTTGCGATATTGCTGTTGAACTGAATTGTATGGTTTGAGTGCGTAGAATATGACATTCAATAAATAAAGGTAACACACAAAATGCTAAAAAATAAAAAAATGCCCTTTTGCACATAATTTAAAATTTGAAGTCCTTCAGATGTTTTTAACCGCTTCCTTTACTAATTTTTTTGAAAAAAATTGCAAAAAATCATCACTTTTTTTTTTATTTTATTATTAAATACAACAAAACGAAACAAATCAAAATATGTAGGTTTTAAGTTGAATTTTTAATTTTTTGAAGGTGTAAAAGCATTTATTTTTCATATCAGTTTACTATTCCGAGTTATCTCGGACAAACGGAAAAAGTGAAATATTAATCTTTTATGATAATTTTTGAAACAAGGGACAACACAGAGTGATACCTGACATTCTACACTAGTATCTGGTCTCTTTTTCTTACTGGCTTACCGCTGGAATGTCTTTCACGGGAGCACAGAGTACACTGTCTCACTGGATTTGATTTTTTTTTTTTTTTTTTTTTTTTATTTTTTCCACTTCTTCATAATCACTATCTGAAAAATCATCGCCATTATTTTATTTTTTTTCAATGCATGCATCCTTCTTTATACATTACTAATCCACAAGCCAACGTATACTATACAATGGGGAAACACGTGACCAGTCCCTCCAAAAGAATTGCGTAACCAACAAAATTTGGCAAATTGCCAATCAAAGCTGCATATTTCCTTTCATTTCCTCCAGACCGAATAAAACCGTGATAAAAGAAATCGTACTAACAAATTCTGCTTCGCCCGAGTTTTCTTGGGATAATAATTAACTGCAATAAATATGAACCCGAGATAACTCGGGATAATCAGGCAAGCGGTTAAATACATTTTTGGCCAGTAATTTTTCTTTTACTTCAAATTTTTTGAAGAAAAGTTTAACAATTAAAATTTCATTCTTCTCCCACAATTTTTATTGTTTTTTCCCAAATTTTCTTATTGTATTTATTAGAGAGTTCTTAACTTTAAGGATCGATTTTACAATTAATGAATTAGTTTCTGAGAAGGAATAAAAACATATTTTTATGTAAAATCTTTGAAAACAATATGATCTCATCCATATTTTCCCCATCAAATAACTTTTCTTTTCAGTATTTTGCAAAAACCATCCTTGTTTCTATAAGGTATATAATTTTAAATAAGCAGTAAAAATATTAATTAATTTTGGCCATATCTATATAAGTTTTAGGACGTTAAATAAAAGAATTTATCGAAAAAATGCAAACTGAGAAAACGCACTTTAAAGAATATCAACTGTCTAAATCGTCATTAAATCATTTCAAATTTCTTAAAAATTTTACTACTGAATTTCAATACATATATACATATATATATATATATATATATATATATATATAATAAAATATAGTGCTGTTCAATTGGTTAATACAAACATAAATTACAAACTTTTATTTAAAATCTTCGTAAAACATGTTCAAAACAATTTTAATGCATGAATTAATTATAATATATTTTCTAAAATGCTTATAATTAATGTAAATAATATTAATTTGTCGTTTTATTCATTTTTTCAAAAAGAAAATTTTGAAATTTTAACAGCCTGAAAAAATTTTCTTTAAAACCGCTCAGCAGTATACGTGATTTCTTCTTTTAACCATACGGTCTCGTATATAAATTGTATTTTAAATTAATAAGGTGTATTTTAATTAATTAAAGAATTAGACTACAATGGCGCTCTATACCATAGTAAACAATGCCAAAAAAGTTGTGAGCAAACGTTAGAAAGCCACCAATCCGATTCACATTTGTGACATACATTGCTCGCAGTAGCTTACGGGTTAAGGGATGGAAGACGATGGCATCTGAACTGGAAACTGCTTCATGTCCTCGTTTCTCCCTAATACAAACGGTGGCTGCGTGAAAGAGCATTGCATGTGAACGAGGCTCTAGAGAGCATGAAATTACCTAAATTAAACTTGCCATCTTTTAATGGAAATATTCAAGATTGGTTAAGCTTTCGGGATCTTTTCATTTCCAGCATTCATAATAATAATGTATTATCGGATTCCTAAAAGCTCTCCTATTTGAAGTTATCGCTTCATGGCGAAGCAGCTAGGATTATTCAATCAGTCACAATTTGTGACTGTAACTATAAAATTGCTTGGGATTTTTTAGAAGAGAGATACTCCAATACACGTGATCAGGTTTTCGCCCAGATAAAGCGTTTCATGTCAAGTTCTCCCATACAAAATGAAAGCCCGTCTTCTATTTTAAAATTAGTAGACACAGTGAATGAAAGTGTAAGGTCTCTGGAAATATTAGACCAAAAAATAGATGGATTCGCAGGAACATTTCTTGCATATCTTTTGCTGCAAAAATTGGATGTTTCCACTCGTCTATGGTGGGAAAGAGATTAAAAAACAAGTGAGTTACCTAAATTATCTGAGCTTATTACATTTCTAAAAAATCATGCTAGAACTTTGCAGTCGTCAAAGTCATCTAATGTGTTTAATGCAAAAAAGGGTCAACCTATTCAAAAGGTGACTGCCTTGGTGTCAAATGTTAAAGGTCAAGATTTTAAATGTATTTGTTGTAAAAGTAACAATTTTCACAAGTTATATAAATGTAATTCTTTCTTGAAAATGACTGTAAGTGAACGTCTTGAATTTGTTAAGAAACATAAATTATGCTTTAATTGCTTGGCTTTTAATCCAACACATTCTGCAAAGAACTGTCATTCAGAATTCAGCTGTCCAAAATGCATGCAAAAACATCATAGTTTACTGCATTTTCCCAATCAAGACATTTTGCAATCACCATGGGGAGTTGTGTGGGGAGGGAGGAAGCACCCACTAATAATTCTGACCCCTCTTTAGTAGACAACTCTGAGCTGAAGGCTAACACCAGATGTTTTGAAATATTACATAATTGCAACCAAATAAACAATTCAGAATTTATTGGTGTGTTTGTAACTGCTTCACAAGTGATTTGGAAGGAGGTAATTACTATTTACTGCTATTATTTATGTTAAAGATTCTTTCGGGAATTTTATTGCTTATCAAGCTTTACTTGACTGCGGAAGTCAGTGTTCCTGTTTAACCTAATTTCGCTAATAGGCTTGGAATAAAAGGGAATAAAATTAACATATCAATTTCATGTTTAAATGGAATAGCTCTATCGGCAAAATCCAAGCTTATTGCTGTGATATCAAACAAGCGTGATTACCACCGAGCTCTTGAATTCTTTGTTGTACCTAAAATTAATGATTTAGTACCAGTGAATTATTTTAATTTTTCATTTTCACAGCTTCCACAAAAGATCAAACTAGCGGTTCCTCATTTTAACAAACCCCAGAAAGTAGATGCCTTGTTAGGTGCAGAATGCTTTTATGAACTACTGAAGGCTGATCAAATTCATCCACGAAATTCTAATTTAACTCTTCAAAATCCCACATTTGGATACATTGCTACCGGTGTAAATGTTGATTCAAATTCAGGCAATACAATTCAGTGTGGATTTATGAAAGTCGAAGAAGACTTAAATTCACTAATAAAGTCCTTTTGGGAAATTGAGGCTGTTACAGAATCTCTCAAAATAAAAAATAAAGAAGTAGAATGTGAGGAGCATTTTGTGAAAACCCATCAGAGGGATATTGAGGGTAGATGTGTAGTGACTCTACCATTAAGGCAAAATGTTCATTTGGGTGATTCTTCGCAATTGGCCACCCAACAGTTAAATAATTTGAGGAAGAGACTAGACAAAACCCCTGACATGTCTAGGATGTATTGCGAGTTCAAGCGTTAGGGCATATGCAAAAAATGCAGAGTGTGTCGGTAACTCCTAAATACATAATGTCTCATCATGGTGTTTATAAGGCAGAAGTTACGAGTAGTATGTGATGCATCAGCTCTTTCATCGTCTGGTTTTTCATTAAATGACTGTTTGATGAATGGAGGTGTAGTTCAAGATGATCTGTTTTCTATCTTGCTACAATTTAGAAAACACAAGGTGGCTTTCACTGCTGATTTATGTAAAATGTATCGGCAGATTCGCATAGATCCTGGGCAACACAAACTTCAATGCATCCTTTGGAAAAATACGTTGAATGATGCATCTAAACTACACTCACGTTTGTGAAAATTGCAACACCAAGAAGGAATCGTCATAATTGAATGCAATTTAATACACAGTTGAGTGGTAAGTGGTACAAATAAATGATTAAATGTTCAAAGCAAACAAACAATAAAAAGAGATCAGAATCAGTATTTTGTGTGGCCACCACGCGCCGCAATAAGTGCTGCTACACGACGTGGCATGGAGTCAAACAAAGTTTGAATGTCTGACTGAGGAAGAGCATTCCATATCGTTTGTACGCGTACCCAAAGTTCGTCTGCAGACGCAACAGGACGAGGATCACGAGCAAGACGCCGACCAATGACATCCCACACATGTTCAATTGGCGACATATCCGGGGAACACGCAGGCCAAGGAAGAAGCTGTACCTGCTGCGCTGCAAAGAAGGATTTAACAATCCGAGCAGTATGAGGGCGGGCATTGTCCTGTTGAAATACAGCGCCTGGCAAGCTTTGAAGGAAGGGAACAGCTTCGGGCTTTAGAACTTCACGGATATACCGGTTGCTGTTCAGATTGCCCACAATTCGTAGCAATTGAGATCGTCTATGATATGCTATGGCGCCCCAGACCATAACTCCGGGTGTTCGTCCACTGTGGCGTTCGATAATGCACTCCGGAAGGTGGCGTTCACCGGCATAGCGTCTGACACAAATGCGGCCATCATGGTACCACAAATTAAAGCGGGATTCGTCAGAAAACACGACATGCTGCCAATCAGCACGCCAGTCTCTATGCTGATTGGCCCATTGTAGCCGCAGGCAGCGATGGTCGTGCGTTAGGGGGATCCTGTATAAAGGAGTCCGTGCGCGCAGTCCACACTGCAGCAGACGTCTACGAATTGATGAAGCACACAATGAAACACCTGTAGCTATTGACCAGAGTGCTGCCAATTGTCTAGAGGAAGCTGTACGGTCCGTCCGCGCCATGCGGACCAGGTGTCTATCATCGCGAGCTGACGTCACATTTTGGGGTCCACTCCCGGATTTCTGAGTTGTCCGACACTCGTCTGTCCACTGCTTCCAAACGCGCATCACTGTGCTGCTGTTACGCTGCACACGAGAGGCTACTGCACGATACGACAATCCAGCTTCACGAAGGCCGATGATTCTCCCTCGTTCAAACTCTGTAAGTTGTTCAAATCTCGCTCTCTTTCGTCGACGAGGCAGATTGAGTTAAGGTTTACCACTATCAGATAACCACCGATAACCATACACGCCTCGCTACAGCCGTCTATTTATTCGGATCCATCAGCCATTCAGAGGGCGCTGCTCAGCATACGCATGCGCTACGGATTTGCAATTCTAATCATTCGCATATCATGCGCTACTTTGCATTTCCTGAAAATTTCAGCTCACTCGCGTAAGTCCTTCATGGTGTTGCAATTTTCACAAACGTGAGTGTATATCAATTACTTACGGTAACATATGGAACAAAATCAGCGCCTTTTTTAGCAGCAAGAGTGTTGAAGCAGTTAGCCATAGATGAAAAGGATAAGTTGGCTTTTAAAACGACACTCAACGATTTTTATGTTGATGACATTTTGTCTGGTGCAGAAGATGTCACCTCTGCTGTAGAATTGCAGTGGCAGTTAATAGCCATGCTACAATCTGCGAAAATGGAATTGCACAAGTGGTGCTCAAACGAAAAAATTCTTTTAGAACAAGTTCCATTCGAAAAACAAGAGTATCGTTTTGGAGAATCTTCACAAAGCATCATAAAGACTCTGGGTTTAAGATGGAATCCAGAAAAAGACTCTTTTAGTTTTACTGTGTCTAGTTCGTCAAAAATCTGTACAAAACGCACGGTTTTGGCAGATATTGCTAAACTTTTTTATCCTTTAGGTTTCCTAGGGCCTGTAATCATGCGTGCTAAGATATTCCTGCAAAGGCTGTGGCTTTTACATCTAGAATGGGATGATCCACTTCCCTTCAAAGAGAGACTAGAATGGGAGACATTTCAAAAGGCCCTACCAGAGTTGAGACAAATCAAAGTCCCTTGTTACACTCTAATAGAAATTATCATCAATTAAAGAAATTGAGCTCCACTGTTTTGCTGATGTTTCAAAGTTTGGATATGGTGGAGTAATTTACTTGCGTTGTGTCTCTGAAACTGGCGAAGTTAAAGTGACTTTACTTTACAGCAAATCTCGGGTATCGCCTATCAAAGTAATAACCATTCCTCGTCTGGAGTTGTGTGCAGCAAAGCTTCTTTCCAAACTTGTGTGTAAGGTAACAACATCTTTGAGTTTATATTTTGACAAAGTTATTCTTTACACAGATTCAACAATTGTGTTAGCCTGAATTGCTACATCTCCTCATCTTCAAAAAGTGTTTGTGTCAAATAGAGTAGCTTGTATCCAAGAGCTAACTAAGGATTTCTGCTGGCAACATGTCAGAACCGCACACAATCCCGCTGACCTAATTTCTCATGGTCTGAGACCGGAAATTACTGCTGGCAACTCTTTGTGGTTTCGAGGACCAACTTTTCTGCATCAACACGTCATTAATTATGATAGTGTTAATAACAACTTTGAAAATTCAAATGAGAACTATGTGCGCAAACTGAAACTTATTTCTAATGTAAATTTGACAGTAACTTAAAATTTTTTTTTTTGGATTATGTTTTTAGTATTACTAATTGTTATGCTAAATTAATTCCTGTTTTTGCTTATGTTTTAAGATTTATAAGAAATTGTAGATCCAAGGAAAAACAAGTAGGTCATTTGACAGTAAATGAGGTTTCGTTAAGCGAAAATAAATTACTTTCCTTAGTCCAACATCAAAGCTTTCCTGAAGAATTCAAGAACTTAAGAAAAGGAAAGTATGTAAAAATAGTCAGTTAAAATTTTTATGTCCCTTTTTAGATGAATCTTAAGTTATTAAAGTAGGTGGTAGACTGCAGGAAGCTAACTTGCCCTTTAACACAAAGCACCCTGCTGTCCTGCCAAAAAATCCTAAACTGACTCATTTAATTATGTTACACTACCATATTCGAAACTTTCATACTGGAGCACAAGTGCTTTTGCATAGTGTTAGACAAAAATTTTGGCCGATAAGTGGATTTAATCTTGCTAGAAAAATAGTAAAAGAATGTGTTACGTGTGCCAAGGTAAAACCAGTACAGTCAAAAGTCGTTAATCCGGACTCGTCGGGACTTCGGCAATTCCGGATTATCAATTTTTCCGGATTATAGATCATCAGTTTAAATCGCGTAAGATAGCATGCAGAAATTATAAAATTAAAAATATGAAACTGTAATTTATGAAATAAAGAACAATTATGATCTAAAAGGTATCAAAATTTACAAAAAAAAAGCTTAATATTTATTTGTTTACTTTATTAAACATTTCTTTCAATGTAAGTTGTTTAAGTTGCTTCTTTTTATGTGATAATACTTTCTCTTTAATTCTATAAACAGACAAAGTTCCGCTGTTCAAGTCCCGTTAATTGCTGTGCCAAGAATACCGACTAACTTGTCAATCGAAATTTTTTCGTTTTCACTAACCTCTCTGTCACATTCTTCATGTCTTTATCCATTTTTTGCAGCAATTTCACTTTTTGTTTGATGGACATCGAAACATACTTTCATTTTGTACGATCCTTTGGGAGCTCCAGATTCGGAAATTCTATTTGACATAATCGAAAGTTCAAGTTTACTTTTATAGTATTGCTCTTACAGTCTGCAAAAAATAATAAGCCAGATTCAATTCGAAAATTAAGGAACGACGCAATCATCAACATTAACTGAAATAGATAATTAGATAATTTAAGCTTATACCGTTCGTTATACATAAAACGCACATGCGAAAACGTATTCTGCACTTGCGCACACGCAAATGCGCAGTCGTAAGAGGTCTTACGCGCACGCGTAAACGCCTATACGCATGTGTCAACGCGCCGCATGCGCAGAAAGTTTTTAGCTTTGAGGTCCGGATTATGGGTGTCCGAATTAACGACTTTTGACTGTATTGCTGGATCAAAAGATAGGAAATTTACCATTAAAGAGACCAAATCCATCATTTCCCTTTAACCACACTGGTGTTGACTTTTGTGGCCCTTTTGGTATAAAGTATACAACTCAGAAGAAGAGCGTAGTGCACAAGATTATGTTGCAATTTTTGTTTGCCTCTTCACTCGTGCAGTCCACATCGAAATTGTTTCAAATTTGTCTACAGAATCATTTATTGCAGCTTTAAAACGATTTATTTCTAGAAGGGGTAAATGCACTTCCTTATTTAGCGACAATGCTTGAAATTTTGTTGGGGCTAGCAATGAATTGAAACGACTCTATAATTTGTTGAAATACCCTGATGAATTCTTAACCAAATATCTGACATCTGAAAGAATTCATTGGAAGTTTATCCCTCCCAGGGCTCCTCAGTTTGGAGGTATCTGGGACACAGGTGTTAATTTTAGTAGTGTTCAGTTTTATCTTACAGGTGTTCAGTTTTATCTTAAGCATGCACATGGGAGATTTATTTTTACATTTGAGGAGTTTCTTACAATTTTGAACCAGATTGAAGGAATTTTAAATTCACATCCAATATCCCCTTTGTCAAATGACACCAATGATTTAGAAGCTCTTACACATGCACACTTTCTAGGAGGGCAACCTTTAACATCAATAACAGAGGCTGATTTAACTGATTTTTCTGATAGTTCTTTAAAGCGCTGGCAGCACACTACTAAAAGTAACGCAATATTAGTGGAAAAGATGGCAAAATGATTACATCAGTCATTTACAGCAACGATTTAAGTGGTATTTCTCTAAGGATAACGTTACAAAGGGCATTATAGCTTTAGTAAAGGAAGACAACATGCCCACTTCGACTTGGTTACTGGGTAAAATAAAAGAGGTAATTTATGGTAAGGATAAAAAGGTTAGAGTTTGTATTGTAAAAACCAAGTCAGGTTTTTTAAAAAGACCAATAACTAAATTAGTGTTACTACCAGTAGATGTTAGATAACTTCATGTATATTTCCTGAGTTCAAAAAATTATTTTATATGCATTGTATTTTAATTTAGATGTTGTGCATTTCATGTTCTGTGGTTAATTATGTTTATTGCTTTTGTTCATGTGTATCAATTTAAATTTTGTGATATATGATTTAGACTACATGGCGATTTAAAACTGTTTAATTTTGGTCATTGTTAACTATGTAAAAAATGCCCACCCCAGGCGGTATGTTAAGGCAGAAGTGATCTTGCAACCACGATGACAGAGAACAACGTGGTCAGCTAGCAGCCATTTTGGATTGATTGCGTGCTGGGAGGTGCCCGTATGTGATGGCAAGAGTGTTCATCCAAACAGAAATAAAATAAAAGAAAGCTACAGTCCATTAAATTCAGTGTTTGTATTTCATGAATAATTTTTAATTTCTCACATATGTGGTAATAATAATAACTTTATAATCTAAGTATATACTTCATATCAGAGTAGAACTAATAATTTTACAACATAAGTTATTGCTTTCATTTTAAACTTTTATCATAATTCAAGTTCTAGCACAAAATTACAATTTTAGGATATTCAGGCAGCCTCTGCTTTGTAATACACTTTTTATCACTATTTCCAGCAAATGTATATATTATAACTGCATGCTAAAAGCTGGAAAGGAATTGAAAGATTTCTTACTTTGAGGTAAATCTTCAGTATTTTCCATCTGTCTGAAATACATCAAAAGACATAAATTTAATAACTATCTACTTTAAACAGTATAATGATCTAGAATTAAATAGAAAAAGAAAATTAATAGGAAACTTCCAACACACCAATGTTAAATTATAATGCAAATATTTTCAAATTTTTCTGTTTGAAAAATTTAATAATTATCTAATGATGAATTTCAGATGTCTTCAAAAAGTCTAATAGGAAGCAAAATATTAAAAAAATACCTTGAAGAAAAAATTAAGCTATTTCATAGTTTAACCCTTTTCGGCATGCTACCTCTTAAAGTTGGAGTTTTGATAAAAAAAAAAAATTTTTTTTAAAGGGTAGGCAGTCTAATTAGGCCTAGAGGAGTACACCAGTAAAATTTTGTGAAGATAGCACTTATCGTTTTAATTCTATGGGTGTGCCCAAAGTGGGCACACTGATTGAATAGAGCTTCAAAAAGAGTGCTGAAACGAGCATTGTTGTCAATGCACTGACCGATGAGATGCGAAGAAACAAAGAATACAGACTCTCAGTCGTCCTAGATTATGGATGAGCACGGTCTGGGCACACCTAGGGTTCGCTGTTTAATTTTAAGCAAGATTTTAAGGTAAAAATTTAAAACTAATATAGAATAAGGAGACTGGCATACAGCCAAAAAATTAACAGAGAAATTTCTTTTCAAACAATTACTTTTAGACCTTAAAAAAAATTTGGAAGATCTCTTTGAAAAATGAGAGTCTTAAAAAACTAAACATGGCTAAAATATATGGACTGGTTTATGTTGAGCTGCCATCTACTATAAATAAAGAAGGTTCAGAGTAACCTATAAATCCTTTCCCTTTTGATTTTTCTGTGCGTACAGAAGGAAATTTTTAGGTGCGTGTCCAAATTGGACACACTGTGCCACAATCATATTGCAATGCCTTATTTTAAGTTAAAATAACAAGAAACATCTATGAAACAAACAATACACAGAAAAATAGTGCAATTCCTAAAGAAATTTTTACACTTACATACTTATATTTCAATACATATGTATAAGCATACATATTTTCATTGATATGTGCCACCAACTCTTTTAACGAATTGACAAAACTGCTGTAAGTATATTTTAGTTCAAAAATATGCTATATGTAGAGACAAAATACACATATTAACATACCTGGAACTCTCAAGATTCACACAAGAAACAAGTACATAAAAATTTATCCATACCTTGGCGTACGAGAACTGCGTCTCATAAGACCTTCATTTGCTTTTACCTTTCTCGAAGGCATTGTTTCACTTTCCAAGCTAAAAAGCACGGATATAAAAATACAAATCAGTACCATTTTAAAATGCTAATTAAAGAGATTAGAATATCACATTTAATGAACGAAGGAGGAATATCAGACAAATTCAACATTGGCAATCAGAAAATTTGAAATGGATTGCAACAGATTTCATAAAGTTAGATCATTTAAATAGTTCTAAAACAATAACAGGGATTGGGGGGAAAATATTCTAAATATATGCATTTGTTAAATTTTATTCTATTTGCATTTATGTAACTCATATTAATATTTGCACTTCCTTACACAGAAAAGTCCGAAACCCAAAATTATCAAGACTATAGCAATTCTGGATTTTAGAGCATCAATTTAAATCTAGTAAAATGACATGGAGAAATTATAAAACCTAAACTATGAAATGGCATTTATGAAATAATGAATATATGAAATCCCACAAACCAAAATTTATCAAAAAAAATTATAATATTTATTTTTCTAAACATACCTTTCAGTGCACAATGTTTAAGCAATTTCTTTTTTGTGTTAATAATTCATTGCTAATTTTACAGAGAGAGAATTATAAATTTCCATGGCTGAATTCTTGTAATAAATTATGATCTGAAATCTTTTCCTTCTACACAACTTCATCATTTTCTTCACTTTTAGCAGCAGTATTTTCTGGATTTCAAAAATATACTACAGATTTTTTCATATGTTAGTAGATTGATGACTAGAAGATGGCAAAAAGTGAAGCAAATGGACGACGGAGAATCGTCCTACTATAATTTCAATTGCCTCACCAAACAATTCAAAGTTACTGTATTTAATTTTATAATGCATAACACAATTTCATCAATGGAAAGTACATTTTAAGGGGCATAAGAAGTTGTATGAAGACATATCTCCTTTCGATCCTCAAAACCTTTCATTGTTGCCGAACTCTATCTATATGATTAAGGCTCTATGTAGGTGTAACAATAATCTTATGGATGAATATCAGAATCTAGTAAGTAAACGGGAAATACTAAAAAATTCAACTGAAAATCATTATTTTGCATCTGACACCAAGTCAGAAGGAGAGATTGCTGAATCTATTAAAGAGCTTTCATTCAAAACTAAACGAAATTTTTGCAAAAATTGCATCTTGTGTGTATACAAACTACTGAAATATAATTTATATGGTAATGCATACACCAATGTCTTTTCTGCTTATACGTTTGTACTCACCCTATCTCTAACGCAAGTTGAATGCGAAAGAGCTTTATCAAAATATAAAAATTGTAGTCATTGCTATTGATGAACACAGAGCAAGCTATTTTGGCTAAAGCAAAAATTAAACGAAATATTTAGCCCAGGAGCCTGAAATTAAGAGATATTTAAAAGGCTAGTTATGAATCAATCGCTGCTTTGTTTATATAACTATTTAGCCACTGTTATTTATTTGTAGTTTATCTACATATATATATGTAAAGAGCCATTAAATCATGACCACCCTCCATCTATAACAATGGGCTCGCCCAGGAACAAAACCACTGCGCGTGTGTGGTTGAACCCAGAAACCAGGCCCAGAACTTCAAGCTTTTCTGTGGCGTCCACTGCTCTGTATAGCTGAAGGAGCCGAGGCAACAGGGGAAGTCAATTCCTCTACTCAAGGATCCTCCGAGGAAACAGCTGATAGAAGAAGGGGAAACTGAAAAGGAGTCAGAACCAGAGCCTTCTTTGGAGGCTCGGGGGAAGACCTCTGAATAGGTTTCCTCTGTCACGACTTCAAGGTAAGTCGTGGGTTTAAGGAGGTGGCTTTTAATTAAGTCCCTCTTAAAATCCTTCAAGGTAAATTCTTAACTCTCATTTAACTTGTCTTAATGATTTAGGTTAGTCAACTAAACCTGCAACATAGCAGAGCAGCTTCATACAATTTAGCTGCTCAATTAGGTAAACAAGGCACTTTTGTTGCCTTAATTCAAGAACTTTGGGTCTACAAGGATAAAATCCTTGGTAGGCCAATGAATACACACTTCTTTCCATCTAAAAAACTTAATAAAAGACCTAGAACTAGCATTTACATTTCTAAAAATATAAAGGCTATGAAATTATCTCAATTCACATCAGAGGATGTGACTGCTATTTTAAACCAAGGACGTAAACAGTTCACTAAATGGAAACAATTGTTTCTGCTCGGTTTACATGGCTTATGACCTCAACATTCCACAAGAATTTTTAGATCTTGTGAGTTTCTGTGAAACCAACAATATTCCTATGATTATTGGTGGTGATGTTAATGCTCACCACTTATCATGGGGCAGTTCTGATACCAATCCTAGAGGAGAAAAACTCACAGAACTTATAATGAACACCAACCTAACTTGAATAAACAGGGAAAATCACCCCACCTGCCAACAGAAGAGAAGAGGTCATTGACCTCTTCTCTTCTGTTGTTCTGCTGTTCTGCTCTTCTGCTGTTCTTCACTAACTTCATCTAATACCTATAATCATATTGAGAATTGGCATGTAAGTGACAATCCCTCACTTTCAGACCATCGCCTTATATGCTTTCGTATTAGGGATGAAATTCCAGCTGAATTTTTCAGAAACATTAAAAACACAAATTGGGACCTTTATAAGGACTCCCTGGTTTCTAATGTCATTAACCTTCAGGCAATAATTGTTCAGTCGAGGAACTTGATATCCAAGCAAACAACCTGACAAATATTATTATTGAATCCTGTCATGCATCATGCCCTCTTAAACAAAGAAAGTACTCTTCTAGCAAGAGACTCTAGTGGACCAATGAGCTTGAAAGCCTCCGTCTAGAGGTTCGGAAAGCTTACAGGAAAGCAATCAGAAATAAATCTGAAATTACAAAGGAAATTTAAAAGTGAAATCAGGAAAACCAAATCCAACTCGTGGAGATCCTTCTGCACAGATATTCAGTCCTACTATGAGACAGCCAGAGTACATAAGATTTTTAAGAGAATTCGAGAATTTCAACTCTTACCGGTTATGCGACCAAATGGCAGTTATACTATAAACCCTCTTGATATACCATCAACCATGCTGAATTTTCACCTGAAGGACACAAGTGTTACCTCTGAACCTCATGAAAACTTATTGGAACTCCTTCATAGTCCATTAGATTCGGATTTTGCTAAAACAATAGTCAACTTCAAAAAGGCTAAAGCAACCATAGATGTATTTCTTCCCTTTAAATTTCCACGGAATGATGGCATTTACCCAATTCTGCTCCAGAAAGACTGGGACATTTTTGGCCACATTTTTGTGGACATATTTGAATCCAGCTTGGTTTTAGGATATGTTCCTAAGATATGGAGAACTTCACGAGGTCCCCAAACCAGGGAAAATACATATGAGAAACCAAATTCATTTAGAATGATCACGCTACTATCCTTCCAGCTTAAGCTGTTGGAGCGATTCATTTTCTAGCACCTACAATCAAATAACAATCTGAACCACATTTTTTGGCTTGGACCAAGACCTAACTTCTCCACCGAGTCGGCCCTAAACCAACTGGTGTGCAGAATAGAAAAAACATATATAGACTGGCACTTTGCCATTGAGATTCTACTGGATAGTGTAGGAGCCTTTGATAACAATGGCTTCGAGGAAATACATAAAGCTCTTACTGGAATTCACCCTAAGATAACTAGATGGGTCATCTTTATGATTAAAAACAGGAATATCTATGTTAGTCTCACTGACTGTGAAGTAAAGAGAGATATTACTAAAGGGTGTCCACAGGATGGTATCCTTTCTCCGTTTCTGTATAACCTGGTATTCAACTCACTCTTAGTACTTCTACGGGAGGAGCCTGGCCTGTCACGGGCTTATGCAGATGACCTTAATGTGTTACTACAAAGTTTCGATATTGAAACCCTACACTATCAAGCTCAGCAAATCTTGAATAAAGTATCTCACTGGGGAGAAACAAATGGCCTATCTTTCTCTGCTGAAAAATCAGAAGTCATAGTTTTCACATGGAACAGGAAATGGAAACTGGCAGATTTGTATCTGAGTAACCAGATTATCATACGTAAGGAAAGAGTTAAATACCTAGGATGTTACCTGGACAGTAAACTCACATGGTTCACCCATATAAAAGAAAAGGCACAAACCGCCACAAATGTATTAATACTCTGCAGGCAAATCATTGGCAAACAATGGGGCCTTAACCCAAAATCTACTCTATGGATTCATACTGCCATAGTGCGACCAATGCTTTCTTACGGATGCATGGTCTGGATCAATGTTATTAACAAAAACACATACGTAAACATTTTACAGAAGGTGCAAAGACTTGCTTGCCTATGCATTAGTAGGACTTTAAACAGTACTCCTACTGTCGCATTACAATTTTTTACTGCAAATTCCACCCTTGAAACTGTTCTTGAGCGGAGAAGCAATTAAAGCCATGTATATGTTGAATAAAAATGGCACATGGTGCCAAAGGACAGGTTTCGGTCATAAAAGCCACCTTAAAAGCCACATTGACATATGGACTTGGGCAATGAGATCTCTATAATCTATAAACCCAAGGATGCAATTACTAAAACAACAGTTCCAGCTAAACTATTCTCAACTTATATACCAAAAAGGAATGAGATAGAATCTCTAATTGGCCTAATCCCAACAGGATCAGTTGAATGCTACACAGATGGATCAAAATCCAACTTAATTGGAGCTATATAAGAACTAAGGGATCTGAAGAAGATTTCATTAGATTTCATCTATACCTGGGTAAACTAACAACTGTTTTCCAAGCTGAGGTTCTGGCAATCAATATGGTTGCCAGGGAGCTCTTAGCTAGTAATACGGTTGACAAGAATATAACTTATCAGGTAAACTCATAGACTTCAGTAAAACTAACTTACGCCAGGTAATTCAAATTGTTACCAGACATGCTTATCTGGCCAAGCATCTCAACAAATGTGGTCTTGTCGAATCTCCTCTTTGCCCAGCTTTGTGGAGAAGAAGAGGAAACACCTATTCACTTTCTGGGATGATGTCCGGTGTTTTCTGTCTCTAGAAACAAATTCTTTGGGTTTCCCTACATAAGCTTCGATCAAGCCCTTCTATATAAAGGGCTGTCTGGCATAATAGGGTTCCTAATGTCTACTAAACACCTACAGGTAAGGTGAATTTGAAACCACAAGACAAAAGCAATGACATGCCCTGCAAGACCCGAGGGTAAAAGAAACTATGCAGGGAATTCTCTCTCACAGCTGTGTTTTGGAATATAAATATAAATATTAAATCTATATACACCACCTGGCCACTTGGCTTAAGGAAGTACCTCTGTCCTCATTATTTATTTTTCAGACTCACCATCGCATCCCTGTTTGGTCATCCTGTTTGGTTTGCATTTAGTGGTTTGGGAGGGATTGAATCAGTTTTTCATCCAATTGGGATGTTTTTATTAAACAATTTAACTGACCCCCTGAATTTAGAGAAGGGATCTTTTACTTATACTATATATTTGGTAGCAGTTTTAGATCTCATCTACTTATTTATTATTTACCTGACACGGGAATAACCATTTAAAATCTTTGTTTTAAATGTTCAAATGACGGAAGAGTAATGGGCAACCTTGTCTAAGCTCTTTTCCTTCTTTTTATAAGAAGGAAGTGCTACCATTGTTAACGTGTTAACACGATAATGCACTATGTCATAAGGGTCGTATCATCAGGGAGTGGTTCGAGGAACATTCCAGTGACTTTAAAGTCATGTCTTGGCTTCCAAATTCACCTGAAATTAATCCATTAGAGCATTTGTGGTCCCACCTGGAAAATCAAATTTGTGCTGCCATGCTACTCTCTCACAATGTGCGGGAGTTGAAGGACCAATTGTTGAGCGCTTGATACCAGATACCTCAGACTACGTATCAGCACCTTGTGGAGTCACTGCCACATCGGGTGCTGGACGTTTTAAGGGCTAAAGGTTATTAACAGTTATTGTTATTAACAGGGTGGTCATAATGTAATGCTACACAGATATATTATAATATATATATATATTATATGGATAAAGTATTGCTTTTCTACAAAGGTATATTTTTATTTTATAAAATTATTTTTATGATGATTATGATAGCAATGATAATTTATATATATAATGAAACTTCATATGGGGCCTTAGGGTTGGCATATTTTTTCCTGCCAGGACTAGTTTCTCTGGCCAGTCCACCACTACCAATAACAAGTGACAGGCAAGATGCTAAAGGTGTAAGACAATGCCTAATAATATATCCTCAGCTATTTGATTTTTTATATTAAGATCTTTTGAACTCAAAAATTCTGAATTAATGGATAAGCTTTCAAAAATAATTGAAAAGAGAAATAATGTTTGTATTAGAGTACTGAACTACTTAAAAAGAGCACAAAAGCTCGATGAAGCTGCTGAACACATAATGTTCATTATCAAATTTACTGGAGCTATTAGAGATGAAAGAACAGATTTTGAAAAGTTGTGATTTAGAGTTGGAAGACTCACAGATGATCCAGAAAAATTTTAAAGTGAATTAAAAGGTTTGGAAGAATACGATGACAAAATACTAAAGATCAAAATTAAAGAATTGAAAGCAGAAAATGTTCAGCGAACTCCTTCAGTTCTTAATACAACTAGTATTTCTGAAAACACCATCACAGCTTTAAAATGACCAAATTTGGAAATTTCGCAGTTCTCTGGCGATTCTAGCAAATTTATGAAATTCTTAAACGTTTTTGATAGTGCAATCAGTTCAAATAATTCTCTTACAAAAATTGAAATACTCAGATATTTAAAACCCTTTCTTTCTGGTCCTGAATATAATGTTGTTGCTGGTTTTGAATTAAATGAAAAAAACTATGACGCATGTCTTGAACTTTTAAAACAAGGATATGGTAGAACAGATTCTATTATAAACTCTTACATGACTAAATTATTAAACTTAGAAAGCGTGAGAAGTTTATCTAATGTTAAGGGTTTACATAAATTATATGATGAAAGAGAAGTTAATATAATAAATTACACTCATTAAATGTAACTGAGGGTTCATATGGGCATTTACCGAATCCAATATTATTGAAGTTGCTACCACAAGATTTGGTTTTAGATTTTCACCGAAAATGAAACAGGGAAGTAAACTGTCAGGTTTCAGAAATTATTATGTTTTTGAGAAATAAAGTGGAATCTAGGGAAACTGCTGAAAATAAGCTGAAGATTGAAGGTAGATGCTGAAGTTGTAAAAAATATCACGTCTTGCGAATATAAGGCAAAAATTGGGTGTAAAAAATGCTCAAGCACATTTCATCATGAGTCAGTTTGCAAAAAAAAAATGGAAATCCTACTACAAGAGGCTGAGAGAAACAAGTGGAACGCGGAACTATTTTGAATAACTCGCAAATCTAAATCTAATAAAAATGGCGAGAATACTTCTGTGTCTCGTAGTAATATTTGTACCAAAAATAAGGCCTTCTTACAAACATGTACAGTTTTAGCACGTTCAGATAAAAAATCGGCCTGAACTAAATTATTTTAGACAATGGCAGTCATTGAAGTTTTACTTCATCTTGATCAGTTAAAGAATTAAAATTAAAGCCAATATGTTACAAAAGGATAGCCATTTTTGCTTTTGGAGACGAAATAGCACAAGTGAAGGAAATACTTAACAGTTTGGGGTGTTATTCATGATTGAGAGAGTAAAGTAAGGTGACGTATGTTCTGAATCTCCCGGAACAGTCCCGAATTTTCAGTTCCTGTCCTAATTTTTTACAACTCGGTTTATTGTCCTGAACTTATAGAATTTGTCCCGAAAAACAGTAGTGAGAGAACACAAAATTTAACTGCATGTATTTATTTAAGTAGTGTATATTGCAAACTGACAATACAAGCGTAAGTTAAGAGACGTGCACCATACTGGTCGCATAAACAGCGGATTCCTCATCTAGTGTTTAGAAAAATTGTAGTGGGAGAGTTCTATTTGTCATTCCTGCGTTTCTCTCCTCAACCCTCCAAACATACACAGAATGGTTAATGGTTGCTCATAGGTCACAATTGCAGTTCAGACTTTTACCTACATACAGCACTGGAATTTTTAATTGATATATTAATTTGGTTGCGATATGAATTTATAACAAATACATACATTTTTTAATTATTAACTGTGCATTACATACATTAGTATGTATCATCCCCTTACACATTATTACACGGCATCTAAAAATAATTCTTTTGTAATATGCCGCAATTCTATTATAGATACATTCCTCTAAAATTATTTTTTTCTCGCGTTTACATCATACAGTTTTTACTCTATCATAATTTATATTTTGCATAAGGTTTAAAAATTTTTTTAAACAATTTGCCAAAACCATGACATGCAAGGATGTTTCCCATTTGGCGACAACATATATTTTTTTTATTTATCAAAGGTCCATTGCATAAGTGCTAAGGGTATGTTTTACTGCAGTTTAATTTAATTATTTATTTCTACGATTGATTTTTTTTTTTTTTTTTTTTTTTTTTTTTAGTAACAGGTTTTAAAAAAAAATAAAATGTACATTCAGCGAAGACCTACAGAAGGAATACCCATTTACTGAAAAAACTATAAGAGATTCTGAAGTACAGGCAATATATGTTCTTTAAAATTTTCAAGAAGTCATAGTGGATGTATAGATATTAAACTTCATATAACGGGTAATAAACATAAAATGTCAAACTCTGCTACATGTAGCTTGTCATTAAAGAATTTCTTCAAACAGGAGAAAATATGTGATAAGGAAGAGAATTTAACTGCAGTAGAAGGTACTTTTGCATACCATACTATTTGTCACAACCATAGCTTTAGGTCTATAGATTATACATCCAAGCTGCTTCAAGTGGCATTTGAGGCTAAATTTACACATGTGTGAACCAAGGCCGAAACAGCTTCATTGCCTTACGCTTTAAGAGCTTTGCATAATGATTTGAAAAAATATTAATTTGTTTCAATCTTAACTAACACGTCCAATCACAAGGAAATAAAATTTTTTCCAATACTTGTCAGATTTATAGACTGGAGTTATACAGTTAAAGATTTTAGAATTTAAATCCTTACCTGTTGAAACAGATATTATTATCAACTATTTTACTATTTGTCTTGAAGAAAATAATTTAAAAGAAAAAGTTATTGATCTTTAGACCAATAATATAAATTCTAACTTTGGAGGAGCTGATAGAGGTGGAAAAAATAATGTTTCTGTTAAACTGAAATGAAACCTTAACTATGGTTTGACTGGAGTCGGATGTGCAACAGATATTATCCATACAACAATAATGAATAAGAAAATCACCTGATGTTTTGCCATTTGATATAGAAATGATTATTTCTCACTTTAAATCTTAGACTTCTAGAGTAGAAACATTGAGAAATTTCTGTAACTTCATAAAAACCAAATTTTCAATGATAACAGGACATTTACAAACAAGATGGTTAGCATTACTTCCCGCCATTGATAGGGTACTCCAAATGTTTTTACCACTGAAGGTTTATTTTCAATCTCAAGGAAAGTGCCACATGCTTATTTTAAAATTCTTTGAAAATACAGTGGCAGAAGCTTGGCTACATTTTATTAAAACTCAGGCTTTCAATATTTCATAAAATTACAGCAACTGAAAATCAAACTGCATCCGCATTTGATATAATTGCTTTGACTGGAGCTCTGAAAGCATCAGTACTGAGCTAAATAAAGGATTATTTTATTCCAATAAATGTCAAAAATCTCTAGAAAAACTTGAAGAGAATGGGAACGTGTCATAATATGAAGTTATTGAATTTCGAGAAACTATTGTTTCATTTTATCAGAATGCTGTTACTTATTTGCAGAAATGGACAAAAAAGTATTTCATTAAATGGAAACGTACACCTGGGTCATATTAAGTGAAATCTCTTCTTGAAGTAATGTTGAAACAGTCTTTTTGTTCATCAATAAAATTATATCAAATCATAAATTATTGGAAATTGATATATAAGAGGAATATGTTTACCTTAAACAATACATCACAGGAGAAAAAAATTTGGAATGGTCAAAAAATATAATGTGCCCAGTTCAGAACAGATTCCTTGTTCAAATACTTTAAAATTGTCAGTTTTTCTTCTGTCTTTCTGGCACCAATGCTGCAACTGAGCGAGTATTTAGCATTATATGAACAGTTTTGGACTAGTGATAAAACACAGATTAAAGAGGGGACTTTGAAGGATAATTTTATATTAGGTAAGGCGTTACGTTCGAACAATGATTAGCTCAGAAAGGATTCATAAGTCATCTACTCGATGAATTAACAGCTATCTTATCATAAATGGAGCACTTCAAATCTTTTAAACTTAAGAAAAAAAGTTTATTTACACATTTGTACAAATGAACAAGAAATATCTATTTCACGCAAACATCGTTCTTAGCTATCTAAACTGCAACTGTTTGTTTTTCTCTGGCATCCCATGATGTTAGTCTCTATCTGGCCTTTGATTCGTTGCCATAGTAATGCCATTCCCAACATCCTCCCCACTTTTGAGTTGCTGGATTAGCTACTCGGGCTATTGGCGGGGACATTTTATGAAGAGGGTATTGCAAGGCTTGTTCACAGATATGACAAATTGCTCAATCGTCAAGATGATTTTGTAGAGAAACAGCCTGTATTGTACATTACTTTCGGTAATAAAATCTTTTTTGTATATTCACCCGTCTTTTCTTTATAGCCAATCGGAGGTTGAAAAAAATAGCCCTCATATATTCCATTAGATATAATGAAAGTTCTAAAATGCAGGAACACATCAAAGGAGTATTAGAATTGGCTGAAAAGCTGCGTAGTATAAGTGAAGAAATTAAAGAAAATAACTTAATAGCAATATTACTATGTTCTTTACCAAATTCATACAACTCCTTAATAACTGCAATGGAAAGTAAATCGAAAGCTGAATTGTCACTAGAATATGTTAAAAACAAACTAATAGATGAGTATTGTAGACGTGTGGAAACTAAGAAAGTTAAAAAAATATGATTCAGTTGCTTTAAAAAGTAAAAGCGAAAATAAATCAAAGTATGTTACACGATATTGTACTTATTATAAGAGAAATAACCATACGATAAATGACTGTTTTCATTTAAAACACAACGCTAGAACTTCCCCGAAAACAGATGTAAATAACAGTAAAGTAAGAAATTATTCTCCAAATTATAAAAGTAATGCATGCCAAACAGCAAATACGCAAAGTGTAAAAAACATAACAAAACTTAAAGAAAATAAGTATCTTAAAAGTACTGAAACTGAAAATTCGCAGATTCAGTTTAATCAAGTTCTAAAAGTGGAAAATAAACATGAAAATACGCAAACGCAAGAATGGGTTATCGACTCAGGAGCCTCAACTCATATGATGAGTGATGAGAATTTTTTCTCTCAATTAAATGACTCTAATAAACAAATAGTAACTGTAGCTAATGGTGCTAAATTAAATTCTTATGGTATTGGTGAAGGCTATTTTAAAGTTCAAAACTTAAAAGGTCAGGTTACACAAATAAAATTAGAAAATGTATTGTATGTACCAGGTTTAGATAGTAATTTACTTTCCATTCAATCTGTTACGAATAAAGGTTGCATTGTTACATTTGACAGTAATAAGTGTTACATAAAGCGTAACAATATACTCGTAGCGGACGGCAACGCTCAGCAAGGTTAATATAAATTGACCGTAAACTCAACTGACGAGAAAGCATACTTAGCTAATGATGTTTCATGTTCTAATACGAACTGTATACTAAAATGACATCAAAGATTAGGCCACAGAAATATAGATGCCATAAAAACACTTAAGAAAAATGATTTGGCAGATGGCATTAAACTTGGCAAATGCACTCATAGCGTGGAATGTTCTACTTGTGTAAAAGCGAAACTAACTGAAAAATCTTATCCCAAAACTGGTTTTAGATCTAAAAATCTACTGGATTTAGTGCACACAGATGTGTGTGGGCCAATTGAAGTCAACAGCTTAAGAGGGAAAAGATATTTCGTAACTTTCATTGATGACTATTTGCGTTATACTCAAATTTATTTTATTACTTCAAAAGATGAAGTATTCGACAAACTTACAGTATGTTGCATCGACAACAAATAAATTTAGACAGAAAATAAAGGTTCTCAGATCCGACAACGGTACAGAATACTGTAACGAAAGTATTGAAAATTATTGATACAGGATTTATGTAGGTGGAAGGAAAATAATAGTAAGTAGAACTGTTAAATTTTCAGAAGACGCATCTTTATCTGACAAACATGCAGAAAATAATGCTGAAGAGTTAGAATTAATTCACTTCAATAACTCGCAAGAAGATGAAGAAGCATCTCTTGGCAATGATTTTACAGAAGATTCAGAAAGTTCTGAAGAGTTAATTAAATGTGAAGAAAATGTAGAAAGAAGGGTTTCAAGCAGATCAACCAAACGGGTCCCACCAGAAAGATTCTTTTATAAAGCAGAAGACGAAGAATCAATCTTACTTAAAATTAAAGATCCAGAAAGCTTTGAAGAAATTCTAAACTTACCAAAACGTGAACAAGAAGCTTGAATCAAGGCTATGCAAGAAGAAATACATTCTCTAAAAGAAAATGAAACCTTTACACTTACAGAATTACCACCAGGGAAACATGCAGTAGGCAGTAAATGGGTGTTTAAGACAAAATATGATGAAACTGGTAAAAATATAAAATACAAAGCACGCTTAGTAGCCAAAGGATTTACTCAAAAATACGGTAGTGATTATGATGAAACGTTTTCACCAGTAGTGAAACACACTACAATAAGAGTTTTCTTAGCATGGGCAGCGTATAATAATGCCAAGGTACATCAACTAGATGTTAAAACAATTTTTTTGTATGGCAACTTAAATGAAGAAATATATATTGAACATCCAGAAGGATTCGTGGTTCCGGAAGAAAGACAAAGTTTGTAAATTTCAGAAGTCGATTTATGGTCTCAAACAAGCAGCTAGGTGCTGGAATGCAGAAATTGAAACTACACTGAAGAATCTTGGGTTCAGTCAAAGCAAAGCAGATCCGTGTCTTTTCACAAAAGTGGTTCGTGATAAAAGAATTAATTTCATAGTGTATGTTGATGACATCCTAATAAGTTCGACAGAAGGACTAATTCTTCAAACAATTAATGATTTAAAGAAACGTTACCAAATAATGCATCTCGGTGAAGTTAAATATTTCTTAGGCATGGAAATAAATCACAAGGAAGATGGAAGTTATCTCTTATCACAGAAAAATAAAATAAATCAACTTGTCAAGCAATTTCAACTTGAAGAAGCGAAACCCGCTAGCACACCAATGGAAACAAACTATTATAACCTAAACAAGGAAGAAAATCTCCTAACTTCAAATGATAAATTTCGCCAAGCTATTAGAAGTATTTTGTATACATCGTCTATCACAAGACCAGATATCACAGCTTCAACTAACATACTCAGCAGAAAGTGTAATAATCCCCGTTAAAAGGACTGGAATGCTCTTAAAAGAATCATTAGATACTTAAACACGACAAAGAATCTATCCTTACAAATTTCGTTGAGTGAAGAACCTAATATTACAGTTTATTCAGATGCTGATTGGGGACAAGATATTGAAGATAGAAAATCTACATCAGGAAGTGTTATTTTATTAGGAAAAAACTGTATTTCATGGTTTTCAAGAAAACAAACTTGTGTTTCTTTATCCTCAGCAGAAGCTGAATATATTGCACTATTGCAAGCTACGCAAGAACTATTATGGCTATTAAAATTAACAGAAGATTTCAATCTACCCCAAACTCTACCGATAAAGGTATTTGAAGATAATCAGTCTACTATAAGACTTGTAGAATCTGAAAAATTCAATTCGCACACAAAACATATTGATACAAAAGTTCATCATATACGTGACTTGAATAACAAAGGAATAGTAAAACTTGCTTATCTTTCAACAGAGCAAATGGTTGCTGATATTATGACTAAACAAATTCCTAAAGATAAATTTCAGTTTTGCAGGAATGAATTGCAATTGGTATGAGTTTCATTAGCAAAACAGGGGCAATGTTAGCATAAATTTAGGTATTTTGCATAAACTCAAAAGGCATACAAAACGAACGTGCACCAAGATATATATTGGTGAGAAAAAGTAAACTTCGCGTGCAATGCAGTATACAGTCAAAAGTCTTTAATCCGGACTCGTCGGGACTTCGATTCCGGATTATAGATCATCAGTTTTAATCTGGTAAGTAGGCATGCAGAAATTATGACATTAAAAATATGAAACCGTAATTTATAAAATAATGAGCAATTATGATCTAAAGGGTATCAAAATTTAAAAAAAAAAAAAAAAAACTTAATATTCATTTGTTTACTTTATTAAACATTTCTTTCAACGCGCGCGTGCGTAAAGCATACATCACGCATAGCTGAATTAGAAAATTGCAACCAGAAAACTATTTGATTTGTATTCGTGATATTTATAATGACGAGGAATTTGATTTAAATCATATCAAAGACGGAGCACATCGAGATGAAATACTACATTTAGCAAGGAATTATAAGCCGAATAAAATAAAAACATCTGCCCTGAAGATAAGGATAATGCTGACAGATCAACGTCCAGTTCATTGCGCGCCTCGACGACCCCCCCCCCCTGCACAGCAGCGTGAAATTGATAAACAGATTTCGGAACAGTTAGATAAACAAAGAATATGCCTTTATCCATTTTTTGCAGCAATTCCACTTTTTCTTTGATGGACATCGAAACATACTTTCGTTTTATAGATCCTTTGGAAGCTCCAGCATCGGAAATTCTATTTGACATAATCGAAAGTTCAAGCTTACTTTTATAAAATTGCTCTTACAGTCTGTAAAAAATAATAAGCCGGATCCAATTCGAAGATTAAGGAATAACGCAATCATCAACATTAACTGAAATAGATAATTAGATAATTTTAGCTTATACCGTCCGTTATACATTAAACGCGCACGCGAAAACGTATTCTGCGCTTGCGCACACACGTATGCGCAGTCGTAAATGTCTTACGTGTTGGCTTTAGTTTTCCACATGCAAATTTTAATCGGAAGTCAATCGACGGTAAGCTAACGTGGTTGCCGCTGATTGGCCGATGACGTCAAGATCGGCGGGTTGGCCGAGTATTATTTATATGTACGCCGGTATCGGCGAATGTGCTTGTTCTCTTGTGTGATTATCAGTTAGCATTATGCTAGTTTTTCTTTCACTTAATGATTTTAAATGTAAAGGCTACAGTGTTAGCTCTTTTATTTTATTTGCGGAATAAAGCATGAATTTTATTTAGATTAGTTTTAGCTTTATTTAAGGGGAAGCAAAATATGCTTTGCTTTATCACCACTGCCAACAGGGTTATGGGCCCAGCGCCAACAGCTAATCGGTCATCCAGTTCAACTCAGCATTGAAGGAATGTAGGTGAAGTGGGCCGTTTTCCACGAAATGAAGCTGACCTGTCTTAGAAGTTTGTTCAAGTCGTTGTGCTCGCACTTAATTGAAGATGTCATTACTACCTGAAGGTTTTGAGCCATTAAACCATGATAACTGGGATCGATGGAAAGTCGACATGAAAATGCTGTTACTGGATAGAAATTGTTGGAGCTTCATAGAAGACAAAGAAGAAGAATTAGATAAAAATGCAACAAGGTGTGAAAAGCAGAAGTTCACACTGAGAGAGAACAGAGCCTTCACTACATTATATTACGGAATTAAAGCCGAGTTCAGGCCACTGATACAAGAATGTTCAAGTGGTAAAGAAGCGTGGGAAGTTCTACAGAAGCAATTCGAACCCAAAACAAGAGCAAGGATAATTCAGTTACTGGATGAATTTTTTAGTATTAGATATACACCAAATGAAGAAATAGGATTATTCATTGCCAGGATAAGAATGGCTGCAAAGAAGTTGGCTGAAGCTGGTCACAACTTGGCAGATCTTTTTAAAGGATTCCAGGCAATGAGGAGATTATCCCAGGAATACTCCAGCATTATACATTTGATCTATAGGTGGAAAGACAAAGATTTTACGCTGGAAAGAATTGCTGAAGAATTGGTAAGGGAAGAAAGCCAACTTCGCCAGGTAATTGCCGATTTAGAAGACAGCAAGGTAAGCGTGTTTAATACTATTACCATAATTTCGCACGTATAGTCCGCACCATCGTATAGTCCGCAAACACGATTTTATATAAAAAAAATTTAAAAAAATCGTCAGATAGTCCGCGGACTATACGTCCGAAATTACGTTTTTTTAATACGGCAATATTCCCATGCTTTTTAAACACATCCTTTTGTTTGCGCCAATTTCTCACTGCTTTCTCGTCCACTTCAAAATAACGGGCTAAAATCCTAGTATACAATGCAGCCTTGGCGCGACTTTGAAAATTATCGCCAACACCAAAAATGATCCAAAGAACGTCTATATATATAGTTGAGAAAGATGTCGGAAGAAACTTGTGCATGACGTTGAGAAAGATGTCGGAAGAAACTTTACCTCCTGCGCGGAGGAATCCCTACAATTTACTCTTGATGAGAGAGCGCGATATTTCCTATTTTCGTGCGGTCTACCATACCCGTAGTTGTAAATTGGATGAGCTTAAGCAAATCATCCAAACTGCTGAAGCCAACGGAATTTCTGATGTACCTGTTCCTGGTGGAACAGTTAAAACTATTACTCACCTACGGCAAACGTATCAAGAAGCTGCCAAGGACGTCGAAACATCACGGATACAAGCTGAACTATCAGATCTCGTGCACAACCTGATGACTAACCCTCATAGCGATCATGTGGTGAAGCAAGTTATTCGCTTCTTCCTGGAAGAGGTGAAACGACCAGAATCCAGACTGCAAATTTCCGAAAATGGAATAGTCACTTTCCCTCCCAGCCTTACACTCTCAAATGGTACTCAATATGGAAGCGAGTTACTGCTCCCACTCTGCCGTACTTTCAACATCCGAGATACAATGGACTATGAAGCTGCCGTCCAAGCTATTCCGCTTATTGAAGAAGCACGTGACCATCTGAACGCTGCAATTCCCCTGATCAAGTCACTCAATCCACGCCACTTGAAACTCGTGGAACTCGGCCTTGCGGAAACTATTAATATTCGCAACAAATTCAAGGATGATGTTACCTCAATCCAAGGAAAATGTGAAACTTTTCTTTCAAATATAGACCACCCAGAAGCGTGTCTTTTTAGAAAACGTAAAACACCGTTCCCTGTTCTCACCCTCCCTAGCATTCAAGAACCCTGCGAGTCTACGGACGCTGCCAAGGAAAACAAGTTCACTACACCGAAGAAGTTCGCACGTCTCAAGAGCCCTGAACCTGTCCCGCAGCCGGAGTTAAGCAACCAATTTCATGCCTTAGCAAGTGAAGAAAGCATGGATATGAACGCTGCTGACAATACTGAAAACCCTATTATCACTTATAGCCTGAGCAACGTCCCTCACGTTATGATAAATACTACGGATGAGCACCACCAAATTCTCACAGACATCAGTGAAAATACCGAAGCCAAATTCATAGGCAAATTCCATCACGACTGTCTCCGTGTTATTCCTGAAACTTTGCAAGATTACAACCACATTGCAAAATTTTTAAATCAACGTTCTATTGAATTTTTCCTGGTGAAACACAAAAATGGCAGACCCAGAAAAATTGTGATAAAAGGACTGCCTGTTAATACTGATGCTGATAAAATTAAGCAAGCTCTGACGGATTTGAACTTTCAAGTGTATAAAATTGCACGGCTCAGAAATTTTCGTACGAAAGCCCCCCTGCCTATTTTCCAAGTTCAACTGCGTCATACTCTGAATATTGATGAAGTTTATGATATCCAGCAACTCCTTTGATTTGCCGTGCAGATCAAGAAGTATAAGCCAAGATTCTCTGTGTATCAATGCTACAACTGCCAAAAAATTGGACATTCATCTGATACCTGCAAACTCCCCCCCCCCCCCAAGTGTGTGAAATGTGCTAAAAACATCTCTGCGGAGTGTGATCGTAAAAAGACTGACGAACCTACCTGCAGCAACTGCTCAAAAAACCACATTAGTTCCTATCCTTAGTATTTTCGGAAATTTACGAAAAAACCCCATCCTTCACATACAAGACCAGGTGTGAGTTATGCTGACGCGGCTAAATCACAAACTCCCCCTGTGCCTCTAACTCCTAAAGAAACTGATGATACCCAGCCTCAACAGATTCAAAACATCGGTTACCCTGAGAAAGAAAGTGATTTTAAATCTATATTGGACCTTATGAACATTTTCAAACAGATACAAGAAATTTTCAGTAACGACTGCATTAGAAAGTTTGTTGCAGCTTTCAAAGAAAATCATCAACACCTTCAAGCAGCCCCCAGCAACCCCAAAAAACTACTAATTCTGATGAACATCTTTCAACTAGCAAGCGACTAATTTTTCACCGTACAACTCTTTATTTCTCCAGGATCATGAAGCCTTATTGCGGCGGTAGCGCCGATAAGTTAAGCAGCAGGCAGCAGGGACAAGACTTGGGTGGGTGACCACCTGAGAACTCTCCCATGCTCTGCCCACCTCGTTCTCTATTCGTCCTTACCGGAGCACCGCGGCTACTGGCTGGCGGATAACTTTTCCTCCGCGACTTATACCAGAAAACATTTTCAGCTATGCAATTTTGTCTGGGCATGTTATTTGTCCCTACCCACGCTACTCTTGTTTCTTTTATCATACACTGTTCTCCCTTTTAGGAACTACCTATGCTATGGTAAATCAGAAGCTCAAAAATCGCCATCACATGTTATTCTGGGATAGCGCAACCGCGCGGGGGCCCGTTTATTGCGAAGTGCGTTCGCCTGAGTCGTCTATATATATAGTATACACACATAGTATATGTATATACACACATAATATATATACTATATACTATGTTTAACTATATATTTTCTTTGAATGACCCGTTAACTACTCATCGTATATGTCCCGTTTTCACTGCTCATCATAAAGTCGCCAAAAGTAGCCAAATCCCGTGTGCACCGAATACTAGGATTAAACCAATAACGGCCCGCTTCTCTATTTCCATCTTTGTCAACTACCTTGAGTTTAACTCAGCAGTAAAACTCCGGCGATGTTTCATCAACCTTATCAAAGATTGAAAGACAAAATACGAAAACAAAATACTGTGCAACCTGCTATACTCGTGATAAGTGGTAATGAAATGTGACCTTCGACCCCACTCACTCGGTGTTGCCAAACCACGCTATAAGTAAACGAATCACGCTTTTTTTTTAGTCCAAAGGGATTTGAATCCCGAAGGACTATTAGTTTCGTTTTGGCATTTTGCGTCGGACTCATAAATGTCGGTTCACTTTTCAAACTGTTGCCACAAAATGTTAGAGTCCTGCATTATATTTGAAGAAATTAAATAATGAAAAATCTGCATAAATGTATGTATATTTCTCGTATTGTGATAAAACAACTGTACACAGAGTCATCGAATTTTGAATAACGTAATCCTCCAACGAATATGAGCATGTGGAAGACCAAATTTGAAATTTGTTTTATGATCGATTTCCTATTTTTTAAAACTTTGACGAATTTTTGATTAACAAACTCAAGGATTTCAAAGTGAGCAATGGCAACGTTGTGCAGAAAAAACATTTTTATCTCCAGCGCGTGAGTCTCTGTATCAGAAATTCTAAAGATATGCTCGTTTTAAAACTATTTTGCGATATTGCTGTTGCACTGGATCTTATGGTTTAAGTACGAGGAACATGATATTTAATAAAGAAAGGTAACACACAAAATGTTAAAAAACGCCCCTTTGGACGTAATTTAAAATCTGAAACATTTCAGTTTTTTTTTTTTTTTTTTTTTTTTTTTTGTGCTCCAGGTACTTGCTACTATGGCTCCTAAAAACCAAGTTGACGCATCAATTACTTTTTCCCCTCTCGGCAGTTGCGCTAAAGCAGTGCAAAGGATACTGGGATACAACACTCTGGTTGCGCTAAGTGAGTGCTCATACAAGACTTTCTTTAGCTCATATCTCGGCATCGCTTGATGCGCCAGCCTGGATTTTAGGAGCTCTACTTGCTACTCTACTCATTCGTTCTGCACTATGCTCTATGGTTTACTATCGATATGATACATACGAATGTTTTCTTGGAATCTCACGCTTTTTTTATATTTGATCATCGGCAGTTCACGACAGCGTGTTTTTTAAATTTCAACGATTTTAACCGTGAACAACCAGCGTATTATCCGCACTGGTGGGTAGTCCGCAGCTTCAAAAATTCGCATTTTAAACACGGATAGTCTGCGGACTATACGCGCGAAATTACGGTAGTTTAAACGCGGGGAAAGATAAAGTTGAAAATAAAACTAAATCTAAGAAAAAGATAGGGAATATGAGAATAGGACCTTGTTTCAGAGGTCATAAATTTGGGCACTTAATCGCTCAATGTAAAGAAAATGTAAGTAAAAATCAGAAGTTTAAAATAGACGATAAAAATGGACAGTTTAAAGATAGAGAATTAATGTTAGTAGAAAATTATGTAACAACTACAGATAAAGGAGGTAACGCAGGTAAATTTAATTAGGTCATAGATACTGCAGCTACAACTCATTTCTGTAATAACAGAAATTTAATGACAAATTTTGAAGAAATAAACGATATACGTATGTCTTTAGCTGTAAGAAATTGTGAAAGTAAAGTACTAGGAAAGGGTACCATCAAATTTGCAGTAAAAGTAGGCAATCAAATAAATTGGATCGAGTTAGATAATGTGTTATATAATCCAAATCTAAGGAGAAATTTACTGTCGGGAGCAAGGTTAGAAAAGGCAGGTGCTCATTTTGTGATTTCAAAAGGGAAGATGTGGATATACTTTAATAATTGGGATAGATTATGCTACGCTAAACGATATGATGGACTTTATCACATAAAACCATTTAGATATGCAACAGGTAAAAGGGAAGCTGGTTACGGTACAGAAATTGGAAAGTTAAATAAAGTAGACGATGCAATGCTATGGCATAAGAGATTTAGCCACGTAAATTTTGATTATATTAAGAAAATTAGTAAGAATCAAAGCGTGAAAGGGTTACCAGAAATTGAAAAACCAATAGAGAGGTGTGAATCGTGTATTATTGCTAAATCTAGTAGAATAACTTTTAAAACTATTCCGAAAAGATCGGATAAACCATTGCAGTTGGTTTATTTAGACGTTTGTGGCCCACTACCAGTTCCATCTAAGGGTGGGAGTAAATATTTTCTTGCTATTGTAGATGACTACAGTAGATTAGTAACAGCGTATTGTATGAAAAATAAAAATGAATCGTTCTACAACTTTAAGAATTATCATAGGCAAATGGAAAGACTGACGAATAGAAAATTAATAAGTATACGCACCGATAACGGTGGGGAATTCTGTAACAGGCAATTCGAAGGTTACATAGCCAAAAATGGAATTAGTGTTGAATGCACAAATGCGTACACCCCAGAAGAGAACGGTTTGTGTGAATGTTTTAACCGAACGGCATTAGACGCAGTTAAAGCTATGCTTAATGATGGTAAAATGGGAAAAGAATGGTGGGCAGAAGCTCTTGGCTGTTTCGTACATACGTGGAACAGAGTATGTCATAACAGCAACCGAACCCGTTACGAAATGTTCCTAAATAGAAAACCCAGTGTTGTTTATTTTAAAATATTTGGTTGTAAAGCCTATGTTGACGTGCCAAAACAGATTAGAAATAAATTACAAATGAGGTGCAAAGAAGGAATCATGGAAGGATATGCGAAGGAAACTAGGAGTTATAGGATATGGCTGCCAGAAGAACGCAGATTAATAGAAACCTGTAATGTGAAGTTCGTTGAAAAACTGAACGCAGCAAATGGCATCCTGGAACAGAAATCAAAACCTAAATTTAAAAGACTAGAAGAATCTGAGCTATTAGCAGAATCAGATGAAGAACAGGAAATTTCTAGAGAAGAAATAAAGTTGTCAGATGACAAATCTACTCCGAAAGAAGTATCAGACTTAAACTGGCAAAGAAAAGCAGTTAAAAGGCCAGATGGAACACGTACAGGCATATATTATTATGTAGAGGGAACAAACACCCGTTTTAGATCCTATAATGATATTGAAAAGTATTGTGAGGCAAGAAATATTAAATTTGAAAAAGATAAGTTCGATTTTAGTGGAAAAAACGAATACTTGGGGAAAGTTAATTTTGTAGAACAGAAGATCTCCGTGTCTGAAGAGGCAAATTCCGTAGAAATAATTATCCCACAAAATTTTACAGAAGCACGAAATTCAGTAAATGCCGAAGAATGGGATAAGGCAATGAAAGAAGAAATTGACACAATGAAGAAAAGAAAAGTTTGGGAATTAGTCGAAAAGCCAGAAAATAAAACTATGATAGGAAACAAATGGGTCTATACTCTAAAAAGAAATGAAAAGAATCAAGTGGTTAGATACAAAGCACATTTAATAGCACAGGGATTTAGGCAGAAAAGAGGTGAAAATTTTGATGACGTTGAAAAACTGAACGCAGCAAATGGCATGCAGTAAATTTTTCAATCATAAGAATATTTTTCACTATCCTGGTACGTTTATATGGATGGACTAATTGTCAGTTAGATGTAAAGAACGCATATTTATATGCAAACCTAAATGAGAAAATACATATGACTCAACCAGAGGGATTTATCGAAGAGGAAAATAAAGTGTGTTTATTACACAAGGCCATTTACGGTCTACATCAAAGCGGCCGTGAATGGTTTTGTGAATTTGAAAGTACTTTAGAAAATCTACATTTTAAGAAAATACAATGGTGTAATTGTGTTTATAAGGGTTCAAATGTAATTCTCTTGTTATATGTAGATGATATTGTGATTTTTAGTAAAGATCAATATAGTATAGATAAAGTAATTTCACAGCTAAGTAAGTTTTTTGATCTTAAAATATTAGGCAAAACTAAAACGTTACTTGGAATTGAATTCTTAGAGAATGAGAATGGGGTTTTTATACATCAGCAAAAATATATCGAAGAAATTTTTGAAAAATTTAAACATTTCCAGATACCAATAACTTCACTTCCCATACCTAAAGGTACTATTCTTACAAAATTAGATTGTCCATCTACAAGTGCAGAAATTGCGGAAATGCATACATTACCTTTTAAAAATCTGTTAGGATGTTTAGTTTTTGTAGCTAACAGGACAAGACCTGATATTACATATGCAGTGAATATCTTATCACAATTTCAGGAGAATCCTGGAATTAGGCATTGGGAAGCATTGTTGAAATTGCTTGGTTATCTCAATAGTACTAAATTATATAAGTTAAACTTATCAAAGATTAAACATCTAAATTTATATTGTTATTCAGATGCTGATTATGCAAGTAATAGAGATGACCGCGAGTCCATGGGAAGACTTATATTTAGATGAAGTACAGGTAATCTGGAAAACTGTTAAACAAAAATGTGTAAGTTTATCAACCATGGAAGCGGAGTATATCGCCTTATCTGAAGCAGCGAAGGAATTAATGTGGACGAAAAATGTCTTACAAGATGAAATTTTAAAGTTTAATTTAAGAGAGTGTAAACTATTTTGTGATAACAAGTCTGCCATTGATTTTTCTAGATCGCCAATAGAAAATCCCCGAACTAAGCATATAGACATAAAATATCACTTTGTTAGAAGACTAGTAAATGACGGAGTGTTTGACCTTGAATTTATCACCAGTAAACTAAATACAGCCGACTTACTTACAAAAGCAGCAACTGCTGTTAATTTAAGAAAGTTTTGTTTAGATGTTTTCAGTGTTTAAAGACAATAAGTGTTTTCGTAGAACTGAACTATGAACTTCTGTGTAAGTTTTGTTATTGCCTTTGCATGAGGAAAAGAGGGCCGTTTGTTGGCTTTAGTTTTCCACATGCAAATTTTGATCAGAGGTCGATCGGCGGTAAGCTAACATGGTTGCCGCTGATTGGCCGATGACGTCAAGATCGGCGGGTTGGCTGAGTATTATTTATATGTACGCCGGTATCGGCGAATGTGCTTGTTCTCTTGTGTGATTATCAGTTAGCATTATGCTAGTTTTTCTTTCACTTAGTGATTTTAAATGTAAAGGCTACAGTGTTAGCTCTTTTATTTTATTTGCGGAATAAAGCATGAATTTTATTTAGATTAGTTTTAGCTTTATTTAAGGGAAGCAAAATATGCTTTGCCTTTATCACCACTGCCAACATTATGCGCACACGTAAACGCCTATGCGCATGCGTCAACGCGGCACATGCACAGAAAGTTTTTAACTTTGAGGTCCGGATTATGGGTGTCCGAATTAACGACTTTTGACTGTATTTGACTTTCACCTTAGCTACGTGCAGTGTATTCAATTTTCACCCTAGTTACTTATATCACGGCCAAAGGTCTAATTCAGTTAGTACTTTCTCTTTTCAGGTACGGTGTCAAAGTATGTTCCTGTTTTTTCTTACTGGCTAAATAGGTATGCTTGAAGACGTATGACTTATATTTGTATGTAAGTTATCTCCTTTTCGATTATTCAGTGTTTTAATGTCTGTGAAGATTATTACTTTTTATGCTTACGTTAAGCAAAATTCTTCTATTTTATTAAATAAAGATTTCGTAGTTAATTTTTTGACTTATGATTCTTTAACGAAAATTGCGCCTGAGGAAACTTACTCATTACGCCTTCAGTACTAATGCACAAACCAACACTTTAAAAATATTTTATTTCATAAAAAATTTGGAAATTAAAATTAAAATTTTAATTTTTATAGTTTGTATATTTTTTAAGTTTGATCATAAAATTTTGGCAAAAATGTAGCACTTTTACCTGTACAGTAAGTTTTTTCTTCAAAAAACATGAACCATGTAACTTAAAAGAGCAAGTGCGCTCCTGGGTTAAATTTAATGTGTTTCTGCAATTAAATTCAAAATATTTTTTACGTTACAGACTCATTCAGTTATAGATTCCAGAAGTCTGGGAACTTCTGAATCCTACTTCTCATATATATATATATATATATACTGTCATATATATATATATATATATATATCCGTAAACCGGACTCCTCAGGACTTCGGCGATTCCGGATTAGGAGTTTTTCCGGATTATAGATCATCAATTTAAATCTGGTAAGATAGCATGCAGAAATTATACAATTAAAAATATGAAATCGTAATTTATGAAATAAAGAACAATTATGATCTAAAGTGTATCAAAATTTACAAAAAAAAACCTTAATATTTGTTTACTTTATTAAACATTTCTTTCAATGTTGGTTGTTTAAGATGCTTCTAAAAAAAATTTTTAAATTTCCTTTTACTTGTGTCATATATAGTGGAGTTTCCAATGCCATACTTCTCGCATAATTTTTGAGACGGATAGGCCTTTATCCATTTTTTGCAGCAATTCCACTTTTTGTTTAATGAACATTGAAACATGCTTTCGCTTTGTAGATCCTTTGGCAGCTCCAGAATTGGAAACTCTTTTTGACATAATCGAAAGTTCAAGCTTAATCTTTATAAAATTGTTCTAACAGTCTGCAAAAAATAATAAGCCAGATCCAATTAGAAGATTAAGGAACAGTGCAATCTGCAACATTAACAGAAATGCCTTAGATAATTTTAATCTAGCTTATACCGTTCATTATGTGTAAAGTTTGTAGCTTTGAGGTCCGGATAACAGACTTTGTACTGTATATATATAGAGAGAGAGATAGATATATATATTAACCTACATACCACCTCCAGCACAATAACAATAATGAAAAAACTTATTGTAAAAAAAAAAATTTTTTTAATTATGTATATAGTGTCCGGAATTTCAGACTCCGAAACCCGGTTACCTTAAAGTTAAATAAAAATATTACTGTGATAAATTCTCATTTAGCTTGGTTACTAACGGGAGTGGAAGGAAGTAATAAATTCATTGATAATTATGAAAATGTGTGTTTAGTCACGGAGGTCTTCCATTTTGTGCGATTTGAAAAAATTTTGGGAAATAGAAGAATTTCAGTCAGAAACACAAAACTTTCCTGAAAGGAACAATCAACTGACTGAAAAATTTGAAAATTCATTGAATTTAATGGCAAAGGTACGTTGGCAGATTGATGTGGATGGAAAACATGAGACCCGCAGTTGAGTTAAATTCTAATTATTTGATTCGTTAAAGCACAAACTAAGCAAAAGTCAAGAAATTTATGACCAGTTTAAACAAATTATATTGGATCAATTAAAATGTGAGATTATGGGAAAATGTGTTAATGAAGATAAAATATGTTAATCTTTGGATTATGGTAACTTGGCGATTTTTTGGCGACCAACCCTGCTACAGCAACCTGCTAGTTTTAGGATGCCATTTTTTTTTCACGAAGGGATTTTTTTTTTTTTCCCCTCAAAATTTTTTTTCAACAATCTGCTAGCCGAATTACGCTTATGCTAGAACTTTTACGGAACAAAAGTGCTTAATCATGACAAAGATTAGGTGCGAAATTGGGACAAAGTGCAGAATCGCAAACTGCTTGCCGCGTTTTTAAGAATTGCACATACATGGTATTCATGAACACGTCGACCTATTTTCACTTAAAAAAAAAATGGTTGATCTTTACAATATGGTAACTGGTAGTTTGGCAACATTTTGGAGGCGATAAAGGTTACTACCTGGGACTTTGGTAATAATGTGAGCAGTACTCAGTTCAGATTACGCATTATTTTGCGTGAGGGAAATGAGAGATCATGGGATATGTCATGTGATATTAATGGACGAATTACGGTTCTTTAATCGGAAAAGGGGGGAAATCGGGAAAAAATGTGGAAATTTTGTATTTAGCTTTATTCTGTGTTGTGTGAAACAGTGTTGTTTAATTTTTTGATTCCATGGCCTTAACTAAAGTGAATTCGAAATGGGTATTTAGGCATTGTGATAAAGAGAAGTTTGCTTTTTATTTAGCGGAGGAAGTATGGAGGAAAAATTCGCAGAAAAAATCTTTCAATAATTTTATTGAATGAATTAGAAAAGTGTATCCACCACGTAATCAAGATTTTGAAGAAGATTAGGTAAGTTAGTATTTTTAATTATTTGAGGATATTATTTTTATGCATTGTTCAAAATGTAAGGTGGAAAGGAATTTGGTATTATTGAGAAAATTGTTATTAGCAATGATTTAGTTTAAAGTAATTAGGATTGTAAGGTAATTTTTATTAATTTAATGTATGTGCTCATTTATATTTTAAGTAGTGTTTTTGAATTTAATTCTATTTTAATGAAATGATATTTATTTTGTGAATTTTATGTTTGTAGGAATTTGGTATACGTTTAAGTTGAAATAAATGTGCATGGAAATAATTTAAATATTTGATACTAAATATTTGTAATGCTTGCGGTATGAATTCGTTGGTGACATGTATAATGTAATAGATTATTTAGAGGTAAAAGTTTTTGGATATTTTATTTATTTTATATGTGGAAATGTTTATATTTGGAAAGGGTAAATACTTTTTCGCGATCAGGTAATTTCATATATGTTCTTTTTACTGGGTTTAAAGATTGAGAAAATTGTCATGTATTTTCGTGAAATTTTTCTAATTTATGAGAAAAAAGCAGTGTACATGGATATAATGAAGAGTGTGCGCAATGCCACTTTTGTGCAATTCTGGGATGTTTTTTTAAGTAAAAATAAGTCGGCGTGTACATGGTTTATGTGTATGTGTTATTTTGAAAAACGCGTAAGGAGTATGGTATTGTGCACTTTTTCCCAATTTTGCAGTGAATATTTGTCATGATTAAGCAGTTTTGTTTGATAAAATTTCTAGCATAAGTGTAATTCGGCTAGTAGATTGTTGGAAGAAGTGTTCAGTAGATAAGAAGAAAAGAAACGTCTTTACTTCGTGAAGGCAAAATGGCGGCGGGGAAAAAAAATAGAGGGTTGCTGTAGGAGAGTTGGTTGCCAAATTTTCGCCAAAAAATCGCCAAGTTACCATAATCCAAAGATCAACCCTAGCGAGTAACCTTTATCGCCTTACCAAAATGTCGCCAAACTACCTGTTACCATATTCCAAAGATTAGCTGAAAAGGGTGCCGAATATTTACAAAGATTACTCAAATTATTAATAAATACCTAAATTTTCTTCTTTCATTATACAATAAATACATAAGACGTAAACATGTTTTAAAAGTCTCAAATGCTTAAACTGAAAAGGAACCTTTTTTTTTTTTTTTTTTGGTGTCTGTCAAAAATATTAAAACCTGGATGAGGCATTTTTCGGTCTCCATGTACATTCTAATGCATAATGCAGCAACAGTCTCTATACTTACTTTTTACGGTGCAGTACATTTCTCAAAGAAGCTCATGCATTTCATGCGTGTGTAAGGCGTCAAAACTTCTCGAGTCAGGTTTGAATACAGTATATTTTATTTGGACAAACGTATTTCACGACTATGTAAATTCAGGAGTTTATCCATACTTAAATTAATAGTAAAACGCACAATACAACTGATACAGAATAGCAAAATTAACAACTTCCAGCAAACAATTAACAAAAATTTACTTACCTTTGTATTACTTCAAAGGACAATACATTAAGCACACTAGCCTCTAAAGCTGGAGCAAACCGCATGTATTCGTTACTGAGTAACGGGTACATCGGTTGACTCGAAGTACCGATTCGGTACTCACAAATCCATTTCGTTACTCGCATCTTTTCGTTACTCGCATCTGTCGTACGATGCGGTTTATTCGAGTACGAATGATGCAGTTATCGTGCGAATACGAATGATGCGGTTGCTGTTCGAATACGAATGATACAGTTGCGTCACAATGCGCTCGTATTTTTCATTGATAATTTTGAATTCTTTTGGGCATCGGGAAAACTCTTGTTTACATTATGTGTTTTAGTTGAAATATTATTTAGTAGATATTTAAAAAGATGAGCAATTTTGATAGCGTGAAGCGTTATTTTGTATTTCTTTTTACATTAAGATTTATAGTGCATATTATGTTTGTAATTTGGAAATTTAGATGATTATTGATTTTTTTTTTTTTTTCTTGAGCGTATCATGGTGAGATTTTATTGAATTGAAATATTTATATACTGTACTGAGGTATTGTTTATATAAGAATATGTAGGTTAATATAGGTTCTTTACTTCCTTGTACGAAATAAAAAGGAAGTAAGTATTGTAATCCAGGAAACTTTTGGGTATCATATTTCAACGGAAATATCCATTTTTGACTATTACGGAATCCATGTGAATTATTTTTTTGGGCGACGTCTGTACGTACGAACACAATGAAGGACTCTTTTTTTTTTTTTCCCCTCCAAAAACGGATTGTTAAATGTAATCCCATTTACTCTAAGTTGATACCTGAAAGGGATTTTTTCGTGATGTGTAAGTACCTATGTATGCATTTCGCATAACTCAAAAACGATTAGTTGTAGAACGTTGAAATTTTGTATATGGGACCGTTATAACATCTAAATGTGCACATTCCTTTTTATTGCAATCGGTAATACTACCAAACGTAAATATGTATATATATATATATATTAAATAAATTATAATTAAATATAAAGTACATATATATATGTCCTTATAATTAAATGTGTGGTGTATTTTAATTATGGCAAAGCACACTAGGGCTATCTGCCTAAAGGGAGGGATGCCTTCGTGGAGGACTTTCTGAGGGAAACTGGCTCGTATACACGTTACACATGGGGAAAACCACGAAAACACCCATGCAGCCAGCCCGTTCGCGGGATTCGAACCTCGGACCGAACTACCAGTGTTCAGCGACTTTACCGCTCGGCCGCTGGTGGGCTATAATTAAATGTAAAGTACATATATATATATATATATATAATAAAATAAAAGCCAAGTAAGGCGAAAATAAAAACCGCAATCGTTGGTTGCAGTCAGGACTTATTTTTTAAAATTAGAAGTGTTGGAACTCTATGGAAGGCCATCAGTAAAGATGAATAAATAAATAAATAAAATAACTATTACAATAATAAAATAATTAGCAACTAGAATATTAAATTATTATTATTATAATTCAATAAAAATTTAAAGACAAATAAAAATTTAAAAACAAATAAAAATTTAAAGACAAATAAAAATTTAAAGACAAATAAAAATTTAAAGACAAAGAAAATTTAATTAATTTTTAAATTAATGAAGAATAACTAAGTAATGAAATAAAATACCAGACATCGTCTTGTTTGGGGGCTGTAGCTGAAATTGCAATTTAAGAACTAAGCCGAGCATTAGCTAAATTTAGGCTTTTGATCAGCATATAATGTACTGTTTACCACAGTATGGATAAAAATTTGGTTATGTAGCCCATTCTTCTAAAACGATGTTTCGTCGCTGCCTTCCACCACCAATTCCCTTTTGTTTTCGGTTTGGGTTTATTTGGTTACGGCAAAGCATACTAGGGCTATTGCCTACGGAGAGGGATGCCTTCGTGGAGGACTTTTTAAAGGAAACTGGCTCATATGCAAATTACACATGCAGAAAACCACGAAAACGCCCGTGCAGCCAGCCGTTAACCGGAAATTGAACCCTGGACCGAACTATTAGTGTTCAGCGGCTTTACCGCTCGAGCGCTGCTGGGCTCTTTTTTCGTTTCATTCGCTGTTTGAAAAACATGTGTTCACTTTACGGTAAAGCAAGCACCTGTTTACTTCAATTAAAATGGGTTAGACGATATGATTCTTACTACTTTAATCTTAGCTTTTGATTCCTAATATTGATTCAATATTTTCTGTAGACAAAGTATTCTGATTAGAATAATGGATTTCAAACATGTTCAAAAGGTGTGTATCTGAATATAATTAGATTTTTAAAAGATAGGGCCCATTTTATTAGTTTCACATATTTCTAAAGCAATTGAACCATAGTATCGCTGTTTTGAAAGAAAGTAAAATTGTGACAAATGTATAATGAACATTAATATACATGCTTTATTAGAAGTAGTCAGCCTTTTTAAACGTGACCGTCTATGCTTTTAGAATGATTTGGGAGCTCTGTGCATTTGCTCTGCCATCTTAAAAAAGCGATGTTGAATTATCAAAGTATGTTTACGTTCTCAAGAAATACGGGTCTCTTTCAGAAAGCGACCTCTTAGAAGTCGTCAATAAATGATAGAGTATAATTATTTTCTAATAGATAATAGAATTAATTTATTTTAACGTCAATTTAAAAATGGCTGCTTGTACTAAGAATTAAGAGCAATAAGACTCTAATTTTTCTTTCGCAATTAGCTGTTATGCTAGCTGAATTGTTTTCTGTATAATCTTTATTGTGTACAATTGAAATATTTAGTTACGCATTCAACAAATAAACAACAAATGTAAGACAAATCATTTAAAAAATTAAATTTTGAAACATTAATAATAATTTTTCTGTTATACATAATATTATTAATGAATGATGAATTTATTGTCACATTCTTGCCACTAGGTGGCGGGCATCTCTTCCTTTACTTTTGCTGTAATTAAGTTCCGAGAAGCAGTAGAGATTGGAACCGCTCAGAGGAGCGTAAAGACTCAGAACTAAAAATGTACTGTCTTAAAATAGTTATCACCTACCTTGTAAATAGTGTATATTAGCTTTTTATTTCAATAAATAATTAAAAGACAAGATGGCTTGCTAATTGTAATAGAAACTCTTACTGGAAAACGTGATTATTAGAAGCCTGGCGTCGAGAACACTGAAGATGCAGCAGGTAAGGAATTTTACATTAATTTTATTGTAAATAGAAGAACCTGATGCAACATTTTTATGGCGCCCGAACAGGGACGCCAGGTTTTTTGAAAAGTTCTAATAAAGTGAATTCAAAAGCTGAATATTAAAATTGAAGATTTTAATACTTGTTCTTGAAGTATTCAGCAGAAGAATAATTTTGTTTTCTAAGTAAGAGTTAAATATTTGTTTTTCATGAGACGTATATTTTTTGTGTAAGTGTTTGAATCTAAGAAAGATAATGGCTGAAGTAGAAAAATTAAAAAAGAAAAGAAGTATTTTAAGAACTGCCGTTACAAAACTATTTAAGAAAATCGAAAGTGAATTAAATAAATCTGAAGGTAATATTAATGAGCTCGAAGAATTGTTAGAACAGCTTAATGCTAAAACCGAAACGTTATCTAATGCCGATGTAGAAGTTGAACCAATTCTGAGTGTAGACGAATTCGAAAATGAATTCGAAATTACAGAACAATATCGCGAGAAGATAACGTTATGGAAATTCAGGCTTAAGAAACGGATTAAGGAACTTAATCATGACTTAAATGCACCGAACACACAGCAAAATATAAAAGATACACCTAATGTTAAATTACCAAAACTTTCGATTCCCGTATTTTATGGGAACAGTAGTCAATGGCTTACTTTTTGGAATAGTTTTGAGTCCTCAATACATAATAACGAATCATTGAACAAAGTAGACAAATTTAATTACCTGAAAGCATATTTAGGAGGAACAGCTTCTAGCTGCGTTCAAGGACTTCCGTTATCGCCAAAACATTATGATTCAGCAATTCAAATCTTACACGACCGGTTTGGAAGGAGAGACATTCTTATTAATGCGCACATGAATAATTTGCTGAATATTGAATCATTAAAAAATGCGAATGACATAAAAACATTTCGTAACTTGTATGATAAAGTACAAACGCAGATTAGATGTCTCGAAGCGTTAGATGTTGTATCGGAATCTTACAGCGCTTTGCTGTGTCCGATGATTTTGAAGTTATTGCCTTCAGAATTAACGCTTGAATTTCATAGAACACAAAATGTTGGCACCGATTATAACATAAAAGATTTAATGTCATTTTTACACGCAGAACTTTCATCCCGCGAACGCACAAGGTCAACGGTTTCGCAACAGCAAAAAGTATCAGATCGGCGACAGTCTTCTTCCCCCCTGCAACGAAAAGCGCATATGGTCTCTCAAATAGACATAATAAACCAAAGATTCCGACCGCTACAGATTTGTTTACAAAATCCGAATGCAGAGAGGAAAATATGAACTGCGTCTTCTGTAATCAATTTCACAAGACTTATGACTGTAGTTTCGTTTCCGGCTTATCATTACAAGAAAAAAGGGACATTTTAAAAAGAAAATGTGCTTGCTATAAATGCCTAAAATTACACCATTTGGCTCAAAACTGCAGAACAAAAATAACTTGTTCTATTTGTAAAAAACAACATGCAACTATTATGTGTAATAAACAAAATCCTTCTGTCGAGGTTTCGGAAATTAAAAAAGACGAACAGATAGAAAATAAAGTACTTTCAAATCAAGCAGGATGTTCAGAAGTATATTTGCAAACTTTAATTGTTCGCATATATGAAAGAGGGAATAACCAATTTGTTCGAGCGATAATTGACACCGGAAGTCAAAACTCATACATAAGCAGGTATGCAGCAGAAAGGTTACAATTAAGAAGTTTAGGTGAATAAAGTGTAACCCACGGACTTTTCGGTGGCATAGAAGTTTCGGAAAAACATAAACGTTATAGAATAAAATTGGGTAGCGTAGATAAACGGTATAATTGCGAAATCAATGTATTGGATGAAAGAAAAATATGTTCTTCGGTCCCTAAAATCAAAAATATACACTGGATTAGGGAACTTAGAAGAGGAATTTACGTCAGTGATGTTTTTGAAAATTGCAGATTATTTCAGGAGAACCCCCAAGAGATTCATTTGTTGTTAGGGGCAGATGTTGCTGCAAATTTATTTACAGGTAAAATCGAAGTTCTTCCTTGGGGAAGATTAGTTGCTGTAAGTACAAGACTTGGGTGGACAGTCATGGGGAAAGCGAACACTGACAATTATGAAATAGAAAATTCCTTTTCCACGCTTTCGTTATCTTTACATATTTCTGATGCCACTCTGTCAGAACTGTGGAGGCTTGATGTTATCGGAATAAAAGATCCAGTTACAAAGAAGGCTAGAGAGGAAAGGGATTTGCAATCAAAATTGCAGTTCGAAAATTCTGTATCTCTAAAACGAAGAGGGGCGTTATGAAGTCGCACTTCCGTGGGCGGAGAATCATGTACCACTTTCCACCCACAAGGATTTAGCGTTGAAACGTCTACAATCTACCACCCAGAAACTTTTATCTCAAAATTTATTTTCTTCATACAATGCAGTTTTTAATGACTGGTGTAACTTAGGAGTGATCGAAGAAGTTAAAGAAAATATTGCGGTTGACTATGGACATTATTTACCGCATAGACCGGTGATCAAAGAAAATAGCTCAACACCAATTCGACCGGTGTTTGATGCGTCTGCGAGGAAACAATCGTCTCCTTCTCTAAATCAGTGTTTGGAGTGTGGACCAAATTTGATAGAACTAATTCCATCTCTTTTGTTGAGATTTCGGGAAGGCAAGTTTGCTGCTATAGCAGACATTGAAAAGGCTTTCTTACAGATCAGTGTAAGGCCTCAAGATAGAGACTGGCTTCGGTTTTTCTGGTGGAATGATGTGGAAGAAAGGAAAACGACAATATTTCGTCATACTAGGGTAGTATTTGGGGTTAAGAGTAGTCCTTTCCTTTTGGCAGCTGTTATAGAATTCCATCTACAAAAGTACATGAAAAATTCTTCATATGATACGGAGATAATAGCTAAACTCTTGCGTAGCTTCTACGTAGATAACGTTGTTGCCAGTTTTGACAAAAAATCCGAGATGATCCAGTTCATCGAAAAATCTCGAGAAATAATGTATGAAGGAAAGTTTAATCTTCGAGGTTGGTTACATAACGGAGATAACTTGAAACATGAAACTATTTCACCCGTATTGGGTGTGTTATGGAACTCTCAGAAAGATAATTTAACTTTGAATCTGAATTGGCTAGAATATTTTGAAATGGGCATAATAACGAAGAGAACAATTCTCGCTGTAACACACAAAATATTTGATCCTATTGGTATTGTGAGTCCTGTTCTCTTGTATCCTAAAATATTGTTGCAGAACCTATGGAAAACAGGAATTTCTTGGGATACTGAAGTTGACGAGAGTACAAAACAAAATTTTGTGAATTGGTATAAAAGCCTTTTTCTCTTAAAAGAAATATCCCTCCTACGTTGGATACATTCCAGCAAGGACAATAGGAAGTTCTGCAGCATTCACACATTCTGTGATGCCAGTAGTAATGCGTATGCTGCTGCAGTTTTCTTGAGAACTGTGACGAATTCTGGAGTTGAAATTCATCTGTTGGCATCGAAGTCTAGAGTAGCTCCCGTAAAATCTATTACGATCCCTCGTCTGGAATTGATAGCTGCCACGATAGGTGCCAGACTATGCTTTTCTGTTTTAAATGGTTTGCAATGGCAAAATATGGAAACGCATTTTTGGACGGATTCTACAACAGTTTTGACATGGATTCAAAGGGAAGAGATTGTCTGGGTTGTCTTTGTGGAAAACAGAGTCAGGGAGATTAGGAAACTGACGGATCCAAAAACGTGGAAACATATTGCAGGAACAAAAAATCCAGCTGACCTCCCATCAAGAGGTTGCACCGCCAAACAACTTTTAGTAGTTAGATGGTGGGAGGGCCCCGACTGGCTGAAGAAAAATCAGGAAGAATGGCCAAGACAAAGGGAAATACCGGACATGGAAATAGTAAATTCAGAAAAAAGGAAATCAGTCATTTCTGCACTAAATACGCAAAGGGTAGAACATTTTTTTGAGAAATATTCATCTTACCATAAAATGTTAAGAATAACTGCTTGGATATGCAGATTTATCAACAACTGCAGAAGACCAGATTCTAAACAATCAGGAGAACTCACGGTCCCTGAAATAGAAACTGTAGAAAAGAGAATATGCAAGATAATACAAATAGAAGCATTTGGCAAAGAACTTAAAGTTAGCAACCTTTGTACCTTTTTTGACTCAGATGGCCTTATTCGGTTAAAGACCAAGATTACTAGAAGAAGAGAGGAAGAAGAAAATTTTCTCTGTCCAATTGTATTGCCCTCAAATCATGACTTAGTTCATAGGTTAATTTTAGATTACCATTTGCGACTATCCCACGCTGGTGTGCAGTTCGTACTAGCCAATATTCGACAGAAATTCTGGGTCCTGAGAGGAAGAAAAACAGTACGTAAAGTTCTTATGAAGTGTGTTCGCTGTAGAAGATATAGCGCAAAGAATATAGAGACTGTTCCAGCACCTCTTCCTGAAGATCGAGTTCGAGATGCTCTGGTGTTTGAAGTGACCGGAGTCGATGTAGCCGGTCCTCTTTATTTACGAAAAGGAAAAAAGGCATGGATCTTGCTCTTTACTTGCGCGGTCTATCGCGCGATACATCTTGAACTGATAGAAAGTTTATCAACAAATGCGTTCATCTTGGGATTAAGGAGATTTATTGCCAGAAGAGGTCGTCCAAGTATTATTTACAGCGACAATGGCACTAAGTTTCGAGACTAACAGCATTTTTGGGCTAATATTTTCCCCCAAACTTGCAAGATATGAATCACATTAGAATCATCACTTTAGTCTCTTTCATAAGAAACTATCATCACTTATCAGTTTCCTCCTCAAAATTCAATAATGTTTGCTGTCCCAATTTAATATAATTCCAATAAAGTTTTTAAAACATAAAATAAAAGTCTAGAACTATGAAATAAACTATGAAATGTTTCTAAACATCGAAATAAAAATGTCAAGTGAGCAAGGGTATTTGAGAATGAAAATAAAACATGTGGATAATGCAAAATCAACATGAAAAAATATTATTTATTAGTATTATTATCTAATGAATAGAAAGAAAGTTTCAGAAAGTATATATCATAATAGAATACTATGATCTCAATTATCCTCACCCACCCTGTTAAATTCAGAAGAGGAAAAGATCTGTTATATCACGCTTTTGGCTTCAAGGTTTATCCTCAGTGTTGTGGATTCCTCCACAAGAAAGGCCGACAAAGGAAGGACTTGAGCTGGAGACGCCAGTAAAAATTAAACCATTAAATTGGGAATAAAAGATCCTTTTTCTCTTCTGAGTATGTTATAGAGAGTAAGTTTTCTCTTTCCTTAATGAGAAATGAACCACGGGGTTCTTCCTCAGGGGTAGGAGCGCTTTGAAAAAAAGCTTTCTATGTATGAAATTGTCGGAAAGCCTTTCGTCCTAAGAGGAGGTAAACGGATACGACGGCTTTGTTAAAGAAAAAAAAAAAAAAAAGATTTAGCACTGTCTTCAGTTATTGTTTAATCGGACCTTGGACGATAGAACCTTGCTCTGTCTCGATATTACATTGCTCTAAGAGCAAACAGAAGAATAGACAAACCTATTATTGATTAGTATTACCATCTAATGAATGAAAAGAAAGTAAAAATCTCACAGACAACAAACAGTACGTATCACTAGAGTACTATGATCCTAATTATCCTCACCTACCCTGATATGTCGCGAATTTGGCTTCAAGGGTTTTTTTTCTGAGCGGGAGCGCCAGTAAGAATTAAACAATTAGATTGCGAATAAAAGAAAAATATCCCTTTTCTCTTCTGACTATTTCAACAGAGAGTAACTTTGCTCCTCCGTTAATGAGAAGTTGATCATAGGGTTGTTCTTGGGGGCAGGAGTACTTTGAAAAAAGCTTCTTATGTGTAAAATTGTCAAATAGCCTCTCGTCGTAAGAGGAGGTAAACGGATACGGCAACCTTGTTAAAAAATAAATAAATAAATAAATAAATAAATAAAAAAAAACTTGATCTAACGTTGGCGTCAGTTATTGTTTAATCGAATCTTACTTTGTCTCCATATTACATTACTCTAACAGCAAACAGAAGAATAGACAAACCTATTATTTTCAAAGAGACATTTTGTCAGAACGGGAATCACTGAGAATTTCCCACGGCAAACGAAAAGAGGAAAATTTTAGCCCCTCGCTTTTAGGACATTGTGAAGATTTGCACGACGCCTAATTTTAATTTCTGCGTGGTTATAATTGGCCTAGAGTAGATTGTGATAAACTGGAATTCGCCAATTAAATTCAAGTGAGGCGTGGTGTGTCAGAAGATGACTTTTAATTAATAATTAGGTCGGGAGTTAAATAGGGAAAAATTTCGTCGAAAAGAGTTTTTAGTCTGAGTTTTTCTTTCTTTTTTTTTTTTTTTTCTTCCTGTATTTGGTTTGGAGACTTGAAAATGAAATGTCGCTTTACCTTGAAAAGTGAGGAAAATAGGAAGATTTTGGAAAAATGATGCCTGTCCTTTTGCTTGGGCCTTGAGTTAGAAAATTGAAAAAATCGCAAGAAATATAGTTTTTAAAGATGGTGAAATGGGCTTCTCTTCCTTTTTGCTTTACGAAATGAGTTTTGGACTGGTAAAGTTTCCTGTCCGAATGATTACAGATGGTTTGCAGATAATCAATAAATGACTTAAGGAGAGATGACTTAGATTAGACTGATTCATAGAGGCTCCTGTTTTATCATGTCATGTTTTATAGACTTTAAGATGGATTGTACTTGTTTATAGACTTTTAAGTCAAGACGGAGAGAAAAAGATTGTGAAGGAGAGTTCCAGCTGAAAATCGACTGAGCGACAAAAGTTCCTGACCGCGGTGAACCAGCCTTACAATTAAAGACTGACTGTATGAGTCGATGATTATATAGGACTTAATATAAAAATTCATCCATAGCCTGACTCTTAGTGTATTATATTACCTTTCAGAGCTGAGAAATTTGATTTTATTGATTGTGTGGGAACAAAGTCTGAAAAGGTATGTACAATTTTTCCTCTTACTTTTAGTGATCTATATATAAACTATTATTGATATTTTAATATGTATTAAAGAGTTAAATCCGAGATTAAGGAAATGTTTCTATTCCTATATTTATTGTGATCTTAAGGTGTTAATATGTTATTTAGGACTCTATACATAAAAATGAATAATTTATAACTAGGATATGTGGCTATTTAAGAATATGTTTTCTGTCCACTACAACACAATAACGTATTGTTAATTGTATATTATTTATCAAAGTGTTGTAATGTTGCGGTTATGCTAACTTTCAATGTTCCCGTAAGGAACTGTAAATTGTAGATGTGAAAGAACCTTTTGTTACTTATTTCCAGTTGTAATTGATTATTTAATTATTCATTCGGAAAAAGTGATTTAATATGTTTCACAATTTTGTGACTGATATTTTTCACCCCAAAAATTCACCATAATATTAGTCCCTAATTACCAGACTGAATATGATTTGCAAGTTAAATGTAAATCTGAGTGGACAGATAAAATTAATTTATGGTTAGTTTAATTAATTACAAATAATTTTATGAAGATTATTGTGTTGTGTATGAATATTCGACTGAAAATTAGTTATTTATTTACTTAATTTAATGAAAGTTCGTTACCTAATTATTCAGTTCATCCATTGTTAAAACGTGTTCATTCATTGTTATGACTATTGCTATAACTTGTGTATTGTTTGCAAGTATTTATTTTTATTACGAGTGCATATTGGATTGAACTTTAGAACTGACCTATTTAAATATCGAATCGAATCATCTCATTAGAAACAAGTACCTAACTTTATGGCTGTTCGCTTGTATTAATTTAGGTTGAGCATTTGTAGTGATGAAGTAGTGCGAAGAGCGCCGCCAAAATAAGCGATAAACATTAGAGTCACATCATAATTGCAGAGAGCGTTGACTGTTTAAATATGTTATTGAAAACTAGGAATTTACTTATTCAATCCATTGCATTAGTGGTTTATAACTTATGTATATGTGTTTTAGCTATTGTTTAATGATTTTTGCTTTAGTTGTTTGGTACTGAGTTGTTCTCAAAAACATTGCTAGAAAGTTAAGTACAAATTATATTTAGAAATATGTATTGGTGCTATGTGGGTTCAGAAACTTAAGAAATGGGAAGAGTTAAACAAAAAGATGTACTCGGGGTAACAAGCGAGGATCGTTTCAGTCGTGTTTTCGGCTTTGATCCATTAGAGTCCACAGTTTTCAGGCTCCGACTCAGATTATTATTTTTAAAATTTTATAGATAGAGTTAACCTTATAGATTCGCATATCGGGTAATCTGACTCAGAAACTTTGATGGCCAAAGAATAACATTAACAGGAGAAGTCGTGAGTTTCATTCGCAATAATCCCAGATTACGAAGAAAAACGGATTTAAAATTTGTGTTAGAATCTCTTAAACATAGATTTTCTACCACTCAAAATTTGCATTCGCTTTACAGAGCCTTGATCTAAGCCTTTCAGAAGCTTCGGGAATCAGTTTGACAAAATGCAGCTCGCGTCGAAGCTTTATCGTATAATTTATCGTATCTGTAATCGTATCGTATCTGTATCTTTATCGTATCTGTAATCTTGGATAGACAAAAAGATCCAATTTCAGAAGCACACCGTCTGGAGTTGTTATTGTCAGTTTTTACACAAGGACTGTTCCCCCATCTCAAGAGGCTGTTGCTTCTCCAAAATCACAAGTCCTTCTCATTACGCCCACCAGCGGCCGAGCGGTAAAATCGCTGAACACTGGTATTTCCGATCTGGGTTCGATTTCAGGCGAATGGGCTGGCTGCATGAGCGTTTTCGTGGTTTTCCCTATGTGTAACGTGTATACAAGCCATTTTACCTTAAAAAGGCCTCCACGAAGGCATCCCCTAGGCAGACTGCCCTCAAAAGCTTTCCCATAATTAAAATAAATCCAAATAAATAGGAGAAGATTTTGAAAGTTGGAGAAGTGATTTTGATCTATCACATTTACCCACAGCTCAGAAGGAAAAGCTGCAAGATCCATTGAGTCGTTATAGACATATCTTTAACCTTATCGGTATTGGAATTGTCGAGATGTCTAGCTATTCTTCATAACATTAAGTTACGCGACAGCATTTCAGCGCGTCAAAGTGCCATGTCACCTGAGGGATAAATTAAATAGACAGATCTCAGACATCATTAGGGAAAGCACTTCTGCTTATAGTGCCCGAAAATACCCACAAATTAGTCACAGATTTCAGGAAGCTAACGAAAAGACGGTGGAAGATAGTTTCTCCCTTCCGAACACATTATGGTTAATGAAAGGATTGGGGGGCTGTTTGAATTATCCTCGACTTTAGGTTTCTTTCAGATGAAGATGCACCCGTCGGGCATCTTCAAATATAGGTTTTCGCTGCCACAGGACATTAAGAATGGTCTCGAGTGGTGTTCGGTCTTAAAAACGCTTCGAGTTCCTATCCTTTCAGCGGTTAATGGACACTGTCCGGCTTGTTCCCATTACAAATAAGAATTTATATTGACAATAATATTGTAAATGGTTCAAAAGCATTGAGGATTATTTAGAAAAACTGAAAATTTTTCTTTGACTGGTTAAATATGCACAGCCTCAAACCAACAAATGCAAATTCTTATAGCTCACTGTGAAGTATATGGGATATAAATTGTCCAAAGGAATTATACAACCGGACGATAGGAATCTAAGAGTGGTTCAAAAATATAAGCTCCCTTCAAACAAAAAGGAAGTTAGAAGATTTTTGAGATTAATTGGGTGTTATCGTAAATTTATTCTAAATTTTGCTTAAAGAGACTTCTGACGAAACTGACTTAAAAAAAGGAAAAATTTAAATGGTTAGAAGATGTTCAACATGCCTTTGATACCTTTAAAGCGGAACTCTTAAAGCAACCAACTCTTTAGTTTTTTTTATATATTATTTAAAACATGTAAGAGTTATTTTAACATGTAAAGGAATATTTCTTTTAATTATACTTATCAGATTTTTTTTCTACCTTTAATTTCAACAATACATATTCTAAAACTCTTTTTTTTTTTTTTTTTACTACTTTCTTAAGTACGCATCTCATAGAATTTACTTTACAATACCTTTTAACAGATTGCTTTCCTGTACGAAAAATTCTTGCTTAAATAGTTTTATAAACGGATTTGTCAACAGGATTTCAATTTATTTGTACATTTCAATGTTAAGGTTATTATAAATTTAGATGCATTGAATAATTAGATTTTTTCACAGTAACTTTCACAGGAGTTTGTGAATGAAAAAATCCTTAATTTCAAACACATTTATAAATAATTTGATAAATATTTACGTATTTTGTTAAAGGCAGATACATGCATTTTGCAAGCATTTGCATAAATACCCATGCATATTTCATATTTTTCATTTCCGGCATGCATAAATCTTCTCTGCATTCACTATATTTTTCGAGTAAAGTAATTGACAATAATTTAGCATAAACCCGAAATTTTTACATAAGAAATATGTATAGATATAATTTGAATGAAAATTTCATGCGTTATTTTTAATACCCACTCAAAGATCAGATTTTCTTCGAAACCCAAAGTATTATTTTTCAATTATATAAAAATAAAATGATGAGTTCAAAATGAGCAACTATAAAGCCTGTTCTCTAAAAATTTTTAAAAAGTACACGTTATAATGATATGTGAATAACAAAAATGTTTATTTTATTTAAAAAAATTTGGCGTTTGGAGCGTAAAATAAAAGCAGCGAATACTCTATCAAGGGTGTCAGAAGGCGTATACAGTTTTAAAGGTACCGTAAGGTATTTTTCATTCTTTAAGCAGGCCCACCAGCGGACGAGCGGAAAAGTCGGTGAACAGTGGTAGTTCGGTCCGAGGTTCGAATCCCGCGAATGGGCCGGCTGCATGGGTGTTTTCGTGGTTTTCCCCATGCGTAACGTGTATACGAGCCAGTTTCCCTTAGAAAGTCCTCCACGAAGGCATCCCTTCCCTTAGGCCCTCGAGGCTTTGCCATAATCGCACACACACATTCTTTAAGAAGAACATTTTTGCTAAAATCTATATTTTTGTACTTCAACAGCTTACAAATTTATAATCAAAATCGCTGTTGTTAGTTATCGAAAAATAACCAAGATGTGATTTTTGCTTAAATGTCATTAAACTGTACAAATTGCTATTATCCATCACACAATGAATGTTTATTTTATGCGAAAGTGTTCCGTTTTTTGTTTTGTATGGAACTGTCGTGTGTCGAAATACTATCAAAGCGCTGTCAAGGAAGCTTCTGAATGTAAACACCCCCCCCCCCGATCTGGAGAAAGAAGCCTCGGAGCAGTGCTTCACTTGGAGTGCAGAGTTCCTTCCTTTCTTAACTAGATGGGTTTTGCACTGGGGGGGGGGGGAACTCTCCTTATCAGTGAGTGGAATCTGAATGGGGCCTTTGTTTATTGTCCTGAACTGTGCTTAGTTAATGAAAACGTCATTATATGTTTTCTCAAGGTAACGAAAATTTTATGGTCAAGGAAAATAGAGCGGTTTTTGAACTAATGAGAAGTTTATGATGGCTGAAAGGAAAGTAAAATATAAACAAACGCTTAAGGATCAATATCGTGTGTAATCAATAAAAATTAGGGTTTATGAATTTCTGATGGCATATAAAAGTAATTTGTTACGTTATATGTTAAAGTTTTTATTGTGTTGTGTCTAGAACCAAAACTATTGTGTAAAATGAAAATTAAGATTAGTTTAGTAATATTATTGCTCCTAAAAATTACTTTAAAGATTACATGGAAGAAATTAGATGCTTATTCATATTTTCATTACTGACTCACGCAGTACCAGCCAATAAGATGTATTTCCTTAAGTGTAATACTGTTGTCATTAAATATCGGTATCAACGTAAGGAAATATTCTAGATTTTAAGATTTTAATTTAAGTTAAACAGTAATTATCAGATAGACTATTTTTGAATAAAATTTTAATAGCTTCCTGAAGGGATGTTAGAAAGTATATACAATCGTAATTAAAAATATAAATAATAATACTATTCAAAAAAATTTTGCTTAAGTATAACGAAGATTAAATTAATAATCTTCACAGACATTTCAAATCGAAGTGTTAAAAAAATAACTTACATAGACTCGTTATCAGGCCTAAATATCATCAGGCTTACCTATTTTAGCAATAATAATAGGAACATAATTTAATACAGTATCTGAAAGAGAAAATATTGAGTGATGGAGACCGTTGGCTCAAGTACAAGGTAGGTGTAAAGCCTATACAAGATACAGGTAGTCAAATTGAGGATCGATCTTACGACCTTCAGTCTCTAGCCAATATATAGCTTGGCGCACGTTCACTTCTTACGATTCTGAGTTTCATTATGCAATTATAAGTAATTTATTTTAAGACTGACTGAATGAGATTTTACTGATTTCAACTTATATAGACTGCATTTATTATTTATATTTGATACTTATTTTCACTAACATTTTTAACGAGCTTTTATTATTTTATGTTACAGTGCAATCTATAATGGATAGGAAGAGAAGTCGGCTATGGAGGTTTTTTACACAGGCTACCGATCAGAAGGCCAAATGTGATATTTGCCACTCGCTATATTCAGTAAAAGGTGGCTCAACAACAAATTTAAAAAAACACCTCATAAAAAAACACAGGTTAACTTACGAAAACGTCATTCTATGTTCCATGTCGGATACAATAATTCAAGAAGTTCCTGTGTCATCAACATCAGCAGCAAGTACTGAACATATTAATCATTCAATAGAACTGATATCTCAAACAAATTTAAAACAAACGACGCTGAGTACTTTCCTTAAACGCCCCGTAAGTGTAGTACGGGAAAAAAAAAATAAATGACTTAATTTTTAATATGATAGTCAAAGACCTACAGCCTTTTTCTGTCGTTGAAGATACTGGTTTTAAATAGCTAATTAATTATTTAGAACCTGGTTACAAATTACCTTCAAGGTACACATTTAGTAATACCTTCCTGGACGCTCAGTACCTTGAAGTCCAAAGCAGATTAAAAGAAGAATTGCAGAGTGCAAACTTTGTATCAATTACGACCGATGCTTGGACTTCGCGAGCAGCGACTTCACATCAGGCCGTTACTGCCCATTATATATTAAATTGGGAGCTGAAGTATGCACTATTGGGCTGTTTTGAATGTCATGAGCGACATACAGCCGAATATATAAAGAAGGAATTATATAACTTGCTGTCCCATTGGAATTTACAAAATAAAATATTTGTCTGCGTAACAGACAATGCAGCAAATATGAAAGCAGCCATACGGTTGGCCAATTTTGAACATTTGCCTTGTGTCGCGCATACGCTTAATTTAATTGTGCGCGCCGGACTTCAGGGCGCTGAACTAGATTGCCTCATAAAAAAAATAAAAACCATCGTGGAGCATTTTCACAGAAGTCCGTTGGCAACGAAAAAATTTGCTGAGGTGCAAAAGCAGCTGAGGCCTGGCGAAAAGCCTCTTAAATTAAAAATGGACATAGTGACCAGATGGAACAGCACCCTGGATATGCTAGAAAGAATGTGTATCCTTCAGGAGCCTCTAGAAGCGGCCCTTGGACTCCTACACAATCCAGTTGCAAATCTGTCAGAAAGTGACTGGCAGGCTCTTCCAGATGTAATTAAAATTTTAAGACCATTTAAGCAGCTAACCGAAGAAATGTTGTCTGAAAATAAGGTTACTGTTTCAATGGTCTTAGCTGCGACTGAAAGTGTAATTAGCATGTTTGAAAATTTAAATTTAAATATTAATACAGAAATTGGAAAAAATCTATCTAATAAAATAATAACAGAATTTAAATACAGGTTCAAAAATTGTTATAGAAACCCAATATTATCTAAAGCAGCACTATTAGACCCACGGTTTAAGAAGTTGGCATTCAGACTAGCTGATGAATCAAATTATGAGTGTGCTAAAACTCTGCTGAAAACTGAACTTGAAAAATATTTTAATGTTGACAAACAGCAGACAGTGCAATCAAATAAAGTCACGCCAGCAATATTCACTGACACTAACGAGGACTCAATATGGAAAGACTTTGATGCAAGAGTGACATCAAACTCCGTCTCAAACTCAACTGTATCCAGCATCGTCACTATGAGGCAATATTTTGAGGAACGCATTCTTTCTAGGAATGAGTGCCCATTAAAATGGTGGCAGGCGCGGGCATTACTCTACCCCGAACTTTCAATTTTAGCAGAGAAATATTTATCGATCATGGCTACCTCGGGACCATCCGAAAGAACGTTTTCGAAATCGGGGCAAATACAAAGTGAAAAACATTGTTCCATTCAACCAAAACGAATGGAAAAAGTTTTATTTTTAAACATGAACAAAAGATTACTTCGCTAAAAATAATATGAAATTGTTCTTTCTGTAATGCTTAATTTAATTATTTTTGTAAGTTTTTTAAAATGTGCATAAAATGTTTCATAGTTTTTTTAATTTTTAATGTCCATATATAATTTTCCTAATGTTGTCGAATCGAATGTCATTTAAAACAATGTTAGGAATTGTTATGATCGACCTGAACAAACATAATGCTTTACATATCATATTATAATCATAATCATTGATTTATCAATAGGCCAACATAAAAAGGGATCTGAATAAGAATAACAAAACAAGAATAGTTCAAAATACAGAAATGTGTAAAATATGTATAATATGTAATATTTATATGTACAAAGTTTGCTAAAACCAACCGGTAATTGAAGAAACTGACCCAGTCAGAATAAGACACTGCCGGAGACTACTCTTGGTGAGCAGTTTTTTATATCAACAAGTTAAGGGGTTGGTTTTTATTCATCTCTCACTCAAATGCCTCTTTATGTATCTGAGTTGATATTATCATTTTTATTTAGAAATAAATGACTTAATAATGTATAATTTTCTGTAATAATTTTCTAGATTTTATTCTCAGAAAAGATACCGAAGTGAATAAAAAATCTGTAGAATACTCATGTGAAATGGGTAATAAAATTCTGGAGATCAAAAGAAAGAAATGCATTTGTAAATAAAATAGTGTATGTTGTTATCTCAAAAAATAAAACAAAACAAAAATGTTCATTGCATGTTTTTTCAGGACTATCAATCCGGCTCCGTGAAAGATTTTTTAAAATAATTTTATAAAATTTAAAATAAGCAAGGTAACATGCACATTAACTATTTTATATAACAACCAATCTATGAATACATTGCCTGTCATGTATGTTCTTTATATATTTTAAACATTATATATAATTATTTCTAAATTTACAGTGTGTAAAATAATATAGCATTCTATTAAAAAATTTGTTGCTGTACTTTTTAGGAGAATAAAGGTTTCATATGTTATCTTTACCAACTTTCATAATAGTATTCTATGTTTGTTCTTAGAAATTTTCAGCAGAGATATTATATTTTGCACACGGTGTCATATGTATAATCACAAAATACAACCTGAAGTAAGAATATTTCAAGTATTTGTTTCTTATGTACAAATAAGTAGTTTTGTATTAATTTAATATTTCACACTCAATTTATTAACAAATTAATTAAATTTTATAATGGTTCTTAGAAAGCAACCTTAAACCAAGCAAAATAGACTTTAGACCATTTAACATATTAGATATTCTGAAAACATAACATTAGTGTAACCATTGTAAAGCAGTAAATTAATGTTAATTATGTAACTAAGTGCATAGTTATTCTCAAATACGCACCTATTTGTGATAAAGTAGATAGTATAATGAATTGAATGATGATAGTTTATTAAATCTGCTTGAAAAAAAGCAATTATAAAGAATCATATTTATATAGTTATTCTACTACTATGAATAATTCTTCTAAAGGAAAGAAAATGCAACTGCCAAATCAGTTTTGAAATGAAAAAATACCAATGATGATACATCATGTAATCGTAACTTTATCCAAAGATATTGCTGCAAAGTAAAGTGGAAATCGTTCTATAAAACAGACAAACAGCTTTCAGACTCCGACAAATTGTTACCATTTTTCATAATTAGTGTTCATCAGCAGTTGAATGGATAATACTGTAGAGCACTGGTAGTTTAACTCATTGCATGCAGGTATATCTTGCCAAGCCATAAATCAACCTTTTACTTACAAGAAGAATTTAACAAAGCTCGCCTACTTGGCCTCACAAGTTCATCCGCACACAATGTGCTAATAACGCAAAATCAGAACTTAAGTAAATAACAAATAAGTCTAAATTAATTAGCTAACAAGCTGGCCCAAAATTCTAACTACTGCCGCAAATAAATTAATCTTCGGCTGTATAGACCAAAGCAAAGATATCAAGTGGACAGAAGAACGCTGGTAGAGTAGAGAGTCGCGCAATGCCGACTCTGTATTCATTTAAGTCATATAACTGCTGTGTTTATCTCACGACTTTCGAGTTATGATTTGAATTTAGTATATAATCATGTATTCATTATTATATTATTTTTTATATTACCTTAAAAGAAAAATATTTATATGTGAGCTATTAAGAGTGTTGTGATGATGTACTAGTAGCTCACGATCGACCTCGTTCTAGATATGACTACCTGAACAGACAAAGTTTTCTTACGTTTATTTCAAGAATAAAGATATAACAGGAAATAAATTGAGAAGACGAATGCGGATCTGATTGGGAACTAGCGCAAAATAGTTTTGACTGGAGTGTCTACTTTTGAGGAAGATTGAGTTTTGATTAATTGCAGGATACATGAAAACTATCAGCCTAGCAGAAGATTTGTATTCGTAGAATGCTGTTTACCGGAAAGAGAATAATCTTCCCGTTATGCATATGGAAAATCTCGAGTTGCGAGTCTTTTACTTAAGTTACTTTGCATGAAAATATGCAAATTTTTTCGATGCAAGGAATTTTAAGCTATTTCTGCTTTAAATGTAGGCAGACGAAAAGAAATTTTTAGCATACTAACTTATTATTTAGAGCTTTAATCAAAATAATATTCGTCTAGTAATTTTTTTTTTTCCCCAGTGAGTGACTAATTTTCGGTATTCAGGAAATGTTACATTGCACTAATCAAATAGTTCAATTCTCCCCCAGCTCAAAAAGTATCTATAATAACCATTCTCGAAATATTACTCTGCAGTAATCGCGTTTGACATTGAATAGAGAGAATATGGGAATGAAAAACAAATAATGCCTCGTTATTGCATAAAAGTAAACTTTGTTTTATATGTATGTGGAAATTTTATATATGAAAAGGATGTTACTATTCTTATTTATTGTAAGAATTGTTGTGTTTCTTATCAACGCTTATGATCTAAAATCGCTTACATATGTAAATAAATCATCAAAATATGTAAATTAAGCAATAACTGATTTAAAATTAAAAGATAATAATAAAAAATACAAGAATCTAAACAAGGTATTTTAACAATAATGAAACTCATTTAAAAAAATAGTTTACTAACTGTAGATATCAGAGTAAGTTAAAGATAAGAAAACAGAAGTAATGAAGACTTAGATAGAGTTAAAAAAAAAAATCCTCCATCTCTCTCTCTCCATCTAGCACATGGGCTGAGATTAGGACAATGGGGGAGAATTGGACGAAAGGACTACGTAACCAAATTTCCATCCACACACTAGTACTATTTCCAGCATTCTCTATATTCTCATTAGTGGAGCTTTGATTGTTTTCCTTTCTTCATTGGTATGCCGTAAAAATCATGGTCTTTGTTTCTATCATCCTTTGAGTCATTATATTATTTGCTCATTCAGAGCCTAAATTTAGCAAATGCTCGGCTGAGCTTTAGTTCTTGCGAAATTGTAATTTCATCCACATCCCCAATTAAGACGAAGATTTCCCGGTTTCCTCCTGTGATTAAAATCGTACCGGTTTATTCGCTGCTATCCCTCATCCCCTCTTTAGACACCCCTACTGACAATTTATTTCCCATTTCGTCCACTGCTTTTCAACACCCCCTCATCAATACCCCTCCTCACGGACGAGGGACTTTCCCCTAATTCAACCCCCCTTTCAAAAAGTCGTTGTTGAGAGGCACATTTCTTGACATAGGGAACATTACATAGCAAATGTCAACTATGTACCAAACATCGATACACACATTTGCAAATATACAAATGAAGTAGGAATCAAGAAAAAAAGAAATGTTTAAAAGGTAAGAAAATATTTGTGTTACCTTTTTTTAGGGATAATAGAAAGCTCAAAATTTGTCAATCAGTACTATTTCATAATGCAATAAGCACAGTTTTATTCATTTAAGAAAATTTTTAGTAATTCGCTGCTCAGTGTAAACTGTTGTTAAACTTAAAAACACTTGGAAAAAAGTCATCATATGTGCGTTCGGCGCGCACACACATACAAGTTGGTTTGGTTTGTTACACTAGAGCTGTCTTAAGAGGAGCACACTAGAGCACACTAGAGCTGTCTTAAGAGGAGGGGTGCCTTCGTGGAGGGACTTTCTAAGGGAAACTGGCTCGCATACACGTTACACATGGAAAAAACTACGAAAACGTTCATGCAGCCAGTCCGTCCACCAAGATTCGAGCCCCGCACGAAACTAACAGTGTTCAGCGACTTTATCGCTCGGGCCCTTATTGGCCCTCACACATACAAGAAAAAAGTAGATGATTTATGCTGAAAAAAGTATTCTGAAAAAGGAACTGCGTTTTTTAACCGTTTACATCTGTTGTGCCGAAATAAAAATGTAATCAAAAACAATTTTTTGTATTCGAACGAACTTTATTGTGTGCACATGAATTATTATTATAACAACGTATGAAAGGATATAAGTTGAGAAAAGATTTCGAAGAAAATAATTTTCATTTTTAACTAGGAGCTTCGCTGCCAGCCTTCGTCTGGCTTTTAAATGTACCGGAAAAATGGCTGAAGAGAACACCAAATGTTACATTTAAAAACTGCGTAGAATTTTACTCTGCAGAACAACTTCATAAAAAAAAAGTTACTACTTATAACAAAATTACAAAGAAATAAACAATATCCTTTAATACAAATATTAATTATCCTAATAAATAAATTAACCAACTTCCCTTTGCAAAATCTTAAGAACTCAAATGGTATAAAGGAGGTTAAGAACTTTATTTCCTAAAAAAATCACTCAAAACTTTTCAATATTTTAAAAACTGTGAAATGAGCAATATATAACATAAAAGAATACAAAAAACAAAAAATTCTGAAAATCAAAGTATAATTAATGATATTTTATCTTATATTTTCAAGAGAAAAAAATTACAATGAAATAAGCTATATCCCTTAATAAAAATATTAATTATCCTAATAAAAAATTATTCAACTTTTCGTTGAAGGGAAAAAATCATGCGGAACGTTTCAATATCTTACAAACAGTGAAATAAACAGAAAATAACATGAAAGAAAAAAAAAAAAAAAAAAAAAATCCGCGCGGAATTTTACTCTGCAGGTCAAAATAAAAATGTATTATATATATATATATAAATGACAATGAAATATGCCAATCTCTTAAAAACGATGAAATACCATAAAAAATACGATGAAAAATTGTTGCCAAACCCATATTTCTAAAAAAATGAAACAATTTAAAATGATGCGATTTCATCAAAAATCTATCAACAACAATAAGACAGGAAAATTGTTGCCAAAATCACATTTTTAAAGATCTGAGAAGTGTACTCGGAAGCTTCATTTAAAAATTTTTTTTAAAATACAATATATTATTATTTTTCCAAAATTCTTTTGCAAAAGCAGTTGCAAGAATGAAAGTTTAATGTTTCCAAAAATCAAAGAAAAATAAACTGTACATTTAAAGGAAAAAAAAAAAAAAAAAAAAACCTTTTTATAAAAAATCCGGTTGAAATGGTGTTAAGCTCCCTTTGTTAAATAAATTCGTACTGAATCGATTTATTGAAAGACGAATTTATTTTAAGTTCGTAAAATAGCTAAGTGCCTACGTTTCATGACGATGTGAAAATGGAGTGTGTAGAGTAAAATCTCGCTTTCCTATAGCCCATTATGTCTCAAAATGACGCGATTTCGTCACAAAACATAAAATAAAATAAATTCTAATTCTAATTTCAAAAAAACTGCTTCGAGGTGCACTAGCTCTTAACTAGATGCACCTACTATGTGCCAAATTTCGTAGCCGTGGGTCTATTAGCTTATGCGCAGCGCGAACGAAAGACACACACACACACACACAGACACTTTCTTTTATTATATGTAGAGATTTTTTCAAAAAGAGATATATTAATTTCCAAATAATTTAAATCTGCTGTGCTGAAATAAAAATTTAATAGAGAATATTTTTTGTGTTTGTTTATTGTATATGTAGGATTTACTATTATTACGTGTGTGTGTGCCTGTCTCAAAGTAAATATTTCAGTTATGTATAATAAAAAGTATAAAAAAAGAATTAAACTCGCATAACAGCTAATTGCGAAAGAAAAATTACAGCCATAAATCGCTCATTTTTTTAAATTACATTAATTCCATTATCTATTAGAAAATAATTGTTGCAAATCATCTATTTAAACGACATCTCTAAGAGGTCACTTTCTAAGGAATCTGTATTTTTGAGAACATAAACAAACATTGGTAGTGAACATCACATTTTTAAGACCACCACATGTAAGATGCTCTAAAAGCATGAATGGTTGCATTTAAAGAGGACCCATTACTTTTAATAAAGAATGTAACTTTAATCTTAATTAAACATGTTTTTGGTGTGTATGCCAAAATAGTGATACCGTGGTTCTTTGCTTTAGAAATGTGTGAAATTAAAAATATGGATACTATATAACAAAAATGTTATTATATTCAGATTGGATTGGATTGGATTATTCAATTATGGCTAAACACACGAGTGGCTATCTGCCTAAAGGGAGGGATGCCTTCGTAGAGGAATCTAAGGGAAACTGGCTCGTATACACGTTACACATGGGGAAAACCACGAAAACGCCCATGCAGCCAGCCCATTCGAGGGATTCGAACCGAACTACCAGTGTTAGCGTCTTTACGGCTCGGCCGCTGGTGGGCCTATTATATTCAGATACACACCTTTTGAACACGTCGGAAATTCATTATTCTGCTCAGCATAATTTGTCTGCATAAAATATTAAATAGTATCAGAAATCAAAAGCTAAGTCGAAGTAGAAACAGTCATCTCTTCTAAACCATTTTAATTGAAGTAAACAGACGTTAGTCTTATCGTAAAGTAAACACTTATTTTTCAAACAGCGGATAAAACGAGAAAGAAGGAATTGGTGGGGGAAGGCAGCGAACGAAATGACACTTTTTCGAGCTCTGGATGAAATGAGAAAGGACGAAACGGTACTAAGCCAATAAGACAAGGTCTGGTATTTTACTTTATTATTTAACTATTCATCATAAGTTTAAGAATTATTTAAATTTTTATTTGTCTTTACATTTTTATTAAATTTTACTTATAAGTATTTTATATTTCAGTTGCTAATTATTATGTTACTTTAATCATTCATTATTTTAATCACTATTTTTTATTATTTTAATTATGAAGTTTTTTAATTTATTATTTTAATTACTAATTAATGTTATTATTGTAATATTTATTTTATTTCTTTATTTTATTTTTTCCTATTTTCCTGACGTAGGCGCTTCTGACTTTAGAAACAGCCCTTACAGCAATAGAAAATTAAATAATGAATCATATCCAGTGCACTACAAAATAATAGCCAAAACAAAGTGAATTATTTCTACCCAAAAATGCGAGGGAAAACTCCCTATCGCAGCATTACTCAGTTCCCGCGGGGTAGAATAGCTCACGTGATTCAATGCGATGCGACATTTCAAGGCCCTTTCTAGGGACAAGCGCCTGGCCCCAGCCACCACCCCAAGCTCTTATTGGACACGACTTCTGATGTCATACAGTGACGAAAAGAATTCTCTGCAGCATTTTTGTGCGCCAAAAGCTTGAGCTCGAGATCATTTTAGCGCTGAAACAGGCGAAGCAATGGAATAATTTGCCATATTTGCGAAAAAATTACAAAAATAAAAAGCAGCTTCAGAAATATATTGTTAATATACATAATATTAGAAAAAAGGTGCAATTCGATGTGCAGTCGATAACCGTTTAGCAGTATTTTGGTCATTAGACGAATATCGAAGTCATTTGACAATAAACACTTTTATAAGATATAAAAGTTAAGAAACAAAACAATAATACATAAAAAAACAGAATGATAACTCCAATTGATAAAGTCAAATAAATGATATTATAAGTATTTTTCGATTTAAAAGTATCTTATCACTTTATATTATTTTTAACCATAAATGAGGAGAAATTAATGCCTAGGATTAGAAAGTAAAAAATTAATCTGACTAACGAACAATTTTGATACCAAACAATCTCTATATAACAAGCAATAAATGAAAGGAAGGTTATTTAATTATCAAACAGTTCATTTTTATAAAGAAAGGACTAAATTTTACATTTATATCACTTTTAAAAACACTTTTCTGTAAAATAAACCGCTAATTCATGAAAACTGCGGCAGACATTATTTACACAGCAAGAGTTAAGTGCTATTTCTTGACATTGCTGACGAAGCAAATCTTGTTAATGGTCTCCTTTTATATGAAATTATAAAATACATTTCTTAAATATCAGTATAGCGCTATGAATTGCATTGAATACAGATCGCTTAGCCAAACACTATTTACGCATTATAAAGTTTTATCTATTCCATTAACATGATTAAGCAATTTATATAAAAAGTGCCGATATATTGTAGGGTTTATATTTATTTTAACTAACATTTATTTTAAGTTTAAACTATCTTTCCTGTCAAGCCTTACTTTCCCCTGGAACTGCCAATGCCAGAATATGTAAATTTGAGTAGAACGCGCAAGCATTCAAATTATCAGCGGAAGTAGTATGATTTAAATAGAAGGAAACGAGTTCGGTGAGAGAGTTATTCTTACTTAGCGAGCGCGGAGGTAGAAATCGAGAATTAAAGAACCCCGCGTTGCGGCCTATGTGCTTGGCGGGTAGTAGTTGCAATTGTTCCAGTGAGCTTCAAGTCTGCTGAATTAGTAGCCGTATTGTAAAACGCGGTGAGTTAGTTATTTTAGAGAGCCTCGTAGTTAGAATCTTGTCTTTATTTTCTTTTCAGGTTATTATTTTTATTTTGACTGCCTAGTTGGCAAAGTTTGTAAGCGTCAAGAGGACGCAATTGTAAATTAGTACGTTGAATAAAAAGGGACTTAAACCCTTTATAAGACTCTGTGGTTTATACAAGCTTTCACAGTCACCTCTTGGTTGCGTGCTAGTTAGAGGCGCACAACGTTATATTGGCGCCCGAACACTTATCGAACTGAAATGGCCGAAAACTGGATGGAAGCCGCTGGACAACACCAAGAAATGACAACGCAGTTAGAAGGATTTGGATACCTGGTCCAGACTTTGAGAGCATCAATCAAGCCAAACGTCTATTTCGACGGAAAAAATTCGGTGTCCGTATTTTTAGAAGGTATAGAAAATCACTTTCAGCTCTATCCTGTGCCTGAAAGACAAAAGGTTGCTATTGCCACATCAGCACTAAGAGGACAGGCCGCGCTATGGTGGAAAAATATAGGAAAATTTCTACTAGGTGAATTTGGAAGCCCGACGTATACATTTGAAAATTTCAAAAAATCGTTAGTAAAGGCCTTCCCCATAGTGAAAGTTCGCGCACGGCTGGAAGCCGAGCTATATAGTTTCTATCAACGGAATACAGCACAATTGACGGACTTTATTTTACGAAAAATCAAGCTAACGGATATGCTGTATGGCAAGAAACCCGATGCGGAGATTATTGAAATAATATTACCAAGATTGTTACCCGCTGTCCAAGACTACTTTGAAATTAGAAACCCAACCACATTGCAGGAACTTTTCGAATTGGCGGTGAAATTTCAAAATCGCAGAATAGCGGAAAGAGCGAGAGGGGAAACATATTCTCAAAGTACCAGAAAGAAGGAGGAAACCAGAAATGGAAATCGCTCATATGGGGGAAAGAACTATCAAGCTAACGCATCGAAACTTGAAGGGCAAGGCCCAAAAAGAAAATTTGAAAATAAGCATCCGCGTATCCAGAAGACACAGATTGAAAGGAAAGCTTTAAACGACTAGAGGGGCCTGTGAAAGGGAGGGTCCAGACCCCGGAAGTTTTAGAAAAACCCTCAAATAGACATCTAAATACAGTCATCGTAAAAAACTCACAGCTACCAATTATACAAGTCCTGGTTGGCGATGTACCAGTAGAAGCCCTCATCGATACAGGGGCAGAAGGAAATTTCATGAGTGAAAAGTTCTTCAAAAAGAATTTTTATAGGATACGACTCTTTAAAACCAGAAATACGGAAATTATAGCGGCGCAAGGAAAAACATGTCACTGCATCGGGAAAGTATCATTAAACATACAGGTAAAAGAGGAAAATCTCAAAGTATTAATTTTTGTGGTGAAACACCTCCAAAACTCTCTTATTTTAGGTATGGACTTTTTAAGGGCCGCGAGGGCCAAATTAAATTTTCAAGATAGTTCCGTGGTGCTGGAGATGGACCAGAGGGTGGTGGAACCGGTGGAGACACCTGAATTGGACCTTAGCCATTTGAATGACCAGGAAAGTAAAGCAATACAGCAAGTGGTGAGTAATTTTTCTCATTTGTTTTCAGAAAAACCGGGAAACTGTCAGATCGTGACTCACAAGATTCAATTAAATACCGAAAAACCTTGTAGGACTAAACCTTACCGCTATGACAAACAAAAAGACGTAATCATCGAAGAACATATTCAGGAGATGTTAAAGAATAAAATAATAACGCCCATAAATAGTGAGTACGCGTGTCCAGTCGTATTATGTAGGAAAAAGAACGAGTTTCCTCCTTCGGATAAAAGGGCTTGGAGGTTTGCTATCGATTATAGAAAACTAAATAGCATAACTAAATTCCCAGTTTACCCTTTGCCGGTTATAGACGAGATCATTAGACAGATCAAATCGACGAGATATATGTCTACTTTGGACTTAACGTCTGGCTACTATCAAATAGCTATGAGACCCGAAGATATACATAAAACCGCGTTTATAACAAAATCGGGCACTTATGCATTTTTACGCATGCCTTTTGGGTTGTGTGGGGCCCCATCAACATTCCAGAGAGCTATGGACATTGTTCTAAAGCCTGTCCTAGGAAAATCAACTTTAATTTATCTAGATGATATAATTATAACGAGTAGTACGTTGGAACAACACGGTAATGACCTCGAACAAGTTTTTAAATTATTAAAAGAGGCCGGTCTTACAATTAACGCCTCAAAATGCAAGTTCGCAACTAAAGAACTTAAATATCTCGGTTATAAAATTTCGCAAAAGGGTATAGAAACGCAAGATTCAAAAATAAAAGCTATTAAGAATTTCCCACCGCCCAACACCGCCAAGAAACTTTCGTCTTTCCTTGGACTATGTTCTTACTATCGATCTTTCATAAAAGATTTCGCTAATATTGTTGAACCACTCTTAGTAATCAAAAGAAAAAAGAGTAAATTTACGTGGACAGCGGAAGCTAACACGGCTTTTGAAAGATTAAAGAAGCGCTTATTAATGCCCCTGTTTTAAAATTCCCTGAGGGGGACGAAAACCTGGAAATGCATCATCAGACTATGCGGTGGGTGCGGTTCTTATGCAAAATAACCATCCGCTGGCATTTTTTAGTAAAACATTGAATCAAACACAAAGGAATTATACAGCTACAGAAAGAGAAACATTAGCCGTATTAATGGCTGTACACAAATTTCGAGTTTATTTCGGCAAATCGCCAGTAACAGTCTTTTCGGATCATGCGGCTGTTGGTAGACTTTACTCGGGAAAAAACCTAACGCCCAGGTTAATAAGATGGGCTTTAAAACTCCAAGAATATAATATCACAATAAAATATAAACCGGGTAAGGAAAACAATGTAGCTGACGCACTTTCTCGTATAAAACTGGACGATGAAGGTAATGAACTTAAATGCGCTGTGTTGACTTCAAAAATTTTAGATTCTAGAGATACGGTTATTACTGAACTGAAAGCTGATCCTGAATTTGGAAATATCTATGCTTATTTGAAAGACCCCGAAGGCTTTGAGCATACAGATATCGATGCGATAAGAAATAGAGCAAAAAACTATGAAATAATAGATAATTTATTATTCTATACGAAAACAACGAACGAAAATCTTGAGTATAAGCCAGTCATCCCAGCCTCGCTTCGATTAAGCATTTTGAAGGAGTTGCACGAAAAAAAAACAGCGGGCCACCTCGGGGTCAGAAAGACTTTAAAAAGGGTACGCGAGGCGGTATATTTCCCGCAATTATACAAAATAGTAACGGCGTATGTCAGATCCTGCAATTAATGTCAGTTAATAAATGATATTAATTACAGCCCGGCCGGGTACTTAAATAGCATTCGCGCTACATTTCCGAATGAAATTTTAGGCATAGATCTCCTTGGTCCCTTCCCCCAGAGCGAGTTAAATAAAAATCGTTTTCTTTTAGTAATAGTAGATCATTTTTCAAAATGGATAGAAATTGTTCCACTTAAACGTGCGTCAGCCAAAACAGTCGCAGATGCATTCTTACACAGATACATTTTAAAATACGGTGCACCGATAAAAGTCATTAGCGATAACGGAAAACAATTCATTAGTCAAATATTTGAAAACATATGCAATGGACTTGGCATACGCCATATCAAAATGGTTCCGTATAGACCACAGGCTAACATAGCAGAAAGAGTTAATGAAAACATTGTAAAAATAATTCGCAGTTACGTTAGCACACATCACAAGCGCTGGGATGGCTACATAAATGAATTAGCTTATGCTTTAAGAACGGCACATCATGATACTACGGGAAAAACTCCAGCAGAATTATTTTTAGGCAGAAAGTTAATTACGGCTTTAGATAAATTATTCTTTGTGCAACAAAGAGAGCAGGAATTTAGACAAAAGGACGTGCAAAAACTAATTGATCAAGCGCTTAAAACTTCGGATACGGCAAGAAATAGACAAAAGTTATATTACGATAGAAAACGCCGTGAAGCAGATTTTAAAGTTGGGGATAAAGTATTGAAACGGAAATTTTCTTTATCAAGTGCCCCAGACAATTTTATGGCAAAGCTAGCTCCAAAGTTTGAAGGCCCCTATGTAATTCAGGAAATCAAAGGAGTAATCTTATATCTTAAAAACGAGAGAGGGGAAATCTGTAAAGCAAGTCCCGACCAGGTGAAAAAATACTATAATCCCAATGATTTTGAAATCCTTAAAAGTTTCTTGCAGGACTCAAGTCTAAACGAAATAGAAGGGCCAGAGACTGCAACAACTATTCCACCACCCAAGAAACGGAGAACTGAAGAGAGACCTAGCACTTCTACAACCCGGACGTTGTTATCAAAAAGAAAAAAGGATTTTCAAACTCCGGCGTTTAAGAAAAACAAAAATACAGATGAACCGGGTAAAGAAACCGTGGTAAAGACGAAAACACCACCTATAAAAGATGGCAGGAGAAATTACACATCAAGGAGAACGCGCACACGGCCACAGATTCAGGTGCCAGCAAGGCCGCCGTTCCGGAAACTGAAACGCCAACAGGAGGCACAAAAATACGACGAACAGAAGAAATTCAAGAAGGACTCCAGACCGGAGGACGTCAAGACCAGCCGTCCCAGGCAGAAACGCAAAGGACAACAACCAGACGATTACTCCGTCAAGAGGCCAGCATGTAGAGGACGCAAAAGAAAGATCAACGGGGACGACACGCGGAGATCAACAAGGAGAAGATTGACATCCATGACACCTCTAACTTGGGATCAATTTTGTCAAAAACGGATGACGGAGTTTCAAGCATCGAAAACTCAAAGATAAGTTAAAACCTTCTATAATTTTTTTTTCTCTTTTGTTCCAAAATGTTATGCATAAGTACGAAGTTCTATGTTTTGACGAAAGTCAATATGTCTCGGTTGAGACTTAGTTTTGTTTTACTTTATTTAGCTAAGGCAAAAGTATTATTTTCTTTAAATGTAAAAGCTAAAAACAAGCATTTTCTGTTGGTCGAAAAACTAATTCTGTTATGTTAAAGCCAAAATTTGGCCGGAGATAAAAATAACTTCGTATTCTTGTATGTACTAATAAGAATTTTAGTTCCAGTGCCGCCAGCTTGGCGAAGAATGAGTAAAGTAAAAATTTATTTTCTCTTATTCATTTTATAGTAAATTGTAAAAAGCATATGTATTAAACTTTTGTAAATGTATGTAAATACTTGCATGTTATGTAAAAGTAGAATTTAGTCTAGAAGCATAAAATTGTAGATACTAAAAGTGAATGCTTAAAAGCAATGAAGTCAAAATTTAAGTATTAAACTGTAAAGTCATGCTTTAGAGCGAAAGCCTGCATGTTTAAAGATGAATGAGGGGGAAGCTAGAATGAATGTGTTTTGTAGGGTTCTCCACCTACATTTGAATTTTTAAGAATATTAAAGTAGCTCATTGAGTTGTAGAATGTCGAGTAAGGTGTGTCTATTTGGTCGTTGAATTCTAACAAATCATGGTGGTTAGGGGAAGTGTTGTAAGACTAAAACACGAATATTCCCGTTTGACGCCACACACGGTGGAGAGCCAGGGTAAAGTTAAATTAATGCTTGAAAAATTGAATGAATGTGAAGTAAGCAATAACTAAGAAAAACGAAACGTTAAAAACAAAAATTTATTGTGTCAAGAAAGTGTAAATTATAATGTATGTAGAAAGATACTGATACTTATTCCTTCCAGATGCTGGAAGGAAAGACCAAGATTGATTGATGAAGTCCAGGAAAAGTTGCTGTAAGAAGAAAGCTTTGTAACGACTAACAGAATTTTAATTGTTACATAAGATTTTTTTTGTGTAAACGAGGCTTTCGCCAGTTAGTTCAGAATTAGATAAACTTACAACAGGTCGTTTGTAGGACCTGCTTCCAAGTTTTCCAAATTCTGGCAGCGGCAAATGTAGGGTTTATATTTATTTTAACTAACATTTATTTTAAGTTTAAACTATCTTTCCTGTCAAGCCTTACTTTCCCCTGGAACTGCCAATGCCAGAATATGTAAATTTGAGTAGAACGCGCAAGCATTCAAATTATCAGCGGAAGTAGTATGATTTAAATAGAAGGAAACGAGTTCGGTGAGAGAGTTATTCTTACTTAGCGTGCGCGGAGGTAGAAATCGAGAATTAAAGAACCCCGCGTTGCGGCCTATGTGCTTGGCGGGTAGTAGTTGCAATTGTTCCAGTGAGCTTCAAGTCTGCTGAATTAGTAGCCGTATTGTAAAACGCGGTGAGTTAGTTATTTTAGAGAGCCTCGTAGTTAGAATCTTGTCTTTATTTTCTTTTCAGGTTATTATTTTTATTTTGACTGCCTAGTTGGCAAAGTTTGTAAGCGTCAAGAGGACGCAATTGTAAATTAGTACGTTGAATTAAAAGGGACTTAAACCCTTTATAAGACTCTGTGGTTTATACAAGCTTTCACAGTCACCTCTTGGTTGCGTGCTAGTTAGAGGCGCGCAACGTTATAATATTTTCTTATACTGTTAGGTTCGTTTTAATTGCAAATATTCTGTTACATTGCACAAATTCACATTAACACAGGAAAGAACCAAATCCAAAGTAGTTATAAGTTCCCCTTGACATAACTCAAACGAAACAGATAATGGAATCTTCTCAGTCTGACGTCATAAACGGCAACCAATAAGAACAGGGGTGGTGGCTGGGGCCAGGCGCTTGTTTTCTAGGGCCGTAGACCGAAAAAATAGGCTCGGGATACGGATACCGATCGATTCTACCGAAAGTAACGAGTAACGATACGATAGTAACGAGTACTGGTTCACCGAGTAACGAATACATACGGGTACACAATTTCTCGTTACTTCTACAGCACTACCCAGGATGCTCTTACGCAGTCCGATTCTCCGTTCGACTGGTACCATTAAACCATTATGGAACTGCGGTGCTTAGTAGAATTTGTATTCTTTGATTAAACGACTTCATATGTTGGTTCCATTATGCCTTGTCTCTTGATACTTCGATACTTTGTTAGTTATTCCGGCGTGCAGCGGGAGATGCACTCTATTCTGTTGATCGGATCGGGTTTTTTTCTATCACAAGCAGGCCTTGACTGCTTAAGAGTCAATCCTGTCAGTTTATAGAGTGCCTATGGCCGATTAGTAAGTAAAAAAGCGGTGCATATACATCTCACCCGAAGGCGAATAACATCTTTCTTCTTGGCAATTTTGATTAGCAATACGGTCATAATCATAAAGAGCGATGTACAGTTAAAGAAAAGTTTTGCTGAAAGAGTCCATACTATCTTTAGTGAACGAACTTCTCTTCTTCGTAGTACGTGTCAAAAATCTCTCTAACGATCCTTTCCCGACTACCACTTTTTATTGTAAGAATTAATACTTGCAATAACACGTCATAGCTCTCAGATTAGCTATCCAAAACATTGACTTATTTTTTCGCATCTGTGTTCGCGATTTATTTGTGCTCTTTTAATTGGGAAGGAGCTTGCTGACATTTTAATGCCACATGCCTGTTTTATTTTTTTTCGGGGGAGGGGCAGATTAAACGTTTAACCTTTGACTTTAAAGTTACTAGAAATGTGGTTTCTTTTTAAGTGTATTAAACATGCTGTGTGTTGAATATTTTTGTATCATGATATGTAAGCATACTACATTTAAAATTTTTTCTCCTGAGTGTGCTTTATCACAAAACAAACATGAATCCTCAGACTTTTTAACAGGATCCTGTTCTTATAATTCCTAAAAACAAATTATTAGAAGTAGAAATATTACCTTCATCACGCACACAATTTTAGAAGATTTCCTATATTTATCAAAGGAGAAATGCGCTAATTTCGTTCTTTTTTCAGACATAACTTCAGTTTTTAAAACCAGAAGAATAGATTCAAGATCTCTGTTATCTCCCTGGTACGAACTCTTCCGTTCCCTCTCGAAAATGTCGGAGGACAGGCATAATTCCACCAACGGTAAAATAACATTCGCGTAATTTATATCCTGTATTACCAAGAGATTCCCAATCGCCTAATTATTTTTCTGAACTGTCATATAACGATGACAGGGTAAAGTCCTTTGTAGCACTATCATTATTTTTTAACACAAAATTCAACGAATCGTGAATCTTGGATCAGAATGTTCTCACGTCCAAACGACTGTTTAATTATTGGATAGTTTTCGGGTAATTATCTAGTTGTGGAAAAACTTTGGACTGTTTCTCGTTCTGTCAATTTGAAGCAGAAGCTTGAGTTAAATATACAAATTTCTGATGATCATCTAGAACTCGATCTTCATATATCTCACTAAGAAATATTCCAGCAGCCATTACCATCACCGCTGAATTCAGTCAAATTTTTTTTATGCTTCTAACTCGCTAATGACTAAAATGTTCTTTACCACACAAACGCGTCCTTCTCACGGGTGCCACGGTCACTCGTTAATCAACCGTTAAATAAATTACGACAATTTTAATTTAATGACTTGGCATCACTGAAAGATGGTGTACCTTTTAAGTGATCTATTAAGCTGTAGACGTTAATTTTGTGCTCGAGGGAAAATGTGCGACAGTTTTAGTAAATAAAGGTCTAACATGTTATCTCGTAAATTCACCTAACGATAGAAACGCATATTTCATGAATTCAAGTGTTTGTTTGCCCATTACGTGAATTCCATGAAATATCCAGAAATGACATTTTAAGGATTTCAATCTGCGTTTAAAATGGAATATATTTTATTATTAATAGGTCCTAGTTTTTCGGAAACGTATTGTTATTATTTTGCGTTTTTAAAAGTTGCAATTTCAGTGTATGAAAGGTGTCTTATCTGAATTTTTATTGTACTTTCATGAGTGTTTTGAAGATATAAATTTAGTCGTATAATATATTTATATATTACAAATTCTGTTCTATCAGTCAGTCAAAATTTTGTGGTAGGAAGACAGAGTGAGAATATTAAGTTTTAGTTTTTGCTGCGAAGTACAATGTACCTAATTTATGTCGTTGAAGTACACAATTCCTTAAATCTAAGGTATATTTTGCCGTTAAAAATTAATAGCAGGAATAAACTCGTGTTGTTTTTTAATCATATTGATGTAAATTTTTGATTAGCGTAGTTATTTCGTGCTTAGCTAACTTAAGATTCATCTTCTGTTTGGTATCATAATACTTTTTCATTTGATATAATTAAATAATTTGTATAATTTTCCCCTTTTTTTATGTCACAGTGCTTCATGAAATTTCATACTGTGTTAAAATAATCACCAATGATAGTAAATTTTCTATATTAATTGCAGTCAAAGTCTGATTAACTAAAAAATTCCCAAGTCAGATTAACTAAAAACTGATCTTTTATTTGCAATCAGTTTGCAACCATTTTAAAAATAATTATTTATCATTTCTATGATAAAACTTTGTTAAATCTCCTTTAACATATTGGTAATGAAATTATGGTTATACACCTGTGCATTGAATGAGTAGTATTAACATTGTGATTATAATATAGTAATTTTAATAATAAACATGTATTTCTTTTGGAGGGTAATAATTAGATTTGCATTTATTTTATAAAATAAATTCCAAAAGAAGCTGACTAGATAAGCTACCTACGTATTGTTAGTTCATTCAGGGGTTTACCCATAGGGGGCTTCTGATCAAGAGTGGCCCTCCAAAGTTTTAAATATATGTATGTGTATGAAGGAATATAAAAAAGTATGAAGCTAAAAAGTGGTCAGCATTGAAAATGTTAAAGCCTGTTGTCGAAATAAATTCCCTGGAATCCATCCCTAACTTATATTTTGCAGTAAAGACTTTTTTTGACAGCACATGTTTCATTGTCTCCTTGCAAGAGAAGCTTTTCAAAGTTTTAGAAATTAAAAGCTATGTGGGTTAATCTTTGGATTATGGTAACTTTGCGAAAATTTGGCGGCCAACCCTGCTACAGCAACCTGCTAGTTTTGTTTTGGACGCCATTTTGTTTTCATGAAGTAAAGGCATTTTTTTTTTTTTTTTTACTCAACATTTTTTTCCAACAATCTGCTCGCCGAATTGCGCTTATGCTAGAACTTTTATGGAACAAAAGTGCTTAATCATGACGAAGATTAGGTGCGAAATTGGGAGACTGCAGAATCGCCCACTGCTTGCCGCGTTTTTAAGAATTGCACATACATGGTATCCATGTACACGTCAACCAATTTTCACTTAACATCCCAGAATTGCACAAAAATGGCATTGCACACACTCTTGACTTTATCCATGTACACTGCTAAAGTCCTAGCTGCTAGTAACCTTTATCGCCTTACCAAAATGTCGCCAAACTACCTGTTACCATATTCCAAAGATTAGCCACTATGTCAACAAGGAGCCATATAAGACTTAAAAATTTAGGCCATATTTTCCATTGAAAATGTGGTAGTTAAAAGCATAAATTCTGATGAAACTTTAAAAGCATTTTCAAAAGTCAAAGTTTAGAACTGTTTTGGCTTTTTTATTGACAAAAAAGTTTTAAAAAGATTTTTAATTATAAAAAAATGGCAGATTAATAAGCTTTTTTATACAAGGTTGTATCTGTATAGTATCGACAATCTTTCAGGAGAAATAGAGTGCACCTAGACGATGGGAAATCACATAGGAATGCATGGTCTGAAAAGTTTTCCTGGGACATTAGTGATAACACAAAAGTCAAGAAAGAAAGGACACGAATGGGTATAGGGGTGAGGGGTATATATGGGGTGAGGAAACATGTTTATTATTTGGAGTACAACAAAGATAAAAACCACATAAAGAGACAACGCTCATCATTAAAGAAGGTGTTTGAAATTATGACCCAGACTGTGATGCAAGAACTGTACATCATTCATCTTTCTATTCGTGATGCAGATCTTCCATGCACCAGAGAAGCGAGGCCTGCATCACGGTCCAGGGTTATAATTTCGAGCACCTTCTTTAATGATCATCACTGTCTGTTTTTGGTCCTGTTTGTAGGTATCTGCTGTACTAAATGTAATGAAACAAGTTTTGTCTCACTGTTTGTGTCCTTTCTTTCTTCATTTTTGTGTCGTCCAACGCTGTACCAATACACCCTGTATGTATTTCTTCTAGCTGTTAAATTGTTTTTTCTTTCATCTTAAAATTTTTTGTTATTCAAATCATTTTAGCTATTTAATTTTAATTAAATGTTGAAAATATATTTGTGTTGACATTTTTTATCGTTATAATTCTAGTAAAGGGAATCCCAAGGAGATGTCTGCCAGGAGCTTCAATGGTTTCTAGATCTGGCACTGTGTTCATGCAGGGTTTTGTTCCATGGTTTGCTTCATGTGGACTTTTAAAAGCCCTCTATGGAAGCATTCAACCCACTAAGCAGATAGTCCATAAGAATTTTATTCAAATTTTGTGTCTTGTAAAAATTATTTAGGGCTTTGTTGGAGGCTTTGGAGAAGGTTGGTTAGTTGAAGATTTGATCCAAGGCTTTGTTGGAGTTCGTGGTTTATTTCATGTGAACTTTTAAAAGCCCTGTATGGAAGCATCCAACCCACTAAACAGAAAGTCCACAAGCATTTTGTTCCAATTTTGTTTCTTGTAAAAATTTTCTTGTTGAGGATAACCAAAATGAATAGTTAATAAAAGAAAGCAATGGATTAAAATATGGTAAAATTATATATACAAAAAATTAGGATTAGTGTACCATAAGAAGGAAACTTCTGTAAAATTTGCTGTTTTCTGTACTCTGGAAAAGATAATTTGAAAGTCTTTGAGTAAAAAATAGGATAGAATTTAGGAAATTTAAAATATATTTAAAATATTAATAAGTTAAAATAAATGCTCTCATCATCTGCCATGCCTTTGGCACAAGGGTGGTAGAAAATGATCTATTGGTTATCACTGTCATGTTGTGTGAATGTGTGTTTTTCACATCTGTAAACTGTTCTTAATACCAGAAATTAGGTAAAAATATATTTGGTAAAAGTTTACAATTGGGTGCCCCTTATTTATTGGCGATTCTTTTTTGACGCCAAGATCGGTGCCAGGAAGACACAATTTCAAAATGGCTGCTACACAAAACCAAACTATGAACACAAACTCTGTCCATGTACACATCGATCTGTTTTCACTTAGAAAAACATCCTAGAATTGCACAAACTAAGCATTGCACACTGCCTTAAATATGTCCATGTGTACATCAATCTATTTTCATTTAAATAAACTCGGGAAGCTAAAACAAGGTTAAAACTATCGTGGTAACCAGAAGTGAAGTTTCATCACCAAAATTTTAAAACAATTGTCGCCAATTGAAGGGGCACCCAATTCTACACTAGAGCCATATATTTCAGAGTGTGCCCCTTGGCAAAAATTGCCAATTTTGGGCAATTGGCCAGCAATGCACAATTTCAAGATGACTGCTATACAAAATCGAAATAACAAGTCAAAGAATTGCACAAACTCGTTGTCCGTGTACAATCTATTTTAACTTTAAAAAAAATAAAAATAAAAATCGGGAGTATGATGACGCCATATAATGTTAAACCAAATTTACTCATCACTAAAATTGAACAAAATTTGTTACCAATCGAAGTTCAATACACTGCATTTTAAATCACACAATGAAATAACATAAAAAAGGAAATTCATGTTATAGCATATACGCACTACAAAAAGGAAATATCAACTTACCATATTTAGAAATTTCTGCATCTTCAGTCTGTGGACACAAAATTCCTTAGCAGCATCCAAAAACTTTCTAAATTTATCTGAGCTAGAAATATGCATACTGCTGTCACCACTTAAATTCACAAAAATAAAAGTCAAAAGTATGCCCTGTAGTGCCAAACTGTCGGTGACATACATGAACCTTTCTTGTGACAAACCTGTTCAAAGCCATCTGAATGATCCTTACGTTCAACCATATGCATTTCCTTCATTCAAACAAGACACTTATAATGACTACTAAGTAAACCTTCATTTACACACTAATCAATTAATGCTTTCCCCCCTTTCATTCCAAATTGTACAGAAACTTCAGATTAATCTCATCACGTACAGCATAAAATAAGCAACATACTTCTTAACTGACAAGTATAAAACACGAATAAGCCCTTACAAATATTTTCCCATTAGTCATATTCACCGCAGTCATGCAACCAATCATGTCATAATAGGGTTTCCATAACATTCAACTACTCAGGTTACCGTAAATGAAACAACTATTTGATGATAAATGAAACAAATTAGTGATAATCCAAAGGGCGCCTTAAAATATAGACTAACCAGAAATTGTTTATAATTAAAATACCTGGCAGGTGCATAACAGAAAACTACCTGAATTATGTATTAAATTCTTATATTTTTTTGTATTTAAAGTGAAAATAATAATTTTAATATCAGTATTTCTATGTATTCCAGATATTATGAGACAAAAGAAAAGCATGCATAAAGAATGCTTTGAAACATTAAAGCCTTGCATTGTTTAGTTTTAATAAATGTGTCGCATAATTTTGCATATACACCTCAAGTTAAGAAAATGGCATCTGCAAATGAAGTAAGTTTTTTGAATTTATTATATTACATTGTTCTCTGTAGAACAAATGCAAATGTGTGTTATGAAATGTAAATATAATTTTATAACTAGCATAAATTTAATGTCAAAAATTTAAAATAAAATATACCCAAAAGTATGAGCTTTGTTTCTTTTTGAAGTTTTCTGTATAATTTCTTCTTCTTGTGTGTTTTCTCCATCTCTTGCATTGATAGCATCATGAATCTAGTGTGAGAGAAATGCATAAAGTTATAGATATATATCGATTTGTATTTGCCATACATCATTTGATCCTGAAGTTTATCCAAAGTATGCAAGTTGTAAAATCGTTAGGTTTATTTTGGAAGTAAAAATATGAAAAATTGTCTATGTTCTCACAGGAATTGGAGCTGTGGACCTCCTGTTTGCTGTAAGACATGCTTGCTATTATATTATGAAGGCATGTGCTAAGGGAGGATGAAATTGCTTACATTCTTCTCCACTTAAAAGGCAGTTGGGGATGAAGAATTATTGCTCACCATATTATAGTTCATATGCCACTTATTTATTTCAGAGATGGGAGTGTGAAAGCTTAGCGATGCCCTCAGCTGGATTTGAATTCCAGACTTTCTAAATATTGGCTGGTTGTGCTTCCTCTTATACAGTCAAAAGTCGTTAATTCGGACACCCATATCCGGAATGATCTATAATCCGCACCTCAAAGTTACAAACTTTCTGTGCATGCATCTCTTTGACGCATGCACGTAAGACCTTTATGGCTGCGAATATGTGTGTGCGCATGCGCATAATACGTTTACGCATGCGCGTTTAATGTATAACGGACGGTATAAGCTAAGCTAAAATTATCTAATTCAGTTAATGTTGCAGATTGCGTTGTTCCTTAAACTTCGAATTGGATCCGGCTTATTATTTTTTGCAAACTGTTAGAGCAATTTTATAAAAGTAAGCTTGAACTTTCGATTATGTCAAATAGAATTTCTGATATATATTTACTAATATGTAAAGGATCTACAAAGCGAAAGTAGGTTTCGAAGTCCATTAACCCTCAGCTGGAGGGGCGGCGTATGAAGTACGCCGGGTCGTTTTTCGAGCCTGTGCTTCGTGTTTGAAACTATTTAATCTTATACATGGCATTAATAAGGTGATTTGTTATAGTAAAAATGATAAAAGAAAAAAAAGCAGTAAAGATGGAAATTACGAATTTTTAATTAATTCAAAAAATGGAATGCATTGGAAATGTAATTTAAAGTTATATAGTATTCTGTATTATTTTCTGTATGAAAATTATAAGATCATAAATAAAATTTACAAATTATAAATATTCCTTAAAGAAACGTTTGGTAAGTAATAAATTTCACAAATGAAAAATTTAAAAATCTTTTGCTACTTTAATCCTCTTCAGATTGTCCCTGTTCACTGCAGCAGGGTTTGCAAAGTTGTATTGTCTTGCCCAGATGATATTTGCAAGTAAACGTAGAACACTCAGAACATTTTATGGTAGCATAATTATTCTTCATTCTACCTCACTCAGCCCAGCGTCCTTTGATCTTTCTTGCAGGTCTTTTCTCGTCCGTCTTATCCGCTTCTGTTGTTACCAGCCTTCTAATAATAGCTTTGGAATGCAACAGGAGAAATGCGACAGACGATTCTGAAGATGTGGTTTCATTAAAGATGTAGCTAGATTTTTCAAAACATATCTTCTAAACTTGATGGTTGCAACAGGTTTGGTGAAGTTCAAGAGCACCTGCGAATTTATGCCCGCTATATTTATCAGTGCAAAAAATATTGCAATTGTCCTCCTCTTGGTTTTTAGGGCGACAGGGAAATTACTACAAAGTTGGTCTACGGTGTCAACTCCGCCTTCATATTTGTTATAATCCAGGATTATGTGAGGTTTATTCGTTTCCTGGTCAATTTTATCATCATCGTGTAAAGTACTGAGCAGTATTGCACATTTATTTTTTTTCGTTGCATATGAAACAATTGTTATATTCTTTTGAAACCCAAACAGTGAACTGTCGACTTCTCTTGTTTTGGATGGCTGGAATTAATTTGGAGTTTCCTTTTTATTTTTTTTTTTTTCAGCGTGCCCACAAGTGCCTTTGGTAAGAAGATATTGAGCTAGTGGGTAGCTTGTATACCAATTATCGGTCGTCGGGTTACGGTTGGAACCTTCGTACGCACCAATTAGCCTTTTGACAATGTCAATACTTGAATTAGAAGCCTCGTAAGGTCCTGGGGGTTGATTCCACGATAAGTATCAAGCTTCAATGTATAAAACTTTCGTGAATCAACAACTACAAAACTTTTCAGACCATACTTGAATAAAATAATATAATTGAATAAAAGAGCATCTCCCGCGAAAGGGTTCCAACTTCTCATTGATTGTGAGTTTGTAACCCGGTGTATAAGAGTTTTGAAAGTTCTTATTGAAAGATTAAAAAAATTCTGTTATTGCAGCAAGCTTATCAGTTTTCCTTCGCACGTACTACCTTGGGCCTTTATCGTCGAATATGATACCAGCACACAGGTTTCTGAATCGCTTGAGACCCATGACCCCTTACAAAATTTCAATTCCAGTAATGTCTTTTGCTCATGCTTCCGCCAAGTTGAGTTTTGACATTTTTTTGCACCCTAATAAGAATAAAATTTCTAAAAAGTCCAACATTTCTGTTCTATTAGTATCATACATGTTGAGATGTTTTGAAGATCATCTGCAGTCCTGTTACATTTGAAATAAATATTTGTATATTGTACAATAGCATCAATCATATTTGTATTTATAATTCACAAGTTTTGGCACTTGGGAATATTTTTTCATCAAATTTTTTCGATGCGTTCTAGCGAATTTGCTCTTGGGGAGAACTTTATTCCATTTATAAGTTTCCTTTTCTTCTTTCAGAAGCTTTCCTCCAACTTTCTTCTTTTCGTAAATTGTTTTTACAAAAAAGTCCTCATATTTTAAATCACTCATGTCATTTTCAACATCACTAAAATCGTCATTTGTTGGGGACACATCATTTGAGGAAGGAAAATGAGGATGTTTAGAAACATTTCCCTCAATTTTTGAGTCACTTTCATGACCAGAATGTTCAATGATTTCCGATTCATCGACATCAGATGCGTTATCCAAATTGTCGGAATCTTCTTCAACCGAGACTTCTCTTAAAACGCGCAAATAATCTTCAGGAGGTACAATACTCTTTCTGTACGTACTTGGAGGAGCGGCGTACTGTGTTTGCCTACGCAACATGTTTACAATAACTGATTTCGGAACAAAGGTGAAAACCAGAATGACCAGAAATACCAGATGCGTTGCACTCTTGGAATGTTTCTAGGAGGGTAGAGGAAAGGAGGAAGCTCAGAAAGTGGTTTTCTAATAATTACAGCCCAAAAGATGACACTGGCGTACTCTGTACGCCGGCTCCTCCATTGCAGGGTTAAACAACAAGTGGAATTGCTGCAAAAAATGTATAAAGGCATAATCATTTGTTTATCTAACCATTCCGAAATCTGTTTATAAATTTCACGCTGCTCAGCGGCGGCGGGGGGAGGGGAATGCCGTGGCACACAATGAATTGGAAGTTGATCTGTCAGCACTTTCCTTATCTTCAGGGCAGATGTTTTTATTTTATTTTTCTTATAATTCCTTACTAAATGTAGTACTTCATCTTAATGTACTCCATCTTTAATATGATTTAAATCAAATTCCTTGTCATTATAATTCGCTTTCGATAGTGAAGAAAGTGACACAGAGGTTATTGAAGACGAAAAAATTTCGATTGACAAATTAGTCGGTATTCTTGACACAGCAATTATAGGACTTCAACAGCGGAACTTTGTAACTGAAGAAGAAATTATGTCTGTTTATAGAATTAAAGAGAAGGTATTATCACATAAAACGAAGCAACTTAAACAACTTACATTGACAAAAATGTTTAATAAAGTAAACAAATAAATATTAAGTTTTTTTGTAAAGTTTGATACCCTTTAGATCATAATTGTTCTTTATTTCATAAATTATGGTTTCATATTTTTAATTCTAGAATTTCTGCATGCCATCTTACGAGATTTAAACTGATGATCTATAATCCGGAATCGGCGAAGTCCCGACGAGTCCGGATTAACGACTTTTGACTGTACTATGAAAGTACTTGTTAAGGAAGGAAAAATTTCTTTACGGGGTATCAATTCTGGTATTTTGCCTGTTGTTTTATATGAAACCATATCTTATTTAACGAAAAGTTACTTTTTTCTGTTACATTTCTGTGTAGTCAAAGTCTGTTCTACCAAAATACCTCATGATCAAGAATCAAACTATATACAGTCAAAGGTCTTTAATCCGGAATGATCTATAATCCGGACCTCAAAGCCATGCACATATGACGTTTACGCATGCACGTTTAATGTATAAAGGACGGTATAAGCTAAGCTAAAATTATTTAATTATCTATTTCAGTTAATGTTGCAGATTGTATTGTTCCTGAATCTTCGAATTGGATCTGCCTTATTATTTTTTGCAGACTGTTAGAGCAATTTTATAAAAGTAAGCTTGAACTTCCGATTATGTCAAAAAGAATTTCCGATTCTGGAGCTGCCAAAGGATCTACAAAGAGAAAGCATGTTTCATTGTCCATCAAACAAAAAGTGGAATTGCTGCAAAAAAAATGGATAAAAGCATATCCTTTGTTTCTGTAACCATTCCGAAATCTGTTTATCAATTTCACGCTGCTGTGCGGGGGGGTGGGGTCGGCAAGGCGCGCAATGAACTGGAAGTTGATCTATCAGCATTATCCTTATCTTCAGGGCAGATGTTTTTATTTTATTCGGCTTATAATTCCTTACTAAATGTAGTATTTCATCTCGATGTACTCCGTCTTTGATATGATTTAAATCAAATTCCTCGTCATTATAAATATCACGAATACACATCAAATGGTTTTCTGGTTGCAATTTTCTAATTTTGACTACGCGTAATGTATGCTTTATGCATGCGTGCATTGAAAGAAATTTTTAATAAAGTAAACAATAAAATATTAGGCTCTCTTTTTTTTTTTTTTTTTTTTTTTTTTTTTGTAAATTTTGATACCCTTAGATCATAATTGATCTTTATTTCATAAATTACGGTTTCATATTTTTAATTTTATAATTTCTGCATGCTATCTTACCAGATTTAAATTGATGATCTATAATCCAGAAAAACCGATAATCCGGAATCGTCCCGACAAGTCCGACAAGTCCCGACAAGTCCGCATTAAAGACTTTTGACTGTATTAGAAAGTGCAATTCATCAAAGTTTCTCATACCATATTTCTGGCCAAGCAATTTAAACGTTTTCATCTTGCCTCAAGAAAAAATTTTCTTTCCTCATTTGATTGTAAAATTGTATATATTATTGTTTTCTTCCTTTTTAATAAAATGTGTAGTTTTAATCTTAAATATTCTATTTCAGATATGAACTTGGGTATGTATACTATAATTTGCCAGTATAACTTAGTATACATTAAGGCAACCTGGATAAACCTGGAAATGTCAGTACTTATGTATTAATGCAATCACCTTGACACACTTTAGTGTTTTTCTACAGATGAAAAAGTAAAAGCTACTTATTAGGTACAAGTCGGTTATTTTCGAACATTTAAAAAAAAAAAAAAAATTCCCAAACTGTCATTAAGTCGATAAACATTATCAGCGTATGTAAAGAAACATACTTTAGCAATTTAAAATACAAATTTGAATTATAAATAGGGATTGTGCAATACATTAAAAATAAAACACATTCTTCTTCAAATCTTTCTGTGTCTGTTTTTTTGCGTCCTCCTTCTTCTGAAGTACATAGCAATCTGTTTTTGTTTGAAAGAGAATTGTCAAGATTCAGCTCCCTTGACAACAGTAGAAGGAAATGTATTTCCTTGTTCTCTTTAGAAAATTTTCAGCAAAATTCTGTTTTCTTGCAGAAATTTTACTGCAGTTTCTTCCATTGCTGGCAAATTCCATAAGCTCCAATTTTAAAACTAAGTTTGGTACTTTTCCGTTTCGCCAAGCAGACTTTATTCGCAACAACGCACAGTATACAGATAAAAAAAAAAATGTTAACAAATGTTGGTTCTAAGAATTTTTTATTTTGTGGGCATAAACATTTTAATATCGTTTCAGATTTTGTAAAAAAAAAAAAAAAAAAAAAATTAGTTTAAGAATTTACTATACTTTCATGGTACAACATCCTGATTTGCCGGTTTATATCACGTGACCTCAAGTGATTTCATCTCACATAAACTATGCTACAAAAATCTAATTCTCTCAGTAATTATCTACATTCATTTCAAGTTAAATCTTGATATGGGATACAAGTTTAAATGTAAGAATTATTTCAATTTATATGAATAGCTTATTCAGGAATTATGTAAAACTGCAGTACTTTACTTCGTTAGGCCATTCGCATTAGAATTGATGAATTTAACCCTTCACTTTGCTTTTTCTGTATTTTCACCTTCAGGTGAGTGGTGTGATTGAATCCTAATTGACGTAATTACCGCGAATGGCTTTGGGGCATAAAATTGAACTATCTGGTAAAATTTCTATGTAATTGTAGGTCAGTTTTGGAAGAAACAATCAATCTGATAAGAAATGGCTGTGACTTGTTTTTAAAATGAGGCGTAAAAGGTTACCAGCGGGGATATTCCGTTTGGCATTGGTTGTACCATTTTTGGTTACTTTATAGCCTGCACCGGCAAAATTGAAAAGTACCCTAAGTTTAAAGCAAAAAATATGATGATTTGTTTATAAAAACTGTTTGAACTTGGAATACAGTGAAAAAGAACGCGTACAAAAATGGCGATGTGGCTTAATTGATAATGTTATAAGCATGGTTGCCATAAGAATGATTATATGAATGCTTGCCAGAGTTTGGCATATTCTAAAAAACTGGCACCTTCTACTAAGGTGGTTGCATTAATTTGTAAGAAACAGGAAACTTAAATTTTAAGAAGGTTCATAAGGCATCTATTGTGCAGCACTGTTTGTTAGAAAACATTTTCTAGTTCTCTAATGCCAAAATTATTTGGTACTTCTTTATTATTACAGTTTTCATTATCTAACCATAAACCTATGCATTAAGCATAAAACTATAAATCTTAATATAATAAAACTTTAAATATTTGCAAATCAAAAAGTAAGTTAGAATCTGTAAGACTGCTATTATAACTGGAAAAAGAGAGTTAAAATTCTGCAAATGCTACTAGACTGAGAGATTTTGCTATACCTTGAACAGCTGTTGTCAGTGAACTATCATTCAGTCTATCTTGGATGTCTGGGCATAGCCCTATCCCAGTAGAATACTTTTTGCACTTTTCAAATCTTAATCTGTCGTACAGAAGAATTAAGAAAGATGAATGAAGAGTCCTAATATAAGCAATTTGGCAAATCGAATGATAAGATGGCAAAAGTTTGTAAGGTTGGAAGTGTTCATTATTGATGACGATGAAGACCCTTACAAAAATTTACTTTTGTGAGAGTAGCAGGAGCTGAGTGCCGTGCTGGTGGTATGAGCAAAGTCTTGATGCTGAATGAGAGTTGAGGTGTCATAAGACAGGAGCTGGTGAGGCAGGAGTGCTATTGGCTGCTAGGGGGGGAAGTAGGTGATTGGGCAGAATTAGATCCACAGTGTGCAAGGGGAAGGAAACTTTTTTCATTGCCATACTAATTTTGAAGAGTAGCCGAATTTATTTTGCCTGCTGTGTAAACTAATAAAGTTAAAAGTAAATATATACGTATATATGTATTAATAAGTGAAGGGTTAGATGTTTATCAATAAATGGTTAGGTGAAGTTGATTATTATTGGTATTATTGAGCTCTTCAAACATTAAGAATACTATGTACATTTTTTCCATTACAGTTTATGCGGCTCTGATTTGATTGAGATTTTTATTAATTAAGTAGGTCCATTTTGAAAGTTGAACACCAAAGATAGATTTGAGTTCTTTTATGGCTTTAAAAAAATCTAAAAATCCTAATGAGTGAATATTTGTGGAAGATGAAGTGTTTTTTAATGTGTGTGGCAGAGTTTGTTGATCTTGGTTAGTGTTATCTAAACACTGTATATCTTTTGGTGGGTTGTGTGTTTTGTTTATGACTATTTCAAAATACAGTTTTCTAGGAGCTTGTGAGTATTTGATTTTGGTTTGGGGAATTTTATACAACCACAGTAAGAGGCTGGATATTAATTATTACAGTTAACACAGAGTGAGTTTTCAATAAATCCTTTTTGTGCGCAGAGTGAGTTTTTTTTTTTGGGTTCTCCGGTGCATTTCATGTAACGTGGAGAGCAAGGAAGCAATTTCCGGAGCAGCAGTGCCATTCCTGCCAGTTATGGCATTGTGGTACGAGATTTTTGCTGTTGTATTTTTCAACTTGAACTATAATGAGAAATGTGTAAGGTCTTAAATTTTGTCAATGTTGGGTGTGGGAAGTAGTTGGACTTGGAATAGTGTCATAGGTTGTCTGGTGCGATTTCTAGTCATTTGAACAACTTTGTGTACAGTGTAGCCTTGTTCTGTAAGAATTTCAGTGATTTCTGAGGTTTCCATATCTATAGGTAGTCCACGAATAACAAACTTAATAGGTGTTTGGTGGCATGCATTAATTAAGTAGTGTTTGATGGAATTATCTTTTAAAATTTGAGTAAGTGTTCTATGGTCATGTGATGTGTTAGGGAAGATTTTCAGAAATTCACCACTAACTTTACTGAAAAATTTGGTGGAAGTTTGGTTAGTTAGTTGCTTAAGGTAGGCATTTTGCTTGGTGTTTGAACAGCTCTCAAAATACAGAAGAAGATATAAATAACTTTTTTATTTTACCCTCAGTTTGAACATAAAGGCAACTTGTGCTACAGACGAAATTTCCACAACTTGTAGACATTTTAATTTAACAGAATAGACTATTAAATTGAAATGTCAATACATAGTCCAAGATTACACGTTAAATAAGCTGGCTCATGTACTCATGTATTTTATCAGTGAACATTTAAAGCATTGGCTAGTATGAATGCTAAAGCCAAAATAATTTTTTTAAATATAGCTGGTAAAAAATACTAACAACAAAATGCGATTCCAGAAGCTCTCTCAACTGAAGATTTAAAACACTGATAATACACACAAAGCTAATTTACACACAAATAAATTAAATACACACAAAGCTAATTTGCATTCTAGTGAGGAATATCTAAAGGAGAAGTTATAGTAAACACTTTAATAATTGGTTAATTAAAATAATATACTTTGCAAATCTAATAACTTGGTTCTTAATGTAAGCAGCTGCAGAAGTGGCTGAATGGTTAAAGACTGCTGATAATTTGTCCCTGAAACTAGCTCAGGCATATGAGCTGGCTGCATGGTTTTCATGATTATTTCCATGTGCAACATGAATACAAGCTACTCTCTGTAGAAAAGCCCTCCATGAAGGCATTCTTTCCCTTTGCAGATAGTCTCCAAGTGCTTTGCCATATTTAAATAACCAACCAACCTAATTTATATGTGATTTCTAAACAAAGAAAACCAGAAACTCACCGAAGCCTTGTGTAATGATTGAAAATCCGGTCTTGACAAATCGCAGTTTGACTTTTAAAAATGTGTTTCTTCTAAATCCTAAGTTAACATAAAAATATATTTTGTTATGAAAGAAGCGGTTTATTGATGATAGGGGTATTTTCAAATGCAAGCAACAGTTATTTTAAGAAATTTATTATGCAGTAAAGGCACGAAATACCTTTGGACATAAAACATCTTCAAAATAATTTTTATTTATTGACACATAGAAATGAAGATAAAAATCTAGTAAATTTTGCCACTGTTAAGCATTTCTGTAGTAGAGTATGCTTTATTTTTGACGTATTCAGAAGTATTGAATGTGTATGTGATGCACAATTTTAGAATCAGCAAAATAAATTTCATTTCATATAATTAAGTAAAATAGGAGATGATAAAGTGGTGAAGGTAAAAATTTACTCGTATGAAAGGGGAAAAATAGGAAATCTTTAAACTTTTGATTAATATCCTTTTTAAAGTTAAAAAATAGCTTTTCATGCTTTATTAATAAATATATATTAAGCATTATTAATAAAAATAAAAATAAAGAAATTCCGGTACTATTCGGTTTTGAGGGCCGTAAAAAATCGCCGAACTATTGTTGATGCCAGTGCTGCCAAATATAATTGCGGCAACCCTAAGGCAAGAAGGGAAGTATAATAGTAAATAACTAAGATTGATGTTTTAATTTATATGAAAGGTTAATTTCATATAATACTTTTCTATTATTATAATTCATATGAAAAAGGATAACTATGACTGAACGGAAGCATAAGAGTAAATAACTATTTCAGATCATTATTATAATTTATATAAAAATTGCGAAACATAACTGAATGGATGCCTGCGTCGCTATTTCGCTACCGAGTTATCGCTAAAGCTTAATTTCATCTCGCTGGTTGTTCAAACATAATTTTCTATAATAAATAATGCCTTTTCTTTGAAAAAATTCTCAGTAAAGTGCAGAATCGCCCACTTATTTGTTTGCTGCTTTTTACAAGGGTAAAAACAACTGGATTTTTGTCAATTTTCATTTACTTTTTAAGTGAAAATAGGTTGATGTGTACATAGATAAGGTCAAAAGTGTACGCAGTGCCATTTTTGTGCAATTCTGGGATTTTTTTTAAAGTGAAAATAGGTTGATGTGTACATGGGTACCGAGTATGTGCAATTCTTAAAAATGCGTCAAGCGGTGGGTGATTCTGCTCTGTACCCAAAATTCTATTCCAGACTTTTCGTCATGGGAAATTCCCAAATTGTTAAATGCATAGGATATCAAAAAAGGATTTAAAAATTAAACTAGTATTTCAATGGCGTCTTAAGAAATGTAGAACTATATAAACTTATGCAATCTGAAATCAGCATGCATGCTAGATTTGTCGCACTGTTAAATGGGCGCATTTGCTAGATTTGGCACTTTTGCGCATGCATTTTCGATGCAATTTTTTTACAGTCCTCAAAGCGGAATAGTACCAAAATTCCCTATAAATGATCTTCTGTAAAATGTTTTTTTAAAAATTTAAGGTTCAAAATAATTGTTGCAATTCACTGAAGATTATAATAAAGTGTGTAGCCCCATTTGGCATCATTATCACATATAAACAAATATGCTGAATTTAAAAACACAACAGTTTATGAATTCACATACATCTTGAGAAAATTTGATAAACTCCAATTTCTTTGTAGGTATGCCTAGAAATACATCTACTTTTTAAGATGATAACAAAATTTTTATAGGTTATAATTCAAAATTTTTCAAAAAATTTGTATAGAAGTTATTTAAAAAAACCCAAATTTTAAATATAAATTGTAAGAATTGTGTGAATTTTATTTGGATTGAACCTAAATTTCAAATTCTGAAAAAAAAAAAAAAAAAAAAAGGAATTAAGTGTATTTAAAAAAAGTAATATTCATAAATACAGTCAAAAGTTGTTAATTCGGACACCCATAATCCGGACCTCAAAGCTAAAAGCTTTCTGCGCATGCGCCGTAAACACATGCGCGTAAGACCTTTACGACTGTGCATATGCGGGTATGCAAGCGCAGAATACGTTTTCGCGTGCACGTTTTATTTATAACGGATGGTATAAGCTAAAATTATCTAATTATCTATTTTAGTTAATGTTGATGATTGCGTTGTTCCTTAATCTTCGAGTCGGATCCGGCTTATTATTTTTTGCAGACTGTAAAAGCAATTTTATAAAAGTAAACTTGAACTTTCGATTATGTCAAATAGAATTTCCGATGCTGGAGCTCCCAAAGGATCTACAAAACAAAAGTATGTTTCTATGTCCATCAAACAAAAAGTGAAATTGCTGCAAAAAATGGATAAAGACATGAAGAAGGTGACAGAGAGGTGTTAGTGAAAACGAAAAAATTTCGATTGACAAGTAAGTCGGTATTCTTGGCCCAGCAATTACGGGACTTGAACAGCGGAACTTTGTAACTGAACAAGAAATTATGTCTGTTTATAGAATTAAAGAGAAAGTATCACATAAAACGAAGCAACTTAAACAACTTACATTGAAAGAAATGTTTAAAAAGTAAACAAATAAAAATTAAGCTTTTTTTTTTTTTTTTTTTTTTTTTGTAAATTTTGATACCCTTTAAATCATAATTGTTCTTTATTTCATAAATTATGGTTTCATATTTTTAATTCTAGAATTTCTGCATGCCATCTTACGAGATTTAAACTGATGATCTTATAACGTTGCGCGCCTCCAACTTGCACGCAACCAAGGGGTGACTGTGGAAACTGTATAAAAGATAGAGTCTTGTGAAGGGTTTAAGTCCCTTTTTATTCAACGTAATAAATTACAATTGCGTGCTCTTGACGCTTACAGACGGTGCCAACTCGGCAGTCAAACAAAAATAATAACCTGAAAAGAAAGTAAAGACAAGATTCTAACTACGAGGCTCTCTAAAATAACTAACTCACCGCGTTTTACAATACCGCTGCTAATTCAGCAGACTTGAAGCTCACTGGAACAATTGCAACTACTACCCGCCAAGCACATAGGCCGCAACGCGGGGTTCTTTAATTCTCGATTTCTACCTCCACGCTTGCTAAGTAAGAATAACTCTCTCACCGAACTCGTTTCCTTCTATTTAAATCATACTACTTCCGCTGATAATTTGAATGCTTGCGCGTTCTACTCAAATTTACATATTCTGGCATTGGCAGTTCCAGGGGAAAGTAAGGCTTGACAGGAAAGATAGTTTAAACTTAAAATAAATGTTAGTTAAAATAAATATAAACCCTACATTTGCCGCTGCCAGAATTTGGAAAACTTGGAAACAGGTCCTACAAACGACCTGTTGTAAGTTTCTCTAATTCTGAACTAACTGGCGAGAACCTCGTTTACACACAAAAAAAATCTTATGTAACAATTATATACTAAAATTCTGTTGCTCGTTATAACTTTCTTCTTACAGCAACTTTTCATGGACTTCATCAATCAATCTTGGTCTTTCCTTCCAGCATCTGGAAGGAATAAGTATCAGTATCTTTCTAAATACATTATAATTTACACTTTCTTGACACAATAAATTTTTGTTTTCAAACGATTCGTTTTTCTTAGTTATTGCTTACTTCACATTCATTCAATTTTTCAAGCATTAATTTAACTTTACCCTGGCTCTCCACCGTGTGTGGTGTCAAATGGGAATATTCGTGTTTTAGTCTTACAACACTTCCCCTAACCACCATGATTTGTTAGAATTCAACGACCAAATAGACACACCTTACTCGACATTCTACAACTCAATGAGCTACTTTAATAGTCTTAAAAATTCAAATGTAGGTGGAGAACCCTACAAAACACATTCATTCTAACTTCCCCCTCATTCATCTTTAAACATGCAGGCTTTCGCTCTAAAGCATGACTTTACAGTTTAATACTTAAATTTTGACTTCATTGCTTTTAAGCATTCACTTTTAGCATCTACAATTTTATGCTTCTAGACTAAATTCTACTTTTACATAACATGCAAGTATTTACATACATTTACAAAAGTTTAATACATATGCTTTTTACAATTTACTATAAAATGAATAAGAGAAAATAAATTTTTACTTTACTCATTCTTCGCCAAGCTGGCGGCACTGGAACTAAAATTCTTATTAGTACATACAAGAATACGAAGTTATTTTTATCTCCGGCCAAATTTTGGCTTTAACATAACAGAATTAGTTTTTCGACCAACAGAAAATGCTTGTTTTTAGCTTTTACACTTAAAGAAAATAATACTTTTGCCTTAGCTAAATAAAGTAAAACAAAACTAAGTCTCAACCGAGACATATTGACTTTCGTCAAAACATAGAACTTCGTACTTATGCATAACATTTTGGAACAAAAGAGAAAAAAAAATTTATAGAAGGTTTTAACTTATCTTTGAGTTTTCGATGCTTGAAACTCCGTCATCCGTTTTTGACAAAATTGATCCCAAGTTAGAGGTGTCATGGATGTCAATCTTCTCCTTGTTGATCTCCGCGTGTCGTCCCCGTTGATCTTTCTTTTGCGTCCTCTACATGCTGGCCTCTTGACGGAGTAATCGTCTGGTTGTTGTCCTTTGCGTTTCTGCCTGGGACGGCTGGTCTTGACATCCTCCAGTCTGGAGTCCTTCTTGAATTTCTTCTGTTCGTCGTATTTTTGTGCCTCCTGTTGGCGTTTCAGTTTCCGGAACGGCGGCCTTGCTGGCACCTGAATCTGTGGCCGTGTGCGCGTTCTCCTTGATGTGTAATTTCTCCTGCCATCTTTTATAGGTGGTGTTTTCGTCTTTACCACGGTTTCTTTACCCGGTTCATCTGTATTTTTGTTTTTCTTAAACGCCGGAGTTTGAAAATCCTTTTTTCTTTTTGATAACAACGTCCGGGTTGTAGAAGTGCTAGGTCTCTCTTCAGTTCTCCGTTTCTTGGGTGGTGGAATAGTTGTTGCAGTCTCTGGCCCTTCTATTTCGTTTAGACTTGAGTCCTGCAAGAAACTTTTAAGGATTTCAAAATCATTGGGATTATAGTATTTTTTCACCTGGTCGGGACTTGCTTTACAGATTTCCCCTCTCTCGTTTTTAAGATATAAGACTACTCCTTTGATTTCCTGAATTACATAGGGGCCTTCAAACTTTGGAGCTAGCTTTGCCATAAAATTGTCTGGGGCACTTGATAAAGAAAATTTCCGTTTCAATACTTTATCCCCAACTTTAAAATCTGCTTCACGGCGTTTTCTATCGTAATATAACTTTTGTCTATTTCTTGCCGTATCCGAAGTTTTAAGCGCCTGATCAATTAGTTTTTGCACGTCCTTTTGTCTAAATTCCTGCTCTCTTTGTTGCACAAAGAATAATTTATCTAAAGCCGTAATTAACTTTCTGCCTAAAAATAATTCTGCTGGAGTTTTTCCCGTAGTATCATGATGTGCCGTTCTTAAAGCATAAGCTAATTCATTTATGTAGCCATCCCAGCGCTTGTGATGTGTGCTCACGTAACTGAGAATTATTTTTACAATGTTTTTATTAACTCTTTCTGCTATGTTAGCCTGTGGTCTATACGGAACCATTTTGATATGGCGTATGCCAAGTCCATTGCATATGTTTTCAAATATTTGACTAATGAATTGTTTTCCGTTATCGCTAATGACTTTTATCGGTGCACCGTATTTTAAAATGTATCTGTGTAAGAATGCATCTGCGACTGTTTTGGCTGACGCGCGTTTAAGTGGAACAATTTCTATCCATTTTGAAAAATGATCTAGTATTACTAAAAGAAAACGATTTTTATTTAACTCGCTCTGGGGGAAGGGACCAAGGACATCTATGCCTAAAATTTCATTCGGAAATGTAGCGCGAATGCTATTTAAGTACCCGGCTGGGCTGTAATTAATATCATTTATTAACTGACATTGATTGCAGGACCTGACATACGCCGTTACTATTTTGTATAATTGCGGGAAATATACCGCCTCGCGTACCCTTTTTAAAGTCTTTCTGACCCCGAGGTGGCCCGCTGTTTTTTTTTCGTGCAACTCCCTCAAAATGCTTAATCGAAGCGAGGCTGGGATGACTGGCTTATACTCAAGATTTTCGTTCGTTGTTTTCGTATAGAATAATAAATTATCTATTATTTCATAGTTTTTTGCTCTATTTCTTATCACATCGATATCTGTATGCTCAAAGCTTTCGGGATCTTTCAAATAAGCATAGATGTTTCCAAATTCAGGATCAGCTTTCAGTTCAGTAATAACCGTATCTCTAGAATCTAAAATTTTTGAAGTCAACACAGCGCATTTAAGTTCATTTCCTTCATCGTCCAGTTTTATACGAGAAAGTGCGTCAGCTACATTGTTTTCCTTACCCGGTTTATATTTTATTGTGATATTATATTCTTGGAGTTTTAAAGCCCATCTTTTTAACCTGGGCGTTAGGTTTTTTCCCGAGTAAAGTCTACCAACAGCCGCATGATCCGAAAAGACTGTTACTGGCGATTTGCCGAAATAAACTCGAAATTTGTGTACAGCCATTAATACGGCTAATGTTTCTCTTTCTGTAGCTGTATAATTCCTTTGTGTCTGATTCAACGTTTTACTAAAAAATGCCAGCGGATGGTTATTTTGCATAAGAACCGCACCCACCGCATAGTCTGACGCATCTGCTGCAATTTCCAGGTTTTCGTCCCCCTCAGGGAATTTTAAAACAGGGGCATTAATAAGCGCTTCTTTAAATCTTTCAAAAGCTGTGTTAGCTTCCGCTGTCCACGTAAATTTACTCTTTTTTCTTTTGATTACTAAGAGTGGTTCAACAATATTAGCGAAATCTTTTATGAAAGATCGATAGTAAGAACATAACCCAAGGAAAGAGGAAAGTTTCTTGGCGGTGTTGGGCGGTGGGAAATTCTTAATAGCTTTTATTTTTGAATCTTGCGTTTCTATACCCTTTTGCGAAATTTTATAACCGAGATATTTAAGTTCTTTAGTTGCGAACTTGCATTTTGAGGCGTTAATTGTAAGACCGGCCTCTTTTAATAATTTAAAAACTTGTTCGAGGTCATTAATGTGTTGTTCCAACGTACTACTCGTTATAATTATATCATCTAGATAAATTAAAGTTGATTTTCCTAGGACAGGCTTTAGAACAATGTCCATAGCTCTCTGGAATGTTGATGGGGCCCCACACAACCCAAAAGGCATGCGTAAAAATGCATAAGTGCCCGATTTTGTTATAAACGCGGTTTTATGTATATCTTCGGATCTCATAGCTATTTGATAGTAGCCAGACGTTAAGTCCAGAGTAGACATATATCTTGTCGATTTGATCTGTCTAATGATCTCGTCTATAACCGGCAAAGGGTAAACTGGAAATTTAGTAATACTATTTAGTTTTCTGTAATCAATAGCAAACCTCCAAGCCCTTTTATCCGAAGGAGGAAACTCGTTCTTTTTCCTACATAGTACGACTGGACACGCGTACTCACTATTTATGGGCGTTATTATTTTATTCTTTAACATCTCCTGAATATGTTCTTCGATGATTAGGTCTTTTTGTTTATCATAACGATACGGTTTAGTCCTACAAGGTTTTTCGGCATTTAATTGAATCTTGTGAGTTACTATTTGGCAGTTTCCTGGTTTTTCTGAAAACAAATGAGAAAAATTACTCACCACTTGCTGTATTGCTTTACTTTCATGGTCATTCAGATGGCTAAGGTCCACTTCAGGTGTCTCCACAGGTTCCACCACCCTCTGGTCCATCTCCAACACCACGGAACTATCTTGAAAATTTAATTTGGCCCTCGCGGCACTTAAAAAGTCCATACCTAAAATAAGAGAGTGTTGTAGGTCTTTCACCACAAAAATTAATACTTTGAGATTTTCCTCTTTTACCTGTAAGTTTAATGATAATTTCCCGATGCAGTGACATGTTTTTCCTTGCGCCGATATAATTTCCGTATTTCTGGTTTTAAACAGTCGTATCCTATAAAAATTCTTTTTGAAGAAATTTTCACTCACAATATTTCCTTCTGCTCCTGTATCGATGAGGGCTTCTACTGGTACATCGCCAACCAGGACTTGTATAACTGGTAGCTGTGAGTTTTTTACGATGACCGTATTTAAATGTCTATTTGAGGGTTTTTTTAAAACTTCCGGGGTCTGGACCCTCCCTTTCACAGGCCCCTCTAGTCGTTTAAAGCTTTCCTTTCAATCTGTGTCTTCTGGGTACGCGGATGTTTATTTTCAAATTTTCTTTTTGGGCCTTGACCTTCGAGTTTCGATGCGTTAGCTTGATAGTTCTTTCCCCCATACGAGCGATTTCCATTTCTGGTTTCCTCCTTCCTTCAGGTACTTTGAGAATATGTTTCCCCTCTCGCTCTTTCCGCTATTCTGCGATTTTGAAACTTCACCGCCAATTCGAAAAGTTCCTGCAATGTGGTTGGGTTTCTAATTTCAAAGTAGTCTTGGACAGCGGGTAACAATCTTGGTAATATTATTTCAATTATCTCCGCATCGGGTTTTTTTCCATACAGCATATCCGTTAGCTTGATTTTTCGTAAAATAAAGTCCGTCAATTGTGCTGTATCCCGTTGATAGAAACTATATAGTTCGGCTTCCAGCCGTGCGCGATCTTTCACTATGGGGAAGGCCTTTACTAACGATTTTTTGAAATTTTCAAATGTATACGTCGGGCTTCCAAATTCACCTAGAAGAAATTTGCCTATATTTTTCCACCGTAGCGCGGCCTGTCCTCTTAGTGCTGATGTGACGATGGCAACTTTTTGTCTTTCAGGCACAGGGTAGAGCTGAAAGTGGTTTTCTAGACCTTCGAGAAATACCGCCACCGAATTTTTTCCGTCGAAATAGACGTTTGGCTTGATTGATGCTCTCAAAGTCTGGACCAGGTATCCAAATCCTTCTAACTGAGTTGTCATTTCTTGGTGTTGTCCAGCGGCTTCCATCTAGTTTTCGGCCATTTCAGTTCGATAAGTGTTCGGGCGCCAATATAACGTTGCGCGCCTCCAACTTGCACGCAACCAAGGGGTGACTGTGGAAACTGTATAAAAGATAGAGTCTTGTGAAGGGTTTAAGTCCCTTTTCATTCAACGTAATAAATTACAATTGCGTGCTCTTGACGCTTACAGACAGTGCCAACTCGGCAGTCAAACAAAAATAATAACCTGAAAAGAAAGTAAAGACAAGATTCTAACTATGAGGCTCTCTAAAATAACTAACTCACCGCGTTTTACAATACCGCTGCTAATTCAGCAGACTTGAAGCTCACTGGAACGATTACCACTACTTCCCACCAAGCACATAGGCCGCAACGCGGGGTTCTTCAATTCTCGCTAACTACCTCCGCGCTCGCTAAGTAAGAATATCACCCCGAACTCGTTTCCTCTCTATTTAAATCATACTACTTCCGCTGATAATTTGAATCCTTGCGCGTTCTACTAAAATTTACATATTCTGGCATTGGCAGTTCCAGGGGAAAGTAAGGCTTGACAGGAAAGATAGTTTAAACTTAAAATAAATGTTAGTTAAAATAAATATAAACCCTACAATCTATAATCCGGAAAAATTGATAATCCGAAATCGCCCGAGAGTCCAATGTCCCGACGAGTCCGGATTAACGACTTTTGACTGTATATGCCAAATTCAATTAACATTGAGGAGCTAAAGTTTTGAGACCTGTTGTTTTAAAAACTACTAGAGTGATTTTTACAAAACTTGGCAGTTTGGGATAATTTAAGGCATGGAAGTATGGAAAAAAATCGCTATGTTATGTAAGAAAAATTCCAATTTTGTGTCAAAATAACTATGTTAGAATAATGCTGTATATAAATCTAATATATATCCTAAGTCACACTTTTATGACACTAAAAACATGAGTTGAAACCGTGAGCTATAGAACTGTCTTTTTTTTTTTTTTTTTTTTTTTTTTTTGACTTGGTGAATATATTTTTAAAATGCAATTCTGTGACATGTAAATAGCATATATGCTTTCTTATTAAAGCAACTACCATGGTTAGTCACCAGAATCGATAAACTTAATTGCCAATTTGTAAGGTGTAACATTGTTAATTCCACCAAGTTAATTCTAAAAGGCTTATGTTCTGGCTGTGGTATGTTATGTTGATAAGTTATTAACTCTTCACTAAACACACTTTTCTGTGAGTTACATTTTTTAATTTGGTCAGGTGGATGAAAGTATCTCGCTGATAACTTTACTAATTGAAGGGGAATGTTTATAGATTAGTCTTTTAAAAAATGTCTGTAATATTAAATTTTCTTAAGATATTAAATTTGTACTTTAATGTGCTTCATACTTAATGAAATTTCTCACAGTGTACCTACTTTCCTAAAGAACAACACTGAAAGTGTCAAGTATTTCTGAGAATATAATTAATGACATTAATCATGTCTCAGCTATGCACTTTAAGGCAATCTCCTTCACATAACACTGAAATAATCTGGAGCCATAGGTATAAAGAAGCCATGGGCCTAAGTGAAGTTTTATTTTAGTTAATAATAATAAAACTTTTTAATAAAGTATAAAATGAGCATGAATCAAAAATTAATTTTTTTTTCGTTGTTGTTGTTAGATCTATTCATTATCTCATATTTGTCTTAAACTCAGAATTAATACTATACTAAGGTTATGTTTCAAAAATGATTTTAATATGTATAAATAATTTGTACTTTCTGATTATCCTGACCAATCAGTTGCAAACTCGTTGGCAACTCCGGAGAGCATATGTGAGCTCATTGGCACTTTCTCAGAGAAACTGGATTTTTTTTCCACAACAGGATGTCTCTTTGTGAGATTCACAATTAGCCAAGCTAATGTGCGAAAGGCAAGAGCCATTTTCAAAATGACAGCACTCTGAGCATTCCATAAAAGTGCAGTCTATCAGTAAAATTTAAAAGTGCAAGTAACTCAGTAATAAAATGCTTATTATTATTATTTGAGGTTTCTTTTGTAATGTTTTTTACTGTTATTCTGCTCCTGTGTATAATGATCTGTTTTTATTAAAAATCATCAGAGAATTGCACAAACATGGCATTTCACACAACCTTAGCATTGTGCATTGGCCAAAACAAACATGTTATGCATATATTTAGGTCACCACATAAATATCTTTTGGTGACAGAAGTATAAATATCTTTTGGTGACAGAAGTATTTTTTTTAAAGTGAAAATAGGTTGATGTGTACATGGGTACCGAGTATGTGCAATTCTTAAAAACGCGTCAAGCGGTGGGTGATTCTGCTCTGTACCCAAAATTCTATTCCAGACTTTTCGTCATGGGCAATTCCCAAATTGTTAAATGCATAGGATATTTGAAGAAGTTATTAAAATTTGGGTAGGATGCTGATAATCAAAAAGTACTGAAAAATGCTTGAATGCAAAATTGAATTTCATGTTGTTTTTGCACATGTCTTTTTTTTTTTTTTTTTTTTTTTTTTTTTTACTTGTGAAATACGAAGTTTTATTTTTCTGCAGTTTGAATTATAAATTAAATTTTCTCAGTATAAAAACATGATAATGAATTATTTATCAATGAAAACTTAGAAATTAATTTGCTATGAAACTAGGTTTTGTTAGATGAAAAAGAGAAAGCAGTCCAAGATGTTGAAGTTAGGGGCCTTGTCAACTGGATTCCAGAGGTATCTGTTGAGGGTAATGTATTTAATTTATTTATTGTCTTACAAAGTTAGTATCTACATGTAATCAAATATTTTTAAAAAATTCTTTTTTCTAAAATTTATATGGTTAAATATTTTGTTATGAGTGTTTAACAAATTATAACTATTCTGGCAACCCTACTTATTGCATTAAATTAAGTATTGTTGCTTGTAAGTTATTATGGTTCTTATTTTAATGAATGTAATGGCTCTTGATAAACATAAAAGGAAAATTAATGAATTTTATTATATTTGTATTTTTCTTAATATTTAGATCCAAAGACATCCAAAAAACCGCCAACTTCTCCTCGACCTCAATCTGTATCTCCAAAGCCTCTTACCTTAGATTCAAATAAAGGATCTGATGCTAAGATCTTGCATACAGTCAATAAAAGAAAAGGAGTCCTTTCGCGACCTAAAAGTAGGTTGCGGTCAGCTTCTGCGGGAAGAAATCCTGAAAAAGATCTTAGAGCTAGGTATTGGACATTTCTATTTGAAAATTTGCATCGAGCTGTTGATGAAATTTATCAAACTTGTGAAATGGATGAAAGCATTGTGGAAAGCAAGGTATTGATATAATAATAATAATTAACATTACTATTTTCATTAAGTAATATAATATTAAGAGTTGTAGCACATCTGCATTATCAAATAAATTGCTTTTGTATTTTGTAGTGCTCTTATTTATTTTCTAATAATTTTATGTTCAGAGCACATATATATCAGGAAAAACTTGTGTCTTTGTTCTCCTATTTGTGAAAATGCTATTCATTCTGAGCTGTGTTATCTATAGTTTTTTTTTTTTTTTTTTTTGAGGAAAAAAGAGAGACTTTGCATCTGCAATCAGTTATATATTTCTGTACAGAATAATACAGGAAAGTTTTCCATTTATCATGTGATATGCAAGCACTTTCTTAAAAAGTATAAAACCTGATGAAGGGCTGGCTGCATGGGCATTTTCATGTTTTTCTCTATGCGTAACATGGATACGAGTTGATGTACCTTAGAAAGTTCTTCATGAAGGTATCTCTTATAACAATACAGCTTACCAAATATATTACTTAATATTCAGTTTTAGTTGTATGTTTCCTCATCCGTAGTATAGTATACTTTTATGACATGATATAATTTTACTACATGTTAACTGTTTACTAGTCTTTTTTAATTAATCCCCAAAATTTCTGTAAACAGTTTCTAATTATAAGAATGGTTTACAGATGGTAACATATTTATCATATGAAACATTTACTTAGCTCATGGTATTATTGCATTATAATAGTAAAATTTATTATTGAAAAAAATTTATTTCATTCTTAATTACTAATAAAAATAAATAAACTGAAATGAATGGGAGCACTAGGTGGGATTCATAAATTTACAAATACAGTAAAAGCTCAAATAACTGGAATATTTTCGAATTCTAGAAATTTTTTTTTTTATGTTAAATGAAGCAAAAAGATTTGTTAACTTCGTTATAAAGCATGGATAGGGTAGCAATTTGAGTTAAACAAAAACTGTCACCAATAGTGAATAAGCTTGACATAATGCTTTGGCTTTATGTAAACCCGATTAATTTTTTTATTATTCAGTTTAATTTTGTAAAAAAAAGATACAATTTAACTGTTTTTCAATTGCATTTTGAAGAAGTTATTAAAATTTGGGACTTGTCTTTAACGAAACAACAGGCAGTAGAGTATTTTCAAATTTACAAGATCCTGATATCCAGAAAAGTCCTACTTATATAAAAATGGATAAACACTGGCTGTGTTATGTGAAAAAGTATGACAAGTTATTTAAGTTTTTACTTCCTTGTGTGAAGTTAAAAGGAAGTATTGTAATCACGAAAAGTTTCAGGCAGCATATTTCAATGAAAATATCCATTTTGACCACTATCGAATGCAATTTAATGATGTTTTTGCTTGATATCTATACGTAAGGACAGAATAAAAGACTCTTTTCCTCCAAAAAAATTATAAAACTGCTTTAAAATGAATTCTGAAGAGAATTTTTCGTGGCATCTATACGAACATATGTACGTACATACCTATCTCAAATAACTCAAAAACGAGTAGCCTCAGAACGTTGAAATTTTGTTTATAGGACTGCTATAGCATGTAGATGTGCACCTCGTATTTTGGTTGCAATCGGCTGCACCAAACATATATAAATATATTTATATATATAACCATTCTGTTACCCGGCTCCGTGATCTCTTTCTTTAGTCTTATATGTTTGTAAATTGTACATTTTGTGCTTTAAAAATGATTGAATTATGTTGTTTTTATCTTCTGGTTAAGGTTTTTATGCCTTTAGTAAATCTCTATGCAGTATTTTTAGAATTATCAACAATTTTAAAGTTGTTTAAGTGTCGCTAAGCCTAATCCTTTTCTTGATGGCAGCCATTGTTTGTTTACATTTGAAGCAGCAGACTAGTGGATTTGTTGCCAATCTAGAAAAACGTAGCTTTGCAACAACAAAGATAACGCCTTCATTTATTATTGCGAATTAAATCATGCTTAATCCTTTCTGGAATTTTTTCGAGGAAATAAGTGTTTAAGATTTACTTCGTAATTTTTAATATAGATATTTTGAGTTTTTATGTATTTTTGCCTTCTCACGAAGTGAGAACTGAATTAATTGAATGAGAAATACTTAATCGTCTGTGAAAAACTGTTTCTTTTTTGTTTTGTTTACTTAATTTCTTTTATGCGACTTTCTAGCTTTATTATAGTATTTGAATAGAACATGTGGCAACGATTAGATAATTCTATTCTTTAAATTATATAAATTTTGTGCATTATGAGTTATAATATGAACGAAATATAATACTGTTAAGTGAATCTAGCGCCAGAGTGCCGCTATGGTAAACAAATATTAGAGTGAATTTTAAAGAATTCATTTATTCTATTGTGGTTTATGCGCTGTCGGCGAAGTAGATTTAATTCAATCCAATAAGTTTAAATGAAATGCAAGAAAAAATGTATATAATTTAATATTCCGTACAAGGAAGTCATGTGGTGTACACATCAGATTTTTTATATATTATATCTGTATCTTGTATATGTTGATTAACTAACTAGAGAGTGATTTGTTCCTTCAAACATCTGCAGGAATGACTGGAACAGATTTAACGAGATCTTCACCAATTTTCATGATTAATGGAATTCTATAAACGAATATGATGTTTTAGTTTGATGTTTATGTCTAAAATGCTTTTTTATCTTTTGAAATTTCACATAATTTAGGCATTTAACTTTCAATTTGAATAATCAAAGACTGGTGGGAGATAGAATATGCAAGTTCTCAAACCACATTCCTTTTTGAATGCCTTTCTCTCCGTCTGCATGACCGGTGATAGCAAAGCTATTTAGGCTTCAATAAATGTTTGACTTTCATTGGTTACTGATTTGAACACTGTCTTTCTTTGTGTATGAGACCTTGATCTTAGGGAAAAAAATATAATTGCTCTTTTTTTGTTGTTTGATAAATCCAAGATTTTCAAATCCAATTGCTGTAAAATACAGAAAACAAATGCACGAAAAAAAAGAAAGAAAAAAAGGAGTTTGAAAGAAATGATTTGCATTAGAGAAATTAATCAGCAAATAGTTTGTTCTTTAGATTGTGCTATTATTGGGTTTCGTTGTGTGTTTGGCCTCTTTCATAGGCACCAAAAAGTGCAGCAGGTGCTTAATGGAAAAGTAACTTTTCTTTTTTACTTAAAAAGAAGTTTACTGCTTCCATCATTTAAAATTTAATTTAATATTAACCATATAGATATGTACTCTCAATTTGTTTACTGTACAATTACTTTAATGTTATATTGAAAATATTGTTTTATTATATTCATGCTGTAAGGTAAGAAATATGTTATTCAGTTCTAGGGTATAAATTTAATTGCAAACAGTTCTTGTAATTTCCGCATCTCTCATTATATTTTACAAGTCATAGGAATTATTTAGATTTTTCCCATCATTGTTGATGGAATTATTAGTGAAAAAGCATTGGTGGTATTAATTGCAGCTTTGCACACATAAACTATCTGTCTGAGAGGATTAATTCTTTAAGGACTTCTTAAATTAATCTATCACATATTTGTTATATGCAGAGGAAATTTGAAAAATATTTATTTTATCATTCATTTCATCTGAAAAATATATTGTATATATTACTTATACCCACCAGTGATCAAGTGGTTAAGACTGCTGAATACTGGTAGTTTGACCTGGGTTCAAACCCTAGCAAAGGGTCTGGCTGCATATTTGGTTTTCATATTTTCCTCACTTGTAATATGAATACAAGCCAATTTCACTAAGAAAGTCCTTCAAAAAGGCATTTTTCTCCTTAGGCAGATAGCCCTGATCTGCTTTGCTATATTGAAATAACAGAATTTGACCTGTAGGTTCCTTAAAATATTAAGAAATTGTGACAATTTCAAGTTATTAAAAATCATCTCTATCATTCAGAATATGAATCTTGAATCTTTTAAAAAGATAAATAAAATTGATGGGAAAGTAGCAATTAATCATTTGAATGAGTAAAAGCATAAAAACCATTAACATTTAATGTTGTTTTCGCATTCTGTATGGTACATTATTTGTCTTTGGAATTGCATGATGAAGGTGACATCAGTTATGGAAGTGAACTGATGTTTTTTCATCTTGTGTACACTAATCAAATTTTTAGTCTGTTTAATATCCATTCAATAAACATTTTGCCTATGTTTATATCATAATTTAACTAATATCTGAAAAGTAATGCCAGTTTTCAAGTCATAATTCTTATTCATCATTGTGTTTTTCACCTCAGGTTTTCTGGTAAGCTAGGAAGCATCCACAACCATTTTTAACCATAGTACTTTATGTGTGTTTTGTGTTAGACGGAATGTAACTTAATTCTTCCTTAAATCTTAAGATTTAAGTCAAGCAGTTACACAAGGGCAAGAAATAGAAATCATATCCTCCGCTCATTATATTTAGATGAGCAGGTAACAAGAAATTCACTGTTTTATCATTAATCACATCTCTGAGCAAAGTTCAGTAGATTTGCTCTTTTAATTTCAAAGTAATTTTCCTGTAGTGTTTTTCTCTTTATCTGCATGATGGTTCCATTTCATTTCTAAATGATTAAATAATTTGTAAAGTTTGTAAATTCTTTATTACAAAATGAGGAGGGAAAATAACATACGATGCCAAAAACGTGAGTTTATGAACATCTTATTTTAAATGTATGAGTGCTGTACGAAAAAATTGGGAATAATGCATGTATTATTATTAGTTTTTACTCTTTTTTTTTTTTATCATGGGCCACTAGTATATGCAGTTAATTCTTCCATTTTATCAGAGTATGTGCATGTATATATTGTATATTATATATGTGTGTGTGTTTGTGTAAGATAAAAAATGTATGAAATGAAATTCTAATCTCTTGGAATACATTAGCTATTAATTTAAAATATTTTGCTTTCTTACTTTCTTTAATGATACAAATATCATGTTGATGAATGAAAGCTCATGAAAACATAGACTAAAGTGAGTAATTATACAAATTTAGCTATTAAAGACTGTTTTATTTCTGGTTTTCATGAGCAGATCCAAAAACTCATGCAACTCTAAGTGTTAATTTGTATTAGTTTCGTAGATTCATTAGAATTGTTTTTCGAAGTTAAGAAAGTAAAGAAATCCACAGTGGCTTTACTGCGATTCAAACTCCAGACCCCCCTCCCCCCGAATATTCAATGAGCATACTTCCAGTAACACCACGAAGAAAATATCTTATATAAAACACTCCTTATTAAAGAGTGACTGGTGATTACTGAACCTAAGTGTCAAATCTTGGTGATGATGAATTATCACCTGCTACTTTTTAGTTTGGGTGTCACTGTAGAGTCACTGAAAATTTGCGTGATGCATATACTCACTTAAAACAAAAAGTCTTACGGAAATAAGTACTTCATCCTCCAACCAAAAAGCCTAGTGTGTATCAGTCAATCATTTGCTTACTTTGTTGTCAATCTGATTATTTTAAGCATGTATTACAAATTCTGGAGGTTCCTAGGATTGCATTAATTTTAGTATCTGATACAGTCAAAAGTCGTTAATCCGGACTCGTCGGGACTTCGGCGATTCCAGATTATCGATTTTTCCGGATTATAGATCATCAGTTTAAATCTGGTAAGATGGCATGCAGAAATTCTAAAATTAAAAATATGAAACCGTAATTTATGAAATAAAGAACAATTATAATCTAAAGGGTATCAAAATTCACAAAAAGAAAAAGCTTAATATATTTGTTTACTTTATTAAACATTTCTTTCAATGTAAGTTGTTTAAGTTGCTTTGTTTCATGTGATAATACTTTCTCTTTAATTCTATTAAACAGGCATAATTTCTTACAAAGTTTAGTTAAAAAGTTCCGCTGTTCAAGTCCTATAATTGCTGTGTCGAGAATACCGACTAATTTGTCAATCGAAATTTTTTCGTTTTCAATAAACTCTGTGTCACTTTCTTCACTATCGAAAGCGAATTATAATGACAAGGAATTTGATTTAAATCATATCAAAGACGGAGTACATCGAGATGAAATACTACATTTAGTAAGGAATTATAAGCCAAATAAAATAAAAACATCTGCCCTAAAGATAAGGATAGTGCTGACAGATCAACTTCCAATTCATTGCACGCCGCATCGTTTCCCTCTCCCTGCAGAGCAGCGTGAAATTGATAAACATATTTCGGAATGACTAGATAATCAAAGGATATGCCTTTATCCATATTTTGCAGCAATTCCACTTTCTGTTTAATGGACTTCGAAACATACTTTCGTTTGTAGATCCGTTACATATTAGTAAATATATATCGGAAATTCTATTTCACATAATCGAAAGTTCAAGCTTACTTTTATAAAATTGTTCTAACAGTCTGCAAAAGAATAATAAGCTGAATCCAATTCAAAGATTAAGGAACAATGCAATCTGCAACATTAACTGAATTAGATACTTTTAGCTTAGCTTATACCGTCCGTTATACATTAAACGCGCATGCGTAAACGTATTATGCGCACACGCACAAGCATATTCGCAGCCATAAAGGTCGTACGCGTAAACGCCTATGCTCATGTGTTAATGCGACGCATGCGCAGAAAGTTTGTAGCTTTGAGGACCAGATTATAGATCATTCCGGATTATGGGTGTCCGAATTAATGACTTTTGACTGTATATCGAGTTTTAACAAAAATTTCTGGCCACCGCAAATATCATCTGCGCAAACAGTTCATGTTGGCGTATTTAATCATATTTTCTACCATGCCACCTCTTTTTATACTGTATTTGCTCTAACAATTTTTTGGCATTTGAAAGAAAGACTTCCTTTAAAACACTGTGTTGTGAAATATGTAAAAAAAAATTGTGGTTATCATTAAGTACAAGGTTTATAAATGGAACTATCATGCTACCAGATTAGAACCATCATTTACTTCCAGTTCTGTAGCAAAAAAATCAGCTACAGAATGTCACTAAATCGTATGTATGGCTTTCGGTACTAATGTTGTATCATATGACACTGTGAAGGTTTAGTACCGAAAGTTCAAAAACAAGGACTAGGACATTAAAGAAGCAGAGTGCTTTAGCCGGCCTATGGATGTTGATGAGGCTGCCAACAAGAACTTGTGGAAGAAGATCAGTATGCAACCACTCGAGAGCTTGCATACTGATCACTGAATTAGACGTTAGTGCCATGTTCATTAGTCTCACTGTGCATTGCATAAACTTGACATGCAAGTTCAATTGCTGGCTACCACATGAGCTGACTCAGATATGGACAGATGTGCTCGGCCTGCACTAACCTGTCGAATATCAACGCAAGGATAAAATTCTGGGCTGGATCGTCACTTGTGATGAAAAGTGGATTTACTTCAACAACACAGGCCAAAAAAGGGGTTGGTTTGTATCCGATGAGCTCATTGACAACGTTGCGAAGTGCAATTTGACTACCGAAAAGATCATGCTTTGTATCTGGTGGGACTGCCTTGGTATTATCCACTAATTGTATCAGGAAAAAGGTAAAACCCTCAACAGTAAGTTTATCTTGATAGGCCGTGCTGATACCACTGTCAAGGAAAAGCGTTGAATTGAGTTCCTGCTCAAAAAGGTGATGCTCCATCAAGATGATAATGAAAGACCATATGTGTTGGCATTCACCAGCTAGACTCTGTACGGACTCGAATGGTATCTTTTGCCACACTCACCACATAGCCTCAATATCACTCTTTCAGACTTCTACCTTTTTTTCACACTTGCAGTTGCTGATGCTACCTTCCATTCTGCACAGGAGATCTGAAATAAGGTTTTTCTGTTTTTGGACTCGCAGCCACCAAGTTTCTGACCTGAAGGCTTTGAAGAGCTACCAAAATGTTGGCAGAAAATCATAGATTTGGTTGCTGATTACTACACACACTAAAGGTACTGCTTTTATGTCCCCCCCCCCAACTTTATTAAGAATGTTTTTCGGTGGAAAACTTTTGTTACAACCAGATATGTGTGTGATTAAGTATTTTATTCAGATTGTTCAGAAACACAGATAAATATATATCTGTGTTGTTGCTGTATTTTCTGAAAATAACCATATGTTTTGGACTTATATTTACTTTCCAGTAGCAAGTTTCCTATTATCTATGCTATGATTATGTAATTTTTTTTTTTTTCTATTTTATCGTTATTTAATGCTAAAATGATGTATGACATAAATATGAATTAAATATTATTATTATTATGTATTTGTAAAGTTTAAATTAAATTTTACTTAGCATGTTGTTTCAATAAGTAACTTTTTTTCAGGAAGCTATTATGATGCTTGAAAATTATAGCAAAGATTTCCATGCTTTGATCCAGTACATCAATATCAATAAAAATTATGAGAAAACTGCTCCACCCAATAGGTAAATATAATATATAAATTAACAATTCAATGATATTAGATGATTCAATGATATTAGAAATAGCAGTAATAACAGAAATATACTGTTATTACTGCTATTTCTAATATCATTGAATTCATAATTTAATTGCACCAGCTACGACCATGATCACAAACATATACATGCCACTTAGACTGATTTATTTGTGAAATAGGGTAGCTGGGCATAAATCATGTAGTAGGGTTTGTTTCTGTTTCTCCTGCCCCCTCCTTATTTATTTTCACTGCGTTCAAAGCACGGAGTCGAAGAGCACAGACTGAAGGTGGCAGAAAATTACTTTTCAGGAATGTAAGATAATGTGCTGATCATCATTTCTAAATTAACTGTTGATTGTACCGTGTTTAATTTGTGCATTTGTTTATTTAGGTCAGGGGTAAAAATATGAGTGTTTTCAAAACTTAATTTTGGTGTATGTACATAATTTTATGGTAAAGTTTAATAAATAATTATTATTGTAAAATAATTGTTATTGTAATTACTTTATTGTATTTTATTATATAAGGTTCATTATTATATTGTCATTAAAATGAATTCAAATGTGATAATCATTATAATTGATGATGACTTAATGGTAATAAATAATTATTATAATTATACTATAATTAATAATTATTATATTTCTTTATCTTTGAGCTAAAATGTATATACTCTATATACACAATAAAAAAAGAAATGTTTTAATAATTATATTTTATGATAACAAATGATTATTATAGTTATTAAATTAATTGCAATAATTATAATACATAACTGTTATATTTCTTTTTGATTTTTGTACTAAAATCCATATGCATTATTTAACATATTTGGAGGGGAAAATATATTTTAGAAAAAAGAAAGGAAACAGTTCTTTGTAAAAGATCTGAATATGGGCAAATGTCATGTTAAATCAACTATGATCAGAGGATATCCTGCTCAAATGAGGTGGAAACCTGTTGACCATTCTTTTTTAATGTACAAAAATACTACTTCTGCTAAAATATATAGTTCTGTTATTTTCAGTGATCTTATTTTTGAAAGTAAAGAATGAAATATGTGCTCTTTATGTGAATTTGATGCATTATAAAACACAATTTCTTTTACATTTTTGGTTTCTGGGGTCACAAATGAATGTGAACCATTGTATTTATTTCTGCGAGTCTGAAACAAAAACAACTGATGATCGGATCACTGGATGGATGGCATGGGACTTTGATTCCTTTGATAGTAAACTCCCTCTTAAAGTGAGTGAGCCCACCAGTGGCCGAGCGGTAAAAACGCTGATCACTGGTAGTTCGGTCTGAGGTTCCAATCCCATGAACGGGCTGGCTGCATGGACGTTTTCATGGTTTTTCCCATGTGTAACATGTATACGAGCCAGTTTCCCCTAGAAAGTCCTCACGAAGGCATCCCTCCCTCGGGCAAATAGCTCTCATGTGCTTTGCCATAATTGAATAATCCAATCCAATCCCTCTTAAAGGGAAGAGTAAATTCTAAAGTGATCCCCCTCACTCTGCTACATAAATTAACACCCCTTTGAAAGATTCTAAATGTTTTGGCAGAATGCCAGCTTAGCTTATGTTTGCCATGGTCAAACTAGAATTGCAAGCCATATGCACATTTTGTTATGTAATATGTATTTCTATGCAGTGCATGTTTCTCATCAATTTTAAATTGCTTCTTAATATAATCAACTCACTTTTTATTAAGAAATCAACAGAAAATGATGCTTTATCAAATGGTCAAAAATGAGATAGAAACTCTAGCAGGGTTCGCAGCGGTCCTTACAAGTGCTTATAAGTCCTTATATTTGAAAATAAAATATAAACTCCCTTATAGGTGCATACTTTTTCTTTAAAGCCCTTATTTTTTTGTTTTTAGCGCTTCTTTTTTTTTTCTTTTTTTCTTTTTCTTTTTTTTTTTTTTAATGAACGCGCATTTTTTCCCCGCACCAAAGCCGAAACTAAATAAACAACTTTAACTTCCTTATATGCAACGTCAGGTGGTGAATCATACTCCCGAAAATTGCTTTAACCTATGGTGCGTGCAAGAGTACAGACAGGTGCATGCCGTTCTATTGGTTAAAGAATTGCAAAAGTGGTAGAAAATTCCGGTACATTCGGTATTCTTTTCCTCCCACCCAAATACTACACACGTTTGAATTTCTATCAAGATTTTAATAATTTGCATTCTCGTTCCGCGTGGTCAGTTCATATTCGTGTTTATTATGATCGTTATGCTTATATTATGAGCATATGCATGAATATTTATAATAATATAGTTGCAGTAACTGCTGAAGTGTAGATAAACTTTCAAAAATGGGTGTGTTTTTACACAGATTAGCTTTCTAAGGAATAATATTCGGAATGGCTTACATAAAAGGAAAGTAGTCGAATAGTCAAAATAAAATCTCTTTTTATTTATTTATTTATTCCCCCCCCCCCAATACATTATACAGTGCGGAGGTTGGAAGGTTCTTCCCTTTCTGCGCAAAATCTCTAATATTGAAGCAGCAGACTTTTTTTTTTTTTTTTTTGTCGCTGTCCAATCTGGATTGAATAGGACTAAAAGTTTTTGCGGTGTACCTAACACAAGCGAAGATTGATTCTATTCCGGAACTTTAACGCTGTCTGTTGAAAATTAGAATCAGAAAATACCCCAGATTAGTAAGTCTCTTTCTTTTCCTTTATTTAGTTCTTTATTCTCAGAATACCGGCAGCTGTTGATTACGATTGCGTAATATCACATGTGGAAGAATTACGACGCTAGTATTGCGCAATAATGTTTGCGGTATTTTGCAGAGGTAATTAATTTTTATGTTCAGTTTGAGATTTGTTTATGAACACTTAAAAGAGTTTTACTGTGCTTTCTAAGCAGAATATTTCTGAGTTTCGTTGGTCTATTTTTATATGATGCACATATTGAAATGTCAAATTCATTTATTTAGCCGAGAAATCTAAAGAACGGCTACATCTCCCCCACTCCTCTTTTTCCACTTAATATCCAGAATATTCAGCAATTTCCGAGTATGCGGCTTAGTTAAGCTTTTACTGTTAAAGGATCACTGCATGAAACAATTTCCCGTCTTCTGATTTCAGAAATGTGCCTCTTTTTTACTTAAATTACTTTGCTTGGAATATATGTTAAGGGAAAACTGTTATGCAATGAAAATTTAGAAAATGTTCAGAATTTTGATTCAAGTCAAATTATTTAAATATTAATATGAGTGGAAAAATAAATTGTATTTATTATTACTTGCCAAACGAATACAATTAATATGGCTTATTATTATTTATTTTCTATATTTTGAACTGAAGTTTAAATCTTGTAATAAAGTTTAGTTCCGCATAGTTTTTTTTTTCTCTCATTGTAAACTAATTCTGTAAATTGAACTGACATTTAAAATTAAAAAAAAAAAAAAAAAAATTAATTGTTTTTCCATGGTTGAGGTAATGCTCATTCTCTTAATAAATATTGCATTTCTCATATTTTAAATTACAAGTCTAATTTTTCTTTTAAGGTTTTGCAGTTGTGTGTAATGTAATTAGACAGGTGCTTATTTTTTCCTTAAAATGTGCTTGAAAAGTGCTTATAGGTGCTTATTTTTTAACTAAAATGTGGCTACGAACCCTGTCTAGGTTGACACATCAAAGCCACATTTAAACAAAGAGTAAAATTAAAATTACTGGAACTTTCACAGATGACCCATCTGCTTCATCAACTGATTCTAGATCTAGCTGATGAAACAAACAGGTCATCTGCAAAAGCTCTGGTCATTTTAATTTTATTCTGTTTGCTTAAATGTGGTTCTGCAGTGTCAACTTAGAGTTTTTATCTCATTTTTAGCTTTAGTTTAACCATGTGTACCAGTTAATTTTTAAGTATCAAATGATTATTTTGATACTTAAACAATAATACTTTTGATACTTACTTTGTTGTGGGCAGATCAATAATAAATGATTGATCAATATGCTATTCTATTAAAGCTTTAAAGAACCAGGATATCAAATTATTTTATTTATGTGCTTAGAGATAGTTTAAATAAATAATTAAAATTTTATAAACTAAAGCATGCATGGATTCAGTTGTTGATTAACGCTAGTAGTCAATTCACATGGGACAAGGATGATTTATTATGAATCTTCTGCATATCTTTAAATTCTAAGAAGGATAAAGTTTCATTATTGTACAGAAACCATTTAAGTTTACTGCCATGTATGCATATAAATAATTTTCATACTATTACAATATCACACTAGTAAATTAGTGCAATATCACCTAATTTCACTGTATAAAGAATCATTCTTTTATATATTTTCCTGTCAGTAAAGAACTTAGTGTGATGATGATCAGCTGAGAGTAATTATGCATTAAATCTGCTTCCTTCAGCAGAGGGCGAAAATGTTAAAAAACTTGCATTTTTGTAATCTCAAAGTCAGTATAATGCACTTTTAGTCAGCTGGCTGCTCATTATATTGAAAGACAAACTGAGTATGTCTAAAGGAAGATCAGTGAAGACTTTCGTGCGAGTCTTAATATAGAATTGGATTGTTAATTTGAGGATCATACAAATGCAAGTTGACCGTGTTTGCAGTAAATGGATCTCTCATTTTTAATGTTTCCCTTTATTATTGCATGTATAAATTAGTTATGAAGATCATTTGTGTTATATCAGATCAACCCTAAGTAACCTACTGGATAAATGTATAAACTACATCATTGATGATTTTGAATAAGTAAAGCTTTATTTAGCTATGCACATTATTATTGTTTAAAAAATATTTCAATGATATTTGACATATCTGTTTTAGACCAACTTCATTAGCATGGGAAGTGCGGAAATCTTCTCCAGGAAAATCTCTGTTAAAAAATGTGTTCATTGAAAAACTCACTGCAGGGAGTCAAGCTAAGAGAGTTCTTTGTTTTGATACTGCCAAGTGAGTATTTTCAGTTCACTTGCTGAAGAATTATTTCCATGTATTACAGTAAAACATAAATTTTGCAGTTGGTAATTTTTTTCTTAACTGTAATACTTTTCCCTAAATAAAGAATTAATTTTCTTTTACATTTCATTATTTGGATGATTCTGTACTAACAACAAAATGCTCAACTTTACATTTACCAAAGGGTTATAAAGCATTAATCAGAGAAATTATTTTTATTGCAAATGAACATACACCTAAAAGTTTTTTAGTGTTTATTTTTTCCCCTTTCGTCTTCAGAAATAGTATATTGTATGAAAAAATAAAAATATTTGAAAACTATTTCAGACTTCTAATATGAAAATACATTATATGCATGAAAAATCGGGTGTTAAACTTGATAGTTGTTTTTCTAATCCTTATCTATTTTAACCCCTATTTATTTAAACATAATGTTTAATTTCTTAACATAAATTATTTTTTCAGTGAACCTAAGCAACTGCCTGCTTGTGAAGCTGACAACATTTCACAGATTTGCTCTAATAATCCTGTCCAGCAGACACCTGTACTTAAACTTGGAGAAACATGTCTCTCAAACACAGAAACTGATGAATTACTAGATCCTATGAAAACGAATGAAATAGTAATAGAAAATAATAGTGATGTTAGTATAGCTGTGCAACCTGTTTCTGTAGATACTGTTTTCCCATGCAATCAAAATTTGATCATTAATGAAGTATGCTGTCTATCAGATACTTCTACTGTATTAAAACCAAGCACAATAATTGAAAATGAGAGTGAAAGTTTATATGACAATAAGGGTAATATATTAAATACTGCTGATTGTGTGGATAAGAAAACAGAAACAAATATTCCTCAGTTGATTGAAATTGACAATATCAATAAAGAGAAACCTATTGCTAATGATACACAGAAGTCTATAGATACTTCTGTTATTAATGGTATGCAGAATTCAATAGTTACTTCAGTTATTGATAATATTCAGAATTCTACCGGTGATTTTGTTGTTAATGGAGTGCAGGAATCTGTAAATCATGTTAACTGTAATTCTGAATATGGTGAAGAAGATTCAACATGTAAGGATACATTTGAAGTTGCTAATTGTGTAGATGTTTCTCTTAAGTGTCCAGCTGAAAATAATAGTAAAAGTTCAAAATTACAGGGCAGGCTAAAAAATTCTTCACAAAATTCTATGTCCACGAAGGTGCCTTTGGGATCAGCAGCTGAAAAAAGTAAAAGTAATTTAAAAATAAAAACGTCTTTGAAAAAGACCGCAAGTGAGAAAATCACATCAGCTGTATTTGGTTCTAAGCAAAGCTCTGTAAATTCATCTGATCGAAAACTTAATGCTGTTTCTAAAAATATTACATCTTGTGATGTGAATGTTAAAGACAGATTAATTAAAGAGCAAGCTGCCCCTAAAATTAAAGAAGTTCCAACAAAAAAGGAAATTTATTCTGGTGCAGATTCCTGTAAACATTTAGCAAATGCAAATTTGAAAAAAATACATTCTAAAACCAAACCAAGTGTAGTTAAAATGGCAGTTAATAATAATAGTCAGAATTTGGAGAAATCTTCAAATGATAATCTGGATACAAAGCCAGCAAATGAGAAACCAAGCATAAATAAAAAAGAAGCTGCAAAATCAATTAGTTCTGCAGAAAGTAAAAAAATTAAATCTAATTATGAATCTGCTATAAGAAGGAATATTTCTTTGGTATCTTCTCTTAGTTCAAAAAATCAACTTGGAAAAACAAATACTAGTGCAAAACAAACACCAACACGTATGGTATCGCATGCCATCAAATTACCCCAGAAAAGTGGATCTACAACTTCGCTTCATAAAATATCTAGTAAGAGAAGTTGGACTGATAAATCTTCCAGTGTTGAGCAAATTTCAGAGATCACAAAATCAGCTCCTGATGGTAAATATATGTTTTTCTATTAACATTAATTGTGAGTGAAAAATGCTTTTCAATGAGTCTTTTGTGTTTTCATGATTTAGTTAACTTATCATCGGCATTCCTTACCTTGTTTTGCATATTTTGCTTTACTACTGATAATCTTAATAAATACAAAAACAACTTTTAGATGACAGTGAAAAAGGGCAAGCTTTCGTAGGTTGAGATTGATATAATAAATCAATACTTTTTATATCTGATTATCTGCTTTCCCATTGAAATATCACAAAATTGTGTTCATGACATCCTGCAAATGAATATGAAAAAGTCTTCATATGCAGCATGTTACCAGAATATTTATACGATATCACATTTCTGTTTCCGTGGATTTTTTGCTTTTCAGTCATAATTTTCCTGAGTAGTTCCCTCCAATAAGTATATTTATTTTTCTTGTAATGAATCATAATGGAGCTGTGCAGTTTGCCTGCTGGTGAGAACGAAAGCATTGCTCTTCTGTAGGAATATGATGTTTTGCCCAATAATAGAGAATGCAGAAATTGCATTCTATTAAGTTGTACACTTTGCATAAAAAAAAAAAGGGGGGGACAGTTCTATGAACTGATTATCGAAATTTAACTTGCGCTTTCCATGTCTTGAAAGCTCGACTTAGTATATATATTAGATTTATATATAACATTGTTCTAACATACTTATTTTGATACAAAAGCGAATTTTTTCTGAAATAACATACCAAATTTTTCCCATATTTCAATTCTACAACTCAATGCCTAGCTATTATGACTAGATATTAAATTTTGTATTTTGCCTAGCTATTAAATTTTGTACTTTTTGGTGAGAAATTTAAAAATTTATCTTGGTGCATTTTTTCCAGTTTGTGCCAAGATTAATTCACTTGGTTGAACTTATTAATTTATAGTAACCTATTTTCCTTTCCTTTTTTCATTGTACGTGGAGTGGAAAAAAGATCATTGTTCATATATTTAAATAATTTTTAACAAAATCCATAGACCACATTTGGCTTATTATCGCTTATAATAAATATGCCAAATTTCAAAACATGCCAATATGTAAATTCACATATATCTTAGGAAATTTCAAATAAAAAAAAAAACTCCAATTTTTTGTAGTTATGCTTGGAAATACATCTATATACTTTAAGATGATGGTAAAAATTTTATACAGTACAAAGTCTTTAATCCGGACGTCCATAATCCAGAATGATCTATAATCTGGACCTCAAAGCTACAAACTTTCTGCACTTGCATAGCGTTTACGCGTGCGCATAATACATTTACGCATGCTCGTTTAATGTATAACGGATGGTATAAACTAGGCTAAAATTATCTAATTATCTATTTTAGTTAATGTTGCAGATTGCGTTGTCCCTTAATCTTCTAATTGGATCCTGCTTGTTATTTTTGGCAGACTGTTAGGGCAATTTTATTAAAAGTAAGCTTGAACTTTCGATTATGTCAAAAAGAGTGTCGGATTCTGGAGCTGCCAAAGGATCTACAAAGCGAAAGCATGTTTTGATGTCCATCAAACAAAAAGTGGAATTGCTGTAAAAAATGGATAAAGGCATGAAGAAAGTGACAGAGAGGTTAGTGAAAATGAAAAATTTCGATTGACAAGCTAGTCGGTATTTTCGGCACAGCAATTACAGGACTTGAACTTTGTAACTGTACAAGAAATTATGTCTGTTTATAGAATTAAAGAGAATGTATTATCACATAAAAAATGAAGCAACTTAAACAACTTACATTGAAAGAAATGTTTAATAAAGTAAACAAATAAATATTAAGCTTTTTTTTTTTTTTTATATATATACTCTTTAGATCATAATTGTTCTTTATTTCATAAATTACGGTTTCATATTTTTAATTTTAGAATTTCTGCATGCCATCTTGCCAGATTTAAATTGATGATCTATAATCAGGAAAAACCCTAATCCAGAATCCCCGAAGTTCCGATGAGTCCGGATTAAAGACTTTGTACTGTAGTTTATAATTCAAAATGTTTTTCAAAGAATTTATAACAATTATTAAAAATACAAATTTTTAAAATAAATCATAAAAATGGCTGAAGTTTATTTGGAATGAACCTAAATTTCAAAATGTGAAAGGAAGAATCAAATAAGTTTAATAAAAAAGAGATATTAATAAATATATACCAAATTCAATGTTATTTCAGAAAGAGTCTGATTTTGTGTCAAAGTACCTATGTTAAAACAATGTTATGGTATATAAATCTAATATATATCTTAAGTAGCGCTTCTGAGACATGGAAAACACAAGTTAAGTTTTGGCAATCGGTCAAAGAGGATGGGAGATATAGAACTGCCCCCCTTTTTTGTGTAAGGTGTACTTCTTATGAATTTTATGGGCATACTATGTGGAAAGATTGTGAGTAGGCTGGCAGAATATAGGCCAAAAGTTGATTTAAAAATAGCTTATCTCATATAGAACAGCTGTTCACTTTATTTATTGTTGAGTGGTGTACACCAAAGTAGTGCGTAATTCAGAGTTTATGCAATTTATTTGAAGTAAATGTAGAATGCTGGGTTCATGGGAGAGCAGTAGCTCAAAAAAATTATAGAAGGATTTCTGGAGAAAAGTAAGAATTTTATTACTGATCTTTCTTGCTTTATTTTATTTTATTGATTGATCTTTTATGGAAATGGCTTTGTCTTTCCTATCTTTTATGGAAATGGCTTTTGTCTTACCTAGCTTGGCAAAGAATCAGTGGAAAATGAGTTCCTGAATGCTTTCCAAAGACGTCGGTGAATTTGTGACTTTTCAGTAGGGATACAAAAATTCAGAAAGTACCAATAAATCTTAAAAAAAGTGATATCCTGACTAGATATAAGCAGCTGTACCGTCAGAAGGTTACATTGATAATAGTATAGTGTCTGAAATAAAAATCCATGGAATTTTGATGAATTGAACTTAATGCAGTATTTTTCATAAAATAAAAAAAAATTCTAAGTAAAGTATTTATAGAGGGGAAAATTATGTTTATGCGTCCCACTATAGGAATTAAATAGATATGAAATATAAAACATAGTGAAGATTTTATTTTAAAGTGTTTGATTTATTTGCATCACAAAACGTATTCTCTGCATGTAATGTTTTGAGATTAAGTATTTTCTGTAAATTCCTTATTCTGAGACATGAGTATTCATTTTTCCTAATATTGTTTGTGGTTAGTTTTAAAGCCTCATTTAATGTCACTGTGTAGAGACATTAGGTAATTTTTCGAAGGAGGAGTCATGAAAAATGAGCAGCGCCTTTGCCAGGAATTGAACCACGGACCTCCGAATTATGCGCTCAGCCTGCTGACCACTATGCTACAAAGGCATGCTAAGAAGGTGGGAGAAATACTCCCCCTTTTAAAGGACGACTGGGGTTATTTTTAGGGGACCCAATAGCCAAATCCTGGGTGTGGAGAATCATCATCCGCCTCCCTTTTAGTTTGGGAGCCAATGTAGAGACATTAGGTATTTTTTGGAAGCAGGAGTCATGAAAAATGAGCAACGCCTTCGCCGGGAATGGAACCCCGGACCTCCGGAATATGTGCCCAGCGTGCAGCCCACTGCACTACAAAGGCATGCTAAGACGGGAGAAATACCTTTTATATACCTTATATGCTCCCCCTTTTAAAAGATAGATGGATTTTTTTTTTTTTTTTTTTTTTTTTTTTTTTTTTTTAGGGGACCCAATCACCAAAACCTGAGTGTGGAGAATCATAATCCACCTCGCTATTAGTTTGGGCGCCACTGTAGAGACATTAGGTATTTTTTTGAAGTAGGAGTCATGAAAAATGAGCAATGCCTTTGCCGGGAATAGAACCACAGACCTCTAGAAAATGTGCCCAGCGTGCAGACCACTACACTTCAAAGGCAGGAGAAATACCTTATATAAATCCCCTTTTAAAAGACAACTGGTTTTTTTTTTTTTGGGGGGGGGGGGGGAACCAATCGCCAAATCCTGGGTGTGGAGAATCATCTTCCACCACCCTTTTAGTTCGGGCACCGCTGCAGAGACATTAGGTATTTTTTGGAAGCAGGATGCCTATTCTATGATCACTGGATCTGTCTACAACTTGAGCCGACAATATTGGCTCAAAAAAACCGGTATGGACAGCCATCACAACTTATCAGAGAAAGCCATTCTGTGGTCCTCAGTTGGTGGGCGGGTGGGTCCATTTAACTTTACTGAAAGGGGACAAGGCTTCAAGGAACTTTAGACCAATCGTAGTACAGGCAAAGAATATGTACAGGCGAGTGACGAAATTTATAGCACGCACTGGCTGAAGTTCTAGGAATATTCTCCCATTATTTCACTAACTCGCATCCCTTACAAATTCTTTGCTCACACGCTGCATTTGTAGTTCTAAAAAAAATTGCACAAAACAGTATTATGACCAACACGCAGTAGAATATGCTGCTGTGTTATGTGAAAGAAAATCCCGTTTTTTAATGGGAAAGTTAACGCAGCAATTTAGAGCTAAGAAATAAAGAGTGATATGGGATACCATGAAAGCAATGGTAAATAGATAAATGAATTAAGCTTACTTCAAATCCTTTTAGAAAAAACAATTTTAATCATTTAAATTTATAATATGATTAATTTGCATTACTATCTAATAGCAAACTAAGTTTTTTTTTTTTCCCCCATGCTTACATTAAAACTGTTTTCTCGCAATTTATTTTACAGTTACTATTGGAAAAATATTTCTTTAAATAAGAAATTAGAAAGAAAATATTTCTTTTATAATATTTCTTCCTTTTTTTATTTTCTTTTTCTATGAAAATTATTTCTTTCAGTAAAAGAAATAAAATTCATTCGCTATTACAGTATGGCCGATTGCTGCTGCATTCAATTATCACATACGCATCAAAATGCTTTATTTTAAATAATTTATTCTATAATTAACATGAAAGAAAATATTTTTTCAATATAAAATATATAACCAAAATTAAACTAATCTATGCTGTATGTGTGATTAATTCGTTTTGCAGTTTTTGTCACACAATTACTAATACCGTTTTTTCGATATTACATTGCTGTTATTTTAATTTTGTATATATATAACAACTGCTCAGTTTAAATATTCTTCCTTCTCAAAAGATTTTGTTCTGTGAAAATAATTAAAAGATAGTAATATTTTCACAATGGAAGTACTAAAGTAAAAATAATCAGTGTAGGTCTCCTGCAGTTGAAGTCCCTGTCAAACCAGTGTTTCGACACATTTTAAATAGAAAACTAATAATAATCAATATCTCTTTTACAATATAAAATTAAGAATGCTATGAACAGTATTTTTTTTTTTTTTTTTTTTTTAAAGTTTGCAAAGAAACAATGATTTTTTAACACTATAATAGGTTACAAAAGTACTATTCCATGAACAAACCCTCAGTCTTATAGCATAATACTACAATAATACAGTATAATTCTGCTAACAAGCCCACCAGCCGCTGAGCGGTAGAGTCGATGAACACAGGTAGTTTGGTCCAAGGTTCAAATCCTGCGAATGAGCTGGCCGGCGTTTTCATGGCTTTCCCCACGTGTAACTTGTATAGGAGCCAGTTTCCCTTAGAAAGTCCTCACTTAGAAACCACTTTTAAAACGTAATAAAATTACACACAAAAAAAGGGGGGGGAAGAAAAGAAAAAAGAAAATCTGAAAGCCTTCAGATTTTATAGTACTCCCAAAGGGCCATATTTTTAACGTTTTGCGTGTTACCTTTATTTATTAAATATGTTTTTTGCACTTAAACTATAAAATTCAATTCAACAGCAATATCATATAATTTAAAAAAAGCATATCTTTAGAATTTCCGATACATAGTCTCGCGCGCTAGAGATGAAAATGTTTTTTCCGTACAATGTTGCCATGGCTCACTTTGAAATCACTGGGTTTCTTAATCAAAAACTCATAAATGCTTTACAAAATATGATATATGAAATGGATAATAATACAAATTCCCAGTTCCATATTTGGGCCTCCAGATGCCTATATTAGGATGGAGGATTACGTTATTCAGAATTTCATGGCTCTAAGTACCGTTGTTTTATCACAGTGCGAGAAACATTCATACATTCTGAAGATTCCTCATTATTTAATTTCTTTAAATATAATAGAGTGCGACAATACTTGGTGGCAACGATTTGAAAAGTGAAACGCCATTTATTGTGAAACGAAATTAATAGCCCCTCTGAGCTAAAACTTATTTTTAAAAATATCACACTAGTAGTAGTGCAACTACTGAAAAAAATATTATAAAGCTATTTTATAGTTTTATAATAATAATAATAATAATAATAATTATTATTATTATTATTTATTTTTATTTTACAGTAGTGTGAATTTTGCGTAATAATGAACGACATTTTTGTGTTCACAGTATTATTTGTAAGGTATTCAACTGTTAGATTTTAAAGTAAACCTAATTCTTGCTGTATATAAATCGAGTAGAAGTTTATCGGATGTCTATATCTGTATTAAATGAAGAAGGTTTATGTGCTTGATAAACTTATTATCTTCTACATTTTTAAAGCGTACAATTACAATTTATATCTATAATTTCAGGAATAGTATAACCTTTCTTTCAGTAGAAATTACGTTCTTGTTTTCTGAACGTGGCTCCAAATACTCTCTCAGTTCATCGCAAATTAAAATAACTATAAATTTTTGGCAATCTGAAATACGCAATGAAAACATCTTTTGGCAGAGCAAAAGCATCAACATATTTTCTATAAATTCGCCACCAATTCTATCTATTATCTACAACCGTATTCTTCGTTTCAATATGAAAAAAATCAGCGTCGAAAACACATATAAGCCATTGTCTACTTAGTACGTCAACTGCACAACCCTGATTGACGACACGGCAACACTTTTTCATGCGCTTTCGACAACTTCCGTACTCAGAGAATATAGGATGTCGGGCAGACCTGTTTTTTACTAGCAGCGACATCTGACGGCCCACAACTTGCTGTCGACTCTCGTAGCGTAGAATAACCGTCCTGGAGTCATGAAAAATTAGCAACACCTTCACTGTGAATCAAACCACAGACATCTGGAATATGCGCCCAGAATGCAGACCACTACACTATGAAGGCAGAAGTATTTCATTGTTTCTGTGTTTTGTATCTTCAACCGTTTCTAAAATTAATTTATACTAATTAATATATTAATTTCCTAAAATTAATATATCAATAATTTATATATGTGTGTGTGAGACCATATAGTATTAACATATATTTTATTTAAGAATATTAACCTGTAATTAATAATTTAAATAAATATATTTTATATAAAAATTCAAAATCAAATGTATTCATTGTTTGAGAAGAGTGGGTTAAACATTTTTTATTAGTTTTTCACATCTTAATAGTTTTGGATAGCTTTGGAAAGCTCATCATTTCAGGTTCACTGCATTTTGATACTTTTTTTGATGGAAATGTATAAGAAATGTCTTCATACAAATGTTGGGTTCATGTCCGAGAGGAAATTTTGCAGATATCAATCTAATGTACTTAAATTCAAATTTTAGATATTCTTATGAAAAGCTTGTTGAAAATTAGCTCTGGGATTACAAACAGTATGAATAGTTCTACGAGATACAGAAATTATTGTTTAATGCTAGTTAACAAAGTAAATTTTGGGTATATGGTGTAGCTCTTCCAAGTGATTGACATAATTTATATAAAATGTAACTATCAGTTTTAAGTTTATTAGTTAGACTTTATGTTACCAATCAAATGAGGTTATTCTTTTATCATATTGATGATCCAAGTATTCTGTCTGAAAATTTAAATCAGTGATAATTTAAACTAAGAGTGTTAAGTGCTATCTTAAAAGATTGATGTTAAAAAAAAATGTTTACCTTTGGCTGAGAAGGTAGATTTTGATTAGCTTATTTCTTAATGCCCCCCCCCTTTTTTTTTTTTTTTTAATAGGTAAGAAAAAATAGTCTTTCAATGAATTAAAAATTATTTTATTACCCATATTGTCTGCATTTTGATCATGATAAATTTCTGTTTCATTATTTTGATCTTGTTTGTATTTTTTCTTTTGTTTTCTTTATGGTTTAGTTGTGTGCAACTTTTTTCTTAGAAGGTATGATTTGCAGTGTTGTTTCATATTTGTATTATTTTCACCAAAGTCATCTGAATAAAAAGTTTATATTTTTCTTCATATGTCTTTTATTTAATTAGTAGTTATCTTTGATTTAATTAGTAGTTAAGTAAACAAATATTTTTACTAATTATTAATATCTTTGTAGAGGATTCTGATGGATGGGAGACTGTACGTGGACGTAATAGATGCAGAAACTCTCCAGCAAAAAGAACTGCATTAACAAATGAAAATAAAGAAAAGCAAGCTGTTCAGTTTGCAAGATTAAGTCAGTCAAGAATTGGAGGATTTCCTTATACCACAAAAGGAAACTCTAAATCATCACTAAAGGTTGCTGCATCTTCCAAAGATTCAATAACAAATGGTAAATTTGCCAAGAAAGAAAATAGCTCATGTATCAATAAAGATGTAGCTGTTTCAAAAAGTGTTTCTTCAGACTCAGTTTCAGATTTCATCAATAGTACTGTTTCAGACGATGGCCAATGCAAAAATAACAGTGAAATAAGGCAAAGTTGTAAAGATAATAATATTTTAAGCCAGGACAGAGAGATCTGGAAAGAAAAATTGTTGGCTGATTTTAATAAAGATTTATTTGTTCTATCAAAAAAAGGAAAAGATGCACTTGAAAGCAAATCTGACAATAAACGTTCAACGTTGAAAAAGGAGCCTGCAAACTTGATGAAAACTGATGAAAAAAAGTGTTTTGATTCAAATCATTTAACTAGATCATCAAGTCTTCCCAATCTGTTTTCAGAACATAAAAATGAAACTTCCATTTCACAAAGTTTGTGTATTAGTGATGAATCCCTAGGGCCAAAATTATATTTAAAGGTGAAGCTTAAGAAAAAATTAGATGAAAAAGGCAGTGTCTCTTCTCGGAAAAGAATTAAAAAATCAGTTATGAAATCTTGGAATTGTAAATCTGCTCTTAAAGAAACCTTAAATTCCAGTCAGGATGAAAGTGACAATGGTTTAACTTCTGATGATCAAGATGGTACAGTGAGTATTTTTTTTTTTTTTTTTTTCCTGCATTTTTGAGATACACAACATTGACTATAAGTATTAGACACACTATAATATTGCATTTACTGTGAATTAGTTTTGAGATAAATAAAAACCATGTCATTGAATGTGAGCAATAATTATTCACAATTTTAATATTTGTAATGTTTTCACTACAACTCTCCTTGGTATAGTAACCATTAGTTTATAATATTCTACCATGTTTATGCTATTCCAAACTTACTTAAAACATTTTTAGAGAAAACTTTGGATTGTATTGAATATTTGCATAGCTTTCAGCTTAAATGACCCCATAGATATTCTGAGGTGGAATTCAGTGGAGCCAGGGTTAGCACCACTAGCTATAATTATTATTGCGAATTTATATATATAAATAATTTCAGTGAAATTATATGTGAAATTGTAGCTTTTATATAATGTAACATGAAAACTCTGAAGAGATGAACTCTGCCAGGAAAATAAGATTACTGGGGAAAATCTATTTAACATTGAGGTAAATGGCTATCTCATTAAATTGATGAGATATCACCAATCTGGCAGTGGTTTTGGCAAATAATTTGTGTTCTCCAAATTTGGTCAAAACTCATCAAACTTTGTGATATTATGATCTGGTCCCTGTATAACTGTAATTTAGCCCTATATGTAACTGTAGCTGTATCCAACCCTTATACGTAACTTTAATCATGTATGCCTTCTAGTTATTTTTGGAAATGGAAGATACTAGAGATTTCTCGACAGCTGGGGAGGGGAATTTATATAAACCCTGAGAAAGCATAGGTTTTTAGCTCCGACTTTAAGTATTGAGAGTATTGTGAGCTTCACCTTTTAGATGCGCTTTGGGTTGCGCTGTGTATAACCTTCTTAGTAGTTTGAAGTGTAATTCCTGATTTTACTCTGTGATACTGAGAAGAGCTGTACGAGTGTTTTGGGGGAAAGTTCTAAAATTGCAAAGTGTTTTATTTGGTAAAATATCAAGTTATCAGTGCATTAAATCTATGACTAACCCGTATTCATGCAACATTATGAAAAATCCACTGCACTGAAAATGATTTGTGGCAGAGTGCATTATCTTGGTGAAATTTGATTCAGTTTCTGTTTATGTTGCTGATTAGTTTATGTAAAGCTGATTGTAGAACAGTTGCAAGAACAATAATGTATTTTTGACTTTTGATGCAACCATTGCAAATGTCTATGTTGCCTGTATCACTGGCTGCCATGCATCCTTAGATCATAGTATTGCCTCCTCAGTGTTTTACAGTGAGCGTTAACACTCTCTGTGTTGTAGTTTTCATGTTGCATGGAATGCAGGTGAACTAAACACTTAAGTCAATGGGAAGAGACTAGTTTACAACCAAAAACGTTTTGGACATGTTTGAAAGATTATTTTTTTGTGTTATATAGAAACAGAACAAAGCTTTCCTGAAAGTTTGTTTCTTCAGAAGTGAGAATATTTGACAATGCTTCTTTTGTGAACTTTTTGAAATCTTAATACTTATTTCCCTCATTTTTTCTGAGAGTCGCAGCTTCTTTTTAGCTTTGCAACCTTTCAGACCAACTGCTACAAGTCTTCTTTTCACCATTTTAGCAATATTGGATGGCCAGTTTCTTTTGATATATCTGCAGCAAGCTCATGAGTAGTGATGGGCAACTTCGGTACTTTCTTGTATCCGGTACGAGAGTAACGGGTACAGACAAGTACCTGGTACAAAATACCCGTTACTCAAGTAACCATTACTTTGAAAAGTACCGAAAACCGATTTCAAGTACCGAGTACCCAAGTAACGATTTGGAGTACCGGAGTAATGGTTTGCTGTACCGGAGTACCCTAGTAACGATTTGGAGTACCAAAGTACCCTAGTAAAGATTTGGAGTACCAAAGTGTCCTAGTAACGATTTGGAGTACTGAAATACGCAGCTAACGATTTTGCGCACTGAAGGAACTCAGCCACGTCACCACGTGTTTGATTTTATCTGTACGGAGTAAGATTTTGAATATCAGAAAACATGTCAACTACGGAAGTGTCTGAGGAGCAGGCCATTCATATACACAAGGAGCGCATATCACCATTTCGCAAATACAACCAAATACTACTGTCCTCGTATCAAAACCGAAGTGAGCTGAACCCTCATCGATCCTCCAGTAACGAATACCGAAATACCGAGAAGAGACGCATATTTTCGTTACAAAGTAGCGAATACCAAAAAGCACCCGTTTCGGTACAGAAGTAACGAATACCGAAAAGTGCCCGTTTCAGTACAGAAGTAATGAATACCGGAAAGTACCTGTTTCGGTACAGAAGTAACGAATACCGAAAAGTACCGATTTCGGTACTGAAGTAACGGGTACTTGGATGTACCGATTTTCAGTACCCGTTACAAAATGCCCGGTTCGGTAGTACCGACTCATCACTACTCATGAGAAATTGTTCTTTAATTTTTAGAACGAAGTTTGATTGTCTCAGTTTGATATTCCTTTTCTATTCAAGTGTGAACCTTTCTTCTTAAAACATTCCAAAGCATGTTGTGCTTTGCATCTTGAACATTTATGTTAAGTATTTTGCCAATTCAGCTTGAGGTTTTCCTTTTTGAAAACGAAATTGGTAGCATTGCTAAATATTAAGTTCATTACATTTTGGCATTTTATACAAGAACTATTTTAATTTTCAGAACTAACAAGCACAACTCGATACTAAAACTTCCACTAAAACAAAGTAATTTGGCAGTTTTAATGAAACTCATTAAAAAAAATGCTAATTAGTATTAAAAATATATATAATAAATAAATTTATATGCTAAAAATTAATTAAAAATTGATTTTTGTTTGCTTTTATTTTTTAGAAATAATACCTTTTAAAAGAAATCCATAATTCATAATACTTCTAGGTAAACATTTTTGTACCAGTTTACTCTTTTAAAGATATCTTAAAAATATGAGTGTATGTAATATTTTTACCAAAGTTACGTAATCAAAATATTTTGATTTTAAAATGCAAAAAAATTATTGTATTTTAAGTCACTAGAAAATAAAACAATAGCATCTCTCTCTCTCTCTCTTTTTTTTTTTTTTTTAAGTTTTTATATGAGTTTCATACCTTAGTTTTTTTATAAACCATATTTATACAGTATTGATGTGTAATTATAAATTTTTAGATGTCTCATGATGAAGCTTTTGATGTGCACTGCCAAGAACTGTGTGATGCTGCATGGAAATATAGAAGTAATTTTTTATGCATCGTTTTTGAATATGCAGTTTAAAAGATACAAATTGCACAATATTAAAAAATACTGATTGTTATAAATTATCATCAGGAATCTTTATAACAAAATGACATTTAAGCAGACTTACTGTAAAATTATGCTGTTATTTGGATATAAACATTACTATTACTGAAATTTATTATTATTATTTACTGAAATTTTAGTTATCAACAAAAGTAACTAAATCTTACTTTTGAAAATAATTTTTATTTTCTTAACCTCGTATATCTCTAGTTTCAAATTCTTCTGCCAACTAGAGATAACTCTCATATATCTCTAGTTGGCAGAAGAATTTGAAAAGAATATTTCTTAAATTTTTTTTTTAATAAAATAGAAAAAATATATATGGATAATGTTATTTTAATTGTTGATTATAGAATGTCTTGTCCCTATAATTCACATTTGGTGAAATTGCACAGTTTTTCACACATTCATTTGAATCAACTTTTTGAGTATTATAAAATTAAATATAACAGTCTTTTAATGAATAAATTGGAACAGTAACAAACTAATATAAGCTACTTCAGCTTGAAGTTACAGAAGGGAAATTAACAATCTTTCTCATGCAGTAAATCAAGAAAATAGGTAATGTTTAGTAATCAAAATTCAAAGGCAATTTTCAGATGAAATAGAGAATAATGCATATGTTAGAAAAATACTAATTCTTACTTTTTACAGCTAGTCAAACTGATTTAAGCTGAGCATTCAGGAGTTGGCATTTTACTAGAATTGTGGGAATAGATTAAACCTAGAGTATAATCATATGTTGTAGCTCCAAGTCTGTGTCATATGTTTTACAAATAGAAAAAGCTTGCTAAAGTATATAATATTATAGTTTTATAATATCAGTGAATATCATCTATTCTAGGCATTTTTAAAATAAGTAAATATTACAGATATTTTTAAGATTAATTTTTCCCAGGCATTTTCTTTACACGATTACAGATATGTTTACTAAAATTTTCAGTAAAACTAAAGGATGTTTTAACATTAAAAATGTAACTATTAATGTAGCAAGGAATAATAGTTTATTATAAATATTTTGCTTTAACTGTCAGTTTTTTTTTGGGGGGGGGGGGCGTGAAATAGAGATGTGAGAATGTGAAGAGGGAAAACTGAAAAATGAGTTCAAGATTATTATATTTTATTTATTTCAATATAGTTACAAGCACGATTTTGACAGTGCTAGTGCAGAATTTTGCTGCCGTATGAGTTTAGTTTAATGTGATGAGTATTTGTATTTGTAAGAAGAAAATGACTTTTATTTGAAGAAAAAATACCTTTCAGTTATTCCATTATTGGAGCTTTCTTTTAGCATTAGACTGTTTATATTTTGACATTATAATATTGCAATTGATTTTATTTTCAATAATTGTAAATTGAAATTTAAGCAAGCATCATTATAAACAATTTTTTTGCGCTTCAGGTCGTAGATGACACAGCTTCAAACTTTCAGGCTAGTCCCAGTGTCCAGCATAGAACAGAGGCATTGGATAGACCACTTTGAACTGTCCATAAGATCTTATGGAATATCTTCCGATATTACCCTTACAAACTTTCATTAGTGCAGCAGTTGCTCCTGCATGATTTTGACTCTTGATGCCTGTTCTCACTTCAGTTTCTTGCTTGATTGAGGTTGGTTCAGAATGGCCCTGGAATATCCTCTGAACAGACGAAGTGCATTTTCATTTGGACGGTGTAGTGAATACTCACAACTGCTGAATTTGTGAATCAGAAAACCCATGCCGTATCTTAGAGGTTCTATTGCATTCACCAAAAGTGATGGTATGATGTAAATTTTCTGTGTCATTTACTCTCTGCCCATACTTTTTAGAGGAGTTCAGTTCCACAGGTCCAGTGACATGCTTGATCACTGGGCAGCAATATGCATAATTGTTAGAGAATGAAATTGTTCCATCTCTGCAAGCACATCAGTGCCTTGCATGCACAATCTTTATGGAGCTCCTCCACATATTACACGGTGTATTAATGTTCTTAAACGTCATTTTGCAGAAAAATGCGTTATTAGCCTGCACTTTCATAATGTATGCCCCCCGATCCCTAGACCTCAGTCTTTGCGGTTTTGGGATTTGGAGGTATTTGAAACATCTGGTAAGTCATTACAGTCCAAGAACTTTACCTGATCTTAAAGCTAGCATTTCACACCAGGTGCTGCACATTTCCCAGCACACCTTCAGTCATCAGTGGAACACACCATCTTATGATTTCAGGTGGTAGCTAAAAATGATGGCCATCATGTGGAATATTTCGTTTTAGTAGGGGGGGGTTGTTGTTTTTTGTAACAAAATGTGTATAATTGTAAATTTTTTGTAAAAATGAGTATAAATGTGTAATTTCTTAATATTATGGTGATGGTATTTAGAACTAATATTCTTTTTTTCTCTGAAAGAAATTCTCATCCCTTCATTAATAAGTCTGCCATAAAATTTCACAATTTTCTGATCAGTGGTTTCACTTGTAGGCAGGTTTTGAAATAGGGTTCTTTAATTATAGACACCCTGTATATAAGACCAGAGAGAGCATCATTTATCGTTTTTAGTTCAGAATCACTTTTGGAGTACTGGGAGATTTCCTTGCAAGCTTTGGCCCACCAGCGGCCGAGCAGTAAAATCGCTGAACACTGGTAGTTCGGTCAGAGGTTCAAATCCCGCAAGCGGGCTGGCTGCATGGGTGTTTTCGTGGTTTTCCCCATGTGTAACGTGTATACGAGCCAGTTTCCCTTAGAAAGTTCTCCACGAAGGCATCCCTCCCCTTAGGCAGATAGCCCTAGTGTGCTTTGCTGTATTTCTCAATACACCTTGTAAGCTTTGCTCTTTAGATGCAATTTGCATTGCATTGTGTTTAACATTTTTAGAATTTTGAAGTGGAAACTACTGGTCATGCTCTGTCATACTGAGAAGAGGTGTATGAGTATTTTTGTGAGAAATTCCAGAACTGTAGTGTTTCTTTTGAGGGGGGAAAAATTATCACGCTATCATTAATTCTGAGTGCATTTAATTCATTACAAACTCATATACATGCAGCAGTATTAATATTTTAAAATCATATCAATACAGATTTAATATTTGTTAAATCATAAGAAAATGCAAGTTTTGTACATAGTTATGTAACATCTAAAAAAAAAAAAAGTCACACCTTTATTTAAGCTTTTATCTTGATTAAGTAACATTTGTTTTTTCATCCTGAGAATTTTTTAAAGCATATTTATAACTTTTTTAAAAAGAAAAAGTCTTAAACTCTCATTAGACATGCCTTTTGACTCTGAATCTTAAGCAAAGCACTATGACTCAAATTCAGTTCTTGAAGTATTTTTTGGTTTGAATTATTACAAAGAAATTTCTGAGGGTGGGAATGCACTAGACAGCATTTTAAAAAGAAGATGGCATTATTTCTTCATTTTGTTCTTCATCCCCGCTACTTAAATATTCATCTAGTAAAGTGTTTTCAATTGTTTGTTAGTCTGATGTCATTACATTGGCATCACACTTATGTATTCTTCAATTGTAATGTATAATCCCTAATTCACAGTTTCATCATTAATACTTTCACTTGATTCTGAGTTAAAAAATCCTGCTTTAATGAAGGAATTTTTAATTGATTGTGGTTTTGCCAGGCCCAGGCTAGTGAAATCATATTTATAACCTCAAGAATATTTAAATTTTTTCTATATTTTCTGTATTTATATTTTGAAGGGCCATCTAAATCACATTGTCTGTAGAACATTTCCGAATTCTTAAAGGAGCTTTCTTAAGGATTCTTAAATTAATTCTTAAAGATTGTACTACTCTAGTGCAGTTTTCACATTTTGAAAGAAATCTGTCATTTGAAGATGGGAGTACACCGATTCATAAAAAGTAAAATTTTGCAGTTTTGTCTCCTCCTAGTTCTGTCTATTTTCTTTAGCATTCTTAAATTAATTCTTAAAGATTGTACTACTCTAGTGCAGTTTTCACATTTTGAAAGAAATCTGTCATTTGAAGATGGGGGTACACTGATCCATAAAAAGTAAAATTTTACAGTTTTGTCTCCTCCTAGTTCTGTCTATTTTCTTAAGACATTGTGTAAAAATGTCCATATTCATCCATACTTTCTTATTTGCTTTATATTCTAATTTCAGGGCTTTTTAACATGTTGGTAGCACCTTGGTTTTTGTAACTTTCTCATGTCGAAATTCATTTTTCCCATACCATCAGCATTTGCACAATGTAAAACAGTGAGATCTTCTTTACTATGCTTAGCTTCCTGACACTGGTCATCTTTGAAAGCTAAGGATCTTGAAGACATAATTTTAAAAGAAAAGAGCAATTTTATTAACAATAAAAATGTCTTTTAATTCATATTCATCTATTTTGGTGGATAAATTCTTGAACCATTCATCAACTGGCTCAGCAGGAACATTTCTTCATTCTGCGTTTATGCATGAGATTCTAAACCGCAGTTTAAATTTATTCCCCCATCCAATAAAATCAAGCTTCTTTTACATTCAGTCGAAGTGCTATTTCGACTAACATATAGCCATCCACTGGACTATTGGATGCATGGCACAAGATGAAAAAATTTAGCAAAGTGTTTTTGGTCTCAAGAATCTTTCAATTTCGAAAGAATCAGGAATCTTCCAGTCTTGAATCTTGGATTTCTTTGAAACTGACTGTCCATAAATTCCTGCTCTTTCTTCAACTTTTTTTTCCTTCATAAGCAACCATTTTTAGTGTTGTCACAGGAATATCCACAACTCAACTTTCAAACCAGTATTTTCATCAAATTCTTTTAAAATTTGAATTTTATCTTTTAATGAGTGTGCCTTTCATTTTCATGACATTTTATATCACTTACTTCTGTTCCGACCTATTTTACTTAACACAACATCCTATTCAGAAGAAAGAACCATGTCTATTTTTCCTTTCAAGTATCCCCTCTGTTCATGAACTGTTTTAACTCCTGTACCAGATTGTTATATCTCAAGCCTTTGTTTCCTTCTCCTGACCTCATTTCTGAAAAAAAAAAAAAATACTTGAAGAGTGGGACTGTGAAATGTAAAACCAATGCAGTAAGTCAAGCAAAATCAACCTATAACCAAAGTTATGTGACATACAAAAAACAAATATTTTACTATTAAAATAAAAGGGCTGAATCAGGATCAGTATGAAACAAAGGATAAATGTAAAAAGTATATAAACGATGTTCTGCTGTATTCTGGAAATTTTAAAAAAAGGGGGCCAGTAAAAACTGTGTTTATTGGTTTAAACTTATTTAATTTATTAATTAATAATATTAAATTTGGAAGATAAATATCTTATGCTTTGCCAAATTGCAGCACAGTGTTGCATGATAAACAAAAATACTTTATTTCAGGCAGTAGGAATATATTACTTTTAAATTATTGAGTTTGCTGAAAGATTTTTCAAATTTACGATGCACATGTGTACAGTTCAGATGCACATGTTTGAATGCAGAAATGTTCGTATTCAAAATTTAATGGCTTTAGGTGCTACTATCTTTCCATAGGGTAAGGAACAAACATACATATTCTTCCGTTTTTAATAATGGAGGTTATAATGATTATGATTTTAGTTACTTCTAAAATCATTGCGTGAATTGCAATACTTTTAATTTTGTGTTCTTACTAATATATATATGTAATGTTTTAAGTGTGTAGATGCCACTGGAACTTAACAGCTTTCGATAGTCGAGTGAAAGGCAGGAAGAAATGGTAATTAACTGAACTTGGATTGTTGGACAATTACAATAATTTCTCATATACACAGACTAAAAGAAGGCCAATATCAAGCAGAGCAGCGGGGAGATTTTCAGCAGTGATAGAAGTTAGGAAAGGAAGATGACGTAGTTAACTTGTGAGCAGTATTTATACTGAGTATATACGGAAAGTTGTGATTGGCTAATTTTAGTTTTAGTTACTTTTTTCAAGTAGTGTTATGTAACATGGAAAGATCTCGAATTTTGGCTAATTTTAGTTTTAGTTACTTTTTTCAAGCAGTGTTATGTTGTAACATGGAAAGATCCCAAATTTGGGAGAACAGTTGAATTTAGGGGGGAGAACACCAAATCTAGAATAGTTAATTTTTAGATCGCTAATTATTCTTAAAGCAGCCATCGTATTTTGTTATAGAAAATCTGGCTCAGTGTAATCATAATTTCATTCTGCTTTGTAAAGAACAAATCATCAATCTCACTTAAATTCAGGCCAAATTTGCATTTAAAATAAAATGTGTGAAATATATAATATCATAATGTTTCATTTGATAAAATAATAATATTTTTGTATTGAATTTGTGAAAATGAAAGTTAATTCAGATGCAAAATGGTGCATTTTGAAAGTTTATTCAAATAGTTATTATTACTGTTTTCTTCTTATTCTGCTCTCTCTCACTCTTCCTCCCCCCTTTTTTTTAAAGTTTTAGGACTCTTACCCTTCTCTCTCTTTTAAAGTTTTAGAGCAAGAAGTTCATAAACTTGAACTTTCCTGGGATGAACAAATGGATCGATTTGATTTTGAACTGAGAACACCGGGTCGAGCTCTAGAAATGCATGAAAAATTATCTTCCCCCTTTAGAAAAAAGTATGATTTCAGTTGTGGTTTAATTAATTGATCATTAAATTGCTCATTAGTTTTATTATGTTTTTGTGAACTTGAATTTTTGGAATTTCTAGATCATTGTTGGAATCAATTCGCTTATGTAATGAAAAACAGTTAAAAGCTCAAGAACAAAGAGAACGACTGCTTGAAGAAAAAGCCCAAAAGTTTAAAGTCATCGAAAAAAAGGTATTTTTTTTAAATTAATTTCATGTTTGTTTTCAATTTTTCAGTTTTAATATACAACTTGAAATAGAGATAGAACTTTTTATGAATTAAGGAGGAAAATTATGATGAGTGTATCACTAGATGTACGCATTTGATTTGTCTGTAGATGTATTTAATTAATGTGTATATTTTATCTATGTTGTTTAAATTTCATTTTCTCATTTCTCTAAAGTTTTTTTCATCTTTTCACAATACTTTTTCTCTCTTTGTCTTTTTTTTTTTTTTTTTTCTCTTTGCTTAAATGTGTGTCTGAATTAATTGAAATAGTTTCTTTCACAGTAGAAAGCAATGTGTAAGAAAACACAAAATGTTCATACTTTTAGTGTTTGATTCTTGGTCAAAAAGGTTAACTGAATAGTATTGTTGCTTTTTGATATCCAACCAAAATCCATTTCAAAGGCACCATTTTCTCTGATAAACGTCTTAGAGTTTGCAGTGCCATACTTACTAAATTAACCCATACTTTAATTTCATTTTCTTAATTTAATGTGTTAAAAAATTTTTAAACTGCGTTATTGTTTTTTTACTTAAAAAAATTACTAAACACTTTCTTTTAACTGTTCCTGTAGCGACAGGAAATGAAGGCATTAGCAGAGCAACGACAAGAAAAGCAACGCATTCTAATGGAGCAAAAGCTGCAAAGGGCTGAAGAAAAACGGAAAAAACAATTACAAATAATTATCAGGAAAGCTCATGATGAAGAAGAAAAGGTTAGAATTAAATTCACATTATCTTTCATTTAGATCTGTTCTAGTACAATTTGCAGATTTGATGCTTTAATTAAAACTATAATAGATAACTAATCAGTCAATTTACATCAGTAAAAGTGAAGTACCATGCTTGAAATACTGAAACAGCAAATACTGGGGGAAATAAGTTAAATACAAAGCATATGCAATTGTTTAGACATCTGATTTTCTGTAGAACACTCCTGATCACAATGATTATTTCATGTTCAAAAATATTAATTAAATGCACAGAATTTAAAAAATAAAATATACATTTCACTGAATTAATTATTGTCTTTTCCCCCATCTTTTGAGTTATAGTTACCAATAAAGCATACATTGTATGATAATAAATATGTTAATTTTATGAATTATTTGAATTTCTTATGTTGTTAAAGATTATTTTTAAGCATGCTATTTATATATTCACATTACAAACTACAAATAGTGAGCTCACTTTAAGTATGAAAATATTGTCATGTATTATAACTAATTCATTTTCATTTCATTTCTATACTAAAAGTCGCATAAGATTTTTTTTAATCTTCCATAAAAAATTGCATGGTTCGTTCTTTAAATCAGACTGAGATAATTAATTTTTTGCATTGCAGGTGAATGAAATAGCCTTTATCAACACATTAGAAGCCCAAAATAAAAGACATGATCTTATATCTAAAGAGAAAGACCATGAAGCTCGATTACATGACATTCAGGTAAAGTCAGCCAATTAAGTCAACCATTACACAAACTTCAGATTCAGATAAAATCACCTGTACAGTTTTGTAGATTTTAAAATCTTAAACTTGCATGTATTTTATGCAGGAGGAAAGACAGCGGCGGCAAGAGGAGAAGGCAGCTAAAGAAGCTGCTGCAGAAGTATGAAGTAATAGTATTTTTTCTTTTTAAATGTGATAAACTTCACTTTTGAGAAGTTATTAATTTTCTTTCTACTTGCTGTATAATAAAAGTTGCATTTAAGCTTCTAAAATCTTTAAAAGAAAAGGAAAAAGAAGAATGCTTATTGATGAAGTCCCTTAAATTTATGTAAAATAAAAATTTTGTTCCTTAAGTTTCTCTCTGTGGGCATTTCAATCTGTTTCTTTTATGCAATAAATAACTTTACATCTAATAATAATATCATGATATGGTTGGTTTGGATCTTTTTGTTACAGCAAGTAACACAACCAATCTAAAAAATGTACTGCAGGTTAAATTTTTTATTTATTGCAAATATGAAATTTTTTGTATTTAAGCATTTTTAAAAAGCATTTATTTTAACCAACAGTGTTAACTTCTATTGCTTAGGAGGAATATTAATCATATAGCTATCATAATTTAATATTGAGTAAAAACAACTCTCACTGAAGAGATGAAAAGTCTTGAGTTTTTTATTTTTGAAATGAGAAAGCTCTCTACAATGAAACATTTAAGTAATTGGATTGCTGTAAATTTCCAAATATTATCTGATTCACAGATAAACTAAGATGTAAAATTTTGCAGCAAAAATTTAGTCAAAATTCAAAATCTGGCCATAAACCAAATTTAAAATCACTCTATAAATTAAGCTACATATATTGCTAATTTTATAAATAACTGATCATCTGGCTTAGCAAGACTGACAGGCTGAATGACAATTTACCTTATATTTCTGTTAAAAAAGTAGGTTTAAGTTCTTTGCTGAATGAAAAATCAAATTCAGTGCCAATAGCTTCTCTATCAATTCTCCCATCTTTTGGGTACGCACATTGTTTGATGTTTTCACAATGGTGTAGTCAAGCCAAATTTATTTTTGTTCTCAGTTGTAACCTTTCTCAAGCAATCAAAAGCCTCCCCCCCCCCAGCTGTGTTTGTACTTTCACTAGTCAAATAATGATTCTTCACTTTTGCTATAGTCAAAAATACTTGTATAGAAAAGATTTCATTTTCTAATTTTGAAAAACTGATACCTTTTAGTTTAAACTATTTTTACTTTTATTGAAGTTTACTTAGTTTAAAATAACTAAGATTTAAATAATAAAACTGATAACTTTCAGTTTTAAACAAAAAATTATCAAGATATTACTGAGGTGTGCTATAGACAAAACTGAAAATATTATTTACAAGGGGAATGATAACAATGTTAATAGCAAAATGATGAATAATAACATTCACCTGGATTTGCCTATAGCAGAGAGAGATAATTTTAAGTGAAATATTAATGCTGAGAAATTTTATTGACGCATATTAGGATCAAAATAAAATTTTTAAAAATTTATTTATTTAATCTGCAATAACTGCTTTTGTGAATGAATTATTTGTAAATAATTTCTAATGCATATATGAGCAAACTCCAACTTCAGTAATAAAAATTTGCTTAAAGATATCAGCTTACGTATAGAAATATACAGCAATTCCTTTAAGTTTCCTATTATTTTTATTTAGTTAATTTTATTTCATTTATATATTTATTTTTTCATTTTAAAAGCAAGGAAAATATAGCAAAAAAGAATGCATGAAGCTGCTTTTCATCATTTATTTAGTAATTAAAAGTCATCATTCATTCAGTAATTCAGTCATAGTACTAGCTTTAAAAAAAAAAAAAAAAAAAAACTAAATCTTTGAAATAGCTAATAAAAATAGTTGTGATCTTGTGTATGATTCTATGCGTGTGTACACTGTGATTTTAAAAATAATTTCTAAAATTGTGTTTATTCTTAATGAAAATCTACAAATTCCTTTTTGTGTACATTTAAATTTAAAAATTTTAATAACTGTTTAATTCATGAAATAAAAATAGTGCTGTGCTAACAGTGTTTATCCATAACTAAGATATAAATATAAGCTGAGAATGCAAATGTTAAATAAAATGAGAAAAGACATTGAAAGCAAAATGGGCTTAAGACTATTTCTGACAAGCAATAGTGCTTATAGAACATTATATCGATGCTGATATAACATAACTTTCAAAATGCTGAGCCGAAAAGTAATATGGAAATACAACTCTGCATAGGCAGATGAAAGAGTAACAAAGTTGCAGTACTTTCAAATCCTTCTTTGGGGCAGAGATTCAGTTTAATTCTGCTAATTATTGCATTTTAAAAATAAATAAGTAAAGCAAATAATAATATGAGTAACAAACTGATTTTTACCCATGTTGCACAAAGTATATGACTTGATAATATTTCTGTTGCTAAACTGAAATTATATAAGTGAAATTCTTCTATTATCCAAAGACTTATTTATGAAACATAGTTAAATTTTATATACATTGAATAAAAAAATCATCTAAAAGGTGAAGCTTCAAAGCATTCTGCTGTATGTTGCCTTAAAATCTTAAAATATTGCTATGCAGATTTTTTGTTAAGATTCAGTTGCTATCAGCATATTAACTAATGAATTTGTTAATGACTAATTTATATCAAAAAGTGTGATGCATATTGGAAGCCAACATCTATGGCAAATCTGAAAAAAATCTGAGAGTTACTATTTAAAATCAGCATACATAAACATATAGAAATCAATCGAACAACCCTTCCTCATTTTATGATGAAACATTTTGTGTTCAGTGTAATCTTCTAAGTATGTGTGTGTATATTTCTTAATTTTAGGCCTCATTTCCTTCTCATGATATTCTTGTTGTCAGGGTTTATGATATTAATAAAATAAAAGCAAATGCTATTAATGTCAGTTTCCAATAGAATCGAACTTTAATGAAAAAAGACTATAGTTCTATTTTATCCAAATGTAAAAGAAAGAAGCTATGTAATAAGAAAATTTCTTTATCACAGGAAAGGAGAAAAGTTCTTGAAGCTGAAAGGCAAGCTCGCTTAAATGAAATGCAAGAAAAAAGGAAAATGAGAGATCATAAAGTTGAGCAGTTGTTTTTGGTTAAAGAAAAGGAGAGGCAGGAATTAGCCAGTCAAAAAGCAAGGTAAATATCATATTTTAATAAAAACAGTTAATTAATAATATTGATTTGCATAATATTTTTTGAAATTATATTGTAAGATATTTTCACCTCCCTTAACCACGTGTCCTCCTGGTATGATTGGAAAGCATATCCGATTAGCAATTAGAAGGTCTGAAGATAAAAATTCTGACATTTTTATTGGTGGTCGTTTTTTTCACATCTCCTATTCAAAAATAAACCTTATGACTATAAGTGGCAATAATTCCATCACTGCTAATAATTGTCACTTGTCAGCTGGTCTCTGTTCTCTTTGCACTTCTGCAAAAGCTTCAGTTTAGCATTGCCTATATCGGCAGCACTACACGCTCGTTTATCATTTACTATGAATCATAACCACACCTTCATGGTATAATATGAAAGCACATCCAACTAGCAATCAGAAGGTCTGTAGTTCAAATCCCAGTGAAGGCAATGCACATTTTTCACATCTTTTACTCCAAAATAAACCTAATGACAATGGTGTGAAATCCAAAAAATGCATCAATTGTTCATTTATTATTAACTTTAGAAATGGAAATTCATTTTGCACAATATATAGGGCCACTTTTTGAATTCTGATGAAAGTGAACAATAGAACCAAATTTCAGTTTTCATCATTTACTGTTGAACTCCAGGTGTTGGATCAAAATATATGCTGGTAGTTTTAAACTAAAAGTTAACTGATGTATTCTCCCTAGGATTACAGAATCCCCTGACATAAAGACAACTAGCTGATGTGTTCTTTTGCAACATCATAAAATCTCTGTCCCCATAAGGATAACTGTTATCATACAAATGAGTAACTCACAACTAGAAAAATATACTTTTTAAATTTTATTGATAAGTTAAAAATAAAAAGCAAGTTTAGGAAAGTTGTTTTTAAAATATGTTATAAAATATTAAATAATTCTTGTATTTCATAAATAGCATATATTGTTAAAGTAAAACTTGGTATTTAAAGGAAATATAAATTTTCAGAATTCTGATTTAAACTGTACGGTTACATCTTCTTATAATTTTTCTTAAAGTCACTAAATATTTCCTTTTTAGAGTGTATGAAATGTTATGTACTATACATTATATTATATATTATATTATAAATGTTATATGCTATACATTATGTTATATACTATATATGGCAAAGCAATCAAGTGCTATTTGCCAGACCATCTAATAACACTACCAAAAGCCATTAGAAATACTTTTCCTTTTAAAACTGTCACTTCATAGTCATATTTTACATGCTTTATTTCAAATTATACCATCTCCTGTTGCCAATCTGCTACATTTCTTTTTTTTTTTTCCCTTGCCTCAGTCATAAAGAAAATTTAAACTTGGTATTTATACTACTGGGGTTTAGAATTAATTTCAGATTTAAATGTTTTGTGGTTCCATTCATAAAAGGTAGCATATCAGTAATTGTTTGTTCCTTATATGCATCAACATTTTTTAAAAATTCTTTCACACTGATTGTGAAATTGGTTACATGTATTTAAAAAAGGAGGATTCTTAAATAATAAAGTTTACTACAAAACAAGGAGAGGAGGAGGACAAGAAAAAATTATTATAAACATTAAATTATCAACCATGTAACACAGAACTGAGTATATGTGATTAGGTGATCCTTTCAAGTTTTCAAAAAATATCGCTTCTTGTAATAGTTGTTGTAAATTGCGTATTGCTAAAAGAAAAATTTGGACAACAAAAAATTGCAAACATTTTTGTGAAATTAATATTTTGTTCATTACTTTTTTAGAGATAGAGAACAGCGGCTGTCTGCATTAAATGCTCAACAACAAACTTGTATTGAGGAACTACAGAAGAAGATACAATTAAAAGTAAATCTGTAATTTCTGACTATAATGTGCTTTTGAGCAATTGTTGAACTTTAATGTAACTGGATCTTTTGCTTAAATTTTGAAAAACTGAAATCTTAGATTTCTTTTTTACAAACATAAACAATTTTAAAGTACCTCTGAGTTTTTATTTCTTTGTTCATTTTTCTGTAAAAGATTGTAAATACTGTTTATTAATTGAGGATACTGAGTATTAAAATGATACTTTACATTGCTGGGAATAGTAAAGCAATGCTGTAGTTACATATTCCTTAATTTTATAATTTGTCTATGCTTTTTCCTTAAGGATTACACTTGGCTGATATCTGTATAAATTGGAGTATTAAAACCCTTTGTTGCTCAGTGTTCTACTACATGGAACACCCAACTTGAATCGCTTCTGAAACCATTAAATTCAACCGTAAATGGATAAAAATGCCTTTATAATATACTTCAAACTTCTCTTTTTAAATAGTCAATGGCAGCATATCATAAGGAGGTCCAGAATTTTCATTTATGATGTGTTATTAAAATCCACTTATTTTCTAGTAATTTTTTTTTTTTTTTTGGTGATACAAAAAAAAATTGTTTGAAAATCAATTTCTGTATAATTTTGATGGCTGTACTCTATATTATTTGTTATATATTTTTCTGCATTTTTTATACAAAAAGCATGTGCAGAATCATTGAATAAAACAGGTTGTTTCATTAGCGGTTGTATATGTTTTTTTATTTCTGTTGTTTTGGGGGAATGAATTCAAACAAAGCAAGAGGTGAGGTGTGGTTTGTGCTATGAAAGCCCTTATATGGTCATCTTGAAATTTTTGTGAGTAGTTTACTGGCGGGATTTTTATTAGTAGCTTGAGTCATCTTTACTTAGAGCTGCGCAAATTTTTTGGTGTCACTTTTTAGTCTCATTCCCGTTTATTTTCAATAATTGTGTAAATATTTTTTGTGTATGTATATCTTATAGCTTATTTTTCTTTATTGTTAGTATTAATTGTGGTTAATTTTTTATTATTAATTTTCAATAAATGGCACGGAGAGGTCTAACTCTTTCCGAAGTGCTAAAAGTGCTTCATAAACTAAGTGCTAAAAGTGCTCCTGAACCACTTGTGTAGTCCAAAGATGATATGTGGGATGAAACTTATTTATTTGATGAGAAGGTTGGTGATCCATCTCACCCAGGCCCCTCTACACAGCTTTAAGTTTTTACTTGGAATTCTAAACATATTGTTGCACGGAACAAGAAGCCACACAAAACAAGTTTTATGTTCAAAACCTGCAAAGTTGGTTTGTGCTTCTATCAAAAAGGTGTGACATGCTTTGAACAATTTCACGAAGCTAAGAAATCGAAAAATTTGTAAATATTTTTGTATATAGGTGTATATCCATATATTTATCTCATTTATCCATATATATTGAAAAATGTTGTGAATATATTGAAGAAAGCCATGCATACAGCCATAATACAATGTTTTTTCATTACTATAAAAATGCTCCTATTCATTTCCGTGCTTCACTGCAATGCTCACTTAGTCGCACTTTTACGATCTCTGTCAGAGCAGTGTTCCACCTCACGGAACACCCACAGAATTAAAATAGGATGTGCAATTTATACAAAATTTTACCTGTATACTCCTTTAGGACTAGACTGCATACAACTTTTTTTGTTGAAGTTTCGACTTTAAAGTATAGTGCATCACAAAGGGGTAACAGAAGATTTTTTATTACAGAAATAAAATTTCTACTATTCACATACCTAATTGTATTCTTACTTGCATAGGAGAAACCTTCATATCTGTAACATTTTTCACAGTTGGAAATTTGTTATTATTACTTAAAGAATGAAAATGATCTATCAAGCAGTTCTATGTAATGTTTTGTGTATAGCAAATTAGCATCAGTTGACAACTGAATAAAATAGGAGCCGTGAATTATCTGACATAATTAGCCCTAAATATTTTATCATGCATGGAAACTTGAAAAGACAAAGTAAGCCAGACTGTCAGTAGTGGATAATATTGTATGTCCTAGTAATTTCAAGGACAGCAAAGAACATATTAGTGAGGAAGTTGAACGTAAGAGTAAAACCTTATACAGATAGATCTTTTAAGAAAATAGTCTCTATCAAAATGAAAAGAGTATGGCATTAAAATGTTCAGAATCTGTACATCCATAATTAAGAGTTTAGTGACACTGTGCATGATCAATGGATTCTTTTTGTTCACAACTTGCTGTTTTGCTAATATGATGTCTGTACCGAAGCTAATAATATGAAGTATTCCTAGCACTGTATTTCAGAGAAGAATGGGAATGGTTTTCATGTGGACTAGATATCTTACCATGATCCGCAGAACATCTCCATATTCATTGCAAATTTAGCACATGTAGGGCATTATCAGTCATATACTGACAAAAGAGTAGCCAAATTAAATATTTTGCATGCCCATATTATTTAATTCATTGGATGAACTTTAAGTGGTTCCTAATTAATAGCATGTTACAGTGGTTATTTGTATGCGTATATTGGACCTACATTTTATTAAATAAATTATATCAATTTGCATACATATATGATAATTATTTGCCCATTTGGTTATTTGAAGTTGCAATTCCTATAAACTTTATTGTTTCATGCTTTTCCTTTTATGGTGTTGTAGTTTCTCTCTTGAGCATATTTCCATGCTTAGTTGGTCACTCTCACCTGAATTAAAAATTTTAATGGCATTGAATGTACAGTTTATAACTGTTGTATTTATCAAGTCAAATGTGAAAAAAATCTCTATCAGATTTATTTATTTTCAAGTAATATATATTGAAGTGGGGGGGGAAGAGACATCTGGTGCACATGCATAATGCTTAGTAGGTCTATCAAGGAGTGTAGAACTGCAACAACATGGACTCTATATGGGACTAATTTTGCCATAGTAAGAGGTGCTGGATTTTTCTGTTCTATATAGCATACTGCATCTTTCTCAACCATAATTTGGTGTCTCTAGACTTTTATGGTTGTGCATTCTATTGTTATAAGAGGCTAAATCCATCAAAATGATTGTAGACCATGAGTGAAGTGATGCACCAGAAAGGATGTGTAAGATGTGTTCATTTGTCAGAGATGTTTATAGATGTACTGGTGATGGAAAAACAAGAATGGCTTCCTTTTTACTTCCTTGTACGAAGTAAAGAGAAAGTATTGTAATCACGAAAAGTTTCAGGTAGCATATTTCAATGAAAATATCCATTTTGACCGCTATCGAATGCAATTTAACGATGTTTTTGCATGATATCTGTACGTAAGGACAGAATAAAAGACTCGTTTCCTCCAAAAAAATTATAAAACTGCTTTAAAATTAATTCTGAAGAGAATTTTTCGTGGCATCTGTACAAACGTTCATACGTATCTCACATAACTCAAAAATGAGTAGCCTCAGAACGTTGAAATTTTGTATATAGGACTGCTATAACATGTAGATGTGCAACTCATATTTTTGTTGCAATCGGCGGCACCAAACATATATAAATATATTTATGTATATATCCACTCTGTTACCCGGCTCAGTGATCTCGGTTTTTTTACTCATATATGTTTGTAAATTGTACATTTTTGCTTTAAAAATGGTTGAATTATGTTGTTTTTATCTTCCGGTTAAGGTTTTTATGCCTTTAGTAAATCTCTATGCAATATTTTTAGAATTATCAACAATTTTAAAGTTGTTTAAGTGCCGCTAAGCCTAATCCTTTTCTTGGTGGCGGCCATTGTTTGTTTACATTTGAAGCAGCAGACTAGTGGATTTGTTGCCAATCTAGAGAAACGTAGCTTCGCAACAAAAAAGATAATGCCTTCATTTATTACTGCCAATTAAATCATGCTTAATCCTTTCTGGAATTTTTTCGAGGAAATAAGTGTTTAAGATTTACTTCGTAATTTTTAATGTAGATATTTTGAGTTTTTATGTATTTTTGCCTTCTCACGAAATGAGAACTGAATTAATTGAATGAGAAATACTCAGTCGTCTGTGAAAAACTGTTTCTTTTTTGTTTTGTTTGCTTAATTTCTTTTATGCATCGTCTAGCTTTATTATAGTTATTATAGTATTTGAATAGAACATGTGGCAACGATTAGATAATTCTATTCTTTAAATGATATAAATTTCGTGCACTATGAGTTATAATATGAACGAAATATAATACTGTTCAGTGAATCTAGCGCCAGAGTGTCGCTATGGTAAACAAATATTAGAGTGAATTTTAAAGAATGCATTTATTCTATTGTGGTTTATGCACTGTCGGCGAAGTAGATTTAATGCAATCCAATAAGTTTAAATGAAATGCAAGAAAAAATGCGTATAATTTAATATTCCGTACAGGGAAGTCATGTGGTGTACACATCAGATTTTTTTATTACATTGCCAATTTCAAACCAATTAAACCAAGTACATATCCACATTGGATCTTCTTTATTACTGTGACAACTCTTTTCAGTGGAAAGTTTATTCATATCATATTGATTTTTATTGCATTTTGCATCACATGTTTACTAGATTTGCAGAGAAATGAAGCAGAGTCAATCGATTATTTCTAGGCATGTGGTATTTCCCCCTAAACTCACAAGTGCTATGATTCCCATGTACTGAAATTGTCTATGACTGAACATGGAAATGTAGTATTAAAATAAAAACTGGGAACTGATTGCAGACAAGTTTTTTCCCATATGTAACAGAAATCATGCAGAAGCAGAGAATAATAATCTATTAATAACTGTAAAGAATCATAATATGCTGATAACTGCTGAAAATGGATGTGATTATAAATATGATTGCCAAAGATATGCACCAGAAATTTTTTAAAATATTGTTTAATCAATATACTGACATTGAAAATACATTTCATTGCCAAAAGATAGATTGTTAAGGGTAGCTTAGATTCCTTCATCAAGAATTTAAAAATAACACTGCAATGTGAAACCTAGAGATTTCTCCAAGTAGGTTTGTAAGGTATTTCTCCTGCCTTTTTAGCATGCCTTCGTGGTGTAGTGGTCGGCACATTCAGCATGTATTCAAGAGGTCAGAGTTTTAAGTCCCGGTGAGGCAATGCACATTTTTCATCTCTCCTGCTTTAAAAAAGTACCTAATGTCTCTACAATGGCACCCGAACTAAAAAAGTTGATGGATTATGATTCTGCACCACCAGGATTTGGCGATTGGGTCCCCTAATCCCCAGTTGGTCTGTAAAAGTGGGTATATAAGATATTCCTCCCTTCTTCTTAGCATGCCTTCATGGTATAGTGGTCAGCACACTCAGCACATATTCAAGAGGTCCATGGTTCGAGTCTCAGTTAGAGCATTGCACATTTTTCACATCTCTTGCTTCAAAAATAGCCTAATGTCTCAACAGGGTATAGTTCTAGAAATTTAAACATATGAAAAATCAGTTAAATAGGCTATTTCATGTTTTAAAAAAAATTAACATTGATGCTGCTAATTTAAGTGGTGGAATAGAGTATGATCTTTATGAATGAAACTGTGTAATTGAAAATGCAAATTAGAACTATTTTAAAACTTGCAAAATTTTGACATTTATTTTGAGTTTATAAAGAGATTCATTAAAAAAAAAAAGAGGCACTTCACTGTTTATTTATGTTAATTAAGTTTTGACATACTGTTTGCAGCATAAATGTTATTTCCTTTTTTTTCGCAGCAAGAAGAAAGCGCTCGCAGACATGAGGAAAACATAGAGCAGATAAGGCAAAAAGCTTTTGAATTGAGTGTTCGGAGGTGTTCTTCTAATAATGATGATGTTCCTCAACATGTGCCTTATGAAACAAAGAAAATTTGTACTTTGTGTAATGTTTTGGTATGTTCTATTGTAAACTTTTTCTCTCTTGCGTGCAGATTTATTTTATGTATAAAGTGTAGGATATCGTAATTTTAAAGGATGATAAAATATAGCGAAAATTACAATTTTCATAGTAAATCAGTAGTGAAATGTGACCATGGGAGCATAATAAGTAAGAAGAATGTGAAAAATAAAAAGTCATTTTTAATCATTTTTTTTAGAAATAATGTTTGATATTTACGAGAGTTCTTCAAAAGAATGACCAACTGCAATACAGTGATTGATATATATAGGGCAAGATGCCTTGCACTGTATATATCAATCTGAAGCAGTGGCTCCTGACAATTTTCCTGACAAGTTCTTCAGTAAAGTGAATTTGCATCTCGTAAATAAGACCTATCATTCATTGTGATGCATGTACTGTAGTTGCTGGTTATTTATTTAAACAATTCTCTTAAATTTCAAACACTGTTTTCTCATAAATATCGATAATTATATTGACTTGTTGTTTTCTGTGTTCTTTGTACTTAACAGTATTTTTGCATTCACGGTTCACATAAGCAGGAATTCTGAAACATACATGAATATTTTTATTTCCTGCAGTATTTTATATATTGTTGTCTTACTGTAACAATTTTTTTTTAATCTAGTATGATTTTAAAAAAAAACTTTACTCTCAGAAATTTTGAAATTCAAAAATTTAATTAGACTATTTTCTTTTTAATATGAATACACAGTATACATACATAAACAGTTTCAAGTGTGTAAATTATAAAAGATAGGAAATCAAGACCTGAAAAGTTAAAACTCTCGTGATTCTATAATTTGGGTATCATCTGAGTGTTACATGTGGTACAGTGGTAGATTAATTTACTATTTGTAATTAAAATGCCTTTACACACTTTCAAGTTTTAGAGCCTTTTGTGTGTGTGTGTGTGTTTACTGTAAGGTTGTTTATATATGATAATTTGTTTTGTTGTAGATAACTTGATATTAGATGATAACTTGATTAGGAAAGGAACCAATTCACTTTTTAATCATGGCTGAAAAAACTGCTGTGTAGTTGACTGCAAATTGCAGTATAGTGTATGACCGGAGAGAGGTTTAGAAGAAGCATCACCAGCTTGGTAGTTAAACATCATTTACTATTGATGATAAATTTGAGCACATACCTTCTTAATTGGTAGAATACTAAGGGTGCTGATCGTGCCCCACAGTTTTTAATGCTCAATAACATCTTACATAAGGGAAAATAGCTAGCAGAGGCTAAGCAACATGTTACCAGCAGGAAGGTAAAGTGGCAAAAGAGAGTGCATACTTAGTTGTAGTACTGTTTATAAGCTTGAAAAATCTCTATTATAATCCTGAATAGCGATTGGGCAAAAGTTTTTGCATTGTGGTTAATGCAGCGAAACCATGATTCAACGTGTTGCAGTATGGAGCCTTGAAGAGAGGATGTTTACAATTAGAATTAAGAATTTAAAAGACCATTTCAGTTAAGTTTGGTAATTAAGTTTAGACTTGCATTTTTTTTTTTTTTTTTTTTAATTTTACTATGATCTTTTTATGATATATGTAATGATAGCACAATTTTGGAAGCGCTGACGTAAGAACACTGAGACATAGAAGCATAGCAATATTGTTTAGTATAGATACTTGATCAGTATTAAAGATGAATAAGTTGAGCCGAATTAGTTTCCTTTTTTTTTTTTAATTTAAATTTATATTTATGGTCACAATTCACTTGGCACACCAATTGTGCCTACTTCCAGAACATTAACATTTTTTATACTATGGCGATAGAAGCGAGCATAGTCAAGCATCCACGCAGCAGAGAGGAAGAAGGGAGGGAGTGAAAAGTTTCAGTTCGAGTTAGAAAAAATTTTGGTTTACAATTATTTGATTGGACAAGAGGAATCTACATTATGCATTATGTAGGATCTCATAATTAATTTGAATGATGCAGTTTAGACTTTTAGTGCTATTTTTAAGATAGAGAGTTGAAGTCCTTAAATTAAATAAAAAGAAGTTATAGTCAATTAAATTTAGAATTTTGCTTTCATATATTGTATCTTACACATTCCCCCCTTTCAAAGAGTAAAAGGCGAAGCGATAGAGAAGTGTCACGGTGCACAATGAACTGGAAGTTGATCTGTCAGCACTATCCTTATCTTCAGGGCAGATGTTTTTATTTTATTCGGCTTATAATTCCTTACTAAATGTAGTATTTCATCTCAATGTACTCTGTCTTTGATATGATTTAAATCAAATTCCTCATCATTTTAAATATCACGTATACACATCAAATAGTTTTCTGGTTGCAATTTTCTAATTTCGACTATGCGTAATGTATGCTTTACGCATGCTCGCATTGCAATGTTTAATAAAGTAAACAAATAAATAATAAGCTTTTTTTTTGTAAATTTTGATACCCTTTAGACCATAATTGCACTTTATTTCATAAAATACGGTTTCATATTTTTAATTTTATAATTTCTGCATGCCATCTTACCAGATTTAAATTGATAACGTATAATCCGGTAAAACTGATAATCCAGAATCGGCTAAGTACAGACGAGTCAGAATTAAAGACTTTTGACTGTATTAGAAAAAGTGTAACTTTGAAGGCATTTTAAACCTTCCCCTTCCCCAAAACAAGTAATGCATGTTTTCATCTTATTCGTATATTTATTTTTTTATCAAATAAAAAATATTATGCGCAAGTTAAAATAATGATTGTCTGAATAATTAATTCTTTTATATGTATTAACCAGCATGCTATATAAAATTGTGTAAAATCTGTGGGGATTCAACCTCATCCAATTTTTCCCCATATTAAAAGTTTTTGTGACTGTAAGACCAAGCATAAATGGTCTGAGAAGTAGTTAGCTTACTTATTAAAAGCCTTATTTTTTGCTTAATTATTAATTTAAAAAATTATATGTTTTATTATATTTTATTGTCATTATGTACCTAATCAATTTTTAAACTGAATAATGTATGTAATAGTGCTAGTTAACTAGATCTGAAATAAATATTGGTAACTTTAACTAACCAGTGCAATCACATTTCTATAAGTACTGTGTTATAATTGTTTGTTTATAAAAATATTTTATGTTGCAAAATCAATCATTTTTAATGTTGTGATCTATGTATTAAATGTTGTTGTGGTCTATGTATTCTACTATTAATCATTTTTAATGTTGTATAGTGTGTACTGTTTTGAACTTGTAGTTCTTGCTTCTATGAAATTATTTTCTTTCAATTATATAGCATATTCTTAAAAATTTCAGATTGGATCAGAAGTTTATTTGCTCAGTCATCTTCGTGGCAAGAAACACCAAGAAACAGTGAAAGATCAATACCAAGGACATGATCCTTCTACTGAGGAATTGGTTATTAATTATAGTGATATACTCCTTTAAAATAGTTATTTTAAAATTAGCCCAAAAAGCTTTTTTTTTTTCTTTTTTCTGTGTGTGTGTGTGTGTGTGTGTGTGTGTGTGGATGTGGATTTTAAATAGAACTATTCACTTAAAAGCAATCAGGAATAGGTTGCACTTATTCAGGAGCAAAAAATTTAATTAAAGTTTTATTCAAAATTTATTTACGAATTGATTTTTTATTTTGGAATTATACTCTTTTACATTTCAACAAAAGTAAATTTTCTATTTCAAAGAATTTAGATGGTTTTTAATTAAGTTCAATGAAGATAATTAAAAGTATTTTATAAAATCTGTGTTTTATTTGGTCTGGCAAATCGATCTCCTGTATTTCAGAAGGCAGTTATGAAAAAAGAAAGATATAGAAAAAATACTTTTATTTGTGAACAGCAAATGTTATTTTACTCTATTTCTTTTTTTAAATTATGTCCAGTAAATGACATCCTCCATTGCTGACACATTGACAAAGCCTTTCCCAAAAGTTGTCATAGTTCTTTGTGTTATTTCTGGTGGAATGGCAGCCACTTCTTGGGTGATTGCCTCCTTAAGTGCTTAAAGGGTTGTGGGGCAATGTTTGCACACTTGCACCTTTAAATATTCCCAAAGAAAAAAATCATAAAACGATTAATTGGGGACCCCACCAACAACTCCCAAAGCACCCTTTCTAAATAGGGGAGGTCGATATGCTGGACCTTGTAATAATCAGTAAATCATATTCACATGATTCTGCCTTCAATTTTGCTGTCAAAGGTTTGTTTATAATTCTGGGAATAAATAATTTTTTTTTAATTAATCTTTATTATAATCTTTACAAAACTTTTACTTAATCTAGGAAAACTGCTTATGATAACCACAATAAAAGTATGATTTATATATATATATATATCAGAGTTGCCAACTCTCCCGATTTAGGCGGGAGACTCCCGATTTTCGACCGCTCTCCCGCCAACCCGATTTACAATATATTTCTCCCAACTTTTTCTTATTCTTAATATTTCTCACGATTTTTATGCAACTTGGCTTAATACTTTGTTATATGAATAAAAAAAGTGCTTTTGGACGTCTGAAAGCAATTGAATTTTCTCTACATTATATCTAAAACAAAACCTTGCGAATCAGATAGCTTCTGCTTTGTGAGTGAGAGCATTATACGTATCCAGAAACGTCATTCTCCAGTTCTCCAATAGGCTTCGAGCTCCACTGCGTGTCAGCTGGCATATATTAGCCAATGAGGACAAAGCAAGTTGTTATTTGGACGTTCTTTTTAGTTATTTCGTTCATTTTGTCCTGAGTTGTGTGAGTACACGTGGCTTAGGGAAATAGTTTTAGAAATTATCATCTTTTGTTACGTCTGCGAGAAAGGTGAAATACTCGTGTACGTTTCAAAAATCGTACACAGTTGACTTTCCTTCCATTATTTCCTCAAGGAAATGTAATAAATTTGCGATGTGTACCGCCTGTTGTTGCGATTTTTCGATTTCGTATGTTGGAAGGGCGGATGTTCTCAAACATGTGCGTACACAAAAACACAAGGATAACATGAATTGTTTTGAAAAAAACGAAAAATTAAATTTTTCTTCGGAAACAAAGGACCAAAAAGTTATTAATGCAGAATGTCTGTTCTCTGCCTTTTTACTGGAGCACAACCTGCTACTGAATGCATCGGATCACGCTGCAGCTTTATTTAGAAAAATGTTTCCCGATAGTGAAATCGCCAAGAAATACTCAAAGTGCAAGAATCAAAACAGGTGCAATTGTTAAAGAAATGGGTTTGAAAAATAAATCTTCAGTTATTGACTGCATTAAAACAGCTCCGGTCTGCCTCTCTACTGATGGAAGCAATAATACCGATTCAAAACTGTATCCAATTGTTGTTTCTTTTTTTGATCCAGAGTCTTCAGAAATTGAGTGCAGTTTACTTTATGTTCCCACTTTATAAGGACATTTGACAGGATTTATTATAGCACAGCTAATTATTAAAACTTTAAAAGAAAACTGCAGGCACTCTGGATAATTGCTTAGCACTTGGTGCCGATAATGCACCAGTATTGGTATGCTTGGAAGGCTGGTGTTGCAGGCATCTTAAGAAAGGAAAATTCAGATTATGAGGTGCACCTGTCACCTCTTAAATTTAGCAGCTGAAAAAGGGGCAACTTCTTTACCAATAAATGTGGATGAACACATTGTTGATATTTATTATTATCTTGAAAGGAGTTCTAAAAGGAAGGAAAAATTAAAACAGTTCCAACAGCTGCATAACAGCAGTTTACAATTAGAAAACTTGGATGAAGTTATAAAATCATCTACGATTGACACCCAGCGGAGTTTAATTGCAAAACTGAAAGGTGCTGATGGAATTTTAAAATATAGTGAACTGTCTAGAATTGTGTTGGTCATCTTGGCAGTTCCCTATAGTAATGCAGAGTGTGAGAGGATCCTCAGTGTTGTTGTGAAAACGAGGACTAAATTTAGATCTAATATTAGAGATGGCACATTAGAAAAACTTTTATCAGCGAAAGCAGGCCTACGTGGCAATTGCTGTGAACACAATGATAAAGTTTCTTTCTTAAAGAAAGCAAAATCTGCCACTGTTTATAACATTTGTACAAAAACTGATTAAAAAGTCTTTTTTTTTTTTTTTTTTTTTCCCTTAAACGATGCGTGTAGTAAAAATTTTTTTATGTGTAAGGTATTTTGTGTTGCTTGCATTTAAGAATTAGTTACTACTTAAAGTTCATTCATTATTAAAAACTATATTTTTATCATTTAAAAAGTCTTTTTAACATTGTAAAAAATCTCCTGATTTTTGAGTGTCATAGGTTGGCAAGTATGATATATATATATCTGCTTCAGAATAGTTTTGGAAACTGCTAGTTTAAAATGTATTCTTTTTGTAAAATGTGAAAAAATGATACTTATATATTAGTACAGCCACCTTGGCACCAATTTAAGTAATTTTTATGGAAGTTTTTTTTAAAAAAAGACTTATACTTGCTTATAACTATTTGTTACATACATACATATTTCACATTTAATTGGATATTTTCCTCAAAAATATATTAATAAACCTACTTACAAGCACATTTTTATTTGTTTTATCCAGGTAAAATTTTGTGGTGATTAATTTAAGAGTGGATTCAAAGCAGTTGTTCTCATTAGTGATTTTGCAGATAAATTCTATTGCTGCAGAAATTTTCATCAGTTTCTTCCATGAATAGAGTAGTCAAACAAATGCATGTTTTAGAACTGAGTTTAAGATTAAAAAAAAAATACCACAGCCTGTTTTTAAAACCACTGGAACTCTGCACATATTTGCCAGAGTTTGGCATTTGGCAACTTCTGCTAAAATGGTTGTGCTAGTGCATAAGTATCAATGAAAAAACAGAATAACTGTTTCATATTTGAGACTTTTACTATGAGCTATTTTATAAGGTTGTTAGGTATGACAACAGATTTATTTATTATTTTGGCCTGTAGGTATCCTTCATGCATTTGTTAGGCTGCATAAAATATTTGACAATTTATAATATGCATTCATTAATTTCTCTAAGTGTTGGAAACTGTCAAAAATAGGTAGAAAAAAAAGCAGTTGATTGGAAAGTTAGGAAGCAAAAAATTGCATTTAGTGTTGATGGTTAAAAGTGGTCTCATCTTCAGCATGGTAATAAACATTTAATTTTTTAATATATTTTATCTTTAAATATTGTTTCATAAGAATAAATAGTGAAGTTAAATTAAACCCAAATAATTCTCTTGCACCATTGCTGCAAGTTCCTTTTTTCTTTAATAGAAAGAAATTATCCAGAATCATATATTTCCTCCGCCTTTTTTTTAACATACAAACTTGTAGAATCTTTAATCTTTTGATCACATGGCTTCTATTATATTAGGTTGATATCGATTCCTGCTTGGAAATTATTCTTAATCTAAAATAGCAAATATGCAAGCTTTGAAATTCTTGCAAAAGGGAAAAAAAATTTCCCCTTGCATTTAAGCTAATCAACATTCCTCCTAAATTTGTTTTAATGGGTCTTAAACTGTTAATGAGCAATGAGTATATTCATCTTTACATTAGATTAATCATGTTTCCACTTGAAAATGTTGTTTTGTGATTCAAATAAATATTTGCTCAATAGATGAGAAAGAGCTCCTAAATTGGGAACTTTGGGGACTTCTGGGAAGGTCATGAAATCTGATGCCACTTGCTAGATTGTATCTCTTTTCCAAAGTTTATAAAATTGAAATTTCACTGCATTTATTGCTTTTTGATTAGTGAGCAAGTATTTGATCGCTAGATTTTCTCTATAATTTTCCAGATAACTTCTTCACTGTAAAGAAAGCTACTATTATTATCCTATCGGCCGTAAAACTGTTGCTAAGCAGTGTGATTTAGTGCCAGTTGCGGATAACCATGATGTAACGATAAACTCATAACATCTGTGCTTTCATTTGATGTAAACCTGATAGATTCTCAATAAGCCACTTTTGTTCGTATGAAGAAAGATATAAATTAATTGTCATTACTGTATTTTTTCCGTGCTCTTTAAAACGAGACAATTAACATTTGGGACCTGGCTTTTACAGAGAAGGAAACAGTGGATTATTTTCATAGTAGTTATAAGAACTTACAATCAAAAAACGTGTGTATTAATGGAGACTATATAATCAGCAGAATATGGCTGACAAAATAGAAATATATTGAAACATTTACCTGTGGGGAGTGGGTTTGCTATCATTCTAAATAGAGCTTCCAGTAAAATTGGAGAGGCTAGCAAAATAATAGATACCAACAGAAGCCTTTTTAGGAAGGGTATAAATGAAGTGGATCAGATTGTTTATTGAATAAAGACCTGTGAGTTCATCCAAAATTTCACAGAAACAGTTGGTGCAACTTCAGCAGAATCTTCTTCAACTTTCATGGTTTTCATTGTAACCATCATACCCAGTCATTGGGATAATATGTAAGTACTGAAGTTAAGTTGATTTAATGATTACCATGCCTTACTTGTATGGATATTTAAAGGAAAATGCAATGATGCATATTGTGTGATAAAGTTTCTGTTATGTGAAATGCATATCATTTTGAGACTGATAAGACTCCAAACTAAATCCTTAAAAACCAAAAATTGTAAATTTTAAATAATTTAAAATTTTTGTTTTTGCTTTTAGGAGTTGTATAATTTAAAACATATTGTTGATGCTTCTACTGATCAACTGGATCCTAATATTGCCCTTGACAAAGAAAGGCAAAAAGCTTTAAAGAAACGTTGCAAAAAGTTAAGGCAAAGAATGTCCATGAGGTAAGCATTTTCAGTGCAATGATATAATATTGGTATTTGTGACCATCATATAAATATTTGTTTACTGTTAAAAGCATTTTTAAAAAATTCTAAATTTTGATTGAAATGTTAAAAAATGTATTTAGTTTTTTTATATATACTTTTTCAGAGGCCAAGAATTTGAATCTCAGCTGCAAAATGTTGACAATTCTGTGAATTCTAATGTGAGAACAAAGTATGTATTTTCTATTGTAATGCAAGTTATCCAGTGTTAAAGTTATATATCAATACATGTTTTGGATTTGATGGTGTTTATATTATTATTTTCTGAATTTTTTATTGTGTTATTTATGTAATATTTTCTGTGATTGCAGGATGTCTAAAGTAATAAGTGATGTTAAAAAGCTGGCTGCTTCTTATGACAAACATTCCAATGACACCAGCTTATTCTCTGCATTAGAACGCTGCTTAACTGAAATGGATATCATATTGCAAAAAATGCTTTATCAAGATAAAGCTAAGTTAAGAGTTATTGGTGGTATATCAGCTATAATTGACATTTTTGGCATTATTTCTAAATTTCCATCAGATAAGATAGCTTTTCTGCATAAAAAGTAAGTTCCCATGCTCCTTTTTCATCAAGTTATTCACATAGACCAGGCATGTACCCCTCGTTTCTAGTTTTCTTTTCAATCTCTCCTTATATGCATAATAGAATATAGAATATGTTCATTATTTTTTAGACATGCTATCCATTTTATCATAAGTAATGGATTGTTGGAGTAGTGTATCTCATTCTTTGTGTATAATCAAAATATGATGATCATGCATCATGATATGATCATGGCTGCATGGGCGTTTTCGTGATTTTCCCCATGTGTAAAGTGTTTACGAGCCAGTTTCCCTTTTGTCCTCCACGAAGGCATCCCTCCCCTTAGGCAGATAGCCCTAGTGTGCTTTGCCGTATTCTCAATACACCAAATACCAATCCCAAAACCTCAGTTCAAATACTATCTAACTAATTTGCATTCTGGTGAGAAAGGAAAAGTTATAGTAAAGACTGAAATTGTAAATAATTGTTTAATTTAAATAATAATAATACATTCAGAATATTTCAAATATTCTTGAAATATTTTGCTAATGAATTTTTCTGCTTACACATTTATTTACTTTTTTTCTTCTTTGTGCAAAAATAATAAAAATATGCATTATTTGCATATTTTTATTATTTTTTGCATTGTTAATACAAAATCGTAAATAAATATTTTTAATATTGGGTTATCTGGAAAGTTCTGCAGTTTTTGGTGATAAATAATGCAAATATAGCAGTATAAAACATTAGAATATTTCATTGAATCACATAAGACAATTTTATTTTATTTATATTTTGCTAGCTTTCCAGCAGCTGGAAATAATAAAAAAAAAAAAAAATTAAAAAAAAAAGTCGTTAGTTTTATTCATAAAGAAATTATCAAGATGCTGTTCGTCAGTCTCCAAAGAAATGAACTCCATTCAGAAAATTTGAAATTATTTGAAGAGATAAAAATGAAGAGACAACTTAGAATAAATATGGGGGGTTACAAACTGAGCCAATATGTCATTGTCTCAAAGTTTTTATCTGACATTCATTAAAATGTTGGGCAGAGCATTGTTGTGATGATGAAAGATAACACCTCGATTAGTGAATTCTAGCTGCTTTGCTTCAATTTCTACTTTTAGTAGTGCCATTTAGAAACAGTATTTTTTTTATTTATTATCTAATTTGTAGGCAACAATTCACAATATACAATTCCTTTGTAGTCCCACCATAAAACAGTGCTTTTTTGGTATGCAGCTCATCTCAATGTTACTAAAGGAGGCTCTTTTGGCTTACCATAAATTCTTTTTGTTGTAACATTATATAATATCCACTTCTCAGATCAGATAATGAGCTATTTCAAAAAAGGAGTTTTATATTTCTTTTCAGCAAAAAATTGCATTCTAAAACTCAAGCAATATGTGTTAAATAATGGAACTTCTATACATTGTAATGCCTTACATACCCATTTTTTTTTTTTTTTTTTTTTTTTTTTTTTTTTTCAAATGATCACATACTTTACTTTTTGAAATATTTAGCCTCTCTGTCTGATGGTTACTGAACTGTATAATGTGGGTTTTCAGTGCCATCTCTTAATAGGTCTTTGTTTACAGAGGATGGTTATCCAGAGCAGGCATCATCTTCAAGGCTGAAATTTTTACATTTAAACTTTTGAAACCACATTCAAGCTGTGTTATCAGAAACAGCATTTTATCCACATACAGCATAAATTGTACAAGCAATCTGACTAGCAGTTAAATAAAAGAGTATAATATGACAATAATGAACTTGATTTTTCCATTCTTTTATGTTACTCTGGGAGGGGGGAATTAGCCTCAACATGTGCTAGAATTCATGAGCAGAAAAGACTGTTTCAATCAAGGTTGCTCTTTGTTACCAGTAACAAGATAATTAGAAAAAAGTGTGCTTCAGTTTGAAAAATTATGGAACTTTCCAGATGAACAAATATTTTGAGACTAAAATTTGACATATATTTCTGTAAATATGAGCATAAAAAAATATTAAGCATATAAGCTATAAGCTAAAATTTAAAAAAAAAAAAAAAAAAAAAATTGTCATTTCATTTTCCTCTCAGATGTGAATAAGAAGACGAGCATAAAAATTAAAAGAAAATTCCTTTATTTTATAATGCAGATCTATCTATATTAATTTTGACTTTCTGCCAGAGAATCAAAACTTTCAGTTCATGAAGTTTAAGCCCTAATTGCTAAAATTTGGATGACTGAAAAAAAAATAAGGAGACTAATTTTTAAATTTATTTCAAATTTGTATTATGTGTATTTTATTTATACATTAGCATTTATATCACTGTCTTAAATATTTTCATTTTTTGTAGAATTTAAGAAGCCTTATTTGTATGTTTGCAACAACCTTTTTTGATAAATTGTGCTCAGTTTGATATCTGTGAGTTTAGATCTATTGTGGAACTAAATTTCTGTTCATATCAGTAACAAAAATAGCAAAATTATTTAGAAAGATTTGAAAATAAAATTTAAATAAATAAGAGACATAATTAAATCTAGATTCCCATTGATTAGAAATAGTTATTAGTTTTGGAATATGAATCCGTATATGGTATCTCAAATATAAATCTGTTGATAAAATTAAATAAGATTACTATAAAATTTTCTTTGGGAGAAATAGTTGGAGGAAATCTTTCTAGTCGGTAACCATTTGAGTACATCAATAATACTCTGTTTAATAAGTTAAGAACTTATGGATATTTATTTTCTGTAAACATTTTAGGAACTACTCTGATATGCACTCTCAAGTCGCCAAATTTCTTGCCAAACATTTTTGGCGAGAAACTCCAAGCTGCCATATTGCTATCTAAATTTTTTGTCTACATTTCGAACTTTAAGCCTAAAATGTCTCCAAAAACACGGTTTTCGCAAATGCAAAAACCACGTTTTAAACACACAATTTAAGCTAAAAAATCCAAAACAAAAACAAAAAATTTAGATAGCAAAACCGTAAAGTTTCTAACCAAAATTATTTGACAAGAGTCCATGTAGCAATATGTTTTAACTTAAAAAAACATCTACGAATGGCACAATCTAGGCAACGAACGAATCTACAAACTACGCACACCTCACTTTAATAAATTAACATAACAATAAATTTCAAAGAATACCATGTACAATAACATTCTACAAAATAAGAACAAGAATAAAATAAAATACACTTACCATGAATTAATGCTTTTTTGAACAGCAGAAATACCAATTTCATACCGCCTTTAACATGCTGCCATGTAATCACTAACGTATTTATATGACAGCCAGACACACTATCCAGAAAATTCATACAATGGTTCACAAATAAATAAAATAACAAATAATCAAATCCCTACTTCTATCATGCACAGCCACTAAAAGTAATCTTCCAGACCCTCTTTCCACACCTCCAAATACCCACTGCCCCTCAACAGTATGGCCACGACGATATTTCCTTTTGCCGAACTGCAACAACTTCCACCATTTTATCTTTCCTCCCTAGCTTCTCAGACACAGAGCATGATGCGAACCAACGAACTCCAGTGAAAGATTTTTCAACGTCAACAGGGTTGCCATACAACACGCAATCACGCCAAAAACCAGCGCAGAACACATATCGCCACATTTCGTGAAATTAGTTGTGTTATCTAAACATATCTTGTTTCGGCAACAAGAAAAGAAAATTCTGAACTTGGATTTGAAAACCAAATGTATGAGAAATTTCTATTGTATGACAAAAATCCATTTTGGCAAGATTTACGTAAAATCCATTCTTAGTGCAGGTTTATATTGTGGAATGAGTAACCATGCAAAATTTCAAGTCAATCGGGTGTATAGTTTCGGAGATCTCGTGATGAGTCAGTAGTATTTTGCTTATATATGTATAGATTAAGCCAATTTTAAACATTTATGCAGTTTTTCTTTAGAAACTGCTGTTTCTTAACGAAAGATAAAAATTCCCTATTTTCTACTCTTATATGTGCATATATAAAGAGAAAAAAATATATAGAGCTAACATCAAGCTAGAGCGCTGTGCTATCTAATATGACCGCGCAAATTAAAAACGATTGAAATAAATGAAGCAATGAATCGCAATAATGATAATAATAATAAATTAAAAAGTCCTAAAATCAATTAATATATTTTTTAATTTACTCTAGATAGACTTTAAAACATGGTTTTATTAATAAATCTTTTAGTTGTACCTTGACAAACACCAAGGAATAGTAAAAAATTATTTGGAAACTATTATTTAATATTTTATTATTACTGTCTTAGTAGCCCAAAAGGAAACACGATTTTCTGTCAGATCACTATAAATGATGCGTCGCATTCGAGTCTGTTGCTATTTGGCAAAATTTAAGATATTTATCTTTCAAATTGAATCTGTCTGTTGTGGATTAACAAGTTAAGCTATTTGAAACCAATAGATGCAGTTCTTAAAGAATATTCGGTTCTTACTTTTGAATCGGATTGATTTAAATAATAAAAATGCATTTAATTCATCATCTATCTAATTAAAAATATTCAATGTTTTCGTGACGTAATGCGAAGAGCGTGATATTTAATAAATAAAGTTATAAACAAAATTTTAATAATAAAACACACAAAAAAAAAAATTATAAGCATCTTACTAAGAAAACTGAACTTTGATATGATGAACTGAGAAAAGACCGAAAAGAAAAATAGAAAAATGTATGCCAACATTTTAACACTGCATCGGGAATTCAAAACATATGCTGCTATGCTGCTTTTAAAATTTTTATGATTTTACTATTGAATTGAACATGGCGTAAATGCGAAGAAAACAATACTTAATAATAAAGCCACAAAAAAAAAAAAAAAAAAACTGATGTGTACACCACATGACTTCCTTGTACGGAATATTAAATTATACGCATTTTTTCTAGCATTTCGTTTAAACTTATTGGATTGAATTAAATCTACTTTGCAGACAGCGCATAAACCACAATAGAATAAATGCATTCTTTAAAATTCACTCTATTTATTTACCATAGCGACACACTGGAAGATATGTTAGAAATGAGTTGTACCACATTTTAAAGTCTTTTCAGTATTAATAACATAATGCTATATAAGAGATTATTACATGTTTATTTAATGTATATATGATTTTTGGAGCATAACTGAACTTTTTTTTTTTTTTTTTTTTTTAACTTAGAAAAACCAACTTGAAAAATTGGTGCAAGTTTTGTAGTCTTGAGATTAGTGTACTTTTGCTGTCTTGTTACCATATTTCTAAATATTCTTTTACAGTAAAATATAGGTTTTTCCATAGAAATCTGATAGTTTTGGGATTAAAACCAGTACCATAAAAAGTAACTCAAATACACTGATGGGACAAATTAAAGGAACAAATATAAAAAACTTAATGATTTTTGCAGCTAAGTACATAGGAACTTGTATAAGGTCTTTATTTCGTCATGCCTGGCATATCTTCAAAATGCAGAATTGTCTATTTCTGAAAAATAAATAAATAAGGACATAAGAAGGATATAAAATGTGGTAAACAAAATTTGGTATTACAAAATTTTAGTGATATGTAAAAAATATTTAAGCATATAATTACATCTGACTGAAGCATAAAAACTTGACTTGTTTATCTGCATACATCAGCAGTGTCTTAAACCATTTCCAGATTCTTGATGTGACACTTTTTTTTTTTTACTTTGAAGTTCATGTAGACCTGTGTCAGTATCCGTCCCGTTTCCATGTTGCTCCTCTCAATAAGTCAGACACCTTATCAATGACATATTCTACCTTTCATATACATAAAGTTTACCCATCCCTTCAAACAATCTTTGAAATTAGAATTTGAAACACCCCTTTCTCTTCTTTACGTACATGCCGAAAGAATGGGTGCAAAAGTTTTGCATATTTCAGTGTATTGAAGGTGAATCCCAATATTATTTTGATTGACCAACAGCCTTTCCTTAGACTTCATTTAATAGAAATAACAAATTAACATAAGCCCCCTTTTTGGGGGGAGTAGTTGTTCCTTGAATTTTTCCCACCTGCATGTTATGAATATAAACTATAAATGTTTAAAAAAACATGTTTCTAATTTAATGTCAACTTTCTGAAAACTTTTAGAGATTTGATTTTATACTCAAATTTGTTTTATGTTAAATATTAGATTGTTTAATAATAATGATGCATAGTACATACTTCTGTTTTATTCTTAAAGTTAAAAATTTAAGAGCTTAATCAGCAAACAGAACTGAATAAATTGAAGCAATTATCTATGCAACTGCTTTTCTCTATCGTGTAAATAGAGAAAAGCAGTTGCATAGATAATTGCTTCAATTTATTCAGTTCTGTTTGCTGATTAAGCTCTTAAATTTTTTCATTGATAGCACTTAAAGATCCTTAAAAGTCTTTAATTCCCATTTAAAGAAATGTAAAAGAACATGTAATAAGATATGTAGTGCCATTTATTTTGTGCCATTTCACTCTTCAGCCTCGTATATTCAACAACATATTTTTCAAAATTCTCTGCAATTTATGCAACACTTTTTCAGCCTATTGTTAAATTTTTGTATAATTCTTAGCATCATTTTGATTAGTATAACTGAAGTTGTTTGCTGTAGTGCTACCCTGAATTTGTTAATGTTCCTAGTAGTTTATTTCCTAATAGATTTATTTCGCTTGAAACATCAGTAAATCCCAGAAAAAATAAGCTCAACTGTAAATTTATATAACTACAAAAGTTGTCATATTCTGCAGATAATATTTGAAAAATGTATTGTTAAAAAGATAATAGGCTGAGTACAAATATCACATTACACGTATAAGTAATTATTTGAATTTGACTCATGGTTTTGATTTCATGGTTTCCGTTTTCATTCTCATCAGAATTTCTTGATTCTTTCTTTCTCTCTCTCTTTTTTTTTTCCCCTTAAGTATTTCATACATTTGGGTGTTGTTTTACTGTTAAAAAAATATGCATACATTTGACTAAAAATTTCTTTTTAAATATGTATTTTCCAATTTGATTTATAATATAGCTGCATTTTTTTATTTAATGTATTTAGGATCATCAATCATGTCAGTAGTACAGCTGGAAATGCTATTGATAACTGTTATGAAAATTCTGTGTATATATTGCATAGCAATAAAATTGGCCATCTTTTAGATTTTCTCATTAGCAGGCTTAATGTAAGTATTAATTTAAAATTTGAATTTTAAACTAATTTGTGGTCTATTCAACTGAATATATCCATAGATATGATATCATGCTATTTTGTAATAGCTATTAAAAGTATTTACTGTTATCATTTGAATTTTGGTTTGTTTAAAATTATGGGTATCTTTTTAATTTATATATTTCATTCTTAAAATGTAAGATTTCAAACAGTATGATAATGTTTAACATGTAACTGAGCAGGATATTAATTAATTTCATTAGATTATCTTCAATAATTAATGTTTTTTTCTGGGAAGATTTCTAGATGAAAACACAGATTTTATTTTTATTTTATTTTATTTTATTTATTTTTTCAATAGAAAACATTTTCATTTAATATACAGGGTGTTTTTAAAATCCCGTACCCATTTTGATGTTTAATAGCTTATAAAATAATAAAGATAGATTAAAATTAATAACATAAATAGTTAGATAGACTCAAAAAGTTTCATGACCTTTGTCAATGAACTTCCACGTGTGCCCCCTTCGTTGCACTGAGAATATCAAGTCGATATTCAATTTCACGCCAGGTACCAGCAAGCATGTCGGCATCCACAGAGGCTATTGCGGTTGTAATTCTGGCTTTTAGGCCATCAATGTTCGACACTCTCTTCCTGTAAATGTTGTCCTTTACAAATCCCCAAAGGAAAAAGTCCAGCGGCATTATATCAGGTGATCTGGGTGGCCAAGGAATTGGACCTCCTCACCCAATCCATCTTCCTATAAAATGGTCATTCAAATAACTACGAACATTCAGTTCATTCATACCATAATTACCCCAATGAGGTGGTGCACCATCTTGTTACAAAAAGACATGTGGCTGAAGCTCTTCTAGTTGTGGAAATACGAAGTTTTCCAACATGTATACGACTGATGAGACCGTCTTTTCTGTAAAAAAGAAAAGCCCAATGGCTCGGCCGTGCATTAGTCCACACCACACATTAACCTTTGGGGAATCCCTTTGTGCCTCACGGTATTAATGGGGGTTTTCAGATCCCCATATAGAAAAAGAGAGAAAATTCCCAGAGAGAAAAATGCAATTAATAAGCAGATGATATTTAGAAAAGTACAGATATTTAGACTGGAAAATGAAATTATCTGAAATTAACCATATGCGCAGATGATATTTAAAAAAGTGAAGATATTTAGACCTGAAAAGGAAAATATATAAGTTATTCCATCAATAAATGCCATAAGTTTGTTTATATCTTCATCATTTTATGAGTTATTAAACATCAAAATGGGTCCAGGACTTTATAAACACTCTGTATTATTTGATTATGATTCTTAGGAAAACACTAAGCATCAAGTTAAAGTCTTGAAAAGATATCTCACTGTTAAGGTGGAATTTGGAAAAAAAAGAGAGAGAAATTTTAGAAATTTATATGTATGTCCAATGCAAAACATTGCTTATTGAAAAGAAGACAGGATTAATTATTTTTCCCCACTGATTAAATGTATACTTAGATATTTGTTTCAGTCACTTCTTAAACTGACATTTTTGGAACTGCTCATTCTTTACATATATCTTTTAAAGTAATCACTCTAGGAGATGCTAATCTTCTTCACTTATTGTAATTTCATCAATACTTTTCATCATGGTTTTGCCTGATTCCACATTTGAAATCCCTTATTTTTTTAAATCAATTTTTATGTATTCCTGATTTTATTTGAATCCAAGTCGAAGGAAAAATTAATCTTTCTGTCAGTATTTTCTGCAGTTAAAGTTCTGAATTAATCTCTTTGTGCAAAATACCTTTAAACTCTTCATTATGTTTAGGTCTAAAAATTGTAGCATCCTTGTACAGTTTGACAGGGAAAATGAAAGACAGTTGTAGTTGAGAGTAATGCATTTATCCATAAAAGGCAGTATTTTAATTTTATTTTCATCACTTTGCCTGTTTGAGCCATCCATTAAAAATCTCTGTGATCGTCCATACTTTTTTATTCACTTCATATCATATTTACAACATTTTAACAATGCTCAGGATGGTAACCATAGCATCAGTATTTACATAGAGTAAAAAAGATGGCAATATCTACTTTTCTTGGCTTCTTCTGAAGTGAAAGAAGAGATCAGTTTCATAATTGATAAAAATGTCTTTCTGCTGATATTCATCCATTTTGTAAAATAATGTTTTTTAGCAATCTTCAAAAAACTCGGGTGAGAAATCTTCGACTTCTCTACTCATAGCATAATATCAGACTCCATTGTTTAATTTAAATTTGAGAAATCAAACAGTTGAAAAAACAGACTTTGTTCATATTCATCTGCAATGCTATTTCTTTTACCTTCCATAGTAGTATAGATCTGTCAGTGGTGTATCCAAAAATAATTTTTTGGGGGGTGCATATAGTCATTGTCATGAAAGAAGCAATTTCATTAATTTAGAATTACCACTAAAGAATATGTTTTATTAGTCTTATTTCATCTATTTAATATTGTTCAAGGATTAATATAATTTTTGTGAAGTTATAAAAATTTACAAAAATAAAGAACATTTAAGAAAAATTAAGGTACCATAAGAGCAAAGGGAATCCAATATCATCATTGAAAAACTGATAATAATCATTTAACAATTGAAAACCGGTCACAGTTTAAAAAATAGTTAATAATGGCAGTTCTAAATTTTCTTCTTAAATAAAATTGAGTGATGTGGTTGAACATGGCAGATTTTACGACAAACTAAGATGGAAGACCAAATTGTGCATTTTCCCCGTAATTTACAGTTTTATTTTTGTAAAGAGAAGAGGAGAAAAGCATCAAGCTTGCAGAAAATGGCATAAATATAATGGTGGTAAAGCTCTACAAAAACATCAGTGCCAGCAGCAAGTGCAAAAATATCAGTGTTCATAAAATTATCTTGATGATCCTTGATCATTGACAGGACAAGAGATGGATAAAACAATAAAATTTCACCGGTTTTGATGGACAGCATTCCACAGAACAGAACTGAGGACTTCTCCCAGAATTTTAATTGCCCCCATACCACAGAAATACTCTACACTTACAAACATCTATGCTTACTCAAGTCTTTAAACTTAGGCCCACTGTTATAATAGCCAGCATCGCTAACCACTATACCAATCAGAGTGCCCAACTAAGGTTGATAATAACAAAATATAGATAATAACAAATGTTCATCAAATCCTAAGGTATACAACTTGAGAGATGGCAGAAACATTGCACAGTGTGCAAAAAAAAGAGGGGGGTCAGTTCTATATCTCCTGTTCTACTGGGCCGAATGACGAAATTCAAATTGCGTTTTTCATGTCTGGAAAGCACAACTTTGGATACATATTAGATTTATATGTATAACATCATTCTAATATAGGTATTTTGACACTAAATTGTACTTTCTCTGAAATGACATGCCAATTTTTTTTTCCATATTTCGATTCTATGACTCAAATTATGATGCCAAACTGCCACGTTTTTTAAAAATTGTGCAAGTAGTTTTAAAAAATTAGCTCACAAAGTTTTAGCTCCTTGGTGTTAATTGAATTTGATATATATATATTAATATGTCTTTTTTATTAAACTTACTCCATTCCTTCATACAGAATTTGAAAGTTAGGTAATAAGCATTCTGTATTATTTGATTATGATTCTTAGAAAAACACTAAGCATCAAGTTAGTCTTGAAAAGATATCTCACTGTTAAGGTGGAATTTGGAAAAAAAAAGAGAGAGAGAGAGAAATTTTAGAAATTTATATGTATCCAAATATAATTCGCACATTTTTTATGCATTATTTTTAAAATTTGTATTTTAAAATTTTTAACACCATCTTAAAAGTAGTCGTATTTCTAGGCACACCTGCAAAAAATGAGAGTTTTTTTTTTAATTCAAAATTTTCTACGATGTACATGAATGTACATATTGAAGCATTTTGAAATTTAGCAACCTCCCTTTTTTTGGGGGGGGGAGCGATAATAACGCCAAATGTGGTTTACGCACTTTGTTCAAATTATTTTAAAGTATCCCCCCCCCCCCCGTTGTAGACTTTTTTTTCCTGCTCGTCTACAATGAAAAAAGAAAAGGAAAATAGGTTGCTGTAAATTAAGAAGTTCACCAAGTAAATTATTCTTAGTGAATAACTGAAAAGATAAATAGAGAGCCAAGATAAATTTTTTAATTTCTTAATAAATTTCGCACCAAATTTTACAAAATTTAATATTAAGGCGCAATGTGAGATGTAAAATTGAAATACGGAAAGAATTTGGCATGTTATTTCAGGAAATGTCAAAATTTTTATTAAGTAATATATAAATCTAATATATATCCTAAGTCGCACTTATGAGACATGATAAAACATTTGAATTATGTCAATCAGCCCAGTAGAACGGGAGATACAGAACTCTCTTCTTCTTCTTTTTTTTTTTTTTTTTTTTTTTGTATGTGTGTGTGTACATAGTGTTTTTCAGTGTACATAGTGCTATGGGAAATTTTCTCTCTAATATTGGCTTATACACCATTGAATGCTGCAGACATGACATCAAATATCTTAAATTCAAACCTAAATTCTAAAGATGTCAAAATTGTGTGTGCATGATTTATTGCCCTCGCTTTCTACAAATCTTATACATAAAAAGACTTGATCTCTCAAAGAAATGTCTGCAGTGTCAACCAATATATAGAAAAACGTTTACTTGAATTTACTTTTTCAATCAACTTTTCATTCTGTATTTTAGGCCGTGTGTATGATGCATTATTAGCAGATGATTTTAAATTCTCTTTCAGCATTTCATCTTCTGCTTCATTTCAGAAGTTAAGCAGTTGACATAAATTCCCATCATGATGGTTATGTTGCTTGCTTTCCTCTGTTTTATTAATTTGGCCATACTTCTTAAAGGAAGTGCATTTCGTACTGAAAATTACTGTTTTATAATAGGACTAGATTTTTTTTTCCCTCTGTTTTCTTTTGCCTGTCGAATTCTGGTAGTATCAGTAATATCTATTATGGCTTTTTTATACCTTTGTACAATGGTCCTTAAATCGGCAGCCATTAGCAAAGAATATGCATGATTATTTTTTCTTTATTGCTCCCAGAGCTTTTCTGTTGATTTGTGCCCGAGATGAAAAGGCTGATTATTTAATTGTCCCAATGATTGATTGTTTGATTTACCTGCATAATTTCTTGCAAAAACTACTAAACACCATCTTCAACTTTGAAATTAGTAAGCCATAGGGTATTCTAATAGTAAATGATATCGAAATTCTCTCTTCACTTTTTCATTACCAAATGAAAAGTTCAGAATCACATACATGCCTGTTGGCAACCAAAATTTTACAAGAATATAATTTTTTTCATCAGTTAGCTTATGATTGATGTAATTTGATATGTCTTATTTCAGATTGTGATGTCATTTTTATATAATTTGGGGTAATTTATGAAGAACAGTAATTTCTTGAGATTTGTATTTGTATTTCCATTTCCAATTCAGATAGGTGATTTTCTGCTTTTTCACTGTTATTTAATATACACTTTTCTGCTTCAAATTGGCATTTGGATTTCTTTCACCAGAGTTAAAACAATTTAAAAACGACTGCTGTTTCATCTTTGTCAAAACAAAAAATTAAGAAAAAGATCAAAACAAATTTAAAGTAATAAAATTATGAACTTAACAAATTGAATAAAAGAAAACAGTTCAACCTAGATTTTCTGAGTATGGTTCATTTATGAATGGCAAAACTACCACTCTGGGAGAGATCAGGTGCACAAAAGGGGTGATCTGCTAAGATGGGCACTTTCACAAGATGTGTTTTAAACTCTGTCTACATGAGATTTACATCTGAACAAGTCTGCCTCACACACTTTTCCTGACAGTTTTTTTGTCTACTCAGGGAGGTTTTGTATCCAAGTTCATCTAAGCTGCTAAGCCAGTCAGTGGTCAAAGCAAGGGACATGATTTGTATTAATAGTAATAATAAACAGAAGGCTTAATAGCAGACAGAAAGTAACAAAAATTAAAAATGCCAATAGAAATGGAAACTACAAAAAGTAAATACTGTTGTTACTGATCCTAACTGGTTAGCCATTAGCCTAGACCATATCCATGAGTCCAAGAACCGTCAATAAATGCAAAATGAAGGTAGGTCTTTTCAGTAGGTCCTCTTTTTAAAGTCCCAAACAGGTGAGAAGATGTTCAGGAGTGATGTCATGTTATAATTATTAAGTATTACATTTCCTACAGACAGAGTAGTTCTTATTTCCATGATCAAATTTAAATTTGCCATGGTAAATTTAAAATGGTAAATCAAATTTTCCATGGTAAATTTAAAATTAAATTTAATTTGATATTTCACGGGTCCACTTAGGAGCCTCATCAAAGTAGTCTGCTGAGCACTATTATCCCCTATACAAATAACACCTCCCGGCTGAGTCAGTTGTAGATTTAACTCTCGAGCAAATCCAAAAAGGTCAGGGTGCAAGTGGCCAGAATCTTTGAAGTACTTTCCTCAGCTAGGGCATCAGCCATTTCATTACCTCTGAGACCAATATGTGAAGGGATCCATTGCAGATGTACATCATGGTTAGAAGAGATATTTTGCAGTAATGCCAAAATAGAAAGTGTAAGTCTCATCACCAATACGAGGCCCCTTTTACAGATGCTGGATAGAACGGTAGCTGTCAGTCAAAATACACATATCTTTGTAGGCAGTACAAGTGTATGCAGCCTTAAAGCCCTCCTCAGTTGCTGTAAGCCAGCTTTATTTACAACATATTTCTCGTAATTTTTTCTTATTCCTAAAATGTTTCATGATTTTTATTTGTTCTACTTGATATTTCATTTTTTCACTCCTCCCCCCCAAAAAATATAGTGCAGTTTGGGATATGAAAATATCATGTTAAAATTATTCTACAGACATCCAGTTAGTGCAAGGCAAATGATATGGGTTTAATGTGCTTGATAAAGTTGCTTGGGGAATTAACAATTTTTTTGTCTTAGTTATGTTTGCAAAAAATAAATAAATAAATACTCATGTTTACAATAAATGCATATAGATGACTTTTTTTTTTTTTTTTTTGTATTATTTCATGAAGAAAATGTAACATGTTTGCAATGTGTACCATTTGTTATTACAGTTTTTATTTGCATGTTACAAGTTATGTAATCTGTTAAGTAAGTGATTACATATTATGTAAATTCCCAATTAAAAGTCAAATAATTTTGCATGCTGAACTTGCAAATATTTTTACCTTTTCTGAGCAAGATATTTTTTAATAGATCTCCAGTTTTATTTTGCTTAACTTTCAAAGATGAAAATATTGATATTATAATAGATAAATTGTAATCACAATTTTACAATTTACAGTTAGAAAACTTGAAAATTATGGAACCAACAAGAATTTTATTCTAATCAGAACACTGAAAAAAGCTGATGGAATTTAAATTGTAAAATAACATTTGATGAATAAAATAGTGTTGGCCATTTTGATAAATCCTTGTAGCAGTGCTAAGTATGAGAGAATTCTCAAAATTATTGTTAAAATACAAACTAAATTTAGATCCAATATGAATGATCATTCACTGGAAAAACTTTTATTAGCAAAAATAATACATACAGGGCAATTGGTGTGAGCAAAATTATAATGCATCTTTCTGAAAGAAAGCAAAATCCGCTACTGTTGTTAACTGTTTTATGAAAATGGATTAAACTATTGCTTTTCAATAAAATATTTCAAATAATAGTTTTTATAAATATATGAATATTTTTTAACTAACTGCATTTAAAACTCAAATTACACTTTTAGATGGAATTTATAGCTGATTATTTAAAAAAAGAATTAGCAGTTTCAAAAAAGTATTGGAATGTCTGAAGATTTCAGAAATTTATAAATTGGTCTTGATGATACAATAGAGTTTTTATTTATACCTTCGATAATACTACAGAAATTACATGCAAGTTCTCAAATATGTAACTCAAATTTTCACCTTAGATTTCACTTAGAGTGCAATCAGAAATAATTGAAAGTAGTATTTTGATATGCAAGAAAGCCATCATGCATCAAAAAAGTAATTATTCGAGATATTGAGCAACAAAGTATGTATCATAGACCATCATATCTATGAAAACAAATCATGAAAATCTGAAATAAGTATTTACCACTGCCCAAAAGAATTTTTTGAGTTTGTTTTTATGTTAAATTTGCTTTATTATTCCCATTTATTTGATTTTTATATAAAATTTTAAACCACTGTGTTCTTAATTTTTATTATAATTATATATATATATTACATTCAGATCTTAACAGCTGTTCATTTGAAGTTTTTTTATAAGCATTATTATCTTCTTGCTCTATTTGGGTTAGACTATTTACTGAGTTTCTAACATCATGGACACTAGTAATTTTCTTTCTGCATTGAACTTTCTGAAAAAATAAAAGACTAAATTAAGTTTTTCAGCTTGACATGAATGAGAGCCAGTTTCTCTTCTAAAAGATATTCCCTTTTTATATTTTGCATAAATGATTTCATCATTTTTATCTATCCAAATTATCACAGGTTTTAACTTAAAAAAAAGAACTCTAATTCCAGCACTTTTTTTTATTTGTACCTTCAATTATAAGTGAAAATTGTCTGATTTAAATACTTGGAACTGAATAAAATAATAATGAAGATAAATTTAATGTCTGTATAAGTCAGGGACTTCCAACATTTTCTTCCACCAACTCCTTTTAAAGAAATAGTTTTCTTCATTTCTCATCATTTGTTGCTCCCTTTGCATTTTTCTCTGTAATAGAGAGTATAAAACATACATCATGATACAAATTTGCACATAAAATAAAGATAATTAGATTAAGAATATAATCAGAAGTTTAAAAAAAATGGTTTATTATTTTTTTGTTCAATAATTAATCTAAAGGGGCTTTGTCCCTGAAGGACTATTGTTTTTGTTTTGCGAATATTCATTGGTTCACTATAAATGTCTGTTTCACTTTTCAAACTGTTGCCACCAAATGTTAGAGTCCTGCATTATATTTGAAGAAATTAAGTAATGAAAAATCTGCATAAATGTATGTGTATTTCTCGTATTGTGATAAAACAATGGTACATAGAGCCATCAAATTTTGAATGACGTAAACCTACTACTGTGAATATGGGCATGTGGAAGCCCAAATTTAAAAATATGGAACTAGTCACAATATGGAAACAAAATCACAGATTCTGATAGCACAAAAGTCATAAAACTGCTCAAATTAATCTTTAAATCATCTCAGCAAAAATATTTTACCTGTCCTTGTTTTCCATTCTAGTTTTGCATTCTTCATATTTTTTATGGCATTTGTGTTCTTACATTTTACATTTTTATATTACACTTATTCCATAGAAAATTTATATAGTTAAATATGTACTTGGTTTAAAAAAATATATCAAATAATTTTAGTCTTTATTTAGTTGGATTTCTTCCTTAGTGCATGGTAGCTGTAAACAAACAATTATCAATTTAATAAATATGTTTTTTAATTATTGAGATCTTAATTATGCTGATTAATTGCCATTGGATATTTCACTATTGAACCCCAATAAACTCCTTGTTCATCATTGAACCCTTTTAAAATTTCACTGACCAAGTGTCAATTCTGAACCAAGTGGAAACTCCTGATTAAGTGAATAAAGCTAATTTTTGAGTATATGTTGCAGGTTCAAATTATGATCTTGATGATGTACATGTTGTGTATTAACTGGTCTTTTTATAATGCTGTTAATTGTAATTAATGTGTGTACAGTAATACTGTCTGTTACTTTAAAATAGGCACTTCAAAGTCTTCATATAGACCCTTCCATCATTTATGATCATAACGTGTGTCATCATCACACACAAAAAACTAGGGGATTTTAGCAAAGTAAAAGGATTGAACCTTTCTTCTTGAGCAGTTGTTGCTCTGGGGGAGATGAAATACTTTGAAGTGCCTATTCTAAAGTAACAGATTATAGCTAAATTACTATTCATTGGATTCACAAATGAAATCATAGAATTGTATCCCAGTCTAGTAAAAATTAACTGAACATGCATTACTGGCCATCCAATATGTATTACAGAAGAACAAGATATGTCAAATTTATTTCAGAGGTTACACATTAGAGTTAATGTTAATTAATTTGAAATAAAGCCTTCTTTGAGGTAAGGAAGACTAAAAAATCAGTAATGAATATTGCCTTCACGTTTGTCAATAACAGCAGCTACATACTGTGGCATTGTGTGATTGAGGCTTTCGATGTGTTGTTATTGAACGACAACCCATACTGCCTCCACACTTAACCGAAGCTCATCTTGTGAACCCGCAGCTGTCGCATACTGGGCTAAGTATTCTTCATTCATTGATCAGATATGTTCGATGAGTGATAGATCTGGAGAATGGGCATGACCAGAGTAACAGTGCAATATAGTGGACTTGAAGAAGAAAGCTTGAACATTGTGTGCAAGGTGTGATCATGCATTGCCCTATTAAAATGTTGCCTCAGACTAGCCCTGAAGATAATGAAGAGAAGACGACCTCAGAGATTTGGCTTATAGCATCAGAGATCTGGCATATAACATATAGAGAGAGATGTAGCAATACCACCCCACATCACAATGTCTTATGCAGGACCAGTATGACGATGCATAATACAACAGTCGGGCAGCCTATCTCCACAGTGTCTCCAAGGTGTAATCCTTTACCATCGTGATACTCCATGCAGAAGCATGATTTGTCCGAAAACACGTCATGACATTTGGATGTCCACCTTTGCTGTTCAGTACTCCATTGCAAACATCTGTGATTTAAAGATAGTGAAGCAAAGGATACCTAGCAGACAGTCCATTATACTTTAAATAACATTGTAGTGTTCATGCAGACACGAGTTCTTATGTTACAGACTGCATTTATTGTGATATAGTTGCAGATGTTGCAGTGCACTCCATCAGTACCATACACACAATATGCTTGTCTTCCCATGGATTGGTACGACGAGGTAGTTGCAATTGCTGCCGTCCATCATTGGTTCTTCCCTGCATTCACTGACTCCATATTTGCACGATTGTTGCTTGGCTACATCTGACACTATGACTGATTTTCTGGAAGGATAATTTGCAATCTCAGTATACAACGATTTTGCCTCAGTCGAGCTCAGAAATTTGCTTGAATGATGCTTATGTTTTTCTACAAGGTGTACTGAAGTTGCATACATAAAAAATCTCGTGAGAAAACAATCATATTATTCAAAATTGCAATCTTTCCTCCCTTTATATAGAGATCGGAAAGAGCTCTGAAGTTGCCCATGATGTACGCATGCACTGAAATCATAATCATTTGCATATTACAACATGCTATATACATGATGCCAGTTTCATGCTGTTTGGATGCTTCCTTCAGTGTTTTGCATTTTGGATGGCCAGTAATTTTTGATTAGTTTTTTAATATATTTCATGCAAATAAACTTTGATGTAAATGCTTCATAAAAGCATATCTCTCAGAACATGTACCAATTTTTTTTTTTTTTTTTTTTTTTTTTTTTTTTTTTTTTTTTTCAAGCTTTTGATACCAGACAACTGTAATCAAGTGACAGTTAACCAAGTGAAATCAACTGGAAACATTGTACAGGTAGACACAATTGCTGGAAAGCTAATGCATTTTTTAAGCTGCATACTTACTACTTTATCAGTTAAAAGTAGTGAAACTCAATGCCTGGATAATATGCAACAAAAAGAAAATAAGACAGAGGACTTCCAGTTTAGAGTTCAAGATGTAATAAGGTACTTTTTATGCAAAATTTGTGTAATAAAGAAATGTTTGTTGCTGCCATATCAGTTATCACTGTGGTGTTAGTTAATCTTTTGCAAATAAGAAAGGTGTTTTCTTTATCAGTGCACATATGTGATAGCTGTCTTCAGTGGGCTGAAGCGTGACCTTCGAGAGGGAGAAGGCCATGACACTTAATAAACATGGCGGAGCTTTCCGTCCGATGTTATCGCCGGAAAGTCATCTGAATTTTTAAATTTTCGTCAGAAATATAACTTTATTATGTTGCTTAGTTAATTAAAATAGCTGAAAGAAAGGAGGATTTATATACATACACACTTGTTAAGCTTTTTACAAATATTAATTAAATATAATTCAAAGAACTGAAAAACAAACGAACATTTTACAAAAATTTAATCCCTGATTGAAAATTGCCACTGTAATGATAAATTGGGAAGTGTTCTTAAGATAATAATTAATATTTTACCTAGGCTCAAGTATTAATTTATTCGCTTTTCAGAGCAAAATATATAACCATCAACTTCTATATCTCCAGGTTATGTAAATGAAATGCTATATAAATTAGCTAATAAATGTGATTAAAAAATAATACATACCTAAATCTTATAGAAAAAAAAAAGCCTTCCAACATTCATATTTGAAACTATATAACCTAACAAACAACACACACTATTTTAAAATATTAAAAATTTTTTTAAATATTTTTAAATAGTGTATGTGGCAGTATTTTAAAACACACATAAACTATGCAGTGTTTAAAAGTTACAAGGAAAAAGTAAAAGAACTACTATTTTCAATTAATAAAAAATCATTTAGTATTTTTTAAATAGCAAGCTGTTAAAAGTACAATAATTAGTAGCAATGCTGATGATTTAACATCATTTCTTTCTATCATATGTAAATATATTTATAGCCATTTTACATTTACATCTCACAGCCATTTTATTCATTTTTTCAAATCAATAACATTCCTTTGGGTACTTTCCCTTGTATACTTGGCAGAAATGATTTGAATAATATACACAATAGTAAGAACTGCACATTTAAATCTGCTCTTCATTAAATAGCACACTATTAAAAGTTTTTTCCCATTTATCTTGAATTTTATTGCTATCGCAAGCATGTACAAAAATTAACAATGAAAATGGAATGTATTCAAATGTAGTAATTAAAAAACATAACTTGCAACATTCATATTCATACCAAGAGATATACTACAAATTCAAAGAGAAAAATAACAGAACTGCAATTTGCACTTAATGTAAAATTTAATGTTTTTTAGATATTATATGATTTAAAAATGCAATAATTATGGATTACAATATTTAGTAGTAATGCTGATGTTTCTTAGCACCATTTCTTTCAATCATATGCAGGTGTATATACATATTTTTATTTTCTAAATTTTAGGATAATGGGGATTACAATTATCATTTTATGCTTTTTTTTTTTTTTTTTTTAATTTATTGCCAGTTGTGCATGTTGTTTGTTAGGTTACTTCATTTCAAATATGAATGTTGGAAGGCTTTTTTGTTATGTTTCTTGTATGAAGTATTTTTTAATTTTTTATCACATTTATTAGCTAATTTATATAGTATTTCATTTACATGCGCTGGCGATATAGAAGTTGATGGTTATATATTTTGCTCTGAAATGCGAATAAATTAATACTTGAGCCTAGGTAAAATATTAATTATTGTCTTAAGAACCCCTTCCCAATTTATCATTACAGTGGCAATTTTCAATCAGTGTTCATACACTCCAACTATTACGGATTCTCCGTAGTTTCTACGGAAATTCATGAAAAACTACGAGCTACGAAAAGTATGGAAAAAACTACGGATTTTACAGAAACAAGAGCAGGAGAACCAGTACGTAAAACGGAACCAACTAATTCATCCGATGATTGGCTGAATACTCGTGTTATCATATATCACGTGTTGAGTGCGTTCCTAGTTTTGAAGAATTAGCCAATCGTAGATCAGTAACTCCAACCGTTAACGACTTATCAATAGTTCCACCCAATTGTCTGTCTCCCAGGTTCCTCGCTGATGCATGTTTAGGCTGCATTTGGCTGCATTGTGTAGTTTACGGCGAGAGCTTAGCATGTGTCTTGTGAACTGTGAATCAGGTGAAAGATTTTTAATCATAATGCTGCCTCGAACGAAGAAGCCAAAATTATCAAAGCAGAAGTTTAAAGATTCATATTCTTCAGAATTTCCATGCATTAAAGCGTCCGAAATTTCTGTGAATCACACACACTGCAGTGTATGCAACAAAGACTTCTCAGTTGCTCATGGTGGAAAAGATGACTGTAAACGGCATGTGTTTTCTCAAAAGCATATAGAACTTGGCACTATAAAATCTAAAGAAATAACAAATTTCTTAATAAAAGATGATGAAACAGATCCTATAAAAGCCGAATGCTATTTTGTTCGTTTTTTAATTGAACATAATCTACCGCATTCTGTTTCGGATCATTCCAAAGAGCTTTTCTGCCATAGCAAAAAAATTTAGCTGCGGTCATACCAAAACTGCTGCTATTGTGAAAACGCTTGCAGAAAATACTGTTGCTGATATTATAAAATCAGTGTGCAGTACATCATTTTCTCTAAGTACTGATGGAAGTAATGATAACAATGATAACAAACTGTACCCATTGGTTATAACATACTACAGTAAAGAAAAGGGAGTGATAATAACTTCATTGATTTCTATTTTAGAATGCACGAATAATACAGGAGAAGGTATTTTTAATTGTATAAATGAAAACTTTAAAAACAAAGGTTTAGAATGGAAAAATTGCTTATCATTTTCTTCAGATAATGCTAGTAATATGATTGGAAAGTTTAAAGGTGTAGCATCATTTATCAAAATGCATCAACCAAGTATAATCACCCGAGGTTGTCCGTGCCACCTCTTGCATATAGCTGCAAAAAAAGCTACTGAAAAATTAATTGGCTCAGAAATTGAAATGTTGATAATAGATATATATTTTTACTTGGAGAAAAGTTTGAAACGAAAGCATAGCTTCAAAGTTGCTCAACAAATTTTGGGACAGAATGCAAAATCTCATAAAATTTTGAAATATTGCAGTACGAGATGGCTGTCTCTTTTAGAATCTATAACAAGGATTTTGGAACAGTGGGATGCTGTGATAAATTTTTTGGAGATAAACCAGATAACAGTGAGAATGAAGGAAAGAGATTGCAAAACATTAAAAAAATTTTACAGTCACCGACCACCAAATTGTACTTGTTATTTTTGAAAAATACTTTGCCATTGTTTATAACAGTAAATATTAATTTGCAACAACAAGCTCCTTATATACATAAATTGAGAAGAGAACTTTTTGAACTTTTAATGAATTTATTTGTTAGATTCGTAAAACCATCAGTAATTTCTAAAGAAAATGAAGATGTTACTCTAACGTCTATTCCATTTCAGAAGTATAGTAAACAAAAAGAAAATGAAAATTTAGTGATTGGTGCGGAAACAAGACTATATTTAAAAAATGCCAAGTTGAATGAAAGTGAAGTGAAATCATTTTTCAATTCTGTGCGAGCTTTTTTTGTAACTGCATGTTCATATATAATTGATAAATTTCCACTGAGTGATCCATTTCTAAAATATGCTGAAGTTGCTGACATCAACTTGAGAACTGAAGTCTCATTTTCATCTGTTCTTTACTTGATGAATACTTTTCCATCCATTATTGATGAAAAATGTCTTAATCAAGTAGAAATTGAATTTTCCATGTATCAAGTAGATGATTTGAAAGAAATTGTAGATTTGCGTATTGATATAGCATGGGGAGAAATTGCCAAATTAAAAAATATGAATGGGTGTATTAAATACAAAGTATTGCCTTCTGTAATGCTTGCTGTCTTAATAATACCTCATTCAAATGCAGCTTGCGAAAGAATTTTTTCTATTGTTAAAAAAAATCAGACGGAATTTCGACCAAATTTAGGTCTTAAAACTCTTGAAGCAGTTTTGATTGAAAAAATAAATATGCAGGCAAATGAAGAACTGTGTTATAAAAAAACATTCTCAAAATCAGAACTTAAGCTTGCTAAGCATGCTACATATAAATCTTTGCATTCATAAATTATGCGTATTTTGTTTAATACTTATATGTATCATTCTTGGTTATTTAAATTTTATTTCCCTGTAGAAATCATATCCAGAATAAAGGTATGATTTATAGCTTCTGATTTTTTCTATGATTAGTAGTGATTTGAAGTACTTTTTATTAGTGAATGCTTGAGGAGTTAAAAGAAAATTTCTAATTAAATGTGCATATAATTTACAAGGTATATTTTTAATTATTCAGTTTTATATGTATATGGATTTTAAATGTAATAAAATTGATTACAATTAATTATTAATTTAAAATTAATGAATGGTTAATTACAACATACGCTACGTGCACATTTTCAAAGTTGTAAAAATGTCGTTCGCGCGTTGACTACTGACAAGGTTTGCTGAAGGTTGGAGTCTATGAGTGTTTAAATTTTTGTAAAATGTTCGTTTGTTTTTCGGTTCTTTCAATTATAGTTATGCACAAAGTTAATTAAAATATCTGTAAAAATTTTATAAATGTGTATGTATATAAAGCCTAATTTCTTTCAGCTATTTTAATTAACTAAGCAACATGATAAAGTTATATTTCCGACGAAAATTTAAAAATTCAGATGACTTTCCGACGATAACATCGGACGGAAAGCTCCGTCATGTTTATTAAGTGTCATGGCCTTCTCCCTCTCGAAGGTCACGGCTGAAGTATAAGTGATTCTTCCTTAGTCCTAATATAATGTTGTGCTGATTTAAAAAATATTTTGTATGTTAGTCCTCTTTAATTCAACTTTGCATTTACCGAAGCCAAGTTATGTTTTGAAATGTAAAGATTTTGTGGTCAGTCAGCTACTGTTAATAAACGGTGTCAGAATTCACTGACAAATACAGATTCTATTATTAATTTTGTTAGAAAATAAAAAAAACTTATTACCTTTCCTTCACAATTTTGCAGTGGTATCTTCTTAGTTGAAAAAAAGATCTCCTTGTTCTAGATGAAGCGCATTTTATTTTTTCGACTTTTTTTTTTTTAACTTGCATATCACATGAAAAATATTGAAAGGAAAACAAATATTTAATTACTATTTAGCAAGTACTACAGCACACTAGCTGTTTCTTATTTGTGGCTGTAAAAAGAAACTGATAAGCTAGAAGACCTAACTTTGCAGTTTTTACAGTACAAAGTCCGTAATCCGGACTCGTCAGGACATCGGCGATTCTGGATTAGGGGTTTTTTCTGGATTATAGATCATCAATTTAAATCTGGTAAGATGGCATGCAGAAATTATAAAATTAAAAATGTGAAACCATAATTTATGAAATAAAGAACAATTATGATCTAAAGGGTATCAAAATTTACAAAAAAAAAAAAAAAAAAAAAAAAACTTAATATTTATTTGTTTACTTTATTAAACATTTCTTTCAATGTGCGCATTCGTAAAGTTTGCGGATTTGAGTTCCGGATTATAGATCATTCCGGATTATGGACTTTGTACTGTACATGTTTGTACCAGAACAAAACCAAAACATAGCTAAACAAGTATACAAGTATACATTACAAGTATACATTGCAAGTATACAAAAAATGACATTAAATTTTCTCATTAGTGAAACGGCTTCCGCCATCTAGTGAGGGGGGGGGGGAAATACTTTAAACTAAATTCCTAATATACACTGAAGTTACAAAAGTCATGGGATACCTCCTAATATTTTGTCCAGCGAAGTGCAGCAACTCGACGTGGCATGGACTGAACAAGTCGTTGGAAGTCCCCTTCAGCAATATTGAGCTATGCTGCCTCTATAGACGTCCATAATTGTGAAAGTGTTGACGGTGCAGGGTTTTGGGCACGAATTGACCTCTCGATGATGTCCCATAAATGTTTGATGGGATTCATGTAGGTCTATCTAGGTGTCCAGAATGTTCTTCTAACCAATTGCGAACAGTTGTGGTCCGGTGACATGGCGCATAGTCATCCATAAAAATCCCGTCGTTGTTTGAGTATGTGAAGTCCATGAATGGCTGTAAGTGATCTCCGAGTAGCTGAAGGTATCCATTTCCAGTCAATGATCGGTTCAGTCGCACCAGAGGACTGAGTCCATGCCATGTAAAAACAGCCCAGACCATTATGGAACCACCACCAGCTTGAACAGTGCCTTGTTGACAACTTGGGTCCATGGCTTCGTGGGGTCTGTGCCACACTCGAACCCTACCATCAGCTCTTACCAACTGAAATCGTGACTCATCTGACCAAGCCATGGTTTTCCATTCGTTTAGGGACCAACTGATATGCTCACGAGCCCACGAGAGTCGCTGCAGGCAATGTCGTGCTGTCAGTAAAGGCACTAGAGTCGGTCTTCTGCTGGCATAGCCCGAGGAAGACAAATTTCGCCGCACTGTCCTATCGGACACGTCCCACATTGATTTCTGTGGTTATTGACGCAGTGTTGCTTGTCTGTGAACATTGACAACTCTACGCAGACATCGCTGGTCTCGGTCGTTAAGTGCAGGTGGTCGGCCACTGCACTGTCCATGGTGGGATGTTATGCCTGAAATTAGATACTCTCGGCACACTCTTGACACTGTGTATCTCGGAATGTTGAATTCCCTAACGATATTCGAAATGGAATGACCCATGCGTCTAGCTCCAACTACCATTCCACGTTCAAAGTCCGTTAATTCTCGTCGTGCGGCCATAATCACGTCAAAGGCTCTTCACATGAATAACTTGAACACAAATGAAAGCCCTGACAAAGCACTTCGCATTTATACATTTTCTACGTGATACTACTGCCATCTGTATATTTGCATATTGCTATCCCATGACTTTTATCACTTCAGTGTACTTCCACCTTTAAATTATAGTGAAAACCAGAAATTAAACACAATAAAATTTACACTATTGCTCAAAAAATAATACTATAATAATAAAAATTAAAAAATAATAAATAAATAATAATAAAAATAAAAAGCTAATATCTTGTGAAAATTTCAAGCATCAAATAAGTAGGGTCCTAAAATTGAGTTTCAAAATATTCATATCGCTCAATGCAGTTCATCAGCTGGATAACAGGAATATCATTCCTGGATATATCCAGGGGGTAAAGTTTACAAAGTGGGCATACAAAAGTTCCTGAATATGTTTTATTTCTGCTACTCATACACAACTGTTATAGATCAATTAAGTCTTTTCATTATCTAGTTCAATTAGTACTGTATCATAACACTTTATATGTTCTACTAACTGAACTTCACAACCAAAAATACACACAATCGTGGAGAAATATGAAATTTGAATAACTTGAAACTTTCAGTTTCTAAACTAGGGTTGCCAAATATTCTTTTTAGATCTGTTTCTCAGTTGATTTGTTATATCTTAGCATTTTCAGGGTCTTATTCAAAGATTTTGGGAATAAATTTTCTCACAGAGTTTCAGTTTCCAGTTTTTCAATGTCTTGGGATTAAAGATTATGGAGTCAAAGGAATGCTCTTCAGCAATGTATATAAGAGGTTGATTATTTATTGCAGCTTCAACTTCACATGTCATCATTGAAAGGTCTTCAAAACTGAGTACTGATCTACAAAGTGTTCATAGTAGATATTTTACACTGTGAATGCTTGCTCCCACCGTCCACCCCACCACATGGCTGATGGATAAATTAACTTCCACTTAAAGGGTGCTAGGTCTTCAGAGTTTTCTGTGTGATTCCAGTTTAAAGATTTCAAAAGATTGTTAGCTGAAAGTTAGTTCTGTTGACACTGTAGATTGTTGAAATTCTCCCCCTTCTCACTATAAATTTTCTGAGGCATTGATGAAGCCTTGTGTTGAAAAATTAGTTATTAGTCCCAAGCTTATGATTTGATATACTGTGCATGTGAAAATGACTCTTCTGTGCATGGGCTGTACACCATTTTTCTACATAACTGTAAGGTCTAAATCCATTTGACTTTTAGGAATGCATTGACTTTTTGAATAGTTATTGTGACAATATGAAGCCGATAATGTTTTCATTGCACGTAATCTTTTGGACAGAGGAAGCATGTTTCACATGTGATGCCAGTCTTCAACGGTCACAAAAGCCACATGTGTTTAGAGTCCAATTTTCATGCAATCTGCCTGCAGAAATATTAGGTATGGTGATCTGTAAATGTATGATGTCTCTCTACATTATTGGCTGTACATTAGGCTCCCGATTATCCGCACCTGCTGCACAAAGGTGTTTTTTTTTTTTTTTTTTTTTTTCCCTTCTAAGCGTAAAGCAAAGAAAATAAAAATGTTCACAAAACTGAGCGAAATGTTAAATTTGCTAACATCGGGCTTATTTATGTCAAAAATATCCCGGGCCTTCTCGGAACCTTCCCCTCGGATGAGTAAGTGATTTCTTACTCACCCTTGCAGTGCCTGCTCCACTGCCATCTCTCGTCTTAATCTTACTGACACGTCCACTTCCTCCCACTCATTGTTAGTTTAAGCCTGATAGTGTTTGCGAACTGGTAGGAGTTAATTTCTTATCTTTTATTGTGTTCACTGCTCGTGCTTTTTGGTTTTGTGTTTTTCGTTATCAATTTAAAATGTCAGGAAGGAAGGTTGTGTTGACGATTGCACAAAAACTAGAATTAATTTCCAAAGTAGCAAACGGCACTACAAGGCAGCAGGTGGAATTGGATTACGGAATCTTGGAAACAACAGTGCATGACATTCTAAAGTAAAAAGACAAACTGGTGAACTTTGCATCAATGTCGGACAGTGCTTCCGCAATGAAAACGCGAAAAACTATGAAGGGTTCTACCTTTGATGAGATAGACACGGCATTGACAGAGTGGTAAGCTCAAGTTCAAAAAGAGGGTACTCCTGTAAATGGTCCTATCATTCTGGCGAAGGCAAAAACCTTTTTTGAGTTGTTAGGCGTGAAAGGAAATTTTGATGCATCTTCTGTCTGGTTTTGACTCATTTTAAGCAGCAACATGGAATTCGAGAAATTGGACTTTGGGGAGAAACTTAGTGGTGACTAACAAGCAGTCAACGATTTCCACCATGAATTTGAAGAATTGTTTTAAAAGAAGAGCTATCTTTTAAACAAATTTACAATGCCGACGAATCGGGACTTTTGTGGAAATGTCTACCCACTCGCACTTTAGCATTTGAAAGTGAAAGTAAAGCGGCTGGTCATAAAAGCAGCAAGGAAAGGACCACTATCATGTCTTTCAGTAACGCTACCGGTGGACATAAATTTAGACTTGTTGTCATTGGAAAGTCAAAAAAACCAAGATCTTTCAAAGGCACAAGGATAGAAAATTTGCCCGTTGATTACTTTAATCAAAAAAAAAAAAAAAAAAGGATGGATGAAACAAAAAATTTTTTAAGAATGGTTCGAAACAATCTTTGTTCTTGAAGTGCGTAAACATCTTAAATCGAAAAACCTGCCTGAAAAAGCTGAGCTATTGATCGACAGTGCACCTTCTCACCCAGCAACAAGCGTGCTAAAGTCTTCTGATGGACAAATTTTTGCAAAATTTCTCCCCCCGAATGTTACTGTGCTAATCCAACCCATGGACCAAGGAGTCATTGCAACAATGAAGAGAACATACCGAACCAAGCTGCTAATGACCAAAATTGAGGAAGGTTATGATCTGAAAGAGTTTTGGAAACACTACACAATCTTGGACAACATCTATGATATTGCATCTGCATGGGACTCAGTGAAACCGTCAACCCTCATAAAGTCACGGAGAAAACTCATGCCTAATGTTGGAGCCAACAACAACCTAACCCCTTTGAGTTGTGAAGAAGAGCATGAAGATGTAGGCATGTCCACGGCAATGCTTGCCGATAAGGTGAAAACAGTTCCAGGTGGTGAGAACGTCGATGCTGAAAACATTAACGAGTGGTTGGAGTGTGACGTCAACGAACCTGGCTTCAAACTCTTGACAGATGACGAAATTGTGAAGAAAGCTAGGGGAGAGACCGACAATGAAGGAGAGCGAAGTGAAGGTGAAGAAGAGCCCACTGTGCAGATGCAGAAGACTCATGAAGTGGCTTTGCAACAAGTCGTCGGACTGCTGAGCTATTTATTTGGAAGAACAAGGTGACACAGAATTGGCTGAGAAACTTATGCTACGAAAAATGCAATCTTGCATCAAGAGAAAATGCTTCCAAAGCAAGAAGCAAACACAAATGACTGATTTCTTCAAAAAGGTGTAGTTTTATAGTTATGCTTTTGTAATTACATAATACATTACAGTATTAAAACAGTACATATGTATTAATTTTTCTGTGTATCCTTGATGCCTCTCGTAAGTGCAAAGCACTTTTCTGTTTTCATTAACAAAATGCATTTTAGGTTAATTTTGAGTGACATACTAAAATATTAAGCATTAGTTAAACATTTTCTGCTTTTTTTTAACGTTTTATTGTATATAAAACGATTTTCAAAGTTGGAATGACTGTTTTCTCTTTTGCTATACCCGTTTTTAGCTTTTTTTTTTTTGGATTATCCGCGGCGGCCGCGCCACCCAATTCCACGGATAATCGGGAGTGTACTGTATAGGAAATGCTCCAGGTGCTGAATTGGACATGGGCCTCTAGTTTTATGGTTGCCATGATTGCCGGATCTGACACCTTTGGAATTTTTCCTGTGGGTACACCTGAAGGGATTAGTACAGCGAGACTGAGTTACTCGAGAAAATATGACTTAGTTGCTCATCTTCATGCTGCATGTATTTTGGTTGACACAACTCTGCTGTGACGTACAGTTAGCCGTTCCATGCCATACATATGCATACTTCATTATGTACTGTGGATATTTTGAACATCTTTCTATGTAAACATAATGGAAGTATCGATGTTCATGTTTCTCAAATTTTTATTTTCTTGCAATGGATGTGATGCCATACTTTTCTTTTGCACAAATGCACTTTTTTTTTTCTTTTTGTACACTGCTGGCCACCCAAGTTGCAACACCAAGAAAGACAAGAGATATCACAACAAAATTTATTTAGTAGATAACATGTTGACCAAGTATCAAATGATTAAATTTATAGACTTTTGTGAAGTGTGGTTCCTTCCAGAATCAGCAGCCAGAGTAGTCGCCATTGTTGAAGATCACCACTGCTACATGCCTCAGCATTGATTCAAAGAGACTTTGGATGTATTCTTGGGGTAGGGGAGGCCAAGCAGCTTCCACACGTTGCCAAAGTTGATCTGGTATGGCAGCTTGGGATGTAATCTGGGTCAATCATTCAGCAACCATGGACCATATGTTTTCTATTGGCGAGAGATACGGAGAGCAAGCCGGCCAGGGAAGCAATTCAATCTGGCGATTGAAGAAGAACCCTCGGACAATACGTGCCACGTGTGGTCGCTTTATCCTGTTGAAATATGGCTGTGGGCAAGCCCTGAAGGTAAGGAAGGACAATTGGCTCCAACACCTTGGAGATGTAGTACTGGCTGTTTAAAGTACTGGCAATGCGTATTAGAGGAGTGCGAGAGTGATATCCAATACCGCCCCATACCATAATATCCGGTGCAGGAGTAGTGTGGTGGTGCACAATGCAGCTGTTCAGCATCCTCTCTCCACACTCCAGACTCGAATCCGACCATCGTGATGTTGCAGATAGAAGCGTGACTCATCAGTAAAGACAATTTCATTCCATTCTACCAGCCACGTCCTTCTTTCATCCCACAATTAGTGGTGGAGACGTCTGTGGTTTTGCGTCAAGGGTAGACGAAGCAATAAACATCTTGCGGACAGACCACTGTGCTGTAAACGGCATCGAATGGTACGTGCAGACACTGGATAATGCGTTACAGACTGAATGTGCTGTGCTATGGTTCATGATGTGACTGAGTGATCCGTCACTGCCGTGCGCACAATGTTCCTCTCATCACGGGAAGTGGTGCACTTGAGGTGGATGCGATCGAACACGGCGGTCCATCGTACCCTCCTGCATCCAATGGTCACATATCCACATTACAGTTATTTGGTTTCGTCCAACACGACTACCGATTTCCCTGAAAGATAATCCATACTCTCAGTAGGCCACTATGCTTTCTCTGTCGAACTCGGATACTTGATCAAACGCTGATTGCTGTTTACTACAAGACATAAATGATATTTTTTTTTTTTTTAAATTTTATTAACCACAAGAAAAACACAATTGCCAAACATGAAATTGTCGAAAACTCCAAGCCTTAAATAGCGCTTTAAAATGGTGCCACAGGTGCTGAAATTCTAATCGTTTGCATATCTCACCTCCGCTAATGCATGTAGTAAATTTCATGTTATTTGCATGCTTCCTTCAGGGTGTTTCATTTATGGTGACCAGCAGTGTATGAATACTGTGGGTCATACAGATACAGTTCTTTAGGTGTATTTAAACTATTCTGCCAAGGAATCTGGCTGTGCTGAGTTTGGCCAGTTTTAATGGATCACCCTGAATGACTTCCTTTCGTTCATTAATATATGTACTCTAAAAATTTATTTTTGTTGTTTTTCAGGTATATGGTCTTTTGCATTCTCGTAGGTTTTTTTTTTTTTTTTTGTTATTCTTTTGGATTAAAAAGATAATTGTCAGTAATGTTATTTCTAGAGTTAAGTTTACAATTTGTACAAAATGAATCTTTTAAATTTCATTTTATTTGCATATGTCAAATTTAAAATTAGTAAAATAGTTAGTGTTTAATGTCACATTCTCTGCTAAGTAAAAATTGTACTTTTTTCTTGCATATAGAATTACTATGCATGTATTAAATTTTGGTAAATGATCTTGTACAATGGATATTTGACAGTTTTGAATATAACCAGCTTTTCAGGGTGATTATATTTGCTTTTAGAATGTGGTGCTTAAATTCTTGGATGTGATATAATTCACTTCATATGATATTTGTATTAAATCGAAATTATCTCTTTGAGTAAATTTTAATATTCTACTTAGCTTGAATGGAAATTTTGTAAATTAATGCAATTGTTTGGTATAAAATGCGATGAGTTACGATAGATAATGGCGCTGGTTCCAAAATAAAACTAACTAAGTAGGCCACACAAATATTTAATTATTTACATAATGTACAAGGTTACAAGTTAAATGCTCCATTAGCACAGATAAAGTGGAATGAGCAAACGCACCATAGGTCTGCTGCGTACATTCTTCAACAACCAACTCAACTAAATTTGGCTCCTCTCACAAGAGGGTGCTGATCCTAGAGGGCGCTATTTTAAACCGAACATCCCGGCACCCATTGAAACAAATTTCAATAATGCCATAAAAGTTCTACAATCAAATTCAAATTTAGACATACATATGAAATACACAATGAAATGCAATTTAACACAAATTATTTCAATTACAATTAAATTCAGTATCATATAATAAGAAATAAAAATGTCACACATAAAAATATTACACTTGCACTAAATGAATAATGTAATAATGTCCATTCATAATATGGAAATTTTATATCTGATAGTTGTCTGATATTGGCAAAATACTTAATTTTGTGACAGGCCTTTTAAAGAGACCTTTTGCCGTGCGTACACTAACTGCTCTAACTCTTTTGTCCAATCCAGGTATAATTTCTTCAACTCGACCTAAAACCCAGTGACAAATAGGCAAATTGTCTTCCTTCACGAGCACCATAGTTCCTGATTTAATGTTATATTTTTTAAATTGCCATTTCGTTTGCTCATGAAGTTGTGATAAATAATCCCGTTGCCACCTTTTCCAAATATTTTGAGTCATTTTAGTGACTCTTTCCCATCTAGACAATCTGTTGTCAGACTTATTTATAATTTGTGGTTCTACAGAGGCTGTTATAGAATGGCCAATTAAAAAATGTCCAGGCGTTAACGCATTAAAATCCCTTGCATCTGAAGAGAGAGGAAAAATTGGTCTAGAGTTTAATATTCCCTCTATTTGTGTTACTAAAGTTAAAAATTCTTCCACAGTTAATTTTGAACTGCCAATCTTTTTTTTTTTTTTTTTTAATGCGTTTTGAATGATTTAACGCCCACCTCCCAAAGCCCACCAAAATGTGGAGCTCTAGGGGGTATACATTTCCATTCAATCTCCTCTGACAACAAATAGTCGGATAATTTTTGTTGTGGTGCTGTGGCTAATTTAAACAGCTTGCTTAATTCATTTCGAGCTCCACGAAAATTTGTAGCATTATCGCTAAATATGGTTGAGCTTTTTCCTCTAATAGAAGGCAACCTGACAGTTCCAATCTAAGAATTGATAAGGTTTTTATAGGTGCAACTCGTGGCTTGCTACACAAAAGTCGAGCGGTTAGCAATCCTGAAACTGGTAAAGCTTGAACATAGATTGCAGTTTCGTATGCCGAAGATGACGTATCTGCAAATCCATGGAGTACTATGTGGTTTTCCTGGAATACAAATCTAGGAATCTTAAGATTACTTAGTTCAGAGAGTGTGGATACGAAATTAATCCATTCCTTGGCCATAGAATCTGGCCATGTGTCATTCCAATCGAGTTTAGCAAGCCAGAACCTTTGCATGAATATTTTGGCCTTTGTGACCACTGGCCCAGTTAAACCAATTGGATCGAACATTTTCGAAATTAGTGACAGAACATCTCGTTTACTATAGCTGTTAGAGTGAGGAATGGTCATTGTAAACAGTCAGTCTGAGGATTCCATAGGACACCAAGAGTTTTTACGGACGAAGATTCTTGTTACTCGGCAAAAGTGTATTCTGAATGAGCAGTAACCTTATTTTCAGACACAAGCAGATCTGGATGATTTGCACGCCATTTATGCAGTTCGATTTTTCCTAATTTTAACAAATTTATTAATTGGGATTGTAGAAGTCTAGCCTTTTCGAGTGATGATTCTCCGGAAAGTATGTCGTCAACTTAGAAGTCAGTAAGAGCGATGGACGATGCTAGAGGTAAGTTTTGTCTTTCATCTATAGCTAACTGTTTAAGAGCTCGAGCTGCTAGATAGGGAGCGTTTGACGTCCCATACATTACTATGTTGAGCTTATAAGTTTGCACTGATGCATCAACACTGTCTTTCCGTAGAATTCTGAGCAAGTCTCTTTGTGGAGGATGGACTAGAATCTGTCGATACATTTTTTGTACATCTGCTGTGAAGGCGTAGCGGTGTTTTCTAAATCTAACCATTATAGAAAATAATTCCTGCTGTGGAATTCTTCCATTCAACAAAATATTGTTTAATGACAATCCCGATATTGTGGCAGTGGAGGCATTAAAAACCACTCTTAAATGTGTACTACTTTTGTCTGGTCTGTAAACCCCATCGTGAGGCAGATAGTACAAATCATTTATGGATTCAGATCCCTCAGCTAGTTCCATATGCTTTAAATCCTTGTATTCTTGCATGAATTCTGAGTACAATCGTTGTAAATTCGAGTCTTGACCCAATCACTGCCAAACCTGATTAAGTCTTTTCTCTGCTAAATTTCTAGACTCGCCCAACAATTCAGAATCCTTCATGGGCATGCATACGACGTACTGACCTTCAGAGGTTCGATAAGGAGTTTCATTAAAACGTTTTTGGCAATATTTCTCATCAGGACTAAGTGCTGAATCCGGAAAATTAATATTTTCTACCTCTCAGAATTTTTACAATGTTTCTTCAATTTTTTCATTTTGCATAAGCAGACCACAGTATTGTATTCAAGTGGTGAATTATGCACAATACCACTAACTATGAATCCAAAAATCATTTCCTGGAACAATAAGTCTTTTGTCACGCTGCGAACTTGACCCGATAAGTCAAAGAAACATTCTGCACGCAATAATAAATCAATTTCCTCACGTGTGTTAAATCTGTAATCAGCTAAGGAAATATTCCTGGGGATGACAATATTTTCAATAGATATGGGGGTAAGGGGAGTTATTTCTGTAATTTTGAAAACAATAAAAAAATCAAGTTCTCTAGAGAATGTTTTTTCCTTATTGGCAATTGAAGTCCTCAATTTATAATTTAAAGTAATATCAGTTCCATTTAATCCTGAAATCGGAGCAAAAACCTTTGTTTTTTTTTATCCCTAATTGTTTTACAAAATGAGCAGACACGCAGTTAATCTGTGAGCAGCTGTCAAGAAGAGCCTTTCCTTTGATGAATGTCCCTTGTGAAGATTTCATTAGAACAGTCGCAGATGGCAAGATAACACTTTTATTCGTGGCTAATAAACAATTTGAAAGACTCGTCGCTTTCCCATTAGGCGCCGGAGGAATATTCTTCCCGCCAGCTGTCTTCTGCTCTATCGTCTGCGGATTTTTATTCGAAACAGAATCCGAATTCGATGACTCATCCTTACGAAGCAATGTATGATGTTTTGAATGGCAAATATTGCAAAAATGATTCGATCGACATTGCGACGCAATGTCCTTTTTTACCAAACAGTTTAGACACAAGTTATTTCGTTTTACTAGCGTAAATCTTTCGCCAAAATTCATATCAAAGAATTTACTACATTTAAAAAGAGAATATGGCAAATTACATATAATGCAATTTTTTTCCGAATTATTTGAATGAATAAGAAGGATTTTTTTTTTTTTTTTTTTTTTGTTTTGTTTTTATTTCATTCACTTGTTTTGATTTTATAGTGTTTTTTTGGATACTTTCCAAAGTTTGACTTCTTTTTTCTAAGAATGTCATCAAGTTATCAAAACTAGGAACATCTGAAGCATTTACAGATAATTCGAACTGCTTTCGAGTTTCCTTGTCTATTTTGTCTAAAATGACAGTAGTAATTAAAATATCAGAGAATTTGTTTCATTCGAAATCCAAATTATTTAAAGCTCTAACGTTTTTATTCACAGCATCTACTAGACCCCTTAATTCTTTCGATGATTCATGAATAATTTTTTCCAATTCTAAGATAGCTTTAATGTGAATATTAACAATAATTCTCTTGTTTTTGAAGCGATTTTCTAAAGCCCTAAATAATGATTCAAAAGTATCTTCCTGAGTTTGAAACAATTTTGCTTCTCCCTTAAGAGCGGCATGCAGATAATGTAGCTTTTGTGCATCTGTTAATTGAGTATTCGAGGTAACAATATTATTAAATTCAATTTTAAACATGCTCCATTCTTCATACTTTGCGCTAAATTGCGGAAGTGGAATTTCAGGTAACTTTATTTTACAACTACTTTTTGCAATATTAACTTTATTAATACTAGCAACATTATCAATTAACATTTGATTGAAACTTACCTCTAGATCGTCGATTCTTGCTTCTAGATCTAATAATTCCTCTTCTAATTCAGAAGTATCATCCTTTTCAGGCACAGCAATATAATATTCCGATCGAAGTGTATCCAATGCAACGGACATCTTTTCCAAGGCCTTGAGCTTGGCATCAGTAAAGATCCTTTCCTTATTTCAATATAATGAATATTGAATCTTGTAGGAAGAATAAAGCTAATTTTTCAGAATAAACAAAATACTTTTATTTAAATTTTAAAACAGAACCAAAAAAAAATAAATACTGCAGCTCTAAACTATCAAAATTTTAAACTCTTAACTACTGCAGTTAAAACTCTTACAACTATTAAAAAATACTCCAAATCTTAAACTCTCTAAAAAACAAAATATATAAAAATCTTCCGAATCCTCTTCTTGTTGCCACACCGTAAAATGCAAGTTCTTGTCCTATTATTTATATTTCACGTTCTCTTTAAGTCACGATCTTTATAAGTCATGATCTTTACAAGTCACATCTTTACAAGTCCCCCCACAAGAAGCACATTCGTCACCGTAGAGACAATGTTGCTCAGAGTTCATTGAGAGAGAAAGAGTTAACAGCTAACCTTGACAAAGCATCAGCATTCCCATGTGAACTTCCTTTGCGGTACGTCACAGTCATGTTATATCATTGTAACGCTAAGGCCCAACGAGACAATTTAGCACCATGAGGGGCACTTTGAGTCAAGTAGGTGAGGGGATTGCGATCAGACACAATCTGCACTTTGGCATCGAAAATCCATGTGTCAAATTTTTTCAAGGTTTCGATGACACAAAATGCTTCTCGTTCGATGGTTGACCATCGTTGTTGACAGGGCGTTAATTTCTTGCTGAAAAATGCTATGGGCATTTCTTTGCCATGTTCGTCGTTTTGAGCTAAACACGCTCCAATTGCGAAAGCAGATGCATCCGTATAGAGTTGAAAGGGCTTGCTGATATCCGGAGTATGCAGAGATGGCATTTTAATCAACTCTTCTTTAAGTTTGTTGAAAGCTGCTTCTTTTTCAGAGTCCCATGGAATATTATTTGGAACACTCTTCTTTGTAAGGTTTGTTAGAGGTAAAACAATCTCAGAAAAATTTGGGATATAATCCCTATAGTAGCTTGCTAGCCCTAAAAGACTCCTGACTTCTTTTTTAGTGGTAGACTTAGACAGATTTCTGATGATTTCTACCTTCTCAGGATCTGGAGAGTGAGTGCCAGAACCTATTACATGCCCTAGAAACTTCACGTGACTCTTTCCGAAATCACACTTTTCTAGATTTGCGGTTAGACCTGCGTTTCTCAGTGTCTGAAACACTTGGTCGATGTGATAGAGGTGGTCATCCCAAGTTTCAGAAAATATTGCCACATCATCAATATATGAACGGCAGTAGTTCTTATGGTTTGCAAGCACCTTATCCATCGATTTTTGGAAGGTACTTCCAGCATTTTTCAAACCGAAAGGGAGAACTTTCTATTGGTAATGGCCGGAATGAGTGATAAATGCTGTGTAGGGTTTAGCTTCTTCTTTCATAGGAATTTGCCAATATCCCTTGGTTAAATCGAGAACTGTTATGAATTTGGCTTTCCCTATTTCGAATAGTAAATCTTTAGCAATCTTCATCGGATAGGCGTCCGGAATTGTGAAGCTATTTAAAAGCCTGAAGTCTATGCACAGTCTAACGCCGCCATTCTTTTTTGCAACACATACTATAGGATGTGCCCAGTCACTGTCACTGGGTTCTATAAGATCCCATTCTAACAGTTCTTTAACTTGACGATCGACTTCCTCTTGAAGTGAAACAGGAACACGGTAGGGCCTCAATCTTTTTGGATTACATTCTTCTGTAATCTTGATATCATGACCATCAACATTGGCTTGACCAGGTTTGCTACTGAAAACATCTACATAATATTTTATTACTTTAAATAGTCCTTCCCGTTGGTAATATTTTAAGTCACCTTTCAAATTTTGTAAATAGGTCCAGATATCATCAGCAGATTTATTCATAAGATCTGCTGGTGCATAGTGGATATCTCCAAACTCTTCATCTTGGTCAAAAATGATACCAACGTGATCTACACGAGCAATGTATGGCCTTAACTTATTTATATGGAGTTCTCTAATACTTCCGTTTTCCATTTCAATTTTGGCAGAGTGTGGCCTGGTAAGTTTGATCACGGTAGCTGGTCCTTGCCACGTGTTGAGCAATTTATGAGATGATGATGGCATTAACATGAGGACTTTGTCCCCAACATTGAAAGTCTTTTCTTGAGAACGTAAATTGTATCTTGAAGTGTACTCTTCTTGAGATATTTTGGAATTTGCTGATGCAATGTCATGAGCTTTTCTTAATTTTTCTAAAAGGTCTTGTAGATAATTTTCAATTGAACGGGAAGCTGTAATTGGAATGCTACGTTCACCTGTCCATATTTCTTTCAGCAAAGATAATGGTCCTGGTGGTATTCTTCCATATACCATCTGGAAGGGAAACAAACCAGTGGTGCTATGTGGCACTTCTCTGTAGGCAAACAGGAGATAGGGAAGATGCAAATCCCAGTTTCTGCCATGTTCTTGGATATTTTTGTTCATCATCTCTTTTAAGGTTCTATTCCAACGCTCGACAGCACCCATACTCTCGGGGTGTCCTGGAGTGGAGAATCGTGGAGACACACCAGGTAAGTTCTCAAAGGCTCGGGTGAGTTTGGCTGTGAAATTAGTTCCCTGGTCGGAACAAATCACTTTTGGAAATCCAGTTTGAGTAAAAAGCCTCATCAAAATGTTGCATGTTGTTTTCGCACTTATGTCTTTGACGGGGGTGGCTTCTGCCCATCTGGTGCATAGGTCAACTGCACATATCACAAACCGATGACCTCTCCTGGATGGAGGTTCTAATGGCCCGATACAATCCACGCTCCATACTTCAAAGGGTGTTTCCGGCCTAACAATAGGTTGAATTGGGATTCGATCTTTGTACGTAACTGTTCTCCTCAATTGGCATTCTTTACAACTTTCACAGAATTTTTTAACATCTTGCTTAATAGTAGGCCAAAAGAATGAGTACTTGATTCGTTGAATTGTCTTTTTCTCACCGAGGTGGCCGGCAAGAGGGATTTCATGTGCCATTCTTAGGACTTCCCTTCTTTTTTCTAAAGGTAATACAACTTGCTTAATGTTTTCACCACAGATATATTCGGAATGAAGTAATATGTCGTCATCGAAAGTATATGAATTTTGATTTTTATTTGCCCATTCAAAGCATTTTTTTAGAGTTTCGTCTTGTTCTTGATGTGTCTTGAATTCTAGTCTTACCCTGTTCGTTGTTTTCAGAGACTCTATGTTTTCTTGGAAAATCTGATTAACAACAGCCAAATTTGTGGTATTGTCTTCAACTGGTGAGGGTTTATCATCTGTCTCTTTGTACTCTAAGGGGGTGCATCCCAATAACGATCACTGTTCCACAGTTCGATATTTCCACAGTTTCATAAGCTGAAGAACTCAATAGCAAGTCGGTAACTAGCTTTTTTGAAACAGCACACGTAATGGACACTCTACCGTGAAAATCATCGTCAATTTTCATCTGGAAAATCTTTAGTGGAGTAATTTCGTTTTCACCAAAAGCAGAAGATATCTCTATTTTACTTTCTGCTTTGCAAGGTATGTCGTCAACCAATTTCTCACGGACTACTGAAATTTGTGCTCCCGTGTCTACGATTCCATTTAGAATAATATCTCCACATTTAACTTTGACAAGTTTTAATTCATCTATGTTTCTAGATACGTCCACTGATTTTGAGACAGGAATAGAGATCTTGGCAGTTAGCACTTCTGGTTTCTCTTTTTCTGCAAGGGGTGCTTGTGTTTGTATTAAGTTGTTTTGTGCTGTTGCAGAAGCACTTCTTGGTATCCGATTTTTGGTACATAACTTAGATGTATGACCTTCTTTTCCACAATTATAGCAAGTTAGTTTGAAACTAGGCTTTTGTGGTTCGTCACTCTTACGGGATGGGTACACTCTTGGCGTGTTTTCAGCGGACAGTGATTTATTTCTGAAAGCTCTTTCTGGAAGTGGAGAATGAGGTTGCCATTTTTATTAGTTCTGTCTGCTAATGGATTACCACCAGTCCGTTTTGAGATATTACGAACACTGTCGTATTCGTCAAGTTTATCAGCTAATTTGGTTGGAGAAACGAACTTCGCCCAGTCTTCAAGAAGATGGTCTCTTACTTCATAGGGTACTCTTTTTCTTAATTTGGTCAGTAATAATCAAGTCTTTTAACGCGGCAAAATTTGTGATTTCAAGACCATTGATCCATTCTTCAAAATAACTTGTAATTTCGTAGCAAAAATCTCTCCATGATTTTTCAGCGCTCTTTTGGTGCATCACAAATTTTTTTTCTAAAGCTTTCAGGATTTAATTTAAATCTCTTCAATAAAATGGCCTTAATGTACTCATAATCTTCAAAATTTTCTTCAGATTCCCTATCAATTAATTGAATGATTTCAGATGGCATTAAAGTCAATAAACATGAAACCCAATCTTTAGGATCAATCTTTGTCCTTTTAGCTTGTCTTTCAAATAAGGATAAATAAATCACAATATCATCGTGTCTTAAATTGAATTTGGGAATAAGCTTAATTAAATCAAAATTATGATGTCCATTTTCATTTGTTGGTGGAGTTTGTGTTAGTCAAACACGAATTAATTAAGATTATGAAAAGTTAATTATTATTTCCGTCATGGAATCTTAGTTTATTTACTTGTCAAAGTAATGAATACGTCAGTGATATAAAGTAATTGAATCTCGTAATGAATACGAGATTCAATTTCGAGTTTCCTCAATTCAAACTCCATTTGCTCTCTTTTCTGCTGTGCTTCTAATTCTTCTTTCTTTCGTCTTTCCTCAATCTCTTCTTTTCTTCGCCTTTCCTCAAGCTCTTCTTTCTCCTTTCTTCGCTGTTCCTCAATCTCTTCTTTCCTTCACTTTTCCTCAAGCTCTTCTTTCTCCTTTCTTCGCTGTTCCTCAATCTCTTCTTTCTCCTTTCTTCGCTGTTCCTCTTCTTTTCTTTTCCTCTCTTCAATAATTGTTAAAAACACTTCTTTAGCAAATGCTTCATCATATGTATCACTTTGAATTATTTCATTTTTTATCACCACGATTTTCATACTTGGATCTACTTGAATTTCTAATTCAGCAGCTAAAGCCAGCAAATCCTCTTTTATCCCACGTCCCATAAAAGCCATGTCTCGATTTTATTCAGCCAATAGACTCTTAGTTTTATTTAAAAAAAAAAAAAAATTCTTTTCTTTTTCTATTTAAATATAATTCACAATGAATTTAATTTTATTCGGCACGAAAATCAATCAGTGGAATCAATACTTAATGTGTTGTTCACCTACTCTGGCGAGTCAAACAAAATTACATTTGAACACTGACGTATTCATTACTTTGACAAGTAAATAAACTAAGATTCCATGGCGGAAATAATAATTAACTTTTCATAATCTTAATTAATTATTTTACGTTTACAAGGTAAATTGAGCTCTCACCTGAGTTATTTTGGTTCGTAATTATATGCGGGGAAATCCCGATCCTACCGACTGCGCCAGTAAAGATCCTTTCCCTATTTCAATATAATGAATATTGAATCTTGTAGGAAGAATAAAGTTAATTTTTCAGAATAAACAAAATACTTTTATTTAAATTTTAAAACAGAACAAAAAAAAATAAATAAATAAATAAATACTGCAGCTCTAAACTATCAAAATTTTAAACTCTTAATTACTGCAGTTAAAACTCTTACAACTATTAAAAAATACTCCAAATCTTAAACTCTCTAAAAAACAAAATATATAAAAATCTTCCGAATCCTCTTCTTGTTGCCACACCATAAAATGCAAGTTCTTGTCCTATTATTTATATTTCACGTTCTCTTTAAGTCACGATCTTTATAAGTCATGATCTTTACAAGTCACGATCTTTACAGCATCTACACTCATGTCCAAAATTACCTTTACATACCCAAAAATGGTGATATTCAATGAAATATCGAATCAATGTGATCCGTATTTGCAGGGAATGTGTGAAAACCAAACCTAATTAGCATTATCCAATCAAAAGTAATCAAACGGTTTGTGATATGCAAATCTAGGCATTACGTCATCCAAGGATGAATCAAGCGCTTTGCGCAAACTGAATATTTGAGTGAATTTCTGCAACATAGCGTTTGATTTCAGTGTGTAGGGACTCAAAGCTGTTTGTTATGGCTTCGAAGTATCATTTGGAAGAATCTGTAAAGTGGTGAATTATCGGCCGTTTAGAAGCAGGGCAGTCAATCATGGAAACAGCCACATGTCTGAATATTTCAAGACAGACAGTCTCTAAGCTATGGAAACAGTTTCAAAATGATGGAAGTGTTGTAACAAGGCCTGGACAAGGTCGGAAAGGAATGACAACTGCTTCTGAAGATCGGTATCTGGCATTAACTGCCCGTCGTAACAGAAAGGCTACTGCTCGCCAGTTAAGTTCAGAGCTTGCAGCCGCCACTGGAACTGTTGCATCACGGCAAACAATATACAGAAGGCTTAATGAAAAAGGCCTTTATGCCAGAAAGCCAAGGGTATGTATTTTACTGTCTTCACAGAAAAAGTGGGATCTCTTTAATTGGTGTAAAGAACATCAAAACTGGACTGAACATCAATGGTCCCATTTTCTCTTTATTGATGAGTCGCGGTTTAGTTTAACTGGTGATTCTAAACGTGTTTACATCTGGAGGGAGTCAGGAACACGAAATGATCCCTCGAACATTGTGGAACGTGACCGTTTCGGTAGTGGAAGTGTGATGGTATGGGGTGGAATAATGATCGATGGACGTACGCCCCTACACGTGTTCAGCAGCGGATCTGTGACAGGCCAGATATATCGGGATGAGGTCTTAGATCCTTATGTAAGACTTTTCAGGGGTGCATATGGACCTGACATTTTATTTATGGATGATAATGCCCGTCCACATCGAGCAAACCTCGTTGATGAATTCCTTGAAAGTGAAGACATTAAGCGAATACCTTGGCCACCAAACTCTCCTGACCTTAACCCGATAGAGAACTTATGGGACTACCTTGGAAGAGCAATTGCACATTTACATCCTCCTCCTAGAGATGTAAATGCTCTGAAGACGGCATTGCTGGAAGAGTGGAGATTAATTCCCCAAACTGTGGTTAACAACGTTATTTCCAGCCTTAAAGCACGTTGTGATATGTGTGTACAAGTCAGGAGAGATCATATTCCATATTAAATTCGTAAGACTTAATTCTTTTTCTGAATCATTCCTTTTTTTCTTAACTCTCTTTGTCACACTTTATTACCATTTTTATTGTTTCCTGCTACAATTTTATATCATATGAGGTGATCTTCAATTTTTTCTTTTGCATTTATGTGTCATCATGTTATGTATGATTCCACGAAAATTCATTAAATTATAAGTCATAGTCTCTGAGAAATCCGTGAATTTATGCATGTAAACATAATTTTGAACATGAGTGTATTTTGATTTTAGTCCATGTGCTGGAACTATCCGCTATAACAGTCTCTATTCTAGTTAACTGAGCTTTTAGTGAGCCTTTCTTTCGATTTAAATCAACTATAGTGACCATTTATACTAATACGAACTTAGTTAACAAAAACAAAACAAGCTCCGCGAGCGGACCATAAATTTTGTTTGGTATAAAATGCGATGAGTTTCAATAGATAATGGCGCTGGTTCCAAAATAAAACTAACTCAGTAGGCCATACAAATATTTAATTATTTACATAATGTACAAGGTTACAAGTTAGGTGCTCCATTAGCACAGACAAAGGGGAACGAGCGAACGCACCATAGGTCCGCTGCGTACATTCTTTAACGGCCAACTCAACTAAATTTGGCTCCTCTCACAAGAGGGCGCTATATTAAACCGAACAGCAATTTTTATTTAATATTGAGGATTGTGAATAATCAAATATTAAAGGGATGAGGTTAGTATGGAATATTGCACTAAATCCATATTAAATCATCAGATTGCATATCCTGTGCTGAATCATGTAGTATTTAAAAGATTAATGGATGTTTTGTGAGAAACTTCTTATATTAATTCTTCCTATGTTTTTTCATCAGTATTTCTTATTAGTCATTATTGTATAATAAGAGTTATAAATGTGTAAGTAAATTGCATTTCAATTAATTAAATATTTATTACTTATTGTTAATGCATTTCCAGCTATATAGTAAGCATTGGAATAGTAGACAAACTTTCTCAGTACTTCAATAGTGTTCAAGGTCTTATAAATAATGAAACTGAAGTTGCTGATTTCCTTTTGGACTGCATTAATTTTCTGACTGCTATCATAAAAGTGTATTCTGATTGGTAAGTACAATAAAAATTAATTTTTAGTAATGAAATTTTTTTGTTACGTTTAATTTTTGTATAAGCTGTGAAAAAAAGAACTCGCTAATTTGGGAAATTAATAAATCCAATTTATTTATGATAGGAAAATTTTCTTTCTATTCACTGAAAGTTCACATAATGTCATTTTACATTATTTTTTTTCTTTGTTTTATACAAAACATCACTCAGTAAATGGCTTCCATTATGTATGCACTGATGTGGAACCTTTATCAATAGTTGTCCAAGATTTTTAGAAGTCCTTTAGAATTGTAATGGCAGCTGCTTTCTATTATATTGCCTTCTTCAGACCTTTTTAAGTTGGACACACATCCAATGGTAATTTTTTGGGGGGGAGGGAGGGTCAGAAATAGTGTCTTAACCAGGTGCGAAGTAGCTGTAAAAGGCCTGCTATGTTGCTGTTGTCAGTCTGCCATTGTTTATAAACTGCACTACGACAAAAGTGCAATGTTCTCCTGACAAAGCTATGGTTATTCGTGTCGCTATTCAGTGGTACATTCCTGATCATTGTATCCCCTCCTGAACCATAGGTATGCTACTTTCAAATCGGGGAGTTCTTTCTGCTGCGCCCTCTATATATAATAAAGTATTGAGTTATAATCATCAATGTTAAAGTGCTTTTTACACACAGAAAATGTAAAAGGATATACATTTAATAAGCAAAATTAAATATGGATACTTCTAATTATAAAAAAGATTTTCAAAAAAATGAGGTAGAGAATTTTATAATCCTGGACTTTTCAAAGCTATTGGTAAAAAAAGGTTTCAGGTTTCCTAATTTCTTTACAAATTCAGTAAGATCCACTTAATTAATTTTTCACATTTAACTGTAATAAATATTATTGTTTTCTTTTAATTTATGAAAGTATGATAAATATTTTACTAAGAGGTTTTTTAAATCAGTAGGATCTGTAGAAATTTGCTGTTTATGGTTGGTTTGATATGTATCTTGTGACTGCTGAGTATCAGTGAGTTTGTAGTACAGTACAATGTCTTTAATCCGGACTCATCGGGACTTTGGCGATTCCGGATTAGGGGTTTTTCCGGATTATATATAACCAATTTAAATCTGGTAAGATTACATGCAGAAATTATAAAATTAAGAATATGAAACCATAATTTATGAAATAAAGAGCAATTATGATCTAAAGGGTATCAAAATTTACAAAAAAAGCTTAATATTTATTTGTTTACTTTATTAAACATTTCTTTCAATGTAAGTTGCTTCGTTTTATGTGCTAATACTTTCTCTTTAATTCTATAAACAGACATAATTTCTTGTTCAGTTACAAAGTTCCGCAGTTCAAGTCCTATAATTGCTGTGCTGAGAGTACCTACTAACTTGTCAATCAAAATTTTTTCGTTTTCTTTAACTTCTCTCACTTTCTTCATCCCCTTTATCCATTTTTTGCAGCAATTCCACTTTTTGTTTGATGGACTTCGAAACAAGCTTTCGCTTTGTAGATCCTTTGGCAGCTCAAGAATCAGAAACTTTTTTTGACATAATCGAAAGTTCAAGCTTACTTTTTATAAAATTGCTCTAACAGTCTGCAAAAAATAATAATAAGCCGGATCCAGTTAGAAGGTTAAGGAACAATGCAATCTGCAACATTAACTGAAATAGATAATTAGATAATTTTAGCCTAGCTTATACCGTCCGTTATACATTAAACGCGCATGCATAAACATATTATGTGCATGTGTAAATGCATTATGCTCATGCACAAAGGTATTATGCGCATGCGTAAACGCTATACATGCACAGAAAGTTTGTAGCTTTGAGGTCTGGATTATAGATCATTCCGGATTATGGACGTTTGGATTAAAGACTTTGTACTGTTTCAGTTTCAGCTTATAGACAAGCAATTAAGCAACTGGACTAAAATGTTTAACTGATAGCATGTGGCAAGTCTAGATGAAAAGAGTAGTTTACATCATGTCCTTTGTCATTAATTTGTAGCAATTCCCTGTTACATTTTTGTTGATGTGTTATGGTGTTGGTGTTTATTGATGGGATTTTGAAATGCTGTAGTTTTTATCATCGAATATCAAACCATGGACTTTTGGTTTCAAAATTGAGTATTTTAGCAGCTGAGCATACTCTAAGTGTAGGTGCTAAATGCATCATATCATCCCTGCAAGCAGTTGAGATTACTATAGGACCATGTAAAAGAGTTAAATTTTATAGTTTTAATACTATTCTGACCCCTACAGTGTAAAACTATTTGTTGTCTATGCCTTACTTCAAGAAATTATTAATTGCAGATACATGTCTAGCACTATTTAAGGAAATAAAGTTGTAGCCATTTTTTGAATACCTATGCAAAAGGAGAATGAATTCCATTACAAAGTATAAAATTTAGAAATTTTTAAGATCTGTAAAAGCAATAGTAAGATTAATTCTGAGAAAATTTTTGGTGATTATAAACAACTTAATTGACATCAACTTCTAATTAACGTAATTTTCTAAGAGCAAATTGGGCTGAGAGGATGTGCATATAAATTATTATTAAATTATCTGTAGAAATTGAAAAGTATGATTATCATCATCTTGTTTTATGACCTCACAACTAATGAAAGTTCCTATGGAGATACACTTTTAAGTATACTCCTGTAAGATAAAGTATGTATATTATTATAAAATAAAGTATCTTATATACTCTTATAAGATAAAGTATTTTATGGTATACTCTTATGATAAAGCATGTATATTATTATAATATAAAGTGTCTTATCACATGCTCTTATAAGATATGGTATGTATATTGTTGTAAGATAAAGTATCTTATTGTACACTTTTATAAGATATAGTATGTTACAGAAATGTATGTATCTGTGTATTTTAATTATTTTTTAAATCAAATCAATTCTGAACATTAATTTGCTATTCATTATATTTTCTAATAAAGTTTCAGTTCTGTGCCAAACAAGAAAGCTGATGACTCAACACATTTGATTGCTACATTTAAAGTTACTAATATGGTTGGAACTCTATCATTTTTATATGGACTACTTTTACATAGTGGGGCTTCCTCTCGGGGAGAAACTCCATCTCCACAGTTGCCAAAACAAGTTGAAGTATTGGCAGTATCAACTCTTCGCATGTTAAATCATATGGCTGTTATGAATCTACAAGCATTTCAGGTAAATAAGTATAAATTATCATGAATTTTGAAAAATTTGAGTTTAAGTGTATAAATTTTTAGATACAGTTTGATATCAGTATGGATTATAATTTATTTTTGAATTTTAACCTTTCAAGTGGCTTGTTTATATATGCATGTGTTATTTTTAGACCCTTAATGTACCATAAAAAATCAGAAAATAGTCATTTTTCTGCCATTTTTTCTTTATTTTATTTTTATACAAAAGAACATTAACAATTCATATAAGAAAAACTCATTTCTTTTTTTTAATTTGAAGAGAAAATACGTGAATGTTCCCTGCTTTGGATTTTGATTCTTTTCTGTTATTAATATGAGGAATGGAAAATGTCACACATATAGTCTCAGTAGTATTAGAATATCTGATCAGCATCCATTGCTTGGGTTAATCCATTTTATTGTCAGATTTTTGATAAAGCACAAAATTATTCCACGGCCTAAGAAATGAAGAAACATCTTTTTATAATACTTCATGCCTTCCTACCTGGATGCAACATGGAAAGATAGATGTTGATCAATGTGATCAACGCATATGGTTATAATCCAACATAAGTTACACTCTTTATTCCCTTTAATCACCTATCTACCATTCATATAGTCCATTAATATGAATTACAGAAATAAGAGAGATATCTTTCTTGTCTTTCACTACATTGCACAAAGTTACAGACAAAACCATCATGGACAAAAACATTGCGGAGAAATAAATGCAAAGCGAAAGGATCGCCATACACTACATTGTGGGAGAAGAAAAGCAAGGGAAAACTTCATCTCCATCTCATCATGCTATAGGATATAATCATAAAAAATAAAGCAAGAGCGTTTCAGTTTTAAAACATCATCATAAGAAATAGAGCTCTTACAAATCATTATATGACAATAATGTCATAGATGTATTCTTCAGGTTTTAAAAGTTGTAAATAAATATTTGCATATTGATTTGTGAACATGTGAAAGAACGAGGAATGTTGTTACCTCTGTATTTCATTAATTTAGATACATTAATTAATGTTTTACTAAAAAAAAGCAAGAATGAAACTTCAGCATTCAAAACCTGAAAAGTAAAAAATTAAGCCTACATCTAGCAGTTAATAGAATTTTAAATTTATGTACTTAACCATTAAAAGTCATTATTTAATTAATCTCTTTATGAAGTTGTATTGGTAGTTTTTCGTAAAAAATATTGTCTGAAAAACTAGAAAAAGGAAGATGAGTTATTGTATGAGCTTGCATTGTAGAGACATTAGGTTAATTGGAAGACAGAGAGATGAAAAATATGCAACCGCCTTCGCCGGGAATCGAACCATGGACCTCTGGAATACCGGCCCAGCGTGCTACCGTTACACCACGAAGGCACGCTAGGGAAGTGGGAGAAATACCTTATAGCATATATTAAAATTATTTAATTAATTATCAAATTGTAAAATTATTTTTTTCATTTTGTTAATCTGGTATTCTTTTAGTAAAAATTAAATCTTATTTTCCTTTATTTAGTTGAATAATTTTAATGTAGATGATCTTATTCAGTTACTTATCATTCCTTTTCTAATATTTTTAGATTATATTTTTGTGATGAAAAACTACCAGTACCGCTTCATGAAAGAGATTAATTAAATGGTAGCTTATAATAGTTAAGCATATAAATTTAAAATTCTGTTGTGGGGTTTCTCTTAGTTTAAATAACCACTTATTCTAATTTTTGTTATCTTTTCTGAATTCCTCAAGTTCCCCTCACATTTCCTCACCAAGATGCAAATTTAAGTGAAGAGGGTATAAATACAGATGAAATTAAAAGTTTATTCAGAGCACGATTTAGCTAGCCTAGCCCGCTTTGCTATTTTGATCTTGCTGCTGTTACGCTGAGTTGCTGGTACAGCTTTTGGCCATTTAATAAGTCTTATCGCCAGGTGCAATGGTTGAGTCAGCCTTGTTAGCCTTAAACTGTTAGTCCAGTACTACTACTTATCTTTGAATTTATTGTTAAATTATTAAGTTCCTCCTGCTAGTAGTCGGTGTTATTGTGAGCATGAAGTAGGTCCATTTTGTTAAGAGTTTTTGATGAATAATAAAGGATTGTTTTACCCTTCTTCTGTGCTGGTACTATTCACGCCAGTGGGAGAAGTCGCCAGGTTTCCTAGTAAGACCAGTCTAACTGTGTGATAGCAAAGAAGGTTAGATCTTACCCTGTTAACTGCTATACATAGGACTAATTTTCTACTCATTTTCAGTTTTTGAATGCTAAATTTTTTTCTTGCTTTCTAGCAGAAAATTATCAATTAATCCAAAAATATGAAATATAGAGGTAAAAATATTTCTCATTCCTTCTTGCCTTCACACATCGTTATGCAGATATATACACTGACTACCAATAAGTATTTGGACACCTGTGATAGAAAAGAAAAACTAACTTTATTCAAAATCAATAGTTGGTAGAGCCTCCACGAGAGGTAATTACAGCGTGGACCCTCCGGAACATACTTTCCACAAGTCTTTGTATGACAGCTAGTGGTATTTTCTTCCACTTGGCTTGGAGAAGACATAGAAGTTCCTTCACCGATTTTGCACGGGTAGTGCACCCCTGAATTCGGCGATGCAACTCGTCCCAGAGGTTCTTGATAGGGTTCAGGTCTGGACTCTGGACAGGCCAGTCCATTCGATGAACTCCATTGGCACCATACCAAGCCTTGGTTAACGTCAAAACATGACAACTGGCATTGTCGTCCTGAAAGTAAAAGGGGTCCAACCCGTAAAACTGCCACAACGTAGGAAGCACATTGTCATCCAAAATAGTGCAGTAGGCATCGGAGTTGAGCTTACCATGAATGGGGACCAAGGGTCCCAGCCCATACCAGGAGAAACACCCCCAAACCATAATTCCACCTCCGCCGAACTTGACTGTTGGCACAATGCATTCTGGCAAAAGACGTTCTCCAGGTAGACGCCAGACCCAGACCCTGACCCTGCCATCCAAATGGTAAAAGGTGAACCTTGATTCATCACTCCAAAGAACCAGTTTCCACTGATCTACGGTTCAATTTCAATGTGGTTTGCACCACATTAACCGAGCAGCGCGGTTGGACTTTGTGATCAAAGGCTTATGGGCAGCAGCACGACCATGAAAACCAAGCAGATGTGCTTCCTTACAGATGGTATTCATTGAAACAATACTCCCGGATGCCTGTTGAAACTCCTCACGGATGAGAGCTATCGGTTGGGTATGGTTCTTCCGAATTTCTCTGAAGATCACACGTCGGTTTCTGTACCCCAGTTTCGTTGGTCTTCCGACTCGGGGCACATTCTGACAATCACCGCTCACCTTCCACTTCGTAATCACATAGGCCACTGTCGATATTGGGTACTTCAGATTGCTAGGTATGTCCCTTAAGAATCAGCCACATTTGTGATACCCGATAATTATACCTTTCTCGAAATCAGAGAGCTCCGAAATGCGAGGCATCTTGCATGTGACTAAAGCCGATGCTGTTTCCTACACGATATATACCGGTGGAGTCCGTGACATACCTTGAGACTGCAAATATCGTCATTTGCATAAGTGTCCAAATACTTATTGGTAGTCAGTGTATATACAACTTGAAAACATACGAAAACCTGAAAAACACATGTCTGCAATGTTATCATCATGCAATGGTTTGTAGGTGCTTCATTTTTATCATGATGTTTTAGAACTGGGATGTTTCCTTCTTAATTTCTCTTCTCCCATAATGTTTTTTATGACAATGATTTCTTCTTGCACTATTTTCTCTGCAGTGTTTTCAGTGACACCATTACGCAGACATTTTCTTTCTCAAAACCAGTTACTTCTCCAGTTTCTTATTTTTTAGCTATCTGGATAACTCTTTTCATTATATGCTTAATGTTTCATAAAATGAATCTTTTTTGTTTCAATAGATTATCCAATTGAAGTGAATTATGCAAATGTGTAATGTCAAACAATAACTATTTTCAATAATGAGTTTGTGAACATCATCACCACTTTCAGAGATTGCTAAAATCAGTGTTCAGAACAGAATTCTTTCCAGTATACAACATAAATCATGTTTTGTGTTTAACATGTTTTGTGATTCACATAATAAGAATGTTTTTATGCCAAATCAGGCTCTTTTAAAAGTACTGTACTATACTCATCTCAGATTATCTTTATAAAGCAATGAACTTTTTCATCAGTAGTCATCAAGTTTTCCTGGTGTAAGTTCTAATCAACTAACTAATGAGGAGTTTATTGAATTAGCACAGGAAGAGAAATAGAGAAAGGAGATAAAGAAATTAAAGTGGGAAAAAAATTTACCACAAAGGCTTTATCTGAATGCTTTACAATCCTAAATCAAATTTCTGACAAGTATCCATGTATTCAGACTCTGAAAGAAAGGCAAGAGTCAATAAAATGGCAGATGAAGTTTTATGCCAGTATCATTAACTTTATGATGAAAAGAAAAAGCAAACAGTTCAGAGAAAACTAGCAATGTTTATGAAAAAGCCTGATCAACAAATCGAAAGTTGAGCTGCAATAACATTCTTAATTGACAACAGTCAAGCTCCTACTAGGGATACTGCAAGCAATTAAGAAGATCAGTTTTCCCCAATAAATAAACTTTGTACCTATGCAGCAATTAATTTCAATTTTTCCCCTTTTATTTTTTAATTGAAATCGGAATCGTTAATCTGAACTAAATGGAGTCAAAATCCAATGAGCCAGTACATTAATAAAAGTATGAATTAATTATAGAGATAAATGGTGAATTCTCTAACAAAAATAAATAAGTAAATGCATGGAAAAGCAATCTTTCATATAAAACAAAAACAAAGTTAAATGAAACATTACATTGCAAATTTTATATAATGATTTTAAAAACATTTACGTAATATTTATTCACTGAAGTCTGTCTGACCCCTCAGAGACACATCACTAGCAATACTTTCAGTAATTTTTTAATCATGTTTTTAAATTTGAAGCTTTTATATTTTTATATAAACATTTTAATTTAAGCTGCTCTATTTGGTTTAGTGATTAGCAGTGCTAACAGAAATATCACTGGGGCTGGTTTGAATTCAGAAGGAATAGATTGTTTGTAGCTTTTTTCCCACCCTTCTAGTAGATGTAGTAGTTCAGTCTATTCCTTGTAGCGTAACCTGGGTAACATTCCCACTTACGGAAGATGGCTTACACAACCGATGAATTTGACCATTCCTGACTTATACATAACAAGAAAGTACCTAGGCATTGGGGGAGAAATTTTAATCTAAGATTAATCACTTTCTTTTTTTCTTCTTTTTTTATTTTTATTTATTTATTTTAAAATATACATAGATATGTAGATCTGTTCTTTTTTGCAACAATCATGTTACTGCCCTCAAATTTCAACTCCAATTTGATATCAGTGTGATTCACCCTGTTTTTGATTAAAACAGCAACAAAAAAAAGTATTGTTTTTGGTATCATTTTACCTGCAGAATATACCATTTGCTCAGAAAAAAAGTGGAAAATTAATGTGAGCAATAGAGAAATGGGATGAATAATTTAAAAAAAAAACCTATTTTGTGATCTGAAGAGAGGAAGAGAAGTATATCCATATATTAAGGATGTATGGAGTAGTCTGGGAAAGAGAATTTGTTGTGGTTATCATCTGCATAAGCAGTCCAAGACTTGATAACTAGTTGTGTAAAAGAATGAGCCAGAATTCTTTTATTTCACATTTGACTCAATAACTGCATATCTTCTAGATCTGCAGCATTGCTTTTTGTCAGTGAAAATCATACCATCTATCTTTTTGTATCATATCCATCTTTTTTTTAATCTAATTTTTTTATAATAGCAAAACTATTCAACAGTTTCATCAACTGAAATGTATTAAATTTGATTTGCTCATTTTTAGTCCATATTATAGTTCTGGCATAGCTAAAGCGTACTGTACATATATGTATGGTTCATATTTCATCCTCCAAAATTTTGTGCTATCTTCAGTTTAGGTCCAACTAAATGAATCCAAATAAGTCTTAATTTTCTTACTAACGCAATAAAGCCTACTAGTTCTAATTATTCAGTTTTTTTTTTTTTTTTGCTTCACTTTGGGCATATTGAAGGGTAATTACATTAGCAAATATTGTTAGTACTTATAAATGCTGTATATAAATCATTTGACTGTATATTATGCATCACATGTTTTGTTAAACTATTCAAAAAATTAAAATTTTGCCTTTTAAACAAATAAAATTATTTTCATTAGTTTTTCACACTTCATCTTTATTTCTGTAATTTGAGTTTGAAAAATTATTAATACACAATGTACAATGTGTATTTTTAACTTTTTCAAAAAATAGGTGTAAATTTTATTGCCAGGTTTAGTAAATGTTTTGGTATATTCTTAAGCTATCGATGTAAAGGTGCTAAGCATTTCCTTCTTAACTGTCCATTAAAAAATCAAGAACTTCGCAGGAAGTTTCTTTGGAGTTATACAATTAATCTGTATTTTTCCATTTTAAAAATTGTGTAACAAAATTTTATTAATTGCAGAGCATTATGGGATCTGAAGGTCTGTCACTTCAACTACGACATATAACTAGTCATTTGTTGTGGTACTGCAGCCATTGGGCTTCTGACGTGCTTCTTCATGAAATCATACTTCTCGTAGGATATTTCACTGTCCTCAATCCTGATAACCAGGTATTACTGAAATTTCATTTATTTTAATCTCAAGGAGAAAAGCAGAAATATTTTCAAAGTATCTTTTAAAAATAATTTAAAATTTTAATCCACGTATAATTTCAGTTTTGCTTATATTTTATGAAATTAGCCTAGGAAAAAATTACAAACTTAGATAAGCAATTTCGTTTTCTGTATGATCATTATGAAAAATGTCTATGCATATTTATGCTAGATATTGTAAGGTATTAACATCTAAATTGTTTGTTTAAATTTGCAATTTCTTTAACACATTTGAACCTGAATAACCAATAAAGCACAAACAACCTGAATATATTATACAGGTATAACAAAAATTTTAACAAAATATGATGAAATTTTAGATTTTACTTACATACATAAAAAATAATAACAATAGTGCTAAGGGAAAATTTAAATTTGTATTTATTTTCTGCTTGAAATCTGAAGGACGTTTGCTTACACTAAATTTACACTATTTAATTCAAATGTGTTGGTAGATAATTATTAAATTTTCAAACTGATATTTATTTTCAATAATTCTAATATGTTGAATTAACCACTGAATTACTTACTTAAACTAAAGAAATTATGAAAACTTTCCAAATCAGACAAAATTTGATGATAATTAATGGCAACATATTCGTTTTCTGTTATTTATCAAATATTTGTTTGATGCATACAGAAAAAATATATATGTTTGTAAATATTATATACTTACTATCTTATATACTATGCTTTTTATCTTACTATAGTTTGACACTTGATAACATTTGATTCTGATAAAAGTTTGTAGCCTTGGAAAAAAATGATTAGAAACTGTCTTCATCACAAACTATAAATTCTCATTGGCCAGTCAGGTTTCTTTCCATAGATTTATTAATTTTCAACTTCTGTAAAACTTCTGTTCTGTTCTTCTTCTGTTCTTCAACTTCTGTTCTGGAAAAAAAGATCTGTTCATATATCCCAAACAAAATAAATATTCTTATTGTAAAAATTCGTAACTGAGTGTATTTATCTTATGACAGATACAAATAAAAGTTCATCAAATCTCTAATAAAATTTGTGATTTAAATTAACTCCATTTGTAGATAAATTTTCTGGTGCAGTATTCATGTTCCTTTTGTGGTAATGAAAATAATATAATATCAAGCTTCAAATCATTTAAAATTTTAGGTCTTTCTTCATATGATGCCCTCCCTTGTGATTTCTCTTTTGAACTAATACAGCAGAATTTCAGATGTAGAAAATATTTTGATTTTAGTTATCTTCCCATAATTGCAATTTAAGACATATAAGCATATATTTAATTTATTTAAGGAAAGAATAATAAGTTTATTCTTTTCTTGCAGCTATTTATTGAGAATATTTAAAATAGCCAGTTAAGTCAACAAGAAATGTTAAATATGTTTTCCATATATCGCTACATAGCTTGTGGTTGGTTTTATTTATTTCTTTAATTTCTGTGTTTTATGTGTAGGTGTGTCGGAAAAATTTTCATCTCTTTTATTGAATCGGAAAAGTGTTTTAATGAAGCTTTTCAACCTAATCGCCTCATCTTACTTCATTGTACTAAGTTGTTTCTTTTTACTTTCAGTTTCTCCAAGAAATGCAGCAAATTCTCAATGACTCGGAGCTTGTTTGTTTATAAATAAAGTTTATCTCTCTCTCGATATTACATTTTTTACCAACTATAGCAGCTGTATTATCATTTGCAAACCAACCATTTTATCCCAAGTTAATTTATATTTATTTATTAGTTTTTATTCCAAAAAAATCATGTTGTGCACGAAAGTTTTCTTTCATAGAAATTATTTCCAATAATTCCTCAATTACTTTAAATTCATTAGGAGTACCTCTTGCGAAAACATCAAGTTGTGCTGTACCTGTGATGTTTGTACTCTCATCAAGTGCTATTGAAAATGCTGCAAAATTTATATATATATTTTAAACTCACAGAATAAATTACTAGCGATGTTGTTAATACATTACATTCTGTGTTGGCTCAGAAATTAGTATTTTTAAATTGTTTATCTGACAAAAAAAGTTCAGCAGACTTAGTCATACATCTTTAAAGAATTAACAATCAGTAACTGGTTTTAATTGTTTTGCAGTGATGTGCATAAGAGCAAAACTTCCATGAATTGCTGCTTCACTGGATTTTTTGCTTCAGTAAAAAAAAATTGTGTTGCCAATGTAAAAACAAATTTTTAAAAAAAAGTATTAACTCCCCCTTCCTCAATTTTCTTTTAAACATTTTAACATTTTCCTTCTATTTATTTGGCTATAGCAATGAAAACGATATTTTTTTAACTGATATTCTATTTATTTATATTTTTAACTGATTCTCTTATTAAAAATAGTATAAATAATTTTATTGAACACAACACCACAAAAATACATAATTTCTCATAAAAAATATATCTACAGGAAATATATAATATTTCTCATGAAATAAAAGGTGTCCTTCTTCCTTTATTATTCTTTTGACCTGTGTTAAAGACATATCTTGCAGTGTAATCTCTTTAATTAAAATCGCTAGTATAATTCTCTGTACTTTAATTCAACAGGATGAAGTTTCATATGAAAATAGCACTTAAAAGTTATTCACAAATCTATTTGATAGGTATTGATTTAGTATATGGCCAATTGAGTGGTACTAGCAGCAACAAGAAAAGCCATTATTGCCCTGATAACAAAATTGATGACTTTCTAGTTCAAACTGGAAAAATAAGTACCAGTAGAAATTTCTGAAAAATAAAAAATTAAATATATATTTTCAGAAGGAAGAGAAAATTTTCTAAAAAAGTAGGAGGTTCTTAAGCAGGAAATTGTTTCAGGCTAATTTGTTTTATATAAGTAGGGAAATATTTTGGACTTTGTGAAATAAACTTCCTAAACATTTTAGTACATGAAGACATTTCTTATGTAACTAAAATGTACCGCAAGTTTTGCCATTAATTTCTTTTTTAACTTTGAATAAAACTTTTTCCTTTTAAAAATTATTTTAAAGAATGTACTTTTTTGTCATTATTTTCTTGTATGTCTTTAAAAAATATTTTCAAGAAATTTTTTATTTTATTTTATCTTAAACTTTATTTCTTATTTTGCCTAAAAATTATTTATCTAATAATTAAACATTATTTAAAGTAGTTATTTTAAAGACTTGTCTTCAAAATTTATTTAGTATCGCAGCTAAATTCTATTAAGATCTGGTTAAAATAACATGCGGATTGGAGGTGCTAAGCCAATAAAAATCAGCAATATTTCAACCTTTTAAACTAGTCCTGAAAATGAATTGAACGTATGAACTTGCCCTGACTTATGAATATTAAACTTATTTTTGTTGCCTTAACACCTCTAATTATTAAGATGCTTGCATTTTACTATGCACAGTTATTTCTAAATGGAGTTCTATATATTAAATTACAAAGCTAAAAAAAAATCAGCAATATTTAAGCATTTGAAACTAGTCCTGAAAATTTATGAATATTAAACTTAGCACCTCCAGTTATTAAAATACTTGGATTTTACTTTGTGCAGTTATTTCTAAATGGAGTTCTATATATTACTAACTATAAGATTCTTTATTTAAATGATTAATCTATGTTGCGTGCTTGTTATTAATTTAGAAATATTTTCAAAGTGTGTTTCTTATTCTTTTAGTCTATTATTCAAGCAGGACAAAGACCTACTGTTCTTCAACAGTTATGTTCTTTACCATTTCTATACTTTAGTGATTCAGAACTTACAGATATCTTATTTCCAACTTTAATTGCATGCTGTTTCAATAATATGAGTAATAAGATAATACTTGAACAAGAAATGTCTTCTGAGCTTCTGACTAATTATATAGAGGTAAGTTGCACTAAAAATTCAGTTAATACTTATATTATTAATAATCATATTTATTCAAAAATGTGCTTTTTTGTCTACTATTCATATTTGTAACAGTCATCTCAAGAAATTCATTATTGACAATCTTTCATATTTTCAGTCTATTATAATCTCAGTCAGACTTGATTGAGGCATTTACTCTGATTGATTTCAATAGTCACTAAAGTTTCTTACTTTATGTATCTGTTTTTTATATTTGGTCACATTACATTCTTAACTTAGGCGGTAGGGAACAATTTTCAGAAAACAAGCTGCTTTAGTGTTTTTAGAATAGGCTAATTATTTCTCATTTTATGAAACAATAATCTAGATAACCATTTGTATAATACTGTAGCTATAAATAAATATTCATAAGGAAGAAATTGAATACATAAGTATATTCAAAATAATATACAAAAAATGAGTTTAAATGGACTTTATGGGCTGAAATCTAACCAAGATTAATTTAATTTATCAAATTATTTTGATTATTTAACCCTTATTTATTTGGGAAAAATAAAATGTAAAATTGAGTGTGAACAGTCTAATGTAATGCAAGGAAAAATTATATGGTTAAATAAAGTTGTGCTAGTAATTAAAAATTGGAAATAATTAAATTTATAAAACTAATTATTGATGTTTAATGAAATTATGTTGACTTCTTCAGGGGTTGTTAATCTTTATTCATTCCATTATACAATAATTAAGGAACTCTGATTAAACATTTCTGTCTTTCTAGCTTACTTGAGAATGTTAACTGGAATCATAAATTAGGAATTTAAATAAAGAACCCAACTAGCTTTCAAATAAACTAGAATAACACTTCTACACTTTCTCAGGTTTTCATTAATTGTTAACACATGTTTACAGAACGTTTTGTGTAAATAGTACTCGATTTAAACAGTAATCAAATTAAAAGAAATATAATTAAAAATTATTTAAAATTTTGTAGAAATAAATCATGTCTTGTACAAAAATAATTATTACAAATAAAAACCTAAAGCTAAAAAATGTATTTATTAGAACAATGTCTTCTACCTGTAATAATTATAATTTTAAAATGGCAGCAATGGCTGCAATAAATGGCCATTCTTGGCTAAAAACTACTTTCCTAAAGAAGCAGCCATGTTAAATTAAGATAAAAATGTTTTGTTATTGTGCAATAGGATTGGCATTTAAAGCTGGCTTGCCTTCAGTTCTCCAAATAAAAACCTAATTGTTTCATTATACTCAAAAAGTTAAATTGGTGACCCAATAAGAAGTTTTTCTGCTTTTTTAAAGAACTAAGTTTGCTTAAGAAAGTAAGCTTTGGCTATCTTTGGCACAAAAATATTTAATAATATATATATCCACTTTTATAAATACTACAACTTCATTTTTGTAACTTGGATTCAGAAGTTAGAAAGGTCCTCTCTACCTAGTTATTTACTCCTAGTTCTGTTATTCAGAAGTGTATTATTCTGAAATTAACATGAAATGCAATTTTTCTTTTTCTTTAAAGTTGTTGGATTGTGGAATGCATATGATTTCATTACAGAAAATGATTTTTTTTTTCATTTAGTACACATAATTTTCAAATTATGTGCTATTGAAATGAACAGTTATTAAATAAAAATTTAGATAATTTTGAAGCTTTTTTTCAATATCCAAACACACACTTAAATCTAAGTTTGTGCATTCAAATATATATATATGATATATATATGTATATAATGTATGTATAAATAGTCCATTTGGGAAAAAAAATTATTCATTTCAAAATACCTTTGCTGTCTTGTCTTTCTTATCATGCAATAAATGTGCTGTTTGTTAAGTGTGGAGTATATGTCTGTGTATATATATTGTATATGTTACATTTGGTCACATTGCATTCGTAACTAAGGTGGTGGGGAACAATTTAATTTTTAAAAAGCATTTATTATTATGCGAGTAAAATTAATCTATTCTGTTTTGAATTACTATAATTAATTCAGATACTCTTTTTATATAGTTTTCTATATACCATGATTACTTTGACGAAATGCATTTTTTTTATAATGCACTCTTACAGTTATGCATTATTGTAACATGAGTACTTTCTTCAAAATATTTAAATTTTTGTCCAATATTTATTTATTAGGTGAAATATTTAAATATGGAGGGATTTAGTTCTTGCAGTACCAAAAATGGTTAGTATAAAAAAACTTTTAATCTTCAAATATGCATTTCCAAATTAATTAATATTGTTTGGAATATTTGTTTATTATATATGATTCAGTTTTTTCCATGTATTTTCTTAATGTCATTATTTTCATGATAAAATGGTATTTTCAGGAAAAACTGATAAGCGATGGTTATTTTTCACAAGATTTCCAAAAAGTTATTGGACTACTGCAAAACAGTACTTTGCAGTTAAATGAGTTTCAGGTAAATAAACATTTTCATTTTTAAAACAGGGAAACCACAATTACCATTCAAAAGCAGTTGAATAATTATGCATGCATATATGTACGTACAAAGCCCGAGATCCAGAATCATCGGGGCTTATACAACTCTGCATTTAGATCTTCAGATTAAATATGGTAAGATGACATGTAGATATGGCACCATAGAAGCATATCTTATTGTTTAGGTCAGACAGAAGATGTTACCCTTTCGCAATCAGTCGAATGCCAGAAATGTGATCATGGCCAACATCAGTAAACGTCAGTCAACACTAGCCATGTGAGATTCCCTACCCAACAGGTGCTTGAAAGTGACATGCAGGACTATCAGTTAGGCAGGAGAAAAATTGCATTTATGGAAGGGTTCTTTTTTAGAAGGAGAGGGGATGCTGTTGGTATATAGTTCCAGGTATTGGATGTCTAGATTTCAGACTTTGTACTGTGTATATCTGTGAATGAAACACAAAGTGCATCCAAGTGATTTTTTGTTTTAAAATGTAAATACAAAATTGTAAAGCATTTTGTAATCTTACAATTTATTTAGAATATTTGAACACATATAGTTCAAATGAGCTCATATGTGCTTAAATGAACACCTAAGCATTTTGTTTCTGCCAATTTGATACTCCTTTGCTGTAATCTTGAAAATACTTAATTTTTTTTATCTGTTGCATATTTGAAATGCTTTAAAAATTGTGATATTCCTATGGGTGCAGTAATGCATAACATTATCATAGAATGACTAATATAGTGAATCTTAAGTATTGTAAATGTTCCAGTGCTATTCAAGAAATAGTATTGCACAATAACATTTTTCCACATTTTGGTCACATTGACTAGTTTATCATACCTTTCTGCATTTATTTTAAATATTAAATTTAAAATTTGCATATATTGTGTTAACTTTCAATTACTTTGAATGATTTATATACATATTTAACTTTTGAATACTATTAATTTATTTTGCAGGATTTAAAAGAAGAGTTAAGAATATCGGAGCAGAATTGTTTATTATAAGTGCATTTAATTGTGATGTGTTCAATGTATATGAATTCAGAAAAAGAGTACAGTTAACTATGTTAATTTGAGATTTATTTTTTAGTTTAATTATAGAATCATGTAAAATTTATGCTTATGTTAAAACTACAAATTATTAATTTTGTAATTTGAATGTAATATTTTCTGTTTGTTAATGAATTAGTGACCCGGTAAAAAAAATCATTTATGTAAAAGTTTTTATTACTTTTCTTATAAAAGCTATAATAAAAATATTATATATGATCAATTCCTTTTTTGGAAGTGGGGGGCAGGTAATTCTATATTTGAAAATTTCTAGCAATTTATTCTTCTTCTGGAAAAAATCTTAATTTAGATTTTTATTGTAAAATTATTTATACCCCATACTGTGAGAAAACATCTCCTGAGTCACTTAGAACACATTTTTTTTTTTTTTTTTTTTTTTTTTTTTTTTTTTTTTTTTTAATTTCAGCATTTTTTGGAACATATGTAGAAGCTGTACAAGTCCAAATAATCTTTTAAAACTGCTTGACAGGATCCATATGATTTATGAATTTGTTCAATAATATCACTAGCTGTTAAACGATGTTCGCTAAGCGCAAATCATTTATTTGATCAATGTGTAGTTTATCTTTAAGTGGATAATCTACCAGAGCATGGTTCATCTCGAGGTTTCCAGTCAAGTCCTCAAAGACTTTCTCAAACATTTCTGTAGCAGAAATTCTATTCCTAAAAAATAATAATGGATGATATTGCTCAGTTATATTCGCCAAAGCAAAAGTTCTTTATTTGAAAATGATAAACAGAAATGGAATATAAATTATTGCCAAAGATTGATAAAAGTACTTACAACTTCAGAAAAACTCTGTAAGCGATTTCATGCATATGCATAATTTAAATAAATCACTTCTAATTTTTTTTATCAGAGTAGTATATTACTTTTTGTAACTGCCACCTAAAGTTAATAAAAAAATCTTGAGAATTTTGATTAATAATATATATTAAAGAATAATCTAAATCAATATATTTATTCTCAAATATATCTGGAAATCTTGTATATAAAAAACAAATACTTTTTAATATTTCACTGATTAGAATTTTTGCTTTTTGGTGACCATATAAAGCCTTAGTTTTATATATTACACTTCTGTTCACAGTATTGAAACTTTTATAAAATGTTCTAAACTAAACTCAGTGGCGCAACAGCCCTAGTGGGCCACGGGCTGCAGTGCCCTTTTTCTGCTTCAGGCCCCAGAGTGCATCAGCATATCCCTGAGCAAGTGGTCAGCTTGTTTCAGGACACACAGTGTTTAGTCTCCAAGCAAACTTTATACCCTCATTTTATCGACCTACTCAAGGGACAAAAAGCTGAGTCAACCTTGCCCAGCCAGGTGTTCAAACTTCAGACTGTGTTGCGCTAGCCACTTTATCATCGGGCGGTATTAAATTTTCCAGATTTGGATTATTTAATTATGGCAAAGCATACGAGGGCTATCGCCATAAGGGGAGGCAAGCCTTCATGAAAGACTTTCTAAGGAAAACCGATTCATATCCACATTACACATGGGAAAAACTAAAAAAATGCCCACGCAGCCAGCTTGTTCTTTTGGAAATCAGCTCACGTTGAACTACTAGTGTTCAGTGACTTTACCACTCAGTCACTGGAAGGCCTAAAAAATTTTCTTGTTTTTGGAAAAAAAAAAAAAAAAAACCTATCTGGAGTTATGGAAATAAAGCTTATAGCCACTTCTTTTTTGACACTGTATAGACATCTCCATACATACCTATAGATATCTCTATACTTAGATGGAGGTTACAAACAAAAAATTTATTGGATACTGTAGAAAATCTACAAGTGAGTTTTTTACTACATTTATCAACAGAGATGATATTGAGAATCTATGAACAATTAATTGCTAAAACTACCTAATAATGATGAAAGGTAAACATTGATTAAAGGAAACAAATTCCACATTTATTTATATAGCTATTAAAAAAGATGCTCATTTGTGAAGCAAATATTTTTCTTTTTTAATACTTTCATGACTTTATTCCCACATAAAAGTAAATATAGCATAACTTAACAAGAAATATATAAACAATAATACAGTCCTACAAATGTTCACCCTTTTTCTATTACAGAGATGGAAGAAGCTTTCTTATTAAATTTCACTTTCTGAACATGATTATGCATTTCATTTTCTTATTGGCTCTTGTGTGAAAGTTATAACAGAATTTAAAAATCAACATTTTTCGTACTAAAGCAATTCTTTCTACAGGAAAACACAGTAGACAATAGCAAACCACTCATGATTGTTTGAACAGAACACTATGAAAATGACAGCATTTTTTAGCTTGTAATTTTCAAGTAACTTATACAGTCAAAAGTCGTTAATCCGGACTCGTCGGGACTTCGGCGATTCCAGATTATCGATTTTTCCGGATTATAGATCATCAGTTTAAGTCTCGCAAGATGGCATGCAGAAATTCTAAAATTAAAAATATGAAACCGTAATTTATGAAATAAAGAACAATTATGATCTAAAGGGTATCAAAATTTACAAAAAAAAAAAAGCTTAATATTTATTTGTTTACTTTATTAAACATTTCTTTCAATGTAAGTTGTGCAAGTTGCTTCGTTTTATGTGATAATACTTTCTCTTTAATTCTATACACAGACAATTTCTTGTTCAGTTACAAAGTTCCGCTGTTCAAGTCCCATTAATTGCTGTGCAGAGAATACCGACTAACTTGTCAATCGAAATTTTTTCGTTTTCACTAACCTCTCTGTCACATTCTTCATGTCTTTATCCATTTTTTGCAGCAATTCCACTTTTTGTTTGATGGACATCGAAACATACTTTCATTTTGTACGATCCTTTGGGAGCTCCAGAATCGGAAATTCTATTTGACATAATCGAAAGTTCAAGTTTACTTTTATAGTATTGCTCTTACAGTCTGCAAAAAATAATAAGCCGGATCCAATTTGAAAATTAAGGAACAACGCAATCATCAACATTAACTGAAATAGATAATTAGATAATTTTAGCTTATACCATCCGTTGTACATAAAACGCGCACGCGTAAACGCCTATGCGCATGTGTCAACGCGACGCATGCACAGAAAGTTTTTAGCTTTGAGGTCCGAATTATGAGTGTCCGAATTAACGACTTTTGACTGTATACCTTCTTTTACCATTTTTAAACCTAAGCATGGTAATTTTCTGCATAAACATACAAATGCTAGATCATCATTCTGTGATTCTTTCACAAAATATTTTATTAACCCCAGTATATGAAGTTAGGGAGCAATACCTTTATTGAATTTACAAGACGTTGTGAAGCAACACTTTTCATACTAGCTGTGAAAAATGTATGTGGAGGCTAGTTTTAATATAAATCCCTATCGCACAACTATCTTACATAAACTCTGTTCACAAGAGCTGATTTGAACGGTGGCGAAAAATCTTCCAACATGTCCCATTCACAAAGCGAACAAGCAGTAACTGCCTCTCTAACTGGATGGGAAGATTTACAATACTGCATTGCAAGATTCACTTAATTCTAGATAAAAAACATGGCTGACATGCAGTTGACTGCTTGCTGGAGTTTCAGTGAAACTATTGCATTGCTAATGCATCTGAGGATAAAATAGTGTTTAAAAAAAAAGGTGGTACGCATAAAGAGATATGCACAAGTTTAGCTACATCTGGGATCTAGGTACAAATCAAAATGTTGAGACACGAAGGATATCGTTGATCTGGATATGCCAATTTTAGTACCATTATGTTACATTTATAAAGGAACACAAATTTCCTTCAGCGAATCCACTGTCTCTGATCAAATAATAATCTTTCCTCTAAACAGCACATACTAAATTATAAATGCAAAAATAATTCTAGGAGGGAGAACTTTTATCGAACTAAAGGGAGAAAATCATTCATCATATACTTTAATCAGAACAAGAAATTAAATACTTCTCGTCACAAAAAATATATCTATAATTTTATATCGCAAGAATCAAAAGCGTGGGTCGGCTGAAAAATTTATTAAGAACTTTATTTTCATCTTTTTAGTCTCAATAATGTCAATCAAATCATTCAATTCAAAAAGTACATCTTAATAAATAATTAAAATACATCTTTTCCCCCCAAACAGTTGGAAAAAATCCAGCGATTTAAAAAAAAAAAAGCATTTTAAAATATGTAAGACAAATTTTGAAAAATCCTTTCCAATAACTGCATACACAAAATTTGATACTCCATAACAAGAAAATGAACTAAAAATCAATGATAAAGTTTTTACTGTACAGACAAACGCTGAGTTTTAAATAAACTCTAGAAAGTCAGCTTATTTATATATATATATATATATATATATATATATAATTCTTGTTTTGTAAGGAGGGTGAAAAGTTTCAAATCTATATAATCGATACATTTTTGGATATCAGAATTTTAAAACCCATAAAATACCTCAACAAAATTAAGAAAAATCAGTTTTTGAAATGAAATGCTGAGAAAAAATGTAAAGAAACTTATGGAAAGGAAGTAATTAAAAATGACATGGTAGATTTCATTGCAAATAAATTTCAATAGTAATAAATATTTTTTGGGCGGGGATTAATAAAATGGAAAATCTATAGGGGAAGAAAAATGAAGTTTTTTATAACAAGCTTAACATCATCTGTGAAAATTTCAAAACTTTGTTATCAATACATTTTCAGGTGCAAAATTTTAAAATAATGGATCTCAATAAGTCTAAAAATTCGAACAATTTTAAATTCTCCCAAAAATAAGAAAAAACATTTTTCCCACTTGATCCAGTGGTGCAAACAAAAGGCACCACTCTCATCCCCAGGCAATGTAGTATATAAAAAAACTTGAATATCTTCCAGATATTAGTTATTCCAGACTTGGAAGCAATTTAACAACTGTTGACAAGCTTTTAATCATAAAGACAAACACCATGAGTGAACTAAATGAAAGTTCATAAAGATGATAATACAGCATAACTTTTTTGGGGAACATTACAAAAGTTCCAGTAGCAAAAATAAACAATGTTAAAAGAGTGTAAACAGTATTAGAAATCAACCAATTTGATTAATGTTTTTAACCTCATTGGGTTTAGAACGGCTTATGGGGTAACGGGAAGGAATGGGTTCTAAAGACTACTCCTCCACATCTTTTTCTCCTCTTGCTAAAGGCAGCTGTGCGAAGGAGTGTTGCATGTAAATGGGGCTATATATGAAACAGTTTTGTAAACTTAGCAAAACTGCAATAATCTTAATGTCACAGCAAATTTGATATCCGTATATATAATATTTCTAGTACTGAAGAATTTTTTATATGTTATGTTTCCTTCAGATTAACTGCATAACCAACAGTTTACAAACTACTTTGAGACAAAATTGAAAAGTCTAAAAAAAAAATCTGCCTTATATATATAATCATCAATGCAAAAAGATTTTTATATCATGGCACAAATTAGGTCTCTTTGTTTGAAAAAATAGCAGATCCTCTCTAATTATAGTGAAAAATTGTTGCAGCCACAAAGTCAACAATTCAGCTATATGTTTTGAGAGTTCTAAGTCTCTTGGTAGATCACTTAACTCACCTTGTTATTTCATTCATTGCACTGGTAGTTAATGGTAAGGAAAAGTTCAGATCTTGCAATGTTGAGGGCTGCTTCATTATATGTATTCAAACTGTAGCATCCTGGATATTGTAATATTGGTACATCGGAACCCTGCAGAATCTAACAGATGGTTGAAACTTAACTCCTATATTAAAATGCTCTTTTTCTTTTTGGCATATTCCCTGCAGAGATGCAACTAAAGATAAAAAGCAATCTAAGATCTATAGTCTTTTGAATGTTATCATCAATAAGTGGTAAGATCAACAGTCTTATGAATGAATGCTACAGGAATAAGTACTGCAGCACATGTTAGCTAAAAATCAGTTCTATTCTCCAACTCTACATCCAAAATACAAGAAGTAAGTCTTTCTCCTTCAAAAAGGATAAGAGGCATGCTTTCTAAATTTAAACATAAGTTCCCCACATAAATAGGAAAAACATCTTAGGCTCATTCAAAACATACGAAGCTTGAGTTTCATTAACCACCTCAACACAAAAGTTTTAGTACATATACAATGAAAAATCCTACTCAGAACACAAAAAGTATGGGTGGCTAATTATAAATACTCAATTGCATGAAGATTGACGGAATTTTTTCCTTAACTAATAGAAGAATAGTTCAATGAAGTGATATGGAATATTAGGCTGCCAAACAACTACCAATATTGATATTATTGAATATATATCCTTTTGCCATGTTTGTTTTGACAATGTAGAAAGGCCAAAATGTTCCTGAATGTTTTAAAGTTTATATTTTGATGTTGCACAGAAGCTGACACTTGTTTATATCTACTGTATTTTTCATATCATGAGGACCAGCACTAATAAAAATAATAATTTGCTAATAGAAATTCATTGCCCATCTGCTTTTAACATTAATTAAATCAATAATCTAATTTAGGCTGGAGTGCACCACTCCACAAAAAGTATAATTTATTCTCTTTGCACCCTGATTTTTCTATATTACAGTGGTGTGCTTTGGGTAATTGTCACTGTAACTGTGTGGCGAGATTTGTGGGAACACTATTTACGTCCATGATTACAATTACCATTGTTAATTTTATCACCTGATTATCTCTTGCATATTTCCACAAATGTTGCCACGTTACTGTGGCAGTGGTAGATGCTCAACAGTATTTCCCTATAATCAGATTCGGATGGCTGAATACACTTTTTTGTTACACTGAAAAAGGCAACTGAACACTTTTAACATCATTTTCATGATTAGCAGCCATTAAAAAGATTAGGCCTTTTTACAGGCACCAAATTGTGTTTAGAACAGAAATTGTCAGATAACTTATCTGACATCTTTTTGGGGTGGTGTTATTGATGAAAAAAATCTCCAATTAGCTAATGACTCTCTCAAATTTGATGATCTAATGTTAAATTTCCCATCAAAAGTCCCTTTAATGTATTTCAATCACAGCTTTCAAATTTAAATTTAATTTATATGTTAATGATTGAAAGCATAAGACCAGATTCTGTTTCTCTATTCTCTTCACTGAAACAGAAAATTCTTATTACAAATGAACAAATATCTACACAATGTTGGATTTTTGCCACTTTTCGTAATTTCATAGGATACTGGTATTTCAATTTGTGATGTTATTAATAGCACTGTTGAATTTCCAGCCTATATTATATCTCTGGAGAACAAGACAGCAGTAAAATGAAGGGAAAAGCATTTTGATCTTTTTTCATATTTTTTAATAACATTTATAATGTTTTAAATACAACTGAAAATTTTGAATAATTATGAAATCTCTTACAGTTACCAGCTTATTATGTGATGAAATAAATAAATACATAAACTAGACAAACAAAAGAATTTTTATGATTTTTTTTAATTGCTAATGTTTGATTATTACATGCAACAGTATCATTTTATGCATTAATTGTTTAACTTTATGTTATTAGAATCATTATTCTTCATAATTGCAGCAAATAAGGCTCGGTTATATTGGCAAAAATAATAATAATAATAATAAACATTTTTGATCACATGTTGCATATCTTAATTTAAAAAACAAAAGTTCCTTTAGGAATGCATTCAGTTTGAACCTCTAAGGCACTAATATTTAAATTCAAGTTTTTAGATAAAATTTATATTATTAAAACTCTGGAAAAATATTTTATGTGCAAATGGTTTACCTTATTTTTATATTAAGGAGACAAAACAAATTTATACGTCAAGTTCTTTTTAAGTCTTACATGATGTAATATAAATAAATATACAAATTTACTATCAATTTACTAAAAATTTAATAAAATATTTATTCAAAATCTGCACAAGTTTATAACATAAAAATAAATATATTTGCATGTTTAAATTATGTTGTGCTACTTAAAATATATTACTAATTTCAAAGACAAATACTTTTTGCTAATCAAATAGTTTATGTATTTTGAATAAAAAAGATGGACATAAATTTATATTTTTTAACAAAACTTCTTTGAAAAGCAATGAAGACAAATTTCATTGGCAAACCGCTATAAAAATTTACAAAAATATTGTATCTTTTCCTCTGTTCACATTTATACAGTTTCTGGACAAAATCTGAAAAATAAAATTTTAAAAGTAATATAGTACATGTATTTAAAAGAAAAAAGAATGAATCAAGAAATTTTACAACCATACATAATTTTTAAGAATAATATGACATCATTTATTCGTATACTGATCAAGTTTTTGAATCATTTCTGGCACAGCTTTGAAAAGGTCTGCTACAAGACCTATATCTGCAACCTGGAAAATAGGTGCTTCTGGATCTTTGTTGATAGCTACTATAGTTTTTGAATCCTTCATTCCAGCCAGATGCTGAATGGCCCCTGATATTCCAACAGCTATATATAATTCCTATAAACAGAAAGACAAAATATTATGTTTAGATGTAATTTTTATGATATAAAATGCTTATACAATTAACAAAAATATGTGATTTGCTACCATCCACATTCATCAGATGTTATCTGCAGCATTTTAAATTCATGGGAAAAGTACATTAAATGCTAACATGTGTATTATAATTCAGAACTATTTCCATATCTCAAAATGAGTATAACTAAATAAAATACTTAAGAAAATATTCTGCAAGATAGCTCCAAATTACAGAATAAATAGCAAAGGTGTTTGATATTCTATCACATAAGTCAACATATTTTGCACTGATAGGAAAACAAAATGAACAAGGCTACTGCAAAGGTCACAATGACTGCTTCCCCTCCCCTTCCCCCCCAGAAAAAAACTTAAAACAGAGTTCATACACTTTGCACATGGATATTAAGTACTTTTAAGAACCTATCAGTAAATGGGAACTGAATAAATTATCCATGCCCAAATTTCGCTTTTGCAATGCCATTCTAAGAATGAAACAGATCTGTAAGTAGGATGCATTAACATTAAACATAATCTAATATCTAACATAATTATAAAACAAATTCGAAAATAATATCAATTTCATAACATTTGTCAAGTAATTAGCACTAAATTAGAAAATTTCTTGAAACAGCTTATTTTAACTTAATGGCAGCCTTACATATTTTAAAGAACATTAGTGGCATTTTATTTATGTTATGTTTATATAAGTTATATTTTAACAGCTTTATGTTGATTCTTTCTTTTATGCCTCGTTTCTTCATGTAATCACTTTGTCCAAAGGTTTATGCAAATTTTATGGCAAGCAGCCCAGGTTAAAATGAGAAGTAAAATCATAAGCATGATTCATAAAAGAAGCTTTGCTGCTATTTGCCTAGAGCAGAGTTTCTAAAACTGTGGGTCGCCAGAAATTTAGCCATTCTGATACTTCTTTAACTTATAATAATTTTATAATAACCAAATGTTTTTACATAATGTATCTGAAAATAGATAAAGAAAAGGCAATACAGAAAAAGAAAAAATGAAAATGTTTTGAGTATTTTTTTTACAATAGAAAACGTTCATTTTAAAAATTAAAGTCAATGACTTAAAACTGCAACTGTATATTACAGTACAAATGAAGAAACTGATACTTTCACTCATGCGTATGTTGAATTTGTGCAATGCTTATGGGGTCCCACAAAATTTTCGAAAATATTAGAGGGTCCCCACACCAAAAAGTTTAAGAAACCCTGGTCTAGACGATAAGAAGTACTTGAACAAATAACATTGGCAAGAAAAAAGTTATAGTTAATTGTGCTTTGTCCGGCTGATACAATCAGTATCGTAGCTTCATGTAATACAGTAAAGTTCCAATGCATTGCTGAAGCATCAGACATAAGTTGTTTTGCATTATTTTAATTTTGTTTTGCATTATAAGTCTTACAAGCTATAAGAAAATTAATTTTATGTTAATTTTTACATTTTTAAGTTGTACCTTATATCCACAGTAAGGATTTGCCATAACTAGCCTGAAGATGCAAAGATAACTTCTAAAGGTGAGCAGTTAGTTACAGATAATCAAATTAGGTAGTTAAGACATCTTTTAGAAATTATAGATATGCATGGCCACTAATATTTTTTTCATTATTATTGCTGAAAGTATTTGTTAAAAAAAGCATTATTAAAATCACAATCCAAGAACATTTTACAGATTAAAATAACAGATAATTACATGACATTGATTCTAAAATATTAGAATAATTATACATTAAAAGCTACAAAATATGTATGTTATATAGCAACAACACAACAAATGCATCTTTTTAATTTAAAATCTTCCAGATTTTAGCTACTTTATATCAATTTCCTTCTTATTAGAATCTAAATCTGTAGTAGGAACAATGTAAAGTATATTCAGAAACACGTGTTAAGAAAAAACGTTCTTTGACAAAAAAAAAAAAAAAAAAAATCCATTTTTAAATTATTGCGAAAAATCCAAGAAGAAACGTTTTATCAAAGAACGTTTTTTCTTGGATTTTTCGCAATAATTTTAAAAACGGATTTTCGTAGTTCCCCCCTCAAAATAACTAATCCATGAATTAATTTACTTGCACCAAAAAATATTTTCTTTTCCTTTAAAGAAATTTTAAATGATATTCATTTTATGAACTCGTGATAACGTGACCTTCGAACTTCGACACCGGTTTCGAGCTTTGGCGACAGATGTATCGCGCATGCACAGTTGTTTCCCTCTATGATGGAACGGAGCTACATCTGTTGCAGAGAGGTTTTCCTTCTTTACAATACATATTTTTTTTATTCTAACCTTCATGGTACTGTATACTAGGATTAAACCTATTTTGTTTTATACGAGAACAGGTACTTTCTTTAGTTCATGCACTGCACATGTGATTCTCGAGGTTACCGGAAACCAAATGTTGCGGGAAACTTGCTTTGCCTTTCTAAAAGACAATCAAATTGGAGCTGCGAAAATTCGCTCTATATCAGCTGCCCGAATGACACTCACGTGATACACAATTCGCCAAAAAAGTGATCTCTTTCGACATCAGTGCAAAACTTGCCTTTTTTGATGGAATCGTTGTATGAAATTCCCCGACTTTTCCAGATTTTGACTAAAACACTTAAATTCCCTGATTTTCCCTGAATTTTTTGGTCAATTTCCGAATTCCCTGACTTTTTTTGGTTTTCACGGTTTTTTAGGTAGCGTGGCAACCCTGTAGTAAGAAAAAATTTAAACAATAAGCCATGAAATACATATTTGTCAATGAATCACCAAAAGCTATTTCTTCAAAATGTTAACTCTCACACAAAAATGTCATAAAAATAGACAAAAGTCAGATGAGTAAACTAAGGACTTTTAAAGGAACAAAAATTGTTTAAAAAAAAAACTAAGGCCTTTTAAGGAACATTTTAATAAAAAGTACTTGAAAGTGAAATGTTAATCTAACATAAGAATGCCATATTCTTCACATTCATAATTACACAAGCTGCTTAATTCAATGTGCAATGAAAATTCTTAGTATTTATTTGTATTTGCATACAAATATTTAGCAATCTGCAATTCTTATTTATTAGAACAATTTATACACACTTAAGATGATTTCAGCAATGTTAACAAGATATTTTAAAATAAAACTTATAAGTCTGATGGATAAATAAATAATCCTATGATTTAATATTTCATAAATTGATATGAAAATTTCTCTTTGAATTAAATTTACATAGAGTTTGTTTCCATACAAACTCTATGTAAATTACTTTATATACAATATAAAATTTGCATTTATTATTTCATGTACTTAATAAGCCAGCTAAAAAATCCAATTAACTGAAATATGTAAAAATTTCACTCAAACAAACTTACAGGTGCAACTATTTTTCCAGTCTGTCCAACCTGCATATCATTAGGCACAAATCCAGCATCTACTGCGGCACGGGAAGCTCCAACAGCAGCTTGCAACTTGTCAGCAAGTTCATACAGTAGTTTAAAATTATCTCCACTTTTTAAACCTCTTCCTAAATATTATAAATAAATATTCAGATACAAATGGTACAAATAAATATTATATTTTTTCCAGGATTACTTAAAAATTGTGAATATTTTATTTTTTCTGCTTTTGAAATAATCAAGCAACTGACTTGATGCATTCATCAGAAAATGGCCTGAACCCATTGGAAATTCCACCACCAAGAACTTTCATGGAACAGACGAATCTGCTCTGCAAGGAAGGTAACAGACAAGATGAACAGAAAAGCTTTATGTTTGAAATGAAATCTAGTCCTCTGTATTAAGTATTACAGTCTGTCTCTACTAGCCAACATACCACATAGGGCAACGATTCTCTACCACTGTGCCGCAGCACTTTTAGTATGCTGCCAAATTTTATGAATGCATGCAATAAAAATTACTTTGCTTGTACTTATATTTAACGCAACTGCTATGCAATACAAAATTTCTTATCCTGTGCATGTATGATTTTTCTATACTTTAACATTAGGAAATGCCCCTACAAATACTCTTACATAAGTTCAACTACTAGTCAACATAAGTTCAACAACTCGTACATAAGTTCAACAGCATACTCATACATAAGTCAAACAATCGCTTCTAGCTCCCTAATGGGGCTGTCTGAACCAGTCCCAGAGCAAAACATTTAGAATAATCAATTAATTCATTCTGGATTAATCTTAGATACCATTAATTACCAAAAGCTGAAAATTTGCTAATACAACTTCCCACATCTTGAGGGAAATTACATTTTCAGCTTTGACAAACAAAAACAACAAGACTTTTAAATCAGGATCACAAAATATGGGTAGCATTTTGATTTTTAGGCCCAAATATAAATCAAAAGTTATCAAAAAAAGTATCCAATTTTGCATTAAATTAATTTGTAATTTTACATTAAATTAATTTGTAATTTTACATTAAGTAAACATTTTGCTTGCTTTGTAATTCAATTTTATTTCATATTTTATTGAAAATTATTATCATATGCTATTTTTACAAAATATGAGTACTTCAATCAATTAATCATGTAAAATTCTTTTAAATTTATCTTATTATTAGAGTAATGGCAAATTTTTAAGTTATTAAAAGTGTACCATGACACACACACAAAAAAAAAAAAGTCGAGAATCACTGACATAGGGCATCATTTTAATAAAAATATAAAAGTAAAATTAAATAATTAACTTTTTTGTTCATTTATAACAATATTTCTATTTTTTTAAATCTACCACAAACATACATATTTTTAATAAGCAATGGCTCAATTTCTAAAAATTTTTACTATGTTGTATCAATTTCAAATATTTTGATTAATACATTTTTTACATTTGAAATGCTATGTTGTATAAATTTCAAATATTTGGATTAATATATTTTTTTACATTTACAACCAACAAATTAAATATAAAAAAATAACATTTAAATATAGAAATTACACTTTGTGCAGGAAACAAACAAAAAAAAAAAAAAATGAGGCATCTAAGGGTATTTAATAAATAAATGTAGCAACTATTTTTTTTATGTAAATCATCTCATTATCATAAAAAGTAATCAGACCATTATCCAGATACATTTCGGGGGGGGATAACTCTTCTAATTAAAGTATACCTCTCATTTCTGCGGATTGTGCTCTTGATCATGCTACTTTATCTCCATGGTGTTCTAAATTTATAGGAAAATATTTTTTTTTTCTTTAAAGCTATGTTTAATACTTTTAAAATGCTCTTACAACTTCATTTTGATTATGCAGAGTACCTCAGAATTTTAAAGGCAGGCCCTGTAATTTTTCTTTTCCTAATTGAAAGTTAAATTTCATTAAATTAAATGAATTATTAGCATAGTGCTGCCCACATAAAATTATAGGTGAATAATAAATATCTAAAAGATTTTTAAAAAATATATTAAGAAACAGCTTGGCAATATATAAAAAGTGTTAATATGTTAACATTGTAAGACTAGTGCTTAACATTTTCTTTTGTAATTTCCCTCCCCTTTTGAAAAATTATGAAAACTATCACAACAGTGACGACATATGGACAGTAATGTGTTACAAAAAACAACTGATACTACCAAATATATAAAGCATAGGAATTGCATAACTGCACATGCATACAGGTAACCTTCTTATAACACAGTAGATAGGTTCCTAGAAAATGCTGTGTCATATGAAACAGTGTTGTACGAGACCCAGATCCAGTCAGGGGGTTGCATTCCAAAAACTTGAAGATCATAATTGCTCTATTATTTCATTTTTAATTTCTACATGTCATCTTGCTAGGTTTAAACTGATAATCTAAAATCCCCAAAATTCTGAAATCAGAAATCATCAAAATAGTGATTTCGAATCTCAGACTTCACACTGTGTAAGATTTTATCCTTGTTTTTTAGCATTTCATAAACTAAAAATTTTTCTTTCACAAATTATCCATATAACAATCATGTGAATGATCTCACACTGCACATTAAAAATATAATAAACATGTCAATGATCTAGCACTGTGTGGATAACTTGGCAACTTCTCTTTCATAAACTTCATTAATATAAAGTCGGTCTCTTCTTAACTTCTGAAATGTTACAAACTTCTTACAGAAGCTAGGTTTTGAGACATTACTGATTTTGCTACAAGAATATGATGAAATTAGTCAATTATTGTGGACTTGCACGTTCCTTTTTATCTTGAACAGAGGCATTCTATGAAATTCATATCTCTTCATTAAACTGCCATAAATATCATAGTAAAATTATCAAGAGCAGTGCTCAAGCATGAAAATATCCAATTATAAAAACTAACCAGCACAAATGGTGAAAAATACTCCATATCATTTACATCACCTCAGAAAGGTTCTTATATTTCCCAAATCATGCAACGAACAGCCAGATGGTAAAAAGTATCCACTTTATCACCCGTTTCCATATCTCCATCATCGTAACATCAAACTTTACACTATTCAAATGCAGAAAAAATGCGTGGCTTTTTTGTAGTTGATTATGAACCTGTATGCAATGTTTCAACCACTAAAACCTTTCGAGCTCTCAAAATATAATTGTATATGCTTGGTTTCTAGTACAATTTTGGAATTTGTAATAATTTAGCTAGAAAAAATTCTCTTGTATCAAGTATTTCACAGCTCTGTGGTCTCTGTGCACCATTTCAGTACTACTTATTCTTTTTGAACTTTTGATAATGCACTCTAAGCTAGTTTTAAAAGAAAGTTAAAGAGTTTATTTATAACATTCCTCTATTTTTCTTTTGATGCATGTAATCCATTTTGTGTAAAGTGCATTAACTTAATACATTTTTACTGTGTAATGATTAATTTCTACAACTGTTTACAAATTGTTGTGCATATAGACACTGAATGATCAAACTATTAGAAAGAACAGTTATGGGAAATGTATATACAAATTCTTGACCAGAATGAAATATATTAAAACCAGATACAAATTAGAAACACACATATTATCTCAATTCTGTACCCAAAAATGTACCAATACTAATACAAATTCACAGAGTCACAAATGCAGTAATCTAAGTAACTTTGAATACAGATGCATTGTTTGTGCTGACAAGTGGATCATTTTACCTCTAAAGAGGTATCAAAAATAAATGCAAGTATATCAACAATAAATATCTCAATAAAGAAATGATGACAACCAACTCATTATTGATAACTGAAGATAGTGTCATCAAATATGTTCTATAAACAGGCTGAAAAGTACATGTGGCACAGAAACACCCAAGCTTAATATTAGAAACCTATCAACAAGAAGATTAAAAAAATTGCTGTAAATGATAGATAGGCCATAGATGACAGCATCCTACTTGTGTGTCATAACTACTGATTACATTTTATGGCACACTGAATCTTGTCTGGTAATATGATCATCAAAATTAGATTTCTTTCAGAGTGGAATAGTGCAGCAAGATGAAGCTCACTTTCACCTACAAAAGGCTGTTTAGAAGATAAATGTATGACTCTGATGACATAAGCAAAAGATCCACGTTACCAGATTGTTTCTAATCACAGTGATGGTAATTATGATAGCTATGTGACTGTGGAGAAGGTATTTATGATATAAAATATTCCTCAACACGTTTGGAAAGATTTGGAAGGTAAGGTTTGGTTTGGTAAACAATGCACGTAAACACAATGTGCTTGCTTCATGTATCCTCAAAAGAACAGTTTATTCAGCTAATGTGCTACAAGTCAGCTAATGTGTCATCTTATTGGCCCATCATCACTCACACAGGGCTTAAGAAATACTCTATTGAGTTTCAAACTATTCGAGAGCCAGCAAGTTGCCTAGAATATGAATACTATTGAATCTCTTTGAAATGTAGTTGAACAAGTATCAGATGCATGAACATGAATACATTTAGGATGGAGACAAGAAAAATGTTTTGGCATATTTAATTTCCAATTATGGCAACTCTCCACCACCTTTTGCAGACTCATCTTGTTTTGGCAAACATAAGTATGTTCATACTCCAGAAGAACTGATATGCATTCAGGAAAATGACTCCAATGCTTTGGTCATTCAGCATTCTTTTTATGTTCAAAAATACATTGTTCACCTAGAAGTCTCCTTATGACTGTCAAAAATATATACTTACCACCTGAGATAACGCGCTTTGCACTTGTTAACTCAGGTCTTTCACTCTTTGAAAGCTCTTGACCACACCATGTAGAGAGATCATTTTTTATTTCACATGCAGGTGCTGTGGAAGAGGAAAAAAAATTAGCTTAGTACTTAAGGCCTTAAATTCAAATAAAGTTTAAAAAAAAAAGTCATTGCATCAATACAATAGTAAGGTGAGAAATGTTTTAATGTCTTAATCTTGAGATAGTTTAAAATATTTAAAATATCTGGCAAATTTTACATCTTTAAACAGCTGACAGATGTTTACTGTAACAATTCACTACAGAAACCATTCCATTACATGGTCTTGAGTTGATGAAAGTATATTACATCAAATTTGACTATAAAAATCACTCAAAGATATGGGAGTCATTATAATAACCATCACTTATACTACAAAAATAGCAAGGCTAGAAAATAGCAAGTTATCATGAAGTGTAGCAACAATTAAGCTTTTATGTATTTAATCTACAACATATGAAAAAAATACACATTCTGTCTAATTAATCACAATAGGACAAACTATTAGAAAAACACATATAGTAAGATGTAGTGCTTACAACTAAACTTTTAGATGAAGAAAACATACAAATTCATTAATAAAATATGAATTCCCTAGGCAAAATTTGAAAAAAAAAATTCTAAAAAGAAATCAATTGTTTAGCTATTAATGTGACTTTTTTATTTATGCTACTAATACACATTATTAAGGTATTAATTATATGTGTGTGTGTTAATACAGTGCATTAAGCTATTAATTATATGTGTGTGTATGTTAATATAGTGTATTAAGCTAAAATTATATGTGTGTGTATGTTAATATAGTGTATTAAGCTAAAATTGTATGTGTGTGTGTGTTAATATAGTGTATTAAGCTATTAATGTGACTTGTGAAACTTTCTTTAATTTATAAAATAACAAATAGTTGTCAGAAATATTACTTTAACTTAAAAGTTTAATGTGAAATATTACAACTGACACAGATATCTTAAAATTAAACACTTGCTAAATGGACTAGCTAAGCTACCAGTAGTTTGCTTAAATTGCATAAGCACCATGCCAGAGTTCCTTAACGAACAATTTAAGGACACATGTAAAACAGATTTGATATCAAATATTCAATGCTTAAAAAAACAGTGACAAAAGTTTCCTGGAAGAAGAACACTTATCAGCACTCTGATTTAGCTAGCTCCTAGTTTTAGATTTAAACCCTGCTATTCACAGCAACATCAACTAATTCATTGGAATCCACTTTATAACACATTTAATTATGTTTAATCAATATTGGCAAAGTACAAGAGGATAAGGTCACTTTTAAAACAAATTTTGGGATTTTTAACTTAAACTTTGCATACATTAAAAGCAGCAAATGACACTGTTTCGCTTGCTTTTATTCAAAAACAAATTTTTAAAAGCAGCATATGATACTGTTTTGTTTATTTCATTCAGAAACAAATTTTTAATCAAGTCAAGATTCAAAGTGGAGCAAACAGGTGCTTTAAAAATACCTGTTTGCTCCACTTTGAATCTTGAACTTGATCAAAAACTTTTATTAAATGCCGAGTGCTTAAATAACAGAACTTTTCCAAATATTAACTTAACATACCATTCTCAGTGGAAACTCCTCCTCCTGTTAATGCACAAGCTGCAAAATTAGTACCTCGTACTGTAAGTAATTTTATGGCATCTTTTGCTTTTAATGTCTGAATGGCATTACCTGAAAAAGAAAAATACTTTATACTTCAATAACTATATTTCTATCTCTCTCTCTCTCTCTCTCTCTCTATATATATATATATAATAAAATATTAAAATTCTTAATTTATATGCACAATTTACTAGGTGTTATATTTATTTTTCATTTTCATACTTGCCAACCTATGACACTCAAAAATCAGGAGATTTTTTTAAGAAATCGGGAGATTTTTCACAATGTTAAAAAGACTTTTTAAATGAGGAAAATATAGTTTTCAATAATGAATTAACTTTAAATAGTAACTAAATCTTAAATGCAAGCAACACAAAAATTCCTTACACATAAAAAACATTTTTATTACTTTCATCGTTTAAGAAAACAAAAACAAAAAAAAAAAAAAAAAAAAAAAACCTTTAATCAGTTTTTGTACAAATGGTATAAACAGTGGCAGATTTTGCTTTCTTTAAGAAAGAAACTTCATAATTTTGTTCATAGCAATTGCCACGTAGGCCTGCTTTCACTAATAAAAGTTTTTTAATGTGTCATCACTAATATTAGATCTAAATTTAGTCCTCGTTTTCGCAACAACACTGAAAATCCTCTCACACTCTGCATTACTATGGGGAACTGTCAAGATGGCCAACATAATTCTAGACAGTTCTCTATATTTTAAAATTCCATCAGCATCTTTCAGTTTTCCAATTAAACTCCACTGGGTGTCAATCCTAGCTGATTTTATAACTTCATCCAAGTTTTCTAATTGTAAACTGCTATTATGCAGCTGTTGGACCTGTTTCAATTTTTCCTCCTTTTTAGAACTCCTTTCAAGATTATAATAAATATCAACAATGTGTTCATCCACATTTATTGGTAAAGAAGCTACTCCTTTTTCAGCTGCTAAATTTAAGAGGTGACAGGTGCACCTCATAATCTGCAAATCTGAATTTTTCTTTCTGAAGATACCTGCAACACCAGTCTTCAAGCCTACCAATACTGGTGCATTATCGGCACCTAGTGCTAAGCAATTATCCAGAGGGACTGCATTTTCTTTTAAAGTTTTAATAATTAGCTGTGCTATATTAAAGCCTGTCAAATGTCCTTACAAAGTGGGGACAGAAAGTAAACTGCACTCAATTTCTGAAGACTCTGGATTAAAAAAAGAAACAACAATTGGATACAGTTTTGAATTGGTATTATTGCTTCCATCCGTAGAGAGGCAGAACGGAGCTGTTTTAATGCGATCAATAACTGAAGATTTATTTTTCAAATCCATTTCTTTAACAATTGCACCTCTTTTGGTTCTTGCACTTAAGTATTTCTTAGCGATTTCACTATCAGGAAACATTTTTCTAAATAAAGCTGCAGCGTGATGCGATGCATTCAGTGGCAGGTTGTGCTCCAGTAAAAAGGCAGAGAACAGACACAGACATTCTGCATTAATAACTTTTTGATTTTTTGTTTCCGAAGAAAAATTTAATTTTTCTTTTTTTTTTTTTTTTTTTTTCAAAACAGCTCATGTTGCCCTTGTGTTTTTGTGTACACACATGTTTGAGACCATCCACCCTTCCACCATGCGAAATCGAAAAATCGCAACGACAGGCGGTACACATTGCAAATTTATTACATTTCCTTGAGGAAATAATTGAAGGAAAGTCAACTGTGTACGATTTTTGAAACGTAAACGAGTATTTCAATTTTCTCGCAGACATAACAAAAGATGATAATTTCTAAAACTGTTTCCCAAAGGCACGTGTACTCACACAACTCAGGACAAAATGACCGAAATAACTAAAGAACATCCAAATAACAGCTTGTTTTGTCCTCATTGGCTAATATGTGCCAGATGACACGCAGTGGAACACGATGCCCATTGGAGAACTGGAGAAAGACGTTTCTGGACGATATGCTCTCACTCACAAAGCAGAAGTTATCTAATTCGCAAAGTTTTGTTTTAGATATAATCTAGAGAAAATTCATTTGCTTCGGACGTCCAAAATCACTTTTTTTGTTCACATAACAAAGTATTAAGCCAAGTTCCATAAAAATCGTGAGAAATTTTAAGAATAAGAAAAAGTCGGGAGAAATATATTGTAAATCGGGTTGGCGGGAGAGCGGTCGAAAATCGGGTATCTCCCGCCTAAATCGGGAGAGTTGGCAAGTCTGCATTTTATTACATTATTTATATACATAATTTTCTATTTTTCAATTCATATACTCTACTGGCATTTAGCTTTAATGGTATAGAGCAACTAATATATAAATAACATCATTAAATTTTATACTAATTCCTCCATATGCAATTGACTTATTTAATACTTTTTTTCAGCATTCTGAAATTGAAATTAACAAGCATAATAATGAGCTTTAGGGGGGAAAATGCTAATATATATTCTTTTTACACAAATTAAATGTTTAAACATTAACTTTTTCTCAAGAATGTTTTAAAAAGATTAGATATCAATATTTTATTGGCAACACATACAATGTATTTAATGGTATTGAAGGACAGGGAAAGAGAGTAGAAACACTGAAACATTCTTTAAACCACTACATTTTTTACAACCACTATATTTATTTATTTATTTTTCTGTATAATAATCTGCACTTTTTAAAATGGTAAATTAGCCCTCTACATTGCCACACAGCTAAATTCCTTAGTAGTGCAATTTTTGTAAGGCTTCTACAATGAACCATGTTCAAATGCACACTGAAGAAGTTTGAAATCATATTTTCCTTCCAAATACCTCCTACTTTGTCACTAATCACATGACGGAGCAAGCAGGTGTTCTTAATATCATGGTGGCTTTCAAGTCAAAAATAAATGACCCAAAAAAGAAGAAATTCAGAAGTGCTTATTTACATAACAACACTTTTATGAAGTGATTTTAAACATTTCTGTTTTTTCCATAATGGTATCAAAATAACAGCTATAAGTTTTGGTACATTTCAGTTTTGGTGAGAAACAGACATATACACACAAGCAATTCATTCAATGTCTGTGATTACCAATCTGCACATGTATACATAGTTTACATTTTGCATGGATACATAGTTAATGTTCCTTCAGCTAGTGAAAATTTTCTGTTTCTTATTGCTAAACTTTAATACACTTAATATTTTCTATCATCCATCTTAGGGAGATGGCAGAACAAAAAACGTAGGGCTACATCTAACCATCACTTGGTCCTGCAAGCAGACTATAAATAAATGTGCAGAAATCCCATTGGCCATGATAATGTGTTTAACACATTATTACATTTAATAATGTGTTTAACACATTATTACCACCAATTTCTGGATTGTAGTCACCAGCAAATGTTGGTTTAAGATAAATTTCAGGTGTTTCTATTTATTGTTTATTTATATAAATTGCTAACAAAACTGCATTAAATAAAAAAACATCAATTTATATTATTATATAGAAACACCAATATATAATAATATTTATATATTGGTGTTTTTATATTATAACATATAAACACCAATTTATATTTTTGTTCATGTGTGGAGATCGTCCCCTGAAACCACCAATTTTCGAATTTTTTTCTCCTCTTTCCGAAATTTTTGAGTGAAAATCAATTGATTACTGATCTTTTACCTCTAAATAACACAAAATGACTGTAGAATCGTACATGTTTTAGGTCTTTGTACTTCAAATCGGATGCCTTTTAAAATTCGTTTTCAATGAGACAAAATAACTTCCTTTCATTAGTATAAACAACTTTAAATTTCAAAAGTTATTCATTGCACATCATGATTTCTATCACAAACAATAAAAAATTGCTATAATTAAACTGCATATATAAAAAGAACCCTCTATATGTATAGCATTTGCTTTGTGGTTTCAGGGCGCGACCACTGAGCCACTAGAACATTGATTGTGTCACAATGCTCTAAAGGCTCGGTGGTCGCGCCTTGAAATCACTGCTCTTCACAATGGCGTTTGCTTGCTTCTCAAATAGGAATGTTTATTTTTGCCCGGATATAGATAGGGGTTTTTGAAATCACAGAGTTATTTTATTACTAAACAATACATGCATCTGTCCAGTAAAAAAGTCTTTCTTTTCCAGAGACTTTCCTCTGACCTCGACACACTTGCTCCCCAAGCTAGTATTGTGATTTTATAAATTATTTCCTGTGATTTAAATTTAATGGAAATATACTTTGTTATAATTAAAAATAGAAATCGCATAAAGTTTCATTTAAATTAAAAAAATTTTCTGAATATTTTGAGGCAAAATACGAATAAAATAAGTATGAATGGAAAACGAATGATCCGTACCAAAGCCAAAAAGACCAAGCCCCTCCCCAATTAACATAAAAAAAAAAAAAAAATTTCATGTGCCATATTAAAAGAAACTAAATAATGCTGAGCATATACCACTGAAGATCCAGGCAATGTATATTTTGTAGCACAAGGAAGAAACCTCATAGAACAAGATACATGTGCGAAACATGCTATGTGGGTCTATGCATGTACCAAAAATATAAAACATGCTTTGAACAATGTCACAAAAAAAAATTTGTTCTTTGAAATTTTTTTTAAAAAAGTCTTTGTTTATTTTACTGAGTCTTTTTTATCCATTGAGCCAAACGTCCTTATTACGTAGGAAATTTTAGTTTCACAGCTATAGAAAAATCATACAAATGTTTATTTTTTAAATTTTTTCTGACGATTTACTTTGTAAAATAATGTAAAAAAATTACATATAATGCAACTGTTACATACATTTTTTTAAAAATTCGTAAATTTCGTCATTTATTGGAAACGCGCACGTAAAAAGGTAAGTTTTTTTCCCTACTATCTCAGTAAGTTTCAAAGTCCTAGACGCACAGTGGTTTCACAGTGAGACCACCACCCACAGAACAATGGGCAAGAGTAGATTTTTTTTAATTCATATATTATTTGTCTCTAGGATTATAACATTCAATTTCTATAGTTAAAAAAGTTATAAAAATAATATTGCGTGTATCAAAGGGTTAAATAAAATGTGTACTGTAGTCACTGAAACACATTGATTCCTGTTTCTCACTATGACCACTGTAACACAGTAGCACTAAATGAAGTTTTTTAAAACGATATACGAGGGATATTCAGAAAGTAAGGAACGTTTTGGAATTAAAAAGAAACTAAGTACAAGAAAAAAAAATTATTATATGCATCAGAAAGAGCGACTAAAATTCTACTTTTCTACATAGTCACCAAACAAACTGAGGCACTTATCATAGCGGTGGACAAGCTTTGAAATTCTTCGTCCTAGAATTCTGCCGCCTGCGATCTCAGCCACTCAGTGACGCGCACCCGCAGCTCTTTGTCATTGTCAAAGTGCTGTGTTGCTAGCCAGTTCTTCATTCTTGGAAACAAGTGAAAATCACTAGGTGCAAGAACGGGACTATAGGGAGGATGAGGAAAAACCTACCATTTGAATGAATTAAGGAGTTCTTGAGTGCGGTTTGCCGTGTGAGGTCGGACATTGTCATGCAAAAGCAAAATTTTGGACATCAACTTTCCTCGGCGCTTGTTTTGAATTGCTCTTCTAAGTTTGCGCAAAGTTTGACAGTACCGCTCAGAGTTTATTGTGGCACCACGTTCGAGAAAATCAATCAGAAGCACACCTTGCCTATCCCAAAACACAGTCGCCATAAGCTTCTTTGGTGACAAGGTTTGCAAACATTTTCTTGGTCTTTTGGGGGAACTTGTGTGCCCCCACTGCATGGACTGTAATTTTGTCTTGCAATTCACGTGTCTCACCCACGTCTCGTCACCAGTTACGATTCGATCCAGTAATGAATCGCCATGTCTGTCATAAGCCTCCAAAAATGTCAAAGCTGCCTCCATTCGCTGACCTTTATGGTGGTCTGTAAGCAATTTCGGCACCCATCTTGCACAAAATTTGTGGTAGCCTAGTTTTTGTGTGACAATTTCAAACAACAAAGTCTGTGAAACTTGTGGAAAACTAGGCAAAAGCTCTGTTGTTGTGAAACGGTGGTTTTCACGAATCTTTTGATCAACTTTAGCGACCAGTTCGTCGGTCACAATGCTAAGGCGTCCACACTTCTCTTCATCGTGAACATTAGTTCGGCCATTTTTAAACTGAATGCACCATTTCCAGATTGAACTTTCATTCATTACGTTGTTTCCGTACACTTCACACACTTGCCGATAAATTTCCATAGGTTTTAGGTTTTTTGCCAACAAAAACCGCATCACATAAATTTGAATATTGAAATAAAACGGGCAGCGTGGAAATGTTCCCATTGTGATGGCTGGACGCCGACTGAGATGCTGAGCACGCAGACACCAAAATACATATGATCGGCGTGCACCTAGCGACGTCAGACGGAAACGTTCCTTACTTTCTGAATAGCCTACGTAAAATTTCAACAGCCTCAGCCCATAAATAAAGACACAGCACACAAAAGTTAATCTGAAATCATCAAAATAACAGTAGACATGTTTCTAGCGTTAATAAAAATAATTTTAAAGAATTGCAAATATTTTTTATTAATGCAATGTTTTAATGCTTTATTAATTTCTGCCAATTTGAACTAGCTATAACCAATTTCACTAGCAAGACAAAAACTATTTTGTTTGCAGAAAGGCAATTGTGACCAGATGACTAAACAAGAGAAAAAGTGATGAACTTAGTATAATATATCTATATTAGTGCCTCAAAACACTGACCAGTTCTTACAACATAATAATTGATTGAAAAAAAGATAAAAGAGTTGAGGGGGGAAATCTTCTTTAGAATTTATGTAACATACTTATCAATATGTTTCTCTTACTTGTATATTTCTCTGTTAAAACTTTCAGCACATGATTTAGAATCTTCCGATTTATTTACATAATTCTATCTCTCCCAAAAGTTTCTTTGGAAAATTTTTATGTTTTCTCAGAACCCTAAAGATAGTTAGTTTCCTTTTATTCATGCATTTAAAATCAATTCATTCATATTTCAAAATCTGTTACCTTTCCCTCTCACTGACATAAAACAATAAATAAAGATCAGGTGATGGTATATCATAAATAGATCACCTGGACAAAAATTAATCCTAAACAAGCAAGCGCATTTTACTGAACAGCAGAAACGGCAAATTAATCAATAAAAATAAAAAAAGTGGGTGGATATAGAAAATATTAGCATTTTCTGGAGATTCAGTATTCATAATACATTCATAAAATTGTAAATATAAGAGGTCTTCAACTTTGAGGGAACGCACGTTCCTCTTTCTCTGAAAAGCATGAAACACAAAGTATGTTGTTTATTTAAATTAATTTCTTATAAAATTGCATAAAATAATACAACATCTGTTTCTCATGATAAAAATTAATGTTTGACAAAATATAAATTTTGAAAAAGTGCATACTTTATGAAACTTGAATACTGAAGATATGATATATATCTAAAACGAAAATTGGGATAAAATGATTAGTAATTTTGTGCATTTTGTGAAAATACAGCGCAATTATTTTTCAATATATTCATTAAAATGGCTTTGTGTGTGCAACACTCAATCACTTAAAAAATATTGTCAATTGAGTAAAACAATTTTTTTATCATATTATTGCATCACACAAGTTGTCTGAAAGTAAAAGTATTTCTGTTAACACGCAGTTTTTGTTTCAAGCAAAACAAGCATGTATTTCATGGCTTCATTTCATAGTTGAGAATACTGGGTGACTTTGAAGTGAGATGTTCAAAGTTTGTGCAATTTTTTGAAAGCACCACTATTAGTTTATCTGAATGAGTGTAGTTTCAAACTTATTGTCATATGTATTTCATGGCTTGATTTCATAGTTGAGAATACAGTCAAAATTCGTTAATGCGGACTCTTCGGAACTTCGGCGATTCCGGATTATCGGTTTTTCCAGATTATAGATCATCAGTTTAAATCTGGTAAGATGGCATGTAGAAATTATAAAATTAAAAATATGAAACCATAATTTATGAAATAAAGAACAATTATGATCTAAAAGGTATCAAAATTTACAAAAAAAAAAAAGCTTAATATTTATTTGTTTACTTTATTAAACATTTCTTTTAACGTAAGTTGTTTAAGTTGCTTCGTTTTTTATGTGATAATACATTCTCTTTAATTCTATAAACAGACATAACTTCTTGTTCAGTTACAAAGTTCCGCTGTTCAAGTCCTATAATTGCTGTGTCTACCGACTAATTTGTCAATCAAAATTTTTTCGTTTTCAATAACCTCTGTCACTTTCTTCTCTATCGGAAGCGAATTATAATGACAAGGAATTTGATTTAAATCATATCAAAGACGGAGCACATCGAGATGAAATACATTTAGTAAGGAATTATAAGCCAAATAAAATAAAAACGTCTGCCCTGAAGATAAGGATAGTGCTGACAGATCAACTTCCAATTCATTGCGTACTGCTGCGTTAAAGATAAACAAAGTTTAAATACACAAACGTTAAAGTTTAGATAAACAAAGGATATGCCTTTATCCATTTTTTGCAGCAATTCCACTTTTTGTTTTATGAACTTCGAAACATACTTTCGGTTTGTAGATCCTTTACATATTAATAAATATATATCAGAAATTCTATTTGACATAATCGAAAGTTCAAGCTTACTTTTATAAAATTGCTCTAACAGTCTGCAGAAAATAATAAGCCGGATCCAATTCGAAGATTAAGGAACAACGCAATCTGCAACATTAACTGAAATAGATAATTAGATAATTTTAGCTTAGCTTATACCGTCCGTTGTACATTAAACGCGCACTCGTAAACATATTTTGCGCACACGCACAAGCATATTCGCAGCCGTAAATGTCTTACGCGCATGCGTCAAAGCGACGCATGCGCAGAAAGTTTGTAGCTTTGAGGTCCGGATTATAGATCATTCCGGATTATGGGTGTCCGAATTAATGACTTTTGACTGTACTAGGTGATTTTGAAGTGATATGTAATGAAGTTTGTGGAATTTTTATGAAAACATCACTATTGGTTCATCTGGATCAGTGTAGTTTCACTTATTTGGAGTAATGGTACATAAGGATACTGGCAGCTATACCGCAAAGTTTAAATCGCAAATGTTTAAAATATGCTGACATTAATGATGTTTAAGCTCGTTCAGAAAGTCTGGAATGGAAACAAATCTGATAGATATTAAAGGAAACAGGAAAATTTGTCAGCAACGATTATTTCCAAAAGGACAGCTTTCTGTGGACCCAACCCTGGGAATATCTGCCGATTGCCAATGAAATGTTAAATTATATATCATCATAAAAGGTAGAATAATAATACAAATAAATAGTACTTAAGACAATAATCAATAATGCTATTAACATCTGTTTATAACTAATTTAATTATACGTTCTTCCTTTGTTTCCCTTACAAAGTTTAATACATCACATAATCTTACACTCACTATTTTCAGGCAGTGAAAATAATAATAAAAAGGAGGCAAATACATTAGTACATTAGTAAATACGGTATTTGAAAAGATAATAATAAAACTTAACTAATAATATTAACATAAAACTTTTCAAATGCATAAACTTAAGAAATAACCTGCATATATTGTTCTGATAAATGTGTCTGGATCTTTAATACCAATAACTTCAGATATAGGAGAAACGTCCAGCTTGGCAGCCACTCTTGGAATCAAATTCTATATTTAAAAATTATTAAATACAGAAAATTGTAATCTTTCAGATAATATATGCAAATAAATTTCACTTTTAAAATTAAATACATAACCAAAACCCTTGTACCATCTAATGGCATTCTAACTCAGGAGGCTTATAAGTTAACCATAAAAATCTGACTGGTATACTTCTTGAGATTTATGCCTTCTGCACATTAAAATTCAATACATTTTTTTATTTAAATAAGTTATATCTAATACTAAGCATTATCTAAAAATGTATAAAAATTTTTATATAATTTATTTTAAGAAAATTTCCATCTCATGCCTTCACATTATCAATTATATCTCTAGAACAAGATTCCACATATTGACAATTTTTATCGTACTGTAAAGTCTGCAGCAACAGCTAAACTCTCAAAAAGAGCTCTTTCTATGCTCAAACCCACTATGACTGATGGGCTCTGGAAAGTAGGGGGAGATGGAAATCAACACCCTGGAAATTTTATGAAAAACCTTTCTACCATGGAAATCACAATACAGACTTACAGCCCCCCAAAAAAAGGCTATGAGATTGAACATGTACGAAAAATACTCCAATTTAAACATTAAATAAACAGTCCTGAAATCATTCTAAAAATGTGTAAACACCCTCTGTATTTACAACTAGTTTTGATATTTTGTCTCTTGAAGGAGTATAATTTCTTATACAGTCAAAAGTCGTTAATCCGGACTCGTCGGGACTTCGGCGATTCCGGATTATCGATCATCAGTTTAAATCTGGTAAGGTGGCATGCAGAAATTATAAAATTAAAAATATGAAACCGTAATTTATGAAATAAAGAACAATTATGATCTAAAGGGTATCAAAATTTACAAAAAAAAAAAAAAAAGCTTAATATTTATTTGTTTACTTTATTAAATATTTCTTTCAATGTTAGTTGTTCAAGTTGCTTCGTTTTTTATGTGATAATACATGCTCTTCTATAAACAGAGTTAATTTCTTGTTCAGTTACAAAGTTCCACTGTTCAAGTCCTATAATTGCTGTGACGAGAATACCAACTAATTTGTCAATCAAAATATTTTCATTTTCAATAACCTCTGTCATTCGAGGAATTTGATTTAAATCATATCAAAGACGGAAATACTACATTTAGTAAGGAATTATAAGCCAAATAAAATAAAAACATCTGCCCTGAAGATAAGGATAGTGCTGACAGATCAACTTCCAATTCACTGAGCTGCCGCAGCGTTAAAGATAAACAAAGTTTAGATGAACAAACGTTAAAGTTTAGATAAACAAAGGATGCCTTTATCCATTTTTTGCAGCAATTCCACTTTTTGTTTAATGGACTTCAAAATATACTTTCGCTTTGTAGATCCTTTACATATTAGTAAATATATATCAGAAATTCTATTTCGCATAATCGAAAGTTCAAGCTGACTTTATAAAATTGCTCTAACGGTCTGCAAAAAATAATAAGCCGAATCCTATTCAAAGATTAAGGAACAATGCAATCTGCAACATTAACTGAATTAGATTATTTTAGCTTAGCTTATATCGTCCGTTATACATTAAACACGCATTTGTAAACGTATTTTGCGCACACGCGTACTCGCAGCCGTAAAGGTCTTACGTCAACCCGACGCATGCGCAGAAAGTTTGTAGCTTTGACGTCCGGATTATGGGTGTCCGAATTAACGACTTTTGACTGTATGTTAGTTGGCAAAATCAGAAATGCTTTTAACTTTTAATGATTTTACATTATTTCAGGAATTCTCCTCCAGGAATATAGATACAGAAAATTATCATATAATTATAGTTACTGATCAAAGCCTTAAAATTTAAGTCAAAAGAAAGTTTAAATTTTTAATCTGAAAAATTAATTTCTATTGAATAAAATAGCACTCATGAGTTTCCTGACAAAATACTACAATTATCAGGCAAGTTATATTCAAAATGCCTTACATAAATTTTAATGTGATAATTAATAAATTATATGAAAACTGTCAGATTTATTTAAATTTATTTTTACTTTTATATAATAATTTAGATTACTTCATAAATAAATTATTTCAGTTTCTTAAATCAAAATTAGTTTTTAATGGTCTCTGAAAAATAAAGCAAATCATTTGAAGGCTATATACCTTAATTTTAAAAACTATGGACTCTGTGGAAAATAGACTCATGTCTACATTATGCAGAAAGATAATCATGAAAACACAGCTTACCATTCTAAGAATTATAGAAACCACTACTGTGGTTTGTTTTATATGTGGTATTGTGTCTTATATATATATTACACTATCATAATCCATTTCAGTTCATTTTTCAAAGAACTTAGAACAAAACTTCTAAGCAACTCTTAACGAATGTTCAATTCACAAAAGAATTTTGAGGCATCATTTTCATTCGATTTTATCTCTAATTAGTTTGATTAATTTATATTATCTTGACTCAATGGCTCTTAGCTCTATTTTTCCATCTTATTCAGCATTACAGTTACACATAACACATGATACTGAAAATGAATTTTGAACCGTGAATATAAAGGCAAAATGATAGAAGTGGACCAGGCCACTGCCACACAGAGTGGTAAAAGCAATTATTGAGTTTTATCAATACTTTCTATGTTATGAAATCTATTAAAGGACTTTTAATATTAAATACTGTCTTATTTCACAAAATACAATTTTAATACATTTAAATTTATTTAGCATGTGAAAATATGCAAATTTATTTAGAAGTTACCTTTCCAAATGCAGATGCTCCAGCAATAATATGTGTGAAATTAAACTGCTTCTGAGCAGCTAGCACTAATGAGGTCAAACTTTCTACAATATATAAGAATATTTCTATATAAGAAATTATACAAATATATTTATTAATATAATACTTTAATATCTATGATGTAAATTTAACTCACCAGGTAATAAACCCTTAAAAGCTTCATTTTCTGCATTAAGAATTTTCTTTACACCATCTGCCTTTGTCAGTTCTTCTACTACCTGAAAAGTATAAATGAATATAGTTTTTAAAATGTTACAAAATCTTTAAAATCTCCAGTATGAAAACATTCAAAAGACTCCACTTAAATACTAATATTAAAAAAATCCAGCAAAACACCTTGGTTGATTTGGTTCTCACAACACTGCATGTGCATCTTCTGATCAAGTGAATGGCTACAAAATTCCATATCCAATTTCAAAAATGATGGAAGCATATCCACAAGGCAACACTGGTGTATATTTCATGGCCATGAATATGCCAATGGATAGTCATTTTAGAGATGGATGTACCCGAATGGAATTGATTTATGTATAGCACGACTTAATCAAAATGAAGAACAAAAACTGAATTTGTGTCGTGATACAAGTTAAGAAAGGTACAAAGGTTGAAAACACGAAACATCTTAAGATATGTACACAGAAAGCACTTCAACTCTCAGGATAGTAAAAAAGTGGTATGAAAGATTTTTGGGGATTTTAACTTCAATGAAAAATCTGCTCTGGACAGCCTTTCAGCAAAATTAATGAGAACATGCGTGTCTCAGTCAAAACTTATCCAAAAGATTGCAATTGAGGAGATTGCACAGAGGCTTAAGCTTGGCAATTCATCTGTTTTTTGCCATTTCCAGAAACCTTAATTCATTTAACATCTTCCCTTACACATTTTTTTGGAAAAAATTGCAAAAAATCATCACTTTTTTTTTATTTTATTATTAAATACAAGGAAACGAAACAAAACAAAATAAGATTTTAAGTTGAATTTTTAATTTTTTACATGTGTAAAAGCATTTAGTTTTAATATTAGTTTACTATCCCGTAAAAGCATTTAGTTTTAATATTAGTTTACTATCCCGAGTTATCTCGGGCAAATAAAAAAATTAAATATTAGTCATTGTATGAGAGTTTATGAAACAAGGGATAACGCAAAATGATACCTGACATTCTATACACTGGTATTTGGTCTTTTTTCTTACTGGCTTACCTCTGGAATCTCTTTTATGGGAGCACAGAGAACACTGTCTCATTGGATGCGATTTTTTTTTTTTTTTTCAGTAGCAGGAATAACATTTGGAAAATGCTTTGAGGTTATAATCACTATCAGAAAAATCATCGCTTTCGCTATCTTGCATCGTCGCCATTATTTTACTTTTTTCAATGCAACTATCATTCTTTATACGTTAATTATCCACAAGCCGACGTCTACTAGACAATAGGGAAAACACTTGACCAGTCCCGCCAAAAGAACCGCGAAACCAACAAAACTTGGCAAACTGCCAATAAAAGCTGACTATTTCCTTTCATTTCCTCCAGGCCGAGTAAAACCGTGATAAAACAAATCGTACTGACAAATTCTGCTTTGCCCGAGTTTTCTCGGGATAATAATTAACTGCAATATATATGAACCCGGGATAACTCTGGATAATCAGGCAAGCGGTTAACACCTACATTTGCCATGACGTCTGCATCATCTAATGAAAAATAAGAAAGTGCATGCCAACTTCAGTAATTTTTGTTTTGTTTTTTTTTTTTAATAAAAGCCATGAAAAGCAGCTACTGTTATATTCCGGCAGCAAGCCTCCTCCAGGCACCTAAATCTGCTACAGCTCTCTGTTCTCTCCCGTCTTTTTTTTTTTCATTCCAAGTTTTATAAGACAACAGTAGCTCTATTTAGACGTCTGACTGGACATGACCAATTGCAAGACCAACTCTACAGAATTGGAGTGGTAGATTACCCAAACTGTTTTTTTTTTTTTTTTTTTTTTTTTTTTTTTTTTTTTTTTGTGAGAATCTGACCAGATTATGATTTCTGAATATTTAAATAATTGTATTACACATTCTTGGTATGAGAACATAGTTAAAAAGTACTGGAGAGCACATTAGCTAATGGCTTAAGCACTAATGTTTGCATTTGTAAAATAATTAAATAATATTCCAGCATATAATGCACATCTATAATTTCAAACTGTTTTCTTAGGTATATTCTCCATATAACATGCATCCTTTTCTTTATCAAGAAACCTGAAATGTACATGTACGTATTCTACTGTCGCTTTTAATTTCCTCTGAATGGTTATTAATACACATGTCAAGAGGCCATTGACTGAACCTGTGTGATTTCAAATCAGAACACCTTATTTTCGAATAACATTCCACAGAGCATTAATCTTTAGTACGCAGTTCCAATCGAGTTTTATCTGAACATGTAAATAACTGCTTATCTTTTTTAAGTCATTTATTCGAAGATTTCTCCCAGGCTTTCAGAAAATTTTATTCTGAATTGACGAGCAATAAGAAGAACATTACGAGTGAGGAAAACGCTTGAAAAAGTAGATAATTCTGCATACAGGGTAGGTTATATTCAATGCAGGCATGCACAAGAATGTGATTCTAGATTTTTGAAAAAAGGGAAATACAATTTGAGTTAAGAATGCACTTCTGTCCTGAATAAACTCACAGAATTGACAGTCACAGGTTTTGTCTTTCTGCACTCATTTGAAGCCATGATTTTGAAGTGAACATCAAAAATCACATTTGCTTTACCTGAAATACGGTTGAGCTAATCTTTTGTTAGAAGTAAAGATAGCTCTTTCAAAAAGAAACAAACACAGTGCTCTTCAAATGCAAAGTCATTCAATTCGTGAAAGAAAATGGAAATTGTGATGTAGCAAGGATCTTTGGTATTGATGGAAGCTCCAAACATGACAGTTGAGAAAAATCAAGTCACAATAATTAATACCTCAAAAAATACACTTTGTATAAAAACTAGAACAGCCTATCCTAGAAATGTTGCGAATTGGATCCTAGATGATCGTCAGACTTGATTAATTGTAAGAAGAAACAGTATATGTTTATTTGCCTTAAAGTGAGCAAAAAATAATGCAAAAAGCAAATATCTTAAAGCAACTTATAGTTGATTTATGGCAAGGAATAATTTAGTTCTTGGAGAAAAAACAACAGTTTCACAAAGGCTTCCAAAAGATTTGTACAAGTTGATAAATTCCCAGAAGTATGCTATTAACCTACGAAGGGAAAATTATTTACCGTCACATATTGCAAATATGAACGAAACTAGAGTAATATTTGATATGATATGAAATAAAACGATGAGAAAGGAAAAAGGTTCACATAATAACAACAGGTTATGAAAAATCTCACCTCACCTAATTTAGGTTTCAGATGTACAAAACTGAAACCTATAGTTATTTTTAGCGTGTTCAGGACCAGCAAAAGAAGAAAGAAGTGCATCCCCTAGGCCTGCATGCTTTGAAAGTACACATACTCACAGGACTGGGCGATTTTCCCTGTTAACACTAATTTCGTTTAAAAATTCATCATTAATACAATTAAATAAATTAAAATTTACAGCTTATTATCATTGATAGTATCTAAATATACTGTAATGAAATTTTCATGATATTTTAAAAACCATTGCAAATTTTAAAGAAAACTGCTTTATTTTAATATTACAAAAATTACACATATGCACTGTTGAGAAAAAAAAAAAAAAAAAAAAAAGGACACTTTAAAACACTGAACAAATCACTAGTACAGATATTTGATATGTCCAACTAATTTCATAAACATAACAAAATTAATGAATTATTCAAATTTATGAAGTCCAACTAGTGTCTATCCTCCTGAAAGAATCGAACATGACCAGTTGTTTAGATGTTCAAATTTCCCACATCCAACAACAACAATAAAAAAACTCAGAACTGAAACTGCATACTGAAGATCAATGCTGTGTGGAATGTTATTCGAAAATATAACAGACTTCAAATGCTATCTAGCGTCATTTAAAATCTTAAATAAGATGTTCTGATTTGAAATCACACAGGTTCAATCAAGGGTCTCTTGACATGTGTGTATCAATACAATACAATAAGTAGCTGTTGGAAGGTGAAAAAACATCTACAAAAGGAGACCAAATGCATCAATCATGCCAGTCCAGAAATAGCCTAAGTGGATAATAAAAATAGCGAATAAAATTTTTTACTTCTGAAGCACAGAAAACTGCTAAGATTTTTTCATAATTTTAAAGGAGCCCACTTACATCAGCGACAGATAGAATTTGAAAAGCATGTACTTCCTGACTTCAGTAATATGAATATAGACAAAGAAATGAAAACAAGTTTCTCAATTTTTGAATGCAGAACTAATAAATGGGAAAAGTGCAGAATCGCCCACTGCTTGGCACGTTTCTAAGAATTGCACATACTCGATATCTATGTACATATCAACATATTTTCACTTAAAAAAAAATCATCACAGAATTGCACAAAAATGGCATTGTGCACTCCCTTGACTATCCATGTACACATCGAGCTATTTTAACTTAAAAAGTCAAAGAAAATCGACAAAAATCCAATTCTTCTTACTCTTGTAAAAAGCACCAAACAAATAAGTGGGCGATTCTGCACTTTAGCCCTAATAAACACCAAATTCAATAATATGGCTCAAATTATTGTTTTCGTATTAAAAAGTAACGCAATTCACTGAAAAAAAATATTTTAACACATTCAATTAAATGCTGCAGACAATAAAATTTTACACTTACAAAATAATAATTTTCAAACTAACTATGAAAACTTACAGATGCTGTTTTAGTGCCAGCTACCAGCAATGCGACTTCATTTCCTATCTGTTTAGCTGCAGTTATTGCACTAAGAGTGATGGGCACCAACTTACCATCATTATGTTCAGCAATCACAAGAGTACTTTGATACCGTCTCAACAGTAAAACGCTGAACTGAAAATATAATTAATTAAATTTATCGAATGATATAAAGAATTAGAAGTCTCATTATTTACTCAGTAACATTAAGAATTTTTTAATTTTCGACATATAAACAATCGAAAACTACTTAAAGTAATGCAAGAACTAGCTAAAAAAAGTAATTCTTAGCATAATTATTATGTCGAAACTTATGATGAAGGCTGCTTAATAACAGAGCAGAACCACAGACTTTTAAATACATTAAAAATCTCATTCCTTATCCAAACTAATATTACGTAAGTTCAAAAAACATAAGTATGCTATAGCTAGCTACCTGATTCAGTCTTCCACGGCTTGCATTAAACATTTTTTGTCACTGAAATCCACAGGTTCTAAGATAAAATAGTCAAAGATAATTATATGATTTAAAGTACATGAAATATTACAAATTTTTCAGTGTTACACAGCAAACATTTGACACACCAAAGATCAAAGCCTTCCACGGATTACAAACTAATCAAACAGAAATAATGACGACAGATATCTGTGCCTCTAAGCGCTAATTTGTAGGGATTTCTTCTTCTTCTTCTACTACTTCTTGAAGCTCGGCTTCCCTTTGATGCTCAAATGAAAGAATTTGTAGGGATTTGTTTGGTGTTCCCTACGAATTCTTTACTAAGCATACTACCATGGATAAGGCTCCTCTAGATATATAGGTATATAGGTATTAACCATGGAGGAAGACCATTATTCACTTCCCGCCAGCTGATGTGGTAAAAGTTTATTCAGACATAACACAATTTTTGAGAACGCAAAAAATGGAAAAGAAAGCTTAATTAAACGTGCTGAAAATTAATGTGAGGAAAGGATACGCATAATAAAAAAAATTGTTCCAAGCTCAGATGGATATCGCAATTTATTCGGACAAAACAATTACAAAGAAAGAAGCAACTTTCGGATGCAAGGCATTAACAACCCTGAGTCAGAAACATAAAGTTCTTAGATAGTATCTTGAGGTATAGAGTGTCAGCTACGGCCAAGGCCAATGGCCTTGCTACGGCTCAACTAAGATAGTTTGAGATAAAGTTCTGGGTAACGGCACGCTCTCCTGATCGGGTGGTCTGACTGGCCTAGTTGGATTCATCTTGGAAAGTTGTCCATGAATAGGCTGACAGGTTGACCTAAGGCTCCTATATACCTCAGACTAAGGCCTATATACGAACCTAAGTATGCTATAGCCTTACAAATTAGCGCTTAGGCACAGATATCTCTCGTCATTATTTCTGTTTGATTATTTGTAATCTGTGGAAGGCTAGTTGGTCGTTGGTGTTGTGTCAAATGTTTGCGGTGTAACTCTGAAAAATTTGTAATATTTTATGTACTTTAAATCACATAATTATCTTTGATTATTTTATCTTAGAACCTGGGGATTTCAGTGACAAAAAATATTTAATGCAAGCCGTGGAAGACTGAATCAGGTAGCTAGCTATAGCATTCTTATGTTTTTATATACCTTAGGTATAAAGGAGCCTTAGGTTGACCCTGCAATATTAAAAATTCCCTGTCCATCCTAATATTATAATACCAACAAAACAGACCTCAGATAACATCAACAAATTTTACTACGTTGAGAATGATGTTGAGGACAATAAAAAATGTCTGGTATGGTAGAACACGATTTCCATGGCGGCCAATCCAGTTACGGCAGACGTGTGAGATTTCACATGAAGAGCAAAGTTCATCAGACACTTCTCGCTCGCCATTTGTTCCTAGTGAGAATTGTAGCCCAGCACTGAAGACAGCACTGTTAGTTAGACTTTATCACACTTTCGGTCAGGATAGATAATAAGGCAAACTTGGGGTAAAGCTCACGGCTAATTATTCAGGAAAAGAACTAGTCTTCTGCAATGCAGACTAATTCCGAAATTTTCTTATAATGATGCCATGGGCAGTTCTGTCCAAGGACAGTGAAAATCGAACTGATTAAGACCGCTTGTGCGATTTTTACCACAACACTGTTTTGATGATTGAAAAAGGGTGATTTACTTTTCTGAACTATCAATTTTATTTCCCTCTTTTGCAAAGTCAATTTATTTTAAGCAGGATGATTGAAAAGAATGTGTAAACGGGATCTTTTTACTCTTTTATTATATCGAATGCTGAAAAGTAGGAAAACTCAAAGCCGCCGTTACCCTTACTTTAGCAAATGACAAGAACTAGTAGCTCTTTACTATCCCTCAGTACATTTTTATGCTCTGTTTCTTGCGAGGATTTTGCTAGTGAGACAAAACTACATACAGTAGAACCTCACTTAACGACTAAATTTTACTCATAATGCGAGACATTCTTTGAGCGAAATAATGTTTTTCATAGGAATTAAGGTAAAATAGGATAACTCGTCCATTCCAAAAACAAACATATTTTTAATAATGTAATTTGTGATTTATAATACATACCTTTTTTATAAGAAAGTTATCTAAAGACATATGTTTTTGCCTACCCATTAAACTTTGGTGAAAATGAAACACAGCATTACTGTTAAATAAATTTGCAGCCTGCTTTGCCTTATTAGCGTATGCTTCTTAACGTACAGTGCAACAGTTCCCCATGCTCTCAGCATATGCTTTATTTCACTGAAAAGCTGTTATTTCCTTATTCCAGTTGCGAAATCTCCTTCACAACTCCTTGCTATGACACAGAATGCAGCTCCATACGCTCCTGGCTATGCTTTTACACTAGCTTATCTATATCGTTGCTATATCCACGTACAGGACCATAATCTTAGACTAAGACACAATCTCTCTTTTTTTTTTTACAGGCTCCACAGGCACTTGCTCAAACCCCTCGCAGTAGCTTTCGAAAACCCTGTTCGGCCAAAGCTTCTGGCCAAGATGCAAGCAGGATCTGTACGTAACGTCATGGTGTCTCCACCATGGATCTTATAAGAAATAGACTAACCCAAATGGGTTTTCTCTCTCGTCTGACACATTACGACCACGCAGTACAGGCTGTTCTGTTGAGTAATAGAGTAATAGAGAAGACTTGCAGAAACTTAACAATGGCTGGCGCGTGTAATTGTCAAGAAAAAGCTGGTGGTAGCGCCTCATTTCACAAGAATTTATTTTACTATTTTTGAAACTGAGATTGATTTTTAAAAATTTAGCATGTTTATCAAGCATAATTAACGTTCCAAATAATTATAAGGCTGTTGCATGCTTTCAGGCCTCTATAAATTTTTTTAGCTTTTCCTATGCTCCAAAGAAATTTGTAACTACTTCTTTTAAAAAATAATATTTTAAATCTGAACTAACAGAAAAATTCAAACAAACAATTTTCTCTTACAATTTTTATGCTTTTTATTGGTGTAAATAAGTAAAAAATACCAAAAAGCCTGAAAGCGAATGTTTGAAAGTTTCTGTTAAAAATTTTTAATTGCGTTTTTTTTTCTTTCAAAATTATAGGTGAATATTATAACAGAATATTCTGCAAAGGAGTTTTTTTTCAATTATATTTCAAGATAGATCACAGTGATAAACACTTTCAACTCTCTAATAATTTTTATACATTTATTCTAATGTTAAAAATTGTATTTAGCTGTAATAATTTATTGTGCCAGTATTTTATAATGATTATATTTGTTTCTACTTATACATATGATTTTTTTATTTACTGTGAATTTATTTTATTAGCCCAAATGGGAGGTAGCACAGAAGGGTTATTAGCTTCGAAACGGCATTTTGGTTTTTTCATTATAAATGTCCGTTTCGCTTTTCAAATTGTTGCTACCAAGTGTTATCGCCCTGTATTATATTTAAAGAAATGAAGAAATCTGCATGAATGTCTGTATGTTTCTCGATGAGGAAGGTTGTTCTCTCAAGTTCTGACTTATAAACTGTTTGGAGAAAATAAATGAAGCTTCTTTATCTCGGTTACACAAATTGCAAGAACTATTAATATCCTCTAGAATGTGAGCATTATTGGAATTTGTGGCAGGGGAAGTTGCGGACGGATCACCTCTTCCATGAAGCTACTTTTTTCTTAGCTGCAATTTGTTTTCCCTCTTCTGCCCTATTTTTGGCTCTTTTTCTATATTCCGCTCACGAGAGTTTTCTAGATGCACTCATGATTTCTTTTACACTAAATGAAATATGGACTAGCCTCAGTAACTAAAAAGCGTAATTACTCTCCACAGTCCTAGAGCTGCAACCGCTAATTAAATTGTTGCATCTTGCTAAATATAGTGCGGACTACTCAAAGCAGGCACATTTAAAAACAGGAAAAGAGAGAAAAGAAAATGTAAAAATAATAAATTCAGCTTTAAAAAGCCCAAACACGCGCCGCCGTTCTGACCAAAGTCAAACCATTGTCGACGTGTTTTTTTTTCCTCATTTTTAAGATTGCAATTTTTAAATTTTCCCATCAAAATGTAAATAGAGACTGGTGGTTCGGTAAGTCTCTTTAAAAGTAAAGGTTTCCAAACAAAGGCCCACCAAGACTTTTCAATAAGTTAAAAACGAACCTATCAGTGCAACTACCTCAAATTCTTTGCTTTTCCCCAATAGAGAAGTTTGATATTTATCTCATCCAAACCTGCTTTTGTTGAGGGTAAAAATATTTTAAGCCCCCACCCACCATGTTGACATTTTTGGCTAAAACAAAGCAAAAGAAACCAGAAACACGACCTGGGTCCTTTTCATACCTTCATATGCATCTTGTGGGTTAAATTGTGAATAGTTGTCGATAAGCAGAGTTTGTATATTTGATTTACGCTAGGTTACTCATATTCATTTGATTCTGAAAAACGAAGTGGTTTTGGTCTTCAAATGAGTGCAGAATGCAAGCTGGGATAAAAAAAATTACGATTTTTTTTAAAGAAAAATGGTCATTTCTACGTTTTTGTTGAACACAAGAGTAAGCCACTTCGTCATATTTATAATGAGAGTGTAGCTGTACTGAACAAAATTGATCATGAAGAGGTATTACGATGTTAAGCACATATTCTGCATTAGAAGGGACATTTTTGAAGGGTTAAAGTCAATGAATTAAAATTAGAGTTAAATTATCAACAGTTTTTTCTTCAGAGTGAACAAAGAGTCCGAAATTAGTGTTTGTATTAGCTACGTGATAGCAAAAAGAAAAATTCCTAAACGTGGAAGACCATTCATTGATGGAGAGTTTGCAAAAGAATGTCTTCAGTATGCCATTGATGTGCTTTGTCCATCATAGGCTTAAGATATTTAGAACATTATCTGTCTGGTGCAACAAAGTATGGAGATGCCTGTTTCCCTTGAAGGATGGAGTTCAACAATTCATGCAATCCAAAGAGAAATCCGTTTGCGAGTTCCATGATGAGAAGTAGTAAAGAGATTTTGCATTTCTTGTCAATATAACTGGTTATCTCAATGACTTGAACTACCACTTACTGGGAAAAGGTCTACTTATTCATAATCTTCATGATTTTCAAAGGTTTTGAGACAAAATTAATCCTATGGTAAAGTCAATTGCTAAATAAGAATTCAAGTCACTTTCAAAAACTGATGGAGTTGGTGAATAAAACTACAACATGGAACTAGGACGCTTTGTACACTACATATCAAATCTGAGATTCGAATTCAAAAGCAGATTTTCAAACTTCTGTGAGAATGTTCTCTTTGCCATTCTCAGTAGACATCAAAAGTGTTTCACCTGAATTTCAGTTAGAATTCATAGATTTGCAGTGTGACTCTGAAGTAAAAAGGAAGTTTCTCGAAAATTTTACATGAATTGATTTTTATTCAAAGTATGTGTCCAAAGACAAGTATCCAGGAATGCATTGTTCGTGTCTTATATCTTTGGCAGTACCTACATATATGAACAAATGAAATCAATCAAATAAAGAACACATTTGACAGATTAATATTTGGTGATATTCTATGAATCATAACACAGACTTTACCAGATATCAAAGCTTTAATAAAGCAAAAACAATGCTAAGTTTCTTATTAAGACGGAAGGAACTTTCAAACTTTCATCTCACCAGTAATGCAAGTTTTTTTTTTTTTTTTTTTTTATTGTCAATGGGTTTTATAACAACATTATGTACTATTTATCATGTCACTTTCATAATTAAAGTACAAAGCATATAAATTTGACTTCCATTGACCTTCATTTTTTTAAACAAAAAACACAAAATATTGGACTATGTCTTAATTATTTGTAGTCCTGTAAATCTCCCTCTCTTTTATAAATTTCCTGTCAGTGCTACTTATCTGCCAGATAAGTAGCACTGACAGGAAATTTATAAAGATGTATGGCCCACAAATCTGTATAAATTTATTGATATGGCCCTCAGGCCTGAAAGGCTTGAGACCCCTATTTTAAGGTGCCACCACATAAGGTGATGGGGGTAAATCACATCAAAATATTACAAGTTACCAATTAAAGGCACATGACAAACTAGAACTATAAATAAGTTCTAATACTCAATTTAGGTTTTAAAAAAGAAAATTGATTCTTTAATATTTAATTAATGTATTATTCATTTCATACAGAAGTATTTTGAAATTTTCTAAGCACAAGAAGGTTACAAACTATTTCTAACATCCTAAAAAAATAAAACTTTTATATATATCAAAACTTAAGGATTCTTACTTCTTTCATAAAAATGACATATCAAGAAATATGTCAGACTCTCAGCAAAATTTAGCTCTTTGTGACAAGGAAGACTATTATAATAGCCATATCCTGTTTGAAAGAACATGGATGTCCATTTTACTGGTCATGTTTTTTTCTCCCTTTTCATTCTAAGCTAGGGTAGGGTGAAATGTCAAATGTGATGTCCTAGGAAATTTAACCACTTATCTTTTTTACAGGTATTAATGATCTAATTTTCACTAGTTTTCCCTTTCCATTGCTTTGCTTCAGAATTTTCCATGAACATGTTCGTGCCACAGCAACATAAAGCTTAATGTTACTGTGGAATGTTCCATGTTTTCACAATGCTTGGAGTTACTTTGCTTCATTTTATAACAACATAGCAAAAAGGAAAAGGCGATTGACCAAAGAAATAGAAAAAGTTCCTCAAGGTTTGTAAAGTGCTAATTTATATAAAAACATAGCACACAGAACAATACAAAGTACTGAAGACAAGTGTAACTTCTCTCCCATTCTTTTAAAAACTATATACTTGTACACTTTCCCCCTTTTAATTTGAAAGTGTTTTGTTATATATAATTGTGGTTTTAATAAATAGTAAAACATGTTCTCCTAGTAAGGCTGTGAAACTAATAATAATAGGTTTTTCTGCTAATTGTTACATTTGCAAAGTATTTTTCTGTTTACAAAACATGAAGTTTGTAAAATTAAGAAAATGTGTTTATAATAAATGAGTTTCACTAAAATCAGCTATAAAATAACAAATTAGGGAATTTAATAAAATAATTTTACTATAGAGGTATAACAGAATAATTGTTGTAAACATTATATGAACACTTAATTTGATAAGGTAATTAAAAATTATTTAGAAATACAGGCAACGCACACACATACACACAACAATTTTTGAAAAGAAAATTCTTGCATAAGACAAAATCATTGTGAAAATTAAACTGTATTTAATATCCATTATAAAATGTTCATGAATTTACATGAAATTAATGATATTCAAAATATAAATATGAAATTTAAAAATTACTAAAGTGAAATAAATTTCTACACGATACCGATACATAGGCTTTAAATAACAAAAAATACAGAACATAATTTCTTTTTTTTTCATTTCACAGACATCACTGGACACATGTTGACATATAACTTTAAACTTGAAATGATTACTCTAACACAGAATTTCTCAAATTATGTTCTTTGGAACTCTGATATAAAATTAAGAATTTTAGGGATGGGATTACAAATTAAATGTTACAGTGGTAGTAAATTTTACAAAGTTACAACAGTGGGTCTTATTGTAAAGCTAATTTACTAAAATGTCTTTTTAAATGCAATGTGCAATCTGCATATAATATTTATGGCTATAATACAACAGCACCTATCCAAAATATCAATAAATGATGCAAAAAGGGATCAACTGGGACCTTACCTAACTCACAAAATATGTCAAAAATCTATGTTCATTAACATGCATGTTAATGATTTTTATATTTTTAACACTAATTTTTATAAACAAAGGATTGGATACAATAACTATGATTTGTTTAAGAATAAAACCTTATCCTTTTGCTCCTGGCATGACTGGCTGTTATATTTATTTACTGTACTTAAAAAGGATAAAAAATGTAAAAGATATTTGATGAACAAACAAGAAAATACTTTGTTGATGGCATGTTCAGTTTTTTTTTGTTGTTTTTTGTTTGTTTGTTTTCATTAATGGGATCAATTGCACAAAATATGAAAGAGTTCCATGAGTAAACTTAATTTGGAAATGCCGTTCTAACACATTTTGTCAAAGCAATGACATGAAATAATTTCTGTACGGAAATTTCACATAACTTAAAATATATTGTACAACATTTAACAGTGAAAGATTTGAAATACATGAACATAAGAACTTAACAATTGAAAACATTTCAAACATCATGGAACATAAAAAAATTCATTATATTGGTTTAAAATAAAGTAATTCCAAAGTCCTCAAAATGTTAATAATATATAAAATCAATTATTCAGTTAATGTATGCTCAATAGAAAATATTCAAAATTTTGGCATTAATCAACTAATTGCTAAATCTCTTTTCCATGCAACATTTATTTGAGCAATGTTTATTTATTTATTTATTTTTGGCTTATATACAGTATAACACTTCTGTTCTAAATAAAATACCAGCAGATGCTAAAAGATACGAAGCCAAGTGAAAACTTTCTGTTAAAAAGGCCTTTTATACCTTCAGTAAAGCATAATAACTTACTTTGTACATTAACTTCTAAACTGCCTTAAAAATATGAGTAAACAAATTGCACATCAGACTTTAGATCAAAGTTTTAAAAAAATAATATTGAGAATAAAAATGAATATTTATTGCATATAAAAAGCAGTAAGTAAGGCACAACACTTAAAAAAGAGCAGATTAAATTATTTTTTACTTCTATACTTAAGTACAGACAGAAAATCATGTTCTTTGTAATAAGCCAGTAAATTGGCTTACCAGTAACACAAATAAACAAACCCAGACTAAGTGCAATGAAATAAAGTGCATCCACCTAACAAATTATAAATTCATAGAATTAATCTGCAGTTCCAGTGACTAACTATAAACAACTAAAAGCAAATAACTTCACTATAATTCAACACTGAATAAATAATTATAAGTGAAGGAAAAAAATTAAGAACATTTGCCTTAAAAATCTGTTACAAATGAAAAATTTTCCATAAAAAATAAAATATTTTGCATTACTGAAATGAAAAGTTAAAGCAATTTTTTTAATAATGTTAAACTACGTAACAATTTAAGATTCACCGAATGTTCTAAAATTTTTTAATCAACTTCATTATAACAAGTTGTATAAAACACAGAGCGTGCATATCAAATTCTATAATAAAAACAATATGAAAAATATTCTGGCCAAATATGATATGGCTCGGTAGAGTATGATGACACAAATTTACAGAAGTGATGAAATAGGACATATTTCATAAGTTAAATATACTATATTTTCATTTAAAAATGTACACAATGAAGCATGAGTGACAAGAGGCTTCATATCTATTACAGTTGTTTCCACAAATGCTGTATTTCCACTTGCAGTATGGAAGCACTGTTTCGTAGGGAGAATTGGTCAACATAAAAATGCATTCTTTGCACAAGTAAACATGCTTCACCAACACTAGAAGGCACTGCAAAACTACATTCCAAGTTACTTTCTGCATAATCTTCACATGAGCATAGCCAGGTAGGACCTGTTAAAAGATTTAAAATCTGGTCAATGTTTTACAAAAGTTTACAAGTAATAACTATGCTTTGGAATACAGTTTGAAACTGTGAGTTACTACTAATAATATAGTGCAAAATGTAGTTATTAATTGTCAAACCAGGACACATTCAAGGAAACATTTAAAAAATCTAATTTTTCCACTAAGCATGTATGATATTACAATAAGAAATTAAAAGATATGTCTAAATTAGAGCCAGGCAGGGGTGAGCATGGTGAGGCATTTGCCTCAGGTGAATAAGTAGAAGGAGCACCAAATTAGCCAAGAAAATACATAAATTTATTTTTAAAAAGAAATTTTGATTTTTAATTTCAGAATACATCAAAGAATATCAAAATAGCATTACAGCAATCCACGTGTGAAAAAAAAATAATGTTGATTTTTTCTCAAAAGAAATGAGTTTTCACAGGAGTGTACACCTTGCACACACACCACACCCACCCACCCACACATACATACATACATACATACACACACACACACACACACACACACACACACACACAAAAAAAAAAAAAAAAAAAAAAAAGAGAGAGAGAGAGAGAGAGAGAGAGAAGAAGGAGGCAGTTCTTTATCTCCTGTTCTACAGGGCTGATTGTCAAAATTTAACTTGCATTTACTATATCTCAAAAGCATGACGTAAGATATATATTAGATTTATATTCTGATCTAGTTTATTCAGTAACTTATTTTTACTTTCATCAATTTATTTGACTTTTCATCTCATGTGGTTGATAGATCCACCTGCTCATTTATTTACAAGTTTGCTTGCTCTGCAAATTTATGTCTTTAGCATTTTCTATGAAGGCATCCTTCCACGAAAGAGGTACTGCTTATGGAAATTTTGCTCACAAAGATTACATATTGTTATGAAATGTACAGGTGCGGTAAGATGGCTTCCACGCAAAGCAGTTTTAGGGTTGCCATAAAATGCGAAGGAAGGCAGGGTTGCCGCATTTGGCAAGAAATCACCCATTTGGCGACAAAATTGGCGATATGACATAGATGCATGGAGAACCTTCTGGAATGAATTCTTACCAGTTTAGCGCAGAATGTTCTCGAACACAAGCCGAAAGCTATATAAACCCTGCTGGTCTGCAGTTGGTGGGTGTGCTTCATCAAGAGGGCCAGTCAGAGTCCCTCGTCTGGAGTGCGAGTAGTTAGTATCGAGTGTGTGTCTCGTCTAGCAAGTCAGTCCGTGTGGAGTCGATTGAGTTGACAGCTGGGCAGCAAGTGCCGAGTGGGTCATCGAATGCACCAAAGGAGTCTGTTAGTGTATCGTCGGGAGAGCGTGTTGAGCTTTGGGAACGAGTGAACCGAAGACTCAGGAGCTGTGCTCGTGTATCGTCGAGTGCATAGCGAATTGTAGCGTGGAGAGTCTCAAGAGTACGTGGAGTTCCGAGAACAACCAAGCAGAGTTGGGAGCTGTACTCTGGTGCAGGAAGCTGTTTCCACCTTTATTGCCTGACAGTATGAAGGCTGTGTCACTGATGTTCCAGCGTGTTTATAGTAGATCTTTGACGACTATAAAAAAGTGTTGTTGGAGCTGCTCTGATTAATATTGGCTAAATAATGTATGTTTCGATAATTCATCAAGTGTCGTCGTTTTCACTCCAAATCTACGAACCCCGTACGAAAGTGAAGGAAGAAAATAACATAACAACTGGTGTAAGAAAAGAAGAATAAAAAACACAACAATATATTAGCAATACTTTTTAATGCATGAACTAAATCCCACAATTCTGAAAGATGCTGCTGTAAATATCATCAAGAAAAATGGAACTTCCGATGTCCCAATATAAAAAATTGTCATTATTAAAACCAATACATAACTACATAAAAATCATGATAAGTACAGCAAATAACTTTAATTATCCTTGAAATAAAGCCATTCGATAATAATATTAAATTAAACCTAAAGTAAAAGAATAAAATAGATTCTGCAATTTATACCATGAATCAAATAAAACAAAAAAAAAAAAAAAAAATTAGCAGAACATATGTTTAGATGCTAGTTTCATATATATTTCCAAGAGTGCATATAATTCACAAGATTTTACAAAGGAGATGCTACTGTAAAGTATTGCATCCATTCAACTTAAAAAGGAAGACAGCATGAAACAAGGTAGTAAAAGTTTATAAGATTTATTTTATTATTATTATTTTTTAAATCTGAGCAAGGATTCATACCAAAATTTTTTAACACAAATGCAAGTGTTTCTCAAAGTCAACACATAATTAAGAAAATGCTGGTATTTTTTCTATTGCTTGCACTAACATTTGAAAGAATGATCATATAAAAGTGAGGCATATAACTGAGATGTTTCTGCATTTTTATTATTTACTTAAAATTTTTTCATCAAGAGAAAAGGATAACAGAATTTTGAAGTTAAGTTAAACCAATAAATAAAAACGTTTACTTATCCAAGTAATTAAAAAGCAGGCAACACTTAAATTGAATGAAAGCTTTTCCCAGCAGGAAATTGAAAGCACAAAAAATAATCAAAATAGAAATATATACTCACATTACAACTTTATTTACATATATATATGCCTTCAGTCAGTGATAGCTCTGAGCTCTTCCAGTCTTTTTAAAACTTCAGAGAAAGTGGGTCGGTTTTCGGGTTCTAAGTCCCAAGCTTGTTTCATGATATCATATATTTCTGTAGGACAACCTTCTGGAGCTTCCATCCTGTAGCCTTTCTCCACATGCTTTACAACATCTGCCAATGGCTAAAATAGGGAATATACTATAAATTAATTTTTAGAACAAAGCTCTTTCTGATATCAAAATAAAGAACGTTTTAGGAACAAATAAGAATTAAGTATGTTTACTAATATTTAAATATATTTTATTTTTAATAACCTAATAATTATACTAAGTATATTTGTCTTTACAAGGTCTTTTCTGTTATGCTCTCTCTAATACATACTGCAAATCACCAGGAAAGGATTAACAAAATTTCCCAGAAACAGTTTTCAAGTTAATTTCCCTGTTTTTTCCAGATATCACTATCATAGAGCTGATAACAAGAAGTCATTATTCAGTTAAAACTTATTACAAAATGTATAACTAATGTGTTTTGTCTTAGATAAAATTCTATAGATAGTGAGCTATTGTTATTTTACACTTTACCATTATTCAGTATCCCACATTGAGTCACTTAGAGAAAGCATAATACTGAATGAATTGTAACTTTACTTATTAGCAATTTTGATTTGTATCACTTGAACAGCACAGAAAAAATACAGTATACCAAAAGTTTTCTTAACTCATTTCTGTAAAGGATTTTTTTTTTAAAATTTTATATTTTTCCTTATTTGGGGGGGGGGGGGATCTTACAAAAATTTTGTTTCAGCAATTTTGTATAAAAGCTTCAATAAAAACTACTTCAAAATCTCTCCCCCCACTTATTTGTTTCAATCAGTTAATTAATCTGCTTTTTTAACAGCTCTAAATTTATATAAATTAAGCTGTTAATTATGATAAAAGTTTCTAACTCTAATATAATATGAGAAATACGTTTATGTTTTGAATCCTAACAATACACTGAGTTATGAGCTGATTTTAGAAATCTAGTTGTCCTTTATAAAACAAAATATTTTTGATTATGAGTTACTTTTATTCACATCCACAAGTAATGAAAAATATAGTCTAAGAGGGGAAAATAATATGAAAAGACAAAATGAAGCAAACAGAAAGGTAGATTCACTGGGGTGACTACATGAAATTTTTTAAATTTATGACTGAATTTTATACTTTTTGTACTGTGACCCAAAAGTCTGTTAACACTTGAAAATTCATTAATTCATGGAATAATGTAGATACAGAGGTAAAAATTGACATGCATACTTGGAATGACATCGAGTTTCATTGAAAGAAAAAAAAAAGTACCAACATATAATGCAGGGCAGCAAAGTGTCAGTGGCACTGCATGAGAATTGTGTATGAATTGAGCAGTACTGAGAGAGGAAATCAGTCTCTTTATGACTTTGTCAGTTTTCTATCCTCACCTCTGGATGTTGGTCATAGTGTGATTCAGATTTATCACATCAATCATGATTGGACCCTTTTTCTTTGACAAAATGTCTATTCTGCTATTCAAACTGTCAGTGTGACCAGTGCCACATATGCTGGTATGTTGCAGAACCACATCATCCCTAGTCTGGTTGATAAAGACCTGTTGGAAGGTATGACTTTTATGCAGGATGACACTACACCCCATATTGCTAAACATGTGAAAGATCTCTTGCACGCATCATCTAGTAAGGATCAAGTGCTGAGACATCACTTCCATTATGCTTTGCTTTTCAGGTCCCCAGATTTAAATTCATGTGATTATTGGTTGTGGGGGGTTAACAGAATTCGCAAGTCTACCGCAATCGTCTGACCTCATTAGAGATGCTAAAACACAACATCTGACGGTAATTTTTTGTCATGTCTACAGATATGTTGTACATTGCTGTTCACAACACTGCCCCTTGACTATACATACTGTTGATGAATGACAGCCGACACACTGAACATTTGTTAAAAGGAACATAGTCTACTAAAAATCAATTGTTATGCTAATGACTGATTTTGTTATCATATGGAGTGCCATCTGTTGGTTGTTTTAAGCACTTTTTTTTTGGCTTTCAATAAAACCCCCATGACATTTCAAGCATGTGTGTCAATTTTTACTTCTTTACCTGCATTATTCAATGAATTATTGACCTTTTAAATCCTAATGGACTTTCGAATCACCTTGTATACCTCAATGAGCATTTAAATTTAACAATACTGACAGAAATTTAGTATTAATATATACACCATTTACTTTCAATATGAAAACAGCTTATAAATACTAATGAAGTAGATGTCTTCACCATGGAAATATCGAATATGAATTCTGCCATTTCTATTTTCAGTCAAAAACAAAACATCCTAGGATGATAAAACATTACATGAAGAATAAAAAAGAAAAGTAAAAAAAGCTTCTAAATTAATTTTATACTTACTATTCTTGGATAAGGCACACGACCAAAAGAATATATTTCCCACAGCAAAATTCCAAAGCTCCACATATCAGATTTATTTGAAAATTTCTGGGGTTGGGGGAAGAAAAGAAAAATTATGAAAGAATTCTGTTAAAAAAAATTTTTTACAAGAAAAATGTTATAACTTTTGAAATGTTCTAAGTATGTTAGGCATATAAATGTATGATTTTATGCATTATGCAGTTTAAACACTGATATTCTAGAATGTGTGGAACATACACTATGTCGTAAAGCTTCTGGGGCAGTCCATTTTATCGGAAATTTTCCACCTTCAAGGTTAAAAGATTTTTCTCTAGCTAACCCAAAATCACAAACCTGAAAATAAAAGAAAACTTCATGAAACATATAATATATATAGGCTACAAAATATTTTATCAGCAGTGTATGAAAAACTTCAAATCTGCATTTTTTTTTTTTTTTTTTTTTGCTATATTTCACTTACAAGCATTTTCTATGATGCCTTTTAATAATTTGCAGTATGCAAAAATGAGAAAAAAATCATATTATCTGAGATACTTGTGCAATAACTGCTATGCAGATATCATTAAAAAAATCCACCCGCTCCAGAGTTTTGCCAGTAATATCATACAATGTTATTTCTAATATAAATTTCATCTTGGAAAATTCATAAAAAATTATGAAGATGTAAATTTTTCTCTAACATTTATGTTTAGTTTTTCAGTAATTTATTATTTTTAAGCTCTTACAAAAACAGTGTTATTTGCATGATATTCTGACACATTTCAAAGCATTATACTAATTATTTAAAAAAATTTTCTAATCATCTGATGTTAACACTTTTTAAAAATCTTTTCAATTCATTTTACCGTAATTTCCGGAAGAAAGGCCGCATTAGCGTAAACGCCGCACTCGAGAAAAATGGCGGGAAAAAAATTAAAATTACACAGAAACGCCGCAATAGATTAAATTGCGCTTGACATTGTCGTGGGCCGTATAGATGCAAAAACTCAACCTAAGTCCTGATATATGACATACCAGTTAAGAAAAATGCATGAAATGAAACCATAACTCAAAAATAAATTAAAGGTAAGAAATGTATAGCTTCTGTGCCGTTTAGAGACATTTTCAAAATTTTTCCGCTCCCTTCTTACTTAAAAACTATTCAACAAGTACTTGTACATAAACTGATGGGATCTGTATTTGGCAGAATGCCAAGAAAAATCCATTCATGCTGAAGGGGAAATACGTCAGAGTTCGTTATGGCGAGGCAGGTGCAGTCGTGTCCGCCTTTGAAAAAAATTGCAGAAAAGGCAGGCGTGGGGAGAGGATGAGTCCTGGAAGATTCATCGAATGGCAGAGGAGAGAGACTATTCAAACTGATGAGAATGTTGATTTGAAAGGGGGAAGAATGTTATTGTTCTGAGATCTCGTTTAGGGTGAATAAGGCATGTAGGTCTGTTCAAGGGAAAGAATGTAAACAAAATAACGTTCGCAAAAATCAACTGAGTGGTCTTTTGTGTGCGAACAGCACCAGTCTATGCACGATGACAAGGCCATCCAAACTATGTATAATGACCATCATAGGAAATATTTTATTTTTAGTGCACCTAAACGCCGCACCCGCTGAAAATGTAAGTTTTAAACACATAAACGCCGCGGCGTTTCTTCCGGAAATTATGGTAATTACTATACATTGTTTACAATATAATGACTTTATTTTTATAAATATATAAAAAATATTCAATGATGTAAAAAACCTCCGACATCACATGCTTTCCAACAACACTGGATTTCACAACTAATTATAGATTATCACACAGTTGCAAAAATTCAGTCTGCTTATGAAGACATACTATAAAAATAAAAATGAAATATCAGTATATATAACTAATAAACGTTTTGTGAATGAAAGTTAAAATATTTCTCCCCCTAAAACAAATAAAATTTCAAATGGATTTCCCTGCATTTTTAAGATAATAGGTTAATAATTATAGATTATCACACAGTTGCAAAAATTCAGTCTGGTTATGAAGACATACTATAAAAATAAAAATGAAATATCAGTATATATAACTAATAAACATTTTGTGAATGAAAGTTAAAATATTTCTCCCCCTAAAACAAATAAAATTTCAAATGGATTTCCCTGCATTTTTAAGATAATAGGTTAATTTTGATTTAAGAAAAAGATATGTCTAACTTTCTTAATAAGATAATGTTAGAGGTAAATTTTGAACTGAAAGTGATCAATCTTTTATACTGCATGTGGAAGAAATAAGAAAACAGTTTGTTCTACTTGAAATGAATTGAATTTGATTGAAATTTGCAGTGTTTAGTAAATTTATTCTTTCAGCCACGGTGTTAAAGAACTTGATTTTATTTATTATATTTTAAAATAAGGTTATCAGTCATCTTAGCTAACTTTCTATAAAACTGAAATTAACTTTAAAAACCATGCATAATTTTTCTGGAATATATACACTTTTAATATGGAACAGAAAATTAAAAAATATGTAAATAAAAATATAATTTAAACTACTAGTAACCCCCTTAATTGCCCCTCTCTATTCTAAAAACCACAATACTTTTTCTGGACTGTGCCATTTCTAGATTATTCCATCTTGTATCCCTTATATAACATTGATGACATAGCTAAGTCAAACCCAAAAATTTTGAGAACTGAAACTTTCTAACTTGAACCTGGTGAGCCTCCATATCAGATAACTGCACACTTAAGTTTCAGCTTTCCTGCAACCAAGAAGCTACTTTGCTTTGCCGTGCTGCTAACTACGCCATTATCTAAAATGTGATACACTATTAAAAATTGTGGGGTGCATATTACATCCATGATCATGTGTAATGAAAAATATGTTTCAATAATTAGTTCATGTCTAACAAAAAAAAAAATTATATTCCATTCAGCCCAGCGCTTAATCTATGAATCTTGGTGAGAGAGAACGTTCTCTTTGACTCTGGCTCTTTGCTGATATAATTATAGCCATCAAGCGGATGTGTGTCAGGGGTAAAATGAGTCCTGAATCTGACTCCTAAGTATGAATGTAAAGTTGGTGGTTACGCTTTCGCTCCCCATATTTGGTTGCATTAGTGGATACTGCCTGAAGACGATGTATAGAACGCACTTGAGCTGTTTATCTCAGTATTTTACTTTTATTGTACTCACTGTCACTTAACGCACATTTAAGAACACAAATTTTCCTTCCTGTGAGGATAACCATTGATAACAATACACTAGATACCATGGCATGGTGAGAAATTTATAAGTTCCTAAACAAACTCCCCCAAATTTATAGCTCTTCTTAAAGGGAAAGATTTCCGCATGCGAGTGATGAGACTTTACTTACACGTCTTGTGTTCTCATGAGCTCGTATTTCTAGGGAAATAGAGTACTGCAAGATCTGCTTATTGTTAAACTAAAACGTTAGGAATTCATTTTTTTTCCTTGAAATTGTGGCTCAATTTTATAAAAAGAAGTACCAGAGCTCATCTTGTTTAGAGCTCCGTTATGCTTCGGCTAGAATTGTAATTTATTTTAATTGAGAAGTACCAGAGCCGGGCTCCGGTGCAATTTAAGCACTGATTCAGCCACGTCTGTCTACAAGTCTCTCTTTCAAGTATCATCTTTCTAACTATAAAGTAGTCTCTCCATATTACAATGCAGACAACCATCACCAATCCATTGCTGCTTTCTCCAAGTCTTCCTGTTATATTTATATAGTCAGCACTCTTCCAGGAAATTGCCAGTACAGTCACACGCCGTTAATCCGGACCTCAAAGCTACAAATTTTTTGCGCATGCATGTAATACCTTTACACATGCGAATAATACGTTTATGCATGCGCGTTTAATGTATAACAGACGGTACAAACTAGGCTAAAATTATCTAATTATCTATTTCAGTTAATGTTGCAGATTGCGTTGTTCCTTAATCTTCAAATTGGATCCGGCTTATTATTTTTTGCAGACCTTTAGAGCAATTTTATAAAGTTGGAACTTTCGATTATGTCAAATAGAATTTCCAATGCTGGATAGACAAAGGGAAAGAATGTTTCGATGTCCATCAAACAAAAAGTGGAATAGCTGCAAAAAACTGATAAAGGCTCCTTTGTTTTCTAACCATTCCGAAATCTGTTTATCAATTTCACGCTGCTCTGAGGGGATCTTCAGGGCAGATGTTTTTATTTTATTCGGCTTATGATTCCTTACTAAATGTAGTATTTCATCTCGATGTACTCCGTCTTTGATATGATTAAAATCAAATTCCTCATCATTATAAATATCATGAATACAAATCAAATAGTTTTCTGGTTGCAATTTTCTAATTTCGACTACGCGTAATGTATGCTTTACTCATGCGTGTTGAAAGAAATGTTCAATATAGTAAACAAATAAATATTAAACTTTTTTTTTGGTAAATTTTGATACCCTTTAGATCATAATTGCTCTTTATTTCATAAATTACGGTTTCATATTTTTAATTTCTGCATGCCACCTTACCAGATTTAAACTGATGATCTATAATCCGAAAAATCGATAATCAGGAATCGCCGTAGTCGAACGAGTCTGGATTAAAGACTTTTGACTGTAATTTATTTACTTTTCTATACACGTATTGTTCTACCTTATTTTTATGTATGTACTATTCTCCTTCTTTTTATTTTATTTTCATATGTTTTTGAGGCATAAGCAATATAAATATTAAATTTATTTTAAGTTTATTAAAAATTTTAAATAGTTTTATCATAGTTCTCTTAAGTTTTCACATTTCTAATTTAAATTAGCAATAGTAGATTTATACTTCCTTTCCTAGGACATAATCATAAAAATTACTACCACTTGTTGTTTTGTATTAGCTGAGAAATATTTGGCGACAGAGGAGAATCTTGTCTAATAGAGCATGCGCTACCTGAAATATATTCTGTGAGAAACTTGATTTTTGTTGTACATTCGAAGTTGCGATTCATATGTTACACTGTAAGAAAGAAACCTAGCACCAGAGTGTCGCTATGGAAAATAAATTTATTGAAAGTTAGAGCAGGTATTTCTGTGTAATGTGTATGCTGTTATTTTATTGTGATATATAGCTATCGACGGGAAACAGAAGAAGTCAAAACAAGTTTTTGGCCGGTCAGAGCCGGAACAGCTAATGAAGTTTATGCGACTGTGATATTACTTTCAGTTCTGTGAAATGAAGGATTACTTTGGATACTTCCAGATTGAAGTTCTGTAGAAACAAAATGGTAAGTACCTTCCCCCTTTTTTGAAGCTCATTGTACATTTTTGAAGTTCTTTATTTGTTTATTGACTTTTGTTAATTAAAATGTCACTAAAGGAGATATTAGTGAAAAAATGTATATTGAAAACACAGTTAATAGAGTTAAAACAAAATGTTGTGGACGAAAATGTCCAAAGAAGTGATTTGGAAGTACTGAAGAATAAGTTTAAAGTGCTTGAGACAGAGATAAAGTCAATTTCGATTCTTTGTTCGGATTATGTACTGAAGAAAGTATTGATGCTTACGTAAAAGAGAAAGAAGAGATTGACAATATTCTCTTAGTAGATGTAGAAGTCAAATTAAATCGTAAATTAGTTAAACTTTCCACAGAAATTAAATCAGAGCCTTCGGTTTGCACAAATACTGAGAACAATGTTAAATTACCCAAAATTAGTTTTCCAATGTTTTCGGGTAACTTACACGAGTGGCTTTCATTTAAAGATATATTTTTAGCCAGTGTTGATTCAAATACTAATTTAACAGATGCAGTCAAATTACAGTATTTAAAATCTGCGCTAAAAGGAGATGCTTATTGTATTGTGCAGTCAATATCCCTAGTTGACTCTAATTAAAAATTAGCCATTTCATTACTAGAAGAAAGGTTCCCTAATCACCGCAAACAAGTGTATGCTCATCTGAAACGATTTATGAATATGCATCTTATGCACAATGAGTCTGCATCAGCAATATTAAACTTAATTGACATTACAAATGAATGCGTGAGATCACTAGAAGTTTTAAATCAGAGCGTTCAAGGGTTTTCTTCCAATGTATTTGCATACATTTTAGGGCAAAAATTAAATCCTAACACCAAAATATGGTGGGAAAGAAAATTAGAGAAGGAGAATTTGCCTAATTTAACAGATCTTATAGAATTTCTTAAAGATCATGCAAGAACTCTCAACGCTTCAAAGAGTGTGACTAATACAAAAAAAGTTACACATACAGTTACTGCTGTCGTTTCTAATGCAAATAAAAAACATATACAGAATTCGTGTAGATTATGTAATATGAGCAATCACAAGCTTTTTAACTGTCCTAAATTTTAGAAATAAAGTGTAAAAGAAAGGATAGAATTTGTGAAAAAACAGAATTTATGTTTTGTTGTTTTAATTTGCACAGAGCTAGAAATTGCCGTTATAATTACTTGTGCAAGAAGTGTAAGAAAAAACATAGCTTTCTTTTATGTTATCAAAACAAAAATAATTCCGTTGGTACCACAGTAAAAAGTGCAGACACTTTAGATCAGGAGTTGGGTGATCAAAACAGCAATGCGTTAAATATGCATGCACCTGCATTTCAAGCTAAAACTCAAAATGAAACCTTTACAGCCACTACGGGTACTAACAGTGGGAAAAATATGATTTTATCTACTGCCTTTGTATTCATTGAGACTAAAGATGGAACTTTAATTAAGGTAAAAGCATTATATGATAGTGGAAGTGTTTCTTGTTTTTGTGCCGCTGAATTAGTAGATATACTTAATTTAAAAAGGGAAAACACAAATATTTCAGTTTGCAGTATATCAGGTATTTCAACTACGATAAAAAGAAAAGCAGTTGCCCTTATCTGTAATCAGGAACAAACGTATAAAAGGAAACTAGAGGTTTTGGTAATTCCAAAAATAGCAGGTTTAACCCCCACAAAGTTTATTGACGTTAGTAACCTTGTGATTATTGAGAAGGTAAATTTAGCGGATCAGGAATTTTATAAACCAGAGTAAGTAAACCTGCTGCTCGGCGCAGAAGTTTTTTATGATATGTTACGAGCTGGTAAAATCTACGTTCCTCACACAGGCTTGATATTACAAAATATTGTGTTTGGACATATAGTTAGTGGAAATATAAATGATTCATGGAGAATTAATTTATTGTATTGTGGGTTAATAAATGATAATTCAGAGAATGAATTGAAAATGTTTTTCGAACTAGAATCATTAGGAATTAAAGATGATCCTTATTGTCAAGAGGAAGACAAAGCATTGAAAATATTTAATAAGACAGTTTGTTTTAAAGCTGGTCACTACAAGGTTACTTTACCCTGGAAAAGGGACCGGAATGAATTAGCTGATAATTACCAAGTAGTGGAAAACAGATTAAAAACTCTTGCAAAGGAATGAATTATGACAAAACACTGTTTTCTACATATAGTGAAATATTAGATGATTATCTCAAGCAAGGTATTATTGAGAAAGTTTCAGATGGAAATATACCTATCCGTAAACCAGTCTTTTATCTACCACAGCAACCAGTATTTAGAGAAACCAGTGCTTCAACGAAGACTAGAATAGTGTTTGATGGCAGCTCACATGAGTTCGGGCAGTTATCATTGAACGATTGGCTATGGACAGGGACTATTTTGAATCCTAACATGTTCCATCTGCAAATTAATTTCCGATTAAATAAAGTTGCAATTTCAGCGGATGTGGAAAAAGCACCTTTGCAGATTGCTTTGGCAGAAAAGGTGGTGAAAAAAGAAAAATGCGGTGCGATTCCTGTTTGTGGAAAACACACAATTAAATGATCTAAAACTAGCGACATACAGATTCAAGCGTATAAATTTTGGGATTAAGTCTGTAGAAAGCTATATATAGCTATTGATGGGAAATAGAAGAAGTCAAAACACTTGTTGCTATGGAAATGTTTCCATGGACGTTGAAAGGCAAGTTATGTGTTCTTATCCCCTATGGGTCAGAATATGTTTCAATTCACAGTTCAGGCTATATCTGAATTTGTCAGTAAGCAGCAGATGGTCTCATTCCTCTTAGCTGCACTAAACATGATGTTGACTTTTCCTTAAACAAGCACACAACTGGATTAGGTTTTGAACTGCTTTGTATATATTCATATATATATATGTGTGTGTGTATAAAATATAAAAAATATGATGGCTTTGCTCTACACAAACAGGCAATCTCTAATTAACTTTCTGCAATTTCAGAACTCCCCCCCCCCAGACCAGTACTTTCGAGAAGATTCTGGCCTGTTATGTAACCGCTACTATAAATATAGAGTTCGTGCCATTTTTCGTCAGACTGCTTTTCTCCTCCTCCTGCTATCAGACCTTTGCTGCCGCTCTTTCCGTCTTTCTTTGTTTGAATAGTATGACACAATAAATTTAAAGTTAATCCTATCTAGTTTAAATTACTATTGCATATGTAATTTTGGAGAATCTAAAAGAATAATGATTTGCCATTTGAATTGAACAAAAATGTGTAATTAGAAGCTAAATCCTTTGGTGTCATCATTTCTGCTAGATCCCACTTCGCCAAACAACGCATGGACTCACATGCCAAAGTTTGTGACTCCCAGCCATGATGACTGCAAGCTGATTACTCTTTTATGTTCCCGGAAATATTACACACACACACATATATATGCATGTGTGTAAGGTGTAAAATATAAAAAAAAACAAAGTTTAATTTGGCAAGACTCCTTTTTATTTCTCACTTTTAATTTGGCTATCACCCCTTTCTGTTCTAAAAGTAGAAATTGTTTATAATAATTTTGCTGGACTGCACCTTTCAAAATTAATCATTTCATGTTTGCTTGTGTAATTCTGCTGCAATGTGGTAAGTCCTCCGGGAATCAGATTAAAGAAATAGCTTACTATATATATGGTCCCTTTGTTTTCTACTCTGCTTGCTACTACTTAGATGTGTTGTGTAGCCTCTGTTAGCTATTATCCATTGTTCAGAAAATATAAGCCGTACAGAAGCATGAGGTGCAGAGCACATCCATAATTTTGAATTGTAAAGAAGAATATATGTTCTACAATGTATTTATCAAGAAGCAAATTATGTCATATTAACTTCAGCCACAACTACTAGTTTTTTTTTTTTTTTTTTTTTTTTTTCATTATGCATCTCAGGTAACTACGCAGTACAACCTCTCCAAGAGCAAAGAAACACTTATCACAGAGCAAAGAAACACTGCAACTATTCCTGGGTCATCTAATTATATATATGTAAAATTTGTAGGTAAATTAGCATCTGTTGATGACTACTAGGCACCATGAAATCATTACAGCATGGACAAGTTATGCCTTTTCAGTGTCATCAATGAAAAAAGCACGTAAAAATTAATTAACACATGCTTTTTTCTTCTTTTTGAGATTCTGTGCTTTTGTTGTTTTTTTATTTGACATGAACATTTTGAAATATGATGGACAAATTTAGGTCTCTGATTCAGCACATTATTAGCTATCTATCTTTACAAAACACCTTCTCATGTATACATGCCAAATAAAGCAACTAAATAACTAAATACACAAAAAAATTAACAAAATCCATAACAGATAAGGGTATTTTCAATTGAAAAGTAGTGAGTAACTTCAATGACGAATAATAAATGCAGTTTTAATCAGTTAATACAGAAATTCAGCATTTAAAGAAAATTTATAGATGGGTAATTTCTTGTCTGTTGCTAGTGAGATTGGAACTCCGAACTGAAGTCATCAGCAGACACACCAAATAACACATAGCAATGTTTCTTATACAATACACATTTTATGTAATGGAATGACTGTTTTTTTTTCCTCCCCTTATTCAAATTCCACAGAAGATACATAAAATTTAATGACCAAACAATTTAAGCTGGTGATAAATAATACAAAACAGAACCAGCACACTCAATTCCCAAATCATATTTATATTGCAAAATTATGTGCTAAATGTTTCTAAAATAAGAAGTTATATGGTTTTGAATACTATATTTAAAGGAAAAATTTCACATTTTATTAATTAGCTTTCACATTTAAAAGTATTATTTAACAATTATTATTACAATTTAACTAATAAATAGCAATTACATCAAATACCTTACACTATTCAATATTTTATTTCCAGACAATCACGCAGCTTTAAAAGTGACAAAAGTTCAGCGGCAATGGATAAAGGATTTAAATATTTCATACATTTAAAATTATTTCCAAAACAAATATTGCCTTATTATTTAAACAAAATCAAGATCATTGGTAAATCATTATTAAAAAAACAAAAGAGGACATTAATGGAAATACACTAATAACACCTAAAAATTAAGTATACATTTGAGAAAATGAAAAACTGGGAATACCTTTGCAACATTTTCATCTGATATTAAAACATTCCGAGCTGCCAAATCCCTATGAACCACTTGTCGTGATTCCAGATATGCCATACCTGCACATGTATCTCTAAAAAGAAAATTAAATCAAATTTAAACAGCTTATGTTATAAGAAATATCACTGCCATATTTCTACCAGCAAAGACAAAATAAATAAATAACTAATAATTCCTCTACTGAAATTTTTCACTGTAAGTAAATTTAACATTTCAGATATAACATGCTTCTATATTTTACACAGACATGAATGTTGCTATACAAAATTCATAAACAGTTATTACTCCAGAAATAATACATGCCAATCATATGTTATTAATAAAGTTCATAATCTTTTACCACAATATACAGTGCATCTGCACAGTTCCATAAAGGAAACTGGAAATATGCACATCCACACCATCTCTGCAAGTGATTGTAACTTTTTTTAATAGCAACTCTGCCAGAGTTTCCAAATTAAAATACATTTAAGACCTATTTTATGAGAGCAATAATAAGTAAATAAAAAAATCAGCCTTTCCCCCACGAAAGCAAAGCGAAGCTATACCACCCTTCTCTTTATTTTTCTTATTACAGTCAAAAGTCTTTAATCCGGACTCGCCAGGGCTTCGGCTATTCCGGATTATAGATCATCAGTTTAAATCTGGTAAGATGGCATGTAGAAATTATAAAATTAAAAATATGAAACCGTAATTTATGAAATAAAGAGCAATTATGATCTAAAGGGTATCAAAATTTATAAAAAAAAAAGCTTTATATTTATTTGCTTACTTTATTGAACATTTCTTTCAACGCGCGCATGCGTAAAGCATACATCATGCATAGTCGAAATTAGAAAATTGCAACCAGAAAACTATTTGATGTGTATTCGTGATATTTATAATGACGAGGAATTTGATTTGAATCATATCAAAGACGGAGAACATGGAGATGAAATACTACATTTAGTAAGGAATTATAAGCCGAATAAAATAAAAACATCTGCCCTGAAGATAAGGATAGTGCTGACAGATGAACTTCCAGTTCCTTGCGCCCTGCGACGTTCCCCCGCAGAGCAGCATGAAATTGATAAACAGATTTCGAAATGGTTAGAGAAACAAAAGATATGCCTTTATCCATTTTTTGCAGCAATTCCACTTTTTGTTTGATGGACATTGAAACATGCTTTCACTTTGTAGATTTTTTGACAGCTCCAGAATCGGAAATTCTTTTTGACATAATCAAAAGTTTAAGCTTACTTTTATAAAATTGCTCTAACAGTCTGCAAAAAATAATAAGCCGGATCCAATTCGAAGATTAAGGAAAAATGCAATCTGCAACATTAACTGAAATAGATAATTAGATAATTTTAGCCTAGCTTATACCATCCGTTATACGTTAAACGTGCATGCGAAAACGTGTTATGTTTATGCGTAAAGGTTAATATGCGCATGAAAGTTTGTAGCTTTCAGGTCCGGATTATAGATCATTCCGGATTATGAACGTCCGGATCAAAGACTTTTGACTGTATACCATAATGTTAGAGTTTCCAAATCTTTAAAATATATTTAGTCTTTCTTAACGAATAAATTTTTTTCAGGATTTTCACAATACTATCAAGAAGACAGAGATGCATTTTATTCCCGGCTTTTGTTTTGATTTAGGCTATGAGAGAGAATACATCCTTATCTAGTTTTACTAACAGAGATTAACAGACAAGTCTGTTATATGATTAGAAACTTAATTCTGCTTTAACAAGCCAGGTACACATTTTCCTTGTTTCAATTTTGACATAATCCAATCAAGAATGCAGCAAAGGATAAAACTGAAATTATGTTTACTGGTATATCTGTGTCAAAAGCACGCAAAATGACATATGTTTGTTTTGGTCCTGTTGCATAAAAAGTTAGAAAATCAGGGAGGCATTAGCCTTCATATGCTTTCCATCATCAACTAAAAGCACACACAAAAGCATATTATATGAAATGTATCCATTTTTTTAATGACGCTCATTTAAAAATGGATACATTAAACAGATACAGAAAAATGGATAATAATTAGTTAAGATCAAAGCCACAATGATTTTAATTAATTGAAGAGCAAACAGTCAATGGCTTCTGCAAGAAGTAACACAATATCATCTCAACAGTATATATTGAAAAGGAAGCATGGAATAATCCCTTCTTAAAAAGAGAAAAAGAGACTGACACATATCTTGATCCTTGCAGCCATTTTTAGTTAATACAGTCAAATCGTATTATGAAAAATTTCAGGACGACCGAGAGTTTGATTTGCTGTGTCCAGTGGTTTGTTATAACTGATCTGATAAGAAAAAAAGCATTATTTCACAAAAAATATTAAATTTGACTAATTATTGTTGTCACATTTAACAAAAGAAATTAACAATAACTAATTAAAAATTTATATTATGGATTAATTACAATCATTAAATTTCTTATTTGCTCTTTTTTCAGTTTCACCTATGATAATAATTTTACACAATAAATTACTTAGCATTAAAGTCATGGTTTAGACTTGAAATTTGTACCTCCAGCTAAAATAAACTTTTATAATTATGAATAATTCTTTTCATAACATAATATAATCTACTAAGGTATGATTATTATGTGTCATGGTTTTCTAAGAACTGTTATACTTGCTTCAAGAACCTCTGTTCTTCAAAGAACACAGAAATGCAAGGAACAATGAAGTAAAGGTGTTTTTCACAACCCTACTTTTATAAGTATATATGATTTTACAGTAATTTTTCAGCTAAAACTTGCACAAATTCTGGAAATTTTTTTGAAAGATTCAAAAAATGTTTCAAACAACAGCTTTAAATAACACATAAAGTTTGCTACATCCAAATTTTATGATTATGAAGTTCTGCTTTAGCCATACAAAATAACATTACGTGCATAAGAAACTACACAGGATAAAAAAGTTTGCTCATTATAAACTGGGTTCACTACAGTGGGATTTAACTGTATTAAATGATTTAAATGCTCTTTGTGACTCTCTGAATTTAGCTCCAACAAATATTTTTACAGTGTTTTTTCCCAGAGATGGAGGAAATATGTCCCTTTTTAACATTTTGTACAACTAACAAGAGAAAGAAGAAATTTTAAAATATTGGAATTCTTTAAAAACCAACTCCTTTTTATGGACATTTTATATAATTTATTAAGTTTTACACAAAGCCACAAAAATATTCCATTACATTTAAACTCACTGTTCAAAGTTCTGTGATTAAATTTATGCTAAGTTTTGAATACAATTAACTTTTTCCCTGCATACACTTATTTATTGTAAATGTACATTTTTTTACAGGGGCAAGAACTAGATGCAAATATCGAAATTATGTGCTGTATTAAATAATTCTGTGTGAACAAATACATGAGGCAGAATCAAAAACTTCCTGAAGTTCTGTAAGGTGCCATGAAATGGCAGCACAAGCTATAGCAACCTTCAGTCTTGATAAGGCAGTATGCCAGAAACCTCACTATATTATCATCAAGGTTATTACAGTAGTATTTTTGTAATTACATGTGTAAGACAGTTTAAAATTATACAGTTTAACCCTTTCTGGACGGGCGTCCCATATACACATTCCCTGAGAATGTCTCTTACACCTGGGTGTTCCATCCATGCACCACTAGGGATCGCATTTAGAGGATGGGTGATGTGTATATGCATTTTAAGCTGGAACGTTATTCTGAAGACCATTAGATGGAATCCTTATGTTTTAAATGAACATTATGTTTGAAATGAACACAGTTTTAGATTCCTGACCTTGAGTTTGATATATTCTGCCTGACTTTGGTATTTGACTCATCAACTGTTGCGAGGGTTGGGGTGGGGGGAGGTAAAGCGTAAACAGAGATGGGCTATTTAAGTCGCAGCGTGCTAATATAAACATTCATGTATCTGATTTATATCCAATTCCCTTTTTTTTCCTCTACTATGTACAGTCTTTTAGGGTTACTATGTAGAGTTTTGTTATGTTTTGCATTGCCTTCAGATATATTTCGTGTTCTTCTCTTTTTATTTCAGAAAGCCTCATCTCCAGTCTACTATGGTGTGAAGGCGCTATTAATCAGAGGAAGAATACACTCATAGAATTAATGAACCATTTACTAACACAGATGAGAGTGATGATTCATTTTCTAAAGAGTTAGAAAGTGATACGTCTCCATGCTTCGAGATTTACCACACTCAGTCTTCATTTTAAATTTTGTTACTTTTTACTTTTAATAGTCTTTATTGTGTTGTTTTATTAATTTTAAACTTTACTGGTGGATTTTATCAATTAAAACTTTGGAATAATTTGAAATACTGCTTTGAAAAATTATTTTACAAGATAAGCAATTTTTTAAGTATATTTTCATGTAAAATAAAGAAAAAAGGTTATTAAATGCTAATTTTAACATATATAAGAGCTCAAGCAATAATCTAAAATGATACCAAAAATTACGATGATCGAAGTGAAACTTATTATTATTATTTTTTTTCTGTTTTTTTTTTTTTTTTTTAAATAAAATTAGGCTTAGTGATGCAAAATGCCCGTTCTGTACGGTGACTGCCTTCGGTTCCTTTCCGCCCCGCACAAATATCTTAAACAAAGGTGCGTGGCCGCGAAAGGGTTAAGGAAAGGGAACAAGCCAACACAAAATTCATGCATTAAACTGGACAAACTGGCCTCAGAGAGCAATGTTTTGAGTTGCACAGGTGCTTCAAAGGCAGAAGATTGTTTAGTTTATTTGCTTGTGTCAAAGCACACGTGGGTGAAGCAAAATGCCCGTTCTGTACGGTGACTGCCTTCGATTCCCTTCTGCCCTACACAAACGTCTTACACAATGGCGCGCTGCCGCGAAAGGGTTAAGGAAAGGGAACAAGCCAACACAAAATTAATGCATTAAACTGGCCTCGAGAGCAATGTTTTGAGTTGCACAGGTGCTTCAAAGACAGGAGATTGTTTAGTTTATTTGCTTGTGTCAAAGCACGTGGGCTAGTTGGAGAGATGCCTTTGTACACGACAGGGCAGACGAGAGCTTCACACATAAAATAGAATACTTTGGAAATTTATATCACCAACAGCAACATGGTGAGAAATGTTGATTTGCATTGTAAAATAATTTTTAAAACAAATTTTAGGTAAATGTGTATTGAGTCAGGTGGAATCTAATTCTCAAAAAACTTCTGGATTTATGTCTAGTTTTTCTTCTTTTGATGCAATAATGGAAAGATATATGTCTTCTGATATAAGGATAAAAGCACCTAAAAGACTGGATTTATTCAACTGTACTTCTTATAAGTTTCAGATTCTCGTCAAGTCTCAATGAGGGCAGGATGTTATGAACTGAAGTTAACTGAAGCTAAGGTACACTGATGTCAGCTTCCAGAATGTATGAGAATCAGAATTAGTCTTTTAGTTTAAAATGTGAAAGAACGCTTGGTTGTTGTGTCTGTCTTTGCACGTTTCATGTGCTTCAATAAAATGTTTTCAAGTTTTTCGAAATGGCTTTAATCATCCTGGACTTTCCAAAATACCCTGCATTGTGCAGATATGAATCTGTAAATTAAATCTCGGTTCTTTATTTTCAGTAAATAATGATTGCATTTTTTATTTTCCTTTTCGGAAAAAGGAAAGAAACACAGCTAAACCTAAAACTGGTAAGTAGCCACTCAGATGGTATAGTGGTTAGGAGAGCTGAATGTGATACCAAAAGGACCGGGTTTGCAGGCATGGTTGTAAGTGTCCGTCCCTTCATATAATGCAAAGGTGGCCCACCTATTAGGTGCCTCCATAATAAAGTGTCCACCACTTCTGGTCAAGCCGAAGTTGGCTGACAGCCCGCCACTGGATTATTTAAAAAAAAAAAAAAAAAAAAAAAAACTATGAAGGATGTTTTTGATGTTATAAACTGCCGTATGGTAAATGTAGTTGTAGCACAAATTTGGAAACCACTCTTTTCATATTTGGTTCACCTTTTTAAATTCGCCAAAATGAGTTATACGGCAATTTGGTAGTATTAACAAGATTGTGTAAAAATACTTAATGCATATATATCACTTTTTCACATCACTCTAGCATATAATAAAAGCATACAAGAAACATTAAATGCAACATAAAAAAAAAAAAAAAAAAAACAGTCAAAAGAACAGAAAAGAAAAGATTGACTAAGATTATATTTCAAATAGCAATCCAATTGCAAAATGAATATGCAGCTGCACTGAATTAATTAAATAGAAAATATAAGTGGTTAATAATCTTTTCACATTTTCAAGAACTGTTAAGTAGTACCTTATATTTAATTAATGGAAAAATGACTCTACTTTCTCACTGCTCATTAGTGGTTGGTAACCCTACATATGTTTCACAAATATATATATATATATATTAAAAAATAATAATATTTCATGCTTTCTAATTTCAACAAACTTAAGAAACTTACGTGGCAAAATGTATTTGATCTTGTTTTGTCACATGAAGTCTTCCTCTGGAACGTAAATAATCTACCAAAGAACCTTTTGACATGTACTCAGTAACAATGTAAATTGAAGGCCAATTAAATACTACACCAAGCAACTGTACGAGATTTCTATGGCTTAGGGAACTGCAAAAATTAAAATTAAGTGTAAAAATCCATGGGAAAAAAAAAAAAAAAAAAAAAAGAGGAATGCTTTACTACTTACATAAGAGTACATTTTTTTAAATATCACATTTTTATGTAAATTTATATAAAAGATATTTTTATTTAAATTTATATAAAAGATTTCGATTAAAATTATACTGAAATTATCCATTTGTTTTTTGCTCTAAAATACTGTGTTAGAAATTACATTAAATTGAAAAGTAACTGCTATGAAAGTGGATACTCATTGATACTTACTTAATTATTTATCATTCAACCAGTTTTAAATTAGTAAATTAGTAATTTCAATTAGTAAATACCACTTTGATATATGCTACTACTCTGAGCTTCTTGTCAGGCATTCCAAGTAGGGAGGACAGCATCTAAAGTATGATTATTCATTCAAGTATACCACACATGATGATTTCTACAACCCTCCTACACACATCAAATGATTTCGAGTTGTTTTTGCGTAAAAACATATTTAAAAAAATAATAATTGGACATATTCATTTGAAATTTATACACTATAAAATATTGTTTTAAGGAAAGTATACAAATTCATCTATGGGTGAAAATGGGCATTATATATATATATATATAAGTGTTATTTGACTGATCTTAGCAAAGAATAGCACATGAAAATGAAATAACAAAAAATTGTCTTCCCATCTATATGAAAAATGTATGATTCTGTCCTGGTAATCAATAGGTAGCTTAAAAAAAAGAGAGAGAGATGAAAATGTATGAGAATAACAACATACAGAAATTTAGTTCAAGCTCTTGTTATTACTGACAGAGGATGCAGAAGCTAGAAATTTGCCAGTAAATAGATCTACCTCAAGCATATGAACTTCTACAATTTTGAGTTATTGTTTCCAGTACATCTCTCTTAAAACTGATTTTAAGGCATGCTTTTGAGAATTTAAACAATTTGCAAGCAGATGGGCTGAAAGAACTCAGTAATGTGCTGAAAAATGCTTAGATGGATATGGAACCATGTGGACTGCAAATGCAGCTAAGTCTGGAGGGTGCATCCATAGAGTGAAAAATTTAACTGAGGCAGTTAAAAAATTTTAAGATTGGCCTAGTAAATCTCAGGTCCAGGGAGGTATTTTCATGCTCTCCCAATTACTCATGTATATTCCTAATTATGTGACATGTTGCATTATCATGCTGGAAGATACAATCAATCCCAGGCAAGAAAATCTGAATGTATGGCTGTACATGGTGCAGGGATAGATGTAATGCACGGATAGATTTAATGCAACCCATAATGCTATTTGCAATGATAAACATATCTAAAAAATGGCACAGAAACACTCTCTAGACCACAATGTTGCTTCATTCAATTTGTATTTGCCCACAAATAGCTGAGAGGTGTTTATTCTCAGATGCTTCTTTTTGTATGCATTCAATAAAAACAAAATGTACATCTATTTGATTAAGACAAAAATGTAATTTATCAGAGAAGATAATTTTGGCCAGGAGAGTATTCTGTCTTTTCTGAAAATATATGCTGTAACAGAGTTTTACGAAAATTCAATGAAGAAAAAGTAAATAAATAAATAAATTTAACTACACTTAAATCAAATATTCATTAAACAGTGATAATAAACTTTTAAGCAAAACACTTTTAAGCCTACATTAGATAATAAAGTTTTAAGCATACATGAGACGCGAAGTTTGCAGTTTCTGACCAACAACATATTTACCCTTTCTTTTTCTGCCACAAGGCTGAAGTGCACAAACAATGCAGTCTATGGTGAAATGTTATGATGCCATTGTTCTAAAGTTATCAGGGACAAAGTTTTCTTGAAAAGGGACTATGTCCTCAAAGAAGAAGTGTCTGCACAGTACTTGGAATCTATTAAATTATTCATCACTGAAACAATGAATTTGGTTATTTTTAGACCAAGTACTTACTTATTCTGACACTACCAAACAAGTAAAACGAAACCAAGAAAAAATTTTTAATATATATATAATAATGATTAATTAGCCAATATTCTTAATTATGTATATTCCCCTTAGTATTTCAGTGGAATATACCGTCATACAAAATTCTGAAAGAAATAATAATTCAGCTCACCAAGCGGGCCGGACTATGTCCTAAATAAATAAATAATTCACCCTTAAATTGAATGGATAGCACAAAGCAAATCTCAAAGCATACAAAAAAATAGGAATAAATTGCTTTAAACTATGAGGTAAACAATGAATACTCTCTCCTTATAACTGTAAAGCAATAGCATGCTACAGCATGAAATTCATGTAATTCTTCCCATTACAGGAGTAAAAATGGGGAAGGGTGATGTTGACTTTACCTGCACAAAGTATTTTGTTTATTGAATGCAGATACTCTACAGCAGGAGTGGCCAACAAGTCGATCGCGATGCTAATTTTGGTCGATTGCTCGCAATGACTGGAGTGGAATTCCGTATACAGTGGACTTTGAAGCGAATATAGAAGACAAACACTTTTAGCAATAGTTTAATGCGTTCTGGGAATTTGCCGAGGTCATAAATTCCTAGAATTCTGACAGCCTGACACTGCAATCTCCACCCATCTAACACAATACATTTTGACTTATGTTTTACACTTGTCACCGGACCAACTGTTAGGGCTCATAAAAGAACACAGTCAGTTAGCTTGAATATTTGGTAGTGTCATACGGTAGCTGCGTTTCTTTGTGTTAACACCATTATTATTAATCAACATTATTTATTCTCATTATTATTATTATAATTATTTATTCTCAGTGCCCACTTTGTGTTTCAATTTTTCTTTTGCTTAAAATGTAAGTACCTTTTCTTTGTTTTAAATCAAATTGCTTTTCTTACATATCTATTTACTTGATACGTGAGCATTCTTGGCAATAGATCTCTAAGCTGCGGTTATTACACTGAGAAAAAAATAAGGACAGTATTACAAATACATTAGGAATAACAATAATTCTATTTAAATTAAGATTTCAGTATTTAAACCGTAATAAATATATTGTAACTTTCATATACTTCTTGTAACTGAAAATATCTTTATTAGATTTTAATACACTTGTATTGCTGCATCCGATTGTAGCATGCAATATATTATCATTTCTCTCAGTGTTACGGAGATAATAGCCGCAGTTCACGAGTTCTGAATTTTCTAGAAAAATATTTAATTCAATATTTATTCTTTAAATTGTCATATTTCTTTGCATTCTAGTGTACCCATGAACATGAGTAGTATAACCGAAGAAGTCAAAAACTTATCACTTCAATGAAGAATGGGAACTCGATTACTTTTCACAAAACTCAATTCACAAATCAACACAGCATTTTTAAGAAGCTAAGGTTAAAGTCACAAGCAATAGCTGCCGCATTATTCAAAGTAAGCTACCTCTTAGCAAAAAAATTTAAGCCATTTTCCGATGCTGAATTTGCAAAGGAAATTTCTTTAGAAATGCCAGATTCAGTTTTTAACGATTTTAAGAACAAGAGTGAAATCATTCCTGCATTTCAAGATTTACAATTGTCTCGAAACACAGTGATGAGATGAATTGAAAGGATGAGTGGGAATGTAAAAGAGCAGTTATATAATTATATTAATAGATGTTCTTGCTTTCCCCTTCAGTGTGATGAATTGACAGATATAAGGGATACAGCACAATTACTTGTTTTCGTTCGCATGGCTTTTAAGCATTGTATATCTAAAGAAGAATTGTTGGGTTTGATTTCTTTGAAGGAAAGGACTAAAGGTGTAGACATATTCAAAGCCTTTAAAAACTTGCTCAATGATTTAAAAATACCGCTATTTAAATTAGTCTCAATAACAACTGATGGAGCAGCTGCAATGATAGTTAGCATAAATGGATTTATAGCCCTAATGTCAAAAGGAAGATGAATTCCCTGCCTTTTTAAGCTATCACTGCATAATTCACCAGCAAGTGTTAGCTAGCAGGAGACTAAACACAAAAGAGGTAATGGACATAGCATTTAAAATTGCTAATTTAATTTGAGGAAGCCCCTTCAAACGGCTTTCTTCCAAATGCAGCTCGATGAAGGCCAACCTGAATTTTCGCAGCAATTTCATGATTAGTTGCCTGAAATTATAGATTTTCTTCACGAACAAGGTGGAAACTGTGAAAATTTAAATGAAGAAACTTGTTTTAGTGACTTAGCATTTCTTATTGATTTTACTTCAATATTAAGTCATTTAAATTTAGAATTACAAGGTTAAAATAAAACAGTAATTGATATGATCAGCTGCATAGACGAATATAAAACTAAATTTATTTTTCTAATAGAAGATCTGCAACAAAATAATCTGAATCATTTTACAAATATAGCGGATAACCTACAAAAACATAAAAATATGAATTATACGATCGACAAATATGTCGTGGAAATCTAAAAAGTACTTGAAAATTTTGAGATAAGATTCGAGGATTTTGAAAAAATTAAAGAAATTGTGGAATTCATATCTTTTCTTTTAAAAAAAGATTTAAGTGTGAAACGCATTAACCAAAAAATTTCAGACACATTTCATGTGGATCAAAAGGCATTAGAAAATGCAATTATAATTTTACAAATTGACTTAATCTTACAAACCCGAAAATATGAAGAGAATTTTTGGAAATATGTCAACCGGAAAAAATATCAAATGTTGCGCATCACCAAATGTTGCGAATATATCGATATATTCGCAACATTTGGTGACGCTGTCGGACGTCTGATGTCTTGTTTCGGATCTACACACCTAAGCAAATCGGCATTTTCATACTTGAAATTAACAAAGACTAAACAACGTTCTGTTCTGACTGATTCCCATATTGAATACTCATTATCTTTGTCAGGATATACACCTAATTATGATTCCTTGGTTAGGGACATGCAAATCAATCTTCCTATTGATGTTAAGGCAATAAAGTAAATTCTAAATCTGTCTTTATCTGAAGCTACTTTGAACTCATAAATAATGTTAATAATTATCCATGTTCTTTTTTTCCCTTGATATGAGTTTTTGAGATCTTTTGTTGTTGTTTTTTTATGTAGGTAGATAAACCTTTCAGTATGATATTTCAGAATGAGGTATGCTCAGCGAGCTATTGATAAATTAGCAAAAAATAAGCCACGTTATTCTTTCATGATAAATTCTCCTGGCCCAAAAAATATGAAAGTGAAATATTGAAATCAAATTATCAACTATACAGTACATTTGTATAACAACATTTTCATAATTAACGAATAAATAATACAACAACCTATACATGGCAGTAGATAAAAAAATTAAATTGCATTTTAAGTTAGTAAAAATCTATCTTGAAAAAGTGTAGGAAAATTTAATTTTTTAGGCACTGCATGTATGAAATGCTGCTATTAAAAGTTGGGTCTGGAAATTTATTTTCTTCATGAGCCTATATCTCTAAAACTTAATAAGTCATTTAAAAAATAAAAAATAGTTTTGAACATATAGCTGGAATGCATCTTATACTAAAATACCATATACAAACATTTTATGCATTTTACGCCCTCCTCCCCTCTTAGACTACACCTATAATAACAAGTCGATTGCGACACACTTTTAAGGTAAAAAGTAGATCTTATATACAAAAAAGTTGACCACCCCTGCTCTACAGCATGTGCAGTCCTTTTACAGTGAAATATGGGTAGAAAGACTTAGGAAGAATTTGTCCAGTTTTGAATACCTGACTCTAAAATCAATGAGTCTATGGATACCTACAGATTAAAAGTAAATATAAATAAAGATTTTACTACATGACAGATTTACACAATACAGTACAAAAAGATTTTACTACATGACAGATTTACAGAATGCAGTACAAAATCCGTAATCCGGACTCGTCGAGACTTCGGCGATTCTGGATTATAGATCATCAATTTAAATCTGATAAGATGGCATGCAGAAATTATACATTTAAAAATATGAAACCATAATTTATGAAATAAAGAGCAATTATGATCTAAAGGGTATCACAAAAAAAAAGGCTTAATATTTATTTGTTTACTTTATTAAACATTTCTTTCTATGTAAGTTGTTTAAGTTGCTTCACTTTTTTGTGCTAAACATGCATGCGTAAACATTAAACACGCATGCATAGCATTAAACGCACATGCGTAAAGCATACCCCTAGAAAAAGTTTGTGGCTTTGAGGTCCGGATTATAGATCATTCCGGATAATGGACGTCCGTGATATTTCCAGTTAATGGAATTTGCAAAGAAATGTGGAGAAATTTAGTAATTGAAAATGCTATAACAGAACTTTTTCATGGTGATGACGATGCACCAATCATCAATTAACTAATGGATGGCAAAATCTGTAGTTATGGTTCTAAATCCAGAAAATATCTTAGTGAAGAAAATGACAAGAAAGTTATTGATAATGAAAATCTCATAGTGAAGAAAATGGCTAATCTTTGGAATATGGTAACAGGTAGTTTGGCGACATTTTGGTAAGGCGATAAAGGTTACTAGGTAGGACTTAGCAATAATCTGAGAAGTACACAGTTCGAATCACAGATTATTTTGTCTCAGAGAATTGAGAGATCATGAGACGTGACATTTTCCGGAAAATTCCGATCCTAATTCTAGCTAATAAGCACTTAGAAACAATTTCGCTGCTAAAGTGCAGAATCGCCCACTTATTTGTTGGCGCTTTTTACAAGAGTAAGAAGAATTGGATTTTTGTCAATTTTCTTTGACTTTTTAAGTGAAAACAGGTCGATGTGTACATAGATAAAGTCAAGAGTGTGCGCAATGCTATTTTTGTGCAATTTGGGGATGTTTTTTTAAGTGAAAATAGGTCGACGTGTACATGGATACCGTGTATGCGCAATTCTTAAAAACACGGCAAGCAGTTTGCGATTCTGCACTTTCTCCCAATTTCGCACCTAATCTTCATCATGATTAAGCACTTTTGTTCCATAAAAGTTCTAGCATAAGTGTAATTCAGCTAGCAGATTGTTGGAAAAAAAGTTGCGTAAAAGGGGGGGAAGGAAAAAAATGCCTTTACTTCATGAAAACAAAATGGCATCCCCCCAAAAAAAACTAACAGTTTGCTGTAGCAGGGTTGGTCGCCAAAAAATTGCCAAGTTACCATAACCCGAAGAGTTACCAAGAAAATGACAAGAAAGTTATTGATAATGAAAAAATTTCTATTGACAATTAATTGGTGTCAACAATTAGTTGTCAATGTATTGACAACAATTGCTGATAAGGCAATTACAGGACTTGGACAATGTAAAATTGTAACTGAGCAAGAAATTACATCTATCTATAGAATCAAAGAGAAAGTATTAGCACAAAAAAGTATGCAACTTAAACAACTTACATCGAAAGAAATGTTTAATAAAGCAAATAAAACATACAGAGCTTTTTTTATATAAATTTTGATTCCCTAGAGATCATAAATGCTTCATTATTCCATAAACTATTATTTAATGTTTATAATTTTATAATTTCTACACATCAAATTACTATAATTAAAGATAATGTATTTACATAAAAAACAAAGTTATTTACATTGAAAGAAATGTTTATTAAAGCAAACAAATATTGCGTTTTTTTTTTTTTAAATAGAAATTTTGATTCCTGTAGATCTTAAATGCTTTATCATTTCATGTTTTTAATTTTATATTTCTACATGTCATCTTACTAGATTTAAACTAATGATCTAATAATCTGGAAAAATAACAAATCCAGAATCAGTGAAATCGCGATTAGTCCAGATCTTGCACTTAGTACTTATATGTATATATTTGCAGATGCACACACATACATGATTAATTCCAAATAAGCGGAAAAATGTAGAAACTGTTACAGAAATGCTGATATGCCAAGCAACAAATATTTAAATTCTTAATTCTGAAATACTCCCATTTTATAAATATTAATAAGGCACTTTTATTATATAAAAACTCATTACATAACATATAAGAATTTAATAAATATATTTACACACACACACACAGGATTTGGAAAATGAAACAGAAACACTTGGTGATTATAGTACTTTACATTTCAAATTTTATCATCAACTGTATAGCAAGACACTTGAATTTTTAACATTAGAAGTATTAATTTTAAACACTGAGAACATAACAGGACATAAATGGAGATTAAAAGAGTTTAAAAAAAAAAAAAATCTGTTCATCTGACTGCATCTTATTATTAAGATAGATCTTTTTTATTATCAAGGGCCACAATACTTAAGACACATAGACTTGTCTATATGCCAAGAAAAGTGAAGAATTCCATTCAGTTACAATTGACAAATTAAGAGAAAGTCACAAGAAAAAGGATATTATAGTGTTAGAGAGGAATTTGGACTAAAAACACAATTACTTAAAGCAGAATTTAACATTATCCCAAATTCACCCATTTCTGCAAAAACTGCTTATCAGATTTCATGGGATTGATATTTATGGTTGGATAATTGGTGCCTATGTTAAATTTTGGTTTGGGTATTTAGTATGGATAATTTACAGCCACTAACTCTAATTTCAGCAATTATTCTGACTGCTGAAAGATTTTAAGGGGCACAAAATTTGGACATTATATGATGTAAAATGTGCATGGTTCACAAAAGAATTGAACATCTCTATTTTTCTCACTTCTGAAAGAATTTATGTATGGACAACTTCTTAAGAGGTGCGTAATAAAAACTGTCCACCTAAAAATTTTGGTGGACAGGTCGAAGCCCAGACTGAAACATGGAACTGCATCGGTGATAAATTAGGCAGCAATATTATGGAATTGCTTTGGAATATTGACCGTCTCAAGGTCCCACCATTTTCAAAAATCATAAATAGGCCTGTCCATCTAAATATTCAAATGCTGTATCCCAAAGGAAGTGCTGGGTATCAGAATGATAATTTATTAGTTCAAAACCATGAAATTGATCATGAAGTGATTTGAAGAATGTAAAAATTAATTTGAATATTTTCCACTCTTACACAATCTCTTGAACTCAAGCCATTCAACCTATATGGGATAAACTATAAATAAGAATTGGAAAACAATTTCCTCCTTCATTATCATGAAATGAAGTAGCTAAAATTTTGCTCGAGAAATATCTAAGAATACCACTAATAATAAAATAAGATTTGTATTGGTAGTTATAAGAAGAATCACTGCACTGATGGCCTTCTTACTAATAAAGCACTGCACACTAGTTCCAAGTGTTTCAATTTCGTGGACCCCTGCATATACAAATATCATGGAAGTATCGTCATATTGCCTGCTCAATACTGATTCATCCCAAATTGAAAATATGTCATAATAGCTGGCCTAGGAACAAATGTTTAAAAGAAGTTTAAACTAGTTTTTTCCTTTAATCTAGAATCAGTTCATTAGTTAATTGCATTAATCATGTATAAAGCAGAACACAGAACTTATTTTAAGAAAACATGAGCCTATGAATGAAGTATTTACAAAAGTTAATATTTTCTGAAGTTTCTAAAAGAATTGAAAATAATACTTAAGCATAAAAATAAGAGAATTAAAATGTATATTACATGTACAACCATCTTTCATACACAAAGAAGTGACTAAAGTATAAACATACGTCATAACAGAAGCTTCTGCCAAGAATGTTTGAGCAGCTTTGCTGTTATCTTTTAAAACTTTGACAGCAACTTTTTGACCTCGAAAACAACCCAATACAACATCTATAATACAATACATAAAAAGAAAATTAAAAATATGAAACACTCATAAAAGCAAAATACAAACTTATAAAAATTATTACTGTTATTTTTTTAAAATAGTAAATCTCACTTGTGCATTATACAAAATTCCCTCCTTAATCATCATTTTTTGAAATTACAGTCATTAAATTTTTTTCTTTGGATTAAAAACTTTAAAGTACGATTCATTCATACGTATATAATATTTATTAACATATTAATTTAATCAAAGCTAAAAGTTTTCACTTTTTAATTAAGAAACAGCATTATAAAAGAGCAATAAGAGACATTAAAATTACCTCCAAATTCTCCTTTACCAAGGACTTCACCAAGTTTTAAATCATCTAACTTTATTGTCCAGCCAGCTTTCTCAAATTCCTGAGAATCTACTGAAAATTCAGGACCACCTTTTTTTGGAACAGACAACTTTAATCTTGTACAAAGACCATCAGCATCATTTTGATAATGCTATCAAATATGAAATAGCAAAATTCCGACATCAATTTACACTTAACGACTTTTTTATATTTGGTTATTAGCAACTGAATAAAAAAATCAATAAAAATCAATTTATTATACAATTATTTAACACTAAGCAAAATTACAAACTAACTTATAATAGAATTATTTAATGATACAGAATATTTTTGTTTTCTCAAATGAATTTTTATACTGCTCAAATATTTTGCTTGTAATTAAAGTTAATACTTGCAGTTGAAAATAATTTAATTTGGTATTATTACTTTCATAGAATATTCAGAGTTATTTTTAAAAACTAACATTACATTTTCTTTCGCAGAATAAGGTTACAATCTAATATTTATTCATATACACAATTTAAGTTCTCATATAGTTCACATCTATTATTTTTTTAAATATAGAAGCTGCAATTCAAAAATGCTTTTAAACTACTACTTCCAGTATGACAATGTTTCTTAATCTGTGGCCTTTCTAGATTAAAAAATAAATAAAATTCAAATTAACCATGTATAGCTGAAAGTGTTTTGAAATTATACATGGTAACATTCATCACTTTTTTTTCCTCTCAAGATGGACATTTTTATGGCATTTATTACTAGTTATCCATCTTACTCTAGTCTTAACAGCAAGAGAGATTTAAAGAGAGTATGATTGTTGTGCTTCTTACAACAAACATCCAAATACAGAAAAGCTATGCAAGAATTGGCAGGCTCATCTATCTTATTAATGTGAGTATCAATATTTATCTAATTTTTAGTTAATAAGGTAAATATTACCCAAATTCTAAAAGCCTTGAATTATAAATTTTCTCCAACTTAATGCCAATATAAAACTAAATGAATTTTAATTAATTATATTTTTAAAATGTAAGTACACTGGTAGTAACACATGTTAAAAATTTGCTTTTGAAGCAAAAAAACATAAGGCAATCTGAAGAAAATTTTAATTTATAAAAGTGGTTTTTACATGAAAAATATTTTACAAAGGCTGCAGTATGATATTTACAAGATTCAGTTTTATGTGTTCTTTGTGTCCTTTAACAGAGAAGGGAAGGGAACTTTTATTTTGTCCTCTCAGTTTTTAACATGAAACAATCCAGCAACCTCAGATTAAAAATTCAGGACCACCTTTTTTTGGAACAGACAACTTTTAAAGATGCAATATATGCATTTCGTTTTAAGTTTTAACTGCTATTTGAACTGCATCTTGTAATTTTTTTCAAACTGCAGTGTTTTCAAGTGAATTTTTTGGTTATCTGATACTCACTGATACAGTGAACAGTTTATAATGTCTCGTGGTGATGAAATCAGTTTCTTTTTTTTTTTTCTTTTTCTTTATTATTATTATTATTATTTCTAATGGGTATAGTTTGGGAATCACATTCAAAATAGCATCTTTGAAAACAGATTATTCTCTGCATCTTGTCTCTGCCACTAAGTAAAATGACAAGTGATGAAGAGCTGTACTACACAGCCACTTAACACTCCCTAATGCCACTACATATCATTCTATCATTTATTTATGGATTATTCGAATAACAATAATAATAAAAATTATCCCTTCATCCTTCATTTCATTGGGGGGGAGGGGAGGGGAGAAAGGAATGGACAGCAAATGTAAAGGAAAAGAAATAAAAAAATCTCATATTCATAAAAGAATTCAGAGTATCTTCTAGGATTGACAAACATTCTCAAGAGTTCAAGTCACTGGCTATATATTTGGTAGAGCATCTGCAGATACTGGATAATTGAAAACCACTTTTTCAAATATTCAGCTGTTGTAAATGAAATGGGTCATCAAATGATGTCAGGTTTCTACTGGTTATAGAAGAAAGCCAGTGCTGAAGTTTAGGTAAATTTTTTATGTCATGTGACAATGTGCCCCATGAAAAACAAAATGGTATTTATTTTGTTTAATGAACTGAATATTACTGACATAAGAGTTAATAATGATTTGATGATTAGTCATGATTATGATCATGATATGGCAGTGATTTAACATCAATTAATGCTCACCTGCATTCCATTATTGCTTCTTTCAATATTACATCAATGTTTGCTAATGTTCCAGTTGAAGAAGGACTAATATGTCTTGAAACTAAGTTTTGAGAATTCCATTTCCTTTATACTGAAACTGAAGGGTTACTTTCTCTTTCTAAAGTCTCTTTAAGTCAAACCCACTTTGTTTTGCAAAATGAATATTATTGCCAAGTTATTGCTATGGGCAATCTTCTCAGTCCCTGTACTAGTTGAGATTTACAGGTACTATTCTGAGGTTAAATTATCTGAGAATCTTTTCACTTCTGGATTCACTATATAAACAACACTTTCATGCTTTTGATGGTAATAAAGATGTACTAGTTGAGATTTACAGGTACTATTCTGAGGTTAAATTATCTGAGAATCTTTTCACTTCTGGATTCACTATATAAACAACACTTTCATGCTTTTGATGGTAATAAAGATCAGACGTTATCTATTATAAATTCAACTGACCCAGCCAATCAGCTCACTTTTGAAACTGAATCTAACAATACCCTTCCCTCCTTGATATTCTTATCATTTGCAATGAATCTCATTTTAGCATTATTGTTTGCCATAAAACCTTTTCTGTTTGTTTACTGCCCCATGCTACATAATGGCACTTGGCACTAAATCACTTGAATTATTTAAAATTAATGTTGGCCTGAAAACTTAATCTTTAGCAGTCAATACGTGTGAATTAAAATTGTAGCCAACAGAAATTTCTTGCAGTTAATAAGTTTTAGATTTAACACAGGAGAGAAACATAAATTTGAATTTTTTTAGTTAATTATCATTAGTGTTTATGCATGCTTTGATAAAAACAAATGAAATTTAAAATTTAGTTAAAAAATTTATTTTTGCTAAAATAACATTTTTAACTTGGAGGAGGGGGAGAGGGCAAAGGATAGGTCTACCAGTTGCTTTTAGATTGTGCTTTCATACTGCATGTGTTTAACACCAATAGTAGAAATGACCTTGTCACATGTTGAAAACTTCCATTGATGCCTCTGAAGATTACTTTGATTAAACAGATATTCTTTTTATTTTCTTCTTTTTCAAGCACCCATAAAATTTAATACACAAAATGCAATTTTATTCTGAATAACTCAATAGTTTACTGTTTTCTCTGTGACAGTGCACTTTGGTAATACAAGTGTTTCAATAATCATTAGGTCAATGCTTCATTTTGAATTTCAAGCTAAATACAAGACTAAATATTAAAAGTAATCAGCAGACTTTTAAAGGCATTCTTTTATTAGGTAATAAAATAGTTTTCTAATATTATAAGCCTGAAAGTTACTACATTTTCATGAAATTCATGTACATTATTGCATGAATATTATATACTTAGAACAATGTTTGTACAGTAGCCTTCTGAAGCCTGGCTAATTATTAGAAGTAAAACAAATATTCGCATAATTTATTGTGCCACTGCAAATAATCTGTGAATTTAAATATCTAATGATTAATTATGGTAAATAAACACTGATTACGTATAGTAAAACTGAAATAGTTAAAAGAAGTGTTAGAGTTTTATCATATATCATAAGAAATATCAGGATGAATTTATAAACAGAAGTAAAATGCAACAGACAGAAAAAAGCAATGGTTAAATATTATAAAAATTTGCTTTGTGTAAATCATGCGAAAATCAAAATTTCTAAAGTAAATGGCATATGCAACCTTGAAATATGAAATGGTACTTTTTATGCTATGCTTTTAAAAGAACTTCAAATTGATTAAATTCACTTTATAACACACGATTCAAAATATTCAACTATTTATAATAAGCTTTTCACATACATTATGTTAAAATTTAATTAGATAATTTGACATTTTACATTCCTTGGCAAATTTCATTTTGTAATTTTCACATACTCAGTCTAAATTGAGAAAATCATGGGTAGAAAAGGAAAGCTTCAGTTTATCAAAGTAGTTTAAAACATGACAAATATAAGATTAATACTTTTCTGTGGATAAATTTAGTAATTTACCATATATTGGTGTAAGACAAACATAAATACAAATTGTTACTGATTAAACATTATTGTTATCTCTATATAAAGTTCTAGAGATGCCTACAGAAGATTAAGACAATTCAGACCAAGTAAAAGCCAATAAGGAAAATTATGCTGAAAATCATTAGGAGGTTAGGTGAATGACATTCACATACTTTAAATTTCATTAATTCAATAAATTTCACTTATTGCTGAAAAACACTTTAAAAAAGTTTAAAATTTTAAAAAAGGACAAAGATTTGATAATCTGTCCAGAAATATGACAAAACCCGGAACAGATGGCAGAAATGTACATGCATAAAAATACTTTATATATGCAATACATATATTTATGAAAGAGAAAATATTGATTTTAAGATTACCTCAACTAATCTTGATAAGTTTTCAAAGTATTCTTCTTCATCAATGGTTAGTTTGTTTTCTTTGTAAATGACTCGATAATGTTCAACTTTGTTCTTAAAACACACACATAATGTGTAGTCACCAGGGAAATTAGTACTTTCCCTTACTAAAAACAGACCATCTTCTCTAGGTTGTAATAATGCTTCTGCTTCATCTCGAGTAATTTTCCCATGAAACCACCTTCATGATTATATGTGGGGGAGAAAAAAATTTAAATCACAAAATCCTCATATGAACATCAGTACATATTATTAAAATAATAAAGGGTACTTTTCCGTCTTGCTGGTGCAAACAATAAGGTCGCCAATAATGGTACAACTGATGCCAAAGGAATATCTTCACTGGTAACCTTTTACGCCTCATTTTCAAAACAAGTTGCAGTCATTCGTGCCAGATTAATTGTTTCTTTCAATACTGGCATACAATTACATAGAATATTTACAAAGATAATTAAATTTTATGCCCTAAGACCATTCGTGGTAATTAAGTCAATTAGGATGCAATCACACCGCTCACCCGACGGCGAAAATATAGAAAAGGCAAAATCAAGGATTAAATTCATCAATTCTAATGAGAGTGCACTACGGTTTTACATATTTTCTGAGTAAGCTATTCGTATGAATTGAAATAATTCTTGCATTTAAACTTGTATTCCAAATTAAGATTTCACTTGAAATTAATGTAAATAATTACTGAGAGAATTATATTTTTGTAGCGTAGTTTACATGAGATGAGATCACTTGGGGTCACGCGATACGGATCGGCGAATCAAGATGTTGAACCATGATAACATAGTAAATTCTTAAATTAATGTCTTTTTACAAATTTATTGGCTTTTTACAAAATTATAAACCATATTAAAATGTTTATGCCTTCAAAATAAAATATTCTTAGAACTAACATTTGTTAACATTTTTTATGTATATACTTTATGTTGTCACCAACAAAGTGTGCTTGGCGAGATTTGAAAAGCACCTAATAAAGAAATATTAAAACAATTTAAATTTATATTTAAGAAATTACAGTAAAATCTGTTAAGACAATTATTACAGGTAATATGTACACACATCACAGATAATATGTACATTATTAGTCTTTATGAAGGTAGACAAAAATAGTTCTGTGATAATACCAGAAATATAAAATTTAGGTCATAATTTCATAAATGTTTGATGATCTTAGATAGGCAGTGAACTGGTCATATCAAGAAACAACATAAATATTACTATTCAATGAATGTCCTTCAGGTAGTCATTTCTACACTTTTACAGGCAGCTCTTGGGTGATTTAATGCATTCTGTGAAACAGGCAATCATTCACTTATTTATGTTATACAATGACTTTCAGAGATCACCACTAGAGATTTTATCATATATCTACACAATAATTTAGAAAACTTCACAGCAGTTGAAAACTGATTGGAATACATCAAAGGTCTTTAAAAAAATAAATAAAAATGTGCAACATTATACATTAGCCCATTAACAACACTTCCAATGACAGAATATTTTTTATGAACTGGTCAGAGAACCGCATACTTCATATATACTAGCCAACATATGACATTAAAAAATTAGAAGATTTTTTAAAGAAATCAGATTTTTCTCAATGACAAGAAAGATTTTTAAATGATAAAAACATATTTTTTAATAATGAATTACTTGAAACAGTTACTAATTAATATCTGAAAGTTAAGTTACTAATTCTTAAATGCAAACAGTAAAAAAAATAATTAAATGTAAAAAAAAAAAAAAAAAAAGTTTATTATTTGCATCTTTTAACCCCTTAACTGCCGCGGGTGTATATATACAGCTTGCTAAGCCGATGCGTTAACTGTCCCGGGCATATATATATGCCCTTCCAAACTACTATCATTTGCTTTGCGCAGCTACCCGTAAAATTATTCGCAAAGTTTTGGAATGCAACACCACAATGACCTTGACAAAGTAGGCGAAGGAGAATACTATTTCAGAGAAGTGTGAGGAGAAATTAGAGAGAGGGGTGTGTCTAAAGTGGTGAATGTAATGACTGCGCCATATTAGCTGGTGTTGTTTGAGTAAAATGTATTTTTTTTTTATTCTGTGTCCTCCGTTTTCGTTTACTTTTTGTAGTACGTTCCAGAAATAAAGATATAACGGATGTTCTAAACACATTTATCTTTTTTGAATTATTTCTTGATGAACTGCTCATGCTTCATATTATTACTGAAACTAACCATTTTGTAAACGAGTATACGAACCAACACCTTGCAAACGAAAAATTAAGAACAAAATCGTGGCATTCAACCAGTTCAGAAGAAATATATGTTTTTTAGGCATACTGACTGCACAAGGTATAACACTGAAACCTGATATTGGATTTTACTGGTCTAAAAATGAATTGATCGAAACTCCATTTTAGGGATCTTTATTATATTTACATCTTTTTATTATACTTTTACTCAAAACATTAAATTTTGTGCATTCATTTTTTTCTTTTATTCTTTATTTTGTAAAAGTAAACAGTTTTTAGAAAGTAAAACTTGCACTTACTTCCCCCCTAATACATCGCATAACTATGCACGCCTGTGTGAAAAATCGTGGCACTGGGAAATGAATCTTGTATCTTTTCCACAGCAGTTAAGGGGTTAAAAAAAATAATACTTTAATCAGTTTTCTTACAAATGCTATGAACAGAGGCAGATTTAGCTTTCATTAAGAAGGTAATTTCATGATTTTGTTCTTAGCATTTTCCACATAGGCCTGCTTTTGCTAAGAGTTTTTTCCTACTGTCTCATTACTAATATTAGGTTTAAATTTAGTCCTTGTTTTTGCAACAGCACTGAAAATCCTCTTGCACTCTGCTTTACTATGGGGAATTGTCAGGATGGCCAACATTCTAGACAATTCACTATACTTTAAAATTCTATCAGCACCTTTCAATTTTTTAATTAAACTCCAGTGGGTGTCAACAGCAGCTGGTTTTATAACTTTATCCAAGTTTTCTAATTGTAAGCTGTAAAATTGCAAGTACCATTTATCAGTTGCAACATAAATATGATCATCTTTCATGATTAAATGAAGTAAAACTGGAAATTTAGTCAAAAAATGTTTTATCAGAAAAAGATGCATTTGCTAGAGAAGAAATATTTGCAACTTTAGCATGTAAAATCACTTCATCATTGACTGGAAATTTATGTAGTATGTGTAGAAATTTATGTAGTATGTTATCACATACTACATAAATTTCCAGTCAATGATGAATTTTGGTAGAACTAGCTTCTAATGTGGAAATAAATCTTATTTTTGCCTTTCCATGAAACTTCTTCCACTACTTTGTTAGTTGCAGCCCCTAGTACCAAATTTTCATCTTTCTTCTGATTTTCTGTTTCTCCATAAATCACATCATATGTAGAATTAGAAGACAAAACAAAGATTGGTTTTACAAATTTTGATAAAATGTCTTTAAAAACAGACCATAAATTACTGACTGCAAAACATGAATTAATGAAATGTTTTCTGCTTTGTAGAACTGTGTTAAGAACATCGAATGATGGCAAAATGAATTGTACAAAAAAAGCAAAAAGCTTTGTTAAGTCCGAAGACAAAAAACATAAACATTCATTCCTCACAAGATAAACTTACAGTAATCAGAAAATGCTTCCCTTGTTGAGCAATTTTTTAATTTTGAGAGAAATTTGTATCAACTAAGTTTATATTTTGTATGATTACTTTGAGAAATGCCAATTAAGTTGCTCACTGCTGAAGGAATTATTTTTCTTAAACCCATATTTTACAGTGGAAGTAGTAACTACATCTACATTTACTTTAGGTATATTATAACTTTCAGTAGAGCATTTTATTTTAACTCTAGAAGCACTTACCTCTTCAAAAAATGCAAGAAGTGGTTTCCATTCATTCTAGATAAACATTTCTTTAAAGATAGCCAGTATGCACATATATGTTTAAAATTTTTTATTTCAGTATTATGCAGCTGTTGGAATTGTTTCGATTTTTACTTCTGTTTAGAATTTCTTTTAATAAATATCAACAATGTGTTCATCTACACTTATTGCCCCATTTTCAACTGCTGACTTTAACCACTTCCCAGTTTTGCCCGAACGCCGTTCGGGTACTTGTAAATGGCACCTTTTTGATTTTCCCGAGCGGCGCTCGGGCAAAACTTTTTTCTAGTCTAATACACTGATTTGCCCGAATTTTTTGCTTATTTAGTGTGTAATGTTTCTAACAGATGGCGCTAGTAGTCCAGTAAAGTTAGAATTGCAAAACAACTGGTTTCAAGGTTAGGTTTTACTGAATTCTTTTACGCAAATAAAGGCGCGAAATTTCTTTTCACTAGCTCCGGTGTTCCGGCTACTGCGAATACTATTTGTTTTAAATTTGGAGCTAAAATAAAAGAAGAAATGAATGATAATGAGAAGCTTATAACTGAAGATATAACTCTGATATTGACTCAGATAGTGAATCTGAAATTTCACTAAATGATTCTGGAAGTAATGACAGTTTGTTGTCTGACTTCTCTAGTGATGAAGAAACGGAAAGTATAGATAACCTAACGCAAATTTGGAACTTTTATGAACTTGATATTAATAATCCTTCTTTCTTGATATTAATAATTCTTCTTTGGAATCGAACAGATATGTAATAACAATAAAACATTTTAAATTCTGACATCTATTTTTGTAAAGTGTGTTTTCCAGTTCGCTTACTTGTTCGAAAAAAGCCAACTTTAAGGAAATATGTGCTTTTTACAATGAAAATAAAAATTAGCATAAATCAATAAATTCAATACTTGTAATAGTTCTGACTCTTGATTTGGGTTTATATAATGACTTTCTTCATAAAAATGTTTATCAAAAATATGCTTATTTTTTGTCATAATATGACGGAAAAAAGAATCTGTTAAGTGGTTAAGAGGTGATGGGCGCACATCATTTGCAGACCTGAATTTTTCATTTTTAAGATGCTTGCAACACCAGTTTTCAAGCCTACCATTACTGGTCCATTTTTAGCACCAAGTGCTAAGCGGAGGAATTGCAATTTCTTTCAAAATTTTAATAATTTATTGTGCTATATTAAATGTTGCTTTAAAGTGGGAACAGAAAGTAAACTACATTCAATTTCTAAAGAAAAGAAACAACAGTTGGATACAGTTTTGAATTAGTATTATTGCTTCCATCTGCAGAAATGCAGAATGGAGTTATTTTAATGTAATCAATAACTGAAGATTTGTTTGTCATACCCATTTATTAATCTTTTGCAGCCATTTTGGTCCTTATACTTGAGTACTTCTTAGTGATTTCGTTATCAGGAAATATTTTTAAAAGATTGCAGCATGATCCGATGCATTCATTGGCAGGTTGTGCTGCAGGAAAAGGGCAAAGAAAAGGCACTCTACATTAATCACCTTTTGGTCCTTTGTTTCCACAGAAAAATTTAACTTTTCATTTTTTTTTTTTTTTTTTTTTCAATAGAACTCATGTTGTCCTTGTGTTTTTGTGTAAGTACATGTTTGAGAACATCGACCATTCCACCGTGCAAAATAAAAAAATCGCAATGACAAACAGTACACATCGCAAATGTATTACATTTCCTTGAGGAAATAATAGAATGAAAGTCATCTATGTATGATTTTGAAAATACATAAGTATTTTACCTTTTTCACAGACATAACTAAAAAAAGATCATAATTTCTTAAACTATTTCTCGAAAGCACGTGCACTCACACCACTCAGTTTAACAAGATGAATAAAATAACAGCCTCAATCTTGCTTAGTGTTCATTGGCTAATATATGCCAGTTGACATGCAGTGGCACTCGATGGTCATTGGAGAACTGGAAGACAAAGTTTTCGGACACGTACTCCCACTCACAAAGTAGAACTGAGCCATAAATTCTCACTGATGAAACTACTTTTCTATGAAATCTAGAGAAAAACCACATGCTTTCAGATGGCCAAAATCACTTTTTCTTAGTGCAAATAATGAAGTTAAGCCAAGCTACATAAAAAATGTGAGAAATTTTAAGAATAAGAGAAAGTTGGGAGAAATATGTTGTAAATCGGATTGGTGGCAGACTGATTGGAAATGAGCAGAGTTTGTAACTCAGTTCATATATTTAAAATGTGTTTACTTTCATAGAACAACAGTGCAATATGAATTATAAGTATTTCATACAGCCAATTTGAAATATTTCTATTCCAGTTTTACTTACGGCATGGCATTCAGTTTAACTTCTGATCGCTTTTGAATGTAATTGGCTGGTATTAATCCTTCTCGGTTGTCCACATGTCGTGCTCTGTACCAATTTGGATCCTTAAATAAATATTCTTAATGTAAAATGAAATAAAACTATTTATTCCTTGATACATAAAAAGAATTATTTCCAATCACAAATTTATTAATAATTCATATTATTTAAATTATAATTATTTGAAATACTGCTTTCCAGTTCATAAAGTATAATAATAACACATATTTTTTAACAGAATAAAGCATATCTAAATTTGCACATAATGATCTTTACTATCAATAATGATAAAGAATGAAGTCCTACTTATGAAATTTCGGATAGTTTTCCCCTAAGCGTTTGCCCCATGTAAATGAAAAGCTAAACACATATCAAGACCCAATGATAGGCCACCTGGAAACTATCTTTTTATATCTAACATACATCATAAGTTCTTCCTCAGTAGATTTATCAAACAGAGTTTTATTTTCATATCTAACATACATCATAAGTTCTTCCTCAGTAGATTTATCAAACAGAGTTTTATTAACTGAAAGTTTTATTTTTTACTACAGATGTATATAAAACTTATTAAATATCAGAGAGTTATTTATTAAATTTTATTTACCTTTGCAGAGGTTGTGCTAGCATCCAAAAGAATGCTAACATAACCACAATCTAAAGTTTCTGCAATAACCTGCTTATGGATAATAGCTACAATATGAGACATAAAATCCCTGCATAGTTTGTCATTTTGATATTCACTAAGAGCAATGCCTATTTCAAATTTATTACGCAGCTAAACCAAATCTTTGAAATCCCAAAATGGCTTATTGTGCTTTGCAATATAATAAGCATTGTTAAATAGTTTTTAAAAGTGCTGAAATAGACTTTCATTTATTTTTCTTTAGCACACTGCTAATGGTGTGGACTCTGGATTTTTTACAGTTGTAACTTTCAACAAGCAATTTTTGTGGATTAGTGATCGACTGTAAAACTTGAAAGTTTCTAATGTGAATAGCCACTGAAACCTTGCACAATCCACGCATATTTATCTGCTACTTCCATATATTCTGTGGACACTCTGGACTGAGCGATACCATTTTCATATGATAATCACTGAATTTCATCATGCTACTGCTTTCTCAACTGCCTCTTGCCTTCACCTTTTTAGTACCATCACAATCGATACTGATATCACTCAGTTAAGTTCTTCATTTGACATTATTTGGAACTTGATTTGGAACATAACACCGAAAATATAGATACAGATTACACTATTAAAAACAGTTACAGAAAGGTATTGATATTTAAATATATTTATATATACTAAAAAGAAACTTCTACTACATTTCTCAGAAAATTAAAAAATTAAATATACAGTCAAAAGTCGTTAATTCGGACACCCATAATCCGGAATGATCTATAATCTGGACCTCAAAGCTAAAATCTTTCTGCGCATGCGCATAGGCGTTTTACGCGTGCACGTAAGACATTTACGACTGCACATATGCGTCTGCGCAAGCGCAGAATACATTTTCACGTGCGCGTTTAATGTATAACGGACGGTATAAGCTAAAATGATCTAATTATCTATTTCAGCTAATGTTGATGATTGCGTTGTTTCTTAATCTTTGAATTGGATCCGGCTTATTATTTTTTGTGGACTGTAAGAGCAATTTCATAAAAGTAAGCTTGAACTTTCGATTATGTCAAATAGAATTTCCGATGCTAGAGCTCCCAAAGGATCTAGAAAAGGAAAGTATGTTTCAATGTCCATCAAACAAAAAATGAATTGCTACAAAAAATGGATAGAGGCATATCCTTTGTTTATCTAACCGTTCCGAAATTTGTTTATCAATTTCACGCTGCTCTGCGCGGGGGGCGTCACGGCAGGCAATGAACTGGAAGTTGATCTGTCAGCACTATCCTTATCTTCAGGGCAGATGTTTTTATTTTATTCGGCTTATAATTCCTTACTAAATGTAGTATTTAATCTCGATGTACTCCGTCTTTGATATGATTTAAATCAAATTTCTCGTCATTATAAATATCACAAATACAAATCAAATAGTTTTCTGGTTGCAATTTTCTAATTTTGGCTATGCACGCATTGAAAGAAATGTTTAATAAAGTAAACAAATAAATATTAAGCTTCTTTTTTTGTAAATTTTGATACCCTTTAGATCATAATTGCTCATTATTTTATAAATTACGGTTGTATATTTTAAATTTTATAATTTCTGCATGCCATCTTACTAAACTGATGATCTATAATCCAGAAAAATCGATAATCCGGAATCACCTAAGTCCCGACGAGTCCGGGTTAAAGACTTTTGACTGTACTACTTTTAACTATTTTGAAAAACATGCTAGTTTACATAATTTATAACTTACTTTAGTTGGAGTTATTATAGTCATTATATCTCCTTTCTGAAAAACTAAATCTTCGTCAGAACTACCTTTGAAGCTATAACGGGCAACAACTTCAGTACCTGGTTGCCAACCCTAAAAATATTTAAACATTATATAATGATCAAATATAATTTTTAAAAGTTTGTAAGTACCTTTTATACATCTTTGAAATGCATACACAGTTTGAAAAGTAGCATGATTTAGTGCTTTTTATGGAAGATCATATGCAATGACGACTGACAACCACTGCCGAAATTTATGCCAACAGTCAATAGGATAATACATAAGTAAGGTGACCAGACGTCCCGATTTAGGCAAGACAATCCGGATTTCAGACTTCATGTCCCGGCGGGATGCCTATTTGTCCTGCTTTTCTGCAAAAGAGACTCTTAACGTCAATTAACTCGAATTGGGAGCCATGGAGCATTGGTGACACCTCGGTGATGCTTGCTTACGATAAAGCTATGATGTCATCAAAAAGGTGGGCAGCGGCTGAGTTGGTGGCTAAGGCACAGAAACAACATACGCGAAATATCTATTGCCAAAGCTCCAAGCCGGCGTCGAAGTTCCAAAGGGCACGTTTATCAAGAGACCATAAAACGAATATCATTTTAAATTTCTTTAAACTTTAAAGGAAAAGAAAATATTTTTTCGTGCAAGTAAATTAATAAATGAATTAGTTATTTTGAGGGAAAAAAAAACGAAAATCCATGTTTAATTTATCACGAAAAGTCAAAGAAACGTTTTGTCAAAGAACATTTCTTCTTAACACCTTGTTCTTCAATTTCCTGTACTGTCTGTCTATGAGAAGAACAGCTCCCGCCACAGTATCTCGCGAGTGGCGATCGCTATAGCAACAACGCTAGTATATTTCAAATATGGGCGAACCAAGGGTTGCCAATTCCTCTTTAAATGCACCAAGATGGCAAATCTTCAAGGCGTCTCTATGGAAAATGGGTCAAGGCTCATTTCTACGGCAACAGAAAGCTGCAGACTAACTGGCGAAAGCTTTTCTTATGATAGACTATACACATCGCGGACAGAGAAATTCTTGTCGCCAGGTTCCATCACCAAATCCCTTGGCAAATTCTTCCTCCACTTTTCAGTGACATAATAGCAAACTGGTTTACATTTTGTTCTATGGAACCTTTCCTTCTTTACATAAATGTTCTTTGGCTAAGATGGTTTGTGTGCGCTATTGTCATGTTTCGGAGGTTATTTATTTTTTTCTTATGTGAGTGATATTATCCGAGTCTCCATTGTAATGCATGAGTGATATTACTTATTAATATTACTTAATTCTTATTCTTTAGTGATATTACTTAATTCTTATGTGAGTGATATTACCCAAGTTCCGAGACATTGAGCATCAGTCATGCCAAAACGAAAGTCGAAATTTAACGAGGAATTACAAGGCGAGTTTGCTTTCATAAAGAAGGTAGGTTAGAAGCAACACTGATAGTGACGTGACGTGCAACAAATGTGGATCACATTTTTCCATCGCTCACAGCAGGCGTGGAGATATAATGAAGCATTTGACTACTGAGTGTCATTGTACATTGGATTACGAACTATTTTTCTGATGATTATTAGATTTGAGTTAGGTGAAAAGGAAGCTTGGTTGGCTGCTACAGAAGATACCATACGATTTATCACAATCACAGTTTTAGGTCGATGGACTGTACTTCCAAATAACGCAAAAGTTTCTGGAGAAACAGCACAGACGATTTGCAATTTTCTTGTAAATGCATTACAATAGCATGGTCTGACAAAAAAGGTTGTTTGCTTCTGTGCAGACAACGTTAACACGAATTTCGGAGGATTAAAAAGAAGAGGTTGAAACAACATTTTTGCAATATTACAATATGCCCTCGCGATGAAACTGCTAGGTATTGGTTGTGCTGCTCATATCGTCCACAGCACAATCAAAATAGCAGGAGATTGCTTACAAATTAGCCCCGTTCACATGCAACGCTCCTTCGCACAGCTGCCGTTAGCAAGGGGAGAAAAGGAGACATGAAAGAGTTTCGTCTTTAGGACCCGTTCAGAAGACCACAGTCTTCCTTCCCCTTTACATTTTAACGTGGTTTACTGTTGTTAATTTTGTAATCTGTACTTTCGCAACTGGTACCTGAAATTTCGTAATGGTTCCTGAAATATATATGCTTTTTAATTAATATTATTATTTTATAAGCTGTTATTTAGTTCACTCTTGGTGCTTGTCGCTATGGTTAAAAGATGGTAATGGATTTTTAAACTGCTTCTCGATAAGATATAGAACTCAAACTTTGTACATACACTGCTTGTGGATTTGGTGTCACGCTTTTGATTTTTAGAGGATTAGATTTTTTTCAAATTTAAAGTTGAAACGACTTTTTGCAAATATTAACAAATAAACTGAGAATCTCAGAATATTATAGTTTGCACCATAACACACTGTGGAAGAAAAAATTAAATGAAATTTTTAGCGTAATTTTTTAAAAAAATATTTTGGGAGAATTTTTGAAAATTGTTCATATTTTTAGACTTTTTGACGCCCATTAATTTTAAAATTTCATACCTAAAAACATATCGGTTACAAACTTCCAACATTTTCACAGCTTATAAAACAAACTTTTCGCATTTAAAAAAAATTATAAAGGAAATTAATTGGATGATTTTTTTTACTTTTTTGAAAGATATGCAATGAAGCAGAATGGGAAATATTGGTTCTTCTTGGGCATCAATTCGAAACATCGGTAAACTCACTATTTTTATGACATTTATGCTATATAAGTTGTTATTGTTACCAGTTGTTAGTTCAGGGTGAGATTGGAGATATTTCTGAGTTAACTTTCTCTTAAGATGCGTTTTGCATTCCGTTGTGTTTAACATTCTTATTAGATTGAAGCATAACTACTGATTATACTTAGAGATATTCTAAACACTTGTACGAGTATTTCTGAGGAAAATTCCAAAACTTTGAAGTGTTTATGTTGATAAAATAAAATTAATTAAGCTATCATCGGATTTGAGTGCAATGACAATCATTTACGATCTATTATCAATCTATTACAAACCCGTACGCATGCAACACTATTATAATTAATTAATGTATTAAAATTGTTTTGAACGTGTTTTACAAAACAAAAACAGGTAAAGAAAAATTCTACTTGCATTTTATGAGTTTTTGCAATTTTTCTGGCCACATAAAGTTTTAAAAAAAGGTTTGTAATTTATGTTTATATTTAACTGAGAAACCTTTTGCACTTTTTTCAATAAATACTTTTACTTAAAGTTCAAAAACATATACAGGTACGGACTAATTTTTTTAATTATTTTTACTGCTTATATAAAATTATATATTTTATAGAAACAAGGATGGGTTTTGCAAAATACTGAAAGGAAAAAATTACTTGAAATGAAAATGTGACTGAGATCATATTTGTTTTAAAGATTTTAGATAAAAGTGTATTTTTTTTCTCAGAAACTAATTCATTAATTGCAAAAATCATTCCTTGAAGTTACAATAAAAAAAACTGGGGGAGGAGACATTGAAAATTGTAGGAGAAGAAAAACATTTTAATTGCAAAATTTTTCTACAAAAATTTAAATTAAAAAAAATACTAGCAAAAACTTTTTTTCAGCTTAAAATTATTTTGTCTCACAAAACCATTTAATAATATTCATAAAAAGTAGATAAAAATGCTTAATTTTTTTTTTTTTTTTTAAATCATTCAAAAGGTACCGAGTCCCTTTTTGCGTTGAAGCCGATATGCACTTGTCTTAACTTTAGTTTTAATTTGAACGATATTTCTGGAATACATAGCATCAGATAACCTTGTCTGTATTTGCCTATAATTTCCGCATCTTGTACAGTTCTATCTAATTTTTGAGGGGATGCTATCACATCCCCAGACATCTATTAGCGCGATTGTTTCACTGACAGTGCAGCGAACAGTAAATAAAATTAAGTGAACTGCACAGTATAGTACAGGAAATCTCCCCATTTGCCCTGCTCCCGAGAGGTAAGGAACATTCAACCAAGTTCTACCTCCAATTCGGCGAGGTAGTTAATGCTTGTCCCATGTGAGCGGGACACGTTGGAAGAACCGGTTTTCGCTACCGGTCGAATCTGCTTTTGTGAAAGGGGCTAAATTGATGTGCAAGCAGTTATTATGAAAATTTATTATTATCTCTATATCTACACCGTTCGTGTTGAGTCATTCAAAGAATTTTGCGACTTTGCCTGTGTAGAGTACCGGCACATTTTAGGATATGGGAAAACTAGATGGTTATCACCGATGCCTGCAGTAGAGAGAGTTTTAAAATTGTTTTCTGCACTGAAATACTATTTCTTGTAGGAAGGGAAGCGCCCCACCCTAATCTGCAACTTTTTTGAGAATTTCTGTGCTGAATTGTGGCTCTATTTTGTACATAATATCGCTGCGTTGTTTCAAGTTTCAATTCTGCACATAGAAGCACAGACTGTAACAGCATTGGAAGTATCTTCTGAACTGGACGATTTAATACATAAACGCACTGAGAGAAGCACAAAAAACTTTTTGCTAAATGAAGTAAGTACGTATGCTGATTACCCAATTAGAAGAGGAAGGATTGGCAAGAAAAAATGACATTATAAGAGCCACTGAAAATTTTTACGACAACTGTGCTGGATATCTAAAAGAGTGGGTTGAGCAATTCGAAGATCTAAATGCATTTAGTTGGGTTGTGTCAAAGGAGCCACCGTTGTAGGAAAAAGTACAAGAGAGCATACAACGTTTTTGGTGGAAGATTCCGAAGGTTGACATCAATAATAACGAGTTATTTCATGAAGTAAGCTACATTAGGCAATTTACTTCACCACAAAATATTGCAGACTGGAACTGACAGAAAACTAGTCTTGACTGTCGATGGGCAGAAATTTTTCGTCATTTCAAGGATAACATACCATGTGCGCAAATCCAGAAAACTGTGGAGTTTTTGTTGTGTCTTCCAGGGACAAATGCTGCCAGTTAAAGTTTTCTCGACTATGAATATCATATGGACAACCAAAAAGACACAGTTAAAACTGGAAACACTACAAGCAATGTTAATAGTGAAGTGCAATTTTAAGTTTGGCAGTTCCTGTGATGAAGTCTATGAAAGACTTCTACAAGAGCCAAAATTTCTAAGAAGCATCCATTCGTCAACGAAATACGTCTAAGGAGCACTTACACAGGATGATCCTTCTAGGTCAGGCCCATCGTCCACATCGAATTAATACATTTGCGCCGTCATATATTGGATGAACGGATTCAAGCAGTAAGGTAGGTAGGAAGTTACAAACTTTTATTTTCCGACTGCTTTTTTTTTTTTTTTTTATTCTTTGTTTGCTCTTAGTCTTACTGAAAGTGTGTCTGAGTTGTCTCAGTCCAGATCCCAAAGTCGTGATTGTTGATTTAATAATTTATTCAGTCTGAGATATGGATAAATTCTATTTTTCTTTCAATAATAGAGTCTATTTAACACACACGCTAATTCACAAATGTTGGGTAATTCTTTACAGGACAATGTGACTTCACTAAAAATTTTGCACTCCGTATTTTCACCTTCAGAAAGGGGTTCTGCCCTCTCAAATTTGGATCCCTGCATCCCACTTTGCCCTCCAGAAAATCTGGTCACCTTAACATAAGTGCACAAATATCAATTTAAAGAGCTTTGTTTTCTCTGCTAGGACAAATCTAAAGCTAAATATATGTTTTGCAAAGGACTTCATACATAATCCAAATTTCAATAATAACATGTGATCTACAAATTTTAGTTAGTTTTGTATTTCTTCGAATGGCACCACTAAAATGCTATTTTTAAATTCAAATGTGCAATAGAATATTAGGGAAAAGAAATGATTAAAACAACAATTAATTTTAATGCCATCATCTAAGAATTAATAAATAACTAACTTACTAAAAATAGCATTACCCAAATTTCTTTGTAACCCAAGATCCTATTAGTAACTGATGCTTCAATAAATATCTGCTTTATCTCACCTATCTCTTGGGGGGAAGGAAAGAGAAATTTTACTAATACTAAACATATACTAAACTTTAATTAGTTTTCATAATTAATTTTTACCTTAAATACTCAGTTTTGAATCTATATTAACTCACATGTGATTGAAAAAGAAATATTTTGTTAGCTAACATAAAAAACTAGTAATAAATTATTTTTTAATTAACTATAATTATCTACTTGTCCTACTTATAAGTAGAAATATAAGATATGAAGATATTTCTTTATTAAAGCAATCACTGCAATTAACTTCCAAAAATAGTAGACTTCAATCTCAAAACCCGTAATGAGCAACTTATATGATTTTCAGACTTAGTCACCAAAGGCCTATGCGATAGTTGCTGTAATAAAGAAATACTAATATAAATAATATTTTGCATGTAATCCTCATAAAAGAGATTTCTCTTCCCTCTTGACATAATTTCATACTTACTCTTTGAGACATTCTCTCTTGATTCATGTTGCTAAAACCATTGAATCCAGTCTCTTTTCAAATGCAAATCTAAAAAATATTAATTAAAAGAAATTTATTTTACACAGACTGCTAAACATATCATCGAAATAAAGCAAACACTAAGGAGCTGCCAAACTGCTTTACCTAAAAGGCTATGAAAATACATCATTCTTATTTACATTTCAAACATTAAGCAATCGTCTATCGTGCATTTAAATGTGTATTTATATATATGCATACATTTCCACATAATTTTTTGCCTGCAACAGCTTTTTTTTTACATTATTTTTAAATGAATACATAAAAACTTTCAAAATACTTATTTTGATCTAAAAACCATATTTACTATAAATTTCCCCCTTTTCCTACTAATTTTACGGCTAATCTTTAGAATATAGTAACAGGTAGTTTGGCAACATTTTGGTAAGGCGATAAAGGTCACTAGCTAGGACTTTAGCAATAATCTGAGAAGTACACAGTTCGAATCACAGATTATTTTGTCTCAGAGAAATGAGAGATCATGAGACGTGTAATGTGACATTTTCCGGAAAATTCCGAGCGTGATTTTAGCTAATAAGCACTTAGAAACAATTTCGCTGCTAAAGTGCAGCGAAATTGTTTCTAAGTTTCTAAATTGAATCGTCAACTTATTTGTTTGGCACTTTTTACAAGAGTAAGAAGAATTGGATTTTTGTCAATTTTCTTCGACTTTTTAAGTGAAAATAGGTCGATGTGTACATAGATAAAGTCAAGAGTGTGAACAATGCCATTTTTGTGCAATTCTGGATTGTTTTTTTAAGTGAAAATAGGTCGACGTGTACATGGATACCATGTATGTGCAATTCTTAAAAACACGGTAAGCAGTTTGCAATTCTGCACTTTCTCCCAATTTCGCACCTAATCTTCGTCATGATTAAGCATTTTTGTTCCATAAAAGTTCTAGTATAAAAAAAATTGGGCTAGCAGATTGTTGTAAAAAATGTTGAGGGGGAAAAAAAAAAGTCTACTTCGTGAAAACAAAGTGGCGTCCAAAACAAAACTAGCTGGTTGCTGTAGCAGGGCAGCCAAATTTTCGCCAAAAAATTGCCAAGTTACCATAATGTAAAGATTCACCAATTTTACTACTTGAAAAAAGAGGGGTGACCATAACATTCAATTTGAAATTTTTAAGTAAAATTTCTGTTCACAGGATTTAAAACTTTCAATCTGATCATAGACATCAAATGCCGAAATGGCATTTTCTTTCAATTATGGTGTGTTGAGTTATGGCAAAGCACATGAGGGCTATCTGCCTAAGGGAAGGGATGCCTTCATGGAGGACTTTCTAAGGAAAGCTAGCTCGTATACACGTTACACATGGAGAAAACCACGAAAACTACACAGTATATTAAAAAGCACACACAGAACATTAAAAAACACATAATTAGACACATTAATATTATTATATCTACATTATATATTATTAATATGAATTAAAATCTATATTATTAATAAGAATATATCTATATTATATATTATTAATAAGAATTAATTTGTCTAGGCACAATATGAAATACTATTCGTTTGATAACTACAGTCAAAAGTCGTTAATCCGGACTCGTCGGGACTTCGGCGATTCCGGATTATCGATCATCAGTTTAAATCTGGTAAGATGGCATGCAGAAATTACAAAATTAAAAATATGAAACCGTAATTTATGAAATAAAGAACAATTATGATCTAAAGGGTATCAAAATTTACAAAAAGAAAAAGCTTAATATTTATTTGTTTACTTTATTAAACATTTCTTTCAATGTAAGTTGCTTCGTTTCATGTGATAATACTTTCTCTCTCTTTAATTCTATTAAACAGACATAATTTCTTGTTTAGTTACAAAGTTCCGCTGTTCAAGTCCTATAATTGCTTTAAATCATATCAAAGACGGAGTACATCCACATGAAATACTACATTTAGTAAAGAATTATAAGCCAAATAAAATAAAAACATCTGCCGTGAAGATAAGGATAGTGCTGATAGATCAACTTCCAATTCATCGTGCTCCCCAGCGTTAAAGATAAACAAAGTTTAAATAAACAAAGCATATACCTTTATCCATTTTTTCCAGCAATTCCACTTTTTGTTTAATGAACTTCGAAATATACTTTCGCTTTGTAGATCCGTTGCATATTAATAAATATATATCAGAAAATCTATTTGACCCTGAAGATAAGGATAGAGCTGACAGATCAACTTCCAATCGGCGGGGTGAAATTGATAAACAGATTTCGGATTTCAAAACATACTTTCGCTTTGTAGATACAAATTACATATTAGTAAATATATATCGGAAATTCTATTTGACATAATCGAAAGTTCAAGCTTACTTTTATGAAATTGCTCTAACAGTCTTCAAAAAATAATAAGCCGGATCCAATTCGAAGATTAAGGAACAACGCAATCTGCAACATTAACTGAATTAGATAATTTTAGCTTAGCTTATACCTCCGTTACACATTAAACGCGCATGCGCACAAACATATTCACAGCAGTAAAGGTCTTACGCGCACTCTTAAACGCCTGTGCGCATGCGCAGAAAGTTTGTAGCTTTGAGGTCCGGATTATGGGTGTCCGAATTAACGACTTTTGACTGTACTATCTACAGCTCTTGCCTAAATCAAGAAGAATCGCTAGTGGAATCTTGGTTGGTATTAAAAAGAACTTGACGTCCAAATTCAATATTATCAGTGACTTATCCTCTCATATTGGCGCCGAGGTGGTACAAATCGACGTTTGGAAACAAAAAACCCATTTCACTATTTATGCTTGTTATAACCCACCGATTAATAATAAATTAAGTTTCCAGGGTCTTTTCTTTCTTAACAAAACTATCCTTTGTGGAGATTTTAATGCTCATAGCTCACGGAATTATAACGATTCTAATCCTTCCGGGAGGATAATGGAGGACCTAATTAACTCAACCAGACTGGAATTAATTTATCAGAACATGGATGTTCCTTCTTATATTCATTATAATGGAAATGGTACAAATCCTGATCTGAGTTTAGCTACTGCTGATTTAGCTCGGGATGCAAGAAGGGAAGTCATTTATGCTCCTGGTTCTGGACATCGTATGATCATGACCAGTTATGGATTACAAACCTCTTACCCTTTAGTAAATAAAGTGAGAAACAGGTGGAATTTTAAGAAGGCGAAGTGGGAAAACTTTTGCTGGGAACTTGAGACTATCTTTTCCCAGCCACCTAAGTTTTTAAACCTTGAGATGAGCATCGACAAGGCATTCTTTTATTTTTCTGAATTAATTTTGACAACTGCAAAGAAGTGGATACTAAGAGGTAAACAACTAAGGTTCAAGGCTTTCTGGAATGACAGATTGACTGAAGTAAAGAGTGTATCCATTGAATCATGAAATGTTGTTGAACAAACAAAAAATCCAAAGGATGTCCAAAGATGGAGAAGTGTAGCCATCCTTAGAAAAGAAATTATTGCAGCAAAGAAAAAATGCTTTAATGATTTCATTACTAATATAGATTATAGAAAGGATTGAAAAAAAGTTTATAATTTTGTGAATGGAGTGAAAAAGGAAGAGCGTGTTCAGGGAAGAGAACCCATGAAAGTAGGTTCAAAAATACTGATGGATGATCTGGTCATTGCGGATGGGTTTAACTAATTTTAATGCAAAAGACAGCGCTTAAAAAAACGATCTAAAGAAAAGCCAAAAGATACTTAGGATAACAATTATCGAGAAATTTTCTTCTAGCTCTCGGGGACCTTCGGTTTTTAATAGAGATTTTACAATTTCTGAATTGCGGGAAGCTATTGGACAAATGAAATGTAAAAAAAATCCAGACCCAGACAATATCCATATTGAATTTTTAAAGAATTTTGACGAAAACACCCTGAATGTCCTCGACTGTTCCTGCTGCCTGGGAAAAGGCCATCTTGATCCCAATTGATCTAAAAAAAAGAACAAACCACAGCAGGATTTGGACAGCTATAGACCAATTGCTTTAACTAGTGTGTTATCAAAGATAATGGAGAGAATGATTATTTCCGTCTAAGTGGTAGTTAGAAACCAATGGCTTAATATTTTCCAAACAAGCGAGATTTAGAAATTACCATTCTACAAGTCAACAAGTTGTATTCTTAAGCCAGTAAATTAAAGATGCACTTGATGAATGAAATTCTGTACTGCCTGTTTACATAGATTTCCAATCAGCTTATGATAACGTTTGGAGGTTTAAGGCTGTTCAAAAACTTCAGACATTCGGTGTTGGCGGGAAAATGTTCTTTTGGTTAAAACATTTCTTGACCCAACGTTTTTGTGCTACTCGTTATAGCACCAGCACTTCAAAATATAAACAAGTTAAAACGGGTTTGCCTCAGGGCACTGTTATTAGCCCTATTTTCTTTAACATTTTTATTAACGACCTAAGACATCTTAGAATCAGATGGAATCGTGAACACTGCCCTTTTTGTCGATGATCTTGTCGTATGGGCCAGAGCTAACAAAAAAGATCAAGATGGTTTAAACCAAATCTTAAACTCTGCGCTCCAGAGACTTGAGGAGTGGTGTTCTGCTAATAATATGAGAGTTAATCAGAGGAGGACTACTTGTCAGTTTTTCTCTCTCAACAGACAACATTTTACTCCTAGACTAATGTATGAGAAGTCGGTATTGTAACAAACGGATGGTGCCATCTATCTTGGCTGTATTTTTGACAAGCGCCTAACCTGGAGAAAGCATGCAGTTGCTAAGGCGGAGTGTAGATTAGCTATCCTTACACGCTTAGCTGTTGTTAAATGGGGTTGTAGTAGAAAGACTCTCAACTCGACGTACAAAATGTAAATTCAACCAATACTACATTATTGCTGTGAGATATTGATCTCGGCTACACGAGATGTGATACAACGTCTGGAGGTCTTCCAAAATCAGGCACTGCGAAACTTTTCAGTTTCTACATACCAGTAGGGGCTTACTCCACTCTGATGGAGAACTGAAAACCACTCATGTAGCGCTCCAACAATTATCATTGAGACAGAGCTCATTCAGGAGGGCTATTGTGCTGTCTGATTCGACTTCAGCAATACAGGCCACCTCCTCTTACCAAGAGTGTAAGAACATATACAGTGAACAGTGTCAGGAAGTCATAAAAGAACTTTCCCACAAGATATCTTTTCAATGGGTACCTTCACACTGCGATATTTATGAGAACGAGATGGCTGATATGCTTGCGAAAAAGGGGGCTACTGTTCTCCAAAAGCCAAAAATGAGTGCAAGCCTCCATTCTATTAAGCTTCTGACATCGCTAACATATCAAAAGACTTTTAGAGACTTTGCCACTCGGGCTTGTGAGGGCAAGCCTTGGAGTGTTCTCTCCGAGAACAATAAAAAAAATAATAACATTTCTCATTCCTGCCCTGATGACAGAAAAGTATCAAAATACATTCCTATTTGAACGTACATTTTAATTATTACCGGTCATCAAACCGAGCTTTTGTTCCTGACCACCCGTGAACAGTTGCAGTTGCATCTTTTAGACTATTGACGGGACATGATCATCTACAGTATCATTTATTTCACATTGGACTAGCTGATTTGACATTGTGTATTTTATGTAATAGTGGACGGTGGAACATTTGGACGAGTGTGAAGCACTGACAAATTTTTCTTGTAGATTTCAGCACTATTGGCAAGCAAGGAATTTAATGGCCTAATGGCCAATGTAACTGGCATTTGATAAGTAAAATAATAAGATTTCTCATTCCTACCCTGATGACAGAAAAGTATCAAAATACATTCCTATTTGCACGTACATTTTAATTGTTACCACAAGTCAGATGTTTTTAAATCATATGCTGAAAAAAGTATGGGGAAAATATGCAAATGAGTACGGTATTATGAGGAAATTTACGAAATATCTTTTTTCTTGATCTTTAAAAGATGAAATTCACATGAAAAAAATTTCCTTACATTATATTTATTTAAATATAAGATTTTTTTCGGGGGGGGGGGTCTATATTTTTGTTCTAAAATTTGGTAAGGTCTTATATTCATAGATATAAGACCATAAGATTTTTATATTCATAAGATATAAGATTTTTTTGGGGGGGGTCTACATTATGATAAATTAAACTGTAGTATCAGAGAAGTTCATATATATATATATACAGAATAATTACAGCATTTAAACACTACACCATACAGGTAATAAATATAAAAGAGCCTTCTTACAATTAGCCCACAGGCAAAATAAATATTCACTTACATTTTAATTTCTTAGAATTTATGAAGTACGGAAGGCCTTGTATTCACGAGGACATAAATCCTTTATGGCAACTGCTTGAAATTTCTGTAAATATTTAAATCCCTTTTTATAGTATTTCTGTAAATATTTAAATCCCTTTTGATAGCATTTTTATTATTCTGTATTGTTGTAATATTGCATATTGCTTTGTTCAGTTACTTATTCTTTGTTACTTTGATGCAATAATTCTAGGATACACTTTTTATTTAACTTGATTTCTGACCCCATGTTTATTTCATATATCAAATTAGTTCTTTTAGTTCTGAGTGAAAAAATGCTTAAATTGTAAAAGTACCTCAAGTAGTAGGGATATGGCTAAATATGCTCCTGATGGACCTCGGAGACACTAATACTTAAAAACTTACAAAAAAAAATTTAAAAACTAAAACTAAATTCTAATAAAAAACACGGGCTCATAGAAGTTCCTTTGTATCTTGTGAAATTTACCACTACTGATATAGAAAATAAAATTAAAAAAGGAGAGAGGAACTCACTTAAAGGGACACAGCAAAATTATTATTATATTTTTTAAAATCAGAATGAAAAAGTATTAGGCATTGATACAAAACTGAAATAGCTAAAAACAAGTTGAAATGAAGCTCTTGGAAGTATTTTAATACTTGTCAACATCTAGAAAATTATCCTTTAAAAAGACATGCTATTCTACATAGATATACACATGAATATGCTTAAAGCAAGATAAAAGTTACTGCATGTATTAATAATGAAAACTATTTCTTTACATAAAGAAAGTTGAACCATAACTGATTTAGGAAATTATAGTTTATAATCATACATTTATACTGATAAATGGGTACAACTCTAATATACGCCCTAATTTCACCAAATGTGGCGATATGTGTTCTGAGCTGGTTTTTGGCGCGATTGCGTGTTCTATGGCAACCCTGTTGACATTGAAAAATCTTTCACTGGAGCTCATTGGTTCGCATCTGTGTCTGAGAAGATGGGAGGGAAAGATAAAATAGTAGTTGTTGAATTGAAGTTCGGCAAAAGGAAATATGATTGTGGCTATTCTGTTGAGGGGTAGTGGGTATTTCGAAGTGTGGAAAGAGGGTCTGGGAGATTATTTTTAATGGCAGTGCATGATAGAAGTGGGGATTTGTGATTTTATTTATTTGTGAACCATAGTATAAATTTTCTGGATAGTGTGTCTGGCTGTCGTGTAAATACAATAGTGATTACGTGGCAGCATGTTAAAGGCGGTATGAAATTTATATTTCTGCTATTCGAAAACGCATTAATTCATGGTAAGTGCATTTTATGTTATCCTTGTTCTTATTTTGTAGAATGTTATGTTCATTGGTTCTTTAGTATGAATTTCTGTCGTTATTGTTGTTTTTTTAAATTGTTTGAAATTTATTGTAGTTTATTTTGTTGTTTATTGTCTACACTGTACAATTCGTAGATGTTTTTTAAAGTTCAAACAGAATGCTGTGTACATGGTATTATTTGAAATTTATTGTTGTTATGTTATTTTATTAAAGCGAGGAGTGCGTAGATCGTAGATTCCTTCCTTGCCTAAATTGTGCAATTCGTAGAATTTTTTTTAAAGTTTAAACAGGATACTGTGTACATGGTATTCTTTGAAATTTATTATTATGTTAATTTATTAAAGCGAGGTGTGCGTAGTTTGTAAATTCGTTCATTGCCTACATTGTGCAATTCGTAGATGTTTTTTTAAGTTAAAACATGTCGCTGTGTACATGGATTCTTGTCAAATATTTTTGGTTAGTTTTTGCTATCTAAATTTTTTGTTTTTGTTTCAGATTTTTAGCTAAATTGTGTGTTCAAAACGTAGTTTTTGCATGTGCGAAAACCGCGTTTTTGGAGACATTTTAGGCTAAAAGTTCAAAATGTAGACAAAAAATTTAGATAGTAATATGGCAGCGTGAAGTTTCTCGCCAAAAATATTTGGCAAGAAATTTGGCGACTTGAGGGCGCATATCAGAGTAGTTCCAATAAATGCCATGTAAAGTGACAATAACACGAAATAATAAGGCTCTGATGAAAAATTATATAGTATACATTACCTGATGATGAAAGTTAATAAAATGTTTGCTTTTTTTTAAAAAGGAAAATAACCTAAAAATATACATACATATATATGCATGCATATGTGAACCCATTCATCTATCCATAGATGCATACATACATTTCTGAATCTGGTCATGATAAGAGATGAAGGTTAGAGTAGAGAGAAGGGTATCCCTTGTATTATCGCGAGGTTGTTGTTTCATTTATGGTAGCCTGAGTAGTTGAATGTTACGGAAACCCTTTTATGACATAATTGGTTGCATGATTGCAGTAAATTTGTAAGGGCTTGTGTGCATGTTTATTAGGAAGTACACTGCTCGTTTTGTGGTTTAGATGGTAAAATGGCTGAATGTGGTAAGATTAATTTGAAGTTTCTGTATGATTTGGAAAAAAAAGAGAAAAAGAGCATTACTTGACTGGTGTGTAAATGAAGGTTTACTTAGTTGCCATTAATTAAGTGTCCTGTTTGTAGGAAGGAATGCATACTAATGTAGAATGTGTTTGTAGGAAGGAAATGTGTACAATACAAAATTCAGATATTCCAAGTAAAAAAAAAAAAAAAAAAAAAAGTCAGTATAGTAAAAAATTTCAGAATTGTATATTCATTTCATTTTTAGGTTTTCCAAATGCAAAACAACTCCTTATATACAATGCCATACTAATTAAAGGAAACAATAATGTTACATATGTATATTTCAGAAATTTTCCATTATATATATAGGATTATAATATACATAATAGATATAAAACAGTTCTCACTAATACAAGAAATAAACAAAAATGTACTGCTTTCAAATGCAGAAAATTTGGCCAATTCATGCATATTTCTTTTCTGTTCAAAATCAATGCCAAAATGACCAGAAAAAAATTAATATTAATTCTTTACCTAAATCTTTTGTTTATTCTGTAACTTGATTCTAATACACAGATATCAAAACATTTCATTAAAAAATTCATGTATTTAAAACACTTTTCCCTATTTACGAGATTTTAATGCTTTTCTCAACAGAAAATTCCTACTTTGTAAAGTAACCTAAAATCCCGGCATTCTGAAATTATCAATCCCAATATTGTTTACACTGAAACGTAGCAAACGATATGTTATTTATAAAACTCCTACATTTTAGTTATTCTATAAATGAAATACACTTGAATCGGATTTCATAATATTTGTTTCATGAAAAGTTTCTAAATTGACACTTGAGCAAAAGAAATCTTTCAGCGATATTTCATAATTTTCATTCCCAGTATAAAAAGTTGACACATACTATTCCAGAGCAGTCATAAGCACTTCATAACCTAAGTAACAACGATACATTTAAAAGCGAAACTATTGTAATGTATGATACACATAAGCAACAAAATATCATAATATACTTGGTGAGTGGTATTTTGACACAAGCAGGTAGGCATATCTGTGTTATCAACGAACCATCACTCGATACAATATTTGCTTGCTCATTGAAATAACACAATTTATATAAGTACATGTAAGTCTTATATATAAGTACATGATTTAAAGTTTTTTCTTAGTGTAGAAAACTTACCACACAATGCATACACGTGAAAAATAAACACAAAATAACAGACATTACACTTAAATTTCGTTTGCACGGTTGGCAACTTTCAGCGATACGAAATGAATGCTTGGAATGTTGAATCGCCAAGGTAAATAATTTAAATGAAATAAACAGAAACAGTTCACTATCGTCTATAGATAAACATTATCGTTAGTAATAACAGTATCGATAAACTAAAGATAGAAGCTTTTGCTCCGAACGCCTTTTTCGTAAAGGAACATTTCGGCTATTAATTTATGTGAACTTTCTTGAGTGGCAACACTCATAAAAATCACACAGACCAAAGAATCAAAAAGTGCGAAAAGCGAAACTTGTGGCTGAACCTGAACCATGGCGGCAAGGCGTGCTTTGCATTTTGTTTTTAAAGTGGGAGACCGAAAGGAAACCATTAAATTTTACACCGAAATTTTGGGAATGAAGGTAAACTGAAAGAATTGAATTGTAAAATTTAAATACCTTACTTTAAATACTTAAGTATTTTTAATGTTAATATTTCTACGCCATGCCCAGCATATTAAATTGGTTGATCTTTACTGTACGGTACCCCTTGGTTTCTGTCTGAAAAAATCGCCAAGTGGTATTGGTTGTCCGTGAAATCTGGAAGCCCAATGCGTGAAATAGGTTTTTCAGTAACCCTAATGTTGATAATGTTGGCGAAACTAGCCTTTGGGAAATTTTTTTTTTTTTTTTTTTTTGTCATTAAAAAGGTTTTTTTTTTTCTAAGAATATCACCAAGCGTATTATGATAAACTTAGATTTTGGTTATTTGGTTATTTTTTATAATAGTAACTCTTTCATATGGACCCGAGTTTGGTTTTCAGTTGCAGTGTTTGTTTGGATGTATATGGTATGTCTTGGATTTCAAACTTGCTATTATTTTGCTGAGGGTACTATCATTTGAGTATGTGTGAGGTGGGTAAGAGGATGAATGTTCATTAACAGTGGATGAGCCAAAGCGACCAAAAATTTAACTGAATTGCTTACATGGTGGATGGAGGAGATGGTGGGAAGCGTGAACATATGCATGTGAAAAAAAGGTATGTTAAAAAAATTGATGTTTCATTTATTTATTCATCTCTGTGTATTAATTTAGAAGTCAAACAACAAAAATCAGAGTTATACTTTCAAATTTTCACAGGACTAGTTTTATTACATAATAAATACATAATATTACATAATAAAATGCTTTATATATTTAACTGAGGCTAAATTACTTGTATTTAAAATTTATAGACCGATCCATATGGCCTCAAATTCAAATTACATGCCGGGTAATGCATTATATGAAAACAGCCTGACTGGCCGAAATTTTCTTTTACTAAAATGAATTGATTTCATTTAACAAAACAACATTTTTTCAAACCAAACTAAATTTTGAAATTTTTTTACAACATATTTATTCAAATATACATAAATAGTAATATTAATGACAGGAAGAAAAAAATTACAACTGATATTTAGTTTCCGTCTCAAATCTAAAGATTGTTATCTATAAGAAACTTCTGTAACACTTCGTAATTCAAACATATCGACAGCTAATTATTAAACTTTCAGACTGACATTTATTTTAGATAATTCTATTGTACTGAATAAACTGCTTAATACCTTACTTTTTAACTTTCATTAAAAATAAATTATGATATTTTTCCAAGTAGGATAAATCTTAATAATGACAATCTCTTAATAATAATAAATGATAATCTTGCTTTTATTTATTAAATTTTTCAGTTAGAGTAGACTTTAAGCACCCCTTGTATTATGGCGAAGTTGTTTCATTTATGGTAGCCTGAGTAGTTGAATGTTATGGTAACCCTATTGTGACATAATTGGGTGCATGATTCTGGGAAATTTTGAAGCATGAGATGTTTTGTAAGAACTTTTGTGGTGTGTGTTGCTTTTATTGTTTAGACGGTAGAATGGCTATACTTAAGTAAGATTAATTTGAAGTTTCTGTATGATTCAGAACGAAAGGAGAAAAGGGCATTGACTGGTGTGTAAATGAAGGTTTACTTAGTAGCCATTATAAGTGTCCTGTATGTAGGAAGGATATGCGTCTAGTCGAATGTAAAAACCGTTTAGATGGATTTGTAGGAAGATAGGTTCAGATGTGGCGACGCCAATACACGGATTCAAGTTCAGATAATTTTAGGAAGTTTTTGGATGCTGTTAAGGAATTTTGTGTGCCACAAACTAAAGATGAAGGAACTTGTAAATAGGGTAAGTGGATATTTGCTTTTTGTAGTACTTAAATATATAACATGTTTTTCCTTTTTATGTTATTTTGTTTGGTTTAAAATGTAGTTTATTGAGATTATGTATTTTTTGTTTGCCTGTATTGTAGAATTGGGTGCTCCTTTGACTTCTTTAATGAAAATATATTGATGTGTACATGGACAAAGTGAAGGGAGTGCACAATGCAGGTTTGTGCAATTCTTGGATTTTTTTTAAGTGAAAATAGGTTGACGTGTACATGGATAAAGTTTGCACAATGCCATTTTTTGTGCAACTCGAGGATTTTTTTAAAATTGAAAATAGGTCGATGTGTACATCAATACCGAGCTTGGGCAATTCTTTGTCTTGTTATTTTGGCTTTGCATAGTGGCAATTTTTGAGGCAGAAATCACCGTTATGTAAGCCAAAATAATTTGCACAAACTTAGAATCCATGTATCGCCAAGGGTACCCTAAAATATACTTTTACCAATTTTTCTCTGATGCATACAGAAAAAATACACGTTTGTATGTAAATAATCATTCCTTATTTCTTACTACCATGGCATTTTGATTTTGATAAAGTTCGCAACCTTGGAGAAATAAAACTAGAAACTATCTTCATCAACAGTTGTAGATGCTCACTGTCAATCCTTTTCTTTTTTTAAGTTTATTGATTTTTAGCTCTGGGAAACAAAGCTGTTCACATATAAATATACTCCTAAATGAAGAGATTATTCTTACAGCAAAAATTCTTTAACTCAGGATATTTATCTTTTGAAAAATACAAAAAAAGGAGTACATAAAAAAGTGGGTGAATCTTTACATTATGGTAACTTGGCGATTTTTTGGTGAGCAACCCTGCTACAGCAACCTGCTAGTTTTGTTTTGGATGACATTTTGTTTTCACAAAGGAAAAGCTTTGGTTGATCTTTACATTATGGGCCCACCAGCGGCAACGTCGCTGAACACTGGTAGTTCGGTCCGAGGTTCGAATCCCACGAACGGGCTGGCTGCATGGGTGTTTTCGTGGTTTTCCCCATGTGTAACGTGTATACGAGCCAGTTTCCCTTAAAAAGTCCTCCACGAAGGCATCCCTCCCTTAAGGCAGATAGCCCTCGAGTGCTTTGCCGTAACCTAATAAACCAAACCAAAACCTTTACATTATGGTAACTTGGCATTTTTTTGGCGAAAATTTGGCGACCAACTCTCCTACAGCAACCCTCTATTTTTTTTTCCCCGCCGCCATTTTGTCTTCACGAAGTAAAGACATGTTTCTTTTCTTTTTATCTACTGAACACTTCTTCCAACAATCTACTAGCCGAATTACACTTATGCTAGAAATTTTATCTTACAAAACTGCTTAATCATGACAAATATTCACTGCAAAATTGGGAAAAAGTGCACAATACCATACTCCTTACGCGTTTTTCAAAATAACACATACACATAAACCATGTACACGCCGACTTATTTTTACTTAAAAAAAATCCCAGAATTGCACAAAAATGGCATTGCGCACACTCTTCACTATATCCATGTACACTGCTTTTTTCTCATAAATTAGAAAAATTTCACGAAAATACATGACAATTTTCTCGATCTTTAAACCCGGTAAAAAGAACATATATGAAATTACCTGATCGCGAAAAAGTATTTACCCTTTCCAAATATGAACATTTCCACAGATAAAATAAATAAAATATCCAAAAACTTTTACCTCTAAATCATCTATTACATTATACACGTCACCAACGAATTCATACCGCAAGCATTACAAATACTTAGTATCAAATATTTAAATTATTTCCATGCACGTTTATTTCAACTTAAACGTATACCAAATTCCTACAAACTTAAAATTCACAAAATAACTATCATTTAATTAAAATATCACTAAACCATGTACACGTCGACTTATTTTTACTTAAAAAAACATCCCAGAATTGCACAAAAATGGCATTGGGCACATTCTTCACTATATCCATGTACACTGCTTTTTTCTCATAAATTAGAAAAATTTCACGAAAATACATGACAATTTTCTCAATCTTTAAACCCAGTAACAAGAACATATATGAAATTACCTGATCGCGAAAAAGTACTTACCCTTTCCAAATATGAACATTTCCACATAAATAAAATATCCAAAAACTTTTACTCTAAATCATCTATTATATTATAAATGTCACCAACGAATTCATACCGCAACATTACAAATACTTAGTGTCAGATATTTAAATTATTTCCATGCACGTTTACTTCAACTGAAACGTATACCAAATTCCTACAAATATAAAATTCACAAAATAACTATCATTTAATTAAAATATAATTAAATTAAAAAACACTACTTAAAATATAAATGAGCCCATACATTAAATTAATAAAAATTACCTTACAATCCTAATTACTTTAAACTAAATCATTGCTAATAACAATTTTCCCAATAATACCAAATTCCTTTACTTCCACCTTACATTTAGAACAATGCATAAAAATATTATCCTCAAATAATTAAAAATACTAACTTACCTCATCTTCTTCAGAATCTTGATTACGTGTCCGATAAACTTTTCTTTAGTTACGGCCATGGGATCCAAAAATTCACGAACACTGTTTCTCACAACACAGAATAAACCAAATACAAAATTTCCAGATTTTTTCCCGATTTCCCCCCCCCCTTTTCCGATTAAAGAACCGTAATTCGTCCATTAATATCACATGACATATCCCATGATCTCTCATTTCTCTCACACAAAATAATGCGTAATCGGAACTGAGTACTGCTCACATTATTAGTCCCAGGTAGTTACCTTTATCGCCTCCAAAATGTCGCCATTACCAGTTACCATATTGTAAAGATCAACCAAAGCTTTTTTTTTCTCTCAATATTTTTTCCAACAATCTGCTAGCTGAATTATGCTTATACTAGAACTTTTATGGAACAAAAATGCTTAATCATGACGAAGATTAGGTGCGAAATTGGGAGAAAGTGCAGAATCGCAAACTGCTTGCCGCGTTTTTAAGAATTGCTCATGCACGGTATCCATGTACACGTCGACCTATTTTCACGTAAAAAAACATCCCAGAATTGCACAAAAATGGCATTGTGCACACTCTTGACTTTATCTATGTACACATCGACCTATTTTCACTTAAAAAGTCAAAGAAAATTGACAAAAATCCAATTCTTCTTACTCTTGTAAAAAGTGCCAAACATATAAGTTGGCGATTCAATTTAGAAACTTAGAAACAATTTCGCTGCACTTTAGCAGCGAAATTGTTTCTAAGTGCTTATTAGCTAAAATCACGATTGGAATTTTCCGGAAAATGTCACATTACACGTCTCATGATCTCTCATTTCTCTGAGACAAAATAATCTGTGATTCGAAATGTGTACTCCTCAGATTATTGCTAAAGTCCTAGCTAGTAATCTTTATTGCTTTATCAAAATGTTGCCAAACTACCTGTTACCATATTCTAAAGATTAGCCAAAAAGTGTATTTAAATTAATTTGATACCTTTGAATAAGATTTATATATCTGTGTAAATTATCTATTCTGTTATCCAGACCAGAGTCATCACTAAATGTTTTGCTAAACTTGCCAACAGATTGATTTCTATGAAGTCACCAATTTTTACTTTTAAAATAGCTACAATGCTTACATTCAAAAAAAGCAAAAGAATGCATTCAAAACTGGCAACGAGAATACAGATTCTAAAGATGTTCACTTTTTTTTTTTCTTATTTTTGTATTTTACCACAGCTTTGAAAATCTGGGACTTGCCTAATGATGAAACATTTTCCATACAATTTCTTCAGGAACAAAGAATCATTCGCTCACGAAGAAATTGCATGAAAATACACAAAATGAAGTTCTACTTCAGTTCAAAAAAGTACTAAAATAGAGATGAGAAGATGCGAATTTGAACATTTCAGCATTAATTATAATTTTATCAATCGTGATACTACCAATCATACTCAAACTTTTGAAAAGTTGGACAGCACGAAATAGACTTCAACACGGCATTGAACGTAACCAATTCTTATTTGAGGTAATGTGGCGCCAGCAGCACCCTAAAATGCAAATCTTTTGAGACATTTTAAATGATATCCACAGTTTCATGCCTCTGCATTAATCTCAATTTGCTAAATTCCCTAACCGATTTTTTCCCCTAGTTTCTTTGGTAAGTTGTTTAATTTACATTAAAAATTTATAATTTTAGGAATATTTTTTATGTTTTTTTCCCCCCTTTGGACCTTTCTTCAATTAAACTGTACTGCAAATATTTTGGAGATTATTTTTAGGCTTCAAATTTTTCACTAGATCATCAGCTTTTGGCAATATCTGAATACAGGCCAATACCTAAATTAATTAGCTACATTTGAAGATTTTCTGAGGCATTACTTATGTTAATAAAAATAATATCAGAGTTGACTCCAAATCATTAAAAATCTTACACATTTCTTCAAATTCTTGTCTTAATAATTAATGTTATAAACAGTGCTAATTAATTTATGAGAAATGTATTTATGGGCAACGTAAAAATACTTCTTGGGGCCATATGTGGCCCACATACCATCAGTTTAAGATCATTGGTCTTATATACAAAGCAAGAGATAAGAAGAATAAAAGCGATGAAAAAAAATCACTCGTTTTGAAATTTAATTTTAAATTCCAGAAAGCAAGAGGGTAAATTCAGAGTAAACAGCAATTGAGCATAGTTGAAACAATTTTTACATGAAGTATTCTTTCATTTGAAGAAGGGAAGAACATCTCATTACTTATTCTCATATTCTTAAAACAACTCAAATAATTTTAAACAATTAAATGTGCTCAAATTAACTGACAAATCTTTTTATATTTTGATGACGAAATCGCATAAAACATTATTTTCTCTCTATGCATCATTTTTAATAATAATAACATGAAACTTACTGAGGTATATTATCACATTATCGAGGATATCACATTATAAAAATTATCACATTATCGAGGATCAACATTAGATGCAGAACAACTCTTCCAAAGGAATTATTATTAAATAATGGAAATAAAGCAAGAATCATTATACGGACATTCACACTGACACAAATTTTACATTGATAATTATCATTTAACGTCAAAGGAAAAGCTTTTATTTATTTTCGTTAAACAAAAACTTGAATTTTCTTTACAAATTATTAATAAAATGAAACTTAAATCCTATTTTTGAATAAATCATTTTATTATACAGGCAATTAAGTGTTTTTTTATTATGCATATGTGTTTTAGCAGTTGGGTTATTGATAATATGCAGTAAGATATTAATTTTCCTTCTTTAAATCTTAAAATTTCAATGATTTGCATTATGTGGCCACTTAAGTTCCTTATTAGAAATTTAATCTATCCACTATTGAAGGATGGGCCGCATTCGAATCCTTGAGGAGGCACGGTTGTAACTGTCCGTCCTTTCATAAGAGACAACGGCAGCCTCATATTGGGTGCCTTCACAATAAAAAGGCTACTTTTTCTGGAATTAGGAGTGGCCATTACTGAATAGGCAAGTGCCCACCACTGGATAAGAATAAAATAAAATAAAAAATATTCGTTCATGGAAAGAAGTTAAAGTTTTAAAATTCTTTTATAAAATGTATATCAATTTGTTTGCAATTTGAACCATTAAATATGATGGATAAGACTTTAAACTGTGGTAAAAAAAAATGTATTTATATCAGTGTTATCTGAAGTTTCAATGATAATTTGGTACTTGCATATTAGCATAACTACCAAGGTTTAATTTGGTAATTTGTTAGAGAAGAAAAAGAATGATGACTTATATTTAAAAAAAATTGCATGCACATATATTTTACATTATAATTACATATTTATCTTGAAAGTCAATCAGTAAATCTTGTAAATTTTTTTTTTAACCTGTTGGAAATTTTGTGGATTTCATTTTTTTTTCTTTCTTTTTTAACCTGTTGGAAATATTGTGGTTTTCTTTTTTTAAGAATCAAGGCAAGTATTTTCTTAAAGAATTCTACAGCAGACTACTAAATTCTGTACTACAGTTTTTTCTGTTGGGACCAAATCCCTTAAGTAGGTATTTTAAAATTTAAAACAAAAATGATCACCAATTTTCTGTAAAAACAATGGCATTTGTAGTGCAATAAAAAGAACTTGCATAGAAATGGAGACATTACTTACTAAAGCTGAAGATTTGTCATGTGAATGGTTTCTAAAATTGACATCTACTAAAGTATTGTAATCCATAAACACTGAAATTGAACAAATGTCTTTAAGTGGCTCATTACTGGTATGTTAACTTTAATTTGGCTGACATTTGCACAAATGATTTATTGCTATCCTTCCTACTAATGTGTGTAATCAGGGATATGAGGGGAAGTATGAGAATTTTAAAATTAATTAATTTGTGGTCAATGGTATGGATAGAGGAGGGTGACTTGCTCCAGATGCCACATTTTTCAGACGTGATACAGTTTTATGGAACAGAAAGAAGTAACAGAATTTGATAACTGAACACGGATTTCTCTTAGTAATAGAGAAAATGAAGCAAAAATTAGCCCTTTTAAAACTTTTAAAAATTTAGTCTAAAAACAATGTTTTCCATTGGGAATGACAATGTAGCTATTGTTAATAATCTTCAGAATGCTATTCCAAATGTTGTAATAATGCTGCAAATTTTCCTTGCAATTATTGTGTTACCAATGTTAGAGAGTTTTTTAAATGAAAATTATTTAACAAGTACCTAAGGCCTACAAAATGAGTATGTTACCTTTAAAAAATCTTAGTATACTCTTTACTGAACAGCAACTGGAGTAGTGAAATAAACCTCTACTGGTATATGATTGATCAAATAACATTTCAGAATATTACAATTCAAGTTTGAGCTAAAAAATTATCTCAGAATTAAAATTCTGCCTCCTTCCTAAGTACTCTTTTGGGTAATTATTTGACTTTAGATATTTTATAGCTTTTTTGATGTTTATGTGAAAGAGGTGAAAATTTCAGAGACCACCACAGGCAGCAAAATTCTGGCTATTCCACTATTGTTGGTCTAAGCTCTGATTTATTTTTATTTTAAAAAAAAAGTGAGATCTAATACTTTTGTCATTGTAGTAAAAACTATTTTGGATAAATGTATTTATTCAAAATATTATTAACTTGTATATTAAATCATATATTTAAATAAATAATTTACATGCAAAGTTTATGCTCATATTAAATCTAGAGATGTGTGGCAGGCGCTTGAAATAGCTATGCATAGTTAGTTATTGAGGAAATCATTATAAGTAAAGTACTAATGCAGCACTGCCTCCATATTCATGAATAATATATTCCTGGAGAAGGAAAACAAAGCATGATTTATGCAAGATTTTGAAACTTACTGTGAATATTTGAAATCTTTATAATAGGAAACCACATGAAAAAAATGGGATATTTATGCAATACAGTCAAAAGTCTTTAATCCGGACATCCATAATCCAGAATGATCTATAATCCGGACCTCAAAGCTACAAACTTTCTCTGCATGCGCAGACGCATTATGCGTCTACGCATGCGCATAATACCTGTACGCATAAATAAAAACATCTGCCCTGAAGATAAGGATAGTGCTGACAGATCAACTTCCAGTTCATTGCATGCCGCGACGTTCCCCCCATCCCACAGAGCAGCTTGAAATTGATAAACAGATTTCAGAATGGTTAGAGAAACAAAGGATATGCCTTTATCCATTTTTTGCAGCAATTCCACTTTTTGGTTTGACGGACATTGAAGCATACTTTCACTTTGTAGATCCTTTGGCAGCTACAGCATCGGAAATTCTATTTGACATAATTGAAAGTTCAAGCTTACTTTTATAAAATTGCTCTAACAGTCTGCAAAAAATAATAAGCCGGATCTAATTCAAAGACTAAGGAACAACGCAATCTGCAACATTAACTGAAATAGATAATTAGATAATTTTAGCTTAACTTATACCGTCCGATATACATTAAACGCGCATGCGTAAACGTATTATGTGCATGCGCAAACATATTATGCGCAGGTGTAAATGTATTAAGCGCGTGCGTGAACAGATTATGCGTTGACACATGCGCAGAAAGTTTGTAGCTTTGAGGTCCGGATTATAGATCATTCTGGATTATGGGTGTCCGGATTAACGACTAACCTGGATTTTTGCTTTCCCTTGTTTATGTGGGTAACCTGTGTTTTTGATTGTTCAACATATATGATTCCTATTAAGTTATTGCATTAACCCGCGAGCACCCTCGCCAAAATTACGAACACGGGGAGGCGTGCTGGGTATGTCATACCCGAAAGCAATTAACACGTTTTAAATTACATTAATAATATAAATATGAGTATAAATGTGGATTAACATAAAAAACAATTAACTTTAGAATATTTTAAAGAATATAATAAATGAAGTACTTAACATACAATTATTTTGCACATCTCGGGCAGACTGAACACATATGCTCTATACAAATACTGATATTACATTTCTCGCACAGAAACCGTGTCTTTCTATCCTTGTTTTTAGGGCACTCAGCACATCTTCTGTAAACATTTTTCATCTTTTTAGATGGTGGTTCCATGTTGCAATCTCCTGAAATTATGTTTTCGTTTAGTTTCAAAGGGAGCATGATTTGCTGCTGCCATTGATTTGAGTAATCTTCCACTTTCAAATAACCAGTATTTCCTAGAATTTTAGAACTAGTCCCAACATTCATTTGGAATTTGTTTTTCTTCCATACCAAGCCATTTTTACCAACATAATTTTTCATCATTTCATTGATTTTCTAATTCACTGTCTAATTCAGTGTCCGTATCACTGTCTATTGATGAATTATAAATGCTGTTGTGTTCTTCATCTATTAATTCTTCCTCCTCTTCTCTAAATGTTTCATCATCTGTTGAAATGGTTTCTAGACCTTTTGCATTTCTTTATCATAACTTAGATGTCACGCCATGCTGACTAACTAGGAAAGTGAGGGTAAAAATCTGAGAGACGCGAGAAGGCGCGCGGGTGTCACATACCTAAACGGTACAATTCCTAGAAAAGTATTCGAAGAATCACTCCATGGATTTCCCAGCTTCATGAACGTAACCTTGAATTCAGCTACAAAAGGTTTTGTTCATTTCCAGGAAAGGGGTTTTTAGATAATGGACAAAGAATATGCCCCCGGGTATAAGATAGCCGGCGCGCGCTGGTTAAAGTTGTCATTTGGGCATTGTTCTTACAAAACTGAAATTGCGATAATACAATACAAAGACTAAGATTCAGAATAGTGAATACTTTGGCAGTACCAGCTTCTGAAAATTTCCGGATTTTAGATCATCAGTTTAAATTTAGTAAATAATAAAATTAAAAATATGGATACTTTTTGATTATCTGCACCCCCTTCCTAAAAAAAAAAAAAAAAAAAAAAAAAAAAAAATCACAAGGCTGTGTTGACCTATTTTAGGCTAAAAATTTAATGCTATGTGAACAGAAAACTTTTAAAATACAGTGGTGGCTAAAATTGTGGACACTTTTGGAAATTTTTATCTTTTTGAACTTTGTATGCTTATAGAAAATGTTACGTTTCACAAAATGTAAACTTGTATATATCATTTTAAAGAGAATTTATTACTGAATTCAATACAAAACACAAAATTCAATTATTTGCAATACAAAAAAGTTATATGTACTTTAATATAAATAAAAAACACAGTTATGAAGTGGTTTGTAATGTCTTTCTTGGCCAATCACTGAGAACCAATCAAATGTTAGTAACTGCCAGTAGAAGCTGACATCATGTTTACACTTGAAACAATTTATTATTTTGCTTTGTTCTGTAGAAGGAGGACCTGTTTCTTATACACTGCAGTTACAAGTAGGAATTTTTGTAAAAAATTTTAATATTTAGTCAAGAAGCAATGACATCAAGTAAAAGAGTAGATTGGACACCTAGAAAGAGATGTAATATTATTGTGTTACGAGAAAGTGGTCTTTCCTATGCTGAAATTGCAAGACGGGTGGTTCAGTGACTACAACTGGAGTCCGAATGTTTTGTTTACGATGTCAGGAGACAAATTCAATAAAAAAAAAAACAAAGAAGGAAAAGGTGCACCACATCTATTGATGACAGAAGAATAAAAAGACATCCAAGATAGAAAAATGTCATCAGTGGGCATCAGAAGTGATCTGAATGATGCTGGTGTTTCTGTCAGTTCAAGAACAATCAGGAGAAGATTAACAGATGTCGGACTGAGAGGTAGAATTCCACGAAAAAAGCCTTATCTTAATTTTCAGCAACGAAAAAAAAGACTGCAGTGGGAAAAGGAACACATTAATTGGACAGATGATCAGTGGTCACAAGTTATATTGAGTGACGGAACTAAGATATCGTTATTCGGTAGTGATGGGTGAAAATATGTAAGACGTAGAATAGGAGAAGAGCTACATCCTGACTGCATTCAAGCAACTGTGAAGAACCCAGTTAGTGTTATGATTTGGTCATGCATGTCAGCAGATGGTATTGGTTGCCTTCATATCATCGATGGGACACTGAATGCCAGAAAATACATTGATACTATTCTAGAACCAAAACTACTACCTTCCATCAGAGATCTCTTTCCCAACAATACTTTTCAGCAGGATTCTGCTCCTTGCCACACGGCCAAAATATCGAAAGAGTGGTTTCGTACAAAGAGCATTAAATTGTTGTCATGACCAGGAAACAGTCCTGACCTCAATCCTATCGAAAATTTGTGGCACCGTTTGAAAACTATTGTCCGAATGAGGAGTCCATCAAATAAAAGGGAACTAATTGAGGCTATAATTGTTTCCTGGCATCATGTAATAATGAAAGAAGAGCTCAAAACTCTTGTCAGCTCAATGAAACGGCGATGTGAAGCTGTAATAAAAAATAAAGGGTACCCTACTAAGTATTGATAACTCATTGCAATCATCACTATCTAATGTATATCAATAACTATTATCTTTTAACTTTTTTTGTATTGCAAATAATTGAATTTTGTGTTTTGTATTGAATTCAGTAATAAATTCTCTTTAAAATGATATATACAAGTTTGCATTTTGTGAAACATAACGTTTTCTATAAGCATACAAAGTTCAAAAACATAAAAATTTCCAAAAGTGTCCACAATTTTGGCCACTACTGTATACATTTTCTCCCCAACTTAGGCTAAAAATTTTTAAATAGAAAACTGCACTTTACGATAACCATTTTATTTCCATCACTTAATACAGTACAAAGTCCGTAATCTGAACTCGTCGGGACTTCGGCGATTCTGGATTAGGGGTTTTTTCCGGATTATAGATCATCAATTTAAATCTGGTAAGATGGCATGCAGAAATGATACAATTAAAAATATGAAATCGTAATTTATGAAATGAAGAACAATTGTGATCTAAAGGGTATCAAAATTTACAAAAAAAAAAAAAAAAAAAAAAAAGCTTAATATTTATTTGTTTACTTTATTAAACATTTCTTTCATTGTAAGTTGTTTAAGATGCTTCCACAAAAAATTCAAAAAGTTCCTTTTTTTTGTGTCATATATAGTGGACTTTCCAATGCCATACTTCTCGCATAATTTTGAGACGTATAGGCCTTTGTCTGTTTTGTGCAGTAATTCCACTTTTTGTTTAATGGACATCAAAACATGCTTTCGCTTTCTAGATCCTTTGGCAGCTCCAGAATTGGAAACTCTTTTTGACATAATCGAAAGCTCAAGCTTAATTTTTATAAAATTGTTCTAACAAACTGCAAAAAATAATAAGTCGGATCCAATTAGAAGATTAAGGAACAGCACAATCTGCAACATTAGCTGAAATGCCTTAGATAATTTTAGCCTAGCTTATACCATCCGTTATACATTAAACGCATGTGCAGTTTGTAGCTTTGAAATCCGGATTATAGATCATTTCAGATTATGAATGTCCGGATTACAGACTTTGTACTGTACTTGAATTTCCAGCCATTTGGTCTTAAATTTTTGAAAGCAAGTTTGTTAATTTTAACTTACTAGTTTGATCTTTAAAATTTGTATTTAAATACATGTCTTTAATTTTGAGGTTGTATCATTTTTGATCTTCTTATGGTTTTGAATTAACTTTTAATGTTTGCTTCTGTTTTTGAAACTGAAATGAGAGTGTCTTCTAAAGTAAGTATCTCATTCAGATTAAATGTGTTCTTAATAGAAACTTTAATTTGAAGATTATTTGCTATTTTGTTTAACTAGATTATTGGCTTTAAATGGACTAATGGCTTTATTTGGATTGAGTATTAAATTTGACTTATGGTTTGAACCTAGCAAATAATTTGATGCTTACTTGGAAGTAAGATGAAACATTTTCTTAATTTAGTTGTTGTTAATTGATGGAAGATTGGTTTATCCCCTTGATAAGTCGATTAATCTGCAATCAGTGACAATATCTACTTTTTCAATTTAGAATTTACCTTTGGTTTTGGTATTTTTGTGATTTAAGATTTTTCTTAGCTGATTTTTAAACAAGAAGTTGAAATTACTGTTTAAAATTCTGACTAAAAAAAAAAAATTTTTTTTTCTTTCATGGTTTTAATTGAATTTGTGTTCCTTGGAGATGATACATGGAAAGTTTTCTTACTATAAATTATTATGAATTATAGTTAAATATATTTTTTTTACTACAGAGATAGTGCATGTATTTCATGTTCAAATTCCAATTTCCTCTTTTAACTCGCACGTTCTGTTGTGGGAAAAGGCCACCCCTTCCCGCAGAGGTGAGGAGAGGTTTCTTCTGCCCCCTTTCTGAACAAAGAACAAAGTTCTCGTCCTTGTGAACATTTATGATTGACATGGTGAATTAAGCTAGGACTGGTCTTTCATGTCCCCAAGTTCCTTGAGAAGAAAAGGGATGCTACACGGTGAAGTCACTAAATGTATTTGGTTAATCTTCGGATTATGGTAACTTGGCGAAAATTTAGCGACCAACCCTGCTACAGCAACCTGCTAGTTTTGTTTTGGACGCCATTTTGTTTTCACGAAGTAAAGGCATGGTTTTTTTTTTTTTACTCAACATTTTTTCCGACAATCTGCTAGCTTAACTATGCTTATACTAGAACTTTTATGGAACAAAAATGCTTAATCGCGGCGAAGATTAGGTGCGAAATTGGGAGAAAGTGCAGAATTGCAAACTGCTTGCAGCGGTTTTAAGAATTGCACATACACGGTATCCATGTACGTGTCGACCTATTTTTCACTTGAAAAAACATCGTAGAATTGCACAAAAATGGCATTGCCACACTCTTTACTTTATCCATGTACACTGCTAAAGTCCTAGCTAGTAACCATTATCGCCTCACCAAAATGTCGCCAAACTACCTGTTACCATATTCCAAAGATTAGCCATGTATTTATATGGCATCCCAGTGTGCATGCGTATGCAGCAGGTGAGCAGTGGTCATGAATGTTTTTCTTGCATTGAGTGCATTTTTTTTTCTTGTAAGGAATATTATTGGAAGTGTTAAGTATTGCATTCCTTCAAAAATAGGACATTTTGCGTTAGAGTAAAGACTGCAAAAACTTTCATTCTGTGATGTTTTTATTAGAGAAATAATAGAATTTTCTGGATCAAAATTTGTGCACCAATGCTGAATTTGTGCAATTATGTACAGATTGCTGTTTACATTTAAAAACACATGCAAAATACAAAATTTGTCAATTTTTTTTTTTTTTTTTTTTTTTTTTTTTTTTTTTTTTTTTTGAATAAGTAAAAATAAATCGGCTGTGTATATAGAGCAAATGACAGCATGTGCAATGCCATGTTGTGCCATGATGCCAAGTTTTTGCAGTTCTTTAAACAAATCTCTGTTGTGTGCATGAGGAGAGCAGAGCAAAAAAAGAGGAAAATGTTTTATTATGTATGTTTCTTGTGTTTTCAATTTTGTTAATTGTTTGTTGTTTTATGTAATTCTTAGTATGGTACTGTGTTTGAAAATGGTTGTTGTCTTTCGTGTCTTTGCTTAGTGAAAATTTAGTTGCCAATGGGTAGTGATTTTTCAGAAAGATGGTGTGGAAATTCGAAAGTACCAAAATATAAATTAGTTGTATGTGAAATAAGACCTTAAGAAAATCAAAATTCATAAAAGCAAGCTCAATATTTATTTGTTTGTTCTGTTAAATATTTTATTTAGTGTAAGTTGTATAAGCTATTTCATTTTTTGTTTTAATACTCTCTGTTTAGTTTGATAGAGAGAAACAGTTTCTTATTCAATTAAAAATTCTGTTACAAGTAATTGTTTTGCTGAGAATTCTAACTAAGCTGTTAGTCAAAATCTTGTATTTCTCAACAACCTCTTTGTCTTGAAAGTGGAATCTCAATTAATCTGGAAAAAATGCCTTTTCTTAATCCTAAGTACGATGGTATCTATAACTGCAAAAAACAGATACAGTGAAATCGGCTGGTGTTTGAAAGGGGATTGATTGCCAAACAAAGATCAAAGTTGTTCGAGCATAACATTAGGCAAAGTAACAATCTTTTATTTGGTTTAGATTTTAGTCAAAACTGTATTGATTTTGAGAGCAAGAAGGCACAAGCCTCCCTTCATCTAGAGCATTGAAATCTGCAATGAGAGGAAAGCCACAGTTCATCATAAGTGTACTATATATGTGTATACATGGTATTTCCTTCAACTGGGCTGTATGCAGGAGCTCACCTAAAGTCAGAACTGACAATTATATTGTATTTATACCTAAAAGAAGTAGAGTGTATTAATACCTAAAAGAATATGTTCGCAGAAATAGTAAGGAAAATTGAAAATTTAAGTTAATAGAATTTTCAAAGCATGAGGAAAGACTGGATTGAAATTAAAGTCATTAACTAAGCAACCTTAGTTTTTGTGAATGTGAAAAATCTAGTTCACCAATGAAAAAGTGTTTCAAGAAAATCCAGTTCAGCTTTCGGAAGAAGCTTTTTGGATAGTTTTTGCAGACCCAAAGTTTAAAATTGTGATTAATTTCAAGAAAACTAGAAAGGGAAATATAAGAAATGTGTGAGTTTTCTTTTAAATGTGAGCAACAGCTGAGAAATATTGAATATATTTGATTACATATCTTTTTTGAATAATAATGTTCCCTTCTCTTTTTCTCTCAGGTCTTAAGACATGAAGAGTTTGAGGAAGGCTGTAAAGCAAGTTGTAATGGGTAAAGATTTTATGCTATGTATAATAATTTCAAAGTTTTTAGGGTATGGAATATCAAAATTTACTTCCATATGTTAGAATACTTATCAGCCTTTCCAAAATTTAAAATAACAATTCCAAGATAATTATCATATTAGCAACTTCATAAAAAATTAAATATGAATATTTTTAATAAATGTGCACTTTTATGTTTATGAAACTATTCAAAGTATTTTTTATTGTTTAATTAGGGAGAATTTATTTGATTATAAATATAGAAAATTAAGATTTATGTGTATAAATATTAAACTACTTCAAACCATTTTCAAAGAATTTTGAATAAATTCTAATGCCATTATTATATATTGACAGTGCAGGATTTACGTATAAGCTTTACAAGCTATAGCTTGGGGCCCCCACAAAAATTAAAATATAGTATGAATATAGTATTAAAATATAGCATAGCAGACTTAATAAAGGGCCCCATATCTCAAATAGCGTAGGACCTTATCAAGTCTAAATCCGGCCCTGTATATTGAGGAAATTTATTTGAATGTATTTGTACTTACCAGCAATGTTTCATCTAATTTTCCTTGTAGTAGTGTAAATATTCTTCCATGCAAAAATATATTGGACAAGATTAAATGTGTGCAGTATCATCATCAGTGTACTATATATGTGTATACATGATATTTCCTTCAACTGGGCTATATGCAGGAGTTCACCCAAAGTCAGAACTCACAATTATATCAAATAAGGCTAGGAATAAAAAGATAAATAAGATTAGCATAAATTTTAAATCAGTATTTAAATTCTATATAAAACCTAGGTCTCTCTCCCATTATACATTTGGGGAGGGGCATACCTTTTACACATATACTAGCAATCTAACCTGTTAATGTGTAATTCATGTACTCTCAGCCTATTAATATATTTTTATTAATTATTTAATATTAATATATTTTTTCAACTTGAAATGAGTGCTAGAGGCTTATTATCGTTTATAGCTCGGAAATTTCTTTGAGTTCTGGACAGCGATTGGGTAAGAATTTTTACTTTGCAAAGGAGTACAGATAAGTCATGCAAAATGAAGGGGGGTGTATTTAAATTGGAATTAGGAATTTAAAGGGCTATTGTCAATTTAGTTAGTAATTTGTTATTAATATTCCATTATATTTTTATATCATACATATTTCCCTCTTTAAGAGGCAATAAAAAAAGCCTTTTGAAGGAAAAGCATTAGAGCATTAGCAAAGGGAGAGAAATTTTGTGTAAATATATGCAACTCCAATTAGAAAGCAAATGAATTGCTTCAGGGACATAACATATAGGTTTCACTAGGCCCTGTCATTGATTCATGAACTTTCTCATATCTGAATACAGTCAAAAGTCGTTAATTCGGACACCCATAATCCGAACGAAAGTATGTTTCGATATCCATCAAACAAAAAATGGATAAAGCCATATCCTTTGTTTATCTAACTGTTCCGAAATCTGTTTATCAATTTAATGCTGCACTGCGCGGGGGGAGGGGGACGTCGAGGCGCGCAATGAACTGGAAGTTGATCTGTCAGCACTATCGTTATCTTCAGGGAAGATGTTTTTATTTTATTCGGCTTATAATTCCTTACTGAATGTAGTATTTAATCTCGATGTACTCCGTCATTGATATGATTTAAATCAAATTCCTCGTCATTATAAATATCACGAATACAAATCAAATAGTTTTCTGGTTGCAATTTTCTAATTTCGGCTATGCGTAAGATATGCTTTACGCATGCGCGCGTTGAAAGAAATGTTTAATAAAGTAAACAAATAAATATTAAGCTTCTTTTTTTGTAAATTTTGATACCCTTTAGATCATAATTGCTCATTATTTTATAAATTACGGTTTTATATTTTTAATTTTATAATTTCTGCATGCCATCTTACCAGATTTAAACTGATGATCTATAATCCGGAATCGCCGAAGTCCCGACGAGTCCGGATTAAAGACTTTTGACTGTATATAAAAAACACATAAAATTAATTTAGAAAGATTAAACAAAATATAATATAATCTTTAAATTAAATTTAGAGCTCAATTTAAGAGTCTTTAAAAATATGTGTTTGTAAAGTTCTTGAAGCATTTTTTCCAAATAATATAAAAATGTTCTAAATTTGGCATCTAATTCTTTTTTGGTAAAATGAAACAATTGAAAAGGTGCACAGCTCTTATAATGTCACACTTGAGTGTGACAGTGTATTTTTATGGTAATTGATATAAATCAAAATATTTTTAGTACATAATCTTGAAATTCTGTTAACAGAATTGTTTATTGTAGAGCAATGTTCGTTACATAAAAAGGAACAAAATACAATACAGTATAATTGTAAAATAAACTTTGATGAAAAATGGGCTTGTCTGCTACAAGTGAATAGCGTAACTACCTACCGATGGCTGTGGGATACTTAACCCTTTGTTGCATACAAATAATCTAGAGAAGTTAAACGAAAATGTTTGTATTTTTTCTACTTAAAATAATTTTAGTAATAATAATTTAAAAAAAATATTCAAATTTCATTTTAAATAATTGCTACAGTTTGTTCACTACAGTGGACAGCATGCATATATGTACATGCATACAAATCTCTTCCCAACTATTTACGGTCATTGTATTTGAAATCATTTCCTGCCTTGTTTTCAGTGATCATTGCCATCTTCTAAATGGTAAATCTACAACTGACATGTACATACAGACCCCCCCCCAAATACCTTTATTTCATCGACTGTGATTAATTAATTTTGCTACGATTTTGTAACCTGTACCTATTGGATTCAAATGTCAAATGTTCTAGAAATTCCTTGCCAAACATAAACATTTTCAGTGGTGTTTTGGCTTGATAAGCAGTACATTTGGGTTTCAATTCACTCTTTTCAGTAGATCTTTATCTACCCACTCCACAATTTTCTCAAACTGACATTTAAAATAAAATGTCTAAAATTACTAATTATGAAAAAAAAAAAAATGGCAGTATAAGAAAATGTAAGCAATATTATATAATGTTTACTATAAGAAATTGTACTAACTTGGAAACAGAAGTAGCAGCCATTTTCCAAATAGCAATGCTTTACTTAGTGATGTTATACAGCCATCTATGATCGACAGTTGAAAGTTCTAATAATATAGAATGAATAAGCACAGGAATGGAATCTGTTAAGGCATTTACAGAAGAATAAACAAATTTAAACTTTTGTCTACTAGAAAGGACATGATGCAACAAAGGGTTAACTGCAAGTGATGTAAAAACTTCTATTCCTTATACAAGGCAACAGGCTTGTAGCATTGTATAAAAATATCAAAGTTTCAATTTACTTTTATGGTTGTAAAATTCCTTATATACTATAAAGAACTTGAAAAAAATAAATATACAGAATTAAAATTCAAATTAAGATGAATAACTTGTAACTCAAGTTAGGTCTTATAAATTTAGAAAAACAGAATTTTGCATTACCTTACAATAATTAATAATAAAAAAATTAAATGTATGTATGAGAGTGTGTATATTCATATTTTTATATCTTATGTTTACCTTATTTTATTATCTTTAATATGCAGATGCAATATTAAACAGATAAAATCAAGAAAAATTTAATTTTACTGTCCTGTATGGAGGGCAATGAACAGTATGTATGGAAAGAGAAAGAGAAGAGAAACAGATATTATTTTTTGTATGAGGAGTCTTTTTCCATAAAAACGTCAGGGGTATCTTCTTTCATCTTTTGTCTCTTAGTGCGACTCTATTCTGTATGTGGCATGTCGGGTCTCAGTTTCACTAAAAATTTGTGTTGAGTTCTGTGTTTTAAAATGTTTCTAAAATGAGACATGGCATTGTCATTGAAAATGCTTTGTTATAGCTATTGCTTTATCAGGGTTGTATTATAAATGAAAATTGCATCTTGTTACCTTTATAAAAACTTCACATGTCTAGCAACTAGGATCATCATTTTCTCCCTTCTTCTTCCACTGAAGACATTTCCTTCACAATCGCCTTTTATTCTTATTTCTTAAGTTGTTGAACTCATTTTTATGGTCTTCTAGTAACTCCTCTGGACCCATAATATGGCGTATAATAAAATTTGTCCTTAACCTTTTCCCAAGGGCTGGAACATATGTGTCCCAAATTAAGTATACAGCAACTAGCAACTGGGGAGCACGGGACACTTTGTTGTTGGTGGCAGGGGTAGGAATTCTAGCGCTTGAGGCTTGATGACTGTTTTATGACACCCCGCAGAGTGCGTTCTTTTGTGGGATTCTGCTAATGGATTGGGGAAAATTGTCGGTGTTTTGAATTTACCTGTCTTGTTGGCAAATTTGGTATCTTCTAGGAAATATTTTGTTGAGAGGAGAAAATAAAAAGAATAATTTGTTACTTCAATTCACACGCATTTGCGTTTTCAGGTTTTTTCTTGTGCAAATACGGCTTGGAAGTCAAATATAAAAGAAATTTTATTTTTGGAAGTTCGGCTGCTAAAATTCTTCGCAAATTATTTTAAAAGCTTGAATGTATTTTAAAATGCATAATTTTTTCAGTTATTTCTGATTATATTCTTTTTAATTTGGTTTCAATTCGAATTTGAAATTGCCTTTGTTTCATTCTTTTCATAAGTGTTTTTATCATTTTATTCCAATTTTTAATGTGCATCTGAAGGCAGTGTAAAAAATTATAAATGTTTCAGGTGATAAAAATTAATTTTAATGTTATTTGTAAATGACATACATTCCACAACTACTGCTTACTTGAGTGAAATTTTGGTTTGTTATGGTCTAAATGATAACTAGTGGCCAAGTGGATAATATTTCTTTAACTCTGATTATTTAACCTGGATTCAAATTCTGATGAACGGATTGACTGCATGAACATTTCTTGTTCTCTCACATATATAAAGGGAATATCAGCCGATTTCCTTTGAAGGCGCTCCACAATAGCCCCTTTCGCTTAAGTAGATAACACTTTCTTTCATCTGACAAAAATAAAATTATATTCGAAATAATAAAGCTAAACTTATGAGCGTTTTATAACTATGTTTAGAAACTCTTCCTTTTATGAATAATTTTGCTGACAAAATGAATTTTAATTGTGCGACGAATGAAATACAAATTTTTAAAGCAATTATTATGGAACATTTTCTAATTCAAAATTTAAAAAATTTTCAAAATTTATTAATTTATCCGTTGTTATATGTTTGCATTTCTAATGCCATATCTATATCAATTCATTCAGAAATTAGATACCACTAATGTTAATTCAATATGGAAAAACACACGAAGGCTGCCTACCTAAAGAAAAGATGCCTTCGGGGAGATCTGAGGAAATTGGCTCGTATTCACGTTTCACATGGGGGGAACAACAAAAGCCGACCATGCGGCCAGCTCGATCGCCTGACGTCGAACTAACAGCATTCAGCAGCCTTTACCACTCAGTTGCTAGAAGTGTTCAGAAAGAAATTAATTTTACATGAGAATTGTGTTTTGGAGGGAATCAAATAAGACATTGGAATACTAAGCATGTATACAGAAATTCAGATGTGTACCACTTTTTAGTTCCCTGAATTTAATCTCAATTGAATGTTCATTCCCAGCTTCATTACTCCCAAAGAAAGCAATAGCTTGAGATCTGAAAATTTCACATACAGTTTGATATCTAAGTCAATTTTAGCATTCTGAATATGTAGATCATAAAAAACTGAAGAAATATTTCGCTACTCGACAAAGATGTTACTTTCTGAATATCAATGCGTTCCTGTATATGCAATTTTGCATTCAAAGAAAAAATGGTGTAGCAGTATAAATCATCTAACAACTATCATACAAATTAATATCTATCAACAAAATATCTTATATTGCTAAGTGATAAAACTAAATTTTTGTTACTGAATACATTAAAACTCAACAAGGATTTTTTCTAAAGCTCCAAGGTTTGCATCTACATTTCTTTCTTGAACCAAAAACTATGAAGCGGTTTAAAAGAATTAAACATTTTATATGCCTGATGTAATGGCAGATCAACTCTGGGACCGATATTTTTAACACCACATGGAAGAAAAATAAATAAAAAATTTCTTGACTCATGCATTGTAAGTTTTTAGTGCAGTACAAACGCAGTGACCAATTTCTATTGCTCCAGAAATGAATATTACCAGAGATAACACTCATTTTGGAATCCGGAAATGCTTTTTAGTAAAGTTTTTAGTTTCTTTGTAGTAAATAATCTCTATTTAATTTGCTTTTCAACATCAGAATAATAATACTATTAAAAATGAGAATGTATATATTGTTTGCAGGAAATGTTTGAATATTTTAACTCGCTGAATTTTCGTTACGATGGCAAGTGAATGTATTTAACTCTGATTGCTTCTCTTATTTTTTAGTACATAATTTATGTGCAAGTTTAAAAAACTATTTTAATCATAAAATGGAACACTTTCTGGAACAAAATTGTTTGTAGCATACATTTCATCTGATGATAAAGTAATACTTTTTTTCTCCCTTGGGAAAACTGCATTCAACTACTTGCAGTGTGAAAGCGATTAGAGTTCATCCCGCATTCATCACGCCTAGAGCATTGAAATTGGATTGAAAGGAAATCCTGACCGTTTCCCTGCCTGCCCTACAAAAGAGCACTAATCACCTTGTCCTCAAGACTCGATTCGATAATATTCCCCCATTTCCATAACCGCTGAGCCAAGAGCCTTCAGTGAAGGTACACAACTGTTTTTCTAGCCCACAGGAAAAGGTTAATGACAAAGTGCTGTAAGACTGCAACCTAGTCTGGTCATAACTTCCTGTAGGCTGAGTTCATGATTTTGTAAGTCACTTCTAGGCTTGACAAGATTTAAGACAATGGAAAATATTAAAATCATGTTTCAGAGTTTTAATTCTGTAGCATAAGTTACCTCAAAGTACCTTGTGTGCAACTTAAATGTTTGTAACTTGATACATTGTTCATCATCTTAGATGTTTTTCTTCAAATATTTTTTTCATGATGTGAGACGTTCGTGATTTAAAATTCATCTGTATCTATTATTTTATGATAATATGATTTCTTTTTTGTTTAAAACTTGCTCTAGTAATGTATGTAAAGCATTTTGATAATGCCTATAAAGCACTTTTGTGAATAAATAAATTTTATTTCATTGATTAAGCAGGATGTTCCTTCTTCAAAAATTCTCACTTCCTTAACTCTTTTTTTTTTTTTTTTTTTTTTTTTTTACATTTGTGTATTTTAGTGTATCATTTTATTTAATACATGAGTAATTTGTTAATGTCAGAAGTATAAAATATGAAATTGATAAACTGATTTAATAAAAATTATGTAAAATTATTTAATAAATACTTCAGAGTGAAAATAGATGTGTCATTTATATTTTAGACTTTTCATAAAATTTTTTCAGACCATATGATGGTAAATGGAGTAAAACTATGATTGGATATGGACCAGAAGATAACCATTTTGTTGCCGAATTGACCTATAATTATGGTATTAAATCTTATAAATTAGGGAATGATTTTATGGTAAGTAATATTCTTATATTTTTGTGTCATAATGTATCCAGTTTTTGCAAGCCTTTTTTATTTGTCTAAGGAAATAATTTATTTGTGATGTTAATTTTTTTGTGTACAAATGCATTGTATCAGATCTTACCAATAAGTTGCTAAGAACTTGTTTATCTGGTTGTAACGAAAGTATTCCGCCAAAAAACGTTCTTAATAAAAGAAAAAAAATAAATGAAAGCAGTACCTTTAGTGTGAGTAGTAATCACCGCCTAAATCTACAATTTTCTATGAAATCTACGATTCTGCCAATGTTTTGGTACTTTTCAAAGCCTTCGGCACAGAGACTTGATGGATGCAAGTTCAAAAACGGAACAACCTTATTTCGAACGTCTTGTGCAGTATGGAAGATAATGCCAGCAAGATGTAGCTGCAGGTGTGAAAAAGATAGAATTTCAAAGGAGCAATGTCCGAAGCTATGTGGTTTGTGTGGCAAAAGATCCCATTCAAATCTGTACATAGTCCAGCTGGTAAATGCAGACACATATGGGTCTTTCGTTATCTTGATGGAACATTACTTTTTTGTGCCGGAACTCGGAACAGGGACTAGCATCTTACTGTTGAAAGTTTTACCTTTTTTCAGATAATCTTACCAAATACAAAGCATGATCTTTTTATTAGCGAAATTGTGCTTTGCAATTTTGCTGATGGGCTTAATAGGTGCAGACCAACCCCCTTTTTGGACTGTGTTGTTAAAGTAAATCCACTTTTCGTCAGAAGTGATGATCCAGTCCAGAATTTTGCTCTTGTGTTGATATTCAAGCAGGCCTGAAGATGTCTGTCCTTATCTGCTTGAGTTAGCTCATGGGGCACTCAGCAATTAAACTTGTACGTCAAGTTTATGCGATACATAGTGTGACTAATGGGCATGACACTAATGCCTATCTCCTTAGCAAGCTCTCGTGTGCTTGCATACTGATCTTCATCCACAAGTTGTCGTAGGCGACCCTCATCAACATCAGTAGGTAAGCCAGAGCACTTTGCTTCTTAAATGACATAGTCCTTATTTTTAAACTTTCGGTACCAAACCTTCACAATGTCATGTGATACAACATCAGTATCTAAAGCTATATACCTGATTTGGTGACATTCTATAGCTAATGTTTTGCAACAAAACGGGAAGTAAATGATGTTCCTTTTGGTTTCATGATAGTTCCATTTCAGACATCTTCACTTTGCTTCTTAAATGTCATAGTCCTTATTTTTAAACTTTCGGTACCAAACCTTTACAATGTCATGTGATACAACATCAGTATCTAAAGCTATGTACCTGATTTGGTGACATTCTGTAGCTGACGTTTTGCAACAAAATGGGAAGTAAATGATGTTCCTTTTGGTTTCATGATAGCTCCATTTCAGACATATTGCACTTAATGATAACTGTATTTTTTTTTATAAATTTCACAAAAGAGTCTTCTAAAACAAGTCTCTTTCTTTCAGATGCTAAAAATCTTTTAACAAACTGTGATTAAACATGCCAATACAAACTGTCTGCGCAGACGATATTTGTGGTGGCGGGAAACTTCCGTTAAAACCTGATATTAGTTAATATGCTTTCATAATATATATAAAAAATATTTTTTATAAATATTGTTTACTGTAAATAGTGTATAAAAGATACAAATTATAAAATCCTCTTAATAATGAGGTGTACCGAAGAGAACGAGGCTGTAGATTTTATAATCAGTAGTTTAAAATGATGTGAATGCCTCATTAACAAAAGGGTTTGATGCACATAGCAACTGAATATCCTGAAGAGGTTCTAAAAGTTAATTTGATAGTACTATATGTCATAGTATATCATTGCATGTCAACTTTATAATTTTACTTGGTTGAAGCAGTTAAAAGTAGTTTACTTTTTATAGCTATTTCTGGCCATATCACAGACTTTAGAGCAGGGTTCCCAAGCTTTTTGTCCCTAAGGACACATTCTAGAATATCTGTTGGATGGTGGGTACCATTTACTTTTTTAAGGTGAATTTATAGTTGGATAGAGTTAATAATACATGCATATAAAAAAACTAGAAATCTGTCGCTTTTTGCTGGTATCTTTATTGGACACAAATTCTATTTCATTAAAAATGAAAAAACTTTCACATAGAATTTTATTGAAAACTAAAACATTTTTATTGTGATCGCACAGCAGCGGGCACACATTAAACATGGGCATACATTTGGGAACCCCTGCTTTAAAGCATCTACTAATTTTGTAAGGAAATGAGAAACTGATGATAAAGTAGTCTTTAATATCTTTTTAAAATCCCATAAAATTGTAATTTTGATTTGTGAACATTTTTTCTTGTTTTCTTGCATGGCATCAACTATATGTATTTGCATATTTAACAGTATATGCTTTATGATTCCTCAAAACATTTTGAATACTGCAGGGAATTACACTGAAGTCAGATAGTATTATTGATAAAGCTAAAAAGCATGATTGGCCTGTAAAGGAAGAAAATGATTTGAAATTTGTGGAAGCACCAGGTGGATATAGATATTTTATAGTTGATGAAGTTCAACTGGATGATTCAGGTAAACATTACCTGAAAAATCGCTTTAGAGTATTAATTATTTTAGTAAATTCATTCATTCAATTATTTTTTCTGTCTTTCCATATTCTAAAAATGTGAATAATTACATTAATGAAGTCTCGGTGTAAGAAAAAAAGACTGATGATGTCTCGGTGTAAGAAAAAAGATTTTTGAATAGTTTAATCATACAGAGAAAATTTCTGTGTGGATCAAGAACTCGCGTTTGCAGAGACTCCAACTCCTAATTAAGAAATTCTTTAAAAACTGTGAGCTATAGTAAATGTGGGGAAAAAATTATGGATATTACAGAAATAGCATAAGGGAAATGGTATGCAAAAGGGAATCAATGTATTCATCTATTGATTGTCAAAATGTTTGGGACATCATGTATCACATGTTAAGTTGAGTGTCCTGCTAGTTTTGAAGACTAGCTGGTCTTAGATCTCTAAACTGACTGCCATTATTAATCTTTCCATTCAAACATTTTGTGGCAAATCTAATGAGCGAAGCTGAATGACTTGCATAGTAAATAAAGTTCTTATTTGCCCTGCAAGTCATTCGGTTTCATTCATTTAGATTATGGCGAGAAAACATAAGCTTCTGGTGAGTTATGATTAAATAGGAAATGTTTTGTAAATTTTGCCCCTTCAAAATAAGAGGCTAAAATTATCAAGCCAGAAATTTAAAGGCTTATATGCTACAGAATTCTATGCATTAAAGCATCTAAAATTTCTATAAATCATTCACATTGTGCTCTTTACAACAAATTTTGAATTGTGCATGGTGATAAAGCTGCATATATTTTCTCAAAAGCATAAAGAAATGAGTGCAAAAAAATTGAATGAAATATCAAATTTCTTCATAAAAGATGATGAAAGTAATGTTATAAAAGACGGGTTCTATTTTGTTCAATTTTAAATTGAGCACAGCTTTCCAATTTTGGTTTTAGACTATTTGAAACAATATTTTAATTTGTTGTTTTCAGATTTTGCCATAGCAAAAAATTTAACTGGGAGCACACCAAAAGTGCTACAGTTGTGAAAACACTTGCAGAAAGTACTGTCATGATGTTGTAAAATGAGTGTACAATACATCTTTTTCTGTAAGTGCTGATAGAAATAAAAAAAAAAAAAAAAGCTGCTAATACACTTTAGATCAGGGTTTCTTAAACTGTCACCAAAAATTTTAGCAGTTTGGATATTTGTTTAACTTATTATAATAATTTAACAATTACCAAAAATTTTTACGCAATGTATCTGAAAATAGATAAAGATAAGACAATACAGACCCCCCCCAAAAAAACGAAAACGTTTTGACACATCCTTTTTATAATATATAATATAAACACTCATTTTCCTTGCTTTGCATATGACGCTGTCATTTCATCTGTTACTTATTTAAAATTTTCACATTGTTCTATGTCTTAAAATTATAAATTAAAGTTAATTACCTAAAACTGCTATTGTTCTATGTCTTAAAATTGTAAATTAATGACCTAAAACTGCAGCAGTATATTACAAGTGAAAAAATTGACAGTTTCACCCATGCGTGTGTTGGATTTGTGCAATCTTATAGGGTGCAACAAAATTTTTTTAAATATGTGCTGGGGGTCGCGAAAAAATCTCAGTGATAAAAAGAGGTCGCGACTGAAAAAAGTTTAAGAAACCCTGCTATAGATAAACAGTAAAATTTTAAAAAATAATGATATTTGGCAATACAGTGCTGTTTGGCAATTAAAACAATTTGAAAAATTCAGTTTTTTTTAATTTAGAGAGTTGTGAATTTGATACAATGATAACAAAATGTACTATGTTATTATGGTATATTATAGTAAAAAAAAGTAATAATTACTTCAATGATTTCTATTTTAGAACGCACAAATAATGCCAGAGAAGACAATTTTAATTCTTTAAATTAATATTGTATGAGCAAAGTTTTAGATAGGAAAAACTATTTATAATTTTCTTCAGACTATTTAGTAATATGATGGGAATATTTAAAGGTGTAAGCATCATTTATTAAAATGCATCAACCAGCTGTAATCATCTGAGGTTATCCATTCAGCTACAATGAATTTACTAAAAAAGTAATTGCTTTAAAAATAGAAGTGTTGTAAAAAGATACAGTAAAAGCTCAACTAACTGGAAAGTTTGGGAAATGGCAGATTCAGAAATATGCAAAAATTCTGGGTGGTTCAGTGTATAAAAATTGTAATTCAAGGTTAGAAAAGAGTAAAAAATATTTCTGATCTAAAATTATGAAAAACAGTCATATTTTTTTGTTACCAACTTGAATATCAAAAACCTACTTTTAAAATTATATAACATTTCAGCCCACTCCAAAAAAAGCATTTCAGGCATAAAAGTTAATGTATTTCATAGGCCCCTTAAACATAAAAGTTAAACATCTTATAGATCTAATAAAATTTGAGTTTTCTGTGTATCTAGTAGATACTTTGAAAAAAGTTGCAGATTTGCATATTGAAATGTACTATCTACCAGTAAGTATTTGGACATCTGTGATAAAAAAGAATTAGAAAAAGAACAAAATTTATTCAAATTCAATAGTTGGTATAGGCTCAATGAGTGGCAATTACAGCCTCAACCCTCTGCGGCATGCTTTCTACAAGTCCTTGTATGGTGGCTGTTGGAATTTTCTTCCATTTGGCTTGGAGAATTCACTTCGCTGATATTGAACGGTTGTTGCACCCCTTAATTCAGGGATCCAATTTGTCCTAAAGGTTCTCAATAGTGTTCAGGTTTATGCTTTGGCAGATCAGTGCATTCAGTTAACCCCTTTGTTATCGTACTAATCCATGGTGGACCTCACAACATGACAGCTGATGATGTCATCCTGAAAGTAACATGGGTCTAACCAGTAAACCTGGAACAACAGAGGAAGCACACTGTCATCCAAAATAGGGCAGTAGGCAGGGTGTTCAGTTTTCCATGAATTTGGACCAATGGTTAAGTCCATAGCAGGAGAAACACCCCCAGATCATAATTCCACCTCTGCCAGACTTTACTGCAGACAGAATGCATTCTAGCAGGAGGCATTCTCCAGGCAGACACCAGACCCAGATCCTGCATCTGAATGGTAGAGGGTGAATCTTGATTCATTGCTCCAGAGAACTCCTTTCCACTGATCAATGGTCCACTGTTAATGTGCTGTGCTTCCTGGAGTATGTGGGCCATTGATTGGGTGTAATTCTAAATTTCTCTGGATGTTACCCATCGCTCCCTATTTTCCAGTTTCATGGGTCTGCTGTCTAAGCACATTCTGATAATCACCACTCACCTTCCAGTTTTGAATCACCATAGGTTACTGCCGAATTTAGTTAATTCAGCTCACTAGAAATAAATTGGGTAATTCAGCTCCTTAAGGATCAGCCATTTTTGTGATACCTGACAATTGCACCTTTCTCAAAATCAGGTAACTCTGCACTTCATGGCATCTTGCATGGCATTATTACCAATATTTTTCCTACACAATATTTAATGGTGGAGAGCATGATGTATATCAGAACCGCATGTATCAGCATTTGTATGGGTGTCCAAATACAAATGGTAGATGGGTGAGCATGAGGAAAAATTGCAAAATTAAAAGAAGTGAATGGGTGCATTAAATGCAAAGTACTACCTATTATGATGCTTGCAACAGTACACCATTCAAATCCAGCTGGTGAAACTTTTTTTTCTATGATAAAAAAGAATCAAACTGAAATTTGGCTGAATTTAGGTACAAAAGCTGTCTGAGCAGTTCTCATTGACAAAATAGACATGCAGCAAATGAAAAACTATATTGTAGGAAAACATGAATAAAAAAAAAGAAAAGATAATTCAGAATTTAAGCATACTACCTATAAATATTTGCATTCATAATTTATAGATAAATTATGAGCATTTTTGATGGTTGATTATATGCATGTTTTTTATCTATCTGTAATTTTATTTTCTTTTATTTCCTGTAGAAATCAAAACCCCGAAACCTCGTAAAGATATGTGTATGTAGTTTGTGGATTTTGATGTGTATCATTTATGATTTAAAATATTTTCTTCCGTAATGTATTAGATTTAGTGATATTTCTGCTTTAGTAATGAAATGAAAATTTTCATTTGAATACACATATAATTACAAGAAATATTTTAAATTATTCAGTTTTTTATATTTATGAATTTTAAATATAGACTGGCTAATTAAATTGTGCCTTACATTTACATTTTAAAAATTGTAAACATGTCATTCATTTATTGACTGTTGACAAGTTTTGCTGTAAGTTGGAGTCTATGAATTCAGTGATATTTAGAATTTAAGTGCCCTTGAAGAGCCCAAGGATTCTAACTCGAATCATATGGGGGGAAGGGTGGAGATTAAATTAAAAAATTATGCAAAAGTTATTACATTGAAGTTAGCTTAAACCATACCAAACAGTATATAGCAAATCTGTGTAATTTGTTGGCAAAGGGGTTATGAGCCCCATAATCACTGTATATAAATAGCAACCTATCTACAAGGATCTGTGAGAAATCAGTGTTTTAGTTTATATTGGGAAGAAGACAGGAAGGTGAGAAATTTTATAAAATAAGTAACTATATGGAAAAAAATTACTTTTCTTATTTATCTGTGATTCAGAAATGAAGAGGCTATATATTTTTTGTATATTTCATAAGATACAGTATGGATTATTTGTCTTATATGCCAGTTTTGAGAAGGAAGAAATAAACATACTAACAAAAAATATCTACCAACGTTGAATTTTCAATTTTTGCGAAAAAAATATATAGGAATCTACTCATCTAAAAATGCATATTAGCAAAAAAATTACTTCCTAATTAACTATAGATAAGCAGCTAAACATTGTAAAAAATATTGAGATTTGGTAATACAGCAGTGTTTGAAATACATGATAAAATGATTTGACTATTAAATCAGTATGAATCAGAAATTTAAAATATGAAATCTTACTTAATACACAAATCTAACTATGCTAGGTGATGTGGGTGTATTTTTCAGATTTCTCGAAATTTCATCAGAAAGTTTACTATTGGTATTTATATTCATCAAAAATCCTATATTGACATCTTTTCAAAATTTACTGTAGAATATTAGCAGCTGATTTATTTTATAGTTATATATTTTTTGATAAGTAGTTTCATATACAGTAAAAGTCCAAGTATTTGCCATTCAACTAATTGGAATATTTTTTAATTATAAAAATTTTTTTAATGTAAAATTAAGAAAGGAAGGTATTTGTAACTATTATATTATAAAGCATGGACAGGACTAAAAAAAACGTCATGTTCGATTTAAAGAAAAACTGTTGCCAAATAGTGCGATTTAGAACCATTCATTAATAAGCATGCTGCCTGGTCGGTATAATATTTAAGGGAGCCTACTGCAGTATCGAAGATCCCAGTTTTGAATCCTGGAGAAGGCATGGATGTTTATAAATGTGTAGCGTTTCTGCAGCATGGGGGCACACTAAATATGTGGCAAGCTGAAAGTCCTGTTGCATAGCTTAGTGATAGGGAAGAGGGGTGGGAGAGGAGCGCTGTCTCAGGAGGGGAGTGCTGTCCTTCAAAATCCAGTCGAAGTCCAACCTACTTGAGGCTCTGATAACTTCTTCCATGAAATACATGGACAAGATAACAGCAACAACAACAAAAATCGATAATGATGTAATGCTTTGGCTTTATGTAAACCTGATTAATTCTCAATAAGTTGGCTTAATTTTGTAAAAAACAGTGAAAGATAACTGCTTTTTATCACATTTTGAAGGTGAAAAATGATTATAATTTGACTTTGGTTGGTTTAGTTTATTATGGCAAAACACACTAGGGCTATCTGCCTAAGGGTAGGGATACCTTCGTGATGGACTTTCTGAGGGAAACTGGTCAATATACGCTTTACACATGGAGAAAACCATGAAAAGCTTATACAGCCACCCTGTTCACCTGGAATTAAACCCATATTAAAATTTAGGACTTCACTTTAACAAAACAGCATGCAGTACATTATTTCAAATTGTTGAATATCAAAAATTTGTATTGTTAAATATCTGAAAATTAGGTGTTTTAATTTCTTTTTAGACTTTGACTCATCTTAACACATGGTGTCGGACAAAACTAATTAAAAAATCAAGTAATTCAAAACATTCATATATCATATCGACATTCTTATAAACATTCGTATAGTGGTAGTACAGTTTAATTTTTAGGTTCACGTTGTGAGTACCCTATGCAAAGGAAAAATCAATAATCCAAATTCAATAAAACTCCATGTTTCTTAAAAGCCTCCCAGCTCAAACAAATGGAGGGACATGACAGACCACAGTAAATTGTACACTAAATTAAACAAATGAAACATAAAATATATATCAAACACATTTATTAATTTCTTGGCTATCATTATATTACTATATAATGGATAACTGATCAGTAATCCTACCACATATTTTACTATGAAAAGTAACACATAATGTCACATGCAATTACAGCTTACAAAAATTAATATACCTTAAGATGAAAAATAACACATATCTCATTCCAAGATTAACATACTCATATTAATTTGGTAAGTTTACTATTTTTTTGACATTCAGTAGCTCACTAATTAAGCTGGTAAAACAAATCTTTAAACCTTCATCTACAGACTTAAAGTTAATTGGTCGTTATTCAAACATTCAATAGCTCACTAATTAAGCTGGTAAAACAAATCTTTAAACCTTCATCTACAGACTTAAAGTTAATTGGTCGTTATTCAAACATTCAATAGCTCACTAATTAAGCTGGTAAAACAAATCTTTAAACCTTCATGTACAGACTTTAAATTAATTGGTCATTATTCAAACATTCAATAGCTCACTAATTAAGCTCGTAAAACAAATCTTTAAACCTTCATTTACAGTCTTTAAATTAATTGGTCATTATTCAAAATATTCTAATCATTTACTAGTTTACATATATAAAATAAATGATTTTCATTTAAGTAATTTGAAAAGATAGAGAGGTAGACAAATTTAAAAATCACTCACAGATGGAAGACAGTTTTTCTGGGTTGAAGGATCTTTAGTGTCCAATACACTTATTTTTTTTTTTTTTTTTTTTTTTTTTTTTTTTTTTTTTTTTTTCAAAACACTTCAGAAGCATCCATTGATTCAGGAACTGCTTTAAATATGTCCATTAAGTGAGAGACAATTTCTGAACGGAAAGATCTTTAGTGTGAAATATTTTTTCTGTCAAAACACTTTAGGAAGCGTCCATTGATCTCAGGAACAAGGGCAGCATGATACCTTTTTCTGGAATTAATCTGTATCTCATGACAAATTTCATCAACTGGAATGTCTTAAACATGACTATTCAAGTTCTCCAAAATACACGAAGTGGCAAAACTAAATTTTGCGTAGAACACTTTCGGCACTAGCTTCTTAGCTTTCTATGACGAACAATTCTAACTGGAAAGCCTCTAACATGACAATTCAAGGATCTCAAAAAACACGATGAAACGGTGAAATCACATTTTTCGTAGAGCTCTTTCTCCATTCGAACAAATTCTCATCAGCGGGAAGGCTACGAGAAACCTCGCCTCAGACCGAGGTGCACCAAACTTTGTCTTTTACTGCCTTACATCTTCGCAACTCAAATCTGTCTCCCAATCCGACACAATAGCAAGACCCGTAAGGGTCAATCCCCCACTCTTTCTCCTCTTACTCTTAGCTTGAAAATCAGAATCAGGAATAATGAACTCTAGCCTGGTACAAGCATCCAGGAAATCTCGGTGAGTTCATAGGCCTTGTGAGTTCATAGGGTTTGAAAAATCATAAAATTAAAATCACACCAATGCTGGAATTATTTTTTCTAAACGGAGAAAATGACACACCCATTACAAATCAAACACCAGAAAATCTGACAATGCGGTCCAAAAAACATCTGTACACACAATGTGAGAAAAAAAATGGACCCCTCAACTAACAAGCAGAACTAAGCTTTACGAGAATCCAATTACCTAAGCTTAGTTCAACCCCCATTGTCTTGAAGTAAGCAAAACTGCAACTTTAACAAAGCGAAGGTGAGACAATTTTCGTTTCACACACCATTAGGAAAAGGCGACAACACAACACCCTACTGCCTCCACTGTTAGTAAAAAGGCCATAAACCAATAAACCAGATGGCTCTTGCAACTGTTTCCTGTTGTTGTTACACTACGCTTTCAAGAACTACCAGTTAAATAAGGCTTTAACAATTTAAAAATACTTTTTTTTTTCCAGATTAAAATATACATGAATACAAATAAAAATAAACTAGAATAATGATAACTTAAAACATATATTAATAATTAAAATTCGCGACATTACAAAATTACAAAATTAACAGAATCCTGGCATCAAGAAAAGTGCGACTTGTGAAAATTATGAAAAGCGATTTGAATTTTTCATAAGTCATGTTCATAATTTGTGTATATTGATTAACTAAATAAAGAGCGATTTGTTCCTTCAATCCTCTGCTGGAATGATTGGCTCAAGTTTGTCAAGATAATCGCCAATTTTCAAGGTAAACAGAATTTCATAATTCAATATGATGTTTTATTTTGGTGTTTATGTCTAGAATGCCCTATTTCGTTTGACAACTCGCATAATTTAAATGCAGGCATTTGATATTCAAGCTGATGACAAATAAATTCTTTATATAATTTTAGACTGAAAGTTTTTTAATTAATTTATTTGGCTTTTCTACCATGAGTTGCATTTTATATTTGTTCAGTTATCCAGAATTTTCACATATTCAGCATTCGGCATTTCCAGGGCTTCCCGGATTGTCAAGCTTTTACTGTATATGTATTGAAAAAAGAATGAGAGTTCAAGGTTGGCAGACCTTCCTTCTAAGTCACAAACTAAGAGATTCACATAAAGAAATGAAGTCAAAAGCAGAGAGATTCTGAAAATGACAAGTACAAAGTCACAAATAAAAATTCTTAAAGAAATTCATTTATAATTCTGTAACATCTTAAAAAATTAATATGAGTGAACTTCTTTCAGCTGAAACTGAAGATGGGGGGGGGAGTCAAGGGATCTAAAATCAGATTTGTCAAGAAAGAGTAATATAGAATTCAACATGCAGTTCTGCTTATCAGAAATATTAACTTATTAAAGTCCTTTTATGTTTGAGTATTACACATTTACTGTATGTGCTAAAGGTATTCAGCATATCAGTATCTTTATATTAAATTATATGTAGTTATTGTTTTAATTATGAATTTGTTATAATGCAAACATCTAAAAAGTATACTGTTATCAAAGTTTTTTTAATAGGAACCCATTTGAATAAAAAATTTTTACTAAAAAATTTAAAAATGTGAATATGTAAATATTTTCTATTGTATTTATTTTGCCCTTTCAGATCCTGTTAAGAAAGTTACTCTTGCTTGTTCTAATTTGCAGAAGTCAACAGGTAAGCATGTTCATATTCTTATTTGATATGAAACTTAATATGAAAGTTAAATATTCATAAATACTACAACTTTCCTTTGCCTAATAAAAGCGTTTTCAATTATTTTCTAAGAAAAGGTATGCAGTTGAAAAACTTCAGAAAATTATGTAAGGGAAATTAAATGCCATTAGAGTAAGTTTTTATTGCAAATGGTAGTAATTAATGACATCAATGATTAAACATTAAATTGATTATACAAAAATATTATCATTTAAATTATTATTTGCAATTCAGATAATCTTCACTGTAAAGCTGTTTTCCAGGATAAAAGTATTTGAAAGAGTAAGAATAAGTATCATAAGGAGTATTAATTAATATTAATGAAATTTATTAGGTACTCATAAAATAACAGGAGTGACCAGTAGCAGATTTATGAAGTAGGGTGTATTGGTGTATTGAGAATACGGCAAAGCACACTAGGGCTATCTGCCTAAGGGGAGGGATGCCTTTCGTGGAGGACTTTCTAAGGGAAACTGGCTCGTATACATGTTACACATGGGGAAAACCACGAAAACGCCCATGCAGCCAGCCCGTTCGCGGGATTCGAACCTCGGACCGAACTACCAGTGTTCAGCGATTTTACCGCTCGGCCGCTGGTGGGCCTATGAAGTAGGGATTTGTAGTTTGAGGAACCATCATTTTCAGATACAGAATATGTTTACTGTTTTTTAATTAGTTAATGATTTAGACATTCATTAGAATACTGTACCGCTTAAGATTTTGACTTTCATAACATTGTAAATGCACTTTTGTCACAAAAATAAAGGCTATTGAGGGAACATGAAATATGACAGATTCATTGCAACTATTGCAGGATAAGTACAGGGAAAATGTATTTTGTAATGCATAAACATTGAGGTAGAAACTTACTGCAGTTCCAATTAAAGGAATTATATCACAACAATTTTCAAAACAAATGCTTTGGTTTTTCTCCATGTATAATGTAAATCCAGATCAATTTCCTTCCTCGAGTTTCCCATGAATAGATCTGTATCCTAAGTTTCATAACCTAAGTATGGTTTATGGAGTAAAATAATCCACTCTTGTTTGATAGAAACTAGTGCAATTTCCTATTATTTTCTGTTGTAAGTAATTAGTGCTTTGAATTTTTTCCTCCCATTTAAACCCAATATTGAAAGTGTCCATAACTAATATGTAACTTCAGTCATCTCTCTTCAAAAAAATACAGCTGAATATGTTTTATTTTGTAGCATAACATAGTTTACCTAAATTATGTCTAAATTATGCAAGATAAAAAAATCTAATTTGAATTAGAAATAGACCCTTAATTTTTCATTTTAATTTGGCAGTTTCCCTTTTCTGTCCTTAAAAATAGCTTCTAATAAAGTGCATCATTTTTAAATTAATGGATGTCATATTATTCTTACATAGTGTTAATGACTCAAGCTTTTTAATAAAGGCTTCAGCCAATAATGATTGCAGATTTGGAATCAAAATTTCTAACAGCCAATACTGAAACCATTTTAGCCAAAGGCAAAACTGTGAAATGAAACTCAAATCGCTTTGAAACCAACTTTTATTTTGAACACATTGCATTCCTACTCTTGCTTGTTGTCCTGAAAACGTGTCACAGATTACCTATCTTTCATCCATCATATATTCGTAAGTTGAACAAATGAAAAATGTGATTAAAAATGGGCATGCAGATTGTGTCCATTGTGATGAATATTTTATTTTTGTATTCCTCGAGAATAAATAAAATGTCTTTAATTGTCATGCCAGCTAATATTTGACTGCAACTACAAATTTATGCATCTGCATACCATCAACATCTACATCATTACATATATGTCAAACACTTTTTGCTGAAAAATAGACCTTTTTCTTTTGAAATTCAATCAGAAGTTATAATCTGCATATTTTACTTGATATAGCACACTTCTGCTTATTCTGTTTCTGTATTAATTTTATAAAAATTGAGAAATCTCCCCACACTTGCATTTGCAGTCAATTTGTTGATGTACTCATTATGAGTAATAAAAAATTCATATTTTATAGTATTCCTGTGTCAGAATTTTAGAATTTAAAATAAAAAAAAAAAAAAAAAAAAAAGTATTTAAAGGTAATTTAGGGTTTTGTAAAGTAAGATTGTAATGTTTTTTGTAAAAATTTGTTTTATTTAGTTATTTTTAACTGAAAAATTCTTTTTGACATTAAAAACATTCATTACATTTTCCTTTTCTTGTATGTCATATTACATTGCATTATACTACCAGATCTTCACACTTATTCATTTATCAGTCATATGGCATGACAATTGGCCAATTTTGTGAGCTGTTGCTATTCCATATGGCATAATAAGATTTGTAACAGATTTTTCAAATATAATATTGTACTTCTTAAAGGTAACTCAGGGATTTAAAAATATTTTGCATACATAAATAATTGTAACAAATTTTACATAGCCATATAATTAATAAAGTATGTTTTTATGAAATATATTTGTCTTTACTGTAGAATGTTTATTATAGTACATTTTGTTTTTCAGAATTTTGGTGTGATATTCTTAATATGAAAAAGTATGGTGAAGAAGATAATTCTGTGATTTTAGGATATTCTGAAGAACAGGTATTATTGCTTATCTGGCTCAATGTCTATAAATAAACAAAAAACTGATTTCCTTTTTTTAGAGTCCTCATAAGTTGAATCTTTTCTTTTCATGGTGGTATATTTTTCTGAAAATTTTATTTTTTTTATCATAAGTGGAAATTTTGTTGGCCATGATAATTAAAGATAATAAATGCATGTAAAATTGAATTTTAATAAAATGAAACTGAAGGAAGTGGGAAAAAATTTTAAGTAAAGAAAAATCAAGGTTAATGAGATTTCCAGCAAATTAGGTCTGAAAAAAATCTATGATCTTAGTTAAATTTAACAAAACAAGACTAAAATTTGTTATTTATATTAATTATAAAAGTTATTTCTATGCGTAAATTACAATAAAAAAAAAAAAACAAGATATTAAAATTCTTTTAGCTTACAGCAGAAAATCTTAACCCTTTGCACTCAAGGCCTTCTGCTCAGGCAAACCAGCAACTCAAAACGATTTCGCCTAATATGCTTTAATTTTTCTAAAGCTTAAAGCTATTTTCTTTTAATCACGTAAATGCTGTGCGGAGACTAACTAAGCTAAGATTTGGCTAAGAATGCAAACCGAGTCTGGTCCATGAAAGTACTTCAGATAAGAATAGCTTATTACACATCATAAAGAAACAGACTGAGTTCCAAAATGCCATACTGTTTTTACAGCACACATCAAGGAGCACATCAGACCTCCTGGTTGTATGGCATACGGTGATAATAGGCTTTTAGCAGAAAATCCCGGGCACTTAAAGTGTATGGCAGTTCTAAGCTGGGTACCCAGACCCTGCTTAGAGTTTTCATACATGATTAATCCTCCAGTCCCTATAGGTGATCCAAAGAGGCATAACTCTCTGGTCAACCCTGGGGAACTTACATGATTCACACAGTCTGGGTAATAACACACAAGCCAGAGGTGGATGACAATGCATCCACCAACAAAGAAAAGAACATAGTAAAACATAGTCCATTCTTAAGTTTAAGTTTATTTTATCCATAGGCTGGCCAAAGGGCAGCCAACTTGTTTGTTTTGACAGGGGGGGGGAGTTTCGGCTAAAGGTATTATTATGCTCTTATCTAATCGTGAGAACTTTTCTTTTGAATTATAATTGATAAAATCCATGTATTCTCTACTTAGTATTTCATTTCTCAAAAAGACTCTTTCTCTCACAAAACTCAGTACTCTCAAAAAAACCTTGAAAACCTTTAATTTTTGCCTATAATCAAAAATGAATTCATTCAGAAGAAATTTTAAAATTAAAGGCATTAAAATATTGTCATTGCAACCAGAGTCTATTTTTTTTTTTTTATCTGTGCATCACTGTGGTTGACAAGTTTCTTTAGTCTGTTTACATCATTAGGATTTCTAACAAGGCAGATACTTAAGAGTTGTCCTAAATGCAAATTAATTAAGACATTTGTTTATCCAAATCTGAAATGCAACAGTTCAAGAGCAATTTCATAATTATTTTCAATAAGGGTTGAAACCAGAAATAGGTTTGTTGGCTAAGAAAGCATTTTAAGTAAATAAATTTTTCTATTTTTGTACTTTTTCTATTTTGTATCTTTGTAAGTTTAGATTTTTATCAATCGCACTTATGGATTGAACTGTAAGTTTTAACAAATTCAAAGGATCACCATAAAATTTATTTATAGACATCATAAAATTTAGGTAATTTTAAAGAAGTTTCTGTATTTCAATTTGGAACATGATTAGAACTGGATATATTTATCTCTTCATTAGAATTATCATCTCTAATACTTTTTTATAATTCTTCTATTTTAACAATTGAATTACTATTGTAATGTAACAGATTATTGTGATGCTCTTCTTTGGAATTAATTTCCGCATCCAAATTCTTTAAATTTGTTTCTTTTAGTATAAAATTATCTGTTAATGTGACATTTTTAATTTTGGTGTTTAACTGATTTAACAATGCTTTAAAATTACTCAATTAAATTGGTTTATTTTCTTCAAATATTCTTATCTGTTTTACAGATAAGTTTTATAATAAAGCCATTTTCTTTAGTTCATACTTTTTTTCAGCTCTGTCAGTTCCATTGTAAATAAAAGAAATAACTGTTCTTACTTTTTTAGATGTGTATCCAACTATTTAGCGGCATTAAAATTTTGACACCTACATTTCCTTCAAAAAATATTGAATAATGATTAAATTAGTTCTTCATAATCTTACTTCGCTGCTCACATGATGTGCCATAAAACAAAAAGCAATTCAAAAATGAAAAAAACGTGTTCCGCTCCAAATCATAATTACCTTTTTTGTGAATCATGTATAAATATTAATTCAATAAATTTTTCTTTAAAAAAACGAGAGCGTATGTTTGGGGCCACCAGATGGCCCCAAAAGCTACATGTGTTCAAATTATATTGTTACATTAGTTTTCTTTTCACATATGTTACGCTCGGGATTCGTGTGAATTTAGAGTGAATAATGACCACAACACTCGATGAAGTATCAAACACACTTTATTGGCCAATATTCTTCAAGACAGCTCAAAAACCACGTTTACAAGTCTCGAAGAACTACCATAAACACGCTGACACAATCAATGACACAGCTTTCACGCTATCAAGCTATAACTGTGGAGACAGCTTCACGGCAAAGCACCAGAGTACAGCTCCCGACTCTGCTCGGTCGCTCTCGGAACTCTACGTACTCTCAAGACTCTCCACACTATGACTCGCGATGCACTAGATTACAGCTCCCGACTCCATGGTTCAGTTGTTCTCGGAGCTCAACACACTCTCTCGACGATGCACTAACACCGATACACTAAGAGACTCTTTAGGTGCACTTGACGACCAACTCAGCAGTAACTGACTATCAACAAGATAGACTTTCTGCACGGACCTACTGACTGACTGATGATCCACTCACTTGAATCTACCAGCAGGGTTTATGTAGCTTTTGGCTTGTGTTCGAGAACATTCTGGGCTAAACCAGTAACAATTTGTTCCAGAAGGTTCTCTATCCGTATGTGGCATATTGCCAGATATGTCGCCAAATGGGCGACAAATTAATTTAATGAATTTAATGAAATTAGTGAATTTAAAGAAAATTATAAATTTAATGACTGTTTAATTTTTGCTCAATTAGAGGAAAAAAATAACTCGAATAGTAATGAAATATTAATAAATTTATTTTCTTAATTTTTGAAAAAAATTATATATATATTATTAACCTTGTCATTCCAGTGCAAACTTGAATTAAGAGAGATTGGAAAACCAGTCAATCATGAGCAGGCATTTGGAAGAATAGCATTCTCTTGTCCAACAGATGAGGTAAGTTCTTAGCATTTACATGGAAATTTTAGTGCTTTTCTGTTAATGGTGTGCCAGTTATCAAATATATATCAAAGTGCCATATGCAGTAACGTTATAGCATTAAGGCGCAATATCACGCTGAACAAATACTAATTTGGAAGTCAAACAACAAAAATCAGCGTTATATTTTCAAATTTTCACAGGACTAGTTTCGATGGTTTTATCAAATCACCATCCTCAGCTGCAAAAGCACAAATGAACGAGATAGGATATAATGATTAGATAAGATAAGAAAGCCTGGATGGAAAATAAGCTGGTGACACCATCTGTTGATGAAACCAGAACTAAAACATAATTTCTTTAAAAGGCCGAAGGCAAAGATGGATTGGAATTAGGATCGTTAACTAGAACAGAAAGATTTTTTTGAATGTGAAATGCCTCTAGAAAATCCAGTTCTCTAATGGAAGATGTTTTTTGAATAATTTTGGCAGCAGAAAAATTGAAAGTGGGATTTTTGAACCAACAATGTTGGGCACTTCTGTGTAGAAGACTTCTGTGTTTCCTTTTTTCTAACATATGCCTCATGTTCTTTGACGCGAAATTTTAAGGCTCTCTTAGTTTGACCAATGTAAATTAAACCACACTGGCAAGGAATCCTATAAATACCCCAGGAATTCATATCCGGAATGGGGTCCTTGAGTATAGAACTCGGAATTTTATTGATGGGAGAATAAACGACCCAAAATTTAAATTTCTGCAAAATATGAGCAACTTTATAGCTAATTGATGGAAAGAAGGGAATGACAACAGAATTTTTATAATCTCCTAAAACAAGAGTGTGCCTTTTACTGTGTTGAGATGAGAATTTTTTAACTGCTTCAATAATAATGTTGGGTGAAAAGCCCCTGTCAATAACTATTGCTTTTAAATAATTTAGTTCTTCTTCAAGGGATAGTTTGGAGGAGCAAACTTGAAAAGCACGAAAACATAGGAATGAAATGAAGCTAACTTTTGTTTAGTCGGATGACATGATTTAAAGTGTGGTGGAAGGCAAACCAATGAAGGTTTATGGTAAACCGTAGTACTGTTGTTGTGTTACCTGTGACCAGAATGTCGAGAAACGGAAGAGAATTGAAAGTCTCAAGTTCAAAAGTGAACTGAATAGCAGGATCAATAGAATTCATTTTAGTTCAATAGAATTCATCTTGTTTTAGGATATTATAAAAATTCTGTTGTCATTCCCTTCTTTCCACCAATTATCTGTAAAGTTGCTCATATTTTGCAGAAATTTAAATTTTGGGTCGTTTATTCTCCCATCAATAAAATTCCGAGTTCCATACTCAAGGACTCCATTCCGGATATGAATTCCTGGGGTATTTATAGGATTCCTTGCCAGTGTGGTTTAATTTACATTGGCCAAACAAAGAGAGCCTTAAAATTTCACTTTGAAGAACATGAGGCATATGTTAGAAAAAAGGAAACACAGAAGTCTTCTGCACAGAAGTGCCCAACATTGTTGGTTCAAAAATCCCACTTTCAATTTTTCTGCTGCCAAAATTATTCAAAAAACATCTTCCATTAGAGAACTGGATTTTCTAGAGGCATTTCACATTCAAAAAAATCTTTCTGTTCTAGTTAACGATCCTAATTCCAATCCATCTTTGCCTTCGGCCTTTTAAAGAAATTATGTTTTAGTTCTGGTTTCATCAACAGATGGCGCCACTAGCTTATTTTCTGTCTAGGCTTTCTTATCTTATCTAATCATTATATCCTATCTCATTCATTTGCGCTTTTGCAGCTGAGGATGGTGGTTCGGTAAAACCATCGAAACTAGTTCTGTGAAAATTTGAAAATATAACACTGATTTTTGTTGTTTGACTTCTGAATTAGTATTTGTTCAGCGTGTTATTGTGCATTAATTACAGCAAAAATTAGGCTATGCATGCAATTTTAGCAAAATTTCTTCCATAATTAGCATGACTCAACTTTTTTATTTTCACTTTTTTTAAGTGAAAGTATTTTGTTTATTGTGTAAATTTAAAAAAAAAAAAAAAAATTGTTAACACTTTTGTGTAAAGAAAAGCGAAATATTTTAAAAACACGTGCTTGGTTAGATATATATTACCTAAACATTGTGATTTGGTTTAATGTCTGTTAATATAGCTATTTTAGTTTGAAGAAATGAACAGTTAACTGGCAGTGGATTGTGGTTCATTCCAATCGTACAGATTTTGAGAACAGGCAAGAACATCACATCAAAAATATGGTTGACGAAAATGCTAGAAATTTCGCTTCTTGAAAGCATCGGGTCATAAAGCATAATCATCAGCAAAAACCGATTCAGAAAATTCTGAAATTTAAATTCTGCAGCAGAAAATATTGTGATAAAATATAAAGCATCTGCACATCATTGGATAATGATAGCATAGCAGACATGTGTTTTCAAAAGTTAAAAGCTTGAAACGCATACTCACATCATGGTTTGTGAATACTAGAATTGAGGAATATTTTTACCTCTGTATTTCATATTTTTTAATTAACTAATAAATGTTTGCTAAAGTGCAAGAAGGAATTTTAAGCAAGTTCGATCATGATCCAGCTATTCATCGATTATTTACGTACGAAAATCCTGGTCAATATCGAACGATCCTTGTATTTTATAATTGTCATTCATCAGTATCTCTTGGAGACTAAATTTTCAAAGAATGCTATTTTTATACTCTGTGTCCGTTTCTGTTTGTTTTTTGTCTCTAGAGGAGAAAAAATAATTGTCTTTAACTAGGATTTTGAAAGGTTGAGTGAACAGCCTTGGTATGGATGTGCAAAAACTACCAATTTGAGAAATTGCTGTAATTGGTTACTTTTGTGACTGAATCCACTTCTTGAATCCAGTTATTAAACTGAAATGTGTTTAAATAAATCAAAGGTTTAAATTATGTACTGAAAATATTAAAGTGAAAAATATGCAGATAAATATGGTATATATGTTTATCTTTTAAAATGTATATAGATGATTTTTCATTAAAAGATTTTAAAACTATAGTGATTTGTTTCACTTAACTGAAAACATGTGATTTCAGTTAGCAGGTATCCAAGAGCAGGTGAAAACAGCTGGCTGTAAAATCTTAACACCTCTAATTAGTTTAGACACTCCTGGGAAAGCAACAGTTCATGTTGTTATCTTAGCAGATCCTGTAAGTATAGTTGCAAATAAGGATTTGTGTTAAAGTTATGCTTTTATATATACTTGTATTATTATTATTAATTTTTTAATTCTATGAAAGTACTTAACCCTTTAATTGTCAAGTTATTTTGATGCTTTTGGTGTATAAATTGTCAATTTTTTTAATTTCAGAAATGAAATGTTTGCCTCGCAATCACAAAATCAAAAAAAATGCTGTGCACTTTGAACATAAATATCTATCCTTTGAAACCTTCAGTAAAGTGCCACCATCTGTTGAATTAAAGCCGAAACAAACTTCTTACGTTATATATTCGATATAGCAATACAATACACTAAAATAATAATAATAAACAAATAAAAAATATAATAAATTACACCGAGTAATATTCGACCAGTGCTGTGACCGAGATTATTTTGGGTTAAAAGGTTAATGCAAATAATATTTAATTTAAAAATATAAATACTCTTTTTATGTTTTTAAAATGAGTTTTCAAAATTGCTAATTTTTTTTTATTTGGTATTGACATTAGAATTATATATAAAAGATTTGAAGTATAACTATTATAACTTTGAAGTGTAATTATGTGTATTATGATTTGAAGTGAAACTCTGTGTAGTTCTTTTAAAAAATTTTATTTAAAAACTTTATATTCTTAGTAAATATAAAGAGCTCTCATCTGCTTTGCCATATTCAAATAACCTATTTTCCATGCTTCTGTAAACAAATGTAATATGCTTTTTATATATTTAGAAAGACATTGTCTTATTATATCTTTATTACATTTGATAATAAGTTTGAGATTTAAATTGCAATGATTATGTTAAAAGTAAATTTGATAACACAGTAATAATATTTTTGCGTTTAAAAATGATAATTTATTATTCAATTTTTCAAATTTTTTTACATTAACAAGTAAGAAAAAGAATTCTATTTGTGGAAAGTAATTAGAAACACTTTTCTATCATTATTATTATTTAAAAGTGTCTCTTGATTATAAGTAGAGATTTAATTGCAGATAAAGTTTTGATAACGTTTTTTAAAGAACTTGTAGAATCTTTAGGTTAATTCAGGGTTCGTACAGTCCTTAAGAGTCTTAAAAGTCCTTAAATTTTTTGGAATCAATTTTTGATCCTTAAAAGTCCTTAATTTTGACCAAAATCAGCGGAAAGTCCTTAATTTTAATCATCTGAAATTTCTGTCTGTTTTTATGACTGCCATTTTGAATGTGAATTAGCATTTTGGGGGAATATTTTTGGTGATTAACTGACATATATGGTTATCTTTTGAATGTGTTCATATGTTATAATTTGTTTCTATTTCTAATATAAATGATGGGATACTCGAGTTTCTAAGCAAGAAGTTAAACATAAGCATTTGGAAATTCATTTTTTGTAATAAAGAGCTCTTAAACAAGTTTTCGCTTTTGGGGATATGAATTCTTTTATTAAACGGTTCTAAATTTGGCAATTTGTCAACATTTTGGCGATTTTAAGATCATTTCTATAGAAAATTTTTTAATTCCGAGATCTGAAAATTTGTCGACGATTTTTTTTAAAACATCATAACATTGATAAAATTCATTAAAATAATGGTAACATACTGAAATTATATTTAAAAATAACATTAAAATAAGACATTTTTATTTTTTGCTCTCATATTATAAAGTTTCATTTTGGCAACTTATTATACAATATTTTGAATCTGAAAAATACACAAGGTATAATGCTATAAAGCATAATTTACGAAACAGCTCTTAGCAAAAGCAAAATTAGCTATGTAATTAATTAAAAATGTCTTCTTTTTAATTTTTTCATAGTAAGCGTTTTTCCCATGTAATTGTCTCAGAATATTCAAAATTCTCAGAAAATGCATCAGTTTTCTCTATAAAATTAATTTTACACTTTTTCCCCTCCTTTTTTTTTTTTTTTTTTTTTTTTTTTTTTTTTCTCTCCAAAATATTTCTGGCTTTTTGCTGTTACAGAATTGGTAGGGATAATTTTTGTTTAGTATTTTAGACATTGCAGCTTGGAAAGTTTAGAAGGATTTGAAGGCAAGATTTATAGACCCACGATTCTAGAAGATTCGAGAAATATGTGACAAAATGAAAAGTATCTACATAGTATCAACACGTAATGGATGTATTTTACAGAAAGTTTGCAATAAATTTTTTATTTTTTTGGAGAACATCTGGAAGAACAATGAAAACATAATTTTTGAATGTTTTACTCCTGATACTAGAATCTTTTTCTTAATATGTTTATTCCCCTTTATTTTCCCTATTTTTCACTATACATCAGCATGGAAAATATCAAAAATGCGTCTAATCTTATCATTTGGGCAGGCAAATTATAGAAAGGGATTTTTTTTATTAATAAAGAAATTGAAAACTTACAATGTAAAAGATTCATCTAATATGTCTTTATGCATCATAAACAGAGCTGCACAAGGCATTTTCCACATGATGGATCCTCAGTGGATCCTAAATTCTGCTGCCTAGTGCCTTTCTAAATTCTGCTTCCAATCCCTGCTCTAAATTCTAAAAGTTTGCCATTTCTAGATTTTGTTTTATGGTATGTCACTAAATTCTAAAAATTTTGCCACAACAGCTCTGTAACCAGCCTTTACCATAAATATTTCATATTTCTTCTGAATGTTCACATTACTAAAGAAATAAAATTAGCCACTTTTTCTATACATTCTAAATGCATTTAGTGTTTTTTAGAATAACAGTAATCCTTATTTAAAATATAAAATGAAAAGGAAACAAGCTGAAGAAAGAAACTGAATAAATACATTAAGAAAATTGTTCTTCAAAGACGTGCAGTTATTATTATGTAAATTACCCAATTGTTTATAATTTCAGCCTTTACTATAATTTCCAATTTCTATTTCCTCATATGATAGAGTTACTGAGCCAGATTAAATTGAAATTAAATTGTATAATCTTTGACCACTAGTCTTCATTTTTAATTTGAATTTAACTGTTCTTGTTTAATTACGTCACTGTGAGCTATAATTGATTTTGTTAGCATCGGAACATGCCTTTATGTTCTAAATTCTTTTTAAATAAGAGGCTTAATTAAACTTTTGTCTGATATTGTAGTTACTTTTAGACATAGTGATATTTTGCTCCACGTCTGTCTAGGGTTTGGGACTATTTAACTTTTACCAGATCAAGTAAACCCTTATAGGTACATTGTGGAGAGGTTGATAAGTTAGGAGATAAAGCACACAGAAACTAGCGAGAGCATTAGATTGCATACTGAGACAAATCTCTCATTGTTAGAAAAGATGCTTAATATAAAGTAGCCAAAATGTTTGGGAAGGCCTTTAAATTAAAATGACAGGTAAATATTTTGTTGAGTGTTGTTGTTACAAAACAAGAATGTTTTGTAGCTTTTAATGTGTAATTATCCTAATATCGTTTAAGAATCAATGTCATAAATTACTTGCATTTTAAACTGTGAAATTCTATTAGATTGTGATTTTAATAGGGCTTTTATAACAATTATTGTTAAAAAATAAAATTTAGTAGTAGCCATGTAAATCCATAATGACTAAGGTTATATAATTACCTAATTTAATCATTTGTAATTAACTGCTTACCCTTAAAAATTATCGCTACATATTAAAGAGAGTTATTGCATTAATACTCACTGTAGTCACAAGATAAAACACAAAAATGTAAAAATGCAAGTAAAACTTATTCTTTGCATCTAGTGAGGCTTAAAATAATACAAACCTCACCTCTGGTGCTTTAATGGCTTTAATGGTATCACCTCTGGTGCTTTAATGGCTTATTGGGACCTTAAAGTATATTAACTGGGTTACAACCTCTGGAACTGTATACGAAGCTATGACACTAACTGCATCAAACAGAGCCTGACTAAATTTCAATACTTTCCCAATCGGGCTTACATCAGGCCTTTCAGGTTTGTTCGAATCAGCATGTCTCTTTTCTGGACAATTAGCAGGGGTTGACAATATTCAGTCTCTTGTTTATGAATCATGCTGATTATGATCTTACTTCTCATTTTAACCTATGTCGCTTGACATAAAATCCAGTACCTGCTATTTACTAAACCTCTAGACTGACCAAGTATGTGACAAAATGAGATAAAAAAATCAACATAAAGCTAACTATTAGTAAAACATAAATGTCACTTATCTTCTTTCAAATATGTCCAACTATTATAAGTGTAAAATATTTAATGCTACTTGATAAATTGCATAAAGTTTATTTTATTCTCAAACTTATTAATAATTATGTTAATTCATGTTTAGTTATGATGCATACTATTTAGTGATCTATTTTATTTTTAGGATGGTATTACAAAAGTGAAATTCAGGCATAGAATAATATTTTTAATTGAATTTATTCAGTTCCCGTTTGCTCATAGGTCCTTAATTTTTTTCATTAATGGTCCTTAAAAGTCCTTGATTTCCGTGTGCAGAAATGTGTGAACCCTGTTAATTGGAAGCAGGAGTGATGAAAAATGAGTAACGCCTTCACCGGGAATCGAACCGCGGCCTCTGGAATATGCGCCCTGCATGCAGACCACTACACCCAGAAAGCACGCTAAGAAGTGGGAGAAATTCCTTATATACTCCCCCTTTTAAAGGGTGGTTGGGGATTAGGGGACCCAATTGCCAAATCCTGGTTGTGGAGAATCATCATCCACCACCCTTTTTAGTTCAGGTGCCAGTGTAGAATCATTAGGTTAATTAGAAGCAGGAGTGATGAAAAATGAGCAACGCCTTCACCAGGGATTGAACCGCGGACCTCTGGAGTACGCATCCAGCATGCAAATCACTACACCACAAAGGCACACTAAGAAGGCAGAAGAAATACCTTATAAAGTTTTTATAATAATTATGATTTATTCCCTTTAAGGATGGGCACGAAATATGTTTTGTTGGTGATGAAGCCTTCAGAGAATTATCTAAAGTTGATCCAAAAGCTGAAGGATTATTAAATGATGTAAGTAAAAATTTATGTAGATATTTCACTTAGTTTAAATCTTTTTTTATGATATAGTTTATGTAAAAAAACTTTTTTTCATACATTACATATAATTTAATTTAGATGTGTATTTAAAAAAAGGAATTTTACTATTTATTCCAGCAAATAAAATCTGAGTATAAAAGTGCATTTTGATTTGAAAACTTTGAATTTTCTCATTCATTTATTTTGAGCAGAGTCCGATAAATTTTTTTGAGTTCACATATTGCATTAGGTATATAACAGAAGACCAACAATCTACTGACATAAAATCCACAAAGCTTCTCATATGTCAACAATGAAATACAAATAGCTTTAGTGATTTTTGATGACATGTAGATATTAATTACAGATTTGCTTAGTCGTTATTGAAACAAGCAACCTATTTTATTGATTATTGCTATTGTAACTATTCCCAAATGAATATTTTATGAAAAGGCTTTATATGCATAGCGGAAATTTATCTCAGTTCTGTTTTAATTGAGCAAGACTACATTATAGTTTGTTACTTTAGAATACGTATTTCAGGGTCATTTTCCTCCATCTGGCTTGTTTTATAACTATGATAATGACAATTGTGGAAGGTGGTCATATTCTGTAATTATTTTTTTCCCACTTTATATCCGTTTAGCATGTTTCACTTTGTGAAAAGTGCAAGAATGAAAGCTGACTTTAACTACAATCTGAAATAAAATGGACATAAGTGGAATGAAATGCAAAGTAGTTAATGAAATGGACATAAGTGGAATGAAATGGAAAGTAGTTAATGAAATGGACATAAGTGGAATGAAATAGAAATAAATGGACATGACGATCATAAATGAGGGAGAGTTGGAAGACCTTGCATTGTTTGTATTAAAGTAAATGGTACATTTTTGTCAACAGGGCAGGAATCAAAATGTTTTCACAAGTATGCCAGTGGTTACACCATGAACTATGCCAAATATTGTAACTCATCATGATTGATTTAGGCTCATTTTTCCTACAAGATTTTCATGAAGGAATCAAGATTAATTTTATGATTTGGCAATGGCTAAGTGATAAAGAATCTGCCTTTAAATTTTTTCGTGAAAAAGGAACTACCCATAGTGAATAATTTTGATTAAGTAACTATGAAATTATACTAACATAGCACCAAAATGGCATTGCAGCCAACATTTGTGTGTGTGTGGGGGGGGGTGAAATATAAACCCAAAATTGTTTTGAGGGAATTATTCACTTCATGGAAATTATAATTTTCTCAGATATTTAAGTATGATTGTTTTCAAAAAATGATGCACCTTGAATACATTGCTAGCATTGCCATTATTATTTCAAGCTACATTTCATTGCAGCATTTATGTTTGATACTGTATGATGATATGTTTGATGTATGGAATGCATCTGTCCTGTTAATGATAAAGTACCAGAATTTTTAAATGCCATTGCAACAGGAACTAAAAATAGTAGTTTTTCATTATCTCAAAATAGCAATTTCTAAATTGATTTTTCTGCAAGTAATAATGAAAAAACAAATTTTGAACAAAAAAACCTGAGCAACTGATTAGGAAGTAGGGTGTGATTCAAACTAGAACATCCTATTTTTATAGTACAAACTATTGTAGACATATGTCCAAAAATTTTTAAAAATAATTTCCTATTTTCTTTTCATGTACAATTATAGCTTATTTATCATACATTCCTGAATAGATATGAAGAAGAGGGGGAAAAAAAGTTTATATGTGCTTTTTTTCCCCCCTCAGATCTAAATCTTATTTATTTATGGCTTGAAATATACATTCCTGAATAGATATGAAGAAGAGGGGGGGGGAAAGTTTATATGTGCTTTTTTTTCCGACTCAGATCTAAATCTTATTTATTTATGGCTTGAAATATACATAACTTTAAAATCTGCACACCTCAGTGAAGTCCAGGTATCAAATGTCCCAAATTCCTAAAATAAATCCAGATAATCGAGTCCTAAGCTCTTTGGGGTTTTACATCTACTTCTGTATAAATAATTTGCCATGCTGCAGGGGACATGATATTTATGTCATTTGAGAATTGCTATTTCATTGTAGTAATTAAATGACTGAGATCTGAAAAACTGACCTTAGAAAAAACTATTGTAGACACATGTCCAAAATTTTTTTTAAATAATTTTCTATTTTCTTTTTACGTACAATTATAGCACATTTGTCATATATTTCTGTATAGAAATGTAAACAAAATGTTTATATGGGCCTTTTTTCAGATCTAAATATGTTTATTTATGGCTTGAAATATGCAAAACTTTAAAATCTGCACACCTCAGTGAAGTCCAGGTATCAAATGTCTCAAAGTCCTAAACTAAATCCAGATAATTGGGTCCTAAGTCTTATGGGTTTTTGATCCACTACTGTATAAAGAATTTGCCATGCTCCAGGGAATATGATATTTATGTCATTTGAGAATTGCTATTTCATTGCAGTAATTAAATGACTGAATTCTGAAAAATTGACCTCGGAAAGTTATTTTTTGTTATTATTTAGTAATACAGTCAAAAGTCGTTAATTCGGACACCCATAAACCGGAATGATCTATAATCCGGACCTCAAGGCTACAAACTTTCTGCGCATGGGTCGCTTTCACGCATGCCCACAGCCGTTTACAAGAGCGCATAAGACCTTTACGGCTGCGAATATGTTTGTGCGCATGCGCGTTTAATGTGTAACGGAGGTATAAGCTAAGCTAAAATTATCTAATTCAGTTATGTTGCAGATTGCGTTGTTCCTTAATCTTCGAATTGGATCCAGCTTATTATTTTTTGCAGGCTGTTAGAGCAATTTCATAAAAGTAAGCTTGAACTTTCGATTATGTCAAATAGAATTTCCGATATATATTTACTAATATGTAATTTGTATCTACAAAGCGAAAGTATGTTCCGAAATCTGTTTATCAATTTCACGTCGCGGATTGGAAGTTGATCTGTCAGCATTATCCTTATCTTCAGGGCAGATGTTTTTATTTTATTTGGCTTATAATTCCTTACTAAGTGTAGTATTTCATCTTGATGTACTCCCTCTTTGATATGATTTAAATCAAGTTCCTCGTCATTATAATTCGCTTCCGATAGTGAAGAAAGTGACCCAGAGGTTATTGAAAACGAAAACATTTCGATTGACAAATTAGTCGGTATTCTCAACACACCAATTTTAGGACTTGAACAGCGGAACTTTGTAACTAAACAAGAAATTATGTGTGTTTAATAGAATTAAAGAGAAAGTATTATCACATGAAACGAAGCAACTTACATTGAAAGAAATGTTTAATAAAGTAAACAAATAAATATTAAGCTTTTTCTTTTTGTAAATTTTGATACCCTTTAGATCATAATTGTTCTTTATTTCATAAATTACGGCTTCATATTTTTAATTTTGTAATTTCTGCATGCCATCTTACCAGATTTAAACTGATGATCTATAATCCGGAATCGCCGAAGCCCCAATGAGTCCGGATTAACGACTTTTGACTGTACATATTTATTGTATAATTATTAGGAAAATTCTAAATGTTTATTAGAAAAATTACATGCTCAGTTTATAATCTGATGACAGTGTTATTGTTTAGAAATGTGCTGAAGAAGACAAGATATTGATATTACTAGAGTCACACACATAAAAAAATCACATTTCCAAATGTTAAAAAAAAAAAGAATATCTTTTTGAAATTTAAACTGTATCAAAAGTACTCATGTTAGTATTCATTCTACTACTTTTGTGACACATATGATGTCCTATAGGAAATTGGATGTTATTTTCCATTTGAATGTGCATTGAAATCAAAATACCCATTTTTTATTCATGGTCTGTAAGAGGAAACATAATGGCATTGAGGTATATTAAACACCTTGTAAATTCATAAATGTATGAATGTAGATCATAGTTCCACATGATTATTACGAAATCAACTTATTTCCACAAGCAGGGATCTTAGATCTACCTGAGGTTTGATGCCTACATTCTGCAATTATCAGCTTTTGGTTTTGCACAAAATAATCCATCTAGTTCGAAGTTTGCCAAAAGTTTCTGAGCGGTATACTAAATCTTCATTTAGTTATTAGAAATATTTATTATACAGTCAAAAGTCGTTAATGTGGACTCGTCGAGACTTCGGCGATTCCGGATTATAGATCATCAGTTTAAATCTGGTAAGATGGCATGCAGAAATTATAAAATTAAAAATATGAAACCATAATTTATGAAATAAAGAACAATTATGATTTAAAGAGTATCAAAATTTACAAAAAAAAAGCTTAATATTTATTTGTTTACTTTACTTTCTTCGCTATCAAAAGCGAATTATAATGACGAGGAATTTGATTTAAATCATACAAAGACGGAGTACATCGAGATGAAATACTTCATTTAGTAAGGAATTATAAGCCAAATAAAATAAAAACATCTGCCCTGAAGATTAAGAATAGTGCTGACAGATCAACTTCCAATTCATTGCGCGCTGCGGCGTCCCCCCGCCGCAGACCAGCGTAAAATTGATAAGCAGATTTCAGAATGGTTAGATAAACAAAGAATATGCCTTTATCCATTTTTTGCAGCAATTCCACTTTTTGTTTAATGGACTTCGAAACATACTTTCGCTTTGTAGATCCTTTACATATTAGTAAATATATACATCAGAAATTCTATTTGACATAATCGAAAGTTCAAGCTTACTTTTATAAAATTGCTCTAACAGTCTGCCAAAAATAATAAGCCAGATCCAATTCGAAGATTAAGGAACAACGCAATCTGTAACATTGACTGAATTAGATAATTTTAGCTTAACTTATGCCGTCCGTTATACATTAAACGCGCAAGCGTAAACATATTTTGGGCATGCGCACATGCATATTTGCAGCCGTAAAAATCTTACGCGCATGCGTCGAAGAGACGCATGCGCAGAAAGTTTGTAGCTTTGAGGTCGGGATTATGGGTGTCCGAATTAACAACTTTTGACTGTAGTTTAGTTAATTTAATTAATAGAATAGAATAAAATGTTTTTTAACAGTGGAATAACAAATGTAAGAAGATCTGAAATTTTTATGAAAATAAATCTTGCTTAAAAAGATAACAATGAAGTTTTTTAATAATAATATTTTGAGTCACCAAAACAATATCCTCATTTGCGGAAAAAAGTTATTTCAATTTAATACCATAAGCCTATGCTTGTGAATCCCAAAACAGCAGTATTTTTATGTTTCTACAGCTAAAATTTACATACTTTTCTTGTAAACAGAAATGCAGTTTAGAATTCCATAGTATGAACTACTACAAACTGAAATGGTTTATGCAATGGTCTTATGACAGTTTTGCATGAAGTTTTGTTTCTTATTCAATATTATTCTTCCCCTCCCCTCACTAATATTTAATGTTTATTTTGTGCTGTTGAAGGTTCCCTTTGTATATTCACTTATAGAAAACTGTTATAAAGTTAACAAGGTGCACCCATGAAGAAACCGAACAATTTTTTATAAATAAGAAAAAGATTAATAACCTTCAAATATATTTATTGAATAAAAGAAATTTATTGAGTAAATTGGTCACCCGAGGAGTCTATTCAATTTTTCCAACATTTATTCAAGACATTGAAACACTGTTTACAGACACTGGAACTAACTGTTCGCAAAATACATGTGAACATTTGACGCTGAAGTGCGACCTGTCTTTGGTTCAACTTTAGTGCTTGGCACTCACATTTAAAGCCATTGTATCACAATGTCTTCTCGATAAATGCAAATAACTCTGGTGTTTTGGTATGCAAATGACAATAACGAGTTTCTGCAGGCTTTAATGAGAGTTGAGATGTTACTGTTTGTAAACATATTTATTCTTCCCCTATTTTATTTTATCGCTTAGATTTTTAATTTGTCTGGTTACTTTATGGGTGCACCTTTTATAATTTTCTGAATTATGTGTTATTGAAAAAGGATAAAATAAATATATTAGACTTAAATATACAATAAAAGTATTTCTTTAAAAAGTTTTTAATCTGTAAGGTTTCATTCTGTATTTTATTTTTTCTTAAAAAATATAAAATTTTAATTACTAGCTAATTTTTTGTAGGCTATTGCTGCAGATAAAAGTGATGAATGGTTTGCCAAGAAAGGAAAATCAAAAGTGGAAATGTGATCGAATACCTATGGATTTGCAGTAATTTGAATTTTGCAACACATTTCATTCTGTTTATTGTTCTTCATATATTCTGTAAATTTTGTATTCTTCTTGGTATTCAACAACTGTATTTTTACTAATAAAATTATTTTTCATTAACTGGTTATTTATTATATGTATTTAAAATACTATCAGAAACAAATTTTATTATATTTATTATATGCATGCTCTTGATGGTTCTTAATATCAGTAGAAAAAAGGTGGAAAATATTTCTAAATCTGTCATCATCTAACAATAGTTATTTCTACCTTGTCATCATCTAATTATAATTACTGTCTAATGATATGTTACATCATCTAATAATAGATTACTGATTGTCTTTACTAGTCTTTACTGTGATTTTTTGAAAATGTGCCTATTGTGTTTAATTAAAATATATTACTAACTCAGAAAAATCTTCTTACAAAATTGAAAATATATTTGAATGCTGACATATATAGATGTAATAAAACTGTTCCATTATTGTTATAAAACTGCGTTATTATTGAAGTAAGATGACTTGGTGAGAATTGCAACGGATTGGCGTCGGAGGGGACTGTATTGTAACGTGAAGACTTTGCTGCATAGTTAGAACGATGGATGCATAGACCAAAAAACCTTCAGACATGGCCTAAATTCTACAAGAAATTTTATTTCTTGGATAATGCACATTTTCACTGTGCACCCCCCAATTTCATACAACTTACATTTTAAACAATTAACGAAATTAAAAAAGTAAAACTGCAAGCAACACAAGTGTTTGGAAGTAGAAGGGAATACAGAAGAGAGTTACGATGCAATTAACCTTTTATGCCATTTCAGATTACATGACAGTTTAATGTCCAGATGCCGGGCTCAGACTTCATCAATAAGTGCACAATATGGATTAGATGATGGATCTTTTTCGTTTAGTAAGAAAATTCATTGCTCTGTTATTTTTAGAATGAAAACAGGAGTTAAAGGGCTATTAATGTATTATTTGAAAGCTAGATTTTATATTTTACATATTCCCTCCCTTCAAGAAAAAAAAGAGCTGGGTGAGAGAAAAAGGTTTTTAGAGAGAAAGCATTAAATCATTAGCAAATGAAGAGAAATAATTTGAAAAATACAAATCCTGAAATTTTGAGCAAAATAATTATTTACATAATTGCAAAATATAAACTTTGATATTATTTTAGAGTTCTTTAAAAAATTTCAGTCCAAAAATTTTTGTGTTTTAGAGTCCACATAATTGATTTTTTTCAGGGAAGGCTTTACTGTTGTTATATTTCTAATTTTCTTACTTTAGACAAACTGGAAGACCTCACATATACCTAATACACATATATCAAGCTATTTGAGCATCACCATTTTCATGAGTGGTTAAGTGTTGCTTTGGTAGTTACTTATAAAGGCTTCCATTCCAGGCAACTGGCCGTTTGAACTGCAATATACATTAATTTAAAAAAAAAAAAAAAAACCCTCCATTATGTGAAAAAAAAAATCCTATATAAAAATTAAGCCCGTGTACATGGAAATTATTGCTGACATATATATATATATATATATACCTACATAATTTTTAATAAACATGTATATACGTAAAAAAATTCATCATAACTAAAATTGACAAAGCCAATAATAATTTTAGCATAATATGAAAATTTTTTTATGTCTCATTAATTAATACTGAACTGAATAATGCCATTACTTACAAACTCACCAATATACAAGAAAATGTTATTGCAAAAAAGCTAAAAGCATTTCATAAGAAACTGCAAATTTCACAACCATCTAACTACAATAGATTAGCTAATCTATATGCTCTCCCAAAATTTCGTAAATCACCACTCAAATTTAGATTTATTGCCAATGGTACAAATAATTATAAAAAGAATATAGATTACATATTTGCAATTAAACTTAAAAAATCTATAATTTAATCCAACAACTCGTTAACAAGTAACACAACTATAGTTGGATTATTTATAATAATGCTCCAGTTTTCAGCAGATTTAAAAGTTTAGAAATCAAGAACATTAACTGCTATGACTTTGAAAACCTTTAGAAGAAATTTTTACTAGTTTAATGCAACTCCCACAACTTTTTCCTGACATAATTGACATCCTTTGTATTGAAAAATGGAATACTTATCTGAATTGTGCATTATTTAATAACTACATTAAATTCAATAATAAGATCTTTCAGCAAGTGAGAGGAATTCCTATGGGAGCAGACAGTTCTACACAAATATGTAACCTATTTCTCTTTACTTATGAATATAAATTCCAACTAAGCTTATATAAGAATGAATTAAAGCTATTTGCACATACATTTAGACACATAGATGATATTATAACTTTCAATAATAATTCTGCGTTTGAGCAATTCAAAATTTACCCAAATAGTTTAACGCTTAATAAAACGAATATGAATAAAGATACTATTGAATACCTAACCCTGCTAATTATTAAACACAGCAAAATTAAATTATATGATAAAAGATGGAATTTCCATTTTCATACTATTAAGCTAATTAATTGGAACTCTAATATCTCTAGAAAAGTAATAGAAAACACGTTTCATAGCCAAATAATCAGAATAAAAAATATATGTACTGAAATAGAAGATTTAAAGGAAGAAATAATAAAGCTAATTAAAGTTCAAGTTGATAACCAAGTACCACCAAAATTTATTAATTTATATATTAAAAAAGCAGGCATTAACTTTACTTTATAATTTTTTAGCTCTTTGTGGTATAACATTACTTAAAACCTTAGCTGGAGGGTAATAGAGGATATAGAAGAGTAAAGGAATTATCTTGTAAATTTTTATTGTAAATAAATTTGTAAATATGTATATTTATCAATACTGGATACTTTCCTTTTACTAATAAAGGGCCAACTCTTTTAAAAAGTCTCAGTTATAGCCCGAATTGAGTGAAGATTTTAATCTTCTAATTTTTCATACTTTAGCCAGTATTTAGTAAAGTTTTGATATACCAGTTGAAATCAAGTTTATTAAAACTTTCAATATTTTCTTTCTTTTAATAAATAAAAAAATTTTAAAGGATTCATTTCAAAATTTAAATTTTACTTAAAAAAATTTGGGGAATTTTTAAGACTTTTTTAAATTTTACTTTAAAACATTTTTAAAATTTTAAAACATTTCAGTTTTACTTAATTACTTTTTAGTTTGCAGTTTTCACAAAAAAAAATAATTTTTTCACTTAACATTATTATTTGCATTATTTACACAATTCACACATTTAACATTAGAAACAAATGTACATTTATTAATTCACAATAACCACTTAATTGGCTCAGCTACTAAACTCCCTATCATAAATAGTTGGTCAGTTAAAATTAAAACTTGAATTACATACTTTTAGGATATTCTTTGATTTTTTCTAGATTTATATTATTTAAATATTTTAATATTAAAGATAGCAGCTTGACACTCTACTTACATTAGCGCCATTTATATTATTTGCAGAGCACACTTACATCACTTAGGAAATACTTTTGCAGACCCCAATGCTTATATGATAGGTAAGTTAGAATTAAAACTTACTATTTACTTGCTTTTAAGTATTTTCTAGATGTGGAATTATATTTTTAAGTATATATTTGTTTTTTATAAATTATGAATTAGTTCTTTTTAGTTTCTTATTGGTTTATTTAATTTTGTTCCTTTTTAGTTTCTTTTTGATTAATATGCATACTCGTGTCGAGGAGGTTTCTGTAGACAAGGGTTTCTAAAATGCATTGGTTTCTAAATTAATTTTCTGGAAAATTTAATTTAATACTGAACTTTACATTGCTTATTTCTCAAAATACTTCATTATTGGTATTTTCCTTTTAGACCTTTAATTTTTAATTGCTAATTACTCAAGGTACCACTTAGTTGGTATTTCTTTTTAGACATACTTCACTATGCATTCACTTTTGGTTTTGACTTTTACCCTTGCATGCATGAATGACGAAACATGAATTGAATGATTGAAGAGTTAGGTTTGGAGGCAACTTCCCCTTGATAAGTCTGTCTCCTGCCTGCTCAACAGTCATTCACTTATGCATTTTTTAAAAAAATTTTTAGATTAATTTTAATTTGCTAAATTGGTGAATTTATTTTCATGGTTTGGTTTTGCACTTGATTTACTTATGCTATCTGAATTTAAATGATATTGTAAATTAGTTCGAAAATTAAATCTTTTATATGTTTGCACATTATTTTAACTTTAAATTTGCTTTTTTACGTATATGCATGTTTGTTAAAAATTAAAATTTCATTCCTTGTAGCAATGGCGCAAAGAATTAATTAAATTTTTATTTATTCTATTTCTTCTTTTGAAACAATATATATATATATATAACGGTTTATTTACTAAAGAAATATTAATTATATTATCTCCTAATATAAATTTATTAGAAGTATCAAAAAAGAGTGAACTCATATGTAGGAAGTTTAATTCCGAAAATTGTGTTTTAAAGTAACTTAAATGCAAATTATTAAAAATGTTTTATGGGGACTTGAATTAAATCATGAATAAAAAAATTTCAAACTTTGAAAAAGAAATTAAATTAAGAGCAAGTACTTATCGCTATTGATCGGAAATTAGTTGACTTTTCAAGGTGAACAAACCAACTCACGTTCAATGAACAATAATTAATAAATACGAAGGTAACAGTGGTAATCTTAGTTGGAATTATGAAATAGAACTCAAAGTAATTGAAATAAACATTAGAAATTTAAGAAACATAATGCTATCTTTGCAAAAACAAATCAAATAATAAAAATTGAAAAATTAATATATATATATATAATAAGAAAAAAATGTGAAATGTACATGAAGATATAAAAAGCCATGTTGTAAATGTGTTGATCGTAAGGATGCATTGTGCCTTGGCAACTGCTTCAAAATTTTTACACTAAGCAAAAAATTGTAAAATAGTTATTTGGAGTGTATTCTATATTTCTACAGCACAAGTCTGAAATCTACATTCAATAACTGAAACGATCTATTATCCCCACCTCCTATACTGAATTTAGGCATCAAAATTTCTATAAGAGCCAAAATCATCCCCCTCCCTTTTTTTTTTTTTTTTCCAACCGTGCATGTCAGATTGACTGAAAGGTTTTTAGAGTGTCATATCATGCCTCAAGACATTAGATTGATGGGTTTTTAGAGTGTCATATCATGCCTCAAGACATTAGATTGATGGGTTTTTAGAGTGTCATATCAAGCCAAGACATCAGAGACACGAACTCTTAGTGAGCAGCTTGAAGAATGTTAGGAGCGAAGCATAAAGGTTTGGAGTAAACAAGTGGCCCTTTTGTTTCAATGCAATGTGGTTTGATTAATTAGGGTAATGCTAGAGATTATGCCTATGGTTAAACCAAAATCATAGTAAATCTGGTAGCACTTGGAAAAAAGACAGAATGCGAAAAACTAATGTTATTTCATAGAAAATTAAATCAAAACTTCCCATTTAGAAGTATTCTAAATTGGAAGAACAATGTTTGCTTATGTTACTGTTTTATTTTCATAGGGGTCAATTGCAAACCGAAAATTATAGCTATGCATTTAATTTATTTTTAGCCACATGATTTAATAATTCTTATATATTCCAGTTTATATGGAATTGAGTTTCTGTTGTGTATAAAAATAATTCCTAAATACTGTTTTATCGGCTATTATTGCTGTTATTTCTGCATTTTCTCCTCCATTTTTTCATTTTATTTAGAAATTTTGATTTGTTTTGATGGTTATGTATCATGCAACATGGATCTCTGATATGTTAATCAGTCTAGGGAAGTAAACTAGGAACGAGATAGAACTGAAAGGAAGTGAGCTGATCTTGCTGCTGTAGAGCAAACATCATATGTTGAATGCTTTTTATCATTATATGTTGCATACATTTGTAATTACATAGAAATGTCTACACTAGTACCAATAAGAAAAGAAAGCATTTTAGAGTTTGCCAATGCAATGTGATTAATGTAGCAGTAGCTATCATGACCTTTTGAGTTTTCCAACTGACAAAAGAAACATGCAGGTTGCATAGATTAACAGATGCAATAAAATTTTTGTGGTAAAGCATAAATTACTTCCAGGCTTTCTGTACTGATGAGAATCATGTTTATGAAACTTTCAGAATTAAAATAAGTGATAAATTTTAAGTTGTTTATTTTATTTGTGACAGCAGTTAGTTTATTCAAATCCCATTTAAATCCGCAAAGGTGCTTTGAGTTGTGTTTGAAAGTCTAACTAACCATAATGACCTAACCAAGAGTTCACCAACTGTTCTGCCTGCTAATGTTTGTGAGTAAGCATGCATGTGAGCAACTGTACTTTGTTTCAGTCCTTCGTATTGACCTGATGCTAAAAATGAATAACCGTAAAGAGCACCGAGTATCTAATTCTTTCTTCCCTTTCTGAGTGGAATTAAACTTTGTTTCAATGCTTCGTTTATAAGTTATACAGTAGAAAGTCCGAAATCCGGACTCCTCAGGACTTGCAGCGATTCCGGATATTTCCGGTAATAGATCATCAGTTTAAATCTGGTAAGATGGCATGCAGAAATTATACAATTAAAAATATTTACGTAATTTATGAAATAAAGAACAATTATGATCTAAAGGGTATCAAAATTTACCAAAAAAAAAAAAAAAAAAACCTTTATTATGTGATTGAAATCTTATTTATTGCAACAACAAACTTTTAAGACATTTTGAACTGCACAAGATTCTCTTGCTTTTACAACTGCATATAGTTGTGGAACACTTCCAGTGACAGCGTGTATAGCCTTGCTTTCTACTTCTCGAATTAGCTGCAGCTGCTTCTCTCAGCAACATTACTTGAGAAGTAACCTCATGTACAGAAAGTAACTTTTCATTACAAATTACAAACTGATTACGGGTCTAAAGCTGCTTGAAGGTGTCATTTTTAATTGCTAGTTTATAAAAGCCGGAGTCTTATTCCAACACATTTCGGCCGACATCAGGGACTTGTATTGGTACGGTATCACTAATTTGAACAGAAGAATTTTTTTTTTTTTTTTTTCTTGAGATTCGTAACATTTTTGTTGCTTGCAGCTAGCAGTAAAAGATTCTCTTTCGCAGCCGATCTTTTTATAGAAATTAACTCGTGTTGTTCAGTTCAGGCTTGATATGAAGACATGGTAGGTTGCAGGTCCTCCTCAATATTTTTCTTTGAAATATGGTTTTTGGTATGGCGACTGCTCAGATTTTCTTCAAAAGCATTAACAGTTTCTTCAAGCTGTTCTTCGGTTTCAAAAGTATTAGCAGTTCCTTAAGAGTTTTTCTTTGGTTTCAATATTTGCGATTTGTTCGCCAGGCAAGAAAGACAATGCTATGCCTCTTCTTGGTTTAATGCCAAACATAGATGGCATGCAGAAATTATACAATTAAAAATATGAAAAATAAAAACAATTGTCTTCTCGTTTACTCGCAATTAATGCATTTAGCTTTTCATGTTTATGAAAAGTTCACGATTTACTGCAGTATCCATTCAACATAAATTTGGGTATCGGATGAAAAAAAACAAAATTTAAGAAAACGTTGCGTGTATCATCAAACCTAGCATAAGACTGATAAACCGTGTTCCAGAGTATAACAAATACATGCTACATAACTTCAATCGCAGCAGAGCAAAAGATTTGGCGACAGACAGTCGCCCCTCTGTTGAACTCGACTTCTCTTTTCGACCTCCACCACAAAATATCTGTGATTGTCGACATACACTGGTGATGGTCCGAATGTACAAGAATATAACCAAATATTCGGTCTTTCACCAACGTATTTGTTATGTGTTGACATTCACCGGTGAATGACGACATTCTCTAATTTCGGTCTTTCACAGTAACATATATGTACAGTCAAAAGTCGTTAATTCGGACACCCATAATCTGGACCTCAAAGCTGCAAACTTTCTGCGCATGTAAGATCTTTACGGCTGCGAATATGCGTGTGTGCAAAATACGTTTATGAATGCGCATTTAATGTATAACGGACGGTATAAGCTAAGCTAAAATTATCTAATTCAGTTAATGTTGCAGATTGCGTTGTTCCTTAATCTTCGAATTGGATTCGGCTTATTATTTTTTCCAGACTGTTAGAGCAATTTTATAAAAGTAAGCTTGAACTTTCTATTATGTCAAATAGAATTTCTGATATATATTTACTAATATGTGAAGGATCTACAAAGCGAAAGTATGTTTCGAAGTCCATTAAACAAAAAGTGAAATTGCTGCAAAAAATGGATAAAGGCATATCCTTTGTTTATCTAAACTTTAACATTTGTTTATATAAACTTTGTTTATCTTTAACGCCGCGGCGCGCAATGAATTGGAAGTTGATCTGTCAGCACTATCCTTATTTTCAGGGCAGATGTTTTTATTTTATTTGGCTTATAATTCCTTACTAAATGTAGTATTTCATCTCGATGTACTCCGTCTTTGATATGATTTAAATCAAATTCCTCATCATTATAATTGGCTTCCGATAGCGAAGAAAGTGACAGGTTATTGAAAATGAAAAATTTCGACTGACAAATTAGTCGGTATTCTCGAAACAGCAATTATAGGACTTGAACAGTGGAAGTTTATAACTGAACAAGAAATTATGTCTGTATTATCACATAAAAAACAAAGCAACTTAAACAACTTACATTGAAAGAAATGTTTAATAAAGTAAACAAATAAATATTAAGCTTTTTTTTTGTAAATTTTGATACCCTTTAGATCATAATTGTTCTTTATTTCATAAATTACGGTTTCATATTTTTAATTTTATAATTTCTGCATGCCATCTTACCAGATTTAAACTGATGATCTATAATCCGGAATCGCTGAAGTCCCGACGAGTTCGGATTAACGACTTTTGACTGTATATAATTTAACAAATATTCTCTATTTGTAAAAAGCTAATATAAATTTAATTGCAAAAATAAAAAATCAATTGTCGCTGTGAACTAATTTACTATATCATTTAATTCTAAGAGCATATATAAATTAAGTGCACATATTTAAACCATGAAAAAATATAATATTCCAAAAATTTTAATCTCAAAAAAAAAATATTTAATGAAATTTTAAGACCAAATTAACTTGCATAAGTGAATACAGTACAAAGTCCGTAATCCGGACTCGTCGGGACTTCGGCAATTCCGGATTAGGGGTTTTTCCGGATTATAGATCATCAATTTAAATCTGGTAAGATTGCATGCAGAAATTAATCAATTAAAAATATGAAACCGTAATTTATGAAATAAAGAGCAATTATGATCTAATGGGTATCAAATTTTACAAAAAAAAAAAGGCTTAATATTTATTTGTTTACTTTATTAAACATTTCTTTCAACGTGTGCATGCGTAAAGTTTGTGGCTTTGAGGTCCGGATTATAGATCATTCTGTATAATGGACGTCCGGATTACGGACTTTATACTGTAATTGTTGAGCAGACAGGAGACAGACTTATCAAGGAGAAGAAATTTTTGTTGAATTGTTCCTCGTCAACATTTCTTAGAGCATTTAAAAAATTCTATAATCATTGCCAAGCGTAATGTTAGCAGAAAAGGTTGCCTTACTCTTGTTATTCAATTACTAATATAAAAAAAGTTTAGACATCACAGCATGAGTTATTACTGAAGCTGTCATGTATTGATAAACATGCGGTGATGAAAGCAAAATATAATAAATCATGACTCCCCAGGTCGGCGTCAGGGATATAAAATAGGTGAATGTTTCGGTTTGAGATGTGATGCCAAGCACACACTCAGCTGCGGAGCCAAATTATTAATCTCACAAATGTATGCTTACATGATTGTTTTTTTCATAATGAGGTATTTTATTTAGTGCCGAATTGAAATTAAGAATCGTAATTTTTAAGTGAAAATCTCCGCATGTTTTATTATGGAAGGAAAAATCAAATGCGCATGCATGAAGCGTTTAAAAAAAAAAAAAAGTTTGTGACTTTGATGTCCGGATTTTAGATCATTTGAGATAATGGACGTCCGGATTTCGGACTTTGTACTGTAGTAAAATTCAAAACGAAAAATAAAACCAAATGTTGTCAATTGTTAAAAAAAAATTTAAACTAGTAGGAATTTTGAGAAATTTAGCAAGTAAATGACTAAAAATTAAAATATTTATTAAATTAAATGTCAAAATAATAAAGAGAGAAAAGCAAAGCAATCGCAATTCTTCTTGTAGAGCAAAGAATAACCTCCTCCAGCTCAATAAGAGTGGCTGGAGGTGGAAAACGTGAAGATGCACGTGTTTCAGGAATTTCAGGAATATCATTGAAAGTGAAAAAGCCTGTGCACCCAAGCAGTTATAAGAAAGTGGGTTGATTTTATGCTGCCACCACTGTTGAGGGGTCAGAATAGAGGTTTACTAGTTTGGGATTCAGCCAGTACTCACCGCACTAAAGACATGAAAAACTTTCTTGCTGAGAGGAAGATTGATCAAATAATGATTCCGGCAGGAATGACTGATTACCTCCAGACACTTGACATTGCAATAAACAAGCCATTCAAGGATCTATGGAAATCAATGAATACTATATTGAAAACAGAATGGTGAGAAATCATCGAGGTAATTTTGTAAAACCAGGCTTACAAGAAGTTGTGAATTGGGTAAAAAATTTATGGGACAAAATAACTGATAGTGATGTTTCCAATGCACGACGAACAGGCTACTTAGACAAGAAGTATTCATTTAAGGATAGCTATATCGCAAGACATGAGAGATTCGGACCAATAATTCAACAGGAAATGGATTTCGAAGAAAATCAGAATATAATTCAGAATTTTATTTATGACGATGTTCCAGAAGAAGATGACATGACTGTAACTGAATAAATTTAAATTTCTATATTCTGTGTAAAATAAATATTAAATAAAAAATATATAAATATACTTTTATTTTTGCCCTCCCCGAAAATATACCCTAGCGCGTATTTTGGACCAAAAAAGAAAGTACGACAATGTCTTATTTTCGGAAAAAGACGGTAGAGGCAAAACGTAATTTTTGTCTAAAGTACTTGTCAATATCGTTAAATTTGAAATAAGTCACAGTTAAAAAATCATTAAAGGTAATATTTTGAGAACTTGAAAAATGGGTTAAATTTGTCTATAAGGATTAGTCAATTATCGATATCGACACACTCTCTGACGTAAAAAGCTAGGGCTTCACCCCTTAAGAATTCTGGAAATAACTTCCTTGTTAGTAACCTTTATATTTCCACATTTTGTTTTTTCAAAAAATGAAAAATCTATCGGAAAATCAGTCTTGATATCAGAAATTGGAAAATTAAATTTGTGTATGTTTATGGAAGCATTTTTGGGTTTGCTCAAGGATATTTTTGCTTGAGAACGCATTTGCATGGAGAAATTTCAGTTATAATTTTTGTTAATCATACAGCAGTGCTTGATACTGATTATTGGTAATATCATTATGGTTGCAGAAAGCAGAAGGGAAATAATAATCTACCATACAGTTGAAGTATTAATTTTAATCGTGTAGTGGCGAAAAAAGATCCTAATTTATTCGCATAACAGCCAAATGAAGATATGCAGTTTGGTGACCTTCAAGGCACTGGAATGTTGGCACTCTGATAACATTCCTCATTTTACCATGAAGATACGCTGAATTAATTTTGAATGGCTGGTACTAGGTCGCATTTTTAAGCACTCACAGCACTTTTTTTTTCACATTTTCATACTGCTGTTGAATTATGTTGCACTTAATAAATCACTGAATATGGTGGATTAAATTTCAAAGAATGGATTTTCACTTAAAATATTTAAACTTGCAGTATACTTGTTTTGGAATGATTCAGTGTAGATGACTTGGTGATTTTTTGTTGTGCACACAGAATGATGAAGCCATACATATCTTGAGGATTAGCACATGAAAGCATTAACTAAATTTCTACCGATAACACCTATGAAGCACAGGTACACATTGACTCAATTGTTACAAAAACTTGGAGTAAGCTGTAACAGATTGATTATGGCTCTCTGCATTATAACTTGGACAGAATTTAAGGTAAAAATATATTTACGGGTATCCCTTGGCTTATATTGGCAATTTTTGGCGGTACATTGATACCGAGTTTGTGCAATTCTTTGGCTTATGTAGTGGCGTTTTTTCACTTCTACACAAAGCAAAATAACAAGACACAGAACTGCACAAACTTGGTATCCATGTGCACATCGGATTATTTTCACTTGGCATTGCACACTCCCTTGACTTTATCCATGTACTAATCGACCTATTTTAAATTAAAAAAACATCAGAGAATTGCACAAACTTTGTCCATGTACACATCAAACTATATTCACTTAAAAAGTCAAAGGAACAAGTAAAATATATATATATATATATAATTTCAATAAACTGCATTTTAAATCAATCAATGGAATAACATAAAAAAGGAAATTCATCTTTGCACTACACAAAGGAAATGTCCAATTACCTTAACATGCCTTCAGTCAAACAAAATTCCTTAACAGCATCCAAAAACTTCCTAAAATTATCTGAACTAGAATCTGTATACAGGCATCGCCACATAAATTCACAAAATAAGAATAAAAAATATCCTCTGTAGCACCATTCGACCATATGCATTTCCTTCCTAAAAAAAAGGCCGCAATTTCGCCAAGTGCCGATTAGGGAAACATCCCCCACCAGTCAAGTAATGCTCTTTTTCCCTTTCTTCCCAAATCATACAGAAACTTCAAATTAATCTTACCACATTCAGCTATTTTACTATCTAAACCACAAAAATAAGCAATATACTTCCTAACCAACACACAAGCTCTTACGAATTTACTGCAATCATGGAACTGATTATATCATAATAGAGTTTCCATAACATTCAACTACTGAGGCTACCATAAATGAAACAACTTCACAATAATACAAGGGGTACCCTTCTCTCTACTGTAACCAAATTTAATATATAATTAGAAAGATGACACTCGAAGGAGACACTTGTAGACAGACATAACTGAACTGAACAATCTCTATTGCTGGACACGAACTAATTATCGAGACCATATTTCTCATAAAACATGATCATGAGTGCAATATGCACACCACCATTTTATATAGAGTATCACATTTTAAATAACAGCGTAGTTAGCAGCACAACAATGCACAGCAAAATAAATCATCGAAGCAGCAAAAGAAGAGCTAGCTAACTGTGCATTATATCTAATTATGTTATAATATTATAATCGTCAGTATGTCAGCATAAATTGGGGTAAGTTAAATTTTGTCTTGTTCTTTGCATGTTGCATGTTTGGTAGTTCAGAATTGTTTTCCCTCGGACAGGGATAACAATTTTGGCCGCCATCTTGGATTTCAAAAATGCGCCAATCCAAGATGGCAGCCGAAAAATCGCCAAGGGCCGGTTATCTGAAACGTGCCCATTTATCCAATATGGCAGTCCATTAAGAGAAAGGTTTCAGATCTCAGAATTACGTCATCAATATTACACAGGCCATACAAAGTGGACTGATTTGGAAATGATGCAATCCAGAGAAGTTATTACAATTTTTAGAATAACGAGGAAGAATTAAAGGGTTACCATTAGTTTAAATTATAATTTTTATTTACATGTTTTTAAGAGGAAAGTGCAGAATCACCCACTGCTTGGCTCGTTTTAAAGAATTGCACATACGAGGAATCCATGTACACATCAACCTATTTTCACTTAAAAAAAGCATCTCAGAATTGCACAAAAATAGCATTGTGCATTTCCTTGACTTTATCCATGTACACATCAACCTATTTTCACTTAAAAAGTCAGAGAAAATTGACAAAAATCCAATTCTTACTCTTGTAAAAGCGCTAAACGAATAAGTGGGCGATTTGTTTTTTATTTTACACACATATATATCTATATATATTACTGCATACGAAGAAAATAAATACTTAAAGCCTTTTGAAATTAGAATTACTATATGTAATAATCTCTCATTAATTTTTAGCCAAGAAATCTGGAATGTTTATTTCCTTTTATCACAAATAACTACTACAAATAAAACTAAAGAATAATAAAATTTACTGTCAACCTTCAGGCACAGACATAAGGTTAAACATTCTTAAATTTGGCAAAATAAACAACATATGCTATTTGTTTAACCACCAAATGAACTTTTGACCACATACACAAAAGATTAGAACACATCTGTTTTGAATTAATTTTATGATATGTTAAAGCAGTTCTGTAAGATTATTAGTGTTCTGTATAATACTGTTTAGTTTACAACATGATTTCAATAAATCGTGTTGCATTTATTCTTACATTTGAAAGCTAGTCTGATATTTACAATATATGTAGATATACTGTAAAGTGATTTCAGTGTCATGAAGTAGAAAATTTAATAACGAATTACATTCTTCGATCCAAAATACATATATTTTCGAAATTTTTGCTTATATACAAACTATTAATTATGTAAATTAAAAAAAAATTACATACAACTATTCATTACAATCACATATTTAAATTAACTTCCAGTTTCTTTTAAATTTTTTGCAGTTTTTAGTATATCTGCGATAATTAATTCTCGACATTTTTCTAATACCCCAGGATCACACCAGCCATCCTTTTCATGGCAAGTTTCTTCTCGCCCATCATTCTGATGAACAAGTTTCTGCACTGATTCTAAATGAATGTCACATAACTGAAAAAAGCACTGCCTTAAAGTAGGCAATTTGCCAGGAAAATATTCATACATATATGATTTGGACTTGTTATCATCCATCATTTCATCATCTTTACTAGCAGGAATCAAATAACTTGTATTGATGGTTGCAACTCGCTGTTGATTCTGACTGCTCTTATTTGGTAAAGAATAATACGTAGGCTTTCGCTTAGTTTTACTGTCATCTATTGGTACATTAGGAGATATTCGTAAGTCCATTATTTGGTATCTTTTTGAAGCTGGATCCTTTCGTGGATTGTAACCAAATTTTACCCAAAGTGCTCTCCATGGACCATTTGTAAAATAATATGCTGTGCAAGGAAGTGCATGCTTCAGTCTTCCACGATCACATTTCAGGAGACTGAGAAGAGCATTACGTGTCCAAATTGGCCTTTCACTATTAAATAATGCCTGAAGTTTTTTTTGTACTTCCAATTCTAACGGATATATCTGTAACTGTTCCAAAGCTTCAGGCTGAGGTTCATCACAAGGGTCTGCGCTTTCAAATGTTGTAAAAACTGCATAACCAGCTCTTCTCTTCCTACTTCTCCCAATTATGTTTGGAGGCAACTCAACTTTTGCTTCAGGATGCCTTGACGTCTTAGCTTGAATATCAATATATCCATTCTGCGGGAAATCAAATCGTGAATACAAAAGAGGTGGAATAAAAAAATCAACCTCCTGTTCAAGCCATGAGGAAGGATGTAATTCGGTTGGTACTATATCTGGAATTAGCGATTTAAAAGCCTGTTTATTCTTGTCGAAAGTTACAGGGAGAACCTGGAAATCAGCTAGCGATTTGAACTGATATGTGCTGCTGGCAACTCCAAAAAACTCAACATTAAACTGCACATCAGGATTTGAAATTCCATTTTTTGGTTTCTTTCTTGTTCGTTTTACAACTTTCATTAAAATATTAGTTGTATTAAACAGATCACCATGCGCACTTTTGCAAAAAGGGTCATTCGGACGAAATTTTAAATCCAAACGTTTTGGAGGACTTCTGAAAACGGAAACCATTTCCTTTTTTCCACCAAATGTTTTCTCCATACTCTCAACATTAAGTACAGTACCAGGATAATCTACAGCAATCAACTGTTTCTTATTATATTTCACGTCCATCTTTAGATCTTGAACAACTATTCCCCTAAAAATTTATAATAGAGAAATTTGGTATTTACCAAATACCAAAAATATTAGTACTTAGCATAAGAAACAACACTAAGTTTATAACGATACCATTTTACATCGCTGTTGCCAGATTGTAGATCGTAGAAAATTAAATAATGCTGCAAAGAGACCATTCTCAATTCTCTATGGCCATTCTAATAATAATTCTAACTACTGATAGGTATCAGCCATTAGAATTGCTAATCTTTTGTCGTATTACGTATAATTACATATTTATGTTATGTTACACTAGTATTACATATTTGTCCTAAAAACTGTTTGTTCATTGGACTTACTTTTGCACTGAGTTCATACAAAAAGTATCATATGTTTTAAATAGGATCACACGATGCGAGCAGTCTTTTTTTTTTTTTTTTTTTTTTTTTTTTTTTTTTTTTTTTTAAGTTAAGGTAAAATTTAAGTAACTCATAAGCACAGTTTACTTTCATAAATACAACTTTTTATGGTACAAAAAAAAAAAAAAAAAAAAAAAAAAAAAAAAAAAAAAAAAAAAAGCTTCACACATATCTAAATTTGAGAGAGCTGCAACTTCTTTAATTTTGGGGCCGTTCTCATTCAAAGCGCACAAATACGAAACTTCGTATACAACTGTGAAAATTGGCAACGATAATAAAAGTACATAAGATTTAGTAACGTCGGTATTCGGAAAGGGAATCTTGCAGAAGTTTTTTAGAATTTCTTTCCCACAGTTAGCATGGCACTTAGTGTGAATGGGCCGATGAAAATGTATAAAATTAGTCCTTTGTATGATTATTGTCCTGATATAACGCTTCCAACTACAATGTATAAAATGAGAAATGTGTATGAGGATACAGTTACAATAAATTCTAATGACCAGGTACTAATGAATTTAAATTTTAAAAAATATTTTTTAGTGCCTTAGAAAAAGAAAATATTTGCACTTGAAAACTAGCCAGCGTTCGGAATAACTATTAATAGCTTTCCTGAACGTATTTTTGAAAATGGCAGAGAAGGAAGAGGTATCTTCTGATCCTATAATTTTGTGAACTTTTTAATATTATAAGCCTTTTTTTTTTTAATTATCAAACAGAATTTTTGTTAATATTTATAGAATAAGGATCTTGTCTGAAATAATTTTCTGTTCGCGTCAGATGACATTGGGATTAGAGGAAAACTTAAAAATTTTTTTTAGGTAGTGCATACCAATTTAATGAAGAAAAACATTAAATGACATATCTGCAATTCATTGCGCATTTGTTTCATATGCACTTGTTTCTGAAAAGGTTAAACTCTGTAATGCTCCGTATTTTTCAATCATTATTGTTATTTTTGATTACATATTTGCCCCTGGTTATTTCATTAGATATACAAATTTTGTGAATTGGGTACATCTTGAATATTCATAAATTAATTAATCTTTTAATATTAGGCTCCTTAAAATATGAAAAACTTTTAATTGGTTCTAGTTTAACAGTAATTTTCAAATCTTAAAATTGATATTGTAATGTATTGAAAATGTTAAATTCATCTCTGAGTAATAAAATAAGGTTAAATTCGCAGAAACATAGCCAGAAAGATTTGCAATAAACCATTCCAAAGCTCTCTGAATAATTTTTGGGGAGGTGACTGTAAATTGATGCCTGCAACCAAAAGGTTCTTTGTTAATAGTAGGCAATTCTGTAAGCTGCATCGTGAAATTTTTTATATGTTTTGTAGGACGATGTTAAATTACTTGCCTTGGAGAAACATCAACTCAACATTATACAGAAACTTGAAAATTTAAAGGATAAAGTGCTTCAAATGAAAAAAGAACTAGGTGTTGAGAATGAGAAGGTAATTTTTATGTTGTTTTTGTGTTTCCTTTGAATTTGAATTTAAAGAAGAAACCATTTGAATTTAAAGAAGAAAATTTAACTGTTTATTGTTAATCAGATTGTCATATTATAATTTTGATTTTAATTTTAAACTTAAGAACTAGCTTGTATATTTTGAAGATTTCTCCTCTCTTCACAGTGTGTAATAAAAGGAAGTGTAAAATATATGTCATATTTTAACATTATCTTGGTAAAGTAATTTTTCACAAATGACTCTTAGCAGTATAAAAATTAATTATTATTTTTCATATTTTACCAATTGTAAATTATATATTTTTTTATGGTTACTAAACTGTGTGATTTAACATCTAATGATTGATAAGCATGACATCAAAATACAATTGTAAATTCTTCGTATCATGAAACAGGGATTAATCCCCAGTAATCTACTTTATCAATTGAAATGCATTTCTCCAATTTTTTACTGGAATGACTGGTGCAAATTTGAGCTGATATTGCTTAAATTGGGTATTTTTCAGAACAGGGTACTCCACAGGGAAATTAAATTTTTGCCTAGCTAATGTGGGAAAGGCAAGAGCCACTTTCAAAATAGCAGTGTGGTTGATCTTTACAATATGGTAACTGGTAGATTGGCGACATTTTGGAGGCGATAAAGGTTACTACCTGGCACTTTGGTAATAATGTGAGCAGTACTCAGTTCCGATTACGCATTATTTTGTGTGAGGGAAATGAGAGATCATGGGATATGTCATGTGATATTAATGGACGAATTACGGTTCTTTAATCGGAAAAGGGGGAAATCGGGAAAAAATCTGGAAATTTTGTATTTGGCTTTATTCTGTGTTGAGTGAAACAGTGTTCGTGAATTTTTGGATCCCATGGCCGTAACTAAAGTGAATTCGAAATGGGTATTTATGTATGTATTAATTTAATGTATATGCTCATTTATATTTTAAGTAGTGTTTTTGAATTTAATTATATTTTAATTAAATGATAGTTATTTTGTGAATTTTATGTTTGTAGAAATTTCGTATACGTTTTAGTTGAAGTAAACGTGCATGGAAATAATTTAAATATCTGACACTAAGTATTTGTAATGGTTGCGGTATGAATTCGTTGGTGATGTGTATAATGTAATAGATGATTTAGAGGTAAAAGTTTTTGGATATTTTATTTATTTTATATGTGGAAATGTTCATTACTTTTTCGCGATCAGGTAATTTCATATATGTTCTTTTACCGGGTTTAAAGATTGAGAAAATTGTCATGTATTTTCGTGAAATTTTTCTAATTTATGAGAAAAAAGCAGTGTACATGGATATAGTGAAGAGTGTGCGCAATGCCATTTTTGTGCAATTCTGGGATGCTTTTAAGTAAAAATAAGTTGGCGTGTACATGGTTTAGTGATATTTTAATTAAATGATAGTTATTTTGTGAATTTTATGTTTGTAGGAATTTGGTATACGTTTAAGTTGAAGTAAACGTGCATGGAAATAATTTAAATATTTGATACTAAGTATTTGTAATGCTTGCGGTATGAATTCGTTGGTGACGTGTATAATGTAATAGATGATTTAGAGGTAAAAGTTTTTGGATATTTTATTTATTTTATATGTGGAAATGTTCATATTTGGAAAGGGTAAATACTTTTTCGCGATCTGGTAATTTCATATATGTTCTTTTTACCGGGTTTAGAGATTGAGAAAATTGTCATGTATTCGTGAAATTTTTCTAATTTATGAGAAAAAAGCTGTGTACATGGATATAGTAAAGAGTGTGCGCAATGCCATTTTTGTGCAATTCTGGGATGTTTTTTTAAGTAAAAATAAGTCGGCGTGTACATGGTTTATGTGTATGTGTTATTTTGAAAAACGCGTAAGGAGTATGGTATTGTGCACTTTTTCCCAATTTTGCAGTGAATATTTGTCATGATTAAGCAGTTTTGTTAGATAAAATTTCTAGCATAAGTGTAATTCAGCTAGTAGATTGTTGGAAGAAGTGTTCAGTAGATAAAAAGAAAAGAAACATGTCTTTACTTCGTGAAGACAAAATGGCGGCGGGGAAAAAAAAATAGAGGGTTGCTGTAGGAGAGTTGGTCGCCAAAAAAACGCCAAGTTACCATAATGTAAAGATCAACCTAGCAGTGTCTTAGGAATTTCATAAAAAGAGCAGTCAATAAATGAAATTTCAAAAGAAAGAAACACTGATGGTAAAACATGTAGTTTTTGCATTCTTCAAATGTATACAGCAGTTTGATGCTACACACACACAAAAAAAAAAAAAAAGTAAATGGTAGGCTCTTTCTTTTAGTTTAAAGAGCCACTGGTGTCTAAAGCATAGGATTAATAATGGAATTGTGGGGATGTTATAGAACAAATGAAACAAACAAGATTTCACACATATAATTTGTTTTATTTTTTATTTATTCATTGAAAATAACACTTGATAAAATTGGTTGATGATGTGAAGAATAAGATATATAATTTTAAGATGTCTGCAGCTATATTCCTAGTAAATGTTAAATCTATAAATTGATTGCCAAGTGTATTTGGATAGTTAATTGGCACCATATTATGATTAAAGTGATGCTTCATAAAATCAAATACCTTTTCATTTTGTTTGACATCTACGTGTAAATTTACATTGTAATAACATGTATCTACAGTAAACTCTTCATTGATCAATAAGTTAGTGTCGAAATATTTCACTAGTGCACTAAACAAAAACATCTTCAGATTGCCTGAGTTTGATGAATATATATGGATGCTAGAATAAATCTTGACTGTCTATTAACAATTACGTCAATCATACAAATATTGCTTGCTTCTAAATCCTGTATTCCGTTATGCTGCTTTACGGTAACTTCTGTTGGTACACAATCTTACTGCACATGCCAAATTTCTAAAAATCACACCACCACTAGCTAGTCTAAATAAAATATAGCAAACACCAATCGAACACGCTATCTACCAAATGACCTTGCCACTCACATTTGGTTGCTTATGTGCATGGAGCTTTGATTATTTTTGATGCAATACTATTCATGTACTCTGTCCAGTGTAAACGTTTTTTTTTTTTTTTTTTTTCTCGTATCTGTGTTTGCTAATAATCTCTTCCATCTATCTAATGATGTATTTAGATTGATTGCAATGGTGGATTGGCCAAAGAAATCGGCACTGGCAACATAAAATACATCCGCCCTAAGGCCCCATATGAAACGCCATTATACATATAAGTTATCGTCATCATCATAAAAAAAAATAATTTTATAAAATAAAAATATACCTTTGCAAGAAAATAACACTTTAATCATATATATATATATATGCAATTAAAGCTACTTTCCATCATCATCATTAAAAAAAATTATAAAATAAAAATGTACCTTTACAAAAAGTAATACATTATTCATATATATATGCAATTAAACCTACTTTCCATCGATGAAATGGTGTTATCCATTATCAAATTAAAGACGGCAACTTGAATTGTTTGATAGGGCAATTGAAATTATAGCCAGGTGATTCTTTGTCATCCATTTGCTTCACTTTTCGGCATCTTCTAGCAAGTAGTTCTTCTATAATTCTACTACAACCCAGCATTTCTAGTTTATTGCTGCAATTCGTTGCAAATGATTTTGATGCGTTAAAATATTAAATCAAAGTTTCTAGAAATTGCTTTTAAAGAGATTTTGCCATTAATCAAATTTGTGCTATTTGTATATCATTGCAAGCACTACCTTTGAGAGCAACAACACTTTATTCATATGCTAGGATGAATATTATTTATACTAGGATGTAATCTAATACTTTAGTCTGCAAATATTCCGTTACTGTCTCAGCATATTGAAATGCTTTCAAATATGTATGAGCAGACAAAATTATTCTAAAAGTTGTTATTTTGTCCAGAATAGATTTTGCCATTAGTCAAATTTGTGCTATTTGTATATCATTATAAGCACTACCTTTGAGAGCAAATATTAATTCTATGTGTATAGAATTATCTTTGTAATTGAATGTGCCAAAAATTTGTTTTAGGGCGTGGTGGTGCCCTGGTGTTAAGGCATGTTTTAGGGCGTGGAAGTGGTGCCCTGGTGTTCCTCAAGGGTAAACAAACAGCCATGAGATATCTAGATATACTGACAGTTTGAGTTCACCCTGCAGTGTTGCATTTTTACCTTGATGGCGACGGATACTTCATGGATGATAATACAACTACAAGTGCTCAAATTGGTTCACTGAACATCAGTCCGACTTCCAACACCTTCTCTTCCACACAGCCGAGATCTTAATCCCATAGAAAATGTGTGGGATAGGGTGGAAAGATGCATCTGACAGCACTCTCCTCTTCCATTTAATTCACAAGATCTAGAAAGCTGCATAGCTAATGCATGATATTTTATGGATGCAAATGCACTCTAGAATCCAGTAGACTTGATACCCAAAGGAATCAGAGCAGTTATTCATGCAAAAAGTGGTTCAATAAAATATTGATCTTGGTTTTTTAATTCATTGGCCAGTGTGTCTATGTCTTTAAGTAATGGTAATAAGCTGTTATGTATGAGGAAGGTAGTGCTTAATAATTCATTGCATTGCTTATATTTTCATAATATTGCATTGCTTATATTTTGGAATAAACATAAGACAACTTTTGTGTGGATACATTTTTAAAATGAACCTAAGAAAGATATTTTTCAAAAGTAATCGAAGTGAAACCTGTCATAGAATCATTTTTGGAAAAGATCAATGTTTTTGAAAGATTAAATTAAATTCACCAATGGTTTTTAATATCACCATTAGTAATGTTCTGCAAGATGATTATTTCCACAGAATATTCATATTATCTGGAATAGTAAGTGACCATCTTAAGGAAGTTTCATTATAATTATTATACATTTATAGTCCAGTTTTTGATGCATTTCAGAAATGTCCGTTCTGTGAAATTATATTAAAAAATAACATATAGACAATTGATTCTATGAAGTTGTATTACATAGGAAGAAATGTATTTATTTAGCAGTTTGTCTTTTAAGAAAAAGACTCATGTTTAAAAATTAATAGTGTTTAATGTATTATTATTACATCTACTTTGTTAATTTAAAAACACCCTACAGATATTCTGGAAAGCAAATCCAAGAGCTTGGGTAACTGGAAATTTATTTAAAGATTGGTTTTTAAATTATTTTATGCCAAACATTGAACGTTATTTAAGGCAGAAAAGTTTTAGCTTCAAGCCACTATTACTGTTAGAAAGTGCTCCATGTCACCTCCTCCCCCAAGATTTGAACCATCACAACCTCAACATACTGTTTCTACCTCCTTACATTACTTCATTGCTCTAACCATTAGGATTAATGTAAAGGAAGCTAGGAAGAAATGTTCAATCAAGCATTATATTGACTTTATATCTTCATTACTTAACTGAAAACATCAACGTTAAAGGCATGTTGGAAGAAGATATGGCCCTCTTCAGTTGAAATAGGAAACATGTGAATTGTCAGAAAATGAAACTGGGGGCATATTAAAACTTCTAAAATCAATCGGGGTTGAAGGCTTTTGTGGATATGAGTATTGAGCACGTTCAAGGTTTATTAATGGAAGAAGAAGCTGACGAAGTTTATTTGATGGATGGAGCTGACGAAGCAGATCCGATGCTGTAAATCAAATTGATTCTGAGGACACTAGCACTGATGAAGGTTGTACAGTTAATTATTTAACATTAAAAAAAAATTAAAAGAAGGCCTAATGTTAGCTGAAAATTTTGGTCATTTTTCTTGAATGCAAACCCTTCTGCTGAAAGAAGCTGAAAACTTCAGAACTGTCCAGCTCCATACCGAGAAATTTACTGTGACCTGGTAAGAACCAGCAAGCAAAGTAAAATTTTAAAAATTTTTAGAGAAGGAAGAAAATGCAGGAACTTTAAATGAAGAAAAAGTTCTGAAAGTGAAGATGATATCAGGCCACCAAAAAACATTCTCGGTTGATTATACTGAACAGTGACGGTGAAGAAATTTATTACATAGAGGTTGCAGTAAATTAATTTTTTTGTGTGTGTTGTCCATACATTTATATTTTTGTTTCTTTCAAACTCATTATTATAAAGGATAAATAAGAATGAATATAATAATAATAATAAATAAAATAAGAATGAATATAATGAAATTTTCCATAACTTTGGAAATATTCAACAGTATGCTCTTCTATAGTAGGCAGGTCCCAAATTTTAATCTTTTTTTTTTTTTCAAAAGTGCGTGATAGAGGGGGAAAAAGGAGTCTTTACTCAAGAATAATAACTAACACATGTAATCAAGATTACACCAAACCCAGCATGTTTGAAGAAGACTTTTTCATTTTTGGCGAAAAATCGCGTATTTTGGTGTCTTTTCTTTAATAGGCAAAAATGGTCGATGGGATTTTCCGTAAGTATCATATTTTTAATAAAAATAAGGGTGAATCATCTTCGGATTATGGTAACTTGGCGAAACTTTGGCAACCGGCCCTGCTACAGCAAACTGCTAGTGTTTTTTTTTTTTTTTTTTTTTTTTTTTTTTTGTTTGTTTGTTTGTTTGTTTGTTAGACACCATTTTGTTTTCACAAGTTTTTTTTTTTTTTTTCCTCAACATTTTTTTTCTACAATCTACTAGCCGAATTACGCTTATGCTAGAACTTTTATGGAACAAAAGTGCTTAACAATCATCGTGATTAAGCACTTTTGCATGTGTATATGCATTTAAATATGTATATTTGCATTTAAATTTGCACCTAATCTTCTAGGTGTGAAATTGGGAGAAAGTGTAGAATCGCCCACTGCTTGCCGCGTTTTTAAGAATTCCATGTACACGTCGACCTATTTTCACTTAAAAAGTCAAAGAAAATTGACAAAAATACAATTCTTCTTACTCTTGTAAAAAGCGCCAAACAAATAAGTGGGAGATTCTGCACTTTAGCAGCAAAATTGTTTCTAAGTGCTTATTAGCTTGTAGGGTTTATATTTATTTTAACTAACATTTATTTTAAGTTTAAACTATCTTTCCTGTCAAGCCTTACTTTCCCCTGGAACTGCCAATGCCAGAATATGTAAATTTTAGTAGAACGCGCAAGGATTCAAATTATCAGTGGAAGTATTCTGATTTAAATAGGAAGGAAACGAGTTCGGGGTGTGAGATTCTTACTTCACGAGCGCGGAGGTAGTTAGCGAGAAATTGAAGAACCCCGCGTTTCGGCCTATGTGCTTGGCGGGAAGTAGTGATAATCGTTCAAGTGAGCTTCAAGTCTGCTGAATTAGCAGCGGTATTGTAAAACGCGGTGAGTTAGTTATTTTAGAGAGCCTCGTAGTTAGAGTCTTGTCTTTAGTTTCTTTTCAGGTTATTATTTTTATTTGACCGCCGAGTTGGCGCAGTCTGTGAGCATCAAGAGCACGCAATTGTAATTTTTACGTTGAATAAAAAGGGACTTAAACTCTTCACAAGACTCTGTATTTTATCCAGTTTTCACAGTCACCTCTTGGTTGCGTGCAAGTTGGAGGCGCGCAACGTTACATTGGCGCCCGAACAATTCTCGAACTGAAATGGCCGAAAATTGGATGGAAGCCGCTGGACAACACCAAGAAATGACAACTCAGTTGGAAGGATTTGGATACCTGGTCCAGACTTTGAGAGCGTCAATCAAGCCAAATGTCCATTTCGACGGAAAAAATTCGGTGGCGGTATTTCTAGAAGCTCTAGAAAACCACTTTCAGCTCTACCCTGTTCCTGAAAGACAAAAAGTTACCATCGCCACATCAGCACTAACAGGACAGGCCGCGCTATGGTGGAAAAATATAGGCAAATTTTTATTAGGGGAATTTGGAAGCCAGACATATATATTTGAAAATTTCAAAAAATCGTTAGTAAAGACCTTCCCCATAGTGAAAGATCGCGCACGGCTGGAAGCCGAACTATATAGTTTCTATCAACGGGATATAGCAGAATTGACGGACTTTATTCTACCAAAAATCAAGCTAACGGATATGCTGTATGGAAAGAAACCCGATGCGGAGATTATTGAAATAATATTACCAAGATTGTTACCCGCTGTTCAAGACTACTTTGAAATTAGAAACCCAAGCACATTGCAGGAACTCTTCGAATTGGCGGTGAAGTTTCAAAATCGCAGAATAGCGGAAAAAGCGAGAGGGGAAACATATTCTCAAAGTACCCGAAGGAAATCTTCAAATGAGGAAACCAGAAATGGAAATCGCTCTTATGGGGGAAAGAACTATCAAGCTAACGCATCGAAACTTGAAGGTCAAGGCCCAAAAAGAAAATTTGAAAATAAACATCCGCATACCCAGAAGACACAGATTGAAAGGAAAGCTTTAAACGAGTAGAGGGGCCTGTGAAGGGGAGGGTCCAGACCCCGGAAGTTTTAAAAAAACCCCTCAAATAGACATTTAAATATGGTCATTGTAAAAAACTCACAGCTACCAATTATACAAGTCCTGGTTGGCGATGTACCAGTAGAAGCCCTCATCGATACAGGAGCAGAAGGAAATTTTATGAGTGAAAATTTCTTCAAAAAGAATTTTTATAGGGTACGATTATTTAAAACCAAAAATACGGAAATTATAGCGGCACAAGGAAAAACATGTCACTGCATCGGGAAATTATCATTAAACTTACAGGTAAAAGAGGAAAGTCTCAAAGTATTAATTTTTGTAGTGAAAGATCTGCAACATTCTCTTATTTTAGGTATGGAGTTTTTAAGGGCCGCGAGGGCCAAATTAAATTTTCAAGATAGTTCCGTGGTGTTGGAGATGGACCAGAGGGTGGTGGAACCTGTGGAGACACCGCAATTGGACCTTAGCCATCTGAATGACCATGAAAGTAAAGCAATACAGCAAGTGGTGAGTAATATTTCTCATTTGTTTTCAGAAAAACCAGGAAACTGCCAAATAGTTACGCACAAGATTCAATTAAATGCCGAAAAACCTTGTAGGACTAAACCTTATCGGTATGACAAACAAAAAGACGTAATCATCGAAGAACATATTCAGGAGATGTTAAAGAATAAAATAATAACGCCCATAAATAGTGAGTACGCGAGTCCAGTCGTACTATGTAGGAAAAAGAACGAGTTTCCTCCTTCGGATAAAAGGGCTTGGAGGTTTGCTATTGATTACAGAAAACTAAATAGTATTACCAAATTTCCAGTTTACCCTTTGCCGGTTATAGACGAGATCATTAGACAGATCAAATCGACAAGATATATGTCTACTTTGGACTTAACGTCTGGCTACTATCAAATAGCTATGAGACCCGAAGATATACATAAAACCGCGTTTATAACAAAATCGGGCACTTATGCATTTTTACGCATGCCTTTTGGGTTGTGTGGGGCCCCATCAACATTCCAGAGAGCTATGGACATTGTTCTAAAGCCTGTCCTAGGGAATCAACTTTAATTTATCTAGATGATATAATTATAACGAGTAGTACGTTGGAACAACACATTAATGATCTAGAACAAGTTTTTAAATTATTAAAAGAGGCCGGTCTTACAATTAACGCCTCAAAATGCAAGTTCGCAACTAAAGAACTTAAATATCTCGGTTATAAAATTTCGCAAAAGGGTATAGAAACGCAAGATTCAAAAATAAAAGCTATTAAGAATTTCCCACCGCCCAACACCGCCAAGAAACTTTCTTCTTTCCTTGGGTTATGTTCTTACTATCGATCTTTCATAAAAGATTTCGCTAATATTGTTGAACCACTCTTAGTAATCAAAAGAAAAAGGGGTAAATTTACATGGACAGCGGAAGCTAACACATCATTTGAAAGATTAAAAGAAGCGCTAATTAATGCCCCTGTTTTAAAATTCCCGGAGGGGGACGAAAACCTGGAAATTGCAGCAGATGCGTCAGACTATGCGGTGGGTGCGGTTCTTATGCAAAATAACCATCCTCTGGCATTTTTTAGTAAAACATTGAATCAGACACAAAGGAATTATACAGCTACAGAAAGAGAAACATTAGCCGTATTAATGGCTGTACACAAATTTCGAGTTTATTTCGGCAAATCGCCAGTAACAGTCTTTTCGGATCATGCGGCTGTTGGTAGACTTTACTCGGGGAAAAACCTAACGCCCAGGTTAATAAGATGGGCTTTAAAACTCCAAGAATATAATATCACAATAAAATATAAACCGGGTAAGGAAAACAATGTAGCTGACGCACTTTCTCGTATAAAACTGGACGATGAAGGAAATGAACTTAAATGCGCTGCGTTGACTTCAAAAATTTTAGATTCTAGAGATACGGTTATTACTGAACTGAAAGCTGATCCTGAATTTGGAAATATCTATGCTTATTTGAAAGACCCCGAAAGCTTTGAGCACACAGATATCGATGCGATAAGGAATAGAGCAAAAAACTATGAAATAATAGATAATTTATTATTTTATACGAAAACAACAAACGAAAATCTTGAGTATAAGCCAGTCATCCTGGCCTCGCTTCGATTAAGCATTTTGAAGGAGTTGCACGAAGCAAAAACAGCGGGCCATTTAGGGGTCAGAAAGACTTTAAAAAGGGTACGCGAGGCGGTATATTTCCCGCAATTATACAAAATAGTAACGGCGTATGTCAGGTCCTGCAATCAATGTCAGTTAATAAATGATATTAATTATAGCCCGGCCGGGTACTTAAATAGCATTCGCGCTACATTTCCGAATGAAATTTTAGGCATAGATCTTCTTGGTCCCTTTCCCCAGAGCGAGTTAAATAAAAATCGTTTTCTTTTAGTAATAGTAGATCATTTTTCAAAATGGACAGAAATTGTTCCACTTAAACGCGCGTCAGCCAAAACAGTCGCAGATGCATTCTTACACAGATACATTTTAAAATACGGTGCACCGATAAAAGTCATTAGCGATAACGGAAAACAATTCATTAGTCAAATATTTGAAAACATATGCAATGGACTTGGCATACGCCATATCAAAATGGTTCCGTATAGACCACAGGCTAACATAGCAGAAAGAGTTAATAAAAACATTGTAAAAATAATTCTCAGTTACGTGAGCACACATCACAAGCGCTGGGATGGCTACATAAATGAATTAGCTTATGCTTTAAGAACGGCACATCATGATACTACGGGAAAAACTCCAGCAGAATTATTTTTAGGCAGAAAGTTAATTACGCCTTTAGATAAGTTATTCTTTGTGCAACAAAGAGAGCAGGAGTTTAAACAACAAGATGTGCAAAAGTTGATTGATCAGGCGCTTAAAACCTCGGATACGGCAAGAAATAGGCAGAAACTTTATTATGATAGAAAACGCCGTGAAGCAGATTTTAAAGTTGGGGATAAAGTATTGAAGCGGAAATTTTCTTTATCAAGTGCCCCAGACAATTTTATGGCAAAGCTAGCTCCAAAGTTTGAAGGCCCCTATGTAATTCAGGAAATCAAAGGAGTAGTATTATATCTTAAAAACGAGAGAGGGGAAATCTGTAAAGCAAGTCCCGACCAGGTGAAAAAATACTATAATCCAAATGATTTTGAAATCTTTAAAAGTTTCTTGCAGGACTCAAGTCTAAACGAAATAGAAGGTCCAGAGATAACAACTATTCCACCACCCAAGAAACAGAGAACTGAAGAGAGACCTAGCCCTTCTACAACCCGGACGTCGGTATCAAAAAGAAAAAATAACTTTCAGACTCCAGCGTGTAAGAAAAACAAAAATACAGATGCACCGGGTAAAGAAACCGTGGTAAAGAGAAAAACACCACCTACAAAGGATTGCAGGAGAAATTATATATCAAGGAGAACGCGCACACGGCCACAGAGTCAGGTGCCAGCAAGGCCGCCGTTCCGGAAACTGAAACGGCAACAGGAGGCACAAAAATACGAGGAACAGAAGAAATTCAAGAAGGACTCCAGACCGGAGGACGTCAAGACCAGCCGTCCCAGGGAAAAACGGGAATGCCAACCACCAGACGATTACTCTGCCAAGAGGCCAGCATGTAGAGGACGCAAAAGAAAAAGTAATGTGGACGACACTCGGAGGGCAGTAAGGAGAAGATTAACATCCATGAAACCTCTAACTTGGGACCAATTTTCCCAAAAACGAATGACGGAGTTTCAAGCATCGAAAACTCAAAGATAAGTTAAAACCTTCTATAATTTTTTTTTTTCTCTTTTGTTCCGAAATGTTATGCATAAGTACGAAGTTCTGTGTTTTGACGAAAGTCAATATGTCTCGTTGAGACTTAGTTTTGTTTTACTTTATTTAGCTAAGGCAAAAGTATTATTTTCTTTAAGTGTAAAAGCTAAAAACAAGCATTTTCTGTTGGTCAAAAGACTAATTCTGTTATGTTAAAGCCAAAATTTGGCTGAAGATAAAAATAACTTTATTCTTGTATTAATAAGAATTTTAGTTTCAGTGCCGCCAGCTTGGCGAAGAATGAGTAAAGTAAAAATTTATTTTCTCTTATTCATTTTATGGTAAATTGTAAAAATCATATGTATTAAAATTTTGTAAATGTACGTAAATACTTGAATGTTATGTAAAGAATTTAGTCTAGAAGCATAAAATTGTAGATGCTAAAAGTGAATGCTTAAAAGCAATGAAGTCAAAATTTAAGTATTAAATTGTAGATAAAGTCATGCTTTAGAGCGAAAGCCTGCATGTTTAAAGATGAATGAGGGGGAAGTTAGAATGAATGTGTTTTGTAGGGTTCTCCACCTACATTTGAATTTTTAAGAATATTAAAGTAGCTCATTGAGTTGTAGAATGTCGAGTAAGGTGTGTCTATTTGGTCGTTGAATTCTAACAAATCATGGTGGTTAGGGGAAGTGTTGTAAGACTAAAACACGAATATTCCCGTTTGACACCACACACGGTGGAGAGCCAGGGTAAAGTTAAATTAATGCTTGAAAAATTGAATGAATGTGAAGTAAGCAATAACTAAGAAAAACGAATCGTTTAAAAACAAAAATTTATTGTGTCAAGAAAGTGTAAATTATGATGTATGTAGAAAGATACTGATACTTATTCCTTCCAGATGCTGGAAGGAAAGACCAAGATTGATTGATGAAGTCCAGGAAAAGTTGCTGTAAGAAGAGAGAGTTAAAACGAGCAACAGAATTTTAGTATACAAATTGTTACATAAGATTTTTTTGTGTAAACGAGGTTCTCGCCAGTTAGTTCAGAATTAGAGAAACTTACAACAGGTCGTTTGTAGGACCTGCTTCCAAGTTTTCCAAATTCTGGCAGCGGCAAATGTAGGGTTTATATTTATTTTAACTAACATTTATTTTAAGTTTAAACTATCTTTCCTGTCAAGCCTTACTTTCCCCTGGAACTGCCAATGCCAGAATATGTAAATTTTAGTAGAACGTGCAAGGATTCAAATTATCAGCAGAAGTATTCTGATTTAAATAGGAAGGAAAAGAGTTCGGGGTGTGAGATTCTTACTTCACGAGCGCGGGGGTAGTTAGCGAGGAATTGAAGAACCCCGCGTTTCGGCCTATGTGCTTGGTGGGAAGTAGTGATAATTGTTCAAGTCTGCTGAATTAGCAGCGGTATTGTAAAACGCGGTGAGTTAGTTATTTTAGAGAGCCTCGTAGTTAGAGTCTTGTCTTTAGTTTCTTTTCAGGTTATTATTTTTATTTGACCGCCGAGTTGGCGCAGTCTGTGAGCGTCAAGAGCACGCAATTGTAATTTTTACGTTGAATAAAAAGGGACTTAAACCCTTCACAAGACTCTGTATTTTATCCAGTTTTCACAGTCACCTCTTGGTTGCATGCAAGTTGGAGGCACGCAACGTTACAAGCTAAAATCATGATTGGAATTTTCCGAAAAATGTCACATTACATGTCTCATGATCTCTCATTTCTCTGAGATAAAATAATCTGTCATTCGAACTGTGTACTTCTCAGATTATTGCTAAAGTCCTAGCTAGTAACCTTTATCGCCTTACCAAAATGTCGCCAAACTGCCTCTTACCATATTCCAAAGATAACCAAAATAAGTTCTTTATGTAGAATTAAAAAAGGTGTTATTAATAAGTTTTTAGAATTTAGGGTTTCGTACAATACAATTTCACACAAGACGGCATTTTCTAGGAACCTATCTACCATGTTATAAGAGGTACTTGTAGCTGTTAGAATGCTCAAAAAAACTTATTTTCAGCATATTCACAAATTATACAACATTTTAACAATTGTTACAGTTCTTCACTTGTTTCCATAGTTTGTTTCATCTCTCTTCTCAGTTCTAAACTAAACAAAATATCTGCATTGTTCATGTGCTGTGAGTCAGCACCCTTTATCTTGTCAATTTGTGATTCCATTTGACTATTTGTAATCTAGATTTGAAATTCAGGTTTTAAAATATCACATTCTTGCAAATTCTTAAAATTTCTTGTAGTTATTTTATGGAGCATCATCCAAATATACTAATTTTGAGATACCAAGTCTTGCAAAATATTATTTCAATTAGTGGTTAAGAAGCATTATAATACTTGGTTTTCATGAGATTTTTTTTATTTTTTATTTAATCTCATAAGAGTAATAACAGTTTGATTATTTAGTTGACAAATGATAATTGTTTTTGGAAAAGATTTTTAATTTTTATGTTATCACAGTTATTAATGTCATTCTTGTAATTTAATTATAAGCTTTTATTAGTTTACTTTATAATCTCTAAACAAAGTTTTATATTAATTCAGAAGGTGTGTTATTGTGTCTTAATTAAAGTTTTATGTCTCATTCAATAAGCAGTGAGTAACATAACTTAAATATTATGTCTAAATTATATTTTAGTGTTATGTTAAAATTTAAGGTGTGAAATAATGATAATCTAATTTTATTATTATATCAGTAACTTATCATACATACTTGTAAAATTTCATAGTTTTAGAAATTGTACCATATTTATGCCAGACTAAAACCCCATCAAGTATAAAACCCTTCTTACATTTTAGAATAAATATTAATATATATATATATATATATATATATATACACACACACACTATATGTTCACGAATACCACACACCCGATTTTTTTAATGCACCAAAAAAGATAGTCTGCGAATATGGCACACATAGTTCCATCAAACCCACTAAAAGCTTAATTTACAGGAAAAAATATCTTTTTTCTGGATTATGAGCATAAAGAAACAAGGAAATATACGGATCGACGGTTATTGGGAAAGAAATATGAGCTACCACCTGCAGCTCATGCCTAAATACATAGAAACAAATGCCCAGTAACATTTTATTGGGAAGGAATAAATCATTTAGCAGAATTTAATTCTTTGGCAGAAAGAAAAACTGCTAATCTAAGTATGTTATATAAAATTTATTCTATAAACAATAGCTTCAGTCGGCAACAATCATTATACTAAACATGGATTTAAAAGTCCTGAGTGGTCCTTTAAAATCTATGTGTAACCTAACAAAGGCAGATTAACTTATCACACCATATCACTTCTTCCCGCTTTTTTCAATTTGGAAACACAATGTAAATTATCAATCTTCCTTGCCTTCTGCGCTGCTGACATTACTGATGCTTTCCGAACTGTCGGTATTCTCTTCTTCCTCATCATCCACAATGCAAAATCCTCACTTCCATCCATGCTGTTTGATATTTTACACTTTTTGAAGTTCTTAATAACAAGTCCTTGTGAAATTCCATCCTGGGCAGCTTTGATCCATCCACAGATTTGAGTTGCTTTGGGCTTCTTGCTGTGACCAGTTGGTGTCAGTGCTTGATTTCCAATGACCATCCATTTTGTGTACATTCTTTTCAGTGCTACTTTAAATAGGCGATTAATGTGTACACCTAGTGGCTGCAGCATAGATGTCATCCTACCCAGAATAACCACAAGATTGGTCCTTTTTTGCTGGCACATTTTTTACATTGCATTAGTCCTATGTGCACGAAAACTGTCCAGTTATTGTGTTCTGAAAGCAGTTATTGTGAACATGTCGCGTAGGCGAACGCGTTACGCCGCTCCTCCAAGTATGCACAGAAAGAATATTGTACCTCCTGAAGATTATTTGCGCGTTTTAGAAGAAGTCTCGGTTGATGAAGACTCCGACAGTTTGGATAACGTATCTGATGTTGATGAATCGGAAGTCATCGAACATTCTTATCATGAAAGTGACTCAGAAATTGAGGGAAATGTCTCTAAACATCCTCATTTTCCTTCCTCAACTGATGTTTTCCTAACAAATGACGATTTTAGTGATATTGAAAATGACATGAGTGACTTAAAATATGAGGATTCTTTTGTAAAAACAATTTACAAAAAGAAGAAGGTTGCAGGAAAGTTTTTGAAAGAAGAAAAGGAAACTTATAAGTGGAATAAAGTTCCCCTCAAGAGCAAATTCACCAGAACGTCTCAAAACTATTTGATGAAAAAAATATGCCCAAGTGCCAAAACTTGTGACGATATAAATGATGAGCTTTCTGCTTTCCAGAAAATCATAAATACAAGTATGATTGATGCTATCGTACAATATACAAATATTTATCTCAAATGTAACAGGACTGCAGATGATCTCCAAAACATCTCAAAGAGAAGCATGTATGATACTAATAGAGCAGAAATGTTGGCCTTTTTAGGAATTTTATTCTTATTAGTGTGCAAAAAAAAATGTCAAAACTCAATTTGGAGGAAGCATGGGCAAAAGACGGTACTGGAATTGAAATTTTGCAAGGGGTCATGGGTCTCAAGCGATTCAGAAACCTGTATGCTGCTATTAGATTCGACGATAAAGACACAAGGTATGTGCAAAGAAAAACTGATACGCTTCCTGCACTAATAGAATTATTTTAATCTTTCAGTCAGAACTGTCAAAACTTTTATACACCAGGTGACGAACTCACAATCGACGAGAAGTTGGAACCCTTTCGCAGAAGATGCTCTTTTATTCAATTCATCCCCAACAAGCCCGCAAAGTACGGTATGAAACTTTTTGCAGTTGTTGACTCACGAACGTTTTATACATTGAAGCTTGAAGTTTACTGTGGCAATCATCCCCCAGGACCTTACGAGGCTTCTAATTCAAGTAATGACATTGTCAAAAGGCTAATTGTTGCGTACGAAGGTTCCAACCATAACCTAATGACCAATAATTGGTATACAAGCTACCCACTAGCTCAATATCTTCTTACCAAGGGTATAACACTTGTAGGTACGCTGAAAAAAAAAATAAAAAGGAAATTCCAAGTGAATTCCAGCCATCAAAAACAAAAGAAGTCGGCAGTTCACTGTTTGGTTTTCAAAAGGATATGACGATTGTTTCATATGCAATGAAAAAAAATAAGTGTGTAGTACTGCTCAGTACTTTACACGATTATGACAAAATTGACCAGGAAACGAATAAACCTCAAATAATCCTGGATTCTAACAAATGTAAAGGCGGAGTTGACACTATAGAAACAAATTTGTAGTAATTTCACTGTCGCACGAAAAACCAAGAGGTAGACAATGGCAATATTTTTTGCACTGCTAAACGTACCGGGCATAAATTCGCAAGTGCTCTTGAACTTCGCCAAGCCTGATGCAACGATCAAGTTTAGAAGATATTTTTTGAAAAATCTAACTACATCTTTGATGAAATAATATCTTCAAGATTGTCTGAAAATGCCATTTCTCCTGTCGCATTCCAAAGCTATTATTAAAAGGCTGGTAACAATAGAAGCGGACAAGACGGCCGAAAGGGACGTGGAACCAACTGCAAAAAAGATCAAAGGACGCTGCGATGAGTGCGGTAGAATGAAGAATAATTACACTACCAAAAAATGTTCCAAGTTTACCTGCAGAAATTATCTGTGCAAGACAGTACAACTTGGCAAATCCTGCTGCAGTGAACAGGGACAATCTGAGGAGGATTAAAATAGCAAAAGGTTTTTAATTTTTTCATTTGTGAAATTTATTGCTTACCGAACTTTTCTTTACAGAATATTTATAATTTGTAAGTTTGATTTATGATCTTATAATTTTCATACAGAAAATAATACAGAATACTTTTTAATTTTAAGTTACATTTCCAGTGCATTCCACTTTTTGAATTAATTAAAAATTCGTAATTTCCATCTTTACTGCTTTTTTTTCTGTTATTCTTTTTCTTATATCATTTTTACTATGACGAATCACCTTATTAATGCCATGTATAAGATTAAATAGTTTCAAACACGAAGCAGAGACTCGAAAAACGACCTGGCGTACTTCATACGCCGCACCTCTAAAATTGTACCATACGCCAGCCCCTCCAGCTGAGGGTGGTTAACTGACGCATTTCAGTAGAAACACGATATCCACATACCATTTTTCAATCACATATTCGTAAAGTTTCTATTCAATGTCAGGGTGTTTGGCATTTAATGTTGGCCCCGGAAAGCCCTGCAAGTACCAATGCTGAAGCAATTCTTTTTTTTTCCCCAATCTCAAATACTTGATTCACCAATACACAAACACTTGCCACTCATCTCAAGAACCCTTGTTTGAGCAACACGTCTTTACTAATGACAAATTTCTGGAGTCTGTTTTCAAAATGATGAATTTACCAGGTATTTGTGTCGCCGCAGGGCTATCTCAAAATGGTTCAACAAAGTGTGTTTGTGCAGAGATGAAAGGTGATTCATACTGACACAAAGGTCAAGGAAGCAGCATAGCGTGGGCTGAGCGAAATGTTAAAGTTTTGTGTGTGTGTGTGTATATATAGTTGTGGGGAGAGAAGTGCTAAAGTTACATCTGTCCAGTTGCCTTTTTCTTTCTTGAGGGCAATTTTAGAGCTTCGTTGACAAAGCGATAATCACACCTGCTTCTAAGCTGGCTCCAAGACCGTTTTGTGAGATAGTGGAAGGAGAACAATATGGCATGTTTCTGTTTAAATGAAAGCTAATGGCAGGGGGGGGGGAGAACTGGGATTTCTGCCTAAGAAATTACCGCAACCTGCAGCTGTAAGTGGTAAAGAAGGGCTGGAATCTTGTTTCAGCACATGTCAATTAGCGTTTTGGGTGGGAGAAGGTTACTGACTTGTCTCTATTCTGGTTGTCTCGCCATACGACGTCCTTGAGGGATGCTCTTGAGTTTCATGTGATTAGTAGGTCACCCCATTTTCTTCATCTTTTGCGCAATTTTGTTAACATGTACAGAATTTTAAGTTGTAAGAATTTTTAAAGAGTTTTGTGACAGCACGACCATTTTGGTAACTGCATATTTAGTTCAGTGGCCAAGACTAGAAAGGGAAAACAAGCCATTAACGCGGTTTGACATGGGAAGCAGAGAAATGAACTTTTATTACACTTTTTTAGTGAGATACCATTAAGGCTACATTAAACAAAATGTCAGTAAAACAAACATTAAAAACCTTGTGCTTATTTACATTTTTGGTCGTGTGCTCTTTTTAAGTTGAACATTGAGGTTAGGAAGGGACATCACACTTCAGAAAAACAGTGACAAAATTTTCAAATCATCTGCCTGATTGTGTTTCTTTATTTCCAGTTTCCAATAAAACAATCACATGTTCTTCTATTATAGTGATATAGACAATGAAGAAGCACATGTTTTGCTTTTCCTTGTGATATCAGTTTTTTCTCCGAGCAATGCAACTTCAGCCATCTGCAAGCAGACACTGGCTCTGAAGTGACAAAAACAACCCCCTCCCCCAGTTTTGTCTTGGAACTGGTTTGTGTACCAGAATTCCTTCTTCCTTATCAGCTGAACTCCAGTGCTGCTGTCATAATGTTATGACTAAGAAGCCAAGTTCAGCAAAAACCATTCAGAGAATAACAGTTTGGTGAAAGTACCGGTATATCCTCTACAAATCCCTGGCCAGAATTTATTATTTGAGGAGGGTACAGGAGCATCATATAACATTATATTTTCTGGGGGATACCGTAGCTTCAGAAAGAAATAATTTATGCCAACTAACTTTCATTTACCTGGCGTATATTGCTTGTTTCACGTAAGCCACTCCCCTCGCTTTTTGCAATTAAAATTATCCTGTGCATAGTATTCGTGAACATATGTATTGCAATTCTGAGAAAGACAATCTTATAGTAATTATATGTGTAGTTTATTTAGTCTTTAAACAGTATACATTTTTTATGTAGCATGATAATTAAACACTTCTCTCTCATTCTGCAGTTTCATTTATCTAAAATACCTGATTATAAGACCCTACCCAATTTTGAAACAATATAGCCCCCCCCAAAAAAAAAAGCAACCTTATTTTTAGAGTAAATGTAAATCAAATATTGCATGTGTCATATATACACTAAGATATATATTAAATACATTATTCTTATTTTTTAAATGCTTACCTATCAATGTAAATATTTTCAGCATTTGGAAAAATTTCAAGATATAGTCATAAAAGCCAATCCAGAGTATCCACCACTCAGTATATGGGTGTTTTACAATTTGCTGTCAAAATCATTGCCAGTACGACTTGTTACGTATGTTCATTCATCATTAGCTTCAATTCCAGGAAATATTCAACATCTTCCTAACAATGCCAATTCAGATCATGTTAAAGTGTCTTTAACAGTTATATGGCGAGATGGTAAGAATGTTTCTTTCTATTATTAAAAAAATGTTTGTCTAAAACTTTTTGTATTAATAGTAATTATTTTATATATATATACCTTTATGAGTTATGTTTCAAAATATCATTCATATTTTCTTTTAAGAATCTATTGTGCTAAGTGCTTGCTTTTATTGTAGAAACAAAAAGGAACAAATTAAATAACAAAAATTTTGTTTGACAAGAAAATTGTACTGTTTCCAGTAATTTAGGTTCAAAAATGTGAAAAGTTCTAGAAATAACCTCTAGGTTATGTAGTAGTAGAGATATTCTTTTAATCTTAATGCCAATCCTGAAAAATGCAGCAACCATATCCCAACAGTCCTACAAGAGATAACAATAAAAGAGGGCAAACCTTATCAAACTATTCATTCCAGTTTCAGTTTACAAAACAGATCGAAAACATTTTATTTCATCTTAACTGTATATGCTGTTTGTTTCTTCAATATGCCAGCTGCAACTTAACTGTTTTCTTTATTTCATGTAATGGTTAAAACTCAAAGTATTTTTATATGTATAATATAAAAAAAATTTAATTACATAAATTTAAAATATGTTTATAAAATTTAGCCATGATATCAGTGTTAACCTGTTACATTATTTTAATGATTTCAACACCAAAAACTACCAGTTTTTTTTTATTTGCAGGAAAGGAAGATTTTATAAAGTAAATAATATTCAATAGTTGTAAAATGTAATTTTAAGTTGATTCATAACAAATTGAAAATTTTTGTAATAATTATGTAAAACTATATTTTATACTAACAGAAATGTTATTATATACTAACAGGAAAAAAAATGCAAGTTTTATGATTTTTTCCCCCACTTTGAAAGCATGAATTCTTTGGAAGTGAATTTGGTTTTTCAGAGCTATTTTGTTATTTGTTTTCACCTTCATTACTTAATTTTAATGTTTTTCTTCATGGCAAAAAGGAAAACCATTGCTAAGAAAATGTGAGCTGAGATTGCTGATAAGTGCTAAAAGAAGAAATCGAATGGCAGTAGAATTTTCTTCTACAAAATTACTAAACTTTCTGTCAGTTAGTGTGCCATGTGAGACAACAGCATACATTTTAAATCATACCAGTTCTTTTAAAATAAAATAACTTTTGAGCTCTGGACTGATTGTTCATTGTAAGCATATATGTGGTTTTGGAGCAATTTATTTCTCACACGTTCCAAAATAGTTTCATCATAAATATGACAATAAAAGTGCTGGTCATATGTGAATGAATGAATATTGGATATGTGATTGAAATGAATATTGGATGGTCATATGTGAATGAAGATGAATATTGGTTATATATTACATCCATAAGGTAATTAAATTTTGTAATGTTTATTTTAAATCTGAAGATAATCATACAGTGCCTAATTTTATTGCAATAAATTATTCAAGGTGGAAAAGTGATGTCAGATCTGGATGGGGTTTCTAAGATACTGGTAGTACTCACATGGAACTAATTTAAATGAAATCAAGTTATTTTACTCTAGCTTATATTTTTTCTAAGAATAATATTGACTCCTGCTACATAAGCCAAAGCTGTTGCATCAGGTGAAAAAGAGATGAAGCTTAATGCCATGAAAAGTTATGTGTTTTGAAAAAGATTCACAATACAGATGATACTGTACAATAATGATACCAAGCAAAATTGTAATGGCCAAAAACTATACTTAAAGAACTTTTGTTTATGATAAAATATATAGCCTTGGTACATATTATGAGACTATCAAATCAGTATTGACAATTGTGTTGAAGGGAAATATGCATTGAAAACTGTTCAGTGTTGGTATTAACTTCCTTTGTTGTATATCTGAAGGGAAAATATTTTTGCATCAGCTAGATAGTTTTGGTGATAATAAGGGTAGAATTTGTAAACTGAAAAGAATCTCCATGGACTCAAAAATCAAGGTGTTATCAATGGTTTGTTGACTATCGAAAAGTCTAAAAATAAGTCTTGCTGATTTCTGTCCCTTCTTTCAAGAGTATAATGATAAAAAATTGATTCTAGTCATTTATAGGGATGATGATTTGGTGGAACTGACCAGTGTGAGATTGATGAGTTACTTGTCTATCTGAGTTTAAAGTTTAAAAAATCACTGCATGTTTGTTAAATAATTTTGTTGGAATGGAAATTGAACAGAATAAAGAAGACATTTGTGTATGTTCGAGCTTATGAAAAAAATAATTATAAATTACTTCGGTATGTCTAATGCCAATCCATTTTAATTGTGTGTGATCTAAATGAAAATGACAATGATATTTTGCTTTAAAAGGGAAAAAAAAAAATCTTGGGGGAAAATATATTTCAGGGTCTCCCTCGGCAAAAACAGGGTATTCTTTTTTTATGCCAAACATGTTTTGTCTACATGCAACACCCTTCCAAGTAAAATAGCATCCGAAACATAATGCAATGAAACATAATTAAGACATATAAAAATTGCAATCTCAATAAAGCTGCATTTTAAATCAAAATAGAACAAGGAAATGCCATAAAACTGGAAATGCATATTATCTAATCTGGTCAGTACAAAAAGAAAATATTGACTTACCTTATTTAGAAATTTCTGTGTCTTTGATGTGTGGCATCCTTAACAGCATCCAAAAGCTGTTTAAAATTATCTGAACTAGAATCTAGATACTGCTGTCACCACATAAATTCACAAAAATAAGAATCAAAAATATCTTCCATAGTGCTGGTCTGTAGGTGGCATTGCTTTCGGAAATCCGTTCTCGTTCAATAGTATTGATATGAACTCCGGTTTCTGGATCCTTAAATGTCACTGTATGATTTACTGAGAGGTGAACAAAGTTGTTATCAGAAAGACAATTGTACACCTTTCAATCTGAGATTATTGTTGCTCCAGGTAAGATATTCCATTGATTTACATCCAACAAAGTTTATTTTCTTCTGTTGTCAACCACTTAAAAAAAAAAAGCAGCCCCCTTCCGCTTCCTTGTTTTATACCACCAAACACCCGGTTTACCACTGGCAGTATTTTTCGTTGCAAAGCACAAAATAAGTAATGCACTTCTTAAATGATATCCAATGCAGAAATAAGCCATGAAAAATATTCTTTCAACAATCAAAATGATTGCCATTACAGATTATAACAAATCACATCATGATAGGGTCCAACCAATCACGCCATGATAAGGTTTCCAAAACATACGCTGTAAAATACTTAGGTTACCATAAATGAAACAGCAACTTTGATAATCCAAGGGGTACCCTAAAATATAGACTACCCAAATTCTTTATCTTGAAATAGTTGACTGTCTGTTACATATCCAGCTAGTTGAACATGTAGCTTTTACTGTCTTTTTCAGTTGTGTGTGCTGTTAGAGAAAAAAAATTGTACAAATGCTGACTAGATTTCTGTTAAATAAATTTTTACGTATTGATGTGATATTATCAAATAATTTTCTTTATCTAAGAAACAGTGATCCAATTTTAAGGGCTTTCACTTAAAGCAGATTTTGCCAGTGATTTTAAAATTCAATACTTAACCAAAATTTCATTTATCAACAGGAGATTTGGTTTGCTTGTTATTCTTGCCATCTCAAGTCTTAAAATCATACTTGATCAGACTTTTTTGAAAGCGTATTTAAATTACATTAGGTTATTTCGAAGCAGAAGAGATGAAAAATGAGCAATGCCCTCACTGGGACTTGAACCACAGACCTCTCGAATACATGCTGACCACTACACCACGAAGGCATACTAAGAAATTGGGAGAAATATCTTATATTTCATTCACCACAAAAGTTGCTTATTAATGGTCTGTTTGTTGAATTCTCTAATTAAAATATTGGCTTACTTTTGATTAGATTTAAAAAGGTTTTTGGAAATTTAGGAGTATAATTTAAAAGCATGAAATATAAGGGGACCAGAAAGCAATGTAGTCATTTTACATTAACGAATGATTTTTCAACAAGTTTTTATTTTTAATCAGTGATGTAATCATTCATTATCAGAGGTCTTTTGCCATCTAGTATACAAATTTTCTAACCTGTATCTATAAAGAGCAATTGTTTTTTGAGCAAAGTATCTAGAAATGGCATTTTCGATGTCATCCAAATTTTCAAATTTTTTGTCAAATAGAAAGTTTTGTAACAATCAGAATGAAAGGAAATCCAATTGTGCAACATGTGGCAAGTACGGTGGATGAGGCAGTATCTCCCATTCCATTAATTTTTTCCAGGATTCGTCTTGTGTGATGCAGCCTTGCACTGTCGTGTTGCAGAATAATGTCTTTTCTCTTAACAATCATTAGACACTCTTTGATTGAAGATTGATTTACTCAATCCAGTTATTCGTAGTAAAGGTCTGAATTCATAGTTTATCCAGGTTTCAGCACTTCAAAATGAACAATTTTGTGAATACTTCTCCAAACACCCAAAAGCACCTGTTTGAGATGTAAACCTGGCTTAAGAGTACTTCAAGGCAATTCATTTGGAAAAAGCCACTGCCTTTCGCATTTTGGATTATCATAGAGGACCCATTTTTATCTCCAGTTACCAAGTAATCAAAAAGTGGTTCTGTATTATGCTGTTGAAACAATAAATTGCATGTGGTGGGTCGATTTTCGTTTTCTTAGGACAAATTGTGTGGGACCCAAACACCTGCTCTTCTTTACCAAAAATTACCTTTCGCCCTTATGAATGTCTAACGCACTTGGACAAACATAAGTGTTTGGGGTAGCAACTGTTCTGTTACTTTCCCTGGGAAGCATGCAGTGCCAGATGTGTGCCTCTTCTGATATTTAGCTGGCCATTTCACCCATAATTGTAAGGTATAAGGGGGGAGAAGAAAGATTTAATCCTGTACAAGTAAGCATGTCACTTTAATCTTAAAACGAGTTTGGTAGGACTTTGAAGTAAAGTGTTGAGCTGATAAATGGTAAACAAATACTGATATAATGCAGAAATTATTTTATGATCCTCATTATACATACATTCATTTTGTAACAGTTGAGTACATTAATACTAGTACTCTAAATACATTTCTGCAGTTTATTACATGATGTCAGATTTTTTAATTTTTGTCTTTTTAATTGAATAGGTGGAAAAGATCATGAAATGATGATTGATCCTATTCATCAGGGCATCATTGAGGGAGAAGTAAATATTGCCAGGTAATTAATTATTTTTCAATATATTGTATGTATATCTTTATGCAAAACTCAGTTCAGTTATATGAATTTTTTTCAGCATCTAGTTTGAATTGCAGAACAGGAGATTTGGTTTGCTTGTTATTCTTGCCATCTCAAGTCTTAAAATCATACTTGATCAGACTTTTTGAAAGCGTCACAAACATCCTTACATTATTTATTAATTTTTTATATTTTAATTGGTAAATGAAAGCATAAGTGAATATTAAGTTCTTAAGTTTTTAAAAGAAGATGAATATTTGAGAGATGTATTTGTATTAAATTAGAATGTTATAAAAACGCTACATTGTAGCTATGCATTTTCAGTGACTATGTATAATTTACAAATTTAAGATAAGTCATATTAGTGACTGATTGGTTATGGTTGTGAAGCCTTCATATTTGCATCCTCCTTATGGCAGAAAAGTAATTGTTTTATAATGTAAAATAAATATGAACTAGGTTCTTGTAGTCTTCTGTGAAGAACATTCCTTTATAGGTGGAAACTTTTTGAGTATTCTGTGATAATTAACTTGAGATGATTAGAGTTACATAAGGTGGAATATTGTTAGAAACAGTTTAACTAAACTTTAATATATTTTTGTCTAATAGAAAAGGGACATCCATGTATGTTTTTCTAGTATATTATTAAGATAAATGCATAATTTCAATTTTATTAATGCAGCTTTCACTTAAAGTTTCAAGTTTAAGTAGTACAAAGTCTATTCACTGAGAAAGATGATTAGATTTTTTTCCTTGTTCCTCAGCTAAGAATAAAAATTCGCTAAGTAAAAGCACTAGAAAAATTATTAAATAAAAAATTTGGTACTGTTATGTTATTAGGACCAGATCCAGAAAAGTATGTATGTGTTCATGTATGCACATATATATGTGTGTGTACATATATGCACATACATACATACACATGCACATACTTTCATACATTTCTGAATACAGTCCCGATAACAGAGCAGTACCAAATTTTTTATTTAATAAGATTTTCTAGTGCTTTTACTCCCTAGGTAACCCTTAGTCACCTATTCAGAGACCTGGCATTCAAAAGCCTTTTTTGTACTGATTTGCCTATCATAATCTTGTATTTAATCAATAATTTTGAGATGTTGCTGGTTTTTTCTTTATCAGATCCTTAAAAAATATAAAAATACAGTGAACTGAAAGTTGTTATATGAAGTCAAAGGCTAAAAATTATATATTTTTAATTCTTTTAAATGTGGTAAATATGAGTGAAATTTTATTAATTATTCAGAAATAAGAGCTGAGTCAAAAATAATATGCACTTTTACCATCATTCCTTCAAGGTTGTTGTAATGCCTTCTGGGCATGCCTGCTTAGAATTGGTACAATTTCAGTCATGTGAATTTAATCCTGACCAAGTTATTTACCTGTCTGCTATTGCAGTTTTATGTTTATATATGCACACTCCGCTTGCAGTTTGCACCAAGGTGGGACAATAAGCAGTCATTTGCTTTCTCTCATAAAGGGTGTGAAAGGGGTTGAACATTATAGATTTTTATCACAATATGGGGGACAGTATTATATTATGTATTATTATTATTATTTGATCAAGATGTTGAAAAGTGACTGCATGGATGTGACTGAAAAGGGAGTAGGATGCTTGTCACTCCTCCACATACAAGATTGAACAAGCTCAAAAGAATTCACCAGAATCGTTTTGGTGAATATGTGAATTAACACTAGTGAGAAAATTTTCCTAATATTTTTTGAACATCAATCATAGTTCTGCCCATGAAATCATCCATGACAAGCTTGGCTTCTGTAAAGTCAGTGTGTATTTGGTACCAAGACAAATTACTGCAGAATGCACACTCATGTATTGACATCTGTCAATGGTTATTCAATTGTTTCAACAAGGAAGACAACACGATTTTCAGCAGAATAATCACTGGCGATAAAACGTGAATTCATCATTATGAGCCAGAAACAAAATGCCAGAGTAAAAACACCCGTGATTTGAGGCAAAAAAGTTCAAGACTGTACCATCACTGAAAAGGTTATGCTAACCACTTTTTGAAGTGTAAAAGGGCCTATAGTTTCGTGTTCCAAAAAATGATTGTCATAATGCTTTATGGAAAAGGAGGCTATGATCCAGTGCAACATGTAATGAAATGTTGGAAACGTATCTGAAGTAAATTCACAATAGATTTGGAAGATGAATAAACGTGTTGTTACTGTGTAATAGTGCCTGACATGCTGGAACACCCTTCCTACAGCCCAGATTTTGCTCCTTGTGACTTTCATCTCTTTGAGTTGCTCAAAGATGATTTTCTAGGTCATCAGTTTCCAACAGACTTTGTCATGCTGGAAGCAGGGCAAGAGTGGCTTCATGACTTAAACGCTTTTCTTTGTGTAAATAAATTGTAAAACGAAAGTAGGTATTTTTTTTACTTGCCTTTTTATCACAATGATAAAATAATAATTGTGTATTATTCAGATATGTTTCCCCTTTTTCATTTACTAATTTTATTGTTCAAAAATCGAAAGGGGAAAACTTTACGAATAATTTCGATTTTCGAAGGACTCGATTGCATTAAGAACATAAAAATGAAAACTGTTATTTCAGTATTCCATATGCCTCAGATCATGCATAAATGATTAGAGAAGGTGAATATGCAGCTGACTCAAAATAGTAGGGTGAATGCCAGTTTTGTATTTGTTTTGCTGTAATTGGTTGATTCATTTATTAGGATTACAGTCAAGAACGAAAGATTTGATGTGACTTTTGCAGTTAGTTTGCAAGTTTTTTTTCTTTGTTAGTGACAACAAAAATTATACTACGTGGAGTAATCCATTTTAAATTTAGGGAAGCTCAGTCTCTGAACACATTGAGGAACGTGGAAGTACACAAATAGTTTAGAAATTTTTAGAACGGGGGGTGCTAAAAAGCTGGGGGGGGGGAATATGTGAGAAAGTAACAGTATTAATTTTCAACATCAATTTAGTTGATCTATTATCTAATTTTTGCATATATGTTTATATTATGTTTTGCATTTTAGTTCCTTTGTAAAAATGTAATCATTACCAAATTTTATTATAAAGAGGAAAATATGAATAGCATTTTAATATTAAGTAATAATGATTAATCAAATAATAGTGTTAAAATTAAGTAGAAAACACATTTCTTAAATTAACCTTCCATTCTGTAAATTCATATTTAGATGCATTTCATAAATATATCTGTTTCCACATTTTTTGGGGGAGGGGCCTGTGAATTTTTTGTGTAGATTTTTTTTTAGTAGGGAATTTAGTTGTGTAACATTTTTTATAACCATGCTATATGTTAAACTATATTTTTGGAGCTGTGTCTTTTTTTTATACATACCAATAAATAAGACCGTGTTTAAAAAAAATTAGGAAAGCACATTTACTGTTTAGTTAAATTGATTATAAAAAAGTATAACTTGAACATGAACGAAGTATTCATGCTAAATTTTTTTGGGGGGGGGGTACTTCCATATTATCTTGTCAATCATTGGTGAAAATTTTGTCCATGGTTGCCATTTGTTACAGCAGAATTTTAAAGGATACAGTCATCCATTATTGGCAAAAAATCACACTACTTAGTTGATCAGTGGGATAATGCATACCTTTCTTTCTGTAAATTACTACATAAAAGTAAAAGTTTTGCTAAATTTGTTAATCAGTTTAGCATCACTTAGCATTTTGTTCATTACTGACCAAATTTTATTTGTTGGAATTTCTAATCTTGGGCATAAAAATTTAAATAACCGTTTATAGGTAGGATGGGATTCAAACATATTTAGTGCCTATTAAATACTATATTGTTATATATATTGTCCTCAAATGTACTTTACAACTTCAGTATCATATAACTCGAATTGTAATTAACTTAGAGGAAAAAAAGTAAAGTTTATCTGATGCAACAACTTGACATTTTTTTTTATGGTTCTTTAATCAAGTTCTATGTATGCTCCCTTTATGGCACATGCAGTATCTAATTAATAGCCTAGTTCTGTTCAAACCCATTCTCACACGTCATCTGTCTCAATACGTGCCGTTATTCTTGCCTTCAAATCAGCAACATCATGTACAGGCGTATGGTATTCTAAGATATTTTATAACTCTATAAAAAGAAGTCAAGAAGTGTAATGTTATGGAATCAGACAAGCTCTTCCAATCAATCTTTTGGGAAAGTCCTGGAAATATTTCACTGGTAAAGCTAAGTGTGGAGGTGTGCTATCTTGCTGGACTAGAACACGAGGCTTCTGGGTATACAATTGTGGTATTAGGTCAAAATAATTTGAAACATTTGGTAAAAAAGAATGACCCTATAATGCTGTCAACTAACAGGCAGCACCAGACATTAACTTTGGGACTACAATGCATCACTGCCTTACAGCATTTGGATTGGTCGAGCCCCAAATGTATACATTATATTTATTAACTTTCACACACACATGAAAAGTTGATGATTCATCTGCAAATGCAACATGCATTAGAAATTCTTCATCCCTATCTACACGTGCATTAATGTCCCAAGTAAATGCAGCTTGTTTTGGTTTTGTATCTGGTTTGATTCCCCGTAACAATTGCTGTCTGTACAAAAACAGATGAAGATGTTTTGAGAGTACCCGGTGTACTGTCGTACAAGGGATTCACAGTTCTTTTGTTGTTGACACCTTACGAACTTGGTTAATGCTAAAAAAAAATCTGTCAAATTCTCGCTGTATCTTTGTCACCTCTCCTTGGCCTGCCTATATAGTGCTTCAAATCCACATTCTTGTTTCCATGAAGTTCCTGTGCCATTTTCTTATGGAAGACCAAGAGTGCAGTGGTTTTCCATATTGCTTTCTGAAATTTCTATGAACTTGGGGAGGGGTTAACTTTGTTTTGATAAACCAAGTCACATACTATGTCTTTTCTTGTTCAAACTCCATTATTCATGTCATTTATGGTGTTCTTACCATCCTGCAACAACAAAGAAAAACTTTTTTTAGTTATGTTGCCCTTGTCACTTGGAAAGGCAAAGCATTTATTCATTACCTTATATACAAAAAATTTTGAGTTTGTGCATCAGACAGACTTTACTTTTTTCTCTATCTTAATTACAATTAATCTATCCAAGTTACATGACATTGAAATTGTAAAGTAACTTTTGGGACACCTGTAAATTTACAATTTGAAAAATTATATTAATTTAAAAACTTTGTTTGCAACATCAGACTGTTACACTACTAGTCACATTTTTCGGTTCTAATGCATTAGTTATAAATATTAAGCTTACAGCATGAAAAATGAAGAATTTTTCTTTTCAGGTATATCTCTAGGCTGCTTTCTTTCAATTATGAACATGATCCTGTGGTATCCACTCAGATTGACAACTGGCTGGAAATCGCACATTCATCATTAATCCATGGCAACAATAAAGATAGACAAGGAGCACTACGTTCTCTGAATTCCCATCTGGGGAAATCTAATTTTCTGGTTGGGGACAGTATATCTCTTGCTGACATTATTACATGGAGTGCTATTATTCAGACAAATTTGTTTCAGAGTTTGCCAGCAAATGTTACAAAATGGTTTAAATCCCTTTTAAGTGCTGATATATTCAGTTCATGTGAAAAGCTTATTGACATGCAACTTTAAACATTTAATTAAAAATATATAGAATTTTACCATTGTTCTGTGCATTTTATATGAGTGTAACATTATAGTATACCTTATTATATTACAACAATGTAATTTTAGATATAAATATTGTTTATAAATTTAAGTTTAACAAAGAGGTTGGCTATACACTGAATCATATGTTTTGATAATTATTTGACAATGAACTGTTGTGGAAATGAGCATGCCATGCAACTGAATGCTCGTAATGTCATTCTCTTGGAAATTCTTACATTTTGATCACCATTTCAGTCCATTTTTGTTTTCCACGTGTTAGTAGCAATGAAATTATTACTGATAAAAGTATGTTTTATTCTATAAAGAAACCACATACATCATATCTGAGGGTTTAATATATATACGATGATATCACTTTGAATTGTATTCAACTTCAAGTAGCTGAAGATTAAAAATTGTATGTCCTAAATTTTTAGATTTCACAGTTAATTGGTCAGAGATGGACCTTCCCCCCCCCAATGGCAGATTGTGAACAGTTACAGCTTTGTAACGGAGTCCATTAATCTATACTAAGGCCAGATGTGGTGGTCTCTTTATTATGGAGGCACCTAATAGGTGGACCACCATTGCCTCCTATGAAGGGATGGACAGTTACAACCATGCAGCAGGATTCGTACCTAGGCCCTTCGGTAACGCAGTCAGACTTCCCTAACCACTATGCCGATTGGACATTGTAATTCTGAGAGACCTAAAATAGTAATAATTGTCTTACCAAGTTTGCATGGTCCTTAAGAGTCCGTAGGTTTTTTGGAATCGGTTTTTGGTCTTTAAAAGTCCTTAATTTCGCCCAAAATTGTGAAAGGTTCTGAAATTTATGTCTGTTTTTACAACAGCCATTTTGAGTGTGAATAAGCATTTTAGAGGAATATTTTCTGCGATTTACTGACAAATATGGTTATCTTTTGAATGGGTTCATGGGTTATACAGTACAAAGGCTTTAATCCGGACTCGTCGGGACTTCGGCGATTCCAGATAGAGTTTTTTCCGTATTATAGATCGTCAATTTAAATCTTAAGATGACATGCAGAAATTATAAAATTAAAAATATAAAATCGTAATTTCTGAAATAAAAACCAATTATGATCTAAAATGTATCAAAATGTACAAAAAAAAAAAAAAAAAAAAAAAAACTTAATATATTTATTTGTTTAATCAAAATCGTAAAAACAACCTTGTATTTAGCGTAAGTATAATGAAACACTCAATCGATTTCGAGGGCAGCTAAAGGTCCCTCCTCATCAGGAGAAGGAAATATCTAGAAAGAAGAAAATAAAGGAGAAGGAGTCACAGAAACACGTGGTCCTTATCAGCACTGCACGTGGTTATAACTGGATTTTTAATCAGAGTTGCACTGGCCGCCTACTTTTACATTTATTTGTTTACTTTATTAAGCATTTCTTTAAACATTAAACATTTCTTTCAATGTAAGTTGTTTAAGTTGCTTTGTTTTTTGTGCTAATACAGACATAATTTCTTGTTCAGTTCCACTGTTCAAGTCCTGTAATTGCTGTGTCGAGAATACCGACTAACTTGTCAATCGAAATTTTTTAGTTTTCAAATACCTCTCTTTCACTTTCTTCACTATTGGAAGCGGTGCATTGAAACATGCTTTTGCTCTGTAGATCCTTTGGCAGCTCCAGAATTGGAAACTCTTTTTGACACAATCGAAAGTTCAAGCTTACTTTTTATAAAATTGCTCTAACAGTCTGCAAAAAATAATAAGCCCAATCCAATTAGAAGATTGAGGAACAATGCAATCTGCAACATTAACTGAAATAGATAATTAGATAATTTTAGCCTAGCTTATACCATCCGTTATACATTAAACGCACATGCGCAAATGTATTATGCGCATGCATAAACGCATTATGCGTTTACGCATACGCAGAAAGTTTGTAGCTTTGAGGTCCGGATTATAGATTATTCCAGATTAAAGACTTTATACAGTAATTTGTTTCTGTTTCTAATATAAACAGTGCAATATTCGAGTTTCTGGGTAAGAAATAAAAGAGAAGCATTTCGAAATTATTTAATTTTTTTTTCAAATGAAGAGCTCTTGAACAACTTTTCAGTTTTGTGGATGTAAATTCTTTTATTAAGCGATTCTAAATTTAGTGACTTATCAACATTTTTGGCGATTTGAAGATCAATTTCTATAGAAAATTTTTAATTATGCAATTTGCGAATTTTTTCCGTTTTTTTTTTCTTTTTTTTTCAGAACATTATAATATTAAAGCTCTTAAAGAGCTTTTCACTTTTGGGGATATAAATTCGTTTATTAAACGGTTCTAAATTTGATGACTTATCAATATTTAGGTAATTTTAAGATCAATTTTAAAGAAAATTTTTAATTCCGAAATTTGTGAATTTTTTAGAACGTTATAATATTAATAAATTTGATCAAAATAATTGTAATATAGTGAAACATAAGCTTTTTGAAATTATTTCATTTTTTTAATGAAGAACTCTTGAACAACTTTTCGCTTTGGGGGATGTGAATTCTTTTATTAAATGATTCTAAATTTGGCGATTTTAAGATAATTTTCTCTAGAAAATTTTTAATTCGGAGACCTGGGAATTTTCGACGATTTTTTTTTAAACATTATGACATTGATATATTTCATCAAAATAATGGTAGTGTATTGAAATTATATTTAAGAAACAGCATTAAAATAAAACATTTTTATTTTTCACTGTAATACATTGAGGTGCCACTGAATTAGGGATACCTACCTAGTAACAAGTTGGGCCTCCTTTGACCTTGATAATGGCTGCCACACAACGAGGCATAGATTCAACAAGTTTCTAGAAATGTTCCACGGGAATGGCTTGCCAAATATTGGCTAAAGCTGTCCATAATTCAGTAAGGTTTGTTGGTGCTGTGTGATGGCCTTTCACACCTTGTTCCAAAACATCCCAAAGATGTTCAATAGGATTTAAGTCTGGGCTTCCAGGTGGCCAATTTATGACAGAAAAGTCAGGAATGCTAATCCAACCAGCCAGTAGCCAAACGGAACTTGTGAGAGGTACGCGGATAACAGAACAGTATAAATGGTTGGAGGTGATCACCCAGCAACTGTATGTACCGAATTGCATGGAGGTTGGTACACGCACCAAAGATCCCAAACAGTGCCATTAAAAAACACCCCAGACAATGATTGAGCCATAATGCCCTTATACAGTTCCAACCTGGCATACAGGATCCATAGCTTCATGAGCCTGACATCATATTCTGAGCCTCCTATCGGCATTAAGTAGTCGGAATCGAAAAGTGTCTTGCTTTCTACTGAAGGAGATTAAAATAAATCAATAAAAAATAATAAAAAATGCCAAAAAATTTTTATAAATGATTCTTATTTTGCTAAGAAATCTGATTTTGTAGTTTTAACAAAATAAAAAAAAATTTATTTCTTGAAAAATAGTTTTATTTTTACTAGGAATACACAATATAAAACTGTGGAGAACTTTTAAGTAGCATCCAGATCTGAACTAAAAAACATTTAAAATCTTTGGATGGAAGTTCAAGGAATGAAATAATGTTACTTAACAAAAATTAAATTTAATCTCTCTCTTTTTTTTTTTTGTTTGCTCCCAGCTCTATCCCGTGGAACATCTGTCTATGCTATGACTCATGCTTTTTTTATTCAGTGAGAGTTCTGTTTGGGATTCGAAACCTGGTGAAAGGGCTGGCTGTATGGCCGTTTTCATGGTTTTCCTCATTTGAATATATGAACCAGTCCCCTTTAGAAAATCCTTCATGCATCCCTCTCCTTAGGCAAATAGCCTTCAAGTGCTTTGTCATAATAAACTAGTCTGTTATTTAGTGCAGTGCAGTTTCTCATTGTATGTGGATCGGTTTGTGGTCTGTTATTGTTCCTTGTGTGTGTGGTGTTTCTAATTTGGCAAACATTGTTGTGGTGTTTAAAAGTTGAAAATTACGCAAGTATAAAAATAATTTTGACAAAAAGAAAAACATCTTAGTAGATGGAACAAACACTTGAAGCAATTAAGAGACTGGACAAGGAAAAGACAATGCAGAAGCTAGCTGATAGGATCCTAGGAATTATGGAATGTGCATTAAAAGAAGGTTGGATGAAGGAGATGATCAATATGAAGTAAGTGATGAAGAAACTGTCGCTATTATCAGTTGCGGTGAAAATGAAATTGAAAATCAAAATCAAGCACCAACTGTTAAGCCTCACAGAATTTCGCATAACGACGGACTTATGGTTCTAGAAATTGCAATTAAATATGTTGAGCAACAAGAAGAAGCTACTGGAATCGACACAGTGATGCTGCGAAGATGGCGAGACTTGACAACGAAGAAATGGCACTCATCAACGATGCAAAATTTCTTTCAGTCATTACAGGACTGAACTTTTGAAATACTGTACGTATTGCTCTTAACTTCAGACAATTATGTGACTGTAAGTTAATTTTTCCTGTTATGTTGTAAAAAATCATTATTAGGCTCATAATAATGATTAATAATGATTTGAGGGTCACCCTCAAAAGGGGGAGTATATAAGCTATTTTCTCCTTCCTTTCTGCATGCCTTTGGTGTAATGGTAGCCCACTCGGAGTGTATTAGAGAGGTCCAAGTTAGAGTATCGGCAAGAGCATTATACACTTTTCACGTCTCCCGCATCAAAAGATAACCTAATGACTCTACAGTGGTGCCCGAACCAAAAAAGAGGGGGTGGATAATTCGTCACCACAAGGATTTGGTGGTTGGGTCTCCTAATCCCCAGTTGCCCCTTAAAAGGGATATTTTCACCCTCCTTCCAGCATACCTTCGTCGTGTAACGGTAGCACACTCGACCCTTATTCTAGAGCTCTAGGTTCGAGTCCCGGCAAAGGCACTGCTCATTTTTCACGTCTCCGAGCATTAAAAAAAAAAAAACTAATGACTCTACAATTGATGTCTAAAAACGAATAGGCAACAATGTACCTCTAGAAATGCTTTTGGCCTGCAACTAACGATGCTGTTATTTCAAGAAAATGCTAAAAAGGTTTTTCTCAGTATTATTTCAAATCAAAATAAATAATCACCTGTATTTTCATTTCTTAAAATTTATCCCGCCTTTTTCCTAATCGAGCGGCGGGCACATTCTTTTTTTCAGCATTGGCCACTACTAAGGCCAGAAGTGGTGGCCATTTTATTGTGGAGGCACCCAATAGGCAGTCACCTGGGACTGTCACCTGGACACCTGACTGGGGATGTATACCTCCTGCAAGGGGTTAGACAATTTACACCATGGCCGTCTCCATGATTCAAACCCGAGCCCTACGGTATCTCATTCGGCTAATCTAACCACTATACCGTCTGGGGGGCTTAAAGGTCATCCTGGAATGTGAGGAGAGTCATGTTTGAAGGGGTCTTATTTTCGACTAAATATAGTGCTAAAACTCTCAGAAAGCGGATTTGTGCACCGCATTTCGCATATACAGATTACCTTAATTGCTTCCGTTTAATTTTTCCAGCATTAAAATTACTCTGATATATAAAAAATAATTGTCCCCATTCCCATCTAGATTGTTAGATATACTATATTTCTTAAATGACTTTTGAATTGTCGGGTTTAAATTCATTCGATATTATCCATTCACACACTGTTTCTAGACTGGCATGACGCGTGTGGCCTCCTTTTGTAAATGTTTTTTCACTTCCTAACATTCATTGTCATTTTAAATTTTCTTTTAATGTTTTATTGATGTATAGATCTGAAGGCCAAACTAATGAATTAAAAATCTTACCTCACTGCAGTGCTTTGCTTCTTCGCGAATGGTATAAAATTAAAACCCATGGTTATTTTTTAAAAAAAGATGATGTGGAATTACTGCCATCTCTGTATTACACTCTTCCAACAATTTCTTTGTATTATCCGTTAGATAGGCTCTAAACGTGTCCCAACTAAAGGAATTTCTGGATTTTTTAAGACAACGAAACGCTGTTGCCATACACTTCTCATCCACAATTTTACACCATTTCAGCCCATCCATCCTTCTTGTAAACATGAATGAAAACACCATTAGGGAAATTTTGGCATCATCTTTCTTTTAAAAATAACCATGGGTTTTAAGGAGCAAAGCACTGCACTGAGATAAGATTTTTCGTGACCCGTTATTTGTTAAAAAAACGTAAGCGAATATAAGACTCTGCAGCTTGAGAGCACAAAAACCCGGAAGTCATGCTGAATGAATGGAGGCAGACAGAGAACGTAAGAAACCATTGGAATATAAGATCTAATCTCAACCTGTACTTTTATCTCTACATTTTATGCATTATTTATTTTATTATTTATAAAATATCTTGTATATGCGTGTAATGTCCTCGATTTTTACCAAAGATTTCAAAGCAAATTTCCAATTTTATACATTGTACGACTCATTCAATTTTTATGTTCGATAACGTGCACTTATTCTCTCTCAGAAAGTTCACGTAACTTTTGGAAAATGAAACAAGTTTTGCCCTTAATGAGATAAACGTGTTAAAAAATAAAATAGGTAAAATGTAACTTTAGATCGGCGTAGTTTTGAATAAAACTCTTAAAACTCTTTTGAGGACTTCTAAGGATGATCAGATACGGATCCACTTTCGAAATAAACAAAGTTTTGTTTAAAACTACACCAAACTAAGTTTGCCTTTCAGCCTGTTTTACTTTTTACAATAAGGTCTGTCTTCTTCAATTTTACAAATGAAAATACCGTAATTCAATCCCTTATACAGAAGATTAAAAACTGCATGCATTCTTAGGAACATTTAATTTATTTTCTTTATAAAAAGGCAAAGAAGCACATGGAATGAGAACTAGCTTTTTGACAGCTATCTTAAACATATTATATAAAAAATATTGCTGTTTACATCATCACAAAACACAGACACACTCATATACATATAGGAAACGCGCTTTTCATGTAGCTAAATACAGAAACTGAAATACAGAAATGCTTATGTGAGGATTATCAGTATTTCTTCTTTATATTCCTTTTTGAAATCTTCTTTACATCCTTTTTTCTTCATATTCCTTTTTTTCAACAGGTCAGTATTTCTTCTTTATATTCCTTTTTGAAAATCAAGGTACCTACTCCAAACGTTAAAATTAATTTAGATCCGTTTTTTGAAAATATCCGGGGTGCTCGGAACTGTACCAAATCGCACTGCCATCTGTTAGGTGCTCAAGGCTGTTGCTGATGACAAGTGTAATATAACCCTCCTTGGCCACGAGGAATTTCGTAACATCTAAACAGATTCTGACTGTAATGATCTATGCGGGGCGCTGTAAACTCATATGCTCGATCGAATAGGCCCTGACTTCGAAGTTATTTACGTCTTTCTAACAAGGCGCTGGAGTCAGCTGTTCAGACATGAAAAACAGAGCCTAGATGTCAGTAATTCTGGAATTTATACAAAGCTGTTGTTCAAATGCTTGCACAAAAGAAAGCAAAGCAATTCTGGCTTCAAAACTCTTAATAATAAGATATGGAAATAAAGCCAGAAATTCCCTTATTTTGATAATCTGAAATTATCAAATCTTAAGTTTGTGTTCATGAATCGTTTTGAAGGGCTAAACAACTTGCAGTCTTGAAACCCTCATCAAGTTCATGACTTGCAGTTTGCACCAAAAGTGCCTTTGCTATTAATAGACCCGCTAGCGGCAAGATCGCTAAGCAATAATCTGCTCCAACGGGCCGAAATCCCTATGAGCGAACGAAAATTCCGTTGGCTGCAGTGGAATTTTCTTGGTTTTTCTCATATTTAACGTGAATAAGAGCCACCTTTTCTAAAACGTCTTTCACGAAATGCATCTCTCTGCTTACGTAGATAACCCTTGTGTGTTTTGCTGTAATCCAAATAACATAACCCAATCTTTTTATATCAATAAGTTGGGTTCAGGGCTATTTTTGTTTCTTAAGCTTCGCCACTAAAAGTAGAATATTTCGTTACAGTCGCAAATAGCCTTCATGTGCTTTGCCTAAATGAAATAACCTTTTTTTTTTTTCACAAGTGAAACCGTACTTATTTTAGAAATCATTCCACGAAACAAATATAGGACACAGTTTTCGCATTTGATTTCTCTCCTTACCTCACAAAAATGGAAACTTTATTTATCCAGATTTCTGTTCCATTGAGGTTAAATATTCTTTTTTTGTTGTTATGACTAATCTTGCTTGTCTGACACCAGGAAAAGCCCATGAAATTCATCGTGGCAAGGAGTACAAGATTAGTAGTACAGTCAAAAGTCGTTAATCCGGACTCGTCGGGACTTTGGCGACTCCGAATTATAGATCATCAGTTTAAATCTGGTAAGATGGCATGCAGAAATTATAAAATTAAAATTATGAAATAAAGAACAATTATGATCTAAAGGGTATCAAAATTTACGAAAAAAAAAAAAAAGCTTAATATTTATTTGTTTACTTTATTAAACATTTCTTTTAATGTAAGTTGCTTCGTTTTTTATGTTATGATACTTTCTTTTTAATTCTATAAACAGACAATTTCTTGTTCAGTTACAAAATTCCGCTGTTCAAGTCCTATAATTGCTGTGTCGAGAATACCGACTAATTTGTTAGTCGAAATTTTTTCGTTTTCAATAACATCTGTGTCACTTTCTTCGCTATCGGAAGCGAATTATAATGACGAGGAATTTGATTTAAATCATATCAAAGATAGAGTACATCGAGATAAAATACTACATTTAGTAAGGAATTATAAGCCAAATAAAATAAAAACATCTGCCCCGAAGATAAGGATAGTGCTGAGAGATCAACTTCCAATTCATCGCGCGCAAAGGCGTCCCCCCTTCCCAGCCGCAGAGCAGCGTGAAATTGATAAACATATTTCAGAATGGTTAAATAAACACAGGATATGCCTTTATCCATTTTTTGTAGCAATTCCACTGTTTGTTTAATGGACTTCGAAACGTACTTTCGCTTTGTAGATCCTTTACATATTAGTAAACATATATCGGAATATGCGCAGAAAGTTTGTAGCTTTGAGGTCCGGATTATGGGTGTCCGAATTAACGACTTTTGACTGTATAATAATGAGAGTTTTGCGCCAGAGGATCAGGGGCGTGGCCATTGATGTCACACAGAGGGCGAGGCCAAGGCCAATGTTATCAATGACATCACACCAGGGGGTGTTGTCACAAGTTGAGTTGTTTTTAGATTGCTGGTTGAGTTGTAGAACTCCTGATTTTCATTTAAAGTTAATTTTTCAAAATTGGCAACGGGGAATAGTTTTTGCATCTTAATTTTGATGATATGCCGATGCTGCCCTCTGTTGATGAAAAAGTGAATTATACGTTTTAGAAATATATTTTAAAGTCTGGTGTTAAAATTATTTAATGTGCGACTATGAAAACAATATAAGAGAAATAAATATTAAAAAAACTTCCCTTTAATGACAATTTATCACGTCGGGAAAATGAAACTACAAGATAATTTTTTTATTACTTAATTTTATTTTAATACTTTTATCCTTTCTAGTTTCCTATGAAACTTTAACTTATTTCTTAGGTTTTCTGTTCATAATAGCATATTTGTTTGCCGTAATACTTAACGTTTCTAATTTGTAATATTTTATTTAATTTCCACATTTTTTTTTGATACCTTTTATAAATTTCAGCATACGTTGAATTTTAACTTATATGTTATATTTCACGTACGTAATTATCCCCGTACGTGCTGTTTATTTGTTACATTACTTAATTTTAGAGGAAATTTCACACTTTTTTTAATGCTATAGTGTGCAATATAGTCTGAATTTTAACTTCATTTACATAACTACTGTTTATTGTAGCATTTAATTTTAAAACATAATTTTTAACTTTTATTTATTTTTAATTTTTTTTTTTTTAACCGTTCTAGTCTTCTACACACACTTTCATTTTAACTCACTTGTTTTAAATTCTGTGTAAAAATGAACGTTTATTTTTCATAATCTTAGTTCTTTTACTTTTTTACAGAATTTTTAATTTTTTTCACATGTTTAACAATATCTTCCTTACACTGCCCAATATATTTTTTTTTAAATTTAAGTCTGTAACTGTTAATTGCTTTTCTTATGTTAATAATTTCCCTTCTTAGTATATATTTCATAATTCTAGTTTAACTTATTTATTCTGCTGTTTTTATTTGTGTTTCATCATTCCAACATTTTATTCCATTTTAGACATTAACACACTTTTTACAATATGGATTGTTTTCATTTACTGCATATTCAGACATTTCCTTATAATTTTTAAAATACTTGTTAAATTATCCAATCATAATTGATCACCTACAAGTTTTACTTAGAAATTTCCATTCACAACTTTACAGTTTAATACCATTTATATCTAAATGTATTTCTTTCTCGTATAGTTTTAAGGTCTTCAAAAGTTTTTGACATCATGTTTAGTTTTAAATCCCAACTACCTTTAAGTGTATTCATAATTTTTGTTTTTAATTTTACATTACACATTCAGTGCTTTATCCAAGCATACCAAAATATTTCTTACATCTTCTGATATTTAGTCTACATCATATTTCGGTACTTCAAATGAGTTTACACAGCTCATACTATTATTTTTTCATGTTTTAGAGGCACTGATTTTCTACTAATTTTACCTTTTTCCTAAACTAATGTCCACATTCACGGAAAACTAGCAATTTTTTGCATCACATGCATAAAGAAATTCTTAAAACCAACTTTTTCAGTATCATACTCCAATTACTATTTTCCAAATGTGAATTACTAGTATTCTTTGGTTTTACTCTGTTGCATCTTTTTAAATGTTAACATCTTACTTTTAATTCTAACATACGTCTTTTGAACAACTTTTTCTTTTAATGATAGCGTATATACTTACGTTGTTTGTTCAAATTCCATACAATACCTTCTTTATTTCACTATGCAACTCCAATATCTTTCACTGACATTCTATTTGATAATACTACAAGTTTCCTTAATTGACAAAAAGCGAATTATTTCTCATTTCAAAATAGAACTAATATATTTTTCACAACCATTACCTTCTTCTATTCAAAACACTCCCTTAACCTATAATTGATGTCGATATACCAAAGGAGACTCTTATCACAAAGTGTTCAATTGTAAAAATCTTTCGACATTTCAGGTTTTTAGAACTTCTTTCGAAAGTATATCAATACCATTAGAAAATACACTTGACATTTTTACTCAGTTTAAAGATGACATGCTGTTATAAGAATGGTTTTGTTAAATTTATAAGGCAAATAAACACATTTTGGGCTAAATAGGCATAAACATTTAGATTCAGAATATTTCTTTTTAATCCAATGTAAGACATGAATTTCATTCATGATACGGATTGCCTCTTGATTTATTTGACCGTACACTAAGAAGAAATTGTTATTTTACAAGTTCAGCTTTTAATGAAATAAAAATAAAAACTACGATACACCTGTTGTTTTTAAGAAAAGGAACTTTGATATATTTCTGGAAATGTAAATGCTTCTAGAGTTTTTTTTCAATAACGTTGGCTTTCATTACTTTACTAATTTCAATAATTCTCTTATTAGCTAATATGTTTTCTTATGAAGGAAAGATTGTCAAAAACATGACACAGTATAACTCTTATGAATATACATACCTTTACCACCATACACGCATTACCGATTGAAACGAAGAAAGGCACAGATATTTTACACCAATCTACATTAAATTAAAAAAATATTTAAACTTTCATACATTCTAGAGAACAAATGAAAACTAAATAGATATCGTTATGTTTGTATATATTAGATAAAAATTGTATGAATGATAGTTGAAGTAATGCTTAGAACTTCATAAAAGTGAGCATTCAGTATGTTAATACACATATCATCAGTTATTTACATTAATGACTGTAATATCGTTATTTATTACGTATACTATACGCATATATATTAAAAGTTTAATTGTCTTACGGCTGAATAATTAACTATTAGGAGAAAGAGGTTCATATCTTACACTATTAAATTCACATTGAATACATTTTCTCAAGACCCACATTGAACCACGTTTATTAAATTCGTGAAAGCTCTTTTATTTCTGCATTTTCACACTCATGGCACATTTTAAAAGTAACTACTTATTACCATCTTAAACACCGATATCATAACTCAATGTAACACTACACCATAACTGAATTTTTTTACTAATTACAATTTCATATAGTCAAGAAGTACATCTAAGAATTGATAATTTTTCTATGTTCTAGAAAATCGATTCAATTAAGAACATACCATTAAGACTTGTGATTTTAGTAGACTTACATGCATTAACGATGTCAACGTTTCTTCGTTTTTGTAACATTTGCATCAAACCATGTTGAATGTGGTGTAACACATCATTTTTTCTTTTAAACACTCGTAAACAATGGATGCAATTTCTAAGAAGAGAAGTATCATACTTATACTGATGATGATGTTTTGAAACATCATCATCATCAGTATTTTTTTTTGGGGGGGGGGAGGACAGCTGCTACGTGTAAAAAACAAATTTCATGAGATTCTCTTCAAATTTTGTTTTACTTGAAAAAGTATCCGAACATTTAATACAATGTATAACATGTAAAGTTTCATGTTATTTTAAATTTTCATGCTCACTAAATATTTTTTTTACCATGATTTACACTTAAAAGTAATTTTATAAGTTTTCATATCCTTTTTACATGTAAAGAACTTATAATTATTCACTACAAATTCTAAGACGAGAAGCTTCGCGACTTTTCAAACTATAAACTTCATTAAATTTCTTAGGACATGCACTACATCTGATGATTCTTTCATGAGATTTCAAATATCTCTTCAGGTTACTCGTTTTCAGGAAACCTTGCCAATATATATCACACAAGTAAAATTTCAGCAAATAATCGCTTCATAAACTCTTAAATTTTCAACACGAGTGAATCATTTGAAGCATATACTGTATTGGAAACACATAATGCTTAAAAAAATTGTTATAAAAAATAACAATACATTCATTTCACCAAGAAGCTTTTCTATTTAAATACATTTATTTATTTCCAAAGAACAAGTTTCTGTATTATACATAAAATATACTTAAAATTTTCATTAGTTGATATCAAATTAAGAGCAATATCCATTTATTTACATTTGATATACTTGTTTGTTTTAAAATTAAAATAAAAATTTCAATATATTTCTATAAAAAATACTAAAAACCAAAATAGACATAACATCAGTCAAACACAGAAATTTATATGAAAAAGCTATACTTATATCAAAGCATTTTTATAATCTTCATAACATTTAGATTTAAAAAACATGTTATGAAATAAGTGAATAATATTTTTCTTCCTTAAAAAATCTGTTACATTTTAAAAATTTATCCATAAAAATACATCTTTAATATATTTAATTCTGTCATCAATACTTATCGTAATGCATTCATGTCTTGTTTGTGAAGGATGATCTATAATACACCCCTCGCATTAAAATAGTTTTTTAATTACTGAATTTAATTCAATTTTGATAGACTTTATGAGTTCTTTGAAAAGTTTGTCATCATCATTTGTTTCATTTGAACAATAGTTTTTACATCTGATTTGCAAGGGTAAAATAAAAAATACATTTATATAAAGTATTTGACACATCAGGAATAGTTTCTTTCAGTCTTTTTAAAATATCAGTCTAATTATAGTCTAATTTAAATATCAGTCTAATTGTAAATAAGTAGTTTTAGTTTAAAAGAATGTTTATCCAGTTTAAAAACTTGTTGTAAAACGCGTTCACCTCCATTGTTGAAGACTATCAACTCAGTATTGCAAATGAGACTGGCACTTGTATACACAAAATTGAATTGATATATTTTGGAAGAAAATTCTTGCCATGTAGGGGGTGTCATAACAACACCGCGTGTAGTAGGATACAAGTTTTTGTTTTGTTCCACAAATTCACGTAGATGAATGTTCACTCCGCTTTCGAACTGAATGAGGGATACAAAATAGCCCCAACCAAGAGTCCACTGCATTATCAACTTCGAATTTTTATTTTCCTTTTCTCGATAATCGGGTATGAAAATATTTTCAGAAGCAAATTTCATACAGTTTACAAGTCAGTCATCCTCTGGAAGTTCCTCCTCCTCATCATCATCCAATCGCCGTTTTTCAATTTTCGAAATTTTTATGTCACGAAACGTAATACTAATTCTAGGCTCTTGAACTTCAGGTTGAGATGGTATTTCCTGCAGTCAAAATTGATTCGTTGGTGGTTTTATCACCATGAGTGATCCATACTCTTACACATTGAATACATTTTCCACGGAACGTGAAGTAAAAGTTAGTCGGGAAAATATCATTCGACGTTTTGCACCTAAACTGATAATAGGTATATCACATTCGGATTCAAGACAAACTTCATTGTCTTTATGCATAGATATCTTAGCAAGTCCGTCGGGATAGTAGTTCAATAAGACAAAATTATTATTTTTTGCTTGTCACTGCTTCAACGTCTTCTTTAATATTTAGAAGAGACTGCGTCCAAGGTCCTTCACGAATACTCGTTCCGGAGTGTCGCTAAAGGGAATATGTTGCTATCCTCCTCGAAACTTCAGACATGACTCTCATCCTCAGCTCCATCTACTCCTTCCCCGCAGACACCATCATGGAAGCAACTGCCGCAATGGACATAATTCGTCTAAAATGTTCTTCCGCTCTCACCATCTTCAGCAGCGAATTTGATGCCCATCACACAATCTGGGGCTATGCCGACACCAATAGGAAAGGTCAAGTATTAGAAGACCACATAGCCGCTAACCATCTCCACTTTCACAATTCCATAGATGCCCCCCTATTTTTGACAATACTTACAACAAAGGGTGGCCGGACGTGACCCTTACCAGCAACAACGCCATTCACTTCTTGCAAAACTGGGAGGTGTCAAGACGATTGTAGCCTGTCGGATCACAAACACATCCACTTCAGTATCAACACCAGCACCACCATCCCAATACTTAAACGCTACAGACTACCAAAAGCAAAAATCAAGTCACTGAAAAGGCAAATCCACGACCTACTAACCAGAGAACTTCCATCACTGCATTGCTGCCACAACGCAGACCTCGACCAGTACACAAACCATCTAACGCAGGAGCTACAAAAATGCTGTGACATTACTCTCCCCATCCGCACAGCCAAGAAAATCCAAGGTCTTTCATGGTGGTCTTCGCCAGCAACGTCAAAAATGCCGGGCACTACCATCTCCACTGCTCTACACTCCGAACGACACTCCGGAACGAGTATTCGTGAAGGACCTTGGACGCAGTCTCTTCTAAATATTAAAGAAGATGTTGAAGCAGTGACAGGCAAAAAATAATAATTTTGTCTTATTGAACTACTATCCCGACGGACTTGCTAAGATATCTATGCATAAAGACAATGAAGTTTGTCTTGAATCCGAATGTGATATACCTATTATCAGTTTAGGTGCAAAACGTCGAATGATATTTTCCCGACTAACTTTTACATCACGTTCCGTGGACTTAAGAGTATGGATCACTCATGGTGATAAAACCACCAACGAATCAATTTTGGCTGCAGGGAATACTATCTCAACCTGAAGTTCAAGACGCCGCCTCACCAAAGCAGACACCCTAGAGAAACGCGCCTACTTCCTAACACAGTTCAGAAAAGAGAGAGCTACATACAAATGAAGCATACTGACTGCAAAAACTACCACCTGGAAGAAATTCTGCAGCCAGAACTATGATCCCTTCGGTATTCTCCGCAAATTCTCAACAAACAAAGTTTTTCGACCCCACCAAATCTACTTGCGGCAACAAACAGCCAACTCTAACACCAGCCTTACCTCTAACACTGCTGCAATTATTTTGAGCACCGTCTTTCCTTCAGACAACCCAGCTGATGATTCACCGGAACAAAAGCCTCTTAGAAAGAACCACGCAGTACCGATGACCCAAGACGACATTTCCTTCGCCAGGCAAGAAATCGCATAGATCTATCGTATCCTGCCCAAGAAGAAAGCACTAGGCCCTGACAGCCAAGAATACAGCATTTTCAAGATCGCCTACAAATCACATTCCATCTCCTTTCTGCACACACCCTTCTGAAACATGAGCTCTTCCCAAGCGCCTTTAAAACTGGTCATGTTTAAACTTCGCTAAAAAGAACAAAGATCCCCAAAGTTCAAGCTCTCTCCGACCGATCTGCCTGTTGCCGGCTCTAGGCAAAGTCTACGAAAAACTCAACTTTCATCTGCAAGACAACTGCATCCTAAGCAGCAGGCTGTTCGGATTCCGCTATGACCTCTCCACATTGCATGCTGTAGAGCAGTGTTTCTTAACCTTTCTAGCGAGTGGTATCCCATTGAATCTGAAAATATATCTCCGCACCCCATTGAAAAATGTGTTTTAATTTTTTTAGTCTAGAAAAATACATTTTTTGCAAAACTTATTTTTTATTGAAAAACATTGTACATTTTATATAAATACAAAGCAATATTATTTTTGTTAATGACTAGTCTGTTGTTGTTTGTTCATTATACTGGCGAAGCGAGGTTCCTTTTTTGAAAGACTTAAGCTTAAGTCATCACTTGCATTTAAGCGATTTCTCGCTTTAGCTTTTATATGCAAAAGCGATGAAAATCCCATTTCGCACAAGTAGGTGGTAGCAAAGGGTAAGAGTAACTGCAGTGCTCCGTTCGCCAACTCTGGATAACGTTGTAACTGTGAACACCAGAATTGTTGCAATTCTAATTGTTCGAATTTCATTTGAACATGTCCACTTGCACGCATTTCAATAAGTTGATCTTTTTTTCAGATCATTATCATCCATCAAATTTAAATCAAACAGAAATGGATCCAGTATCCATCTCTGAGTTTTGGTAATATTTCCGGTAGAAAAATATCCATTGAATGATTCTCTCAATCGTCTCAAATGTATTACAATGTCGGGTATAATTGTATTCTTTTCATTTTTAGCAATAGCAGAATCAAACAAGGGAAAGTTTGCAAAATTCCCCTTTTCTACTCGACGTATCCAAATTTCTAATTTTGCGGTAAATGAAGATAATTTTTCACTAGATATTATTATATTTATACCAAATCCTTACATTGATAGATTCAATTCAGTTGAATGGCTAAATATGTCTGCTAAGTAGACTAGCCTCAGCATTGCATCATTACTCTCAAAATCTTTTACTAACAGTTTTGAACTAGCGTCTACATCCCAAAACGGCAGCCTATGAGAGAGGCGATTCTATTATTTTCATCGGGGAGTAGGGAATTTAGAATGGTTTTCTGAGGAACGCTAGCGGCAGTGCGCGATGTTTGCTTACATTAGGAAGTTCAGAAAATTGCAAAGGTGGATTGCCTTAGTTTCTGCGGTTACTTTCAGGGAAATATTAGGCAGTTTTTTTGGTTTGCTGATAGATGGCAAATAGATAATTTACCTTTATCAATCCGTGTTTATCTATATAAACTTCAGAAGATTTAAGATGAAGTGAATATATTTAACACAACAGAACCAAGCTTAAGACTTGTAAATCTTTTAAAAAAACAATACATCGATAATTAAAAATATTATTTATAGTTCATCACTAAAAACTTTTTATAAATGCATAGTTATCATATAATTAACAATTCATCCATTGCATTATCTCATTATTTATTATAATTAAAAGAAAAGATATTTTTTACAGTAATGTTTAAAAATTTGCTGTTGTCTTTTAAAAGATTTACAAGTCTTAAGATTGCGTTCTGTTGTGTTAAATATATTCTCTTCATCTTAAATCTTCTGAAGTTTAAATAGATAAAAGCGGATTATAAAGGAAAATTGTCTACTTGCCCTCTATCAGCAAACCGAAAAAACTGCCTAATATTTCCCTGTAAGTAACCGTAGAAACTAAGACAATCCACTTTAGCAATTTTTTGAACTTCTAAATGTAAGCAAACATATAGTCCACTGCCTTTGCATTCCTCAGAAAACCATTCTAACTCCCCTACTCCCCGTTGAAAATAATAGAATCGCCTCTCTCATAGGCTGCCGTTTTGGGATAGTACAGTTTTGACTAGTCAGTAATTGATTAATTTCCTCACGCAATTCAAAAACTCTGTTAAGCATGCGACCCTTAGATAACCATCGCATTTCGGTGTGATATAGGAGCACGGTATGATCAGCACCGATTTCTTCGCAAAACGCACGAAAAATTCGATGATTAAGCGCTCGCCCTCGGATGTATTTTACTACATTTACTGCTGTAGTTAGATGTTGTTTTAAACTTTCTGGCAGTGCTTTCGACGCAAGTGCATGACGATGCAACATGCAATGCGTTATTATAACTTCCGGTAATTCTCTTTTCATGTGTGAAAAAAAAACCTGAATTTTTTCCTAACATTGCTGGGGCTCCATCAGTGCATATTGAGGCAATCACATTCATTGGTAATTGATATTTAGTAAAAAAATCTTTGATGCGATTGAAAACATCAATTCCTCTCCTATTCGCGTCCAGTGGCTGACAAAATAGAATTTTTCTATCACCTCTTTTTCCTTCACATACCTGACAAATACCAAAAGTTGGCTACAATTATCAACATCAGTTGACTCATCCAGTTGCATGCTTATTTTTAGTGGACTGATTTTTATGTCTTCAATTACTTTCATTAAAATATATTCACTGAGATCTTGTATTCGCGATCGTATAATATCATTCGATAATGGAATCTGTTGGATTTTTTTATGTGCTTCCGAATCTAAAACTATTTTAGCAATAATTAAAGCAGAAGGTTTAATCAACTCTTCAGCAATCGTGTGAGGTTCCTTTCTTTCTTTCTTTCTTTTTTTTTTTTTTTTTTCTTCCACACAAATATGCCACTTGATATGACGCTTCTAATAAAGGTTTTTGAATTGCTGGTCCGCACAATTTTAGGATAGTTCCACTGGTATCAAACCGAGCCTTCTTTGACTTCAAGCTGTTCATGCTATGCGCTTTTTCGCCACCATGCAGATTGTTGAAATGCTTTAATAACTTTGATGGTTTGAGATTGCTGTTTGAAAATATTTTGGAACACAAGATGCATTGCGGTCGTTGCGTGCCATCTTTTTCGGTTGTGCAGGTAAATCCATAACCGGCATACTTATCGTTTCATTGTCGTTTTTTTGACATAGTGGGGTTCACTATAATCGATTTAATTATTTAGAAATAATGTAATATAATATATATAATGTTCTTACGTTTGTAATATCACTGAATCCTATTCGGCTTGAACGGACAATTAAGAATGTATTGGTCTCAAGAGATTTCTGGACAAGTCAGAATACACAATACACATGTCGCAGACACAATAGTTGACTCAACTCAACCTAACACAGGCGCAGTAGATGCAGATACAAATCTGCGTAGATTCCATTGGAGTAGCACCATAGACCTTATAAGAAAATAGACTAACCCAAATCGGTTTTCTCCCTCGTCTGAGGCGTTCCCGGCTGTCACCTTGATCACATCCGGAGGAGTAGGGACGACTTGCTGAAATTTAACAATGGTTGCCTATTGCAGCGTGTATAATTGTCAAGAAAAAGCTGGTTGTAGCGCCAAATTAGAATTTCTACATATTTTTATTTTTGAAATTGATATTGATTTTTAAAAATTTAGCATATTTATCAAGCATAATTAACTTTCCAAATAATTATAAAGTTATTGCATGCTTTTAGAGCTGGATATTTTTTTAGCTTTTCCTATGCTGTAAGGAAATTTGTAACTACTTCTTTTAGAGAATATTTTAAATCTGAACTAATAGAAAATTTCAAACAAGCAATTTTCTCTTGCAATTTTTATGCTTTTTATTGGTGTAAATAAGCAAAAAATACTAAAATATTTAAAAACGAATTTTTGAAAGTTTTGTTTAAAATTCTAAATTGTGCTGCTTTTTTAAAATTATAGACGAGTATTATAGCACAATTTCTATAAAGGAATTTTATTTCAATTACATTTCATAATACATCAAACAGATAAACACTTTTGACTCCTTAAAAATTTTTATACATTTAATTCTAATATTAAAATTGTATTTAACCGTAATAATTAATTTTGCTTGTATTTTATAGTGATTATTTTTTTAAATTTATTTTTAGTTCTGCATAAGATATTTTTTATTTACTGTTAATTTAATTTATTAGCCCAAAGGAAGCCTAGAAAGGCTGTTAGTTTCGAAGCGGCATTTTGCGCTGTTTTACTGTAAATGTCCGTGTCTCCTTGTAAATTGTTGTTACCAAATATTATCGCCCTGTATTATATATATTTAAAGAAATTAAATAATGAAGAATCTGCATGAATACACGTATGTTTCTCGCACTGTGACAGAAACGACAGTATCTAGAGCCATCAAATTTTGAATAACGTAATCCTCCACCCGAGCATGGGCATCTGGACGGCCGAATTTCGAATTTGTTTTAATATATTTCATATTTCGTAAAACTTTAACGAATTTTTGATTAACAAACTCAACGAGTTCAGAGTGAGCACTGTACGGAAAATAACAGTTTTATATCCAGTGCGGAAATTCTAAAGATATGCCGTTTTCAAATGTATGTGGTTTACGGGCGAAGAACATGATATTCAATAAATATAGGTAACACACAAAACGTTAAAAAAAGGTTCCTTTTGGGCGTAATATAAAATCTGAGTGCTTCTAGATTTAATTATACCTTTTTCCCCCCCTTCATTACACTCAGAAAATTTATGCTCCGAATTTTATAAATTACTAAAATAAATATTCACTTTAATGTTAATAAGTTAATGATGATATAATTTTTTATATCATTTTTTTATTTTTAATGTTTTGTAATGTTATTATAGTTTTGAAAATCACTGCCTGAAAATGGTCATTAAATTAAAAAAAAATATCAGATCTTTTTTAATTTTGCCTTATTTATTTCAAAGCATCACGTACTATCAATCTTATTTAATTTTGCGTTATTTGTACGCAAAATTAAGTTCATAAATTTTGTGCTTAGAGATTTTACTGTTTTACCAAAGTGAAGATGTTTGTACAAGAATTACGCGTGACAAAAATGCGCGAAATGCAGTAAAAAGTGCTTTAATGAGATATATTAAATCCTATTTGGAATAAACTGTGGCTTTCATAATCTCATCACTATACAATGTATCACATTTAATAATTAAAATGAGTTATGTGATACAAAGGCCATAGGTTTCAGTGTTAAAGTAAACCAGATCGCCCCTACTCTTTCTTGCCAACATGTCGGTGACGCGCGGCCCGCCTACTGGGTTAGTCTATCTCTTATAAAGTCCATAAGTAGCACATATTGAACTCAGCGCATGCGCAAGCTGGGATAACGTTCTCCGTCCTCCGGGATAACCCTCTCTCTTCAAAGTTTTTTTCTTTACTCCGTCACCTAGCTGCCTGTTCGCGTTCGTTTGTAGCGTTTCATGCCTTTTCGCAGCGTAGTATATACGCCCATCGGCACCGGCTCTTTCCTGTTCCTTTTGCCGATAAGTGAGCTAGGGGCTACCAATTGTTATGAGCTTCAATATTGGGGACACTATTGCTGATTTCAAATATTTTATTATAAGAAATTTAATAAATGATATTTAATAATTTTTATGGTTAGGTAGGGGCATCTCCCGCACCCCCAAAAATACATTCCCGCACCCCTCGGGGTGCGGGCACCCCCGGTTAAGAACCACTGCCGTAGAGGATGTTCGACGGATAATCCACCACAACAAAGAACAACAGTTTCACACGGCCTTTGTCTCAATTGACCTTCAGAGTACCTTTGACACCCTCTGGTGGCCGGCCATTAAACAAGCTCTCCGCTCACCCCGATGCCTCTGTAACATCTATGGCATATTTGACAGTTACCTCCAGAATCGTTTCCTCCTGGTCCCACACAACAACGGGACAACCATTAAACAGCAGGAGAGAGGATGTCCGCAAGGATCCTGCGCCGGCACAGTGCTCTGGAATCTTTCATCAGCATCATCTCCACCAACTGGCAACAGCATACACAACTAGTTGCCTATGCAGACGACGTTCCGTTCCTAATCCAGGGTCGCACCAGAAACGAATTGGAACACAGAAGCACTCAAATATTACAAAACTTCTGCTCCCTCTACCAAGAACTCAAATTAACCATCTCCACTGCCAAATCAACCGCTCTAATGATTCCTAGGCCAGGCACCAACCCAAGCAGAAATCCATGTATCAAACTCCAACAGAAAATTCTAAAAATCGTCCTCAAGTATTTAGGCTTAACATGGGACAAAGGCTGGATCCCACATCTACAGCAACTCAAAACTAAGACACAAGCCATTGCACGCAAGACCCGACAGTTCCAAGGTATAAATTGGGGACAAAAGCCATATATTAACAAGATTTTATACACCACAGTGATTGAACCCATAGTCCTCTACGCTGCCGAAATATGGGCGACGCTGATGCAAAGCCGGAAGCTTAAACAACTACAGACAATCCAAAGACTTTTCGCACTAATGATGTGCAAACGTTTTCGCACCACAGCCACCTCTGCGGCCATCATCCTTTTAGGCATACCACCACTGTACCTTAGAGCCGAGCAATAACCAGAGTTCTGCAACTACGCAAAGACGCCACCTTCCACGATACAATCCACAATCCGACCTTATATGAAAACCTTCGCCCCACTCAACGCCCACAGCCAGGCATTCAAGGTAGAAACTTCCGCATCACCATAGACAACAATAGCAGTTCTAGTATTCCCAACGCTACTTATGTCTACTACACCGATGGATCAAAGATTGAAGACGGAGTTGGAAGCGCCTGCATTTGCTACCATCAAAATGATGATAGCTGGAAGGCAGCACTGCGCCACTTCAATAGTGCATTCCAGGCAGAAGCCTTGGCCATCCTCAACGCCACCAACGACATGCTAAATAACAACTACCACCAAGCATGCATCTGTACAGTCAGCCAATCTTCACTCCTGGCAATTTAAAACTTAAGCCACACTTCCCCAATTATCTCCGAAATCCAAAATTCAACCACCAGCAATGCATTCACCTCACCTGGGTTAAGGCGCATGCTGGCCTCGATGGAAACGAGGCAGCAAACACATTAGCCAAAGAAGCCGCCACAGTTCTGAAATCCAAGCAAATCCGTATCCGTGTACCACCATCGCAGCTAAAGAGGCTTTTCAAAGAAGACCCACTGAAAAAATAGCAAGAGAAATGGAATGCATGTGACGCCGGACGGCGGACCTACAATCTCCTAACAAAAGTCTCTCTATCACGCTTCATATCTTTACCCCAACTCACCCGGTTCATAACAGGACATGGCCCCTATCCAGCGTAATATTATAGGCATAACATCTCCACTACAGGTGCTTGCGTGTGCGGCCAACCTGGATCACCAGAACACTACATCCGCTCTTTCCCACTCACAGCAGACAACCACATTAAGCACTCCACTCCTCCTACAGACGCTTTTCAACGGATATTTATTTTAAATAAACCGGCAATCAATAAAATCTATAAGGTCAATGACCAGCTTGCAGCTATGGGCTAAGATATATGCGACGCTGCATAATCCCACAACGTTCGCCACTATCAGAAGTCAACATACACATCACCCTGTGCTGTTAACATGTTACCGCGCTCGGCGGATTCACACACTCAGCAACCTATGCTCCACAAATATATATTCGCCAGGACCTCTCCATGTCCCCCATATCAATGCCCAGCAATCACATGTTAATCCCCTATCATGGCCCCTCGTCTGTAAACACCCTCCGCACAATGTACCATATATATGGTCAATGAGGCCAAATATGTACCTGACATGTGCATCCTCTTTTTTTTTCGTGTGTGTTTTCTGTACTTTTTTATGTTTTCACATATTTAGTATTTAGCTCTGAACCCCTCATCTGTAGATCCGTCCCACAAATCTCTTACTGTAATTATGCAATTAGTCAAGCAATGTCAATAAGTTGCCCCTGTTTGGCTATGTAAACTCTTCTTGCGCTCTCAATAAGCTCCGGGTGTGGTCTCTTGAGGCCACAGGGAGTTCTCACTAGATGGTGGAAGGTGAGGGACACATGCCTGTTTATCTCTGGTAGCCACCAAGCGTCCCCAGTCCACATTAAAGGACTTTCAGTTCGCCATGTATTTAGAGTGTCCCCATGCCAAAAGACACTATGCATTTACAAATATCCATGTCTCCTGCGGGATTCAGACCCGGGCCCTTCGGTACGGTGGTCACTAACCACCATTTCGTTTGGGCGACATGTTATTTTGTAAAAGCATTGGGGCGTAATACAGAGTGTTTATCGAAAAAAGAGGGGCGGGCGGAATCTGAAAGTTTTCAGATTTTGTATTACGCTCAAAGGGGCCTTTTTTAACGTTTTGTATGTTACCTTTATTTATTAAATATCATGTTCTTCGCACTTAAACCATAAAATTCAATTCAACAGCAATATCCCAAAATGGTTTTAATATGAGCATATCTTTAGAATTTCCGATATACAGTCTCTCGCGCTGGAGATAAAAATGTTTTTCTTTTCGTACACTGTAGCCATTGTTCGCTTTGAAATCGTTGAGTTTGTTAATCAAAAATTCGTTAAAGTGTTGTATAATATGAAATAGACAATAAAACAAATTCCAAATTAGGGCTTCCAGTTGCCGATATTCGCTGGAGGCTTACGTTATTAAAAATTAAATGGCTCTAGGTACCGTTGTTTTATCACAATGTAAGAAACATACATACATTTATGCAGATTCTTCATTACTTAATTTCTTTAAATATAACATAGAGCGATAACGATAATATTTGATGGCAACAGTTTGAAAAGTGAATTAACGTAAAATGCCAAAACGAAATTAATAGCCCTTCTGGTCTAAGGCCCTTTGGGCTAAAGACAAGAGATACGTGTCAAATGTTTTCATGAATACAACACTTTTGCTGTCACAAAATAAAAGGCCCGGAATTTACAGAAGTATGAATAACTATATTTAATTAAAAATTATAAAAGCTGTTAATAAGGAATTCAAGACAATTGTTGTAGAAATATCATGGATTTGAATAGTTTTTAGATTTTTCTTGTGAGCTTAAGTAATTTTCCATTATTTTGTAAATTATAAGAAATAATAGCTTAAAAATACACGAGACAAAATGAGATTTTAACAAGTTTTTTTAATAATTGCTTACAAATAATTTTCTTGAAAGACAAAATTTGATATCTCTCAGTTAACAAACTTTTCCCTGAAATTTAAATGGAAACGTTTTTATTAAATGTTAGATCTAAACCCAATTAGGAAGATTAATATTTTCTCAATTTGAACTAGAGTTTATTACATAAATGAAAAAAAAATTATATGAACCTAAATCTAATTAAAATAGGTACGAATCAGTGAGTTTCTTTAAAACATTCTTAAGTTATTGATTTTCTTTCATAAAATATTCTCAGTGGGAATTTTTTCTTCTTTGAGATCACACCATCCGAGAACTCTTAAAAGGATTAAAAAGCTAATCTCATTTCTTATATTTTGACAGATTTAGAAAAATGAAACCTTATGAATTCTTATCTGCTTAAGACAAACGCAAAGTACAATTCGATATGAATATAAAATGGCCAAGCAATTCTGTGAAAGTCGCATTCGTGCAAAGCAAAGCGGTTCCTTGTGGTTCTGTTGGCTAGCATCTTCTGCAGGAGATTCACAGCGCTACTTGCGGGTGGCTCTTGTAGATTTGAGAAATTCTGAGTTTCAGGTAAGTTCTATCTTTCAGTGATATTTGATTGGAAGCATACTGACAAAGGTTTAATAACTTTCATGATAACATGAAAATATGAAAGGTCCTTTATCCATTGCATTATAAGTATAATATTTGCATGGCCAAAAGAAAAAGAATTGGAAACTAATTTTAACGCTAAAATAATTTTATTCAACTCTTTACTAGTCTGCTGTTAATATGAAACAGAACTTTCAATATATATTTCATCTGAAGATTAATGTTTTCCTAATTTTGGTTAAGATTTAATTTTTTTATATGACCATGTATATTTCTTTTGATAACCACTAAAACATAGTAATGCAAAGTTTTCCTCCTTTAGGTATTAAACAGTTTTCGTTGTTTTTCGTGAATTTGTCTGAAAGGGAGGATTTAGATGATCACAAACTTTTCCATTTTCATCAATTTACTGATTAAGTCTCAATTTTTTTTTATTTAATTACGTTTTTGTAATGTAAAGTTTTAAAGAAAAAAATTGAAAAACACTTAATAATTAAATTTAGATTTAAAAAAATGTTTTCTTTATGTAATTTAGACATTTTAATAGAATTGTGAATGTCCACCGCTATTTTTTTATCAGCAAATAGCTCTTTAATGTTCTTAACAGCAGTGAGCTTTTGCGTTGCTGGTCTTCCTATTCTTTATCCGTCTTTGCTCCTCCTTACTGCGGACATTATGTGAAGATAGTTCTATGTTATTGTGCCCATCTGGCATAAATTTGATTGAGCCAGATAAACTACTGATTTCAGTGGTATTCTGGCTATAAGTTATCAGTCAGTCAGTCAGTGTGGGGAAAAATCCTGTACTTCTGTATTAAATGCTTGCTATTAAAATTTACCTCTCATGTAGTAAGTACACTGTATATCTCCCTACGAGAATTATAATCGTGTTTCGCTTTACTTTAGATATAGCTCTGAATATTTTTTGATTAATACGCACATTTATCGTTTTCATTTAAATATATAAATTACTTCTTCCAGAGTTTTAGATATAAAAATAAGTTGTTGGACAGAATCACAATAATTAATTCAGGAAATATGTTTAAATGAAGTAAAAGAGAAACACTGTAAATAGCTTTTAAAACGTTACAGATAAAATGTAAAATATTATTTTTAGACCTTTATGCCAATTATTTTGTGTTTCATCCTTTCTCTTCTAAAGAAAGATTTATCAAATAAGCTTATATAATCAATAGATGAAAAATACAGTGAAAAAAGAGAAAACTAAACTTGTTTAACAAATGGGCCCAATTCTTGGCGATTATAGATACACAAGTCAGATGCCAAAACAAAAATATCCGATCATAGCTATTCAGACTGTAAATAAAAACAACTATTGCAGTGTTTCAAAGCAAACCTTATTATAAACAATCATTAACGTTTCTACTACCTGCACGAGAATTAAATATAAGAACGCAGAAAATTACCTTCCCAAAATTTTGCGTCGAATTGCTACATTGTTAATCATAAATCGGATTTGATTAATTTATTTTTAAACTTCTATAGAATTAATAAAAATTTTATGTATAGCAAGGTAGTACCATTTTATTTGCTAATTTTGATCATAAAATGTATATTACTGAAAGCTTAAACTAGTTTCTAAGGGTCAAAGGCAAGGTTTATCAATTAAAATTCAAGCGTCTTCTATAGAATTTTCTTCTATTAGGAGGACTTCCAAAGGACTTTTCGATAGGTGCACTTCCAAAGACGTTCTCCCACCTACATAAAAATTATTTTATGAAAAATGAAATGAGTTTTTAACTTTAAATTGAATCACCATTATAGCTGGGACTTCTCGTTTCTTTTTCTTCGTTATATTATATTACATATCGTCATGAGAAGATAAAGTAATGAGAAATAGTAAATTAGTTAACTAATTTAAATGGATGTAGTGTCACTTCAGTTCCGTTACATTTCTAATTAAATTTAGTTAAAGCGGAATGGCAACACCTTCTACTCTCCGCGAAGAACGAAGTAAACAAAACTCCGAGTTTCTGTCACGCGATGCTACGTGCATGTAAAATGTAAATAAATCTTATGAATAAGAATCTATAACATCGTATGGAATAAAATATTGGTTCCATAGGAGTCAGAGAAGTGTTATTTTTCTATATTTGCACACCAGACACTTCACTGGTGTATCCCGGCGTGATCGAATTCTACAATGGCTGACGAAGACGAAACCGAAATTAAAGCAACAACTGCATCTGTCGCCAAGGTAAGCGTTAAAGTTCCTCCTTTTTGGAAGCCAGATCCTAAAATATGGTTTATTCAACTAGAAGCACAATTTAGAAATGCAAAAATTAGTGTAGATCAAACAAAATATGATTGTGTTATAAGCTCCATTGAACCCGATATTTTGTCACAGGTATCTGATATTCTGCTAAGTCCACCACAAGATAATAAATATGAGGCAATTAAAAATAGACTAATTTCATTATATGCTGATTCAGAGACTCAAAAAACCCAAAAATTACTGAGTGAGTTAGAACTGGGTGACAAAAAGCCATCTCAATTGCTATGTGAGATGCGTAATTTGGCTGGCGATAAAGTAACAGATACTTTCCTAAAAACATTGTGGCTACAACGTTTACCCGTTAATATGCGTAGCATTATATCTGTTAGTAGTGAAGATTTGTCAAAAGTGGCTACAATGGCCGATAAGATTTGGGAATTAAACCCTGTTACTCCCCAAATAGCTGCTGCATCATCCATAACGGTAAAAACGGAAGTGATTGAAAGTTTACAAAAACAGGTTAGTGAACTTAGCTTACAAGTTTCTGCTTTAAACAAGCAACGCCACAGTCGTCCCTATTGTCGTAACCGATCCAAATCACGAGATAGGAGTTACAGATCTAGTGATATTTGTTACTATCATAAAAAATTCGGTGATAAGTCATTTAAGTGTAAACAACCCTGCAACTACTCATCAACATCACAGACAAATAGTCCGGAAAACCAGCTCCCCGTCTCTCATTGACGACGGATGGACAAGGGGTGCAGCTGAGTCGTCTTTTCATCAGCGACAAAGAATCGGCTACCCAATTTTTAATAGATACTGGGGCAGAAATTTCTGTCATTCCTCCCTTGCCTGCAGATAAGAAAAACATCTCAAAATTAGAACTCTTTGCTGCAAATGGTACGAAAATTAAAACATATGGCCAAAAATTACACAAGCTTGATCTTGGACTCAGACGATCATTCACATGGCCTTTTGTAATTGCGGACGTAAACAAACCGATAATAGGCATGGATTTTCTTGCAAATTTTAACCTTTTGGTAGATTCTAAAAATCGCAAGTTGATTGATGGTACTACATTCTTAACAACCAATGGAACTCCTTGTTTTCAAAATAACAATAATAATATTCCGATTTTAAATGCCGTAAATGATCCATATAAACGTATCATTAACGATTTTCCGGATTTGTTAAAACTCAATGTAGTTAATAATAAAGTTAAAAATCATAACATCGAACATTATATCGAAACCAGAGGTCCACCAGTTTTCGCTAAAGCCAGGAGACTATCAGCTGAGAAACTTAAAGCGGCTAAAATGGAGTTTGAATTTATGCTCCAAATGGGTTTATGCAGACCATCCAAAAGTAACTGGTCGAGCCCACTACATCTCGCTATGAAGAAATCAGGTGATTGGAGACCTTGTGGAGACTATCGAGCGTTAAACAACGTCACGATTCCTGATAGATACCCTCTCCCATTTTTAACAGATTGCAGTTCCATTTTAGCGGGAAAAAGAGTTTTCTCATCCATAGACCTCATTAGAGCGTACCAACAAATTCCAGTTCGCGAAGAAGATATACCGAAAACGGCCATTCTCACTCCCTTTGGCTTATTCGAGTTCCCATTCATGACGTTCGGCCTACGAAATGCGGCCCAAACGTTCCAACGTTTCATGAACAGTGTGTTGAATGGACTAGAATTCGTGTTTTGCTATTTGGATGACATTCTAATAGCCTCTCCAGATGAAGAAACTCATCGAAAACATATACGAGTAGTCCTCGAGAGACTAAACGAATATGGCCTGTGTATTAATGCGGCAAAGTGTAAATTTGGTCAAGCAAAACTTGCATTCCTGGGATACGAAGTGTCAGCTGAAGGACTTAAACCTCTCTCAACGAAAGTTGATGCCATCAAAAATTTCCCAGAACCAAAATCATTTACTAGTTTAAGACGATTTTTAGGTATGGTGAATTTTTATCACAGATTCATACCAAATTGTGCAAAACTGCAACAACTTTTAACAACAATGCTCAGTGGTATTAAAAAGAACTGCAGAAAAGAAATAACCTGGACGGCAGAAACAAGAAACGCCTTCCAGATCTTAAAAGATGCACTTATTCATGCCACAAACTTAACTCACCCATCCGAAAAGGCTGAAATATCGCTAACAACTGATGCTTCCGATACTGCCATTGGAGCCGTTTTACATCAGATTGTGAATAATGAAAAACAACCTTTAAGTTTCTTTTCCCGGAATTTGACATCAGCACAACAAAAATATAGTGCCTACGATAGAGAACTCTTAGCCATCTATACAGGAGTAAAACATTTCAAATACATCTTAGAAGGGCGAACTTTTGCAATATACACGGATCACAAACCACTAACATTTGCCTTCCAACAAAACTTGGAAAAAGCTTCCCCACGACAAGCTCGACAACTGTCATATATTGGCCAGTTCTCAACCGATATCCGATTCATACAAGGGCATGAAAATACCGTCGCTGACGCTCTCTCTCGCATAGACACCATTTCTGTACCATCTGCAATAGACTTACAAACTATAGTAGACTGTCAAGAAGATGACGACTTGGAGATACTAAAAAACAACCCAAACTTAAAAATCCTACAGATCCCTATACCGGACAGCGAGAAGAAAATTTACTGTGATACTTCTACAAATTATAGTCGACCATACATCCCTGCAAAGTTTCGGCAGAAAATATTTTCTTCAATCCGTAATTTATCTCATCCTGGAATAAGATCCACGATAAAATTGATAACACGACGTTTCATATGGCCCAATATGAATAAAGACTGCAAACTATGGACTAGAGCATGTTTATCTTGCCAAAGATCTAAAGTTCACAGACATACACATTCATCTTTGGGAGAATTCAAAGTACCTCCACACAGATTCCAGCATTTAAACATAGATCTGGTGGGTCCGCTACCTCCTTGCAAAGGATTCAAATACCTTCTAACCATCATCGATCGTTATACACGATGGATCGAAGCGGTACCGTTAGAAGATCAATCAGCAGAATCTATTGCTAAAGCTTTGATTTATACTTGGTTTTCACGCTTTGGAATTCCGAATCGCATAACATCTGACCAAGGTCGGCAATTTGATAGCCAACTTTTTCAAGCTTTAGGAAAATATCTTGGTTTTCATACAAACACTACAACTGCGTACCATCCACAGGCAAATGGCCTGATCGAAAGACAACACATAACTTTAAAAGCAAGTCTCAAATGTCATCTACTCGAATCAAAATCATGGCCGGAAGCATTGCCTTTCGTTCTTTTAGGCATAAGATCTGCCATCAAGGAAGACTTAGGTTGCTCATCCGCAGAACTTGTATACGGAACTCCTTTAGCATTACCTGGTGAATTCTTTTCAACAGTACCTCATATGAAACAGTCTGAATTTTGTCAAAACCTTCAGAAAATAATAAGAGCTATGAAGCCAAGTTCTACCACCACCCATGGAAATAGAACAGTCTTTGTTTCTAAACATCTTTCCAACTGTTCTCACGTATTCCTATACAACAACATTAATAATTCGTCGCTACAGCCTGTCTATCTTGGACCGTATCCTGTAAGAGCAAGAAAGGATAAGTACTTCGATATTGAAATCCAAGGAAAAGTTAAAAGAGTTTCAATAGACAGACTAAAGCCATGTTTCCTAGCGCAAGATTATGATATTCCTTTTCAAAACTCCCATTCCAAGAAAGCGGAACTTTGGGAAACACCTTCACTCAAGAACACTGAAGGAACTTCAGAAAATCATCATGAAACTAAGACTACTAGAACCGGCAGACATGTGAAGTTCCCCAGTCACTTTAAAGACTATCTTCCATAATCGCTGTCACTAGGAAGGGGGTGTGTAGTGTCGCTTCAGTTCCGTTACATTTCTAATTAAATTTAGTTAAAGCGGAATGGCAACACCTTCTACTCTCCGCGAAGAACGAAGTAAACAAAACTCCGAGTTTCTGTCACGCGATGCTACGTGCATGTAAAATGTAAATAAATCTTATGAATAAGAATCTATAACATCGTATGGAATAAAATATTGGTTCCATAGGAGTCATAGAAGTGTTATTTTTCTATATTTGCACACCAGACACTTCAATGGATGTAAAAAGTGAGATTTATTTTCTATTTTAAATAGTTTTAAAATTGTTTTTGAATTATCATAATTAAAATAACTAAACCAGAAAATGTATCAGGAAATATCCATACGATAATTTTATATAATTATTCCCTAAAATCTAAAAATTGTTTCCAGGATTATTTCTGGACATAATGGATAGAATACGCATTAAATGTTCTAACAATGTTAGAACTATTTATTTCACTACGGAAAGACGGTCTTTATTAGTCTCATGTTAAGTTACTTGTATAAAATAAACTATGCATGATGCCTATGGATATAAACGAAGCATCATAACCAGCATCTAACCAATCATAACATGAATATAAAATTATATTTCAGTCCTGTTTCTAGTAAATATGTCTTTTTAATTTAAAAGTCAGTTGATTTTCATGAAATGAGAATATCAAAGCAGATTCCACTAAAATTTCTCCTCTGTTGTATAACACACTTTGTAAATATCGCATCGGAAATATAAGGGAAACACGTGATCTTAAAAGAATATTGCACTGTATCGGAAAAAATAAAATTTAATTCATCTCAAATGTAACATAAATGCAGTCAAATAAAAAAGAATTCACGATAAAGGAATTACACTAATGAATAGTATTCAATATAAAATTAAATGTCCATTAGAAGGAAAAGAGATAAAATTTTTGCAGTATAGAAAAACAAAATATAGGAATTTTACTTAATAACATTATAAGGTATTTCTCGCGCCTTCTTAGCATGCGAAATGTAATGGTCAGCACACTTGGTGTGTATTCGAGAGGTCCGAGGTTCCGACCCTGGCGAGGGCATTGCTCATTTTTTATCTCCTTCCATCTCTACAACATAATAACAAGAAGCTTTATTAAAAAAATAATTTTCTTTCACTAGAAGAATGATTGTATTTTATTACATTTCTAGCAGCTTCGCTGCCAGCCTTCGTCTGGCTTTTAAATGTACCGGGAAAATGGCTAAAGGGAACACCAAACGTTAAATTTAAAAGCTGCGTAGAATTTTACTCAGCAGAACAACTTCATAAAAAAAAAGTTAATACATATAACAAAATTACAATGAAATAAGCAATATCCCTTAATAAAAATATTAATTATCCTAAAACATAAATTAACCAACTTCCCTTTGCAAAATCTTAAGAAGTTTCCTAAAAAAAAATCACTCAAAACTTTTCAGTATCTTAAAAACAGTGAAATGAGCAATAAATAACATAAAAGAATACAAAAAAACAAAAAATTCTGAAAGGCAAAGTATAATTAATGATATTTTGTCTTATATTTTCAAGAGAAAAAAATTACAATGAAATAAGCTATATCCATTAATACAAATATTAATTATCCTAATAAAAAAATTAACTAACTTTCTGTTGAAGAAAAAAAGTCATGCAAAACTTTTCAATATCTTACAAACAGTGAAATAAGCAAAAAATAACATGAAAGAAACTCAAAAAACAAAACATTCCGCGCAGAATTTTTACTCTGCAGAACAACTTTATCAAAAAAAAAAAAAAAAAAAAAAAAGTATTATATATATAAAAAAAAAAATAACAATGAAATATGCCAGTCTCTTAAAAACAGTGACATAAGAAATACGATGAAAAATTCTTGCCAAACCCATGTTTCTAAAAGAATGAAACTATTCAAAATGATGCGATTTCTTCAAAAATCTATCAACAACAATAAGAAAGAAAATTGTTGCCAAAATCACATTTTTAAAGATGTGAGAAGTGTACTCGGAAGCTTCATTTAAATTTTTTTTTTAAATACAAAATATTATCATTTTTCCAAAATTCTTTTTGTAAAAGCAGTCGCAAAGATGAAAGTTTAATGTGTCCAAAAATCAAAGAAAAATAAACTGTACATTTTTAAAAATAAACTTTTTTAGAAAAAAATCCCGTTGAAAAGGTGTTAAGCTCACTTTATTAAATAAATTCACTTATTAAATAAATTCGTATTTAATCGATTTATTGAAACACGAAATTTATTTTAAGTTCGTAAAATAGTGCCTACATTTCATGACGATGTGAAAATAGAGTGTGTAGAGTAAAATCTCGCTTTCTTGTAGCCCATTATGTCTCTAAATGACGTGATTTCGTCACAAAACATAAAATAAAAAAAAAAAAATTCTAATTCTAATTTCGAAAAAAATCGCTTCGAGGTGCACTGTCTCTTGTCTAGAAGCACCTATGTACCAAATTTCGTAGCCGTGGGTCTATTAGCTTACGCGCAGCACGAACGAAAGACACACAGACACACACACAAACAGCCTCTTTCTTTTATTATATGTAGAGATGGGAAAATATTAATTCACCAACTTCTGAATTCTTAAATTCTTTTATATTATATTTTTTCACAGATTTTTAACGCAAACTTTAGTCAATTAAATAAAATTTCAATAGTCTGTAAAACTTTGAAATGATTCCAAATTAAATACTGCCATTTTCTTTTGCAGCATCGATTTGCTTCCTTCAGACATGTCTTCCCAAGTGATGAACAGTGCCTTCATGGCTCCTCGCGGAATGCTTGGTGCCCCAGCCCCAGTCCATCTTAGTGCTCCAGTGCCTTACGATGGTGCATTCTACCCTTATCACAGGAATGCAACTGTCGTCGACACAGTACCTAGCGACATCTTATATATGGTACACGAGCACTGGTATCAATTTCCACCTCTAAATCCATTATGGCACAGCCTTTTAGGGCTGGCTATGATCATTTTGGGAATCATCAGTGTCATTGGCAATGGGATGGTTATCTATCTCATGACAACAACTAAGGTAAGAAATTTTTACAACAGTCACAGTTAATGTACCTGAAAATTTTAGATTATCCAAACTTATTTGTGGCATACCACCACAGCAGCTTCGTTTCAGAGATTTTGAATTTCATAACAGATATATGCAATTACAATTTTGCTTGTAAAAACATACACTTTAATTTTACAGTATGTGGGATGTAACATTCCGCAACTAAAGTTAAAAGCACTGAGGAAGTGGCTAGTCTGGTTAAGTCTAGGCAAAAAATATAGCAACGTTGGGCAAATTAGTGTATTAAGTTGTGCCAGTAAAAAACGCAGTTTTTTAATCTTTTATTAAAACAGAGAAATATATACTTTTAAAAATTTTGTGGGTAAGCTAAAAAATTTACACTACAAACTATAAGTAAAAATTTAGTGTAAATTAACTAAATTAAAATTCTCGGCATAATTAATAACCGCATTCGAAAAGCAGGATATTCTTAGGAAGCAGATTTTAATAAAAAAGTATTATAAAAGTATTTTGCCTTGTTATTATGCAAAATTTTCAATTTTAATGTATAGCAAATCCGAGCATAAATGAACATACATTTTTTAAGAATTTGCTCGAACATCCCTATTATCAAATTGCCGAAATGAACAAAATCTTAGCAACACGAAGCTTACGAATCTTAAGAAGAATACACATGCCTAATTAAAAAGTTCCCGGATTTGACATACAAGCTACTAATTACAGATTAACTTTTAAAATGGTTATGAAAGTAGTTAGTATTATTTTTCAAATATTAAATGAATAGTAAAGAATCTCACTTTATTGGACTATATTTCTCAACACAAAACTGAAAAATGAAATTTCAGATAAAACAGATACAGATGCAGTATGGGACAAATACATGCCAGACTTTATAGTTGTTTCCAGACTAATGTTAAAATAATAAGTTGAAAAAAAAATGCATTTTCCGCACATATTCATTACGAAAACGCATATCGATTCCTCTTGTTATCAATAGTCTACTTTTAAATTTTTGCCGGAAGTTTTAATTTATAATATTACTATTATTTTTAATTTCAATCTTTACTACTTCTACTTTCTGTTTCCTCACCTGAAATAAATGAAGTAGAGAGTATTTAAGATAAGATTTTTGGAGTCTAAGGTAAAACATGTTTCTGTACCTCGAAGCCATGATACTTAGTTTTGCCAACTGTGACAAGATTCTAATTATTCGGCTTTGCGTTATAGCTACCGTCATTGAAATTTTCACGCCAGTGAGAAGTTGTGAGGCAACTTAGATTTAAATTAAATTGTGTCCTCCTTGACTACTAGGTTAAGTTCTAAATATTGAATTTAACTGTTATGATAAGTTGCATCTCCACAAGTGGTGCTGATTCTGTGAACACAAGAAGTGCGTATATATTCTAAGCTCTGTTAAATGAAAACTTTTGTTTCAAACCTTTTCAAATTTCAAATCTCTGCAGTCGTGTCAAACACAGCGATAATTCATTTTACGTCTGTTAAGAGTTTGAATTTATAGAGTTTGATTTGTCTGTAAAGCAAACCAAACTCTATAAATTTGTAAAAGAATATAGTCTTTTACAAATGTAAATAAATATTACATAATTTTCTAATTCGTGATTTAAATCTCTTTATTTGTATTTTTATCAGTTTAAGTTTTGGTTCATAATTCTAATATAATTCAATTCTTTTTCAGAGCCTCAAGACACCAACAAACATGTTAATTGTAAATCTTGCTTTCTCGGATTTCTCTATGATGGCCTTCATGATGCCCACTATGGCCGCTAATTGTTTCTCCGAAACGTGGGTCTTAGGACCACTTATGTGCGAAATATACGGGATGGCTGGTAGTCTTTTCGGCTGCGTTTCCATCTGGACCATGGTGATGATCGCATTCGACAGATACAACGTCATCGTCAGAGGTATGTCTGCAGAGCCTTTAACTAGCAAGAAAGCAGCAATTCAGATCCTTTTAGTGTGGGTCTGGTCAGCTATATGGACTCTTCTTCCTATGTTCGGCTGGAACAGGTACATATACTCTACATTTATAATAACAGTAGCATTTGAGAAAAAAACTCCTCAATGAAAACCTTCTTTACCAGGTCTCTTATTTCAAATCAATTCAAACACAATAAATAAATATTTGCAAGAGAGTTATGCACTATAAAAAGCAATGACTGTTTTTTAAGATCTGTCTTCAGATTTATTACTAGTTCAGTAATGATCAGGTATGAGATAGAAACCATGCCAATAAGAGGCTCATATTTATCCAAATTCGAAGTTTCAAGATTAAAATTACGTTAATTCCTCAAAAGTTAGTAACTATATCAAGTGTTCGAATTATTACTGTTATAATTTTAATTGCTAAAATATGATTTTCTCTCTTCACCAACAGCTGAACAACTGTATTACCGGTAGGGTACATCAATCTTAATGTCCAATCGGCGATGTACATATCCTTCGGATCACGGTAAGGTGACAGGAGATGAGATTAGTACACGTACATTGTCCTCAGCGAAGATATCGTGTAAACAAAGTTAGGTGAAAAGAACAAAGTGAAAAGGGCATAGCAGAGTAGTGAAACCCTTGTTCAGAATAAATAAAAATAAAGTTAAAAAATGAATAGATAAATAATAATAATAATAGCAATAATAATAAGTCCTGCTTATACATTTTATGCCATATATTTAAGAGAAGATACAATAGAATACATGCTTAGAATATTACAGTACCCAACGTTATAACATCATTATTTTATACTATACATTTCACAATATAATTATACGCACATTTTCCTACAGGGGCAGCGATAGGCTTTACATGAGTGAAATCAAACGTTAAAGTACATCTAGCAAATATATTTCTATTAATCAAGTTTAATTCCCATACAAAAATAGTATTCCCATTTAAATTAGTAATTAGGGAATTATATTTTATCAGAACAATCAGTAATTCGAAAAAAATGTGCGATTTTAAGATAGCGTGGATTGTGAGGCGCACTGCGATTTCTTCGCTGAGATTAGTTCCGAAAATAACTTTTCAAAAGTTTATTTCTAAATATAACATTACGATGGAATAAATTGAAAAATTAAATAATTACTTACTAAAAATAGAATAATGAATTTAACTATACAACGGCATAGATAATCTAACGGCAATGTAAATAATGATAACAGGATTCATAAATCTGTACAAAAAATATTAACGGTCCTTTAAATACGTAAAAATTCTTTCTAATATCTAGGTCTTAATCTTTAGTCATATTACTTAGATACCTTTATACTTATATACTTAGATATCAGTTAGCCTGGCCATTAATCGAGCAGATATTTAGGTAACATTTAGCAGGAACTCAGTAGCTTATGTGTTCTATTTATCCTCAGAGAAATTTAACATCTGTTCCAAATAAAAGTTCAACTGAAAAACAATTGGCCATTAGGTACACTTTCGAATAAAAACTAATCACGTAGTTTGTTGCTCATAAAGTTCATTAAATGCAAAACTGAACTGAAAGGCACAATTTACTAATATTATTGCATTTTTGACAATAATATTATTGCATTTTTGACAGGTATGTGCCCGAGGGTAACATGACTAGCTGCACCATCGATTATTTAACGAAAGACTGGTCTTCATCTTCATATGTTATCTTCTATGGTCTTGCTGTTTACTTTACGCCTTTATTTACCTTGATCTACAACTACACCTTCATTGTTCGTTCCGTCGCAGACCACGAGCAGCAACTCAGAGAACAGGCTAAGAAGATGAATGTTTCATCTCTCAGGGCTAATTCTGATCAGCAAAAGCAATCCGCTGAATGCAGACTAGCTAAGGTATGGAAATTACTTTTAAGCTGTATTTTACAAATTTTAGTGCAGAGAATTTAAATGACAAGTAAAACACTGCATGAGAAGAATTACGATCTCATTTCGTTGGAAAGTATCTTAAAAAAAAAAAAAAATCTAGTGGAAAAGTGTACTTGGGGGATCTTTGTCCTCTTAAAGTTAAAAGGATATCACTTGGAAACCTAGTGAATTTTCTCGCAGGAGTAAAAGAATACCAGCACAGAAGAAGTATGAAATAACCCTTTATTATTCATCAAATATTAACACAAATGTAGGTACGTCGTGCTTATAGTAACACCGAGGTTTTGCGGTGGAACTTAAGATGAATTTAACAATAAAATCAAAGATAAAGAGTTGTGCTGGAGTAACAATTTAATTTAAGGCTAACTAGGCTGACTCAGCACCTTACTCGGCGATGTACTTAATAACTGGCCGAAATGGCGTAACAGCCACTCAGCGTAACATCAAGAATAAACTAGTAACGTGTACTGGCTGCCGAAATCACGCTCTGCATAAACTGCAAGATCCGTTTATTTAAATACTCTATTCACCTGACTTTAAAATTGGATCTTGGCGAAGAAAAAATGAGAGGTTCAGGAATGGTACCAAACTTAAAAATAATTTGTTATGTAAAATAAGGGAAACATACCTACATACTAAGTAAAAATTTCTTTCATAGAAACTTTCCCCTTGGGTATTTTTTTTTTTTTTATCTAAAAGTTAAACGGAATACCAAATACTTAATAAAACATAATGCATTTCACACAGATTGCATTGTTTTTCACAAATTTCTGCTCTCTCATATTTAGTCCCAAATACAGGCAGACGTTAAAGTGTAACATAAGACAGAATTTAAATTTAAATATCATAATGATACCAATAAAAATCTGCATTTATTCATTATTCCTTACTGCAAATGCAGTTTTTGTATATGTACTAATAGAAGAATCAATGTTGCACGATTGAATTTACCGTTTATTGTTTCTAATAGATTGCCTTAATGACTGTCGGATTGTGGTTCATTGCATGGACCCCATACCTCAGCATTGCATGGAGCGGTGTTTTCAGTTCAGGAAAGCGTCTTACTCCTTTGGCCACCATCTGGGGAGCTGTATTTGCCAAGGCAGTTGCAGTCTACAACCCCATCGTTTATGGCATAAGCCATCCCAAATACAGAGCAGCTTTGTACCAGAAATTCCCAAGTCTTGCATGCGCTACAGACAACGGTGACCATGGAAGTGACACCAGATCTGATACCACAGTCACTTCCGATGAGAAGCCGCCCAAAGGTTCAGAAGCATAATTTTTTTTAACTAAATCTTTCTGTTTCAAGCTTGTAAAGTTGTGCGCTTTGTGACTTTTTCTAAATGGATTGTTCCATACGTTAGACTTGTAGAAGTTTTGCTCAACATTTGCGTTAATAAATCTGAATTCATTATTTTGGTTGTATTTTTGTTCATGTTTGTCCTATGTGTTTAAAAAATATGATTTTTAATGAATATTGAATATTGTTTTTAATGTTACTGAGATGGGTTTATAACTAAAGTAACCACACATCCCGACTTTGGCGGGACAGTCCCACTTTTTGGAGGACTGCCCCGCATCTCGCCGATTTTTAAAAATGTCCCGCTTTTTAGAAAACATCAGCATTTCTTTTTTTAAATGTACTGTAAAAAATATATTACCTATTATTTATTAGTTATTATAGTAAATATAAAGAAATAAAAATATATAAATAAAAAAACACATAAAATGCATGCAGAGTAAACTAAATTAGGCGATGTAACGAGTTAGATTTACTCGGTGGTGTTTGATCATTGTCGTTACGTCTCATCAAGGAATATGTATTGTTAACGGAGGAACAGCATCAGCTGAAGGGCTATTTGCTTTCCACACCATAAACCACAATCAAAGTTTCAGATGAATTGGCTGTATGTCGCAAATGATCAAAAAATTGTACAACAAAAAATTTGCATGTGCAAGGTCAAAAACCGAAGCAATTATTTGTAATGTTTTTTCACTATATTCGTTTTCACAATTGCAGAAAGAATTAGATAAATGTATATTTATCTAATATCATATATTAGGATGCTTCCAACCACAAAGATTTAATATTATTTCCCACAACTGTTAGACTTTTTGATCCAGAAACAGGGATTAAAATTAGAATATTAGATTTTGTTTCACTACCGGGTGAAACTTCATAAATAAGTTTTGATTCAATAAGTACTATTTTAAAAAAGAATAATTTGAACAATAAAATTATTGCCTATTGTGAGGCTAACACTAAATTCAAATTTTGGTGGAAAAGCTAGAAGAGGCATCAATAACGTTTTTACGAAACTTAACGAACATTTGAACCAAAAAATTATTGGAGTAGGTTGTGCAGCACACATTCTACACAGTACTATTCAAACAGCATCTGACGTACTTTCAGTTGATCTTGAAAATATTATTGCAAAAACTTATTCGTATATATATATATATATATATATTAATTGAAAAAGAAAATGTAAAGCTAACTGGTAATTAGACGTAAGACCTATCTGGTCTCAAAAACTTTTGCGCATAATGCTGCAAAAAGATTTGAAAGAATAGTAGTAGGTAGGAACATTGCAGCAACCTTGCTAAAAAGTTACCAGGAGCTGTAGCTCCTCGAAATGTTGTAACATAGTACTACATAAACAATAAGAAATTTGTCTGGTAAAACTGGAAAAACTGTATAAGCGCGATAAAACTGCCAAATTTTAGTGCTGGAAGACTTGCTAATGCACGAAAAAAAATTAATGAATCTGACCGTTGTGAAATGTGAAAAGTTAACTCGCATGAAAAATAGATGGACGGAAAAAAAATATATATATATATAAGAAAGTTACAAAAAACATGGATTATAAATGTCAATATATAAAATGCCTATACATAAAAGATTAAAATTAAAAATTGCCAATATATAATATGCCTATACATAAACATTAAAATCAAAATTTAAAAAAAAATATAATAAAGACACAAAAAGCATCAAAAACTATCTACAAAAACAATAATTAAATAGCGGAAAAATGGTAAATCAGCCCACTCGTACTCTTAGTTGGCTTTTCAAGGGAAAAAACTGTTCTACGAAATAGGCTAAATACCATTACACATTTCGCCGAAACAGACCATTGAAGCTCTTGTTTAATGCGAAAAAAATTTTTTTATAAAAGAATATTAGTATTTCCGAAAAAATTTTTACTGGAATAAATCCTTTTTTGTAGCTCCACTGCTCTGTCTCTTTTTCCCGACGCGTCCGCTGAAAAACACATTAAGGTGTCAAAGGCTATTATTATTCCGAGCTATGTAAAATAAAAATCAAAATCAAAGTAGAAAAATAATAAAATAAAATAAATAGCGATCTGCTATTAGTCAAAATACACATCAACGTACGGGCTGGTCCTTTAGACCTTAAAGACTTTGTAACTTTTATTAGAAGAAAGGTGCTGTAAACAGATAAAAATGTAATCAGCATTGTAAGTAAAAAAATGTATTCAATTTAGTAAGTAAAAATCGTCGCAGGGTCTTATTAGGACTAAAAACTTATACAAAAGAAACGAAAAAACTGACCTGAGAATTTCCGTCCTCAGCTTTCGAAAAATTTTTTGGAAAAGGCACAAAATCCCTTCTTGTCCAAACCAACCTTCCTTATCGTAAAATGACGTCATCGTGCAAAGCTATTAAAACTGAAGAAGCCAATGGGCTAAGAGAGTAAGTTGGCGGGAAGTCTTGTCCCCCTCTTTTTTACAGAAGGGGTGACAGATGAGAAAAGACACGGAAAGAACTCGAAAGGGCGTCAGTCAAGTTGTAGGAAGAAAAAAACTGTTAAAAATGAGTGAAAATGGCTAATTCAGCTAAAATTACTTATTTTTGGCCTCAAAAGAAAGTGTAAATTGGAAAATAATCATTTGTTAATAAAAGTCATCATTCTTCAAGCTAGAGGACTGTCAAGCTACTATGAAAAATGAAAAGGCCCGATTTTGTTAATAAAAGCAGAGTCTTGCCTTCTAAGTAATTTAAAACTATTACATAATAGTATTAAAGTAGAGTGCCAAAAACTTTGGAGGAAAGAAAATGTTTGTAGAAGAATTAACTGTACATTTACATTTATACAATTTTTACATTAGATAATTTGAATTAGCCATCCATCATCTGCCCTCCGGTAGGCTTTAAGCAGAAAATTTCATTATCCAAAACAAATTATCTAAAAATTGGTAAGGCTAATGCCAGCTTCTTTTTAAAGTATTTTTAATTATTTTCTGAGGAATTTGGTTATTTTTCAGAATTGTGACGAAGTAAAGTATTTCTTCTTGTAAGTGTTCTGTAGTATTACAAATCCTTTTTATTCTAAGAAGCTGTGAAAAAATTGTGTTAATGATGATTCTTTTGGAAATATTAGAATTCCAGTTTGTTAACTTTAGTGTAGAAAAAGTGAATTCTCTGCTCTTGTCGTAGACTTTAATAAAATTGTAATCAATGATATTAAGGTCAAGGTATACTACATTATTTTGCACCGTATTTGTTTTATTTAGCTTTAAGCTAGTTGGGTAGATATTAGCTGCTTCTATTTTGTTATGGTTTTTAAAGGCTATTATATCATCAATGTAACGCTAAATGTGTTGAAAAAATTTTTGTTCTGCTACGTCCAGAGATCGGACAAATGTCAATTCTCTTGTGAAAAGGAATAATTCGCAGACGGAGCTCGAAAAATTTCCTCCCATTGGGATCCCTTGTATTTGTTTGAAGATACAATTGTTAAAGAGAATATAATTATTGAAAAGCATGCTCGTAAGAAAAAGTTGCCATTTTTCGTTATCAATTATTGTATAAATCTGAGGAATTATATCTGGTAGAGCAAGTAAGCTGGTATAAATTTCTTCAAGCGGTAAGGTAGTATAACGGTTTTCGAAATCGTAGCTTTGTATATGGTCGATTTTAATTGAAATAATTGTCTTAATTACGAGTTCGTTACTTGAAATCATCCAGTTGCAATGCAGATCTTGAAAATCATAGTTATTAATCAAGTCACGTACTGTGCGTGTTGAAAGTTTGAAGGAGTTTTGTGAAAGCGCAGAAATCGAATATAAAAGAATTGGGTGACATTAAAAAAGGAGATTTTATGGAAATATGTGGAAAAACCTTTTTAATACAAATATTGTATTAAAAAGTATATTAGTATAATATATTACCATTTTACGAAAAATTATATTTGCGAAAATGATCTTTTTGATGAGGTGTCATTGGTAAAAATATATGTTACTGAAAAAAGTCAAATATTATTTGTCTGCAAATGTGTAAACAGACAAAAAATGGGCGGAGTTATTCCTTCATTTTAAACAGAATAATATTCCTTAAGAAAATATTTTGAAAATTGTAGAACACGTGCTTTTCCTTCCAGGAACAAATGCAGCAACGGAATGTGTTTTTTATAGTATCGATAAAATATGGATAATTGAAAAAACGCAGTTGAACATTAAAACTTTATAATCCGTATTAAGGGTAAAATATAATTTGACCAACTCATGTGAGAAATTTCACGACATTTTAATAAATGATCCGAATCTATTGCAAAGTATTCACTCGGATAAAAATATGACCGTGAAAGAAGAAAGTCATAATTTTTTTAAATAAAATTTTAAATTAATTAAATACATAATATTCAAATTACAGTTTTTTAGAAATATTTTTAGTTACCAATAGTTAATAATAAATATGTTTTTGTATATTTATAGACAAATAATGAGTGTACACAATAAAATATATTTTTTTGAGTTATTGGTCTGCTTTCATAATTAAATTACAATTTTTATTTCATTCCATTTGTCCCTCTTTGTCTCAATGAAAATGTGGTCACTTTATTTATAATACAGTAAGAAGTAAATTACAATTTTTTTAGGGCAAATTTCCAAAATGATTTCAGATTTTTGCAAAAGTTACATTAAAATCGTGAATTTCATGGCTGAGAAAGGCCATAGAAATTTTTTTTTTTTTTTTTAATCTTGGAAATGGATTTTAATTTCAGCTAAGGGGCTCGTACGGGTACCTGAATCTTCTAAATTCTTATAGAAGTAGAACTTTCCTGAAGAATTTCACTTTCAAGCTTGTTGTTATGTCTTAGCATTCTCGAACTGTTGCTTTCAAGCTTGTTTCAAGCAATCATCGCTTAATATGAGATATTTCTTTTCATGCATTTCATTTTTCAATTCAGCTTCGTGTCAGTTTTTTAAAATAATTTAAAAGGGAATGTTGTCCCATCTTATTTATTTTAAAATAAAACGGAACGATCAGAATTTCCTGACTAAGTCACCAGTCTGGTTTGCTTGATCAGAAAATTCATGATTAGTAATTAATTAAATTAGTTTCAATGATTGATAATATTATTGAATGGTATTACTCGTCGCCAATGCTACAAATTAAGAATAATATCTAGAATGCTCTAGGGCGATGCAGGTAAAAAAGTCCATAACAAGAAAATAAAAGTAATGAGGAATAAAATAGGAGGGCTAAAAGCATAAGAATCAGGTGCTAGGCCACATCCTGCGTGTAGCGTCGTGGGGAAAAGCATATCTTTCCTGGCATAACATAGTGTAGTTCATTATTGAGAGAAAAAATTCTCGTGATAAGCAATGAATGAGCCTTACGCATATACAGTTCTAGGAGTCAGTCGAATCATAAGCTGGAGATGTGAAGAAGCAATAAATATGACAATACTGTAGGGAAAAACATATCTTAGATGTCGCATGCTACTGTCACGGCTTCCGGAGCTCAAATGAAGGTAGAATGAGTTGAAGAGAAGGTCTATGAATAGCTGGGAGGAGCTACTGGATCACGTGGTCCAATGGTCGACCTGGAAAAAGAGTGCATAGTTTTGCTCGTCAGGCATTGGTCGGGGGCGAAGCTAAATTACAAATCTTACTTAGCGAAAATTCTAAATTACAGAACAGTAATATAAAATTTAAAACAAAATACGTGTGGTAATAAAAGGATCATGTGCTGAGATAATATAAGTTGGCCTAAATAACTATTGTGGGAAAAAATGGATAATAAAAGAAAACTTTGTAAAGCATGACAGAGAATCAGAATCACTCAGAAGACAGATAAGCTTACAATGTTCCCTAAATTTATTAAGGCACTCGAGACTGAAAGAAACCGGTTACATAGAAGCTACAACATTACTTGGGATCCGAACACGAAAGCCGAGCTCAATAGAATAAGTAAAAGGCTCAGGAAGGAAATACAGGATTTCAGGCAAGAAAACTGGAATGACAAAATCGCTGAGCTTGAGATGGATTGTGATGCTTTCTGTCGCTTCACTAAAATGCTTAAGCGCACGCACCAATGCAACAGGTCTATAGTAGCAAATGGTATCACAGCCTACTCTGATAATGATAAATGTAAGATTTTCGCAAATCACTTAAAGGAGCAATTTAGTCCCAACATAACACTATGCAACATTTCGTTTGCACAGCAAGTTCAAAATGAAGTAAATGAATGGCTGAAGATGCCTACTGCACTAATGCTAGCGGGATCACTACTCCTAAGGAGGTTACGAAAATAGTCTCTAAACTTTATCTAAAGAAGGCCCCAGGCATTGACGGGATCACGAATCTCATGATCAGGACTTGCCTAAAAGTGGCATTACAATACTCACAGGCATCTTTAACGCTTGTACCACGTGTTGCTACTTCCCAGAAAGGCTGGAAATGTGCGAAAATATTTTTGCTTCCCAAACCCGCTAAAGACATCACTAAAGCAGAAAATCACAGGCCGATTAGTCTTTTATCCAATCTTTCCAAGATATTTGAAAGGATTATCTTACAAAAATTTCAGCCCTACTTGCAATTCCTGCCTGATGAACAGTACGTCTTTAAGAGCGAGCTGTCTACTGCGAAACAGCTAATTAGACTTGTTGAGTTCATAGGATCCGCACTCCGTCATAAAAGCTGCACAGCACTGCTCATGCTAGACGTGGCCAAAGCATTTGACCGCGTCTGGCATGAGGGATTAATCTACAAAATAATCAAGTTTAATCTTCTCAGAGAGCTTATCCTACTGACACATTCTTACATTACAAGCAGATTCTTCACTGTGAGCTGCAGACAGAGTCATTCTGGCTATAAGATGATCTCAGTAGGGGTCCTATTTGGGGCCAATTCTTTACTTATTCTGTGCGGCGGATTTTCCAAGGGACAAATTAAATAGGAACATGCTACTCGCCTGCTATGCGGATGAAACGGCAGTAGCAGTTAAATCAATAAATCCTAACAGAGCCATTAGCGTATTGCAAGATACTGTACTTGATATTGAAGAATGGTGCTCCAATTGGAGGATTTCTATTAATGCTGATAAGTCTCAACTGCTTATCGTACGCAGGAAGAAATTAAAAGTTGTTATCCAGCCACTGTACCTATTCGGCCAGCGGGTACCCACAGTTGATAAGGCCAAATATCTAGGCGTTTATCTCAATCAAAGGCTCATGTGGAATACCCATAACTAAGTAGCTAACAAAACTAAAGGTGTTGCACAGCAACTGAATCTTCTACTTGGTAGGTGTTCTAGATTGAACCTACGCAGGAAGCGACAAATTTATCTTTCCATTTTGCGACCTATCATGTGTTACGCCTCACCAGTTTGGGCTACGGCGAAGAGCAATGACCTGCACAAATTGCAAGTTGTACAAAATAAAATCTTGCACACCATTACAGACGCACGTTTCTATATTACGAACAAACTACTGCATAATGACTTGCAGGTAGAATAGATTGATGAGTACCTCCATAGATTAAACAGTAAATTTTATGATAAGGGTTTAAAGTGCACGGCGAGCAATTTTAATGCTTCTTTTTACTACATATGCGTCCCAGAAGATGTCACACTAAAGCCATTTACTGCTCACAGAATGCAGAACCACAATTTCTTCACTTAAGCACACACTTTGCTGCATTTCTCATTGTAAATACCATTAATTTACACTTTATTTATTCATTTTTCTGCAACTTGATATTGCTACATTTGCACATCTATGTTTTGATTACGAATATTTCTAATCACCTCTTTGATAAGTGGTAGTTATGTAACGATTATCTTAGCTTGACTTTGCGCTTCACGGCCAACGGGCCCTCTTTCCTACCTTGATCCATTTCCCTGCTGGGATTTAGTTGATAGTTTACACTGTGATGTTCCCTAGGGATTAAAAGAACAGAGCTTATAAAAGCCGCAAGGCTACATAAGCATAAGCAATTCGCATTTTTAAGCATGGCAGAGAAAACAAAATAAGTAGTGCGTGGTATTAAATGTCGATGAAGTTTATGAAAGCTACGAGCGGGGATAGAACCGGCGATCTAGAAGCCAGAGAATTTTTCCCGCGCTCGTTACCGATGAGCTGCGGCTTCTCCCTAAAAGCATAACGGGCCTGAGAAGAAAAAATGTCGTGGTATTTTAGTGTAACGAACTGTGCTTGAGATGTAGCGCCATCTAGTAGGGCCTGGTGCAATTATTCCCAGTCATCGTTCAGAAGTAGAAAGTAAAGAGAATTAAATATTCAACTCCTCGATTAATCGAAGTTTGCCTTCTTGAGAGTTTAATTTTTAAGAATCGAAGCAAATTGCAAAATTTTGCCGTAGAAACAAGAAATTTGATTTCACTAAAATTAACATTGCAAGAAAATGTTAAGCCTTTTCTAGTCTGAGAAAACGCATTCTTGCATTAAGCGGAAAAGCATATAATATTGACATACCATATGCTAATTAAAGACACATTTAAATTTTTAGTGAATTCCATATCATTTCTTTTTTAGGATCAGTAACAGTTCCCAATCTTTTAATGCATTGTGTGAGAATCTTATCCCAACAGCATTGCAAAATTGCAAACGTGTCGCACTGTGACGACCTCAATGTCGCAGTAACGTTGTAGGAATGGCTTAATGTCCGCTTTTTGCGACGTCACATTTCGACGTTGATGTGAAGTAAGATTGGGACTTTGATGTGAAGTCACATTGTGACACTGCTGTGAAGTCATGCTGCGACTTTGTTGCGAAGTTACACTGCGACTTTGTTGCGAAGTTACACTGTAATATGGTTGTGAAGTCACACTGCGACATTGATGTAACAACTCATTTCTGACTTAATATAAAGCCATAGAGTGACATGAATGCAGCATAATAAAGTGCCATGAATATAATGTCACTAAAGATGTAAATGGATGTCATGAAACACTGGATTACATTCTAAATGATTAGAGTGATGAACTCCTATTTTAGAGAACAGGTAACTATAGCCATGTTTTAATGGTCCAGTAAGGTATTATATTTTTCAAGGTATTAAAATACTTCCGTAATATTCGAAATTTTCAAATAATTGAAAATATCTAATATAATCATTTGGAATTTCCTCATCTTACTGAGGCTGTATCTCACCCTATTAAGGTTACATAACTGTAATCAATTTATGTTTATTACATATCTGTGTAAACTAGAGTGTGCAGAAAATGCAAAACGTGTTACAATATATATGATGCAAAAGTGATCTATGGTCATTCTCTAACCGTATTAAATTGCTAATACTTTTGAGTATAAACTATCTAGAAGCTATATAATTTTGCTTTCATTCTTTAGAATTTAATATTTAAAGACAGTTCATATTTTTCCAAAATTTCTAAATTGTAATAAAAATCTGAGTTCTTATTATAACTTATTAAAAATGTCATTTTATTTCTTAATTTAACACCTTCTTCCCCCCTCTTTCAAAATAGAAATATTTCAAAAAATATTCTTTGGCTTGCAATGTTTATACTCGTAATAACTATATTTCTTAATACCTTTTCCCACCTCATTCTAAATAGAAATACTGTAAAAAATTATATTTGGCTTGGAATATTTTTTTAACAGTTTAGCTTTTAATACCGTTTTCTGTTCTCCATTCCTTTTTTCCTTAATTGCTTTCCTTCCAGAAAAAGAGCTAAATTGTTTTTATATTTGGATGAAAGAAAAACCATTTTAGTACTGTATTAAAATATAGGATATTTACCTATTTTATTATCCTGTTATATAACAAAATGTTTCGTTTTGAATTAAAAGCTTTTATAAATCAACACAATCATAGACTCCAAATTAGTTAACTACAATCTTCGTTTCCAAATTAGCGATTTGTTGCTTAATCTATAATATTGAACAAATAGTTATGGGTACAAAAGTCAGTAGCTGGGAAACATGGTTATGGAAACTAAATTACAGGAAATAAATATTTATACTTATATTAGTTATACAAAAGGGACCTTTTCTTTCACCATTATTGCACTATTGACAAATTACAATTTATGAGATTTTTAAGCTATAAATTTAAAATAACTGCCTTACACTGCACAGCTTGAATATATTTAAATAATAATATTACGGTAAAAATATCGCATAATTTGTTTCATTTGATGATTAATGTGAATAATTTGTTTTAAATATTTCAGCATTCCCTAAACGCATTTTTCTGTTCACTCAACAAACAGAATATTATGCAAAAGCATAAATTTGCAGGAATTAATTGTTCCAGTTCATAAAACCATTATTGTTACCAAAGCTGACTCACCGAAAATTTGTATTACTCACTTCTGAGAATATACACTATACTACGACATTCACAGCAATGCTTAAATACTATTCGTAGCTCGTACTATTCGTAGTATTCATTCAGTTCACTCGGCTGTTTATGCGTTAAAGTACACAAGCTCCTTTATTTAATCAACACATATGGGGAGTAAACACTTATTGTATACTGACTTGAATGATAGCAGTAACAATTAATATAATATAATAATTGAGACTAAATTTAAAAATTATTATTAAGAATGAAGCGATTGACGAGAAAAATACCAGAGATGCATGAACTTTATAGAAGCGCGAGAAAAATCAATGAAGATTTTTTGCTATTCACAAATTCCTACAAACAGAAAATGAAATCAGGGCATTTGGAATTAATTTAATACGATTTTTCAGAGCAAAGATGAGGATTCGGAAAATGTGTTTTGATGTAAATATGAGGTAACATGAAATATAGGCATTCTTGCTATCCTTCTCCTTTAATATAAACACGATTCAGTTTTTTATTCAATTTAAATAATATGAAGATATTATGTTTTACAATGCATACTTTCAAAAAGTTATTAATTAAAGTTATTAAAAATTTAGTAATTATCTAAATGAATCTGTCCAACACAGAGCCGTACTGTTTTGGGGTGAATCAGGCATTTGAAAATAATGGGGTTGCGGGTGTCTGCGAAATGACATACTTTATATCTGTTGTTTCTTCACATGCTTGATCATCTCTGAAAGTGATGTGTAGCGATGATTCCCTGGAAGTCTAATAGCTTTCTTTGCAACTTTCTTCATTTCAGTGATAAATATGTCAGAGTTTTACAACAATCCGATAGCCCAGATTTACAAATGCGGTTTAAAGCATGGAGAGGCAAATTATGTAATCAACTTTGTTGTAAAGCATTTTGAGGATTTGAACACCATTAGCATATATGCTGTTTGGTCCCTAAGAACAAATCATACAAAGCCACACTTAATGGTACTTCCCTATAAAATTTTACATGCATCACTAACCGATTGCATTAATTTCCAATACAGGTCTTACCAATAGCAGGTCTTGCATATTGTCTCTGTGTATCGAAAAGTCATTTTAATGAAAGCTGTCAGTAGTAGTAAAATACTATTACAATACTATTTATAGCAATTTATTAACAACAGAATAGTATTGTAATTGTAGTAGAATTCTGTTATTTAATTAATATTATTAAATTATTGCTTAGAATTCAGTTATTTAAGATTAACTATGAGGATGCAAAGTAAAACAATATCCAGTTTTGATTTTACATGATTTTTTTTAATCATATTAAAACAGATTTTTTTTATTTTGACTCTTGGGAAGTGAATTAATTAATAATTCGTGAATTTGCGTTTCCCGAGAAGGCTCTAAATTCCGGAAAACTTAGATATATATCGCTGCGTTAACCATGAGGTCAATTATTAAGGTTGCAGCACTCTCGTATATTACAACATTACATTACTAGTCGAAGTACAGAATAACTCAAAATCGAGACGCTCAGTTCCGGAGAGAACTTTGACATATAGTAATTTCTCGGGCAGAAGTAGGGTAAGGATAAGCTAAAACGCACAATTAATCTACGGTAATTTTTTTACCGTGGATTAATTGTGCATCTTTAGTTGCATTTAATGTCTTTAGTTGTTCACGATGTATTTCGAGAATGTACAAAGCAATTCTTTCTCACGATACTTTAAAGTAGGGATCTTCAACCAGTGGCCCGTTGAAGGCATTTTAGTCGCCCCACATTTCAGTTTGAAGAAAAATTGAAGAAATAAAAAAAATTTTGATTTCAAGAAAAATTGCCTTGTCAGCTTTTTGTCTTAAAAAGAATTCATTTTCTCTTATTCTTGATATTTAAAACACTTTATTGACATGCCTGATATTATTTGAGATAAAATTTTCTAAAAACGATGAGTTTTTAAAAAATTTTACTTTATCTTATGTAATTTTAAAAATTAAAAATTTGATTACGCATAAAATCTCAATTCCATAAAAACGGTAGATTCTTATCTCTGTTGTAAAAGTGGTTAATTTCACTCCGTCTAAAGGACTTAAATACAGGAAATTTCAACAGTTTTTGAGTGATCTGGAAGCTGAAATATGGTGACGTTGTGTGATAGACATTTGGAGTAAACTTTACGAAATGCAGCAACGCAAATTAAACCGGATGTTGAAGCTTAAGCAAAAACAATGTCAAATTTCACATTAAAACTAAAGTAACTACCATCTCCCGCTAGTAATGTAAGTTTATTTATTTATTTATTTATTATTATTTTTTTTAATGTAAATGCATTTTGTAACATCGCTCTGTACAATCATATTTATACTTTATTTTTCATAGTTAAAAATATTGCAAAAGCGACTTCCATTTGACTTTTTGGAACCAATGGAACCAATGTATGTGTAACACCATCTCTTCGCTTAGAATCAATAGCCTTGCAAAACAAACCTTCCTTTTTCATATAAATTTTCTGACTACACACTTTTTGACAGACATGTGGCCCGCGGATCTTTTGCGAATTTATTGATGTGGCCCTCCGAGAAAGTTTGAAGACCCCCTACTTTAAAGCTAATGACAACACTCTTTTTGACAGACATGTGGCCCGCGGATCTTTGCGAATTTATTGATGTGGCTCTTGAGCGAGAAAGTTTGAAGACACCCTACTTTAAAGCTAAATTGAATTTGTATGTGCTTCTTTTCGCGCGTCTCTTTGAGCCAATTATCAATATCTGCATTTGCTTTGGCTTTGTTCCAGAGAAAACCTTCACGGACAGCATGGTCACGTGCCCTTGCCGGATCGAGCTAGTTCTTAATACTGCTACAGTAAACTTTACCGATACTTAAAGACGATTTGCGGCCATCATCAAAAGGGGTAGTGTGTTCATTCAGCACTTCGCACATATCAATTTACATTAATTTTTATTGATAATTTTAATTCTACTAAATTTGTATTGTAAATAGATTCTGGGTTATTTATTTCAGTACTTATTTATTCAGAGGATTTATTTCCAGATTATTTATTTCAGTTCTACTGTAAATAAATAATCTGAAAAAAAAATATACATAGCATACTTTTCAAGGAAACTGTGCTGTGTTCTTAAGGAAATTTTACTATACATCAAATGTAGTTCAGAATCAAAAGTAAAAATTCTGAGATGCTACACCGTTCTGCACGGAAATGCACAGGAAACTGTTTACTATTAGATTTTGATAAGTCACAACATGCTCCATGCCTCTATCTTAAAATAAAACGTTTAGAGATTTTATTTCAAGATGGAGGAGGAAAATTAACAAATTTATAATTTTAATCATTTATGCTTGTTGCAGCGTTTATTATTTTCTTTTTCAGTATAATGACAGAATTGCACAAATGATTTTTAAAAGGTACAGTTTTATTTACATATTATACAGCAAGACGTCGACTATTTGGGAAACCAGTTATTTCAATGTAGCTTTGGAAAAACGTAGAAGGAGGAAGAAAGTGCAAAGGCACTCTAAAAAAAAGGTGTTCGAACATCGAATTTCAAGTTGGTTTGCAGGGAAAAAAGAAAAGAATTGATTCTACGCATTCAGAATGAAAGATGTCGGTTAAAATTAGTTGTGCTGCATATCATTAAAAAACTGCTAAAATATGATTCATTTCGATTGCAAAAAGTAAAAAAAAAAATATTAGCAACGCTTTTAAATTTTGGTAAGTGGCAAAATAACACTACTTTGCCAAATAAAATTCTTTTGAAAAGTTTGACTGCCTATATTAGTAACTAATTTTTTAATACTAATAATTCATAAATGAACAGAATGATCTGAAAGTTTCTGCTTTATTTAGTACAGGTTGACAAAGAAAAAAGTACATCTTTTTCTATAAAGTGTTTTATAAAAACTGAAATATTCTAATTACCAAGGCTAATAAATATAATAAATAAATCAGAGGGACTGATAAATGGATATTTAATGCAAATTAAGATTCCTCATAATTTATTTGTTAATTACTCCATATTTTTATTGAGAGAATAGAACACTCGAGAGAATGCGAAGCAGTATACTGAAATTCCGGAAAACCGCCAAAAACATCAAACAATATCATTTAAAAATATTTTTGCAACTCCTTCCTACTGCAGTTAATGTTTTATCATTGTGTATAGCTAGGTATTTCTGCATTGCGCAGTTAAAATTTTGAGGGAATACTGATCAAAATAATCAGACGTACTCAAAATGTATTTGATAGCTAATAAAAAATGAATGAGAACTTTCAGTAAGATTAAGGGTGTGGATATTCTGAACAATATATTACAATAGCGATGTTACAATATATTGTAATATACATACTACAATATCTACCTTTCTTAAAATAATAAATTAAAAATACCCATTTAGTTCCTCTTTTAAATTTGAGCATGCTCCCCTCTGCATTCTAAAAATAGCAAAACAATAACTTTTCTAATATAATATTTACTTCTTGTTATTCTGAAAAGTGATTCGTCATCTGATTTCTCTTGGGAGGTATTCCTAGAATGCGATGCAATCTTAAACAAGCATTCGAATATTAATCTATTATAGATATGAAATTTAATTCGCTTAATGTAAACATTCTTGTAATGTGATCCGAAATAATCTGGTATAAATGGTTTTTGCTGCGCAATCTCTCTCTTTTTTTCGGGGGGGGGGGGTTAAAACTCTCAGAAGTTGTGCACCGGCTGCAATGTAATGATACAAAATATTTCTCTCTCCTTTTAATCGCCTCTGTTCAATAAATAAATAAATAAATAAAAAATAATAATTAGACTCTAATTACAAACAATTTCACACCCGGAGCTGAGGTATGTTTCAAACTCTAAAAGAAGATTCAAATCTTTTACTTATTAATCTTTTATTGCCTTCAATCTAAAACCGAAGGCAAAATTGCAACTTAAAATATATATATTAGGTGTGACACAAAAAAACGAGATTGGTCCAATAAATCATTGTATTTCCAGAATGAGTTAGTTCTCCGTGACATTATCACCTTCAAATTAGTTCCCTTCAGCCTTCACACACTTCTGCCATTGCTGGTAACAGTTCTGGAATGAGTTTTTTGGAAGACCCTATAGAAGATTCTCTGTTTTTGCCTGAACTTCTCAACTGAGGTAAAATGGGTTACCTTTAAGCAAGATTTATCATTAGAAAATAAAAAAAATGTCGCATGGAGCCAAATAAGAGGAATAAGGAGGATGCCCCATCACAGTAATTTTTTTGCTCTTTAGAAACTGCTTGACAGTAGGGCTATGTGAGCGGGTGCATTGTCCTGATAGCCAACCACCACTCCACAACTGGGGCCTTTTTTTCCCCAATTTTTTTCACAGTTTTTTTTTGTACTTTAATATAGTAGTGTCGATGGGGGCGCCCAGCACGTTCATCATCTTTCTGAAACTGTCCCTTTCCCGTGAAAACCACTTATGCCATTCAAACACACGTGCATGAGACAAAGTTTCGTCTCCATAAGCCTCAGTTAACATTTGAAAAGTTTCTTCCGTGGCTGATTTCTTAAGTTTCACATGAAACTTCATGTTGATTCGCTGTTCGGTTTTTACATTAGATATTTTCTCTTCAGAATGTAGTTGCACGTGTTCACTCAATGACGCAGTACTTCCCACTGGCGTGGTCGGTTAAGTCGAAACTGGACGCATGGATAGAGAAGTTGTGGTGGCATGACGTCATTACAACAGTTGTTGCCAACTCCACTCTCTTTTCCAGCTACACACTTAGTCTCGTTGTTTTTTTTTGTGTGTGTGTGTGTGTGTCACACCTCGTGTATATACAGGGTGTTTCGTAGATCATGGGACAAACTTGGAGGGGTGGTGAAGCGTACTAAAACATGCCTTTTTTATAGGAATATAGGGTCTAAAGCAGGGGTGGGCAAATACTTTTAAGCGCGGGAGTAATAACCGCAAAGTTTCCTAACCACCTCCACCTTAACCTCTTACCCCCCTTCATAAAATTATCAACTAACCTCACTCAGTTGATTAAAAATTTTAATTAATTATAATTAACTCTCTTTAACTTACTTAATCCCCTACTCTTCACTAAAGCCCTTCAAACTCCCATCCTACTAAACTCTCCCTTCCTGTCGTCCTCAATCCCAAATTCTGTGGATATTGATTTCCTTGTAATTTATTTTTAACTTCGTAGTCTTTCAGTTATAGCTGCCTCTCTTGTGAATTTTTACTACCAGATTTGTGCTAGCCGTGTAATTCATTACATTTGGCCGTTTCATCACCTGAACATCTGTAGCTTATTTTCTATGATCTGTAATTGCTCTTTATTATTTTCTGTGTGAATATAACTATGACCTAGTTCTATGCCATTGTCGTAAATTATTACAACTTTTAATTGTATTTTAGTAAGTTAATGAAGCATTCACTGGCACGTTCGGTATTTTTAACTCTCAAAATTACTCTTATCTACTGCCTTTTATCCATATTTTATTCTCACTTGTTTATGTTTTTTTAAATATTTTACTGTATAGAATTTGTCCAAAGTGTATTATTACATAACTCCCCTCCCTCCCTTCTAGTCCTCTCTGAATGAGTTTGTCATTAGTACCTCATTGTTCATTCTTTGTTAGCGCCCACGATGTTATTTCATTAACATGAGTTCCAATAATTCAGAGTCGTAGCTAGGGTTTTCAGCGCCCAGGAACAACTGAAGATTTCGCGCCCCCTACTGCTTGCCAAGGATGGAAAACATTTAATTCTAAAATGTCGTAACATCAGTTTGGCGCCCCTTGGATTCTGCGCCCGGGGACAGATGCCCCCTCTTGCCCCCCTCTTACTACGCCCCTGCAATAATTCGCCTTCCCTTCCTGGCCCCCAAACCTCCATCTCTCTTATACAAGTTACATCTTCCAGGGACAAGTGTATTGACTCCTTGTCTAATTCAGCCTCCTCTGCATCCAGAATTGCCACAGTGTACCACCTTTATCATCAAATGTCCCTTTCGCAAAAAAAAAAAAAAAAAAAAAAAAAAATTACTCGCGGCCGACCGTCAAGTATTGCAACCTGTTGCCTTCTCATTTCGTACACGTGCTGACATAGCAGGAGCTTTTCTTTTCGCAGCTAACAGGCCAGGTAACGGCATTACAAGAGTAACTTAAATCTTGTACTGCAACAGCTCATTTCCTTAGCATTGTTCCTCCAATAGCAGCGGACGCTTTTCTAATCCAAGTGCAAACTAAAGGAGCACCGTTCTTCGAAGTCCTTAAGGCGACGTAGAAGACTAGTTCCATCCCAGCCACTGAGACTCTGAACACATTTTACTTATTAAAATTCACAAAAACAATCGCATGCCTGAACAAATTAAGGAATAATGAACTTCTGAAATTAGCGCTAAAGGAATAGGCATTATTGTTGAGGAAATAAGGTCAATGCGTTCTAAAGAACTCCTCGTGCGTTGCAAACGTAAAGAAAACATTGAGGTGCTGAAGAAAGCTATTCAGGACAAGCTTTCCCCTTCCGCAGCTTTCTCATTGCGATTTCCCAGCTCCAGAAAAACTACGGTCATAGTTTTCGGAGTGACAGCAGAATCCACTGCAGATAATCTGAATGTAAGTTTTCAGAGTCTGGATTCTAAACTCTGTAGGGAGCACCTTTCACCTCACAAGCCATAACCCACCAGCGAGGATACAGGCCTGTGTTACTGGATAGTCGACATCCAACAAAACGCTTACAACCTTCTCAAAATCCATCTTAGAATGTTTGTCGGATTCAGTTCCTGCACTTTGCGTTCTTTTTTTCAGAATATTCAAGTGCTTGGATTGAAAAGATTGGGACATTTGAGCAACTTCTGCAAATCATGGCCAGTGCGTGTCACTTGAAGACAAACCCGTACCACTGATACGTGTACAGCGCTAATATCTCACTGGGTAAACTGTAAGGAAAGCAACAAGAAAAACGACATACCTCTTGACTGACGCACGTCGCAAGGGCCAAAACATGTCCGTCTTACAAAGCCGAACTTCACAGACTGAAGACCTTATTCCAACATTGAACACAATATGTAGCAAAGAAAACAGTAGCTCATCCTCTGACATAAAGGTATTATTATTATAGGGTAATCTTCGAAAATTCCAGGATTCGAGACACCACTGCTCAAATTACTCCTGGACATCTTTTTGAAATAGCCCTGTTGCAAGAATACAAATGTTATGCCATAAATGAAAACATTTCCAGTCTGAACGCCCTTAAGACCTAGCAAGCGACTAGCAGTATAGCGGCCATCATGTAAAACGGCCCGCTGAATTCTTTGTTATTATACAAAGGTGACGTAGCTGTACAATTTGAGGATCCCAATGGCTCTCTAACAGTGGTAAGTGTTTATATTTCCTTCTGTCATGAGTTCACATCAGCACTCACAGAACTAAAGCAAACATTGACTTTTACCAGAGAAAACAAGATTATTGCAAGCCACTTCAACGCTGCCAGCCCGTCTGGGGTAGCCACAGCAGAAACTCGACGTGCATACCATTACTTTACTTTATTACAACGAATAACTTAGTTATAATTAATTAAAGCGATAGTCCTCCAACAGTCTCAACTGTCACGGCCTAAGGGTGGCCAGACATAATTTTAGCTACAGCTAGCATTTAGTCTTCAGTTCATGACTGGGCACCTAGTCAACACCCCTCGCTCATTGATCATCGTTTCATCGAGTTCGGGGTATACACACAGCAAGTGACTAAAACTAGGTGGAAGATGAAATTCATTAATCCCTGCTGCAATTAAATATCGCACAAACTCCGCCATACAAGTTATGGGCCATATCCTGAATAGCATTTTCAATCACGACCCTGCAGTTGATGATGCGCCGGCACAAAGAGAAATCAGACTTAATGTATCCCAATAATTTCAGTTCAATATACCAGATTCAGAGCCATTTCCGACAAAAGAGAAGCTGAGGAGTGTTATCAAACCTCTGAATACAAATGTTATGAGGCCCCAGACCCATATGGCAGAGACAATGGTATCATCCAAGCAACATTAAACACCCATCTTGCACGTTTAATCACCTATAATGCGACATACTGGAGGGTGTGCCATTTTTAGCAAGCGCAAAGGTCGCAGAAATAGTCCTGCTTTTAAAAGGATAGAAGGACCCAAATGTAAAGATTAAAATTTTAAAGTTTTTAAAGTTTTAAATTTTAAAGTTTAAAATGATACTTATAGTGTTTTTGTCAAAAAAATTTCTTGAGCAGGGAAAAAAGTCCACCCAAAACATTCGCGTGTGCACAGCGTATTAGTTTTATGCTTGAGAGTTGCTTGAGAAATAAAGCTAATTAAGTTAACTAAATTTTTAGTTAATCAGGGTTGAGCTGGTATTAGTAAGTAGAGAAAAAGTGTATTTTAAAGTAGTTGGATTGAAAATTCTATTGTAATTAGGGGGTAATAATTATTGGAGAAATAAAATTTGGGTGAAAATCGGTCAATATGGGGTGGGAAGGGAATTTAAAGTATTTTTTGGAATTTGGGAAGGGAGTAATGAGGAAAACAAAGCCTACGTCGATTATGAGAGGAGGTTTAATAGAAATAAAGTTAGTTTTATCCATTTAATATTAAAAAGGGAGGGGCACTGTTTTGATAAATAATAAGCGAGTAGTAGGTGGAAAGGAAACTCGGAGTAGAATAGAAAATGTTTGGTTATAGAGTTGTGGGAAGAGGCAGTGAGAAGTTACTGGAGAAATAAAATTAAATTAAAGGCAATTAATACAATTAAAAATGGAATGCCTCTGCAAATATTAATGATAAGGAAAGAGAGTTGCGAAGGCTGCTATTTATATTTCTGGCCTAATAATGAAAAACCAAAAGTGTTTATGATCGAAATTGGTTTTATTGTTTTTCAAAATATTCCCCCATGAAGACCAATACACTTTTGCTTTGCTGTTTGAACCAATTTTCGATGCACGTTTCCCACTCCGATTGAGGTAACTCCAAACATGCGTTTTGAATGCATCAACCACTTCTTCGGGTGTCACAAATCGCTCCTTACGTAATTTATTTTTGATGAGCCAGAATAAAAAAAGTCATTGGGTGCCAGATCAGGGCTGCACGGTGGAGGATCTAGGAATTCTATATTTTGGCCCTTCAAAAATTTCTTTGTTTGAGCCGATGCGGGAGAGCTCGCATTGTTATGATGAAGAATGATTCGCCTCTTCTACTTTTTTCGAATTTCTCCGGTGACTTCTGGTAAACAAATGGTTGTGTAAAATTTGGAATTGACCGTCCTGTGTTGCTCTACCACCACTGTTGTCATGTGACCGGTATTGACGAAGAAACAGGCAACCATTTGCTTTGATGTGCTTCTTCCGCGAACATCTTTTGTTGGATTTGGCTCGCCTTGCAAGACTCCCCACAGTCGACTGCTGTGTTCTGGCTTATATGCTTAAATTCATGATTCTTCACCTATGTAGATATTATACATAGCCTTTGACGCTCCTTGAAAGCATTTTCCAGCATTTTCTTGCACCAATTGACACGCCTTCTTTTAAGCGTTGGTCAGATTATGCGGGATCTAAAAGCGTTATCACATTAGCTGTTTGTTGCCGGAACAAAACGTTTGCAGAAACAGTTCTGAGAAACGGCCTTTGGCGAAATGGGGTTACCATCTTCACTTGGCAAACAGGCTGAAAGCCAAACAAGAATCAGTTATCGCTCAGATTGGAGAAAGTGACGTTTCCTTTCAAGTGACATTCGCTTCTTCGTGTTGTTTAGCATCGCTCACACGCTTTTCGTTTTAAACTTTATTGTTAGTAATGGAAGATAATAGAAAGGTGATTGCTATCAAGTTAATCACTTTGATCTCCACGCTGGCACTTCATGTAACAGATAAACACACTTCTAGTTATAGCAATCAATTACATCAGTAATAGCCTAATTCTGTATACACCTAAAAATAGTTTAAAAACATGTGCTGGATAAGTCTATTTATCACACATCGCTTATGCGTATTTTCTGTTGTCTGCATTTCAATGAAAATTTGATGGCTCACTGGAAAATTTGTGACCTGGTGAAAGCATTTTCTGACTAACTTTATGGCTCATAATTACTGTTCTGTCCATTCAAATGACAAAAATCTATATGGCTGATATTTACCTCCTCACAGCCAGCAGATACTATTCAGCAAAATGAAGATCAACTAAAGCATATGAATACATGAGCAATCAAACATGTGCGAGTTGTTTACTGTCCCATAGAACACTCGGTAATATACCTAAAACACATTAATTATACCAACTCTAGAAATTAGGTGTTCACATCATGAGTTTGTTTTATGGTTTGGTTTATTGAGATTACAGCAAAGCACACTAGGGCTATCTGCCTAAGGGAAGGGATGCCTTCGTGGAGGACTTTCTAAGGGAACTGGCTCGTATACACGTTACACATGGGGAAAACCACGAAAGCGTCCATGCAGCCAGCCCGTTCGCGGGATTCGAACCTCGAACCGAACTACCAGTGTTCAGCGACTTTACCGCTCGGTCACTGGTGGGCTCAGTTGGTTTTATGTGATTACTGCAAAGCCTCGAGGGATAACAACAGGAGGGATCCCTTTGTAGAAGAATTTTTAAAACTCGCTCGTATACCAGTTACAAATGGGGCAAACCTAGGAAACGTCATGTAGCCAGCCCGTTCGCGGCATTCTAACCTGAGACAGAACTACCAGTGTTCAACGACGCTTCGGCCACTAGTAGGCCCGTGCACTTAATTGGAAAGTGCAATTCATTATGTAAACAGACATGAAGGTGATAATCAGTTGTGCTCTGTTTTAAGTAATCAAATGTTATAAATGCGCAGTTGTTACATTTCTTATTATTTATTAGTAATGTTTTATTACGTAGTTCATACGTATGATATAATTATGAATTAACCCAATAACAAAATGTGTACACTCTTTAGTACTCAAATACTCATCAATTATTTTTCAGTTGATTATTACATACCCATAATAATTTGCAAAGAACTGATAACTATAGTTGCTGCCAATTACATAATCGTTATCTGAATTAAAAGTAACTTCAAATAAACTTCTTGGCAATGTTCATTTTTGTATTCATACATACATATATAGTATATACACATCTAATAAGTCATATATTTACATACAGATAGAGAGATGCGATGTTTTAGAAGTTGTTAGTATATATTTATTAGTATTAATGTAATGAATAAGATTTATGTTAATGAATGTATATACAAATGTTTTTCATCATGCATAATGATAAATCCATAAATTATGTAGCATTTACAATAAAAGTATAGTTTCTAATGTATTTATAATTAAAAAAGTATTTCATTAATAACATGAAAATAATAGACAAATTTAATGAGTATTCTCATTATTACATAAGCTATGCTTTTCTTTTTTATGCATCTTTTATGCTGTTTAAAATGTGTCACTGATTATGCAGTTAACAATTTAAAAGATAAGTAATTAGGAGAAAAGCCGCGCATATACAAAGGGATTTTAAAAAATTATTCAACTTAAATTTAAGAAATAAAATTCTATTATATAACAGTGTTATAATACACGATCAGCACGAAATACGACAAACTTGGCGAACTTTTCGCTACGAACAATTTGTAAACAAATCCGAACTGCAAGAACGTCGTAAAATACTGTCAACTCTGAAATTTCCACGATTACATATTTAATGAATATATACACATTTAAAAAATGACTCAGGCAGTTGTATTACAACAAAACAGCAATAATTAAATCAGCCTCTATTTCCACCGTACATCAACTTCACAGTGAGAGCCATCGCCATATTGAAAGTTACCCGTGATCCTTCAGAAGCTGACCTTTCGTCTGATTGGTTGAAAGTTCGAGGAACACGTCTCCAGCCGGAACATTTTGGGAAAAGTTTTAAAATGTTGTTCGTAGCCGGGACACGTTCCTCCTAGCTAGACGAAACATTTCTCGGAAGCCTGCCGCTTAAAGCCGTACTACTAGAATCTCGTTTCTCGGAATTGTCCCGGGTAAGCGCGCGCTTCTATAGATGTGATAACAGCATAACGCGAACAAATCTTTTTACGGCCAAATGTTCATGTAATAGCTGATTGGTGCTTGTCATATTAATTCCCAAAGATGCCTTAATCTTATGGTATGTCACATGATGGTCTTGCTTTATCATCAGTTCACGCACAGCACTGATATTTTCTGGTGCAACAACCGATTTTGGATGACCTTCACATAATTCGTCCTCGACCACGATTAAATTCGTTATACTAGTTTTTTTACAGTGCTGTAGGAAGTTGCTTTATTCCTGTATAAAGAATTAAGTTCATCGAAGCACTCTTGTCTTCGATAATCCACGTCAATAATTATGAAAAATAATCGCACGAAAATGTTCACCAGTGAATTTCATTTTTTGCCCGAGATGAATTTTTCAGTTTACTGTAAACAACACAAATTACAGTAAAACGTTCGGATAAAGTTATGGCTGAAAATATCAAACTTTTCGATTGGAATGACCTGCGGTCACCTAGCAACACTTACTGTTGCCTTGGCCAGAAATATAAATATCAATCTTCGTATATTTTTGGTAAAAGGGTGTATAAAGCTAGCTACTGCGGGAACTGTTACGTTGAAAAAAAATCAATTAAAAGATGTTTTGAATGTATTTATTTGAACCTTTCTCTTAAATGTACCTCCGAGGACACTGAATAACTGGTGCCAAACAACTAAATTTAAATAAAACTGACATAATATCTGAAATCTTGGAACTGGTGATTGAAGTTAAACTAAATCACATAAATCATCATATTTTTAAAGTAAACTATATTACTTCAAAGCTCAAACTCTTTAAAAACTCTTTAAAAAAGTCGATGTCTCTACACTGAAATGAAATGATATCCTCCCTGGTGCTTTGGTATAAAATCAAAAAGATTATTTTTTCAATATATGCGAAAATGCAATTCATTTTAAAATTCTGCAAGTACTACCTCTCTTCAAAATATGCTATATACTCTGACTTTCCTGAACACTTAAATCTCCATATGATAGCGATCCTAGAGATAGCGATAAAACTATTTTCATTCAAATACAAATACCTAACACCTCAAAACACAGAGGAAGGATAATCCACACAAGTAAGAACTCAATCACCAGTTCAAAAAAATAATAAACCCGACCGTCGCATACTTCAAATACATATAAATAATTAATCCCACAATTACGCCACCGCAATAAATTACCCAGGCTCGTTTTAGAAGGTACATGTTTTCCGTAAGGATCACATGGGGAACATGAAGAGACCACTAAAATAAACATAAAAAATTACAATTAAAACACATTCTTAAGCCCCCTACATCCCTTAGTTAAATATCATTTCAAATAAATTAATTATATTACAAGAAAATTCATCGGGGAACAACGAATTACCAATTTCAGCATAATATATTAGTGTACAATATTTTGTTTGATGCCAAAAAGATATTTGCTTTTCATAATTAAATTTAATTTGGATTTTTAACAACCTTTAAAATCTCACATAATCAAATGCTTCTGCAACATACCAATGCTTAGTCTACAAGTTACAAAACATTTTCAATTACTGTAAGATTTTATAAGTAACCGAATTATCCTTTTCAAGCATAGATTTTTAAAATCATTAAGCGCAATCCAGTTTTTCTATAGCTAAATGTTTAAATACCATCTTTACCAATTAACTTAAGGTAAAATAAAATGACCTTAACTAGATAAAACAATGGTATTAACAATGGCATTACAAAATAGTGGAAAGAAAACTCACATAAGGTCTCCATTACAAAATAGTGGAAAGAAAACTCACATAAGGTCTCCATTACAAATATCCCACTTGATAAGCCTCACCAGAATCAGATATATAGCAGTCTGTGAAGGAGAAAATGCAATTGCTTGTTGCACTTTCCAAATCTAATATTCTTCCGCATTTGTTCTCTTAGCGAAATTCCCTTTATGCCCATCAGTCTCCGAAGAAAAGAATGCAGTTGCATGTTGCACTGTTCAAATCGTATATTCTTTACCCTTGTTATTAGCGACACCTTGAATCTTGCTTCAGAAGCATGTCTTAGCAGCTGGGAAACGCTCGCAGTCACGTTAGCAGTACAAAAGTTCCGAGTTCACTTTAGAAAGTAGCCGATTATAGTTTATTTAGATCATGCGTCGGTAGGACGTTTATATTCAGGAAATAATTTGTCACCAAGACTGATTCGATGGGCCCCTCAACAACTTAACTTAGTTATCTAACACACTCCGGGAAAGCTAAACAAGGTGGCCGATGCGTTTCCAAGAATAAAGTTGTAAGGATCATGTTAATTTTATTAACAATTAAAATTTGAGTTAAACTTTCTTTCCTATCGCCTCTTAATTTCAACTTACCACTTCCGGCCAGAACGTAGTTTTAGAATCACGTTTGAATGCTAATGAGGAAGAGCTGTATTTAACCGCGAAATTCTACTGTCTTAGTGACACAGATACCAGATATTCTGGCTAGCACGCGTCCGTCTTTTAGGCTACTCTCACGGGAGCTATTATTATGTTATGGTATGTTACGTAGAAGTGAGGGGGTCTACCTAATCTTTACCCTAAGCAAGCAGGTATTAGCCCCACAGACTAACTAGAAAACTAACAACATTCTGGCATCATTCGTCGAGTCGTGATGGAAAATGTGACTCCAGTGAGCACTATAAGTACTGCCACCAGCGGCGGTATCAACGGTACTTCTACCTTTCAGCGTTAAATTAGCTCATGTAAAAGGGATTGAATTACATGATATACATTGCGAAATACATAGTTGTGCAGGTGCATATTTTGAAGATGTTATCTATTGTAGTGGGTATACGCAACATGTTTCAAGACATTATATATTGCATTAGAAACAGGCGGTATGTTCCCACGTTACAAATCATTTTTGTAAACATGATCTGTTTATTATCAGAATTAGTTAAGAACTATAAACTTGTTTACAAAGCTTACATTTAAGTACTGTTGTAAAGTTGTGCTGAAACTTTAACAGCTCAATTTTGACGATTCATTATGTGCTGTAACGTATGTTTTTGTGTTAATTGATTTTCAGAAATTACATTATTGTCTAGCAGTACATTGTTATTTGCATGTAAAACTTGATCATGACATTATAAATTGAGGTGGCTAGAAGCAGTTTATTTCTAGTATATAGATCATGCCTACAATCCTGACTTGTTTACATAATTTTTTTTTTTTTTTTTTTTTACAAACAGCTGTCAAAAATAGAAAATATAAAATAATAAAAAAGACATAAATAAATAAGTCTGAAAACAAAAGAAAAAAATAGCTTCATCCGCATACTTATGCGTACTACGTACTTTTAGATATATCTGCATACATTTGCTGATACATTGCCAACTTATTTTTGTCAGTTCATTGTATGCAGTTACGTGTGTTTTTACAATAATTAGTTTACATGAATTACATACTATGATACATTACATTGTTGATACTTTACCAACTGAATCTATTTATTACATGTGTTTACTTATCAGGTAATGTGACCTTATGTTACATAGAAATGTAGGGGTCATATATTATTTACCTGAAGTAAACAGATAGGAGCCCCTTAACCTACTTTTGAGTGACCTATTTTGTGCTTCATATGGATTACGGTGCTTATTTCTTTCCTATAAAGGTACGTCCGCGTACATTATATCTGCATTTTATTGCTTAATTTTGCTATTACTGGAGCATTTCTTTGAAGGCTAAATTACATTACATAGCTCTTGACTTCTAGCAGCCAAAAAGTCAATAACCTTCGTAATTTTATTCCTCAAGTGCTTGTTTTTAACTGCATATCTTGGAAATGGGAATAAATCCTCTTCTTTAGATGAAGGGAATTTGTAAACGGGCAGGAAAATAGATAATGTTCGGGGTAACCCTTTTCATCACAGGCACAGGAATCTGATGAAGAGAGATTTCTTGCATAGAGGTATGTGGAAAAGGGACAGTGCCCCGTGATAAACCACGTGATATGACTGGAGAGAGGGATTGGAGGAGAGTCAACTTTGGGGAAGAGGTTGTAAACTCTTCTGCCTGTATTTGCAGCGTCCCACCATTATTGCCATAAGTCTTTAGTTGTGATCTGTAGTTTTAGTTTGAGGTGAGAAGGTGGTGCTTATTTTCTTTGCATTGATTCCCTGTGCTGTCTCCTTGGCTAATATGTCAGCCTCTTCGTTTCCTTTATGACCAACATGGGCCTTGATCCAGATTATAAAGAAGTGTTGGCCTTGGGCATTTAAGGACTTTATAAGAATTTCCTGAGCTAATGGTGATCTATTATTTGTGTTCGCGAGTACATGCATTGCCGAAAGACAATCTGTATAGATGTAAGTCCTTTGAAAATGATGATGTGTGCTTACGTTGATTGTCTGCAAAATCGCGAACATTTCCGACTGAAATACGCTATTCTCTTTGTCAAGTTGGAACTTGAAGTCTTTTGTCATGGTCACTGAGATATATTTTTAAAGCACATCCTTTTCCGTTGTTTATGCCAGAATCATCAGTGTAGATCTTCGGAAATAATGCTTGGTATTTATTCTGCTTTATGCATAGTGTGCTATTATTTCGGATAGCTGGGTGTCTTTCGTATGGATGGATCGGTGAGGTGTAGGAGCTGGCAGCTACTATCTCATTTTTAATTTTGCAGTCTTTTCTTAGCTGAAGAACTGAAGCCTTTGCATATTCCAGCTCTGCAGCTAAGAACAGGGGGATGCTGCTGGTGAGCTGAAACAGTGCAGCATTTGAGGTTGTTCTGTAAGCTCTCGAATAATTTAAAAGAAAGAGCCTTTGGATGGATTGGAGTTGCTTTGTTTTCTCACCGTCATTGGTGACGCCCATATCGCTGCACCATAACAATGCTAACTTTTCTGTAACAGTGTTATACAACAGCTTTTGTATCTGGGGGTTTAAGCCCCATCCGACACCTTGCATTCTTTTCAGGTTGTTAGCTATACTGGAGGTTTTCTTCTTAATTTGCTGTAGGTGCTCAATGAAGTTAAGTTTATTATCTATTGTAATCCCAAGATATCTTAAGGATTTGACTATTTTGATTTTGTTGTTGTCAATGAGGAATTTCGGTTATCTGGTTATTTTTTTAGAAGGCTTATGAAATATCATGACTTGAGATTTTTCCTGTGACATTGTTAGTTTTTGGTGCTTGCAAAGTTCGTTGAATGTTTCCAGAGTGGTGTTAACATTGGCTTCCAGTACTTGTCTAGAGCTTCCACTGATTACAAAGGCTGCATCATCAGCAAATGCAATGCACTTTGTGTGGTCTGGCCATTGATGTTGTACTATTTTGTTAAATTCCAGAAATCAGCGCTAAGACAAGAGCCTTGCGGACAGCCTCTGTTTTGGTTTCTCTCGATGGTTCTGCTGTTGGTTATTATTATGCTCTTTCTGTTGGAAAAATAGTTCTGAAATACTTTAAATAGGTTCTTCGGGCATTTGATTTCTTGAAGTGTGCCTAATACCTCAGGCCACCAGAGTGAGTCGAAGGCCTTTTTGAGGTCTAGGCATAGTAGAACGGAATGCAGATTTTGGGCTTTGTTGTTAGAAATTTGGATTATTGCTTCGTTGATTGCATGTATTGTGCTTCTGTTGGGTGTGAATCCAAATTGCAAGTTACTGATGCTATTTGATTTTCTCAAATGGTGCCTGAGGCGATTTGCAAGGGCTCTTTCAAAAACTTTTTCCAGCGCTGGGAGAAGGTTTATTGGTCTATATGAGCTCGGATTGGACGCATTTTGAGCTTTCTTGTTGAACAGAATTATCTGTCCTATCTTGAAGCAGGAGGGGAAAATACCATATTGTAGGCATTTGTTTATTAATACCGGGATAAGAGAAGGGAAGTGTTTGTTTATTATTTTTATTATTATGTTATCTATCCCGTCTGGACCTCGAACTTTTTTCTTTGGTAGATTTTTAATAATATTATTAATTTCGAATTCTGTGAAGGGAGCGTTATCTTGTGTGCAAGAAGGTTGGATATTTTCTCTTCTCGATCTTTGCGCTGTTGTATCACCTTCTGCATCGTTGTTTAGAAATACGGGGTCCATAATTTTTTCTATTGCGGTTGTAGTAACATCCTCTGACTCTGAGGTACGTAAAACTGAATGGGGAATTATTATTTGTGAAGGTTTGAAAACTTTGTTTGCGCAGATTTTGTAAATCGGACCATAGGGGTCTTTGCTGTTTGATATGTTATTTTTCCAGCAGTTTATTTTTGCTGATCGAATTTCTTTTTTATAGAAAGCTCTCTGTTTGGCGAAAATTATGTACGCTGGCTGTTCTATCTGCTTCTGTTTTTGCTTGTTTCATTCTTCTCTTTAAAGCTCCGGTTCTATTGCGTTCAGATCGAAATGAGGTTGTCCACCAGTTGACTTTCTTGATATAACTAGGATTTTTAATGTAAAAGGATTTTTCACAGTGTGCTTGAATTGATTTGGTCAGTTTCGTAGTTAAGTCATCTAACTGAACTTCATTAGTGGAACTTTTGAGTTCATTTATTATTAAAGGAACTTCCGTGGAGATTGAATTTACAAATCTTTTGATCCTGTTAGTTGTGGTTTTGAAGCGCTTTGTTGTTATTGCTACAGTCTGTGCGACAAGTGCATATGATATTAATTTGGAGTCTGAAATTACTTCATCTTGCATGACCGTCCAGTTCATGATCCGGTGAGCCAGAGCATTATTTGCAAGCGTTAAGTCGGACCATCCTTTTCCAGAACTTGTTTCGAATGTCAGTGGGGCAGAATCTTCATTTATTAATGCTAGATTGTAACTATTAATAAAATCTTCAACTTCTACTCCCCTTTGTTCAGTACGAGAGTAATCCCATATTTGGTTATGGGCTTTAAAATCTCCTCGAATGATGTGGAGGGAACCGGGGAATCTATTGATCATGTTACCTAGTTGGTATAGGTTTGTAGATAGTTCCTCTGCTGGAGAATTATAGAAGGAAGTGATGAGCAGTTCTTCCTTTGAAGTGTTTAAGGCTATTGTTACTAAATCTTTAGAGGTAAATATTGTTGATGGGGACCAATTCTTGTTGTAGCATATGATAGCTGCTCTTATTTGATTTTCTTTTTCGTCTTGGTGTTGGATTAAATTCCAGCTTGACCGAATAGCGCCAACTTTACCTCTTACGCAATAAGGCTCTTGAATGAGCACTATATCATAATGGTGTTCTGCCAAGAAAAGTTTTTGCAGATGATGCTTGGGCTCTTTGCAAATTAATTTGGAGAATCTTGATTTTAGGTGCATTTTTTTGCTTTATTAGTGTGGTTGAAGGAAGAGGAGTCATTGTTTTGCTGACTCGCTACTCTTTGCTTCCTTACTTTGATGTACCGTAGTCTGTTCTTTCCTTGATCTTTTGTATTTAACGATGGTAGGGAGCTATTATTACGCTCGGATGTACTTTAGGCCCTTGATAGCTTCGTAGTCAAAGACGGAGTTTTGTTAACCTTTAGTTGGAATAACAAAGGGTTATTTCACCCTTCTCACTTGTTGTTTTCTACCTCACGAACCCAAGCGATTATTCGCTTACTAGTTCTTAAGATTCTTGAAATTCAACTGTAACTTAGAAGTACACAGTGGAGAATCCTACAAAGTTAGATGAAGAAAGCAATACAGTAAAGTACGCTATGCTGACACTGAAAATACTCGACTCGCGCGAAACAATTCTAGAAGAATTGAAAAGGGAGTCGGAATTAAAAAATATTTATTATTACCTAAAAGATCCGAATCATTTTGAATACCCGGATATTACGGCAATTAGAAACAGAGCCGAGAAATACGAACTCATTGATGATCTGTTATTTTATTCAAATACTAAAGGTGGCAGGTGACGAAGAACAGGGTCACCTCTGACGTCTACCAGAGGTAAGCAGGTTCATGCCCCTCCTCCTCCACTATCCATCGCTTGTTGAAGAATTTAAGGATTTATGTGAGAAACAGGGCGTTACAGAGGCTATGTGGCTACAAATTTGGGAACAGAGGGTGCAAAAAACATATTGCAAAGCTAGAATATAAAACATAGAACATAAAGCGTAAAAGTAATGCAATGAATAAGCAGTGCAATATAAAACTCCATAAGTAGTAAATAAGTAATAAAATAAATAAATAATGCAATGAAAAAATAGAGCAATATTAAATAAGTAGTGGAATGATAAAGTATATTTAGTAGACAGGCGAGGAAGAGCGGGGACACCTGCCTTCTAAAATAGATAAGCAGGTATACGTTCCACGTGCTCCTCTGGCTAGAGGCAATCTGGATCTCATAGGAGCAACCTTCGAGCGTTTAGACGAATACGAATGCAATGAGTACGTTTAAGTTCGTAGTCCACCTTACATTGTGATACGCATGATCATACTATGTTGCGCTAAACGTTCAGATTGCGCATGGAATGCGCTGCAGCTCTGTATTTCAGAAAGTATGCCCTTTTGTTGACTAAATCGAGGCAGGTCAGAAAGACAAAGTCTTATATTACCTGACAGATGTCCTGTTCGAGGCTTGAAATCGTGATGGTAGTCTGACGTATCTTATCCACAGTACAGTCACACGATTTTGTATTATAAAGAGTCTGTGAGTGTATACATTACTGAGGCACTGACGTGGGTGAGTGGAATTGGTGAGAGGGCATTGAGAGACGTAAAGTGGTCTGGGGAGCCATATACTCCGCAGATGCAGGTTGCAGTTTCGGAAATGCCAAAGCGAAGGAATAAACAGGAAACGGTCCGTGACCCCTAACAAAGTTGATGATTTGGAGGACGGACACGTGTCTTTGAAGGTTAACTTTTGGGAAGAAATCGTTATGTACGTCTCTCGGTATCACTCAAGTCTCATTCTTGTTGCCATTTCAGGGTGGGTTTTTGAAGCAGCTTCTTTTTCAAGTAAGAGAGAGGTGCCGGAATATTGATTTCATCTGCGTTTATGTTGTTAACTTGCCTCTTTAGCAAGTTTCTCGGCTGATTCATTCCCTATCAGACCTGCGCATGCTCTGACCCATACCAGTTGCATGTATTTATGCGCACTGCTTTTCAGAAGATTCTTTATGTTGACAATGAGCGGAGAGGAGTGGTTATTATTTACGACTGCCAGAAGAATGGACATCCTGTCTGAGTAAAGTGATGAAAAGACATGGCGAAGCCAAAGCTTATTCATTAACCGTTATTCTACCTAGAAAATACTGTTCCAGGATTGTAGATAACCCTTCCAAGTGTGAGTCGTATGTGCACAGTCGAAAAGTACAATGGCGATACCTGCTCCATCGAAGGCATTAGAGCCATCTTTACGGATGTAAAGATGGTAAGGTCTGCTCCTTGTATGTGTTGGTGGTGTCGATTGTTGTTGATCTCATCATGTGCTCAACCTGGGCGCGTGAGTAAGGCATTCATATATTACTGGGCTGAATCTTACACTATGGAAACTGGCATCACAGCTTAAGGCATTCATACTATACTGGGCTGAATCTTACATTATGGAAACTGGCATTAAATCTTAGCTGAATGATCATGGTGTAGACAGCCTCGCGTTCTCGAATATGGAGGGGGATCAGCCCTGCGATGAAAATGGCGGCTTTTATGGCTGTTGTCCTGTACGCCTTGCACAGGTTCAGAGCAAACGGCCTTTGGATTATGAGGAGTTGTTTTTGTATTCAGCCCCTCACTGGCTGAGCCCACAGAGAAGCTACATAAAGGATGATGTCAATAACAGTGTTGTAGAGAATTTTGCGAATGCGGGAGTTATGTTCCCATATCGCGTTTAGAAATTGAAGAGCCTTCCATGCTACGGCTTCAGTTTAAACTGTTAAGTAATGTGAGTGAGGGATCTATGTGAGTTCTTTATTCCATGTACGACCCAAGAATTTTCATTTTGGGACAATCTTGATGCTCTTACCTTCAAGCTTGATGCTCTTACCTTCAAGCTTGATGCACTAAGAGAGTAGGAGAGGTGAACAACCGAAGAGAGGCCTAGGAAAGTTACAGCAACAGAGCCAAACTACAAAGAGGAGCCGACATCGAGATTACTAAGGACCAAACGGCAAGCGGAACAAGTCTTCGAGAGTCCAAGTCAACCAAGGAAATTTCAACATTCCTGTCTGCCTGAAATACGGAAGAGAGGACCACCGGGGAATTATACGTCCAGCCAACGAAAGCTGAGCCTGTGGAAAATTGTCAATATCTATGAAAAGTGCCAAGGCTTCGTGAACGGATGAAAAAGTGGAAGGATGAGAACTACGGAGTTGGATGAGAACCAGCGCCGCCAAAAGTTCTAAATACGCCAGATATACTCCTAACCCACATGGAACGACTTCGTGACAAGAAGAATATGAAGGATTAGAGAGAACAAAAAGATAACTGTAATTTTAATTTTTCCTTACTATGTTTCAGTTAGTTGATGGACTCTTTTTGAATTTTGGTCTCAATTGAAGTTATTTTAGTTCTGTAAAGAACAAGAAGCTCGGAAGTTTGCGATCTATCACACAGCTTTTAATTTTACACTAAAGCACACATATTAAATCTTCTGCATCAAATTTTGCAAAATCTTTGTATAACTCATGAAAGAAAGTTTTGAAAACTTTCAATATTAACTAACGTTTATCAGGCAATTATTTTGAAAAACCTTTTGGTAACATTGTGAGGTTGTCTTGCTAATAAGTTCACTTATATACCTAAATATATCTAATTAAGTTCTAATATTTACCTAAATACCAATATACCTAAATAAGTTCTATTTTAAGACGAAGGAATTTTAAAACGTTACTTTAGGGCGTAGAGAATACAGCTGAATATTGGCTTCCCCGCTGTCTTAGTTAACTGAAAGAAGATTTTAATAACTTTTTGAAGACAATTATCTAATTCTGATCGAAGAAAAATGACAGCAGGACTAGCAGAGACTTTCCTATTGTTTTTGATATAAATAACTGTAAGACACTCATGTTTAGAAGTCTATAGGCCATGCCAGAAATTTTAAAAATATTTGAAATGCTTTCTAAATCAGTCTGGTGGATGCTGTAGTGAATCTTATTTTCACCCAGTATGGTGAAGAAGAATATACAAATAAACGATACATAAATTTAATATATAAAAGCTATATAATTGCGGCATATAAGTCTGTTTATAAATATATATACAAGCATAAAGTATATAAGCCTGTCTATGAAAACGTATTTGTACGTTTTTTTTATTGTGTTGTCCTCTCAAAAGCCTAAATAAAAGTGGGCATTCAAATTTACATGAAATCTAAAAGTTTAAAATACACAAGAACGATATGTATATGTTTACATAATAGATTTTTCGTCTGATCTATGGTTCATATTCTATTTTTTTGATAACGTACTTTTGAAAATGATGAAAAAAAGGAAATTAGTTGATGATCATGGTTCTATCTGAAAGAAAAGTTAGAAAGCCTTAGAAGAAGTGAAGCCTTGCAACTGCTTATCTTTTAAGACAAGGTTTAACGGCTTAGCTTATTTGATTAAGAAATTAGGTTCACAGTTCGAGATGAGTATAAAATGGTCGAGTAAATCTGAGGAGTTCGCATTCGTGCAAAGCAAAGCGGTTCCTTGTGGTTCTGTTGGCTAGCATTTTTTGCAGGAGATTCACAGCGCTACTTGCGGGTGACTCTTGTAGATTTCAGAAACTCCGAGTTTCAGGTAAGTTCTTTCTTTTAATGGTATTCGACTGGGAGTAGGTTGTCATTGGTTTAATATACTTGCTAATAATATACGAAAGATTAGAGAGCACGAAAGCTTCTTTGTCTGTCCCATTAAGCATATGAACAGAATATTCTCCTTAGTTGCTGAATTTAAAATTAAAATTTTATTTACCATAAGAAAGAAATTTGGTGATTAATTCCTAAATTAAAAAGATTGTTGGTGATGTGAAATAAAACTTTAAACTTGTATTTGATCTAAAATCCACCTTCTGCAGTTAAATCTTATTCTTTTTGGTTCATACTAAAATTTGATTTTTAAAATATTTTTTAAAATCATTATAGGCTAAAGATGCACGTAATTTTCCTGCATTAATAATTCTGATTGATAAATTTTTTCCCTTTAATTCTATATGTTAGGAAGAGACTAGATGATTCTATCAACATTTTCATTTTCATAAAAGGCTGACTACTTCAGCTCCTAGCTCTTTAATTAGTTACACTTTTATAATATACGGCTTTGAAATAAGAAAATAAAGAAATATGCAAAGTGCATAATCAGTTATTATAAGTTAGTTATTGGTAACGGTACCAATAATCAGTCTCTTTTTTTAATGGATCTGATTTAAACAGAATTAAGAATGCTTACTTCCCTGTATCGCTATAAGCATATAATTCTTTACAGCCGAAAAGTCAGCATCATATGTGAAAAAAAGTATGCTGTTGGAAGTCTCCTTATGATGTCTTAAAGTTTCATATATAAAATGTAATTAATTTAATTTCGTTTAAGATGCACCTCTAAATGCATTTTTATTGCTGCCATTTTTCGATTCGGTAGTTAGAAGTATCGTCTGTCATATCGTCGGGCCTGTGTTCATATCTTGGAAAAGGCAAGAATGACTGTAAATGCATAGTGGTGTGGGAGTATAAGACCACTGAAGTCTCCTAGACGTAAATGTCGGTGAAGTCTCCTAGACGTAAATGTTTCTGAAGTCTCCTAGACAGGTTGGTGCAAAGAGGGTAAAAGACTCATATATTTAGTTTCTCGGAGAAGCTTTCCATCAAAAGCAATCAACAACAGAAGGGAATTTGGAAAAATAGTCTTGTCATTCACTAGGTGGCAAAGATCTTGGCCAAGGATACACGCTCTCTTCATTTCGAACACGATTTGAGTACAATAAATCAGAATAAGCAAGAATACTACAGCACGGAATTTTATTAACATGCTCACTTAACATTTTCCCTGTTGAAATACGTTCTAGCTTCCAGATAATTTATATTTATTTCAGAGGAATTAAGAAAGAAAATGATAATAACTAGTTCAGGTTTTAATTTAAGAAGCATATTTCAGTAAATTAACAAAGGTAGACGAAAAACGGGAGGAAAATTTAATACGAAATACAATCAATACAAAGTAAAATATTACTTTTTAAGACTAAACGCTAATGACTTTGCTCTTTACCTCTTCTTTACTGGAGAATGATTGACTAAATTGGCTATTATAAATTAATGGGCGGAAAGCAAAATGAAAATAATATATATATATATAAAAAGAATTATAAACGTTTAACGTATAGATTACATTCTGATGATTACTAGGTTGAGAACTCTCATGTCAAAGCAAAACACATCGTGTTCACCTAACTATTATATAACTGCTTTTTATCTTTCTTCATTTTTTTTTCTTTTTTTTCCTTCTTTAGTTTTTTTTTTTTTTTTTTTTTCGGGGTAGGGAATAATATGGCAAAGAATCTGAGGGTTATCTACTCCTATTCGTGGAGGGTGGAGGATTTTCTAAGCAACAATGACTCTTATTTACCTCACACAAGAAAAATCGGGAAGAACTCATGGTGCTAACCGGGTCACTGGGATTTAAACCCATGTCGAATTTCGTTTAGTACTTACTTATCGGTCTATGCTACTACCAGTACTGAACAATTTTAAGCACTCGGCCACTGACGGGCAATACAGAATAGTTTCAGGGTAATTATTGCTACAAAAACTTGTAGCGTTGCGTGCCTCCAACTTGCACGCAACCAAGAGGTGACTGTGAAAACTGGATAAAAGACAGAGTCTTGTTAAGGGTTTAAGTCCCTTTTTATTCAACGTAATAAATTACAAGTGCGTGCTCTTGACGCTCACAAACTGCGCCAACTCGGCGGTCAAATAAAAATAATAACCTGAAAAGAAACTAAAGACAAGACTCTAACTACGAGGCTCTCTAAAAGTAACTAACTCACCGCGTTTTACAATACCGCTGCTAATTCAGCAAACTTGAAGATCACTTGAACGATTAACACTACTTCCAGGCAAGCACACAGGCCGAAACGCGGGGTTCTTCAATTTCTGGCCAACTGCCTCCGCGCTCGTGAAGTAAGAATATCACACCTCGAACTCGTTTCCTTTCTATTTAAATCAGAATACTTCCGCTGATAATTTGAATCCTTGCGCGTTCTACTAAAATTTACATACTCTGGCATTGGCAGTTCCAGGGGAAAGTAAGGCTTGACAGGAAAGATAGTTTAAACTTAATAAATGTTAGTTAAAATAAATATAAACCCTACAAACTCATTAATTGTTTACTGACCGTAAATAGAATAAGCGTAGGTATGCAAAAACTTATTTTGCTAAAATTTTGTTGTAAGTATCTATTTTTCGGCCATGCATTGGATTTTACCATTTTTAGAGCATCCTCATAGTGCCCAGCATCAATACTGTATCTAACGATTGCGAAATAGCAGCGATATATTTCATTAACCGTTCGATAAAAGTACCATCGTAAAAGCAAGGTATGTATCAGTGCGTATCAAACCCATTTCTAAAAGTATTATACCCCAAGTGAAACTCTTTTTCAGACTGAGATTCTGTTAAGAAACCGACAGAGGAGCTATAACAGTCCCCCTCGGAGAAAGGCTTTTACCATTAATTTACTTTTACCATAATTACCAAAAAATTTAATTCACTTACAGGCTTAAAAAATTGAAATCGTTTTAACTTCTTTAAAATGAAATTAATTAAACCTTGTAAAAAATCATTTAATAAATAACAGGCAAATGTTAATTTAAACCAATGTAATCTAAGTTTAACAATCATTCACTTCTTTCAATAAAGGCACATTTTATGCCAAAATATTCAGGCTTAATCATGCAAAAGTTAACAAATTATAAAGTTTCTTTTGATTATTTTACATTATATTGTAATAGCTTATAAGTTAGCTAAGATAAAAAAAATGTGTGTAGGTACAGAAATTTATTCTGCAGTTAACGCAGTCTTAAAACTATTATTAGATTATCATAACTACGAGTAAAATAATGAATCGTAAAAGTGTACCAGGTGTGATAATTTTCCTGCCAGTGGTTCTAAGAATTAGGTAAGGATTCTTTTAAGACAGAAGAACTAAAAAATACTAGTGTAACATAATAATTTTTGACTAAGAAAATATTATAGTAAAAGAAGAGTTAACTCATTTATTACAAAACTACCTTCTTTTGATCCTGTATTAAATAATAATAATAAAAAAACACGACGTAAGAAGCTGTGTATAATGTCAAACGATAGAAATCTAATATTCCTTCTTTACACGATTAGAAACGTATTTCTCTATCCCATTTTCAAAATTTTCCCCGTTTTCTTTAACAGTCGAATGATTTTCCAAATTTCCTTTGGTTGTAAAGTACCCCTATAAGGTATCGAAATAGAAATTTAAAAAAAAAAAAGAAAAAACTATTTTATAAAAATTCTTATATTTGATGAAATTTACCATCTCCTTCCCCATTGTAGTGGGGAAAATAACCAAATGTTAAAAACAGAATTCACGGGGAAAGAATTACAGAAATGAATAATTTCGAACACACGAAATATTATCACAAGGGTTCTCAACTAAGGCGGGAACTCACCCTTAGTTTCAGAAAGAAACGCAGTCAGCCTTTTATTTAACTGTTACATTTACGGCAAAGCACTGGAGGGCTCTGTTTTTTATCGCTTAATTTTGAAACACATTAAACAATAATCTAAATCTAAAAAATACGTATTTATTTTACGAATTTAAGAAAGGGGAGGGAAATGATCTAGCAATGTTGAAAGGGATGCATCGGCAATTAAAACAAGATGAGAACCATTGCATTATCAAAAGCGAAAGAAATGAAAATTTTACAGTATGGAAGGAGAAGAGTCCAAAGAGTTTATTGTTTGGTAATAATGAACATTATAAAAAAATTAAGAAGGATTAACTGATATGTTAAGTTGAGCAATAATCATTAGAAGAATAACTTGAAGGACAAATTATAGTCACTGGAACCTAAAACTTATGATCATAAACTCTTTGCTAATTTATTCACATTTTCTTTTTCAATTTTTAACTGAAAAACTACACAATCAACTGATGAATTAAATTATTTTATTACAGCACGCAAAATTTTATTTCCTAAACGTTTGAGTTCTTGTTTCCATGTTATGCTTCTTTACAGATTTTAAAATAAGCTTTATTCAATTAAATAAATTTTAAAAAGTTGTCAAGCTTTTAGATGTTTCTAAGCTAAATATAGTTGTTTTCCTTTGCAGCAGTGATTTACTTCCTTCAGACATGTCTTCCCAGGTGATGAACAGTGCCTTCATGGCTCCTCGCGGAATGCTTGGTGCCCCAGCCCCAGTCCATCTAAGTGCTCCAGTGCCTTCTTATGATGGTGCATTCTATCCTTACCAGAGGAATGCCACCGTCGTCGACACTGTGTCTAGCGACATCTTACATATGGTACACGAGCACTGGTATCAGTTTCCACCTCTGAACCCCCTGTGGCACAGCCTTTTAGGTTTGGCTATGATCGTTTTGGGAATCATCAGTGTTATTGGCAATGGGATGGTTATCTATCTCATGACAACAACTAAGGTAAGAATACTACAGTCACGGCGAATGTTACTTGAAATTTTTTCCATCTTAATTTTATTGTAGGTGAAAATGGGCTTTGCCAGCTCATATATTTAATAAGAAATGAGAAGTTTGAGAGTAATCGAAACAGTTTCATCTCAGGTTTTCCAAATTCTACAATGTTCGCAGTTACAGTTTTGATTCCAAAGAAATGTATTTTACCCATAAAATGTGAAAATTTGATATTTCGGCAGTGATTTTAAGAATACTGAAAAATCCACCGATTTCTATTAGTACAGGAAACAGTATTAGTAATGCTATGAGAATATATGTATTACTCTAAAGAGGCAGATATGTTTAATAAAGTGCATATATGTATATGTATATATATATACTTTTAGATATTTTGAAGAGAGCTGACAAATTTTGAAAATATTCAACTGAATTAAATAAAAATAAAATTTAAAATTATTTTTGTCTCTTAATATCAACAGTGCATAGCACACGAATATTATAAACGAAGAAGCTGTCTCAAGAAATCTGTTCTATGAGTGTAGAAGAGCAATACCCTTTTTCAATTAATGAAATTCCCCAAATAATACCTTTATTCGCTTATCTGCAAGTGCTAATCTCAAAAACGAATCCTCAGAATTTTATAAATAAAATTAGAAAGAATAATTTGCGGTGAATTTATTGAAGTATGGAAAATTGTTAATAACTCGAGTGTTTTATCACAGTCTTCGTTTTATTTGAGACTTAGATATCCACGCGATTTCAGAAATCTGCAGTTAAACGCTTCTGCAAATATTTTAATGCTACATTCATTAGAACTTACAACACTTGCAGTTAATATAAACTTAACATTTTAAAAAATTAAACTGATATGAATTCCCACACTCCTATTATTTAGTCTGATACTGCAAATTTACCATGCTTTATAATATCTGAATTATTACCATTTTTTACAAATAAACTTTAATTTAAACTAAATTCAAGAATTTCATTAAAAATTTTTCTTTTCTGAATACATTTTCTCTTCCTTAAAGTTTATGTGTAAGAAGATGAGAACGAAGTTAAAATATAGAAATAACCTTAGGATATACCTTAAATATATATCTAAAACAACATCTATTTGAACTTAGTAATAATAAAAATCATATGATATCGTTATGAGCTTGAAAATGAAGAAAGTGTTTTAACATAGACAAACTAAAATACTCTGTTTAAGTAGGGACATAAGCAAAAGCTTAAACGACCTTGCTAATACTATCAGTCAGGATACGTAAGCTTATATACTGTATTAGAATTACAATTTTACCTTAAGTAAGACTTGCTGAGTTTGCTGACAAGGATCTTCATAATCGTCAAACTGTTGTGTATGACTCATACTAGACGTAGCGAAAGCATTAGACGGCGTCTAGCATGACTATTTTACAAATTAATAAACCGGAAATTTCATACAGAAATCATACTTCAAATTATTTCCTTCATTAAAAATAGGACATTTACAGTTAGTATTGGTAAAGTAGAATCAGATTTAAGAGAAACTAGAGCTGGAGTTCCACAGGGCCTATTCTCTTATCTTAGGCCCTATTCTCTACCTCTTCTACATGATGGACTTTCCCAAACCAGTAAACTATTTAAAGTATTTTAAGGGCCGATGATGCCGCCTTCGTAGTCAATTTAGCAAACGCAAACCATGCGTTCCAAAAGCTCCAAGAGTTAGTACCAATAACTGAAGACTGCACAAAACGGAGAATATACATCAATGCCTATAAATCTCAGCTGCTACTTATTGTAGAAAGCACATGAATATATTATCTAGGAAAAACCTCATTCTTTTTGATGAAATTATTCCAAAAGTTCGCAAAACCAATTATCCTCGTATCACTTTCAATAGCTAACTTAATTGGAAGGATCACATCGAAAATTTTAAGAATAAAGCAACAACAGTCGTCAACTGTCTTTTTCCAATTATTGGTAATTATTCCAAATTAAACCTAAGAAAGAAAATCTCATTTTTATCTCAACTGTGGGTCCAGCCATTATATATGCTTCATCGACTTGGATAATTGATACCGAAAAAGACCTTCTCAAACTCCAAGAAGTGCAAAGAAAGTATTTACGCATCATTACTAACGCGCACTTCTACATGCGCAATCTAAGATTGCACGAGGACCTCACTATTGACATTATTGATAGGTTTTCTCAACAAAATCAATAGAAATTTCTCCAAAAATGCTGCTGCTAGTAACCATCTCATGAATTTTTTAACTTGTTTAAATGCGAAATTTCTGAAGAGCATAAAGAATTGTGTCCTTATGCTGCACATCTCCCAAGAGATTTAAATTTTTCAACATAAACTCTACACATGCACTCCTATATTTGTGTATATTGCATATAGTTATTTTTTCCCTCTATTTGAATTTTCTGTTTATATTTTGTGTATTTCTTTGTTTATTACTATGATCTCATATTCCAATCCATCAGGACTCTAGTTGGATCTCCCAAACCAAGGAGGAAATAGTCTCCCGTCTTCCACATTTGTTAAATTTTCTCTTCTGGAAATTACACTTGATATATTTTAACGTGGCATGACTTTAGGACAACAATTTTACTGAGTCGGTCCCATTACGAAATTCACAATATCTCGTCATAACGTTACCGATACCGATACAACTATACTTCATAGTCGGGCATGTCTCGGACTTGAAAATTAAAAATCAACTAAACGTGTCGTGGGCTTCAAGCCTAACTTTTGCTATAAAAATGTATATAGTATATCACTCATATTTTGGGCTAACGTACTTCACGTACACAAATGCATACTTGAAAGGAATTTCGAATTTGACGTAAAATTTTCTAATTACATATTTACTACTAAAATAGTTAAATAAACATAGTATTTAAATTTTTGGTGGAAGTAAAAAAAAAGGCTAATTTATTACGGTGTATTTGTTAAAAAAAACTCACAAATTGAAACTTCAAGCTAAATATATACAGGTGAAATTAAATATAGGGCTCAACGAGTATATTTTACATTTTACTATCACATGCGTAGAATATTCATGCGAAAGAAATAATTTTCTATAATAATTAGCATTCACAGTCATTACTATTACCATCAAATATGCACTTTAAAAATGATAATTTGTGAAAGAATTTAATATTTAATGAACATAAATTAAGATTAGAAATTTCTATAATTCGTATCTTAAACCCTTATTATTTTGCTAGTGTAAAGAGTTGTTTCATAATTTTAACATTGTTTAATTTTTTGCAGAGCCTCAAGACACCAACAAACATGTTAATTGTAAATCTTGCTTTCTCGGATTTCTCAATGATGGCCTTCATGATGCCCACTATGGCCGCTAACTGTTTCGCCGAAACGTGGGTCTTGGGACCACTTATGTGCGAAATATACGGGATGGCTGGCAGTCTTTTCGGCTGCGTTTCCATCTGGACCATGGTAATGATCGCATTCGACAGATACAACGTCATCGTCAGAGGTATGTCTGCAGATCCTTTAACTAGCAAGAAAGCAGCAATTCAGATCCTTTTAGTGTGGACCTGGTCAGCTGTATGGACTCTTCTTCCGATGTTCGGCTGGAACAAGTACGCTAACTATATTTTTGTAACAGCAATAAAGTGTATGAAAACACAATTTATGGACAATTCTTAATCTTAAACATGATAAAGAGTTGTTTGGTGGAAAATTTTAATTTTAAAAGCAAATCAATATTCCAAATTATAACAAGTATCTTCACAAGTACTACTTGTCCAGGAGCGGTCAAGTGTCTGATGATACCAAATTTTATAAAATGTTCAGATTAATCGGAATTAATTTGAAGAAAAAGAGTAACAGTCCTCTAAATAATTAAAGACACTTTTCAGATATCTCGCCTTAATCTGTAAGATGTTCAGATATGAAGGCCCCATTTCCTGCTTAGCTAATATTGAGATACTTAACACTTCGCGTGGTGTATCTATCATTTGGGAAACTTAACTTCTATTCCACACAGTGTAATATTTTATCATTAGTTAAAGCTACTAATAACATTAACTACATAATTTGTTACTAAACATTTCATTATAAGAAAAACTTGAAATAGCAGATTTTTTAACTGATTTCCTTTCATTTGTGGCAGGTATGTCCCCGAAGGTAACATGACTAGCTGTACCATCGATTACTTAACGAAAGACTGGTCATCATCTTCATATGTTATCTTCTATGCCCTTGCTGTTTACTTTATACCTTTATTTACCTTGATCTACAACTACACATTCATCGTTCGTTCTGTCGCAGAACACGAGGAGCAACTCAGAGAACAAGCTAAAAAGATGAACGTTTCATCTCTCAGAGCTAATTCGGATCAGCAAAAGCAGTCCGCTGAATGCAGACTTGCCAAGGTATGCAAACTACTTTTTTAACTATATTTTACAAATATGTGTATTTAGAATACAGAATTGAACATAACGTATTAACGAATAATGCAAGAGAATAACATAACGTATTGACGAAATTACAGTCTTATTTCAGTGGTAAGTATCTTATATAAAAAAAATCAACTTATAAACTTCTACAAAGTAAGCATTGCTCTAGTACTTCCCACTTAAATTTGTTTCTTGTGAGCCAATAGTTGAATGTAATGCCAAAATGCTTTATAAAAAATAAGTTACGTCATATAGATTGTCCTACTTTCCGCAAAACTTTTTTTTTTTCATATTTTAGTTTCAAATGCAGGCAGAAGTGTAACCTTAGTTAAATCTTAAATATCATAGCAGACTTAAAACGCTATTATTAATATGTGAAGCTTCTTTTTTTAATGACGATAATCCAAAATGAAAACATTCTTTTCATTCATTATTCCTCAGTACTAAACCCAGTTTTTATACATATGCTAACTTTTAGAAGAGTGAATATTACACATTTGAGTTTGTTTGTTGTTTTTAATAGATTGCCTTGATGACTGTCGGATTGTGGTTCATTGCATGGACCCCATACCTCAGCATTGCATGGAGCGGTGTTTTCAGTTCAGGAAAGCGCCTTACTCCTTTAGCCACCATCTGGGGAGCTGTATTTGCCAAGGCAGTTGCAGTCTACAACCCCATCGTTTATGGTATAAGCCATCCCAAATACAGAGCAGCTTTGCACCAGAAATTCCCAAGTCTCGCATGCACTACAGACAGCGGTGACCATGGAAGTGACACCAGGTCTGACACCACAGTCGCTTCCGATGAGAAACCGCCAAAAGGTTCAGAAGCATAATTTTTTTAAAAACTAAATCTTTCTGTTTCAAGCCTGTAAAGTTGTACGCTTTGCAACTTTTTCTAAATGGTTTATTCCATTTTATAGACTTGTAGAAGTATTGCTGAAATTCTGCATTAATAAAGCTGCCTTCATTATTTTTGTTTTTGATTTCTTTGTTCAGATTTGTCATATTTGTTTTAAAGACATATTTATAATTAAATATCACTTGTCATGAATACTGGATCAGGGAGTAATAATAAAATGGGTATGATAATTCTACAAGAACCAATGCGTAAAATGTTGAATATAAAATTTCTGCTCCAATTACATAAAACAACGAATTTCTTGACTACGAAAATGTGAAATGATCCCCCTCTGTTTCATCATGCGCTAAACGCATTCTCTAGAGACTAACGTGATACTTGTAAAGTAATAAGAAATACCTGCATGCATTTTCAATTATAAGAAACAGCGAATCCTTATGAATATTTCTTTACGAGTAAACTAAATTAACTATTAAATGCGCGCTTGCTTAACCTATCTATCTTTGCTTCAGAAGACTTCTGATTTTCGCACTTAACTGAAAGTATAAAACTCCAAAAGATGCAGACAGTTGGAGAGAAATTATTTAATCTAGTTCTGCTTAATATAATAATATGGATTGCTAAATATTGTAATCGACTACTGTGCATTAGAATTACAGTAAAATTTACAAATCTGTTCAGTATAATTTCATCTTAATCCCATATGTCAATTACTCTATCAAATGAATAAAGCTAAATCTTAATATGTTATAATATCATTAAAAACAAAACAAGTAACATTATGAAATATGAAATGAAATCGCTAATGGTAACCACTTACATAAACCTCCACTGGTGAATGTGACTAATGCTTTTGAAATGCAAATATAATATAGGCGTTGAGTATCAATCCTCCAAGTCGACCATCTCCACTGAAGGTACATATCATATAAAACCTGGATTAAGGTTTAGTGATTTTAATTATCTAACTTAACTTCGGAAACTTTTAAAATTATTATACTTTATGGAATTCATTAATACTAAGAAACACTGAGATTTTGTTACACGTCCAAAGAGAATTTTTCTCCCATATAAATTTCATAATTAATAAATTCCAAATGAATTAAAACAAGTTCTAAAGAAATATCGAATTTCCTGCCATATATTATGTTCAGCCTTATTGAACAGACCATGGACAAAAATTTTAAAACGAGAGTTAACCAATTGTTAAGATTAAAATATTTTTGATAGTTTGTTGAGAGAAGAATAAGGGAAAAAATAATAATCTGAATTTATTCGTTGCACGAAATGTTTTCTTTTCGCTAGTATGATTTATGTTCTTACTAGTAAGCTCCGATTCTATAACGAATAGAGTAATGCTGTAAGGATCTTAAGTTTTACTAACGTTTATTTTATTTTAAATCTTTACTATCACTTCTTATTTTCTACTTCCGGCCAGAATTAAAAGCTTTAACTTATTTATGCAAATTTGTCTTGCGAACGCCAAGTACTTAAGTTGTGGCTTTTTGCCAAGCAAGAGAGAGGAAGGAGTGATTAGGAGCGGGCCGCTTGCCATTGCAGTTTTACTCGGTTGCTGGTTGCCTTCAAGGCCAGAGGTTTAATCCTCTTGATAATTTTAAACGTATCGTAGTGTTAACAGTTCTCTGTACTACATACGGCCTTTCTGTTAATATACGGCCAATCTTCAAGTAGAGACTTGTTTATTAATCCAAAGTTAGTTTAGTTAGAATTTAGTTAATATTTTTATATTCTTACGTTCAGACCACAAGTGGTTGGTCTCTGTATTCCGAAGTCCGGAAATCATTGTAAAGAGAGAAAAATAAAGGGTTTCGTATACCCTTCCTGTGTATCTTGTCTACTTCCCACATTTATTGAACATAGCTTTAGTAAGCTCCCTGTTCCGAGTCAGGTCATTTAATGTTCCCCAAGCAAGTAAGGAGGAACACTGAACCTGATAATGCTTTAAATTAAAATGACTAACTAACGTACCTGTTTACTGTACAATGTTTAATACGTTCAATACTGTATAATATTCCGTTGTTTACAATACCCAATGATTTATCTTGAATAATTTTTGATCAGTTAATACTGATGTTGACTCTCGTCGAGAGCACGGCAAGAAATAAACTTTTTTTGTTTTCTTATATACAAATGAAAATTTTGGTACCATTTTGTTATCGAGAACGGATTCAGATATCGCCATAGCTGATGATCAGGAGTTAAATTCGAAGCATAAAAATAATCACCAAATATTTAAAGTTGAAGAAAAATCCAAGGAAAAAAATATCATGACAGATATATGTAAAATTAGAGATTTTTAAAGTAAATTAAACAACTAGCCAAACAAATCAGGGAAGAAAAAACTGAGAGTTTTCAGATTTTACGGTCACTCAAAAGGATTTGTTAAGGTTTTCGTACGTTGTCGCTTAGCTCGCAGTCTACATAGGCTACTGTTGCACTCACTCCTGCTAACCAATTTGTTTTGCACTTTTATCTTTATTTTTAAGCATCATTTTATTCACACTTCTGCCCTATAAAATTCAACAGAAAAATCACAAAATTTTTATTTAATTTAATAAAATTTAGAATTTCCGATGCAGTGTTAATTGTCAGTTGATTCCGATTAAGATTAATAATTTGATTCCAGTTAAGTTAAATAATTTTGTTTCATACTGCATATTTTATGCATCCCCTTCAAACAGAAAAAGGCTTGGCGAGAGAAAAGCGCCTTTTGAGAAGAAAGCAGTAACGTTAAAGCAAGAAGAGGAACTGTGGCGAATATTTACAAAATTTTCCACAGCCTGGGCTTCCCGGGCTACATCACAAACATCATTAAATCTCACCTTACTGGTAGACACTTTGTCGTTCACAGCACTGGTACACTATCCATCCGCCTCGCCATAAGGGCCGGTGTCCCACAAGGTAGTCTTCTTGGACCTACCCTTTTCAATATTTATGTGAACGAAATCCCTACAACATCAAACACAGCATTAGCTATGTACGCTGATGACACAGCGATCCTAGCACAAAGCACATTTGTTCGTCCAGTAGTTCAACACTTGCAAGAACACATACAAGCACTAGAGACTTGGCTTAAACAATAGAAAATTGAAGTAAACGTTCAGAAAACTAAAGCTGTGCTGTTCACCAAAAAGAAGAAAATAAACTATCACCTAAAATTCTATGGACTGTCATCCCTTGGTCTAAGCAGGTCCCTTACCTTGGGGTGATCCTCAACAATACTCTCACATGAGCCCCACATATTACACATATTATTCAAAAGTTTCGAGTGCGTAAAATGAACTCTACCCCTTAATTGCTCGAAACAGTGCTTTATCCCTAGAAAATAAGTTACTTATTTACAAGCCCATTTTGCGTCCCATGTTGTGCTATGCTTGCCTGGTATGAGCATTTGCTTCTAAAAACCCGTCGTAAGAAACGTCAAACTGCACAAAATGCAGTACTTCGGCAAATTACTAACTTCCCGTGGTATGTTAGAAACAATAGAATTCATGAGGAACTGAAAGTTGTCCAACTAAGATCTTTCTAGTATAAAATTGCCAAGAATTTTCACGAGATGCAAAATAGCATTGATAATCCTGCAATCAAAATCTGTACCTATAACTACAATGATCTTGATAATTTGAATTGACCACTTTCCATTCTAAATGTATGGAATATGTAACGTGTACTTTTTTCATGTTAACTGTGCAATTTTATTTATGGTAATGTAATTGTATGTATACATTCAATCTCACTTGGCACTGAGAAACTAGCACTAACCCTTTCTATTGCAGAAATTTGTACAACTCATTCATGCATTTGTTGCTCTCAGTGAATTCTGTCCCTCTATTTTTATAGAAATATATATATATATATATATAGTATATATATATATATATATATATAGTATATATATATATTAATTAGATGAAAAAGAACTATTAAGCCTTTTGTACAGCTTGACTACCTGCTGTATCAGCCGGACTACCTGCTGATAGTTCTCTTCTCTCATGATTCGAAGTTACTTGCACGTTCTACAAAGGGTAGGGTCTCTGAACCCAGGTACTCTGGTGTTTTGACACCCTTAGACTGAATCGAACTATTTACAACATTTACAACTGCAATAAAAAAGTATATGAAGTGATGCATGGACAGATCGTTTAGGTTTTCACTATTCCTCGTCATTTGTTTTGGGAACTTTCCCATATTTGAATGCAGAACAACATACAAAAACATAATTTAGAAATATAAAAACAAAATATTGCACAATTGCCGAGATGTAATTTAAGTTCAGTTTGAAAGTCTGTAACAAATAGGTTTATAAAATTCTTAAATTATTGTTAAGACATTTTCTCCAAATGTCCTGAATTTGGAGTTGCTATCAATCATTGAGAAGGCTCAGAGTTTTTGAAAAGGAATTCTGAATTTTAGAGTCAGCTGGAAGTCTTGTAAAAGCATGTGTTATATATATATATATATATGTCAATATGAGATCAAAATGCTTTTAGTATATAGCTATAAAATTATTTTATGCAGTATAAAATAAATTCAGATTTTTTTTTATTGTAGAGCAATGTAATAGTTAATTTATAAAAACAAAGAAAAGACAGTATAATAAAGTTCGAAAAAAATGGCAGGTCCTGTATAAGCGAATCAGTCGGACTACCTGCTGATAGTTGTGGGATGTTTAAATACAGTTACACATAGACTTCTGTTTCTTATAAAAGGTAACAGATTTTTAGTATTGTGTTGTGGGAACTAGTTCTCTTTGCTATCATTCAGTACATCGGATTAGCATTTAAGTAGATCTAATCACAACTAGAGATATACTTGAATATTAATCCTTGCACATTCTTGCAAGGATTGGAAGATGACTACAACAGGTGAAGATGGCGGAGGACGGGGACACCTGTTGTCTAACAAAGATAAACAGGTATATGTCCTACTTCTTCCCCCTATCTAGAACCGGTAGCTCCCTCGAGTCCCAGGAGGTTTGTCTCAGGAATGCATTTGCTTCTCTGTGAAGTCGCATGAACAAACAGGAACCAGGGTGATATTGCATGGATGATTTAACTATATGAATAATATAAGCATCCCTTGTTAGAATGCATTAGTGATGCTGTTGGGTGCACGTTGCCATGCTTCTTAAATACATCAAATATTCACAATACTGCATTAAATATGATCTGTCAATTAAATACATTAATACATTGGATACACGATTAAGTTACATGAATACTTTAGTTATATACTTGAAAGCTTGATTACAGTAAGACACCTGAATACATTAAAACTGTTTGCATTCATTTTTTGGAAACTTGCGTTATTTGAGTACTTACATGTATTGATACAATAGATACGTGGTTATATGAATACTGTTAATATACTTGAATACTAGTTATATACTTCAATACTTAACTGCAATAGAAACGCTTGATTAATTGATTGCATTAATTTGTATACATTAATTACATGAGTACTTGAGTACGGTTGTTGACACTTACATATATTCATTAATGCTTGGATACATAAAATAACCTACGTATCATAATTTACATTGAATACGTAAGTACATTAATTTGACACTTGAATACATAAATTCAAATAACCTTGAATACCTGAATTCATATAAGCTTGAATTCTTAAATACGTTATTGCTTGAATGCGTTAATTAATTATTTATTTTATTACTGCTGCAATTTCTGGTACTAGTGGCACAACCTTCCTGGTTGTCACTGTCGCTATTGGTGGAGTATATCACACATTTGTTCGTACAAACACTACTAATGCGTTTCATGAAGAGGATTGACAGAGATCTTATTTAGGCCACAATATCCAGTCCTGATGACATTAGCAGGTTAATGATGTAAATTCCATGTCGCAAAGCTGGAATTCTAAGTATAAACCATCTAAAGGGATTCATGTTGGTGTAAATGATATGGATTATGATATGGGACCTTTCGATTAATGAATATTCCATAACGTAGTGGTCAGGGCTTCCTTGTGGTCCACAAATGCAAATGTCCGAGTTCATGATGTCTCAGGTTAAGAAAAGCTCAGGGAATGGGCCATGTCCACTGATAATATCTGGTAAGCTGTGAGGCAGAGTAGAGTCTATTTGTGCAGACTTTCGGGAGAATATCCATGCGTACGACACCCTTTGTCGCTATTGTCCCATAGTCCATGCCCTTTTTGTTGAGAAATGTTCAGAAATAGGGCGCTTAAGATAGGATCTTGGTGTCGGGAGGTGGAACTGGGTTGCCCCTATATTAAAAGCCGCTTCTTTGGGAAGAACCAGCGAGCTCAATCCCCGCATATCCTACATGTGTCTTAGTCCAATGGAGCGTGATGGTCAGATGTATGTTACTGCAAAGTAATTGTTGGACGGACTTTACTGCTTGTGAGGAATATGAAGGATTGCGGATCGTTTGTAGAGCAGATCGGCTGTCTGAGATTATTTGTATATTTCTTAGATTCTGTGTAATGGCATAGAAGACTGCTTGCTTCAAGGCTAAGGCCTGTGCCTGGAAAATTCTGTTATATTCCGTGAGGTGCCCCTTCCAGTGATTTGTCTGTACAATACTAGTAAGATGGACTAGGGCACTTCCTACAGTTTCATCGGGTTTTGAGCCATCTGTGAAGATAGCTCAGGTCGGCTGTGAGTCGCTGTGCTGTGCCAGTATGACTTTCATGCCTTTTCTTCTGTCTGTTCTGTCTGTTGGATGGGTGTAGGCTGCAGTACATCGTAAGGCAAACTCTGTCGGTGCGAATGTGGAGCCATAGTAGGTAATTTACTATTGCAGATGGAGTAACTTCGCTAGCACTGCCTCTTGCTCAATGCAGATGTGGAGGGAAAGCAGGCGGGTTAAAACATTGAGCGCATACGTAGAAGTTGTTCGCAAGGCTCTGGTTGTGGTGAAGGCAAATGACCTTTGTATTGAGATTAGATGTTTTTACTCCTGCTGATGACGCCCAGATGGCAGAAGCGTAAGTAATCATTTTTCAGTTACTGTTTTATACACTCATTTTTGGAATTCCTTCTCCAAGTGAATATTCCTTCTCCAAGTGGCGCTCTGCAATTGACATATTTTGTTTGCAATGGCTTGAGTTTTTGTTTTAAGGTAAGTTATGTGCTGTAGCTAGGTAAGTCCCTTATCTCACGCAAGCCCTAGGAATTTGACTTCATTGCGAAATTTAATACTTTTCCCATCGATAGGAATACATGACTTCCTGACTAGACTCTTGCCCTTCTTAGGAATTAGTAACGTTGTGAATTTGGTCTTGAAGATTATTCATTTAACACTGTGGTATAGATTTGCGAAGATGTTGCATACTTCCGTACCACGTTGCTCAATTTCGTCTGGAGTATTCTCACTAATGACAAAGGTGGCGTCATCTGCATATAGTACTAATTTTGCATACGATGGCTAGGGATGACTGATCATTTTGTTGAATGTGAGGTTCCAGAGATCTGGGCCTGCACATGAACCTTGAGGGAAGTCTCTGACTTGTGGTTGTCGTATAATGCTATTGCTGGTAGAGATGAGAAGTTTTCTGTCTGCAAGATGCTTGAAAAAGGTTTTGTATAGACTAGCTGGACACTGGGAATCCTTTAGTGTCTGCTTGATAGCAGGCCACCTAGGGAGTCGGATGCTCCCTTTAGGTCTAGGTAGATGACAGCTGAGGGCTGTTTCTGTTAGTGCATGTGTAATAGATTTCCCTGCTCTGAATTCAAATTAGCATGGGACTTAAGTAATTTTCTGCGTGGTATTTAAATCTATTGACGAGCAGCCACTCATAAGTCCCAGAGCAGAAAGTAAACAGATGGGTACCAAAGAGGAGGGAACTGTTAGTTCTTTATTTTTCTTAGCAAAAAAGGACAACTTGTCCAGATTAAAAAACGTTTGGAAAGTGATGAAATGCCAGAAGTTTGTTAAAGTACGTGAAAAAGAAAGCTAGGTGAGAGAGAAATGCTATCTTGATAATATTGTAATCAAGACCATCTGGTCTTGGAGCTTTTAGGAAGGTAGTGGAAATTCCTTATTCATGAAAGGCACGTCGTCTGATGTTGCTGGAATTTCAGGGTCGTGTCGAATTCGAGATTGGGAATCTGTGTCTCTCGAAGCATCGTCTGTAGGAAAATAGTTTCTGTTATAGTACTTAAGATAGAAGAGCTAGAACTTTCTGTGGCAAAAGTAAATTTGAGTAAATTTGAGAAAGGGTGAATAGGGCTGCTGATAGTAAATTTGAGAAAGGGTGAAGATTTTGCTTGTTACTATCTTGTGTAGGATTCCGTAGGGTTCAGAATTGGTTGTACAGCACTGCTGCCAGATTCTACATCTAGCAGACATAATACTTCTCTTGTACATTTCTCCTACTTGTTGGAATTGCAATAATCTTGCTTCGTTTTCCTCTGGTGGGCTGCTGCGGATGTTTCGACGAAGTGCGCAGCAGCGTTGTCGCATTGTAAGTAACTTCTTCGTCTACCAATTAAGCGACGTAATACGTTTGATGAATAGAACGGGGAAAGGGTGTAAAAGATCCTTTTATTGAACATAATATTTTACAGACGGCACGAACTTACGTGCTTACAATTACCGACCACTTGTAGGATGAAACTTATAAAATAACGTAACACTAAACTGAAAGGCAAGAGTAGTGTAAGACTGCACAATTCTATTTATTCTAATATACTTGACTCATAAGCTACACCAGCAGGATAATAATTCGGCTGCAAGAAAAGAAACCTGATATTCAAGGGTAACAGCTGGAAGAAATAACAACTTGATCTCACAATGGCGAAACCACTCTCTTAATAAACTTTTCGCTACATCAGTTTAAATACATCCTAGCTTATTTACATCACGCGGGAACGCAAGGGGGATAAGAGAAGACAAAAATGGCTAATAAATTAAAATCACTATTAGTAAAAATAAATGAAATCCTACAATATGATAAAGACAAAGTTACAATATAGCGTTATGGCCATAAAAATCCTTTTACAATATAAGGTATTTTCTCCTCCGCTTCTGCAAGTTTGTCTTCGTGGTGTAATTTTTGATAACCACAAGGATTTGGCAATTGGTTCACTAATGCCCAGTCGCCCTTTAAAAGGAAAAGTGTATTAGGTATTTTCTCCCTCTTTTTCGCATGCCTTCATGGTGTATTTTGGAAACATAGTCGACACGTATTCGTGGGATTCAGGGATTGAGTCCTGGCGATAGCACTGCGCAATTTTCAGATCTCCAACTTAAAAAAAAAAAAAAAAAGCTAATGACCCTACAACATTACATACTACTTGTAATACAAATAAATACATAAAAATTTAAATTCAAGTTAAGACAACAACATCCTCAAGTTATATCATAGAAATTTAGCAAAAGGAATCTGGCATTATCCTACACTAACAATAAATAATAATTATAATAATAAAATTTAAATGCGTGTTTATGTATGTGTGTATTTGTGTAACAGCAATTCGAGCTGAAACTGTGATTAGAGGAATGTGACTGAAGAAAAAAATACACTTCATTACACTTCATGTCAGTCACTTCATGACCATAGTTGGCACTCCGAATTAAAAAAAAATGAATTTGGGAATTAGGAGAATTTCTGGGGGGACAGCGGATGTGTGCTGTCATCGCTTGTATGCTCCTTTAGAAGTGGATTCAAGGATTAATACGCATAGTGTAAAATCTCAGATCAAACTGTAGCAAGATAAAATGTAGTCTTTTAGAATGTGGTATGATATACAGATTGCAAAATGTTGAAGGGTATAGTTTTTCCTCTTTTCATCTCCAGCTTAGGGGGGGGCATATGTCACAAATTTTGAAAGGAAAACTCTGGGAAGAAGGAAGGAAGCAAGACCAGGAAAAGGTCAAATTTGGGAATAACTGTCATAATTAGGGCTTAGAGTCTTTATCAGGTCAAAAAGTCACAATCGGGTTTAAAAAAATTAAGAAATTTTAATGCGTAATTTTGGAAAATGAAATTTACTTAATTTTGAATAGATATTCGACTATTTCTGACGGTTAATTTAAATTTATTTGCTGGATTAAAAGGTTTTAATGGACAGTGGGGTAGAAAGGACAATTTCTGATTTCTTTTAGCAAGAGAATTTGGTTTATCTATTTCAAAGGTAACTTCAGAATAGTGTTTTAAAATTTTATAAGGGCCTGAAAAGATGAAGAAAGTTTTTTAGTGTTAAGATATTAAAATTATGTACATGGAGTACACATACACTACTAAATCACCAGGTTTTAAAATTACTTGTTTTAAAAAAGGAGTCATATCTATTTTTATTTACGTTATGATAATCATCAGACGTTTTTAGAGCAATTTTCCTAGCTTCTTCATCTGGTGGGGATAAATTTTGATTTTTAATTAAGGAATCATAAGATAATTTTCTGTACATTAAGACGGTGGTAATTTTGTTACAGAAAGTGGTGTGTTATTGTATTCTTCAGTAACTTGAGGTTGTAAAGTTGCGCGCCTCCAACCTGCACGCAACAAAGTGGTGACTGCTGAAACTGGAAATTAGACAGAGTCTTGAGAAGGGTTTAAGTCCCTTTTTATTCAACTTTAGAAATTACAAATGCGTGTTCTTGACGCTCACAAACAACGCCGACCCGGCGGTAAAATAAAAATAAGAAACTGAAAAGAGATAATAACAAGAGACTAACTACGAGGCTCTCTAAACGTAACTAACCTCACCGCGTTTTACACTACCGCTGATACTTCAGCAAACTCTGAATATTACGTTGAAAGATTAACAATTTGGCCGAGGCAAGCACACAGGCCGAAACGCGTGGTTCTTCAATTTCTGACTAACTACCTCCGCGCTCGTGAAGTAAGAAAAGCACACTTCGAACTCGTTTCCTTTCTATTTAACTCAGAATACTTCCGCTGATAATTTGAATCCTTGCGCGTTCTACTAAAAATTTACATACTCTGGCATTGGCAGTTCCAGGGGAAAGTAAACAGGACAGGAAAGATAGTTTAAACTTAAAATAAATGTTAGTTAAAATAAATATAAACCCTACAAGGTAACAATATTGTCAATGCAGTATTACTCTAATCATAATTTAATTTACATTTTAATCGAGTTATAATAATTTTATTAACTTTTTCTACTTTACTAGGTTGTTAATTAGAAGTAGTTAACAATTGTGTGACATTATTGCTTTTAAAAATGTTTAAATTTTGAACACGCAGCATTTCTTTTACATAAAATTTTCTTTGGGGCTTGAATTTGAAATATTTGTCTTAAACAATAATTATAAATATCGTAGTTACACTTTCAGAAGCAACAATCCATATATATCGACTAGTATGATCTATAATAATATGAATGTATTTTCAGTAGAATTGTAAAAATAAAACTACTAACAGCATCAACAGATAACAGTTCAAAATATTCAGATACAGATGGTAAACGCTTGCTATTAGACCAACTTTTGTTTACTTTTCTTATGAAACTGACATACTTTAGAATGTTTGCAATAATTTCGAATATTTTGTACTATTCCTGCCCCATATTGAGTTGCCAACAAATTTAACATTGAGGAGACACCAATATGTCCAAATTAAATCTGAGCTTTTTCAAGTAATTTAGTGCGAAGATATACTGGAATTTTGGACAAACCTTGTTTCTTTACAGCTAACATACCATTAGTTTTATACCATTAGTATACTCAGTGTTACAAACAGTATCTAAATTTTGGTGATCTTTCATTTCTTCAAACGACAGTAAATTAGTTTGTACACACAAGTGTTGGGAAATGAGATTTCTAGTTATCATATCAGCTTCAACATTAGTTGAATCTTTTTTATATTTTATATCAAAATCACACATAGATAATTTTAACGACCATCTGAATACTTTTTCCGTAGGATTTTTTATATTTTTAAACTAAACTAGGCCAGCATGGTCAGTATGCGGAGTAAAATGGTTTCCACGTAAATGGTAATAAAATTTATCAATAGATAAACACTCTAATTCAGTAACTGCGGAATTTCTTTCATAAGACTTTAATTTTCGAGAATAGAATGTAAATTACCATCAGGAGGTTCTTGTTTTAGAATTCCACCAACAGCTTCTTTTAGATGCATCTACAAATACATGGCACGGATATTTTGGATTAAATAAAGTTAACGTAGGTCTGGAAATTAAAGCATATTTTAATTTTGAAAGGCTGTTTGACATTCAGGCAATCTATTTATATGGAGTAGCTTTCATGAGTAAAATTGTTAAAGAAGCTCTGATTCTTGCATAATTTAGAAAAAACTTTGATACACGTTAATATTTCAAAGAACTCTTTGTAATTCTTTAACATTTTTAGGCGGTTGTAATCTTTTAATAACTTCAATATTTGCATTACTGGGGTGATATTTCTCTGCTTGAACTTCATATCCTAGAAAATTATTTTTTTCAGCAAAATGGCACTGAGACTATTTTAATTTTATGCTTTCTTTATCACGTATCCCAAATATTATTTTAAGATGCTCTAAATGTTCTTCAAAATTTTGGAAAAATATTATTATGTCATCAGAATAATTCGAGGAAAAGCGAATTTGATATTTATTTAAAATTTGTTTAAGTTCTCTTTGCGAAAAAAACTGGGGAATTTTTCCAAATAAAAGATAATTTATTAAATTCATAACGAATTTAATTGGTTGTGAATTAAATTCATTCTTTAATTTTTTCATAAAGAATTGGTTGTGAATGCCAATATCTCAGCTTCTTTTTTTATTTAACTTGATACGACAACAATCAAATGCTAGGTCAAATGCAGAAAAACACTTCTGCATTCGATAATTGATCTAATGCTGCTTCTGTTCTAGGTATGGGTTCTGAATGTGTTTTAATAATTTGTATGCGTTTTCTATAATCAATACATAATCTAGGTTTCGTATTTTCATCACTTTTATAGGCTAAATTTACGAGAGCAACATAAGAGCTGAATGATGGTTTTATAATTCCTGAATGCAATAATTCGTCTTTTAATTTCAGTATTGTTTTTAGGGGATATCTATAAGATCGATAAGCAATTGGAAGCTGTTAAATCAATATTACTCGTGGAGGTCTAATAGTAATACAACCTACATCTCATTTACGTTTTGAAAATATATGACTATAGTTATTTAATACCTCTTGGAACATGGTATTTACACAGGAATTTTCACACTCATTACTTGCAACATGATTAGCGTAATCTTTTACATTTTTGAGTATTTTGACATAAATATAAGAAATTATTCTTAAGATGATTATTTAGACATACATAGTTACTTATATTTCTCTTAAATTGATACAGTTCATAATAAGCAAAGTTCAGTTGCAGTTTAAATAAGGAAACATAAGATAATAATAAATAATTCAAATGAGAGTTAACAACATAAAATATCACATTTCTATTTATCCTTCCAAATTTACATGACAATTTAATTAATTTATTTACAAAAATACCTCCAGATATGGACAATATCTTTCTTAAGGCTTGATTTTTCAAAGGTTTCAAAATGAACAATACATCTTAAAATATATTCAGAAGTTACATTAACTTGACTATCTATAGCAATAAAAGTAGGAAAGTTATTGCTCTCTATCTTAAAGTATAACTTGAAATACTGCCATTTTTGGATGGGGTCTGATTTTTGGTATGATGGAGGTTGATGATAATTTAAAGCGGGATACTTGTAATTAGGGTATCTCAATTGTAGAAGCTGAAAATTTCTTCAGACCGTATTTTGAGGTAAATATTGCCTAGGACATAATGATCTTAGAGTAGGATATTTTGGATAATTAAAATATGGAATAGGGACAGAAAATCTGGTCACATTAACTGTTTCTTTGTGTTTCTACAGGTGAGCTCGAAGCTGAAAATTATTTTCATGCTAGCGTAATCCAAATTTTAAGAGAAGTTATGTTTTGGACAGATAATAACATACCATGTTGCTCTGGTAAACCTTCAGTCAGCGATTTTATTAGAATTCGGTCACTTAATTTCAAAGCAGGTCCTAATTTTAGTTTCTGTCTAAAGTACTCAGCTATGTCCTTAACCTTTTCCAGGGAGCTGTGACATATATGTCGTACTCGTTCATAAATGCGTCTAAAAATTTCAGTAAATTATGGAGATTTAAAATTGATTCTTTAATATGGAGTAGGAAACATAAGACCTGCTGATTTGTTTTTCTGCTTTTTACCTTTAAAGTAGCTGACTAAATGATTCTAATGTGTAAAAATCGAGCCCTATAGCCCACGGAAAAAGGTTAAATTTACTGTAAGTGAGTGAGATGAAAATCATCAAAGTTAGTAACAGTTCAGAACTAGAAAAATATATGATAAAAGTTCAGAACTAGAAAATATGTGAGAAATTTACCTTCTAAATAGATCCCAACTATTTATTTCGACACACTCGCGAATATACTAGAATGTCAACTCTTCTTCTTTCAGCCAATATGAAAATAAGGCTATTTTTCTTTTCCAGAAAGTTTTTTTTAAACTACACCGTTTTTATCAGAACTTTAAATGTCGCTTATCGGGATAATCTTTTGTTCCATCAAAAATTGGACATGTGCATTTATCTTTCTTCACAGAGAGAATATCAGAAATATTTTCAGATGAAGATATTTTCGCCCGAGATCTTGTTTGTATTTAGAAGTTTATTATAATCAGTAAGTCATTTACGTGAAAATAGAAAATACGTTAAAATATTATCAATAAATCTTGAATACTAAAATTGCTTCATAGCTATGAAAAAAATGTTAAGTATACATTTTTAGCAAAATATCATCCAAGGAAAAATTAAAATTAGTAAAGTTTTTACTCCTCCAAGGGTGATTCTTTATGAACAAAAAATATATGTTAATATCACATATTTATATTGAAATCAAACACGGAAAATAATTTGAAAGTTCAGCCAAAGCACTTCTTGATGGAAAAACCAAAATAAATGTCAGTATTTGTAGACCGGGATACATAATCACACTTTAACCCACTTTCAAGGTAATGTTTCACTTTTTGAATTAGATGGTTTTTTTAACATGTAGAACGAAGCACACAAGCTGGATGACTTGTAAACAGAGAAGCACAACTTTAGATACCCATTCAAAGCACAGAAGATTTCTCACACAGCACTTGAGAGACATTAATAATCTGAACCTATTTTACACTCACTCAATGGTTGATATTAAATGCGTAGGAAATTAACACATCTTGAATGAAGAAATTTTCGAGATATCTTTCAATCATTTTCTTGTGAACTAGCGGATATTTTTCCACTGGGGTCAGCCGCGTAGGTTTTACATATCCTGTCGACTCTTTGTGATATTATAGTTTTTGCGAAAGATGAAAAAACAATTTACTCCTTAATAATGGCCGAGAAGACTGTTGATGACTGGTGCTTAGGTAATAACTGATACTATGGTTAAAATATCATTTATATTTTGCACATGAACAATTATTCAGAATACATTTTTGCTTAAAACTGATACAACACTAGGGTTGCTAAACACACTCCACAATCTCTATACATGAAACTTACATGTTAAACAATAGAGAAGGAAGGTGAAGCGAGAATTGAAGTTTACGCAAGCAACAGCAGGAGACAAAAAGTATTGTGTGAGATTAGAATAGTTGTCGTGAGTAGGCAGCATTTAGTAGTACTGGCTACTTTGACTGCCTCGGCTGAGAGATTGCCTTTAGGCATTGGGGGTAATTAAAGAATAAGACGATAAATACCGCGCCGTTAAAGGCGAAGCTATCCATGTACATAGAGTACAAAGTTGAAATTAAAGAAATTTTTAGGGGAAAGCATCTGATGAGTCTTCATTGGCCGCCGCTCGAGCTGTTACTATTCCGAGGTAAGTTGGAAAGTATTGTGTACTCACTTCGGTCCTATTTATAGTCGGAAAGTCTTTTAGTCTCAAGCCTGCCGTCTCTGCCGTAGGTACGTTTGCTCATTGCTGGTTCAAGTGGCTTAACTGCCTTGCTTTGCTACCACTAGCTTAGAAGGGGTTTGAAGTTCGGGATCTAGCTGATCCCTGTAGGCTAGTTTTATCACTTGCCAATATTTCAACTTAGTAGTTTCAACAGTTACCGCCCAAGTAGAGGCGAAGTTTTCTCTGGCACTAAGAAACATTTTTTACATCTGCATTTCTCGCAAGCTGTTTCCGAGCTTAGGCTGAAATAGCTTAGGTTTTCAGAGCTTAAGCTGTTTAAATATTTTACTGTACTGTCTGTAATTAATTTTTATAATAAGCAGTTAATTTATTCCTGCTCATTCAGAGAGATATCACTGAACCAAAATGATAGAGATGTTCTTTCTTTTGCACATAATTCCCTAATTAGGGGAAATTTAGTCAGATATGTATATTTTTTATTTTGTCTGGTGAATAGTATTGTAATTTTTTGATTTATTTAATTTGCTTTCTATCTTTCAACTCTTTAAAACATTACTCCACAAGTGGCCGGGTGGTTAAGATTGCAAAACACTGTTAGTTCGGTCCCAGGCGAACGGGCTGGCTGCATGACTGGTCTTCGCGGTGTTTCTCATGTGTAATCTGAAGGCGAAATAGTGTGGAAAAGACCACTGAACACTAGTAATTCGCCTTGAATTCATTTAATTCCCAATGGGAGGATTTCACTGGATTTTAATGTTTTTCATCTGCATTACTCCACAAGTGGCCGGGTGGTTAAGATTGCAGAACACTGTTAGTTCGGTCCCAGGCGAACGGGCTGGCTGCATGACTGGTCTTCGCGGTGTTTCTCATGTGTAATCTGAAGGCGAAATAGTGTGGAAAAGACCACTGAACACTAGTAATTCGCCTTGAATTCATTTAATTCCCAATGGGAGGATTTCACTGGATTTTAATGTTTTTCATCTGCATTACTCCACAAGTGGCCGGGTGGTTAAGATTGCAGAACACTGTTAGTTCGGTCCCAGGCGAACGGGCTGGCTGCATGACTGGTCTTCGCGGTGTTTCTCATGTGTAATCTGAAGGCGAAATAGTGTGGAAAAGACCACTGAACACTAGTAATTCGCCTTGAATTCATTTAATTCCCAATGGGAGGATTTCACTGGATTTTAATGTTTTTCATCTGCGTGTAGCTTAGTATGTTCCGATGTGTAACATCAATATGAGACAGTTTCCCTTAGAAAGTTAACCCCACTGTTGGCCAAGTTGCCAGTTGAATACTGGAAGTTCAATTGAGGCTCGAAACTAAGCAGACAGGTTGGCTGCATGAATGATGTTTTTATTCCATGCACAACGTAATACGAACGGATTTCTCTTAAAGTCCTCCACGAAACCTCCCGCCCATTTTAGGCAGAGAGTCCTTGTAGCTTTGGCATACTCAAATAACCCAACTTTAAAATTTCGTACGAAGTGCAGTCACCCTCATTTATTTAAAGTCCATCTCCTAAAACTGCCGAGATATGCTGGATATATGTTTACGTTAATTACAAAAATACCGGCTTTGAGAATTGATGATGTTTCTTCATTATTTGAAGACAAATTTTTTAAAGGTATGTATTGAATTAAGCTACCACATTTTGATTGATTACGGTCAAATACATACATTCGCCAAACTTATTCCTATAACTGAATATTAGAACACTACAAGCGTCCGATATGCAGAGGTTTGCATAACAGGTCTTTCATCTAATCAATCGTTCGTGATCTAGTTTTTGAAAACGTACTTTTGAAAATGCTGAAAAAGTTAAAATGTTGATGATCTATCCGAAAAGAAAGAAAAAGGATTACAATCCTTAGAAGAAATGAAGCCTTCAAAATGCTATTCTATTAAGACAAGGGTTTAAATGCCTTACAAATGCTTATTTGATTAAGAACATATGTTTACAGTATTCGAGATCAGTATAAAAGGCCAAGAATATCTGAGGAATTTCGCATTCGTGCAAAGCAAAGCGGTTCCTTGTGGTTCTGTTGGCCAACATCTTCTGCAGGGGATTCACAGCGCTACTTGCGGGTGACTCTTGTGGATTTCAGGAATTCTGAGTTTCAGGTAAGTTCTTTCTTTCAGGAATATTCTGCTAGGAATACTTCTGCGTTGCAACTTCGTTAACCTTCCTTAGCAAACTTAACTGTGGTCTTAGAGACAAGAAAATAGAACTGCATCCTTATCCATCGAACATTTGAAAAAAAAGAAAAAAAAAAGTTTTGTTAACCCTCTACATATACTAACAACTCTTTATCAGTCTATCGGTAATATGAAATAGAACTTTCACAACCTCCATTTCATTAGCAGTAGATCTTACAGTTCTTTAGCTCACAGTGAGTAATATATATTTATGGTCACCATTATAGCCTATGAAGGTAAATAATTTTCCTGATGCTAATATTAATCTGCTAGTCTGTTTTCTTTTCGCTTTTCTTCCTCTTAATTTTCTACATACTGGAGGATTCATTGAGATAATTTTCTGTAACTGAATCTCACAAATAATGTTTTCTTCTCAAAAAGTTTTTTTAAAAATTCCCACTTTTTTTAATTGATTGCATTTCTAAAATAAGAAGATGAAACTGTCTCCCATATACAAATGCATTATTTAATGAGTTGTTAAAATTTAATTATATAAGATAGAAATATGTATTTCTTACGTTTCTTGAGCTGAGTTAAGTACAAAATATGTTTTTGTTTCCACCAACAGCTAGTTCTTTATTATTCTTTATAGCAAAAAATTCAGTGTTAGATATATGTACACGGAAGTTTAATTTTAATGTTTTAAATTTCGTATATCCTACGAGAAATGTGACCCTCTTCATTTCGGATGTATCCAATTAGTACATTTTTATTAGTATACTAATCTAGCATGTTCCATATTCAAATGGCTGCATTGTTCCTTCCGGATCTCAAAATAAATGTCTGATTTGCTAAAGTTTCTGCTTACTTTTGTAAGAGTTGGAAATGTGTCTCACAAAAGTGATCGCCACATTTGATTTCTCAAAATAATAAAACATGAAATGCATTTAAACTAAAGCTATTAATGTGATTTTCATTAAGTAAAAGTTAACTCCTTTTTCTTCCTCCATGAAACAAAATACAGAGCTTAAAACCTAACATTTTCTCCTCTCAGCGGGAATATCATGTCATAAAAATGAAAGCACGTTTATTATTCTATAAAATAAAAAGAGTAAAAACATTTTTAATGACTTTATAACGTTGCGCGCCTCCAACTTGCACGCAACCAAGAGGTGACTGTGAAAACTTGTATAAAAGATAGAGCCTAGTGAAGGGTTTAAGTCCCTTTTTATTCAACGTAATAAATTACAATTGCGTCCTCTTGACGCTTACAGACTGAGCCAACTTGGCAGTCAAATAAAAATAATAACCTCAAAAGAAAGTAAAGACAAGATTCTAACTACGAGGCTCTCTAAAATAACTAACTCACCGCGTGTTACAATACCGCTGCTAATTCAGCAGACTTGAAGCTCACTGGAACGATTACCACTACTTCCCGCCAAGCACATAGGCCGCAACGCGGGGTTCTTCAATTCTCGCTAACTACCTCCGCGCTCGCTAAGTAAGAATATCACATACCGAACTTGTTTCCTTCTATTTAAATCAGAATACTTCCGCTGATAATTTGAATCCTTGCGCGTTCTACTCAAATTTACATATTCTGGCATTGGCAATTCCAGGGGAAAGTAAGGCTTGACAGGAAAGATAGTTTAAACTTAAAATAAATGTTAGTTAAAATAAATATAAACCCTACAACTTTATAAGATTATTATTAGCTTTCAAAGATCTCTATTTGGTTTAATCTCTTTGGCATAAATTCAACTAGAATTTTTTATTTACTATTTAAAGTTTCTTCAATCACCTTATAATATTAAATTGAATTTTTGTTTTAAAGAAACACTATATTTTCAGATTTTATATCCCATTTGTAGCTGCATATGTTGCATACGATTTAAATTTTGAAAATAAGGAGTTAATTTGAAGATTTCAGGTGTATTAAACAGCACCTAGAGCCACACATTTGCTTGGGATATTATCTTAATAGAATGTCAGGAAGAAAAGCCATTTTTTTTTTTTTTTTTTTTTTTGCATGGTACATATTGGAATTTAAAATTTGTTGTCAAGAACTTAATTCACTGATATGCTCACTTTTGCTTTCACTGGAACAATCATGAAATTGTGCTTCACTCTAAGTTACATTAATTTTGCAACCTTTGAATTCTTAATTTTTGCAAAATTACACTGCTTGTTGTAATACATTGCTCCAGAGACTTTATTTTATAAACATTTAATTAAAATTTATATCATTTTGACTAAAGTCTAAAACCTTTTAACTCACTAAAGTATAAACAAAACAAACAACAACAACAACAACAAATTTAGTCAATTGAGTAAAACTGAAAATTTGAGAAATGTTTTTAAACTAAATGCTATTATTTTTCTTTTCAGCAGCTATTTACTTTCTTCAGAAATGTCTTCTCAGGCGATGAATGGCGCCTTCATGGCTCCTCGTGGAATGCTTGGTGCCCCAGCCCCAGTCCATCTTAGTGCCCCAGTGCCTTATGATGGTGCATTCTATCCTTACCAGAGGAATGCCACCGTCGTCGATTCTGTGCCTAGCGACATTTTACATATGATACCCGAGCATTGGTATCAGTTTCCACCTCTAAATCCATTGTGGCACAGCCTTTTAGGGTTGGCTATGATCATTTTGGGAATCATCAGTGTCATTGGCAATGGGATGGTTATCTATCTCATGACATCAACTAAGGTAAGAATGATCACTACATTTACAAGCATAATGTTCTTGAAATCTCTATCCTGTTTGCATTTCTTAATGGATTATCTTAACCTATGTAATTTCTTTCTTTAAATAACAAGCAATGTTTTGAAGAGCGTATACATTTTGGGCTAATTTAGATATTTAATTAAAAAACGAGAAAGCTACATGTGGCATAGGAAGTTTGATTTCAGTCATTCGAAAGTCTGAAATGAACGTTTATGTAGAACGTTTGCTACATGCTTTTGCTGCTCGAAACATATGCGTTATTTTTATGATGCTTAAATATTGCACTGGCAATGATTTTCAAAACGTTGACTCTTACAGGAAACGACAACAGCAATGCATATACTAGCTTGAAGAAGCAAATCTTTACAAAAAAAGTGAGTAAAGATATACTTTTAAACATTGTGAGGTGAACTGAAGAAATTCGGATGTTATAAACTGAATTAAATTTAAGGCAAAAATTAAATTCTTGATATGTTTAATAATATCTTCCAATAGTAGAAAATGTTTAAGTTCCATATTGCAATATCAAAGCAGCATAAAATTTCGTTTTATGTCTAGTGAAAAGTCTTTTTGATTTATCATGTGAAAAGTCTTTTTGATTAGTAAAAAGTAATTTATCTAGTGAAAAGTCTTTTTGATTTATCATTTATCATTAGTCTTTTTGATTATCCAAACATAAATCGAGGTTAGAAAATGAAGAATGGGTGAAAGATTTTTTCCAGTCGTATTTTTTATGATAAATAGATTGATTATTAATAATTGAATGATTGAAATAATATTAATGACCTTGTCGTGCTTCCATTTTATCCTTATGTTAGCTATAAAATTGCACGGATTCTCCAGAAATTCAATTTTCAAGTCGGTTTCTCCCCTATTAATAAAATTCACCCTTCGATTCTAAATGATTGCGTTTCTGTCTTGAACTCTTGGGGAATTTATAGTATATTGTGTCAATGTGGTTTAAGATATATTGGCCAAACGTAATGAGCGTTGAAGTTTCGTATCAAGGAACATGAATCTTACGTCAGAAAAGGCGAAATTAACAAGTCTTCAATAGCGTATCATAGTTGGACTTTTAACCATAATTTTGATTTTGGATCTGCAAAAATTATCAAAAGGCTTCTTCTATAGGTGAATCGGATTTTCTTGAGGCTTTTCACATTCACAAAGATTTAGCAGGTTCAGTTAATGATTTGAAGTCCAATTCAGTCCTTCCTGGTGCCTTTAAAATTCTACTATCTTAATTCAGTTATTTTTTCCGATAGATGGCGTTACCTCCTCGCGTTAGTACTACCAGAAGGTATAAAAATCCGTTCAGTGGTTGCTTTCCATTATTTGAAGTTCAGATTTTGAGCGTAAGGTGCATTTGCCCCTCGCTCCCTATTTTAACTTCCCTAATTTTTCATGCTCGATCAGATAGCCTGGCTCAGTAAAAGTAGGCAGCCAGTGCAACTCTGATTAAAAATCTTGTTATAACCACGTGCAGTGCTGATAAGGACCACGTGTTTCTGTCACTCCTTCTCCTTTATTTTCTTCTTTCTAGGTATTTCTTTCTCCTGATGAGGAGGGACCTTTAGCTGCCCTCGAAATCGATTGAGTGTTTCATTATACCTACGCTAAATACAAGGTGGTTTTTACGATTTTTGATTGTCATATTAGCGTGTTTCTCTTCTATTCTAGTCTAACTGAATGATTATTACAAAAATGAAACAAATGATGAATAACATTAGCAATGCAAAGCATATAAATACTTAGGAAGAAGGAGATTTAGTTATGAGAGATCTAGCCTCTTTATTTTGAAAAGCAGAAATCTTGAAATCATGAAAAATGTAATTTCTAAAGTAGTATTTGAAATTATTTGTCTATGCATACTAAATGTTAGAAATGGTAGCTGTAGGAACTTGATAAATTAAAGTAAAAGTTTCTTATGTAAGGTTAATTTACGGAAATCCAGAGAAATCGTTATTAGTACGCTATATGAACTTTCGTTTTGTTTTAGAATTAAACATTCATGGATTTTTAGAAATATGCCTTTAAGAATCATTTGTATATTTCAATGATACATTTCATTGGTATTTTTTCTTTATCTAATTTAATTTATTTAAATATAAAATTATTTCACACAGGGTATGTAAAGCTCTATTTGATACTAATTCTTTTCTTCTAATGAATATCATTTATAAAATCTAAATGAAACTCATTATTGTCAAATAATTTAAAATTAAACCAAAATCTTTCTCAAGAAGTTTTTCTTTACAAAATATACTTTCATTTCCTAATATTTATTTACACTTAAATGGTAACCCTGTCGAAAGATAAAAATTACCTCGAAATGCATTGCAAAACTGAACTGAAAAATTGTTCTGTAATAATTTAATGATAACATTAACTACATGTATATTTTCATAAGTTTCTTTCTTGAATTAACATAGTGTCTAAATTTAGTGAAAATTAAACATTCTGCAATTTCAACAGGTACGATTAAATGTATGAATGTGTCATACATATAATTACACTTTGCCAACAAATGAGATACGTAAGCCTGTTTATTGTATTACTATTGCTTTCTACTTTGCATAATCTGTTGTCTTATGAAAAAGGCGTAATTAAATTATATGTTTATAAGTCTTATTGTAAAACGTTAAATAATTAGTAACAATTTATTTAATTCTGCTGTCATGCTTTTTTATGGATTAATATATTTAAAACAGACTATAATAATGCCTGGCTAAAACACTTTTCAATTTTGCATGTAATCCATTAATTACAAATTTATTCTTAAAAACAGTAATGAAATTAATGTTGTCTTTTTTAATTATTAATGGAAAATAAAAAGGTCTTGAATTACTGTACTGCGTTTTTAAATCGCAAACTGAAAATTAAATGAAATACCTGACTATGAAAATAAATGCTGTGAGCAATAAATTTAGTTCGGCTGTTATAATCAGTACGTTAGAACGTTAATGCGGAAAATATGTTTTACACACTTATAAAAATTCGCATTTATTCAAATCTGAGAAATCCGTTATTACAATCCTCAGTGGTCCATTTTTAAATTTAGTTGTTTCAAATAGTTAAAAAAAAGATTAAATCTTTTACAACTATAAAGATTAAAAAGTTATGTGGTTTTCATACTTTCTTTTATTAAAGTTTTCGCTAATTCAATATTCTTTAATGATTTCAACACCACTCATTATCTTTACAGAGCCTCAAGACACCCACGAACATGCTAATAGTAAATCTTGCTTTCTCGGATTTCTGTATGATGGCTTTCATGATGCCCACTATGGCCGCTAATTGTTTCGCCGAGACATGGATCCTAGGACCACTTATGTGCGAAATATACGGGATGGCTGGTAGTCTTTTCGGTTGTGTTTCTATCTGGACCATGGTGATGATCGCATTCGACAGATACAACATCATCGTCAAAGGTATGTCTGCAGAGCCTTTAACTAGCAAGAAAGCAGCACTTCAGATCCTTTTAGTGTGGATATGGGCAGCTGTATGGACTCTGCTTCCTATGTTCGGCTGGAACAGGTAAGTTTACTGCAACTTTATTATAAAATTACAGTGCAAATAAAACATAGTTACTAGCAGAATTCTTATTGCAGCTTGTATTTCAACCCAATGAAATATGATAGATTATTACTTGGGAGAAATTATTGAAACGGGCACGATTAATGACCTTGAATTTTAAAACGACGCGAATGGCCTTTCAAGAGTATTTCACTTCATGTGTGTTAGTGCAGTACTTGAGTTCAGTACTGAGTACAGTTAGTGCATTCGACGATATCATTGCTCACAGCATGCTCATTTCAGATTTAAAGAGACAAGTATTCCCCAAAAATCGGAAACTGTTTTAACCGATCAAATTAATATTGTTATAATTTAGCTGCAAAACTCCTCTGATGAAATCTGAAAATAATTATCACTTTTCATTTCTATAAACATATTTTTCAGTTTTTAAAATTATATTTGAAAATAGCGAGTGTGAATTAAAACTTTTAGTTTAAGTTATAACATTAGAGTTTATATGTAAATTAAGATAAAAAAATATGTAAATAAATATTATAACTTTTCGGAACGGGAACGATTAATGGGCCAAATTATTTGTAGACGCAAAATGTTTAATTACAACAAAATAAACATGATTTAAATTATCAGGGTCACTTTTCCTTCTTACCTTCTTCGGGAACATACAAGGACCTGACTCGGAACAGAGAGCTTACTAAAGCTATGTTCACTAATTGTGGTAAGTAGACAGGATACAGACGAAGGGTATACAAAACCCTTTATTTTTTCTCTATATACAATAACTTCCGTACTTCGGAATACACTGACCCGCCACTTGGGGTCTAACGTAAAAGTATAAAAAATAAAAATAAACTCTAATTTAACTTTAGAATAATAAACGTGGAAGATTGGCCTTATATTAACAGGAAGGCGTATGTAGTACAGATAACTGAGAACACTACAATACGTTTAAAAGTTATCAAGAGGATTAAAACCTCTGGCCTGGAAGGCAACAAGCAACTGCGTAACTTCTAAGGTAAGCGGCCTGCTTCGAACTCACTGCTTCCTCTCTCTTGCTTGGCAAAAAGCCACAACTTAAATACTTGGCGTTCGCCAGACAACTTTGCATAAAAACCTTAACGCTTATAATTCTGGCCGGAAGTAGAAAATAAGAAGTGATAGTAAAGATTTAAAATAAAAGTAAACGTTAGTAAAACTTAAGATCCTTACAAAATATGTCGTGATTGCAAGCTTCTACAGTTTTATCCTTCAATATTTATCTGCGTCATTCCCAAATCATCACATGTGTGTGTGTGTATAGTTCCTTTCCTATTTATGTTAAATTAAAAAAAAATTCAGCAGCTAAAACAGCTAATTTTGATTAGATTGTTTTTTTTAAATGCACATTTACTTCTTAATTTATAACTATATATAGTTAGCCCGAAGGCAAACACGTGCTACTCAGGATATGCGTTCTCTCTCAACCTGAACCTTCCTTAAATACTACTTCTAATTTGCAATCAACGCGGTTCTGAAAACTCATTCTGGTAGGGAGTTGTAAATGGAAACAAGAATTGATAGGAAAGTGACTTTAAAATAAAAACATACCTTACAAAGCATAAAAAATATATAATTTATTATTCCTAAATTTCGTTTTATAAAATTTAACTGGAAATATATAACTTTTTTAATTGATTTCATTGTGCTTTTTTTAGGTATGTCCCCGAAGGTAACATGACTAGCTGCACCGTCGATTACTTAACGAAAGACTGGTCTTCATCTTCATACGTTGTCATCTATGCTCTTGCTGCTTACTTTACACCTCTGTTTACCTTGATCTATAACTACACCTTCATCGTTCGTTCTGTCGCAGAACACGAGAAACAGCTCAGAGAACAGGCTAAGAAGATGAATGTTTCATCTCTCAGAGCTAATTCCGATCAACAAAAGCAGTCCGCTGAATGCAGACTCGCTAAGGTACGCAAATTATTTTTGTACCTTTTCTTTTCGCCGGCGCAAATCTAGCCAAGCAGACTTTATTGGCGACAACATACAGTAACAAATAAATGTTAGTTCTAAGAATTTTTTATTTTGAAGGCATAAACATTTTAATAGCGTTTAAAATTTTATAAAAAGCCAATAAATTAAGACAATAAATTTGAAAAAGACATTAATTTAAGAATTTACCATGCTTTCATGGTTCAACATCCTGAGTCGCCGGTTCGTATCACGTGACCCCAAGTGGCCTCATCCCATGTAAACTACGTTACAAAAATCTAATTCTCTCAGTAATTATTTACATTAATTCTAAGTTAAATCTTAGTTTGGAATACAAGCTTAAATGCAAGAATTATTTCAGTTCGTACGAATAGCTTACTCAAATTATGTAAAGCCGTAGTGCTTTACTTCGTTAGTGCATTCTCATTAGAATTGCTGGAATTTAACCCTTTGCCTTTTCTATATTTTCGCCTTCGGGTGAGCGGTGTGATTTCATCCCAATTGACTTAATTATCGCGAATGGCCTTAGGGCATAAAATTGAGCTATCTGGTAAAAATTCTATGTATTCCAGTATTGAAAGAAACAATCAATCTGATATGAAATGGCAGCGACTTGTTTTGAAAATGAGGCGTAAATGGTTACCAGCAAGGAAATTTAGTTTGGCACCCAGTTGTACCATTATTGCCGACTTTATCGCCTGCGCCGGCAAAACGGAAAAGTACCTTATTTTTTAAAGCCACATTTGGCAAGTATATTTATTTAGGGTATGTAGAGTATCGTATGCTGTGCATAAAGTGTAGACATGAGTAGAATCAGAATCTTATTTGGTAGATGAGTACTTTTATAAAAATCAAGTGAAACAATCTACTAATAAAATATCGTTTGTATAGAATTTGTATAGAAAACTGTTTTTCTAGAATTGGTTCCTATGGCATGGTCCCCAAGTTGAATATTTAATACAGTGTAAACAAATTCAAAGTGATTATTTAATTTTTCAATTAATTCTGCTTTTCTATATTTTCATTAAAAAATAAGTAACAGTTGAAAGGTAACAAATATGCGGTGTAACACTAAATGACGTCTCTTCTTTTAATCATAATAATAACCAGAAAAGTGTTTTCATTATTTTAACTGATAAACTTTTTTTGTGTAAGTAATAAGTCTTCAAACAATGCCGACTCAAAGAAATTACAAAAACTATCATGTTTTCTTAGAATTACTACCATCATTAGAAAAGTATGTGTTAAAAAAAGAATAGAAAATCAATTTTTAGTACATTTGATTCAGAGGAAAACGAAAAAAAAAAAAAAAAATCTTAATTTCTTTTAAATTTTACTTATAGAAACCGATTTATTTCATATTATTTTAGGTAAAGATAGCAACACAAATTAAACGTATATTATATACAGCGTGTCCCACTTGAACTTTGCCAGTTGTGTCTTAACCACATGAGCGACGTGGGGACGAGCATTGTCGTGTAGCAAGATCACACCATTCGTCAATTTTCCAGGTCGTTTGTTCTTGATTGCGACACGCAGCCGATCCAGCGTTGCACAATATCGCGAACTATTGATAGTCTCTCCACGTTTAGCAAATTCAATCAGTAATGGCCCCTGACGATCGAAAAAAAAAGTCAATAGCACCTTTCCCGAGGAAATGACAGCCTTTGCTTTCTTCGGGGGTGGTGAATTCAAATGTTTCCACTGTAAGCTTTGCCGGCGTGTTTCAGGTTCGTAGTGGTGGCACCATGATTCGTCTCCGGTCACAATTGCAGACAAGAAGTCGTCACCCTCATTGTGATACCGGATGAGGTGAGTCAAAGCAGCGCCAAACCTTTCCGTCTTCTGGTGGTCGTTCAAAATCTTGGGCATCCATTGAGCACACAAAAGCCGATAACCGAGATGATCATGAATTATGGTGTGAACCGAACCGTGACTGATGTTCACACGCTCTTGTCAGTTCATCGATGCTTATCCTCCGTTCTTGTCTAATCAGCTCATCAACCTGTGCAATTGTGTCGGGGGTGATTGCAAGGTGGCTTTGGCCCGGTCTTGGATCGTCTTTGCAACTTTCACGTCCTTCTCTGAACCGTTTGCTCCAACGCTTCACAGTGGCCAATGCGATGCAATGTTCACCGTACATAGCAGTCATACGGCGACTAATTTCATGTTGGGAAACACCTTCAGCTGTCAAAAACCTGACCACACCACGCTGTTCCTCTTTTGGAGCGTCCATTATGTCACGCTACCGTCTTCAACCCAGTGTAAGAGCGCCTTAAAGAACTTTAACCTCACACTTTCGCGCCACTTTCGTAAATGAAGGCTGTCTCTGTGCTACGCGCATGGGCCGCAGATGATGGACCGAACCATTCTTGCTGAGGAAGGGTTGGCTCACTTTCATTTGACTCGCCCTTATATAATAATAAGCCCCATTTCAATGTGGTTTAATATAAAGTCCTTGATAAAGAATCAGATTGCAGATATTCAGTCGAACGATCTCTCTAATTAATAAAAAAAAAAACAAGAGTGTTTTAGCAAGGATGTATTAAATATTCTTTAATTTTTTAATGTTTTTAAAATTTATTTTTGAGGCTTCTCATGCATGGTATTCAAAAATCCTTTGCTTTAAAATGAATGGTTTTTTTACAACTGAACTTACAATTTATTATCCCTAACAGGTTGCCTTGATGACCGTCGGATTGTGGTTCATCGCATGGACCCCATACCTCAGCATCGCATGGAGCGGTGTTTTCAGCTCAGGAAAACGTCTTACTCCTTTGGCCACTATTTGGGGATCTGTATTTGCCAAGGCAGTTGCAGTCTATAACCCCATTGTTTATGGTATCAGTCATCCCAAATACAGAGCAGCTTTGCACCAGAAATTCCCAAGTCTTGCATGCACTACAGACAGCGGTGACCACGGAAATGATACCAGGTCTGACACCACTGTTGTTTCCGATGAGAAACCGCCAAAAGGTTCAGAAGCATAATTTTTTAGCTAAATCTTTCTGTTTCAAGCTTGTAAAGTTGTGCGCTTCGTGATTTTTCTCAAATGGTTTGTTCCATTCTTATAGATTTGTAGAAACTTCGCTTACCATTTGCCTTAATAAATCTGCATTATATACCTGGCTGTCTGCTTCTTTGACCAGATTTGTATTTATTTTTAAAAAGTAATAATATATATAGCTCTAGCTTATTATGAATATCACAGGAAGAGGGGATCGAAAGTGATAAATGATAGTTCTACTTAGGTAAATATTCAACATTTTGCAACAGTTACTTCAAAACCATAAATTTCATCACTAAGAAATGTTTTTCTCTATTGAGTTTCAAATAACACCTATTATTAAAAGTCTAATGTGCATTCAAATAAGAAGTAATCACGTACCTTTTCAAATTAAAGACCAGATGTGAGGTATAATTAAAGACCAGAGAAATATTCCTCTGACTTTTATATGCATTGTTCAAAAGCTGGTCGAAACTTTCAAACTGAAAAATTAACCTTTAAGGTGTGCCTTTAAGTGTCTACGATGGATATGTTTTTATAAGAAGTTTTCTTTTTAACTGATTATGAAACGAATGTGAGGCTATGCGCCTAGTGGAATGATTTTTTTTTTTGAGGAATTTGAGGGAATGCTGCTTATGTTCATATTACACATAAGAGAAATGATGTGAATTTCCATGTAGTCAAATGTAAGCCAAGATTCAAACCTGGTCGAAACAATAATGTATAGCCATTCAACAGTTTGTGGATCAAAAGCAAAAGTCTGGAAAAAACCGTCTTATTTTTAGGTCAAAATGGGATTTAAATAACAAATATTTTTACTTTAAATAACTGGCTTTTTCAAAACTAAAATTACATTCTTTCCCTCCGTAAATAATTTTCATCCTGTTTTGATAGGTTAAATAAAATAAATTCTAATAAAACTTATATATTTGAAATAGTTATTATTTAATGGAATTCTTATTTATAATTCAGAGGCGAAATATAAAATATTACCATAGACTTTGATGTATCAGGTTAGAAACAAAATTTTTAAATGAATTTTGTTTAAATTTACCGTAATTTGTTTCCTATCCTTCGTTTTCCTATCAACTAACCGAATTTATATATTAGGCTTAATTATACACTGACTACCAGTAAGTATTTGGACACCTGTGATAGAAAAGAAAAACTAACTTTATTCAAAATCAATTGTTGGTAGAGCCTCCACTAGGGGTAATTACAGCGTGGTCCCTCCGGAGCATACTTTCCACAAGTCTTTGTATGACAGATAGTGGTATTTTCTTCCACTCGGCTTGGAGAAGACATAGAAGTCCCTTCACCGATTTTGCACGGGTAGTGCACCCCTGAATTCGGCGATGCAACTCGTCCCAAAGGTTCTCGATAGGATTCAGGTCTGGACTCTGGGCAGGCCAGTCCATTCGATAAACTCCATTGCCATCATACCAAGCCTTGGTTAACTTCGAAACATGACAACTGGCATTGTCGTTCTGAAAATAACAGGGGTCCAACCCGTAAAACTGCCACAACGTAGGAAGCACATTGTCATACAAAATAGTGCAGTAGACATCGGAGTTGAGCTTACCATGAATGGGGACCAAAGGTCCCAGCCATACCAGGAGAAACACCCCCAGACCATAATTCTACCTTCGCCGAACTTGACTGTTGGCACAATGCATTCTGGAAGGAGACGTTCTCCAGGTAGACGCCAGACCCAGACCCTGCCATCCGAACGGTAAAGGGTGAACCTTGATTCGTCACTCCAAAGAACCCGTTTCCACTGATCTACGATTCAATTTCGATGTGCTTTGCACCACATTAACCGAGCAGCGCGGTTGGACTTTGTGATCAAAGGCTTATAGGCAGCAGCACGACCATGAAAACCAAGCAGATGTGCTTCCTTACGGATGGTATTCATTGGAACAGTACTCCCGGATGCCTATTGAAACTCCTCGCGGATGAGGGCTATCGGTTGGGTGCGGTTCTTTCGAATTTCTCTGAACAGCACTCGTCGGTCTCTATCTCACAGTTTCGTTGGTCTGCCGACTCGAGGCAAATTCCGACAATCACCGCTCACCTTCCACTTTTTATTCACATAGGCCATTGTCAATTTGGGGTACTTCAGATCGCTAGATATGTCCCTTAAGGATCGGCCCCATTTGTGATACCCGATAATTATACCTTTCTCGAAATCAGAGAGCTCCGAACTGCGAGGCATCTTGCATGCGATTAAAGCCGATGCTGTTTCCTACACGATATATACCGGTGGAGTCCGTGACGTACCTTAGGACCGGAGATATCTTCATTTGCATAGGTGTCCAAATACTTATTTGTAGTCAGTGTAATATCATAAACAAACAAGTTTAGTAGCATGAGAAAGATATTCAGTGATTAAACCTCCAATGGTGATCATTTCCTGAAGACGATCACCACTAAACGCAACCAATATTTCTGAGAATATAATAAAATATTGATCAGTAATACGATATACTTGAAATAGAATTATTATTTAATGTAGCTTTATTTATAATTCACACTCGAGGCAAATTCAGACAATCACCGCTCACCTTCCACTTTTTATTCACATAGGCCATTGTCGATTTTGGGTACTTGAGATCGCTAGATATGTCCCTTAAGGATAGGCCCCATTTGCGATACCCGATAATTATACCTTTCTCGAAATCAGAGAGCTCCGAACTGCGAGGCATCTTGCATGCGGCTAAAGCCGATGCTGTTTCCTACACGATATATACCGGTGGAGTCCGTGACGTACCTTAGGACCGGAGATATCTTCATTTGCATAGGTGTCCAAATACTTATTGGTAGTCAGTGTAATATCATAAACAAAAAAGTTAAGTTAGTAGCATGAGAAAGATATTCAGTGATTAAACCTCCAATGGTGATTATTTCCTGAAGATGATCACCACTAAACGCAACCAATATTTCTGAGAATATAATAAAATATTGATCAGTAATACGATATACTTGAAATAGAATTATTATTTAATGTAGCTTTATTTATAATTCACACGCGAAGTATTAAATAGTATTAAAATTTATGAAGAAACATGTAATATAAATCAGCTTTCTATGATGATAGGTTCTATAGAAAACAGCTGGTTGTCTTAACGAGAGGGATTAATTACAGTTGTACCTAGATATTTGTCCGCTTTGAAATACATAGAACCTGGTATGTATCCTGTTTGAACGCGAATTTTTTTTGTTGGGTATGAGATATTTATTTCTCGATTTCGAACAGTCGCGATTGCGCGCACTATATCTCTTTCGAGACAATGTTGCAAGTGCCCATGAGCATCAGTAAGTGAGTTGTGTGTGAAGTGCACCGGCCATCATAAAACCCAAGTTTGTGATAAAGGACGCTTGGACGTACCTAAATGCTGTAATTGTGGAAAAGGTCACCCAGCCTCGTACAGGAGTTTGGAAACATTTCTTACTCTCAAGCGGCCCCAAACGTCTTCCAGAATCTAACGGTATGAGTTATGGACAGGGTGTAAAATCTGATAGAGAAACGCAAAATGCAAATTCCTCATCTGAATCTGCTACTGCGACTATTAATAACCCGAAAAATATTCCTGATAATAGATACGATAAGAGTTTTGTTAGTATGCGAAATACCTGAAATTTTGTACACCTTTTGGAGTTGATGAAAATCTTATCCGAATTTCAAAAAGCTTTTAGAACCGACCTTCATTGGGTTACCCAAATTTTCAAAAGTAAGTTGCCTGTGATGCAGGTTGCTAACGATTTAGGCACTAAATCCACCATTCTGTATTTTGTTATGGAGGAAATAAATGCATTAAATTATCATAATGAGCCAAATCATTATAATTGTTCTAAATACTTAATGGTTTTATCTCCCATCTCCTAAGGTAATATTTAACCTTCTTTATATAATTGTTAAATACTTGGTACCATCCACTACCCCTTTCCCCTTTTATTTTCTGGCTCTAACTGATAGGTACTTTTGCACACCTTTAATGATTGCTTCCTCTTAAGCCTCACAGTTGATTCTTCTCTTTTCCTCGCAGTATTTAGCCTAATTTGAATGGTGGCACTGGTATGAAACAGTTCGTCAACGACTTTTCATAGTTTTACACTGTTCCTGATTGATTTGATGTCAGCTTCTGAAATGTCATAATTGCTTTAAGACGTCAACTATGATAGCACAGGATAGCGCTACCGCGTGAGTGCCTATTTTTGCGAACTGCATTCGCCTGAGTCGTCGGTACGTTTCTGTTGCTACTATTCACTATACAACCCGCGCTATAACTCTGAATTTTCAGGTGTTTTTTTTTTTTTTTTTTTTTTTTTTTTTTTTTTTTTTTTTTTTTTTAGCATAAACATTTTGCAAATTCATACTTTTGTTTGACCGTTTTTGGAAAACATACTTCCAACTCAAAAGCTAATCGGTTACGAAGATTGCGTTTTTGTAAGATAAAAATAAGGGTGCTAACCAATTAACTGTTATTCAGTTATCTTCTAAATTTGACTTCAAAATTTATTTTTCATTCCTAAAAATCGGTGGCAACGGTAAGTGTACATGTAATGATAATGGCTCACTGAAAGTACACTTATTATACGCTTTTAAGGAATTTCGTACCACTGAAATCCAATAAAATGAGTCAAAAATTTCCTTTTAACGAAATATGCTACTATAATTCGGATTTATGAAATAAACCTCTTTCTGATATATTGAATGTTTATTTATTTATTTATTACGTATTTGTTTTACTGTTTCTGTTTCAGAAAATCTGGTTCATAAGAAAATAAATCATATATGTGGAAAAACAAGCGTTCATGACGTTAATAAATTCAGACTAATTTTTTCCATAGATATCTTTTAATAAATAGCTCAGGTATTAAACTATCGACAATTTATCAATTCTTTTATATTTCTTGGGTCATAAATTTACTTCTGAGAAATATATCATTTCATGCTGAGCAGTAAGTATAACCGTCCTTTGAGACATCCCGGTGCCGTTTGCTTATCTACTTCATTCGCGCTCTGCATCATGCCTTGTATTTTCTACGCCCTGAATTATGCATTATACTTTCTAATGCTAATAAACGTTATAACTTGAAACATTTCATGAAGTTTTAGCAATGCCTACGCTCTAATTTAAATGCAGTGGTACTTAAGTCATTAAACCGGTGCAAATCATTACTCGCACACCGAACGAAATTTTACAATTAGAAATACAGGGAAAATAATGAATCCGTTCTTATAGAAAATCGTATTGTTATTCTTATAACACTGTTTAATACCAAAATGCAAAAGCAGTGGGTGAAATAAATCAAACAAGATACCAGATCAAAGGAAAATTAATGAAAAAGGTTAAGGAAGGAAGCAAATTGTTAGAATTGTTAGAATTGTTAGAAAGGTGAAAACTAATACTGCTGAGATGTATGAAGATGACATCCGTACTGCATACCGTATGACGAGTACCATGGTGTCTAAAGCTGCTAAAACTAAGACGCTTTTAAATCGGATACAGTTGGGAAGTTGTGAGTTATGAAGGGTGGAAATCGATTTCCAAACAGAGAATACAGACCTTAGACCACGCTGAAAAATGGTTTTTGATCTGGTATCTCGCTTAATTTATTTTACCCACTGCTTTTGCATTTTGGTATTAAACAGTGTTAACTATAGTACTTACTTCATTTTATTGGATTTCATTGATACGAAATTCCTTAAAAGCATATAATAAGGTAAATGAACTTTCAGTGAGCCATTATCATTACACGTGCACTTACCGTGGCCACCGATTTTTAGGAATGAAGAATAAACTTCGAGGTAAAATTTAGAAGATAACTGAATAACAATTAATTGGTTAGCACCCTTATTTTTATCTTACAAAATCGCAATCTCCGTAACTGATTAGCTTTTGAGTTGGAAACATGTTTTCCAAAAACGGTCAAACGAAAGCATTTTTTTGGTTGATTTCAATGCTTTTCTTAAGCATAATTTTTAGAAGAAGCCCATTCAAATATGTATGTTAATTTTCAGTTATAAGGCTTAACGTTTAATTTACGCTAGTAAGGTCTTCCATTTATTTATTTCAACATTATGAACATTAACTAGGAGTGGCCTCCTGGCTCACTAGTAGGTCATTATTAAGATAACTAAAGTTTAGCCCTCCTGATATGCAACTGCTGTCATCCCCCTTTTGGTCTTTTTAAACACCTGGCAATTCCACTTGGCTTAAGTAACTCAAGTCAACTTTCCAACCCCGTTTTAAAAAATAGGGTTGGATTTTTGCCACCCGTATTTTGAGGGTATCCTTATTGCTTGAGCTAGCGAAGAAGGGCATGTCAATCACCTCTGTCAATCCTTAAATGAACACAGTTTAAGTTTAAACCCTAACAAGTCCATACTCAGAAAACTATCTGTTTCCTTGTTAGGTTGCTATATCACTGCCTCGGGTGTGTAATTCCTGCCCGAGAAAACAAAAGCAATCGCTGTCTTCTCAAAACCCATCACTGTAGTCGAGCTTAGACGTTTTTTAGCTATGTTAAACTATCGTCGCTTCGTACCAAAGGCAGCCGACACCCCAGCTTCTTTGCACGATCTCTTAAAATATTCAAAGAAATATTATAAACGCCTCGTTCCTTGGTTGGTTTATTTAACTACTGTAAAGCGCTCGAGGGCTATCTGCCTACTGGGAAAGATGCCTTCGTAGAGGACTTTTTATTGCAACTCTCAGTTATCATTCTTTCTGGTCAAAAGCTATGTATTATGGTCGAGGTTTCTGACACTTCCACGTACAGCTGTCTTATACGTGCGATACACTAACAATTTTAAAGCAATTAGCGTTTTGCTCGCAGTCTCCCACACAACAATTTTTTTTTCTAAATTTAACTTACCACTAAAATTTAGAAAAAAAAAAAAAAAAAAAAAAAAACTGAAAGGTTTCAGATTTTAAATTACGTCTAAAGGGGCGTTTTTTTAACGTTTTGTGTGTTACCTTTATTTATTAAATATCATGTTCTTCGCACTTAAACCATAAAATTCACTTCAATAGCAATGTCGCTTAATAATTTTTAAATGAGCCTATCTTTAGAATTTTCGATACGCCGATTTTCCGCGGGCTGGAGATATTTTCTTTTTCTTACGTAGATTGTTGCCATTGCTCGCTTTCAAATCGTTGAGCTTGTTACTCAAAAATTCGTTAAACTTTTACAAGATATGAAATCGATAATAAACCAAATTCCAAATTTCAAATTTCGGCTTCCACATGCCCATATTCGCTGTAGGATTACGTCATTCAAAATTCGATGGCTCTATGTACCGTTGTTTTATCACAATGCGAGAAATATACATACATTTATGCAGATTTTTCATTATTTAATTTCTTCAAATATAGTGCAGGACTCTAACATTTGGTGGCAACAGTTTGAAAAGCGAAACGGGCATTTATAGTGATTCAACGCAAAATCGCAAAACAAAAACAATAGTCCTTCAGGAACAAAGCCTTTTTGGACTAAAAACGTTTTTTTCCACAATCTATCGCACCTACGCATTCAGGTTTCCAAAAAAGCTAATAGAAGAAAAATTCGTTTGGCCGTCCATGCTAAAGGCCAATTGAACTCGTTCCTGCATTAAGTGCCAACGTTCCAAAATCATACGGCACATGCACAGTCCTTTGCAGAAAACTAACGTTCCAGAGATTGGCACGTTAAGATAGACATAGTCCGTCTTCTGCCTCCATCTAACGTTACCGATATCTGCTAACCTTTTCGATGGCTCAGAGTTTTTTCCGTATAAGACATACTAGATCTGTAGCTCTACTATACACTTCCGATTGGGCTACGTCACTTCCTCTTGTGCGTTTTGTTTTACGTTCTTCCTTCAAGATACATCTCCAAGGTAAATCCGCCGAGCTTGTTTATGGCATAACGTTTTGACTACCATCTGAGTGTTTTCAAACTTCCTCTGCTCCAATCGAAACATCCTCCTTCTTTCAGATTTTCCGAGAAGAGACGAAAACGCTTTCTTCGACTCCACATCATGCCACAACAGAGCAAGTTCGTTCGTGCATCCTGCACTGAGCACCTGCACTCATATGTTTGTTTGTAACGACGTGGTAAATTATAAAGCTACTCATATAGACTCGTTAGAAACATTTTCGTATAAAACGGCTCTCTCTCTGTGTGTGGGGAGAGAAGCAAAACACATATATAATGCATTATTTCAATGGTAAAAACAGTCCAACAGAAACACCAGAAAGCAAACTAAAGTTTCATATCGCAAACTGATTAAAATGCACTGAATAATTTTGATAACATGAATTTACCACAAGCATATGTTTATAATAAAACTAATGCAGTGCTGTACTACTTCCAACAATTTAATTTGCTAATAAAAAACAAAACAAACAACAAAAAAAAAAAATCTGAAATGTTTCAGATTTTAAATTACGTCCAAAGGGGCGTTTTTTAACATTTTGTGTGTTACTTTTCTTTATTAAATATCATGTTCTTCGCACTTAATCCTCCTTCTTTCATTTAAACCATAAGATCCAGTGCAACAGCAATATCGCAAAATAGTTTTAAAACGAGCATATCTTTAGAATTTCCGATACAGAGACTCACGCGCTGAAGATATAAATGTTTTTTCTGCACAACGTTGCCATTGCTCGCTTTGAAATCCTTGAGTTTGTTAATCAAAAATTCGTCAAAGTTTTAAAAAATAGGAAATCGATCATAAAACAAATTTCAAATTTCAAATTTGGTCTTCCACATGCTCATATTCGTTGGAGGATTACGTTATTCAAAATTCGATGACTCTATGTACCGTTGTTTTATCACAATACGAGAAATATACATACATTTATGCAGATTTTTCATTATTTAATTTCTTCAAATATAATGCAGGACTCTAACATTTTATGGCAACAGTTTGAAAAGTGAACCGACATTTATAGGAGTCCGACGCAAAATGCCAAAACGAAAGCAATAGTCCTTCGGGACTCAAGTCCCTTTGGACTAAAAAAAAAAAAAAAAAAAAAAAAAACAGAGATCTGCAACGCTTGGCACTAGAGATTCTGTGGATTTTACGGATTTCAGGAGAAAAAACATAAATCATAATGGTTAGAGTAAAAGTGCAAAATAAAGAACATTAAGGATATATGCAATAAAGGTCATATACAAACATTAAGATTATGCACAATAAAGACTTATGAAAGTAAGGGACAGTAATAAAGCATAAAATATACTTTTTAACATGTTTCGAACACTTTTTTGAGAGACAGGGTTTTGTTTTTAAACCTTAGGAAGCCCCACAGTAAGTTTTCTTCCTTTCTTTTTTCTTCTTTCTTTTCTTTCTTTCTTTCTTTTTTTTTTAATGTGTCTGCGTGTAAATCATATGGAGTCAATCTCTTGTTCTATGACTCAGCTCTGTTCTAAAAATTTTAGGTACTTTACATCATGTTTCAAACCTTCATTAAAAGCTATTTTCTACCTCCTATCAAATTTATTATCTGTGTCGGAGTCATTTTCTTGCTGTGTCATGTTCAAAACAGAGCCAATAATTTCACCATCGCTCATCTGATATGCTAGTGCTGGCTGATCTGGATATATCATCTATTCAACTATATTATTACAAATTTTGTCTTCAATTTGCTATTTTTAGTAGAATTATAATTAAAATTGCTTTATTTCCCCGTGCAATGCAGCGCGTGACGAGTTTCAAGAGAAAGCTAACTATATTATTACGGATTTTGTCTTCAATTTGCTATTTTTAGTAGAATTATAATTAAAATTGCTTTATTTCCCCGTGCAATGCAGCGCGTGACGAGTTTCAAGAGAAAGCTAACTATATTATTACGGATTTTGTATTTAATTTGCTATTTTTAGTAGATTTGTATTTAAAGTTGTTTTATTTCCCCGTGCAATGCAGCGCGTGACGAGTTTCAAGAGAAAGCTACGCCGAAAAAGTAAAAATACGGGAGCACGCGCATTTAAAATTTCATAAATAGATATCTCGTAATTGTACTCTTTTGCTTTCCAGAAATCTCGAGAAAGTAGCAGACTGTTCTCGTGCTGATTAAAAAGCTTATAAAAGCCGGAGCAAAAATCTCAGTTCAGTGTTCAGTTGTTTACTAAGTAGTTGATTGTAGCGAATTCGCGAAGAGATCGGAAAAGCTTTCTCTGCGTTTGAATTGTGTTCTATTTAACGTTTTAGTAGTTTAAAATATAACTACTGTGTGATATTGTACGAATATCTGTGAGGAACAATTTCAGCATTTTGTTTCATTTCTTGTGATAAGAATAAATTTTATTAACTTTTAATCAGACTTGTGCATTTAATCTATTACGAAACCGTACGCACACAGCATGTTTTGGTGGTAGCGGGAGGATTGAATGCCAGTCACTAGAGCCATAGGTGAACAGTTAAGACAGCTCGTCACTGCTTTTTCTGCATTTCAAGAAAAGATGGAAGCTGGCAAGCATCAAAGAAGACATGAAAGATTCTGTTAAAGGAGAGATGAAAGCATATCAAGTAGCCGTTCAAGACGAGATGAAGTAGTCAAGTAGCTGTTAAAGAGGAGATGAAAGCGGGTAGAGTAAAGCGGTTCAAGAAAAGATTAAGGCAGGCTAAGAGGAATTGAAAAGAGAAATTACCTGAGTAATAGAAAACAAATTCGAGGCTATGAAAAGCAGAATTGACGCGGTTGAAAATAAAGTTGAACACATTGAAGAAAGAGTTTCTTCGGTAAAAGAAAAAATAGAAGAAAGAGTTGCTTCTCTAAAAGAACAAATAGAAGAAAGAGTTTCTGCAGTGGAACAAGAAATTGAAGACAGGGTTTCTGCTGCCGTTGCCAAAGAAGTTGACATCTTAAAGAAATGCATAGCGACAGCAGGAAGCAATTCTGATGGATTTAAATTTTTACCCATGCCTGCTCGTCCCTCACTGAAGCGATCAACATAAGATGGGAGGATCTCCTGGTAAGTACATAAGACGCAATTTTCCATAGTGGCGGATGTGAATGGATGGGATTCCCAAGCTAAGCCCTGCCATCTCGCCGCTTCTCTTAGAGCAGACGCTGCGGATATTCTTCAAACTCTTCCAGAAAACCAGACACTAGACTTCGAACCTCTATCCGGCGCGTTGGAGCTGCGCTTTGGCGAGAAAAAAGATTACAGTAGGCTTCATTTAAAGTCCCGTCAAAAGAAGCCCACGGAAACACTCGAGGAGCTCGCCACGGATGTTGAAAGGCTATCTCACCTCGCCTTTTCGGAGTACCCGACAGAAACAAGGGAAATCCTGTGCCTGCAATACTTCATCGATGGCATCCGGGATCCAGGAATACAGAAAGCTCTGCGAATGGCGGATGTTAAAGACGTAAAAAGCGCTCTAGTGTGCGCCATGAAATTCAAGATAGTTCAGCAAGTAACTCGTAGAGGTCGCTACCCAGTCAAAGCTCTGCAAGTCCACGAGCCAGTGGATCAGTAGATGGCTCGTTTAGATGATTTATCCAGACACTTCAATGATTTGATACGGGGTGTAATGTTTGTTATTGCATTGATGCCTTAGTTGTAAGTTGCCTTAGTTGTCCTGGACAGTACAGTCCCTGGACAGTAGCTTGATGCCTTAGTTGTCCTAGACAGAAGCTTGATGCCTTAGTTGTCCTGGACAGTAGCTTGATGCCTTAGTTGTCCTGGACAGTAGCTTCCTGTCCAGGGACTGTACTGTCCAGGACGTGCAGTCCTTGGGAAGGGGGTAGTGTTTACGGAGCAAACTTCCTCTAAAGTGTTCGAAATGTGGTACTGAATGCCACATATGACGGTATTGCAGAACACGCAGGGACACGGGAAATAAAACGGACGATTTGACAAGACCAATCAATGCCTTGAGACGGAATAGGAGCGAAAAGAAACCAATCCTAAAGTGCTGGATCTGCGGTGTTGAAGACTACATACGAAGGAACTGCAGAACGCCCAGAGCACGGAAAATAAGACAGACGATTTAAACAGACAATTAAATGCCATGGGACGGAAAAGGAGTGACAAGAAACCAATTTGCTGGAATTGTGGAGTTGAAGGCCGCGTATGAAGGAACTGCAGAACACCTCAGGGCACAGAAAATAAGACCACGTCCCAGCAACGACGCAGGAAACAATTTAATGCCCATATCGAGGAGCAGAGGTTGCCAAATAATAAAAAACCCCGTTTTAATGCGCTCCAGATTTCTACAGTGAGAGGCAACAGTAACGGACTATCCATTAATGAGCGTATTGATGGAGTTCCTTGCTATATGATCATTGACACAGGAGCTAATCATTCGGAAAGATTTAGCACAACACTTTAAACTCATTTGGACGCCATCCTGCGTTACCCTACAGCTTGTGTCTGATAAAATCGTCATAGATAGGAAGTTATATGTGAACATTACGTTTGGAAGTGCAGCCTAGTACCATACGACATATGTGGCAGATATTACAAATGCTTGCATACTCGGATTGGGCGTTTTAAGGAAATACAGTTTTTCCTTGGACTTCAAACACGGCAAACTGCTTTCAGCATCAGAGGACGTAATTATCCATCATTAGAAGGGATCCGCACCTGGAAACGACTCGTCTGAAAGACCCTGCTCAGAAAACTGCATAAATAATACAGTCAAAAGACGTTAATTCGGACACCCATAATCCGGAATGATCTATAATCCGGACCTCAAAGCTACAAACTTTCTGAGCATAGGCGTTTAAGCGTGCGCGTTTAATGTATAACGGATGGTATAAGCTAAGCTAAAATTATCTAATTCAGTTAATGTTGCAGATTGCGTTGATCCTTAATCTTCGAATTGGATCTGGCTTATTATTTTTTTCAGACTCTTAGAGCAATTTTATAAAAGTAAACTTGAACTTTCGATTATGTCAAATAGAATTTCTGATATATACTTACTAATATGTAAAGGATCTACAAAGCGAAAATATGTTTCGAAGTCCATTAAACAAAAAGTGGAATTGCTGCAAAAAATGGATAAAGGCATATCCTTTGTTTCTCTAACCATTCCGAAATCTGCTTATCAATTTCACGCTGCTCTGCGGCGCGGGGGGGGGGGAAACGCCGCGGCGCGCAATGAATTGGAAGTTGATCTGTCAGCACTATCCTTATCTTCAGGGTAGATGTTTTTATTTTATTTGGCTTATAATTCCTTACTAAATGTAGTATTTTATCTCGATGTACTCCGTCTTTGATATGATTTAAATCAAGTTCCTCGTCATTATAATTCGCTTCCGATAGTGAAGAAAGTGACACAGAGGTTATTGAAAACGAAAAAATTTCGATTGACAAATTAGTTGGTATTCTCGACACAGCAATTATAGGCCTTGAACAGCGGAACTTTGTAACTCAACAAGAAATTATGTCTGTTTAATAGAATTAAAGAGAAAGTATTATCACATGAAACGAAGCAACTTAAACAACTTACATTGAAAGAAATGTTTAATAAAGTAAACAAATAAATATTAAGCTTTTTCTTTTTGTAAATTTTCATACCCTTTAGATCATAATTGTTGTTTATTTCATAAATTACGATTTCATATTTTTAATTTTATAATTTCTGCATGCCATCTTACCAGATTTACACTGATGATCTATAATCCGGAATCGCCGAAGTCCTGACGAATCCGGATTAACGACTTTTGACTGTACCAGGGTCGAAGAGAAACATGAAACCACTGGTATTACCCATCTCAGATGCTCTTTGGTCGTGACCTTCGTCTGCCTTGTCATCTCTAATTTGGTCACCCTCCAGGTGTGCTTTCATCGCCTGAAGAATAGATCCAAGATCTCCAGGCCCGGTTTGAAGTGATGCACAATTTTGCACGAGAGTGAGTCAACTTAGTGACGAAGACGAAGACTCGATACGACACCAGAGCTACTGGACATCGATTCAGCAGAGACAAGGTGTGGTTGTGGAATTCGATTCGAAGGAAAGGATTCTGTCCGTAACTACAATCACCTTGGTTGGTCCGTATATAGTCCTAAACAGGTTGAATGACGTGGTGGTTCGGATCCGTTAAGTTAACGAACCTAAAGCCTAAAGTTGTTCATTACGACAGGTTAGCTCCTTACTGTGGCCATAGTAAGTAGTGTACAAAGTATAAAAACATGGTCCTTTTTGTTTCTTAATTTGTATCTGGTTTGATTTGTATTTAATTTGTTTTAAGTTACTTATTGCAATTATTGTTTACATTGTTTGCTCTTGTTATGCAATGTTTGTTATTGCATTGATGCCTTAGTTGTAAGTTTGGCTTCCTGTCCAGGACGTGCAGTCCTTGGGAAGGGGGTAGTGTTACGGATTTTGTATTTAATTGCTATTTTTTGTTGAATTGTAATTAAAATTGTTTTATTTCCCTGTGCAATGCAGCGCATGACGAGTTTTTAGAGAAAGCTACAGCGAAAAAGTAAAAATACAGGAGCACACACATTTATCATTTAATAAATAGATATCTCGTAATTGTACTCTTTTGCTTTCCAGAAACCTTGAGAAAATACCAGAATTTTCTCGTGCTGATGAAAAGGCTTATAAAAGCCGGAGTAAAGCACCTCGGTTCAGTTGTTTACTAAGTTGTTAATTGTAGCGAATTCGGGGTGAGATCGGAATAGCTTTCTCTGCATTTAAATTGCATACTATTTAATGTTTTAGTAGTTTAAAATACAACTACTGTGTCAGATTGTACGAATATCTGTGGGGAACAATTTCAGCATTTTGTTTTATTTCTTGTGATAAGAATAAATTTTATTAACTTTTCGCCAGGCTTGTGCATTCAGTCTATTACAATTCCACACGCACACAACAATATCTTCTTGCAAAGCCTCCTCATTTGCTCCTTTTCCGAATGCAGAAGCAATTCTCTTGCTTAAACCTTTGCTGCACTGTCCCTAAAACCAGAAAATTCAGCGTCATTGGTCTCAGTTTCAACAGACAGAGAACAGGCCATACATTACGCCAGCCATTTATTAATGATGTCTGGAAAACAGAATTCCATGATTCTGCTAACAAATCCATGCAGTCTTTGGTGGCAAAATTTTTTTTCTAATCACAAAGTGAAATACAATGGTCTCTTAAAAGAGTTATTTTCAAAAGCATTAATGTGGAATTTAATACTGTGTTGGTCCATTGGCTATATCAGGGATAGAGAATTTGGGGGCAAAAATAGGGCCATGAATTTATCACACATTAAAATGGTTGCATCTGGATGTGCAGAGTAGTTGTCTAATCTTGCAGTTTGATGGTAAGCACACATTGTATCAATGCCTTCTAGCCTCTTTAACGAGATTTTGGTATTTCATTCTCCATGTTGCGGTTTTACTGAACCCATAAACTGAGTGCTTACATTTTGAGAGGCTGTGCAGATTTCAGGTCAGCGGATTTCCCGTATTTGACTGTACCTTTAATATTGAAATAATGAAACGGTGAGATATGTGAATTTATAAAAATTAATTTATTGAGTAACATTTCTAAAATATATGTCAACTATTAAATTAATTACTTTACACTTCATAGCATGCTACAACGTAGAAAAGATGAATAATAACACATTATATAAATATTTGTTTATTTTATGCTTCTCATAATTCGTCGACAATGATGGGATTTTGCTTCTTGAAGGGCTTGATCTAATACTTCTGTCATGTGAATAATGTTAGAAGGATCAGCTTCAAAAACATTATTGACTGCCTCCCCATCTTTCTGCAGTTGCAATTTCAAAAGAAAAGACGGTTCAACTGGTCTGCGCAAGTTTCTGCTTGCAATCTGAATTGAGGAATAAAAAATAATGTAAATATACATAATTGATTCAACAAAAAGAAAAATGCCAGAATATATTTGTTTTAATTTTGCAATAATTATGCAAAGAATAAAATTTGCATACAATTTTGCACTAATATGGATAGTTTGCAAAAACACAAAAATCAAATACTCTTTACAAAAATTATATGCATAACAATGACAGTGAACGAAATACTGATATTTCAGTTCAATGCTCATTAGCGAAAAGACTGAACTTTGATTAAAAAAACTGAGACTTCGAAATTGAGCTATTTCAATCAATTGAAAAATATCTTTGTCTTTAAATGCGCATTAAATCAGCAATCTCAAATTGCACGCATGCCGAATACAGGATCTGAAATCAGCTGATTATATGAAGCATTAAAAACTGCTAAAATAAAAGTTGTTTATTAAGCATTAAATATGTAACTAACAGCAAACTAATAACAACAAAAGGATAAAGCATAATTAAAAAGATGAAGAAAATTAGATAGGGGATAATTTATATAAATTAATTATTTTTAATGGGGAAAAATATTTAATATGAGATTCTTTTTTGAAACTTACTTCATTTCTAGCATTTTTCAATTACCATGTTTCCCGAAAATAAGACCGAGTCTTACATAATATTTTGCTGCAAAAAACACACTAGGGCTTATTTTCAGGGATGCCTTATTTTTCATGCATAATAATTATCATTTGTTCATGTTCAAGAAATGCATTTATTCAGGTTCTCAAGAAACATTTATTCAGGTTCTCAAGAAATACTTTCTTCAGATTCAAGAAATACATTCTTCAGATTCAAGAAATACATTTATTCAGGTTCAAGAAACATTTAAAAAATGAACAAAATCCTTTATTCTAATACAGCCATATTTTCTTCTTCTGCAACATCGTCACAAAGCTCCAAATCACGAATTTCGGCCTGAACCTTTTGCAACTTCAGCAACAGAGCTTTTGCTAAATGAGTTCTTCTTGTCAAAGTTTCATAGTGCATTGGCAACAAAGAATCTGTTATTTTATCCCATGTATTCTACACCCAAGTAGGATTTCTTGTAGCTTCACAAATTTTGCTCATTGATTTCTCTCCATTTTATTTTCAATGACATTGAAAATGCAAAATTGTTTCTCATTGTTGTCTGAATGAAAATGGTCTTTAAATGGCTTCTTTATTACACTATCAAGAGTATGAAGATATGCAGTCATTCCTGCGGGAATCAATATTTGATCAATTCTTCTTTATGGAAGGGAGTTCTTCATGGTTTTAGCGCAGGAATACTAGCAGAATCCTGCACTTGATCAGTGGTAGTTTGAGACCCTTGACCCATAAACACTGCAGTTTTATCCACAGCAATCGTGTTCGAAAGTTGGTACTTAGAATTTAATGCCATCAATGAAACACTTGAATACAAATGCACGTTTAATCACTTCAGTATCTTCCCATTTGAGCAGAGTTGTCAACTTCTTCAGAGACAGTTTATTTCGCTAAAAGAAGTCATCTTTCCAGTGTTACGATGCTTTGAATTCATCTGCGATATGCCTAGCTGTGGTTTTATGCTCATATCTAGTTGTGGCTCTATATATGCCTAGTTGTGGCTCTATGCAAGGGAAAATGCTTGAACTTCAGCCCTGTTAACAACCAAAAGTTCTTCTTGTCGATGTTTCATAGTGCATTGGCAACAAAGAATCTGTTATTTTATCCCATGTATTCTACACCCAAGTAGGATTTCTTGTAGCTTCACAAATTTTGCTCATTGATTTCTCTCCATTTTATTTTCAATGACATTGAAAATGCAAAATTGTTTCTCATTGTTATCTGAATGAAAATGGTCTTTAAATGGCTTCTTTATTACATTATCAAGAGTATGAAGATATGCAGTGATTCCTACGGGAATCAATATTTGATCAATTCTTCTTTATGGAAGGGAGTTCTTCATGGTTTTAGCGCAGGAATACTAGCAGACTCCTGCACTTGATCAGTGGTAGTTTGAGACCCTTGACCCATAAACACTGCAGTTTCATCCACAGCAATCGTGTTTGAAAGTTGGTACTTAGAATTTAATGCCATCAATGAAACACTTGAATACAAATGCACATTTAATCACTTTAGTATCTTCGCATTTCAGCAGAGTTGTCAACTTCTTCAGAGACAGTTCATTCCGCTACAAAGAAGCCATCTTCCCAGTGTTACAATGCTTTAAATTCGTCTGCGATATGCCTAGCTGTGGTGTTATGCTCATATCTAGTTGTAGCTCTATGCAAGGGAAAATGCTTGAACTTTAGCCCTGTTAATAACCAAAAGTTCTGCACCTCTGTCAACATTCGATCAACAGATGATGTGTTTCCAATTCAGGAAATAATGGTTGCCGACCTGATCCACACTTAGGCTTCTTAACATTTCCCTCGTGGACCTGCTGACGGAGGTTACTGTATTCTGATTGCCATTTTTGGACCATTAGTAGATCCAACTTCTCTTTGTAGAAGGCGTAAAATTTTATTCTCTCAATCTTCAACAATTTCTTTTTTGCACTCAATGGAATAGCTCTTCTCTTTGCAATCAGTTTATCTGTCTTTGCACTCAGTTTATCTTAGCATCAACATTTATTATATTTTAAATCTATTATTAAATCAAGTGCTAAACATCTGTTGCTAGTGCAACATATTGAATACTGAAAATTCTGCTTTATCACAACCAGATCGTTTGTTTCAAATGTGCATGAACTGCATCTGGTCATTCAACAATTAGGCGTCTGTCTGCTTGACGATTTTAACTAAGGTTTATATTAAGAATACCTTGAAAAATAATGTTAGGACTTATTTTCAGGAAACAAGTATTGGAAATGATATTTATAATAGTAATTTGAAAAAGTGAGACTGTTAAAAAATAATAATGCTGTGTGTAATTATTTTTAAAAACAACATTATTTTCAGAAATTCTGCTGAAACATATATGTTTTAAACTTACATCAAAATTATTAAAACCTTAAGTAAGCTTTATACAATTCCTTTAACTGGGATCCTCAATAAAATAATACAAAGCTTATTAGAAACATATAAGAAATTGACTTATTTTTAAAATTAAAATACTACATCTAATAACAATCATATTAAAATAAGGTGAGTATTAAACTTTTAAACCTTTTTGCTGAAAAAAACTACAATCATATTTTGCTACTAATGAGCAGTTTCATATAAAGGTATTTTAAGTACATACATTGAAATAAATATAGATAACCTTATTAGATATCCCACTTTCATAAGCTGCTCTCTGCATCCTGGTTAGTTTATCACTTTGTCACTGTTATTTGGTAAAGTTTTGAAATGTGACGAATATAAAAGAAGTAAAACGGCAATATGGTGATCAAACCATCCCCTTTCTTATGCCTACTGTTGCCAATCTAAATATTTTGTATTTAGATCTCAATCTTTTAATGTTTTCTAGATATTTTTCTCAAAATTATAACAAGTGTTATAGTAATAAATTATTATAGCAATGAATTTAGATGCTTTATTTTTTCATTTAAATATTTTTATATTTTTAACAGAATTTATAACAAATTGATATGAGAGCCCATGAGATCCATTTATTTTTATTTTTTGATATTTTGTTTCAATTAGTGTTGGCAACACTGAAAATTACACTAGTCCTGTTCACTGTTGCTCATATCCTATCTTAGTTGAGGTCAAATTGCGAGTCAACATTTGCGATTAATTTGTATTGTAAATCAATCTCTAAAATATAGAAAAAAAAAAAAAAAACTGTACTGCCGATGAATTAAGAAAGGACCCTCAATTTCTGAAAACGTTTGCAATCATAATGAAAAAGTGAAATGTTTACTATGCTTTTCATAATATTCATTAGCTCATGGTGAGCATTTGGACATAACAAATCATTTGAAATTAGCAAAATATAAGGTAAGCTTAGAAGCAGTAGCAGAAACTTTCTCAAATATACTATCACATTTCAAAGGTATCAATGCATGTGTCAAAAAATTCTTAAAAGCAGCTAAAGAAGCAACTTTTGTATTCCTGTTATTATTCACAATCTCAGCTTTAAGTCAGATGACTGTTCATATAAAGTGATTTCAGTGCTTTGAAACAAAAGGATAAACATTAGCAAAGTATGCTCAGTTGAGTTATTAAAAATTTCTTTTAACACATTTTTGTTTTTGTTAACAGTTTTTTTGCTTAGTCTTTTCAATCATAGGTACACCAAGCCACAGAAAACATAAAAAAACAAAAAAAAGGGGGGAGAAGGGGGGAAAGAGGAAAAGGGGACGATTTTATATCTGCTGTTTTAATGGGCTAATTGACAAAAATCAATGTTTTTCAACTTTCAAAAGTCCGCTTAGGGTATACATTACATTTACATATAAGGCCTTGTTCTAACATAAGTTATTTTTACGAAAAATTAGACTCTTTCTGAAATGACACATTGATTTTTTTCTCAAAATTTCTAACATATGCCTTAAATTATGCCAAAGTGCAAAGTTTCATAAAGATCTGAGTAGATTAAAAAAAAAAAAAAATCAAGTTTCAAAATTTCAGCTCCTCAGTGTTAATGGGTACATATTTATTGAGCTCTCTTTCTTTTTTATTAAACTTACTTGATTCCTTCTTTCAGAATTCGAAATTTAGGTTCAATCCATATAAAATTTGTATCTTTTTCATGATTTAGCTTTAATTTTTGTATTTTCAAATAACTTTATAAATTTTTTGAAAAAAAAAATAAACTTTTAAAATGTTTGCCATCATATTAAAGACGATCTAATTCCAGGCATACTTGAAAATTCAAATTTTCCCAAAATATATGTGAATATGTAAATTAAGATTTTAAATTCAGCATAAAGCAATAATAATGCCAAATATGGCTACACACTTTGTTATAATCTTCATTGAATGATAACAGTTATTTTGAGGTTTAAATTTACAAACGGACTTTTACTGAGGATTATTTATAGGGAATTTTTTTATTTTCATTTTTATTAATAATGCCTAATAAATATTTATTAATAATACATGAAAAGCTACTTTTTAAATTTATTAAGAATATTAAAAACCAACCCCCAAAGAGTTTTGGGGGTCTTTAACAACCCCCCCCCAAAAAAAAAGAAATTGCAGGGACTGAAAGGGGTGACCAAGGAGGTTGTTGTCTGCTGTTGCAGCATGCCTAGCTAACTAGCATTGGTTAAGAACTAGCATTGATTATGCCTTAACTAACTAGCATTGGTTAAGAAGCTTTCGTACATTCTTGTGAAAATGAGGCAGAACACCATCCAGTTGTAAAATGTAATCATCATAATTGGGCTTAGTTAGGGTAACAACTAGTACTAAACGTGTATAGAAAAGAGTCGCCAATCACAGTTTCTTGTTCAAAGAAAAATGGACTGTGCACTTTCTCGAGGGACACTGTACAGAAAACGTGCATGAAACTCAAGCTGCACTCAAACCACATATGTGGACACATCATAACGGAGTACAAAGAGAGACTTTTCCTAAAAACTGAAGCTGTGGCTGCACAGTAAGCATGACAAGCAAACAGAGGTAGCACATGAGAAACTTGGAAAGTTGCCAATGCTTATGGTATAGGTTTTACATGGGTAAGGTAATATATCAATTTATTACTAATTTTTAAAACTGCACCATTCATTTACAAATACCCTGCATATGATGATTATTATAACATTTTCACATAATTCTTATTTCTGTTATATTAGAATTTATTAAATTTCTTGGACAATTATTTCAAAAATTTTAATCAAATTAGCTTCCACACTTCCTGTCAACTTTGTCAAAAAATACAAATTAAGTGGCAATTCAGCCATTGGCACTACATCTATGATTCCTCGGAATCACCGAATAATTATACTAGGCTTCGGTGAGTTTGTCGTTTTCTCGGTTTGGAAATCTGCATTTAGAAATCATGCATAAAGTTAAGTTGGTTGGCTATTTTAATGTGGAAAAAATATAGAAGCTATCTCTTTTAGAAGGAATAATGACTCCGTGGAGGATTTTTCTAAGGAAAAGTAGATTGTAGTCATGTTGCACATACGGAAAATCAAGAAAAACATGCAGCCACCTCTTTTGTCTGGGTTGATTTCTGGGAAAAACTATCAGTATTCTTTAATGACTTGGCCACTTGTGGGGCTACTTAAATTATGAGCCAGGTTATTAAATTTGTACAGTATCTCATGTTAATTAAATAGTTATGATGATATCAGTCTTTACTATAATTTCTTCTTTCCATATTTCTCCCCAGAATGCAAATTAGCTTTGTGTTTATTTATGATGAGGGTTTTGAATGTTTGGTTGATAGAAATCATATGTATTGCTGTCAGCATGTTTAGCCAGCTCTAAATATCCTTAAGTTGTGGAAAAAATATCCTTAAGTTGTGGAAAAATTCATCTGTAGCACCAGTTGTGCCTTTATGTTCAAGTTGGGAATAAAATATAAAGGTTATTTGAACCTTCTTCTGTATTTGGTGAGTTACTTAAGATGTAGCCATAACTTTCTATCAGTCTAGTTGGGTCTGCAGACTTATAGTTTCCAGTTATAATAGCAACCCTACAGATTCTAATTTAATATTTGATTTATAAATATTTATACTATTATTATATACTCAGGCACAAACAGCAGAGTTCTGTTAATACATTAGTTTTTAACCACCAAGTTGTGCTACAAGTGAATGTTCAGATACATTTGCTGTTATTGTATTCACTTGAAATCTAAACTAAAGCTTAAGTATTGTTCTTGGAATCTAGGTGAAAGACAGGAGAAATATCTCCCTGTTATACACCATGGGAAGATTAAACAGATGTTTTGATTAAGTGACATTAGATTTATCTTATAAGTTGAAGTGTCAAAACAGTGCTGAAACTTTAAATGTTTTGTTCAATAGCTAATTTAAATAGCTAGTATTTAAGCAGACAATTTTTAATCTTACGTTTTCATTCTGAAGCCATTGTATCACATGATCAAAATTGCGTTACAGTATTTAGTTTCAGATACATCTCGACAAATGTAAAATCAAATTATGCACACAATGTATGCCATAATTACTTACATTTTACATGCGATAATTGCTACTCATACAGTCTTCCCTGCTATACTTTGAATTCTCAATCTTATGAACTTTTTCTATGCTATGCGAAAAGATACGCACATCATCCAACTTTATTATACACAGGGTAGAGCCAAGTCCAGGAACAATGCTGCATGACTTTGTCACCTAATAAGAAAAGATCCATCTTTCCACTGGTCAATAACCACTTTGTAGTACTGTTCTGTCCTGAAAATAAGTGTGTGTACTTAGTCATCCAGCATGTTCTCTAGATTTGTCTCTTTAGTATTATTTCCTATTCACAAAATTCGAGTGTCTTTTCAAAAGTAAGTTTTTCCTATTATAGACAGCCCACCAGTGGCCGAGCGGTAAAGTCGCTGAACACTGGTAGTTCGGTCCGAGGTTCGAATCCCGCGAACGGGCAGGTTGCATGGGTGTTTTCGTGGTTTTCCCCATGTGTAACGTATATACGAGCCAGTTTCCCTTAGAAAGTCCTTCATGAAGGCATCCCTCCCCCTTAGGCAGATAGCTCTAGTGTGCTTTGCCATAATTAAATACACCACCACCTATTATAGACAAGACAAATGGAATGCTATATTCTAATCTTAAAGCTGTGCCATAAACAGACCTTTATAAACATTACTGCTTAAATGTGACACCAAATTTTACAAAATTTGGCTTTTAGACATAATTTGAAATTTGAATTTTGTTCATCCACCAAGTAGAACAGGAGATACAAAATTGTTTCCCTTTCTTTTCCACTACAGTAGTAGGTTTTATTTTCTGCTGTATTTTCTAAAAATGCCTTAGTTCGAGAAGAAAAAAAAATATTATGGTAAACCTAATTATAGTAATATGATGAGAATATAATATATACCTGAACATCAATTCTCCATTCCAGATTATGATAATGAGGAATACCCACATTTAAAGTAGTGAGCAAAGATCGAATTTCTTGACTATTTTCTAAATAACATCTAACGAGTTCTTCCTGGCTTTCAGCATTAAAACCCAAAAATATGATTGAATCACGGAATTCTGTTTCATTCACCTATAATAAATGTGTATTATAAATAAAGAACTTATCACTGAAAAGTATAAAATTTATTTTTTCATAATTTATGAAATGCACACATGAACACTATATGAATTCCATTCATATGTAAGTAAAGAATCCATGGTAATAATGTAGTAAGTGAACAGTTATTTATTTTATAAGATGGTTTTGGTAAACCAAAAACCACTAAGATTGGTTTTGTTTTGATCATTTCTCTTTCTCGCTTTTTTTCATACATTTGAATATGAAAGCATTACCAAAAGAACTCTGTCAGTCATGACTGACAGAGTTCTTTTCCAGGAACTGTTTCGATTCTAGGAATTTCTGGATTTTGGATCATCAGCTTAAATCTAATAAGATCACAATATAGAAAAAATATTATTTATTAATATTTTCTTAAGAATGAGGTATTTTGCACACAGATTCTTTTTCTGAATTACCATCATGTAAAATTTCAATGGGTACTTTTCCTTTATCTGCCCACAATATTATAAAATCATAAAAACAAATAATATGATATAACAACACATAATAATGAATAATAAGACAATGAGAAGACTAAATTTAATTATAAAAAGGGTAGAAGGGGCATTGCTCATGTCAATTAGTGCTTATTTCAGGTGTTGCCTATTGCCTCTATAATGGAATCAAAATAATTCCTCCCACTTGCTTCTTCCTCAAAATTATTCTGACAGATAGGATGTGAGATGTTGCCTTGTGGTACCACATTGTATTTTATTTCTTCGTTTAACTAATCCCCATAAATGCTCAACAGCTTGCGTATGAGCACCCATTTCTGGATCTATGAAATTATATTTGTGGTTAACTTTCAGATGGAAATAACCAGCTTCCTCAAATGCCTGAGTTTCGTTTCCTTTCCAACAATCTGAATAAATCATGGTTTCATCACTAATATTTTCCTTGATGCATCACAAAAAACAACATGCTCTTCTGTTGCATACTGCTGCCAGAAATGCTTCTCTTGTCACTCTGCATATCAAACCAAAACCCCATTGTTGAGAGAAAACACAATTGGCATTGTTCTTTCTACTGGAAATACACTCTCGTCCATTCTGACAACTACACAAGCGGCTTCTACTTTTCTCTCTCCTGTCCCATCTTTTGCACAAATCTTGTGTAGACTGCCATTCCAATCAACTACAGTATTGTTATGAATTTTGAATATATGTAAATAATTTTAACAAAATTATATGTGAAACTATAATATCTTTTGTATAATACAACATGAAAAGTCTAGAGATAAAGCTCTGATGGAAAACTACAATTACAGGGGCAGGTTAACAGTGAGTAAATGGCTATCTCATTAAGTTAGAGAGATACTGCCAAGCTGATGATAGTTTTGAAGACTAATTTTTGCCATCAAATTTGGTAAGAAATCGTGAAATGTCACCAAACTCAGCGACCATTTGATTCAGTCCCTGAATAAATGTAATTGATTCCTAAATGTAACTGTAACCATATCAGGTCTTTGTATATAACTTTAACCATACATGCCACCCAGTAAATTCAAGAAAATGGAGGGTACTAGAGATTTCTTGGCAGCCGAAGTAAAACTATATAAGCCCGAAGAGAGCATCTTCTTGTTTGTTAGTTCAGAGCTGACTTCAGAGTATTAAGATATCCGTGAGAGCTTCGCCTTTTAGATGCGCTTTGCATTATGCTGTGTTTAATATTTTTAGTAGTTTGAAGTATAACAACTGATTTTGCTGTGTGATACTCACAAGAGTGTGATAGTGTATGAGTGCTTTTGTTCAAAGTTCCAGAACTGTAAAGTATTTCTTTTGAAAAAATAAATGTTATTAAGCTATCATCGGTTCTGTGTGCATTCAATCCATTAGGAACCTGTATCGATGCTACAGTATCGTGGTAAAAATTTTTTTTTTTTTTACAGGATATCCATAAGTTCTTATTTTAAATGTACATAGAATATACATCATAAATTGCTATATAAGATAATTTTGTAAGCAAATAAAAACAAAATAATACATGCCATATTTTTTGCTGCTTCAGTAAACAAATGCATGATACCAGTGACAGCATTTTGCACAAGATCAGCTTCTACATTCAGTCTTTCTAAAATAACAATAGAATTATAATTAATAAAAAGATAAGGGAAAAAAGCTATCAATGTTCTATTACTGCATAAAAAGAACTAATAATAATAAAAAAGTTAATTGATAATATGTTTACAAGAAAGCATCAGTGAATATTTTCAAAAAATTAACATAAAAACAATCAAAAAAATATTTATTGCTGTTTAAATCATTCCACAAAAATTACATATGGAAAAAGAAGAGAGGATTAAATTAAACCTTTATGTTTACAGTAATAAAATATAAAGGCTATATAAAAATTTAATTCAATAATTAAACCAGCACATTTACTTCTTTAAAATTGTCAAATCCCAATACTTAAAACTGATTACTACATGAATATTTTAAAACTTGAATTTATAAAAGTCATATAAAAACTAAAAATTTTAACTTTATAAAGGGAAATCATTTAAAAAAACTTGTTACATACCTAAAAACATGTAAATAAGATTATACTGTTAAAGACGAGAGATTTTACAGACATTTTTTTAATCATATATCTCTTGATTTTTAAATCTAAATATGAATATAAATTCTACAGTATTTTAAATAAATATATCAAAGTGCATTGTAAATTAATCTACTTACGAGCAGCACTCTGATATACTTTTGGATTACTTCCTTTACGAAGATGTTCAATGGCTATTCGACAAAATTCTTTCAGAACTAAAGCAAATATAAGATGGGAAATGTTTATTATTTGAAAAGTATCTAACACACAAGTTCACATTATATTTAAATACATAAGACTACTTGCAATGAAAAAAATCATAATGATATATAAGTGTATTAGAAGGATGATGGTACACTGTTATAATCATTTTAGAAGAGGGGACTTTTTTGTCTCATGTACCCCTTTTAGATGATCATTTTCCCTGCTCCTTTCCAAAACTTGAAAAGTAAATATATATATATTTATGCAGATTTAAAAGACAACAAAAAGTAGATAAATACTATTACTGAAATGTCCAGGCGCGGTAAGATGGCTGCTCCGCAAAGCAGGTTTAGGGTTGCCATAAAATGGGAAGAGAAGGCAATGTTGTCACATTTGGTGATAAATCGCCCACTTGCCGACAAAACTTGCAATATGCCATGGATGGATGGAGAACCTTCTGGAATGAATTCTTACTGGTTTAGCCCAGAATGTTCTTGAATACAAGTCAAAAGCTATGTAAACCCTGCTAGTACGTGGAGAGTTAGTATCGAGTTAGTTAGTACCTTGTCTAGTGAGTTGATAGTCAGTCATCGAGCGAGTGTCTCGAAGTTTAGCACTAAGTGCATCGAGAGAGTCTTTTAGTGTATCGCAAGTTAGTGCATTGACGAGTTTTGTCTTGCGTCAAGAGCTGTACTCTTGCGTATCATCAAGTGCATCGCGAATTGTAGTGCGGAGAGTCTCGAGAGTATGTAGAGTTCCAAGAGTGACCGAGCAGAGTCGGAAGCCGTACTCTGGTGCTTGTCGTGAAACTGTCTCCACTATTATAGCCTGATAGTGTGAAGGCTGTGTCCCTGATCGTGTCAGCGTGTTTATTGCAATTCTTTGAAGACTGTGTAAACGTGTTATTGGACCTGTTTTGAATAATACTGGCCATTAAAGTGTGCTTCGATACTTCATCAAGTGTTGTCGTTATTCACTCCAAATCTACGAACATGAAGGAAGAAAATAATGGAACAATGCCACAACTTGAAAACAGGGTATTTATGTATTGATGCAACCACAAGTAATTAAAATACTGACCATATTTCCTCCCTAAAACTATGAAATTCTCCACAAGGGAATTAAGTTTTAGAATTACGTTAGTTGCACAGGTCGCACAATTACCTATTAGAAGAATTTTGTTACTGAAAGATCTCTTTGGAAGAAGGAATTTGTTACTGATTTCATTATCTGCTTTGTAAACGTCTGTGACATCATTCCGGATTTTCAGTTAATTTTATAATCTGCTGCTAAAGTTTCATATCTTTTAAAACATCTTTGGTTTCTATATTTATTGATTACAAACAGCTTTCTTTTGTCTGGGCCATCCCCATTAGTGTAAATAATCACTGTTGAATACATTTTAGAATTTTTACCCCAAGTACATATTTCCTTTTTAATAGCTAATATTTTGTACAATATTAAAATAAAAATTCATTTCTTTTTTATTATTAGCATTACAGGTACGATATTGTAAAATAAAAAAAAGATTAAAAGGCTTTGACTTTTCCATCATTTCTTCATTTATCGGATCACTTTTTTCTACATGTTGATTTGAATATTGCTCCATAATGCTAAATTAAACCATTACATCCATCTAAAACCCTTCTGTCTTAAATATTTAGTATATTTTGAAAGTTTTTGTTGTTCTTTCTTTTAGCAAAGGAGACTGGAATCACTCTGATTCCCCGAAATCACTGAAATACTGTGGCTTCAATCTCATTATGAAACTCTATCATAAAATCTTTTCCCGTTATATACTATTTAATGAATGATAATTAAACTTTCACTTCATATTTTCTTTATTTTTCAGTATCAATAATAAAGAACTTATTGGAATAGCAAATTTGTTGATCATTTCAAATTTTTCATTCAGCTTTTATCCACTAAATTAATTACATATTTTTTTCCCATTTAGTTAATGTTTTACATTTAAGTGGTGCCACTGAGCTTTTACATCATCATTTGTTACATGTAAAACAACAAATTTTAATATGCATTTCTAAAAGGCTAGAAAGGTGCATTTTTTTTCAAAGCCAACAGCCACTGGAAGAAGATAACTGGAAACTGAGATGACTGAGAAAAGAGAAACAAGCTTTAAAGTTTCAGAATAGCAATCCAGATTGAGGAAGTGAAAAGCAAATCATGCTCACTCTTTACAGCTACTTCTGGGAATAACAATGAGCAAAGGATTTATTTAGAGGGAGGGGGGGAAGCAGCTTCCTGGATTTTGTGGAAATAAATATATATATATATATATATATATATATATTTGATGTCTGTGGATTTTAAATAATATATATCCATATTAAGTAATTAAATTAATAAAGATTGGAAAAAATACTTTATATCATTTATTATATGTCCGATAATTACATTTGGATGATAGTACATATTAACCTGCCATTATAATGTTTTTTGCTTTACCACTGTCAATATAGGAATAGCCTTTTTCTTTTTAGCCCAAAGGAGCAGTAGCACAGAATGGCTATTAGTCTCAAAATGGCATTTTGTGGTTTCAAAATAAACGGAGAATCATTTTTTTAATTATTGCCACCAAATATTATTGCCCTGTATTACACTTAAAGAAATTAAATGATGAAGAATCTGCATGAATGTATGTTTCTCGCACTGTGAGAAAACTACAGTACCTAGGAGCCGTCAAATTTTAAATAACGTAATCCCCTCTTGAACATGGGCATCTGGAAGGCCAAACTTTAAATTTTATTATTTTATTTTATTATCTATTTCATATTTTGTAATATTTTAAGGAAGTTTTGATTAACAAACTCAAAGATTTCAAAGTGAGCAATGGCAACACTGTATAGGGGAAAAAAAAACATATTTATCTCTAGCGTGCGAGACTGTTTATCAAAAATTTTAAACATATGCTGTTTTTAAATATTGCTGTTGAACTGAATTTTATGTCAACTTCAGATTTATGCAAATTTAGCTGAATAACACATGGGAATAAAAAGAAATATTGGCCATAGTAAGTCTGATAAATAATCATATTTTTAAAAAACTCGTGTATATTGCAGCAAATTGAAAAGTGTTTATGATTAGCATCAATTTTTTTTTTTTTTTGCTAGCATTCTTAATTCCTTTATTAAATTGGACACAGTTTGCATGTGTCTGAAAATCCTGAAATTTTATGTTCTCCCATTCACCTAAAACAGGTTAGCGAATTTCTGCATTCAGACGCCTTAAAGTTGTATGATAACCATTTAAAACAACACTTCTTCAACACACAAAGGAATAAAATCTTCCATTTTACACAGGATGTAAGAATTTCTTATGACAAGCTACATTCATTTTGATTATAATGTGCTTTCCATTTCTAAATTTCTTCAACACAAATCTCACTTTCATTTGATCCGATGCTTCTCCTAACTCATCTAATTTAGTATTCTGCTTATTTTAACAATGTCTTATTTTAATTACTGGACCCAGGTTAAAAGAAATTTTTCTAGTTCTTTCTTAAGCAATCGGTGGTGAAAGTGCAGAATCGCCCACTGCTTGGTGCGTTTTTAAGAACTGCACATACTCTGTATCCATGTACACATAGACCACTTAAAAAAACATCCCAGAATTGCACAAAAATGGCATTGTGTACTCCCTTGACTTTATCCATGTACACATCGACCTATTTTCACTTAAAAAGTCAAAGAAAATTGACAAAAATCCAAATCTTCTTACTTTTGTAAAAAGCGCCAAACAATAAGTGGACGATTCTGCACTCTAGCCACAAACAGTTTCAGAAATTACAATTTATTTTGCATTTTCTATAATTTACTTTCTGAATCATTCTAGATGTTCTTCTCCATAGTTTTCAATGAAATTATCCTCCCATAGAATTAGGGACCAAAACTAACTAGCAAATTATCTCACCAAAACTTTTCCCAAAAACAAAATTACTTCTTTATTTACTATTGGGAGTTTTAGCACTGTAACCTAATGCAGAGATTTCAATTAATCAAAAGACATGCAATGAAACAATGAAAAACTACTCGATATTCAATGGGTAAAAGTTTACAATTGCGTGCCCCTTGTTTTTTGGCGATTCTTTTTTGACGGCAAGATCGGTGCCAGGAAGACATAATTTCAAGATGGCCGCTAAACAAAAACCAAAATAAAAAGTCAAAGAATTGCATAAACTCTGTGTCCATGTACACATCAATCTGTTTTTACTTAAAAAAACATCCCAGAATTGGACAAACTAGGCATTGCGCACTGTTTAAATTTGTCCATGTACAAATCAATCTATTTTTATTTTAAAAAAATCAGGAAGCTAAAGCAAAGTTACACTATCATAGTAACCAGAAATAAGATTTCATCGCCAAAATTTTACAAAAAATTGTCGCTAATTGAAGGAGTATTCAATTCTATACTAGAGCCAAAATATGAAACAAGGGAAGAAATATAATGAATTTAAGCAACAAATAAAAGTAAAAAAATAATTCATAAAAAAATATTATAGTAAAAGTATGTAAATAGACCTTTTATTTTTACACAAAGTCGCACTAAAAAATTTACTCTTATCAACTTCCCATAAAATTTAAACCTCAAGGAACCTTTAAAAACTCTCATGTAAATTATGATAACACCTAACATCTCAAAAAGAATTCTGACTTTGAATTACAAATATCTAAAAAGTTAACCTCATTCAGACCTATCTAATTTTTAGTTTATTCATCAATATATCCTTAGAAACGGGCCGCAACAATGAAAGCTTAAAATATCTGAATGAATTTATAGAAACATCACATTTTTAAACCACTGTAACTAATTAAATTGCACAGAATTTAATACCAAGTGTACAACGTACTTTTGATATTTATATCTTTAAGAAGATCCAAATGCTTTTTATGAATATCATCCAGAATCAACAGCATGATTATTATCAAATACAGCAATTTATACACGATTGACACCCACAATAGCACACAAACAAGGTCTATGATTTTAAAATTCAAGTTTCTGAGAAATATTTTATCAACAATCTTGTGACATTAAAAGATGAAATTAGAAATGAGAAGGAATTTAATTAATCTACAATCAGAGGCCGTAACTGAATAGTCATTTCCGTAGCACACTATGGCCAAACCACGGAGTATAATGAAGGAGGTGAAACTGCCTAGTAGAAAAACGGTCCTAAAATGTCGCGGTCACTAGATGGCGCTGTTGTTCCATCTTAGTAGTTCCAAATGTAAACATTTATTGAGTAGCCAGGCGGCGAAGCTTACTACCGAATGAAAAATGTTTATGTTTTTAATGTCATGGATTGCGTTATTATCAACGTTATAATATTCTGCTCACTAATGATTGTATTTTATTCCTCAAATTATAAAATTAATTTACAGCTTTCATGCTGTAAGGCTTGTAGTACTTTTTATGAATGATTAATTTAATGATTATTTTTCAGTCCCTCCCCCTCAGAAAAATAATCATATTACTAATAATAATACTTGCTGTATATATGTTAAATTTAATTAGAATAGTTTCTTCGCGTCTCTCATTTTGTAAAATGCTTAGATACACAGCTTGATATAATCTGTGGCGAAATTTTAATGAAGCTTATAGAATTTTTTGCTTCCGTCAGTAAATTTTTGTACTATCATAATAAGTTATTCTTTTTTATGACTCAGTTAATTTTTTATGTCAGTTTTGATTTTGATATTTTTATCGTTTTCTGTTAAAAATTTCCATATCTTTGTTATTTGAGAAGTATGTTTCAAATTGATTTTAAAAGATTTTAAAATAGAATTCGGATTTGAATTCAGTTGGTTATGCTGAACTATATTATTCATAATTAAATATAAAGAGTAAAAAATATTGACTAATTCAATCTATCTTTAATTTTGTCCTGCTTGAACTAACTTCTAACCAATAAATGCAGTATTTTAACTAAAAATATAATGCAGATCTTTTTTATTTTAAAAGTACATGTCCACTTTTCTTTCCAAAGGAGGAAAATTCCATCCCATTCAATAGCCTAAAAGATGAATTTCTTATGTTCAGAAAAATTTTATCACAGTTATAATGATATGATATTTTCTCGCTGTTAAGTTTCAAATTGGTACATGTAGCTTTTTTGAAAAAAAAAAAAAAAAAAAAAAAAAAAAAAAAAAGTTTTCCACGTGTTATGTTTTACTGGAAAAGATCCCCTATTTTTTATTTTCATTTGTTGAACTGATCATTTACTAATAGAGTCTAATTACATTTGTTGCAAAACTACCAGTTTAATATCAGAATACCTAATGTATGCTTGCTGCAGTATTTAAAGAACATCATTAACTATATAAAACTAAAGTCTGTTTTCTCTTGCAGTAATTATTTACTTTTTTATTCTCAATTTAATATCTCTTTTTCAACGATTAAAGACTCGCAATGAAAGAAACAAGTTCAATTAAATAACAAAAATTTAATAAAAATGTAACAGTAATTATATAAATAATCCCGAAACAATCTTAGCAGTATTGTTTTATATTGTTACACACAAGGGTGAGCTATAGGAAGCTCCGGGGACGAAGCAGGTTGCATTACAAGAATTACTCATAATGGAAATTGATATCAAATCAATATTTTCTGTGTTGCTGCCTATGGCAAATCCTACGAAAAGTAGAACAGCTAACGATTGCAGCGCCCTCTATAAATAATGCGACAAAAGTGGACCATTTTTGGGAAAAGTTGTAATACCACTTTCCCCTCCTTGTTTATACTCCGTGCACATAAGTTATGTGAAATATTTAACTAATTTCCAATTTAAAGTTCTGTGAAATATTTAACTAATTTCCAGTCTATTACTTTTTAAATACCCTCTTATTTACTAGCAACCCAGACGTTCTGTAAAGTTATATAAATTCGTCTGACTGTGATCAGGCATGATATAAATGTTGCTCACCTTTGGAGCTCTAAATATACTTGGATTCTTGATTCTCAAGCTTTTATTCTTTTGCCTAACAGATGTATAACCACTGTTGCATCCGGGGACGAAGCAGGTTGCATTACAAGAATTACTCATAATGGAAATTGATATCAAATCAATATTTTCTGTATTGCTGCCTATGGCAAATCCTATGAAAAGTAGAACAGCTAACGATTGCAGCGCCCTCTATAAATAATGCGACAAAAGTGGACCATTTTTAGGAAAAGTTGTAATACCAGTTTCCCCTCCTTGTTTATACTCCGTGGGCCAAACATACAATTTTATTTTGCCTCATCTGAGTCGTTTTGTCTAATGTTGGACAACTGTTGCATAATTCGATTTACAGTAGATAATAATTCTCTCCAAGCATTTAATAATGAAAAAAAAAACCTTCTGATTTCTTGAAAAGTTATTGGTTTAAAGTTAATGTTTTACTATATTGAAAATGTAGAAATTTTAACTGTCAAAAACAGGACCTTTCGAAACAGTTATCATCATGCAGTCATAACCGCAATAATCGAGAATAATTGACTGCTGTCTTCGCCCATCGGTGCAGAAAGACTTAGCGGGTGCAAAACAAGACCATCTGTGTACTTTGTCTGTCTGTCTTAAATAACGGGATAAGTGTTGCATTATTTTTTATTTAGTTCGTAAATTGGTACTTAAAAAATTGATTAGAAAGCTGTGGTTAAAAAATCACTGTCTGTTCCATTTGCTTAGTCAACATGGATTCAAAAATGGATGATTCTGATTCTGAATATGAGACTGAGGTATGTATACTTAAAAATATTATTGTTGTGTTGAAATAAATTATTATTGACATATAATTTCATTTATTTGTGAAACTAAATTTAACAGGGTGTGTTTGAAACTTGTAATGAAAGCCGTACTTTGAAATTTCTCATTTTTAATTTCTACATTTTTAAAAGGTGCTTTCTTATAGTAATTCACTGACAGTAAAAGGATTTTGAAAATATTATAATTTTTCAGTATTTCTTATTTTTTCAACTGTAGATTCCAACAGTTTCCTGTTATATTTTAGATCCTTTGAAAAATCCTTACCTTTAGATACAAAATTAGTGAAATAAATAAAAACAATCATTATGTGAAAAATATAAAAGCAGTTTATATTTTTCAATTTCTTTTTCGTATTTTTAAGAGAAATATATGTAGAGAATTAATTTGAATTATTTTTTTTAAGAAATACATAGTAAATATAATTTCGACGTGAGAAGAAAATGATGAAAAGCTGACAAAAGTTATTTTTTCATTTTTCAAACATTCCATTTACAATAGTTTCTTTTAAAACGTATAACATATTAGTGTTTGAATCTTTTCTTTTTTCTGAAAAGTATGGAATCATTACTTTCTGTCATTACATTATTTGGTTGATCTTTACATTACGGTAACTGGTAGTTTGGCGACATTTTGGAGGCGATAAAGGTTACTACCTGGGACTTTGGTAATAATGTGAGCAGTACTGAGTTCCGATTACGCATTATTTTGTGTGGGGGAAATGAGAGATCATGGGATATGTCATGTGATATTAATGGACGAATTACGGTTCTTTAATCGAAAAAGGGGGGAAATCGGGAAAAAATCTGGAAATTTTGTATTTGGCTTTATTCTGTGTTGTGTGAAATAGTGTTTGTGAATTTTTGGATCCCATGGCCGTAAGTAAAGTGAATTCGAAATGGGTATTTAGTGGTATTGAAAAGGATAGTAAGAAATGTTTTTTAAGGTTGTGTGAGAGAGAAATAAACATGTTTTATTATGTTATTTATTTTACCTGGTATCTTGCTTTGAAAGATAAGTATGATTTTAAAGATTCTGAAAGAGAATGAAGAAAAGTGTATCCGCCACGTAATGAAGATTCTGAAGGAGATTAGGTAAGTTAGTATTTTTAATTATTTTTATGCATTGTTGGAAATGTAAGGTGAAAAGGAATTTGGTATTATTGGGAAAATTGTTATTAGCAATGATTTAGTTTAAAGTAATTAGGATTGTAAGGTAATTTTTATTAATTGAATGTATGTGCTCATGTATATTTTAAGTGGTGTTTTTGAATTTAATTATATTTTAATGAAATGATAGTTATTTTGTGAATTTTATACTTGTAGGAATTTGGTGTATGTTTAAGTTGAAATAAATGTGCATGGAAATAATTTAAATATTTGATAATAAATATTTGTAATGCTTCATGTATGAATTCGTTGGTGACGTGTATAATGTAATAGATGATTTAGAGGTAAAAGTTTTTGGATATTTTATTTATTTTATATGTGGAAATGTTCATATTTGTAAAGGGTAAATACTTTTTCGTGATCATGTAATTTCATATATGTTCTTTTTACCGGGTTTAAAGATTGAGAAAATTGTCATGTATTTTCGTGAAATTTTTTTAATTTATGAGAAAAAAGCAGTGTACATGGATATAGTGAAGAGTGTGCGCAATGCCATTTTTGTGCAATTCTGGGATGTTTTTTTAAGTAAAAATAAGTCGACGTGTACATGGTTCAGTGATATTTTAATGAAATGATAGTTATTTTGTGAATTTTATGCTTGTAGGAATTTGGTTTACGTTTAAGTTGAAATAAACGTGCATGTAAATAATTTAAATATTTGATACTAAATATTTGTAATGCTTCATGTATGAATTCGTTGGTGACGTGTATAATGTAATAGATGATTTAGAGGTAAAAGTTTTTGGATATTTTATTTATTTTATATGTGGAAATGTTCATATTTGTAAAGGGTAAATACTTTTTCACAATCAGGTAATTTCATAGATGTTCTTTTTACCGGGTTTAAAGATTGAGAAAATTGTCATGTATTTTCGTGAAATTTTTCGAATTGATGAGAAAAAAGCAGTGTACATGGATATAGTGAAGAGTGTGCGCAATGCCATTTTTGTGCAATTCTGGGATGATTTTTTTTAAGTAAAAATAAGTCGGCGTGTACATGGTTTATGTGTATGTGTTATTTTGAAAAACGCGTAAGGAGTATGGTATTGTGCACTTTTTCCCAATTTTGCAGTGAATATTTGTCATGATTAAGCAGTTTTGTTTGATAAAATTTCTAGCATAAGTGTAATTCGGCTAGTAGATTGTTGGAAGAAGTGTTCAGTAGATAAAAAGAAAAGAAACATGTCTTTACTTCGTGAAGACAAAATGGTGGCGGGGGAAAAAAAATAGAGGGTTGCTGTAGGAGAGTTGGTTGCCAAATTTTCGCCAAAAAATCGCCAAGTTACCATAATGTAAAGATCAACCCATTATTTGTGTATATGCATTTTTTCTGTTAATATATGAATTGATTAGATGAGAAACAGGGCAATGTAAAATTGAAAATTAGGCAATGAAGTAAACGTAGATTAGCAGAGATTTTGAATAAAACTTTTACTGGTTTTGAGGGCTATTAGACATAAGTTTCTGTTCTTCAGGAGAAAAAGAAAATTTCCGTATATTGTATACAGGCAGTTAGTTATATGTGCTTTACTATAGCTAAATATTTGGTGCTTGAAAATAATAATAATAATAAAAAAATCGGCGAATCCTTGAAGGAGTGGAAAGTTTTTCAGTATCTCTAAAAGTGTCCTTCTCTTTCTTCATTTGGATCAGTCTCCATTACAAAATCAGACAGTTCCCATGCCTTTTCTAAGAATTCATGTAACTTCTTTTACTTAAAGCTCTTTATCTTCTTCACTACTGGTGCTTTCACCATTGACGAGTGTTACTAGGATTTTCCAACTCTTTATTTGTCATTCATGACTATTTGTTTAATTTCTCTATCTTCCATATCTGAAAACCCTTCAGAGCTTATTACTTTTGCAGTTTGTATGATTTCCTTGTCTTCATCTTATAAAAATCTTGTAAAATTGTTGACAGTTTCTAGACAGTGCTGATGCTAGCAAGCATTCATTGTTGATGAATTTTATTTCTATGATGTGTCGTATGTTAAATTGCTTCTGAACTGCCATTAGCATGTCATGCTTTTCTTCATCTACTGTTTTATTTGCAGAGATATAAATGTGCTTCTGTGAAGTGTTTTATGTTGAATTACTTCCAAAGTGCCATTTATGTGTCATGATTATCTTCAATTAGTACTTTATTTGCAGAGATTTAAATGTGTTTGACGTAATATGCCTTAAATTTGTTTATGACTCTTTGATCCATGGGTGGATTTAGGACATAAGTGATGTTCGAAAGGATTATAATTTCTGCATTTGGATGCAGTGCTGGGAAGGCTTCAATACAGTGTCTGGGAGCAATATTGAGAATTAGGATAACTTCAAAACTCAATTTTTTCCATTCTAAGTAATTTTTGACTTCTTCAATAACTGAATTTTCCTACCAGTTATTAAGGAGAACTATCACAACGATACCAACTATCTTCGGCATATTGCATATGATTGAAATTGTCACATTGGGCAAATAAAATGGAAACAAGGTAACAAGTCTGCACAAAATCATGTTCCGCAAGGGTTTAGTGTAGTATAGATTTGCTGAGTTGCATGTTTTTTTTTTTTTTTATCATTAAGATGATTGTGCCTGTGATTTTAAGAAAGCAAAATTTATTGGGCAAATAAAATGGAGACAAGGTAACACGTATACACAAAATCCTGTTCTGCAAGGTTTTAGTGTAGTATAGATTTGCTGAGTTTGCTTTTTTTTTTTTTATCATTAAGATGATGCTCCTGTGATTTTCCAAAAGCAAAACTTATGGATATCTTTTTCCTTTAATGCTCAACGTAATCAAATTTAAAAGTTAATTCTCATCCTCTCTTGTTTAGTTGAAGTTTCATTGCAAAATATACAGTCAACTCCTGATTTATTGGGCTCGATTTTCACGACTCAAAATCATGTTTGATGTGAAGGCAGTTAAAAAAAAATACACCATGATAATAATAATCTATATTATATCCCTCTAAGTGGCCAAACCATATAAATTAAAAATAAATAATATTAGTTAATATCATTATATCTTTAAATACACTGACATGCATCTAGAAATGTGTCAAAAATAATAGTAGTATATATATTGGAAGGAAAGGCATAAAGGTACAAATTGGTCAAGTCATTTCATAGTTATAATCAAGAAAATACCACTTACTCTTGACCTTTTAGGGGTTCAGGGCCAAACTCTTGGATGTTCAGACTTAACAGAAAAACAGTTAACAATTTATGTGTGTTTTCATGCTGTTTAATCTAGAGGCTAAATTCATTTGGTTATGTAAATCAAATATATATATTGTTGCATGCGTACGGTTCGTTAAAAATTGAATGCACAAGTCTGATGAAAAATGAACAAAATTATTATTATCACAACAAAAATGCTTGAATTTCCTCAGATATTCGTGCAATATTACAATATCTCTCAGTAGTTATCTTTCAGCTACTCAAATGTTCAACAGAACTTAATGCAAAACAGATAGAGAAAGCTAATCCACGAATTTGCTGCAGTCAACAAGAGCAGTTTTCTAAACAAACTCTTAAAACAACAACAAACTAACAACTACTGAATTGAGAGGTTTCCCTCCTTTTTATAAGATTTTAAATCGCACGCGAGACTGGAATTTTCTCGAAATCAAAAAGGGATATTTATTTATTAAATGTTAAATGCTACACGTGCTCTTGTATTTTTAATTTTCCAGCTATGCTTTCCTTTAATATTTGTCACGTGCTACACTGCATGGGGAATAAAATGATTTAATTTATAAATCAACTAACATTAGCTATTTAAATACCAAATCTGTTACACTGCCCCCTTCCCAAGGACTGCACGTCCCGGGCAGTACAATCCCTGGACAGGAAGCCAAACTTACAACTAAGGCATAAGTGCAATAATAAACATTACAATATCAGACAAAATGAACAATAAATGCAATAATTAAACAAATTAAACGCAATCAAATACAAATCAAATACTAAATACATATTAAAAACAAAAAGGACCATGGTCTTATACTATTTACAATTATTTACACTACGTACTATGGCCATAGTAATGAGCTAACCTGTCTTAATGAACGACTTTATGTTTAGAATTCGAAGACTTACGGATACGAACCACAACGTCATTCAGCCTGTTTAGGACTGTGTACGGACCATCCCAAGGTGACTGCAATTTCAGAGTCCTTTCTGTCGAGTCGGATTCCACAACCACACCTTGTCTCATTCATGGAATTGATGTTCAGTAGCTCTTGTGTCATATCTGATCTTCATCTTCTCCGTCGCCAAATTGATTCGCTCTCAAGCAAAGTTGTGCATCACTTCAAACCGGGCTTGGAGATCTTGAATATATTCCTCAGGCGATGAAGGAGCATCCAGAGGGCGACCAAACAAGAGATCACAAGGCAGACGAAGGTCTTGACCGAAGAGCATCTATGATGGGGAATAGTCGGTAGTCTCGTGGACAGCACTGCGGTAAGCCAGTAAAAACGGTGATAATTTCTTGTCCCAGCTCTGCTTGTTTTTAGAAACCACTAATGAGAGGTTATTAAGGATGGTTCGATTGAACCTCTCTACCATGCTGTCCGACTGGGGATGTAATGGAGACGTTTAGGTTTTGCCAATGCCAAGTAGTTTGCATAGTTCTTTGATTACTGCTGAGGTAAAATTTCTTCTCTGATCTGAATGTAACTGAAGAGGCACTCTGAATTTGGAAATCCAGTGCTGTATCATCAACTCAGCTACTGTGACAGCCTCTTGATCAGGAATAGGATACAATTCAGGCCACTTGGTGAAGTAATCAATGACAACGAGTATGTATTTGTGGTTGATCTTTACATTATGGTAACTTGGCGTTTTTTTGGCGACCAACTCTCCTACAGCAACCCTCTATTTTTTTTTCCCACCGCCATTTTGTCTTCACGAAGTAAAGACATGTTTCTTTTCTTTTTATCTACTGAACACTTCTTCCAACAATCTACTAGCCGAAATTACACTTATGCTAGAAATTTTATCTAACAAAACTGCTTAATCATGACAAATATTCACTGCAAAATTGGGAAAAAGTGCACAATACCATACTCCTTACGCGTTTTTCAAAATAACACATACACATAAACCATGTACACGCCGACTTATTTTTACTTAAAAAAACATCCCAGAATTGCACAAAAATGGCATTGCGCACACTCTTCACTATATCCATGTACACTGCTTTTTTCTCATAAATTAGAAAAATTTCACGAAAATACATGACAATTTTCTCAATCTTTAAACCCAGTAAAAAGAACATATATGAAATTACCTGATCGCGAAAAAGTATTTACCCTTTCCAAATATGAACATTTCCACATATAAAATAAATAAAATATCCAAAAACTTTTACCTCTAAATCATGTATTACATTATACACGTCACCAACGAATTCATACCGCAACCATTACAAATACTTAGTGTCAGATATTTAAATTATTTCCATGCACGTTTACTTCAACTAAAACGTATACCAAATTCCTACACACATAAAATTCACAAAATAACTATCATTTAATTAAAATATAATTAAATTCAAAAACACTACTTAAAATATAAATGAGCACATACATTAAATTAATACATACATAAATACCCATTTCGAATTCACTTTAGTTACGGCCATGGGATCCAAAAATTCACGAACACTGAACACAACACACACACAACTTCACACAACACAGAATAAAGCCAAATACAAAATTTCCAGATTTTTTCCCGATTTCCCCCCTTTTCCGATTAAAGAACCGTAATTCGTCCATTAATATCACATGACATACCCCATGATCTCTCATTTCCCTCACACAAAATAATGTGTAATCGGAACTGAGTACTGCTCACATTATTACCAAAGTCCCAGGTAGTAACCTTTATCGCCTCCAAAATGTCGCCAAACTACCAGTTACCATATTGTAAAGATCAACCGTATTTGTTGCCATCAGCAGTTCGTGGCAGAGGTCCCAAGATGTCAAAGGCGATATGTTCAAAAGGTGCACCTATGTTGTAACGTTGCAGCTTGCCTCGATTGCGTTTCCTCGGCCCTTTTCGACTTGCACAGGCATCGCAAGATCGGCACCACTTTTGCATGTCATCCTATGCATTATTCCAGTAAAAACAGTTACGAATTCTCTACAAGGTCTTCATGATTCCAAAGTGACCTCCTGTAGGGCTGTTATGTGGTTCTTTAAGGACATCAGGAATCCGAGATCTTGGAAGTATCAGTTGCCATCGGAACATCTTCCTATAATATGTAGATAGTTTCAGAGAGGGATGATCAAGCATAGGTAGAAATTTAAAACCATCTGGATTGTTCTCTGCTGTTGCTAATTTAAAGAATTTCTTTAAATCATCAACTTCTTTGGTGACCGCAGAAACCCTATCATTAATTTGTTGTTCCACGGCAAAAACTCTCTCTATTTCTTCTTTTGCTGAAGAAACTTTTTCTTCAGTGTGTCCAACTTTATTTTCAACTGCGTCAATTCTGCCTTCCATAACCTCAAATTTGTTTTCTATTATGCTAGTAATTTCTCTTTTCATTTCCTCTTGACCTGCTTCTATCTTTTCTTGAACAGTCTTCATTTCTACTTTAACAGCTTTCATCTCTTTTGTAACAGATTCTTCCATCTTTTACTGACCAAATTTCATCTCTGCTTTCATTTCTTCTTTAAATGAAGCAAAGACTGATATCAACTATCTTAATTGTTCTTCCATCACTCTTGTTATCAGCATTCAAACCCCACTCCTGACACCAAAAAGTGTTGCGTGCGTACAGTTCGTTAAAAATTGAATGCACAAGTCCGACGAAAAATGAACAAAATTTATTATTATCACAACAAAAATGCTTGAATTTCCTCAGATATTCGTGCAGTAATAAAATATCTCACAGTAGTTATCTTTTAGCTACTCAAACGTTCAACAGAACTTAATTCAAAACAGCTAGAGAAAGCTAATCCGTGAATTCGCTACAGTCAACAAGAGCAGTTTTCTAAACAAACTCTTAAAACAACTACTGAATTGAGAGGTTTTCCTCCTTTTTATAAGATTTTAAATCGTGCGTGAGAATTTTCTCGAAATCAAAAAGAGATATTTATTTATTAACTGTTAAATGCACGATCTCTTATGTTTTTAATTTTTCAGCTTAGCTTTCCTTTAATATTCGTAGCGCTACATTGCATGGGGAATAAAACAATTTAATTTATAAGTAAACTAACATTAGCTATTTAAATACCAAATCCGTAACAATATGTATAAAGAAAATACACTACAGTCAAAAGTCGTTAATTCGGACACCCATAATCCGGAATGATCTTTAATCCGGACCTCAAAGCTAAAAACTTTCTGCGCATGCGCCGTGTTGACACATGGCGCATAGGCGTTTACGCGTGCGCGTAAGACTTTTTACGACTGCGCATATGCATGTGCGCAAGCGCAGAATACGTTTTCGCGTGCGCGTTTTATGTATAACGGACGGTATAAGCTAAAATTATCTAATTATCTATTTCAGTTAATGTTGATGATTGCGTTGTTCCTTAATCTTCGAATTGGAGCCGGCTTATTATTTTTTGCAGACTGTAAGAGCAATTTTATAAAAGTAAACTTGAACTTTTGATTATGTCAAATAGAATTTCCGATTCTGGAGCTCTCAAAGGATCGTACAAAACGAAAGTATGTTTCGATGTCCATCAAACAAAAAGTGGAATTGCTGCAAAAAATGGATAAAGACATGAAGAATGTGACAGAGAGGTTAGTAAAAACGAGAAAATTTCGATTGACAAGTTAGTCGGTATTTTCGGCACAACAATTAACGGGACTTGAACAGCGGAACTTTGTAACTGAACAAGAAATTATGTTTGTTTATAGAATTAAAGAGAAAGTATTATCACATAAAAGGAAGCAACTTAAACAACTTACATTGAAAGAAATGTTTAATAAAGTAAACAAATAAATATTAAGCTTTTTTTTTGTGTAAATTTTGATACCCTTTAGATTATAACTGTTCCTTTATTTCATAAATTACGGTTTCATATTTTTAATTTTAGAATTTCTGCATGCCATCTTACGAGATTTAAACTGATGATCTATAATCCGGAAAAATCGATAATCCGGTATCGCCGAAGTCCCAACGAGTCCGGATTAACGACTTTTGACTGTATAAGTAGTGAAAGAATCAACTTGTATTATTTGAGTTATTTCTAACTCTCCTGATCTCAACTTCTGGTAGATCAGATCTACAAATTTTATCATGGCAAGGGTTCTGCCTGTAGTTTGTTTAGGCATCATTCGAGATGCCTAAGCAGGCAGTATGAGTATGTGCATCTTCCATCCCACTTTTGAAGGAAAATACCATGGAGGACAAATCGCTGTCCTGATATAAGGGTTAAAGATCCAGGCTGTGTATATCATTGGGCTTCAGTTTGAATTATGGAGAATACATGGTTTTTTTGATAGTTTGAAAGGTCGTTTCAGCTTGGGGACACTTAAATACTGGTAAGCGGAAAGTTCTGTTGTATGGTTTGTGCCAGGGAAAGAGGAGCAGAAAGATTATCTTTCACTTTTTCATCAATAAATACATATTACTGAAATTTATTTTCATAAAAAGAAATTAAATCTAAAATGCGTAAACTTGCAATTTTGTGTGAAGTTCAATTAAAGGCTTTTTTTTTCGTAATGACGTCTCGTCCTTTAGATAAATAGCCCTCATTTGTTTTGCCATAAGCAATCATAAATACATATTTACTGAAATTTAAGTCTTCAGTTAAGGAAGTTGTGGTGAATGATGAGTGCTTTATTAGTGCAGATAATTTTTAAATGCATAGACCTTAATTTATTATTCTGGATTAAATGAGATAAACCTGTATATTTTTGCATAGTCGGCATTTTCATAAAAAGAAATTAAATCTAAAATGCGTAAACTTGCAATTTTGTGTGAAGTTCAATTAAAGGCTTTTTTTTTCATAATGTCTCGTCCTTTAGATAAATAGCCCTCATTTGTTTTGCCATAAGCAATCATAATTTTAAGCTTTGGTATGTGTACTGTATTGCCATTAAAAGTCAGACACCCACTGTAACTTTTATTGTCTGTCTGACATCAATATCTATCAGAATACAAATGAAGAAGGCATGAGCAAACAGTTAGATGTGTATATCAACTACTGCTCTCAGAATGAATGTATGATGTGAGCTGCATGAAACTTAATGTAGTATGATCATCAGTGACCATTGTTTGGTCATTCCATCCCTGAGATTTCTGGCAGGTCCTAGATGCCTTGTGCAACAGTAAGTGATGTATTTCTAAAACAAACATGAGATAAAGTTATACTGTCTGGGCAGCATAGGGGCATTTTCTAATCTGGGCAAGTCAAAAGCTTTCTTGAGTGGTTTGCTAAGGGGGGAAGAGGGATGGGAGATCCTAAAATATGTATTGAGGAGTTTCTCTATCAAAACTGGCATGGAGCTTTACAGTTGGTGTGGTGAATCTATACCCGAATGAATAATGGTGAAATTCTGGTGTCCCATCCACTCCTGTATATACCTAGAGGGCAACAGATCTAAAGGTCTTCCACCTTTATTCTACTTAACAAGCTCATAAGAACAGTATTTTAAATGCTTCCATGTCACAAATGCACAGCATGCTTATGAACATTCGACATTTGAACCTAGGCCCTAGCGATATGGCAGCCAACTCCCCACCATGTCAATAGAATGCCAGGAATTCTATTTTAAGTGGCAATAAGTGACATGGTGTCTGTAAAAGAACTTGAACATCATTGAAATTAAACATTTTTAAAAGAATTGTTTAGAACATTTTGGTTTTGGACAGATTTCTGCCAGATATCATCTGCTATCACTGATACTACTACTCCACACACTTTTTTTCCTTTTTTGTGTTTTCATAAGCAGCTTTGTTTTATGCTAATGGTTTGCAACAATAATTTTTCTTGCTACCAGGTTAATCGGGAGTTAACAGTATATTTATTACGATAGGAAAAGTCCTTATTAAAATTGTCGTGACAGTTAATCGCTAGCCTCAGGAAACATAATTGGCAAATTAGTTGACTTCTTTCTTTCTTTCTTTTTTTTTTTTTTAGGAAGCTGTGGTGCTAGTAGAACTTAATGGAATTATTGATTCAAATTTTCTGCATCAGGAACAAAACCCTTGCAAAATATTGGTAAATATGTTAAATAATTATATTCATTCTGAAACTTTTTATTATTGTTCTGAAGTAATTGTATTTTTTTTTTAGTTGGAAGTATAAAGATAGCTATGGAATAGTTGGCAATATTTCAACATAACTTTTAATGATAAATTTGTATTTTAAGTATTAAATCATTGTATCATATTTCACTAACTTTTTACTTTCAGCTGTGTAACGTTTTTCCTTTTTGTTAAATATTTTATTTTGAAAATTTTTCAAAGAGAGAAAATGTCATTCTGGTATGCTTGTCAACAGGTTATAGGTATATTTTTAGATGTATAGGAGGATGCTTTGTAATAAAATAAAGCCTGTATGTAATTTTCCATAATTGACTTAATTTTTTAAAGATATGAAGCTGTATATTAACACAAAATTTGTCTTATTTTTATATCTGTGATATATTTTTGTTTCACAATTAAATGTTGTGATTATTTGGAATTTTTTTTTGTTTGTTAACCCTCTGAGCAGCAGAACTCTTTGGATCCACTCATGAAGATAAATAAAGGATAGAGGTAGTCATGCCACTCAAAGTTAAAATAAAGTTAACTAAGTTTCTGTAAAAGCAAGTGTGCCTAAAACTGTGAAAACAATAAAAAACAATGAAGATCATTGATTATCATAATATTTTAATCTAATTAGTTTAGTGGAACTTATGCTGGAATAAGAGTCTTCAGTTAAGGAAGTTGTGGTGAATGATGAGTGCTTTATTAGTGCAGATAATTTTTAAATGCATCGACCTTAATTTATTATTCTGGATTAAATGAGATTTTCAGGTTTTTTCTATTTGTATGAATTTTTTATGCTTCAGAAGAAAATAATGATTTTACATCGTACTGATTTTGAGATTTGCAAGTCTGTATATTTTTGCATAGTCGGCATTTGTCAGTTGTCTGGTTCATGCCAAAATGGTCTCATATAATTACCTATTTTTCTACAATTCAATATAAAATGTAGACATTTAAGTAAGCATAAGTGTATTTCATTAATAATAATGTTTACTTTCCTATATTTAATAATTTTCTGCAAGTAGGATACATTATAAAACATTCACTTAAATCCAGTTGCACCCAAATTCTGCAAATATATTGATTTTTACTGTGCTTAAGAACATATTCTTGTTACCATTGAGAAATTCTTCCTATTAATTACTAGTTTCTCTTAAATAGGGTCTTTTAATTTCTCCCAGACTTAGAAGATTAAATGTTACATGGAATTTTTTTAGAGATACCTGAACTGTCAGATATCTCTAAAACTCTTTTCGTTTGCGATGTCAAACTTCACATTGCCGTTTCATTTTGCAGTTGCCAATTGCAAAAAGAAATGGCAATGTAAAATTTAACATTGCCAAATGGAAATGACGCTAAATACAATACAAGCATAAATTACTGCAAAACTAAAACATAAATTTAAAATAAACTACAAAAATACAAAAATAATGCATATCAAGTGTCTCTTTCTTCACATCAAAAAATTGTCAACCAACTAAATATATTAAAATTCACTAACAATGACATCATAAACTCACTAAAATATACAAGTTGCTTTTTTCGTGGAATTCAACATACTGAACCACTTTTGTTCAACACTTTAAACATTCCACATCTCTCAGTTGCTGCATGCAAGAAACAAAACTTAAAAAAATAATTAACTGACCAGAAAAACATTAAGTAAATTAAATTAAAACATTCATAAATTATAAACTACACGTCATCTGAAATCGAACATTTTCCCATCAACAACAGCTTAACTTCCTGCAAATAGTAAACAGTAAAACTTTAAAAAATAAACACAATATTTCAAAATTAAATTTTTTTTAAATAATATTTTCTGGCTACACTAAACTTGCACTCATTACAATCACTGAGATAAAGCTCTATGTTTGCCACAAGAGAACATATAGCCAGAGATACAGCCAAAAACTGCAACGAAATTTAAATCGCGCCAAATAAAAACTCTTGCCAAGTTTCGCACTCGCCTTATTTATGGAAGATTAACCACAATGCTTGTATCAGTCTTCATTTTTTCAAGGAATACGGATATATTTTTACTAGTATGACTTATTGCTTTGCATTGATGAAGTTTCACTCGTTGAAAGTCATCAGGATAAAGAAATGGAATCTCTTCTGTAAATATCAGGCATAAAATTTTCTATTGATAGAGCGTTGAGTTGATTTTAACATTTTCTTCCACTCTTATTATTTTAAATTTCCCATTATAAAAGAATCCTTTTACAGTCATAAGCCCTTACTGAAACTTTCTTTGCATTGATGTAACCAGGTATGCACATTTTTTTCTCGTTGTTTTTGATAATAAATAGACCTTTTTTTGTTGCAGTCATTTAGGTAAATTGTGCTTCATCAAGAGACACAGCATATTTCCATTTATCTCTTGCTAAATAGTTTTAATACAGGCTTCTACAAATATTGAGTTGAAACATAAGTAATGGCCATTTATGTCATGTTTAAAATTACATGATAAAAATAAAATGTATTGACATAATGTTTTGTGTTATTCAAAAGAGAATCTTTCCCTCTACAAGATGGTGTATTTGATTTTTTTTTGTCTGAGCTAATTTCTGTTATTTTTCAGATCATTAAATTGGAGTGTCAAGTCAACAAAAATAAGCATTTTCGACACCACCACCTTTTTGCGTTTAATCGAAGCGCCAATGCTGCAGAAGCTGCCCAAGAGATTTGTGAAGTGTATGGAGAAGGTGCAGTGCCTGAATGAACTGAAAGAAATTGAGACACAATAACACGCCGAACAAATACTAATTCAGAAGTCAAACAACAAAAAAATTCAGCGTTATATTTTCAAAATTTTCATAGGACTAGTTTTGATGGTTTTACCGAACCACCATCCTCAGCTGCAAAACCGCAAATGAATGAGATAGGATATAATGATTAGATAAGAAAGAAATTGGTTTGCCAAATTGAAAAATGGAACTTTTGACCTTGAAGACACTGCTCGTTTGAGACGACCAAATGAGTTTGATGAAAAGTGTTTGGATCAACTTCTGCATGAAGACACCCGTCAAACCATTGAGAATTAGCCAAATGAATGGGTTTTAGCCAAATGACTGCAGTTCGACATCTTGGGTCTATGGGGAAAGTCAAAAATTGGAATATTATTGACTAATTTATTGTTTTTTTGGTTTTGTTAAAATACAATTTTTTTAATTAAAAAAAGGGCCATTGCATATGTTTCAACCCAATAGTTCTACATTGAGACACATACCTTGATGAAAGATGGTAAACATTATGTATTTTAGCTTTTTTAATTTGTAAATCTTGGTTTTTATTTATTATAGTTACATATGTATTTAAACATTTTGCAGTTGATTTCTGCTTCGGTGAATTTTCTCTTCTTACCAACGATTTAACTGTGAAAGTGTTAGAAACAGTATGTACTTTTTGGGGGATTGTTCCTTTGGAATCTTCTTTTCATGTAGAATTGTAGATTTATGAATGGAAAAAAAAAAAAAAAGACTTTTTAAAAATATTTATTCCTTCTTATTTACATCTAAGTAGATAAAAAATCTTTTTTGGAACATTACTTTTATGCACACGTGAGTTTTTTAAAAAAAATATTTTAAATTAAAATAAGGTTTATATTTAAAATTTATTCCTGCCTGTATCGTGAATTAATCAATGTTTTAATTTTTTATTTTTTATTTGTAGATTTATTCATAATTTTAATTCATTATTGTAGGGTATTGAAACTGATGAGCCTATACTTCAGCTTGGTCATTACATATTTTCTGGGGAATATGAAGATACTATGGGAACAGTTGTTGTCTATGAACCTGTTCAAGTAGAAAGAAATGATGGTAATTTCTATTCTAATTTGATTAACTTTTTATTTTAAGTGTAATAATACATAATCATGTCTCTGCATTTTATTCCATTAATTTGAATGTTATATAAATGTAAAATAAGCATAAAAAGCTTTTAGGTAAAATTCAGTATCAGATTAATTTTGATTTTAATTTAATACTCTGTGCATATCAAGCTACAGTTATATTCAGGTCTGTCTTTTTAATTAACACTATTTTGCATTTATCTCCCTTATTATCTCCCTTAACCCTTTGCGACACGCATATTTAAAATATATTTTAATCTTTAAAAAAATGCCTTAGAATAAGTCAGATGGACTTACTTAAGTGCCTTTAAGGCTTGAAAAAAATTCTGCGCTTTTATTTTTTACGGGGGAAGGTGGGATACCATTTGTCCCACCATGCAACTAGCACATGTCTTATAGCATATTGGTGTATAGCAGGGAAAAAAAATCATATGTGGAATGAATAAACAAAATAAAGCGTGCATTCTAAAATATTCATAATAAACACACTAAAATGCATTTTGTACTTATTGCATATATGCATGACTTGTAAAATTTTGAATATGCACATTTTGCATATATATATTTAATATTTTTAAATTTTAAGAACAAAAGAAAATATTTTCTTGAATATTATTTTAAGATTAAAATTTGATACACGAACAAATGATACTAAATAAAATATTGAAATTGGCACTTGATTCAAAAACATTTATATATGATTAAAACTGAAAAACAGTCATTTTTCATGAAACTTTGAAAAACATGTTGTTTCATTCTTTTGTAAGCATAGAGGCACTTCACATGTTTCACATATCCAAAATGTTCGTCGTTCTTCTTTCGATGTGCTGCAATATGCACATCTTTCTCCTGCTCGTTCACTTTGACATGTGACTTATATTTTTTAGTCTCTTTTCTGGTTGTACGAACGAGTTTTTAGTTTTTATTTGAACTGGGGATTTCAGTTTTCTTTTCTGCTCTTTCTTGCCTGCAAGTGCCATTAGACCTTCTATAACTGAGAGAAGAAAATCTTTCATTGTGTTTACATCATGATCGGGTTCGCGAACAAACTTAAATAGAATAAATGCGTTTACTATACTCTCCTCTAAAAAGTAAAAAGTAAAAAAAAAAAAAAAAAAAATCATGTGCCACCATTTCTTGCTTTTGCGGTTTATTTCATATAGTCCTTTCAGTTGCTCAATCAGTCGACATATCCCATGTTCTTATTGTATGAAATAATGCTGTTTGGACACAGTACTTTTTTTGTCTTTCCATCTCGTTCTTTTCTATTAATTTCTTTCATTTGAGTTGCCTTTTCCAAGCAAGACAGGATAGAAACGGATCTTTTATCCTTCCATTTTATGCAATAAATTGAATCATCTCTAACTGAAAAGTCTATATATTTTCTTGACATAAATTTGTGGGTAGATACTTCCAATTCATATTTACAGTGCCACATGCATAGATGGCAGCCACACGCATAGATGGGTCTGTGTCTTTAAAAAGCGAAACAAATTATAACTACTTTCCTTTCTTCTTCAGCAATAACTTCAACCTCATTTATTCTCTCTTGGATTTCAATTTCATCTGAATCAGAACTGACATCTGAAGCATTTGAGTCGCAATCGGATGGCAATTCAGCAAAAAGATCCAAAGCTTCCTGTGTTGTTAATTTTTTTCTAGACATTTTAGCACATCAGAGCATACAACGGATGTAAAAGCGCGCACAATCACGAAAAAAGTAGATGCAAAAAGAAAAGAAAAAATAATCGTGAGTGCTGCCATCTATTGAGCGGAAATTCAAGTGTGTGGTGGGACAAATTTTAACCCACTTATTTCAACTGCAAAATTAATGTTATAAAATATTGAATCCAATTAAGATTTTTGAAAATAAAATACCTTTGAATATTAAAAAGAATCATGCATATCCTAAATTGTATACCAAAATGTTTAAAATATTGTAAAATGCGAGATACATGGATATCACTTTTGTGATCCTATTTTGAATATTTTTTGCTTATAAACTGAAGCCCTGGTATAATAGTGACATCTACTGAGAAAAATAATAACTAAAATAGATTATTTTTAAAAGATTAGAAAATTTCTAACGGAAATTGCTAACTGAGAAAATAAATATTAATTAGGTGGGACATATATTGACCCACCATGCCGCAAAGGGTTAAATGAAGACAAGTATAAGGCACTGTCTACATAACAAAATAAAAGGGAGGGAATAAATGTGTGAGATAACATTTTAAAAAATTCTGTAAAATAAAAATTTACACATATTATCACCATTGCTGTAATCATAAGTCCCGAAATGTTCATAATTATTCCTCCCCCTCCACAGTAAAATGTTTGGAAGCTTCAATATTTTACAATGCGAAAAGAAAGGAAATTAAGAAAATGTTTTCAAGCACCTGTATTGAAAAACAGTTCCATCAGGAAAGTTTAATGTAATGACTTACTTGAATATATATCTATGCTGTCAAAAGCATCATTACATACATCTGCATTATCCATCGTTCTGCTTTAAATTATACCAGCTTTTAATGCAAAAGGACATAAATTTTATAACTGGCCACTTCCTACATATAGCAAGCAACATATCATTGCCTAGTAATAAAGTTTTATATTCTTTGCCACTCTTAAGATTTATGTCATAGTGTGAATGCATCTCAACATCTTTAAGTTTATACTTTTGAGCTGAAGTTAATAAAATTTTGACAATATCTTTAAAGAAATATAATTCTTTAGAGAAATTCAATTCCCTAATGTTTTTTTTCCCTCTTTAAAAAAGTTAATTTTAAAGAAATTTAATTCATTAATTTAAGTTTTTGGAATCATTTTTTCTGAAGCAAAATTAAATGAATATTCCAGATACTAATGATCATCAGCAGAGTAAGATTTATTAGATTGTTCATTTTCAGTATATTTCTGATTTTCTTCCCCTCCCCCCTTTTTTTTTCCTTTCATGTTCTTAATGTGAAATTTCAAAACTCTTTTTGTATAATGTTTCTAAAACCAAGCTGATAAAGCATTTTATATTTTCCCCAAGAAATTAAATTTGAGGAGATGTTTTAATAAGAGATCCACAAATGCTGTTAATAGAAGAAAAAATAAGAACTTATTATACCATATTATATAGTATAGAATCTAGTCAGCTTTATAGCCCTCCCCCAATAAGAAATGATAAAAGTAGTAATATTTAGGAAAATTTTGTTAAACACAGGCATAAGAAAAGCAGTAACTCATCAAAAATTATATTAACAAAGAACTTGTGTTATTTTATATTTTTGATCCAAATTATATCCCTTTTTATGTATAAGCTTCATATAGATTTAAATCTCCAATTCAATATTTACTATTAACTTCTCATGCAATTGATGTGAATTTCTAATTTCAGCCTATCTTTTCAAATGTGCTATGTGTAGTTCAAATCCTTTATGCTACAATTATTTTTAGGTGAAGTGGATACAGACTTTCAATTTTTATGCAAAACTGACAAAAAATTATCAATGAAAAGGGTGTTCCTTCAAGAAAAAGTAAGCAGATATATATAGATATTTACTTTTTAATTATAAATCTTGGTACTTGTCAGTTTTACCTATGATTAAATACCAAATTTGGCAAAGTTTATCACCAGACAGTATAGAAAGTAACCAAAACCAAGTAAACATTTTTCACATTGTATTTTCTCATGATTATAATTTGTGCATAAGGTTCAGGTTTAAATTTGAGATTTTTCTTCTGTTCATGTCTTTTCATGTTTGTAAAGCATGTACATATCTGAGTTAAAAAATCAGCCTCAAAACAAGTAATAATTGTGAAATAATTTTTCTTTTCTTCACTTTCAAAAGGATGACAATTTTTCATTTATGATCAAATGAAAATGAAGTTATTGCATTCTTCCAAGAAAGGGAAATTTTACTTTTTGAATTGTAAAAACGAGTGTGAAATATAAACTACTGTAGAAATGTTGAAGCTGTATGGAGGTGCATTGTTAAAAATGGCCAGAAAAGAAAGACCTTCACATCTACAATTTTGTTGATCTGAGAACTGATTTACAAAATAGTGAAATACTGTGGGATTACATGAAGAAGAAAAATAAAAAAGAATGTAGTTCTGCTTGCCAATATCTTGAGTAGTACTTGGTTAAATTCATGTGATGGCAATATAATGGAATATAATATATTTGAAATCATATTAGATGCTGTTGCAGATTTATGACCACTTGAAAAAGAATTTACACCCTTTTTTTATTGTAAGAATTCATGTTTTTAGAAGTAAAATAAGTTCTTTTTTTTAATATATTTTATTTAAAATTCCATTATTTAAAATCATTTTTTTTTTTGGTCTGGTTCCTAAACTTAGTGGCATTTTTCTTGGCATTTTGGTCACAGGTAAAATGAGCAAGTACCTGAATTTTTAGCATATATAGATTTATTTTTATAAACACTATCTAGGAAAGATCATGAAGTTTTTTCCCCCTTTTTTTGTGGTGTTAATAAACTGTAACTCAGTTAAGGTTCAATGAAATGCAAAATACATCCACACAAATTGATTAATTTTATGCATACATTTATGATGTTTATTCAACTGTTTCTTTACAACGAAGAAATTTTGGTGATATAAGTATGGAAATAAAGACTGCTGCAAACAATTTCATTCAAAGCCATCATGAAATTTAGTTGTTAAGACTAATTTTGTTAAGAAAATAAGTGCTTACGTATTATCAACCATCTTCATAGAAGTAGCCAAATGTTCATAATGTGCCAGATAGTGGCAGCCATACTCATAGAATCCTTCATTCAAGCAACTTAGCCATTTTCATATGCTTTCTTCTAGTTGTATTAAAAGTTCCAACAGTTTTTATAAACAAATCTTTATATTTTTTGCCTTAAATTTAAAAGATGACTATAGTAAAACTTGTGTAAGAATGTAGTATTTTGCTGCAGAATCAATAAAAGGGATGATGGGAAGTACTCAGTAGATAGCAGGTGTGCAATGCCTATTATAGTATGTGATATTCTGTTATATTTCTTAAAACAAAAACATTTCACTTCATACATGGAGACAACAGCAGAAAATAATTACTGGAGAGTTTCAGGAAAAATATGAATTTTTTATTTTTTAATTTATCATTTAATCCTTATTTAATAATTAAAATTTGTATTTTAAAATGATAAAGTTTTTTTAATATGTTGATTATGTTTGCAGAGTTTGTACAATCCTTAAGAGACCGTAAAAGTCCTTAGGTTTTTTTGGAATCGATTTTTAGTCCTTAAAAGTCCTTAATTTCGACCAAATTCAGCAGAAGGTCCTTAATTTTAATCATCTGAAATTTCTTTCCGTTTTTATGACTGCTACTTTGAATGTGAATTAGCATTTTGGACAAATATTTTAAATTATAGTTATATTTTGAATGAGTGAATAGGTTCATGAATTAAAGAGTTTGTTCCTACTTCTAATATAAACAGTGGGATACTCAATTTCTGAGCAAAAAGTGAAACATAAGCATTTAAAAATTATTTCATTTTTTTTAATAAAGCATTCTTAAACAACTTTTTGCTTTTGTGAATTCTTTATTAAATGGTTCCAAATTTGGCGACTTATCAACATTTTGGCGATTATAAGATCAGCTTCTGTAGAAATTTTTTAATTCGGAAATCTGAGAATTTTTCAACAATATTTTTTTAAAACATTATAACATTGATCAATCTTATTACAATAATGCTAATATATTGAAATTGTATTCAAGAAATAACATTTAAATTAAATATTTTTATTTTTCTGTTTCATGTCATAAAGTGACTGTGCTATTCATTTTGGTGGTCCATACAGTGTTTTGAATATGAAAAATAATAAACAAGGTAATAAATGCTTAAATTGTGCTCTGGCACACTTTACAAAACAATTCTTAGCAAAATTGCTGTGTAATTAATTAAAAATGCCTTCATTTTAATTTTTGCGTGGTAAGAGTTATTCCCATGTAATTGTCTCAATATGCATCAGTTTTCTCTTAATATTAATTTTAAACTTTCTTCCTCTGATATTTTTTTTTCAACATATTTCTGGCTTTTTGCTGTTACAGAATTAGTAGGAGTAATTTTTCTGTAAGATTTTAGACATTGCAACTTGAAAAGTAGAAAGATTTGAAGGCAAGATTTATAGACTCACAAATCTAGAAGATTCCAGAAAAATGTAACACATATAATGGATGTAATTTACAGAACGTTTGTGATGCACATTTACGTTTTGGAGAATTTTTGGAAGAACAATAAAAATCTTATTTGAATGTTTTACTTCCGATACTAGAAGTCTTTTTCATAACATGTTTACCTTCCCTTTGTTTTCTCTACTTTTCACTAGACACAAGAATTCAAAGTATCAAAAATGCTTCTAATATCATCGCATGGACAGACATTTATAGAAAACAGTTTTTATATTAATAAAGAAATTGAAAACCGACAATTTAAAAGATTAACCTTATCTCATCTTGTTCCAATGCATCATCAGTGGCATGGCTAGGGTATGGCAAGGGGGAATATCTGTTCCCTGGCACAGATCCATGGGGTGCCAAATTGATGTAACAGAATTTTTGAATGAAATGTTTTTCATTCTTGGCATACAGAAGGTGCCACAAAATCTTCAGCTGTTCCCTGGCCCTGAAAACCATAGGTATGGCTCTTTGCATCATACACAGGGCTGGCACTACACATTTTCACAACTGATACATTATCTGTGGATCCTAAATTCTGCTGCCTAGTGGCTTCGTAAATTCTAAAATTTTGTCATTTCTAGATTTTGTTGCTCGGTGTGTCACTAAATTCTAAAAATTCTGCTATACCAGCTCTGTAACTGGCCCTTACCATATATCATTTCATATTTATTCTGAGTGTTCATATTACTAAAGGAATAAAATTAGAACCTTTTCCTATACATTCTAAATGCATTTAGTTTTTTAGAATAACAGACATCTTTAATTAAATCCCAAAATTCTAAAATAAAGAGGAAACGTACTGAAGAAAGAAACTGAATACATTAAGAGCAAGAAAATTATTCATCAAAAATATGTAGAGTTATTATTATGTAAATTAAGCAGTTGTTAGTAATTTCAGCCTTTGCTGTAATTTTCCCTTTTCATTTCGTCACCAGAATGAAAATCATTTAGATAGTTTCTAAACTAAGGTTTTGGGGTTGTAAGACAGAATTTGTTTCTGGCCTCTGCTTGCACGCTGCATTAGTTCCAACCAGCTCTGGTAATTTGTAATTATTCTTATTTGCGTTATCGGTGCCAATATTTGAATTTATTATGTGATAACTATGTTACATGTTACTGAGCCAGCTTAGATTAAAATTAAACTGTGTAGTCTTTGATTACTAGTTCACATTTTTAGTTTGAATTTGACTGTTCCTGTTTCATTAGATCAACATAAGTTGTAGTAGTGGCAACCAGTGTTCTGTAAATGAATCATGCTGATTATGATTTTACTTTCCATATTAACCTATGCTGTTTGGCATAAAATCTAGCTGTTATTTACTAAACCTCTGAACTGAGCAAGTACATGACAAAATGAGACATAAAAGAAAAAGTCAACATAAAGCTAGCTGTTAGTAAAACAGAAATAAAATGACACTAATCTTCTTTCAAAATATGTCCGACTATTATAAGTGTAAAATATTTAATGCTACTTGATAAATTTTTAAAGTTGATTTTATTCTCAAATTTGTTTTATAATTAGGTTTATTAAATTATGTTTAATAATAATGCATTCTACCTTGTGGATCTATTTTCATGATCTAGTATGCTATCACAAAATTAAAGTTGAGGCATAGCTAATGCCTTTAATTGAATTTATTCAGTTCCCATTTTTTGATAGGTTCTTAATTTTTTTCATTAATGATCCTTAAAAGTATTAAATCTCCACGTGCAGAAATGTGTACAAACCCTGTATTTGCTGACTTGTGATAAACATTGGTAGTTTAGGAATTTCGTAAAAAAAGTCATGAAAATTGTCAGCTTGTACTGGATAAATATTTTTTACCTTTTCATCTGGAAAAATCACCAAATTGTGCCAAGGTGGTTGTGTTAATATGTAAGTAAAGAAAATAAATAAAAATCAAGATTTTTAAATATTAAATAATTGTTTTCTTTCATGAGAGCTTAGTTACTTTATTTATTAATGTAATCATAGATTTTCCTTACTTTCATTGTTAAAACTGTAAGCTTTTAAAAAATTAATAGTGCTTATAAGAACTGAAGTATAATAATTTAGAAGTCAAACAACAAAAATCAGCGTTATATTTGCAAATTTTCACAGTTAACGCTGATTTTTGTTGTTTGACTTCTAAATTGTTACTTGTTTGGTGTGCTATTTTATCTTAACTGAAGTATATTTAATTAGTTTTATATTTTGCTGTATAACTTGAAGAACTTAGTATTTTAACACAATAATATAATCTTGAAGCAAGCATGAAAGAAATCCTTCATGAGGAGCAACCAACTTTCATAAGTAAAAGATTCATCTATTGAATCCTTCTTTTGAATTTTTGTTCACTTCTTTTATTGATTCAGAAATAAATTATTGATAAAAATTTATAAGCAGAAATAAAAGTGTGTGGGGCAGCAACCATCTTCTAGTATAAGATTTTGTTTTTGTTTTTGGCATGCATACATAATACTAGTATTCTTAAGTAAATTCATGTCTGCAATGTGACAGCCATCCACAAAAGGTTAATCTCTCGAAAAGATGTTATTGTCTTCAGTTTCCGATAAAATTTTATCTGTCATAAATAGATCTGGCCTCTCAGCAATACTTATGATCTTTCATTTATCTTTGTTATTATAACTATGCATTACTAAATAGGGTATAAGTTAATTATTTAAAAATAATTTTATCCAGACTTTTTAACAGTGTTTTGCAACAAGTATTATTTTATGTCGTGTGTCATTAATAAAATAGGTTTCTAAAACCCTATATGAGATTGATCATAAAATTTGTAATTTTATTTATTGTATACTGTTGTCAACATGCACAATAAATTATAATAATTGATGATGGAATTTTATTGTATGTATTGTTTGCAAGCTTCTCTTTATATTGTCTCTCTTTTTTTTCTCCCTTTTTGTGATTTGTGTAAAAGTTAATGTACATTTTTCTTTTTAAACCATTTTGTTTTCAAAAAGGAAGTGTAGGGGGAAAAAAAAAAAAAAAAAAAAAAAAAAAAGAACAGCACTTTTAAAACTGAAAGTCTTTCTAAATTGAGTTTTAATTTCATTTTTCGTTCAATAATTAAGATTTAATTTCATAAGTTTGCAGTAATAGTTGGTATTTAACATTTTTTTGTTTTCTGATAGTTCATTTAGACCAGCGGTTGTCAACCCTTAGAACTTCATGGACCACTATGTATATAATTTTATATTTGGTGGACCATTGATATGAATTATTAAAAAAACTCCCTTAAATCAGACCTTATAAACAGCATATTAATACGCAAAAAAGATATTCAACTTTCCAATACGTGTACAGGTAACCCTCCGACAACACGGTTCGCTATAACATGATTCATAAATTGTGAGAACCCTCCTATAACAGGGTTTCGCTCTAACACAATAAGCAAATTGCCCAAGCAATCGAAGAAATTTAGCGACTCCACACGAAGTTTTACTATGTTGTGCAAAGCACCCATATAGTCACAAGGTTCGTACGGTCCTTAAAAGTCCTTAAGTTTTTTGGAATCGATTTTTGGTCCTTAAAAGTCCTTAATTTTGGCCAAAATTGGCAGAAGGTCCTTAATTTTAATCATCTGAAATTTCTGTCTGTTTTTACGACTGCCATTTTGGCTGTGAATTAGCGTTTTGTAGGAATATTTTTGGCAATTCACTGACAAATATGGCTAATTTTTGAATGGGTTCATGAGTTATAATTTGTTCCTATTAGTAATATAAATAATGGTGGGATACTCGAGTTTCTGAGCAAGAAGTGAAACATAAGCATTTCAAAATTATTTCATTTTTTGTAATGAAGAGCTCTCGAACAACTTTCCGCTTTTGGGGATGTGAATTCTTTTATTAAACGGTTGTAAATTTGGCGATTATCAACATTTTGGCAGTTTCTATAGAAAAATATGTATTTCATATTTCTTCTGAATGTTCATATTACTAAAGAAATAAAATTAGCAGCTTTTTCCCATACACTGTAAATGTGTTTAGTCTTTTAGAATAACAGAAGTCTTTAATTAAATCCCAAAAATTAAAGTGAAAAGGAAATGTGTTGAAAAAAGAAACTAAATATGTAAAGAGAAAAATTATTCTTCAAAGATATGTACAGTTATTATTATGTAAATTACGTGTTAAACCTTTACCTTGGTCACAAGGTAAAACACAAAAATGTAAAAATTCATGTGAAACTTATTCTTTGCATCTAGTGAGACTTAATGCAAAACAACTTATCACCGCTAATGCTTTAGTGGCTTAATAGAACCTTAAAGTATATTACAGCCTCTGAAACTCTACACAAAGCTACAACACTAATAGCATCAGACAGAGGTCAGCTAACTTTCAAAACTTGCTAACTGTGCCTACATCAGGCCTTTCAGATTTGTTCTGATCAGCAGGTCTCTCTATAGGTGAGCAGGAGCGGTGACAACAGCCAATGTTTTGTTATGAATCATGCTGATTATGATTTTAATGCTCATTTTAACCTATGCTGCTTGACGTAAAAATCTACTTACTTTTTACTAAACCTCTAGACTGAGCAAGTATGTGACAAAATGAGACATTAAGAAAAAAAGAAAAAAGCTAACTGTTAGTAAAACGTAACTAAAATGTCACTTATTTTCTTTCAGATATGTCCAGTTATTATGAGTGTAAAATATTTAATGCTACTTGATAAATTTCATAAAATTAGTTTTATTCTCAAAATATTAATAATTATGTTAATTATGTTTAATAATAATGCATCCTACTCCCGTTCAGCAATAGATATAATATTTTTAATTGAATTTATTCAGTTCCCATTTGCTCATAGGTCCTTAATTTTTTTCATTAATGGTCCTTAAAAGTACTTTATTTCCTTGTGCAGAAATGTGTACGAACCCTGAGTCATATAAGAATCCTTGTTTTGTAAGTTCTGCCTGTTGTCTTCCAAGATCTGCTGCCCGTACGAACAAATGTCCTCAGGCTACCCATATGAACGAATGTCCCCAGACGACCCATACAAACAAATCTCCTCAGATAAAAATGAAGAAAACTCACTATCGCAGAAGGTGAACAACATGAGGTCACAATAAGTGCTCTAAAATGCCCAGCCTGCACATTCGGCTTCCAAAATTCGAATCCTTGTCTCCATGGCCTGAAAATAAAAGTGTCTCACGGTGCTGGTTGGCACTCTGCGTCGAGCCAGGGTGTGTTAAAGAATAACTTTTTTGTCTTTAAGACATTATGTTTCAGTCTTGTAACATGTCTGATAAAGATAAGAAACAACGTTTAAGAGGAAATTCATTTCTTTAGAAGTACAGATACAAATCTTGAACCATCTTTTAAAAGAAGAAAAGGCATCTCACATTGGAAAAAATTTTAATTGGAATGAAGAAACAGTCCGGACTATAAGAAGTGCAGTAACTGCAGGATCTTCCACATCCACAAAACCTGCAGCTCACCCCCGGGCATGCCAACAATTGAGAAGATGGAAAAGGCACTCAGCATTTGGATTGATGATAGCTGTCAAAAAAGAATTTCATTGGATGGTAATATAATTAAACAAAAAGCACTCAAAATTTTCAAGCACCTCAAACAACATGGAGAACTCTCTGTCAACCCAGATTTTCTGGTAAGTAAAGGTTGGTTTGAAAATTTCAAAAGCATTTTGTAATTCATAACATAAGAATTCAACAGGGTTCGTACGGTCCTTGAAAGTCCTTAGATTTATTGGAATCGATTTTTGGTTTTTAAAATTTCTTAATTTTGGCCAAAATTAGCAGAAGGTCCTTAATTTTAATCATCTGAAATTTCTGTCTCTTTTTACGACTGCCATTTTGAGTGTGAATTAGCATTTTGGAGGAATATTTTTGGCGATTCACTGACGTATATGGTTATCTTTTGAATAGGTTCAAGGGTTATAATTTATTTCTATTTCTAATATAAATGATGGGATACTCGAATTTCTAAGCAAGAAGTGAAACGTAATCATTTTGGAATTCATTTTTTCTAATAATTTCTAGGGCTCTTAAACAACTTTTTTCTTTTTGGGATGTGAATTCTTTTATTAAAAGGTTCTAAATATGGCAATTTTAAGGTAAGTTTCTATAGAAAATTTTTAATTCCGAGATCTGAGAATTTTCCGATGATTTTTTTTAAAACATCATAACATTGATAAATTTCATTAAAATAATGGTAATATATTGAAATTTTATTTAAAAAATAACATTAAAACATTTTCATGTTTAACTGTCATATTATAAAGTTTCATTTTGGTAACTTATTACAGGATATTTTGAATCTGAAAAATAAACAAGGTTTAATGCTATAAAGCACAATTTACGAAACATCTCTTAGCAAAAGCAAAATTAGCTATGCAATTAATTAAAAATGTCTTTTTAATTTTTTCATAGTAAGAGTTTTTGCCATGTAATTGTCTCAGAATATTCAAAATTCTCAAAATATGCATCAGTTTTCTCTATAAAATTAATTAAAATTTTTTTTTTTCAAAATATTTCTGGCTTTTTGCTGTTACAGAATTGGTAAGGATAATTTTTCTTTAGTATTTTAGACATTGCAGCTTGGAAAGTTTAGAAAGATTTGAAGGCAAGATTCAGAGACCCACGATTCTAGAAGATTCGAGAAATATGTGACAAAATGAAAAATATCTCCATAGTATCAACATGTAATGAATGTATTTTACAGAAAGTTTGCGATAAATTTCTTATTTTTTGGAGAACGTCTGGAAGAACAATGAAAACATAATTCTTGAATGTTTTACTCCTGATACTAGAATCTTTTTCTTAATATGTTTATCCCCCTTTATTTTCTCTACAGCATGGAAAATATCAAAAATGCTTCTAATCTTATCATTTGGGAAGGCAAATTATAGAAAGGGATTTTTTTTTTATTAATAAAGAAATTGAAAACTTACAATTTAAAAGATTCATCTAATATGTCTTTATGCATCATAAACAGAGCTGCACAAGGCATTTTCCCACATGATGCAATCTCAGTGGATCCTAAATTCTGCTTCCAATCCCTGCTCTAAATTCTAAAAGTTTGCCATTTCTAGATTTTGTTTTATGGTATGTAACTAAATTCTAAAAATTTTGCCACAACAGCTCTGTAACTGGCCTTTACCATAAATATTTCATATTTCTTCTGAATGTCCACATTACTAAAGAAATAAAATTAGCCACTTTTTCTATACATTCTAAATGCATTTAGTGTTTTTTAGGATAACAGTAGTCCTTAATTAAATTATAAAATGAAAAGGAAGCACGCTGAAGAAAGAAACTGAATATATAAAGAAAATTATTCTTCAAAGACATTTGCTGTTATTATTATGTAAGTTACCCAATATTTTATGATTTCAGCTTTTATTATAATTTCCCATTTCTATTTCTTCATATGATAGAGTCACTGAGCCAGATTAAATTGAAATTAAATTGTATAATCTTTGGCCACTAGTCCACATTTTTAGTTTGAATTTAACTGTTCTTGTTTAATTACGTCACTGTGAGCTATAATTGAGTTTGTTAGCATCAGAAAATGCTTTTATGTTCTAAATTCTTTTTAAATAAAAGGCTTATTTAAATCTTTGTCTGATATTGTAGTTACTTCCAGACATAGTGATAATTTGCTTGATGTCTGTCGGGGGTTTTGGACTATTTAACTTTCTCAGATCAAGTAAACCCTCATAGGTAGGTACGAAGCAACTTAACAGGTTTGTGGAGAGGTTGACAAGTTAGGAGATAAAGCAAGCGAAAACTAGCAAGAGCATTGGTTTGCATGTTGACACAAATCTCTAATTGTTAGAAAACATGCTTAAAGAGAAGGAAATCGATTATAAAGTAGCCAAAATGTTTGGGAAGGCTTCAAATTAAAATGATGGATAACTATTTTGTTGAGTGTTGTTACAAAACATAAATGTTTTGTGGTTTTTAATGTGTCCTAATATCATTTAAGAATGTCATAAATTACATGTATTTTAAACTGTGAAATTTTATTAGATTTTGATTTTAATAGGAATTTTTTTAACAGACATTGTCAAAAAGTAAAATTTAATAGTGGCCATGTAAATCCATAATGACTAAGGTTATCGAATTACCTAATTTAATTATTTATAACTAACTGCTTATCCTTAAAAATTATTTCTACATATTAAAGTGAGTTATTGCCCTTCATTAATACTCACTGTGGTCACAAGATAAAACACAAAAATGTAAAATTTCAAGTAAAACTTGTTCTTTGCATCTAGTGAGACTTAAAATAATACAAAACAACTTATCACCTCTGGTGCTTTAACACGTAATTGGGGAGGTGTGGTCTCAGATACCGCTACAGGTGTTGTTCCTATCACCCCTACTCTATATTTAGTCTGACTGAGTGGATTCTCCTGTTAGCTTCTTCTTTTGTGACCTTGATAATTTTCACCCATTAGCTAACATTTTTTGCATCTGCTTCATTGTAAAATTCTAGTCTTTTGTCCGAGAGCAGTATGTCAGACCGCACCTCCCTTTCAGTGTTACAATTTCTGTGCCAGGTGGAAACACGGCTCTGAAACTCGGTCCGAGAAATATCATATATCCTTCTGATTCGTGTTATATGCAGAAGAGCTGCAAAGAATTCTTGATGAAGTAGGAAGTGAATTTAGTGACAAAGATGAATTCCAAGAAGATTTTGCAAATGAAAGTTCGCATTCCCCCAATATCAGAACTTTCTGAATCTAACAATGAATCACTGAACCAGAGACTGAAGCCATTTCATCTACAAAATATTATGGGAGAAACCACTTCAAGTGGTCATCTATTGAAGCTCAACGAAAAGTGAGAACTACCGCGTATACAGTCAAAAGTCGTTAATCCGGACTCGTCGGGCGATTCCAGATTGTAGATCATCAGTTTAAATCTGCTAAGATGGCATGCAGAAATTATAAAATTAAAAATATGAAACCATAATTTATGAAATAAAGAACAATTATGATCTAAAGGGTATCAAAATTTACCAAAAAAAAAAGCTTAATATTTATTTGTTTACTTTATTAAACATTTCTTTGAATGTAAGTTGTTTAAGTTGCTTCGTTTTTTATGTGATAACACTTTCTCTTTAATTCTATAAACAGACATAATTTCTTGTTCAGTTACAAAGTTCCGCTGTTCAAGACCTATAATTGCTCTGTCCAGAATACCGACTAATTTGTCATTCGAAATTTTTTCGTTTTCAATAACCTCTGTGTCACTTTCTTTGCTATCGGAAGCGAATTATAATGACGAGGAATTTGATTTAAATCATATCAAAGACGGAGTACATCGAGATGAAATACTACATTTAGTAAGGAATTATAAGCCAAATAAAATAGAAACATCTGGCCTGAAGATAAGGATAGTGCTGACAGATCAACTTCCAATTCATTGAGCGCTGCAGCTACCCCCCTCCCCCTGCTACAGAGCAGTGTGAAATTGATAAACAGATTTCGGAATGGTTAGAGAAACAAAGGATATGCCTTTATCCATTTTTTGCAGCAATTTCACTTTTTGTTTGATGGACATCGAAACATACTTTCACTTTGCAGATCCTTTCCCAGCTCCAGCATCTGAAATTCTGTTTGACATAGTCGAAAGTTCAAGCTTACTTTTATATAATTGCTTCTAACAGTCTGCAAAAAAATAATAAGCCTGATCCAATTCGAAGATTAAGGAACAACGCAATCTGCAACATTAACTGAAATAGATAATTTTAGCTTAGCTTATACTGTCCGTTATACATTAACCCATTAACCGCCAAAACTACAAGGAATGTTTCTTTTCTCATGAAAATAATAACAAATATTAAATTCAGCATTTATAACATAAATTTGCATTGAAAATGAAGAAATGCTCTTACCCGTGGAAAACGCGAGTGTTGCGTTCGCGCAACGTCAGCGGAATAAGACTACGGATGTTTAGTGAGTAGGATTGTACTCGTGTGATGTTTCTTTTGAGTGGAATGCAGGATTACTTTTTAGTTGTATAACGTTTTATGAATCTGCAAATCACTTTACTTGTAATTAATTAAATATTAAAATATGCATTGTATTTCTTTTGCAAATACAGATTATTTCAATTGAAAGATTCAAGCTTAAAAAGCTTGATTACAATCATGATGTAAAGCTACATTACATACTTTGCGTCTATAAACAGTCTGGCTATGGTACTCTTTACAACAAAGTCTTTTGTTATCAACGGACTTTACGATAAAATGTCTACCATCTCCTGCAATGGTTTTTAAATGCTGAATTTACTAGGTCTTCCTGTTGCTGATTTATTTCTGGCTAATTCTACACTCTCAAAAGGAGTTTAATGCATTCTCGCGTCTGAAATCGACTTTATATTTCCAGTAGTAAAAAGTGGTGATATTTAGTAAGTTTAGATATGGTCTCACCTCATATAATTTATCAGTATTGTCAAATACAAATTCTGCTTCATATTCCTGTACTGCAAACGTGATATCGATTCTCATACAACAAGAACAGAAATGTTTTTAGAAAAGACTAATACAGTTTTTCTTGAGGTAAAGAATAATATCCTGTAAGCAATAATATTCCAATAAATCTTCTCATATAGGCTTCAGATGCAATAAATTTTTTTTTTTCCCCTCCTGAGCGTATATATTTGTCTGTTCGACGAGAAGAGAGTAAATGTCTAAACCAAAACAAAAATCGAAAATACTGGTTTTACCTTGTATTTTGTCTTTTATAATTTCTGTTCTATCTCTTTCTTCATGTTCTTCCTGAGACAAAACTAACAGTTCCTTTTTTATCCACTTCAAGATTTCAATCTTCTGCTTTTTAAATTTTCTATTATGATTATAACTGCTTTTAGAAGGCTGAAACTTACTTCTTACGTGAATTTCAACTTTCCCAGCAGTATCATTTGGTAAAATATCATTATCATTATTTAAAACATTGCCATTCCTTTCTTCTTCGTCACTAGTTTTTTCTGGGGGAACAACAACAATATTAGTTTCATTCTGGTCATTATTAACATTATCATCATCTGTTTCTTCAGTAAAAAAATCTTTGAAGGGCTTCTTCTAATGTACATAACTGCCAACTTTTACGAATTTTTCGTAATTTTTACGAAAATGCGTTTGTCTTTACGATCGTAATCCATTTTTTACGATTTTTTTCCTTTTTCAAGTGTTTTTAGTGATTTTTGTCGAAATTTTAGAATTTTTCGCCAATTGCATCGTGTTTTACCGACTACTTCAAATCCAGTAACCTGCGGTTTCTCCCAACTTGCCGTTTAACCAGCCAATCCAATGTGCTGAACTTGTTTCTCCCACTCTTTTCTTTGTGGGCGCCAGATTATTTTTTTTCACGTTCGCTTCAGCAGCAAGGGAATTACTCAGCGAGCGTGGATTGTCGCATTCTGTTTTTTTTTGTTTTGTTTTGTTTGCAGGTGCTATGAATTTTCTTAATACGTCGTTGTTACAAAATGTCACTCATTTCAAATGAGTTCAAAAAAACCGTATTCTCAATATATTCGGCCTGCCTACAAAGCCGAATTTTCAACAATTAAAGAATCCTTCAAAGGAAATAACTATGCATTTTGCAACGTGTGCATGTGTGACTTCATAATAAGTCATTGTGAAGCATGTTAAGTCTGAAAAGCATGAAGTTAATGCTTCGGCTTCGACAACGTCAAAGAAAGTGGATGATTTTTTTTTCAAATTCGGCTACGAATTCGGATTCCGATGTCATTTTGGCAGAGTGTTTGTTTACTGCATTCCTCATCGAACACAACGTGCCGCTAAGCGCTGCCGGTCAACTTTTCAGACGGATGTTTCTCGACTCCAAGATTGCTCAGAAATATGCTTATGCTCGCACGAAAACATCTTCTATTGCAAACGAAATTGCTTGCGATGCACAAAGTAAAACGATATCTGCACTCCAGAATTCAGCATTTTCGGTGTCAATCGATGGCAGCAAAGACAGCGATTGGAAGCTTTACCCCATCGTTTTCGCATCTTTCTGTGATGTTTCTAATGAAAGGAAAACTCATCTTTTGCGTCTTCCATTGTTAAATGGACGGGGGAAAATATTGCCTCCTTGGTAATTAATGAGTTGACAATGATCTTATAATTGGAAATCAAACCAGGGAACTTGTAAATTCTTTGAAAGATTATGAGAAAAAAGAATTTTTTCAATGTGTTAGAAAGTACTTTTCCTCAGCCTGTGATTACATTGTAAGGAAGTTTCCTTTGTAAAATGAAGTTCTTTTAAATGCTGAAGTGGGAAATTTGAAACAAATTGAAAATTCATCTTTTGAAAAAAATTGTTTTTTTATTGATAAATTTCCATTTTTGTTAACAATTAAAGAAAATGAATGCCATAATGATGCTTTAGATGAATTACAGAACCAATTTTCTGCTGCACAGTTTGAAGACTTTGCCAGTTCTGGAGAAGATAGACTTGATGTCCTTAAAAGGAATAAAAAGAGCTGATGGCACACCAAAATATGATAGACTAGCAAGAGTTTTATGTGCTATTCTCGTAATTCCACACAGTAATGCTGAGTGTGAGAGAGTCTTCAGTGTTGTGAAGAAAAACAAAACTATGTTTCGTTCTTCAGTTTCACCGAAAACTCTAGAAAACATTTTAATTGCTAAATGTTATGAGGAAACTAATTGTTATGACAGGAAATTTTCCAAAGAATTTTTGGCTAAAGCCAAAAAATGCACTCTAAATTCATTGCAAGAATTTTTTTGTGTAACATTAAGTTCTTGTTTTATGTTTTCTAATAAATTTTTTAGTTACTACTTAATTGAGATTTACTAATGTAAGTACATTTTTTTTTTTCTATTTGTATAAATTGTTATTTTTTTAATATCAAAGCATGATATTAATTCTTCGTGTTCTTCTGAATTTGGAGGAGAAATCTTCTGAATTTTTATCTTTAGATACCTCATTTCTAGGCATTTTTAAACAACCAGAACGTGAACCAGAACATCGAAAGGAATGAGTGAAAAAGGAGATTGACTACCCGTTTCCTGCTGATGTTGCGTCAGCGCAACACCTGTTTTCCCTTGCTTCCCAACACAAATAAAAACATCTGATTTATATAACGTTCTGATAAATGGTGACCTTGACTAAAAATAGATCAGTCATAAAGATGGCGATTCTTTCATTAAATATTTTCAGCAAAAATACCCGGTCGAAAATTCTGCTTAAAGTATGATATTAATTATTATAAACAAAATTATTGTTGAAGGCAAATTTTTTTTACAGAAATAATCTTCATAATATTCCCTACACAAAATCATCTGCTGGTATAAAATATCTTAGGTAGTTATATTTATATACACATTTATTTTGACCGTTGCGTCAACGCAACACCAGCGGCTAATGGGTTAAACGTGCATGCGTAAACGTATTATGCATGTGTGCTCACGCATATGTGCATGCATCAACGCATTATGGGTTGACGCATGCGCAGAAAGTTTGTAGCTTTGAGGTCCAGATTATAGATCATTCTGGATTATGGGTGTCCGGATTAACGAATTTTGACTGTATAATGTTTTTTCAGGAGAATAAGCTTATCATAAAAAAATATTGTTCAAAACTCATATGTCCCTCATCTAATCCTATGTATTTTCGGATTTTTTTATTTACATCTCATAGCAAAAAGAGTAAAATCTATTGCATTTTTTAAATGTAAATGCAATTTCTAATTGTCAAGAATAAGCTTTGTTCACTGAAGTGAAAATAAGTGCATTAGGTAAAATGTTAGTATTGCATATTTGAAAAAACTTGAATATTGTTTAAACATGCAAAAAATTATTTAAAAAAATATTCACATTGTCAAAATATCAATATATTTGCCATTTAAAACATTTCTGCAATTAGAAGTATATGACTATGACCAATGGTTGTGAAAATAAAAGCTGGGTAAGGACTTCTAAGCCGCCTAAGGCAGTGGGTATATATGTAATATATAGGTTTTGTACGGCTGATTTCAGTTAAAAAAGGATGTGCACAACTTGGTATTATAATAGTCCCATGTGTAAAATTTGGAAGTTCTCCAGCTAATTGTTTTTTAATTATTCGAGATACATATGTAAGTACAAACAGACCTCATGGAAAAATCCCTTCTGAACCCTTTTTAAAATCTGTTTTTTGGGGAAAAAATCCTTTTCTCTGACTATATGTACAGATATCGTGCTAAAAAAAATCAACCGAATGGTTTCAGGATTGATCAAAATGAACACAGTCAAATGTCGTTAATCCGGACACCCATAATCCGGAATGATCTATAATCCAGACCTCAAAGCTACAAACTTTCTGCGCATGCGTCAACCCATAATGCGTTGACGCATATGCGTGAGCGCACGCGCATAATACGTTTACGCATGCGCGTTTAATGTATAACGGACGGTATAAGCTAAGCTAAAATTATCTAATTATCTATTTCAGTTAATGTTGCAGATTGCATTGTTTCTTAATCTTCGAATTGGAAGCTTGAACTTTCGATTATGTCAAATAGAATTTCTGATGCTGGAGCTGCGAAAGGATCTACAAAGCGAAAGTATGTTTTGATGTCCATCAGACAAAAAGTGGAATTGCTGCAAAAAATGGATAAAGGCATATCCTTTGTTTCTCTAACCATTCCGAAATCTGTTTTCACGCTGCTCTGTGGGGGGGGAGGGGGGTAGCTGCAGCGCTCAATGAATTGGAAGTTGATCTGTCAACACTATCCTTATCTTCAGGGCAGATGTTTTTATTTTATTTGGCTTATAATTCCTTACTAAATGTAATATTTCATCTCGATGTACTCTGTCTTTGGTATGATTTAAATCAAATTCCTTGTCTTTACAATTCGCTTCCGATAGTGAAGAAAATGACACAGAGTTATTGAAAACGAAAAAATTTCGATTGACAAATTAGTCGGTATTCTCGACACAGGAATTATAGGACTTAAACAGCGGAACTTTGTAACTGAACAAGAAATTATGTCTGTTTATAGAATTAAAGAGAAAGTATTAGCACATAAAATGAAGCAAATTAAACAACTTACATTGAAAGAAATGTTTAATAAAGTAAACAAATAAATATTAAGCTTTTGTTTTGGTAAATTTTGATACCCTTTAGATCATAATTGCCCTTTATTTCATAAATTACGGTTTCATATTTTTAATTTTATAATTTCTGCATGCCATCGTACCAGAGTTAAACTGATGATCTATAATCCGGAAAAATCGATAATCCGGAATCGCCAAAGTCCTGACGAGTCCGGATTAAAGACTTTTGACTGTATTTCTGTTGAAAAATTTGTGATTACAATATTTCTTTTACTTCTTACAAGGAAGTAAAATAATGTAGAAAGAAAATGAGTATCCAAAGTGAAACAGTAACTCTTCATTAAAATGGTAAAACTGAGAAATTCCTGAAGGTATCAAAATTAATATAGAAGATTCTTTTTTGTATTCTATACATTAGGCTGTTGAATATGGGAAGGTATACAAGAGTTTGCCTGAGAGGATTGCAATTTCGTAGGCTATTTTCTAATGGAAACTGTCAATAATAATATGTATTTTTCGTTTAGTGAGATACATCTTTTATATACTTTATTGAAATTCTGAAATATATTTCTGTCATTTGGCAGAATTTATGGTAAAATATTTACTGTTTATAAGCATAAGGTTTATATCTACTTTTATTCCACTTGAACTTTTGTATAAAAATGAAAGAAAGAAAAAAAAAAAAAAAATCATAGATGTGATCATAGCAAAGCCAATGTCATTTTTACATGATTGGAAAATGCAAAAACCACAGAATTTGTTGAAATTCTTTTCATAGCACTATTTTTGAAAAGAATAGCATGATACGAGGTTTGGAACTTTAATAGTGGCAACACAGCTGAAAAAACGCTACGCAACAAAACCAAAGAATATTGCGTATACCACACGTAAACTACATACCTACCTTACCTCTCAGCAAAAAACTCGTCCTGACTACGTCACATGCATGTGGAGTGACGCGAAGAACGGATTGTTGGAAAATATGACCTATTGTAACCTTTTTCTGCATCATCTCTCCTCCTTGAAATAATTCTAACTTTTACATAAGGCTTAGTTCTTATTTTAAAGGGATATAGTAGTTATTTCTACTTCGTTTTTCTCTGCCACTGTTTGTATTAAGAACGGACTGTTCCAGCCTAATTAAGATGCAAAAACAAAACTTGATGTTACGTCATCTGGAAAGCCGAGTCGTGGCGATAACTGATTGATTGCCGTGAGATGACGTCATGTCTACTTCTGGTATAAGTATCTTGCGTTGCTCTGGCTTATTCCTTCTGGTTCCTGTTTCTTTGCTCCTTGGTGTGCCGTTCCAGACCCATTGAAAGACGATGTTGCGATGCATGCCAGCCAGCGACTAGTGCAGTGGTTCCAGTCCGCAAGATGACTTTTTCTGGATCCTGAAAAGCGGCAACAATGTGAGCGACTGCTGTGGGCGGTATCCTGTTTTCATGAAGGCGGCATCTTCAACACAAGTTAGCGGCAATGTTTTTCTAAGCTGTGATTTGTCATATGTAACTAATGTGAGCGGCTTTTTGCCGGTTTTAGTGCTCTCAAGGATTTAATTTAATTTTCCAGTGCCTTCACCCATTGAAAATTCAAGGACAAAACATATAGATGTAAAACTATTCTTCATTCGTGATCTATTGAACAGGGAAATTTTTTATCTAAAATATGTTCCAAGTAAAGATAATCTGGCTGATCCCATGACAAAATCGCTGACTAAACATAACTTGATAAGATTTTGTGGAGAGACTTTTTCTGGATCCTGAAAAGCGGCAACAATGTGAGCGACTGCTGTGGGCGGTATCCTGTTTTCATGAAGGCGGCATCTTCAACACAAGTTAGCGGCGATGTTTCTAAGCTGTGATTTTACGTGCGTAACTACAGTGAGTGGCTTTTTGCCATTTTAAGTGCTCTCAAGGATTTAATTTAATTTTCCAGGTGCCTTCTTGACCACGAAGCATGGACTTATTGATTGTGTAGCAAATTTCATTATAACCATGTAATTTCTGTTTAGTGATATGTTTTTCGCGTATTGAATGCCAGTATTTGGAGATCAGGTGAAATATTTTTTAATAGTGTAACATTCTTTAACGGAAAACCCTTGGGGTTAATGGATTATCAACTAAGTGTAATTTTTTATCATGATTATGTTATACTCTTTAAGTTTCTGATATTGATTAAATTTATTCATTGTGTTTTTATTTTTATATATTGTTAATAAATTGGATAAGTTTAAAAATTTTGTCTTCAATATCTGTACAATATATAACCTTAGGGAGCTTCTATTGCTACTTTTGCTAAAAGTTTAATTTTACAACTTTAAACTTTGCTTTTGCATCACGGATCCTTGTATTAGCTCATGGTCTAAAGTAAGTGTTGTCAGGATGTTTTCAAAACAAGAACAACGATGTTGGATAAAAATTGAATGTGCCAGAGGTCGTACAGCATGACAGTGTCATCAAAGGCTTCAAGAGGCTTGCGGGGAATCTGCATTGCCTTACAGAACCGTAGCAAGATGGGTAAAAGCATTCAATGAAGGAAGCCAAAACGTGGCAGACATGCTGCAGCCAGGTTGTCCGAGTGTCAGCGATGCAGACGTGCAAGCTGTTGTCGCACTAATGGACAGAGATCGCTGCCAAACGATTTGTCAACTGGCCAGAGAAAAAGGATTAGCGCATACGACTGTGCTGCACATTCTGAAGGAACGCCTGTCCATGAGAAAAATTGCTTCACGATGGGTTCCACATCAGTTGACGGAAATGCAGAAATGGCTAAGATACGATGCTGCCCAAACTCACCTGGAGCTATATGAGCGCGAAGGAGATGCTTTTTTACGCCGTATCATTACTCTGGATGAGACTTGGGCCCGATCGTACCAGCCAGAACTGAAACGCCAATCGAACGAATGACATCATCACGGGTCACTACGACATTCGAAATTTCATTAGAACCCCAGCAGTGTGAAAGTTATGGTGATTCTCATGTACGACTGTGATGGTGTCATTCTAATGCATACCGTTCCCCCACAGCAGACCGTCACTGTGCAGTATTATTTTGGAGCACAATCTCCGACCAGCTTTGAGAAAAAAACGGCGACACTTTCTGCAGAATGCTCCTCTCATTTTGCATGACAATGCTCGGCCGCATGCAGCGCAAGCTGTGACTGAATTGTTCAAGCGATGGGGCTGGGAAGTGCTTTACCATCCACCATACTCCCCAGATCTAAGCCCTTGTGACTATGACTTAATTCCTAAGATGAAAGAACCACTTCATGGCACTCGCTTCCAAACTGTTCCTGAGGTTCTTGCGGCAGTAGACCGGTCCATTCAAACTATCAATAAAACAGGCGCTGCTACAGGTATTCTGCGACTTCCAAATCGTTGGAAACGGGTTGTACACAATGCTGGCGACTATATTGAAGGACTGTAAAACATGGTGACATGAATCACTTTTGTATTCCTTGTAAATAAATAGTTGCCACTATTAAAGTTCCAACCCTCGTATTTACGGGATCTGTTGATTAGTAATTGTTTCCCCCTAATGTTTGCACCAAAATATTTAGGGGTAGATTTTTTATTTATTTTTTTAAAAGTCATTGTAAGTATAGTATAAGTCATATTAAGTATTATATTCTAGATACACTGTTATATCTTTTAATCTTTATATCTGTTGCATGTTTGAACATTATATCACTTAATTCCATTTGTAATTATCTCTACCTATTAATCTCCATTAAACAGCATAAGCAGTTTCACTAAATGTTTTGAAGATGATTTGGAAATATTTGATACTTGAGAGAGTTACTAATAAGTCTTTTTTGCGGGGGGGGGGGGAAGTATTTTGTTTACCTAATGTTTTGAGTATCTTTTCATTTTTATCAGCTTTTGATTTGCTATCAGATTATTTATCTTACATTTTCTCATTTACATTGCTTCATTATTCCACTGTCTGTTTTACTATCACATATACCTTATTGTCTTCATATCTGACATCAGGAAACTTATTATATATATATAAATTTCATTCCATTTTTGGCATCCATAATGTTATGTTATTGTTTAAATTTCAAAAACATTAGAACATCAAAATACTTTATAGTGCACAAACTGCAAAACTAATGCAATTTGTAGTTGCAAACTTTGACCAGTTGTGTAGGTTAGTAATTTAGTGGCAACAAAAAAATTGCTCAAGAAATGATGTGACTATTCATCAGCAGCAGTCAGAAAGAGTGATTGAAATTATGATTTCATGTAAATGGCAACCAGAAACAGCATTTGATATAGTAAAAATTGCAAATCAGTATCATAAATGATAAAATTTGCATCATCAGTGTATAAAATATGATACACAATAAATTATGTATTAAAAAGATTGTTCTTTAAAATGGTTTATTTTGTTCTTTTTATATGAATGTATTACTATATTTTAAAAAAATATTTTCAGATATTGTGCTGCATGTATTCATAACATGCTGTTATTGGTAATTTTGTCAAAAATTGTAACACTTTGCCTATTTAAACTTTAAGATTTACCTTGCTGAAGGTTCTTCAAATCTGTGAATTAATGTATCATGTATATCAATCAGATATTGTTTAGTATAATTCCCTTTTTTGTATATATTATTTCAGAAAAGCTTGAGAACTAATGAACCAACACCTGTTGAATTGACTAATGCTCCAATGCAGAATTCAGTGATTGCAGCTGAACATCATCAAAAATTAACAAGTTTGAAGCATCCTGATAATATGACACAAGCCATAAAGGAAAATTTAAGCTCTTTGCAAAATGATATTAGGAGTGTAAGTGTGCAGTCCTCAGCGGAACTGCAAAATTTGCACAGAATGGATTTAGATGCTGTGGCGAGTTCAGAAATTGCATCAAGAAATGAACAGATGTTAGAGAAGCAATCAGTTCAAGAGGATTCAGAATGTGATTCTAATATAACTGCTTTAATTACAGAAATGGTTGATACAATTTCATCTAATAATAATTTAGAAAGGTTTGAGGATGAAAATTCTGACATGAACTTTTCCAAAGTGGAATTAGCAAAAAATAATATTGTAAATGAAGCTGAAAGTTCAGAGCTTGTAAAAAATGTTTCTTCTGAAAAGGAAACCAATAAAGGTAAAATAAATAAAAAGAGAAAGTATATTGAGATGGATTCTGATGTTATTAATTCTGAAGTTAAGAAAACAGTGCAGATGATAATGGAAAAAGTAACTAGTAGTAAAAATGCTAACTCTACAGATAAGAGAAAGAAAAAGGTGTTTAAAGCATCATTTACTCATAAGAATGGCGGAAAGTATTCATCTGAAAAGATCAAAGGCACTGATATTCCAAACAAATCTGATATTTCAGTATTTCAAGAAGGGAAACCTCCTTCTAAGTCTGTTGTAGTTTCATCGAACGATTTCGCCTCTCGTGTTTCATTTCAAAAATCTGCAAACTTGAATAAAGATCATAGTATAGGTAAGCCCAGAAGTTCTAAAAAGCTAAGCCATAAAACAGTTGATTTAATCAATCAGATATCTTCAAATTCTGATGATGGGGGTAATTCGTTTAATATTATAGATGAACAAGTTAATCAAACACCAGTTTTGAATACTGATGCTGAAGATAATGTGAATCAGTTAGTACAGTCATCTACAGATAAAGTTGTTGAACATATGCCATGTGTAAACAATGAAGTTATTCTTGAAGAAAGATATGAAAAATGCACTTCTTCTGCAGATATGAAATATTCTACTCATTCTCAAGATGTACTAAATCCATGTCAGTCATCTGAACTGAAACAAGTCAAAAATGAAAGGAATAAAGCATCATCATCAATTCTGAAGGAAAGGAAAAATCATAGTACAAATCAGGCTTTAACAGACAAAGTAACTTCATGTGAAGTCAGTCAATCTGCTACTGATTATGATCCAGATGGAAAAGATTTGCAGGAATGGGAAACTCATGAACAATCTCAGTCTGTTTTAGAATCATGTGATAGCATATCTCATACTGTGGCAGATCCTTGTGCTTCTAGTACAGAAAGTGAAGTCTTTGAAAAAAGCAAAATGTTAGGGAGAAATAAGACAGAAAATACAAATGCTGCTAAAGTTTCATCTTGCGAAGTAACTCAATCTAATAATTCAGAAAAAATGTCTCCAAAAAGTACTGAAAATACTAATGAATGTGAAGCATCTGTTAAGAATTCTTTGGATAATGGAGCAGAAAATTTTTATCCATCTCCCAAAGAACTTAGAATGCAAGATGCAAAATTTGGATGTTCTTTGGTTGAAGTCAGCCAGTCTGATAAAGAATGTGAAACTCAAAAGTTTAAAGGTTCAATAAAAGGTATTAAGAAATCTCTACAGAAAGAAGGAATGGTTTGCAGTCAGTCATCAGATTCATCATTTACATTTTCAAGAGAAACAATTGTTGATCCATGTGTCTCATCATGTGACATCAAAAACCGTAGTCTTAATGAAGAAACGATACCAGCTTCTTCATCAGAAAATGGAAATTTAAGTACTTCTTGTGAAGTTACCCAGTCTGATAAAATTGAAAACTTATTAACTGAAAATGAAAACAAAAGAGAATTTAATGAATGTAGTCAATCTGTTAATAGCATAGCTAGTGCTTCAAATAATGTAGCAAGTGAAACTGATTACTTTCATACAAATATATCCTCAGATTCTAAAAACATTGCTAGTACTAAGGGAAGTGCGTCTAAAGATACATTATGTGAAGTTAGCCAATCATTCAAGTCAGACAGTCTTGATTCAAATTCTTTAAAACAAGAAAATTTAAAACTTGCAGGTAACTCTAGTGAGTGTGAAGTGTTTTCAAGAAGTGATCATTCAGAAAGTTCTGATGCTGGAAACAATTGTGCTGATAATTCATATATTTCTTCAGAAAACATATTTTCAGATTCTCTGCGTGTAAATGCAAATAATATGCCAAATCCATGCGAAGTAAGCCAATCATCCAGTTGTGAAAATGATCTAACATCAAAAACTGGTACATCATCTGATGATAAAACAAATACAAATGAATGTGAAGTATTCCAGAGTAAGAGATCTATACAAGATTCAAGTATGTCTTCTGAAGGCAAAAAAATACAAAAAAGACCACTTTGTGAAGTCAGCCAATCTATTGTATCTGAAGAAAGAATTAATAAAGGGAAAAATTCTGGTGTTTTAGGCCTTAAAGCAAGAGAAAAAGCTAGTGGAGAAGTTGGAAATAATTGTGAAGTTAGTCAATCTCTTAGTCGTGAGCAAGAATTATTTGAAACTAATGATGATAACATTACCGCAAGTAAAATAGACATAGCATCCACATCACATTCATCTAATGAATATGAAAAAGAAATGGAATGTGAATCGTCAGACGATATATCTGATGATATTTGGAATGATAAACATAGAAATAAAGATTTAACAGGTGAAGTTTCTCAATCAGACAGATCTCAATTTAGAGATAACTCTCTTCCACATTCATCAAAATTGATCAGTACAGATATAGGAGATTCTAGTGAATGTGAAGTGTATGGTCAGAGATCATTAGATACTTCCTTAGAACAACATTTAAATCAAGTAAAAAGTGGTGTAAAGGAAATCTGTGGATCATCTGAAGATGTTGAATTCTTTCCGGGCACACATACATCTTTAAATTTAAAATCTGAGTGTAAAAGCTCTACAAATGAAATAAGCCAATCGATAAAGTATGACAAAAGATTAAAAACTTTTTCTTTGGATAAAGAGAATAATACAAATGAATGTGATATGTCAGGACAAGATGGAACTAATATCACCAGTGGACTAGCAAGGGATATATGTGAATCTTCTGAAGATGTGCATGTTTCTAATCCTGTTGTTTCATTTCCTGATGAATGTACCTCATCTATTAGAGATACAAAAGTTTTGACTAATGAATCTGAACAGTTACTTAAGGTGTGTGATTCGTTATCAAATGCAGAAACCACTTTGTTGATGAATGAAACAGAAAATTGTAATATTTCTCAATCAGAAAGCCAAACTATAAATGATGATATTGCATCTGTTGGAGGAAACAACAATTTATCCCTAGATTCATCTAATGTCCTTGATTCTGTAAATGTTTCTTCATCTGTTGATAGTTTGAGTTCTAGTTATATAGATTCGATTTACTCATCATCTGTTTTCTCGAACTCTTCACATAATTATTTATCAGTATCACTACTGAATTCAGAAGTTACACAATCTTGTGCAAAAGATAGTCCTCAAAAGCAAGAAGAAAATACAGAGACTTTAAATAATGAGAATTCATCTGCATGTCTGATAGCTTCAGAAACAAATGATGAAGTCTCACAACCAATAGAATTTAATGGTGTTCAGTCTTCAGATGATTTAGAACATACACATTTAACACTTTTAAATGATCGAGTAAATGCATTAGAATCCTCATCTGCATTAAATAAGTCATTTTCTATTGATGAACCTGGGACATCAAGCAGCACTGCCCACAGTTTTCAGGATGATTTTTCTGGACCTGAATTAGTAGAATCATCAACTGTAGCATGCCCATTAGCTCAAAAAAAGGAGCTTGCTGAAAATATAAATTCAGTTACAGAAGAGCAAGATGTTAAAGATGTCCACAGACACATAGAAGCTTTAAAGTGTATATCTAATGCATCCAATAAGAATGATGATCAAAATCAAAAACTTAACATTTCTGAATCTCAGTCTTCTGGGCCGGTGATATTGCAAGACAATTTGGATCATTCAGATGTAAATCAGCTCTCTGAGCAGCAGTCAGTACCATCTAAAATCGTGTCATCTTCTAGAGCTGAAAAGCAAATTCCAGGTTCTAGACCATCTTTATTAGAAGTCATAGTATCATCAGCAAGTGACTTCAGAAATTCATTAATCCACGAGGGTAATAACTTTGTTAGAAAAAAGAGTCAGCGTTCATCACCAGGACAGGCTGTTGAATCCTCATCAAGCAGTATAGAAGCAACAGATGGATATTCTGAGTCATTTAATGAAGCTATTGGGTACTCAAATGAGCTTGATAATCAAGATAACAAAAGTATTCAAGCTGGAACAGATCCATTAAAAGATCAAGTAAATGAATATCCAGATTCAGAAGTTTCTGGCTCTTTTGAACAAATTCCCAGAGATAGTATTTTGGATGAGCAGAATAATAGTCAGCATCAAGTTAGTCAGTCCTCTGAAATTGTTAATACACATTCATCTACCAGTAAAGCTCATACTTTACCATCTGATATCACAGAATCCTCTCAACGAGATTTTGTGCAGTCATCAACCAGCATCTCCAGTGTCTCAGGATGTGTAACACTAAAGGATTCTTCTTTAAATTCAGAGCAGGTTAGTTCTGCTGAAGAAAGTGTTTTGACTAGTAATTTAGACATTAGTGAAATATGTGAATCTTCTTCTGCACAAGATGTAGTATCAAATAACAGAAACACTCCAGTTGCAAGTAATTCTGAAAATCATGGTAATGTCACAGAATCTTCAGCTGGTATGTTAAAATATCCTGCTAATTATAAAACTATTTCACAAGTTGAAAATACTGAAAGTGAAGTGTCTTCATCACCTTGCGATACTCATTATTCTGCATTAGACATGTCATCAGTTGATGGAAGTGGACAATGTTCTGTTGTTGAAGGAAACATAGTGATACAAGGCAAATTATGTAGAGAATCAAGTAGGCCAAATGACTTATCTCATGACACAGCAGCATCAATTGATAATCAGGAGGCATCATGTAGCAGTATCACATCTAATTCAAATTCACTTCAGTGTCTTCCTTGTGGATCATCATATGCGGAAAAAAATGAAATCACAGAATTACATGAGGATAGATTATCATCATTCAATGTAATTGGTTCATCTAATGAAGCGAAAGTATTAATACAAGGTACATCCTCAGCATCAGTTATAGAATTAGACCAAAGTGAGGACAGAATTCAACTTCATTCTTCTCAAAATGAAGGGGATTTGAGTTCATCAGATGTAATTTTTGAAGCAAATGTTGCTAATTCACCACTAAATGAAGTAGAAATTGTAGCTGATGTATATGAGTGTGATGAAAGTAGTGCTTCCTGTGAAATGCAAAATAATTCTTCCTTGTGTGAAGTAACAGAATCTCATGCAGTTACAATGGATGATTTGTTAGAATCCTCCCCTGGGGAAAACAAAGTATCTTGTTCTGTTTCAGAAATCTCTTTGAATAATCAAACATTTTATAAAAATTATGGGTTTAATGAAAATGAGTTTTATCAACTTTCATCACATGAAGCTGTAGCTAAATCACCTGATAATTGTGAATCATCATATGAAGTGAATATATGTGATAATGTACTAGCAATGCAAAGCATATCACATGCTGCTTCTGAGAATGAAGAACTGAGTATGTATTCTCATGGAGCAGATTTTGAAAATGATTCTGTTCAATCTTCATCATTTGAAGCACCATTTTCTGTAAGTGAACAAATAAAAGTTATTTCTTCCCCAACTTTTACAGATGCAAACTGTTTTGAAGTGCAAGCACCTTTGACTTCAAATTCATTCATGACATTACCATCAGAAACACAGTTTCTGGCTCCAGACCAATGTGACATATCTTTAAATAAATTTACATCATCGTCATCTTCATCTATGTGTACTTCTGAAGTTACACAGTCCAATCCTGAAGACTCTGTCATTGTCTCTAATTATAGTACATGTAAAGACAGACAAAGTTCACCTTCAACTTCAACATCAAATAACATAATTCATGAAACAGATAGCTCGCAGATAGCTGTATTAAAGACAGAAGATAATTTGTACTTAGACAATAAGTGTACTTCCAATAACTCTTCTCATTTATGTACTAATGAAAATGATGATTATTCGACCCAAGAAACTCATTTTGAGTGCACTGAGGAAATTATATCTGACTCTCACTCTGATGTAGATAATTTAGCTGATTCAACAGAAGATGGAACTGATATGGGTTCTTCTGATTCTAATGCAAAGTTATGAAATGCATTAAAAGGAATTTTTAAAAAAATGTATATAACTGCAGAATATTTATAGGTTTTTTTTTTTTTTTTTTTCCTTTGGACTATAAGATTTTGTATAAATGTATTAAGAACAGTAAAGACAATTTCTATTCTGTGACTCAATTTTCATCAAGATTGTAAAATTATTTGAAAATGTAAGAAATAAATCTTTATATTTACTGCTTATTTTATATTTATTCTGTATGTATATAAAATATTTTTTTTTTCAAAAAATATTTTTCAAGATTTTTGTATTTTACTTTTAGATCTTAACATTACCTCCCCCAAAAATATTTATGTGTTAGTTAAAAACTTTATGCTAACATATATATAATGAATATAAAAATCTTGTGCTTGATCTACCTTTCCCAGTTTTCAGTACAAAATTTAAATATGGAATTTTGCAGAATGGTGTAAAATAGAATAAGGATTTGAATTAATTTTAATATTTTCAAATATTTTAAATATAAACTACAGAATAACCTAGTATATGTAGTCTCTCAGGAGGTAGAAAATGCCATAAAAACTAAATATGTATTATGGAACAAATAACTAATATAGAAAATAAGGGTTATTTTCTAAAAATTGACAGAACTGCTTAAATTTTTTTAATAACCATTAAAGCTATGTGCATTAAAAATATCAGTAATTGCTCAAAAGGGGTATTAAATATTAAATGATAAGTAAAAAATAATTTTTTTTTCAATCAGTGCTAAGCAACAAGAGTGGTTTTTTTGTTTTGTTTCTCCAAACAAAATACTCTTAGCTTCGTGATTTTTCTATGCCCCCTCTCCTCAGAATGCACTTCAGGCCTCTTTTTCACAGAGTAAGAAGAAGAAATGTGTTTAAAAAACTAGAAGATGCCTTAGCATACGTGAATGAGGATAACTTTCCTGATCCGACAGGCCCACCAGCGGCCGAGCGGTAAAGTCGCTGATTACTGGTAGTTCGGTCCGAGGTTTGAATCCCGCGAACGGGCTGACTGCATGGGCGTTTTCATGGTTTTCCCCATGTGTAATGTGTATACGAGCCAGTTTCCCTTAGAAAGTCCTCCACGAAGACATCCCTTAGGCAGATATCCCTCGTGTGCTTTGCCATAATTAAATACACCACACCACCTGATCCTACAGAGCCTCTTCCATCTGCTCTTGCATATTTTCAGATTGTCATATCAACAGATATGATAAAATTATTATAATGTGGGTTGAACAAACAAATTCGTATAGTTTTCAACAAACAAGAACTTCTCTTATGGTCACGGCAAATGAAATAATATGAATGATTATCAGAATAGGATTAGTCCGTAAACTTCACATTAGAGGATATTGAGAAGAGGGAATAAAGTATGAACTAATTGCAGAAGTAATGTCTAGAAACTGATTTGAAAAAATCTTAAGATTTTGCATATTGTGGATAATTCACGAATTGATGATGATGTTAGAAGTGACAAATGCTGGAAAGTGCGACCATGGTTGTCTAGACTTAGAGAAAACATGCTATCCGTTCCAGGTGAGACCAAGCAGTCTATTGATGAAATAATGATTCCATTTCGTGGAACAAACCATATAAAACAATATATGCCTAAAAAACCTCATAGCACATCGGGTTTAAAAATGTTGACCCGGTGTGGACAATCAGGCATTTGTTACGATTTTGATGTTTACACTGGAAAATCTGAAGGTTACTATTGAGATAAAATTGCCTATGCATTATGTCTAGGAGCAAGTGTTGTGGTGCAGTTATGCAGCATTCTAAATAACCCAACAAAAACTACTATCTTTTGCAGATAACGTTTTCTCTGGAATCCCATTAGTATGTGAATTATCCAAGAAAAATATAGGATTTGTTGGGACTTTGAGAGAAAACAGGCTAATGAAATGTAAATTAAAGAAAAAGAAGGAATTGAAAAAAGAAGACAGAGGATCCATTCATTATTCTGTAGCATCTGTAAAGAACGCATATATCATAGCTGTAAATATAAATATTGTAACCTTAAATATTTGTTTTTCAGTTATTACTTTTAGGATCAAAGAACTGATGGTGTGCATCACTGGCCAGTGTAATAATTTCATTAGGCAAAGATGCCACATGCCCTAGAGGAATATTTACTCAAGTTAAATGTGAGAAATGTAAAAATATCTTTGTTTTAACAAGAACAGAAACTGTTTTTGAGCTTATCATTTGTAAATAACTGTACATAAACTAAACCAAATCTAAAAAAAATGTGTTTGGAAATCACTTGATTTGTGCCCTAATCTGCCCATGGTAGCATATTTGCTATCATTTTCACAATTTTTCGCCATGTTTGTTTTATTTAATCTAAAATAACACTCTTTTTAACTAACAAATAATTTTTTGTTTGGAAATTTCTTGTGGTGGGCAGTAGAGGGTTAAGAATTAAAATAAGATTGAATAAATGTAATGAAAATTTGCATCAGATGCAAATTTTTTGAACACATCTGTTTCTGAGATAAATGTATCGTCATCGGCTATGAAATTGTCAAAGTAAAATATTCCGAAATTTTCAGGAGATGCAGGAAAATGGTTTTCAAGCTGCGATTGATCAGAATAAAGCGCTTACCAAGACTGAAAAAATTTGTATACTTGAAATCTTTATTGATAGGGCAAGCATATAATGTCGTTGAAGCATTCCAGTTAACCGGACATAATTACGATTCGTGCTTAGAACTTTTAAAAGAACGCTTTGGAAAACCAGAGAAAAATTATAAAATCACATATGAATAATCTTTTGGATATAGAACCACTTAAAAATTCTACTGTTTTTGAGCTTATCATTTGCTCAAAAACAGTTAGAATTTTTAAGTGGTTCTATATCCAAAAGATTATTCATTCGAAGCTTAAGTAATTTAGGACTAACTTCGGATTCGTACGGACACTTGTTAAATCCGATATTATTGAAATTATTGTTCATGATTTGATTCTCGAATATTACCGAAAGCGTGATCCAAAAGAGGAATCTGATGTTACAGGTTTAATTGCTTTTTTGAAAAAAGAAATTGAATGCTGTGAACAAACGTACACAGTTAACAAACCGGAACCGAAATTCATTCCATTGAACGGAAAGAATAAACACTTCGACAAACACAAAAGTAATTTTAAATACACAAACAATAAGTTTAACTCTAAAGTTAACTCCTCGTCGGTGGCAGAATTATTAGCTCCCATAAAAGAAGAAAATTGTATTTTTCGCAAAAATAACACATAATAGGGAAAAGTGTATATGAGAAGCGAAATGTACTGAGATTACAAGGTAGATGTTATATTTGTCTGGCTCAAGGTCATAGATTGTCAGACTGCTCTGAGAAAAACTCGTGTATACTGCCAGAAAAAATATAATGCAACCCTTTGTTACAAAAATGAGAAAAAAACCTGAAACATCGCAATCAAAAGGTGTAGAAAATTCAGCGTGCAATCACATTAGCATCGGTAAGAATAAAATATTTTTTACAGACGGCGACAGTAGAACTTAAAAGTAGCTCACGCAGTAAATTAGTTCGTTGTTTATTTGATAACGATAGTCAACGCTTGTATTTTCAGAAACGTCTGTCTAAACAACTGGGATTAAAAGTCGTGGGAAGGGAAGAAATTATGATTCATACTTTCGGGATTTAAAGTGCCTACCAAACAGAACTGTGCGCGAGTGGAAGTAAAAATGAAAAACATTTTTGATAACTAGGAATTAATTATTGAGGTTTTAGAGACTGATGAGATATCAAAAGCTGACCTAGACTATCCACCCGAAAATATTAAGGAGTTGTTAAAAGATAGGGGATTAATTTTACCGGATGTTGATCACGAATCTTTAGATAACAACAACGTATCTTTGCTCATTGGAGCTGATTATTATTGGAAATTAGTAAAGGACGAAATTGAACGTTTGAACTCAACATTAGTTACAATGGAAACCAAAATGGGTTGGATTTTAATGGGAAAACTGTTTGATCACATTGAAGATAAGGAAAATGTGACTCATGCCGTCGCAGTGACTTCTTTATTAATTCACACATCGAAGATTGAAAATTTTTAGAAATTAGATTTATTGGGTATTCGAGACCCTGTTGAAACAAAATGCAGAAAGGAAATGGAAATTGCCTCATTGAATCATTTTAACGAAACTTAAAGAGGGAAGATATGAGGTTTAGTTGCCTTGGGTGATAGAAAAGAACTGTTTAAGTCAAAATTTCGATATTGCTTGACAGCGTACAGTACGACACACCGGTGGATACAAGAGGGCAAATTCGAGGATTACGAAAATGTGTTCACAGATTGGTTAAATGAAGGAATTATAGAGGAAGTCCCTGAACACGAAATGAATGATCAATGTCACTATTTACCACATAAAGGGGTATTCAAAGAAACTTCGACCACGAAATTTGCGACCGGTATTTGATGCTTCATATAAAGATAAAAATTCGCGCTCACGTAATGATTGCCTAGAAAAGGGTCCAGATTTTGCTGGAACAAATTATTCCTACAATTTTAAGATTTCGCAAGAATAGAATAGGAGTTATTTCAGACATAAAAAAGGCTTTTTGGAAATATCAGTGAATAAGAGTGATCGAGATTTCTTACGATTTTTATGGTGGAAAGACTTTGACTAGGAGGAACTTAGAGTTTTTAGACATAAACGCGTTGTTTTTGGATTGAATTGCAGTCCCGTTTTATTGGCTGCTGTATTAAGCCATCACATTGATCTAAATTCGTCTAAGTATCCTGAAACAGCGGGAAATTTAAAAGAATAATTTTACCTAGATAATTGCATCACATCTGTTCCTGATGAAGAAATACTTACGTGATTCATCGAGGAATCGAAACAAATATTAGAGTCTGCGTCATTCGACCTGAGAGGGTGGGAGCACACTTCTCTTTTGGGAAAAAGTTCTATTCGTGGATTGATGATTTGTCACTTTTATCCAATGTTAAGTCCAAGGGCTTAAGATATAAATGGAAATGAAAATCTTAGTCTTCATACATTCTGTGACGTAAGAAAACAAGCCTATGGATGTGTTATTTATTTAAGAAAAGAAACAAGTGAAAAATGTATCGGTTTATTTTCTTCTAGCGTGAGTAGAGTGAGTCCATTAAGAAAAATGACCATAAATAGTCTAGAATTATTCACCTGCTGTATAGGGGTCAGACTCGCAGCTCTTGCTTTACAAACACTGAAGTTAGATAACATTCCTAGGAACTATTGGACAGATTCGAGTACTGCTCTTTCTTGGATCCAAACAGATGACCATTGTGCGCCATTTGTCGCAAATAGAGTAAAAGAGATACGAAAATTGTCATTGGAATCTGAATGGCGTCACATTCCAGCAAATTCGAATCCTGCAGATATACCATCACGAGGGTGTTCGGTTAAGATATTTGTGATCTCTCGCTGATGGCAAAGGCCAGAATGGCTTATGAAGAACGATGAAGAGTGGCCAACTAGTGAAGTGATTACTAACGAAGAAGAAATCATGAGAGAAAAGCGAAAGAACATTGTTTCGACTTTGGCTAATATCACCGCTGAAAAATGGTAGCTGATTTACTTTTCAAGTTACTTTAAAATTGTGAGAATGATTTCTTGGATTCTAAGATTCATAAATAATTGTAGACATGGAGGGAGAAATTATGGCAAAACCCTGAGTGTTGAAGAATTGGACATTGCTGAGAAGAAATTAGTGAAGATCGTTCAACAAGATGCATTTCCTATTGAAGAGCAGTTGAAGGGACATTTTACTTTCAGAGATGAAGAAGGGATTATAAGATTGAAAATGAAGATTTTTAGAAGACATGACGATGAAAACTTCCGGTGCCCCATTGTACTTCCATCGAAACATGAATTAGTAGAAAGAATGATATAAAGCTACCATTTACAACTTTTACATGCTGGTACTCAAGTTCTTTTGACCAGTATTCGTCAAAAATTTTGGATAATAAAAGGAAGAAAAACAATACAAAGAGTCATATCGAAGTGCGTTCGTTGCAAGAGACATTCGGCGAAAGTTCCTGATACAGTCCCTTGTCTTCTCCCAGAAGATCGAGTCAAAGATGCTTATGCATTTGGAGTGACGAGTGTTGATGCAGCAGGACCATTTTATTTAAAGGAAAATAGAAAAGCTTGGATGTTGCTTTTTACCTGTGGATTTTATCGTGCGGTTCATTTAGAATTAATAGAAAGCTTATAAACTAATGAATTTTTTCTCGGATTCCGAAGATTCATAGCAAGAAGAAGACGACCTAGAGTATTATACAGCGACAATGACACAAATTTTGTAGGGGAAAGGAATTTACTGGAACCAAATTATCAGAAGTTCTTCGACAAATGGACAAAAATTCAATGGAAGTTAAATCCACCAACCGCAGCATGGTGGGACGGCTGGTGGGAGAAACTGGTTCAGATGATTAAGAAATTATTGAGAATTTTTTTCCTGAGAAAAGCATTTCTTTCATATGAAGAAATGTTAACTATTTTATGTGATGCAGAAGCAAATATCATCTCTATACCATTAACATACGAGTCAGACGATTCCACCGATTTATGAGCACTCACTCCATCTGTGTTTATTCAGGATGTGCGAACTGAAGGTGTTCCGATCTGGCCAGTTTGGATAAAACCAACTTATCGAGAAAATGGCGATACCACCAAAATTTACGTATAGAATTTTGTAAAAGATTTAGCAATTAATATTTTGGAATGTTAGTATATCGACCAGAGGCCGTACTTTCGCGAACCATCAAGAAAGATGATTTAATGTTTATAGAGGACGATAGAAGTAAAAGAATAGACTGGTCCATGGGTCGTGTAATCGAGACATACTCAGGAAAAGACAACATCAGAGTGGTGAAAGTAAAAACATCTAGTGCTGAACTGTTAAGACCAGTTCAAAGAGTATTTCCAATGGAGGTAGACAATAAAGAATCTATCTTCGAGCTTAAAACTACTGAATCATCCACATCTTCGAGAAATACTGGTAAAAAGGATGATTTAGTAATTGATACTAAAGACTGTGAACTTGAAAATTCTGATAAAAACATTCAGTTTAGTAGATATAGCAGAAAAATTGTGAAACCAAAGAACTCTAATTAGTTTAATTTTCTTTTCAGTACCACTATTTTTTTTATTCTTTTCTTTGAATTTAAATTTTGTTTACGATTTGATTTTTACAGTTTAGTGAACTAATCTCTTTACTAGTATTTTTCAGAAAAGAATTTTTTGTCTGTTGTTTAAAGAATGTATGTTTTCAGAATATTAAGTAAGTGTAAAATATTCAAGATATTTGTTACGCCTAGATAAAATTGTTAATTTTGGTAAGGTTTAAATTACTCATCTTATTTCAATTTTATTATTCATCAATTCATCTTATTTCAATTTTTATTTCACAATTGTTTTGATTTTTTCATACTTTGTCAAAAATCAAAAGGTGGCAGAAATGTTACAACTCGAGCGAAAGTTTCGCTTCTGCCAGTGGCAACGAGGTGTCAAAAAACGAACGGGGAAGGGAGCAGTTGCTCACTGTTTTTTTTTTTTTTTTTTATTGAACTGCGGTGCTTAACCACCAGGGTGCCTGGGCGCCATAGCCCTACCCCTCATCGAATAACATGATAAAAGTTTCGAATTATGAGAAATATAACTGAATGTGCTAAATAATTAAATGAGCAAGAGTTTAAATTCATAATTGCTAATAGTTAAATACGTATTTTTTCCTGAAGTACCTAATTACTAATCCATACATAATTGACTATTTTTTAACAACTATTTCACAGAAGAATACATGTACACACAAGAGAAACAAAATACGAAGTGCGACGCCTTAGTGCCACTAGTAAAAACAAAAAGCAATCAGGAGGAAAAAAGAACAATATACAATAAAGAATCTGAGCAACAATTTGCATAACACATATACAAAATTACACATTACTAACATTTAGGATCGCCCTTCGGTTTCTCTTGATAGAATTTGATACGAAGGGGGGATAATCTCCCTTTCGATTTGAAATTAATCTCGAATTATATATATATTGTAATATAAAAGATGTGTGTAATTAAAAAATCATTAAGACTTAATTGAAGTAGTGATTTGAATCGAATATAGAAATCGAAAGCTCTCCCAAATAGTACAATGGATTAAAGAAATAACAATTGACATTTAAGGCTTGGACTACTTACAACTTTCTCTGTAAAAATCATCCTAATATTCCCCATTGCAGTATCACTTATATAATGTCATCTGCTCATTTTCCAAAATTAACTGTGTTTTTGGTTTTCTTCTGTAGTGCAAAGATAAAGGCTCTGCTAAAAAAATGTCTGATATTGGACACCACATGACTTCTTTGTACGGTCTATTACATTATAAACAGTTTTTACTACACTTCATTTAAACTTATTTCCTCGAATTATTCTAACTTAAATAACCAGTCTCCCCAAGGTAAGTTGAAAATAACATCAAAAACTGAAAATTTTGGAATTAAAAAACCTAATTAGTTTTGATCATATTGGATCCAAACTTCTTATAATTGCATTTTCCCTTAAACATTATAAAACTTTCTCAAATAAAAGTATAGGAACCGAGAGAGAGTTAGATTTCGTTATTTGTCAAAAATTATTATTATTTTAACTTTGGCATTGCCAAAACGTGATTTAAAACACTTCCATATTTGGAAGCATATGACTACGACCAACGATTGCGAAAATAAAAGTTGGTTGAGTTTGTATATATATATATATATATATGTTTGGTATTTCTGATTGCTATAAAAAAGGGAAGTGCACAACTAGATGTTATAGCAGTCCATATACAAAATTTCAACCTTTTAGGCTTAATTTGTTCTGAGTTATGCGAGATACCCACAGATGTCACAAAAAATCCCTTCTGAATCCGTTTTCGTAAAGAGAGTCCTTTATTCTCTTCTACGTACAGAGGTCAGGCAAAAAAAAAAAAAAAAAAAAAAAAAAAAAATCATCCAAGTGGACTTGGGAACAGTCAAAAATATAAATAACAAATGATATGATAAAAAATGTTTTTATACCTAAAATATTTTTCTTCTTGCATGAAGTAAAGGAAGTATTGTAATAGCAAAAGGTTTCACATATCATATTTCAACCGAAATATCCACTTTTAACGCTCTAGAATTCATTTGGACATTTTTTTCCCCCTAGACGTGTGTACATAAGAACAGATTAAAGGCTTTTTTTCTCCAACCAGATTGTAAAATGGATTCTGAAGGGATTTTGTCATGACATCTGTATGTGCGTATGCATGTTTCTCGCATAATTCAAAAATAGTTAGCTATAGAACGTTGAAATGTTGTATATGGGATTATAGTAATTATTTAAATAATTATAATAACCATTTATTATGTTATAATTATAAATATGTATTAAGAAATTTTTTCAGTCTATATTAATGTGCATTAATTATTAATTATAGTATTATTATTATAATTATTTATTGTAAAATTATTGTGATCAGTTATAATACATATTATGGTAAAATTCATGTTAATGAAAATTACACAATGTCGTATAATAATTATATTGTATTATGTAATTTTGTATATATCTAAGTTATTTTAGTGAAATTGTAGTAACTTTTCTTAATGTAACAGGAAATTTCTGAAGTAAAGTAGCTCTTTCAGAAAAATGACATTACAGGGGCAAGTGAGGTAAATGGTAATCTCGCGAAATTGGCGAGACATAACCAAGCTGGCAATTAATTTGGCAAGAAATCTCCAAAGTTGGCTACCATTTGGGTCTGGTTCCTGTATAACTGTAATTGATTCCTATATGTAATTGTAACACCTATATGCCTTCTAATTTCGAGAAATAGAAGGTACTAGAACTTTCTCGACGGCCGGGTGAAAACTATATAAGACCGGAGAGAACACCTGCTCTTAGTTTTTCAGTTCAGAGTAAACTCCGGAGTATTAAGATCTTCGTGCGAACTTCGCCCTTTAGATGCACTTTGCATTGCCTTGAGTTTAACATTCTTAGTAGTGTAGAGATTCCATGGTGAGGCAAGACACAAGTATAAAATATATAAACTTTATTTAACACATCAATAATGACATTCCGATGAGAAAAGGAACTGCCGCTGCACGCACGCCATTCTCTCCTCCATCCGCACCTCATCAGAAGCGGGCATGCGCTGCAGAACAACCCAGACCACGAAAGTTAGGACCGCACCCTAGCAGCGAGGTAGGAAACAAATTAGCGGCCATGTCGTGGGGCGGAGATGGCCAGCTATTGATAAGCACCATTTTAAAGCGCTTCAGATTCCTGCAGTGAGTGGTGGGAGTAACTGAATCTTCACTGTGGGACATATCAGCGGAGTTCCTTGCAATATGACCATCGCTACTGGAGCCAGTGTTGCCCTCATCCGAAAAGATTTCCCTCAATAATTGAAATGTAAATTCATCTGGGCAGAGGGCTTCGTCCAGATGTGCAGGCTCCAAACTGTGTCCGGTGATAACATCGACGGCAGTGGAAAGTTAAACGTTAACATAATGTTTGGAAGTGCCGGCTAACACAATACGGCATATATTCGGGTTAGACTTCCTAATCTGCGTCTGAGGACAGAACATTTAGATTTATGAGCGATGAAATTCAATAATAAACCTTTGAAACCAAATCTAACTGCGAAAGAAAGAGCTACAATGCGCGAAATTCATTCTAACCCGGATATTATCATTTCAAAGGCCTACAAAGGTGGCCAGATAGTCGTCATGGATAAGAACACTTACATCGATGGTGTCATTAAAGTCTTAAACGAAGGACCATATAATCCGATCCCTAAAGATCCTTCACCTTCGGACCTGTCAAAAATAAAAACTGCGATCAAATCTTCACAAATCATTTCTAGTAACTTGAAACATTCGCTTATCCCATCTGTTGCGAATTGTGCCAGATTATGATGCTCTTCCCAAAATTCATAAAAGTGGTATTCCTTTCCGCCCTATTGTATCAAATTTAGCTACTGCCTCGTATCCATTAATTAAATATTTAGTTTCTAGATTTTCAACTCTATTAGACAATAACATTTACACCATAAAAAATTCAATAAAGTTTGTAAAAAAAGTTAAAAACATTTCTCCGAGAAATTTACTCATGGTTTCTTTTGATGTAAAATCATTATTCACCAATGTTCCAGTAGAGGATCTATTCAGATGTCTAGAAACCAGACTTCGCGAATTTAATTTCTCTTGCATCGAAATTGATGAGCTAATTTCTCTCACTCAACTCTGTTTGAAACAAACACATTTTGTTTCCCAAAATAAATATTACAAGCAAACTGAGGGATTAGCCATGGGAACCCCCTCAGTCCCATCCTGGCTGATATCTACATGCATTATTATGAATCAAAATTGTTTGAAACTTTAAACTTCCCGGCATGGTTCCGCTACGTAGACGATACTTTTACCCTGTTTGAAGGTAATAAAGATGATTTAAATAAAGTTCTTTCAACAATGAATTCTATTGATCCTGCTATTCAGTTCACTTTTGAACTTGAGACTTGCAATTCTCTTCCGTTTCTCGACATTCTGGTCACACGTAACACATCCAACTTCAGTACTACAGTTTACCGTAAACCTTCATCGGTTTGCCTTCCACTACACTTTAAATCATGTCATCCGACTAAACAAAAGTTAGCTTCATTTTATTCTTATGTTTTCCGGGCTCTTCAAGTTTGCTCCTCCAAACTAGCCCTTGATGAAGAACTAAATTATTTAAAAGCAATAGCTATTGACAGGGGCTTTTCACCCAACATTATTAATCAAGCAGTTAAAAAATTCTCATTTCAACACACTAAAAGGCACACTCTTGTTTTAGGAGATTATAAAAATTCTGTTGTCATTCCCTTCTTTCCATCAATTAGCTATAAAGTTGGACATATTTTGCAGAAATTTAACTTTCGGGTTGTTTATTCTCCCATCGATAAAATTCTGAGTTCCATACTTAAGGACCCCATTCCGGATAAGAATTCCTGGGGTATTTATAGGATTCCTTGCCAGTGTGGTTTAATTTACATTGGCCAAACTAAGAGAGCCTTAAAATTTCGCGTCAAGGAACATGAGGCATATGTTAGAAAAAAGGAAACACAGAAGTCTTCTGTTGCGCAACATTGTTGGTTCGAAAATCACACTTTCAATTTTTCTGCTGTCAAAATTATTCAAAAAACATCTTCCATTGGAGAATTGGATTTTCTAGAGGCATTTCACATTCATAAAAATCTTTCTGTTCTAGTCAACGATCCTAATTCATCTTTGCCTTCGGCCTTTAAATAAATTATGTTTTAGTTCTGGTTTCATCAACAGATGGCGCCGCTAGCTTATTTTCAGTCCAGGCTTTCTTATCTTTTCTGATCATTATATTCTATCTCGTTCATTTGCACTTTTTGCAGCTGAGGATGGTGGTTCGGTAAAACCATCGAAACTAGTCCTGTGAAAATTTGAAAACAGAACGCAGATTTTTGTTGTTTGACTTGTGAATTAATATTTGTTCAGCGTGTTATTGTGTCTTAGTCATATTCAAGCTTTAATTCCGATTTTTGAATGAGGTTAACTATAGATTCAGGTGCTTCTTCAATATTCTTTGCTCCTGTGAGAACATCATCTACATAGGTATATTCCAATAGGACTCTTGAAGCTTCTGAAAATCTTATTTGTTTCTCTATGGCAAGTTGTTTTAAAGTTCGAATGGCCAAACACAGAGCTAAATAGTCCATACGTTAACTGTTAGAAAATGGACTTCTTGATGCTGTTCTTCAGGTCTTTCTCTATATGATTCTCTGGAATTCAATACCATTTTGACTAGACTTTATTGGAACATTTTTTTTAATATCTCCATTGAGTGCGATACAGTGAGTTCTAAATTTTAATAGAATATTGAACAATTCACTTTGAAGTTTTGGGCCTGTATGGAGAATATCATTCAAAGAAATTCCTGATTCAGACTTTGCAGAACTATCAAACACAGCCTGTAATTTGGTAGTTTCCTCTTTGATGTCTAATAACTCCAGAATGAGATAAATAGAAAAACTCTAATGTGATTTTGAAAAATCGACATTTGGAATAATCTGCATATGATTCATAGTTTGATATTCCCACATGAAATGCAAATATTAAATTTTAATTTTCTGGATTTTTTAATTTCTGGATTCTTTTGAAGTTTTCTGTCCAAGAAAAAGAATAATTTCTTCAGTCACCCAACAGAACTTTATTCTTCAATGGAAGATTGAGAACATATCTGCTATTAGAATTTTGACTAGTGTGATTTAAATAAAATGCTTTGACATCTTGCTCTTCTTCATTCAGTATACTCACATCTGAAACTGACCGAGTTCCCAGAATTTTTTCATCAAGTTTTTAATGTTTACGAAAGCTTGAAAACTGATTGAGGAATTCTAAATTCGTTTGTAAACGGCCATCATTCCTGAGATGAGCCAATGCAATTTTTAATTTAGAGCAGGTGGCTAGTTTCGATTTCCCTCTATCTCTCCAATTTGAATTAAGTTTAAGAATATATCTACACCCAGAATTATGCCAATTCTCCTTATGTAAAAAGAAGCATCTGCCAGTCGTAATCCTTTTAGATGAGGCCAAATGTATTCTGATACATCAAATTCTGGCATCAGCTTTTTGACTAGTACAACATTAAAGAAGTTCTCATTATTAAAATGAGTAAAATTTAAACTAACTACTTTCATAGAACATACAGCAACAGTGTTTTCACATCCTAGAATAGTGTGTTCAGATTTTTGAAATGAAAGCCTTACTCGATTGCATGATTCAGTGATTACAGATGTTTGAGAAACATTATCAATTAAAGCTCGGCAATCAAGAAACCATCTTTGACTATTCTGCACTCTTATAACAGCTGTTGCAAGCAAAATGAAATTAGAATTCTTTGCATTCCCTGTGAAATAAATGTTTTTTTTATCTGCTCAAAATGTGTGAAGAATTGTGTGTTGTTTCTGTTTACATGCCCTGCAAGATGTAGTGAATTGGCATGAGGAAACACTATGATTTGGTCTTGCACAATTAAAACAAAGGTTTGTTTTTCATACGAAGTTCCATCATCAGTATTCATTTTAAGAAATTTCTCGCATTTATTTAAAATGTGTGGTAATTGGCAAAGTACACAAGAATTCTGCTTCAATTTTACACTTGTTTTAATACTGAAAGTTTTGTTAATGGATTTTACTAATCTAGCTTGACTATGACAATTGCCTTTACGCTCTGAAGGCTTCTAGCTTGTTTTTCTTTAAAAAAAATTAAGGATGGAAAATATGATTTGTATGTTGATTTCCATTTGATTTTAAGTGAATCCTCTAGCTTATGTTAAATAATGAATATATCAAAAGAATTTCCAATAACAAGACACCCCAAGAAAAATTATACTATGAGAACATGCATGAGAAAATACAATAGTTCTTTCGTAGCTCATGAAATTTCGTTTTATTCTTTTAATTGGAATTTTCATTATGAAATTGATATTGGGAAAGCAAATTTCATTCTGACAGTATCACACATTTTTCAATGTTGCTAACCTTGAATGCTTTTTTTAAAAAAAATTACAGTTGTGATGCTATGATGTAACTCAAATCTTGCTGCATTGTGAATATGCATAGGTATGGAAAAAATAGAGGTCAAGTCTTGGATTTCCTCTAATCCGAATGTTGAAAATACTTTTTTAATATCAAATTCTTAAATACTTAAAAAAATGTTAAAAGCTTTTAAATAAAGCAAAAGGTTGAAATATGCCTTTAGTGTAAGAATTTTTAAAAATACAACTAATTTATTAAAAAGTTAGATGAAATTTGGAAAATGAAGTGCATAAGTAAATTTATTGAATCATAAGATTAATGTTAGAAACAGTCATCAAATTTCCTCTGCGATGTAACTGATAGCATGTCTGACTGGCGAATGGAAAATTTTTGGTTCAAATATTGGCAAAAACAAGTCGATTTTTCATGTTTTTTGCTTTGAAAGAATACTCAAATAGCTTTACTGTGGTACCCAACCAAAATGTGTTGTGTGATAATTCATCACTTGGATTTGATTGACTTAATTTTGTTCTCTTCTCACCCACTCTTTAAGTGGAGAAGAATGTAAGGAATTATTGCATACCTTTATATGCATTCTTGTTGTGTAGCTAGTAGCATGCTTAGCTAGCAGTCAGAAGATACGTATTGGAGAAAGCATAATTGAGTTTCCATGTTTCATGTTCTAACAGTACTGTAATTTGGCAAAGATATTTGAGTAAAACAGTTCAAATTTCATTTAATATTTCAATATTCAACAACCTTGGCTAAATATTTCAACTGATTAACAATTTCACAACAACATGTGCATTCTGACATTTATATACAATATCACAAATTGGTAGAAATGCACAATACCCAGAATTACCGAAACGATCCTAGGCTTAGCTTCATTTTCAAGAAAGCACACCCTACAGATAGATTACTTAAAAATTCCCTGGATGCTCTACTGGGGGCCCAAAGCCATCATGAGGTGATACTGATAGCTTAGATACTATTGAAAGGATAACAGCCACATTCATTAGGCACTTTTATTACATTAGTAAACTAAATATATCCCAAGTTTTTTGCTTAAACATTTAATAATTTTTTTAGATTAGGATACAAATGATGAAAAATATATTTAGACTCAAATTTTCGAAAATACTCGGAATCTGAATCGAATAGCTCATCCTTAGGAGAAGGGAGATATGTATACTGAAGTCCCCCACCCCCCTAAAAAAGAAATTTTAGTAATTTGGAAATTAATCCTGGTGTACTTTTTTTTTTTACTTCGTGTCAAGAAATAATTCATTTAGTGAACTTTTCAGTTTATGGCAACTAATTTTTGTAGTCCCTTTCACTGTGTGCAAGCAGGGAAAAAAGTAACTTTTTTGTTTATTGCATATATTTTTACTTAATATTATAATTTTTAATCAAATTTGTCATTTTTTTTTCTTTTTAGAATTTCATTTTAATTGCTTGAGTTGTGTGGTTGCATTATGGTTTTTCAAGCAGTTACTTCACAAATTTAAGTCATTTTTTTATTTTTTAAATTACAAAATTAAAAAAAATAGTGTTTCTTTGCCAAAAGTGACCAAAAGTAAACTTTCAATTTTGTGCACCAAAAAATCAGTCTTTTGCCCCACTAGCCGAACTGCTTGTTTTTGCGTAGAAACTAATGTTAATTATTAAAAAATTTTTTATTTGTTTTTAACTGTATTTGGGCCTTTGTGTTTTCCTACATTTTACAGTTTTTAATGAAGATCCTTTGAATTTTTACGTATTTTTGCCTTGTCAACTAGATTAATTGAAAGAGAAATATATCTTTGTTGAAATTCAAGGAAATAAATTTAAATGAAAAAAAAAAGTATGTATAGTTTAGTAGGGCAAACAAGGAAGTCATGTTGTCCACATCAGATTTTTTAAATAAATTTAGAGAATATTATTCATATCTTTCAGTCATTTGAATCATGCATCCTTAAAACATGGCTAGCCTTTATTTTATTGTTCATAATAGTGGAAGGGTTCAACTTTAAATTCAACTAGTCAAAGAATTTCAAGCTTAAGCACTCAAAATTAGATTTCCTCATAAGCCTCCGAAGTTACCGTTACATAACTGCAGTCATTAAACATCAGGCTCTACAGTGTGGGTTTTTCTACTAAGGGAGAATTTCTTAATTTCAAAGGGTAATGCTGGTAGCCTAAGTTAGCTGATAATTATTCATAGTCTGTGAATATGAAAAACTACTTTTATTCAAATTTTGTTGTTTATCAATATTTTCTGAACTTTTTTGTTTAATTCATAAAACATATTAAAAATAATTCAGACTTAAAATGTATATTTATTTTTCGAGTTTTGAAAAGGAGGCATGATCACTAGCAATGATAAAAAGGGTGCATGGGACATAAGAGGTTGAGAACCAATGACCTAGAGAAAGATAAATTGATCCATGAAATGCAACAAGGACCAATAATAGTTAGAATACTATTTCTATCATTTAAGATAATCGAGTTACATCATGGTAAAAAGTCGGCAATTTTGTGAGTTCTGGAGTCATCTAGAGCAGTAATCTCAAACTGAAATTGCATGTGGGGCATATGCAAGATGATGCAAATTAAAGCAGTTAATGGGCTGGAATTTTTTTTTTTTTTTTTTTTTTAAACAGAATGAAGTAAGGCAAAATAAAAATACAAACATATTTCACAAACAAAATAAGTACACTTAACACTAAAATTTAGATTTAGTTGCCTCCATATTTACTAAAACATAGATAAATAACGGAAAAATAACGAAGAGAAAAATTCATATTTATTATTTATTCCCTATCTGAAAACTAAAAGTTGGTGACTGCAAAAAACTGTGCTGTTTTACATTTATTTTGACAGTAAAATTTTAAATTTTCAGCTTCATATATATTCCACATAATTATAATATGTTGAATTAAATACTAAATAAAACTAAAAATAAATAACTAATGAAAATTTTTCAAATGGAACAAAGCTTGAGAATACATGACATCATTTTCTCTCTTTTATTCATTAAATTTTTCTTTGACGCACAGAGAAGAAATAATACATATGTTTATATGTAAACTGATAGAAAGGTCTTTCCTTGTTACTATAACTTGATGCTTGCTGACATTCTAATTCTGATAAAGTTTGTTGGTTTGGAAAAAAATTACAATAAAAGTCTTTTAGACTTATTACTAATTTTCAACTGAGGGGGACTCAAAGATTTCAGGTTATGCACAAATAGGCTTGTTTTTCTCCTTTACACATATACATGTTTCGAGAGCATTTGAGCTAATGTCCATTTAAGCTAAAGATATTTAAAAACAGCAAACCTTTAGAATTTCTGATAGACAGTCTCACACCCTGGAGATAATGTTTTTTTCCTGAATAGTGTTGCCATTATTTGCTTTCAAATCATTGAGTTTGTTAATCAAAAATTCATTACAGTTTTACAAAATATGAAATACACTATAAAACATATTTAAAATTCGAGGTTCCAGGTGCCCATGTTTGGGCAGAAGATTACGTTATTCAAAATTTGATTACTGTTGTTTTTTCACAGTATAAGAAACATACATATATTCATGCAGATTCTTCATTATTTAATTTCTTTAAATATAATACAGGGTGATAATATTGTGAATGAGTGAATTGACGCAAAATGTCGCTTTGAAAGAGACTAATAAATAACCTTATGCTTTAACAAAAATATATTTAATATCATTTATGAAGTTGACACCAGTATTCACTTAGAAGTGATATTAAATTAATTTCATACAGTTATGATTTGCCTAATATCCTTAGAACCTTTTGAATAGGCAATATTAAAAATTATATACATAAATAAAGTTCCCTTCCTTTATTCAGGACTGCTTATAACTGCTGCTTTAAAGTCTGACTATATGGGAGAACTTGCAGCTGAATGATCTTGCACAAATGTGGAATTTTTATGTTGAATTCTTGCTTCAAGTTGGCTTTCATTTTCTGATGTATTGGATTTCTGTGCAAATGATGTTGCTTGACATTCATTATTTGTATCCACAAGAGATTCTGTATGTATAGCTGATACCTTTTCTGATGTAAAGGATTTCCGTGAAGGTACTGCTGCTTCTTGATCTTCATTATCTGTATTCATGAGAAGTTCTACAGGTATAGCTGATTTTATTGTATAATCATCATTTGCTTCCACTGGAGGCTCTGCATCTATAGCAGCTTGAATCTTTTTTATGTAACTTGAGAAAAATCGTATACTTCTTTTAGAATAGGGATTTGTTTGTTGAAATATAGCCGACTGAAGGCTCTGGAGAAAGGGGGAAAAAAATATATATATATATATATACATTCAAAAATATTTAACAAGTAAACTAGTGGTTAAACTATTGAATCAAATACTATTTGCTTATTAATGTTAATATGGGTTTATATATTAAACTATTCAAAATATCATATAAGGAGAATCTGTAGAATACTTTCTGTACATTATAAAATTAATTTCAAATACCCAGAATTGTAAAATATCAACCTGGAAAATAATCTCTTATTTATATAAAATATTTTAAAAAACAAAAACTTTCCTTAAGTTATGATAAACTAGTTGGTTTAGATATGAACATGAAATAAATTAGCTTAAACTTTAATAAATGCATATTTAGAGACTTAAGTAACAAAAGTAAACAATTGCATATCTATTACTAAAAACAGAAATTTAACATTCTTAAAATACATTTGACATTTTAAGATTCAGATTTATGTAAAATAGGTACATTTCTGATAAGGTTTAAACAGTAAGTAAATTTGATTTCTTTGTTAGTATTCCCAAATACTGACTGAATGCAATTTTAAAACTAATTAAAAAAGTAAACAGCATGGAAAGCTTTAAATTATTAGATGATTCAAGCACAATTTCATAGCCAGAAATACTTTATTCTGTGTTTATTTAAAGTATCTTTGATAAATTTCATTTATTTCTGCCGTAATCTTGTACTATTTTATGTTGTATGCAGTTGGTTCCTTTAATGATAACTCTATTGGATACTTTCAAATATTCATATATAAAATAATGTCCCACAGATAAGCTGTGGGTGCGACTTGATGACAAATAGCAGTAGGGGAAGATTTGTCAAACAAATCTGCAAAATTTCAATTTGAAATTAAAAACCATTTTACTGGTTCTTTTCTGCATGTCCATAACTGTTTTTGCCATAGAACTCAATATCTCGATCTTTGAGTTCACCTGTAAAACGATTTCACTGCGGGCATAGTCTAAAGGCTGAAAGCCAACTTTAAAGGTATTTCAATAACAAATCAATGGTATTCCTTTGTTTTTGGTATATTATTTTTATTCTTAATGTAGAATTTAAATAATTCTAATTTGATCTGAGTCTGTTACAATAATTCAGTGTAATTTATTATAATGTATTATGTAATTTATTAGTCCAAAGGGGCTTTGTCCCTGAAGGACTATTGTTTTCATTTTGCGATTTTGCATTGAATCACTATAAATGTCCATTTCACTTTTCAAACTGTTGCCACCAAATGTTAGAGTCCTCCATTATATTTGAAGAAAAATAATAATATAAAATCTGCGTAGATGTATGTATATTTCTCGCATTGAGATAAAACAACGGTACATAGAGCCATTGAGTTTTGAATGATGTAATCCTCCTACGAATATGGGCATGTGGAAGACCAAATCTGAAATTTGTTTTATTATCGATTTCATATTTTGTAAAACTTTAATGAATTTGGATTAACAAACTCAAGGATTTCAAAGCGAGTAATAGCAACACTCTATGGGGGAGAAAAAAAACCTTTTTATCTCCAGCACGCGGAACTGTGTATCGGAAATTTTAAAGATATGCTCATTCTAAAATTATTTTGCGACATTGCTATTGAACTCAATTTTATGGTTTAAGTGCAAAGAACATGATATTTAATAAATAAAGGTAACACACAAAACGTTAAAAAACGCCCCTTTAGAAATCTGAAATCTTTAGAATAATTTAAAATCTGAAACCATTCAGATTTTTTTAAATATTTCTTTTAATATTGATACAGTATGCATTTGGAGCATTTTGGTAGCTACTGTGGGAGGACTGCTACCAACTAGAGTTACCCTGTATTGACTGGCGGCAGGTAGCATATCCGACTCCTTATAATTATGGGGCAAGTTTGTGAGGTTGCATAACTCTAATTGCATTTTAAACACAAAAGATATTTAATACAGTTACGAGAAGTTCTTTACACACACATATATATAATTCATAGATAGCATAGATAAGTATTTAAATGAATTATAGTCCTCATAGAGTGAAGAATCTGCTCACAAAGGTTTTACTAGTTGAGAGTTCAGGAGTGTTTTTCTGATGTTACTCCGATGGCGAAAATCTTCAGACCGAATTAGCCACGTCTCCTTTTAACATCCTCTGATTCGTTATATCTGGAATGATACCAGAGAAAAAATCAGATCATTGGTTCACCCCTCCTGAAATTGAGAGGCTTTGGCGACAGATACAGTGCAGAACGTTACAATCTAGCCATGAAGTTATGGCTCTGTGATGTCAAAAACATGTTGCCCGACACATCGTAGTGACCACACACACGATTTACTTATCTCTGTCTGGTTCGCCACACATTCTACCCTATTTAAAGCTAGTTATTTAGATTTTAGATGGTGCCATGAAAATCTGTTGTTGTTTTATCATTTCTCTCTGTTGCCATTTTATCACACATTCTATAAGGATACAATCAATGAATTGTAAACCATCAACAGAAATTTGTCAGTCCCTGCAGACTGTACTAATGTTCAAATAATTGTATTAATGGTATCATTTTCATTTATGTATTCTTAATTACTTATATTTATTTTTATACTTAAAGATAGTGTTATGAAATGTCCAGCTCCGCGTTTTTGTACGGGTCCATTGGAGTCATTAGCGACAACACTTGATGAAGAATGAAAACACAATTTATTAGCTAGTATTACTCAAGACAGCTGAAATATCATGTTTACAGTTGTCGGAAAACTACTACATGCTGAAACAATCAGCAACACAGCCTCAGGCTATAATGGTGAAGATAATTTCACGGCAAAGCATCAGAGTATAGCTCCCGACTCTGTTCGGTTGTCCTTGGAACTCAATGTACTCTCGAGACTATCTACGCTACAACTTGCAATGCATTTGATGATAGACTCTTTAGACTCTCAATACTTTCGAAAACCAACTAGACTGACGATCAGTTCGCTAGATGAGGCACTGCTTGACTTTCGATTGACTAAGAGACTTTGTTGAGACACACTGCTGAAGTTCATGGACTTCTTAGCAGCTGTAAAAGCTCGCCTGGAATAGATAAAAGCTGGATATGAAGAGATGAAGACTGAAATGAAAGCCGGATATGATGAGATAAAAGTTGGACTGGAAGAGATGAAAGTGGTTAAGAAGAAATAAGAGTCGGCCAAGAAAAGCTGCAAGAGAAACGCCAGCAGATGAAAGTGGATCTTGCAGAAGAAACAGGAGCCATAACTGATGTGGATTGGATTGGATTGGGTTATTCAATTATGGCAAAGCACACCATGGCTACCTGCCTGAAGAGAGGGATACCTTCGGGAAGGTCTTTCTAAGGGAAACTGGCTCGTATACATGTTACATATAGGGAAAACAACGAAAATGCCCATGCAGCTAGCCCGTTCACGGGATTCGAACTTCGGACTGAACTACCAGTGTTTAGTGTCTTTACCGCTTGGCCGCTGGTGGGCCCCATAACTGATGTGAAAATAACATAAGTGGCATCTGGAAAATCAAAGGATGAAGAAATGAAGGGAAGCAGCCAGTGAAGTGTCTGAGAAAGATCAAGAAATGATGGATGAAACATCTAACAGGATTAAAAAAAAAGCATGAAGAAATAAGAGATGGGAAGGAAGCTTTTGATTCTCAAGTGCCTGAAGTTGAAGTAAGTGAAGATGTGACTGTTACGTTCTTTAGAAACTGGTAGTGAAGATACGAAGTCGCAGTCAGCAAGTATTGAACCATCTGAAACTGCATGTGATGTTGAGATGGGAGTGCTGATGTAGAGCTTAAGCAGAAGTTCCAGTATGGAAAGAAAATACAGAGTTCACAAACTAAGTATGTGCCTAATAATGCAAGTTGTAAAGACACAAACTGGATTCTAAACCAGGATACTTCTGTTTGTAAAGATCAGATTCTATTCCTAACTCTAATGCAAACATTGGAACTGGCTTTCAGGAAATAGAGGTAAATAAGCATGTATCATCTGCTAAAAGTACTGAGGTGAACTGTACACATGATGCGAATAAACTACCGAGTGGTGAACAGTTTCGGATCTTCCTGTGGATGAAAAGTCTGAATCTTCAGACTGTGTTATGCAAAACAGAAATACATCTGAGAATTGCAGTGAGAGTATTTGACCCAGATATAACTTAATGAAAAGTCTGAGACTGAAATTCATTCTGAACTTTAATTTGTATAATTTAAAATTGTTTTGTGGTTTATTTGTGTCTATAACTTGTACGCAGTGTAAATATTTATTTCTTTAGTTATGTTATTTGTTTGTTTTATTATGTTTTGTTTGTATCGAATTTGGCTCCTGACCAAGGATTGTACTGCCCGGGACGTGCAGTCTTGGGAGGGGGCAGTGTTGCAAAATGTCCAGCCATGGTAAGATAGCTTCACTGCAAAGCAGCTTTAGGGTTGTCAGAAAATGGCAAGGGAAGACAGGGTTACCATATTTGGTGACAAAACTGGCGATATGTCGTAGACGGATGGAGAACCTTCTAGAACGAATTCTTACCAGTTTGAACCAGAATGTTCTCGAAGGCAGCCCAAAAGCTATACAAACCCTGCCTGCACACAATGTAGTCAGTCAGTGTCTCGTCAAGTTTTATCTTGAGTGTGTTGAGCTCCGAGAATGACCCAACCGAGCTGTACTCTAGTGCTTATTGTCGAGTGATCATCTATTTCTACTTCAAAAAGAATGCAATGAATTTTAATTTTTTTAACACTTACCTCAATAATTATTTTAATATTTTCTTTCAACTTGAGTAACTTTTCATGATCTTTTGGCATAATTCCACTACAAATATTATATAAATCTAGGGATGAGAGTCGCCAAGGTTTCTTCAGAAAACCTTTTGTCAATTTTAAAACAAGTAGGTCTTGAAATTTTTCCTACAAATAAAGTATATGTCAAAATATGGACAACTGTATAAAAGAATGGCAGTGACATTATAATTTATACATAAGATAAAAACCTGAACATTTAGTAAAGATCTAAATATTGGCTGCATGTATACAAACATTTGTCTTATTTTATAGTTTAGGATATTTGACAAAAAAGTACCTTAACGGTATTATTTACTATTATTCTTTTATAATAGATATGCAGTGATAATGAATAACCAAAACATTATAAATAATCATGCTGGATAGGTTATGGGTTTGTAACAGATTGAATGCACACAGAATGAATAATAGCTTAGTAAAATTTATTTTAACCAAAAGAAACACTTTACAGTTCTGGAACTCCCCCCAAAAAATGCACAGCTTTTCTCAGTATCACAAAGTCAATTTGAAACTACACTTCAAACTACTAAGAATGTTAAACACATCAAAATGCACAGCACATCTAAAAAGTGAACCTCACAGGAAGATCTCAATAATCCGATGTCTGCTCTGAATTGAAAAATTGAGCTTATGCTCTCACTTGTCTTCCCCTGGCCACTGTGAAATCTCTAGTATATTCCATTTCTTGGAATTACTGGAAGGCTTATACGGTTGAAGTTACATATAAGGTATCAGTTATACAAAGACCGGACCAAAATGTCGAAGTCCGATGACTTTTGGCAATTTTTCGCTAAATCTGGTAACAAAAACTAGTTGCTTAAAGCCTCACCAATTTAGCGGAATAGCCATTTATTTCAATGTGAACGATCCTGTAATCTTATTTTCTGGCAGAGCTTTGACTCTCCAGATTTTCATGTTACATTATACAAAAGATAGAATATACAAAAGATAGATACTTTTATCAATTTTTCAAGACGAGGTCGTCCATCGAGTGAAACGCCATCAAATCGTTTATTTGAACAGAATTTTTTGGAACCTATACCACCTACAGAAAAAAAAGAAAACCCTTCCAGAGAATGTAAACTATGTTCATCAAAGAAGAATGAATGCAAGTGGAAAACTAATTAGGAGAAAAACGAGGTATTATCGTAAAGATTGTAATGTGGGACTGTGCATAACCATGTTTCAAACTTTACAATACCCAGAAAAAATATTAAATTTTTGAAAAATATTACAGCTATTATTGATGTTGAATAAAAGCATCAACATTTGCAGATAATAAGTGTGCATTACTTAAACGTACGTGATTTTTCTCTCTCCAAAATTTACATGTAATTTTAAAAGCCTATATTGAAGCTTTTCTGCCTAGCTTAGGTGTAAGAGGAAAGCCGAATATAAAGTAAAACAAGGTTAGTTAACAAAAAATTTTACATATTTAAAAAACTGTTAAATTTAACAAAAATATAGTGTTTATTATATTATATGAATTTATTTTAAATTTCATAAACATTAATTAAAAAAACTGATGATTTTTGAATAAATTTTGTCAAAATTTTGTGACGAGTAAGGGGTTAAAAAATCAGATTAAAGCAGAAAAGTATTTGCATGCGAATTTTTAATTATCCTCTGTTTTAGTGACAACATATTAATTTATTTCAACAAAAAAGAAGAGGAATTATAGCTTTTTTCCTAATAGATAAAAAATTTTTGTTTTTAAAGAATGAATTCAAAAGAAATGAAAAGTAAACTAAATAATAATTTAATTTATTTTCTTTAATGTTTAACAGATTTAAATTATTTCATGCCTTCAGCATCTTAACATTTTTCACAAAACTCTGAAATATGCAGTAGAGATTTGACTATCTAAACTGGTAATATATGGATGGAATTGGATAATAAATTTTTATATATATAATTAAAGAAAAGAGAACAAACTATAAAAGACCTATGTGGTCAAAAACTTTGCACATTGAGCTGCAAAATTTAGAAAAACTTTAAAAGAAAATTCCTAGTTCGTACGCTAAAAAGTTGCTTAGACACTGTGGTTCCGTGAAAATATTAACATAAGCCTTAATGAAATTCGAATTGGGTTAATCTACCAATTACCACTTCTTTGTTTTTGTATTTTTGCTAAAGTCTTTTGTCACACTTTAATTCTAATGTTTAAAATATACCTTATTTTGATCAGCATATTGCTTACAATTAGTATTGAATTTTATTTGTAAATATTCAAGTGTTTATATTGTTTATTTAATCTTTTTTACACATTTCATTGCACTTTATTTTGCTTATGTTAATACTTTCACGGAACTACAGTATCTAAGCAACTTTTTCTAAGTCTTTAATCCGGACCTCAAAGCTATAAACTTTCTGCGCATGTGCATAATACCTTTATGCAAGCGCATATGCGTTTGTGCATGCACATAACACGTTTATATGTATTATGCGCACGTGTAAATCCTTTGTTTCTCTAACCATTCCGAAATCTGTTTATCAATTTCACGCTGCTCTGCGGCGGGGGTGGGCGAAACGTCGTGGTTCGCAGTGAACTGGAAGTTGATCTGTCAGCACTATCGTTATCTTCAGAGCAGATGTTTTTATTTTATTCGGCTTATGATTCCTTACTAAATGTAGTATTTCATCTCTATGTACTCCGTCTCTGATGTGATTTAAATCAAATTCCTCATCATTATAAATATCACGAATACACATCAAATAGTTTTCTGGTTACAATTTTCTAATTTCGACTATGCGTAATGTATGCTTTACGGCGCGCGTTGAAAGAAATGTTTAATAAAGTAAACAAATAAATATTAAGCTTTTTTTTTGTAAGTTTTGAGATCCTTTAGATCATAATTGCTCTTTATTTCATAAATTACGGTTTCATATTTTTAATTTTATAATTTCTGCATGTCATCTTACCAGATTTAAACTGACAATCTATAATCCGAAAAAACCGATAATCCGGAATCGCTGAAGTCCCGACAAGTGCGGATTAAAGACTTTTGACTGCATATGTAAAAGAATATTTCATATAAAAAAATTATTCTCGACATTCAGTTATTTAAATTAAAGACATTTATTTGCAAGAATTAATTTAATTAAGATCAACATTATAATTTAAAATAAATAATGTGCAAAATGAGCAATTAAAAAAAGGAATACTCATTAATTTTTTTCACATTAGGTTGGTTGACTTTTTATGGCAGAAAACCTTGAAGGTTGTTATGCGCCAGAAGAATGGTGAATAAAATTCGAAATGCACAAACACACTGTATCAGATGAATTGTTGAAATGAACCTGTAATGCTGATGAAGGCATGAATAAATGACTTTGAGAAATACTCTAGCAACAGGTAAAGCAGGATAAAAAGGAAAACACTTCAAATCATATGGTAAAAAGTCTGGTATGGTCTTTTAAAAATCTTATGAGGTTGATGTGAGGATTTCTTCCAATGAGATCTGTTAAGTTAACATAGAGTTAAAATGATATCCTTGTTTCTGACTAAAAGCAGGACAGCAGGTTAAAATGTGATTGACTGAAATGGAAACGTTGCAAGTGCCACAAATAGGCTCATTATCTCCTTTCAAGAGATACTGATGTGTCCGTCTGCAGTGACCAATTCATAAGCGAGTCAGCTTTTCCACATTAGGATTTATGATTAACACATTTTTATATTTTTAGGTAACTGTTAACTTGCCTTCATCTGGAAGAAAAATTCTTTTGCATCCAAGTGGCTTAAGTAATATACTTGACAGACAAGACTTTTTCCAAAGTTTACATATGGAGGCAAAGTAGGAGATGAATGTAGGAATAATGAATAAGAGAAATCTTAGGGATTCAGAAACTAAATTACTGAATACTAGAAAAAGAGCATTTCAAGGTTTCCAAGAACTTTACTTTCACTCTTACACATCTTAGATTTCTTTAATGTGTAGCATCTTCACTCCCATTTCACCAAATAAGTTTTATGAGTATGATTGGTTAGTGGTAAATCTGTTCTCTCATTTAAAAAAAAAAAAAAAAAAAAAAAAAAAATCCTGAAATTATAAAACCAGCTAAAATATGTTCATGAAAATTTATTATGTAATGAGAAATATGTGAAATAACATAATTATAAAGAAAAATCTTATCAGCATGGTAAAATCCCAAGCTAAAGCTGCTTCAGGAATTGGCAGATTCACTGTGAAATGATTTATGATATCAATGCGAATATGTGAATTATTAAATGAACTAGATAATATTATTTACCAATATTGCTTGTAAAACTTTTCATATTGGAAGTATTCTTTTGATATGCCACAAATTCCAAGTTTAATTTATAAAAACATTTAAAGGCCATGGTTGCATGTGGAAACATGAGATTTTAGGATTTAATAACATAGAAATATTTGATACCATATCAAAACATCCAACTAGAGATAGACATAATTTTTAAATACATAAATAAGCACTATATGTATAAATTTAACAAAGATTTTCTATTCATAAAAAGCAAATTTAAAGTTAATTAAAATTTAAATTTTAAATTATGAAATATTAATTGCAAACAAAAAATGATTAATTATTGCTGCAAACTAATCTACAATATCATTTAAATTCTGAGAGCATATGTAAATTAAGTGCAAGTATCAAAATCCATGAATAAATATATAATATTCCAAAAAATCTTTTAATCCTAAAAAATTTTATAAAAAAATTTTAAGACTAAATTAATTTGCATAGTGAATAATTGTTGAGCAGGCAGGAGACAAATCTTATCAAGGGGAAGTTGCCTCCGAACCTAATTATTCAATTTGTGTTTCGTCATCCATATAGGCTTGGGTATAGTAATTTAAAACCGAAAGTAAATCAAAATTAGTGGAGAAAAAAAAAAAAAAAAAAAAAAAGGAATTTTGAGAAATTTAGAAAACAAAGAGATAAAGAATCAAAATAATAATTAAAATAATATTGCCAACGTAAAAAGAGTAGAAAATCAAATTTCTAGAAAACCAGAGTAATTTAGAAACCTTTACCTATTTGGAAACTTCCCAAACATGAATTATGCATGTAAATCAAAAATAAACTATATACAATCTATAAAAAAATACATAAATAATACTAAAAAAAGGCAAGTAAATAGTATGTTTTAATTAGTTCACAGCAATAATTAATCATTTTTTGTTTGCAATTAAAATTTCATAATTTAAAGTTTAAATTTTAATTAACTTTAAATTTGCTTTTTACAAATAGAAAATGTTTGTTAAATTCAAATTTCATTCTTTGCAACAATGGTGCAAGGGAATTATTTACATTTAATTTAACTTTACTATTTTTTCTTATGAAACAATATATATATACATACATAAGCATTTGCACAATTTATTTTTCAAAAATATTTGAATACTTAACAAATATATCTTCTACATAAATATGATACAATTTTACATACCTTAAATGAGAACTCTTCGGAATGTTCGTACTCTTTTGAAAATTCTACCAATTCCAGAGCAGTTGTTTTGATGCTGATATTGTGATATGGACTAGATTTATCAGAATCAAATAGCAAGTTGATTATGGCCAAGAAAGATTTTACCAGACATTCAACTTCTTCCCTGACAAGACAAAAAAAAAAAAAAAAAAAAAAAAAAACTTTAACATAATTCTAAAGAAATGAAAAATGTGTTCAGTTTAACTTAAAAGATATTTTATTGCCTTTTAAAAAGATAATTTTTAAAATTTTCTCTGCTAAATCAAAATATTGACTATTTTTAACAGAAGTATATTATTAAAAAATAACCTTGAATGTCCATAGGTTTGTAGAAAACAATTAACATATTTTCTTGCAGAATAATTCTCATCAGGATGATACAACAGCATCATTAATTTTGATAACACACGAGGTGACCATATATGATGGGCTGTGTACATTTTCAAGATACCTTTCACTATAATGTCTCTTTCTTCAGTTTCATCCTAAAATTAGAATAGAGGAATTATTAATAAAGAAAAATTTAAGTAGTAAAGCTCTTAACTAGTTCTTGTTTGTTTTTACACTCCCTGTAGTGTCAGCTTCAAAACTAAACCTAAAATCCTTGAAAACTAACAAGAATAGACTAATGAGAGCTGACACAGCTGAAATGAATGCAAGCTGCAATGAAATATTTATATATGCAACATGATTCTGAAGGCCATGTGCAAAGCACTGCTGCATTACTATGTTGCTGTTATAGTCCAGAGAGAAGTTAAGATAATAATTTTAATTTTTTCTCCCCTTCCCCCCAAATGATCCAAATGAGAAATGCTGCATTGGGAAGATGATTTGCAAATAATTTGACTTTGTTCAGAGATTAACAGATGCAGGAAGAAACATTATTTGTATAGAACTTTTCTTAGGACCAAAATTGGCAGAAGATACATGCACAAAGGTAATGTTGTACTAATGATACAAATGATAGATGGAGGTTTTAATGTATTTTACAATTTTTGGTGCATAATTTTGTAGCATTGCTCTCTCCATCTATAGAAGTAAAATCACACCTATAATAAATAACATAATTTTCTCAAATCTCAACATTTTTTAAACCAAATTAGCCAACTTCAAAATAAACTAAGATTAAGTGCTATATATGTTACACATCTCATCTTTCAAGCTTTGTTCATACCCACGCAAAGCAGTGTTTAAGTAGCTGCTTCTCAGCTAGTAACCAAGAAACTTTAAAGTACACGAAAAATTTTAAAATATTAAAATATATATCTATAGGATGTCTCAAAACTCAATGTAAACACTTTGAGGAGAAAATAGTATACATTGATATAAACCATGTTCACACAAAAAGGAAAGATCAGAAATGAATAATTGGAGTTGTACATCAACACTCCAGAAAGCTTGCAAGACTGTACAGGGGACATGCATTGTTTAATTAACACTGAATGGGAAATCATCACTTCTTTTATGGGTTAGCTGATGATAATGGATGAATGCTTAGTAATATCTATGAAGTTCCAGTTACCTTTGAAAATGTTTGGCAATCCATGTAGCATCAGTGCATCACTGTGAATAGTTGGAACTTTAAACCACTCTTGTAAAACTATATTCTGTTTCTACCAGTAGCTATATTAAGTTTAATTTAATAGAGCATTTTTTATTTATGTATGTTGTTCTTTTTTTCCCATCTTCTATAGATGGCATGTACAGCCATTCTTTCCTATATGAATATGGTTCATATTGATGCTCTTTATCCCTCTTAAAATTTGTAGTTTTCGAGACACTCTATGTAGCAAACACAAATTGAGGTAAACAGTAGCTTTATAATATTGTTTCATTAATTAATTGAACTGCAAAATTAAAATCTTATGATCAAGTTTCATTTTATTAATATTTAATACTTTCAGTATTTTTTTTTATGATGCAGACATTTTTCGAATCAGCTGCTTGTATTAAAATAACTTTTTACAGTAAAAAGATGCAATTTAGATTATACATTAGGAGAAATCAAACAACAAAAATCAGTGTAATATTTGTAAATTTTGCAGGACTAGTTTTGATGGTTTAACTACAGAATCATTGAAACTATATAAGGTATTTCTCCCACTTTCCTAGCATCCTTTGTGGTGTAGTGGTTCTGCACACTGGGTCGGTATTCCAGAGTCGGTATTCCGTGGTTCGATTCCCCGCAAAGGCGGTTGCATATTTTTCATCTTTTCTGCTTCCAATTAACCTAATGTCTCTACAGTGGTGCCCGAACTAAAAGGGTTGTGGATGATGATTCTCCACACCCAGGATTTGGCGACTAGGTTCCTAGTCACCCTTTAAAAAGGGGAGTATATAAGGTATTTCTCTCACTTTCCTAGCGTCCTTCGTGGTGTAGTGGTTCTGCACACTGGGCCGGTATTCCAGAGGTCCGTGGTTCGATTCCTGGCGAAGGCAGTTGCATATTTTTCATCTTTTCTGCTTCCAATTAACCTAATGTCTCTACAACTAGTCCTGCAAAATTTACAAATATTATGCTGATTCTTGTTGTTTAACTTCCCCAATAATCATTATTTGGAGTGCTGTTTTAAGCTTAATTATTCATTAATCTATATATATATATATATATAAAACTGGCTGCTTCCAGTCTATTTCTTATAAGTCAAAGAATGAACTGTTCATTCTAAGATATTTAATCTTGTTGGAAATGGAGGAAGAGGGAAGAGAGAGGATGTGAAAGAATAAAAATGGCAAAGTTGTGTCTTTATTAATTACTAAAAAAACATGTAACCACATTAAGCAAAATTGATTGTTATTAATAAAATTCTTTTTATCTCACTACTATTCAATATTAAATATTAGTAAAAATAATTTGGCCTTATTGGGAGGGGAAACCACAACTCATGAATTAAATTATGAAGCATTATATGGAAAAAAAAAAAAAAAGTGAATGAAATTCAGGATTGACAGAGTACAAAAAATGAATAAAATAGAAATATTTCAGTAAAGTTTATGAACAGATATAGATAAGATACAGATATACATTTACCCTTGACTGTGATAATATATCATCTAAAAAGTCAATGAATGTCACTTCCCTATCTTCGGCTTCACAAAATACATTTTGTCCATGGCACTTCAGAATGTCAAAGATACCCTTCAAAAGCACACTTCTAATGTTAGAAGATTTTGCACGAATTTCCTGAAAGTATTTAAATTTATTAGTGGATTTTAAAGGAACTAGCTGAAAATTTAAAAAAAACTTCTGGAACAAGTGGGCAAAGATACATTAAACACATAATTACATTTTAATAAGGCTAAATACTTTTCCTTTTTGCCAAAAATTGTTAAAATTTGCAGTATTTCCAATTTTTTGTAAAATTATTAGTTTTTCACTCACTTCCATGAAAAAAGGCCAAGAATATTGTGCTTCTTCTAGACTATGCAAGCAGCATAAAGAAAGAGCTTTTATAGCTTCAGATTTTAAATCTGCATCATCAGAGTTTAAATATGGAGCTACCTATGGAATAAAAGATCCACAAATTTTCATTAATTTCCTAAAATTATTACAAATTTTATATATTTAAAGTAAATGGCTGCATTACATTATACATATATACTTTTGAAGGAAAATTCAGGGGGAAATAGAACTAATAACCTATTAATTAAAAAATAAAAAATGAGCTATAAATATGAGGGCATAAAAGAATCAGAAAGAATGCATTCTTCTTAAAAGTTCTTTTAATGCATATTTATGATAAAGATGACTTTTTGGCACAGAATTTTAATACACAAATTTATAAATGGAATATTCAACTAGATGATCTTACATGCACCTTTAATGTTAATATGACTTTGATGACAAAAGTCCTGATGAGTAACGAAACCAAATATATTGAGAATACTTTTGCACTCTTTTCCTTTTCCGATATTAATGATTAACAAAAAAACTTGGTTGGTTTGGTTTAGTTGATTACGCCAAAGCATACTAGAGCTACCTGCCTAAGGGAAGGGATGCCTTTATGTAGCACTTTCTAAGAAAAACTGGCTTGTATACACATTACACATGGTGAAAACCATGAACATGCCCATGCAGCCAGCCTGTTCACCTGGAATCGAATCCAGGTCAGAACTATCATTGTTCATCATTTTTACCACCCTGGCTCTGGTGGGTGAAAAGGAACTTGATGAGTAATGAAACCAAATATGCTGAAGATACTTTTATACAATTTCCTAGACAAATAATAACTTTCTAAAAACTTAGAATGAAATAATTAGTAGAAAGTAAAATACTGCACTAAATACTACTTAGCTGCAGAAAAAAAGAAGGGTCAGCTATGCATTTGAAATTTAACACATTAGTCCAATTATATAACTACCCTACTTAGCAGAAAATGGTTTTAAACAGTACTAAAATTCATAGAAATTCGTAAGACAAGACTTTTTATGCACAACTCATATACAGATTTTAAAACTTAAAAAATGATACAGCAAAGTACGTATCTTTGTTATTTAAATATATAATGTTACAAAGATGAGTTGCAAGGCATTTAAATTTTCTTTTTAAAATTTATTATTTGAATACCTTGCATTTTTGTTGCTCATCATTCTATGTAATAATCTTGTTAACTGTGTATTTGTTGTTCATAAAATATTGTTACGTTTTTCTTACATACAGGTTCATGGATTTGGAATGAATAACGATGACAGTACTTGATGAAGTATCAAAACACAATTTAATAGCCAGTATTACTCAGGACAGCTCCAAAAACACATTTACAATCATCGAAATGGCAAACACGCCGAAACAATCAGCAGCACAGCTTCAGGCTATAACGGTGAAGACAGCTTCACGGCAAAGCACCAGAGTACAGCTCTTGACTCGGTTCAGTTGTTCTCGAAACTCTACGTACTCTTGAGATTCCCTACAGTACAGCTCGCCAAGCACTAGACAATACACTTGATAGCCTCAACGATGCACCAACTCGCAATACAGCCGACGACCAGCTCGATGGACTAGGCACTGACTGACTGACTCACTCACTGCATACCAGCAGGGTTTATATAGCTTTTGGCTTGTGCTCGAGAACATTCTGGGCCAAACCAGTAAGAATTCGTCCATCCGTCTATGACATATCACTAATTTTCTTGGCAAATATGGCGACCCTAAACCCACCTTGCGGGAAAGTTTCTTACCGCACATTTCAAAACAATACCAAGCCAATCTTTTGAACAAAGCAACATCAGTTTTCAGAATTCGATACTAAAATGCTTAATTAACGTATTAAATATGCATGCACTTATATGTCAATATTTTCCTGCAAATTATTTCTGAAAGAATTAACACAGCATGTACTCTGATATGTTTTTGTGAATGGCTAAATAAGAGACATATAATGGAGATAACAGCCTGCATTCATTTTTTCTTCCTTATTTTATATATATTTATAAAATTCTATATAATTCCAGATATTTTTTCATAACCATTCTAATTCATCAACAATTCATTTATCTTCCTCATCTTGTAATTCTAATAAGTTTTTCCAATAGTCTCTTTCTTACAAGCAACATCATGTTTTTGCAATTATTAGTAAAATCTTCAAATCATTCTGAGCTATTTACTCTTTGAAATTGATTCAGATTTATTTATAATTGTTTTTCTTGCTTCCAAAGATGAACTGATAAAACTGTAGAGGAGTAGATACACTTATTAATTTTAATTCAATAGAAAGTAAAGCTGAAAATTTTCAACGTGCAGAACAAATGTTACAATGAGAATAATTTTTCTCGAACATCAGGATAACTTTGCATTCCATTTTTAACGAAGTTTAAAACATTCTAAAGTTATACATGCATTCTTATAAGTGTGTTATGCATGACTGGATATTATTATTGACCTTTATAGGACAAAGTTTAGCTCTTTCTGGCATTAACAGCTTAACACTTTTTCTTTACAATTAAAATTTTAATTTTGTCAGCTATTTGAAAGTATGAATAGCATAGCACTGTTATGTAATTTACTGATACTTCAGAGTCCACCAAGTTTATTGAATATAATATACATTGACATAGTGTTTAGTACGATTGAATGGACATGTTTGAGTTTGATCTATAGACATTCATTTGTGCTTAAAACATTATTTATCTATTTGTAAAGAATTAAAATCATTCATAACATACCTACCTGTACTGCAATAAGCAGCATATCAGTCAGATAATCTGGAGATTCAGATTCCCCTTTCAGCAATGGCATAATTTCCCAATGAGTATATATATATATATATATATATATATTTGCTTTTAAACTCCTCTTAAAGTGTTGAAATTTTTTTAAAATATAATATTTGCTAATACAAAATGCTGAACAGGATTAACTGCCACCAGCAAACATTCATCCTAGATGTGCTTCAGAAAAGAAATATAAGAATGGTAAATCTAACATCAGTTCTTTCACACATGATTCATACATGTTTCTGCACATGGAAATTAAGTACTTTTAAGGACCATTAATGAAAAAAATTAAGGACCTATCAGCAAATGGGAGCTGAATAAAGTCAATCAACTTATGTCTGAACTTCATTTTTGTAATATCTAAAAATAAAATAGTTCCGTAAGTAGGATGCATTCTTATTAAACATAATTTAATAAACATAACTATAAAACAAATTTGAGAATAAAAATCCACTTTATAAAATTTATCAACAAACATTAAATATTTTACACATACTTGTATAAATAGTTGGCCATATTTGAAAGAAGATTAGGGATATTTTATTTACGTTTTACTAACAGTTAACTTTATGTTGATTTTTCTTTTATGTCCCATTTTGCCACATATTTAGTCTAGAGGTTTAGTAAATAGCAAGTATATTTTATGACAATGGCATTAAAAGGAGGAATAAAATCATAATCAGCATGATTCATAACAGAAGATTGGCTGTTGCCAGTGCTGCTGCTTCTCTAGAGAGAGATATGTTAATCAGAACAAACCTGAAAGCCTGATGTAGGCATGGTTGCAAAGTTCTGAAAGTTAGTTATGCTCCGTCTAGCTGATGATGTTAGTGCTGTAGCTTCATGTAGAGTTTCTGAGATTGTAACCCAGTTAATATATTTTAAGGTTCCTATAAGCCACTAATGCACCAGAGGTGATAAGTTGTATTATTTTAAGTCTCACTAGATGCAAAGAATAAGTTTTACATTATTGTGCCGTATCTTGTGACCACAATAAGGATTAATGAAAGGCAATAACTTGCTTTAATATGCAGAGATAACTTTTAAAGGTGAGCAGTTACTTACAAATAATTAAATTAGGTAGTTAAATACCCTTAGTCGTTATAGATTTACATAACCACTATTAAATTTTATTTATTTTTCAATAACATTTGTTTAAAAAACACTATCAAAATCACAATCTAATAACATTTCACAGTTTAAAATGAATGTAATTTATGACACTGACTATTTAACAGTATTAGGATAATTCTATATTAAAAGCTACAAAACATTTATGTTTTTGTAGCAACAACACACAACAAAATAGTTATGCGTCTTTTTAGTTTGAAGCTTTCCCAGACATTTTGCCTTAATTTCTAAGATTTTTTTTTTCTCAAACATGTTTTCTAACAATTAGAAATCTATTTCAATACACAGACCAATGTTCCCACTAGTTTTTGCATGCTTTATCTCCTAACTTTCCAATTTCTTAACAGTGTTTTACTTGATATGGTAAAAGTTAAATAACCCAAAACCTCTCACAGACATGAAGCAAATTATCGCTATGTCTGAAAGTAACTACAAAAGTCACATAAAGGTATAAATAAACCTTTTATTTAAAAAGAATTTAGGACATACAGGCATGTTCTTATCATTACAAAATCAACAACAGCTTGTGGTAATTCAATTAAACAGGAACAGTCAAATTCAAACTAAAAATGTGGACTAGTAGTCAAAGACTAGACAATTTAGTTTTAATCTAAGCCGACTCAGCAATTTTATCATTACAACAAATTCAAATGTTAGCAGCAATAACGCAAAAATGAATAATTACAAATTATCAGAGCTGGCAAGAACTAAGGCATCATCCAAGTGGAGGACAAAAACACTGTCTTACAATGCAAAAACCTCAGTTTTAAAATTATCTGATTTGCATAATGCTGGGGAAACAGAAAGGGGAACTTATAGTAAAGGTTAAAATTATAAACAACTGTTTAATTTGCATAATAATAACTCTACATATCTTTGAAGAATAATTTTCTTCCTCTTTATGTATTCAGTTTCTTTCTTCAATACGTGTCCTCTTCACTTTAGAATTTTAGGAATTAATTAAAGATTACTATAAGTTGAACATTCAGAATAAATATGAAATGATATATGGTAAGGGCTGGTTTCAGAGCTGATGAGGCAGAATGTTTAGAATTTAGTGACACACAGTGCAACAAAATCTAGAAATGGCAACATTTTTAGAATTTAGAACAGGCACTGGGAGCAGAATTTAGGAGAGCACTAGGCAGGATAATTTAGGAAGGAACTAAGCGGCAGAATTTAGGATCCACAGACACTGCATCAGGTGGAAAAATGCTGAATGCCCTGTGAATAATCCATCGAGACATATAAGGTGAATCTTTTAAATTGTCAGTTTTCAATTTCTTTATTAAATTCGGAATGATCTATAATCCGGACCTCAAAACTAAAAACTTTCTGCGCATGTGCCGCGTTGACACATGCGCATAGGCGTTTACGCGTGCGCGTAAGACCTTTTACGACTGCGCATATGAGTGTGCGCAAGTGCAGAATGCGTTTTCGCGTGCGCGTTTTATGTATAATGGACGTATAAGCTAAAATTATCTGATTATCTATTTCAGTTAATGTTGATGATTGCATTGTTAATTAATTTTCGAATTGGATCCGGCTTATTATTTTTTGCAGACTCATACTTGCCAACCTATGACACTCAAAAATCAGGAGATTTTTTTAAGAAATCAGGAGATCTTTCACAATGTTAAAAATACTTTTTAAATGATAAAAATATAGTTTTTAATAATGAATTAACTTTAAATAGTTACTAAGTCTTAAATGCAAGCAAAACAAAAATACCTTAGACATAAAAAACATTATTACTTGCATCGTTAAAAAAAAAAAAAAATTACACTTTAATCAGTTTTCATACAAATGTTATGGACAGTGGCAGATTTTGCTTTCGTTAAGAAAGGAACTTCATAATTTTGTTCATAGCAATTGCCACGTAGGCCTGCTTTCTCTAATAAAAGTTTTTCTAATGTGTTATCACTAATATTAGATCTAAATTTAGTACTCGCTTTCGCAACAACACTAAAAATCCTCTCACACTCCGCATTACTATGGGGAACTGTCAAGATGGCCAAAATAATTCTAGAGAGTTCACTATATTTTAAAATTCCATCAGCACCTTTCAATTTTACAATTAAACTCCACTGGGTGTCAATCCTAGCTGATTTATAACTTCATCCAAGTTTTCTAATAGTAAACTGCAAAATTGCGACTGCAGTATATCAGTAGCAACATCAATATCGTCATCTTTCATGACTAAACGAAGTAACACAGGAAATCTGTTCAAAAAGTACCTTATATCAGAAAAAGATGCATTTGCTAGAGCAGAAACATCAGCAACTTTAGCATGCAAAATCACTTCATCGTTGACTGGAAATTTGTAATCACATACTCGAGAGAAGTAACTTCTAACATGAAGATAAAACTTATTTTTGTCTTCTTCTGAAAGTTCTTCCACTACTTTTGTAGTTGCAGCTCCTATTACCAAATCTTCATCTTTCTTCTGATTTTCCGTTTCACCATAAATCACATCATATATAGAATTACAAGACAAAACGCAGACTGGTTTTACAAACTTTGATTAAATGTCTTTAAACAGATCATAAATCATTGATTGCAAAACATGAATTAATGGAATTCTGCTTTGTAGAATTGCGTTAAGAACATCGAATGATGGCAAAATGAATTGTAAAAAAAAGCAAAAAGCTTTGTTAAGGTCCGAAGAAAAAAACATAAATATTCGTTCTTCACAAGATAAACTTACAATAATCGGAAAATGTTTCGTGTGCTGAGCAATTTTTTTATTTTGAGAGAAATTTGTATCAGCTTTACGCTTATATTTTGCAGTATTATTTTGAGAACTGCCATTTGAATTTCTGAATGATGCAGAAATTACTTTATTTTTCTCAAACCTATTTTTAACAATAGAAGTAGTAACTACATCTCCATTTACTTTAGGTGCTTTATAACTTTCAATAGAGCCTTTTATCTTAACTCTCGAAGCATTTACTTCTTCTTTAAAAAATGCAAGAAGTGGGTTCCATTGATCGAGGATTCTAGATAAGCATTTCTTTAAAGACAGCCAGCGTGTACACACATGTTTCAAAATTTTTCTTATTTCAGTATTATGCAGCTGTTGGAACTGTTTCAATTTTTCCTTTCTTTTAGAACTCTTTTCAAGATAATAATAAATATCAACAATGTATTCATCCACATTTAATGGTAAAGAAGCTGCCCCTTTTTCAGCTGCTAAATTTAAGAGGTGACAGGTGCACCTCATAATCTGCAAATCTGAATTTGCCTTTCTTAAGATGCCTGCAACACCAGTCTTCAAGCCTACCATTACTGGTGCATTATCGGCACCAAGTGCTAAGCAATTATCCAGAGGGACTTTAAAGTTTTAATAATTAGCTGTGCTATATTAAAGCCTGTCGAATGTCCTTCTAAAGTGGGGAGAGAAAGTAAACTGCACTCAATTTCTGAAGACTCTGGATTAAAAAAAGAAACAACAATTGGATACAGTTTTGAATTGGTATTATTGCTTCCATTCGTAGAGAGGCAGAACGGAGCTGTTTTAATGCAATCAATAACTGAAGATTTATTTTTCCAAACCCATTTCTTTAACAATTGCACCTGTTTTGGTCCTTGCACTTGAGTATTTCTTAGCGATTTCACTATCGGGAAACATTTTTCTAAATAAAGCTGCAGCGTGATCCGATGCATTCAGTGGCAGGTTGTGCTCCAGTAAAAAGGCAGAGAACAGACATTCTGCATTAATCACTTTTTGGTCTTTTGTTTCCGAAGAAAAATTTAATTTTTCATTTTTTTTCAAAACAACTCATGTTGTCCTTGTGTTTTTGTGTACGCACATGTTTGAGAACATCTGCCCTTCCACCATGCGAAATCGAAAAATCGCAATGGGAGATGGTACACATCGAAATTTATTACATTTCCTTGAAGAAATAATGGAAGGAAAGTCAACTGTGTATGATTTTTGAAACGTGCACGAGTATTTCACCTTTCTCGCAGACATAACAAAAGACGATAATTTCTGAAACTATTTCCCAAAGGCACGTGCACTCACACAACTCAGGACAAGATGAACGAAATAGCGAAAGAACATCCAAATAACGGCCAACGGCCTTGAGCTTGCTTTGTGCTCATTGGCTAATATATGCCAGATTACACGCAGTGGAGCTCGATGCCCATTGGAGAACGACGTTTCTGGATACGTATGCTGTCACTCACAAAGCAGAAATTCTCATCTGATTCGCAAGGTTTTATTTTAGATATAATCTAGAGAAAATTCAGTTGCTTTCAGACGTCCAAAATCACTTTTTTTTTTTTGTTCATATAACGAAGTATGAAGCCAAGTTCCATAAAAATTGTGAGAAATATTAAGAATAAGAAAAAGTCGGGAGAAATATATTGTAAATCGGGTTGGCAGGAGAGCGGTTGAAAATCGGGAGTCTCCCGACTAAATCGGGAGAGTTGGCAACTCTGCAGACTGTAAGAGCAATTTTATAAAAGTAAGCTTAAACTTTCGATTATATCAAATAGAATTTCCGATATATATTTGTTAATATGTAAAGGATCTAAAGCGAAAGTATGTTTTGAAATCCGAAATCTGTTTATCAATTTCACGCTGCTCGGCGGGGGGAAAGCCATAGCGGGCGCGTAATGAATTGGAAGTTGATCTGTCAGCACTATCCTTATTTTCAGGGCAGATGTTTTTATTTTATTTGGCTTATAATTCCTTACCAAATTAGTATTTCATCTCGATGTGCTCCGTCTTTGATATGATTTAAAACAAGTTCCTCGTCATTATAATTCGCTTCCGATAGCAAAGAAAGTGACAGAGGTTAGTGAAAACGAAAAAATTTCGATTGACAAATTAGTCGGTGTTCTCGACACAGCAATTATAGGACTTGAACAGGGGAACTTTGTAACTGAACAAGAAATTATGTCTGTTTAATAGAATTAAAGAGAAAGTATTATCACATGAAACGAAGCAAAACTTAAACAACTTACATTGAAAGAAATGTTTAATAAAGTAAACAAATAAATATTAAGCTTTTTCTTTTTGCAAATTTTGATACCCTTTAGATCATAATTGTTCTTTATTTCATAAACTACGGTTTCATATTTTTAATTTTAGAATTTCTGCATGCCATCTTACGAGATTTAAACTGATGATCTATAATCCGGAAAAATTGATAATCCGGAATCGCCGAAGTCCCGACGAGTCCGGATTAACGACTTTTGACTGTACTAGAAAAATTTTTCACTGTTTTATAAATGCCTATCCATGCGGAAAGATCAGAAATATTTTTGATAATTTCCATACTAGTGTCTAGTGAAATTTTGAGAAAACAAAGGGAAGATGAACATGTTAAGTAAAAGACTTCTAGTATCAGAAGTACATTCAAACATTGTTTTCATTGTCCTTCCAAAAATTCTCCAAAATTGTAGAAATTCATCACAAACTTTCTGTAAAATACATCCATTATGTGTTAATACAATGAAGACATTTTTCATTTTGTCACATTTTTTGTGGAGTCTTCTAGAATTGTGAGTCTGTAAATCTTGCCTTCAAATCCTTCTAAACTTTTTAAGTTGCAAAGTCTAAAATCCTCCAGAAACATTTAGCCCTACCAATTCAGTAACAACAACAAATACAACAACAAACTGTGGAAAAAGTGTAAAATTAATTTTATAGAGAAAACTGATGCATATTCCAAGACAATTAAATGGGAAAAATTCTTACCATGAAAAAATTAAAAGGAATACATTTTTAATTAATTACATGACTATTTTGCTTTTGCTAAGAATTGTTTTGTAAACTGTGCTTTATAGTATTTATTACCTTGTTTATTTTTCAGATTCAAAATAAGTTGCCAATATGAAAAGTAATGTCACTGACAGCAAAAAAAAATAAAAATGTTTTATTTTAATGTTATTCCTTAAATATGCTTTATATATAGCATCATTATTTTAGTTAAATTTATCAGTTATAATGTCCCCCTCCCCCCCAAAAAAAACCCATTGAAAAATTTCCAGATTTCTGAATTAAAAATTTCCTATAGAAATTGATTTTAAAATCGCCAAAATGTTCATACATCGCCAAATTTAGAGCTGTTTAATTAAAAAATTCACATCCCAAAAGCAGAAAGTTGTTTAAGAGCTCTTCATTAGAAAAAAATGAGATAATTTTGAAATACTTATGTTTGACTCCTTGCTCAGAAACTCCAGTATATTAGAAATAGGAACAAATTATAACCAATGAACCCATTCAAAAGATAATCATATTTGTCAGTGAATCGTCAAAAATATTCCTCCAAAATGATAATTCCCACTCAAAATAGCAGTCCTAAAAACAAGACATAAATTTCAGATGATTAAAATTAAGGACCTTCTGCAGATTTTGGCCGAAATTAAGGACTTTTAACGACCATACGAATCCTGTTCACACTAAAACCAAAGGACAGTATGAAACAATTCTCACAAAAGCTTAAATTGAACAATAATTGAAAAATATCTCACAAAAGCATTGAAAAATATGTTTTTAGTTAATACATACATACATCCATTTCATCATCCAATGTGTGCGAGTTAAATATTTTCATACCTTTTGGCATGTTTTGTGGATGACAGACAAGACAATGGTAAGGTGTTATGTAATTCACAAGGTAAGAAATTGCTTTTTCTTCATTTTTATTACATTAATTGTTTTATGAAAAATATCTAATAATATTAAGCATCAATATTTTTTAAAAAGAAAGAATTTATGAAAGAGCATGTGATAAATTTCATAACTTGCAGAGATATTATAACCTCACCATAATTATATGCAGCTTTTCCACAAATCAAAAATGTAATTATATGGTTATGAGTATAGGCCATAAAAACTATTAATGATGATAATCATACTCTAATATGATGAAGACTTTCAATGATGCATAACATGTGATTAATATTAGCCATATTATTAGTTATTATTTGTTAAATTCTACAAAATGAACAGCAAGCTATCTCAAATAAATGAAAAAAATTTTTTTCAAAATTTTTTAAAATGAAACAAATGACTGATGTAATTAACAAAACTTTATAATATCAATAAATAAAATCAAATTAACAATTATTTAGCTTAAAAAGGGCCATGATTCAAGCATGTGAAATTAGGGAAGGTCATACTTCTAGGATTCAATATGATCAGTAAATTTTTCTTATGCAAAATTCCCAATTCTCAAAATTTTACAAATAATTAATAGGTACCATAGAGAACAAAAATTAGGGCATTTAAAATAGAGAATAAAAATTAGTATGATACACTTCATATATTTTAAACTGCAGCAATTCAAAAACACCATATAAAAATTTTAGAGAAATATGAAATATAAGAAACACTTAAAACATATGTTGTTAATTATGCTCACTTGTCTGACAGTAATGTCAGCCCAAGCCCACAAAATTCCTTGTGGCAAGGAGTGCAAGATAAGTCGTTGGCAACAGCCTTGAGAACCTTACAGGTGACAGTGCGATTTAGGTCAGTTCTGGCCCCAATTTTGATGAGAGCACCGGGGACGGGGGAGTTCTGAAGGTCTCCCACCTCTCCTGCCCTATCACCAACCTTTCGAAACGATTTTCGGCTCGCTGCATGTTTAGAGTGCCTCCATGCCACAAGGATACTATACATTGACAAACATCCATGCCTTCTTTGGGATTCAAACTCGGTCCCTTCGGCATGGCGGTCAGCGACGCTAACCACTATACTGGTTGGGTGGCCACTTTAAACATACAGTAAATTCATGCACAGTTTTACTATTTTAAAATATTCTCAGATGTAGGATTTGGTTTAAAATAAATATTTAGATTATGTTCCTCTCTGCTGGAATAATTTATTTTCAGTGCTGACATGGTGCACTAATATAACATTTACTTTTTTCATGCATTATTTCTTTCATTTTTAATTTTCAAAATCAACAATCAAATCTAGGTCATTACAAGTCTTGAAATCTGTATACAGTTTTCTGCAGCATAAAAGTGTTAGAGGTGGCTACAAATTCTAAGCTCAGCAGCACAGCAGTTATTCTGGCAGGCAGCTGCACTGATAATTATCTATCTTGGCAAGAAATTATTTTTCTTCTGTGATTTTGTCCTCTTTTTCTACAGTTTTAGACTTTAAATTCCAGAGATTTTTGAAACATTTGACACCTTGCTAGCCATTTCTAGTCACTGCCTTGTTTTCTAAATGGCTGGCAATGCCTCATTCAGATTTTTTCAAATGATGCTTCAGAACAATTAAAAAAAAAAAAAAAATATATCTGGAGTAACCCAGATCAAAAAAGCTTAAACTGCCCCCTCCCCCCAAAAAATTAAAGTGCAATATCCCTTTAATTCAAAATTCAAGCAAAATTTTATGCAATAAGAACTGCTAATCTAAAAAACTGCAGGAATACTGAGTTATCTTACCAATTGCTTTTCGATGGTAGTTATTCTGTCAGTAAACACTATATCTTCTTGAGAAAGAATTTCATCAAAAATAGCAAAACATTTCAATAGCATATTTTTCCCCTGCAAAAAATATATTACAAATTTGATACAGCAGGAAAAAATTAAAATATTTGATAAAGAAAAATAGACTTAAAGCATGATGTTTCCTTATTATAAGCATTATATTAAGGCAATTATATATAATAATTACTATACATAATTTAAAAATACCGGCAAATGGTATCAACACAGAAAATTATATAGCATGCATTAAAGAATAATAGCAGGGCAAATAATTAAGAAAAATAAAAATTCATATTCAGTTTTATTTGAAACTATCAAAATGATGAAAAAAACGTTTTTTTTATTTATTTTTTTTTTTTTAAATTATGCACAGCATATACACAGGGTGATTCTAAATTGTTTTACAAATTAAGAGGAGTTATAGTACCCATCCAGATGAGCAATAATTACCATAGAACATAGGGTCGCATTCCACTTTGAGAGACAGAAACGAGGAATATTAGAATAACAACCTGAACAGTGTTTGAAAAGTGAATGAACGAGAACAAAAGTTACACAATCAGATTTATTGTTTAGTGAAAAACTCACAGAAAGTATAGTAAACCGGTTATTTTGGTGTTGGCGGCAGTTTTCAAAGTTGTACAAAGGCCGTAGCGAAGACTTTGTATAGTTTTTATTCTATTATTATTGCTCAATATTTAATAAATACATCAAATATATATATAAGTTTCAAATGATCATTCCAGTTAGGTGAAAATAATAGCATCCAAAAGCATATCAGTCTTTTAGTTTTTATTCAAGTTATCCTCAGGGAATTTGATACAGTAAGAAAAGAAAGTGGTAAATTAAACTTTTAATAAAAAAACTGCAAATATTATGCTTAATGAAAGGATTAACCTCTGTTCCAGTCGCAGTGAAAAATGCTGACCATGTGTGTCATTGCACAGTTGACATCAGCAAAGGAACGACTAGCGCACCCTCTCGACAATTCCTGGCGTTGGGTTAATTTTGTCTGCGGCAACAACAATTCTCACCACAAGATTTTCAGCTGAGTTTATAGTTGTCTCATACACTAAAGATTTCATGTGGCCCCAGAAGAAAAAGTCCAATGGGTCGAGGTCCGGTAAGTGAGGAGGCCAAACCACAGGTCCGCCACATTCGATGCATCGTGTGGGATATGTGATATTTAAAAAGTTACGGACTGTGACGGAGAAATGTGCTGGGTTTCCATCGTGTGTAAACCACATGTCTCTCTGGATGGGGAGCAGAACTATCTGCAATAAACTGGGAAGCACTTGTTCCAAGAAGATATAGTATGTTCCGCAGGTTAAAGTCTCACATGATGCAAGGGCCTACCAGGTAATCATCTAGTATACCTGGCCAGATGTTCACAGAAGATTTCTGGTGGTGTTTATGACAGCTAGTGCACTGGGGATTGCTGTCCCATCAAATGTAATGATTGTGCATGTTGAAAATGCTTTCTTTGCTGAATGTTGCCTCATCACTAAATAATATTAATGCAGGAAATTGGGGATCATTATTCCTCATTCCAAGCATCCACTCCACAATGTCTACCCTGCAGGGATAATCATCTGTGTCCAAAAATTGCACTTTTTACACGTGGTAAGGATGCATGCCTTCCTCCTGTAAAATACACCACACTACTGAGAAATACCCATTTTGTATGACACCATTTGCATACTTGTGGAAGAAACTCCTTCAAATCTAGTCAAAACTCAATCTTCCACTTCTGGGGTTTGTGCATTTTGTGTACACCCTGCATTGCTTTTTGAGATGGCAAAACAACCGGTTTCTCGCAGTCTTCAATCAGCACTGGAAAAGGTTGGATGACTTAATCCAATGAGTTGGAAACCACTGTTCATACAATCTTCGTGTCCATTCTCTTTTCTTCACCATATGTGAGTGAATATCTGCCAATTCCTCATATATGTACTCCGCCATAGCATTCACCATGTTTCCACCATGCCATAGAATTCACCATGTTATCAAGGTAATACTTGAAGCGATGATGTTGTGTTATTTTCAAGGACACTGCTCTGATTGGCTTTCTCCAGTATCAACTAAGAGCAAAATATTGCTTCTTCTCAGTGCAAATTTGCATACAGTTAATTTTTGATAGTCTCCTCGTTCTTTGTTGATGTGTTCTACTTTCGTCTTTTCTGCTTCTCAGAGTGGAATGTGACCCTATGTTCTATGGTAATTATTGCTGTCTGGATGGGTACTATTACCCCTCTTAATTTGTAAAAAAAATTTAGAATCACCCTGTATAGTTGACACTCATTATAATAGAACTCTACAAGGACCCATAAAAAAAAAATCAATCTCATCTGATGAGAGTACATTATCCACTTCTTTTATAGACACTATTCTCCAGTCATTATAACCCCCTTTTCTTAGGACCAAATGGGAATGATTCATAACTACAGCCAGCTATTTGGAATGTATTATTGCCAAACGTTCATATAAATCTGAATTAGGGTCCTTATTTTTTGGCAATACATCAATGGGTATTAGCTAATAAACAAGTACCTGAATTATCTTTGCACTTCAGGTTTTCTTTATGTTTAAAGTTTATTTGGTAAATTTACAATAATCGTTTTATCAACTCATTTTCCCAAACATTTCAATGTTATGAACTAATATAATTTTATGAATTATTTATTACAATATGAATAGATTTAACCCCTCTAAAAAATAGAAGATACATATAACTTTTTTTGCATTGATGATTAAATATAAAAAAAAACTACTTGAAAAATTTTCTTACTTTTAAAAAAAGGTAACTAAGATATATTATTAAAAAAGGTAACTAAGATATATCACAAGAATGTAAAAATATAAATTATTTATACCTATAAAATAATACACAGACAATACCTCATTTCCTGCAAATTGTGCCATAGCTTGCAGCGTTTCTATAGTTTGAAATAATTCTTCATAACTAGTATCTTTACCAGTAGAGTATGCTACATATAATGTCACAGCATATGGCATTATATCTTTTGATACAAAAGGATTTTTCACAAGGTTCATTATCAAAGAAACAAATTCCCCACTAAAAAATTATAAAAAATACAGTTATTAGCAATAGTATAGACACTTAAGAAATCTATTTTTTCCTGTATGTTAACTATTTAATACATACAAGATAAAGAAGATAATAAAAGAAGTGAGAAACATTGCATTGAAGTGAGAAACATCGTATTGCATGTTTTATTTCTTGACATTAGCAGAAGTTATGAAAGAATTTTCATCCAAAAATTAGTCCAGTAATGTTTTTAGAACGTGCAAAAAGATATACCTTTTTAAGTAATGATATAAAGATAATAAACTTATATTTTTAACAGTAAAAAAAAGCAATTTAATATGCAGTTATTACAAAACTGTAGATATTTAAAATATATCCTGATTAAAAATAAGAAAAATCTAAAAAAAGTTTATTTTCATACACATCTAAAAAGATATTAGATTTATATTAAAAAAGACAAACTATTATAAGTATTCTAATAGCTATTATTATTACTAGACAAAATGTCACTTTTTAAGGCACTGTACCATTTTTCAACACCTATTAAATTCTTGATATCAGTAAGAAACAAAATGAATTCATTTAAAATATAAGCATGATCTTCTTCCAGAGATAGATTCTCAAAATACCTATAACAAAAATTAAATATTATTAAACATCGCATTTACTATGAAATTCAATTAAATTAAACAATAATAACTGATGCAAAAAATACAAGCAATATGTATATATTAATGCCAGAGAGTTGTTGATGGCTAGTAAGTAATTAATGTGGAATAATTAAAACCTCCCTTTAGAGTTATTTATCCTAAGCATTAGAAAATCAGTTTCTTTTTTCCCTCCAGTGTGAACACTGTGGTGATTGCAAATCTTGGATCGAATTTGCTTGCACGCACGCACGCACTCACTCACTCACGCACGCACGCACAAATTAATAACTAAGCTACCAATTTATATTTTAAAATATTTGTATTTTGAAATAGTAAAATTGATAAGTAAAAACAGCTAATTTAAAATGTTTCAAAGCCTTTTTTAATGAAAAACAAAATTAAGAATCTTCTTAATATTGAACAGCATTTATTTAATGCAATTAAAGAACAGCACTTATTCAAAATATTTTCTTATAACACACTCCAGACATTGTATAAGCTTTGTTTGTTTAGATAAATATTACTCATGAAATTTTACAACTTAATCAATTAAATCAGATTAAAATTGGCACAGCAGTCAAATAATCTATTTATTCCCATTCTCGATTTTCTGCAAATTTGTTTTCACTAAAATTCTAAATATGACTTCAAAGTTCATAAAATGTAAATAGAATTGGAAATTGTTTCAAATGTGTCTCATAACTAAGTCATTGTTTCAGATGCATCCAAAAAGTAAGTTTTTTTAGACTCGCAGACAGAAACAAAAACAAAAATACAGATACAGCAATTGTTGAGCTACCTTTCAATACATTCAGTGATCAAAACCAAAACATTTGTCGTACTGTGGAATCAATTTTTGTATTCATCTATCATATAATTTAGTCATTTGGGATCAAAACTAGCATGTTACATTTCTGCACTTTTTTGTCATTCTAAAAATGCTGACCAAAGAGGAATTTTAGGTCTAAGAAAAGATGGTAACTGCTGGGAGTATGATAAGAACTATAATATTAGGCCAAAAAAATCAATGAACAAAATACGCTCTGTCTTATAAACCAAAAATTTTTATGTAGATGAAGTCTGCTTGAGTTTTGTCCTGTACAGAGATCCACAGTGATAACAATGCATTGATTTTTGCTTGGTTTCCGAGACGAAGTGAACAACCCATGTTTCACTATTTGTGATGATTCTGTCGAGGAATTTGTCTCTGCCATGATAGTATTGCTGCAGAAAAACCAATGCTGATTCCTTGTAACATGAGGTACTTTCTGACAACTTCATGATTCAAAGAATAGGATAACTGCAGAAAATGACATCTGAGTTTTGTAACTGTGAAGCAGTGAATATACTGCTGCACATGGTTGTCATTGATGTTAGATGGCCACCCAATGCACTTTTTACTATAGAAATCTTGACAACCTTTGGAAAATTACCTGCACTAGACTATATACATGCTCAAAATATCAGGCCCATAGAGTCAACAAAGCTGAGCATGAATTTTGATTGACATTTTGACGGAGCTAAACATGAACTTTGATAGACATTACTTTGTGTTCATTCAAATGGTTTAACACAGACCTTACCTCATACTTAGGGGATGGAAAATAGGGGCTGACATTTTAACTTTGTATTACTATTATACTATAAGCAACTGGGAAGTGGAAACTGTCTTTGCCTTTTGCAATTCATGGCCTATCATCTGTTGTTTGTGAAACTTAGTTTTTGGATTCAACTCGTAGCATTTAGGGGGGGGGGAATTCTTGTGTTATGTGCAGAAGGTTAGACATGGTTAAAGTAGGAAAACAAATAATTATTTTTGCAAGATTTCTTTTCTTGATGTCTACTATAATCCTAGTCCCAGATAACTCCCAATTACCAGACCACTTCCTAATGCAAAATAATATTTTTCAGTAGTTACATGGATATGCAAATTTTTTTATGGCAATTTCTTTTAAGTATGATAAAAACAGTCAGAAGTTTAATTTTACAGCAACTTTAATAAACTAAATATTGCTACTGGAATTAATACAAACATTTAGAGAAGTTAAGTTCTTAAAGTGCAACTGAGTGAGTGAAAATTTTTTAATATAAAATTAAGGAGTTTTTAAAAATATTTAACATGTTTAAGAATACCATCAATTATGTAAGATGTAAAAAGAATCTAAAATATTTAAAATTAATTTTAATGTTTTAAATTAAAATATATTTACATTTTACATGATCGATCAATAAATGAAAAGATCGTCACACTTACTTCAAAATGAATGCATGCAGATTTTCAAACTGTGGGATATACTGTGCTAATTTTTCTTCATGAAAAGCATATCTGTAAAAGTGACGCCATAAAAATATCCTTTCTCCAGTTAAAGGAGTTTTGGGTAAAGCTCTGCAAGCAAATAATAATCATGAATGAATAAAAATTAAAAAGATTAACACCAAACTAAATCAAATTTCCTGCCACAAAAATTTTCAAATATAGAATTTACCAAAATAAAATTTATAACAATATAATTTGTGTTATATTGCAGAGTCAAACTTTCAAAGCCCCCATTTACAGAAAGATCAACTCTCGAAAATAGTTAAACACATACCAGGAGACTACTGAAAAAATATATAGCAACTTAAACAATCCGGTACTGCCACCTTTTTTCAGTCATCACAACCATAAGCAACAGCATGTTTATTTTGAATAGAAGAATCTACTAAAGGTGAACAATGCTTACTGCAAAACCTTATATGCATTCTCAGCTTATACATTACTCTATCCATTAAATGCTTCTTAGCTGACACCTTACTTTATTGGCTATGTATACATACTAGCCCCTTAAACTAGTTACAACAAAAAAAGAAAAATATGGGGGTTGTAAATTAAAAAGTGGCAACTTAACCTTGAAACTCGCAGAATGGCGAGCATGCACAAATACAATATGGGAGCGGTGAGGTGGTGCTGTATTCAATGTGTAAAGTGCAAAAAACAGTCTATCTGCTTAGAAGGGTAGTTGTTGTGTGGCGTTAAAGTGAGGAGTTTCGTTTCCATCGCTCTAAAGCATGTTTTCAAAAGGTGATCAGTGGTTGTGGCTTAAAATCGAGATTGCCCGTTGCAAAAATGCAACAGAATGCTATCGAGGATTAGTGGAAGCCTGTGTGGCACAAATGCTTTACCGTATAGGACAGTAGCACGATGGGTTCAAGCATTTTGTTCGGGTCGGAATGAGACTGCGGATTTGCAATGCACAGGTCAGCCCTCCATTCCTCAAGAGCAGATTGACATCCTGAGCGGTCTTCTTACCATAGACCACCGATGGACTATCCGAGAATTATCTTTAGAGGTTGGTCTGAGTCATCAAATGGTGTGGCGCATAATGAAGAAATCTCTCAACATGAGGAAAATTGCTTCCTGCTGGGTTCCACATCGACTAACCGAAGTACAGAAATGGTACCGGTATGCACTGGCTGGCATGCACTTGGAGAGATACCGCAATGAAGAAGATGAATTTCTGCAACGTATTGTCACTATTGATGAGACATGGGAACGAGCCTATGAGCCTGAATTAAAGCGTCAATCAAATGAATGGCATCACCAAGGTTCGCCACGTCCGCAGAAGTGAAGGTTATGCTGATTATGGCATGCGACTGGGACGGTGCAATTCTTACTCATGCTGTACCTGAAGGACAAACTTCAAACGAGATTCGTATTGCCGATTTCTACAGTACCATCTGCGTCCGGCTATGCGGCGCGAACATCCACGTTTATTGCACAACAATCTAACTATCGTATTGCATGACAATGCTCGTTGCCATGTCGCAAACAATGTCATTCACCTTTTGCGACGGTGGCAGTGAGAAATCCTGGAACAACCTCCCTACTCAGCCGGCATGAGTCCTTGTGACTTTGATCTGCTTCCGAAGTTGAACGAACCCCTCCGAGTTCACAGATTTTATGACGTTTCATCTGTACTCCATGCAGTAGGGCACTCGGTCACTCACATCAACAATCAACACCTTGCCACTGGTCTACAACAGCTTCCCGACATTTGGCAAAAGGTTATAAGCTTTGCTGGTGATTACATAGAAGGAATGTAATGCAATTGTATTTGTAAGTTAATTAAAAATTGATTTATACCTATGCGGCCATTACTTAATTTACAGCCTTCATGTGTTAACAGATTTAATGAGGTCAGCTAATAATTAATAATAATAAAGAATAGAATTTATTGATTTTTAAATCCCTTAGTTCAACACATGGCCAGCATACTAAAAGGGGCCTTTAAAGTCAGTGTGTTTTTGTGGTCATCCCAGACTACCGAAAAATAAATAAAACTCAAGTTCACTCTATATGCCCCATTATAGCTAAAATTCTTAAATTTTGGAAATTACTTATGGCGATCATCTATCACTTTTTCTTCCAAGACATAGTTTATGAAATTTATTGCCAGTCACACTACCTATGGACACTCTAGCAAAAAAAATCTGATGTGTACACCATGGGACTTCCTTGTACGGAATATTAAATTATACGCATTTTTTCTTGCATTTCATTTAAACTTATTAGATTGAATTAAACCTACTTCGCCGACGCCGCATAAGCCACAATAGAATAAATGCATTCTTTAAAATTCACTTTGTTTACCATAGCGACACTCTGGCGCTAGATTCACTTAACAGTATCATATTTCGTTCATATTATAACTCAGAATGCACAAAATTTATATCATTTAAAGAATTATCTAATCGTTGCCACATGTTCTATTCAAATAATATAATAAAGCTAGAACGATGCCTAAAAGAAATTAAGCAAACAAAACAAAAAAGAAACAGTTTTTCACAGACAATTGAGTATTTCTCATTCAATTAATTCAGTTTTCACTTCGCGACAAGGCAAAAATACACAAAAACTCAAAATATCTGTATTAAAAATTACGAAGTAAATCTTAAATGCTTATTTCCTCGAAAAAATTCCAGAAAGGATTAAGCATGATTTAAATAATAAATGAAGGCGTTATCTTTTTGTAGTAGCAAAGCTAAGTTTCTCTAGATTGGCAACAAATCCGCTATCCTGCTGTTTCAAATGTAAACAAGAGCAATGGCCGCCATCAAAAACATTATTAGGCTAAGTGGCACTTAAACAATTTTAAAATTGTTGATAATTCTAAAAATATTACGTACAGATTTACTAAAGGCATAAAAACCTTAACCGGAAGATAACAACAACATAATTCAATCATTTTTAAAGCAAAAAATGTACAATTTACAAACATATAACAGTAAAGAAACTGAGATCACTGAGCCGGGTAACAGAGTAGATATATATATAAATATATTTATATATGTATGGTGCGGCCGATTGCAATCAAAACATGAGGTGCACATCTACATGTTATAGCAGTCCTATATACAAAATTTCAACATTCTGAGGCTACTCGTTTTTGAGTTATGCGAGAAACGTACAAACAGACGCCATGAAAAATTCTCTTCAGAATTCATTTTAAAGCAGTTTTATAATTTTTTTGGATTAAAAGAGTGTTTTATTCTGTCCTTACGTACATATATCACGGAAATACATCGTTAAATTGCATTTGAAAGAGGTCAAAATGCGATATTTTCGTTGAAATATGCTGCTTGAAACTTTTTGCGATTACAATACTTCCTTTTTACTTCGTACAAGAAAGTAAAAAGAGAGCTTTAAAACATTATGACTGTGGTGCGTATTACCAATGTATATCAAACATAGAACAGTAATACAGGAATCAGCAGGCTCAACTACTTCCTAAATGTGAAGACCAAAATTTATGTTTAGTTAATAAGGTAAAGATTATCTAAGGTTTAATAGATTTCAATTATTAACAGCAATATAATTTTTTTTAAACTTAATTATTAAAATCAGTATTACACTCATGTCCATAAATTAAGGATAATTCAGAGTCACGCGTAAATCAAACTCTAAAATAAATATATCACCTGTAAAATCACTACACACATCTTCAAGATTCATATGCAAATTTCAGGAAGTAACTAGATGACACCGATGGTTGTAACAATGACGAGAGTGTAAGAGAGTGATATATAAGGAATACAGGGAAAGAAGTAAAATTGCTCGCAGGCGCTTTATAAGCATTTCAGTGCAATAACCAAATAGTTATGACACAAAGGACGCATTTGGATGATTTTTTACGTGGTAGAATTATCGTACGTCTGGAATGTGGGTGTACCCGACTGGAAGTATCAGACGAACTTGGAATTGCCCAGAGTGTCATCTCCAGGCTTTGTCAACGATTCCAAGATGATGGTAATGTGAGTAGGTGTTACAGCACAGGTCGCCATAGAGTTACAATGCCGAATGAGGACCGGTATTTAGCAATTACTGCCAAAAGAAACAGGCGGAGCACAGCCTCAGACCTGTCTCGTCAGCTGCCTTCAGCCACTGGTACGACAATTTCAAGGCAGACAGTGTACAGACGCTTAGGGCAGATTGGTCTATATGCTCGTAGACCTGTCAGATGCGTTCCACTTACTGCAATTCACTGTCGCCTGCGGTTAGCCTGGAGTAAAGAGCATGCACTGTGGACACCGCAACAGTGGGCTTGTGTAATGTTTTCCGACGAGTCCAGGTTTAGCTTGCAGTCTGATTCTCGCCGGACTTTCATATGGAGAGCTTCAGGTACCTGCTACCACCAAGAAAACATCATTGAACGACACCATTGCGGTGGTGCAGGAGTGCTCGTTTGGGGTGGAATTATTCTGGGTTCCAGAACTGACCTGCATGTTCAAATTGGAACCATGACAAGCCAAACCTATCGGGACGTCATTCTGGAACAACACGTACGTTTGTTTTGGGACGCCATGGACGCACAATTTGTGTTTATGGATGACAACACCCGTTCTCACCATGCACACATTGTAAGCGAATGCCTTCAATCAGAGGATATCACCGGTATGGACTCGCCAGCATTCTCACCGGGCTTGAATCCAGTAGAGTACATGTGGGACATGCTTGGCCGACGAGTTGCTGCCCATCAACCTCCTCCTGCATGTCTACCGGAACTTCGGAGAGCATTGCTTTTTGAGTGGTGTAATATCCCCCAAAATCAGATGGATATTTTGATACTCAGCATGCCTAGGCGTTGTACGGACTGTATTGCATAGTCTGGGAGACATACGATGTATTAACAATTATACCAATCATGAAATATTGGTTTTTTGTAAATAGGTTTTTTTTTGTAATTTGTTCCAGGGAGAAAAAAAATCGCTAATTGTTTTAATAATATCAAACATATAGCATCTTTTTTTTGCACTTTACCTTTTGTTTAATAAATAAGCTTTACAAATAAGTCAAGTTTGTTTTGCTTCTAACTCTTCCTTTGCCTGATTTTGCATTATCCTTAATTTAAGGACATGAGTGTAAATTAAATGAATTTTAATGAACTGTATTGTAAAAATATAACTATTCTGTTAGTGACAAATGCTAAGAAATTTCTTTTGAAGGTGATAAGAATAAGGTGGTCTGCAGTTTCGTAATATTCAATAAAAAATAATTTTTACAATGATAAATCAGGTTCCTTGAAATTACATATTGTGTATAAAGTAATAAAATGTATTTAAAGTTAAACAACAACAACAAAAAACATTCAGAGCAGTTAAAGTCTACCTTGCTTATCAAGCTTCAAAACTAATTCATTTATTAAACAAAGTGATTAGCTTGTATATGCTAAGCATTAATATACTAAGTATGAACCAAAAGGTGATGTTGGGAGTGGTAAGTTAACTCACAATAATAATATAAAGCATATAAAAGCACACATTACAATCATGTAAACCAAACAATAACTTTTGTAAAAGCTAAATAACACGCTGAAATACAGTACAAAGTCTGAAATCCGGATGTCCATTACCTGGAATGATCTCTAAAATCTGGACCTCAAAGCCACAAACATAAAAAAAAAAAAAAAAAAAAAAAAAAAAAAAAAAAATAATAATAATAATAATAATAATAATGCTTATACATGTGCATTTGATTTTTCCTTCCATAATAAAACATGTGGAGACTTAAAAATTCCGATTCTTAATTTCATTTAGGCACTAAATAAAATACCTCATTATGGAAAAACAATCATGTACGCATAAATTTGCGAGATTAATAATTTGGCTCTGTAGCTGAGTATCTACTTGGCATACATCTCAAACCGAAACATTTACCTATTTTATATCCCTGATGACGACTTGGCGAGTCAGTATTTATTATATTTTGCTTTCATCACCGCATGTTTATCAATACATGACAGCTTCAGTAATAACTCATGCTGTGATGTTTAAACTTTTTTTTTATATTAGTAATTGAATAACAAGAGTATGGCAACCTTTTATGCTTTCGCTTGGCGATGATTATAGATTTTTAAATGTTCTAGGAAATGTTGACGAGGAAAAATTCAACAAAAATTTCTTTTCATATGCTAAAAATAGATTTTGTTAATGAAACTCATAGGCCAAAATATTACATTTAGTGATATTTTAATTAAGAAAGACTGATATGTTATTCACCATAAACCCGGAAGCGGCGGGAGAATATGTCGTCACTGGACGGCAGAATTTAGGGAATACTAAACTTTTGGAATTTGGGGAAGCACCGAGCGGCAAAATTAAGGGATGAGAAGTTTTTATGATTTAGGAAAAGCACTGGAATCCAAAGTTTAGGCACAGTGAAAATTTAGAACTTAGGAAAGCGCTTTGTAGCAGAATTTAGGAGACTGCACCTGGCGGTATCGAGCGCCGGCCCTAGATAAAGCCTTAAGTATATGTGGGAGTTCATTTGTTCAGGACTCTGATTAGTTTGAAGCATGTGCCAGAAATAAATGTAGGTATAGTAAATAACTAAACTAATACAATTCACGCTTAATTTAGTACGCAATAGGAGCAAGACAAAATTTTGCAAAACAACTTGGCTTTCATCGCCAATCTTGTGATACCCAGCCAATAATGTATAACAGATGCTATTAAGCTAGGCTAAGATTATCTTTACTGATTCTAAGGCATTTCAATTAATGTAGCAGACTGCGCTGCTCCCTGATCTTCTATTTGATCCAGCTTGTTATTTTTTGCAGACTGTTATTTATTACAGCAATTTTATAAAAACTAAGCGTGAACTTTCGATTATGTCGAAAAGAGTTTCCAATTCTGGAGTTGCCAAAGGATCTACAAAGAGAAACCATGTTTCAATGTCCATTAAACAAAAAGTGGCATTGTTGGGAAAAAAAAAAAAAAAAAAAAAAAAAAAAAGGATAAAGGCATATCCGTCTCAAAATTATGCGAGGAGAAAGGCATTGGAAAGTCCACTATATATGACACAAGAAAAAAGGAAAAGGAACTTTTTGAATTTTTTGTAGAAGAATTTTAAACAACTTACATTGCAAGAAATGTTTAATAAAGTAAAATATATATAAGTTTGTTTTAAAATTAATTTTTGAAACCCTTTAGATGATAATTTTTCTTTATTTTATAAATTACGATTTCATATTTTTAGTTGTATAATTTCTGCATGTCATCTTACCAGATTTAAATTGATGATCTATTATCCGGAAATATCCCAAATCCAGAATCGGCGAAGTCCCAACCAGTCCGTATTTCGGACTTTGTACTGTATTTAAAATAGTTATGAATCATTATAAAACAGTAAGGAAAATAATAGAATAAACCAAACAACATGATTTCCCAAAACACATAGACAATGAATACCACATTTACATGTGTACAGGTTGTATATGTATACAAGCTGTACCATATTTCTGAAGTGACATATTTGTAGAAGAAAAAAGGAAAATCTCATAATTCTGCCAAGAGGAGATTACTAAGAAGGTACTCAGAAACACAGAAAAACTGCAAGTTCAAAATAAAAGGACAAAGTAATGTTTATTGTTAAGTGCTTGCTCAAGGAAGATATTGCTTGAAAATTATCTTGAATATAAGCTGCATTCTAATTTTAGTAAAAAAGTTTAGGGTAAAGGAAATGTGACATATACATGCATAAATATATGAATTATGGTAAAGACGTAAAAGTAATATTTTGAACAGTATGAAATATTAAGTTGTAATTCCACACATTGATATTTCTGGCTTTGTGAGCAACTTTATTATTTTGTACCAATTTATTTTAAGTAAATAATTTTATGGAAAAGAATAATTACAAATTCACTTTTAATTCCACTAAAAGGAAGCTAAAGGTGTGCCAATACCAAGAGAGGGGGGAAAAGAGATAAGAGAGACAAGACTTTTGCATTTACTATTACAGGAACCAAGGTTTTTAATTTGCAATGGCAATCTTGATTTTGGAAGGACTTTAAAATTTGGATCCATGACCATTGAAGAATGAAACAATTTGCTGAAATTGGAAAGTAATTCATACAATCTTTTTGTTAAACATATATTAAAACTGCAACAAATGATTTAAACTTCTGTGGGATTTATCAGCATTATTATATATGAAATATTAAGAATGTCCAGAAAGTTTAGTACCATTGGCAAATAATGCTGCCGCAGTACTATTTTGCTGACTTTCTAAGTCCTTTATTTACTGGATAATAGAAAAGTCACAGAAAACATTTGGGGGGGGGGAGGAATCAGATCCTTCAAACATGTCGTATTTTTAGCACATTCAAAACAACCAAGCACCTGCTACCTGTCAAATGCTGTCTTATCTGCTTTCGAAGACAAAGCTGGTAAAATTGACAGGCATTCATCAACAACTTTAAGAAATGTATAATAAAAATGCCACGAGTGGTCAAAGATAAATAGATGAGTTAGAAGCTTCAATGAAAGACAAGTTATAATCGGTGGAAATATACAATAGTGAGGCATGGACAGAAGAATCTAGATACCAGATCTGGAGAAGTTTAGAGGCAAAATTTCTTTATTCAGAGTACTTTGCTTCAAGACTACACCACATTCTATGTTGTTATCAAAATGTAAAAGAAGTCATCAGGATATTTAGCTCTTAAGCAAATCATATTCCATATAGCCCAGTTTAAACTTTGAATGATTTTTAGAAAAATATTTTAACAAAAGGCATTGTTTTTAATGAATATTAATACAAAGAAAAATCTAAGCATATAATTCATACAAACATAATTAAATACATAATGCATGCAATTAAAATAAAAATTTATATTACAAAGCTTACGTTTCTGCATCTAAATCCAACTCTTCAAGCACATCTGCAATTTTTACACTTTTCAGCAATAATAACAAAAGTCCGTTCATAAACATCAAATTATCAAGGCTATCAGCTCCTGATCGCAAACTTCCCAGAAAATTGCATATTTTATCACCATAAGCTCTGAACCAAACTGGTATTAAACGCTTTTCTACATTTCGACGAACTATATCTATAATGAAATTACATTCTTTAGAATGCTAGAAATTTCAAATAGTTATATAAAAATATAGAAGCAACATTAAAATAGATAATTCCTACAGTAAAAATAACACTGTTCTGCATTAAAATCTCCACACCAAACCAATGTGTTATTTTGAAAATTTTTATCTATGTGACCCTTACACTGACCTGTAAATTGTCGTATAATGTAGCAAAATCTAGAGAACATCAACAACATGCTTTGACTGATTACAAAGCAGGTATGAGGATGTACCTATGTGACACATAAGTTGTTACAGTGTATAATTTTTTTTTTTTTTTTTTTTTAATGTTTAGGGAAATTGTGCAAAACCTGGCAATACAGGAATTATGTTGTTGCTTCTAGTAATCTTAATACCCAATGTTTCTAGAAAATACCAGATATACAAAACAGGTACACAAGCAGCCAGCCATGTTCAAATATGTTAATAAAGGGGGGGGGTGTGAAGTGAATGATAATGTATAATTTAGTTAATAAGTTCTGGCAATAGCGAGTGTTGTTCTCATTAGGAGATCGCGCTTTGCAAGCACCAGGAATGTTATAAGCACCAGCTGTTGTTATAGAGATGCAGTTCAACTTTAGTTAGTAATTCCAATTAAAGCTTACTACTTTTTGCTCTGCTAATAGTTTTCTTTTTTCTAGTTCTAGAAACACCTTTTCAGGTTATGAGTATATCAAGCTCCCATACTGCATCAAGTGTTTTGAATTAATAGAATAAAATTAAATTCATTAAGCCTAAGTGTTTCGTTTTCCTCTTAGCGATTGAAATTGATTAAAAAAAAATTAAAGAATGGAATTATCTAAGATCCAAGTAAAGCCTTTAGCAGGTGAAAGTGACTGGCTTGTATGGAAATATAGGATAAAATTTAAGCTATCATCCTGGTGTTTTAGAAACTGTAGAAGAAACTTTAGTAAAACCAAAAAATCTTTCAGTAGATGTGTCGATTGCTCTACAAGAGAAGTTTAATGAAGCTATTAAGAAGTTTCAAAATGCAAATACACATGCTATAATGGTTTTAACAAATTCTATGACAAAAGAAACTCTTCAGAAGATTAAGAGATTTCAGACTGCTAGAGAAGTGTGGTTGGTTTTACATAAATTTACAAACATTCCATTGATTTTTGTTGTTTAACTTCTCCAATAATTGTTATTTGGTATGTTATTTTAACCTAAATCAATATCTTGCTAATAGTTGCTGGGAAAAAAAAAAAAAAAAAAAGACTTTCATTATTTATTCAGAAGAAATATTGAAAAAATCTAGAAATATGAAATAATTTCCAAAAAACACTTCATAGAATTATCAGTGTTTGCACGGATAAATAATTTTCTACTTTTTAGACTTATATAATAGCAGGTTAAACTGCATCAGTCTTGAAAACAATACATATTTTAACAGCAAAATTTAACAAATTATTTTAATGCAAATACATCCTACCTGAACTATCAAAAAAGCACTGATTCAAAATTAGTATTCGCTGATTGTTTGTATATGAACGAGGACTGATCCTATCACAAATGTGGAGAAGGGCAGCATTACGGACATTAGCATTTCGGTCATAAAGAAATCGCCCTGTAAGAGGCAGAAGAGTTTCTTCACATGCAGCAAGAATTTCGACAATATTCTGCCGAACACGTGCATTAGGATCATTTTGTAACTGCCAACATAAACCTAAAAAGGAAAAGAAAGCACGTAAATATGAAATGTGAATAATAGAATAATAATAACTTCTATATTAAAACACATAAAGTAATAAGTATAGTGTCCAAAAAGAAAATTTAAAAATACTCCATACATATTTTCAACAATTTTATTACTACATTAAATTTTTGTATGCTTTATGCTTTTTCAGTTGTCTTTGTTTTACTTTGTGTTGCAATATTGCAATAAAACTTGCATCTTGCAGAATTTTAATTCATTCTGAGACCATAATATTTTAATGTTACTCATACACAGATAAAAAACATTATATGTACATAAAAATGTATAAAAAATATATAGATTTTACCTGTTACTGTTTATTGTGGAAACTTGTATTAATTTATCATACGCTTATCTGTAACATAACTTCAATACGACTTGTTAAAATCATGCTATAGATTATTGTGTTGTTTACCCCAACATACTAAAATGAAATGTATTGTTTTTGCTGTCAAAAAAGTCCTCATTTGATTAAAAGGATTTAACAAAGTACAAATGAATATATGGTTTTAGGTAAGCATAACCGTATACCACATGTTTAAGGCATTATTTTTGAATGGATTTGAGAATGCTAAAAAATATAACTGGAAGATACAAGCCACTAAATTTTAAGGATCTGTGACATAAAAATAAAATTTTAGTGAAGGAGAAGGGGAGCAACTATTTGTCACATTTGTAACTAGAACTTTATTTTATTATAACTTATCATTTGTGAAAATAAAAACCAATTATTTCTAGCATTACCCAATTTAATGCTTCCAAACTTATTTAACATTTTTAATTACTTGAGTTTATTCTCAAACAGATAAATGTTTTACTGGTCTTAAACAATCTTAAGAATTTACTTTTCAAGGACTGTATAAAGTTGATAATGTTTCAGTTTAAGAGCTGTACTTCTACAGCAATTAATTATGTTTCAATTTTTTACAGCAAGAGATATGTTTTCTGTAGCGATACAGCAAGTGAAATCACATGATATTTAAGAATGTTTTATTTCTTGTTAAGCTTTACTAGAGGGATGATGGTAAAAGATCTTAAGGTTTAATAATGATATTTTAATTTTTATAATTACATTGTATAGTGGTTAATAACTATTGTGAAATTTATTTTTCTGTGTAATAGTTTTATATGATTTTAATTATATTGATAGTTTTAAAATATTAAATTTCTTCAACTAAACTAAAAAATTAAAAATAAAGAAAAACAAATTACAATGTTCTTGTAAATGACTGATATTTTTATTAAAATGCTTGATGAAATCTTAACTGACAGTCTTACTAAAGAATTTAGAAAACTGTTTTAATGAAAAAAATTGAAAATAAAAGTAATAATGTTGTTTTAACTGACTGATCCCTCCGCTAAAGTATTTAATGAAATTATGATTAAAAACTAAAACAATTTCACTCAATACTATTAGAAAGAATCAAAACAGTTTTATTTAATATGGTATGAAAATCATTGAAGGTAAGATGAATGATTTTTCAGCAAAACTGTTTTATACAGCCAATGAGAGAACTATAGAAATTTCTATTTAATATATATACATATATATAATATAAATAAATAAATAAATAAAATAAAAAAGAGCATTTACCAGAAATTACAGGATCATTAACACTAGATGGATCTTGAAAAAATTTAGCAATTAACACAGCATGACTTCTCACAATAGCACTAGCATCTATTCTTCTCTCTTCAATAATTTTTGCAATGTTATCATATACAGACATGGCTATCTCTCCAACACCGTTCTCTTGAATATTGGTAAGTATCATATAAAGAAACTGACAGACATGACAGCGCACTGTATAAGATGATGCTCGAGACCACTAAGAAAACAGTTGAAGTATATTAAAACAATGCAAAAATTGCATAAAAATATGAGAATTTTATTAAAACTGATTTTAATTTCTTTACAGCATAACTATAGATATCACATTTCATCTTTCTTAATACATAATATCTTTGGAAGGATAAAATTTTTTAGCTAAAAAATTATACTTTACTATACTGAATTTATTAATTTCATAAATACAAAAATTTGTTCCATTCATTAGCTGTTAATTGTATTAACTGTCATTAATCATGGAATTATAATATATAACAGTCTAAATGATTATAAGAACATTTTGAAAATGTCACTTTTTTCAATCTCTTTAAGGAGATGTGTAATATAATTTAACATTAGCCCTTCCCCCCCCAAAAAAAACACCCCTCATTAGATTAGCACAATTTAAAAAAACAAAAAATCATAAAAAAAAATTCGCAAAAAGCTTTTTTTTAACCTTTTGTGTGCTACCTTTATTTATTAAATATCGTGTTCTTTGCACTAAAACTACATAAAATTCTATTCAACAGCAATATAACAAAATATTAAAAAACAGCAAAATAGCATATCTTTAGAATTTCGCATACACAGTGTTGGCATGTGCTGGAGATAATAATGTTTTTTCCCCCGTACAGTGTTGGCATTGCTCGCTTTGAAATTGTCAAGTTTGTTAATAAAAATTCATTAAAACTTTGCAAAATTTTGAAATAGATAATAAAATAAATTCCAAATTTGCCTGCCAGATGCCTATAGTTGGGTGAAGGAGTATGTTATTCCAAATTTGATGGATCTTGGTACTGTTGTCTTTTCACAGTGTGAGAAACATACATACATTTATGCAGATTCGTCATTAATTTCTTTAAATATAATACAGGGTGATAATATTTGGTGGCAACAATTTAAAAAGACTTTTGCCGATTATATGCAAAATGCCAAAACAAGATTAATAGACCTTCTGGGCTAATAAATAATAATATTTATTATTTATTTATTTATTATTATTTATTATTATCTAATAAGTGGGCAGAAATCTAATTCAAAAGTGGGTCTTCTATTGAAATTGAAGGTGATTTGAGATCAGCCCATTTAAAATCTCTCATTTCTGTAGAAGAGAGATCTATATCAAATCATCCTCAAAGTTAATAGATTTCTTCAAAATCTCCGCTAATCTAAGATCGCTTTTTTGGATAACTTCAAATTTTACACCAACCTTTTTTTAGCTTCTACATTAGGTGCAATATAAACCATAAGTAATTTTACTTTAAAAAAATATTGTGAAATGTGGCAAAGGTTCTCAAATTAAGTTTCACATAAAAATTATCAAAAGGGAATACTGGTGCATTATGTAAAATTATAGAATTGGTTTTCGTGTTAAGCCATTATTTTGCATTTCCTTTTATGCTTTTATTTCAAATTTATCTTAACTCTTTGGGGCCCTGCAAAATTAAATGATTCTTTCTTCCCAAATATCCATGCTAACTGTCAATTGCACTGGGAACAGATGCTCTCTTTCTTTTCCTAGATACTTTAATAAATGCCACTAAAAAGGTATTTTTTTAAAAGAAAAAGCAGCTGAGCCAATCATCAATTACAATTTCATATGATTCTTAAGCTATTAATAAAAATATTTTATTATTTGCCATTATTATTTTCCCATTATTAATTTGTCAATATAATAGCTGTATGTATTTTAATAATGAATTTTTAAAATATAACAAGACATGTTAGATAATAGATTTACTAACCAATAAGACATACAATAAAAAATTTAATGAATATAAATATATTTATTTACGTAAGAACAGCTTCATGTGTGGTAGACTTTGAAATATGGAATGTTACAGAGTGCGCCATTTCACACAGATAAAATCTTCTGCACTTGAATTATCTTCCAAACTTTCAAAACAAATATCCAAATCTGAATCATTTTCATTATCTAATAAAAGATGTTCAGCTTCAGAATTCTTTGCTCATAAAATATACTTTAACTTTCTCTATGATGCATTTATAGCTATAATGCACATCCAAAATATATAGCGATAAACAAAACTGTCAAATTCATCCTTATTATGCAGAAATTATCTAATACTCCTACTGCCATTTGTCCAAGTTCAAACAACTAATCTGCAAGTTCTAATTTGTAATGCTAAAAAGAAATGGATTACTTTGAAAAGTGAGCCCACTTTATTTATGCACATAAGGGCAGAAATCTAATTCAAAAGTGGGTCTTCCCATTTATTCAGAAACTTATAATGTGAGCTGTGTTCATTTGTGTCCACTGTGGTGTATAACTGGAATGCAAGCAGAGCTCGTTAATAACCATCAAAAGGTTAGGTATTTCTTAGCTTTTTAAATATAATTCTGAGCTAAAAAGAAATGGTACTTTCTTATTGTAGTGGCCCCCAAGATTAAATGAATCACTAATCAACCAATATCTCACTGAAATTTTATTATGTGTGCTTATACCTTGCTATATGTCACATCTTGGTTGATCGGCGATTAAACTTCGGCTGCTGTTATAATCAGAAAGTACCAAAAAATTTTTAAAATGTTAATCTAGACTATGGATGTTCCTAATTATGACTGACAGCTAATGGTAATCAGTTATATGCTTTATCTGCATGTGTCTAAATAAATTTCCAGGCACAGAAAATTTGATGATTTTGCTGTAGTTATATCATATTTGCCAACCTATCAAACTCAAAAATCAGAAGTACTTTCTCAATGTTTTAAATAATAAAAATATGTAGAAAGAAAATGTATTTTTTAATAATTAAATAACTTTAAATGGTAACTAATTACTATCTGAAAGTTCAGTTATTTCTCATATGTAAACAGTGTAATACTTACAGGAAAAAAAAAAAAAAAAGTTTTATTACTTGTAACACCTTGGGGGTGGGAAAGGAGGGACACTTCTATATCTCCCTTTCTACTGAACCGATTGTCGAAATATAATGTGTTTTCCATTTCTCGAAAGTGCAACTTAGGGTATATATTAGATTTATACATAACATTATTCTAACCAGGACTGTGGAGTTGGAATCGGGCAGATTTTGGGGTAAAAGGAGTCGGAGCTGGAGTCGCTAAAAACAGGTCGACTCTGACTCCAGTTTACGTTGGACAGTTTGAATTTGAAATGAAATTAAAATGAATTGAAAAATTAATCACAAGCTGAGTTATTATTTTTATTTATGAACTGTATACATTAATAAATAGTTATTTTCTATTTTATTGACCTATTAATAAATAAATATAAGGGAGGAGGATGGATGTGATATTTGCCATTAGTGATTAAACTGATTCATTTAGTTACAAATCTCACTGATAAATTTAGGTAAGCAGCAACAGCAGCAAGAACTTCTACAATTGATGCCATTCTTAGGAAGCGAGCAGGAAAAGGAGCAATTATTGATTAAGCAATGGCGATAAGGAAGTACATATTTGATGATAAAGAGGTTTTTAGAATTAACTTTTTTAGGAAATGTAGATAACCCTAATGTTTCACTAACAGAAAGACTGTGGAATGATCTTGCAGAATCGGAAACTCTTCTTTCTATACCGTATATAGCCACAAAAAAGCTGCAATCTGAAGAATTGAAGAGAAGCCTAGTAAAATTAGTTATAGCCTTTGAAGAAATAGAGAAAGATGATTGCACTTGCAAGACACCTCTTTTAGAACTTCTAAAAATCTATCCTGCAAAGTTAAAAGTAGCCCTAACAGTAACAATTCTTCCTCCTACTCAAGTTAATGTAGAAAGACTCTTCTCAGCTCTGAAGTTTATCAAATTGGATCTATGGCACTCCAACAAAGAAAATCTTGCCGAAGCTATACTGTTTCTTAGAAATAACTAATGGAAGTTTTTCCATTTCATAATAAATGCTAATTAATGTAAATAATTTGCCATGCCATCAACTTTTTTTCTGTAGCATGTATTACTTCTTTTATATTAAAAAAATAAGCTGTAATACATGTGTATATGTTTACACATATATATATATATATGAGGGAGTCGGAGTCATTAAGATTCCAGGAGCCGATCATTTTTCCTACCGACTCCACAGCCCTGATTCTAACACAGATATTCTGACACGAAACTAGACTTTTTCTAACATAACATACCAATTTTTTTCCATATTTCGATTCTACGATTCAAATTATGCCCAGATATAAAAATTTGTAATTTTTGGTGAGAAGTTTAAAAATTTATGTTGCTGCATTTTTTTCAGATTGCACCAAGAATAATTCACTTGGCGAACTTCTTAATGTATAGTAATCTATTTTTTTTTTTCCATTTTTTCATTGTGCACAAGTGGAAAAAAGGCATGGTTCAGTCTTTCAAATAAATTTAACAAAGTGCATAAAGCATATTTGACTTATTATCACTTATAATAAATATGACAAATTTCAAAATGTGCCAATATATAAATTCACATATATCTTAGAAAACTTTTAATAAAAAAACTAATTTTTTGCAGCTATGCTTAGAATTGCACTTACCTTAAGATGATGGTAAAAATTTTATAAAAATGATTTTAAAATACAAATTTAAAAAATAAATCATAAAAAATGGGTGAATTTTATTTTGCAATGAACCTAAATTTTGAAATGTGAAAGGAAAAATCAAATAAGTTTAATAAAAAAGAGATTTTAATAAATATATACCAAATTCGAGTAACATGGAGGAGCTAAAATTTTGAGAGCTAATTTTTTAAAAACTATTCATGCGATTTTTACAAAACTTGGCACTTTGGCATAATTTGAATCATAGAATCAAAATATGGGAAAAAATTAATATGTTATTTTAGAAAAAAGTCTGATTTTGTATCAAAATACCTATGTTAGAACAATGTTATATACAAATCTAATACACATTCTAAGTCGCACTTTTGAGATATTGAAAATGCAAGTTAAATTTCAACAATCGGTCCAATAGAACAGGAAATATAGACCTGTCCCTTTTTTAGGGGGCAAGGTATACCTTCCAATAATAGAAAAATACACTAATGAGTTTCCCTATCATTAAATAATATTTTAACTATATAACTAATCATTGATTGCAAAACATGAATAATGCAAATCTGCACCATAGAATTTTATTAACATCAAATAAGGGCAAAATGGAGGATTAAAAAAAAAAGCAAAAAGTTTTGTTAGGATCCGAAGATTAAAAATATAAATATTCGTTATTCACAAGATAAACTTACAATAACTGGAAAATGTGTCTCTTGTCAAGAGTTTTTTTTTTTTTTTTTTTTTTTTTTTTTTTTGTTTTGTTTTGGAAGAACTTTTTGGGGGGAAGACCTTTATGCTTATATTTTGCAGTATTGTTTTGAGAACTGCCAAACTGAATTGCTTGCAGGTGCAGAAATGTCTCACACCTATTTTTAACATTGAAAGTATTAACTACATCTCCATTTATTTAAAGTATTTTATAACTTTCAACAAAGCCTTTTATCTTAACTCTAGAAGCATTTATTTCTTTCTTTAAAAATGTAAGAGGTGGATTCCATTGGTCGAGGATTCTAGATAAAACTTTTCTCGAAAGATAACCAGTATGTTCACTGCTGGGGGAAAAAAAAGAAGAGGGCAGTTCTACATCTCCAGTTCTATTAGACCGATTGACAAAATTCAACTTGCATTTTTCATGTCTTGAAAGCGCGACTTGGGATATGTACTAGATTTACATATCCAATACGTATTGAAAATTCATATTTCATATATCAAAATTTGCTTTTGAAACACTGTATTTTACACATCACATAAATACATGAAATATTAGCTTATTAATAGTACTTACACGCTTTAAAATTTGAAACAGGTATTCTAATAAAGGATGCATTATTTCCTCTTCCTCCTCATCTTCAGTTCCATTGCTTTTTCTATGTGCTGTTTTATATTTATTATCCAAAGTTAACACACAATCAGAGATAAATCTAAGCATTTTGCGAACATCAGCACTTCTTTTATTGTCACTTAAGATGAGCATTAAAACTTCTTCAAAGCTTGGCTTAAAACCTTGGCCGTTGAACTAAAAGTAATAATAATACTAGTAATTATTGTATAAATTTTGAATAATATAAAAAAGAATATAGGGAAAAAAATCAAAATAAGAGATATAACTTCAGAACTCGAAAGTCTCTCAATTTATGAACAAATTGTCTGAATAAAGCAATGAACAGCGTCTTGTGTTATAAACACACTAGTCAGAAGATGTTCTGAGGTAACTTATGCTACATAATTAACACTCAGGGACTTCTGGAGACATTTTAATATTTTTTGCTATTTATCTTTCATTAACAAAAACCTGCCAGCAAATAAGTTACAGAACCATAAATTCAGCTTAGAGACTGAATCAGCCAAATTATATGCAGATTGCTTTGTGGGCAGACTTTCAGGCAATGCACTTATGACCTTTTTTGTTGTTTATACTGTGTCTTTAGGTAAAGTTACGGACTTGGTAGTTAACAATGATGATATCGAGAAGTTACTTGAAGAGCATAAAAATAAGCTCCACAAGGAAAAAATTCAGCAACGAAAGGCCCATTTATCCCATTTCTTTGATCTGTAAAATTTGTGCAAAATAAAGTAAGATGCAAAATCTTCAAGTAATGATACCACTCTCATAAAGAAGTAGCAAGCTACAGCGTAAACATTTTTAGTAGCAATGCCATGCCTCATTTTAACAGTTTTAAAATTTAGGCAATAAAAAATCTAATCGGACAAATTTTAAGTAAAACAGAGGCCCAGTGAATCTCAAGCAGATTTGAGTGGCACATAAAAACAAAAAAAGATGCCACCTAAAAATATATACCTGACAATTTTGTGGAAGGGGATTTTGTATCCAACAAATAAGCTCTTCCTCATCATACTCTAACTATTTTATTTTCTCCCCATACAGGTACAATAAAACAAAAAATTTATCTATTTTATTTGTTTAATATTGCATTTATCTTTGTTCCTTTATATTTAATAATTCCATTATATTTTAGAAAATTCCTTTTACTTTAATTACTATGGAAGAAATAGTTTCAGTTTACGAATATTTCAATTTATGAACAGCCTTCAGGAATGAATTAAATTCATGAACTGTGGTTTTACTGCATATAACTGCTAGCAATGTATGGAACAAAATTTTATGTGTGATATTAGTGTAAATTTTTTTAGATTCAGTCCCTCTTCATGAAAATGTATTTCACCTTCAAACTTGCATAATTTATAACATTTAAATAAGTTTGATTAAGTTAACAACATCATAAGGCAACTTGAGTGGCACGGCCACTTACTTTGAGGCTTGCCTCTTTTTAATATACTGAAATGCCACTGAATTAAGGAACCTGATTATTAATGCATTGTTGTCCTTTGGTTTTGGTAGCAGTTGCAACACAGTGAGGCATTGATTCAACAGTTCATGGAAATTGTCTTCCAAATGCCTTCCACAATTTCTCATAAACCAGTTAAAGGCAGTGGTGGTGATTGGCTTGCTTACAAATATTTTTCCAGAGTATCTTAGAGATGCTCAATGGGCTTCAAGTCTAAGCTTCTCAGTGGCTGTTTCAGCTGACAGAATCCTGTTATATGCTCCTTGAACTAGATGGTAACTTATTGGGATTCATGATTACAGCAGTAATTCTACAAGTGCATGCCATTCATTCAGATGCAAAAAAGCATGAAAAGATGTAGGTGATTGTTCTGCAGATTTTTGTACTTAAACACAGTGAATGCTTGGTACAAACACAAAGGTCCTAAACACTGCCTAGAGAAAACACCTTAAATAAGTGGTACCAAAATTTTTTAGTTAAATTAGCAACAGAACAATCAGAAAGTAGCAAAAAGCTGCACATGAGATCACAAGTAGGTAAGTTCATATGATCTTCAGTGTGATCACAAATTCAGTGTTTTTAGATTCTCTAAGTTATGAACCTTAATACAATCTTGATTGGTTTATTATCTATATATTAGTTTCAACAAAAATCTTAAAACTAAATGTTTGCAATTTAAGTTTTTTGTTCAGAATTTTCCATTGCTTAAATCTTTGTTTCTTCTTTTAATTAATTCTCAGTAAATTTAGTTTTTACTTTTCAGTTAATTTGTTTATATGCATTGTTAGTGTTGTGGTGTATAATTTTCCTCTCTTAATTAAAATAAATCAACTGAAAGTGATGAACAACTTGCCTTTTAATTATCTTAAGAACAACACCAACAATAATATCAAAATGACCTAGTAAAAGTTAAACCAATTTGCGTTGTGTAATCAAAATGTGCTACAACTGGTTAAGAAATTGTACGAAGCAAGTATTATAATTATCACAACAAAATAGTAGGTAAGTTGATTTATTTAATATAGAATGCATTGCAATTAGACAAGGATATTCCTCTGAAATACCAGCAGTTAGAAATCAATTTAAATTTTAACTTAACAATGATCAATTTATTAAACAAACACTTAATATTAATTCACAGCAAAATAGTAAAATTATTGGTGGTTGAATGAGAAATAGGGGGTCGGCGCTGATTGCTAAATATCCTCATCTCTAAGGGAAAATTTAAGTAATGTTACCTCCTGGTCAGTAGACATCTTCTGGTACAGTTTTTCCCGAAACAGGATGCTCAGATCAGCTGCATTCGACAGCGGGTATCTCGCCGACCAAGTTGACCATCTAAGCCGGCAATCTGTAGCGCGGCTGTTGCACTGGAGGGAAACATCAGAATATTTTGGGCTCCGTCCATCTGTTCTAGGCCTACTCCACGGGGTGACATGTCGGCGAACTTCCCGAAACAGGATGCTCAGATCAGCTGCATTCGACAGCGGGTATCTCGCGGACCAAGTTGACCATCTAACCCGGCAATCTGTAGCGCGGCTGTTGCACTGGAGGGAAACATCAGAATATTTTGGGCTCCGTCCATCTGTTCTAGGCCTACTCCACGGGGTGACATGTCGGCGAACTTCACTGAAATTTGAGCAGAGAGTTTTCTATAGGTGACAGATGATTCGAGGCAATAGTCTTCATCCTGGCAATCTGAAGAGGTCAAAACAAAATTCTCAGTGGAGCCCTAAGCTGGAGTTTAGTTACGCTGGAAACGGTGAGAGTGAAAACAGATTCGCAACAACCATTCTTCTCGTCTTCTCCACTCCTCCATCTGAGAAATTTTGCGGGGAAAATTTGCAGGAAAATCTTCCTCTAACAGGTGAAGAGTTTTAAACCAGAAAACTTCCACATTTCCAAAAAGTCCCCAAAAGAGATGAGAAAAATCTGCAACCACGCCAAGAACAAAACCATATAAAAATTTCTAAATTTTTCCAAGAATAATTCAACCTTTTAAATTTTCTCACCGAAAAACATGCCAAGGCAACTAACCCTTTTTATGGGAAGGCTCACCCCTCCAGAAATGGGTGACATTCATCACCAGTCAAAACCCAGCTCTCGAAGCTTAAAAATTGTGCTTCTAAGTGAACATTTCGAAGTCAGGAAATCTGCGCCATTTCTGCTAAAAATATACGTTTAATTACAAATAAGTTCTTAAGCAATTAAGCTATGTGAAAACCTATAATTCCACCAGAAAGGTACACATTTTCTAACATATAAACAAAAGCATATAAATTTCCATTAGTTAAATTCATAATTTCTATTTTTAAATTGAGATAATACTCAAGAAATACATGAAATTAAAATCTCTTTAACACAGAATCCAACCCAAGAGACCTATTTTGAGTTATCCAAATTTACCACAGTTATACAAACTGAGTAACATAATTAACTTTACTTAAAAAAATAATAAAATTTGGCTAACACAAAAGCTGATTAAAACCTTAATTAATATTACTAAAAAAATTATACTTCTTCAACACCTTACAACCAGAAATTATTGATTCAAAAGACATTAGCAGAAAGAGGGGTAGACGTTAACCAAATTCTAAATTAAAAACTTTTAAATAATTTAAAGTTACATAACCTTAAGGATCAAAACAAACATTACAAAACTAAATAAAATTTTAAGTAACTAAAATTAAAAAATTAAACAACTTCACTATAGGAAAACTTTTAAAGCAACCAAACCTAAATTTAAAGTTTACAAAAATTACAGTTTAAACTTACAACCAACTTTAAACAACTAAAGCAAAAGTTAATAACTTTAATACTTATAAAAACTGAATTAAATAAGCAAAACAACTTAAAGCTTGAAAATAAAAACAATTAATACATAACATTAGGTTTCCTCAGGTTTGGATTTTTTAACATTATTGCACTAATTTTTTTAAGTTAACGGTTTTTATTTTTTATTCATGATTCCTTGTTTTATTTTAAGTATCAGTATTATGATGAAGTACTGCACAATTTTTCAACTATTAAATTGGACCATCCCTTCAGTTAGTTAGCTGTCTCAGCTAAGGTTTGATGTTGTTGGCTACATACAATATGGCCTGCAGAGCATGATCCTTCAAGGTGAATTTTCCCTCTCACTTTGCCAAAATATTCTTTCTTTTTCTACTTTTGCATACTCTTGTCGTACCCTTAATACTGTAGAATGAAAAATTCTCAATTTTGGAACTACACTGGTGAGAAATATTAAAGGGACAGATATAAAACCTTGTGCATTGTTGAATGATTTTGCAGCTAAGAACATGGAACAACTCCATTTTGCTAAATCTAACATATCTTCAAAACAGAGAATTGCTTATTTCTGCAAAAAATAAATTTAAATAAGAATATGAAAAGTGTGCTTTAAAGTTGGGTATAGAAAAATTGCTATTAAAATTTTTTCAAAAGTGCACAGAAAAACTGAAATGGGTCGTGGTTACCCCTGACCAAAATCAAAGCTTTACAATGATTTTCCATGCTGTATATTACATTGCCCAGCAGTTTCTATAATAACAAAATATATTCATGATGAATAGCTGGACAGTGCTAGCTAAGGGCTGCAATGGAGGAAGTTGGCCTCCTAGTTTATCTTACACATGTTCTACCGAATTTAAGTCTTGAGAATCTGAAGCCCACTCCATCTGTTGGATCCCTTTGCTATCAAGGTAATCAGTCATAAATGCAGCATTACCATGATGGGCATTATGATTCATTAGGAAAACATTATTACCAATCACACTCCTAAGCAACTTGACATATGAGTGGAGAAACTTATCTCTATATATTTCAGCATTCATAGCTGCACTGGTAAGATTGTGTAGATCAGTTTGGCCACTGAAACTTATGCCTGCTCATACTATAATTCCATCACCTTCTTCATGCTGATACTTTTCATAGATGTTTTCAGGTTTATTGGAAGCATTTTACTCCCACTAAGTTGTAACATGTCTGGAATCATTGTCCATACAAAAATAAAACTCACTAGTAAACAGAACTCGGTTTAAGTCAGCTGTACTCCAGTCACAACAATCACTTCAACCAAGTGCATTTTGCAGCCAGAGTTAAGATGCTTGTTTTTTACAGCTTTTTTTCATGCATATGCATGTCACTCATGTCATATCTGAACAATCGTGTTCTCAGAGATACAGTGAACTATCCTGCAATTTGGACTAACTTTAACAGTCAATTTATTTTGTAGTTTTTGCCAAATAATGGTCCTAAAAGTCTATTATAGTATGTTTGGCCTGGTTGTCTACATACACTGCTAAGTATAGCCTTTAACCGTTTCTAGATTCTTCACAAGATGCTTTTCATGCTTTTAGATCTTTAATGACTTGTGTTAGTGTCTATCCTGCTTCCATTTTCCCAATCATGAGCCATTTCTCACAATCTATCAGATGCTATTGCAATAACATGTTCCACCTTCTACACACAAAAAAATTATTCAGCTCTTCACTGAATCCTAGAAATTAGAATGTGAAGTCACATCTTAAAATCCTTTTGACATATGCTGAAAGAATAGGCTAAAAAATTTCCCTACTTCTGTGTAGTGGAGGTGAATCTCATTGGTCTATATGATAATAATAATGACCTTGAATCATCAAGTACTTGCCTTTCAATAGATTTCACTTGACAAAATTAGCCTAAATACCTTTTTTACAGCTGTTCTTTAATGAAACAGTTTATTTTTGAAACTGAATATCTCACAATCAAGCAATTATTATTGGTCCTCTACCAAAGGTCCTTTACCATCTAAAATCACGACTTTCACCTATCATTTTACTTATAAAAACTGCTTAAACAAATGGCCATACAGCTATACAAATCCTAACAGCAGTGTCCTGACATGTACAGATATCAGGGAGCGGCTTTGCAATACTTGTATATCACCACCTATCCTTAATTCAGTAGCACTAAAATATTTATTACCTTATATTCTTGAATATATGTTTTCACATCTTGTTCAAGAGTTTAGAAATTACTTTATGATTATTAAACCAAAATAAAATATAAGGTACTTTTCCGTTTTGCCGGCGCAAGCGATAAAGTCGTCAGTAATGGTACAACCGATGCCAAACGGAATATTCTTGCTGGTAACCTTTTACGCCTCATTTTCAAAACAAGTCGCAGCTTTTTCTTATCAGATTGATTTTTTCTTTCGATACTGGCATATAATTACATACAGTTTTTACCAGATAGTTCAGTTTTATGTCTAAGACCGTTTTTGGTAATTAAGTCAATTAGGATGCAATCACAGTGCTTACCCGAAGCCGAAAATATAGAAAAGGTAAAGTCAAGGGTTAAATTCATCAGTTCTAATGAGAATGCATTAGCGAAGTAAAGCACTGCAGTTTTACATAATTTCTGAGTAAGCTATTCGTACGAATTGAAATATTTCTTGCATTTAAACTTGTGTTCCAAATCAAGATTTAACTTGAATTAATGTAGATAATTACTGAGAGCATTAGATTTTTGTAGAGTAGTTTACGTGAGATGAGATCGCTTGGGGTCACGTGATATGAACCGGCGAATCAGGATGTTGAACCATGAAAGCAAATTAAATTCTTAAGTTAATGTCTTTTTACAAATTTATTGTCTTTTTTTATTGGCTTTTTATAAAATTTTAAGCGATATTAAAATGTTTATGCCTTCAAAAAAAGAATTCTTAGAACTAACATTTTTTTAAATATTTTTTATGTGTATACTGTATGTTGTCGCTAATAAAGTCTGCTTGGCGAGATTTGCGCCGGCGAAACGGAAAAGTACCAAATATAAAGCAAATACATTCTACATAAATATAGGACATCTTACACAGCCATAAGCAGTACTGCTGCTTACATTAAAAATATTAGTTTTGAAATGTTATTTGCAATCACAATTAATTCAGTAAACCTCAATCATTGTATGGAGTTCAGATACAATGAATTTTAATTTCATATTGCACAAACAGAGATGAAATAAAAGAACTTTTTATCTTGAAAAACTTCCAACTTTTCTTCCATTACAAATTTTTAGAGTGGTAGAAATTTATATACAAGATGGTTTAAAATATTTGGCAAAAATTTAATGGAACGTATGCACCCAAATGGCATATTGAAATAGTACATGGCACTTTTGAGCATTACGTAAAAGCATTTTGTTAGTGTAAATCATAATTTCCAGTGCAAGTTTTGAAAAGTATGCTTCACTACATAAAAACTGAATTTATTGATATGTGTTTTATCTATAAGGTTGCAGCTAGTAAAAGAAGTTACAGAGAATGAATCCTGAGTACTTCCTTTGAGAAACTACTCCATTTCCATCTGCAATCCCATGAACACAGAGTATATCATTGAGGTATGTGTTCACGTATCACTGCACATCAGCACTTGAAATCTGCATGGGAAAGGACAATTTACACCAAAAGAACACTTTTATCTACTACTCAACAGCATCCTATATTGCCTCAATGTGTCATTTGGTCACACATTCCATTAAAAAATCTGCTTTTTTTTTTTTTGTTCCTTCTACCTGCATTGCATTTTTGCCAGATGTTTTTCAATCACCTTATGTGTGTGTGTACATATATATACAAAACTGTTTTGTAATTATATATATATAATGAAATTTCTTTAAAAATAATTGTTTCTATACATACTCTTCTACACAGGAAATACTTGTTATGGACGGCTTATTATTTACCAAAATAAAATTTAGGAATGCTTATCAATCAATTATTGCTGTTTCATTTTTGCAAAAAATATGTTTGTAAATTACATTTCTGTTGTTTAAAAATAAATCAGCCACATACAGATTTGAAAATGCAGACATAATTCAACTAGATTTTAACAAAGAAATTAAAATATTTTTAGTTACCATCAATAACTATACAATTACTAAAAAGATTATTTAAAATATGATGCAAGAATTTCTTTGCAACACAAGACATTTTAGCATTTAAAATTTCTTATGAAAAATATAGCATCCTTTTCAGCCTGATATGTTTGGAATTTATAGGATATGGATGGGCAATTATGTTTGCTTTTAAAAATCTTATTTAGAATTAGGTAAGTTTTCATATGGATTTACTTAAGTTTATAAAAAAAAGAAGGGTAACTATAATATTATAAAAATAGCGTCCTATGTTCATTTCACTGATTCACAAAAAAAAAAAAAAAAAAAAAAAAAAGTCTAAAAAGACGCTCTGTAAGAAATTATTTGCATGGAAATTTCTATGTATTTTACAGTTGAAAGCTTTTAGAATTTTCCCTCAAGATGAATTTCAGTTTACAGCCAACTGAATGATAAAAATGTAATGTTTCAATATAAAGTTAGAAGTTTAGTGGCAATTGTGAAATTTTTGTATGGATATGCTGATGTAACAAACAGAACATGTTGATGTTAGATTTTGATTACATTATTAACGTACATTTAGGAATATGTATCCTTAAAATTAAGAGACTACGGTAGACTTCATTTCAGCTAAATTTAAGCTGTTTCATTACATTTACTTTGCAATGGTTGTAGATAAGTTATCAAAATTTCATTAAAAGTCAATAAATATAAACCCCGGTTGATTATTAATCAATAAAAGGCATTCCAATTCTGAACGACTTATAGAGGGAGAAAAATACTCACAGAATCATATAAGTCACAAAATTTCTTCACCAATTCTGTCTTATCAGCTTCATGAAGAACAGATTCAAGTATGTCAATCAATAATTCCTGCACATTGTCCTTATTTTTAACTTGAAACAATATGAAAAATGAAAGTACACACTTTATTATATGCAATTTTTCAAAATTAATACATTAAAAAATTATACATTGGTTTTGATGAAGATAAAAGTGTTGCACAGTTTACAATCAATACAGACATTTATCAAAAATTAATTTACTAATATATTTCATGAAACTTCTGAATTCTTTATTCTGACGTAAAATAAATGCATGTTGTATTATTTTTTTGGTTTGTGCAAGTTCATATCTGACATTATTGCCGATGATAGATAAGAATATTTTATTATATTTGATAATTTGAAAGCATATTGTTAATAAAATAAAATATTTTATTTGGACTTATACTGTATTTTATGTAACTTGGAACAACTTATTTTATGCCATAAGAATAAAAAAGTAGGTTTCCAATACCCTATACAGTAAAGTGCCGCAAACTCAACTCCGATATTTCAACATTTTGTACAACTCAACAGCCTTTTTGGAATTTTTTAAAGATATCTGTTGGCAAAACAGAGCAAATATTACATACAATAGATATATTTATTATTTATTTATTTACCATCAGATGAGCAGCTGCACCACCTTTAAGACATTCAGCTTTTATACTTTTATATAATTATTATTTATGCATATTTATCTATATGTGGCACATTATATTGAGTTTGCAGGATACTGTAATAGGCTCATTTCAAAATTCCCAATTCTAGCCTTTGTATCTGCTTAAAAAGCCTCTTTGTGCATTTCCTTTTCAAAATTTATTCATTTTTATTTGTGCCACTTTGAAGGTTTAGCAAAAATTTGCAGAAATAAATGTTAAAGCAATAAAAATTGAAATTTGTTTCTGAATGGAGTTTTAATGTTATAAAAAATGCATAACATTAGCTTTAAAATCTAAGAAGTAATCAAAATTGCTATTAGTCTATATTGCAAAATATCACTTCATTTCAGGCTGCCATACATTTAGACAACTATTCTAAAAAATACGGTAACCTAATTGAAAACTGAGGTAAATAAAAGAAAGCATTGCATCATTCGAATTCATGCTGGTGAAATAAACAGGTCATCCATTAAAGTTTCCACTTTTCAGAGTTCTTAATGTAATTACAGCATTTGTTACACAAATGAATATCCACTGTTGGTATCCTAATGATTTTTTTCAATTTTCTTTGGGAAAAAATATGAAAATAAGTTGTTCAGTTAGAGAATTAGATACATCAACTCTCTATCATCTCATCAAAAATGTATTAGCATCATTTAGTTAATGAGTTTAATTCTAACTTTCCAAAAAGCATTTTCATGAAGCCCTTGTCTTGTAGATTTGTAGTGACCCAGTTATTGCACGAGTAATAATTATTTTTTATCTCAAGCATTTTATCATGTGTTTAATTATCTCATAAAATTAACTTTAATCTTTTGTTAATATTCATATTTATATCTCTTTTATGTTGAATGGCAATAATTTATTCATATTTATATTTCTTTTACACAGAATGGCAGCAATTAGATATTCATAATTATATTTCTTTTATGCTGAATGATTCTCTTTTTTAACTGTAATTCAGGTAGCAGTTATTTTGATAGCTGAAAAATAAAAGCAGTAAAATTAGCTATTCCTGATTCTTACTGTTCCTAATCATAATTTAGTTTGAATATCAGTAGCAAAGGCTACAGATTTGTTATCAGCATTGCTATTTTTATGGGAGAAAAAGGGAGTAGATTATCTTTCAAAACATATAGAGCACACTTTATGCAAAATCAGTACTAATCTTAAGGCAGGATGTCAATAGTTTTAAAAAAAATTATGTTTTAAAAATCATTTTCAGTAAGTTTTTTAAAAGTTTAAAATAAAAAACAAATGAAATTAAAATTTACCTGATTTAAATGAAGACTCTAAATGGACCATCTTTATGGATCAGATCAGAATAAAAGCACACAGCTATACTTTCAGAGGAAGGTTAAAAAAAATTAGGAGATTGCAAAACTAAAATTTATACATGCCAGAACATTTAATAGGAACCAAAGAATAAAATGCAGTATCTAAAATGAAAAAAAAAAAATAAAATGCATTCTAAATAATTTTGAATTTACAGAAATTAGCATTTATCTCTTTTTTTTTTTTTTTTCCGAAAGACATGGTTATGCATACCTCTAAATATTTTGTGAAGTTAAAAGGACAAATTTCTACTTAAAAAATTTAAAATACAGGGTGTCTAAAAAAATGTACTCACAATTTAACTGTCGCTAACATGCTGTTTTTTTTTTTTTTTTTTTTTAATTGCAGGTGTAATTTATTCATCACAGCATGGCAGGAAATCAGCTTGGAAAAGAGAAGTTTGACCTGAAATGTTATTGGAAGACCGAAAACACCATTGAAGTGCAAAGATGATACAGATGGGAATTTGCAAAATCCCTATCAATGTGCCAAACCACTGCTCGCATGAGAGACAATTTTCAAGCAGATGAAACTGCTCAGAACAAGAAACGTTCTGGATGACCACAGACATCCAGGAGCCCTGGAAAAGAAGAGCAGGCGCAGGAAACACCCCTTCGATGACCACAGAAATTTCTTCGACAAACTGCTCGGGAAACCCACATCTCAAAAGATAGCGTCTATCGCATAATGAAGCCTCTGCACTGGAAATGCTACATTCCAACACTAATCTATGCAGTCAACAAAGAAGATCCTGACTAGAGAGTTCAATTCTGTGAATGGTACCTGGCAAAATGTGCAGAAGATGCAGGATTTCCACACAAAATTGTGTGGAGCGATGAGGCATTCTTAAAATTAAATGGTTCCAATAATGGCCATAATTGCATGTATTGGGGTCCTGTAAATCCTCATGTAACACTTGAAAACCATGTAAACTTACCAGGAGTAACAGTGTGGTGTGTGATATCCACACTAGGTATCATAGGACCAATTTTTTTAATGGAACTGTCACTAGTGAGAGTTACCTCAACTTGCTTCAGAAGTTTTTCAGTCCGCAAATTTCAGATGTTTGTTGATGATGATGAAATTTACTTTCAGCAAGATGGAGCACCTTCCAACTACCATCGCAATGTACAAGCACACCTTGATGCAGCTTTTTCAGACACATGGATTGGACAAAGGGGTACTATTGAATACCCTGCACGTTCCCCAGACCTCATGCCCATGGACTTCTTTTTGTGGGGATGTCTGACAGACAAAGTTTATCACACCAAACCAAGAACAACTGATGCATCACAGTTGGAAACTGAAAGAAAGTGTCGTGATATTCCTAATGACCTGTTTCATGACGTTTCCCTAGGTGTGCGTTATCAGCGTTGTCCAGACAATGATGGTCATCAATTTGAACATTCATGAACATGATTCCTCAATTATATTTGTCTTCTGTATTCGAAGCCATTCCATTTCAATCCATGTTCAGAAATAATGTTTTTCTTGTCATTCGAAGGGCGAGTACATTTTTTTGAAACACCCTGCATATTGTAGATTGTGACTGTGACTATGAGCAAAGCCTTAAGGGCTATCTATCTATGGGAATGGATACCTTTGCGGAGGACTTTCTAAGGGAAACTGGCTCATACACATGTTATACATGGAGAAAATCACGAAAACGCCCATGCAGCCAGCCCGTTCATTGGATTCAAACCTCGGACTAAACTTTGCTACTCGGACATTATTGGACACATATAGATACTTAGTAATATGTTGAGTTTTATGCTTAATTATTTAAAACTGGGAAAAAAGACAATCTTACTTTGGCATACATTTTGAATAAACTATAGATTTCAAAGGTGATCAGACACAGGTTTTTCAGGAACAAAAGGCTGTTTGAAAATTTTAAAATTTAATTAGCATGTTTATCTTCCAATTGAATATTTAGTTAGATTTCAACTTTATAGAAGCACTGTTTGCCTTACAAAATAATAATAATTACATCTTTGACTACTGAACATGCTATGGATCTCACTAGCAGAATCGATGATTATAGGGGGGCAAGTGGTTCAGCAAACTTTCTTCTCAGTCACTTACTGATAGTTTAAAATCTAACATGGTGACTGGTCAGTCTTATTACTATTTCCCAATGGCAGCAACCAAGACATGTAATTATGTATGCTTTGACCAAAGAGTACAAAATGTTTGTATATTCCCAAATGCTTTTGTTGTGCACACATGTCTCCATTAAGAGGTGTGATTGATATAAGTATAACCAGAATCCAAGTCGGAGATGCAAAGATCCTTAAGCGGGAAAAACTAAATTTGGAATGCATTCGAAAATGCTCAGCAGTGGATGAGTGGTTAAAGCTGCTGTGGACTGGTAATTCAACTGCAGATTTCGAATCCTGGCTGTATGAAAATTGTCTTGTTCTTCTCATGTACAACACGAATAAAAGCCAACTTTCCTTAGAAATTCCTCCAAGAAAGCATGCTCTTTTACATAAACAGATAGCCCTTGTCACATGCTTTGCTGTAAACTAATAAAGGAGCAAATAAACAATGGATTGAATTCAAGAATGTAAGATTGTTGAAGAGAAGGTCATTCTTACTGAAATTATAGCCACATATAATACTTAACTGATATTTAATCAATCTTACTATTTTAATATCTATTTTCTAATTCCTTTGATAGTAAATAAAGAAAAAAATATTCTTCATTTGTTTCAAAAACGTGATAGAATAATTTATATTACTGCTGTAGTACACACACACATAAAACACATTTTTTTATTACATTTAGCTTCATTACTTACTGTTCCAAAAATGTTATGATTATGGGTTAAATTCAGCAAATGTTTTTGCATTCCATTAATTTTTTCATGCATATCAGTCTCAATAAAATGGTTTTTATTGCATAAAGCATTTCAAATTATGCCAAAATGAATTTCTGCAACTATGTCTCACTTAAACTCAGCTTTGATTTAAAAAACAAATTAAACAACTTGGCCTGGTTGCAGCTTAGGCTTACGAAGCACAGAAATCTAAATACTCATGTTTCAAGGGGCCCCAAAGTCAAGCCAAAACTTATGACACTTTTTTGTTTCCATAAAGAATAAGGAAAGGGGCAATTGAGGGTCCCTAAAAGAATATTCTACTTAAGCCATGGGACTCTTTATCATGCCATTTAAAAAAATAATTATTCTGGCCAATGCTGTTATTTCAGTTATCTTTTGTACTGTGCTGGCTATAGTCACATAATATGATATATAAGCGATTTTAACGCCAAAAATCACCACTACACAAAGACAAAATAAGAAGTCAAAGAATTGCACTTACTCGGTATCCATGTACACATTAACCTATTTTCACTTAAAAAAAAAAAAAAAAAAATCACAGAATTGCACAAAAACTAAGCATAGCGCACTTCCTTGACTTTATCCATATACACATCGACCTATTTTCACTTAAAAAACATCAGAATTGCACAAACTTGGCACTGTGCTCTAAATTCATTTTGTCCATGTATACATCGATATATTTTCACTTAAAAAGTCAAAGAAGCACCTAATTCTACTGTAGAATCAAACAAAAAATACATACTACATTTTAAACCAAACAATAAAATAACATAAAAAAGGAAAAACCTCTTATGCACCTAAGCGCTATACAAAGCAAATATAAACTTACCTTATTTAGAAATTTCTTCTTCTTCAGTCTGTGGAACACAAAATTCCTTAATAGTATCTAAAAACTTTTTTAAATTATCTGAACTCTAATCCATATATTGTCATTGCCACATAAATTCACAAAAATAAGAGTAAAAAATATCCCTCGTAGTTCCAGACTTTCGATGACACTTCTTGTGAAAATCTCTTTTCACCACAGTCCACATACCTTCAATATTGTTAATATGAGCTCCCATTTCTGGATCTTTAAACGTCAGTGGATGATTTACAGAAAGGTAAACGAATGCATTATGAGAAAGACAATTATAGGACTTTCAACACTTAGACGTAATAGTTGTACCTGGTAGAATATTTCATTCGATTACATCCAACAAAGTTTCTTTCCTTCTGTCCCCAACCACTTAAAAAAAAAAAAAAAAAAAAAAAAAAAAAAAAAAAATAACCCTTCCTGTCTCTTGCTTTACTCCACCAAACACCCACTTTCCCACCACTCGTTTACCTCTTATTATAGTTCCACTTTCCAAATTTACTTTCATCTATTTCAACAACGACTCCTGCACCCCCAATCTTTTCACCTTTCCGAAGACAAATACCCATGCACACATTTCTAAAAAAAATTTTCCAAGCCGTTACAGTCTTCTTATTGTTAATATTCAATTTCGTCTCAATGATTTTTGAGTTTGCTTCATAGACCCAGAACCACGTAAAAATCAAAAATATGAATCGTACCCAAACGACTTTTTTCGAATCACGTTCCCTTTCTGATCGAACGTTTGACATAGTGACCATCTGAACCTTTCTTCCTACAAACCCATTCAAATCTATCTGAACGGTCTTTACGTTCGACCAGACACAATTCCTACCTACATACCGGACACTTAAAATGGCTACTAAGTAAACCTTCATTTACACACCAATCAATTAATGCTCTTTTCCTCTTTCATTCCAAATCGTACAGAAACTTCAAATTAATCTTACTACATTCAGCCATTCTACTGTCTAAATAACAAAACAAGCAATGTACTTCCTAACCAACACACACCACAAAAACCCTTAAAACATCCTACGAGTCAAAATTTCATGGAATAATGCAACCGATTATGCCATAATAGAGTTTCCATAACATTCAACTACTCAGGCTACCACAAATGAAACAACTTGGCGAACCAAATGGCTGAATATGGTAAGATTAATTTGAAATTTTTGTACCATTTGGAATGAAAGGGAAAAAGCATTAATTGACTGGTATGTAAATGAATGTTTACTTAGTAGCCATTATAAGTGTCCTGTTCATAGGAAGGAAATGTGTATGGTTGAAAATCGGACGATACCAGCACAACAGAAGATATTTTTCACTCCTCTGTTGAGAGGATTTTTAAGCAGCATCCAAAATTTTTGAGAATTTATGTGGCGATGCCAGTATACACATTCTAGTTCAGATAATTTACGAAGTTTTTGTATGCTGTTAAGGAATATTTTTTGACTGAGGACTCGAAAATTCATAAATAAGCTAAGTGGATATTTCCTTTGTGTAATACTAAGATGAATTTCCTTTTTTATTTTATTTCATTGTTTGATTTAAAGTGTAGTTTATTGAGATTATATATATTTTGCTGGCTGCTCCTTTGACTTTTTAAATGAATATGTATCGATGCGAACATGGACAAAGTCAAGGGAGTGCATAATGGCTAGTTTGTGCAATTCTCTGATTTTTTTCAAGTGAAAATAGGTTGATGAGTACATGGATACCGAGTTTGTGCAATTCTTCGTCTTATTATTTTGGATTTGTGTATCGGCGATTTTTGGCACAAAAATAACAAAGCCAAAAAATTTCACAAACTCGGTGTCCATGTACCGCTAAAAATCGCCAGGCACCCGTAAATATAAAACGTTCTCAAACTGTTTTCAGACATGTATATTACACAGAATTTTGTTCACTTTTTAAAAATTAAAATAATAAGGAAATTTCAACATTTTCAATTGTTGACAATGACTGTTAATGAAATTTTCCCCATCTTTAGAAAAGAATGAAAAAAGCTATATTTCTTGCTAGCATGCAATATTAATTTTTCGTATTCCTACGTATATTAAAAATAGGACTGAATTTAAGGTAATTTAAATATATAAGACTAGCAGCTCAAATTAAAGAAAACACTAAAAAATTCTACAAACAAATGCTTCAATTTATGTAAGCAACTTTTATCGAGTTTAAATACATTATTTACATTTGTATATACATGCAACACAACATAAGATGGCTCTCGGGTGGGACTAAAAAAAAATTTAACTTTCTTGAATCGTTTCACGGTTTAAATTCAATAAACAAAAGGCTTATAATGAAAACGGTAAATAATAGTTACTAAAGTAAGAAACAAAATCATTAACTTACGAGTTCTGTCAGTTACCAGATTATTATATATTCTTCACGAACACAGTATAACGTACAATAACAACAGTACCGCTATTTGGCAGAACACAACATATTATAAATCCCGCTTAACGATCGTTGCCATGCGTTTCAAAAGAATATGATCAAAATTTGTCGGTCAATTTCCTCAAAAATCAAAAACTGAATAAAAGAACATGAGGCTCATTAAGAAAGAGTTTTCAAAATATAAAACTAATATTTGCTATTTTGAAGTTTATTTTATGAGTATATGTGGGAGAATGAACGACAAGTAGAAACGAATTCTTTAAAGTTTAAGCGTGACGGATCCTTCACCAAACTAGTTTCATAGATTCCAATTTTTGGTTCTTTATTACAGTTTCTGTTAAATTTATTATTATTTCTATTATCTATGTTTCCATCAAATAAATAGGTGGAAAGTATATTTTACAATTAGAATTAGTTAGGCTGTATGTATTCATTAGACCGGTGTGGGAGTGGTTGGGCCGATTCTTTAGTTGGTCCCAGTTGGGAGTGGTTGGGCCGACACGAGGGTGGTTGGAACGAAGACCCTACCCCTGATCGAACAAGAATTTGTGCTTTTCTTAATCCTGTCAAAAGAAAGCAGATAAATAATTTGAATCATAATGAATTTGGATACACGAATTCAGTTCAATAAGTTAGCCTAAACTTAATCCAAAAAGGTATAGAATAGTGAGAATTTGTACTAAACTGGGTAAGTATTAACAAAATGTGTTCGGTCCAAGTTCGATAGACAGTTAAATCAAGCATCTGGTAAACCTTAAAGCTAATGACAGAAAGTGCTGCAAAGGAAATACATAAACATATGCATAGATACTGGAAGTGCGAGTCTGTTGGTGAGAGAATATAAATTAACAGGGCCGGATAAAGGGCGATTGGAGCGATTGGGCACAATCGGGCCCCTCATTTGAAAGGGCCCCGCGTTACCATCAAAATGAACAAAAACAATTTCGAAATTTAAAGCAAATTGCTTTTGATGATAATGGATAAATTATTTATTATTCAAATAATTAAAAATATATTTATTTTAAGTTCGCATTGCTGGATGAGATTTATTAATGTGTTTATTATTATATAATATATACTTTATAATATAGAAAACTGATACCCGTAAAAGTTCATGTCAAATGTATTGAATTTAATCAGGATAGCCCTATATTAGAGAGATTTTGCACTACGTACGTGAACTACTTTACGTACGTAAACTACTATGCAGGTATATGCACGCGCAACTAGTTGCGAAACCGTACTAGCCAGTGGTGGATGCATAGCTAGTATCAAATGTCAATTGTTTCTTGCATTTGTAGTTCGCTATTCTTTATATTTAAATAATTATAATTTTATTTAAATATTTAATATATAGAGAGGGCTCCACAAAAAAATTCCAATCGGGCCCCGCACCTATTCGACCCTGGTCTGTAAATTAGAGAATGTTGGAAATGTATTTAAGTATATGCAAGTAAGACTCTGATATGAACAAGCAATAATTTACAATATACAATAGAAAATACTTAAATAAGTGGTGAGATACATATAAATATTGGCAAAGGCACAGAGGAGCATCAAGCCGAGTATTTGAATATTACTTTTAAATGTTCGTGGAGGCATAGTTGCTAATATATTATTATTATTATTATTTAAATTTATATATACATATATGAGTATCTTCTCATTAGGAACTGTTACAGTCACATAAAGTACTTAATTGTTGCTGGCAAAAATTTCCTCGATTGAAAAGTAGGAACAGTTTATCTATTGCATGTTCAGTAGCTTGTATTTTCGGCATTTTAGCAGCTATTTTCTTAATTATATTAGACAGGGAATTACCCTTGAACATATTATATCATTCTTTAATTAATTTAAAGATTTCAACGAGTGATCCGAAACTTGAATCATTACCGTTATTAATATTTTTATCAACATGTGCAGAATTAGGAATATTTTTGGTAACAGTACTAATCTTAGTAACACTTACATATGAATTGCCAGGAATAGCATGAGAGGATTTAACTGATTTGCCAGAGTCTTTAGATTTTACAGGTATATTTTTAAGTTCCGATTTTTCAGTAATATTTACACTTTGATTAATCAATTTTGGGGAACTTAGAACATCCCTTGTTATTGGCCGTGTGGACTTCTTCATTACAATTGCGACACTTTAGGAATCCTTTTGACAACACAATTGGAGGATTTATGCGGGCCAGCGCATTTAACACAGCGCGTCTTCAATTTACATGTTTCAGAATTGTGATGGAAGTGTTGGCAGTTGTGACACTGCACAGCACCCCCACTCACCCTATATTCTACAATTTCAACATAAAATAATAGAAAATAACTAACATCATAGATTTTTTTAACTCCAGGAACATTTGCAAATTGAATTTGAAATAAAGGCATTGGCAACTTTGACTTCAGTCGGTGCATTTGAGATACTTGCTTTACATTAAAACCTAAGGTGCATAATTCCTTTTAATATCATCGATAGGACAGTCTATCGGCAAACCTCTAATTACGACTTTAATAGGTTCGCCAAGTTTTTTAGTAATTAGGCAGTGATCTACCTTCTTCTCTTCTAAGTACTTGCTAATGCCTCTATGGTCATGCTCAGATTTTCGAAAAATTTTTAGAAACTCTCCGGATACCTTTCCGGCAAAGTTTAACTTTGTTTCGTCTTTCATTTTCTTAAAGAATTCAGAAAATTTAAGGTCAAGTTTGGTCATTATGGGCCTAATTTTTGGAGGTGTCACCTCAACTACTGATGCAGTGTCCATAACATTATCAATATTTTCATCATTTACGAATTTTTCAAACTTATTACTAACACATATTTCAATATTATTTTTAACAGTTTGGATGGTCTAGCCACATTCCTGGGCAAAGTGAACCCATCCGCCTCCCGAGTATGAGTAATTGAACGTTTACTACTTTTTTCGAAGGCCGCTTGGGCTTAATTTTATCATTCCCAGAAGAACTCTGAGTTTTATCATTAACTTTTTCAGGCAGAGCAGCATTGCTAGATTTAACATTAGTTATTTTGTCAGGTATAGAAACAATGGCAGGTTACTAGTAACAGACCCGTTGGGTGCATTATTTACATTATCATGTAGAGAAACATTGGAAGTATTTGAAACCTTAACAGTTACAGAAATTTGAGATACATCAGTTTCCAAAATATCATCCGGAGCCTCATGACATAGAATATTAATAAAATTTTTGGCATCCCTGGGGATGCCATACTGATAAATACCATTAAAAGTTTTATCAACAATATCATGCAAAGAAATATTAGCAAGATTAGGATTAACTTCACCAACAGACTCGCACTTACCTTGAAATAACTGTACGAGTCCGTCAGATACACCACGTTGCCGTCTGGCCCATGCTAATAATTTCGATTTAGCTTGAGCATTAACGATTTTACTTAAGCGATCCTTGCACTCGTCATCAAGTCGGGTAAGAAAAGATTGAATTGTTTCAGCACTTTTCAGCACCCTAACAACATCTTGAATAATTAATTTATCCTTCACTAACAGTTCACTCGAGTCCTTATTTAGTAATCCGTCAGCAAAATTAGTATTTTCTTCCGGTAGGTCCTGCACGATGTTACGCACAAATTCCCTTGCTTCAAGCTCTTCCTCCATGAGGAAAACAAAATAATCCTTAAAAATCACTTAATAGCTCATCGCAAATAAGAAGAACACAATCAAAAGCCGATTCGAAGAAAAAATAAGCACGGTGTAAATATATTCATTAGACTGGTAATTTTATGTTCTGCTCGAACATTCTACAACAAGTAACTTTTAGACTTCTACTTCATTGCTTTTTCTTTTCGTTTTACTCAAAATCTATACTCCAATACAGCATGGAGGCGCAAGTAATGTCTCCATTTAGTGAATTCAGATATCAGTGACTACCTTCACATGATGAACGAAATTCGTACTCCTTTAGCAACACTTTAAACGTGAAAAACACATTTCTGACCTGCCGTCACTTTAAGAGTGCATTCAGCAAGACAGTCTATAAGACATTATCATCGGGCTCAACCAAGATCAGTTATAAAACTAGTCTACCCAATAGTAAATTTGAGAGAATGAATTTCAAATTGTGGGAGCGAGACCGCATAGCACCAGTAATTCGGCGAGGTTTAATAAGTGAAGTAGCTGCATAGACATTTCGTGGGGACACATGGGGAGCCATGCGTGGTGGCAATACAATCACAAGACCGACGAACTGGTCTTTCTCATACATTTTCTCGAAGCAGTAACACACCCGTCTTGGTGACCAAAGCATTCAGAGACTTGCCATTAAGATCAATAGGTTTTTGACAAAATCGGAGGTAAATATTTTGCGTTGTAAATATAAGTATATATATGTATATATTTTCTTTCTGTGCAATATTTCAGAGTCTAAGTATGTAAACGAATTTTAAACACTTTTAAACAACATTTCATTCTGAACGGAATTTAATGCTATACGTTTCTCAGAACAGTTTTAATTTGATTGAAGTGTTGTTCTCATAAGTCTTCGTTAATTACATTAGAAAGAAGTGTTATAGTTCGAATTTATTCAGTTAGCAAATGCAAAAATAAAAATCAAAGTTTATTGCATTATTAATATTAAAATCGTGCATTATTTCTTTTCTATTTACAGAACTTCTTTCAGAAATACTTTTCAAATATGAGATGGTTTTCAGCATTTGTAACTCTATAATTAATGCTCTGTTCGGTTCATTTCATATCAAAGCACATTTTAACAGTCAAATGCTTTAAATATTGCTGTTGATTTCTGATTTCCATGTACTTGAATTTTCTATGACTATTTCTCAAAGGGATAAATTTTTTGTTTAATATTATTTAAAACTTAAAACTGAAAGATTATAAAATGCAAGGAAATAATTTTTTTAACCCTTGATTTCAACGATACGCATTCCAAAAATTCTAGTTTACCACTTCCTTAAGTACCCATCTTATAGACTGTGCTTCGAAAAAACGTGGAAAAATTTCAAAATGGCGTCAGTCAAGTTGTTTGAAGAAAAAAACTGTTTCTAAAAGTGGAAATGGCTAATTCAGCTAAAATTACTCAACATGGCCACAAAAGAAAGAGCAAAAAGGAAAAAACAGTCATTTGTTAATAAAAGTCGTAATTCTTCAAGCTAGAGTGCGATCAAGCTACAATGAAAAACGAAAAGGCCCAATTAGTTAATAAAAGTAGTAAAATTGGCCATCAAAGTAATTTAAAACTATTTAAACAATAGTATTAAAAGTATTGTGCCAAAATTTTTTGGAGGAAAGAAAATGTAGTGACAAGAATTATCCGTACATTTTTACATTAGATTCTCTGAATCAGCCATCCACTTTATACCGTCCCATTGGGCTTTAAGCATAAAATATCACTATCTAACTCGAAAAATCTAAAAATTGGTAAGGCTAATGCCAGCTTTTTTAATGTATTTTAAATTGTTTTATGAGGAATTAGATTATTTTTCAAGACAGTTACGAAGTATAGTATTTCTTCTTGAAGGTGTTTTGTAGTATTAAAGATTCTTTTTATTCTGAGTAGTTGTGAATAAATTGTGTTAAGGATGACTCTTTTGGAAATATTTGAATTTCAATTGGTTAATTTTAGTGTTGAAAAATTAAATTCTCTTCTTTTGTCGTAAACTTTTATAAAATTGTAATCAATAATATGTAAATCAAGGTAGACTACATTATGTTGCACTGTATTTGTATTATTTAGTTTTAAGCATGTAGGGTAGATATTAGCAACTTTTATTTTGTTCTAGTTATTAAATGCAATGACATCATCAATATATCTATAGATGTGTTGGTAAAATTTATGTTCTTCTGAACTGAGTGAACGGACGAAGGTCAATTCTTTTGTAAAAAGGGATAATTCACAGACAGAACTTGAAAAATTACCTCCCATTGGAATTCCCTGTATCTGTTTAAAGATGATATTGTTAAATTGAATAAAATTATTGAAAAGCATGCTGGAGAGGAAAAGTTGCCATTTTTCGTTGCTTATAATGGTAGAAATTTGCGGAAATAAATCTGGAAGAGCAAGTAAGCTTGTAAATATTTCTTCAAGTGGTAAAGTAGTATAGAGGTTTATATAGGAATATGTGCGTGTGTGTGTTTGTATCTTTATGAAACTTGCCACACTCGACCTTCAGAACAAGAGAAAGGTCTACATAAGATTTCTTAAAAACTAGCCGATGGGATCCACACTCTTTATATACATATATTTTAAGCTAATTTAATGAACCTTTGATCAAAAACTCAGCAATTTAAAAGCTACTCGTTGCCACTCTGAAACCGTGATATATATATATATATATGTTTCAAATTTTATTAGAAAACTCGGGGGTATAAAAAAAATTGTGGTGAAACTTAGCGAAGGGCAGTTACATTAATTTGTGTCGAATTTACTAAACACACTCGGTTATTTACGAGAAATATATTGCCATTGCTCAAATTAAAATATTTCAAAGTGTGCTATCGTTCAGCAGAGCGTAAAACATTTAATACTTTGCCCCATTAACATGCCTGTTACTACATCACAAACGTATTTTCTTTGCTTTTTGAAACTGAATTTGTAATAGTCGTCCCAAGACATTTTTTTCGCTGTAATATCAATTGTGGCACTAAAACGAGAATCGATTGCTTGATCTTACACCCCAGGTTTGAAAGAATAATGCACCACAAGCTTCAGAAACAACCGATCAACCGGCAGCAAGACTGGAAACTTTCGAGTACACCCTGTTCAAGCTGGTTCGTATGAAACAGACTAGCAACGGGAAGCAAGACTGGAAAACGTTCGAGGACGCACTGCTCAAACCCGTTCTTTTAAAACAGACGAGCAACTGGAAGCGAAATCATTCGAGTAAACATTGCTTGATCCAGGCGACCACTGCACGCTGATTTAAATCTTGATGCATTCCATTACGATGATAATTATATTTGCAGTCTTCATCCAAGTCTAGTCGCTGCAAAGTTGGATAAATTATCCATGCAGTACAAAACCTTCAAATTTAAGAATGAAGCACAGAAATGTTCTGCGCGGGTGGAAAAGTAAAATTTCCAGAATTAAATTTACCACCCCTAACTATTATCAGCCTTGGTATCAGGTGACACAACCCAATCGAAACACGAAAAATACTCACGCTATTCTACCCAAATGAGGAGAGAAATTTTACTGAATTTTAAGTAACTGAACCAGAATTTTAGAAAGCAATTACAGTAGAACTCCAATTATTCGAACTCCGACTATCCGAATCGCTTTCAGAATTTCAGAATTTTTCAAAAAAAAAAAAAAAAAAAAAAAAAAAAAAAAAAAAATTGAAGAAGAGAAGGAAAAGGAGAAAAAGGGAAAGAAGGTTAGGAAAAGAAAAGGGAAGAGAGAGGAGAAGATGAGGATGATGTGTCACTTGAGGAATTAAGAAACATTCTTTTGAAAATTCCTAGATATTCAGAAGTTAGTACTGAGGATTACAGAAGAATGGATGGTGTGTGATTCGTCATACCCTAGGTTTCAAATTCTAAATAAAGATGAACTTATTGAAAGTGTGAGAGAAGATGACCTTAATGGCGAAGTTGGAGCAAACACGGAACCATCAGCTAGTGCAGCGTTTGCCGGCCTTCAAACTGTGCTGAAGTGGATGGAGCGTCAGCCCGAGTGTGACTCATTGTCAAGCGAATGCGCGACTTGGCTCCGCGAAAATGAATGAAGACAGTCAAACAGCTTACTTTGACCGAGATGACTTTCAGCACTTTTAAGTACTCTACAGTACGCTATATAACATGTACGTAAAAGTGTTGTATTTTTATTTTAATTAATTAAAACCTCTTTTTCATTAAAATAGTTCCCCCATTTTCAACATAAAGTATATACAGTGGATGGACAAAAATATGGAAACACCTTGTGAAATGCATGTTTGAAAAGAAAGATTGATTTTAATGAAATATGTAGGTGGCGCTGGCGTTTTTGACTACTGACGCCACCTATACAACTTCGTAAATGTGCTAAACAGTTCAGTTGTTGTCGGAGTACTGTTATGTGAGGTTGTTATTGCATTATGTCAGAGTTAACATACTTCGAACGTGGGCAAATTGTTGGAGCACGTATGGTAGGTGCTTCCGTAAGCAAGATAGCCGAGGTGTTTAGTGTTTCAAGAGGTACTGTATCGAAGATCCGCATATTTGAAAAGCGGAAAAACATCATCTGCTAAATCACAGCGCGGACGAAAGTGTGTCCTGAGTGATCGTGACAGACGATCATTAAGGGCAATTGTGACGAAAAATAAGAAGACCACAGCTGCAAAAGTTACTGCTGAAATGAATGTTGTGTTACCGAACCCTGTGAGTACCAAAACAATTAGAAGGGAGCTTCATAAACAGGGAATTGCTGGCCGTGCTGCAATTGAGAAGCCACTCATCAGTGATGCTAATGCCCGTAACAGGAAAAGGTGGTGTTTAAGTCATAAAGCCTGGACTATAGAGCAGTGGAAGCGAGTAATATGGTCTGACGAGTCTTCTTTCACATTGTTTCCCACTTCTGACCGAGTTTACGTCTGGAGAACGCCATCTCAAGCCTGTAATACAGCAATTAATTAAAGTGTACGTATACCCTTTCTTCGGAAAAAACCCAATTATCCGTATTTTTGATTATCCGAAGGAGTTCCGGTCCTAATTAATTCGGATAATTGGAGTTCTACTGGAACGTTAACTGCAGATGAGTCTTAACAGATTCTTATCGGCTTTCAGATTTATAAGAGTGGGAAAACCTGAAGCTTGCTTTATCGAGTCTTCTCACTTATGCAGACCAATGTCATCAATTATTTTGTAATACAATCGTATTTTAGAAACACTTAAAACTGATTCAGGTAAACTTAGTTATCTATTAGTTAGGACTTTTCAATATCACGTGCATATGTGCTACATATTCTTAAATAATCCCAAAGAATATTTGAAAGAATTGAAAAAAATATCCAATACAATTTAAAAAAATTCTAACTTAAGGTACTTGTACAAGTCGACCGTTTCTTTCTTGTTTAAGAAAATTCCATTAATTGAAAATAGAAAAACTTTACCTATTTTTTGATTAAATATAAAACCGTATAATGTTTTATTATGAAACTTGAGTAAGAAAACATTTCCTAATCGCGATTCCAGGCTCTAGATGATATGCCATCTAGTGGAGGAAAAGTGGAAACATAAAGAAGGGTATTCTGTCTGTGAATACTACGTTGTTTGTGAAGCACGTTGTGATGGAAAAATAATTAAATATTTATTTTTGAGTATTGCGGACATTATGCATAACTTAAAAAGAAGTACATACCACACTTTTTACTGTGTACAACAGTACAATTCTTGAACTTACAAATAATCTAAATTATACTTCCATAGAATTTCTCGTTCCAAAAATATGAAACAAGATACTGATATTGTAAAAGGACGAAAGATGTAAATTAGCATATTGCGAATTGGAAAGGAAATTGGACATTATATGAAAGTGTGTTCTAAGCATTTCGACAAAACAGATTACGTTTTTCCTCGTAAGAAACATTTTGACAAACATAACAAACATAACAAACTAACCAAAAATTATTTTTGGGCTTACAGATTCAGAAGAAATGTACCCGGAAAAAGTGTATTATGATAAAAAAGCTTCACTTCTTTTTAACATCGTAAGAGTCTAGATGATTACAGAGGCTGCCCTTTTTAGGCAGCATAAGGTTTGCCCAGAACTCTAAAAGACAAGTAGCGAATTTTCGCTATGTCTTGTAAGTACCACAGAGACAGGGAAAGAGTGTAAAGGATCCAAGCAAAACTTAACAGTCGGTACCTAACTCGTGCTTACCGAAACCAACCGCTTTGGCTTAAATTAAAGATAATGGATGAGCTAAAATTAATGAAACTGAATTTAACCTAATGGCTTCACAGTTTAACCATCTTCAAAGCGCTGACAGAAATCGACGTAAACAAGCTTAATGGCAAGAATAAATCAACGCCGCAGAATATTGATCGGATCACCAAAGAATTAAAGTTAGCAACGTGGCCTTCAAGCAGGCAGAACACGCTTGGACTGTATCCTCCAGAACCTTCCTTTAAATACTGCCCCTCTCGAATAACTTAAACATCGCGCGAGCCATAAATTTACATTCTGGTAGGAAAATGGAAACCAGGCTGATAGACGGATTAGAAATTTAAATGGTACTCTACATTTTTAGCCACCAGAATTTAAGTTTACAAAAAGAAGGTCTTTTACTAGCTCGTTAAGAACTTAAATTCTAACTACATACGAATTCGAAGCCAACTTCTTACAATAACATAAAATTTTAAGTGAATGTAATTAATTGTAATTTTACATTACAAAGAGTGGAGGAATTTAGCAGAGAAATTCAAAACATGATACCATTGCTTCAATAGACCATGAAAACCTATAAAGTTCCGAAGAGTAATATCAATTGAAGAAAAATTCAGACAAATAATGAAAAGAAAAAGAAAATCAAAAGAAATGAACAACTGAACAACATTTTTTTAGAACGTAATTTTTAAGCTTGGTGAACTCATGCAGTAAGTAATAAGCATTATTTATTTAAAATTTATTAATTATTTACACTTTTACCCTAAACAATCGTTTTCAAGCGTTCATCGTTTTTTACCCCCTCCATTCCCCTACATTTAATTAATGATAATATCAAATCACTTCGAATTAGGAAAATTATAAGAAACTATTTTAATAGTAGCTTTAGAATATACGAGAAATAAAGTTAAATTTTATAAATGGAAGAAACTTGATACAAAAAGATTTTCTTTCACGTCGACCGTTTCTTAATAGGCTGTTATAAGAAGTACTGCAAGTGATAAATTAAATCACTTAAAATAAATAAATACAAACATTACTAAAAGTTATTCACTCATTTAACTTTTAAGCAGTTATTTTTTACATACGGCTAAGCGTACTATCTTATTTTCTTTGACTAAATTTTAATTTTATTTTCTTTGACTAAATTTTAGTAATTCTTTAATACTTACTGCATATGCTTAGTTTTTAGAATAACATTAATCATGTTTTAGTCGAATCGCAAAGTGAAAATCTCTTTAGAATTTAGATTGATGATGGGATAATCACAGTTTCTAGAAATAATTGAATTCTACTCTACGATGTTTAGCTATTCATTTCCGCAATTTTACGGATCGAATTTTTTACTCGATTTTTTTTCCTCTGAGAAGGAAACTTTTGGTCTGGAGATGAGCAGTAAGAAAAATTCTTTGTTTGCTTGTGACGTGAAAAATGTATCAATACGTACAGGAAAGAAAAATGATTTTTAAAGTTAAGAAAGAAAAACGCTTCTTCCCCCTTTAAGTGAGACTATAAGACGAGAATAATGTGAAAATGTAAATGGCTAACGGAAAAGCTTTTTTTTTCGTCTTTTAATCATTCACGGCTGTTCAGGGATTTACTAAAAAGTACAAATGGTAAATGAACATTAAAATAATAGGATGAAATTCTAAAGGAAAGGTAGGATAAATTCTGAGGAAATTTCATATCGTAGAATTATTACCTCCTCTGAAACATAACTCGATTTTCTTATAAACAAATCTTATTTGTATGATTAAAAGCGTTTAAAACAATAAAATAAACAAACTGTTACTTCTTCATAATTTAGCATTTTAATAAATTATGAAGAACTAACAGTTTGTTTAATCATAGTTTTAAACTGCTTGCCGATTAAGTTAAATTATCTGATTATAGCAAAGTATACTAGAATTAGTTGCGAAATAGGAAGGGTACCATCATAAAAGTCATTTTGAGGCAAACTATCTCATATTAAAGTTTTGCATGAGGAAAACTATGACAACTCACATATAGCTAACTTCATACTGAGTCAATTACTAAGGAACTTGTAGAGTCATTAGATTATTTCGAAGCAGGGACGTGAAAAGGATGCATTTCTCTCGCCAGGACTCGAACCCTGGAACTCTCGAATGCATGTTGAGTATATTTCCAATTACACCACAAAGGCATGTGAAAAAGAGAGAGAAAATACCTTATATACTCGTATACTTTCCTTTTAAAGGGCGACTTGGGATAAAGGGACCCGGTCGCCAAATCCTGGTGGTGACGAATGACGAATTAACGTCCACCACCGATTAGTTCTGGAGCCAATTGTTGAGTCATTAGGTTATTTTGAAGGAGGTAAGGAGAAAAATGTGCAAATCTTCACCAGGGCTGGAAGCCTGGAACTCTCCAATATGCTTGGCGAATGCTTCCAATTACACCACGAAGGAATGGAGGGAGAAAATACCTTTGTAGAGCCATTAGGTTATTTCGAAGCAGGAGACAGGAAAAATGAGCAATGCCCTCGCCAGGACTCGAATCTCTGACCTCTCGAATACACGCCAAGAGTGCTGACCATTACACCACGAAGGTATGCTAAGAAGGTGGAAGAAATACCTTATATACTTCTCCTTTTAAAGGGTGACTGGGGATTAGGGGGCCCAATCGCCAAAGTTTAGTGGTGGAGAATCATCATCCACCACCGTTTTTAGTTCGGGCGCCACTGTCGAGACATTAGGTTATTTCGAAGCAGGAGAGATGAAAAATGAGCAATGCACTCGCCGGGACTCAAACCATGGACCTCCTGAATACGCGCCGAGTGGGCTGACCACTACTACACCACGAAGGCATTCTAAGAAAGCGAGAGAAATACCTCATAAACTTTTAAAATTTTGATACGAGATACACGCACAAATACACTCTGATTTGTTTTATATATATTTATTAATAGATGAGCATTTATAGTTACATTTTTGTAGCAGCTGAATAGGGGTTATCTACACTCATGTCCATAAATTAAGGATAATTTTGAGTCACGCGGAAATCAAACTCTAAAATAAATATATCACCTGTAAAATCACTACACATATCTTCAAGAATCATATGCAAATTTCAGGAAGTAACCAGATGACACCGATGGTACGTCACAATGACAAGAGTGTAAGAGAGTGATATATAAGGAATACAGGCAAAGAAGTAAAATTGTTCGCAGGCGCTTCATAAGCATTTCAGTGCAATAACCGAATAGTTATGACACAAAGGATGCATGTGGATGATTTTTTACATGGTAGAATTATCGGTCGTCTGGAATGTGGGCGTACCCAACTGGAAGTATCAGACGAACTTGGAATTGCCCAGAGTGTCATCTCCAGGCTTTGGCAACGATTCCAAGATGATGGTAATGTGAATAGACGTTACAGCACAGTTCGCCCCAGAGTTACAACGCCGAATGAGGACCGGTATATGGCAGTTACTGTCAAAAGAAACAGGCTGAGCACAGCCTCAGACCTGTCTCGTCAGCTCTCTTCAGCCACTGGTACGACAATTTCAAGGCAGACCGTGTACAGACGCTTAGGGCAGATTGGTCTATATGTTCGTAGACCTGTCAGATGCGTTCCACTTACTGCAATTCACTGTCGCCTGCGGTTAGCCTGGAGTAGAGAGCATGCATTGTGGACACCGCAACAGTGGGCTTGTGTGATGTTTTCCGACAAGTCCAGGTTTAGCTTGCAGTCTGATTCTCGCCGGACTTTCATATGGAGAGCTACAGATACCCGTTACCTCCAAGAAAACATCATTGAACGACACCGCTACGGTGGTGCAGGAGTACTCGTTTGGGATGGAATTATTCTGGATTCCAGAACTGACGTGCATGTTCAAATTGGAACCATGACAAGCCAAGTCTATCGGGACGTCATTCTGGAAAACATGTACGTTTGTTTCGGGGCGCCATCGGCGCACAATTTGTGTTTATGGATGACCACGCCCGTCCTCACCGTGAAAACATCGTAAACGAATGCCTTCAATCGGAGGATATCACCCGTATGGACTGGCCAGCATTCTCACAGGACTTGAATCCAGTAGAGCGCGTGTAGGACAAGCTTGGCCGACGAGTTGCAGCCCGTCAACCTCCTCCTACATGTCTACCGGAACTTCAGAGAGCATTGCTTTTTGAGTGGTGTAATATCCGCCAAGATCAGATCGATAATTTGATACTCAGCATGCCTAGGCGTTGTACGGACCGTATTGCATCGTCTGGGAGACATACAATGTATTAACAATCATACCAACCATGTAATATTGGTTTTTTATAAATAGGTTTTTTTTTTTTTTTGTAATTTGCTCCAGGGTGAAAAAATCGCTAATTTTTTTAATAATATCAAACGTATAGCAATTTTTTTTTGCTCTTTACCTTTTGTTTAATAAATAAGCTTTACAAATAAGTCAAATTTGTTTTGCTTCTAACCCTTCCTTTGCCTGATTTTGCATTATCCTTAATTTGTGGACATGAGTGTAATTGAAGATTTTGGGATTATTCCTATAAGTAACGTAAATAGCAGAATGTTCTCAAGAAATTCTGCATAAAAAGAGTCAGCATCGTTTATTTTACGGTAATCAGAGAATTTTCAGTTTGTTTAATGATTGAAGATCAGGCTCACACGGTGAAGAAATTCAATAGAAATTTTATAAAAATAATGCTCAAAATGCGCATAAAACACTGAAAGTACAGATGCACAGGAATCGAATGCATAAAATTCTTAACTAAAATAATTTAAGTCTTTGTAAGTCTCTTTGTCACTGAAATTTGTTTTGTTGAATAGCATATTCTCATCAGTTTCATCTGGGCCAAAAGATAAAAGAATGTTCTGATTTGATTTAATCAATGAAAAAAAGACATGAATAATTTTGATTATTTTCTGCTTTTGAAGTATTGTACATATTGTTAAAAGCAACTAAAAGCACAACAGCGATTTATCAAACACTTCCATGTCAGAGCTTAGACTTTGTCGCAGATTTAGAATTGTCACTCTAAATTAGAGTTTGCTGCCGCCTGAGATCAGATGAAAAATTGCATTCAAATGAGTATTCAATACTAGAAGTAAATGACTGAAGACTCTTTGCCTAACTGCTAATACTTTTGCTAAATTTATCTACTTTTAATGTTTTCTGCTCATCATCTTTCAATCCCTCTAAAGCTACGACTAAAATAATGTGATTACTTTGTTCCTAAGAAATGCAAAATCGCTTCTTTGACTGAAATTCAGAGCTAGAGCTTCTCTTTTCGTTGCAGACAAGTACCAACTCTGATAGTAAAACTGATCATCTCTTCGTAATTTCTTGCTCGCAGCCGTGATCATTTTGGCATGTGTGTTTCAAGTGAATCTAATTAAGAGTGTCAGGTACTTTGAACTTTCTTCTGTGTAATACAAGTCATATGTACATGAACTAAGTTTTAATACAAGCACTGAAGCTTCAGTTGAAAGGAATTCCTGTAATATAAAGCATAAAATATTTTTCATTCAACAAGTTTCTTCTTCCAAATTTCTGAATAATGCTTCCCCTTGCTTTCTGTTACTTTTCTTTATTTGATTACATTCTTTATCATTAAAATTCTTAGAAACAAATGTGTAACATCTCAGCAAAATAAGCTTTCGGTATTCGATTCGAATGTTTGGAAATTTTTACTACGCTACAAATGTTTTCCAGAGTAGTTTATTTTAAATTATTTTAAATTAAAGAGATACCATCTAGAACTGGGAGATATTTATTTCTAGTATGCAGTTCTTTATTTCTCTGAGTACTAATATAGTTTGAAGACACATTAGGTTATTTCGAAGCAAGAGAGATAAAAAATTAGCAATGGCCTCCCGAGACTCGAACCTCGGACCTCTCGAATACGCTTCGAGTGTACTGACCACTACACCAAGAAGGCGGGAGAAATACCTTGTATACCCTTCCTTTTAAAGGGCGATTGGGAATTAGTGGACCCAGTCGAAATGAGCAATGCCCTCGCCGGGACTGGAACCTCGGACCGCTGGAATACGCGCCGAGTGTGCTGATCACTACACCACGAAAGATGAAAACAAAACGGCTTGATACTTTAGTACAATGTGGAGATGGGGTTGGAGCAGAATTACATCAGCTTCATAAGGTCAGTACGTTAATTCCCAATGGAACACACACGACTCTCTCACTTACCTCCCCCCCCATTTAATACTGTTTGTTTGAAGTTACTTTCACTTACTCGATATAGTTTGGCTTATGTGATTACAGTAAAGCTTCTAGGGCTATCTGCCAAAAAGGGGAAAACTTCGTGGAGGACTTTGTATGGGAAACTGGTTCGTATGTATTGAAAATATTGAAATTATTAATATTACACACATTATAATATTACACACACACTCATACGCATACTCAATATAATAATGCTTCACTTAACTTTACTCAGACAGTATTTATTCAGACGCTATAAATATAATTTAATAATATACCATTTTTAATTTGCATGTCAGCTTTCAAGGATCTGCGCGCGAAACAAATGACATCGAAACAATTATGGTAGATGTAGCTAGCAAAGGGCTTCAGCTGTTCATGAAATTGGAGACGCTGGACATTTCTATGAAGTAGTGGTAAAAGTATAGGAATTATTAAACACGTAATAAAAAGTTCATCTTTTATAACTTTTTGAAAATTTAATGGCAAAATCTTTGAGATGTTAAAGACTGTAACCTGAAACTTTTAAGCTGCAATTTAATTCATTAATTCTTAGCTCCAAAGGGCGTTACACCGAATCGCACTTATTATTTTTTCAAAGAAATCAAATAATGAAGAATATGCAGCAATGTAGGTATGTTTCTCACACTGCGAAAGAACGACGGTATCTAGGGCCTTCAAATTTTGAATAACGTAGTCCTCCACCCGAACATAAGCACCTAGAAGCCCAAATTTTGTATTTCGTATCTTATATTCATATTTTGTAAAACTTTAAAACGTACTTTTAACAAACTGAAAGTTTCGAAAGCCAGTAGTCTGAACATTGTACGGATTAAAACATTGCGTACCAGACATTCTGAAGATATGCTGTTTTTAAATATTTTGCGATTTTGCTATTCAACTGAATTTTACATGGCGTAAGCGCGAAGAACATGGTATTTAATTAATAAATTTAACACACAAAAATTCATAATAAAAAGACAAAAATTGCAAGCCATCATATAAAGAAAACTGTACATTGGTATGATAAACAGAGAAAAGACTTAGAAAAATGTATGCCAACACTTAACACTTTATCGGTAATTCGAAACCCAGCAAGCAGCATTGCACCCAGTAAGGGCACAAATTTACATCAATTTTTCAATATTAAGCTAGCATTTGCCTTCGCATTGGATTGTATGTTTTAAGATTAACTAAACGTTTTCGGTGCTACTTTGGTAGACGGTTGCACGGATTTTGGCAATTTTTCTTTTGGCGAGTAATACGACTTATGGTAAACCCATTGCTAGATAAGTTATTTATGGTAACCGATACCTTGTTGACATTTTATTTAAAGAATAATGCGTGTTATTATGCATAAATTCCGTGTTTTAAATAGTATTTATGGCTTCTAAATATTAAAAATCAATTTAATTTTGCATTTTTATTTGAAATAAAAATTTTATTCTTTATCATATTTTATGAAATTTTATGCTGTGGATGATATAATCAGTGACGTCACCTTACTTTAAAAGTAATTGGTTTTAATATCTATAAATTTAATCTAATGTTTTAAACATTATTTATGGCTGTTAAATATTAAAATACAATTTAGATTTGCATTTCTTTTTTAAAATGATTTTATTATTAATGATTATTTAAATAATTTTAATTCTAGGCGTGATGTAATCAGCTCTCTGATTGGTTATGGAATATTTGTGCATTAACGAGCTGTAATCAGCTCCCTGATAGGTTGCTGAAAATTTGTGCATTACCGCGCCATTTTAAAATTTAATTCATATCTTCGAATTCCTTCAAAAATGTCTCCTTCAAAGATGAATGCTGTTTTTGATAAGTACCAAGAATTTTTGGTTTCGGAATCAAAAAATTGTCCTTTGAGACCTTATTTTCGCCAGCCTGGCTTTCCTAATTAAAGATTTATTTATAAATTCTTACGAGGGTCAGAGGAAATTTATTTTAAATTTTTGGAGGAAACGTCGCTAATTCTTTCTTCAATGAAGTACGAAAATGTAGATCACAGATGAAGACCTTTAGAAGAGCCGATTCTGAGACGGCCGTATATGATATTGTGGTCATGTTGGAAGAAATAACCGCTGTAACGGTAAGAAAATTATTAGACATTCCTCCTTTTTTACCGACAATAAGCTAATTGCTGTCATTTTAGCATTATTTAACGTTGGTATGATGGTTTTTAATTCGATATTCAATTTACGTAATATTTTAATTCAATTAAACGTTGGCGCAATGTTTTTATAGTGGTATTTTTATTCTATTTCTATGCTATATGAAAGTAATAATTTAACCTTTCTTTAGTATTTTATACTCGTAGTAAATGTATTTATTCTATATAATATATATATATATATATTATATTCTATATAACGTATTTTAAAGTATTTAAATTTAATAATATTCTAATTCTTTTAAATGTTGGGTGATGTTTTTTATTTCGATATTCAATTTCAGTAATATTTTAATCTAATTAAACGTTGGCACAATGTTTTTATAGCGGTGTTTTTATTCTCTTCTTTGCTATATGAAAGTAATAATAACCTTACTTTAGTATTTTATACTCATAGTAAATGTATTTATTTACACTTGCCTGCCATCTTAAAAAACGACATTTTCAACAAAAAAATGAATCCATTATTTCTAACGATATTTATTTTTTTTTTAAGTTTCGATTACTTTACTATGCGTAAAAACAGCATTTTTCAAGATGGCTGGCGTTTGTAGAAATCGCGCCAACAATTGCGCCAACGTAAATCGCCAAAAATCCGTGCAACCGTCTACCAAAGTAGCACCACGTTTTCAACTAAACTCTTAGAATCATGTATACGTGTTTTTACGTAACAATTGTATAACATTCGGAATAAAAATATTTCGAACACAAGAGCACTGAATTCAACCTTCTCTGTATTTTAGTGAGTTATCATTACAGGCACAGACGTTATTGAAATAAAGTAAGTCTAATTAAAAACGCACTATCCAAAACAAAGAAGCATACTTTAATCTACATTTCTGTTTGCAAGCTGAAAATGATCAAATGATTTCTGCCGTCGTAACATTACTAGAAAGCCAGGCGGTCATACGAAATGACCGCTGTTCTAGATATTATAAATTGTAATTAAAATTATTTATGCAAAAGGTAATTCAAACTGAATTAATCTGAATTAGTTTATTTACTGCACAAAAGGAATTTTTGTTTAAAATGCAAAGTGTAAATACTCTTTGCAAAAATATACTTCCCACTCTGGCAATAATACTAAATAACAAATATTCCCGTGAACAGATTCCGTGGAATAAAGATATAATTAGTCCAAAGGGATTTCAGTCCCGAAGGACTATTGCTTTCGTTTTGGCATTTTGCGTCGGACTCATAAACGTCGGTTCCCTTTTCAAACTGTTGCCACAAAATGTTAGAGTCCTGCATTATATTTGAAGAAATTAAATAATGAAAAATCTGCATAAATGATTGTCTATTTCTCGCATTGTGATAAAACAATGGTACATAGAGCCATCGAATTTTGAATGACGAAATCCTACTGCGAATATGGGCATTTGAAATCCCAAATTTGGAATTTGTTTTATTATAGATTTTATATTTTGTAAAACTTTAACGAATTTTTGATTTACAAACTCAATGCTTTAAAAGCGAGAAATGGCAACGTTATATAGAAAAAAAAAATACTTTTTATCTCCAGCTCGCGAGACTGTGTATATCGGAAATTCTAAAGATATGCTTAATTTAACATTATTTTGCGATATTGCTCTTGAACTGAATTTTATGGTTTAAGTGCAAAGAACATGATATTTAATATATAAAGGTAACACTCAAAACGTTAAAAAAATGCCCCTTTGGACGTAATTTAAAATCTGAAAAATTTAAGATTTTTTTTTTTTTTTTTTTTTTTTTACATTTGTAAACCATTTCAAAAACAGATGATTGCCAATGAAAACCAATGTTCATGTTCCTCCTGACACGCTCAATTTGCGTTCAGCTGAAAATTCAGTTTAAAATAAAAAAACAGATTTAATAATTTTAAACGAAAATGCATTTATTGGCAACATTGTATTTCATATCTAGTTTTGGCAACAATAAAGAAATGTATGAGATACCATTGACTAGTACAGTTACGCAAGCAACCAATAAGCTATCCGCGACAAACACTTAAGCCGCATATATATAAGATACAGTATCATAATTATGAATATTAAAATATATCATGCGGACATCACATGACTTCCTTGTGAGGCCTATAATATAATACACATTTTTTTACTGCACTTCATTTAAATTCATTTCCTCGGATTTCATCAGAGACAAATTTCTCATTCAATTAGTTCTCACTTTGAGGTAACAGTAAAAATAAAAATTTAAAAAAAAAAAAAAAAAAAAAAAAAAAAAATCCTACAATTAAAATTAGAGTTTCCTAGAGTTTCCACACGAAAACAATAAATTCAACCAGCGGGCATTAAGATAGATATTTCGCTGCACAAAACTGAAAGTTTACTCTTGGTCACACTCGGCAAAAAGACGCTGAAGTTGGTGCAGAAATAGACTAAATTCACTATTCTATTAAGAGTTTTAATTGTAAACAAATGGCTGGTACGTTAGGCATAGTAACACGTAAACAAGTTTAAATTGTTGATAATTCTACATCTATTGCATGAAGATTAATTAAGGCATAAAAACCTTAACCGAAACATAAGAACAACATAATTTAATCACTTTTAAAGCAAAAAAATACACAATTTACCAGCAAATAAGAATTAAAAAAACTGAGCTCACCGAGCCGGGTACAGAGTGGGTACAAATATACATATATATATATATATATATGTGTGTGCTTTTGATAAGACCGATTACCGATTGCAACCGAAAAGGGAGGTGCACAACTACATGTTATAGAATTCCCATATACAAAATTTCAGCATTCTGATGCTATTCGTTTTTGAGTTATGTGAGATACATTGCATACGGACTTACGTACAGACGTCAAGAAAAAAGTCTGATCGGAATCCATTTTGCAATCCGTTTTGGGGAAAAAAATCCTTTATTCTATCCGTACGTACAGATATCAAGCAAAACCATCGTTCAAATGGATTGGAGAGCGGTTAAAATGGATGTTTTCCTTGAAATATGATACCCAAAATTTTTCGCGACTTCGTACAAGGAACGCGACTGTCCTTTAGTAAAAACTGAGATCACCGGAAGAGGTAACAAAGTGGGAATATTAAAGCTTGAAAGTAATTAATGTGCACATAACCTAGCTAAACAGCAGACTGATTTGTTCCGTTAACGTGCGGAAAGTGTTTTTCGCATTTTACCTAGGCAATGTGCACATTAACGGCTTCCGTACCATTAAAACTTGTTTCTCTCATTTTCTTTCCATCTCCTTCCTTGATTGTATTAACCTGATTTCTGTATCTTCAGATATCGGAAAATAAATGAATAACATTATGTTAGTTCCCTTAATTGTAATAACATTTTAAGCCGTTTTGTATACGTATTATAGTTTTTTAATTGATTGATGATTGATTCTAATCAACTAATTTATTGATTGTTTTATTCTATTAACTCGATTTTTTAGATATCAAATAAATAAATAAATAATATTATGTTAATTTAAGCCTACAGAAACATTGCTGTTGTTCCAGTAAAGATGTTATTTTCACTTTAATGGTTGCCTAGTAGGTAATGTGCAAAAATTACCTAGGTAATTTGAGAAATGTAACAATTTTCCGCACTTTAACTAATCACCCTAGTTAAATTGCAGATTCGCCAGATAATTTGCAGAATAACTGATTTTCCGCACTTTAGCAGTAGTATAAATGGTTAACCTTCGGATTATGGTAACTTGGGATTTTTTGGCGAAAATGTGGCGACCAACCCTGCTACAGCAACCTGCTAGTTTTTTTTTTTTTGGACGCCATTTTGTTTTCATGAAGTAAAGGCATGTTAATTTCGTTTTTTACTCAACATTTTTTCCAACAATCTGCTAGCCGAATTACGCTTATTCTAGAAATTTTACGGAAAAAAAGTGCTTAATCATGACGAAGATTAGGTGCGAAATTGGTAGAAAGTGCAGAATCGTCCACTGCTTGCCGCCTTTTTAAGAATTCTACATACACGGTATCCATGTACACGTCGACCTATTTTCACTTAAAAAAAAAAAAAAAAAAAAAAAATCGCAGAATTGCACAAAAATGGCATTGCGCATGCGCACACTCTTGACTTTATCTATGTACACTGCTAAAGTCCTAGCTATTAACCTTTATCGCCTTACAAAAATGTCGCCAAACTACCTGTTACCATATTCCAAAGATTAGCCGCATAAATATATTCATTTGTCTGTGGGTCGATTGTATGTTATAGCAGTCCCATATACAAAATTTCAATGCTGTACAGCTACTTGTTGTTAGGTTAAAAGCGAGATACATACATACATACGTTCGTCTCCCAAAAAATCTCTTCTGAATCCATTTTAAATCCATTTCACAATTCGTTTGGAAAAAATAATCTTTTATTCTGCCCGTAAAAAACCGTTCATGCAAAAAAATGTTCAAAGCGATTGGAAAGCGGTTAAAATAAACATTTTCATTGAAATATGGTTCCCGAAATTTTTCGTAATTACTTTACAGCGTACAAGGAAGTAAAAACGCTATGAAAGCCATGGGTTTTTGGTATCTAAAGCCACAACAGGTAACATTGATCTTTAATGTTAAAAGGAAATCCTCCAAGTCAAAGGACAGTTGCAAAGTTATTAAAATGCTCAGTGTCAACTGTAAACAAAGCAGTTAATGCTGATTTAAATCTTAAAAAAGACAAACAAACCTAATCTGCATCGTCTGTCTCCAAGACACATCGCCGAACGCAGAATGCGCTGCAGAATTCTTTATGGGAAATATTTATCTGGACAAAAATGGAAAAACTGTCACGATAGATGAATCTTGGGTGTATTAAATGACTGCAACCAAAAGAGATCCGTTTATTATAATCAAAGAAGAGAAAAAAATATTAATACATGGTTCAAAGAATCTAAAGAAAGTTTTTCAAAGAGATTTATAATCGTTGCTGGTTTTCCATATAACGGCAAATTAAAAATAACGAGACTGGAGAAAATATTAACTGCACATATTATCAGGAACATATTTTACACCTAGTTTTCTACTATAAAATACCTTCTTTTTACCCAGTGTCATCAATGAGTTGAACTGCATGAAGACAAAGGAAACAGACACAAGTCAAAATCCACTGTTAAGTTGTAGAGACATTACGTACTTTTTGGAAGCAGGCAAGATGAAAAATATGCAACGCCTTCGCCGAGAATCGAACTGCGGATATCTGGAATACGCGGCCAGCGTGCAGACCACCACGCCACGAAGGCATGCCAAGAAGGCGGGAGAAACACCTTCTAAAGTTCCTGGAGGAAATGAAACAAGAAATGGGTATCAAGGCCATACTCTTCACTCATATCCGTACTAAATCTGCTATTTTCATGGATGATTGCGCGTTTGTACTTTTTAAAAGTGGATTGCCCAGAAGTGGGCTTACAGGCCTCCTTGGATTTTGGAAAGCTGTTCAAGAGGAATGGGATAAAATACCTCTTCCAATGCTACAAAAGGCTTTACCGTCTTGGAAATTACGTTGCAGAAAGAGAGTGAAGATTAATGGTTATCAAATAGAACATTTAAAACACGAAACACTTAGGTAAAATAATTCTGTAAATACAAAGAAAATCGTCTACAAATTTTTTCAAAGAGACTAGTATAACTAAATCATATTATTCCTCAGGAGCTTCAAATTCTACGTGAATCTAACTACCATCGCAACCACTATAATCAAAAATCTCCAAAGCTCGTATCAGTAACAAAATTCTTTCACAATTAACAGTGTAAAGATTAACTCTTTGCGTTAAGCTTGTAGAGATCATTAGCTATTTTTGATGCTGGGAAAATTAAATGAGCAATGCCCTCATCGGGTCTCGAACTACGGAGTTCTCGAATACGCGCCTAGCGTGCTGACCACTACATCACGAAGGCATGCTAAAAAGGCGGGAGAAATACCTTATGTACACCCCCTTTTAAAGGGCGACTGGGGATTAGGGGACCAAATCCTTGTAGTGGTGAATCATCATCCACCACCTTATTTAATTTGGGCGTCACTGTAGAAACATTAGATACTTTCGATGCTGGGAGACGTGAAAAATGAACAATGACCTCACCAGGACTCGAACCACGGACGGACCTTTCAAACACGCGCCGAGCGTGCTGACCACTACACCGTGAAGACATGCTATATGAAGGCGGGAGAAGTACATTATAAGCTACATGAAGCTGAGCTCATTAATCGTTGAAACCGTACGTTTTTTACTATTTTTAATTTAGAGGGTCTATTATTTTTTAGATATTTGCCATTTAGAAGAATGTGGAATATTTTATCTACCGTACATTAACAAACTAAGCTATTTGCGGTTCTTAACAACACTATTTTTTAACTTTTTAATCTGATTGATTTAAGTTAAATTCTCTTTTAGAATTTAATTCATTATATATCTAACTAAAATAATTAAATATTTTTATAGAATGACATTTCACTTTTCAGATATACAGAAGATACCAAATGCAACCTATAAAATATAGTAACATACAAAACCATTTAATAACCTATAAAATGCTTCGATAATCCACTTGGGCCATCTCTATATATCGATAATTTCTAATGATAAACCATATTAAACTTTAAAATAGCCTTTGGGGCAACCCTGAAATCTTTGGCTAAAATGTTTAGCCCAAAGGGTGTTAGCCCAGAAAGGGCTATTAATTTCGTTTTGCCATTTTGAGTCGAAAACTTTAAATGTCCTTTTCACTTTCACAAAATGTTGCCACCAAATATGATCGCCCTGTGTTATATTTAAAGAAATTATATAATGAAAAATCTGCATAAATGTATGTTTATTTCTCGCATTGTGATAAAACAACGGTACCTAGAGCCATCCAATTTTTGAATAACGTACGTCTCCTTCCGAATAAAGGCATCTGGAAGCCCAAATTTGAAATTTGATATATTATCTGTTTCAAATTTTGTAAAGCATTTAGGAGTTTTTGATTAAGATACTCAAGGATTTTAAATCTAACCATAGCAACACTGTACGGGGGGGGGCATTTTTATCTCCAGCGCGCCGTGAGACTGTGCATCGGGAATTCTAAAGACATACTCTTTAAAAATTATTTTGTGATATTGCTGTTGAATTGATTTTTATGCTTTAAGTGCGAAGAACATGGTATTTAATAAATAAAAGTAACACAGATAGAGTTAAAAAAATCGTCCCTTTGGGCGCAATGTAAAATCTGAAAGCTTTCAGATTTTTTTAATGTTTTTTTTTGGTTTTATTTTATTTTTATTTTTTATTTCTATTCATACTTAATTTGCATATTTATAGACAAGAGTGGATGAAAACAAGACCAATTAGAAAATTAAATGAAAGCTAACGAGTTAACTAAAAGATCGATGAGCTAGAAATGTTTATTTGGAGGTTGAACATTTTAAATTAAAGAGTCGAAGATTGTGGGTACTTACATGTGGCTTATATTACCTTGCTCTTTCCTTATTCAGCATAAAATGCATACAGAATTTTTTTCTGTGAATCAGATTTCTTTAAAAATTTAATGGGATTCAAGCGGGAAAGAATCCGACAGATAATATGCTAAAATAAGAGAGAAATGCTTTTAGATGAAAAGAAATAAATTAATTAGTGCAAGAAGTGCAATTTTGTCAGAAAGCAAAACCTGGTTTTTAAAGTTTTATGATCATAACCACTAGAGTCACGGCAGAAAGGTTTGTTTTATTTATACCACTACCTTTATTACTGTGATTTCATAAAAAGGAAAGGAAATTCTGGTTAAACAAGGTTTATGCTGTTTCTATATCAAGTTCTTCAGGCATTACATTATTTCTGTAAAACAAAATTCTGATCGGTTAGCAAGGTTAATTTAGAAGTTCAGAAAGCTTTTAATATTAGGATTCATTTTAAGAACTGTGGGTATATATGTAGATATGTGGCGTCATACTATTTTGCATTTTCATTATTAAGAACGAAATGCATACAGAATCGTTTTAAGTATTAAAAAAAAAAACTTTTCATTTATGTATTTGATGAGAATTCGAGGCCTTTGGAATACATGAAACGCGAAAAACAACTTGACAGATGATACTGTTACGAAATTCCAGCTGCAGTAAGATAGCTTCCCCGCAAGGCAGGTTTAGGGTAGCCATAAAATGGCAAGGAAAAGCAGAGGTGCCAGATTTGGCGCAAAATCGCCCATTGAGGGACATTTGGCGACGAATTGCTATATGCCATAGACGGATGGAGAACAACATTCTGGAACGAATTTTTACCGGTGTGGCCCAGAATGTTCTCGAAAGCGATCCAAAAACTATACAAACGCTGCCTGTACGCAGAGTAGCAGTTGATCCTCAATCTAGTGTCGAGTTGGTCTTCGAGTGCATCGAGAGGGTGCATCGTTTAGGCTATCGAGTGTGTCTTGTCAGAGTCTTTTAGAGTATCGCGAATCTATCGAGTGCATCGTCGAGTCTATCGAGTGTATCCTGAGTTGGGTGAGTCTCGGGAGTAGGTTGAGTTCCGAGAACTACCGAACCGAGTCGAAAGCTGTACTCTGGTGCTTTGTCGTGAAGCTGTCTTCACCATTGCAGCCTGATAGCCTGAAGGCGGCGTTGCTGATTTTTATCACTTTTTAAGTAATAGTTGCTCTAAATGATATAATTTATGATTTATTTAATTATTGAAGAGCTACCTTTCACATGAAGTATTATTATTAGCTAAGGTTATAAAGTTTCGCATAAATGCAAAATATATAACTAGAAAATGAATTGGAACGTCAGAATTACAATAAAGCATGGAATAAATACTTAAGGGAGTTATTAACAAGCTAAGGAATTTATTACAATAGGAAATAATTTGAACTCACTTTCGAATGCAGGTTAACAAAATATTCATATGTGGGCCTGTTTTTTATATTTGTTTGATTCAGTTTCGTACTGGAAAACGAAAGTGTAAATAAAACTCAGAAGAGCTTTTGAATGTCTTGTTGACCAGCAATCTATTACGTCCTCCTGTTACCTGAATTCGTTTATCCGCTTAAGCTTCGGATAGCCGCATTTTCTTAGCGAATATTTAGACGCTTGTTAATTGTATTTCTTATTCTAATTTGGCATGAACGCCTTGTATTGCATTTCCCGCAAGTTACGAAGATTTGGTTTCAAAATGTTGTTTAAGTCTGTGACAGAGTGACTTGTAAATAAATATGTTTTATTTTAAACTTTCATTATTGAATTTGTGATTACTGTAGTCAGAAAGAAAGACGTGGCGATAAGTCATTTGATTGTCTCTTCTAGTAGCTTGGTCTTTTAAAGTAGTGTAGAACTGTTCAAAGCTGAGTAGATTTTTACCCGAAAGCTTTTTCTTCGGCCGCCAATCATTTTGAAATTTGGTACTTCATAAAGGGCCATGCTGTATAAAATTTTCTATGATGCAAATGGATAATTTTCCAGTTCAGTTCTGAATAGAGTATGATACGATTGAGTAATTTTGATGAGGGAATGATTCGATTCTGTTTTCTACATTACGTTGTTTCAAAATTACGATTTGCACTTGTTGCCTTAATATATATTCATTTATTGATTTCTAATAATATGATGAAAAGTTCAAATTTCTTTTGCTAACCATGAAAATGTAGCCGTGAACTACCTGTAGCTCAAGTTCAAGAGTCTGGAAGCTAGTGGTAAGTTAACAAAGCTTTTATTTTGATGCTCGTATTAAGATAAGAAGTTCTTGCACATATTTAAAAGCCGAAAATTTTTCATTGAATATACAAGGTGACCCAGAATAAATTGTCGAATGTTCGGAAAAGTATGTTTAATGAGTTACGAGCTATTGAATATCAGTTATAACTCTATGCGAAAACTACTTGCCTGTTCTGTATAAAATGAGGTAGATCCTTTAGACAACATTTTTATTGCTGCTGGAGTACGAAAAAAAAACAAAAAAAAAACAGAGAGATGTCTAAGTTTATGTTACTGATGCTTCTTGTTAATGATTTTCAAAGTTTCGTAGCTATAGGCCAACCAATGGCTAAGCAGTAAACCTCTGAACACTGGAAGTTTGCCTCGGGTCCAAATCCTGTGAATAGGCTGGCTGCAGGGAAGTTTCTGCTGTTGAATGGTAGTGGTTTTCCGCTGTTAAATGGGAGCGTAAATAAGAACACGTTTCGCTTTAAAAGTCCTCCTGGTACAGGTGTAGGTTGTAGAGACATTAGGTTAATTGGAAGCCAGAGAGATGAAAAATATGCCGGGAATCGAACCACGGACATCTGGAATACCGGCCCAGCGTGCTACCGTTACACCACGAAGGCACGCTAGGGAAGTGGGAGAAATACCTTATAAGGTAAAAATAAGGGGAATATCAGATCGTCACCGCTAATCACCAGATATTGTTCCCACCTGTTACCTTTAAAAGTTTAGTCTGTTACCTTAAAACTTTAATGTTATTTTTTCCGCCACGTTTGACTTGCAACCATAAGTACAACAGCTGTGAAAAAAAGGTCGACTCGTTTAATTATTTTCCTTCACTTTATTTCCGTTTAGCGTGTTTCGCTTTGTGAAAAAGACACGAATGAACGCTGACTTGAAATGCAGTCTTAAATGACGTGGAAAAAAATAAATGCTGTGCGGTGATGATGACACAGCTGACGATCGCGAATGGGGATTAGGGGATAGCAACGGCCTTGAAGTGCCTATTTTATTGTAAAATATTGAAGACTTCTATAATAGCATCCCTACCAATTAATGACCTCATCGAAATCCTTCCGATTTAAAAACCTCATCTGTTCGACAACCTGGAACCAGCTCCATAATCTTCGACAGTTTCTTCAAACACATTTCAGGCTAAGAGACCTCAGGTTTTTTTTAAACAATTTTAATTATATAATATATCTTTAGAAGATTCCAGTTTCACATGGAAACTAACTGAATTTGTGCAAAGCTATCAGACTATCCACCAGTCATCACGCTCTGTTAACCAGTAATATTTACATTTAGGTAATGTATTGCAAAATGCATATTTTATTTATATACAAAGAATATTGATTTTTTAATGCATTTAAATCGATTAATCAATTTAGGTCACACAGTCTTATTAATACTAACTTAACCTTTTGAGGCCGGAGCTTTGGTAGAAGTAAAAGCTACCAAAGGACGGGGAATCTTGAACCGAATGCTTTCCCCATTAAGAAATCACCTCCTATTTGCAACAAAGATTCTTGTGTGTAGTTAAATGGATTCTCAGAGGGGTGCATCTATGTCGCAAAAGGAAGTCCTTTGAAAGAGATAAGTGGTTAAAACCCCAGGGACGTCAAATTACCCCACTTTTCAGCCTGGAAAATGGGGGGAAAAGACACGGCCACTAAAATAAAGCCGTCTTTTCAAAGAGAGGACTCTATGGCCACTATAATGGCCATCCCGTCTTCAAAAGGTTAACAATTTAGATCAAGATAAACTGAGGACATAGTATTCTATAGTTCATGACTCTGAATATATCCTTTTATTTGTTTTATTAATCTGAGACTGGACACAAGTCTGATCCATTTGTTGCCAAATTTGTTATATATAATAGTATTTATTTTTGCCAACAGCTATGGAGCCATGAGGCAACTTTTGAAAGCAAGTTCATTTCTAGTTAAGTTCCTTATATGAGATTCAGGGTTGTTGTTACTGTTGCTAATCCTCGAGCCCAACTTCTGCTAAACGAGATCCACAGTCTTTTCCCCTTCAAAACGTCATAGACTAGCATAGGAAACTTTAATAGGTCGTCGTAGGACAAACCTAGACACCTAAGAATATGTGCCGGAGTGCTAAAGATGTAATGATCCGCACCACAAGCTTCCCCAGGAGAAATACTTCTCGAATGAAAATATGCCGAAGTAAAGACCGATGACATATTTTTCTTTAGGCAGGTAGCCTTACATGCTTTACTATTGTCTAAGGCAGGAATGGGCAAACTACGGCCCGCCGGAAGGTTCTATCGGATAGAATTTTAATTTGCCGGTCTGAGGCAGATTAAAAGAAAAATATATTTATATATTATATATCCATCTTCTTTTCTACTTTGCTTAAATATTATTATTTTTCTTCTATTTTTTCCAAAGGACTGATGATCTTTTAACTTTCTCTATTTCTGTTCTACAAAACATAAATCGACAAATAGCAAACACAGACTGCTTTCAATCGGTAAAGTGTTAAAAACGGAAGTTCTTTCTTAGTTATAGCTGTAGATTAGAGCAAACAAGCGTTATTTCTTTCTCGGGGAGCAGACATACAGGAATCCAATGAAGGTGAATTAGACCTCACATATGGTAGACTGCGCATTTTAAGATCCAGCCAGCGGCTTTTTATTTTGGCGCGAGTTCTAATATTGATTGCATATGCGGACATATAGCATCATTGTGAATAGTGGTAAAAATAATTAAAATTATAGAGTACTTAGTGCTTGCTTGGGTTATTCTTAAAATATTTCAACCCAAAAATGGGTACTGAAAACGTAAAGTTGATTCAGAGTGCCATGCTTTTAATGATAAATGGACCTGGAAATATTTTTGACAGTTGTAAAAGATAAACCAGTGTGTCTCATCTGCAATGAAGCTGTAACAGCCTTCAAAGAATATAAAATTTCCCATCTAATCATAAGAATTTCAATTATGATGCAATGTCGAATATGAAATGCAGAAAGTCTGTAAAAAATTAAAATTGCCAGGCTGACAAAATTTTTTTAAGAACGTAAACAATATCTAAGAAGCAGCTACATATGCAAGTTACATTGTAGAATACAATATTGCTAAAAATAATAAAGCTCTCAGTGACGAGGAGTTTGTTAAAAAGTGCATGCTCCAAGTTTGTGATGAAACACCGAAAAGTCACCGATTCTAGAAATCACCGAAAAACGGTGACTTCTAGAATCGAAATCATCGGTAAAAATTTGACATCACAATTAGAGTCAAAGATTGGCCAGTTTAAATTTTGCTCCATATCTATGGATGAAAGCATTGATATGAATGATACTGCTCAATTAGTATTATTTATAAGAGGTGTTGATGAGAACTTTGAAATTACCGAAGAAGTGGAGTGCATGCGTTCTTTAAAAGGAACTAGAACAGGATGTGATATTTTTCGTGAATTTCAGGAAGGGCTTTTAACTTTGAAAATGCTATAACAAATATGTGCAATATTACGACTGATGGAGCACCAAATATGACAGGAAAAAAATCTGGATTTCTTGGAAGCTTTAATCAAAACTATCATGGGAACAATGTTTTTTTTTTTTTCTACATTGTGTTTTATATCAAGACGCTGTGTGTAAATCTGCATTGAATATGTAACCCGTGCTTGATGCAGTCGTGAAGCTGTAAATACTGTTCAATCTCGTGGGCTTACTCACAGGCAGTTTCGAGATTTTCTTCAGTCCATGCAATCTGAATACTCTGATGTACTGTATTACACGAAAGCAAGGTGGCTTAGTGCAGGATGTGTTTTCCAGCCAGTTTGGCAGCTGAAAGACGTCATTGGGTGGTTTTTCTTGAGAAACGGTGTTCTGTGGAGTGGAAAATGTTAGAAGACACAGAATGGCTTTCGGACTTTGCATTTTTCACAGACCTTATATGAGCAACTTGAATGTCAAGATGCAAGGGAAAATCAATTAATCGACGATATCTGGGCCCATCTCAAAGCTTTTAAACTAAAAGTTAATCTGTTTGCTGGGCAGTTAGCTAAAAACGACTTGTCTCATTTACCGAGGTTAAATTCAGTACCCTCAGTAAATGAAGAGAAGCTTAAGAATTATGAAGATGGCTTGAAAAAAAACTGAGTTTTGAGTTCGAACTCTGATTTCAAGATTTTAATGCCATTCAAACAGAACTGGATATTTTTACCTTGCCTTTCAACGTAAATTGTGTAGCAGTGGGGTCAGATTTCTAGCTTGAATTAATTGAGTTGCAATCTAATTATCATCTCAAGAAGTTGTTTCTAAATATGCCAAAGTTAGAGCCAGATATCATTATCGAAAGTAAGGTTCTGAAATTTAATATTTCACGCTCAGAAAATCAGTGCTAAAGTGGTTTCAACTATGAACCTTAGAAAGAATTATTTCAGAAGTAGACTTACAGATGAGCATTTAGCCTTGTTCCTTTGAATCAGTACATCTCACTTCGAACCTCAATATGAGGAACTTTTAAAAATGAAATCGCAGTTTCATTCATCTCATTAACATATTTAAAAAGTAATACTTGTATATAGTTTTTAAAATTTTAGAAAAATTTATCTCGGCCCGCCAAACATTTTTTTTTCGATTTTTGGCTCGCGACCGAAAACGTTTGCCCATCCATGGTCTAAGGGATCCAAACAATAACTTGTAAACTATGCGCGTCCTGTTTTATATTTATAGGTCCTTTTTTTGCTTATCTTCAGTCCCAGAATGCAGTCGAGGTGTTTGACGACTTTGTTGTGAAACGCCCTGTATATTTTAAAATGTATGAATTGCTGATAAATTAAACAAACAGAGAACATCTTTGCAGCATTTTTTAGATTAATGAATAATGAGTTTGCGGAACATCACATGTTTCAGAGTGTAGCGAATTAATTGCAAATAGCTAAGTCGATTTTATCATGGAGATAAGGAATAACTTGGTTTTGATAACATAATATTACTATTAAAGAATTCAAGGCACTGAATTTACATAAACATGAAAAATTCAAATTGTACATACTGTAGAGCTTTTAAAAAATTTTTAATGGAACATTACAAAGAAAATTATAGGCAAAACAAGCAAATATGAAAGAGAACAACAAAAATAAAATGGTATAATTTAAAATCTATTTTGTGTTTTCCCTGCCAATATCTCTCCCACAGTGATCCAGCATTAATTGCAGGGTAACTACTCAGAAGTCATTTCCTCATAAAGTTTGCACAATTTACTAATTGGCCTCGGGACAATGTTCATTCGATGCAGATGTTTTAAAAGACAGTCATGGTCAAAGCGAAATATAACAGCAGATATCTTTCTGGGCCATAAAGAAATGTCAGAAATTATGTTCATCCATCTATCTTTATGATTGGTCCTTTCAGTAACGTCTTCCCCAAAAGCTTCTCTATAACAAATTTTATTACTCTTTTGTCAGAGTAAAAACGGAATATGATTATCTGTTAACATAAATTAGACAGTTGTATGACAGAAATTTGCTTGTGGAATTCAGATGAATGAATCAAATTTTAATTTCACTCCAAAATAATCTTATCTGTAAAACTCAGACTAGCAAGCAAAATTTGAATTTGAATTGCAAACTACTTGATATAAACTCAAGAAAGTAAGCTCGTACATTTTTTACATTTGAAAAGAGACCAAGAAATGGGAGAATTTCAATTTGTGAGCCAGCCTCTTCCAAAAATCACAGAGAAAATATTCCGCAAAGCATTCAGTTACGTCAGGAGGCAGACATTAATTTTACTTTTTGACTATTTTTCGAGCAGTTCTCTTCTTTGATGATCGACTGGAACAGAGCTGTCACAATAGATTTCTTCTTCTGTGGAACTAATGGAAAAGCTCTGTGTGATTTATGAAGCAAAGACATTAAACTATCATCACACACGCTATCGATAACGGCTGCGAATCGGATGTTCGATACATCGATATGCGGCGGACTCGCTGAATATCGAACGGTGGTAGATAGCATACCAAAGCAATTCGCTGCAATGTAGCCTACAATGTTTATCTTTTTAATGAAGTTTTGCCATTAATTCTATTTCAGGGAAGGTAAATGATTGGAGCAGTTTATCTTGTATCACTCTTTGCATTCTAAACGAGTTCTCCTTTCCTCTGATAAATAAATTAATTCCTAAAAGTGTTAGTTTTGTCACGCGATTTGTAGGAAGTGGAAGAATAACATTTGTTTCTGTGTTATTCTCACGGGTCCTTCATCTGCTAGGTGGGCTTGAACGAAGCTGAATTCAGAAAGTAATTAACGTCCTTTATTTCTTACTTGCATTAGCAGTAACATACAGAGATGTTCTTTAAACATTGTATTATTAAAAATATTATCGCACATTTTAGATAAATTTCTCAGAAACTTTCATATCAGAAACTTTGGAAAAAGGGTACTCGCAGCTTTGAAATGAATTTTATTTATACTGTCTAACTCCGATTATGAAATTGAACGCAAAATATACCCTTTTATTTTACTTAATTTCTTGAATCTTCTGAACAAATAGTCATGACCTAATTAATAGTGATGTTGGAACTGAATAAAATGCTAGATAACAGATCTAGTCTTTTGAAATGAAACCACATTGAAAATGAAAATCATTGAAACAGTCGTAATATAGTAGAACATCAAACTCTAAATTAAATTTCTCATAACTAGAGTTTAGTTTACACAAAGACTGGGCAAAAATAACATCGAACCAATAAGGTAAAATGAATTGCCTCCAATGCATTTTAGATGCCACCAGGGGCCTGCCAAGTAGTTGAACTCTGGTAGTTCGGTCCGGGGTCTGAGTTCCAGAGAACTGGTTGGTTTGTGGTTTTTCCCATGTGTAAATGTGGATACGAGCCAGTTACCCTTAAAAAGTTCTGCATGGTGTCTCCATCCTTTTCCGTATAGTGCCAAAAGGCGAGGAATGTAATAAATAAAAAAAGTATTTTTTAGAAGTAATTGCTCTACTAATTTCATTACTTCCTTTTTACTTCTTTGTACGAAGTAAATTTGGCTATGCCAAATTATTAAAAAAACAATTTGTACAAACAACGAAATCTAACTTTTAATGTCTTCTCTCAGTATCTATGCTTATATTTTACTTTGCAAAAATTTTGTACGTGTTATGAAAAAATAAAAATACAAGAAATTTGATTCCCATACAATAAAAACTCACCTAGATATTTAATTTCAAAATTTGCAATTTTTGATATAATTTTTAATTTGTTTAGAGGAATCGCTTAATTAAGTTAGAATAATTCGAGGAAATAAGTTTAAATGAAATGCAGAAAAAAAAAAAAAAAAAAATTAATTTAATAGGCAATACAAGGAAGTCATGTGTTGCCCACATCAGATTAAAAAAAAATAAATTATATTGTATAATGAAAACAAGTGATTTGAACGCATTATACACTGGTGTGCAAAAATTAAGGACGAAATCGAAAAATTAGCATATCAGCTTAACGAAGAGGCAGAGCGGCACAGAAAGACCAATCAGGAGATTAAGTAAGGTGATGTACGGTAGCACATGCGCAGATATGCAGGTAGACGTAATGAGGGAGTGTCTGAGTAGTATAAAGCATGTTGTCGGTGTAAGATCAGTATTTCTGGCAAAGAGATTGCACGCCATATAGCAGTTAAAATAACACCGAGTTGCTGCCTCAGCGAGAAATGGCGAATAATCAATCTGTTAGACGACATCTGGATGGTTTTACTCGAGGTCGAATCATTGGGAAGTTGGAGGAAGGCCGCAGTGTGACAAGTGTGGCTGCAGAGTTCGGAATTGCTCACAGCATCGTTTCACGACTTTGGAGACAATTTCAAACTACAGGAACAGCTATCCGGGGGTTTAGTAGTGGTCGTCCACGAGGAACTACACCCGCAGATGACTGGTATATTGCCTTACAGGCCAGAAGAAACAGGCGGCAGACAGAGGGAGAAATCGCTAGACACACGACACAGGCGATTGGACGACCGATATCGCGTTTTACCGTGGCCAGAAGACTGCACGGTGGTGGTCTGTTTGCACGACGCCCTGTACGGCGTTTACCTCTAACGCCTGCCCATCGGAGAAGGAGTTCTCTGTGGTGCAGGGAACACCGGAATTGGAGAGACAATGAATGGGGACGAGTACTCTTTACAGATGAGAGCAGATTCAGTCTGAGTAGCGATTTTCATCGCATACTCACTGGAGAGAGCGGGGAAGCCGCAATCATCCCTCAAACATCATTGAAAGGGACAGGTATGGAGGTGGCGGTGTTCTCGTTTGGGGAGGCATCATGCTTGGTAGTCGTACAGACCTTCACATCTTCGACGCAGGTTCAGTCAACGGGACCCGTTATTGAAACGAGATTCTTCTTCCATATGTGCGTCTTTTTAGAGGCGCTATGGGTCTGCAGTTCCTTTTCATGGACGACAATGCACCATGTCATCGCACAGTAGCTGCCGAACAACTCTCAGAGAGTGAGGATATTGAACGTATGGATTGGCCGGCACGATCTCCGGATCTCAATCCCATCGAGTGGCGCTGCAAGACGAATGGGCAGCAATGCCTCAACAACTCATTGACACCCTCATTCTCAGCATGGGCAGACGCTGTGAAACCTGCCTAGCAGTCAGGGGAGATCATATTTCCTATTAAAGACCGGATGTTTCTTGCTGGACACCCATCACAGGGGTGTTTCGAACTTCAGTCGCATTGCTCTCCATGCTACTTTTTCAATAAAGCTTCTTTTTATCCCTCTGATTTCTCTTTTAGTAAGTGTTGCTTACATTACTCATGTCCTTACGTATTGGGGATCTTAGGGTATTAAATGTGTTGATTTGGAAAGCTTTTGTACAAAGTTATATTGAAAAAACCGTCTCGTCCTTAATTTTTGAACACCAGTGTATACAAACCTGCTAGTGATTGAAATCTGTTAAGTAGATGACTTCCAAATATTTACGTTCATTGATGTATTACGCCAACTGAAAAATCATGTAGTACTCAAAGAATTGCTTGAACATTTAATTCTGAAATCAATCAATTATGAAAGGATTTCGAAAAATAACCTAAATGAACTTTTGCCAAGCTATGAGAAAATGCGTTAGTGTGCAGTGTAATCCTATCCGTTGATGGTGGAAATGCACCATAACAGGGTGTCTGAAAATATTGAACTTGAAGCAATCAAAGAAGAAAGCCAGAATTGGCAAATAGGAAAGGAATCGTGTTCCATGACGACACAGCGAGGAGTCACACATATTTAGTGTAGCACTCACGAAATTATTTGAGCTTGGTTAGAAAGTGATGCCGCATCTCCGCATATAGTCCCGACTTTACACCGTTGGAATATCATTTGTTTCGAGATTTTCAAAACTTTTTAAATGGTGAAAATTTCAGCAATGACTTCAAATCGCATTTGGTTGACTCTTTTGCTCATAAAGTCTCGAAGTTCTATAATAGCTGAATCATGAAGTTATCAGAAAAACGGCGAAAAGTTATAAGGTTTATCCTAAGTTTTTAACAATTATCTTTAGTTAAAGCTACTTTCCTATCCCTCCTAATTTAAGCTTACAAATTCCTACCAGAATGTGTTTTTAGAATCGCGTTTAATGCAACTGAGTAAGAGTGGTATTTAAGACGAAGTTCCACTGACTTCGTGAGAGAGCCAGAGTTTTTGACTGGCGCGCGTTCGCCTTTTGGCTACATCTCTGTCTGAGCTATTACTACGCTCGGTCGTATTTCAGGCCCTTGATAGCTTCGCCAGCTTATTTGATATCTAGAAGGCAACCACTTAGAACCTTGATAGCTTCGGCTATATCTTTCTAGTTGAACATTAGTTAAATTTTATTTCTTATTACTTTGAGTTCAAGCCCAAGTGGAGGCTTTTCTGTACGCTCTGAGAAAGGAGCCGACTGTTCAATTCTTGTTTTGGATATTAAAGGGTAATTAACCCTTCTTGAGGTTTACGTCTCTGTTCCGAAGTACTTTTACTTTGGTTCCGAAGTACTTTTACTTTCCGAAGTATGATGTTTTTGCTTGACATCTATACGTAAGGACAGAATAAAGGACTCTTTTTTCCCCCCAAAAATTGTAATGAATGAATTCTGAAATAAAATGAATTCTGAAGAGAATTTTTCGTAGCGTCTGTGCTTACGTACGTGTGTATCTCGCATAACTCAAAAACGAGTAGCCTCAGATCATTGAAATTTTGTATATAGGACTGCTATAACATGTAGATGAGCCCCTACTATTTTGGTGGAAATCGGCAGCACCAAAAGTATATAAATATATGTATATATAGTATATATTCACTCTGTTAATCGGCTCATAGATTTCAGTTTCTTTATTCTTATATGTATGTAAGTTGTGCATTTTTTGCTTTAAAAATGATCGAATTATGCTGTTCTTATCTTCAGGTTAAGGTTTTTATGCCTTTAGTAAATCTGTAAGATATATTTTTAGAATTATCAACAATTTAAAAGTTGTTTAAGTGCCGCTAAGCCTAATAATTTTTGCCATGTTGGCCATTGCTTGTTTACATTTGAAACAACATAATAGTAGATTTGTTGCCAATCTAGAGAAAGTAAGCTTCGCAATAACAAAGATATTGTTATTTAACAAAGATATTGTTATTGCCTTCTTTTATTATTGCGAAATATACCATGCTTAATCCATTCTGGAATTTATTCGAGGAAATATGTGTTTAAGATTTACTACATAATTTTCAATACAGACATTTTATGTTCTCGGATTTGAGACATTTTGAGACATTTTTTTCCAATTAAAACAAGTAATTTTACCTTGTTTTAATTGGAAAACAATGTGTCTGACACTTAAAAACCGAAATTACTTTCTCGTCAAGCCGATACATAATAAATTATAATTTACATAGAGGCAAAAAGGCAACGAAATAAAAATGTTTAACACCGCCATTTCTAAAGCAATGGATTCAAAGAATAACATTAATATACAACAGCTTTAAAGCTGAGTGGAATTTTCAGCAGAGATCAATCTAGTACATATACCTTAAATTTTTATAAAAGCGTTTGCTTGTTATTGTTCCCGAAGAACGGATATGGGATATGAAACCAATGCTTACTGAAAAGCGAGGCGGTGAAAAGAGTCTTTACTTTCGATTTACCTGCGGTGCGATTACCTCATCTTTTGTATGCCTTTTGATTCGTCACGCATCTGTTGACGTTCCGTCCTGGCATCATTTCAAGCATCATCAGTATCTGCTTTGCATTCTTATCTGCAGAATAAAAGGATTTCAAGATTTCAAAAGGGAGAATCCGGAAATCTATCAAGATAGAATTTCGATGTTAACAACGAGGTATCAATGGTCGGAGCTAAAACTTAAATGTGGATTTTTGAAAGCTCTATGAGTCTATTCAGATTTCTGGAACTTAGAAGTTAACTTAAAGTTCCGAACTCGCGTTTTATTGTCGCAGTGGAATATTTTTGCAGGGTATTTACAGCAGCAAAGAAATATTTTAAAGAAATAATGAATAACATATTTGAGTTATGATGTTTCAAGGAAGAGGTTTTGCATGGTTATAAAATATTGCTTTATTTTAAAAAAATCTGTATAATGTTTTTCACCTACTCTGCATATTATTGAATTGCCAATGATGGGTTACAAATTTAAAAATAATGTTAAACTGTATGTTGATATATATTTATATTAAATATATATATTAATAACTAAAAATTTTTTTATATAAGAGTGTTTTGAAATAATTTTGCTTTTAATTACAAGTTTATTTGCTCAAAATTCTCGACATTTGAGTCATTAGCTCAATAGTTACATAATGATTGTTTCAAATGAAATTTTTTTAAATCATATAACATAAGTTGGATTTATAGTAATCATAATGCGTTTAGACTTATCCCACTTCTCTGACAGTAACATGAGAACAAGTTTACCAATTTTACCGTGGCCAGAAGACCGCACGGTGGTGGTCTGTTTGCACGACGCCCTGTAGGGTGTGTACCTCTAACGCCTGCCCATCGGAGAAGGCGTTCTCTGTGGTGCCGGGAACACCGGAATTGGAGAGACAATGAATGGGGACGAGTACTTTTTACAGATAAGAGCAGATTCAGTCTGAGTAGCGATTCTCATCGCATACTCATCTGGAGAGAGCGGGGAAGCCGCAATCATCCCTCGAACATCATTGAAAGGGACAGGTATGGAGGTGGCGGTGTTTTCGTTTGGGGAGGCATCATGCTTGGTAGTCGTACAGACCTTCACATCTTCGACGCAGGTTCAGTCAACGGGACCCGTTATTGTAACGAGATTCTTCTTCCATATGTGCGTCTTTTTAGAGGCGCTATGGGTCCGCAGTTCCTTTTCATGGACGACAATGCACCCTGTCATCGCACAGTAGCTGCCGAACAGCTCTTAGAGAGTGAGGATATTGAACGTATGGATTGGCCGGCACGATCTCCGGATCTCAATCCCATCGAGCATGTATGGGATTTTCTAGGCAGACGCTTGGCAGCTCGTACCTTACCACCAGTAACGATTCCGGAGCTTCGATTGGCGCTGCAAGACGAATGGGCAGCGATGCCTCAACAACTCACTGACACCCTCATTCTCAGCATGGGCAGACGCTGTGAAACCTGCCTAGCAGTCAGGGAAGATCATATCCCCTATTAAAGACCAGATGTTTCTTGCTGGACACCCATCACAGGGATGTTATGGCCTTCAGTCGCATTGCGCTCCATGCTACTTTTTCAATAAAGCTTCTTTTTATCCCTCTGATTTCTCTTTTAGTGTTATGAAGCTACTGCACCAAAGTTCTGTTTCTATACTTTGCCGTAAAAATCATGGGCACCAATGCAGTGTTACTACTTCCTCTTAGGGAGGAAACTAATGCAGAAATAGACAGGTGAAACTGTAACTAGCTAAATATCAACTGCGAAACTAAACTCTTAAGAGTTTGCTTATTACCAAACTTTTAGTGATCGTATAAATGAATTTTTAATGCACTGCGTTGTGAAAATGCATCCGGGACCGCGCTGTGAGAGGATCGAATAAACAACATGAAAAATCAATATATATATTTAATAAAAAACGCATAACAGATATAAAGAACACATAAGAAATAGGTTTCCAGATTAAATATCAGTTTATTCAAATTCCTCACAATAAAAATTAAATCTTATCCTCATCAGAGAGTCTAATTTCTTATTTGTGTTACCTTTTAATTTACTTATTTTAGACACAGGGGAATTCTTCAATTTGTCATTTACTTTTTGTTACATTTAAATTCATGATTTGCAAATCTATTACATGACTCTTTTAATTTAACGGGTACCCGATCTGTAATTTCTAAGAGGTTAAGGAAAACATATTATTTGCAATTCACATCTGTTCTAAGGAAGATTACACATACAACTTAAATTATTACATCCTAATTCATATAAAAACCTTAAGGTTTGTCTCGGTAATTTAGAAGGGGAAAAAGGAAGCAATTCATTTTCAGTAGCCTGAATTTAAGATTCAATTTTAGGTAAAGTTCCAATTTCCAAAATTTCCAAGGAAAATTGATAAAGCACTTATATGTGATTTTGACGACTTGAAACGCACCCGCAAAGGTAGTGGGCTTGCCTTGCTCCGGATAACCCCGATTCCATTCTTTTTCGGCAACACAATCCGTTCGCACAACCCTGTAGAAAACAAGCCCTCGAACCAGCACCCGAGCAGAATCTTCAAGCTCGCAGTCAGGATGTCGAGAATAAAATCTCACGTCGGCCGGGGTGGAACTTGGCCAATAATTTTGGAAATTAATACTCGCTGGATCATTTTTTTTCTTTTCGACAGCAAGGCGACGGCCGGATAGCGTCCGCCGTGATCCGCCTGACTCACCACTTATTCATCCACAGAAACTTAACAAATCCTTCAGCCTTGGAAGTCCGGCAAAAAGTCTTAATCCTGAAAGTCTTAAATCCTTCAACAAAACTAGTCCAAAGTCGGGCAAAAAGTAACGTCCACAAGTAAGTTCAGCAAGCAAGTCCCTCTCGCCAAGTCTCGCACGAAAAAGTCGTTAAAACTCGAATTTTCTTCCTCTCCTCCACAAACGCGGGCTCCCACTATGGCTTCAATTATCGCCCCCTTAATTTGGGTAAAATTTGAGTTTTCAACCCCTGAATGCGGAAATAAGGGTGATCGCGCATGTGCGCCCTTCTTCACTAAGCCAACAACCGGACCCTCAATCGCCAAAAATCTGAATGACTTACATCGAAAGTCAAGTGGCAACCTCTGACCCTTCTGTCACGTACTTCCTGTTTTAAGGTCAACTACACAATGAAATTCCTTCTAGAACATTCTAAAGAACAAAGCGGGCGAAATCATGACTTAGCAAAATTACCTCCCTTTCCCTGCTTCTTTTCACAATGAATCAAAGCTTGTACAAAAATTGCAAATAAAAGAAAAATAAATAATATTCTTTTAAACTAAGTAATATTCTCAGAAGCATCTGTTTTTCCCCAAAATTAAAGCATTAAAATAAATAATTCAGAATCAAATAAAATTAAGATTTCCATAAATCAGAAAATCATTCATTTAGTTTTTATAACGCTATCACCCAAATTCTCTACACAACATTAGTAAGTGTTGTTTACATTACTCATGTCCTTACGTATTGGGGATCTTACGGTTTTAAATGTATTCATTTGGAAAGCTTTTGTACAAAGTTATATTGAAAAAACCGTCTCGTCCTTAATTTTTGCACACCAGTGTATAACTAGTAAAGCAAGGAAAACGAAACACTTAATGATGCCCCTGCTGTGATTCGAACTTCGGAACTTCAGATTCCTAGCCAAATTTCTAATTTTACTACAGGAGTACTCATTAAGGTGGGAGAAAATACCTTACAAACATACTAAAGCTAAATAAACGAGTAAACAAGGTAGAAACTTAATAATCTCTACATATAAATACAAGAAAGAGTCTGTTTGTGTGTGTGTCTTTCGTTTTCGCTGCGCGTAAGCTAATAGACCCACGGCTACGACATTTGGTACATAAGTGCATCTAGACAAAAGCCAGTGCATCTGGAAGAGAGTTTTTCGAAATTCGAATTCGAATTTTTTTAGTTTATGCTTTGTGATGAAATCGCGTCATTTTGAGACATAATGGGCTATAGGAAAGCGAGATTTTACTCTACACACTTCATTTTCACACCGTCAAGAAACGTAGGCACTTAGCTATTTTACGAACTTAAAATAAATTTCGTGTTTCAATAAATCGATTAAATACGAATTTATTTAACAAAAGGAGCTTAACACCTTTTCAACGGGATTTTTTCTAAAAAAGTTTATTTTAAAAAATGTACAATTTATTTTTCTTTGATTTTTGTACTCGTTAAACTTTCATCCTTTCGACTGCTTTTACAAAAAGAATTTTGGAAAAATGATAATATTTTGTATTTTTAAAAAATTTTTAAATGAAGCTTCCGAGTACATTTCTCACATCTCACATCTTTAAAAATGTGATTTTGGCAACAATTTTTCTGTCTTATAGTTGTTGATAGATTTTTGATGAAATCGCGTCATTTTGAAGAGTTTCATTCTTTTAGAAATATGGGTTCGCAACAATTTTTCATCGTATTTCTTATGTCACAGTGTTTAAGAGATTGGCATATTTCATTGTCATTTATATATATATATATATAATACATTTTTCTTGATTTTTTTGATAAAGTTGTACTGCAGAGTAAAATTCTGCGCGGAATGTTTTGTTTTTAGAGTTGTTTTCATGCTATTTTTTTGCTTATTTCACTGTTTGTAAGATATTAAAAAGTTTTGCAAGACATTTTCTTTCAAAGGAAAGTTGGTTAATTTTTACTTCCTTGTACGAAGTAAAAAGGAAGTATTGTAATAGCGAAAAGCTTCAGGCAGCGTATTTCAACGAAAATATAAACTTTGACCGCTTTCGAATGCAATTTAACGATGTTTTTGCGCGATATCTGTACGTAAGGACAGAATAAAAGACTCTTTTCCTCCAAAAAAAAAACTAAAAAACTGCTTTAAAATGAATTCTGAAGAGAATTTTTCGTGGCGTCTGTACGAATGTATGTACGTACGTATCTCGCATAACTCAAAAACGAGTAGCCTCAGAACGTTGAAATTTTGTATATAAGACTGCTATAACATGTAGATGTGCACCTCGTATTTTGGTTGAAATCGGCGGCGCCAAACGTATATAAATATATTTATAAATATATCCACTCTGTTACCCGGCTCAGTGATCTCAGTTTCTTTAGTCTTATATGTTTGTAAATTGTACATTTTTTGCTTTAAAAATAATTGAATTATGTTGTTGTTATCTTCCGGTTAAGGGTTTTATGCCTTTCGTAATTCTGGAAGCAATATTTGTACAATTATCAACAATTTAAAAGCTGTTTAAGTGTGGTTAAGTTTTAAATAACATGGCGGACATATTTGTTTACATTTGAAACAGCAGAATTGTAGATTTGTTGTCAATCTAGAGAGACTAAGCTTCGAAACACAAAAATAGCGCCTTCATTTATTATTGCAAATTAAATCATGCTTAATCCTTTCTGGAATTTTCTTTCGAGGAAATAAGTGTTTAAGATTTACTTCGTAATTTTTAATACAGATATTTTGAGTTTTTATGTATTTTTGCCTTGTTCCGAAGTGAAAACTGAATTAATTGAATGAGAAATATTCAATCGTCTGTGAAAAACTGTTTCTTTTTTTTTTTTTGTTTTCTTAATTTCTTTTATACATAGTTCTAGCTTTATTATAGTATTTGAATAGAACATGTGGCAACGATAAGATAATTCTTTAAATGATATAAATTTTGTGCATTCTGAGTTATAATATGAACGAAACATAATACTGTTAAGTAAACCTAGCGCCAGAGTGTCGCTATGGTAAACAAAGTGAATTTTAAAGAATGCATTTATTCTATTGTGGGTGCTACTTTGGTAGACGGTTGCACGGATTTTTGGCGATTTACGTTGGCGCAATTGTTGGCGCGATTTTTACAATCGTCAGCCATCTTGAAAAATGCTGCTTTTACGCATAGTAAAGTATTCGAAACTTAAAAAAAAAAAAAAAAAAAAAAAAAAAAAAAAAAAAAAAAAAATATCGTTAAAAGTAATGGATTAATTTTTTGTTGAAAATGTCGTTTTTTAAGATGGCAGGCAAGTGTAAATAAATACATTTACTATGAGTATAAAATGCTAAAGTAAGGCTATTATTACTTTCATATAGCAAAAAAGAGAATAAAAACACCGCTATAAAAACATTGTGCCAACGTTTAATTAGATTAAAATATTACTGAAATTGAATATCGAATTAAAAACCATCTACCAACATTTAAAAGAATTAGAATATTATTAAATTCAAATACTTTAAAATACGTTATATAAAATATAATTAACATTAAAACATATGTGACAATAATTATATCAGCAATTTTTGAAAATAGTGTATTAATTTTTTTAGCAAAAATTGAAGCATACAATTATAAAATAAAATAAAAATATGTACTTACATTTTTTTTGAGTAATTTAACCTCTTGTTTATTGATAAGTACCACAAAAAAAATCGAAATCATAATTGAATCGGCTCTTTTAACCATCTTCATCTGTTATCCACATATCTCGCACTTCATTGAAGAAGCAATATGCGAGATTTCCTCCTAAAATTTAAAATAAATTTTCTCTGACGCTATTAACAATTTATGAATAAATCTTTGATTAGGAAAGACAGGTTGGCCAAAATAAGTTCTCAAACGGCAATTTTTTTATTCCAATACCAATAATTCTTGGTAATTACCAATAACAACATTCATCTTCGAAACAGAGATAACCATTCCATTTGAAATCTGACGAATTCGAAGAGGTGAATAATAAAATTTTAAAATGGCGCGGTAATGCACAAATATTCAGTAACCAATCAGGGAGATGATTACATTACGCATAGAATTAAAATTATTTAAATAATCATTCATAATAAAATCATTTTTAAAACAAATGCAAAATTAAATTGTATTTTAATATTTAACAGCCATAAATAATGTTTAAAACATTAGATTAAATTTATAGATATTAATAAAACCAATTACTTTTTAAGTAATTTGACGTCATTGATTACATCATCAACAGCATAAAATTATATAAAATATTATAAACAACAAAATTTTTATTTCAAATAAAAATGTAAAATTAAATTGATTTTTAATATTTAGAAGCCATAAATAATATTTAAAACACGGAAGTTATGCATAATAAAACGCATTATTTTTTAATAAAATGACAACAAAGTATCGGTTACCATAAATAACTTATCCAGCAATAGGTTTACCATAAGTTGTATTACTCGCCAAAAGAAAAATCGCCAAAAATCGCCAAATCCGTGCAACCGTCTACCAAAGTAGCACCCTATTGCGGTTTATGCGTTGTCGGCGAAGTAGGTTTAATTCAATCTAATAAGTTTACATGAAATGCAAGAAAAAATGCGTATAATTTAATATTCCGTACAAGGAAGTCATGTGGTGTACACATCAGATTTTTTTATTAGGATAATTAATATTTGTATTAAGGGATATAGCTTATTTCATTGTAATTTTTTTCTCTTGAAAATATAAGATAAAATATCATTAATTATACTTTGCTTTTTCAGAATTTTTTTTATGTTATTTATTGATCATTTCACTGTTTTTAAGATACTGAAAAGTTTTGAGTGATTTCTTTAGAAAACAATGTTCTTAACCTCCTTTATACCATTGGAGTTCTTAAGATTTTGCAAAGGGAAGTTGGTTAATTTATTTATTAGGATAATTAATATTTGTATTAAGGGATATTGCTTATTTCATTGTAATTTTGTTATACGTAATAACTTTTTTTACGAAGTTGTTCTGAAGAGTAAAATTCTACGCAGTTTTTCAATTTAACGTTTGGTATTCTCTTCAGCCATTTTTCCGGTACATTTAAAAGCCAGACGAAGGCTGGCAGCGAAGCTGCTAGTAAATAATAAAAATAAAAAGTACAAGATATACAATAAAATATGAGCATCTATTAGCATAAATTTGCAACATTGCATTACTATATTAAAACAATAGAAGAAGCATAGTTTTATATTATAAATATAGCATTTTATAAGAACTTAGACTCAAAAGAAGGTGCTTTATGCCAGTGAAAAAACTTGTGAGTGTTATTTCCCAGAGGTAAAAAAAGCCCTTCCGTGAAGAAACTCCTATGGGATTTTATTAGTTATTATATTTCATAACATGGTGACTGAAAATCCGTATACAAATATTTCATTCTTAGTTTCTTATGCTATTGAAACCTCCTACACATCATCGTGGTTTTCCGTCTTCAAATATATGATTCTATAAAGTTCGAGTTAGAAAATTGTCTTAGAAAAAGAAAAGTATTATTAACGTTCTAAAGAATTTTTGGGAATTTTGAAATAAAAATTTAAATTAAGGGAAAATACATATTCTGAAGGAAAAGAATTTTGGTTAAATTACGCAGTAATAAAAATTTTCATGCGATTTCAAATGGAAACTGAGTTTTGGATAAAATGAAATATTGAAAAAATTTTAATATCAGAGATATTTTTAATTTAATAGAATATTCAATTAATTTCAGAGATGTTACTTGCATAAATTATATAGTACAATAATAGAAAAAAAGTTTAAAGGTGAGTTAAATTTTTTTTTTTTTTTTTTTTTTTTTTTTTTAGCAGCGAGGAATATTTTTATACAGACGTAAAGAAATTTTACGGAATTTAAAGTTTTCATTTACTTTTCTACGATTACCACATGGAAAAAATATGATGTGGATATTGCATGACTTCCTTTATGGATTACAATATTTTTTTTGCATTTTAAAAACTTACTTTCGCGAAATTTGTTGCATTTTTAAACTTATTTCCGTGAATTATGTAAACTTAATTAACCGATCCCTCGAGACAAGTTAAAAATGACATAAAAAATGCAAATTTTGAAATTAAATATCCCGGTCAATTTCTGTTGCACGGGAGCGAATCTTCTTGCACTTTTATTTTTTTCTTAACGAGTAGGAAACTTTCCCAAATATAAATATAGAAACCTGGAGACAGCGTTAAAAGTTAGATTTCGTAATTAGTCCAAAATTAATTTTTTGAAAAAATTTTCATTGTCTGAACATGAATACTTTCGCCATTTAAAACACTTCTGTAATTGGAAGATCTAAATATATGTGTATTATAAGGTATTTCTGCCACCTTCTTGGCGTGCCTTCGTGGTGTGGTGATCTGAACACTGGGCCGTTATCCAAAGGTCAGCGGTTCGATTCCCCGCGAAGGCTTTGTTAATTTTTCATCTTTCCTGCTTCCAAAAAATACCTAATGTCTCTAAAGTGGCGCCCGAACTAAAAGGGTGGTGGATGACGATTTCTCTCCACCCAGGATTTGGCGATTGGGTCCCCTAAAACCCCAGTCGCCCTTTAAAAGGGGGAGTATATAAGGTATTTCTCACCTTCTTGGCTTGCCTTCGTAAAGGGGTGGTCTGTACACTGGGCCGGTATCCAGAGGACCGCGGTTCGATTCCCGGGGAAGGCTTTGTTAATTTTTCATCTTTCCTACTACCTAATGTCTTTACAGTATATATAAGTTTGATACTGCAGATTGTAATAAAAAAAAAAGATTGCACAAGTAGGTGAAATAGCAGTTCCATATATAAAAGTTGTACGCTCTAAAGTTAATGATTTTTGAGTTATACGAGATACACAGATGCGTATGTACGTTTTCTTTTCAAAAAACTCTCTTTTGACTCCATTTTAAACCCAGTTTACAGTCCGTTTTGGAAGAAACAGTTCTTTATTCGGTCCCTACGCCCACAAGTCACGTAAAACAATTGTCCAAATGGATTCGGGAATAGTCAAAATAGAAATATGATATCCGACATTTTTCTCGATTACAATATTTCCTATTAAATTTTTCCTAATCAGTTAGATCTTCGGTGTGTTTGTTGTTTGGAGGTTGGAATCCACTTCATCCAGCCTATGCATAAGAAAATGACAAGCGAATCGGAGTTGACTGCTATTGCTCTGGAGACTATACACACCAATTATCTTGGTCAGGACTGGTTGCATATATATACGGATGGATCACGCCTGTCTCAGAATGGAAAATATAGGATGTGGTGTCGTTTTTGACTAGGTTTGCATTCTATTCGTCCCTTGGTCCGTGTACCACTCCATTTGATGGAAAGGTGGAGACCATTAGGTTCGCTTCTCATCAACTGCTTACTAGGTGTGAGAGTTTTGATAATACTGTTATTTTGTCAGATTCTATGTCTGCAATACAAGCTATTATCTCTTTGAAATCTACCAACTCGCAAATTATTAAAGACTATATACCTAATTTAAGTAAATTACAAACCTTACATAAAAAGGTTATTTTATAGTGGGTTCCGGCTCACTGGGGAATATTTAGTAATGAAATGGTTGACATTTTAGCTGAAAAAGGAATCAAAATGCTACAGATTCCGACGAATCCTATTATTTATCCTACTGCAGTGCGACTAATAAAAGAACGCATGAATAATGACTTTCAATCTAGGCAAGCAGAGCAAATTAAAGAAGGGATTCTCTTTTAAAAACACCTACTACACCTTTAAAGAAGGGATTCTCTTTTAAAAACACCTACTACCAAGACGAATAGCTGTTGCAGCTTTTCGGTTAAAAACTGGACATGATTGCTTTACGGGTCATTTATATAGATTTAACATGTTTTCGTCCCTCTAACTGTATATTATGCGGGAGAGATACTGTTATAGATGCTTCTCATCTTAAGGAATACCCTAAGTGACTCGAGACCTAATATGACAGATACTGCCAGACAAGAGAGAAGCTACAAGATCTTCAGACTATTTGACTTTTTCCTTCTGACTAAATTATGTTCCAAATTTTATATTTTGTCCTTTTACATGTGTTCATGTTGAGTGTACTTGTCACACTTTAGTTAACGAATTCTATCTTTAAGTGATACTACTAAAAATAAAAAAAAATATTTATATGGAGAAATATGTAAGTAAGACTAGAATCCAAATGCATATCCAGGTATTAAAACCTGGTTTTTAAAATTGTCTTAAAATGCCTATAATTAGGCTGCCAAAAGCAAGTTATCAATGCACTCATTTGTTTTATAGAATTAATAAAGTGCTAACTGAATTATCATTATTTAATACAATTCTAATTTTTTAGGAAGTGCATCACTGTCATCCAAAGGTGTGACAAGTTCTTTGAATAAAGTATGTTCTTCTGCCGTACTTCTGCAACCCACTCTTTGATTTCAGTGTTTTTCAAGTCAGGGGTTTTCGACAATGAAGTGTCATTTGGAAAAAAATGTTCTGAGATAGACAATTAATCGGCAGCTTAGAAGAAACGTAGAGAATTATGGAAGTAGCAAGATGGATGAATATTTCGGGGCAGAGAGTCTCTGGCCTGTGAAGCAATTCAAAGATTTTGGTATACTGAAGCCAGGAACCTGGGGCAAGGTCATAGAAGATAACAATCTGCTTATCAAGATCGATTTCTTGTCATAATTGCCTGTTGCAACAGAATCTTGACTGTTAGGCAGCTGAAAGAACTTGATGTCGGACTAAAACTTTGGTAGCACTGTCAAATGTTTAGAGAAAGGTTAATGAGAAAAATCCTTTAGACAGAAAATCAATATTTTATGTTTCACCAACACCATAGTAAAAGTGAATTCATTTGAAATAATATAGGAGTTAGAACAATGAATCTGCATTTATTTCAATGATGTACTAAGGTTTATTTGTTTACGTCTGGAGCGAGTCAGGAACACGAAATCTTTCCATTCATGTTATAGACAACTGCCCTGGAGAATTATTTGATATTATCATATGTGAAGGCATAATGATTAACTGACTGACTATTCTACTCTGTTCAATAAAGGCCTAAAGATACCGAGATGACACTTAACATCCAAACCAAGGAAAATTTTAGAGGAACATGTAGGTCTAACTTTCATTACATGGAATGAAAAGCGTTCCACATCGAACAAGCCTGCTTAATGAGTAGACTCTATTAGACATTATGAAGAAGCAAACAAGAAAAATCCGCTGTGACAGTAATGGATTTTCCGATCGCTAGCTAGACGTACTAACAGTTACACCATGTAAGTACACAATGGTGAAGGAGAAAATTCCTTACAAAGAATTTCTTGAAACCGCAGGAATTTATAGAATAAATTGACTACCAAATTGTCATGATTTGAGATAAATAGGATAACTTACAGGATATCTTTGGATGAATGCCGACCAGAAAGTGGTTAGTGGCTATGAGTGCCGTACCGAAGGGCATGGGTTCGAATCTCGAACATAGATGAAATTTGTCTAGCGTCCGGTCAACGGTAGCCTAATTATTAGGTGCTTCCATAACAAAGTGACCGCCGGTTCCTGCCTTATTAGTTGCCAACGTCTAGAGTCCACCATTGGGAGAAAAAAAAGAAAAGCCTTAAAGGAATTAAATCGTTGCAAAATCCTCCTCCTGAAAATCTCAGTGTCTTGAAGACCACATTGATAGTCAAATGGAACTTAACACTTTTAAACTCTAATTAGTTTGTAGGGTTTATATTTATTTTAACTATCATTTATTTTAAGTTTAAACTATCTTTCCTGTCAAGCCTTACTTTCCCCTGGAACTGCCAATGCCAGAATATGTAAATTTGAGTAGAACGCGCAAGGATTCAAATTATCAGCGGAAGTATTCTGATTTAAATAGCAAGGAAACGAGTTCGGTGTGTGATATTCTTACTTAGCGAGCGCGGAGGTAGTTAGCGAGAATTGAAGAACCCCGCGTTGCGGCCTATGTGCTTGGCGGGAAGTAGTGGTAATTGTTCCAGTGAGCTTCAAGTCTGCTGAATTAGCAGCAGTATTGTAAAACACGGTGAGTTAGTTATTTTAGAGAGCCTCGTAGTTAGAATCTTGTCTTTACTTTCTTTTCAGGTTATTATTTTTATTTGACTGCCAAGTTGGCACAGTCTGTAAGCGTCAAGAGGACGCAATTGTAATTTATTACGTTGAATAAAAAGGGACTTAAGCCCTTCACAAGGCTCTATCTTTTATACAAGCTTCACAGTCACCTCTTGGTTGCGTGCAAGTTAGAGGCGCGCAACGTTATATTGGCGCCCGAACACTTATCGAACTGAAATGGCCGAAAATTGGATGGAAGCCGCTGGACAACACCAAGAAATGACAACACAGTTAGAAGGATTTGGATTCCTGGTCCAGACTTTGAGAGCATCAATCAAGCCAAACGTCCATTTCGACGGAAAAAATTCGGTGGCGGTATTTCTCGAAGGTCTAGAAAACCACTTTCAGCTCTACCCTGTGCCTGAAAGACAAAAGGTTGCCATCGACACATCAGCACTAAGAGGACAGGCCGCGCTATGGTGGAAAAACATAGGAAAATTTCTACTAGGTGAATTTGGAAGCCCGACATATACATTTGAAAATTTCAAAAAATCGTTAGTAAAGGCCTTCCCCATAGTGAAAGATCGCGCACGGCTGGAAGCCGAGCTATATAGTTTCTATCAACGGGATACAGCAGAACTGACGGACTTTATTTTACGAAAAATTAAGCTAACGGATATGCTGTACGGAAAAAAACCCGATGCGGAGATAATTGAAATAATATTACCAAGATTGTTACCCGCTGTCCAAGACTACTTTGAAATTAGAAACCCAAGCACATTGCAGGAACTTTTCGAATTGGCGGTGAAGTTTCAAAATCGCAGAATAGCGGAAAAAGCGAGAGAGGAAACATATTCTCAACATACCCGAAGGAAGGAGGAAACCAGAAATGGAAATCGCTCATATGGGGGAAAGAACTATCAAGCTAACGCATCGAAACTCGAAGGTCAAGGCCCAAAAAGAAAATTTTAAAATAAGCATCCGCGTACCCAGAAGATACAGATTGAAAGGAAAGCTTTAAACGACTAGAGGGGCCTGTGAAAGGGAGGGTCCAGACCCCGGAAGTTTTTAAAAAACCCTCAAATAGACATTTAAACACGGTCATCGTAAAAAACTCACAGCTACCAATTATACAAGTCCTGGTTGGCGATGTACCAGTAGAAGCCCTCATCGATACAGGAGCAGAAGGAAATTTTATGAGTGAAAAGTTCTTCAAAAAGAATTTTTATAGGATACGACTATTTAAAACCAGAAATACGGAAATTATAGCGGCGCAAGGAAAAACATGTCACTGCATCGGGAAATTATCATTAAACTTACAGGTAAAAGAGGAAAATCTCAAAGTATTAATTTTTGTGGTGAAAGACCTACAACACTCTCTTATTTTAGGTATGGACTTTTTAGGGGCCGCGAGGGCCAAATTAAATTTTCAAGATAGTTCCGTGGTGTTGGAGATGGACCAGAGGGTGGTGGAATCTGTGGAGACACCTGAATTGGACCTTAGCCATCTGAATGACCAGGAAAGTAAAGCAATACAGCAAGTGGTGAGTAATTTTTCTCATTTGTTTTCAGAAAAACCAGGAAACTGCCAGATCGTGACTCACAAGATTCAATTAAATGCCGAAAAACCTTGTAGGACTAAACCGTATCGTTATGATAAACAAAAAGACCTAATCATCGAAGAACATATTCAGGAGATGTTAAAGAATAAAATAATAACGCCCATAAATAGTGAGTACGCGAGTCCAGTCGTACTATGTAGGAAAAAGAACGAGTTTCCTCCTTCGGATAAAAGGGCTTGGAGGTTTGCTATCGATTACAGAAAACTAAATAGCATTACTAAATTTCCAGTTTACCCTTTGCCGGTTATAGACGAGATCATTAGACAGATCAAATCGACAAGATATATGTCTACTTTGGACGTCTGGCTACTATCAAATAGCTATGAGACCCGAAGATATACACAAAACCGCGTTTATAACAAAATCGGGCACTTATGCATTTTTACGCATGCCTTTTGGGTTGTGTGGGGCCCCATCAACATTCCAGAGAGCTATGGACATTGTTCTAAAGCTTGTCCTAGGAAAATCAACTTTAATTTATCTAGATGATATAATTATAACGAGTAGTACGTTGGAACAACACATTAATGACCTCGAACAAGTTTTTAAATTATTAAAAGAGGCCGGTCTTACAATTAACGCCTCAAAATGCAAGTTCACAACTAAAGAACTTAAATATCTCGGTTATAAAATTTCGCAAAAGGGTATAGAAACGCAAGATTCAAAAATAAAAGCTATTAAGAATTTCCCACCGCCCAACACCGCCAAGAAACTTTCGTCTTTCCTTGGATTATGTTCTTACTATCGATCTTTCATAAAAGATTTCGCTAATATTGTTGAACCACTCTTAGTAATCAAAAGAAAAAAGAGTAAGTTTACGTGGACAGCGGAAGCTAACACAGCTTTTGAAAGATTAAAAGAAGCGCTTATTAATGCCCCTGTTTTAAAATTCCCTGAGGGGGCCGAAAACCTGGAAATTGCAGCAGATGCGTCAGACTATGCGGTGGGTGCGGTTCTTATGCAAAATAACCATCCGCTGGCATTTTTTAGTAAAACGTTGAATCAGACACAAAGGAATTATACAGCTACAGAAAGAGAAACATTAGCCGTATTAATGGCTGTACACAAATTTCGAGTTTATTTCGGCAAATCGCCAGTAACAGTCTTTTCGGATCATGCGGCTGTTGGTGAACTTTACTCGGGAAAAACACCTAACGCCCAGGTTAATAAGATGGGCTTTAAAACTCCAAGAATATAATATCACAATAAAATATAAACCGGGTAAGGAAAACAATGTAGCTGACGCACTTTCTCGTATAAAACTGGACGACGAAGGAAAGGAACTTAAATGCGCTGTGTTGACTTCAAAAATTTTAGATTCTAGAGATACGGTTATTACTGAACTGAAAGCTGATCCTGAATTTGGAAATATCTATGCTTATTTGAAAGACCCCGAAAGCTTTGAGCATACAGATATCGATGCGATAAGAAATAGAGCAAAAAACTATGAAATAATAGATAATTTATTATTCTATACGAAAACAACAAACGAAAATCTTGAGTATAAGCCAGTCATCCCAGCCTCGCTTCGATTAAGCATTTTGAAGGAGTTGCACGAAAAAAAAGAAAAACAGCGGGCCACCTAGGGGTCAGAAAGACTTTAAAAAGGGTACGCGAGGCGGTATATTTCCCGCAATTATACAAAATAGTAACGGCGTATGTCAGGTCCTGCAATCAATGTCAGTTAATAAATGATATTAATTACAGCCCGGCCGGGTACTTAAATAGCATTCGCGCTACATTTCCGAATGAAATTTTAGGCATAGATCTCCTTGGTCCCTTCCCCCAGAGCGAGTTAAATAAAAATCGTTTTCTTTTAGTAATAGTAGATCATTTTTCAAAATGGATAGAAATTGTTCCTCTTAAACGCGCGTCAGCCAAAACAGTCGCAGATGCATTCTTACACAGATACATTTTAAAATACGGTGCACCGATAAAAGTCATTAGCGATAACGGAAAACAATTCATTAGTCAAATATTTGAAAACATATGCAATGGACTTGGCATACGCCATATCAAAATGGTTCCGTATAGACCACAGGCTAACATAGCAGAAAGAGTTAATAAAAACATTGTAAAAATAATTCTCAGTTACGTGAGCACACATCACAAGCGCTGGGATGGCTACATAAATGAATTAGCTTATGCTTTAAGAACGGCACATCATGATACTACGGGAAAAACTCCAGCAGAATTATTTTTAGGCAGAAAGTTAATTACGCCTTTAGATAAATTATTCTTTGTGCAACAAAGAGAGCAGGAGTTTAAACAACAAGATGTGCAAAAGTTGATTGATCAGGCGCTTAAAACCTCGGATACGGCAAGAAATAGGCAGAAACTTTATTATGATAGAAAACGCCGTGAAGCAGATTTTAAAGTTGGGGATAAAGTATTGAAGCGGAAATTTTCTTTATCAAGTGCCCCAGACAATTTTATGGCAAAGCTAGCTCCAAAGTTTGAAGGCCCCTATGTAATTCAGGAAATCAAAGGGGTAGTATTATATCTTAAGAACGACAGAGGGGAAATCTGTAAAGCAAGTCCCGACCAGGTGAAAAAATACTATAATCCAAATGATTTTGAAATCCTTAAAAGTTTCTTGCAGGAGTCAAGTCTAAACGAAGGTTCAGAGACTACAACAACTATTCCACCACCCAAGAAACAGAGAACTGAAGAGAGACCTAGCACTTCTACAACCCGGACGTCGGTATCAAAAAGAAAAAATGATTTTCAAACTCCGGCGTTTAAGAAAAACAAAAATACAGATGAACCGGGTAAAGAAACCGTGGTAAAGATAAAAACACCACCTACAAAGGATAGCAGGAGAAATTACACATCAAGGAGAACGCGCACACGGCCACAGAGTCAGGTGCCAGCAAGGCCGCCGTTCCGGAAACTGAAACGCCAGCAGGAGGCACAAAAATACGAGGAACAGAAGAAATTCAAGAAGGACTCCAGACCGGAGGACGTCAAGACCAGCCGTCTCAGGCAGAAACGGAAAGGTCAACAACCAGACGATTACTCCGTCAAGAGGCCAGCATGTAGAGGACACAAAAGAAAAAGTAACGTGGACGACACTCGGAGATCAATAAGGAGAAGATTGACATCCATGAAACCTCTAACTTGAGATCAATTTTGCCAAAAACGGATGACGGAGTTTCAAGCATCGAAAACTCAAAGATAAGTTAAAACCTTCTATAAATTTTTTTCTCTTTTGTTCCGAAATGTTATGCATAAGTACGAAGTTCTATGTTTTGACGAAAGTCAATATGTCTCGGTTGAGACTTAGTTTTGTTTTACTTTATTTAGCTAAGGCAAAAGTATTATTTTCTTTAAGTGTAAAAGCTAAAAACAAGCATTTTCTGTTGGTCGAAAGACTAATTCTGTTATGTTAAAGCCAAAATTTGGCCGAAGATAAAAATAACTTCGTATTCTTGTATTAATAAGAATTTTACTTTCAGTGCCGCCAGCTTGGCGAAGAATGAGTAAAGTAAAAATTTATTTTCTCTTATTCATTTTATGGTAAATTGTAAAAAGCATATGTATTAAAATTTTGTAAATGTATGTAAATACTTGAAGGTTATGTAAAAGTAGAATTTAGTCTAGAAGCATAAAATTGTAGATGCTAAAAGTGAATGCTTAAAAGCAATGAAGTCAAAATTTAAGTATTAAACTGTAAAGTCATGCTTTAGAGCGAAAGCCTGCATGTTTAAAGATGAATGAGGGGGAAGTTAGAATGAATGTGTTTTGTAGGGTTCTCCACCTACATTTGAATTTTTAAGAATATTAAAGTAGCTCATTGAGTTGTAGAATGTCGAGTAAGGTGTGTCTATTTGGTCGTTGAATTCTAACAAATCATGGTGGTTAGGGGAAGTGTTGTAAGACTAAAACACGAATATTCCCGTTTGACACCACACACGGTGGAGAGCCAGGGTAAAGTTAAATTAATGCTTGAAAAATTGAATGAATGTGAAGTAAGCAATAACTAAGAAAAACGAATCGTTTAAAAACAAAAATTTATTGTGTCAAGAAAGTGTAAATTATAATGTATGTAGAAAGATACTGATACTTATTCCTTCCAGATGCTGGAAGGAAAGACCAAGATTGATTGATGAAGTCCAGGAAAAGTTGCTGTAAGAAGAGAGCTTTATAAGATCAACACAATTGTAGTATAAAATTTGTTACATAAGATTTTTTTTTTGTGTAAACGAGATTCTCGCCAGTTAGTTCAGAATTAGATAAACTTACAACAGGTCGTTTGTAGGACCTGCTTCCAAGTTTTCCAAATTCTGGCAGCGGCAAATGTAGGGTTTATATTTATTTTAACTAACATTTATTTTAAGTTTAAACTATCTTTCCTGTCAAGCCTTACTTTCCCCTGGAACTGCCAATGCCAGAATATGTAAATTTGAGTAGAACGCGCAAGGATTCAAATTATCAGCGGAAGTATTATGATTTAAATAGCAAGGAAACGAGTTCGGTGTGTGATATTCTTACTTAGCGAGCGCGGAGGTAGTTAGCGAGAATTGAAGAACCCCGCGTTGCGGCCTATGTGCTTGGCGGGAAGTAGTGGTAATTGTTCCAGTGAGCTTCAAGTCTGCTGAATTAGCAGCAGTATTGTAAAACACGGTGAGTTAGTTATTTTAGAGAGCCTCGTAGTTAGAATCTTGTCTTTACTTTCTTTTCAGGTTATTATTTTTATTTGACTGCCAAGTTGGCACAGTCTGTAAGCGTCAAGAGGACGCAATTGTAATTTATTACGTTGAATAAAAAGGGACTTAAACCCTTCACAAGGCTCTATCTTTTATACAAGCTTTCACAGTCACCTCTTGGTTGCGTGCAAGTTAGAGGCGCGCAACGTTATAAGTTACATACTTAAAAGTACCTTACATGTGCTAAAAGTATGTTACAAGTGCACTGTTACATGTGATACGAATTAGAGCAGGTGCCGACATTTTCTAATATTAGTGTCAGAAACCTGAATTCTGTTTAAAATTTTCTTGTCTCGCATTATTTCAGTTTTATTGACTTCATAATAAAATTTCATATCGTATCCATTAATATGTGACTTATCAATTTCTGTTCATGTTTTATGGCACTAAGTATTTTTCAGAATACATTTACACAGTTCTACCAAGATGTTATGAGAAATCAGTGTATTATATTATTGCCCACACGAATTTAATTTCGAGCCGTAGTATATAAATAAGGCCCTAGTAAAATAATCTGGAACCATACCTTTCCCTGATACGCATTGTTTTACTTATTTACAGTATATATTTAATAGATTAATTAAACTATTTTTTAAATGTTTTAAATATCAATGTAGTCTTGTGTAACTCAGTTTTCTACAATAAATTAAAAGAGAGAGAAGGAAGGGATGGACTTTTATTAAATTAGTGAGTCTATTGTTAAGCAACTTTATTACATTTTATATGATGAGAAAATATTTTGCAAGTTTAATTTCGATATCAAAAGGCGAATGGAACAATTTATTTAAAACAGGTTTAAAGAACTTTTAAAAAGCACATCAGGATAGCAGGGAATATTTTGTGATAAAATAGGTGACGTATATTGAAAACCGACTAAATGGTAACGGAAACTCGAAAACGCGGGAAGTTTACCCAGCATTTTATTTATGTAAGACAGTTTAAAAGATGTTTCATATTATTAAGTTCTCATAATTTATAAAAAAGGAAACTACGAGAACTAAAAATTTTTACTTCCATGGTTCAGAACACTTGAATGAAAAATTATGCGAGACATTTAAATGAATTTTGATCAGGACTGAATATAATATGCATCTAATTTTAATTCATAAGATATATTGGGAAGTATATATCAAGAATAAATATATGCAGAACACTTTTTGAAGGGAAAAAAGTAATTAATAAACATAAAACCTTTTATGATTTTCATAGCCATTCCGCATACCGAAGCCCTCATTGAAATAAAATAAGCATTTATAACTTATTTATTATTTTCATTCTATATAAAAAGAGTAGATATACATCAAATTAATCGAAGACTACAAAATAAAGTCCAGTTAAGTAAGCAAAAGGAAAGCTACTTAAATAGTCAACGAAAGGATTAAGTTTTCTTTCCCCCTAAGCTATTATTTCTTCACTCTAACTACAGTCATTTGAATCCAGCACTATATAATTTCATCCTTGGTTTGAAATCTCTCTCCATTGAATTTCATGGACACTCAGAATTCCCATTGCTCCCTTTGCATTTAAATGCTTCTTTAACTGACTTGGCATTGCATTTCCTTCTGAACTTACCAGAAACACTTACTTTGTTCACCTCCCCTACGAAAGTATGCATCGTGAGAGACACCAGCTGCTTCCATTTGGGAAATGAAGACTGGGAAGTACTCGAACAGTGAAAAGTATATATGCCGCCATTCAAGGTTTCCGTCAGCTGTTTTGTCTCCGTTTCTAATGGTGAATTCGCCCCTCTCATACAAAAGTAGAGTATTATGCAGAATACCCGAGTTTCGTCTTCTAGGACTGTAACCATCAGGTTGATTCTGGTGCAAGTCCAAATCTGTTTTGTTCGCTTGAATATCCTGTGTATCCGTGTGATTCTCTCGAAGAGAAATTGTCTGATTTTAAAGTGGAAGTGTGCCCTCGATTTATTTTAAAAGCGTCGTCTGATGCGTGAGTTGAAGTTGAGTTAGGTAGTCGAAGTTAACCACGAGCAGGATATTCCTTCACTCCCCAAAGACCAAGTTTATTATATACACGCTATATTTGATAAGCTGAGTAAGTACATAACACTTAATGAAAATAGGGAACATTAAGAATGAAGTAAAATATTTAAGAAGAAATGTTAGGCTTAACCATTATAAAATATATACAGCTTTCATATTTTCGTTAATAGATTTTCTCATAATCTCCCACCCGCTCACCGAGGAGAAAGAAATACAGTAAAGCATTGCCGAACGGGTATGTTACGTCATGAATATATTGTGCGTCCGGCTAAATTGTGTTTCGCAGCTTTCTATAGAAAAAATTCTTTAGGATATGTTATAAGGTACTTCTCCCGCCTTCTTAGCATGCTTTCGTAGTGTAGTGGTCTGCACGTTGGGCGCGTATTCCAGAAGTCCGTGGTTCAATTCCCGGGGAAGGCGTTGCTCATTTTTCACTTCCCCTGCTTCCAAAAATACCTTATGTCTGTACAGTGGCGCCCGAACTAAAAGGGTGGTGGATGATGATTTTTCACACCTAAGATTAACGATTGGATCCCCTAAAACCCCAGTCGCCCTTTACCAGGTGGAGTATAAAAGGTATTGCTCCCTCCCTCTTAGCATGCCTTCGGAGTGTGGTGGTCTGCACTCTGGCCGCTTAATCCAGAGGTCCGTGGTTCGATTCCCGGCGGAGGCTTTGCTCATTTTTTCACTTCTAGTGCTTCCAAAAATTACCTAATATCTCTACCAGCTCTCAGTGTTCTGCTATTTTATCCACATGCGAGTCCCGTAACATAATAATAATATACGAAAGGGGAACTAAATAATTTACTATAAGAGGTAATTAGAGTTTGGCGTTGCATCGCAGATATAGGATTAAAATGATTTTTTTTTAAAAACTGAACCTTGAGTTGAGAATTTAACCTTTAGGTCACTCGTAGGTTATCTAAACTGAATATCTCATACTAGTCTCATACATATCTCACACATAGCATTTATGGAAGACAAACAAGTTATTCTAGCATTCTGGATTATTGTCCACCAGCGGCCGAGCGGTAAAGTCGCTGAACACTGGTAGTTCGGTCCGAGGTTTGAACCCCGCGAACGGGCTGGCAGCATGGGTGATTTCGTGGTTTTCCCCATGTGTGACGTGTATACGAGGCAGTTTCCCTTAGAAAGTCCTCCACGAAAGCATTCCTCCTCTTAGGCAGATAGCCCTCGAGTGTTTTGCTGTAATCTAATAAACCAAGCAAAACCCTTCTGAATTTCAGAATGCAGTAAACCTTTACCAAATGCAGGGATTACGTCATTAACATATCGTGCGTACGGCAAAATCGCGATAACTGTCTACGGAAAAAATGTGTTAGGTGTAATTCAGATTAAGAATGTACTATAATTTAAATAAATGTAAACATTTTTATATTTAAGAAATATAAATGAAACAATGGTTAGATGAAAGGATTTTTATTGAAGTTTAATAAATCTGCGATACAATTATTTTTTTAAAATTATTTCTTGGTGATTTTTTGCTTGGAACAATGACCGACGCAACTCTTTAAACGAAACTTCCGAGTTCGATTAACGCAGTGTGTTGACAATAATGGACGCCATTTGCCTGATATTATCTTTAAATAAGTGTGAACATAAACTTTGCATGTTGTACTTAATGCTGTGGAAAGAACTAAATATATATGTAATGATTTCAAATGCGTAGATGAAAGCAGTGGACCTCCCAACAGCTTACGATACTGCGTAGATGATCGAGAAGACCGTAGTGGCTTGAAGGTGGCAGAGTGAAAAGCATGATGACGCAATTTAGCACAACATATCTTGAAAAATCACAATCTTTATTTTTTCCATGCATATCTAATCCTTTTTCAGACAAGATATTTCTTAATAATATTTGAATAGAATAACTCCCGTTTTGAAGTACGACGTCATCTTAAGCAAGTAAGCAGCAGCAGAATGGATGAAAAGCATCTTACCAGCAGGAGAGCTAACGTGGAAAAGGGCAGAGTATCACAGAACTTCAGAGGAAGAAGGGTGGGATTCGGAAAAGTTTCAGTTCACAGAATTAATTTGATTAGACAAGAGAAATCTGCATTAAAACGTTACATAAGATAGAAAAGTCTGGAACCTGTGAGAAGAGATGAATTTAGGGGCAGATTACCAAATTTAGAATATTACTTTTGAGGTCGTCAATTATTTTTTTGAAACAGCTATCATATTTTGTTATATCTTACATATATATACACTGGTGTGCAAAAATTAAGGACGAAGTCGAAAAATTAGCATATCAGCTGAACGAAGAGGCAGAGCGGACAGAAAGACCAATCAGGAGATTAAGTAAGGTGATGTACGGTAGCACATGCACAGATATGCAGGTAGACGTAATGGGGGAGTGTCTGAGTAGTATAAAGCATGTTGTCTGTGTAAGATCAGTATTTCTGGCAAAGAGATTGCACGCCGTATAGCAGTTAAAATCACACCGAGTTGCTACTTCAGCGAGAAATGGCGAATAATCAATCTGTTAGACGACATCTGGATGGTTTTACTCGAGGTCGAATCATTGGGAAGTTGGAGGAAGGCCGCAGTGTGACAAGTGTGGCTGCAGAGTTCGGAATTGCTCACAGCATCGTTTCACGACTTTGGAGACAATTTCAAACTACAGGAACAGCTACCCGGGGGTTTAGTAGTGGTCGTCCACGAGGAACCACACCCGCAGATGACCGGTATATTGCCTTACAGGCCAGAAGAGACAGGCGGCAGACAGCGGGAGAAATCGCTAGACACACGACACAGGCGACTGGACGACCGATATCGCGTTTTACCGTGGCCAGAAGACTGCACGGTGGTGGTCTGTTTGCACGACGCCCTGTACGGTGTATACCTCTAACGCCTGCCCATCGGAGAAGGCGTTCTCTGTGGTGCCGGGAACACCGGAATTGGAGAGACAATGAATGGGGACGAGTACTCTTTACAGATGAGAGCGGATTCAGTCTGAGTAGCGATTCTCATCGCATACTCATCTGGAGAGAGCGGGGAAGCCGCAATAATCCCTCGAACATCATTGAAAGGACGGGTATGGAGGTGGCGGTGTTCTCGTTTGGGGAGGCATCATGCTTGGTAGTCGTACAGACCTTCACACCTTCGACGCAGGTTCAGTCAACGGGACCCGTTATTGTAACGAGATTCTTCTTCCATATGTGCGTCTTTTTAGAGGCGCTATGGGTCCGCAGTTCCTTTTCATGGACGACAATGCACCCTGTCATCGCACAGTAGCTGCCGAACAGCTCTTAGAGAGTGAGGATATTGAACGTATGGATTGGCCGGCACGATCTCCGGATCTCAATCCCATCGAGCATGTATGGGATTTTCTAGGCAGACGCTTGGCAGCTCGTACCTTACCACCAGTAACGATTCCGGAGCTTCGATTGGCGCTGCAAGACGAATGGGCAGCGATGCCTCAACAACTCACTGACACCCTCATTCTCAGCATGGGCAGACGCTGTGAAACCTGCCTAGCAGTCAGGGAAGATCATATCCCCTATTAAAGACCGGATGTTTCTTGCTGGACACCCATCACAGGGATGTTTCGGCCTTGAGTCGCATTGCGCTCCATGCTACTTTTCAATAAAGCTTCTCTTTATCCCTCTGATTTCTCTTATAGTAAGTGTTGCTTATATTACTCATGTCCTTACGTATTGGGGATCTTACGGTATTAAATGTGTTGATTTGGAAAGCTTTTGTACAAAGTTATATTGAAAAAACCGTCTCGTCCTTAATTTTTGCACACCAGTGTATATAAACTGTTCTGTCCCACCCTGTATGCTTTTCATGAAGGCAACCGCAATCGTCCGTAATGTTACTTAAAAGTGAAATAAATAGGTAACTACTGGCCAGCAATTCGGTCTTATAACATTACTGCACGAAGAAAACAACTATTCGGAGGGATTTTAGGAAAATATCCGAAGCAATTTATATCGGAAATCAAGAACTAAAAAAATTGAAAGTTTGAAGAATCCGCAAATGCCTTTATTTTCGCAATCTTTGGTAGTATATGTATATTTTGTATAATAAACGTATTTCAAATATAGAATACAGTTAAGTTTGGCCCTTTTTTAAGTTTAAAATGTTCATTTTGTATGAAGTAAGACATCAATATTTTTATAACTGACATCGGGTATGCAGTTATATTTTGTCAAATTTGCTCAGCTTCTAAAAAATAAAACACTGAAAGTTTAACTCCTGTGCACGAAAAATTAATCAAAATATTCAAATTTAAAGCTTGTGATAATGTTTTCCAGGGGCATTCGCAAATTGATGGGCGAAATACTTAAATCTGCATAAATTAAAAATGAAATATCGGTTTAGGGGAAAAGATTTCTGATGTTAATAGATTAAAAATGACGATTATTGATGATCAAATTGTCTTGAAAAGTTTAGATCAGAACAGATGTTTCTAAAATAGACTAAAAAAACTCCTATTCTAAAAATAGGGTGGCTGATAGACATGTAGCCAATTAACATTATTTCTACAAATTAAGAATTAAAAATATTTCTAGTCAAATATTTTTTTCCTAACTCTCCGATTATTATCCTAAAGGAATTAAACTGCACATGAATATCGTTAACATGTTTTTAGCATGTAAAAAATTATAAATTATTAGTGTAAAAATGTTTTCATCATACTACATGTAACTAAGCAATAAATTAAAGAAAGTTACACACTTGCAAATCAGAAAAAAATATCACTGAATGATATTAAGTGGAAAAAAATCAACCCTGAAATAACCAAATTTATTTTTTAACCGTCTCTTTTCCAAGGAAAGAGATAAAACTGGTTTTCTGGCATTGAAAAGTATATAAAAATCTCAAACTTTAAAATTCAATACCTCAATTACATTTATTGTACAGAAGTGATTTTTTTTAAGAATTAGAGTAAAAGTTTATTAAATTTACGAATAACTACATGGACATGGACACCATATAAAGAGTTAGATTTCGTAATCATTACAAAACTGATTTATTTTTAAATTTAAAAATACCATGATATGAATATTTGTATCTTTTAAAACACTCTTATAGTGGGAGTTCTTGGCTATGACCACCGATTACGAAAGTAAAGACCGCATAAAGAATTCTGAGTTAGTTTCGATTATGAATGAAAGATCATTCCTTTACCCTTAAATTACCTTTGCATGCCTGTAGTTAGCTTGAAGTGGCATCCTAACGGTGCTTACTCTCTTTTATTAATATTAAAAAATATTTAATCAAAAAGAAATCTCTGCAAGATTTAAAAGGTATTTCTCCCGCCTTCTTAGCGTGGCTTCGTAGTATAACGGTCAGCACACTCGGCGCGTATTCGACAGGTCCAAGGTTAGAGTCCCGGCGAGGGAACTGCACTTTTTTCACATCTTCTCCTTCGAGAAAAACCTAATGCCTCTACAGTGACGCCCGAACTAAAAAAGGTGGTGGATGATGTTTCTCCTCCACCAGGATTTGGCGACTGGGTTCCCTAATCCCTAGTCGCCCTTTGAAAGGGGAGAATATATAAGGTGTTTCTCCCGACTTCTTAGCATGCCTTCGTGGTGTAATGGTAGTACACTGGGCTCGTATTCGAGAGGTCCGAGATTCAAGTCCCGGAGAGGGCATTGCACAATTTTCACGCCTGCTGCTTTAAAGAAAGAAAAAAAAATCTAATATCTCTACAGATTTTAAGCGTTAACAGGGTATAATGTGCTTTAAGATGTTTAGAAGCCTAACAATATCTGTAAAAATTAAACTTCAGCCAGAAATTTAGAAAGCATTATATGAAGACTTCTAAATTTCAGTTAAGGACAGGAAATGTTATGCATAAAAAAGAGAAATGGAAATAATTTAAAGTGTGTTTAATCAAATAACTCAAAATGAGCCATATTAACTTTAGAAATATGGCAAAATCTCTTACGAAACTAACAATACAGATATCTAACGGAGTTTTTTAGAATAGAATCAATGTCTCATGTAAAGCTTACGTTCTTTTTCACATTATTATAAATTTGTCATGAGTTATTTTCACTTTCACATAAATAATGTAGTAATTACTTTCTAGAAAACGATTAAGATTTTGAACCTTTCAAAGAATTTTGGTAGAAATGAAGCGATAACGAAATTCTTCAGTGCTTCTTTTTTTACGTCGCATACTATGCACGTTTGAGAAAACTACGACCAACTCATTCCATAGATGGCATAGATTTCTTAGTAACTAATTTGGGCTTATGCGGACATACATATCTAAAATATTTTATCCTATAAAGGAAATGGTTTCGTTGAAAGGACGAAAGAGTATAGGTTTTCTAGAATGAGATATATCCTTGCTCATTGCAACACTGGCAAAAAATCATCACGTTATAAGTCTGTATCAATTAGAAGTTGAACCTAGAATATGGAGTATATTGTCAGGCGTGTTTTTCTAACTGAACTTCCTAAGCCAAAGTATTAATTTTTCTTGTACATAAAGCTTGAGAAATCTATCATAGTTAAATTAAAATGTGGCAACAGAAACAAGATCAGACGTTTTCTTTTTCTCTTCAATTTTCCTAAACTGACTGCTAACATGTGACTAAATCGTATTCTTTTGTCAATAAAATAGCTACAAATGCAATCTAACAGACTGATAAACTAAATGCATAATTAAGAAGAATGGAAGATTACTATAAATGTAAAATAATCTGTTACTCTTTGCGTAGGCTACACTCATTTATAATTTGAAGAATTGAAATAATTTTGCACTTAAAAAGCTCTCATTTTATTAAATAAATATCGCACAATAGCTGGACATTTTAGAGCTTGTTTTGTACCAGAACTTATAATCCGAAATAAATTCCCACTAAACTCTCTAATTTGATTTAAAGAAAACAGCCAGGGTAAAACAGAATAACTCCATGTATATGAAGGTCCCAGTGAAATAGCTTCGAAATGCTAAAAATGGAGCTTAATGATCGAATGCAGAGATTAACAACACACGAAATTCCATTATGCCATTTAATCAAGCTTATGAAATTTTGCTTCCAAATGGAGTAAGGATATTACAGTATTTAATAATAAAAATTAAATTCCATTCCCTATAGCTATCGCACCCATTCTGCTCCAAAACGTTGCCATTTCTCACACCAGTACTTCCGTTGCTACCGTAATCGAATTTGAAGCCATCCTTCTGCAGACAAAGAGATCTAGTGAAACAGCTTCGTTTCGCTTGGCAAACCTCTTTGTTGGAGGGATTCGCTCTATCTCAAAGCGCATTTGCACAGATAGAGAGACAGCGAGGAATAACTTATTAATTATTGTCTGCCCACCCAATTTCCAGCTCGGAATACGTAGGCCCCAAAACATTACGAATGTTTTACCCTTTTATGCCGGACGAGGCGTAATTAAAAGCTTTCAATCTTGGTAAGAATCTGAGCTGGGGCTATTTTCTCTATGTTGGAATAATTTCACAGTCATTATGAATTTATTTTAAGCTACAGTAGCTTTATTTTAAGCTATAGTTCTCGAGATGAAAACCTTATGCATGTGGCACAGATCTTAGATAATAATATAGGGACTCTCTATTTGTTATAAACGCATTATTTCAAGCTAACTTGCTCTTGAATGAGTTGCTGTGGAATACTGAAAATCATGCACAGTTGTAGTTAGATTTCAGAAATCAGGACATATTTCTTAGCCCTATTTCAAACAAATGTTAAAGTGTACGTAATTAGTCTAATACGAAAATGATATACATTGGAATGGCCAATTTGTATGAATTTAATACAATTCAGCCCATTTTCAGTAAGCATTTTCTGCAAACTAAATTATGGACTAAGGAAATATTTTAATATAAATAAATTTCTATTGAATAAAGCATACAGGGTGTTTAGGAAAAAGGTAGCTACTGGCATCATTTCCCAAAGTATTGATCTTAGCTCTCTCTATATAAGCACAACACTTTTTAATTCCTTCTGAATTCAATAAATGTCAAAGAACCCTTCAAAACATATCTATGTTTTGATTTTAGAAAGAGCAAGATATTTGGACAAAATATGTGAGAGAAATCGCTTATTGGCCGAAAATAAATAATAATAATAATTTATAAGAATTATCATTACCTCTTTAAAATTGGCTTCTTTTCACTAATCTTCTTAATATATATAAGCGGCTAAAGTGTGTGTCGCCGATAGTTTATTGTTGCCACTAGGAAAAATGAGCGCGGAATTTAACATTTCCGCAGTTTTTAATTACTATCTCGGCCGATTAAAGTCGTACAAAGATGAGAACGGTATCGATGGATTTGGAGAATGTTTTGGAATTCGAGGATACGCGTCTCGAATTTCAACTCGTCGCCGTTCCGTAGATATTCGAGATAAAAGAATTGGCACGTGGCCAAATCTCTCTAATAGGGAAAACCCAAGAAAGAAACTGGAAAATGTAGGGAAAACGTAGGGGAAAATTAGTTTTTAATTAATATCTCAGCTAATTAAAGTTCTAAGAAGACGCGAATGGTCAAAATGGCGTGCAACGGACCTGTGGAATCCAACGGTGTGCTTCGCTAAGCCGGAGAGCCAGCCGTTTCGGAGGAGATGATGTTACTTCACCCCATATATATAAGCGGCTCAAGTATCTGTTTGTCGCCTATAGTTTATTGGTTGCTTGCGTAACTGTACTAGCCAATGGGGTAAAGTTGCCACGGCACGGGGTTGCCGTTTGCATTGAGACGTAGACAATTTACTGCAAAACTTGCCTTTGCTATGAGCATCAATAAGTCCCAGGGCCAAACGCTTAAGCGTGTTGTCATTTTTTCACCTGAGTCTGCATTTAGACACGGTCAACTTTATGTTGCCTGTTCAAGAGTTCGTCAAAGAACGGACGTAAAATTAAAACTATTGGATGGTCCTCTGCAAGGCGAGTTTAAAAATGATGGAAAGATCTACACAAGAAATGTTGTGTACAAAGAGATCTTTGGCATGTGAATTAACATTTCATTATTTAAATCACCTTTATTTATTGAACTAGCGGTGGGCTTTTAAGAAATGTACCGCCAGTGGTTTTCTTCATTGTACTCTACTTTAAGCAATTAAGCAAGTAGAAGGGGGAAACCCCATGATGCAGTAAGCAAAGGGGCGTCCTCGCCGCCTGCCCTGGGTAATTCAGTTTAAATTAGCAGACACCTTTGCACAAATAATTTTAATTACAATTTATATCTAGAACAGCGGTCATTTCGTATGACCGCCGGGCTTTCTATTGCTAGTATAAGTAGCTAATTAATTTTACACAGACTGGCATCTTGTATTCATTACATATCTTAAAATTTCTGAATGAAACTTCGCATTTCGTATCAGTGTGATATATTTAAAAAAAAGTACTACAGTTCTAGTTTTTTCCATGATACCTTGTAGTTCGATTAGATTAGAGAACGTTAAGTCTGTTGTCAGATTTTAGAAGCATCTGATCTAGCTTGAGAGTGGTACTGTGTAGCGTACAGAAAACATCCATGAAAGGACCTGCTATCCGAGATGCAGTATTAATGGTAGGAGCAGGCATCATGATCAAATGCCTTATGCCCTTACATGTGGTTACAGCTGGAACAATGACCGGCAAACAATCTATTGTTGAAGCTCTCCTGTCTCATGTTCGCCATTTCCGTGGTGCTCTTGGTGACGAATTTCTTTTCATGGACGACAACGTTCCATGTCATCCACAACTCGCTGTTTAGGGTTGTTTAGATTGCGAGAGTATTCAACGCCGCGTATAATCAGCATGTTCTTCAGATCTAAAGCCCACTGAAAATGTTTGGGATGCTCTGGAGAGGCGACTTGCTGGTCAAAAACATACATCAATGAACCAAAGAACCCTCATCCGTGCACTGACATTGGAGTGGGATAAATCGCTTCTACAGCTGCTGGATATTGTTGGGCATAGCATGACAAGTCGAGTGGCAAATTGCATCTCATTCTACTTTGAGCACATCCATATTAGCATCTTTCTCAAAGATGTCTGCTATCGTTCATATATATTTTCTCATTTCTCCATACATGACATCACAAGAACTGAGCTTTTTAGTACTGTAAACTCAGAAATAAAACATTGTCCAGAACTTTTGTGACAAAGGATGGACATAGAATTTTGGAAAATAAATATGCCATTTTCTATTGCAAAATCAGATAACTCAACAGTTGTGAAAAACTAAAGCTATTCAACGACTGATGGTAGCTTTAGCTACAAACAAGCACTAAAAATATTATCTGTAATAAAGAGAAAATTTATTTATACATATATATACTTTTTCTCTCAATTTGTTTTAGTCTTTAACACGGCAATCAATTAATTTAATGGTACATTTTACTAAGTGGCAACAAAAATCTTTTAATTTTTTAATTAAATAATCAAGAAGTTATCATGAAATTTGTCATTAGAAAACTTCATAATACATAATTATATTATAGAAAATATTTAATTTGAAGTAATTAGTATCCCATGTGAGGAGAATGCCAGCAGTGGAATTTTTTAAAAAATTTATGCGCTGTAGAACAGCAGGCGGTGAAAGAAGCTTATATCACACATATGCATAAGTTATTTTGAAGTGAGGAATTAGTACATAAAAAGTTTATGTGTTAAAATTTGGAAATGTTACATGTGAAGTGAAAGTTCTTTTTACTGCATTTTGTCTTAAGCGAAAATGTTTTAAAGGCTCATTAAATGCCCCCGATTGCTCACAGGATTGGTTCATTAGGCAGCTACTTTAATGAAAGAGTTGCGCCCTGAGTTTTCCCAAATGGCGCATTATTGTAGGTTATGCGATAATTATGCCTCAGAACACAGGGACAGACTCAAATTTTTGCTATTACTGATACATTTTCTGCTGCGCGCTAGAACCCTAACGAAGTTTACGATTCTGTCCTGGGGAAGTCTCTGAAAGAGGTCCTGGTAAGTAGATCTCGTATCTACCTCTCTTAGAATATTTATATATACCGTTCAGTTTTAGCATCATTAGCTGACAAGAGCCCGAGGAGCAGTGTTGGAAGTTGATCCAAGTTACGATCGTTAAACTTTTATGGACGTTCTCTCTACTCCAATTACTACGCATTCATTACAAGCATCCTTGAATAGAAGAATGTGGATGTACTTCCGCAAAGAATTACTTTTTGCAGTTGAAAATTCACATTTAGTACATTTTCAGCTTGTAGTTGGATAGACCAACGCATAAAACATGTATGTGAGATAAAACTTTAGGTAGAGAAAGTTATTTTAAAGACTCTAAGAAAATACCACGTGTCATAGAAAGGAGTACATACATAAAACTCATTTTAGTTATGTTATGTCTGGTAAGTTAATCAAGAATTTTACCACTTCTTGTAAGAAATATATCATAAAAAGTAAAACTAGTTTGTGGTTCAAACTAGAACTAACTATTACTGAAGGTTCAAACTATAGTTTTTGCAGTATTCTGAGTTCTTTTTAAGTATTTTTCTCCTAGAAAAAGATAATAATTTAAATTTGGAAAGTTTTTCAAGAACTGTCAGTTATCAATTCAAGGAAAAATAATTACAATAGGCGTACTTCATTTATTAAAATCAGATTCAGATTTCGTAAAACACTGCATTAATTTACTATAAATGGCAATTTTATAGCCTTTTTTTATTAAAGAAATAAAGAGCTTTTAGAGTTGTAGGGGGCAAAATTGTAAACCCGAGGTGTGGAAATAGCCGTCTGCCTTAACTGCACAGTATTCTTCCAAAGAGACTCCTTAAAAAGGGAATGCATAAATTTTTGGCATTATCTCTTCCAAAGAACTAAATTCTTATAACTGAGGCTAAAAGCCTTTGCACAAGCGTTAAACATAATTCGTAATATTCTGATAAAAAAGATGAATTATGGACATTATTTTTAAGCATGAAGCGCACAATTACAGGTTGGATTTTTGGAGGGAAATTCAATTTAGACTCATTACACTATTAACTATAACTAGCAAAGGGTAATTAGAAAAAAAAAATTAAAATTTACTGCTGAAAGTTCTTGATGGGAAACAATCGAAATTACTAATAGAAAATTCAACTGATTTTCAATCAAAGAAAAGACTTCTTTCAATCTTTTTTTCTTTCACATGATTCTTACATAACGCAAATAACGTATAATAGTTTTTTATAATAAGCCAAAAATAATTTTAATTTTGGGAATCGAAACGTTTTGCAACCAGTAAGTATACAACTGAACCAAAACGAAATCATTTTGAACTGGGTTTCCATATCAGACACGTCACAATCATTATCTACGTTCTCTGCTTTATCACTTTGCTGTCGATAATTTCCTTGTTTATTTCAAAGAAGTGAAAATTCATCAAAGAACGGGAGCAAGTTTTGCATTAAAAGTATTCTCAGAGCATTAATTTAAAAGTGTGTGTGTGTGATTATGGCAAAGAGTCGAGGGCTATCTGCCTAAGGGGGGATGCCTTCGTGGAGGACTTTCTAAGGGAAACTGTCTCGTATATACGTTACACATGGGGAAAACCACGAAAACGCCCATGCAGCCAGCCCGTTCGCGGGATTCGAACCTCGGACCAAACTACCAGTGTTCAGCGACTTTACCGCTCGGCCGCATTAATTTAAAAGAAAATAAGTTAATATTGTGGAGACCATTAGGCACTCTAACCTTCGGAGTAGAAGTCATAAAAGTTGCTCTTGCCGGGATTCGAACTGCGGACCTTCCGACTCGGATGGCGGACTTACTTCCTAGTCAACCACAAATACATTTCAGAAAGACTGAGAAAGTACCGTACAATATTTCCACCACAACGCAGTTTGCTGCTAGAATATAAACGTCACATAAAATTTTGATTAGTGTAAACTTTATTGAATATTTAGTTCTTATGTTTTTCCGCGTATCCAAAGAGACATGTTTATAAAAGTCATACACAGTCATACACGAACACAGAAAAAAGGAAATAAATTAAAGAAAGTCAAAGCAGAGAAATAGAAATGGAGTTTATTAACGACATTTATAAACTCAATTCTAAAATTAAGACATTGATATTTAAAATATTCGCACATTTATATGACAATAAGACAGATAGATAATCATAACAATTTCACTGATTTGTGAAGTAAATTTACTTTACAGAGACTTACATTACAGATTACATTACAGATTTACATTACATTACAGATTTGCATTACAGAGACTTGGGTTTAATCAGCTATGGACGATTTCCCTGCTTAGAGACTTGGGAGTAATCAGCTATGGACGATTTCTCTGCTTAGAGACATAGCAAAGATAAGCATTTTATAGTTATATAAACCTTATCGAATCTTTAGTTATGTTTTTCTTCGTATCCAAAGAGACATGTGTATAAAAGCCATACACGAACATATTAAAGGAAATAAATTAAAGAAACTAAAAGAAGAGAAATAGAAATTGAATTTATTAACAAAATTTCTAAATTCAGTTTTAAAAGTAAGACACTGGTATCTAAAATATTCATATATTTGTATGACAATAAGACAGATAGAGAATCATAACAATTTCACTAATTTGAGAAGTAAATTTATTGCATTACAGAGACTTGGGTTTAATCAGGTATGTACGATTTTCCTGTTTAGACATATACCAAAGATAAGCATTTTTAGAACAGTAAAGGTTATATCATAGTGATGAGTAAGCTTTAAAATAACCTATAACCAGCAGTTCCAGTGGAAGGAACGTAGATAAAAACTACAATTTCCACGATTTTTATGCACAAGACGTAATAACCAAGTAAAACATTTCGTAAATACATAGCTAGGTACGATAACGTGATGCAGACAGACAGCTTGATTTAGTGAATGAAAAAGTTATTAGATAGCTTTATTTAGTGATTTTACACAGATAACTGTGTGGTAAGAAGAGACACATGCATCTAGAAAGATAGATACGGCTAAGGAAAGAGAAAGAAAATGTATAGAGAAATAGACAGAAAAGTGTACATTTATATGTAAAATGAAAACTAAGTAGGGTAAACTGCTGAAAGTAATTTTCAGTAGTTTCTTAACTCTCCATTTTAATTTGGTTATTTCTCATTTTCATCCTAAAAGGAACATTGCTTACAATAAATCGCTTTAAACTGAGTCATTTCAATTGTAATCCTTCTCACATGATTCTTACATAACGCAAATAACGTATAATAGTTTTTTTTATAATAAGCCAAAAATAATTTTAATTTTGGGAATCGAAACGTTTTGCAACCAGTAAGTATAAAACTGAACCAAAACGAAATCATTTTGAACTGGGTTTCCATATTAGACACGTCACAATCATTATCTACGTTCTCTGCTTTATCACTTTGCTGTCGATAATTTCCTTGTTTATTTCAAAGAAGTGAAAATTCATCAAAGAACGGGAGCAAGTTTTGAGCCAATTTTAACTATATCTGCATCAAAACTTTGATGCTAAAAGGGAAAGAAATAGATCAACCGACAACAATCGCAGCTAACTATTTCACAAATCAGTTTTCATCGTCATGCGTCTACTAAGCCGCTTAACTTTCCTTTTTAATTTGGTTGTTTCGTTTTCATCCGAAAAATAACAATTGTTTATAATAAATCCCTCTAAATTGCATCATTTCAAAATAAGTGTTTATCGTATGAGTCTTACATCAAGCTCATATGCTGATGCTTACGTCACGCTTTAGCCAATAATAATCCAATAATAATTTTAAATTTAGGAATCGAAACTTAAAATTATCTAATCGAAACTAAACCACTTTTTGAATCAGGTTTCATCTTAGACCCATTCATTCCTGCTTTCGTTAATCGAAACCAAATCATTCTGAGCCAGGTGTTCATCTTAGACCCGTAGCGTTCGTGCAGTCGTTTGCTGTCTTGAGAAGATCTACTTACCTCTCTTTCATCATTTGTGTGGTAATAACAAGGTAAAAAAGCATTGTATTAATTAAACTGTTGAAGGCTATGTCAAAAGTTAATTTGTCCAGAAACTGAAGGGCTGAATCACTTGAGACGGTAACTAGTTCTTTATGCATTTACGCGTCAACATCGTCTAAGTTAATACTTACATACACGCACTAGAGTGGATAAAAAACACTATTCTTTATTTTTCTATCGCCATACTTCAGAAAAGTTGCCTATCGTCTAGCTATGCCAAAAAAATCTTATAAAACATATCTTTCGTTCAAAAAATGTATCTTCTGTTCCGAAAAATATCAAACTTCTGCTATTTTCCATGTTCCATATTTCATAATTACTGTAAAAGAGACAACAATGGCGAGGAGTAATAGCTCTACAATGAATCTAAATGCCGCATCTAAAAATTCTACATGTATAGTTTATAATAGCTATCTAAATCAATTTTCAATCTAGTTAAAAAGGCAATTTTTTAAGATGCCCAAACAAGTTAATCTAAACTAGAATCGACTGAACATTCAAACTGCATCAAATAAATCGAAAGCAAATTTCGAAGTCTACGCTGTTGCCACTTAGCATTCTCTAAATCAGTATGCTTCTACTAATTTTCGTGTTGCCATTCAGAGAGAGAGAGAGAGAGAGAGAAAGAGCCTTTTCAAACCAGCACAAATACTAAACTCACTCCTATCAAAATGCTGTTGTTCCTAATATGAATTTTGCTGCAAGAGGGAACTTGAAAAACATTATTATCGTTTTCGCAAAAAGCTCAGGAAACACATTTGTTTTTGTAAAAATAACAATATTTCGTAACTTCTGATAATTTTACTTTTTCATTTTTACTAAACAAATGATGACTATATATATCATTGTTAATTTCGTTATTACGAAGGGTGCACCTTCGAAGTTAGAATTTTTGGAAAAATTCTGGCATCTTGATAAGAAGGTCTTTATAATCAAGCTGTCTCTTGTGTCAGCGCCACACACCTTTTTAAATGTTTCGACCACAAGTTTGAAATAACAGCAAGGGAAGGTTTAGAAATCCGATGTGACTGACCTAAATAGATTCTCGATGTTCTCATCTGCAATGTTTCTTAATAGTTGGAGGCGAAAAATATTGCAACTATCACATTAAATAATCTTAACGTGGCCTTTTCCTCCGACTTTCAATTTTGATGTGGTGAAATTTTGAATAGTCCTTTTCTTGAAAAATGATCCAGCTTTCAACAAGGCCTAGTTCTCTGATTATATATTCATCCACAATCATTGCATGTATAAAGTTTTTGGGATGAGCAAAGATAGCATAATATTGAATTACTGGGATGATGACTTGTAATAAATTTAGAATAAGTATCATGATATTCTGATGCCTTCAAAAATATCTTAAGACCATCTGCGAAATTTTTGTTGGTTTTCATTTTGAACCAGAGGGATGTGTAACAATTCAAAATAAAATGTATCAACTGCCTAATTTCATTAGTAGCTTTTTCTAACCTCACGCATAGGCTGAGAACTCGATTTGATGTCGTGCACCATCTTGAGTGTAAACTCAGACCAGGATCATGAGCTGTTAAACCTCCTAAATTTGTGCCTGACTTTATGGGAGTAGAAATATCAAGTAAATACAACTGATCTTTGTTCAGCGCTTTTCTGTCACTTTGAGGAATGGGATATCCATCACGTACTAAACAAACTCAGGAAAAGGTTTTTCACAGCCAGCGAGGTTTTGCTTGACAGGTCCATTAAAGGATTTGGACCTTGCGATAATACCACACGAGTGATGAAATAGGGTGACGTAATCACACTTCATTGAAGTATAGGAGATATGTTGCCCACTACAGTGGTGTCTTAGCGTACAATTCGATGTGGTGGTTAACACTATTTTTCAAACCAGTATTAGTTACAGATCCATCGCTCACTACCACATCAAGATTTTAAAGGGAAATCTCATGTGTAGTCAGCGGAAAATTATGGTAGAAGCTTTATCTGTAGCAAGTCCTGCAGATGGGGAAACTTGACCGATGTATTCTGATCCTGGTTTTTGTGTGAGGAATAATGATCTTCTTTTTCAATTCTTCAAAAGTTTTTTTAATTTGTTTCAGCTACTATTGTTTCGTCTTTTCTTCCATCAAAGTACAGATTACGTAGTGTTTTCTTAATAGGCTTGATTCTTCAAATCATTTCTATTGCGAATTTTTCTCTTCTTATTTTGTTTTTGGATATGCACTGTACAGTTTTGTATAGCTTAGCACATCTTTAAACAACGGACATCACAGGAAAACGAGCGACGCATGGTAGCTGCAGCCAAGCAAAGCGGGAAGCTCAACACTCAACAGAAGCCTGAGATTTAGCATTTTTTTAAAAATTTTTATCTGTGGAGGAATCAACATTTGCGTTAGGTAGGATGATGTGGATTACTTTTGAAATAACGCACTTTAGTTAGTAGTTAGTAGTTTTAGGACAGGAAAAAGTAGTCAAATAAAAATGAGGAATGAAAGGGACTGTTGCCAAATCAGAGTTAGAAGTTATATATATATTGTTGCGTGCGTACGGGTTCGTTACGAAATGAATGCACAAGTCCGATGAAAAATAAACAAAAATTTATTATTATCACAACAAAAATGCTTAAATCTTCTCAAATTATCATGCAGTATTACAATATCTCACAGTAGTAATCTTTTAACTACTCAAATGTCCAATAGAACGTAATTCAAAACAGCTAAAGAAAGCTAATCCGCGAATTCGCTACAATCAACAAGAGCAGTTTTCTAAACAACAACAAACTAAGCAACTCCTACAAACTGAGATATTTTCCTCCTTTTATAAGATTTTTAAATCACGCGCTAGAATTTTCTGGTACTTTCTCGAAATCAAAAAGACATATTTATTTATTTAATGCACGTGCTCTTGTATTTTCAATTTTCCGGCTTAGCTTTCTTTTAATATTCGTCCCGCGCTGCACTGCGCGAGAAATAAAACCTTTTAATTTATAATTGAACTAACATTAGCTTTTTAAATACCAAATTCGTAACACTGCCCCCTTCCCAAGGACTGCACGTCCCGGGCAGTACAATCCCTGGACAGGAAGCCAAACTTACAACTAAAGCATGAATACAATAATAAGCATTACAATACAATAATAAACAACATGAACAATAAATGCAATAAATAAAACAAATCAAATACAAAATACAAATCAAATGCAAAATACAAATCAAATCAAATACACATTTAAAAACAAAAAGGACCATGGTCTTATACTATTTACAATTATTTACATTATGTACTATGGCCACAGTAATGAGCTAACCTGTCGTAAGGGTTCGAAGACTCACGGATCCGAACCACGACGTCATTCGTGTTCAGCACTGTATATGGACCATCCGAAGGTGACTGTAATTTAGGACTCAGTCCTTTTCGTTGAATCGGGTTCCACAACCACACCTTGTCTCCTTTGTTGGACCTATGTCGAGTAGCTCTTGCGTCGCATCTGGTCTTCATTTTCTCCGTCGCCAAGTTGACTCGCTTTCGTGCAGAACGGTGCATCCCCTCAAACCGGGCCTGGGCATCTTGGATGTGTTCCTCAGGCGATGAAGGCGCATCCGTAGGGCGACTAAACAGGCGATCACAAAACAGACGAAGGTTTCGACCGAAGAGCTTCTGGGATGGAGAATAGCTGGTAGTTTTGCGTTTCTTTTCGATCCTGGTATGATTTCGGCAGCTTCTCGAGCTCGATCTTTCGGACAAGGCGTCGACATTTCCAGGCGAGGATCCCTTTTGAGGATGGATAGTCATGCCATCAGATGCTGAAAGCAGCTTATTGTTTTTGAAATCTAAGGAAAAATTGTATTTCCTTAAAAAGTCCAATCCGAGTATGCATGGATCTGTAATATCCGCCACATATGCTGTGTGATGGTAGGCGGCACTTCCAAACGTGATGTTTACGTTTAATTTCCCAGTTATGTCGATCTTGTCACCAGACGCAATCTGAAAGGTAACACAGGATGGCGTCCAAATAAGTTTATCTTTAAACTGTTCAGCTAAATCTTTCCTAATGATGGTAACATTAGCTCCTGTGTCAATGATCATATTGCAAGGAACTCCATCGATATGCCCCTTGATGGAAAGTTCGTTACTGTTGCCACTCACTGTAGAAATCTTGAGCTCTTTAAAACATGGTTTTTCATTATCTGGCAACTTCCGTTCCTTGATATGGTCATTAATTTGTTTCCTGCGTTGTTGCTGAGAAATGGTCTCAATTTTCGTACCCTGGGGTGTTCTGCAATTCTTTCGTACGTGGCCTTCAGCTCCACAGATCCAGCATTTTGGTTTCTTGTCAGTCGTTTTCCTTCCCGTGGCATTTAATTGTCTGTTTAAATCGTATGCCTTATTTTCCGTGCTCTGGGGAGTTCTGCAGTTCCTTCGTAGGTGGCCTTCAACACCGCGATTCCAGCACTTTAGGGTCGGTTTCGTTTCACCACTATTCCGTCTTAAAGCATTCACTGGTCTTGTCAACTCATCCGTTTTATTATCCGTGCCCTGGGGTGTTCTGCAATGCCGTCGTAGGTGACCTTCAGAACCACATCTCCAACATCTTACAGCCACTTTGTTCTCACTGCTACTCCGTATCAAAGCATCGACTTGTCTGGATAAATCATCTAAACGAGCCATCAATTGGTCCCCTGGGTCGTGGACTCGCACAGCTCTGACTGGGTAGCGATCTCTAAGAGTTGCTTGCTGGGCTGCCTCCAATTTCACGGCGTACAACAGAGCGCTTTTCAAATCTTTAACATCCGCCATTCGCAGTGCTTTCTGTATTTCAGGGTCCCGGATGCCATCGATGAAATATTGCAGGGACAGAATTTCCCTTGTTTCTGTCGGGCACTCCGAAAAGGCGTGTGTGACAGCCTTTCAACATCCGTGGCGAGCTCCTGAAGTTTTTCGGTGAGCTTCTGTTGACGGGATTTTAATTGGAGCCTGCTATAGTCTTTTAAGAATTTCTTCCCGAAGCGCAGCTCAAAGGCGCCGGACAGACCTTTGAAATCTAACCTTTTGTTTTCGGGAAGAGTCTGAAGGATATCCGCTGCGTCGGCTCTTAAAGAAGCGGCGAGATGACAGGCCTTAGCTTGGGAATCCCATCCATTCGCATCCGCCACGATAGAAAATTGTGTCTTATACACCTGCCAGGAGGTCTTCCCATTATATGTCGATAGCTTCAGAGAGGGACGAGCAAGCATGGGTAGAAATTTTAAACCATCCGAAGTACTCCCTGCCGTTGCTACGAATTTCTTTAAAGTGTCAACTTCTTTGGCGACGACAGCAGAAATTCTGTCTTCGATTTGTTGTTCAATATGTCCTTGGACGGCAAAAACTCTGTCTTCAATTTGTTGTTCAATATGTCCTTGGACGGCAGAAACTCTTTCTTCAATTTGTTGTTGTAAGGCCGAAACTCTTCCTTCGACTCGTCGCTCCACAGCCGACACTCTATCTTCTATTTCATCTTTGACAGAAGAAACCTTATCTTCAATTTACCCGACTTTATTTTCGACAGCTCCTATTCTGTCTTCCATAGCCTCAAATTTACTTTCTATTACGCAGGTTATTTCTCTTTTCATTTCGTCTTGACCTGCTTCAATCTTTTCTTGTACAGCTTTTATGTCTTCTTTAAAAGTTACTTGACTAGCTTCCAATTTTTCGTGAACGGCTTCCATTTCCTTTTTAACGGATCTCATCTCTCCTTTAACGGAATCTTGGCCCAATTTCATTTCTTCCTTAACGGATACCTGGCCCAATTTCATTTCCTCTTTAATTTCTTCTTTAAATGAGGCAAAGACTGATATTAATTGCCTTACTTGCTCTTCCATCGCTCTTGTTATTGGCATTCAAATCCCACTTCTGACACCAAAAATTGTTGCGTGCGTACGGGTTCGTTACGAAATGAATGCACAAGTCCGATGAAAAATGAACAAAAATTTATTATTATCACAACAAAAATGCTTAAATCTTCTCAAATTATCATGCAGTATTACAATATCTCACAGTAGTAATCTTTTAACTACTCAAATGTCCAATAGAACGTAATTCAAAACAGCTAAAGAAAGCTAATCCGCGAATTCGCTACAATCAACAAGAGCAGTTTTCTAAACAACAACAAACTAAGCAACTCCTACAAACTGAGATATTTTCCTCCTTTTATAAGATTTTTAAATCACGCGCTAGAATTTTCTGGTATTTTCTCGAAATCAAAAAGACATATTTATTTATTTAATGCACGTGCTCTTGTATTTTCAATTTTCCGGCTTAGCTTTCTTTTAATATTCGTCCCGCGCTGCACTGCGCGAGAAATAAAACCTTTTAATTTATAATTGAACTAACATTAGCTTTTTAAATACCAAATTCGTAACAATATATATATGTAAACTCGGCGTCTAGGGTATTTCTAAGCTGACGACGCATATCTAGGCGACTAAAGTATTTTATTTAGATATTGGTGGAGATAAATTAGTGACTATTTACAAATGGAAAACAAGAGTCATGATCGAGAGGTTACATCTTTGTTCATAAATCACTACATCTTAGTCGAAAGCATTACTGTTCTCCTTCGCTTCCATCATTCGTCTCTCTGCGATACAGTCAGTCTTGTTTGAGTTGCCGCACTCCTGTTATTCACATATATATATGACTGTATGTGCATGTGCATATATTTATACATAGAGAGAGGGAAAGAAAAAGAAGACGATTGAAAACTAGAAACAAAAAAGTTATTTTTAATTGGGTTGAAGAAAAACAACTTAAATTTGAATTTACATTGTTAAAATAATTCAAAAACTTTTTTTCCAAATGTAACGGAGAAAATACGTGTCAGTTTTTAAATTTCGTAGTCTACTAGTATATACGCTTAATTTTGTGTGAAAATATACAGCAGAAAAAGTGTCTGTTTTTGGTTACAATTTTATAAGAATGTTTACTGGAAGAAGCTGCCTTTCAGTGGAGAATTTAATACATCTGAAAATTTTCCTTTGGAAGAAAATAAAATTCCACATTTTGAATAAGATAAACATTATAGTATAAAAACTTCTGAATTTAAAAAATCCAAGAATTATTTCAAATTCAGCTCATCCTTCTTCAACAGATTTAATTCCTACGCAATATCTTATTTATTCTTTGATCTCATTCAAACATTGCCTGAGACACAAAGGTTTCATCTTCATTTCATCGATCCACTTTCAATTTTGAGAATGTGGTTCGAGATTTACAGGATTTAGCATTTTGATCGATTTTATTTTGATTAGATTCTTTTTATCTGCTGAATAATTCAGCAGTGCTTTTTAAGTGCCAAATCCAAAAGACATTTTGAAATCCAATGCTTTTGGCCATTCTTAGCTTTCTATGTAAAATATCAGAAAGGGCTTACTTGTTTCTGTAGCTGTATTTTTAATACTAATTTGCGTCCCATTGTATATAGTTTATGTTTTATCTTATATAATTCTAATTTATCTCTTTGTACCTATCAGCTGATCCCTTTAGCAAGAACATTCAAATTCGAGTAAAATAGGACTACAGTAGAACTCCAGTTACTCGAATCAATTGGAACCGGAACCATTCGAAAAATCAAAAATCCGCTTAATTTAATTTTTTCCGAAGAAAAGGTGGTGCTTCTTTGGTAGACGGTTGCACGGATTTTTGGCGATTTACGTTGGCGCAATTGTTGGCGCGATTTCTACAAACGTCAGCCATCTTGAAAAACGCTCTTTTTACGCATAGTAAAGTATTCGAAACTTAAAAAAAAAAAAAAAAAAAAAAAAAAAATATCGTTAGAAATAATGGATTAATTTTTTTGTTGAAAACGTCGTTTTTTAAGATGGCAGGCAAGTGTAAATAAATACATTTACTATGAGTATAAAATACTAAATTAAGGTTATTATTACTTTCATATAGCAAAGAAGAGAATAAAAACACCGCTATAAAAACATTGTGCCAACGTTTAATTAGATTAAAATATTACTGAAATTGAATATCGAAATAAAAAACATCATCCAACATTTAAAAGAATTAGAATATTATTAAATTTAAATACTTTTAAAAACGTTATATAGAATATAATATATATATATATATTATATAGAATAAATACATTTACTACGAGTATAAAATACTAAAGAAAGGTTAAATTATTACTTTCATATAGCATAGAAATAGAATAAAAATACCACTATAAAAACATTGCGCCAACGTTTAATTGGATTAAAATATTACGTAAATTGAAACCATCATACCAACGTTTAAAAGAATTAAAATATTACTTAAATTAAATACTTTAAAATAAGTAAATAAGAACGCTTCGTACACTAGAGCTAAAATGACAGCAATTAATTTATTGTCGGTAAAAAAGAAGGAATGTCTAATAATTTTCTTACCGTTACAGCGGTTATTTCTTCCAACATGACCACAATATCATATATGGCCGTCTCAGAATCGGCTCTTCTAACGGTCTTCATCTGTGATCTACATTTTTGCACTTCATTGAAGAAACAATTAACGACGTTTCCTCGAAAAATTTAAAATAAATTTCCTCTGACCCTTATAAGAATTTATAAATAAATCTTTGATTAGGAAAGCCAGGCTGGCGAAAATAAGGTCTCAAAGGACAATTTTTTGATTCCGAAACCAAAAATTCTTGGTACTTATCAAAAACAACATTCATCTTTGAAGGAGACATTTTTGAAGGAATTCGAAGATATGAATTAAATTTTAAAATGGCGCGGTAATGCACAAATTTTCAGCAACCTATCAGGGAGCTGATTACAGCTCGTTAATACACAAATATTCTATAACCAATCAGAGAGCTGATTACATCACGCCTAGAATTAAAATTATTTAAATAATCATACATAATGAAATCATTTTAAAAAAGAAATGCAAAATTAAATTGTATTTTAATATTTAACAGCCATAAATAATGTTTAAAACATTAGATTAAATTTATAGATATTAAAACCAATTACTTTTAAAGTAAGGTGACGTCACTGATTACATCATCCACAGCATAAAATTTCATAAAATATGATAAAGAATAAAATTTTTATTTCAAATAAAAATGCAAAATTAAATTGATTTTTAATATTTAGAAGCCATAAATAATATTTAAAACACGGAATTTATGCATAATAACACTCATTATTTTTTAAATAAAATGTCAACAAAGTATCGGTTACCATAAATAACTTATCCAGCAATGGGTTTACCATAAGTCGTATTACTCACCAAAAGAAAAATTGCCAAAAACTCGCTAAAATCCGTGCAACCGTCTACCAAAGTAGCACTGAAAAGGTCGTATTATATGTTGAAAATGGGTTAAAAAACTATTTTAAAGGAAAAGGAAGTTTTAATTAATTAAAACGAAAAGGGAATACTTTTACGTACATATTATATAGCGTACTGCATAGTAATTGAAATGCTGAAAGTCGTTGCTTGCTGAACATCTCCGTCAAAGTAAGCTGTTTGGCTGTCTTCGATCCGTTTTCTGGTAGCCAAGTCGCGCATCCGCTTGACGATAATTTGCATGTGGTCACACTCGGGCTGACGCTCTATCCACTTCAACGCAGTTACAAGACCGGCATACATTTCACTACCTGATGTTCCCGTATCTGCTTCAACTTCGATATTAAAGTCATTTTCTTCCTCGACACGTTCTTCTCTCACACTTTCAATGTATTTATCATCAATTAGAACTTTAAACCCAGGATTTAACGCCTCACATACTGAATAATATTTTGACTCTTTTTTGTTTATATTTTTTTCTAACTGCAGCTTCTGAGTAATATTGCACGAGCTTCGAGCAGATGTAATCGTTTTCTTTACTATATAGTTTTTTTTATACATTATCTATTCATATTATTATTATCTATGTTTTGTAACAGTTTATGTTTCAGAGAATGGCAACATACTATGATGTTGTTCTTTTTAGAGAGTTAGTGTAACTTTTGTTTTCCTCATTTGAGAGTAGGAGTAAAGGAATTATTTAATTATTGTAGAGTCATAAATAATTGAAGAGATATAGATAGTTATTTCCGAGTAATAAATAGTTCTTGAGGTAACAAATTTGGTGAGAATTTTTGAACACATACCATCCATTTTGCTGTATCCTCAGCAATAACTTCTAAACATCCAAAATTATCAAAAGTAATTAAAAATATAATTTAAATTAAAAATATGTAATCTATATATATATATAAGCGAAATACCATTGACTCATCACAATGGTCTCCGAAACTACGAGTATACATCCGACTGAGTTGAAATTTTGCATAGTTACTCATTCCACGATGTAGACGCGCACTAAGAACAGATTTTACGTAAATCCTGTCCAAAATGGATTTTTGTTGTACAATAGTAGTTTCTGATACATTTGGGGTTCAAATACAAGTTCAGAATTTGATTTTATTGTCGCCAAAACTAGATATGAAATACAATGTTGTTAATAAATGAATTTTCCTTTAAAATCATTAAATTGCTAAATAACTTGCAACTATCCAATGAATACAAACAACATTTAAATCACAAGGTTAATAATAAGATTTATATTTAACTGTTATCATTATTAAGAGAAATAAAGGTACTTTTCCGTTTCGCCGGCGCAAATCTCGCCGAGCTGACTTTATTGGCGACAACATACAGTATACACATAAAAAATATTAAAAAAATTTTAGTTCTAAGAATTCTTTTTTTGAAGGCATAAACATTTTAATATCCCTTAAAACTTTATAAAAAGCCAATAAATAAAGACAATAAATTTGTAAAAAGACATTAATTTAAGAATTTACTATGCTTTCATGGTTCAACATCTTGATTCGTCGGTTCATATCACGTGACTCCAAGCGATCTCATCTCACGTAAACTACTCTACAAAAATCTAATGCTCTCAGTAATTATCTACATTAATTTCAAGTTAAATCTTAATTTGGAACACAAGTTTAAATGCAAGAAATATTTCAATGCGTACGAATAGCTTACTCAGAAATTATGTAAAACTGCAGTGCTTTACTTCGCTAATGCATTCTTATTAGAATTGATGAATTTAACCCTTGACTTTCCTTTTCTATATTTTCGGCTTCGGGTAAGCGCTGTGATTGCATCCTAATTGACTTAATTATCGAAAATGGCCTTAGACATAAAACTGAACTATCTGATAAAAATTCTATGTAATTATATGCCAGTATTGAAAGAAACAATCAATCTGATAAGAAAAAGCTGCGACTTGTTTTGAAAAACAGGCGTAAAAGGTTACCAGCGAGAATATTCCGTTAGGCATCGGTTGTACCATTATTGGCGACTTCATCGCTTGCGCCGGCAAAACGGAAAAGTACCGAAATAAATTATTGTGATGAAAAGTAAAAATATTGTTGTTATTTATAAAAATTGCCATACATAAAAAATCAAGGACAAATAATTATAATTAATTAAAAAAATTATAACAAAGATAAAAACATTTATTTTCATAAAACTTATGATAACAGTTAAATGTATTAAAACTTTAGTTTTATGTTGGCAATGTTTCGTGTTGTAGACCCATTAGAGATCCCGTCACGTTAAATAATGGGGACGCATGCCAATACACAGTACATCATGGGTGATGTGGAAATCTGCGTATGACAGATTCACTATATTTCACTACTTTAAATTAAAAAAATTACATTAATTATCAGTTCGAAATTAGAAATTCCGTATATATAAGAAGTCTAGGTTCACATTCAAATAGATAGTGTGCCCAGCAAAGCGGCTTGGGTATCAGCTAGTAATCAAATAATTTCTTTTTTAAAATTATTCTTGTATAAAGAATTCGGGAGCTTCGAGAACATTTTAAGAATTGAATTAATGAATACTTCAGATTTATCCCACTTCTGTTCCTAATGAACGCATGTCTGATGCGTTTTAATGTGAGCTATATTCTTCTTTCAGCTTTTGTAGCATAATATTTATTCCATACGCTGTGTAATAATACTAGCGGGCAAACCCACCAGATGAGCGGGCTGATGCCAAAGCAAAATTTACAAGTTTTATGTACACCAGAAAAGAAATGCATAAAAACATTTCAGTATGAATGAAATAAGTTCATTCTTTCCAAGCAACAACCAATTCGTAAATAATTTCTTTGTTGCCAAGCCAGGAAACAAAAACTTTGGACGCTTCAGGTTAATACGTATACGTATGGCGTCATGGTTTAAATTAATGGAATGTAACAACTTTTCTCAATATCAATAAATTACTAAACTTAGCAATAACATTACCGTGTCAGTTACTTATTCTGAAACAAAAAAGTTGTCAATAGCAGCTATTTATTTAAAATGCTGACATTGAAGAAAAATTTTCTACATGCAATGACGTCACATGAAATCTCGTGCTTTCTTCAACGTCAGACGATGACCTTATATAAAAATAATACATGTAATGTTTGGAAATGCTACTTTTGCTTCATATTCTGTAAAACCTACAAATTTTTTATTAACAAATTCTACGATTTGAAAGTGGGCAGTGGCAATACTTTTCGAAATAAAGCAGATTTTTATTTCTAGCGGGCAAGACAGTTACCACTCGGTAAACGAGGGTGAAAATTAGAGTTTTCAGAGTTTTTAATTAATATCTCTGCTGATTAAAGTCGTACGAAGATGAGAATGGTCGAAATGGCTTCCCACGAATTTTTAGAATCTGGATGTTCCTCTCTCGAGGCTCAACTCCCCGCGGTTCACGGAGGAGATAATGCCACAAACAAACAAACAAATAAATAAACAAACAGACAGACGCGCACAGAATTTAATAGCACAGGCGATATTTCTCAAGAGTTTTGCTACCAAGTTATAACGGGAATTAAATACAATATGGTCTGGTAAATGCTTACATCATTTATAATCTTAATGAAAGTTGTACATATACTCGTACTTAGCAACCGGTAAATAATCATGAAACAATGAAAGTTTAATATCATTTTTATACGGAATATTAATAAGTATTGACAAACAGATAGCCAGGCTTAGTGACAGCCTAATTTTTAGTTCAAAATATAAGAAATTTAGTATTTGACTATGTCATTAACGGTTCCATTTTCGAATGAAATCAGGAAAGAATCTCAACCATTAGGTGGCGTGTCCATCGGTGTGTTTTCGATTTTCTGCTTCGCCGTTAATCGTGTAATGTCCTCTAAAGATTCGGGTTCCGCCCTTGTATTAGTAGGATGGGGAGAAGGAGGGAGATGTACAAGGAGAAAACTTCCCTCGAGGGCTGTTACCTTTGCCCCAAATTCGTTAGTTGTTAGACAGAGGAAATGCGTAAAGGAGATAAAAGGGAAAAAAGAAACCAGTTGTACAACAGTAGAATAAACCTCGAATGTTCAGACAAGCTGGATACATAGTAAATACACACAAGATTTAAGATTCGGATCCTAAGGATAGGTATTTAAACATTTACAGAGGTTTAGAGCGACAGTGGTTTGAATATTTGTCTGGTTAGTGATATTTTGGGAATTGTAGTTTCTCACCCAAAATTTTAATTATATTATTTTGATTTTTAAAACAAAGAAAGTTAAAAAATTTTAATTATTAATTCAATATATGTGTGTGTAGAGATGATACTTCAGGATATGCATATAGCACTATTTTATTTGTAAAATATAAAATATGTTACTCAAATAAATAAGATATGTAACTCGTAATACTTTTATTAATTTTAATTTGCCAATAGACCTTTTTATTTCTTATTTTAATTCGGCTGTCACCTCTTTTTGTTTTAAATAGTTTATAATAATTTTTCTGGACTGTGTCTTTTTATTTCAGGCTTGCTTATGTAACCCTCCTGCATTGTGACAGATTTTATCCAATCTCAAATCCAGAGTTTAAACAAAGAAATGAAGTTTATAAATACCACTGCTACTATTGCGCAGTTTTTTTTCCCACTTAGTTTTACTGGTGCTAAGGTGTATGGCTCTGATACTCCGCTTCGTCTTTTGTAAAATTGTGATACGCTACGAAACATTGTGGTGGTTATTGCACCTATAGTGATGTGTAACGAGAATATGTGTGCTAAGAATCATTCACGAAAAAATAAAAACTGTGGCCCATTACCTACGGACATATTCCATCTGTATGTCAGCCACATCTTAAAATAATCTTGGCTGTGAGTAAAAAAATAATTGGTGCCTTCTCTCTCATGCATCCTAAATTTATTACATTAATTGAAATTGTCTACAAAATTATATATATATATATATATGTAATATACTAAGTGTGCATGAATGCGGTACTTTTAGCTTCTAGCTGTAAACATGGCTGGGTGGATAAGGCAGGAATAAGACGTTGACAAAACTAATTTCCGCGAATCACCGTCTTTTTCTTTTTAGGCACATCAAAAATTATTTCTTTGGCATGCAAATTACGTTTAGATCATAGTTGAATACAAATAATTTTTATATACACAGATAAAAAGCTACAACGTCATTTCAGGCAGGGAAGCACAAGCAGCGCGGACTTGTTTGTATGGCAGAAGTCAGGAAAAAAAGGAAGCGTAGTGCTCGCGTTTTATTATTTTTTACTTCGTAGGTGCAGAGAGCATTCTAAGCTATGATTTATCAATGTTAGTTTTAGTTACCTTTTCAAGCAGTGTTATGTAATTTAGAATGATCTCGAATTTGGGAGAACAGATGAATTTAGGGGGAAGAGCACCAAATTTAGAATGTAAATTTTGAGGTAGCTAATTATCTTTTAAAGCAGCTCTCATATATTTTTATATATTACACACACACACACACACACACACACACACACATATATATATATATATATATATAAAGCAGTACATTTAATTAGAAAATAATTAGGAAAATAATTAGGAATTTGAAAATAATTAGGAAAGAGATACATTAATAAAATAAACATAATTAATATTAACATACAATGGTAAACTTTCCAGCAGGATAGTCTACCACTGAAGCAAGGAACAAATCGAAGCAAGGAACATGGAAAACAAAACTGAAATGAAAGTAAATCAATATATGAAAAAACTAAATAAAAATTAAATAATATTCGATAATTCATTGGTTTTTGCTAAGGAGCAGCCGAAAAAATCATCAACAGGGCCATGTTTCTGGATTATAATTATGTCTGAGTGAATAATAAAATTCAACAAAGAAGACTTAAAATTAAACTGAAAGAAAAATAACAAAAAGTATTTAAATTCTTTTAAGAAACTTTCTAAATATTTTACTTTTAAGAAACTTTATTTTAAAAATAATTATAAAACTTGCCATATCATCAAGATATAATCTGCTCTGATGTGATATAACCTGCTTTGGATAACTCTGTATTTTTTAATACAGAGCCATGAGACCTATTAAATGAAAATTGAATTATTTCGAGTTTGACTTATTTTTGGAATGCATAACATTCTTATGCTTTATTTCTGCATACAAACAGGCGTTAACCATTTACAGGAAAGTTCACACTTTGCTCCAGTTGCCAATTTCAAGCTTGAGCTAGTCAATAGATGACAAAAGCCATTGACTTTGATGTACTGAGCGTAAAATTTAGAATTTCCCTCGCTCCTCTTTACGACATTGAGATTTTCAGAGATACCAGATCTTGATTAAAAGCAGCAAAGTGCTTGAGCAATAAAATTCCCACTCGGTGACTTCTAACAAACGTTTGGGTACTGCATCTGCATAAGCTTCGATACAAATCACTTGGATTCGAGAGGAGCAAAGTCATTTAGAATTCAGCTTCAAATTGGCCAAGTGATGCTTGTCTTTCCTTTTTTTTGTGTTTGCATGAATCAGCAAATTTAATGCTTCGTTCTTTAGCAACAATCCCAAAAGGGCAAAGATGTCCAAAATATTTTATGATCATAAGAAGGTTTTCCGAAGTTAGTTTGAAAAGTAGAGAGAGTTCTTTATAAATGCTGGACCTATGCAACATATCAAAGTAGATCTGAAACAGATTAATGAAAAAAAGAGTTTATTTAAAATATATTAGGTAATAACTGATATTAGAAAAGCAATCCAATTTGAAGTGATATAATGGAAATTTTCTGCACGTCTGTTAAAGTTTAGTGTTTTTGGTCGATGGTTTTCAAATGCATAATTAATTTAAACAGAAGATAAACATGGCAATGCAAAATTTACAACTAGGCTAAATAGCAACTTTATTATTTTGGCGTTGATTTTAAATAAGACTCGATTTTGTAGACCCAGGACGCTCGTTTTCAAGAGCACAACATTTTTTCTCAATTCAAAATTTACCCCACAACAGTGTTGTTTCCTTTTTTGGCCTAGTTTAAAATATAATCATTTAGTCTTGTAAATTATTAATATACAGTGGTGGCCAAAATTGTGGACACTTTTGGAAATTTTTATGTTTTTGAACTTTGTATGCTTATAGAAAACGTTACGTTTCACAAAATGCAAACTTGTATATATCATTTTAAAGAGAATTTATTACTGAATTCAATACAAAACACAAAATTCAATTGTTTCGATACAAAAAAATTTAAACGATAATAGTTATCGATATACATTAGATAGTGATGATTGCAATGAGTTATCAGTACTTAGTAGGGTACCCTTTATTTTTGATTACAGCTTCACATCGACGTTTCATTGAGCTGACAAGAGTTTTAAGCTCTTCTCTCGTTATTACATGATGCCAGGAAACAATTATGGCCTCAATTAGTTCCCTTTTATTTGATGGGCGCCTCATTCGGACAAGAGTTTTCAAACGGTGCCAAAAATTTTCGATAGGATTGAGGTCAGGACTGTTTCCTGGCCATAACAACAATTTAATGCTCTTTGCACGAAACCACGCTTTCGATATTTTGGCCGTGTGGCAAGGAGCAGAATACTGCTGAAAAATAAACGAAGCATTGTTGGGAAAGAGATCTCTGATGGAAGGTAGAAGTTTTGGTTCTAGAATAGTGTCAATGTATTTTCTGGCATTCAGTGTCCCATCGATGACATGACGGCGACCAATACCATCTGCTGACATGCATGACCAAATCATAACACTAACCGGGTTCTTCACAGTTGCTTGAATGCAGTCAGGATGTAGTTCTTCTCCTATTCTACGTCTTACATATTTTAGCCCATCCCTACCGAATAACGATATCTTAGTTTTATCACTCTATATAACTTGTGACCACTGATCATCTGTCCAATCAATGTGTTCCTTTGCCCACTGTAGTCTTATTTTTCGTTGCTGAAAATTAAGATAAGGCTTTTTTCGTGGAATTCTACCTCTCAGTCCAACATCCGTTAATCTTCTCCTGATTGTTCTTGAACTGACAGAAACACCAGCATCATTCAGATCACTTCTGATGGCCGCTGATGACATTTTTCTATCTTGGAGACATAGTCTTTTTATTCTTCTGTCATCAATAGATGTGGTGCACCTTTTTCGGCCTTTTCCTTCTTTGTTTTTTTATTGAATTTGTCTCCTGATATCGTAAACAAAACTTTCGGACTCCAGATGTAGTCACTGAACCACCCACCTGTCTTGCAATTTCAGCATAGGAAAGACCACTTTCTCGTAACACAATAATATTAAATCTCTTTCTAGGTGACCAATCTACTCTTTTATTTGATGTGATTGCTTCTTGACTAAATATTAAAAATTTTTACAAAAATTCCTACTTGTAATTGCAGTGTGTAAGAAACAGGTCCTCCTTCTACAGAGCAAAGCAAAATTATGAATTGTTTCAAGTATAAACATGATGTCAGCTTCTACTGGTAGTTACTAACATTTGACTGGCTCCCAGAACAAGAACAGTGATTGGCCAGGAAAGCTAGACATTACAAACCACTTCATAACTGTGTTTTTTTATTTATATTAAAGTACATATAATGTTTTTTGTATTGCAAGTAATTGAATTTTGTGTTTTGTATTGAATTCAGTAATAAATTCTCTTTAAAATGATATATACAAGTATGCATTTTGCTAAACGTAACATTTTCTATAAGCATATAAAGTTCAAAAACATAAAAATTTCCAAAAGTGTCCACAATTTTGGCCACCACTGTATATGATTTAAGAAAGAATGCACTCAATACTCCTTTGAAAATTATCAAAGTACCTAGAAGAAACAAAGTATTCTCCTAGTTAATTTAAAAATTATTAGATATAAAAGTTAGTTAAGTTGATTCTCGGATCGCTGATATTCTTTTTATATTGATTAATAAGTAATTTGGCAAAATAGCAGTTGAAGAGTAAAATTAACTAATAAAACTCGTTGAAGATTTAGCTTTGAATTTAGAGAAATACGTTTTTATAAATTAGCTATACGTTTTTCTGAATTAGCGATACATTTTTCTAAATTCAAAGCTAATTCGTGAATGAGAAAATTCGGAGAATTCATTTAGAGAAAATCTTAAACTGAATTATAATTTTAAACTTAAACTAAGCTAGAATTTTACTTAATTCGAAAGTATTTGTTACATTTCAACTAAACAATTTTATAGTTTTTAATTAATTCTGATAGTAAAAAGATCATGTTTATAAAAATGATGTGTAACGTGGGAATATCACGTCTGTTTCTAACGCAATATATAATGTCCTGAAACATGTTACCTGTACCAACTACAATAGATAACATCTTGAAATATGCACCTGCACAACTATGTATATCGCAGTGTATATCATGTAATTTAATCCCTTTTACTTGAGCTAATTTAACGCCGAAAAGTAGGCGTAGTAAGCAGCAAGAAGTGTAAGTGTTTAGTGTTTGTTTCAAGTACTCAGAATATGTATTAATATGAACTAACTTTAGACTAGTAGGACTTATAAAAATTTATATATAGTATGACTTATATATGACTAGTATATATAGAGAAACTGTTATTTGTACATAAGGTGCTACTTTGGTAGACGGTTGCACGGATTTTTGGCGATTTACGTTGGCGCGATTTTTACAAACGTCAGCCATCTTGAAAAACGCTGTTTTTACGCATAGTAAAGTATTCGAAACTTAAAAAATAAATAAATAAATATCGTTAAAAGTAATGGATTAATTTTTTGTTGAAAATGTCATTTTTTAAGATGGCAGGCAAGTGTAAATAAATACTTTTACTATGAGTATAAAATACTAAAGTAAGGTTATTATTACTTTCATATAGCAAAGAAGAGAATAAAAACACCGCTATAAAAACATTGGGCCAACGTTTAATTAGATTAAAATATTACTGAAATTGAATATCGAATTAAAAACCATCATACCAACATTTAAAAGAATTAGAATATTATTAATTCAAATACTTTAAAATACGTTATATAGAATATAATTAACATTAAAACATATGGACAATAATTATCTCAGCAATTTCTGAAAATAGTGTATTAATTTTTTTAACAAAAATTGAAGTATACAATTATAAAATAAAAGAAAAATATGTACTTACATTTTTTTTTTGAGTGTTTAACCTGTTGTTTATTGATAAGTACCACAATAAAAAATCAGAATCATAATTTAGATAACATCTTTGAAGGAATTCGAAGATATAAATTAAATTTTAAAACGGCGCGGAAATGCACAAATTGTCAGTAACCAATCAGGGAGCTGATTACAGTTCGTTAATGAACAAATATTTTATAACCAATCAGAGAGCTTATTACATCACGGCTAGAATTAAAATTATTTAAAAATTCATACATAATAAAATCATTTTTTAAAAAAAATGCAAAATTAAATTGTATTTTAATATTTAAGAGCCATAAATAATGTTTAAAACATTAGATTAAATTTATACATATTAAAACGAATTACTTTTAAAGTAAGGTGACGTCATTGATTACATCATCCACAACATAAAATTTCATAAAATATGATAAACAATAAAATTTTTATTTGAAATAAAAATGCAAAATTAAATTGATTTTTAATATTTAAAAGCCATAAATAATATTTTAAACACGGAATTTATGCACAATAAAACGCATTATTTTTTAAATAAAATGACAACAAAGTATCGGTTACCATAAATAACTTATCCAGCAATGGGTTTACCGTAAGTTGTATTACTCGCCAAAGGAAAATCGCCAAAATCCGTGCAACCGTCTACCAAAGTAGCACCGTACATAATATTCAATACTGTAATAATAATACATAGTTCAATATTTAATAAAACAAACATAGGACTTAATTATTAGTAAACAATAACACAATAACACAACATAGCTAACAGTAATTAAGATTTGAAGAAACACACGCATAATTATGAGCTCACTCTTCTCTTTGGATGACATACTGAATAACCGGTCAAGTATGAAAAAAAAATCAGATTTTACATTACAACGTTTGGTGTGTTATCTTATTAAATATCATGTTCTTCTCACTTAAACTATAAAATTCAGTTCAACAGCAGTATCGAAAAATAATTTTAAAACCAGCATATCTTTGAAATTTTCGATACACAGTCTCACGAGCTGGACATAATAATGATTTTTTGGTACTTTTCCGTTTCGCCGGCGCAAATCTCGCCAAGCAGACGTTATTGGCGACAAGATACAGTATACAAATAAAAAATGTTAACAAATGTTAGTTCTAAGAATTTTTTATTTTGAAGGCATAAATATTTTACTAGAGCTTAAAATTTTGTAAAAAGCCAATAAATAAAAACAATAGATTTGTAAAAAAGATATTAATTTAAGAATTTACTATGCTTTCATTGTTCGACATCCTGATTCACCGGTTCGTATCACGTGACCCCAAGAGATCTCATCTCACGTAAACTATACTACCAAAATCTAATTCTCTCAGTAATTATCTACATTAATTTCAAGTTAAATCTTGTTTACAAATCTTGGAATACAAGTTTAAATGCAAGAATTGTTTCAATTCGTACGAATAGCTTAGTCAGAAATTATGTAAAACCGCAGTGCTTTACTTCGCTGGTGCATTAGAATTGCTGAATTTAATTCTTGACTTTGCCTTTACTATATTTTCGTCTTCGGTGAGCGGTGTGATTGCTTCCTAATTGACTTAATTACCGAGAATGGTCTTAGGTCATAAAATTGAAGTATCTGGTAAATATTCTACGTAATTTTATGCCAGTATTGAAAAAAAAAAAATTAATCTGATAAGAAATGGCTGCGACTTGTTTTGAAAATGAGGCATAAAAGGTTACCAGCGAGGATATTCCGTTTGGAATTAGTTGTACCATTATTGGCGACTTTATCGCCTGCACCGGCAAAACGGAAAAGTACCACTTCTTTTCCAATACAGTTTTGCCACTGTTCGCTTTGAAATCGTTGAGTTAGTTATTAAAAAATTCGTTAAAAGTTTACTAAATATGAAATCGCTAATAAAACAAATTCCAAATTTCAAATCTGGGCTTCCAGATGACCATAGTCGCTGGAGGATTAGGTTATTCAAAATTGGATGGCTCTAGGTATCGTTGTTTTCTCACAATGCGAGAAGCATACATTTATACAGATTTTTCATTATTTAATATCTTTAAATAATAAAGGCCTATAATATTTCGTGGCAACAATTTGAAAAGTTAACCGACATGTGAATCAACGCAAACTGCCGAAACGAAATTAATAGTTCTTCTGAGCAAATTGCTCCTTTGGATTATGAAGTTATGAAGGCATACTATACAACTAAAGAAATTATTTTTTCTCTATGGTTAAGCACCTTTAGTTTCTTGAGCACCTCATAAAATAAGAACTTGGTCCAGTTCTCTTAATAATGTCACCGTTCTAAAGTCATCTAATTCACAAAAGCATCGTAGAAACAGTTAACCATAATTTAAGAAACTGTAAAATGTCACTAACAATTTTGCTTCGAAAGAAGCCGAATTTTACTCTGTAGTTCTAGTTTCCAGTAAATGAATATTTATTCCTGTAATTCATTCTAGTTTATTTCTCAACGTAATCGCTCTAGTTGGATTAATGCTTTTTTCTTGTAAATACTTAGTTGTGGTGCATCGAAATTTCGGGAGCTGTACAAAATCTTTCTTCTTTTCAAGTAAATGACTAGTTTTCTTGACTTTTGAATGAATGAATTGACCTTAATGATAACGTAAAAATATTTAATGTTTTGATAATAATTGTCAAAACATTTTCTTTCAAAACAATGTTTTCAAATTCGTAACCCATTTATAAGTTAACCCTTTTATGTACATAAATCTGATTTTAAATTAATTTCATATAAAATGAATTGAAACTAAGCTAATCAGGACATTATATTAAATAAAAACTGAATATTTGTTTATTGATTTCAGTTTAATACTAGAAAGTGCTATTAACTTCTAATTGTTTAAAGGCAGAGACTTTAAAAAATACAAATTTTAATTCTAGCGAAGTTCCCTTAAATTATTTTCTTTAAACAATATCTTATTTAAAAGAAAATATTTTAAAGAGTTTTTAAGAGATATTAAACTACAAGTTTATAAAGACAGGGCAAAATTTTAAATACTACAAGATGAAAGACTATAAGATAAAATTTTAAATACTACAAGATAAAATTTTAAAAATATACTAAACTACAAGATAAAATGTTAAAGAGATATTTAACTACGAGAGTAAAAAATTAACATAGAATTTAATTTAATTATAACTGAATTGTTTAAAAATTAAACTATCTAAAAACGCAGTCATTTATAATTACTTTATTTGTTCTATAAAATTGTTTTCGAAATCTTTTGTGATTTGGAGACAATGTAAGAAAATGTTCCAACTTTTTGTTATTCCAATTTTTTTTTAAATATTAAAAAACTATAGATTTACTCAAGAAAATGCACTGAAACATTTTGATACAAAATATTAATGAAATACCTCTTTTTGGAGAGTAAACATATAATAAACAGTTTTATCGAATTGTACGGTTTCTGCGCATCGCTGAAATGCAAAGTGAAGAATCGTAAGACGTCGAAAGAGAAGCATTAGAGAATTCACTATTACTAGGCGATTTAATGTTGTGCAATCATTAATACTTTGCAAATGAGATAACATATTAACGTCTGAAGCAGCATTAAGCCAAATGAGGTATTCATTTTTAGCAGCAATATGAATGAAGTCTACTTCAGGGAGTTCTGAATTTGGCAAATGCGAAACGAATCAGCAAACAGGGTGATTTGCCGCCTTAAAGTCGTTAGTCACCATGGGCCTCCCCTTTGAGGCGAATTAAGGGGCTACCATGCATTTCAATTTAGACCAAGACAGTCCTTTACTTGAGACATGGAAGGGGAATCTAATAATGAGATATCGATGGTAACTATCTAGCATCATTGGTCTGTAATTAGCCTAATTAAGGCATCTGTAATTAGCAGCACGTCGTAATCAAAGAGGTGTGTCCGCTACAGAAAGAAAGCAGCTTCTTTCAGCTACCAGCTATTGAATAAAGGAAGAACATTTACTCTGGATGTTGTCACGGTAATGAAAGAAACAAACAACAGAAGTTTTCCACAGATACTTTTAATTCGACAAGAAAATCTATTGTTTTATACTTGTAGATGCCCTAATGTTCTTCTGTTCTGCTTGAAAAGAGGATTTTTATCCTCTTGTTTTACTCTGTAGTTCTAGTTTCCAGCAAATGAAGATTTATTCCTGTAATTCATTCTAGTTTATTTCTCAACGTAATCGCTCTAGTTGGATTAATGCTTTTTTCTCGTAAATACTTAGTTGTGGTGTATCGAAATTTTTGGAGCTGCACAAAATTTTTCTTCTTTTTAAGTAAATGATTTGTTTTCTTGACTTTTCATTTAAAAAAGATCTTGTTAACGTAAGAAAATTCCACTTTCTACTTTGAAGTCTCCTTAAATATACTTCTAAGTTAGAGTATAAGGATGAAATAAACTTGTTATTAGCTTCCAGTTTTTTAGTGTTTCACTTCAAAACACTAAAAAAATTTAAAATAAGCAATAATAACAAAAACATATTTTAAATTACTGGAATGAAAATACAGCTAGATTAAATATATTTTATTTAAGTATTAATTTTGAATGCAATCTGAAAAAAAAACAGCTTAATTTCACAAAATAATTTGTTGTTGTCGTTGCTAATGCTCACTTTTCTGACATATAGTCAGATCAAGCCCACGAAATTCCTTGTGACAAGGACGCAAATTTACGTCTTTCGTTGGCAACAGCCTTAAGCACCTTACGGGTGACAGTGCGACTTATCTCAGTTTCGCCCCCCCCCAATTTTGATCGATAGCATCCCAGGAATGACGGGTTCGAGGGTCTCGCACCCCTCTTCTCCTACTATCAACCTCTCGAGAGGACTTTCGGCTCAACGCATATTTAGAGTGCCTCAATGCTACACGGACACTATACATTTACAACCATCCGTGCCTTCTCCGGGATTCACCGGCAGGGTAGTTAGCGACGCTAACTATATCGGTTAGGCGGCTTATTTAGGGTATGTAGAGTGTCATATGTTGTGTACAAATATGTAGACATGAGTAGAATCAGAACCTTATTTGGTAGATGAGTATTTTTATAAAATCAGATGAAGCTATCTACTAAAATATTGTTTTTATGGAAAACTGTCTCTCTAGAAATGGTTCGTATGGTCCACACGTATGGATTCGAACTCGGGACCTTCGGTACAGTAGTCCGCAACGCTAACTACTATACCGGTTGGGGGCGAAAAGGATTTAAAGCAGGTAAAACTTCAAATTCAATTTCTGAAAAATCATAACTTTTTCTTCTGAAAAGTTGGTTTCGTCCATATAATTAAATGCATATCGTCACTTGTAACCAACATTAGTGCTCTTTTTAGCCGTAGATAAACATATTGTTACGAAAATTGCATACATGTAAATAAATTTAGTGAAATTATATATAAATTTTAGTATCTCTTGTATAATGTAATATGAAAGCCTTAAAGAAAGCGATGATTCGCCGGAAAAATGAAATTACATTGGTAAGTAAATTTAACTCGCCAATAAAATGAGGCTATCTCGCCGACTGGCAAGATATTTCCAAGCTGGCGATGGTTTTGGCGACTAATTTTTGCAATTGGCGAGAAATCGCTAAATATCGCCAAACTTGGCGATCATTCAGCAACATTTTGGTCTGATCGCTGTACAACTGTGATTAATCTGTTCCCTATGTAACTGTATCTAACCGTATGTTACTGTAACGATATACGATATATGCCTTCCAGCAATTTCGAGAAATTGAAGGAACTGGAAATTTCCGGGAGACGGGGAAAGCTGTATAAGACCGGAGAGATTAGTTCTCAGCTCAGCTCGGAATTCAGCTCACAGTACTGAGAGATCACTGTGTGACTTATAATACATTTGAGGCATTTTATATAATTTTGTATTTAACGTTCTAAGTAGGTAGAAGTGGTAACTACTGATTGTGACCTGTCATGTTGAGAAGACCTGTACGAGTAATTTTATGTAAAGTTCCAGACCTGTAAAATGTTCTTTTGGGAAAATAAATTCTATCAAGCTAGCATCGGTTCTGTCTGCATTCGGTCCATAACAAATCCGTTCAATGCTTTATGCAAAGTCAAAAATGGAGAAGATCCTTTCACTGTTAGCTTTAAAAATGTGCTTGAAAACGTATTAGAAAGAAATTCGCTAATTATTTTGAAGAAAAATAACTTTCTTTCCTCCGACAGCGAGGCAGCCGATCCACTGGAGCAGCTAGCATAACGGCCAGATAGCCCCACTGACGGAATTAATTTGATCCACCATAACACACTTTAGTGCATGTTGTGCTCAAGACGAATGCTGGGGGCGGTGCAAATAAATGCTGGGTCAGTCGATAGTGCAGTGATGGAAGAAGGGTGAATTGCGGGTGAGGAGAACAATTTCAGTTACAGAGTTACAGAGTTCACATTTACGAGTTATAGATAGATGGTTACATCAGGCATCCACAACGTGAACAATAAATGAATATTGTACAATATATGAGCAATTAACAGACTTATAAAACAGTAAAAATAATGCAAAATACTAAATAGCAATACTAAAAATATTAAAAAGCAAAATAACACATAAATAAAATAAGGCAAACAGTAAAATAAGGCAAAAAACATAAAAAAAGGTAAAATACGTAATTCAAGGTTCACAATTCAGGGTTCACAGTTCAAGGAAATAAGTATAAATAGAAAAAGCTAACTTAAGATAAAAAAAATTATTTAAATTACCAAAGCATCTATGGTATATATTTCAAAAACTGTATAACTTATGTGTAGATTCAATTGCTATACAAGATTAACAAATGGGCCGTTTTGAATTTAAAAAAAAAAAAAAAATCTGAAATGTTTCAGATTTTAAATTACGTCCAAAGGGGCGTTTTTTAACATTTTGTGTGTTACCTTTCTTTATTAAATATCATGTTCCTCGCACTTAAACCATAAGATCCAGTGCAACAGCAATATCGCAAAATAGTTTTAAAACGAGCATATCTTTAGAATTTCCGATACAGAGACTCACGCGCTGGAGATAAAAATGTTTTTTCTGCACAACGTTGCCATTGCTCGCTTTGAAATCCTTGAGTTTGTTAATCAAAAATTCGTCAAAGTTTTAAAAAATAGGAAATCGATCATAAAACAAATTTCAAATTTCAAATTCGGTCTTCCACATGCTCATATTCGTTGGAGGATTACGTTATTCAAAATTCGATGACTCTATGTACCGTTATTTTATGACAATGTGAGAAATATACATACATTTACGCAGATTTTCATTATTTAATTTCTTCAAATATAATGCAGGACTCTAACATTTTATGGCAACAGTTTGAAAAGTGAACCGACATTTATCCGTCCGACGCAAAATGCCAAAACGAAACTAATAGTCCTTCGGGATTCAAATCCCTTTGGACTAAAAAGGTAAAATACGTAATTCAAGGTTCACAATTCAGGGTTCACAGTTCAAGGAAATAAGTATAAACAGAAAAAGCTAACTTAAGATAAAATAAATTAACTGCAAGTACAGAATATACGAGGGCTATGATGGTGATGAGGATGACAGCTGAGAAATGATTCTTGTCGGTTCACAGCGCTCAGCTCTAGTGACTCCTAGTGAGAAATTATGTAAATAGATTGATGCCTTTTTATTCTCCGGTAATACGTTCGAAAATTTACTGCAAAAACGTGAAGTAGTGGATAATAGCGAATACTGTTAAAATAAGGTAATCAAATAGTATTTATTATACGTAATTTCAGTTAAATTTAACTAGTAAATTATGTAAGTGAGGCATTATAAACATTAAATAAAGTAATAATCAATTATTCTGCGCGTTATAATACATTATTAAATAAAGCAGTGTAAATTAAAATTGCATTTCCCTCCTTCGGAGCTATATAAGTAATTATGGCATTCCAGTTTAACTTGCATGTGAGTGAGTAATGAATAAATGCAATTATTGTACCGTGAGGCATAGCATACTGTTTTAAACGCTAGTGGAAATAAGAATCATTCATTTTCCCATCACTATTAGCACAACAGTAGTTTCTGAATACTTTTAAGGACCATACTGTTATTTTGGTAAATAAAAACTTCAACTTCAGGATAACTGCGGTAATGCACGATAAATATTAAACAGCACGACAGCTGCGATAATACGTTACCATTGAGAAGAGGGTCAATGGTAGAAGCAAGAGGGGAAGAAAATATAAGTAAAAACGAAATATCGATGCAAGAAAAAAGATAGGTCAAGTACTCTCTGACTACTGTAACTCGGACTCCTTTGCCATCTATTTCTAGCTCATTCATTCAAGTTGTCTTTTCTAACATTTTAGCGCATTTCCAGCTGTCAAGTTGAGAATGAGCTCGTGTTTGAGAACTTTTCTTATATCATAAAAATACAAATTAAGTTCGCAAAGACCATTTCCTTTTCTCATATTTAGTTACATCTACTTGAAACGAGCGTCCACATGCATAAAGGGGCAGTATCGAACATATCCTGAGAGTTGTACACTGTTATAACTTCGTCTGTATTTCGAAATTTACAAAATATGCGAAATTTACGAAAATGCCCACCCCCTGAACTCTGAACTTCTTATACTCTGAACATCGCATAAATGAAACAGCAGATGCTGAATCATTGCCTACGGTGACAAGACTGGGTATGAATTCTTTATGCGTGTTGTCCTAGTACATATAATTAAATGGCACTTTTAATTTCTACTCTCTTGAAAAAGTTCTGACCATAAAAGATGCAGACCAAAGACAAATGGTTATTTAATGAATGATACTATTCATAGATTTCTGAGTTACGTTATAAAATCGATGCTCAGATCTGTGATTGTACTTTTAGATGAAAATATATTGCCAAAAATTTCTGACACAATTATGTATACAGAGTTTGTCCGGAAAGTAGTAGGACTGAATATTTTTAAAACTCACAATTTTGACAAATCAACTTAATAGTTTTGAACATATGCCCCTTATGCATCAGCGTATCCGGCAACTCTGCCAATCATTAAAGGCTCCTTAAAAGGCGGAAACTGGAACGCTCTTCAACTCCTTCGTTACGGCCTCTTGAATGGCCAGGACCGAGCCATGGTGCTGCCTTTCACGACCCTTTTCAGTCGGAGGAAAAGAAAGAAGTCTAAAGAAGCGACATCTGGGCTGTAGGGTGGCTGGGGAAGCTATATGATGCCATGCTGGGTCAGAAAGTCCATGATAGCAAAGGCAGTATGGCTCGGCACATTGTCGTGATGGATCCTCATGATCCAGCGATTGTTGGAGGGATGTGGGACTCGTTTTCTGAGTCTGAGGCAATCAAAGGTCAAAATGTTTCGCTTTTCACAAAGTTTTCGTTACCTTTGGCCGTTGAAGGGCGTCCTGACCGTTGCTCATCTTCAACTTGCTCTCTTTCCCCCTCCGAAACAATTGGTGTCACTAAAAATCTCTTGATCGGCCCCCATGGCATCACTTCCATAAGCAGTCTGGATCATGTCACTGGTCTGGGTCTCACTTGCAGTTTTACGCAAAACATCACTGTGTAAATGCTGCTCTAACAAGCAATTCATTGTGGAGATGACAAGGCACCTGAAAGGGGTTCACCTTAAATTCGAACTGCACTCCGTGAAAGCTTGGAGACGTCTGCGTTGGTAGCTAAGATCTCCCGAACAGCGCAGTAACATCTCTCTCCTTCACCGAGTTTTAGCGGAAAAAATTAGTCGTACTACTTCCGGGACAAACCCTGCACAGTATTGAATGTAGAACATGAATTTATAACTATTATTTTAAACGTACTGCTTTCAAAATGGAAATATTGTCACTAAATAAAATTTTCATTAATAAGCAGTATTAATTTAAACTTCTACACGAATAATCATACCGCACAGTTAATTTAAAGATGCCTTAGCAATTGCTTTTAACCAATGTGTTGGATGCTATATATTTAAGGGGGCTCATACACCTTAAACCCCTTATGAGCTTCGAATTATGTGACTGTTGCAAGAATTTTATTTATTGATATTTTATTTATTTTAAATTGAGAGATTTATTTATTGAGATATTTTATTTATTTTAAAAGTAATTACTTAAAACTTTTTACAGCTGACTACATAATATAGCTGCTTTGTAAGCTAGTAACCAGAAAGTTTGTGTTGCCACAAATATTTTTGTAATTTAATCCGCTTTGTGACAAATGTTTTCGTAATTTTTCCACCTTGCGCGCATGATATTTTAAAAATGGCTAATGTTACATACTTGAAATTAGATGGAATTCTTTATACGGGCACTATTTTTTAACTGAACCAAAATTCTGATGAATATTTTAATATTGAAAAATTTTATGCACGAAAACATTACAGATTTTTTTAATAAAATACATTTTATAAACTCAACTCCAAATAAAATAAAAATTTAACATGAAATTCTAAGCTTTTTTGATTTACAGTAGTTTCCAAATGTTATAAAAGCTATATATAAACTATGGAATTAAATAATGCAACAAATAATTTTAAACTGTGCGCGCAAGGTGGAAACATGACGAAAATTTTTGTCACAAAGCGGATTAAATTACAAAAATATTTGTGGCAACACAAACTTTCTGATTACGATTTCAGAAAGCAGCTATATTATGTAGTCAGCCATAGAAAGTTGGAAGTAATTACTTTTAAAATAAATAAGCTATTCCAATTCTTGCAACAGTCACATATTCGAAGATCATAAGGGGTTTAAGGTGTATGAGCCCCCTTAATCTTATGTACCTGGGTGGATGGCATTGCTTAAAAAAATCTCTCTTTATTCTTATTCCCGCAAATCGTTTCGAGGGTTATTATGTTAATCTTTAGGTACACTTTCATTTAAATTTGCAATCTTCCTTCCAAAGCTGTTTATTCAAATTTTTTAAAAAAGATTAACCATAAAGTTAAAATGTTTTTTATGCTAGTTTAAACTTACCGAATATCTTTGAATAAAAATGCTGTTTCGTAATATTATTGAGAATTGATTTATGATCCAAATTCACGCATTAAAAAGCCTTTAATATTATTTCTCTTTGAAAAGCAAATTGTTAAAGGCTTTTCTTTTAAATAAAAGTTTAAGACATTGAAAGAAAATTAAAAGAAATGCGTTTTGTCTGCAGATAAACATACATGAATCTAAAAAGCTAGCATGTTAGTATTTGTGTTAAGTCTGCTTTATGAATGAAAGCGTTAGTATTCAGTTTTTAAAGCAACAGTATTGAGTTTTAATAGAAATATCTTTTAGTAATTAGTGCAAGTATTGCAACATATAAAAATATCTCTGCAAGTGTTACAGGTATGTATTTTGATCTTTCACAATATTCATAAGTCTATTCTTGAATATTAGGAATTCTTTGCCTGCACATTTAAGAATATTTAAAAAGCGGAAAGTATGTTTAATTAACGAAGTTAAGTACGTTTTTGATTAACTTTCTCCATTTATTATTATTATTTATTTTTTTATTTATTCAATTATTTATTATTGAATAAATTTTCCCCATTTATTTATTTCTCCCATTTAAAGAATCTATTATTGAGCTCGGAAGTAAGAAACAAGAAACGTAAGAAGAGTGTAAAAGACCTTTTTGTTAAGAATTCAAATAACTGAACAGAAGGCACTTCTTGTGCTTACAAAATCAGCCAACATTTATGACGTAATTCAAAGAGAGAATTTCAAATTAAAACTAAGTAGTAAGTTATCTGAACGCTACATAGAAATGATTAACGCGCAAGTTGGCTCAAGTCTACGCTAATGTAGAATTCCAACTAGTAAAGTGCCTTCAGCAGGCGGAACACGCTCTCACTGAATAATCTAAAACCTCCATTTAAATACTATTTCTTTCTACTTCGTTCAGATAAGCACGAACAAAAATTTGCATTCTGGCAGGAAAACGGAAAGCGTAAAATGACAGTATAGATTCTGGACATAAAATAACTGGTTGTCGGTTGTTATGGGAAGTTCGGCATTTTTGTAATACAATTATAAAATTTTGACTTTTTAAAAATTTGTTTAAGGGAACTTTAAAATAGCTAAAAAATCAACCAAAATATTGAATTTGTTTCTCTACTCATGTAATATTCCACATACGTAACTATATCATATGCAAAACCCCGAGTTCAAATATTCTAATTTTTAAAGAAGTTACAAGCATTTAAAATGTGTAAACAGCGTAAACTTTGCCCTTTAAATTTTGGAGAAAATGTAAAAAAAATGTATTTCAACATTTATTTACTGATGTTATAATTTATATATTTGAAAAAAGAAGTGTTTATTTCTTAAAAAAGGCTAGAAATGTCAAAGTATTGACATCTATTAATGAATTTAACTTTGGTTAAGTAAATGCTATAGGCGTAGACCAGGAGGAAACCAACTCTTTGCAAAAAAGCGTGATCAACGTCGCTTGAACCAAAGAAAAGACAAGTTTACCTGCTTGTAAAAAAACAGAAATAGTAAAAAGTATTGTAAAGCATTAAAAAATAATGTAAATATAGCAAATGAAGGTAAAATATGATGCGGGTGAATTTTAAAAGTTTCATTGGTTATAATGTATAAATTGTTTCTACCTCTAACTTCGAATAGCATACGAATTTGCGACATGCTTATTTTTCTCATATTTAATATTATGAGATTAAAAATATTTAAATGATACAAAAATGTTATTCGGTGTCTATATATTCATATATGAAGTTAATTTGCTGTTTCTCATGACCGTGTATTAAAGGTAAGTTTGAAGAAAACCTTTAAACTCGGTTTTCTCAAAACAAATTTTTTCGCAGTTCGTATGTTTTGAAAATGCTCCATGCGTCTCATTTTTAGTTAAAAATGAATGATATTTGGAAGAAACTATTTTGTTATATGTTACAGTAGATCTGTGTATGCATTTTTGGGTATGAGGTCATTAAGAAATTTAAACTTGTGATAAAGTTTAACAAAAGGTGATTTTTTTCCGAAAACTGTGTTTAAGTTCACAAAAATGCTTTTTAAAAATTTCTGATCCATCACATTCAATAAAGAATACACAAAAATTTTTGTCAGGTCTTTATCTAACTAACTTTAAGGAAAAATTAGGAAAAAAAAATGAAAATTAGCGCGCAAGGAGCATTTTAAATCTTTATTTAAAATAATTAATTATTTCAGAAGTCAAACAACAAAATTCAGCGTTAATCTGGTCAGCGTTAATCTCGACATTCTGGTCACACGTAACACATCCAACTTCAGTACTACAGTTTACCGTAAACCTTCATCGGTTTGCCTTCCACCACACTTTAAATCATGTCATCCGACTAAACAAAAGTTAGCTTCATTTTATTCCTATGTTTTCCGTGCTCTTCAAGTTTGCTCCTCCAAACTAGCCCTTGATGAAGAACTAAATTATTTAAAAGCAATAGCTATTGACAGGGGCTTTTCACCCAACATTATTAATCAAGCAGTTAAAAAATTCTCATCTCAACACACTAAAAGCCACACTCTTATTTTAGGAGATTATAAAAATTCTGTTGTCATTCCCTTCTTTCCATCAATTAGCCATAAAGTTGCACATATTTTGCAGAAATTTAACTTTCGGGTTGTTTACTCTCCCATTAATAAAATTCCAACTTCTATACTCAAGGACTCCATTCCGGATATGAATTCCTGGGGTATTTATAGGATTCCTTGCCAGTGCGGTTTAATTTACATTGGCCAAACTAAGAGAGCCTTAAAATTTCGCGTCAAAGAACATGAGGCATATGTTAGAAAAAAGGAAACACAGAAGTCTTCTGTTGCTCAACATTGTTGGTCCGAAAATCACACTTTCAATTTTTCTGCTGCCAAAATTATTCAAAAAACATCTTCCATTGGAGAACTGGATTTTCTAGAGGCATTTCACATTCATAAAAATCTTTCTGTTCTAGTTAACGATCCTAATTCCAATCCAAATTTGCCTTCGGCTTTTAGAGAAATTATGTTTTAGTTCTGGTTTCGCCAACAGATGGCGCCACTTGCTTATTCTTGTCCAGGCTTTCTTATCTTATCTAAACATTATTTCCTATCTTGTTCATTTGCGGTTTTGCAGCTGAAGATGATGGTTCGGTAAAACCATCGAAACTAGTCAAAACGCTGATTTTTGTTGTTTGACTTCTGAATTAGTATTTATTCGGCGTGTTATTGTGTCTTAATTAATTATTTGTTAAACATTTTTTTAATTTAAAATAAATTGAAAATTTCAACATATATTTCATAAACTGATGTTATAATATGTATATGCACAAAATTTCTTGTTGAAAACACAAAAACTTAAAAAACTAATTTTTAAAGTCCACCGTCTCCTTAATTAAAAAGAAAGTACTCTTGAAAGTACAGTAGAGAAGAAAATAAATAAAAGAATGCCAAATGCTTTTTTATGATAAAAGTAGCTATACAGTGCATTTCCTTTAAATCCAAAATGAAATTTTTAATAATTTATATAATTTTAGATAACTTTAAAAGAATTCAAATGTATAACTAAATGAAGAATTTAAACAAAAATAATGCACTTATCATTAAATATTTAGGTTTAATACAAAGTACTGCATCTGATTTGAAAAATCAATCAGGTCATCAAATTTATATTCCTCTCATACTCCATCAAGTAATGCAAGATGAAACAACTACCATTAAAAATTAATTTGAAGATACAGCATTTAATTATATTTCTAAGTTGTTACTTCAGACGGGTTTCTGGAAAAGGACCGAGGAAAAATATTTCATTCATTAACTAGCGTTCTTTAATGAAAGTTTTCATTTTGGAATGTTTTGAATATTTAACCATGTTATACAAATGCAATTCTTGTGATGTTAAAAGGATAAGAATGCAGCATTGAATTAGAAACTGTAATAAACCGACGAATGCTGAAAATGCGTTCATTTTTAAAAACTCTTCTTGTTCCTACGTCGAAAAATATTTCACTTTTATTAATAATTTCAAAGCAAAATAGTTTCAGCCTGTGTCTTCTCTGAATGCTCCGCTATTATTCGAAGGTTTTTAATTACCACTTCTTTAATATCATTCTCAAAAGTTAATTATATATTTCATGCATGCAGTGAATCTCTCATGGTCAAAGTGAGTTATGCTTCTAATTAAATTCAATTTACTTTTGCAACAGGAGCGGAATCGCAAATTTTGAAAAGAGCAGTTGGAAATGTTTCATATTAAACATGAAACTTGTTGCACAAAGAGCACATTGTCATATGTTATCTCCATACAGGGGTTTTGAATGGTTCTTATAAATTGTAGCTCGAGAGACTATGCTTTTGTGAAATTATTAGTCCAAAGGGGCAATTTGCTCAGAAGGACTATTAATTTCTTTTTGGCATTTTGCGTTGATTCACTATAAGCCTTGTTTCACTTTTCAATTCGTTGCCACCAAATATTATATTTGAAGAAATTAAATAATGACGAATCTGCATAAATGTATGTATATTTCTCGCATTATGATAAAACAACGGTACATAGAGCCACCGAATTTTGAGTAACGTAATCCCCCTGCGAATATGGGCATCTGGAAGCCTAAATTTGGAATTTGATTTATTAACGATTTCATATTTTGTAAACTTTAACGATTTTTTGATTAACAAACTCAAGGCTTTCAAAGCGAGCAATGGCAACATTGTACAGAAAATACATTTTTATCTAAAGCGCGTGAGACTGTGTATCGGAAATTCTAAAGATATGCTCATTTAAATTTTTTTTCTGATATTGCTCTTGAACTTAATTTTATGGTTTAAATGCGAAGAACATGATATTTAATAAATAAAGGTAACACATAAAACTTTAAAAAACGCCCCTTTGGGCGTAATATAAAATCTGGAAGCTTTCAGTTTTTTTTTCTTATTTTTTGTTTTTCCAAAAAAGACATATTCTAACTACAAGAAAAAAATGTAACGACAATTGCTTAATTGAACGCGAATAATCTATTTTAAGTTACATCTGAAACTTTTGCTGCGAAAGAGAAAAAAGTGATTTCTCTTTACAGTAGGTATTTTTATCAATGGTTTGCCTCGAAGTTTACGGAAAAACATTTCTTTTAAAATATACTTGGAAAATAGAATATTCTGGCTTCAAAGTATACATAGCATAATATTACTTCTCCTCGGTTATATTAAGTTTCGTTCTTGACTTGTATTTTGAATCAACTTGGCAAACTTCTAAATAATTATTTATTTTTCCTGTTAAAATTTGTACTTTACATCTACTTTGTAACAGTTTTGAATCAATCTTCCTGATTTGGGATTTTACAAAGAGTTCTTGAGTATTATTAAGATGAAGTAACATATTCCCTTCTATTAATTATTATTAATTGATCGGATATTAGTTTGTTTTCCTTGAAAACTCGATTAATTTCTATTTAATAGCAATAGTTGTTTCATATTCAGTTTAAATTCGTTTCTCTATTTTTCATGAATTTACCTTTAATTAAAACAATTTTTTACTTCTTAAAGAAATACGGGAAATTTTTAGTGCTAATAAATTTTGACTGCTTTATGATTAAAATTTATTTTATTAATTTTCCTAATTTTCCTTTTCCTCTCTCTCTCTCTCTATATATATATATATTATATTATATATTTTTATGAATATATATATTATATATATATATATATATTTGTTAATTCTTTACTTTACTTTTTCTATAAATTGAGAAATATTATTTAGCCTAACTTTGATTTGAGTCCATATTATTTAGCTTAACCCTAACTTTTAAAAAAACATTTTATTGCCTTAATGATACTATTCAGTACTTATAAAAGGCCTACCCCCTTAAAATATTCATATTTAAATCACTGACACAAAATAAACTCATACGAATTACATGCTATATATATTACACGATGACTAAAATTGCTGTGGAACGCCCGGTCCTTCCACTGGTCAGGTTTTGATTTTTCAATCATAAATCTAAGTTATTAGACTTGACTCTTTATTAAAAACGTTGATATTTATAATATACTAAATGCAATATGAAAGTGAAATACGACAGTTTTAAATTAAAAACGACGCAAAAATTAAACTGATAACATTTTTATAAAAAATTCATTTCAATACGAGGAAGACCGGCATGAGGCCTCAAATTTCATAGAACCAACACCGATCTAAAATTGAATTTTACCTACTTCAAAAAGTACTCGAAGTTTTCGTATTATCGAATAATTTAAAATTTCGCGCATAGCCCTGGTTCCATTAGTCTTACTGTTATTTTCAGTGTTGTAAGAAATTTTTAAAATAATTTTATGACGTTTAACAAATAGCCAGACCATTACAACAACCTTAGCACTGAATGTTTATTCTGAGCTAATTTAAAGGTTCACTAATTGAAAATGATTTGAAAACAGTGTAAAATAATATAAACATACTGTTGCATATTTAACTAAGTAACAGATAGAATGTATTACTAAAACCAAAAAAAAAAAAAAAAAAAAAAAAAAAAAAAAAAATCTAATATGAGGAAAAGAAATTAGTGTTCTTGAGTAAAAGAAAAGCTGATGTGTACACCACGTGACTTCCTTGTACGTAATATTAAATTATACGCATTTTTTCCTGCATTTCATTTAAAAGTATTTTCTCGAATTTCATTACAGATATATCTCTCATTAAATTAATTCAGTTCTCCCTTCGCGACAAGGCAAATATACATAAAAACTTAAAGTATTTTCATTAAAAATTGAAAGATACAGAAAAACATAAAACACGAAATGCCCTTAAAACAATTAAAAAAGAATTTTGAAATTAAAATTACAGTTTCTAGGCAAAACCAAGCAATTCGGCCAACTGGCAAGAAGGAAGATTTTTCGGGGCACAAAACTAAAAGCTTCCTTTTAGTCCCCACTCAGCGAAAAGACGCTGAAGGTGCAGAAAGAATTAACTATTTTGTTAAGTTTCAAATGTAAACAAATATGGCTGCCATGGTAGGAAACATTAGGCTTAGCCGCACTTAAAAATCATTTAACTTGTTGATAATTCTACTAATATTGCATAGAGTTTAACTAAAGGCATAAAACTCTTAACCGGAAGATAAGAACAACATAATTCAACTATTTTTAAAGCCAAAAATGCGTAATTTACCAACATATAAGAATAAAAAAACTGGGCTCACCTGAGCAGAGTATCAGTGTGGGTATATATATATATATATTTAAAACACAATTTTTGGAATTAAACTTCCTATATATGGATTCCCTCTTTTTGATACGTTCTACTAAATTTATATTAGGAGATAATATAATCAATATTTCTTCAGTAAATATATGTATATATACTTTTGGTGTGGCCGACTGCAACCAAAAAGGGAGGTGCACAACTACATGTTATTGCAGTCCTATATGCCAAAGTTTAACTTTTTGAGGCTACTACATGTTATAGCAGTCTTATACGCAAAATTTTTACTTTCTGAGGCTACTCGCTTTTGAATTATGCGAGATACTTACGTACGTACGTACAGACGCCACGAAAAAAATTCTCTTCTGAATCCATTTTAAATCAGTTTTATAATTCGTTTTGGGAAAAAGAGTCCTTTAATCTGTCCTTAGGTATAGATGTATAGATTTTTCATGATTACAATACTACGAAGTAATCAAACCAAACGGTTAAAAGATACTTTGCAGGTAATTTTTTCCCACCTAAGTTAACTGAATTCCTTTCAATTAATTTAAAATTAATTATTTTATTTTAGCTAAACTAAATCTGCACAAGTGTTTAGAGACACTGAGAGCGGAAGAGGTGAAACTATACACTAATGTTTGTAACTTCTGGATTGGATTATTATTTTAATTATGGCAAAGCACACGAGGGCTATCTGCCTAAAGGGAGGGATGCCTTCGTGGAGGACTTTCTAAGGGAAACTGGCTCATATACAGGTTACACATGGGGAAAACCACGAAAACGCCCGTGCAGCCAGCCCGTTCGCGGGATTCGAACCTCGGACCGAACTACCAGTGTTCAGCGTCTTTACCGCTCGGCCGCTGATGGGCTTGTAACTTCTGGATTTAAGTTATTATTAGAAAGTAGCATTTATAAAAATACATTTAACCAAGTCATTGGAAATTTTAGAAGAACGAAGGACCAATTTTCCTTAGAATGCCCTTCACAAAGGCATCCTCCTGAGGTCAATTGGATTGAATTTATCTCATTAAGGAAATGCAGATGAGTGGTCTGCCTGAGCTCATCTGAAAAATGACCGAGATTTAAGGGCAATAGAATCCTCGGGTCTTCTAAGTTCTAGACAAGACTTTCAGAACGAATGATTTTTAAGTCCCCTCTCTTCAAAAGAACACGACTGTCACACTCTGAGTTTTCTTGGGAGTCCAAATAGCCTGACATTCCGGTTATTTGAGCGACTAGCAATAATAGAGTGTATACTAAATCTATGTATTCAAAATAAATAACTTATCAGTTGTCATTGACAACTGATAATGATTCTAGGAAAATGTATGTGTAATTCTTCTTTCCTATCTTTCAGTTTTAAAATGTGATGCTGTTATTCTCAAGCAAAACATCAATAAATCAGAAAATAATATAGAGTTAAAATACTGTTGTTACGACAGATTATATCTTTGTGCAGTACTCAAAGGTTTTTTAATATTTATTTTAAATAAATGATTTACCTTACATATATCGAAAAAAGTGCAGCTTTATTTTGTAAAGAGTCTCAATCTTTTACCTATTACAAATAAAATGATGGTGATTTATAACTGTTCTGTGTGCAATTTTATTAAACTTTGTTACAGCTTTTACGACTGAAATTTACCCAATAGCAACAATTTGCCACCGCTTTTGAGCTCCCTATCATGGCAATTGAAGGATCTTGTGCTCTCTTGGGACAAAACCGCATCAAATGAGATCCCATAAATGCTACAGAAGGGATGCTTGTGTTATGAGATATCAGATACTCAGTAGAAAGTAACTGATACACCTATTAAGGCACGTTCCTTCTGATTTCGAAACCGTTATATGTTCTTTCCTTTAGGACTCCCATGTGGGCGATTTTCGGAAGTTATAATAGTTTCCAATGTATTTATTTGTTCTGGCGCATTTTATGAGATTCGTTTCACAATGACTTCTTCTCGGATGAAAGGGATAGTTTATTTTGATTAAAATTAAAGGGAATTCTGGAAAAATAAAATGAAAGGAAGGAGTGAGAATAAAGATACACATGGGAAGGTACTATATGTCTAAATTTGATGAATCACAAACTCGTGGTGGCAAAAGTGCGATTTGAGACATCGATTTGGAAGGTAATTATTTTTCTGGCAGATGAACAGATGATTATTGGTAATAATGAGCGTTATATCAAAATTGCACAATTTATTCCACAAAGAATGTAGCAATAAACAAACAATAAGACTAGGATGAATCTCAAAGCAATTTAGCTCTTTGGAAACACAGCAGAAAGGGAATATCGCTGCTGCTTTTGTCATAGACTTAATGAAACAAGCTTATACTATTTATCCAGACTGCCTGCAAAAATACTCTAATATTTAATAGAATCTTGTAAGTCAAATATTCTGAGCTATTAATCTACTGCAAAATTAAATAATAATCTCATATTCAACTGAAAGTTCTAGAGTTTGAAATAACATGCGCGAAAACTTTAATCTATTTCAATAATTGGATGGACGTAATTTTTTTAATACACATAAGAAACCCTATAGGGGAAATGCTGCATCATGAAAGTTTAGCTGAAGCAATCTGTCAATCTTGGAATAAGTTTAGGCAAGTTAGTTGTGCAACGTTTCTTCAGATTAATAGTCAATTACGTAAACTGAAGCGTGATGAAAGGAAAACACTAGTCTGTTCGGAATCTGCACAAAGATGCAAGTACTTCTTTTCCCATTTTCAAAGTATTATTAATTCCAAGGAACCATTACAAAGGATAATTATTAAAAGGTGAAAAAGTCTTTGAAAATCTGACCGGAGGAATTCAAACTGATATGCTTAATAGAGGTTCCATCATTGGTCATTTTTTAGCTGACCGGTCGCTGCATCAAATTTTGGCAAACCGTTAGTGTGATATAACAACACTGAATTAGATTTGAAGATAGTGCCTTTAGAAAGATAGCTCCATCCTGCTAGAACTGGAGTTTTCATAACAGTTTTCCTGTCCTCCGCTGTCCACCTTTTGTGGGATACATGGACAGATATGAATGCTCTAATATTGAAGCAGCTTCTTGCAGGGTAACTCAAGTAGGTAAGCAATTAAGCCAGTCTTTGGAAGATGGTTTGGTTTATTTAATTACGGCAATGCCTCGAGGGCTATCTGCCTAAGGAGAGGGATACATTTGTGGAGGACTTTTTAAGAGAAACTGGCTGGTATGCATTGCGAGAACCACGAAAACTCCCATACAGCCAGCCGGTTCGCTGGATTCGAACCTCGGACCGAACATTTAGTGTTCAGCGACTTCAAAGCTCAGCCAGTGACCACAGCTCAGCCGTGTTCAGCGACCACAGCTCGGCCGCTGGTGGCCATTCTTTGGGAGAACCGAAAGGTAACAAGGAACAATCGTCATAAATACGTGAAACAATGGGGCATCAGAAATACCTGAAATAACAAATGGCAGGAAAAGAGCTCTAGCCCATTGCACTACAACTTAATCATAGCATACCAAATGATCGTTTTCAGTAAAATAACGCATTATCATACACAAGCTAATATCAGTAGTTATCCTTTGAAAATTGCCCAGCTGATTCGTTATCCGACAATACGCGAGGTAATCCCGAAATCTGTGGGATGTGATATGTCGTCGAGGAATGATTTCAGATTCCTTCATAGGAAAGACGAATTCTTGATTTTAATTAATTCCAAAGAAGATAAGCATTCATTTAAATCATTGCCATACAGGTATGATAGCATAATCCCATGGTGGTACAATTGCATACTGTTCATTCTATAAATTCAGCTGTTTGAGCAGGATGATCGCTTAAAGCTGAAGTCAATTTCTTAGAACTTTACCTTTTCATCAGTACGTCAAATTTTATATCACTATGAGCATTGCTTCTTGAATTGGAGTTTTATCTTTTGAGTTTTGTTATAAGGTTTTTTTATCTCTCTTTTCTGCATGCCTTTGTGCAAAGATAGCCCACTCGGAGTCTATTCGGGAGGACCAGGATAGAGTCCCGGCACTGCACATTTTTCCCGGCTCCAGCTTCGAAAATTCTAATGTCTCTCCAGTGGAACCCAAACTAAAAGGTGGTGAATGATGATTAATCACCATCAGGGTTTGGCGATTGGGTCCCCTATAATCAGTTGCCCTTTAAAAGGGGGAGTATGTAAGGTAAACTAGTATTCTCCCTCCTTTCTGCATGCCTTCATGGTGTAACGGTAGAACATCCAGGTTTGAGTCCCACCGAGGGTAGTTCACATTTTCATGTTTCCTGTTTGAAAAAATCCTAATTTTTCTACAGCAGCGCATGAACTAAAAGATGGATTTGTGGATTTTTCAAAAGATGGGACATGTGCAGGATGATTCTTCACATCAGAATTTGACGACTGGGTCCCCTAAACCCCATTCGCCTTTTAAGAAAGGGGGGAGGGTATAAGGTATTTTCTCTCTCCTTTCTGCATGCCTTCGTGGTGTAATGGTAGCACACTCGGCGCGTATTTGGGAGGTGCAGGTTCGAGTCCAGCCTTGCTCATTTTTTACGACCTGAGCATCAAAGCAATCTAATGACTCTAAAATGTATATTAAGGCCAAAAAATAAAAATAAAGTCAGGTAAATGCTATGCAAAGGAAAACTACATAATTTATTTTCAATGAAGTTATATTTTAAAAAGTTGAACTATAAAAAATCTCAGAGGGAGTATTGCAGTCCTTACTGATAAAGAAGTATTTACGTTGTTTTCCATTCTACACGTATAACAGCTTTAGTTTTCGGATTTTTACTGTCATCAGCTATATAGTGTTACGAATTTGGTATTTAAAAAGCTAATGTTAGTTCAATTAGAAATTAAATGGTTTTATTTCTCGCGCAGTGCAGCGCGTGACGAATATTAAAAGAAAGCTAAGCCGGAAAATTGAAAATACAAGAGCGCGTGCATTAAATAAATAAATATCTCTTTTTGATTTCGAGAAAGTACTGGAAAATTTTAGCGCGTGATTTTAAAATCTTATAAAAGGAGGAAAACATCTCAGTTTGTAGTAGTTGCTTAGTTTGTTGTTGTTTAGAAAACTGCTCTTGTTGATTGTAGCGAATTCGCGGATTAGCGTTCTTTAGCTGTTTTGAATTACGTTCTATTGGACATTTGAGTAGTTAAAAGATAACTACTGTGAGATATTGTAATACTGCATCATAACTTGAGAAAATTTAAGCATTTTGTTGTGATAATAATAAATTTTGTTCATTTTTCATCGGACTTGTGCATTCTTTTCGTAACGAACCCGTACGCACGCAACAATATCTTTAAAACTGTAAATTAAATCGAAGGATGTGTCTCTAAAATACTGAATTTTATCAGAAATAGAAGGAAGAATTATTTAACAATGAACTGAACTAGAACTGATGTTTCATGAAAACGTTTAGTTACTTAGCAGAAATATTTTAGACGGAAATGAGTATTATTTAAAACGCGAACGAATCATCTGTTTCTGGTTTCCAGTAATGAAAAAAGGAATAAGCAAGATAACTAACCATATAATTCTTATATCTCCGAAAGCAACAGAAATATTTTCTTATTAACATTTCGATGAAAAGGATAAATTACTGTTGGAAATTCTCTTTTGCTTTCACATTTGCTGACAAGTAATAGTGAGCGTTTCGGGGAAAAAGAAAAGCTTTTGTTTCACTGTAAATATTTTAAAGTATTATAAGGTATTTTCTCCTTCCTTTCTGCGGCCCAGCAGCGGCCGAGCGGTAAAGTCGCTGAACACTGGTAGTTTGATTCGACGTTCGAATCCCGCGAACGGGCTAGCTGCATGGGTGTTTTCGTGGTTTTCCCCATGTGTAACGTGTATACGAGCCAGTTTCCCTTAGAAAGTCCTCCACGAAGATATCCCTCCCCTTAGGTAGATAGCCCTAGTGTGCTTTGCCATAATTAAATACACACACACACCTTCCTTTCTGCATGTTTTGTGGTGTAATGCTATCACGCTCTGCGCGTATTCGAGAGGTCCAGGTTCGAGTCCTGGCGAGGGAATTTCTAATTTTTCACGTCTCCATCATCAAAATAACCTAAAGACTCCACACTGGCGCCCGAACTAAAAGCTGATAGATGATGATTCTTCATCACCAGGATTTAGTGATTGGATCCTCTAATTTCCAGTAGCAATCTAAAAAGGTTCTCTCTTCTTTCTGTATGTCTTCTTGGAATAACGGTAGCACACTCGGCGCATATTCGAGAGATCCAGGTTCGCGTCCCCGTGGAGTTATTGCTAATTTTTCACCTCTCCAGCGTAACAATAACGTAATGACTCTAAAGTATGATTTTTAATTTATATCTAATAGATTTGATCACATGTTTTATAAAATAACTATTATATACGGTGATAAATATTTGTAGAAATAACTATTCAACTTCTTTTTATACCTTTATAAATGTTCAGAAGTAGATATCACTGCAATTGTAATATGAAATAAATAAGCGCACAATGCGGTAATGTTTAAAAAATGGCATTCACGTAAATTTTAAGCTGCCCAACTGGTATAATGGTTAGCGCCGCTGATTGCCATGCCGAAGGTTCCGGGTTCGAATCCTGGAGAAGTCAAGGAGGCTTTTAAAAGAATAGTGTCTCTGCGGCATGTGCTCTCGAGAGGTTGGTGGTAGTTTAAGAGAGGTGGAAGACTCTCGGAGCCGTGCCCTCCGAGGTGCTCTCCATCAAAATTGGGGGGGGGGGCGAAACTGAGCTAAGTCGCATTGTCCCCTGTAAAATGCTCAAGCCCCAACGGCAGGCTCTCCTTGCTACGAGGAATTACGTGGGCTTGGGCTGACTATAGGTCAGACATGTGAGAATTAGTCAGCATCAACAACAATAAATTTTAAAATATGTTTACTACTTCTGATATAAATCTAATGAAAAATGAAGCAAGTAATATTTTTTAAAAACTGAAGTTTTAGATTGTCACACGTGATTTTCACTACTTTTCTTATTAATGCCACAATAAGAACATTAATAAATTACTTTATTTACACCCACTAATTTTATTCTTGAAATAACTTGCTTAGATTTACTGAAGTAAATTAGGCTAAAAAGTAAAAGCAAAATTTAGAAATTGAATTATTAACAATACTTACTATAGAAGAAGGAAATATTACATAAAATTTTAAACGAGTATAAATTTTCTAAACATAAGTTAAATGTAAGAAGTGGTACTGAGATACTACAATAAATTTACTTAAAAAAGAGAAAAAGTTTAGTTTAAAATGCAAACATTATTTATCCTTATAAAGTAAAAAAAAAAAAAAAAAAAAAAAAAAAAAAAAAAAAAAAAAAAAAATGGGTAAAATAAGTTTAAGAAAATATTTCTATTCTTACGGCTTGGTTATAAGCTTCGATGAATAACTTCCTCATATGTATGACATTGAACAGAAAACAATACATCAATACATTTGAAAAAATTCATAGATATGCTTTTATTCCTTCTCAAACTTTAGAAATTCAATCACCTTTGTTGAGATTAATGGTTCATTTAAATGTGCTTTTGACGTTGAGGATGAAATATGAGTACGGCAGACGGAAATGAAAAATTCTTTTGTAACTGAGTTAGAAATAAAATAAAAAATGGGATGCGAAAATTAGCGTCAATTTTCTTTTGAATAAGCTTTCACTTTTCGTAGGTTTGGAAATTTTTCAAAATGTATGCTAGTGGCAGTTGCTATTGTTCTAAGATAATTTACTTAGGTACTTGAGAATATTACTGGCTGTTTTCTTGAAGAAAAAAGTGTTTAGAGTTCTGAAGAACAGTTTAATTTTACAGACATGAAAACATTAATATTTTTTTCTTTCACTACAATGTTAAAAAGTAGTTTAGAGCTAAGCACTAGCATAAAGCCTGTAAAAGAGTTTTATAAAGCTATAGACTATTTCCGAAAATTGCAATTTTGACTTTATAGGAGTAAAGCTTAGATGCTGTCATAAAATCGCGCTGTTATGTAAAATTGTAGATTCCTTTGAAAATATTTATAGAAGATGACAGATAATATTTACAGCTTTTACTATTCTATTCAATTTATAGCTTTTAAAATACAGAAGAAGACAGCATTACAAAAGTCAAAATTAGATAAAGAGATAAAGTTAACCATTAATTTATACTATAAGATCTAGCATTTTTAGAAAACATAAACTAATCTAGATCCTACAAATGAACCTGGCGAATTCTGGCAAAGATGCGAAGGAATAGCACAGAGGAAGGGTGAACATAACCCTTTATTATTTCCAACTAATAACAGAAAAGTACGTATTCCGTGCTTTACAATACCATAGACAACTTGCGGTGAAATTTTAGCGTTATAACATAAATCAATTCAATTCTAAATAGAATAGTGTTGGATTAGCAGGTGGGTAACTTAGGTTGGTTGACTCAAAAATGTACATACGTTCGTACAGGCGCCACGAAAAATTCTCTTCAGAATTAATTTTAAAGCAGTTTTATAATTTTTTTGGAGGAAACGAATTTTTTATTCTGTTCTTAGATACAGATATCACGCAAAAACATCGTCAAATTGCATTCGATAGCGGTCAAATGGATATTTTCGTTGAAATATGCTGCCTGAAACTTTTCGCGATTACAATACTTCCTTTTTACTTCGTGCAAGGAAGTAAAAACGTTCAGTGTCATTTAATTTTCTAGAATTGATGTGAACCTTTAGAGAAAGTAGTGTACAGTGTCCAGAGGTATTGATTGTAATTTTACCATTTTAGATTGAAAAACCTGAGACCAGATAATCAGAGACGCAGAAAAGCGATAAATAAAATAATTTTTAATCCAAATTCCAACTTTAAAATGTAGCGTGCCGGAAAGGGTTAATTTAATTCAGTTCAATAGTCAAGTGGCTTGTACGCGAAGCCTACACCGTAATTAAAATACATTATATATACCGTAATCAAAATACATTAGCATATTTACTTCTTTTACTTGCCTTTTTTTGTCACATATAGCTCTTTGCAAACACTTAAAAGCATCATAAAAGCGCGTACAATCTATCTCTAAGCACGTACAGCCTTTCAAAATAAAGTCATAATTTTCTGCAATTATTACGCAAAAGAAACTCTGTATATTATTTTCACCTTTTTGCTGCTTGTTTCGTAATAGGAAAAAGTCGAATTTAGATTTCTTTTGATTAGCAGGAACATGTAAGCAATATAAGGTTCTTTAAGAAAGAGAAATTTTATAAACTGTACCACCTCCTCGGAATAAGTAAAATATGTTCAGGGCCCTACCGGGATTTGAATTCTGTATCTCCTGAACGCGAGTTGAGCGTGCTTTGAGTTACACCACGAAATCATGAGGAACTAAGAGAATAGTTACCTTATATACTCCTCCTTTTAAAGGGTGACTGGAGAAAGGGATTCAATCGTCAAGTCTTAACTGTGAGGAATTATTGCCCACCACCTTTTTAATTCGGACATCACTATAGAGCCATTTGGTTATATCGATGCAGGGACGTGGAAATGGGCAATGCCCTTCCCGGGTCTCGAACCTCGACTTCCCGAATGCTCGTTGATCGTGCTCCCTGTTACACCACGAATGCGCGGGGAAAGGAAGACAAAAATACCCTTTATGAAAGAAAGTGATTAAAATGGTCTACTATAGTTACTGCTCTTTGTGGATAGTTTCTTGATGACAGATTGTTATTAGGAGTAGTTAATGGGCTATTCTTTATGATTGCAGTCGTTGTGGGTACCATAATTATCGTTATGCAGACGCATATATAGAATTGCGTAATATAAATGTTAAATTGCTGTTAAATAAATAATAAAAGTAAAATATTAAATTTTGTAAAATGCTGATGTTTTATCTCAGTCTAATTTTTTGTAAGATTAATTATAATCGCTTTTATTTTAAACTTCTCTTTTTTACAAATCATGAAACAAAAATGAATAAAAATTATACAATTGATATAATAATTAAAAATTAGTTTAATAATAAATTAACTTTTATGCTGTGTTAAATACGCTATTGAGAATGATAGATCAAACAAAACCGCATTAAATGTCTTCATTTTCAGTTTCATAGGCTTCGTACAAGCCACTTGACTATTAAATTGAAATGAATTAAGCCAGTAATCGAATGGAATTGATTGAATTATGTAATAAAAATCTTAAAATTTGAACTGTCTTCTGAATGAAAATTTCTACACAGGTTACAGCAGTGGTTTTCAACATTTTTTCCTCCATGCATCCCTTTCAATACTACTAGACGAGCATTGCCCACTTATTTACTATAAAACTAGGAAAATATGTATATATTTGTTTAAATTTAGATTATTTTTTAATATGCTTTATAAATTAAACAGGAAAAATTTAAATTTTTTACATTTACCAAAATTTAAACAGCGAGAAATGTACGCAGATCGAAGAACTAGTGAATCACAGAAAATCTATGCCTTTTTTTTGCCGATTCGCTGTTAAACTCAAGCACTAATTCTCAGAAATTCTGTCCACTCGATCACTGATACATGAATTCGAGGTATTCTTTTACGTGGTATGAGATGCTCTGCATCCTCCGCTTGCTTTAATCCTGGCCACGAATACTTGAAATGAATCGATTTTTAATTTTGAAAAGAACTCAAACAGCAGGAATTGTCCGAATAGTTGGGGCAAATTCGACAAAAACGCCATCTAGGGAAATTGCAGAATTCGCTAACCGAACAGCCGGCAATGCGACTATGACGTACGAGAAGTACGCACGCCTTACCTATGACGTACGAGAAGAAACGTCTCGTACGTCATAGGTAAGGCAGCTCGTAAAACATTCTTGTAATGTACTCTCGATTGTCAGGGCTATTATCAGGGAAGCAGGTCGAAGATCATAGAAAAACACCGAATAATCCAAGTTATCATTTTTCATGCATATTATATGAATTTTTTCTTAAAACTTTATAAGGTATTTCTTCCACCTTCTTAGCATGCCTTCGTGGTGTGGTGGTCTGCACACTGGGCGCGTATTTCAGAGATCCGTGGTTAGATTCCTGGCAAGGGCGTTGCTCATTTTTCAAGTCTCTTGCTTCCAAATAACCTAATAGCTCTACAGTGACGCCCGAACTAAAAGGGTGGTGGATGATAATTCTCCACACCCAGGATTTGGCGTCTGGGTCCCCCCAAAAGAACCCTAGTCGCCCTTTAAAAGGGGGACTATATAAGGTATTTCTCCCGCCTTCTTAGCATGTCTTTGTGATGTGGTGGTCTGCACGCTAGGCGCGTATTCCAGAGGTTCGTGATTCGATTCCTGGCGAAGGCGTTTGCTAATTTTTCATCATTCCTGCTTCCCAAATCCTAATGTCTCTACAAATTCCCTGCGTATTTTTCGAAATATTATTTTATTTGTATCGCCTTTCGTCGAAGAAGTCCAATAGTTGTTTCAATAGACGTTATTGTTGTCTCGGAACTGATGTAATGAATTGTCAGGATCTTTTTCGTTTTTAATTTCAGTACCACTCTCTGCCTCTTCTCTTGTGTCATTTGAAAAGATATCACTAAATAGGTATATATAAAAGGTTGACCGAATTTCCCTTCTGAAACTAATAAATTCCCACCTGGTTGAGAACTCTTATGTTACAGGAAATTCTAAGAACAGTTCTTCATCTAAACTTTGTACATTTATGTGTGGTTTCAAAGGAAAATTATTAGCACTCGTAGTAGGACATGTTAATATGTTTATTATTGATTCGTATTCCCTTTAATAAAAAATGTGAATTCTCGAGTTCTGATACCGATCAGGTTTGACACACAATCATCATTTCTTAAGTCCCACTACGCTATTTTTATTTTGATATAGCGATGTTTAATAACATTTCCCACGACATCAATTGAAATAGATCCAGTATTATGAACCACTTATTACTTTTACTGATGCAACAAAAGAATTCTCTAGTTCTCTTAATAAGAGATATCGATATAATATTTTTTGGTAAATACACTACCTTTCATGTCTGAATGACATACGTTAATAAGGAATAAAATTTGAATTGAAACGTTTTCGTTAATCGATGGCAATAAGTATCTTTTAATAAAAGGAAACGTTTCATTGTACGACAAATCTATCTGAAAGATTAGATGATTGTAAATCTTCGGGTGTATGCATTCGTATGTGGACTTTACATGATCAGTAATCTTGTGGACGAAGCAGAAACATTCTGATTAAATTTAGTGCATAATGCCATAAATTTGTATTAATATTACTCAAAATTTTGCAAAGAGCCTTAACAGCAACAAAATTTGACAAATTACCACTGCCTCTTGTTGTTCACATCGTAAAATCATCAGAACCATTTGCATTACTTCTATCACACGAATTTGAGTTGAGCATGTCATAAATAAACAAACTTTGAATTGAACTAATGGCTAACTGATAGGCAAACTTCAAAAGAGCGAAAACTGGATATTTATAATAATTCGGAGAGTAATGCTATTTGAAGATTTTCGTATTGGTTTGCTCAGCTGCAGGATTATTTACTTGAAGTGTACGTTACAAATACAAAATTTTCGGCAAAACTGAAGATGGAATTTCTTAAGACTTTGAAATAACAAATTCCTAACTACTGGCTATATCTACAGTGTCCTAAAGTGTTGGAAGTCACAAGTTCCTCGCATGTGTACCAAGTTTTAAATTTGCATAGATAAGTTTTAAATGCTTCTTGGTTAATTTTAAGAATTGAAGTTACTGGTATTAACATCACCGAGCTAAAAATTAATATGTGGTATTTGTGTTAGTAATTTGAAAAGAACGAACTATTTAAAAGTGCCAGCCAGCTAATTAGTACGTTTTCATGGAAAATATGACAGGAAATTACATTTGCAGACGCAAAATAGTCTTTGGGGGCAGTTCGTGTACGCTTGCTGAACCATGCTCATACTGCTTGAACCATCAAAGTCATCTACTGTTATCTCATCCTATTCGTTTTATTTTTCAAACTCTGGGTTTAGGAACGCGTGTGATAAGAAGAAAGAAATTTAAGCTAAGAAACGTGTGCCATTATTTCATCGTTTTCATTCTACATTTTTATATGATTTACAGAACAGGAACTTTAATTTTCCGTCTTAAGAATGAGATTTATATTGTGAAAATGGCACTAGTACTAATGTTTACAGAGGTTTTAGTTTTAATAATGTGGTGGTGTACTTTTATTAATAGAAGGAAGATCATTAAACATTTTGGCAAAGTATTACATCTCTCAAGCCATTTCCATTTTCATACACGTTATAAAAAGAATTTTTGTATAATTTTGATGTTTATTTATCTATTACCACTATTTACAGCTGTAATAATGACAGCAATAGTACCACCCAAAGGGGCTAAAGAATATCAATATTTTGCTTTGTTTGGACTTGCGGCAGAGAATGGAATTTATATCTTGAACTTATTTCTCACTCTTTTCTATAATTTATATGTTATTACATTACCATTTATGGTGACGGTAACGTATACTTTTATTTGCATTATGCTTCGTCGAATATTGAATCATTATTTAAACCTAATGATAAATAGTGAAGAGTCTCTAAAAGTGAAAAAGAGGCACTTGCGCTTTTCGATTCAATTATTCAGTATTATCCATGAAACTGAAGAAATCTTTTCAGTTTGTATCTTCTGTGTAATCACACTGAACAGTATAGTAATGTTCAAATGCTTGGCTTATGCTTTAGGATACTATAACAGATCATCCTTATTAACAGCTGGATCCGTATCATGGTGTAGTTTCAGTCTCTTATCATTTGTCTTGGTAATATGGAGTGCCTCAGATGTTAACACTGCATCTGCGAAGCTGCAAAAGGTGTTTATCGCTATGTGGTACCAGTTAGAAGGAGAAAACATTCGTGTGTTATCTTTTACCTTACCTGAATTGACACTGGTTGATAAAGTTACCTTAACAGGTTGGCAAATGTTTGAATTCTCACGGGGCTTGATCCTTTGCAATATTGGATCTATTTTTACTTACGGATTCCTCATACTCCAAACACAAAATATTAAGTAACTGTAACTGCACTGAGGTGAAAGAGTAAAGAAAGAAAGGGAAAAGTGTAATTTTTTACAATGCTGCAGGAATTATTTCTCACTGAATGTCATACTAGTTCCAGTTATGTAATGATGTTCATTTTTTGAAAGATGGAATGCACGAAAAGAATGCAATTATTAAAAAATGAGAAATAAATAAACGAACTTGGGTTGATCTGGATCACATAGTAGATGGTTGATGTGTTGCTAATGGGGTTTTCACTAAAAATTCATAAGTTTCGGGAAAATATTTTATTATTTTTTATCTTTAACTATGTTTCCTTAACACATGGTAAAAAACAAAAACGTTTGCTGCAAAAGATATTTTATCTCTTTCGATAGTGGTATAGTGTTACAATCAAGTCCCAAAATGCATTTTAAGTGCAACGCTTATGATTTACAGAAATCACCTGCATCTAACAAACTCTCAATATGAATTCATTACTCAAATTTATGTTATAATTTGACAAAAATGCCAATTATAAAATGCGATGAATATACGTCCAAATAATAACATTACATCAAATTAATTAGTAAAGCTTTCTTTAGCAAATAAGGTGCATTAACAAAGTAAAGCAATACCATTATTTTCAATTACATTATTCACGTTCAAAATTAACAAAGAAAGAACAAAAGATTGTGGTTCATAATTTTATGGAAGGAATATATCTCAAGGGTAAGTAACAGAAAGCTCAGTTAAGAATACAGTTAAATATATCATTGAAGAATATACAAATCCTTCACAAAATTCAGAAAACATTTAATATTAACCGAAAATATTTCGTTTTAATATTTATATATTTTGCAAGGTACTGTTCTAACACACATGCTAATACTGAAAATATTAATCTGTATATTAAATTAATGAATCAATTTGTGTAATGTATATGTAAATAAGAAAAATTTCAAAAGTTAGAAAAGCTATATGTTGAACTAAATGCAATAAAGTAGAAAGAGTCGTTTGAACTATCAGAGTCGTTTGACAGCTGATAGTTCTCATTAATATTTCATTAATGCCAAATTTTAGGAGTTTTGGCGTTTCATCCTAAAAGTTTTATTGCTCTATTTAACTTTGCAGATAAATTTTATAATCTCTTGTAATGTATAGATAAATAGACTAAAATTTGTTGAAAAAACTTAAATTTGTAAAGCTTTGTAAAATTTGTAACATTTTGTAAAGTTGTAAAATTTTTAAAAGACTAAAATTTGTAAAATTTGTTCATAGACTGAAATTTGTTGAAAGATTCTTTGAAAGTCTAGTATAAACGTAAAGCAAAGGGTTAAAAAACTTTTATTTTTATTATAGGCAGATGTTTCTAGCTACATAACTAGATTTCGAAATATCATTAAAAATATTGATGAAAAAGAATCTCAGTAGTCAAAACAAAATGGCTGTGTTAGTAGTAGCAATATTTATCATTAAATTCTACGAATGAAAAATATCAGTGACAGCATATTCACTAAAAATATTTGTCGACGATGATAATAATTCATAATCTGAAAAATACTGAAAGTTTAAATAGAATTTTCTTTAGAGTTACAAGAATAAAAATTTCGTATTCCAATGTTCATTTAATTTCGGAAATGTCTGATTTCCAGCCGAAATGTGAACTCGGGAAATCATGTTATTTTATTGTTATAGCTTGTTTCGCAACTCTTCATATATATTATATAACTGAATAGTTAATATTCTATTTAGCTAGATCTAAGTTATGAAATATATTGTAATATTTAGTAGCTTATGAATGATGACAATTTAGTATCTATGAAGATTAACAGTTAATAGTTTAGCACCTTATGAATGTTGATGCAGTTTACTAGCTTATGCTTATGACAAACTTTTGTGTTATCTAAAATAATTGCCGTTTATCACATGTTGCACATATATCAGAGAACTAAGCATAGTAATTTATAATAGTAATTTATAGGATACTTCTTCATCACAGAAAATTGTAGTAGAGTTTATTGCACGTTGTACAGATAATATTGAAAAATTAATCATATTCAAATTATATCTAATTTATAATGTGAAATACGATAAGTTGTTAGATATTTATGTTCTTCACATAGTCAATGCCTAAAAACTCAGGCAGATATTAGTAACAGTGTAGTACTAAAACATCTTAGCAAAACTAAAGTTTCTGTTTTATCAAATTTTAAATTTTACGTAGGTACGTATCTTTTCTAATTAGCCAAATATGATTATAGATCTCTTGTGGAAAACAATTTAAAATTTGTCTTAGGTAATGCAAATATAATGTTATCTTTGTTTGCAGTTTACTGACATCAATGGCATTTGAATAAGTTTTGGTATTGAAATAGATTTTTTCCCCTCATATTATTTGTAAAAATGTATTGTATAATATTTTGGATATGTCAATAATATGTATTACTTTATATAGTGTATTTTATATTATAAGTTTTATATTATATGCACTTTAGATCTGTCAATAAATAGAATGAGACGTAATGTAATGTTAGATTTTGGATGTATTACGTATTTACGTAGTTAATAATTTTCTATGCCTTACAGTTTAGTATCTTTTGTGTACTTTGTGAAAAATGAACAAAGTTAATTATGTAATCCACAGTAGATAATGACAAATGCAGTATAACGTCAGATTTTGGATCTCTGTGTCATTAACGTAGCTACTGATTATCTATCCCTTGTTTAGTATGGACTTGATTTTTCTGTCTACAGTAGATAATGAGAAATGCAGTTCAATATTAGATTTTGGATCACTCTGTTATTTACGTATGTCGATGCCTTATAGTTTATTTCCTTTTTCGTACTTTATCGAAAACAAATGAAGTTAATTACGTAATCTACAGAAGATAATGTAAAATGCAGCGTAATGCCAGATTTTGTTCTTTCTGTTATTTACGTCTCTAAAGAGTCGTTGGAGTTTATCTGAGCTAACGGAGTGAGTTCCATGTGTCGACTAGCTCCGCCATGAGTTGCAGTTCAGATTTTTCAACTCGCTGCGCTATGGAAAAAAACTGGTCTTGGAGATGAGTCGGCTAAGTCAGTTGTATCCGTTACCTCAGATAAACCCCAGTCTGAACGATGATTAATGATTGTGTGTGTCTTTCAGTTTCGTATTTTTTGCGCACATTTTAGATAAAATGACCTTGATTATTTGTTTTCCATTTATTCGTTATGCAGGAAATTTGTATTGTGACGTTTTAATTAAAAATAGTTTAATACCCTTGAAAAAAATATAATGACATGAAAAAACATGAAGGAAAAATCTTTTGCATTGCATTCTTACATATAATAGTCAATAACAACTAATGATTATTAATCTATCCTTAAATTTTCTTTGACCGTGTAATGTTTAAATACTTCCAGCTTTATAACCCAGTTATGAGGCTAGTGAGTTTTCTCATCAAAGACAATTTTTGAATACCCTAAATTAATTTTATAAAACTTAAATTACTGGAATACTTTAACATTATATTACGGTTAAGAAACAAAAGAGCCTACCTGGGAAACATTTTCATATAATCCTACTACGACGATCGTCCTCTACAGAATCTCATTTTGCACCAACACAGGTTCTTATGGTAATATCAATCGTATGTTTTGTATTATACCTGCCAGTGTTCATGACCAAAACACAAGTATGCATGGATTATTAATTCCAATAAGAATAACTCTGGATGAGGCTGATGTTCTTCTATATTTGGCAGGACTTAAGACCTTTTGGAAGGCTTCGACAGCGGCTGCATTCATTCTGAAGTCATTAGAGAAGACTTCTAAAGGTATCTATCATTTTGCGCTCGTCTTTCACTCTTTCGAAAGAGAATAACAATGCTAACCTGAGTCAGGAAGGAAAGGTGGTAGGTCTTTAAACCATTTGTTGCAATCCATTGAACGGAGAAATTTTCACCCGTTGTGTGTTTCGTAAGCTTCTTTCTGGCTGTTTACAGAAAGGAGGATCCCGGTTGTCTTCTTGAAAGGTGTTCGCCTCTCCTTGTCCATCGCTATTGTTCTATGCTTGGATAAACAAGGGGTTTCGAAAGGGGTCCAACTACTCTTATTGACTTTCTCCATACACTACTACATGGCCTTTTCCTGTCCGTCCACTCTCTTGTGTCCTCTTGTTAAAATGCTGGGTATTTGAGGCCCTTACCTCAACTTTTTCCTTTCTTTGTACACAAATACAGGCCTTTTGTTGACCATCCACTCAGTCCTCTCTTCTTATTTGAAGCGGAAGCATTTATTTCTACTGGATCCGTCGCCATGCTCAAAAATGGCAACATGATCAGTTCACGGCCACTTTCTCAGGGCATAGAAAATTCCTCTTTACCGTAAAACGCAATTCACTCTCCGTTCTTGGAGGTTCTGCATTTGTTAGATGGGAACCACACATTCGACATCGGTTAAACAAGGGGTTTCAAACGAGGTCCAATCACTGTTCTTAGTTTTCTCCATCTACTGCTACATGGCCTTTTCCTGTCCGGCCATCCTCTCAAGGCCACTCGTTGAAATGCTGGGTATTTGAGGTCCTTACCCCAACTTTTCCCTTTCTTTGTCCACAAATTGTTGACCATTCACCCAGTCCGCTCTTCTTCTTTGAAACGGAGGCATTTATCCGCCATGCCTAAAAATGGCAACATGATCAGTCCACGGCCACTTTCTCGTGGCAAGGGAAATTACTCTTGGTAATATATTCTCCGCCGTTCTTGGGGGTTTCGTATTTGTTAGATGGGAATGTCGAACCACATATTCGACATTTCCCAAAAGGAAAACATTTAAAATCGTTCTTCTGAATTCTAGAATGTTCTCTCATGTCCCTTTGTTTTGGCTTCCATAGACTAGTACCTTAGATTTGCAACCTTATTATTTAAACTGAAAGTGAATAACATAATTATTACCTGTTTCAAAAATTTATATAAAGTGTTCGAGACAAATTCTTCCAATTAAAACAACATTACGTGAATAAAAAATCATAAATTACTCTTAGAATTAAGCGCCACTAAAATGACATAATAGTTATATAATGTGCAGTAGATAATGAACATTATTATTGCTTGGCATGACATAACTTTGTTAGGCATTCTGCTATTTCATTGGAACTGTTTGGCAGAATCCATTGCAGTATTTTTTCTATTTGCGTCATTTCCTATATTGAGTATGTTTTCACTTTTTTATTATAAGCATTAGAAAGTAGCTATTATACAAAATCACTTGCAATATGATAAAGTTTTAGAATTACACTCATGTCCATAAATTAAGAATAATTCGGAGTCAGTCGGAAATCGAAATCTAAAATAAATATATCACCTGTAAAATCATTACACACATCTTCAAGAATCATATGCAAATTTCAGGAAGTAACCAGATTACACCAATGGTACGTCACAATGACGAGAATGTAAGAGAGTGATATATAAGGAATAGAGGCAAAGAAGTAAAATTGTTCGCAGGCGCTTTATAAGCATTTCAGTGCAATAACCGAATAGTTATGACACAAAGGACGCTTTTGGATGATTTTTTACGTGGTAGAATTATCGGCCGTCTGGAATGTGAGCATACCCAACTGGAAGTATCAAACGAACTTGGAATTGCTCAGAGTGTCATCTCTAGGCTTTGCCAGCGATTCCAAGATGATGGTAATGTGAGTAGACGTTACAGCACAGGTCGCCCCAGAGTTACAACGCCGAATGAGAACCGGTATTTGGCAGTCACTGCCAAAACAAACAAGCGGAGCACAGCCGCAGAGCTGTCTCGTCAGCTCTCTTCAGCCACTGGTACGACAATTTCAAGGCAGACCGTGTACAGACACTTAGGGAAGATTGGTCTATATGCTCGTAGACCTGTCAGATGCGTTCCACTTACTGCAACTCACTGTCGCCCGCGGTTAGCCTGAAGTAGAGAGCATGCATTGTGAACACCGCGACAGTGGGCTTGTGTGATGTTTTCCGACAAGTCCAGGTTTAGCTTGCAGTCTGATTCTCGCCGGACTTTCATATGGACAGCTCCAGGTACCCGTTACCACCAAGAAAACATCATTGAACGACACCGTTACGATGGTGCAGGAGTGCTCGTTTGGAGTGGAATTATTCTGGGTTCCAGAACTGACCTGCATGTTCAAATTTGAACCATGACAAGCCAAATCTATCGGGACGTCATTCTGGAACAACATGTACGTTTGTTTCGGGGCGCCATGGGCGCACAATTTGTATTTATGGATGACAACGCCCGTCCTCACCGTGCAGACATCGTAAGCGAATGCCTTCAATTGGAGGATGTCTCCCGTATGGACTGGCCAGCATTCTCACCGGACTTGAATCCTGTTGAATACTTGTGAAACATGCTTGGCCGACGAGTTGCAGCCCGTCAACCTCCTCCTACATGTCTACCTGAACTTCGGAGAGCATTGCCTTTGGAGTGGTGTAATATCCCCCAAGATCTGATCGATAATTTGATACTCAGCATGCCTAGGCATTGTACGGACTGTATTGCGTCGTCTGGGAGACATACAATGTATTAACAATCATACCAACCATGTAATATTGGTTTTTTATAAATAGTTTTTTTTTTTTTTGTAATTTGCTCCAGGGAGAAAAAATCGCTTTTTTTTTAATAATATCAAACATACACCATCATTTTTTGCTCTTTACCTTTTGTTTAATAAATAAGCTTTACAAATAAGTCAAGTTATGTTTTGCTTCTAACTCTTCCTTTTCTTGATTTTGCATTATCCTTAATTTATGGACATGAGTGTAGTTCGAACATTCTTTCAAATATACAGTCATCAAGAAAATTTCGAAATATAGTCGAACAAAACATAAGATTTGGCATAAAAAATCACTATGAAGTATTAAATATTCCTTACAGTCAGGATCGTCAATGCAGAAAATGTACGGCCATATAAATATTTCCTTATGAAATAATTCGTATCATTAGAAATATTTTGCGATAATATTTTATGTAACTCTATATATTATTTTAACTAAATCTTAATTTATTTCATAAATCTTAACTTTATTTTCAGATGAGAGTTTTGCTTATGCAAAATGATTTTGCTGGATGACACACAACTCTACTGTCACGTGTTTGTCTCAAAACGTTACGTCTTAGAAAATTGTTTATTTTCTTTTCCACATTACACTGGCAGTTAATAGCGTTCCGAACTCTTTGATAGCGAATGCTCTCATAAACTAATTGCTAGAAGACTTGTGCCAAAAAATATTTATAGAAAACGTAAGACTGGATACATGTGTTAATAAATACCATGAAAACAATGGAAAGTTGGATATGTAGGTTAATAAACTCCATGCCATTAGTATGAAAACAATGGGAGGCAAGAGTCTGTTATTTAGCAAAAGTAAACTATTTTACTGCGTACACTGATTAAACATTGTGTTACCTAACTGTAGTATGAGTCAGATTGAAGAAGAGCAAAATATAATCCTTTCTTCTTCCTTCTATTCGCCTTAAAAATGCAAAACTTTTTAAAAAATGAAAGGAATTATCGCTTTTCATTTAAAATAAGACCTCAATTTTCTTTTTACTCAGGGATAATTAAATTGAAGCGAATTTCATTATTTATTTTAAAATTGTCTTGAAAATGAGGTTAACCTTTTTTGCCACATGTACAAGTTTCACCATTGTTAGACTATAAAGTATTTTCTCGCTCCTTTCTTGCATGTCTTCGTAGTGTAATTAGAAGTATACTCAACGCGTATTCGAGAGGCCCAAACTAAAAGGTGGTGGACGATAATTCGTTAACACCAGGATTTGGCGCATGGGTCATTTTTCTTGTCTTTTGCTTCAAAATAACCTAATGACTCTACAGTGACACCCGAACAAAAAGAGGTGGTGTTTGGTGATTCTTCACCACTAGAATTTGGGACTTACTTCCTTGTGCGAAGCATTTCGGATATCATATTTCAACGAAAATGTAAATTTCAACCGCTATCGAAACCATTTGAATGATGTTTTTGCTTAACATCTGTACGTACGAACAGAATAAAGGACTTTGTTTACCAAAAATGCTTGTAAATTGGATTTAAAATGGATTCGGAAGAGATTCTTTCGTGACGTTTGTACGTACTTACGTATGTACACTGAAGTGAAAAAAGTCATGGGATATCTCCTAATATTTTGTCGGTTCTCTTTTTGCCCGGCGAAGTGCAGCAACTCCACGTGGCATGGACTCAATAAGTCATTGGAAGTCCCCTGCAGGAATATCGAGCCATGCTGCCTCTATAGACGTCCATAATTGTGAAAGTGTTGACGGTGCAGGGTTTTGGGCACGAACTGACCTTTCGATGATGTCCCATAAATGTTCGATGGTATTCATGTCGGGCGGTCTAGGTGGCCAGATCATTCGCTGGAATTGTCCAGAATGTTCTTCTAAGCAATCGCGAACAATTGTGGCCCGGTGACATGGCACATTGTCATCCATAAAAATCCCATCGTTGTTTGAGTACGTGAAGTCCATGAATGGCTGTAAGTGATCTCCAAGTAGCTGAAGGTATCCATTTCCAGTCAATGATCGGTTCAGTTGCATCAGAGGACCGAGTCCATGCCATGTAAAAACAGCCCAGACCATTATAGAACAACTACCAGTTTGAACAGTGCCTTGTTGACAACTTGGGTACATGGCTTCGTGGGGTCTACGCCACACTCGAACCCTACCATCAGCTCTTACCAACTGAAATCGTGACTCATCTGACCAAGCCACGGTTGTCCATTCGTTTAGGGACCAACCGATATGCTCACGAGCCCACGAGAGTCGCTGCAGGGGATGTCGTGCTATCAGTAAAGGCACTCGAGTCGGTCTTCTGCTGGCATAGCCCAAGGAAGACAAATTTCGCCGCACTGTCCTATCGGACACGTCCCTCGTACGTCCCACATTGATTTCTACGATTATTTGACGCAGTGTTGCTTGTCTGTGAACACTGACAACTCTACGCAGACGTCGGTGGTCTCGGTCGTTAAGTGCAGGTGGTCGGCCACTGCGCTGTACATGGTGGGATGTTACGCCTGACATTAGATACTCTCGGCACACTCTTGACACTGTGGATCTCGGAATGTTGAATTCCCTAACGATATCTGAAATGAAATGACCCATGCGTTTAGCTCCAACTACCATTCCGCGTTCAAAGTCTGTTAATTCTCGTCGTTCGGCCATAATCACGTCAAAGCCTCTTCACATGAATAACTTGAACACAAATGAAAGCCCTGCCAAAGCACTTCGCATTTATACATTTTCTACGCGATACTACTGCCATTTGTATATTTGCATATTGCTATCCCATGACTTTTGTCACTTCAGTGTATGTATCTCGCATTACTCAAGAACGAGTAGTCGTAGGACGTTGAAATTTTGTGTATGGGACTGCCGTAACGTCTAGTTGTGCACCTTTGTTTTTCGTTGCTATTGGCTGCACCAGTCGTATATATGTATATACATATATAATCCCCTCTGTTACCCAGTTTCGTTTTTTTATTCTTATATTTCGGCAAACTGTACATTTTTTGCTTTGAAAGGAATTGAATTATGTGGTTTTTTTTGTTTTTATACCCTTAGATGGAATAGTTGTAGAATTATAAACAATTTAAAAGTTGTTTAAGTGCGGCTAAGCCTGATTTTTTTTTGTTACCATAGCAGCCATATTTGTTTATGTTTGAAACTTAGTAGAATAGTGAATTAAGTCTTTCTGCACCTTCAGTGTCTTTTAGCTGAATGGGAATCAAAAGGAGACTTTTAGTTTTCTGCATCGAAAAACCTGCCTTCTTGCCTGCTGGAAGAATTGCTTGTTTTTTCGCAGAAACTGTAATTTTAATTTATAAATTGTGTTCTTAACTGTTCTAACTGCGTTTAATATTTCATGTTTTTTTGTATTTTATAATTTTTAGTGATGACGTTTTGAGTTATTATCTATTTCTGCCTTGCCGCGAAGGGAGAACTGAATTAATTGAACGAGAAATATATCTCTAATGAAATTTGAGGAAATAAGTTTAAAATGAAATGCAGCAAAAAATGTGCATAATTTAATACGCCATACAAGGAAGTCATATGTGGTCCACATTAGATATTTTTTTAAACGTCGTAGTTATAATCGTAAATTCTTCATAGCATCTAATAGATGACTGATGCTGGTGATGCAGTCTCTTAAAACACTTTTGAAAAATAACTGCATCTATAAAAGCAGTTAGCAAACTGTAACGGAAATCAGATGCATCCATTAATCTTTTAAAATGCATGTTTATAATCATAAGACTTTGTTGAATTATTTTGTGAAGAAACTTTAAATACACGTTCTTTTAATTTCGGTTGTTTACTTTCATGACTGAAGAATCTGTTTTGAAGCCTAATTCAATGTACAACGTTCCAGAGCTTTCAATTAATGGAAGAGTTTCTTGACGTAATATATGCTCGGCCTTTAATTAAAAAGCAAGGCAACATTCTTTCTAATTTAGGAAGAAATTGCGGAGAAGGATTTAGAAAGTCCAACGTGATGTAATGACATACACGTCCATCTAAGAATTCTCCTCTGCAGTCTTTTAATAAAGAAAAGTGATATTTTGTCATACATTGCTCTTTTCTGTTTATATTAATTTATTATTGGTAAAGGAAAAACAAAAGGGTTTTTCTTTTACAAAAAGCGAAAAAAAAATGAATCTCATTTGTCAACTTCAAACTGACATCTCCAACGAAAGGATATCACCCACACACCCAGTAATGTTCCCTTAACAAGCAAATTGCATTGCTCACTTAAGGAATCTTTAGAGCATTAATTAATCTTCATGTTTTACCCTTGAAAGCATTTCTTAGCTTTAGCAAAGTTTAGTTTACAAGTTTCATGTTGCGTTGCAGATTCTTCTTTGCTGAAATATTTACTCATGCATATTCTTTATGTTACATCTTGACCAAAACCATAATTGTAGTTATCACTCTTTCACAATTTACACCAGACTTTAATTCTCATACAATTTTACTTCCTTGTACGAAGTTGTAGGCGCGAAAAATTTCAGTTATTATATTTCTACAAAAATATTCATTTCAACCGCTCTCGAAACCATTTAAACGATGTTTTCGCTTGACATCTGTACGTAAGAAGAGAATAAAGGAATATTTTTCCTTAAACGAATTATAAAACTGACTTAAAGTAGATTCAGAAGAATTTTTTTTTCTTATCGTTTGTACGTACGTACGTATCTCGCATAACTCATGAACGAGTAGCCGTAGAACGTTACAATTTTGCATAAAGGACTGCTATAACAGGTAGTTGTGCACCTCCCTTTGTCGTTGCAATCATCTGCACCAATTGCATATAAATATATATCTATGTATATTCCCATTCTGTTATCTGGCTCGGTGAGCCTAGATTTTTATATGTTGCTAAATTGTGCATTTTTTGCTTTAAAAGTTATTGAATTATATGGTTTCATCTCCGGTTATGGTTTTTATGACTTCAATAGTTGTAGAACTATCAACCAGTTAAAAGTTAAGGTGGCAAGTTAAGCCTAACGACTCGCCACATGTTCACATTTGAAACGCAGTCGAAAAATGAATTAAGCCAGTTCTGCATCTTTAGTGTCTTTTTGACGAGGGGGACAAAAAGCAGACTTTCACTTTTATGCACCAAAAAATCTGCATTCTTGGACTCGCTGGCCGAATTGTTTTTGCTTAGAAAGTCTAATTTTAATTCTGAAAAAAAAAAAAAAAAAAAAAAAAAATTAATTGTTTAAACTGTATTTAGCGTTTTATGTTTTTCTGTATTTTGCAATTTTTAGTGAAGAGGTTTTGAGTTACGTATTTTGAATTGTCCCGAAGTGAGAACTGAATTGATTGAATGAGAAATATATCCTTATTAAAATTCCAGAAAATATGTTTAAATGAAATAGAGCAAGAAATGTGTTTAATTTAATAGGCCATGGAAGGAAGTAATGCGGTTTTCACATCAGATTTTTTAACTTGCTATCAACTGTTTCTTTAAAAAATGTATTTGGAATATTTTGAAAAAAGACACGCATGAAAAACATTTAAAATTTACTACAGGAACCCGTTATTTTCAACTTTACGACCGCTTTACGAAGTGTTACAAAACGTTAAGCATTCGTTAGCGGTTACGTTAGAGCATTCGTTAGCGGTTAAGCATTCTTTGAAAAGTCACTTAGGAATTAATGGGTAATTCTAGGAAACGGGAGGATTAATAAAATGTGTAGACGCATTCACTAGCCTAAAGTGGGCATAAAAATAACAGAGACAAAATTTGAGTTTGCATTTAGACATGTTTAATACACTGGAACATGTTGTTGATCTCATTCTGAATATTAACAGCGGCATTTCTGAGTAATATTCAGTCCATTGCAAGAAGCTTTGTTTTAAAAGTTTTATTAGTATTATTGATTTTGGTATCAATACTTGAAACAGAACTAACTGTTTATTTGGCGATTTATCCTCACCATGTTTTCTGCGTAACTGAATAGATGAAAAGCTAAAACTTGTTCTAAAGAAGGAGTACTGGAATTTGATGATATTGTTGCGTGCGTACGGGTTCGTAATAGATTAAATGCACAAGTCCGATAAAAAGCTAATAAAATTTATTCTTATCACAAGAAATATAACGAAAAAGCTAGATTTTTTCACAAAGATATTCTTACAGTATTACAATATAACACAACATTACACAGTAGTTGTATTTTAAACTACTCAAACGTTAAATAGAACGCAATCCAAAGCGCAGAGAAAGCTAATCCGACCTCAAAATTACAGCAGCTAAGTAAAGAACAACAACTAAGTAAACAACTGAACTGAGATTTTTTTCCGGCTTTTTAAAGCATTTTAATCGATCACGTGAATGTTCTGGTAATTTTTGTTTTCTCGAGGTTTTGGAAAGCAAGAGAGTAGAATTACAAGATATCTATTTATTAAATGCTAAATGCGTGTGCTCCTGTATTTTAACTTTTCCGGGGTAGCTTTCTCTTAAAATAAGTCTCGTCCTGCATTGCACGAAGATATAAAACAATTTAAATTATAATTCTACTAAAAATAGCAAACTAAACACAAAATCCGTAACTATATATTTAAAACTGCAGTTGTTAAGAAGCTGATTTTAGTACCTCAGATCATTTCGCCGAAAGTTAAATCTAAATATGTGTTAACTACAACTTATCTAATCGTCCTGCGCGTTGGACGATCTTTCATCCTCGTACTTAACTAGAAGTCCACAGCTCCAGGAACACAGACAAGGCATAAAACATTACTAAATTTTATTAACACTACGTCTTGTAAGTAAAAATAAAATTTAACATAAAAAAAAAAAAAAAAAAAAATAAATCTGAAATGTTTCAGATTTTAAATTACGTCCAAAGGGGCATTTTTCAACATTTTGTGTGTTACCTTTCTTTATTAAATATCATGTTCCTCGCACTTAAACCATAAGATCCAGTGCAACAGCAATATCGCAAAATAGTTTTAAAACGAGCATATCTTTAGAATTTCCGATACAGAGACTCACGCGCTGGAGATAAAAATGTTTTTTCTGCACAACGTTGCCATTGCTCGCTTTGAAATCCTTGAGTTTGTTAATCAAAAATTCGTCAAAGTTTTAAAAAATAGGAAATCGATCATAAAACAAATTTCAACTTTCAAATTTGGTCTTCCACATGCTCATATTCGTTGGAGGATTACGTTATTCAAAATTCGATGACTCTATGTACCGTTGTTTTATCACAATACGAGAAATATACATACATTTATGCAGATTTTTCATTATTTAATTTCTTCAAATATAATGCAGGACTCTAACATTTTGTGGCAACAGTTTGAAAAGTGAACCGACATTTATCCGTCCGACGCAAAATGCCAAAACGAAACTAATAGTCCTTCGGGATTCAAATCCCTTTGGACTAAAAACTTACATAGCGGTTACTTGTGAGGTTTAAGAAACAGAGAGGATTAAATATGTATAACACAGCCAACAGAATCAATGGCTAACCTACCCGCATTCAGATATTTGTGATTTCTAAGAACACAGCTAGCAAGTAGAAGAGAACACTCACCAAACGTAGATCAACAGAGATCACGAACTAAGTTGCTTTCCCAGTGCTATGCCAAAAATTTCTCTCTCTCTAAATTACACATTCACTCGACACCCCTAATTTGCATTCCGCCACGGTTGTAATGTTCCTCACAACTTCATCTATGTTGAACGTAGAGTCACTGACTGAACTGTGGATCAACTTATGGCTGAGTTCAAGTAGGTAACGACAAAGTCCAAAGATGGGTTAAAATACGCTTTTATTTCACTCAAAGAAATGTGAACAGTCTGCTCCTTCTTGAGGGAAACCTCCACTGGGGTTTCTAATCAAAATAAGAATAATAAGAGACTTATTACACTAATACTAAACTAAACTGACTGAGCTAAATGACTATACTAATACTAAACTTTAGACTTATACTAAACTAAACTGACTGAGCCGAAGCTAGACACAAATACCTAACGTAGTTGGCCCTTAATTTAAGCTAGCCGGCGATTATCAACAGCCACGTACAATACGGCGTAATACAATTAGATTTAGTAACGAAGAAGCCTGACCGCAAACAAGAGCCACTAAGGACTTCTAAGCTGTCTCTTCTCGAAGTAAGCTGAACCTTCCTTAAATACTTCTTCTAACTCTTCATAAAAAGCGTTCCTAAAACCTCCTTCTGGCAGGGAATATTACATGGGAAACGAGAATAGTCAGTAAATCATATCTAAACTTAAAATAGCTGTTAGAAACTTAAAGTAACCTCTACAAGGTAATGGAAAAAGAGAAATAACAGGCAAAGAGATAATATCAAAATAATGTGTTATCTAAAACTAACCTTTCAATGTAACATTTCATTTACAAAAAATTGATATCCTTGTAAGTTGATGGAATATAATTTATGAGTTGTTTAGAACGGGATGTTTTGCTTATAAGACATCTTTTCTTTATCATTCTGTACAGGTTTCTAATACCATTCGGAAGAAAAAAGGAATATATATTTAGAGATTTTTGTGCCTGAAAAAGACAAAAATTCCCTTCTATTCGGAACTGAATCTCACATTCAGTGTGAATTCGCTTTCTTTTGGATAAATTTAACCAAGAATAGCGGCCATTATAGTAGTATTTGCTTTTTGCCGTCTAAGCGATTCAGTTTTAAACAATTAAAAGCAACTATAGTACGGTGTTATTAATGAACTAATTTCGAAATGCATTAAACTGATAAGCTTATTTCGAAGTGAACCATTGCTTTTTTTTTCCCTTGTCCCATACCGAATCTCTTGTTGTTGTTATAGTTCGACCGCCTCATCCGCGACCATGAGGACAAACACTCATGCGCCATTCGGATCGAATTATTCTCAAAATAGGGTGGAGGGACTGGGACTTTCTTTCCCTCGAACATATAAATTCTCTCTTTCGGGAGGTTTTTCACGTGACCTTTCACGTCGCAGCAAATCATAACGCCCGTTTTGGACGACGAGTCTATGTGTTTTGGCAAATTGCCAGTCAAGGTTGCTTTTGAGACGGTCGAACTATACTTATGCTCACTTGTCTGACCCAAGCCCACGGAACACCTCGTGGCAAGCAGTGCTAGTTTATGCCTGTCATTGTCAACAGCCTTGAGCACCATACGGGTGTCAGCGCGATTTTACTCAGTTCTGCCCCCAATTTTAAAGGAGAGCATCCTGGGGGGAACGGGTCCGAGGGTCTCCCATCCCTCTCCCCTTCCACCAGAAGACTTTCGACTAACCGCGAAAGTACCTCCAAGCCTCACCGACACTATATATTTACAAACATCCATATCTTCTGGGTGGCATACTGAATTTAATTCCACCTAAAGAAAGGAAATGGGACATTTTAAAGTAGAATTTTACTATATGGATATTTTATCAAATTTTATCATTTTGGGTAATATATCTATTAAAAATCAAAACAAATTGATATTTTTTCCGTGATATGAAAGTTAGCCAAACTTTTCAAAGGGAACGCCGTGAAATCTCCCCAAACATTTACTTTGATTTTATGTTTGCTTTATCAGAATTTATGATTCCTTATAAAATACGATATCAATAGGTTCTTTCACTTTGCTAATCTACTAATATTTGTCTTGTCTGCAGATCCATACTTTTAAACGGATTTCTTAAGCTAAAGAAGATATGAATTTTAATTTCTTAAAGCATTTTATAACTAAAATACGTGGGGTTATAACTTTATTATAAGTCCCATCCTCTTCATATGCAGTTCGAGCTCATTTTATTTATTGACATTATTATCTTTAAAAGAATTAAAACAGCCTTCCGTCAAGAGAATGTAGTTAATTTTCTATGCAAAAACTGGGATTTCTCAAATGAAATTACAATAACTAGGATAAAGAAATGAATGTAATTTCGTCGTAAATAATATTCTTCTTTATTACTTTTTTATCTTACTTTCTTAATGATAGTATAATGCCACCATAGAAAAAGATAATGAAATTCGTGTATTCAGAAAGATTTAGTGGCTAATGTAACCGTACAAATTATAAAATTCATTAATAAAATTAAGTAAGAATCCAAGATTCCTTATTCAATTATTGCAGAATGCAATATATTTTGATTAAGAATACACTGGAGTTCGAAATTATTATCGCTGTAATTCATAACTTTAGTAAGTTAAAAAAATTATGCACTTTTCTTATTCTTTAAGCGATTCAGACACTTGGAGTTTTGTAAAATATTTAAAATACATGAAGATATAGGTGAATCTAACAATGGCAGGGAAAATTTCTCGCAATTTATTTTTTGCTATTTTTTTATATTTATCTTTCATTTAATAATACCAACGTTGAAAAACTCTTTTTAATAAAACACGAAATTAAATTCCAAGTTTCTTTTTTTGCCGGAAACCGCGAATTTGGTTTCTTCGAAACAATCGAAGAAAAATGTAATGAAAAAAAAAAAAAAAATATCAAATCTATGGAAACGAATTATTGTGGAAATGAAATTCTCTTCTTGAAACTGTTTTGTGTTTTCTTTCAAATATAGTGCAGAATTATTATTATTCGTATTTTTGTTTTATGCCAAGTTTATTCGTTTACCAGAATGAAAAGAGCCAAACGATTTTTTAAGGCTTTATTTTAATCAAGCTTCACATTTTATTCCTCGCAATTTCCCGGAATCTAATAATGGTCAAAATTTGTTGAGAATTTATTTCCTTTTTAATTTAAGCACAATAAACACTAGTAGTAGAGAATATATTAATTCAATATATTTGATCTTCTGGAAACTATTTTAACCTTTAACGGAAATTAAAATTTATACAATGTTTCAATACAAATTCATCTCAAAGTTCAAACCTTAGGCATATCAAGTAATTTCACTTATTTGAAGGATCGCATATAGGTTGAAAACTCTTCAGGAAATTGAATTATTTTAACATTGAATCGTTTTGATAGCTTTCCAGGGGGGAAGCTTATGGTTTTACAGCTGGCCGCCTACTCAGGAAATTTGAATTTGAGATAAGTTTCCTAGGATCAGAACACTTCGAGCTAGTGATTAAGATAATACAAACAAAATATGCAAACAGAGGTTTAGACTCCTTGATAACATATATCAGGCTACTTTTAGAAATATTTTCTAAATATATAACTGAGAAAAATAGCTTTTAAATTCGTTGATATTAAAATGTTTGAGAATTATGTAGCTTGGTTAGAATGAAGGGATAAAGAATAATTTCAAAACTCGAGATAGGGTAACATATTATTTACATCTATGATGATTGGACTGGTTTTTTTTAGAGTGATAAAGCTTATGAAAACTATCTGCCTAAGAGAAGTGATGCTTTGTCGTAAAATTAATCAGAAAAACTGGCTGGTACTTTTAGAAAAATTTTGTTGAATATTATTTTTATTTGAAGCTTTACAATAACCAAAATGAAGATAAACAATTCAATTTCTTATTCTATTGCAGAGTGCACAAGAAATTAACTGCGTTTACATGCGAATCAACTTTTATTTTCTAAATGTAATTTCAGCAGCTGGTACTAATCATAAGATAAAAAAAATTGATGTGTACACCACATGACTTCCTTGTACGAAATTATATATTGTATATTGTATATTAAATTATACGCATTTTTTCTTGCATTTCATTTAAACTTATTGGATTAAATTAAATCTACTTCGCCGAAAGTGCATAAACCACAATAGAATAAATGCATTCTTTAAAATTCACTCTAGTATTTGTTTACCATAGCGACACTCTGGCGCTAGATTCACCTAACAGTATTATATTTCGTTCATATTATAACTCATAATGCACAAAATTTATATCATTTAAAGAATAGAATTATCTAATCGTTGCCACATGTTCTATTCAAATACTATAATAAAGGCAGAATGATGTATAAAACAAATTAAGCAAACAAAACAAAAAAGAAACAGTTTTTCTCAGACGATTGAGTATTTCTCATTCAATTAATTCCGTTCTCACTTCGCAAAAAGGCAAAAATACACAAAAACTCAAAATATCTATATTAAAAATTACGAAGTAAATTTTGAACACTTATTTCCTCGAAAAAATTCCAGAAAGGATTAAGCGTGGTTTAATTGGCAATAATAAATGAAGGCGTTACCTTTGTTGTTGCGAAGCTAAGTTTCTCTAGATTGGCAACAAATCCAATAGTCTGCTGTTTCAAATGTAAACAATCAATGGCCGCCATAAAAAAAGGCTTAGCGGCACTTAAACAATTTTAAAATTGTTGGTAATTCTCAAAATATAGCATACAGATTTACTAAAGGCATAAAGCCCTTGACCGGAAGATAAAAACAACATAATTCAATCATTTTTAAAGCAAACAATGTACAATTTACAAAGATATAAGAGTAAAATAACTGAGATCACTGAGCCTGGTAAACAGAGTGGATATATATATAAATATATTTATATATGTTTGGTGCGGCCGATTGGAACCAAAATACGAGGTGCACATTTAAATGTTATAGCAGTCCTATATATAAAATTTCAACGTTCTGAGGCTACTCGTTTTGGAGTTATGCGAGATACGTACGTACGTACATACGTTCGTACAGACGCCACGAAAAATTCTCTTCAGAATTCATTTTAAAGCAGTTTTGTAATTTTTTTTGGAGGAAACGAGTCTTTTATTATGTCCTTACGTATAGATATCACACAAAAACATCGTTAAATTGCATTCGATATGGATTTCGATTCGATATTCGATTCAAAATGGATATTTTTGTTGAAATATGCTACCTGAAACCTGAAATTACAATACTTCCTTTTTACTTCGTACAAGGAAGTAAAAAGAGCTGCCTGCTTGTCCCACATCGCACGAAAAGATTCTTGCAAGTTCATTTTTCTAAATCGTAATACAGTAAACAAATGGATATCTGGATGCATCATCATGAATGATTTCCTTTCTGGCACTTGAGAAACGAAATATCAGCTGGAGTTTAACATTGGATGGATAATGACCAAATATTATTTTTCTGGATACCTCTGCACAATCAAAATGAAAGTCTATTTCCTATCTCGCGTCTCGACATAAAGACAAAATGGCGCAAATTGCGCTTCCTCTTTCTTCAAGATTCGAGGAAAGTTTATTGTCCATGGCAATATCTCGAACTGTAGATTGCAGTTTCATGAAAGATAGATTTATAGATAACGTCAACAACTTATAAATGTCTTGCAGTTTCTTTACAGGGAAAAATGATACGAAAAAGGGAACAACTTTGCTCTGAGAACGCTACATACGAAACATGAAAAAGAAGTTAGCAGTGGTAACACACCTCTCGCCTGTCTCGCTATTCCAAGACAGGGAAAACCCGGTCAGACGAAGTATTTTTACAAACCGTAGCTGCCACAAATTAGAATAACTAACTGGAGTAAAAATGTGAGGCTTGCTCTCACATTCCCTATGGCCAACGAAGAAAGCTCATTCGTATCATGGAAACTGAAAACTTGAATCACTGCAATGTAAAAGCAACGTGTTCTAAAACACCGTCAGATATTATCCCTCGTCACTTTATCGCTACACTTTCCCCAATATAGCAGTATATTTTCAAAATTTCGCGTAATGTATGATTTGGGCACTACACAGTAATTGAAACTGCTACATATTCAAAATTCACAGTTCTTACTGTATTCGCAACTCAAAGGCTTGTTCTTAACGTATTCATGTATAAATGAGGTTAAATCCTGAAAACTCCATCACATCCAGCCTTTTTGTGGATATTTAAACCTGCTTCGAACCACCAGAGTTCAGCGGTTTTAACACTTAGCTGTTGATGGGCAACATATCCATAATGTAATTACAAAAATCAAAGCACCGCTTTCCTATATTTGCTTAAAATTGCTTTTTGGATACCCGCTCTTGTATGCAGTTGAGATAATGTTAGATTATGTTATAACATTTAAAAATATATTATGATAATTTACCGTATAAATCTTTATATTAGCAGATAGCATATGTTTTTAATTTCTTCAAGTTAATTATTCAGCATCAGGCCTATGAAACACTTTTAATACAATAAGCTCATACATATATATGTAGATATATATATATATATATATATATATATGATGTACCAGCTTTTGTCCGGAATAAATAGATTGGTGAAGAATCATAGATGTAGTCGTAGCTTAAATTATCAGACGATAAGTTTAAAAAACAGGATCCATTTATTATTGGTCAGGAGAAATAGCAGTTATAAAAATCAGATCTCCGGAGTAAATAAAAAAGAATTACTAATAACTTTTTGTATAAAGTTTACTGCATCGTTTCATTAAAGAAAAGACCCCGATATTCCTTTGCGAGTCCTTTTATAGCCTCTGGAAAGGCGGAGTTTCCAAGAAATGACGTCAGCCACGTCAGCCATTCCAGTTCGCTTTAAATGTCTCCAGAACATTCTATAACTGTACGTGTAGGAAAGGCGGGAAAAACAACTTGACTACGGGGCTGTGGATTTAATTCCACGTACTTTCAAATAAGAGACCGTCGCCATTAAAAATGAAAAGAATATACAGTTAGAATTTTAAGTGTATTTTTGACTATGGAATTTTGTTATTACATATATATATATATATATATATATATATATATATATATATACCCTTTTGTTATTATAAATGTGAGGGTCAGTTTCATGTGAACCATCTTATATTCAGAATTATGCGTCATTTTGCAAGATGGAAGAATTAATCAACGCGTTCGTTATATAGTAGTTTCCAAAAATTAAGGAAAAATCACAAAGTAGCGATAACTCGTCCAAAAATAAGCCAATCCATATAAAATTTGAATATGTCGTCAAATAAGAATTGTTGAGTAAAACTGCAGCATGTAAATTAGGGGTGCTGCATTCGCAATACAAGAAGGATAAATTTGCAAGCAATCTGCGACGAGGCGAGCGAGATCACAGAGACTTGAAAAAGATGGGAAAAACCCTTTTAGTTAAAACTAACTAAGATTAACAGAAAACACATTTGGTGCTTACAAATCAGCCAGCATTTATGGCGAGAACTCAAAATAGGTATTCAGTGTAATTCTCCATCTAATTAGGTATTAAACTAGATATTAATCTAACTAAGTTTAAATTATTTTGCATATCCATGGATATGCGCAGTGGTTTAAAGGCGAAGTTGGCTCTTAAAGCTTCAATAGCGTGAAATATAATCAGAAATTATTAAAAGAACTTTTATTTTAGAATGGCATATTTACAAAGTGGCCTTCATTAGGCAAAACACACTCTGTCTAAACCATCTCGCATATTCACTTAAATACACGGGATCTAATTTGTATTCTGATGGAAAAGCGGAAAGAGAGGTGACAGTAAAGATTAAGATAAAATTACTGGTTAAACAAATTAAACAAACTGTAAAACTTAAACGCAGATGACTCCAATAGATTCTTAAATATGCAAATTTCTCTAGCTATAAAACTACTCGAATTAGAATACGTATAAGTAAAAAAGCTACTCTTGGGATTGCAAGACTCATAACTGCTGCGAACGCAAATATTTTCTAATGTTCTACAAAGCATGTTCGACGACTATGTTCGAAATAAGAAGCATAAATATTGACACCAATTATTTGCAATATTAAATCAAAAATATTTTGAATGTAGTTAGTTAAGCACAAAAATTGTTAAATATTACATATACTGACAATGGTCCATTTTCCATGGAAATAAAAACATTTAACTAAGCATATAATGTGCATATAAGCATGTGACAGCATATAAGCATGTGATTTTTGTTGTTTGACTTCTGAATTAGCATGTGATATGCATTCACAGCCCTTTATCATCTTTCTTCGAGCGGGCATGTTGGAAAGCACATAAGACTTAAGTAAAGAACTAGTTTAAAACTGCCGAAGTTGGACCGTATTTGGCGTCGTCTTCGTACGTACGTCCTTCTAAACAGTGTGTGACTGTTCTGACGCATCTTATTTCATCAGAGAAATTCCACAAAATTTTTCGTGGCAAGAAGTACAAGATTATGCCTGTCGCCGGCAAGAGCCTTGGGCACCGTGTTATTTTGTCCCTCCTTTTTGCATGCCTTCGTGTTGTAACGGTAGCACACTTGGCGCATTTTCGAGTGGTTCAGGTTCGATCTTCGGCGATGACATAGTTCCTTTTTCAGGTCTTCTGCTTCAAAATTATTAATGACTGTACAGTGGCGCCCCGAACTAAAAGACGGTCAATGGTGATTCTTCATCACCAGGACTGCCGTTTGAAAGGGGGAGTATATAAAGTATTTCCTCCCTGCTTCCAGCATGCCTTCGTGGTGTAACTGTAGCACATTTGGAGCGTATTCGAGAGGCACAAATTCTAGTCCCGGAGAGGGCACTGTTCATTTCTCACATCTCCTGCTTCAAAAATTCTTAATGATTCTACAATGTGATCATACAGTACCTCGAGGAAGGGGTACGAGAGTCTCCCACCTCTCTTTCCCTGCCACCAGACAAGACGAGAGGACTTTCGGCTGATATATTTAGAAATCCCTCATGAAGACACTATACATTTACTAACATCCGTGACTTCTCCAGAATTTGAAGCCAGGTCCTTCGGTAGGGTAATCAGAGTTAGTTCATCGCTATCCCGTTTAGGTGGCTGTTTTAAACAGTTTATTATGAATGTCATTTGGATTTAGTAGAGTCGTTTCTACTTATAAAAGATACTAACTATCAAACTTCGTGCTTCATCTAACTAGAACTATACCTCGAATTTTGATTAGAAGGGGAAATTGTCAACAAAGAATGTAAAATTTTAGTGAAAGGAATGCTGAGTTGTTATTTATATCAACTTTTAAAAGTTGCTTGAATAAATTTCGGAAAATAACACACCGTCAAACGATCAACATCGATTTTACAGAAGGAATTTGATGTTGCATCATTTGCTTCCTGCATCATCGATAATTGTCACATCATAGGTATTTATTTTGAAGCAATGTCACTGAGTAAAAACCGACTTAAATGGAATATTCATTATCTGATTCATCAATAAAAAGACAGACACCACAGATTTACCAATTTCTTAGATCTCAGATTTGAAATTTATGAGATATTTATGGAATTTATGTAACAGCATGAATGTTTAACGATTTGTTTCATTATGAATAATGGAAATACATTCTAACAAAATCTTTCTTGCATTTGCAGAGAGATCATCTAGTCAGTAACGTACTTCTGAACAAATAATGTTATAAGCAGATCACGTTATCAAATTTGGAATTACTTTTGGCTACCATTTGAAAAGAAAGTGAAAGTTATGTATTATAAAATGTTTATTTAGGTGAATCATTCTATGAAAAGTGCATTTCTGATGATGTTCTCTTTTACTGCTTATGGTTCCGTGATCGATTTTGCTGATTGATACATTGAGCAAATTCATTAGATATTTGAGATTTTGTTAGCTCAGAAGTGCTATTAATTTCAAAACGGCATTTTCGTGGATTCACTTCTTAAACTGTTGCCACCAAATATCATCGCCGTGTAATATGTTTAAAGAAACTAAACAATGAATAATCTACATGAATATTTCTCGTACTGTGAAAAAACAACGGTACCTAGAGCCATCAAAGTTTGAATAACGTAGTTTTCCAATCGAACATGGGCACTTAGAAGACCGAATTTTAAATTTCGAATTTTTTTCATAATCTATTTCAAATTTTTTAAACCTTTAATGAATTTTTTATTAACAAACTCATCGATTTCAAAGCGAACAATGGCAACACTGTAAGGGAAAAAAACATTTTTATATCCAGTACGTGAGACTGTGTATCGGAATTTCTAAAGATATGCTGTTTTTAAATATTTTGTGATATTGCTGTTGAATTGAATTTTATGTATTTTAAGTGCGAAGAACATGATATTTGATAACACACAAAAAGTTAAAAAACGCCCTTTTTGGGGGTAATATAAAATCTGAAAGTTTTTAGATTTTCTTTTTTTTATTCAATTTTAAATCAAATTTTAATTTGTATTCGTACTTTTAACTAATAGCATAATCTGTATTCTGTACCTGAGATGAAAAGATAATAAACTCAAATTGTAAATACTTTAGGTGTTTACTTTTAGGTGTACCTGAGATGAAAAGATAATAAACTCAAATTGTAAATACTTTAGGTGTTTAGAAACCATTCCTTTCATCATTGTTTGAATTTTACTTAGATTCCGCAGTAAACTTCTCATCCTGCTAGAACATCATATCTTATTCACCTATCATGCTTGAATATAAGTATACGTTTATCACATACGTAACAAAAGATGCCTAATGCCTAACTAAGATGCCTTAAACTAACTCTTTGGACACATGAGAGGAATGGGAAAGTTTCACTTCAGCGAAGCTTATACGCCCGGTAAATCAGAAACTGAATAATCTCCCACTGTAAGTGTCATCCTGCAGGTATGATTCAAAGTGAATTGTGATCCAACATTTAACTATTACTCTGTGAATTACTTGGCACTATTCAAGGGATCGTAGTTGTATTATAGGGCAAAATATTATTGGGTTGGCAACTAAGTAATTGCGGATTTTTTTTAGAAAATTAAAGACAAATTTTTCATGGAACTAAATAAATTTATTCTGTAATGTATTGCCCATTTTGATCAATGACCTTTTGCCATCTTTCAGGCAGCATCATAAACCCACGTTCATAAAACTTCTGGTTTTTATTAGCAAAAAACTGAATCAGGTACGATTTGACATCATCGTCATTATTGAAATTTTTACCATTCAAGGAGTTTTGTAAATATCAAAACAAAATGTAATCAGATGGTGCAAGGTCAGGACTGTATGGTGGATGTGGCAAAACATCCCAACCAAGCTCCAATATGTTTTGGCGAGTGACCAAAGATGTGTGTGGTCTTGCATTGTCATGATGGAATACAACACCTTTTCGATTTATCAATTCGGGACGCTTTTCTTCAACTGCATTGTTTAATTTCGTTAGTTGTTCAATGTAGACATCAGAATTGATCGTTCGGTTGGGTGGTAAGAGTTCAAAGTAGACAATTCCTTTATAATCCCACCAAACTGATAACAAAACCTTCTTTTGATGAATATCAGCTTTTGATGTTGTTTGAGTTGGTTCACCTGGCCTGCTCCAAGATCTTTTCCGCTTGATATTGTTATAAACAACCCATTTTTCATCGCCAGTCATCAGTCGTTTTAAAAATGGATCATTTTCATTACGTTTCTTTTGCAAATCGCAGCTGTTAATGCGTTTCTTTCAGTTCGTGAGGAACCCATGTATCGAGTTTTTGAACATAGCCAAGTTGTTTTAAGTGATTCTCAATGCATGTATGTGATACATGAAGCTTCTCTACAATCTCACGTGTTGTACTGTGACGATCCGAATCGATTATTGCTTTGATTAGGTCGTCATCAACTTGAACTGGACGACCAGAGCGTTTTTCATCTTTGAGTGAAAAATCCCCAGAACGAAATTTGGCAAACCAATTTTGACACTGCCGTTATTTTAAGGCTTCGTCACCTTAAACAGCAAATAACTTTTTATGAGCTTGCGATGCGTTTTTCCCTTTGCGGAAATAAAAAAGCAAAATATGACGAAAATGTTCCTTTTGATTTTCCATTTTTCAACGAACGCCAAACGAAAACTACGCAACCAATCAAAAAACTTTTTTTACTGATTGACAGCTGAATTGCCAACTATCAAATAATAAAATGTGTTTTACATTTGTACTACGTCTGCAACCCTAAAAATTCAACTGAAGCCATCTATGAGTGAAATCCGCAATTACTTAGTTGCCAACCCAATATATTAAGGGATTGTGAAGGAGAGAGATAGTTTATGGAAGATGGAAATCTGGTCACCTATCTTACTAAAAGGAATATTATAAATTAACCTGCATTAAATAATCCAGATAGATAGCCACAATATATTCACTGCTTACAATCGATTAAGAATTCCATTCGAAAGATGCTTACACATGCATAATATAATTTCATGTATAATCTATACATATAAATAATTTCATGTATTATCTATATATATAAAGAAGAATGTCTGTGTGTTTGTTTGCTCGCGATTAACTCAGTCACTACTATCGTCACCAAACTTTCTAAAATTCTTTGCTGGGTCCTGGAAAAGGTCGACGTCTACTTCCCCCCCTCCCAAATAGCTAAAACCAGAGATATTAATCAAAAAATTAGAAAGGCGAAAACATTAAAAAATGTGTGCCATTGTTGTCGATATAATAAGAGAGAATTAGTTTATTCTTTTATGTGGGTTCCATATTTCATCAGATTGAAAAATGTATGACTACGAATCGTATTTTTTGCATCGTTATTACAGAAGGATTACAGCGGTAACGTTCTCACTGTTGTTAGATAACATTACATCAGTATAACTGAACTTGCATCGGGTATTTCCGCTAGTAATAAATAATTTGAACACTTCAGTTACAGCGATAGATAATAAAATATAGAAGTTCGTGAAAAAAAATCTTTTCGAAATACGCAGGGTTCTTAATTTATTTTGAACACGACAAATGCGTATAAATTTAATGTGATTTAGTCTGTTGACAAAGGAAAGTTTTCAAACATTTTAATTGCACTTTTTATTTCCTGACTTTGGTCAGCGCTGAATGGAAATAAATTTCTCACCATTCTCAACTGATTTTTCCTTCTATAGAATTTCTTTTACGTGATTTTCACTTATTAATGCTTTTCTTTACTATGCGGATAATAATTTAAATATTATTCTTGCAAGAGGCATCTAGAAGTGGTATGGTATACTTCTGTTACTTTAATTTTGCATTTATGCTTGTTCTTAACAACTTGTAATAACTCGCTGATCGATCTCGCTGAAAGACTAAACTTAGCAGAATTTGTTGTTGTTGTTACCAATGTCACTTAGCTGACAGAGGTCAGCTGAAGCCCATGACATTCATCCTGGCAAGAAGTCATATGCGCCTATCGTTCGCAAGAGCTTTGAGCACCACATAAGTGACAGCTTGAATTTAACTCAGTTCTGCCCCAATTTTGAGAGACAACAGTCAAGAGGACGAGTTCGGGAGTCTCTTTCCCCTGGTGTCCGCCGATAACATCGCGGACAAAAACTTCGCGGAGAAAACAACGCAAGGCGAAAACATCGTGCTACAAACAAAACATCGTGGGAGAAAACATCGCAAAGGGAAAACATCGCAGTCCTAAAACATCGTGGTACAAAATATCGTCGTCGAAAATAAAGCGGTTCAAAAACTCCGCAGTTCAAAAACATCATCGTCGAAAATATCATAGTAAAAAATAAAGTATCTACAAATCATCGCATGACGATAACATCGCAGATATGCGTTTTTCAGGATTTAATAACTGTAAATGGAAATATGGTTCCCATAAGGATTTGTGAGCGCAAGATGTAAAGAAGGATAATTTTCACTTTCACATTTTTTTATTGACTAATAAAGTTTTGCTGAAAAAGTAAGAAGGAAGCTTAAGCATAGAAAATTAAATGCAACTTATAGATTATACTTTTCATGAAAAATTACCAGTAAAAACTTTACAAAAAATGATTTATTAATGGCCTTTGTTAGTTAACTATGTCGGTTTAAAAATTCTATTGAGTGCTATAAGTTGCATTAATTTTCTATACTTGGGTTTCCTTCTGATTTTCTCAGCAAAAATTTATTAGTTAATAAAAAATATGAAAGTAAATATTATCCTTCTTTCCATCTTGCGTTAACAAATCATTATGGGAATACCCATTTACAGTTATTAAAGCCTGAAAAAAGCATGTATGAGATGTTATCATCATGCGATGATTTGTAGACACTTTATTTTTTACCACGATATTTTCGACGACGATGTTTTTAAACTGCGAAGTTTTTGAACCGCTTTATTTTCGACGACGATGTTTTGTACCACGATGTTTTAGAACTGCGATGTTTTCTCCCACATGTTTTATAGCACGACGTTTTCGCCATGCATTGTTTTCTCTACGACGTGCGCCCTGCATATTTAGAGAGCACTCATGTCGTACAGACACACATTTACAAACATCCATGCCTTCTCCTGGATTCGAACCCGGGTCCTTCGATACGGCAGTCAGAGTCACTGACCACTGTCTTGGTTGGGTGGCAAATAGAATTTAATAATTTCATGTAGATGTCGCCCAGACGGTATAGACGATATGGCAGTCTACTGCAGTACCGTATTTCCCGGTTTCGAATCACGGAGTAGATATGGTTGTTTGTAAATGTATACTGTCTGTGCAGCATGGGGGGCATTCTAAATATGCATTGAGCCGAAAGCCTCCTGTCGTGTGGTTTAGTGGAAGCGAAGAGGGGTGGAAGACTCCCGAGGTGCTCCTCCTCAAAATTGGGATGGAAAACTTCTCTTTGGAGTGCAACCACTCTTGCATGTAATATGGACACGACAACAACAACATTTCATGTAGATTAGTAAGTTCTCGAATTTGTTTATAGTGTGGTAAGGTAACATATTAATTCCTATCAAATGTGAAAATATTTAAGCATGTTGGTGAATACTAGTAAAAAATTGTACTGAAAAAACAAATTCACACTATCTTTAGTTTATAAACTCGAGCAAGTTTTAAGCATTCAGTTCATAAAACCCAGTTTTAATTATATTACTTCAAAAATTCTGTTTTATGAAGTTTTTTTTAACCTATTTTAACGCATGCAATACAAGTTTATTCTGTTACAATAGGTTAGTTTATTTGGTTGCATTTTTAATATTTCTTCGAATGATTTTTGATTGCTAGGCATTGCCTTCCCGTAATTTTTTAAATTTCAAATTTTCAGTTTTTTATTCGTCGAATATTTTGCAATTAGGACTTAGCAGAAAAAAATACTTGACACACGTTTATAAATGTTTTATATTTATTCATTGATGTTTAAAATTAGACAAAAAAAAATCTCCTTTTGAAACAGATTTCTGATAAAACTTTCTTGATTACGATCCCTATTCAAATATAGGTTCTCACCTTTAGGAAAAAAAGACATTTTTTCCTTGCATGAAGGGGAACCTATATCTGATCGCTTTCGAAATTAATAGAGTTTAATTCTAAGACAAACTAGGCTTGCTTTTTAACCTATTTTAAATTTACAATGGCAACTTTCTCTCCCAGTTTCGTTCATGTTTGTTTTTTCAGATTGATTTATTTGTTCACAATTATTTTTATTCGTAATTCTAATCTGCTCAGCTGCAATACAGAATTTAAAAAATTCCTAATGTGTAACATGTAACACCAAACTTATATTCTAAATCATTTTTAGACAACGCATTCATTTCACTAACGTGCATTTTTTAGAAATTAGTAGAGACGTGAATATGCATTCCCCTTTTTGCATGAATTTCCAAGCAATTTTTAGATTCCATACGCTAACGGGATTTAAAACATTATATTCCGCCCCTAAAAGTAAGCTTGAAAAACAATCATCGTGCTCTTCGATAGATGGCGCTGTAGTGCCATTCTCGGAAAAGACTAAATAATGCTTGATGAAGTAACTTCAAGAGTTTCCAACTGTTCTTTTATGATCTCACAGCGAAGTAATTAGGTAACAAATGGTGGTCCATACATTCTGTGGTCGAATAAGCGGAAGTCATTTTTTTGTTACATTCCAGAGCGATTAATGATAATGAGGAATCGATAAGCTCTTCGAGTAGGTTGCTGATTTTAAATGAAGTTTTGATGGAAATTGGTAATACGTGGGTCTTAATAATTTGTCCCTTGATGACCAGTATTCATTTTGCCATCATAACAACTCAAATAATATTAAATAGGGAATAAAGTATTATTAACCCCATTTTTTGTAACTGGTAGGGAAAATTAACAGATAATTATTTATAAACATTAAACTAATGAAAAGAGGTATTTAGAATTTTTTTTTCGGATTTAGCCAAAGTAACCTTAAGCGAAATATTAGAACTATTTTTTCTTCTTTTTTCTCTTCATTTGAATTCATTTCAGGGAGTTTTCCTTGATTGCTACTGCTACCATTGCCACCTTTTTTTAAAAAATAATTAGCTACAACCAAATTGTTCAGGAGTAAAGGTAAGATGTATTTTAGCTTCTTATAGGCCCAAGTGTGAATTCTGTTTAGTGAACAAGAAATGTGGAGTTCAACAAGAAATTTGTACTCAGTAGCTCATTTTTTTTTCTACTCCTTCATTTTGTTTAATTAGAAAAAAAGGCTTAAATTTTATGAAAATTAATACAGCATACAGCATTAAAAAGAAGTATCCCGCACATCATGTAATAAAACTGCTTGTAATATAGGCGTTGCCTGTAAAACGTAAGCTTAATAACCAATATGCTTAAATAAAACAAATGAAAGAGCTAATTAAGCTATTAATTTATTAAGAAAATATGTTATCTAATTAAAATCGATATTGCCACCTTTTGGAAAAATAAGAGCTGCCATTTTTATTAAATGCCATCCAGCTTTTTTAAATGAGATATTTAATTTATTAGCCTAAAGGGAGTTAGCCCAGAAGGGCTATAATTTCGTTTTGCTTCTTTAAAGTCTGAATCACTTTTTAAATTGTTGCCACCAAATATTATCGCTCTGTATTATATTTAAAGAAATTAAATAATGAAGAATCTGGATAAATGTATGTATTTTTCTCGCACTGTAGTGAAACAACGGTACCTAGAGCCATCCAATGTTATTAACGTAATCCTCCTCTGAATATGGGCATCTGGAAACCCAAATTTGGAATTTGGAATTTATTTTATTATCGATTTCATACGTTGCAACACTTATAACGAATTTTTGATTAAGAAACTCAACGATTTCAAAGCGAGCAATGGCAACACTGTACGGGGGGGGATTACCTTCAGCGCGCGAGACTGTGTATCGGAAATTCTAAAGACATGCTCATTTTAATATTATTTTGCGATATTGCTGTTGAACTGAATTTTGTAGTATAAGTGCAAAGAATATGATATTTAATAAATAAAAAAGAAAACGTTAAAAAGAACGAGATTTTTTTTTTCTTTCCCTTTCCTTTTTTTTATGTTTATTTATTTTCCTTAATTTTTAGCTTCTATTCCACTTTTTATGCAGTGTCCTTGATACCTCACTCCGGTTTTATCAAAAGACGGCTTAGGCTGTCTGCTAGGTCGAAACCAACAGTGTGGGTTCTACTCCTGCGAATTCTTACCTGTTACGTTGTTTTCCTTTCCCTTTTTTCACTGGTGTAATATCAGTGGCCCTTTCTAGTGAAACCTTAGAAATGTTCTCGTGAAGCGATACTTATAATCAATGGGTTTTATCTATTCCCGAGAGAATGGCTGTAAAGGATTGATTGACTGACAAAATAAAGGAAGCTAGCTTTATTTAATTAGTACAGAGTACAATGGTTAAAGTTTCTGAACAGAGAGGAAATTCATGCCCGATTTATTCCTGGCTATGAAGATGCAGGCTGTGCAGATAGTTTCGTGGCCTTTTTTTTTAACGAGAATTCAAATATTAGCAATGTTTCCTTTATGAAGAAAAACTGAAAAAGGATATTCTAAAAGCATATTCGCATAAAATATGACACAGAGTCAGTATACCCTAACTGTAACACGACTTTCTTACCATTGCTCTTCCAGGAAAATATAGAAATAATTAATAAAATGTTTTTTCTGAACGCATAAAAATGTATTTTGTGCAAACTAGCAGGGTTTTATGTTCATTAGCAAATCATGTTTATTTTGAATTTACTGCTTTTATTTCATACACCCGAATATCCTGAGATGCAGTGATTAATGTGATTTCTCTTTTACTTCCTTGTACGAAGTAAAGGGAGTATCGTAATCTCAAAAAATTACGCGTATAATATTTCAACGAAAATTTCCATTTCAACCTAGTTCGAAATTAGTTGAACGATGATTTTGCGTGACATCTCTACATAGGTCAGAATAAAAGACTGTTTTTTTTTTTCAAAAACGATTGTAAAATGGTTTTAAATGAAGTCAGAAGAGATTTTTTTCTTGACGTCTGTACGTATGTATGCATATATCTCGCATAGCTCAAGAACCAGTAGCCGTAGAACGTTGATATGGGACTGCTATAACATATAGTTATACAACTGTCTTTTTCGTTGCAATCGGCTGCACTAATCGTATATATATATATTCCCACTCTGTTACTCGGCTCGCTCAGTTTTTTTATTTTTATATGTTGGTAAATTGGTCATTTTTTTTGCATTAAAAATGATTTAATTATGTAGTTTTTATATTCCGGTTAAGGTTTTTATGATTTTAGGTAATCTGCATGCAATTGTTGTAGAATTATCAGCAATTTAAAACTTTCAGTCTCGAGTTAAGCCTAATGAATTACCATTTGTTTACATTTGAAACTGAGTAGACTAGTGAATTCAGTCAGTTTCTGAATCTTCAGCGACTTTTTGTCGAATGGGACCAAAACTAAACTTTCAGTTTTGTGCACCGAAAAATCTGCCTTCCCGCCCGCTGGCCGAATTGCTTGTTTTTGCGTAGAAACTGTAATTTTAATTGTAAAAAAATTAACTGTATTTGGTGTTTTATATTTTTCTGTATTTTACAATTGTAATGAAGACGTTTAGAGTTTTTATGTATTTTTGCTTTGCCGCGAAGTGACATATAAATTAATTGAATGATAAATATATCTCTAATGAAATTCGACGAAATAAGTTTAAATGAAATGCAACAAAAAATGTGCATAACTTTAATAAGCCATACAAAGAAGTCATGGGATGTCCACATGAGATTTTTAATAGCTTTTTTCCGCCAATCAGAGTGCTATGTCACATAAATATATGTTTCTGTCAGTATGCTAGCGTAATATTGATCGTTGATATAGTGTGAATGCTTGCTTTTCCATTGTCGTAATAAACGTTTTATTAATCCACTGTGCATGAAGTTAATTTTAACAGTTTTACGGGCAGAGTGGTTAGGAGAAATCTTTCATAAAAGTTCACAGTAATTCTCAGTTAGTCTTTTGGACTAAAATCGGTGAATAGTGATTATTTCGTTTCTTCATTCTTTCCTAACGATTACGCAATACTCCAGGTTATGGATCTAAATCGTGTGCGCATCGAAAAGCTGAATGACCGGTATTATGATGCTTGGAAATTCAAACTGGAACTTTTGTTGGTTAAGGAGGATTATGGGACCTTATTACTACAGAACCTTCATCTCCAGTAACTGCAATGTAGATTACAATAAAAGCAGAGCAACTACTGGACTTTTATTGGAAGATAACCAGTTAGATCGTATTCGAACATGTGTGACTGCTAAGGAGACATGGGATGCTCTCAAATAGTACCATGAAATGCCAACATCATATCGAGAAGTTGGACTTTATAGAAAACCTGTGTAATTTGCAGTACAGCAATAAAGAACTAATTGAGTGATCATCTAATGAAAATGGGAGCTATTGTGGATCCACTAGTAGTGCTAGGTGAGAAAACTTCAAAATCATTAGTCATTGATATTTTATGCAGCTTGCCTGAAAATTATACTACATTAATAATAGCTTTAGAAATACGATCAGAAGCATATTTAACTGTTGAATTAATTAAGGATAAATTAGTGAAAGAGTACTGTGGTGAACTCATATTAGTTCAGGAAAATGGCTCTTCACTTTTCTGCGTCTCTGTTGCTAACGTCAATTAGCCGCCGGCGCACCTGTGCCATTTCCTGCTAGTGCTTCACATATGCTAAGAATATTTTGTTTTGTGTTGTAAAAGAAATAGATTAGCATTCATTTCATCATAACTCATCTGCGTCATGACTACACAGCATGGCCCCCGAAACTGCAGGCCAGCCTACCTTCATTTCTTATTCTGTGGAATTTAGAATTGTCTTAAGCCGTTTTGTATTAAGCTTATCATCTCATCTCACGGCGGAGCCTACCTCAATGGCGGAGACATCGGTAGTAAAAATTCTAATCATCACCACTGCTGATCCTGCTTTGTGGTTGCTCGAGTATAAAGCTACTTTCGATTTGACCTCTTTAAGTCTATCACCGATTCAAAAACATAATAACCTAGGAAGTAGTTAGCAAAAGATTAAAAAATGGTTGATTAACTTGTAAGTCAATAACAACAGTCAGTAAGCTTTAAAGTCTTAATGATCAGTGAGATTCTGATCAAGAAAAGAGTGGCACTAAATAAAGAATGACCCCCCTCAAAAAAAATCTTGTGTGTACACCACATGACTTCCTTGCACGGAATATTAAACTATACGGATTTTTTTTTTTTGCATTTCATTTAAACTTTATTAGATTGAATTAAATCTATTTCGTCGACAGCGCATAAACCACAATAGAATAAATGCACTCTTTAAAATTCACTATACAGTGTCTCAAAAAAGTGATGGGACACTTGTGCTTTACAAAAGGAAACTGCAATAAAATAAATTTAAAACCATGTAAAAATTTTTGTGGGTGTGTTTCATACTTAAATTTAGTAACAATTATTACATAACATACATTTTCTCAAAATATTAAAATATTAATTTATTAAAAATACAATTGTTTAGAACGGAGCAGAAAATGGCTCACTTAAGTGATGGGACACTTACTTTTCCATCAAATATTTATCCAAAAATTTTACTTTTTAAAAGGTTTTAATATTTTGTTGGATTTCCTTTTACTTTTAAAACATGATTTAATCTTCTTGGGATGGATTCGACTAATTTTTTTGTGATTTCTGGAGTGATTTTACCCCATTCTTCTTGAAGCACCAATTTTAATTGTTGTTTTGAAGAAATGGTGTGTTTGCAAATTCTTGATTCCAATTCTTGCCAAATATTCTCTATGGGATTTAATTGGGGAGATTGTGGGGGTGTTTTTATTATTTCAGGACAGTTATACAGCAGTCAGAGTCTAACGTTCAAAGCACTGTGCTTGGGGTCATTGTCCTGGTAGAATTTAAAATCGTTATGAAGGTTCAATTTTCGAGCTGAAGATTTCAAATTTTGATTTAAAATGTCAATATACTTGTACTGATCCATTATACTGTCAATAAACACAAGATTACCAACTCCAGCGGACGACATACACCCCCATACCATAAATCCTCCTCTACCATGTTTTACTGTTGTCACCAAGTTCTGTTTGTGAAATTCTTCCCTGGGTTTTCTCCACACCAAGATTCTACCGTCAGAACCAAATATATTAAATTTACTCTCATCAGCAAATATAACTTCATTCCAGTAATCAGAATTCTTACTTATGTTGGATTTTGCGAAAGCCAGTCTGAGTTTTCTATTCTTTTCACTTACGAAGAATTTTTTCCTGGCTGCTCTACCGTGATATCCAGTAGATAGAATTACTCTTCTAATAGTCTCAGAATTAACAATTACTCCATATAATGCTTGTAAATCAGCAACAACTTTAGGAGCACTCATTCTTGGATTTTTTTTAAATATTTCGAACGATAATTCGCTTTATTCCATTGGATAGCGTTGATGGTCGGCCAGGTCTTCTTTGATCCTGAATCATATGATTCTTTTTATATCGTTTAATGATATTGAAAACTGTTGAATGACTGAAGTTAACTGTTTCAGTAGTTTCTCTAATAGATTTTCCACGTTCAATATGCAAATTAATAACTAATTTTCGAATTCCAGGCAAAGTTTCTTTTCGTTTAGCATTCATGGCTGCACAGAGCTAAAAAACACAAAAATTCCAAAACAAACTGGAGAGAAATACTGCAGACGAATTTATAAATTATTGGCAATTGCTTTTGAGTAAAAATAAATACCCCAAAAGATATTTTTATTGCTTACTTCAGACGATTTTTGCTGCATAGTACGTGGTGTCCCATCACTTAAGTGAGACATTTTCTGCTCCGTTCTAAACAATTGTATTTTTATTAAATTAATATTTTAATATTTTGAGAAAATGTATGTTATGTAATAATTGTTACTAAATTTAAGTATGAAACACACCCACAAAAAATTTTACATGTTTTTTAAATTTATTTTATTGCAGTTTCCTTTTGTAAAGCACAAGTGTCCCATCACTTTTTTGAGACACTGTATATACACTCTGGAGAGAAGGTTCACTTAACAGCGTTATATCGTTCGTATTATAACTCAGAATGCACAAAATGTATATCATTTGAAGTATTATCTAATCGCTGCCACATGTTCTATTCAAATACTACAATAAATCTAGAACGACGTATCAAAGAAATTAAACAAACAAAACAAAAAAGAAACAGTTTTTCGCAGACGATTCCGTATTTCTCATTCACTTAATTCAGTTCTCACTTCGCGACAAGGCAAAAATACATAAAAACTCAAACTATCTATATTAAAAATTACGAAGTAAATCTTAAACACTTATTTCCTCAAAAAAAAAAAAAAAAAAAAAAAAAAAAATTTCAGAAAGTGTTAAGCGTGATTTAATTCCCAATAATAAATGAAGACTTTATTTTTGTTGTTGCGAAGCTTAGTTTCTCTACATTGTCAACAAATCTACTATTCTGCTGTTTCAAATGTAAACAAACATTTCCGCCATGTTATTTAAAAATTAGGCTTACACACACTTAACAGCTTTTAACGCACTTAAACAGTTTTAAATTCTTGATAATTCTACAAATACTGCTTATAAATTTCTTAAAGGCATAAAATCCTTAACCGGAAGATAAGAACAACATAATTCAATCAAAGCAAAAAATGCACAATTTACAAACATATAAGAGTAAAGAAACTGATATCACTGAGCCGGGTAACAGAGTGGATATATATATAAATATATTTATATACGTTTGGTGCGGCAAATTGAAACCAAAATACGAGGGTAGGTGCACATCTACATGTTATAGCAGCCCTATATACAAAATTTCAACGTTCTGAGGCTACTCGTTTCTGATTATGCGAAATACACACGTACACACACCACGAAAAATTCTCTTCAGAATTCATTTTAAAGCAGTTTTATAATTTGTTTTGGAGGAAAAGAGTCTTTTAATCTATCCTTACGTACAGATGTCACGCAAAAACATCGTTAAATTGGATTCGAAATCCGTCGAAATGGATATTTTCTTTGAAATATGCTGCCTGAAACTTTTCGCGAATACAATACTTCCTTTTTACTTCGTACAAGGAAGTAAAAAGAGCTAATATTTTATGAGTAACAGAAGGTTAGACAGCTGTTCATGTACAATATTTTTTCGATAAACCGCTAGCTATTACAGTGACTTGGTACTTCGTAAAAGGGATGAAACTACCACTTGGAGAAAAGTAAGAATAACGATAAAACTCTAAATGGGGCTATATGTAATTCGAACGCGTTATATCACATCTCCTTAGCATTCATTTCTCCTACAGGACTTTGTTCACCGGTAGGATTCTGATTCATTTGTAAATACTACATTTTTTATTCTTTATATGGTTTGCAACGGAATGAGTAGTACTACAGAAGTCAAATTAATGAATAATAAATGAAGAGAAGTATTACTATTTAAGCTGGAAATTATGAAAAGATCGTGAGCGAAAGCTCGAAGTAATTGAGTAGATATAAAAATTAGCTCTAGTTTCTCAAAATATGAGTAAAGCAAGTACCTTTTCTAGCAGAATATAGTCACTTTAGACTATAACCAATGTAAAAACCAATAGATATGCAAAACCTTGTTCTTAAAATGTATAATCGTGTAGAGACATTAGGTATTTGGAAGCAGGAAAGATGAAAAATGAGCAGTACCTTCGCCGGGAATTGAACAACGGACCTTTAGAATATGCTGGAGCATATTCCAGATTTCCAGCGACCACCACACCACGAATGCCAAGAAGTGGGGAGAAATACCTTATAAACTCCATGACGGCTCTCCTGTTGTCCCTGGGAGCTGTTTCTCTAGATTGGAGGGGGCGTGGGACATACACCTGTTTACCTATGTTAGATATCAGGTGGCCCCGCCCTCCGTCACCAGTCACCACCACAAGTCATTTTAGACTGAAATGAAGATCTCCATTTGCAAGAAATTACTGTATTTTCCTGTGCATCCACTTGCAGTGTAACGGGTTAGCAAGTCTAGCTAGAAAAATAAAAGACCTGTGACTTGAGTCTAAAAGAGGGTGCAGTTAATTTTATCAAGCTTCTATCTCCTAGAAATTTAATATTCGCTACAGTGACACCTGAACCGCAAATGATGGAGGAGGATAACTGGATTTGGCAAAATGAGTTTCTTCTTACTTCTCAATTCCCTTTTAAGCGAGAAGATATGTAATAAATTATTGCATTCTTCCATTCTCTCTCTCAGATGACATAAATTATTACCCCAAACCGCTGACAGCTTGAAGATCTGGGGTTTGAATACCGGCGAGGACGCATGTTGATTTATCACGTCAAGAAATTTAGTAGTTCGTAAGTAGCAGTTATTTATTTGATTTGTCTACCATTAAAAAATTCTAAAGTTTAAAGAAGAGAGTAATGAAAATAATTTTCTGAAACTCTCATATTCGCATAGAGCAGGCCTAGCACTAAATGGTGAGAATTTCTGTTATTTGGGACAAAAGAAGATATTTAGCTGCATTGAACCCTCGATTTTCGAATTTAATTCGTTCCTGATGGCCGCTCGTCAGCCAAAATGTTCGTAAACCGAAGCAATTTTCCTAATAGGAATCCATGTAAATTCCTTTTTGAACTACAGGTGATTCCTGATCTTAACAGTACTTTGTACGCAAGTATATGACCCAGAACCAGTGGAAATCAGTAAATATAAAGCAAAAGAGACAAAAACAGTATTAAACAGAATAAAGCAAGTTGCGTTACTTATTCTAAGGGGATCGTGAAGGAAAAGGACGAGGAAGGTGCTATTGACTCGACGTGAAATTCTCTTCCATGAAAACATCAGGTAATTGTCTTTATGAAGCATCTTGTCACCATTTGACTCTGCTTGGGACTCACTGGATCTCTGTTTCACGCTCAAACTTTGTCCGATATGTTTTGCCACTAGAAATACGCTATGTAGCATATTACTACATAAGTTTTATCCATATCTGAAAACTTGGTATTTTATGTCATTAGGATAAATTCAGCTAATTAGAAACTTAGCAGCATTTCTTTCTGGAGACATTTCTTTTGCAATCATCTTTTGTTGCTGCTTCTGAAGTTGTTGCAATTATTTCCTGTTGCGCTCATTTTTTATGGTCTTCAAACAATTTCTTCATGTCTTTATGTTAATTTCTTTAGCGTTGTGTTAATTTCCATAGCTTCGTCTAGGGACATAATATATTAGATAACAAAAAAGTCCTTTATGTCAACTCGCAACCCATTCTGGTCGTGATTTAGTTCAGGCCGAATTCATGGTCATTTAAGTTACCTATACCAAGCTTTCTTAATGGGAATTGAGCAATGGGAAACATTAAAATATTTCCCAAAGTCTGCGGGTTTTAATTATGCGAAATAGATTACATCAAATACATTACGGGGTTCAGAGTTCGTCAAATAAGGCTTTTTTTGTACAGGCAATTTGGTTTTGAGACGAACTGTTCGTAAGATAGCCGTTTGTGATGCGATGTCCCGCTGCATTGATATTTTTACTTGGGAGGAAAATGGTTAAATATGTTGTTTTTGTTGGTTTGAAGTTTAATGCTAGGAATATGGTTGGTTTGAGCTAAAGCAATTGAACTAATAATTCAAAATTAACCGTGAAAGATTTTTTTCCAAGATCAAATTTAGCAAAATTCTTATAAATACTTTCATAGGTAAGAATATGAAGTTTCATTCACTATTTTGATCACTGCTTGTAAGAAAATTCTGTTTTTCTACCTTTCTTCTTTGTCTCTCTCTCTCCTTTTTAACTTTTTTTTTTATAATATCCGGTATATTTTGCAATCATGAATAGGGACCAAACTCTTGGTAGTCGTTAAGTGATTATCGCTGAGTCTAAAATAACAACTGAAACTTAAAAAAGGTGTAAAATAACATTTATTTAAAACTAAATAAGAACAGAAGGCACACTTTGTGCATACAACTCAGCTAACCACTTGTGGCAAGAGAAATTACAGTTCAATAAGTTCAACTGTAGAATTTAAATTCAAATAAGCTAGTGGAAGGGTATACAAAGCCGATAACGCAAAGCTAGCCGAAAACTTAACCGGCGTGGATATTTCAGCTATCGGCAATTATAATGCAAGACCGAAGACTACAAATCTTATCTTGGATAACAACCTATTAGCGTGTCTTCGAGAGCCAGAACACGTTCCGTCTTTCAATCTAAAACTTTACCTTAAATACACACCATGTAAATTGCATTCTGGCGGGAAAACGGAAAGCAGAAGTGACAATGAAAATCCAAAGCATAAAATAATTGGTTAACTGACATAAAGGAACCTTAAAAACCTTGTATATTTACATACCGACTGGCAAATACCTTGTATATTTACATACCGACTGGCAAATACCTTGTATATTTACATATCGACTGGCAAATACCAAATAAACAAGAATATCAAAAAATCATAATATATTCTCAAAGAATTAAAATTTTAAAGCAACAGATGAAATAATTTTCTGTAAAAGATCACAAAAATTTCATTTTAAAGTTATAAGCTATTTTCTTCCTCCTTTCCGCATGCCTTCGTGGTGTAGTTGGGAGCAAACTCGAAGTGTATTCGGGAGGTTCGGAGGGGCACTGCGGATTTCTGATATAAAAAAAAACTTCCTGATATCAAATAAATTCTGCAAGACCTCTACAAGTAGCTCCCCAAATAAAAAGGTCGTCACCACCAGGATTTAGCGACTAGGTTCCCTAAACACCAGTCCTTCTTTAAAAGGGGGAGTATGTAAGTATTTTCTCCTTCCTTTCCGCATACCTTTGAGGTGTAACTGGAAGCACGCTCAAAACATTCAGAGTTTGGTCCGGAGTTCGAATCCCAGCGAGGACATTGCTGAGTTCTTCAGTTAGCTGACATGAAAAAGATTCTACAAAACTTTACAAAGTATTGGATTACTCAAAGGTATAAATATCTAAACGCCGCTTAATTTTTGCTTTTATATTATAACATTTCTTTTGAGTCAATTAATTCCAAAGTAAATCAAATTTGTTTCCAAATTTTTCTCGAGTAGGTTATTAGTTCATGCTTTTGATTGTAATAAGATTATGAAAGCTTATGTCCAATAACCTTAAAATTCATAACTATTAATTAATTTTCCGGTTAAGTTGTTATTCAGTAATAAAGAAATTTTACACACCGTATTTTCATTAGTGAGTACTTAAATCTGTCACTGTTGCTTCATTAGGAACTAAAATTTTTCTGCTTACCGTCTTTTTTTCTTTTTTGGTCCAAAATACGCGCTAGGGCTTATTTCGGGGAGGGCAAAAATAAAAGTATATTTATATATTTTTTATTTAATATTTATTTTACACAGTATACAGAAATTTAAATTTATTCAGTTACAGTCATCTTCTTCTGGAACATCGTGATAAATAAAATTCTGAATTATATTCTGATTTTCTTCCAAATCCATTTCCTGTTGAATCATTGGTCCGAGTCTCTCATGTCTTGCGATATAGCTATCGTTAAATGAATACTTCTTGTCTAAGTAGCCTGTTCGTAGTGCATTGGAAACATCACTACCAGTTATTTTGTCCCATGAATTTTTTACCCAATTCAAAACTTCTTGTAAGCCTGGTTTTACAAATTACCTCGATGATTTCTCACCATTCTGTTTTCAATATATTCATTGATTTCCATCCGCAAATGATCTTTGAATAGCTTGTTTATTGCAATGTCAAGTGTCTGGAGGTAACCAGTCATTCCTGCCGGAATCATTATTTGATCTATCTTCCTCTCAGCAAGAAAATATGTGTTTCTGGGGTTACGGTTCAGCGCAAATTTGGTTACAGCTGAAAACATCGCGGCAAAAACATCGCGGACGAACACGTCGCGGAGAAAACAACGCAAGGCAAAAACGTCGTGCTACAAAACATCGTGGGAGAAAACATCGCAACGAGAAAACATCGCAGTTCTAAAACATCGTGGTACAAAACATCGTCGTCGAAAATAAAGCGGTTCAAAAACTTCGCAGTTTAAAAACATTGTCGTCGAAAATATCGTGGTAAAAAATAAAGTATCTACAAATCATCGCATGACGATAACATCGCAGACATGCTTCTTTCAGGCTTTAATAATTGTAAATGGATATTCCCATATTTATTTGTGATCGCAAGATGGAAAGAAGGATAATTTTTACTTTCATACTTTTTATTAACTAATAAATTTTTGCTGAGAAAATAAGAATGAAACTTAAGCATAGAAAATTAATGCAAGTTATAGCACTTAATAGAATTTTAAACCGACATAGTTAATAATAGGCCATTAATAAATCATTTTTATAAAGTTTTTACTGGTAATTTTTCATGAAAAGTATAATCTATAATTTGCATTTAATTTTGTATGCTTAAGTTTCCTTCTTACTTTTTCAGCAAACATTTATTAGTTAATGAAATATGTGAAAATAAAAATTATCCTTCTTTACATATTGCACTCACAAATCATTATGGGAATATCCATTTAGAATAATTAAAACCTGAAAAAAGCATGTCTGCGAAGTTATCGTCATGCGATGATTTGTAGATACTTTATTTTTTACCACGATATTTTCGATGACGATGTTTTTAAACTGCGAAGTTTTTGAACCGCTTTATTTTCGACGACGATGTTTTAGAACTGCGATGTTTTCTCTTTGCGATGTTTTCTCCCACGATGTTTTGTAGCACGACGTTTTCGCCTTGCGTTGTTTTCTCCGCGACGTTTTCGTCCGCGATGTTTATGCCGCGATGTTATCGGCGGACACCGCAAATTTCACCCCGACGAGAGTCTGCCGACGCTAACGGATGACGATGCCTTTCCTGTGAACGTATTTCTCTCGGGGGCGAACGGTGAACTGGTTAAGATAAATTCCAAGAATTAATTTGAAACGAACTGTAGAGGTAAACAATTAATTTCTCGGAATATTTTGTTTTAAACATTTCTCTGAAATACGGGTATACATAATACGGGTAAAGCTAAACATATTTTTACTTATACTTAATAAATCAACAGCATTTTTTAACGAATTCTTTTTGTCGCATTATTTTAACTAGGTATTATTTTCGGAGGATGTCTTATTTTACAAAATGTTCTGAAAATCACGATAGGGCTTATTTTCGTAGGATGTCTTATGAGGATCAATGTTCCTTCTTACTTTCTTCGGGAACATGCAAGGATCTGACTCGGAACAGAGAGCTTACTAAAGCTATGTTCACTAATTGTGGGAAGTAAACAGGATACACAAGAAGGGTATACAAAACCCTTTATTTTTCTCTATTTACAATGACTTCCGTACTTCGGAATACACCGACCCGCTACTTGGGGTCAAAACGTAAAAGTATAAAAATAAAACTAAACTCTAATTTAACTTTAGAATAATAAACGTGGAAGATTGGCCTTATGATAACAGGAAGCGTATGTAGTACAGAGAACTGTGAACACTACAATACGTTTAAATTTATCAAGAGGATTAAAACCTCTGGCCTGGAAGGCAACAAGCAACTGCGTAACTTCTAAGGTAAGCGGCCTGCTTCGACTCACTGCTTCCTCTCTCTCTCTTGGCAAAAAGCCACAACTTAAATACTTGGCGTTCGCCAGACAAACTTTGCATAAAAACCTTAACGCTTATAATTCTGGCCGGAAGTAGAAAATAAGAAGTGACAGTAAAGATTTAAAATAAAATAAACGTTAGTAAAACTTAAGATCCTTACAGTCTTATTTTCAGAAAAAGACGGTACTAGAATTAATATATTAAATTAAAAAAAAAAAGGCTTTACACTAACATTTTTTAGTTCCACAAAGATTAAAATTGGCTGTGAAATATTAAACAACAAAAGTTGTTATAAATTAAAAATTTTCTATCTTTACCCAATATAAAAATATGATTTATTTACCTTTAAACATTAATAAGTCAACTTTCTTTTTAGCAATTACTATGCAAATTAAATTAATCTTTACATTCTAAAAAAACTTCAAGATTTACTGCTGCATAATATTAACCGCAATAAAGGCAAGAAGATTAATTATACCAAGTGTCGTATTTTCGTGCGTTAAAATAAAACAAGAATGAAATAATCAAGAAATAATATGAAAAGAAATGGAAGTATAAAATTATTAAAAGGGAAATGTCTATTTTTATTTTTGGCATGTTAAGAAGTAAATTAACAATTAACCAAACGATTTTTGTAACTTGTCTGAACAGTAGAAGAAAACCAACCGTAAGTGATGGTTCTGAAATTTTTAAATGCTAAAGTTATAGCTGTGTTATTATACACTACTAATTTTTTTGTTTTGCAGTTATGTAATTAATAATTTTGATTCTGAATATCATTTAAATTATTAATATACAGCAACTTTACAAAGAAAATCAAAAAAGAGAAATCAAAGCTAAATAAAATTTGATTTTTATTTTTCTTATAATGATGTAAAGAAGTATCGTAATCGCGAAAATTTCGGGTATCATATTTTTATGGAAATATCCATTCTGACTATTCCTGAATTTATTTTGACTATTTTCTTTTTAGTCCAAAGAGGGAATTTGCCCTAAAAGTCTATTAATTTCGTTTTTGCATTTTGCGTTAAAATTTCTAAAAGGCTGTATCATTTTTCAAATCATTGCCACCTTATATTATCGCCCTGTCTGATATTTAAAGAAATTAAATAATGAAAAATCTGCATAAATGTATGCATGTTTCTCGCACTATGATAAAACAACGGTACCTAGAGCCATCAAAATTTGAATAATGTAATCTTCCCTAGAATATGGGCATGTGGAAGCCCTAATTTGAATTTAAAATTAATTTTCTTATCGATTTCAGATTTTGTAACACTTCAACGAGTTTTTGATTAAAAAATTCAACGATTTCAGAGCTAGCAATGGCAACACTACACGCAAAAAACATTTTTATCTTCAGCGCGCGAGACTCTGAATCGGAAATTCTAAAGATATGCTCGTTTTAAAATTAATTTGCGATATTGCTGTTGAACTGAATTTTATGGTTTGAATACGTAAAACATGATATTTAATAAATAAAGGGAACACACAAAACGTAAAAAAAAAGTCCCTTTGGGCGTAATTTAAAATCTGAAACCTTTCAGATTTTTTTTTTCGTTTGTAAAATGGGTTTTAAATGGTTGTAAAAAACAGTTTTTCGTGACATTTGTAGGTATCTCCCATAACTCAAAAAGATTAGGCTAGAATGAAGCTTTGAAAATTTTGTAGAACGTTGATGGGACAGCTGTAACATCTAACTAAGCATTTCCTGCTTTTATTGCAATCAGCAATATCAAAAGCATAATATACATATATATATGCTTTTGGTATATATATATATATATGTATTTGTATATATATATATATATATATATATATATATATATATACCAAACCTTAAGCCAACAAAAGCATATATATATATACATACGCTTTTCTTAGCTTAAAGTTTTGTTTGTTTAATACATTTACTATTTTGATCACTGCTTGTAAGAAAATTCTGTTTTTCTACTTTTTCTTCTTTGTCTCTCTCTCTTTTTTACTTTTTTTTATAATGTCCGGTATATTTTACCATCATGAATAGTGACTAAACTCTTGGTTTTAACTTTAATTAACTCTTGGTTTTAACTTCTCTTTAATACTTTGTTTGTTTGTTTACATTTTGTTGGCTTAAAGTTTTGTTTGTTTAATACATTTACTATTTTGATCACTGCTTAAACAAAGTATTAAAGAGGTCTATTTAAACAAACAAAAGCATATATATATATATATGTTTGTGTGTGTTAAAATGTAGATTAGCGAGAGATGAATACAATTTACTTTTTAATCATGGCTGAGAAAAACTGCCGCGTAGATCTGACTGGAGGGTAACTCACAACTGGCTTAAAGTTAAAACATCATTCTTTATTTCGAAAATTCGAAAAGGAACAATTCTTTAGAAATACGTCTTAGCTTAAGCTAGTACTGCACTAGGATGTTTTCTAAACGCGCTTCACAATTTCTATATATGCAATTTAATTTTAGATAATAGAAAAGAAGCTTAACGAAGAGACGTGACTTTCCTAGGCAGAGAAATCAGGAGAAAAATGTAATGCGTACTTCTTCCCTTCAGTTATTCACAAAAAGCCGTCGACTGTCTAGATCTTCAAAGAGTCAACTACACACAGATTCAACTATTTGAAAAATTCCTAATTTTAGTTTTACTACTAATAAATTAAAGTATTAGGCTTTTTCAGTACACAAATTAACCTATTAATTTAGCTTTTTAATGTTATGCATACATACATACATATATGTATATATATATATATATTCTCACCCCCTTTAATCAACTTAAAAGTCCTCACCTGGCTTTTATTTTGGCAATCGTTTATCGTAGTCATATCTTCTAATTACAGAAGTGTTTTAACTGACGAAAATATTCATGTTTTGGGAATGTCAGATATGGACAAATAACAAATCTAACTTTTAAGCGATCTTTCAATTTCTGCACTTAAAAGTTTCATACTTCTTATGAAAAAATAGAATTAACAGAATTTTGACTTCTTATGACAAAAACTAACCGGATTAAATAAATTCTAAATTTGCAATTTTTTATGTCATTTTTCAAATTACTTTGAGGAATAGGTTAATTAGGTTAGAATAATTCGAGGACATAAAATTAAATGAAGCGCAGTTAAAAATGTGCATAATTAATAGGGCGTAAATTTATTTATTTATTTATATTTTCACACTTTTGCAATGATGATATTATTTGCAAAGGTTTCATTCGATACTATATTGTCTGTTGTTCTAAATTTAAACTTGATTATATATGCATGATAGGCCCACCATCGGCCGAGTGGTAAAGTCGCTGAACACTGGTAGTTCGGTCCGAGGTTCGAATCCCGCGAACGGGCTGGCTGCATGGGCGTTTTCGTGGTTTTCCCCATGTGTAACGTGTATACGAGCCAGTTTCCTTTAGAAAGTCCTCCACGAAGGCATCCCTCCCCTTAGGCAGATAGCCCTCGAGGCTTTGCCATAATCACACATACATACATATATGCATGCTAGATCAGCGAATAAAATGAGATATGTTAAACTCATTTCCTCGCTTTTTCAGGCTCTTTCAAATAAAACGGAGTTGTGCTGCATTAATGTCTGAAAAATAAGCTTTTATTTGAGGAGATATATAATGCAAATGCAGATTCTGAATAAGTAAAATTTTCTTTTTTTTAAAACACTCTTACTTTTTATTCGAATTGTATTCAGTTAAAAAAAAAAAAAAAAAAAAAAAAAGGGCAAACTTTTATTGTAAAATATTTATAAAAAATATTTTAAAAGCTATAATTAATAATTCGTATTCATCATAAATACCCGTGAAACTGCAATCGTTTTTTTGAAAGCTAAAATTTTTATCAATCAAACTAAACTACAACAATTCTGAAGATTCTTCTTTTATCATTAAACTATCCAGATTTAAATATTTGAGGAATTTTTATTGCAATGCATTCTTTAAAAATGTGAAACGAATGATCGTTTCCAGTTATTGGATTTTTATTCTTATAATCTGAAATAACGTTTTTTTCTTTGAGAATTCTTCCACTATTATTGAAGAAATGTTTAGTTTTTTATGCATACATGAAAAATAAATTAGTTATTTTAAAGAAGGTACAGAAAAGGAAGAGAATTAAAAAACTATTTTCAATGAAATGCATTATACATGAATCATCGGAGACAAATTTCATTTTTCAAAACTTCTTTTTTCGCATATTCAGGTATTTTTACTTTAATTTAAGAGAAATTTGGGATATTACAAGCTGATACTTCGGGATATTAAAAGCTACTAGTCTTATAAAGCTTTTGTTCAAAATAATTATATTTAAAAAATTGAGTTATTTCTCAGACTTTCATAAAAACAGTAATTATTGGAAACAGACTCTTTTTGATAAATAAAAATAGAATTGATACTTATTCTAGCATATTTTTATTTAAGAGCTGTATTATTCTAGCATATTCTTATATACGAGCCAAGAAATTTAGAGAAAATTTCTGCTCAAACATTTAATTCTCTCTCTCTCTCTCTATATATATATACATAAACGGATTTCAACAAAGAAACTCTGTTTTGAACACGGTTACCAGACATTTTGTACTTAGCAGCGTTGCTGTACTTAGAAGGAATTTTTTCCTTGGACATACTTCATACATAATTTTATACAGAAGAAAATTTTAAGGGGATTTTGAAAAATACGCTAGAGATGAAAGTACAAAAGAGATTTTTAATAAAGTAAAACTTATAAAGAATTTCTTAGAAATAGAAATGGTGGAAAAACGAAAATAAGTAAAATAGTGTTAATTTTTTCTCTGACAAATGAATATAATTAAAGAGTTTTAAATGCAAATAACTTTAATATTTGAGCCATAAAATAAAAACACTTTTCAGTACCTAATAATGTTGTTGATTAATATTTTTAGAGCAAAATTTAGGGATTTCGATGGCTATTGAATTCCTTTTTTCCAGTTTTCAAACCAGGCTCAAAGAAAGTAATCCTTTTTTACTTCCTTGTACGAAGTAAAAAGGAAGTATTGTAATCGCGGAAAGTTTCAGGCAGCATATTTCAACGAAAATATCCATTTTGACCGCTAGTGAATGCAATTTAACGATGTTTTTGCGTGATATCTGTACGTAAGGACAGAATAAAATACGCTTTACATCCAAAAAAATTATAAAACTGCTTTAAAATGAATTCTGAAGAGAATTTTTTGTGGCGTCTGTATTAACGTATGTACGTACGTACGTACGTATTTCGCATAACTCATAAACGAGTAGCCTCAGAACGTTGAAATTTTGTATATAGGACTGCTATAGCATGTAGATGTGCACCTCGTATTTTGGTTGGAATCGGCCGCACCAAACGTATATAGATATATTTATATATATATCCACTCTTACCTGGCTCAGTGATCACAGTTTCTTTACTCTTATATGTTTGTAAATTTACATTTTTTGCTTTAAAAATGATTGAATTATGTTGTTCTTATCTTCCGGTTGAGTTTTTTTATGCCTTTAGTAAATCTGTAGGCAATATTCTTAGAATTATCTACAATTTTAAAGTTGTTAAAGTGCCGCTAAGCCTAATAATTTTTTTGATGGCGGCCGTTGCTTGTTTACATTTGAAGCAGCAGGATAGTGGATTTGTTGCCAATCTAGAGAAATTTAGCTTCACAACAACAAAGGTAAACGCCTTCATTTATTATTGCGAATTAAATCATGCTTAATCCTGTCTGGAATTATTTCAAAGAAATAAGTGTCTAAGATTTACTTCGTAAATTTTAATACAGATATTTTGAGCTTTTATGTATTTTTGCCTTGTCGCGAAGTAAGAACTGAATTAATTGAATGAGAAATACTCAATCGTCTGTGAAAAACTGTTTCTTTTTTGGTTTGGTTGCTTAATTTCTTTTATACATCGTTCTAGCTTTAGTATTTGAATAGAACGTGTGGCAACGATTAGATAATTCTTTAAATGATATAAATTTTATGCATTCTGAGTTATAATACGAACGAAATATAATACTGTTAAGTGAACCTAGCGCCAGAGTGTCGCTATGGTAAACAAATGGAGTGAATTTTAAAGAATGCATTTATTCTATTGTGGTTTATGCGCTGTCGGCGAAGTAGATTTAATTCAATCCAATAAGTTTAATTGAAATGCAAGAAAAAATGCGTATAATTTAATATTCCGTACAAGGAAGTCATGTGGTGTACACATCAGATTTTTTACTTCCCTGTACGAAGTAAAAAGGAAGTATTGTAATCGCGAAAATTTTCAGACATCATATTTCAACCAAAATATCTATTTTGATCGCTATCGAAGGCAATTTAACGATATTTTTGCGTGACATCTCTACGTAAGGACAGCATAAAAGGCTCGTCTCCACCCAAAAAATTATAAAACTGCTTTAAAATAAATTTTGAAGCGAACGTTTCGTGGCATCTGTACGTACGTACGCACATATTTTGCATAACTCAAAAACGAGTAACCTCAGAACGTTGGAATTTTGTATATAGGACTGCTGTAACATGTAGATGTGCACCTCATATTTTGGTTGCAATTGGCCTAACCAAACGTATATATATATATATATATATCCACTCTGTTAACCGGCTCAGCGATCTCAGTTTCTTTACTCTTATATGTTTGTAAGTTGTGCATTTTTTGCTTTAAAAAATATTGAATTATGTTGTTCTTATCTTCTGGTTAAGGTTTTTATGCCTTTAGTAAATCTGCATGCAATATTTATAGAGTTATCAACAATTTAAAAGTTGTTAAGGGCAACTAAGCCTAAAAGTTTTGCGATGGCGGAAATAATTGTTTGCATTTCCAACTTGGCAAAATTGCGGATTTGTTGCGAATGTAGAGAAACTAAGCTTCGCAACGACAAAGATATGCCTTATTTTATTATTGCGAATTAAATCATGTTTAATCCATTCTGGAATTTATTCGTGGAAATAAGAGTTTAAAATTTACTTCGTAATTTTTAATATAGATATTTTGAGTTTTTATGTATATTTGCCTTGTCGGGAAGTGAGAACTGAATTAATTGAATGAGAAATCATCTGAATCGTCTGTGAAAAACCGTTTCTTTTTTGTTTTGTTTTCTTAATTTCTTTTATACATCGTTTTAGATTTCTTATAGGATTTGAATAGAACATGTGGCAACGATTTTATAATTCTTCAAATGATATAAATTTATATGCATTCTGAGTTATAATATGAACAAAATATAACGCTTTTAAGTGAACCTAGCGCCAGAGTGTCGATATAGTATGTAGCTTATTTGCTATCGAGGAAGTAGATTTAATTCAACCCAATGAAGTTTAAATGAAATGCAAGAAATATGAATATAATTCAATATTCCGTACAAGGAATTCATGTGGTGTACACATCAGATTTTTAATATTGTAGAGACATTAAGTATTTTTTGGAAGTGGGAATGATGAAAAATAAGCAATCGCCTACGCTGGGAATTGAACCACGGACCTCTGGAATACAGGCCCGGCGTGCAGAACCGCTACACCACGAAGGCACAGTAGGAAAGCGGGAGATATCTTATAATATATTTGAGAGATTTTTAAAACTGAATTAAGAGACTGGCAGATAAGGTATTAATTTTGGATATTCATTGTTTTTTATGTAAAATTATTATAAAATTATATTTTTGACAGAACGTAACTAATGCTCAGAAACGAAGACATAAAATTAAAGGGATAATAAGAAGTGGATCGAGTAAATTATTTTGTTTCTACCTATACCGTCGACAAGTTGAAATAAATTTCAGAATACCTATCTGAAATAATTTCTTAAATTCTCTCTCACCTGCATAAAATTAATTGCCGAATTAACAAAGCTTAAAATGAAATAGAATATTGAATTAGTAAATGCATAAATTGTTAGCTTAAAGTTTTACTTACTTTTGGGTAAGCTTGTGGTACTGATTTCAAAATTGGGATCAATATGTCTGTATCAACTGTAGTTCCAGAGGCCTAGCGGAAGCACCTTATTTATCGGTTAGAGTGAATATATATTTACAAAACAGATAATGGGGATAAATAAGTAATAATGGGGAATATTTCACAAATGTAGCGTTTTAGAAAAGAAACTTTGCAACAGAAAATTAATTTCTTTTGAGTGAGAAAGTGAAGATTTTCAGGAGGCTTCTAAGGTCATCTGAAGGTCATGTTTAACTTTTAAGTTGACTTAAAGCTACTGATGTGAAAATTATAGGAAGATGAGACAGTACTAATGATAATGAAAGTGATTGGCTCGTTTCCATTCTGCTATCAACCGGCTTCGAGTTACAGATGTTCTGCTGGTATGTTAACATATCACTGTGCACACATTGATATTTCAATTTTATAACAGTTATTTTAAATTTGCAACCCTTTCCTTTCAATTCTTCTTTCCACTTACAACTCCTTACCAGAATGAGTTTTTAGAATCATCTTGAATGCAAATCAGTTAGAAGTATTTAAGGTATCCGACCTCGTTCGGGTACAAAAAGAAGAATTTAAATGACTAAAAATGTGTTTAAGTAACGTTACTTGTGATGTGAAATAGAAAAGGATGAACATTTTATTTTTGTTAAGCGGGAACGAAATGGTAAAACTGCTTAAATCATTACAGGAAAGAATTTTTAAAGAAGCATCCATAACATAAATTAACGTAAAGAATTAAAAATGAGCATAATGTTTGTTAATCACTGTATTTATTATTCTGATAAGCCAAAAAAAAAAAAAAAAGGCTATCATTTGAAAGTAATACTAGCGAATTGGCAATTTGTTAAGGCAATGGGCAATTTATGCCGTGAAAGAGCAGTATAAGGTATTATGTCTTGGCGATTTAAATAGAAAGAAAAGAATAGTCATTTTGTTCGGGAAAAAATAGCAAATATTTTCTGCACTCTGAAATGAAGTTCACATCAATTATCCACTTAGGAGGAATTTTATGTAATATCTCTATTTAAAATTCCTAATTTTCTAACTTGATTGGTCGAAGGAACATTCACATATTAAGGAACTTATATAAATTTCTGGTTGGTTTATAATTTTAGGGAATAAGAGTTTTTTATGTAACACCTGCTGTGAGTTCCAGTTATAATGTAGCGATGGCTGTTACCACAAAAATAAGGTGCTACGTTTGATCTATGCCGTGAATTATCCCCATCAGAATACCTAACTGTGCAAGCAGCCTCCACATTATTCAAGCGTCATGTTTGTTAAGAATGATGCAACAATATTGTAATTTGTTAGCTGCTGAGATATATTACTATCTTCATCGAAACTAAAGGAAATTTGTGTTGCCAAAGGCTTTTGTATTTCCTGTCAACCTGACATAAAACAGGGAACGTACTACGAAACTTATTCAAAAGTAAAAAAATTGTTTTCAAGTTTTATTCTTTTCTTTGACATCGCAAAAGTTTATGTATACCATTCACAGTTTCGTAAAAAAAAATAGAAAAGAAGATCCTTTTGAAAAAAGCTGCAAATCATTTGTAAATAAATAGCAGGCTTCCACTACGTTTTACATCTTCCAAAATATGCACTCGCTTCACAGCTGTGCTTAGTGATCTGCGAAATTACAGAAATCACCACACTGACCACAACCGTATTCTGAATGCGGCAAGCAACACGTTGAAAGGAATTGCTCCAGTCATTTAAAGTACTTAAAAGAACAGCTATAAAAAAGTTAAAGAAAAAAAAAAAAAAAAAAAAAAAAAAAAAAAAAAAAAAGAAAGAAATTGCTACGTTATGAAACTCTAAAAGTTTTATGTGCCGTATCATCATAATCATCATCCTGATGATCTCCATTACCATTAGTACTTGGAGCAAAGATCTTTCTATAGAAGAGCTGATTATTCGATGGGTGGATCCGTTTGCTCTAGATCTGAACGCCATTTTTTATAATTCTTCCTTGAGGGACGCTTTAAAAAGTAACTTCAGTGAACTTCAGAATGAAAGATAGCATTCTTTGTGCAAAAAATTAAATGAAGCCCTTATTGTCGAATTGAATTTTATTGTCAGCCCAGGAAGGCTATTAATTTCGTTTTGCCGTTTTGAGTTGAAAACTTTAAATGTCGGTTCACTTTTAAACTGTTGCCACCAAATATTACAGCCCTGTATTATATTTAAAGAAATTAAATAATGAAGAATCTACGTAAAAGTATGTATGTTTCTCGCATTGTGATGAAACGACGGTACCTAAATTTTCAATAACTTACGTTTCCACCCGAAGAGGGGCATCTGTAAGCCTAAATTTGGAATTTTTTTATTATCTGCTTCATATTTTGTAAAACTTTAACGAATTTTTGATTGACAAACTCAGAGATTTCAAAGCGAGAAATGGCAACACTGTACGAAAAAAAAATTATATCCTGTGCGCGAGACTGTGTATCGGAAATTCTAAAGATGTGCTCATCTAAAAATTATTTTACGATGTTGCTGTTAAACTGAACTTTATGCTTTAAGTGAAAATGATATTTAATAAATAAAGGTAACCCATCAAACGTTAAAAATAAAGCCCCTCTGGACGTAATGTAAAATCTGAAAGCTTTCAGTTTTTTTTATAGCTTAGTAATTTAAGACAAAGTCAATGATGAGAAGAAGTATTAAGTTGTTTAATTGTTAAATAACCGTTTAATTTTTTATTAGCTGCTGACGGTGAATTTTAATTCACTTAGCTTGGAACTAATATTCTCTAAATAATTGTACTGATATAATCATCGAGCATTTACTGTATGAAAGTTTCATTGCCCTATGGCAGCGGATTTTACCATTTATTTTTCAGTATTTGTTGCATTAGAACGATTTTCTGCAATAAAACAACCCTTTCACTTAGTAAGGTTGTATTTTTCTTGCACTTTCTTCGTACTTGTTTGACTACATTATTCTAAAATTAGTGACTTTCATTAAGTTATTTAATTCCTATCTTAGGAAATAAAATAATTTAGAAAAAATAAGCTTTTGGTATCTTTCAGATTTCAGATTTTATATTACGCCCAAATGAGAGTTTGCAGACACATGCACGTTTCGAGATTTTACAGGCTAACGCCGCTTCGGATTAAAAACATATCAGCATATCTTTAGAATAGGCCCAGTGTAGCAGTAGCTAGCGCATCTCGCAGCAGCACCACAGTTCCGGGGCTCGATCCCCGGGCTGGATAAGGTTGACTCAGGCTTTCATTCTTTGAGAGGGTCGATAAAATGAGTACCAACTTTGCCTGGGAACTAAACACGGGCGGTTCTGTGACAAGCTGACCACTTGTTCAGGCAAAATGCACATGCACCCCGGGCCCCATGGTCTGCAAAGCAGATATCAGAGCCATGGCTCTCTAAGAGCTGTTTGTGAAACCGATTTTTTTTTATATCTTTAGAATTTCCAATAGACAGTCCCGCGCGCTGGGGATAAAAATTTTTATATTAAAGGTTTACAAAGTATTAAATAGGCAATAAAATAAACTCGGGCTTCGAGGATGCCATTTTCGAGTGGCATCCTCGAAGTTATTCAAACTACGTTATTCAAAATTTTATGGCTCTAGGTACCGTTGTTTTTTTGCAATGCGAGAAACATGCATACATTCACGCATATTCTTCATTATTTAATTTCTTTAAATATAACACAGGGCGATAATATTTGGTGGCAACAATTTGAAAAGTGAAATGAACATTTATAGTGAACGGGCGTAAAATGCCATTTTGAGACTAATAGCCCTTTTGCGCTAACGCCACTTTGGGCTAAAACTTTTAACGGAATACACTAACCTTCATGTATTGCTAGAAAGTAATAAGTTCTGGAATTCACTATTGCTCGAAATTTATCTCTTGGATATGATTCGTCAAAACATGGAGGGCTAGAATCGAGAAAAAATAATCTTTTTTGACTTAAGTCAAAGAATGTATATCTTCGATCACATTGAGTTTTTATATTCTTTTTCTTTGTCTTAAGTTTTTACAAAGTGTTTTGTCATTTACTATGTAAATTTTCTTTCCAACAATGCCTCAGCAACATTTTTTGACCCAGCAAAGCCAATTAGAATAAATTATCGACTTATCTGAATTAAGAGTAAACTTAATAGGTGGCTTTTAGCTTAAAACTTAAAGCAATAGTCTCAAACGCAAATTGCATGTGGACCGAATGCACGATCTAAAAACAGCTGACGTTCCATAAATTTCATGCTGGTAAAATAAATAAATAAATAAATAAATAAATAAATTAAATATATTTCAAATTTCGTTTCCTAAATTTTTATCAAAACATACATGAGCAATAACAATAATATGCAAAGAAAGAAAATCAAATTTATTCTTATTTTCTGTCGGAAAATTTGGTATCCGCAAGATATTTTTGTTGGTTATACATTGTAATTGTAATACATTGTTATACACCCCGGGAAGACGGGTCCGAGGGACTTCCCCCCCTCTTTCCTCACCATGGAGGTAGGCTTTCCTACCTCCATGTTCCTCACCATCAACCATGGAGGTAGGAAAGGGAGGAGGGGCCATTCCGCGCTAGAAGTGAAGCACTGCTTTGAAGCTTGGGTCACCAGACGGGGCGTTCTTTGTTTACATTCAGAAGCTCGCTTGACAAGATTCTGATAGTATTTCGACACACGACAGTTCCATAGAAATCGAAAAAGGGACACTCTCGCATGAAAGAAACATTCATAGTGTAGTGTGATGGATAAAAGCAATTTGTATAGTTTACTGACATTTACGCAAAAATCACATCTTGGTTATTTTTCGATAACTAACAACAGCGATTTTGATTATGAATTTGTTTTATAAAATTCTAAGCTGTTGCACTACAAAAATATAGATTTTAAGAAAATTGCTAAAAGAGATCTGCCAAAATTTATTTTCTAGAAGATTTGAAAAGTTTGAAACTTGATGGCGAAATGTAAATATAAAATTATGTATGTTAAAATATTTGTAATTAGGCACATAGGTCAGATTAAGTTTTTATTAAATAGAGTAACGCATGCAAGGGCTATCTGCCTAAAGAGAGAGATGCCATCGTGAAGGAATTTTGAAGAAAAACCGACCTTTGAGTGGGTATTAAAAATAATACTTATAATTTTCATTCAAATTATATTCATATATATTTTTTATGTAAAACTTTCGGATGTATGCTAAATTAGTGTAAATTACTTTACACGAAAAATTTAGTGAATCCACAGAAATTAAAGATTTGCACATGCCGGAAATGATAAATAGGAAATATGTATGAGTATTTATGCATGTGCTTTCAAAAAGCATGTATCTGCCTTTGACAAAATACTTAAATATTCATTAAATTATTTATAAATGTATTTGAAATGAAGAATTTATTCACTTATAAACAACTGTGAAAGTACTGTGGAGAAATCTAATGATTAAATGTATCTAATTTATAATGATTATAAATGTTATCTAAATATATAATAACCTTAATATTGAATTGTAAACATAAATTGAAATCCTGTTGACAAATACGTTATAAAACTATTTAAGCAAGAATTGTTCGTATTGGAAAGCAATCTGTTAAAAGGTCTTGTAAAGCAAATGCTATGAGATGCGCACTTAAGAACGTAATAAAGAGTTTTGGAATATGTATTGTTGAAATGAAGGATAAAAAAAAATCTGATAAGTATAATTAAAAGAATTATTCCCTTTACATTTTATAATAACTCAGTTACAAGTTTTAAATAATACTTAAAAAAAAAAAAAAAAAAAAAAAAAAAAAAAAAACTTATTTTATTCTTTTATTCCCTTTCAGAAATGTTCAGAGAAAGTCAAATACTATTTAATACCTATTTAATTCCTAATAATTTTCTAATTTAAAATGAACCGAATAGAGCATTCATTATAAATTGACTTACATTTTTCGATTTAAAAGAAGCCAAAAAATCATGTCATATTTAAGAAAGTATTTTAGGAAGAAGCTCTATAAATAGAAAAGAAATAATGCATAATTTTAATATTAATAATACAATAAACTTTGATCTTAATTTTTGCACCTTAACCGAATAAAATGGAATTACCTTAATTTTTTTTTCTAATGTAATTAACGAAAACTTGTGAAAATATTTCATTCAAATTAAACCATTCTGAGAAAACTGTCCTGTGAAAAGTATAGCATTTAATTCCGTCCAGAATGAAATGTTGTTTAAAAATATGTTGTTTTCACATACTTAGGACTCTGAAGTGTTGTAGAAAAAGAAAATATATACATTTATATGTATATTTGCGACGTAATTACAAAATATTTACACCCGAACGCGTCAAATCCCATAGAACTCAATGGTAAATGACCCAATGTTTTGGTCACCACGTAGGGATCGCCGGTGCTTCAGAGCAGGGTACGGAGAAACTTGTTTAGGGCGACTCCATCTTACTTCCTACCTCCATGCCATCAACCTCCTGAAAGGAATTACGGCTCGCCGCATATTTAGAATGCCTCCATGCCGCACAGACTCTACACATTTACAAACATCTATGCCTTCTCCGGCATTCGAACCCAGGCTCCTCCGTAGGGCAGTCAGCGTCGCTAACCCCTAGCCCGGTTTAGGGGGTGCTGATTGGTTATTTTTGCATTATTGCTGCTTTAATTGAACTGTTGCGTTTTCCTGATTATGTATGTGTTCGTTGATGAACAATTTATATTCTTTTAAAATTTTCAAATGCATAAATTTTGTTATTATTAAAATCAAACTTGCGCATACAGATAACATTTCTCGTTTATTTAAAAAATGACCTGGTGGTTTTTAGTGAAATACAGAGTGAAAATCCTCTTTAGATGAACCTATTATTTGCATTTTATTACATCTATTTGTTGCGAGGTAACATATAAAGAAGTACATATAAGGATAAACTTAGAAAAAAAAATTCGCTCTTTGGTCTACAGCCCTTGAAAACAATTTAAATAAGTTTAAAGAAAATCAGTATTTTCCTGAATGCTTACGTCAAAACAGCATTTCTTGTTTCGCTAAACATCAAGACATCTGCCATCATGTTTTCATGCGTAATGTGGGAAAAATGCGTGTAAAGCAGTAGTGTTTGAAATACAAAAAATTACTACTTGATGAACGTCGAAGTAACATCTACAACTATTTCAAAGCTTCCGACATTCCTGGATCTTCAGAAACAACGAACTTCTGAAGACTCCAATTTTGCTCTTGTAGAATAGAGATCTCTGTAAGACCACATTTGGAATTGATAAATTTGACTCAAAATCTACATCAAATCAAGGTTGCTTTATACCTAATTTTGGACTATCATTACTAGATGAAGAAACTGCTATTATCTTATGTTCAGCTGGCATACTGTGCTATCACTCCGAATTTAGTTACGAGCTCTATCCATTCAGAGGTTTATGCAGATTTTGTGAAAAGCTTAGGAATTAATGCATTTAACTGGAACCGGTAGCCGCTCGATCAGTCTATAAGGTGTTTTCTCTGTCCTCCGAGCATGCTTTCGTGGTGTAATGGTTGGCATACTCGGCGTGTATTCGAGAGGCCCATGTTCCAGTCCCAGCGAGGGCACTGCTTATTTTTCAAGTCTCCTGCTTCCAAAAAACTTAATGCCCCCACAACGGCGCCCGAACTAAAAGGTGGTGGATGATTCTTCACCACCAGGATTTGGCGACTGGACTGGGTCCCCTAATCCCCAGTTGCCCTTTAAAAGGGGGAGTATTTAAGGTATTTCTTCCCTGCTTCCAGCATGGCTTCGTGTTGCACACTCGGGGTGTATTCGAGAGGTCCAGGTTCGAGTTCCGGCTAGGACACTGCTTGTGTTTTCCTGCTTCCAAAAAACCTAATAGCTCTGCAAATCGGTAGCCTGTAGTTATCTCATGTCGTATCCTGAAGAACGGCAGTATCCTGAAGAATGATCGTAGCAGTGGAAGATGAATGAAAGCACTGGAAGCAGCAGCCGTTGATAACTGATGGTGGAGTACGTGACGAGGAGAGAAGTCTTGTCCAAATCGGTAAGCTAAAGGTTTTTACGGCTACCTTGGTAAAAATAATGAATTGTGGTTCCTCGTAAGATTTTGTTTGAAATATGAATTTAAGTTTCGTCAAGTAAACTGTCATCTTTATATTTTTGGTTGTAATGCTGAAGAAGAGACTCGTTAAAAAGTTAATGTTAAATGCTAAATGTTAAGTCTTGGTCTGTATGCATGTATCTCTTCCATCTCGATAATTCGGAAAAAGAACCTAGTGGCAGTTTGGTAATTAGGTTCCATAGAAGGTGCTGTATTGGTCATTTTAATCCAAATATTTTAAAGCAAAGCCACAACGAAAAGTGCCATCATCTAAGGTTCTAAGGCATCTGGAAATCAAGTTTTAAAATTGTTTTGGTTTCTTACATACCTTCGTTTTCTTTAGTTTCTGCCAATGGCCTATCAGAAACCGAAGACTAATGCAGCTTAACACGGTACTTGCATCTTGAATTTGTGTCCAAAGGATGAAGCAAACTGGCCTTGAGTAGGTTTTCAGTCGCGTCAGAGGTAGCAGGTAGTTTCTTTTAGAAGTCATCTACGAAAACACCATTTTTTTTTTGCTAAAACAGCATACTCTTCATTGGCTAATTAAGCAACGTAATTTTGCTTTTCATTAACCTAAAACACTACTATAAAATTATCTAAACCCACGCTCAATATTAACCATAATTTATTTGATGAGCACAGGTATTTTAGACAGCAAAATTCAACAAGGAAATGTACTGTTGTAATTAGAATTTGAAAAAAAATCTGTAAAACAATTGCACGGATTATGTGCTGATAGCAGTCTTTACACTGTAATTTTTTATTTAGGTAATCATAAATTCTTCTTTCTTCTGTACGTATTCTTTCCCCCGCAGTAAAAGCGACCTCGTTATTTCTGTTTCATTCTCTCTTATATCAGACCGGTCATTGCTATTGTTTTAGATATTCTTTTTACAGCTCTAATCTTTTCTAAGTTGTCAAAATTTTTACATTTAAATGTCAGTCATATATTGGATTTCATCCAAAATGCTTTTCGTTAAACTTTCATTAGCATGTTTTCAAAAAGGAATTGCATAGATTCAGAATAACACTGCCAATTATCTTTTATCACAAACCACCAATTATTTTTTATAACAATATAATTCTCTAATAATAATAATAAGGAATAAGATTATACAAAAAGAAAATTGCAAGAAATGAGGAAGATTTTTCTTTTTCTGTTTCATTCGAAAAAATGAAAGATTTTTTTCACCATTTATTACTGTACAGAGCAGTAATATAATTGCAAATGAAATAAGACGCAGATGTTTAGTATATTACTTTATTATTTAGCAGAATTGACTGCAACGAATAGCATCTAAAGAATTTTAAGCCTTAAATACATACGCAACTAAATGCAAAAGGATGCACTGCTTAAATTTGATTTGAGAATTTACTTACAGTATTTAAAATTCTGTTGAGATTACAGTTACATGTTAATGTAATTACAATTTTTACTAAAATTCACATCTTCACATACTGAAAATTCATCTTACTACTTCTTTTGGAAGCAAAATGTTCGTAAGTATTTTTATTGCGATTATTTCTTGTGAGATTGCATTTAAGGAGTTATAATTAAGGAGAAACTGGGAAATTAATTTTCTGTTTGATCTTGAGCCTTTAAAGAAAAAAAAAGTAAAAAATTAAATTGTAATCCAAACATTTAATAGTCTAACACTTAAAAGAGTTTGCTATTAAAGTTTCAAACCGTTATCAAAATATTTTTATACGGTATTTTCTCTCTCATTCCAGTATACCTTCGTGGTGTAACGATAATACACTCGGCGTGTACGAGAGGTTTAGATTCGAGCCTCGGCGAGGACATTGCACATTTTTCACATCGCCTGTTTAAAAATAATCTAATGATTCTACAAATGGCGTCCGAAATGAAAGGTAGTGTACAATGATTCGTCATCACCAGGATTTAGAGATTGTGTTTCCTAATCTCCAGTAGCCCTTTAAAAGGGGGATTATATAAGGTATCTTCTCCCTTCCTCCAGCATGGTTTCGTGGTGTAACGGTAGCACACTCGGCGCGTATTCGAGAGGTCCAGGTTCGAGTCCTGGAGAGGGCGTTGCATATTTTCACAACTCTTGCTTCAAATACCCCAATAAATCTACAATTTAAAAAAAAATGCTCTCTGATCTTCAAAAATTGATTCCAATTTAACACCTAAAAGAGGTTTAAGTTTTACAGTTACACTTAGCTTACAAGCTTAAGAGTTAATCCCGGGGAACATAGGATATAGGAAAAAAATATTTTTAAAACGAACTTTTAAAAATACAGGTATAGCTTATTGTAATAGTCCATTTTCCTCCGAGTAGACTAGGAGATATCCTGACGTTCTGCCTAGGTCAGTTTAAGCAGAACTGCCTAGGCGTTCTGCCTAGGTCAGTCAGACTAGACTTCTGTGGAAAAATTAACAGTAACTAGAACCATCGTTTATTCCGTGGTAGGTTCAGGCTCTGCAGGGATCATGTAGTACTGTCTTGTCTGCCCCTTGGTTGGAGGACGCTGCATGGTCCTCCAACCAAATCGAAGGTTCCATGGGTTTCAATATCGAAGGCTGTCCATGGGGATTTTTCTCACCTTGGTCAGCACTGGGGAATGGTCGATGTCGAACTAGCGTTCTTTGATTTTCTGGTAGATGCGTACACATCCACACTGTGTGTGCAATTACCCATATTTTGTGAAGCGAAAATTGTCCCTCCCTGGGTTTACCGGGGGGTTATGCCCCCTTGGAATGCATCTAGGGGTTGGGGCGTTTAGCTGTGTAAGGCGACCATTCTAGCTAGCCAGGTCTGGGTACCACTTCCTCCTAGTGCATGGTCCTCCAACCAAATCGAAGGTTCCATGGGTTTCAATATCGAAGGCTGTCCATGGGGATTTTGCTCACCTTGGTCAGCACTGGGGAATGGTCGATGTCGAACTAGCGTTCTTTGATTTTCTGGTAGATGCGTACCCATCCACACTGTGTGTGCAATTACCCATATTTTGTGAAGCGAAAATTGTCCCTCCCTGGGTTTACCGGGGGGTTATGCCCCCTTGGAATGCATGTAGGGGTTGGGGCGTTTAACTGTGTAAGGCGGCCATTCTAGCTAGCCAGGTCTGGGTGACACTTCCTTCTAGTGCACTGCACTATAATAGTCCAGTGTTTGTTTCGACTTACTTTTTTCCATGCTCCCTTTTGAACACTGATAACTCTTCCTTCCTTTAAAAAACAAAACAAATACACATATATTTGTAAGATATAACAAAGTGACGATAGCTGCTTTACAAAATAATTGGCGACCTCAAAATTAACATTCCAGATTTCGTGATCTCCCCCTAAATTCATCTGTTCTCTCAAATTCAAGATTTTTTTGACGTTACGTAACGCTGCTTGAAAAGGGTAACCAAAACTAATATCTAACCAATCATAACTTGAAGACTTTGCTGCGTAGTTAGCAAGATGACACTCGAAGAACAAACATAACGGTAAATCCCACACATAACTTTATTTTTCGAAAATGCAGATTATCACTGTGGGTGCGCAATGCACCTCCCAATTTTTGAACAGCTTACATCTTAAACAGTTGACAAATTTAGAAAAATAAACTCTACGAGGCAATGCAAAGCAGCGACACGAAGCAAGAGAAACGAGTGAAAAAAGAAGAGGGAGTTGTGACGTAATTAATCTTCTATACAAATTCCATTTCAGATCACATCATGATACTTTAATGTAAGTATCATGTGATCAGGATTTTGGGTACATGAAGCACACGGTCTTCTACAAGTACTTTCGCCTTTGCTTTGTTTATAATTGTCAATAACTCTGAAAACTCCGTCTCGGTCACCAGATTAAAACCCAATAGAGCGAATTTAGAAAGAATTAGAGGCTAGACTACGAAGAAACAATATGAAAACAAAAACCGAATTAAAAACAGCAATGATGGAATAATCGAGGAACATTGATGCAGATATTACCAAAAACAAAACAAAACTGGTGAACTCTATGCCCAGATGTTTAAAAGCCGTTATAAATGATGGGGATTTACAACAAAATACTAATTAACACAAGTTTATGCTGAGGATTTACAAAATACTAATTAACAGTATCAGGGTCTATGTTCCTTCTTACCTTCTTCGGGAACATTCAAGGACCTGACTCGGAACAGGTGGTGTGTGGTGTTTTTAATTATGGCAAAGCACACTAGGGCTATCTGCCTAAGGGAAGGGATGCCTTTCGCGAAGGACTTTCTAAGGGAAACTGGCTCGTATACGCGTTACACATAGGGAAAACCACGAAAACGCCCATGCAGCCAGCCCGTTCGCGGGATTCGAACCTCGGACCGAACTACCAGTGTTCAGCGTCTTTACCGCTCGGCCGCTGGTGGGCTTGACTCGGAACAGAGAGCTTACTAAAGCTATGTTCAAAACTGTGGGAAGTAGACACGATACACAAGAAGGGTATACAAAACCCTTTATTTTTCTCTATTTACAAAAAACTTCCGTACTTCGGAATACACAGACCCGCTACTCGGGGTCTAACTTAAAAATATAAAAATAGAACTAAACTCTAATTTAACTTTAAAATAATAAACGTGGAAGATTGGCCTTATATTAACAGGAAGCGTATGTAGTACAGAGAACTGTGAACACTACAATACGTTTAAAATTTATCAAGAGGATTAAAACCTCTGGCCTGGAAGGCAACAAGCAACTGCGTAACTTCTAAGGTAAGCGGCCTGCTTCGACTCACTGCTTCCTCTCTTTCGCTTGGCAAAAAAGCCACAACTTAAGTACTTGGCGTTCGCCAGACAAACTTTGCATAAAAACCTTAACGCTTATAATTCTGGCCGGAAGTAGAAAATAAGAAGTGATAGTAAAGATTTAAAATAAAATAAACGTTAGTAAAACTTAAGATCCTTACAACAGACATTGATGTTGGAGATTTACAACAAAATACTAATAGAAGTTTATACTGGGGATTAACAACAATATACTAACTAACTGATTACAATTTTACTAAAATGGGCAGATTTCTTAAAAGTGTTCTGTTACTTTTTGTTTATTGATTAAAAAAAAGAAGAACTTTCAATATGTTCGTAAAATAACTAATGTTTTTCTGAAATTTGTAGGTATTGTTAAAAATTCTCATTCTGAAATATTAATTTGTATTAATGAATAAACCAATATTTCACCGAAACCGGTAAGTGTATGAGTACGTTTGGGAGCCGCTATTTAAAAACAGCATATCTTTAGAATTTCCAATAAACAGTCTCACATGTTGGAGACAAAAATGTTTTTTTTCCGTACGGTATTGCAATTGCTCGCTTCGAAATCGCCGAGTTCGTTAATTAAAAAAATTGTTAAATTTTTAGAAAATATGAAATAGGTAATAAAACAAATTCGAAATTCAAAATTCGAGCGTCCAGGTGCCCATGATCGGGTGGAGGATAACGTTAATCGAAATTTGATGGCTCTAGGTGCCGTCGTTTTTTTCTTAATGCTAGAAACATACTTACATTAATGCAGGTTCTTCATTATATAATTTCTTTAAATAAAATATATGGCGAATATATTTGGTGGCAACAATTTAAAAAGAGATTCTCCGTTTGTAGTGTATAAGGTATTTATTTCGCCTTCTTAGCATTCCTTCGTGGTGTAGTGGTCAGCACGCTCGACGCGTATTCGAGAGGTCCGTGGTTTGAGTCCCGGCGAGGACATTGCTCGTTACTCATCACTCCTGCTTCAAATTATCTAATATCTCTACATTGGCGCCCGAGCTAAAAAAGGTGGTGGATGATGATTCTCCACCATCAGGATTTGGCGATTGGGTTCCCTAATCCCCATTAAGAGGAGGAGTATATAAGGTATTTATCCTACCTTTTTAGCATGCCCTCGTGGTGCAGCGGTCAGCACTCTCGTCGTGCATTCGAGAGGTCCGTGGTTCGAGTTTCGGCAAGGGCATTTCTCATTTTTCATCCCCTTCTGCTTTCAAAAAATACCTAATGTCTCTACATGTGCAACACAGCAATATCTACAACATACTACTTGACTAGAATCATTTTAACACCACAGAAAACGTAATGTATCACGATCAGCATCATGAGTTCTTCTCTGTTAAAAGGTTTCCACGGTGTCATCAGATAGCTCCATGAAATATTGCTTGAAATTGAATGGAATATGCTGTATTTCTTCAATTAACCTTAGGATCTTTTCCTAGGAATTTATTTAGGTTAGGTTAGGTTATTTAATTACGGCAAAGCCTCGAGGGCTATCTGCCTAAAGGGAGGGATGCCTTCGTGGAGGACTTAAGGAAAATTGGGTCGTATACACGTTACACATGGCAAAAACCTCGAAAACACCCATGCAGCCAGCCCGTTCGCGGGATTCGAACTTCGGACCGAACTACCATTGTTCAGCGACTTTACCGTTCGGCCGCTGCTGGGCAGGAATTCATTTAAAGTATTTGCGTTTTTGTCTGTGGCGAAGGCATCAAATACTGGTTTTAGAGTTTTGGGACTATTTTCCTTTAGTACAGCTCAATGAGGTAGATAAAATGCTTATACAGTTTGCTCTACAGCTTCAACTGGTTCAGTTGTAAGGATCTTAAGTTTTACTAACGTTTATTTTATTTTAAATCTTTACTATCACTTCTTATTTTCTACTTCCGGCCAGAATTAAAAGCTTTAACTTATTTATGAAAATTTGTCTGGCGAACGCCAAGTACTTAAGTTGTGGCTTTTTGCCAAGCAAGAGAGAGGAAGGAGTTAGTAGAAGCAGGCCGCTTGCCTTAGCAGTTTTACTCGGTTGCTGGTTGCCTTCAAGGCCAGAGGGTTCATCCTCTTGATAATTTTAAACGTATCGTAGTGTTAACAGTTCTCTGTACTACATACGGCCTTTCTGTTAATTTACGGCCAATCTTCAAGTAGCCACTTGTTTATTAATCCAAAGTTAGTTTAGTTAGAATTTAGTTAATATTTTTATATTCTTACGTTCAGACCACAAGTGGTTGGTCTCTGTATTCCGAAGTCCGGAAATCATTGTAAAGAGAGAAAAATAAAGGGTTTCGTATACCCTTCCTGTGTAGCTTGTCTACTTCCCACATTTATTGAACATAGCTTTAGTAAGCTCCCTGTTCCGAGTCAGGTCATTTAATGTTCCCCAAGCAAGTAAGGAGGAACACTGAACCTGATACAGTTATACCTCTTTTGCGTTAGTTTTGTATGATTAAATCAGTCTTAGTATCTGCATTTAAAAAAATTATTCAATTATTAGTTTGCAATATGCAGCCTGTATTCTGCTGCTTCCATGTAATTTTAATTATTAATTGATTGATTTTCACTTAAGGCAAATTTATAATATATCACATATTTATCTCTTCTTACAGTTTGTTCAAGGAAATTAGGAACTTCATGACGTTTTCTTTTCGCAAATTTTTATTCTTTGATTTTTAGGCATTCTTGAAAATATCTTCAGAGTAAAATAATTCAACCAAAATATTTGAAGAAGCGTTTTTATCACAACTTTAATAGTCAATTATTGAAAACCGAAATTTACTTTTTGCAATCATTAACATTTTCATAATTATGGAAAAAATCAGGTGTGATGATTTAAGGTCACATATCAGTTCTTACTAATAGCTGAATTTTTATAATCTTGCAAAAATTAAGATATAATGATGATTTGAGACAGCAAATCAGTTCGTAGGAAAACCTGAATTTTCATAAACGTGCAAAAAAATCAGATGTCATGATTTAAGACCACATATCAGTTCCTAATAATACCTGAATGTAAGTATGATATATTTATTGCACATGAAAAATCGTTTAAATGCATTCTTTTTTTTTCTCAAAATTGTATAAACAGCAAGTCACTAATTTTGTGTAAGTAATAAATAAAATTTCAAGTACATTTATTTCGTAGTACTTCTTAGTACGAGCTTATAAGTACAATGTGATATCCGTAAAGTCTTGTTGACATCGAATAATTCATGTCGAGAACATACCGCACCCATAAATTTCAGCTGTAATTTCATTGCGCAGTTCTTGATAATATAACTTTTTGTGATCTATAATCACATAATACTTTTTAATTACATTAAAGGTAAAAAATGTAAATAAGTAATTGTTTCTGGGCTTTTTTAAGATGTTACAGGTATTACTTTGTAAGGATCTTAAGTTTTACTAACGTTTATTTTTATTTTAAATCTTTGCTATCACTTCTTATTTTCTACTTCCGGCCAGAATTAAAAGCTTTAACTTATTTATGCAATTTGTCTGGCGAACGCCAAGTACTTAAGTTGTGGCTTTTTGCCAAGCGAGAGAGAGGAAGGAGTTAGTCGAAGCAGGCCGCTTACCTTAGAAGTTTTACTCAGTTGCTGGTTGCCTTCCTGGCCAGAGGTTTAATCCTCGTGATAATTTTTAAACGTATTGTAGTGTTAACAGTTCTCTGTACTACATACGGCTTCCTGTTAATATAAGGCCAATCTTCCACGTTTATTATTTCAAAGTTAGAGTTTAGTTATATTTTTATATTCTTACGTTCAGACCACAAGTAGTTGGTCTCTGTATTTCGAAGTACGGAAATCATTGTAAAGAGTGAAAAATAAAGGGTTTCGTATACCCTTCCTGTGTATCTTGTCTACTTCCCACATTTATTGAACATAGCTTTAGTAAGCTCCCTGTTCCGAGTCAGGTCATGTAATGTTCCCGAAGCAAGTAAGACGGAACATTGAACCTGATAACTTTACTTCAAAACGATTTCTCTTTTTTTATAACACTTGGCATAATATCGAATATTAATTTTCTATGCAGCACATTTCACAAACGCTTTGCACTTGAATTAAGATGTATTATTTCAGACAAAGAAAACGAAATTTTTTTTTTACAACCAGGTTTCTTTCTGATTGAGAAGAATGCGCAGCATCTGTACAGTCTTGAGAAGAATGTATGGATTTATATAAAAAAATATTGAGTGCTTGTATCGGTTTTAGAAAAATTTATCTTAATTCAATAATCATCATTATTGAGTTTAATGAGCTGGCATTAGAAAAATATCCAATTTCTTAAATCTCTATTAAATTTTATTAATTCTATTTGAGGTCATTTTGTCTAAGTTTTAAAACTCAGTTTGAGATTCCTTTTAAATATCTGAGCTTTCTGTATCAGCAAAAATTGCTTTTCTAATCTTAAGAAACATTAATTCCTACTCACCACATTTCACCATTTCTTCTTCCACTTTATTTATCTTCTGTCATGTTTTTATCTTTCAGAAGCTCTTCTGAGTAGAAATTACAGAAATAAGCTTTTCGTACTTTATTTACTACTTTAAAACTTAATGTAAGTTCTGCTTTTCTTTCTTTTATGAGACAGATAAAATCGCTGAATTCTGGTTCCTCGATCTGAGTTCAATTTCAGGATAACATGTTTAGCTGCATGGACGTTTTCATGGCATTTTTCTTATGTTATATGGATGCGTGGCAGCTTCCCTTAGAACGTCCTCCACCAAAAGCATCCATCACGTTAGACAGATAGTTTCCGCTGGCTTTGCTATAGTGAAATAAACCAAACATTTTTATTGAAGTTGGTTCTTTTAAATTATTTGCGTGGAGCGGAAAAGTTATTGAAGTATATTTCATTCTGTTGTTAACTTACAAGGTATTTCTTCCGCCTTCTTCTCATGCCTTCGTCTTGTGGTGGTCTGCACTATGAGCGCGTATCTAGAGGTCCGTGGTTCGATTCCCAGCGAAGGCGTTGCTAATTTTTCATCCCTCTTACTTCCAAAATACCTAATGATTCTACAGTGGTGCCCGAATTAAAAGGGTGTTGGAATCATGGGATTCTCCACACCCATGATTTGGCGATTGGGTCCCCTAAAAACGCCAGTCACCCTTTAAAAGGGCGGGGGAGTATATAAGATATTTCTCCCGCCTTCTTGGCATGCCTTCATGGTGTGGTGATCTGCACGCTGGGCGCGTATACTGAGGTCCGAGGTTCGATTCCCGGCTAAGGCGTTGCTAATTTTTCGTCTTTCCTGTTTCCTAAAAACTCAGACTGCTTAACGCAGATTCGAGACTTGTTCGATCGAACGCATGTTACGAAATGTTAAAACAAGTCTCGAATCACACAAAATAAAAGAAACTGAGCCAAAAAAAAACAAACGCGATATTTATATTTTTATTATTTGTCACCCAGTACAGTTAATATTACTGAGCTACCACCACCAAACACTAAGCTCAGAAATGAGCTGGCAACTCAACGCACATTTATTATTTTGTGAGGATGACTATATAAGGTACTTTATCCCACCATCCAGCATGCCATCGTGATGTAATGGTAGCACACTCGATGCGTATTCGTGAGGTCCAGGTTTGAGTTGCGGAGAGAGAACTGCATATTTTTCACATCTCCGACTTCAAAATAACTTAGTTACTAGAAGTGGTCCACCATCTTACAGTTTGGGCGCCACTTGTAGAGGCATTAGGTTTTTTAGTCCAAAGGGATTTGAATCCCGAAGGACTATTAGTTTCGTTTTGGCATTTTGCGTCGGACTCATAAATGTCGATTCACTTTTCAAACTGTTGCCACAAAATATTAGAGTCCTGCATTATATTTGAAGAAATTAAATAATGAAAAATCTGCATAAATGTATGTATATTTCTCTTATTGTGATAAAACAACGGTACATAGAGTCATCGAATTTTGAATAACGTAATCCTCCAACGAATATGAGCATGTGGAAGACCAAATTTGATATTTGAAATTTGTTTTATGATCGATTTCCTATTTTTTAAAACTTTGACGAATTTTTGATTAACAAACTCAAGGATTTCAAAGCGAGCAATGGCAACGTTGTGCAGAAAAAACATTTTTATCTCCAGCGCGTGAGTCTCTGTATCGGAAATTCTAAAGATATGCTGGTTTTAAAACTATTTTGCGATATTGCTGTTGCACTGGATCTTATGGTTTAAGTGCGAGGAACATGATATTTAATAAAGAAAGGTAACACACAAAATGTTAAAAAACGCCCCTTTGGACGTAATTTAAAATCTGAAACATTTCAGATTTTTTTTTTTTTATCTTTATTATAAGCATCATTTTCTTCGCACTTACGCCATATACAATTCATCAGCAAAATTGCGCAAATTTTAAAAGTAGCATAGCAGTTCACGTTCAGTATTTCCGATGTAGAATTACGCGTTGGCGTACATATTTTTTGCAGTCTTTTCTCAATTCTCATATCGATGTTCAGTTTTTTTTTATTAAGATGGCTTTACAAAAATTTTTTTGTTATTTTATTATTAACCTGTCTTGTGTTTACTTATTAAATATCCCGTTCTTGGGGCTTACACCATATAAATGCGATTTAGAAGCAAATATATTCATAAAATACTTAAAAACAGCATTTCCTTATAATTTCCAATCAACAGTTCCGAGCGCTGGAGATAAAAATGGTTTCTTTCGTACAGTGTTGCTACTTCTCTTCTTCAAATCGTTGAGTTTCTTATTCAGATATTCGTTAAAGTTTTACAAAATATGAAACAAATTCGAAATTAAAAATTTTGGCTTCCAGATACCCATGTTCAGGTGGAGGGCTACATTATTCAAAATTTGATGCTGTGTGTACCGTTGTTTTTTCACAATGCGTGAAAAACACACACACATTCATGCAGATTCTTCATTATTTGATTTCTTTAAACGTCATTACAGGGCGATAATATTTGGTGGCAACAAATTGAAAAGTGATATGCCGTTTACAGTTATTCAACGCAAAATGCCGTTTTGAGACTAATATTCCATTAGGAACTAATGTCCCTTACGGAGCGGGGGAAGTATGCTTTCATTCAATTTTCAGATGATCCCTTTCTGTAAAACGCTGGGACGGGTTGCAGTTTAAATTGTTCTTTCCCCTCTTTTTTTAAGGAAAAAAAAATGAGGTGGTTATCCTGCCCTGTCATTAGAATCAAGCCGTCAGGAAAGCTCATCACTGGGCGATATGCCGTAAATTCAATTTTCACTTTCACAAGCCCCTTCTGGTGTCGGTCTAACTTTGTAGTTGTTGGACACGATGGGAAATACATTTCCTTTTTCTCTTGAACTTTCCATTAACATTTTAGAGCAGTGAATTTTTTTTTTATTGTGTTACAAAAAATATCCCTTCCCACCGTTATGGTTGTCCGAATAAAGTGATTGAAATATGGGATTTAGCATTAAAAAAGAAGGGGAATTACGGTTAGGAGGTGTTTTTTATGCACAAGGGATATTCGGGTATATGTTTTACAGACCTACTTCCTGGGGGTGGGGAATCACGTTTGAAAAAACGCTAATGACCGAAAATTCGCTGCTATAAAATGCAATGTAAAATGTATAAAGAATGCCGATTATTCAACTTGTAAAATGCATAAAGAATGCCGATTATTCAACTTGTAAAATGCATAAAGAATGCCGATTATTCAACTTGTAAAATGCATAAAGAATGCCGATTATTCAACTTGTAAAATGTATAAAGAATGCCGATTATTCAACTTGTAAAATGCATAAAGAATGCCGATTATTCAACTTGTAAAATGTATAAAGAATGCCGATTATTCAACTTGTAAAATGCATAAAGAATGCCGATTATTCAACTTGTAAAATGTATAAAGAATGCCGATTATTCAACTTGTAAAATGTATAAAGAATGCCGATTATTCAACTTGTAAAATGTATAAAGAATGCCGATTATTCAACTTGTAAAATGTATAAAGAATGCCGATTATTCAACTTGTAAAATGTATAAAGAATGCCGATTATTCAACTTGTAAAATGTATAAAGAATGCCGATTATTCAACTTGTAAAATGTATAAAGAATGCCGATTATTCAACTTGTAAAATGTATAAAGAATGCCGATTATTCAACTTGTAAAATGCATAAAGAATGCCGATTTTTCAACTTGTAAAATGCATAAAGAATGCCGATTTTTCAACTTGTAAAATGCATAAAGAATGCCGATTATTCAACTTGTAAAATGTATAAAGAATGCCGATTATTCAACTTGTAAAATGCATAAAGAATGCCGATTATTCAACTTGTAAAATGCATAAAGAATGCCGATTATTCAACTTGTAAAATGTATAAAGAATGCCGATTATTCAACTTGTAAAATGCATAAAGAATGCCGATTATTCAACTTGTAAAATGCATAAAGAATGCCGATTATTCAACTTGTAAAATGTATAAAGAATGCCGATTATTCAACTTGTAAAATGTATAAAGAATGCCGATTATTCAACTTGTAAAATGCATAAAGAATGCCGATTATTCAACTTGTAAAATGTATAAAGAATGCCGATTATTCAACTTGTAAAATGTATAAAGAATGCCGATTATTCAACTTGTAAAATGTATAAAGAATGCCGATTATTCAACTTGTAAAATGTATAAAGAATGCCGATTATTCAACTTGTAAAATGTATAAAGAATGCCGATTATTCAACTTGTAAAATGTATAAAGAATGCCGATTATTCAACTTGTAAAATGTATAAAGAATGCCGATTATTCAACTTGTAAAATGTATAAAGAATGCCGATTATTCAACTTGTAAAATGTATAAAGAATGCCGATTATTCAACTTGTAAAATGCATAAAGAATGCCGATTATTCAACTTGTAAAATGCATAAAGAATGCCGATTATTCAACTTGTAAAATGCATAAAGAATGCCGATTATTCAACTTGTAAAATGTATAAAGAATGCCGATTATTCAACTTGTAAAATGCATAAAGAATGCCGATTATTCAACTTGTAAAATGTATAAAGAATGCCGATTATTCAACTTGTAAAATGCATAAAGAATGCCGATTATTCAACTTGTAAAATGTATAAAGAATGCCGATTATTCAACTTGTAAAATGTATAAAGAATGCCGATTATTCAACTTGTAAAATGTATAAAGAATGCCGATTATTCAACTTGTAAAATGTATAAAGAATGCCGATTATTCAACTTGTAAAATGTATAAAGAATGCCGATTATTCAACTTGTAAAATGTATAAAGAATGCCGATTATTCAACTTGTAAAATGTATAAAGAATGCCGATTATTCAACTTGTAAAATGTATAAAGAATGCCGATTATTCAACTTGTAAAATGCATAAAGAATGCCGATTATTCAACTTGTAAAATGTATAAAGAATGCCGATTATTCAACTTGTCTGAGTTGTTTTTAACTAATTATTCCTAACAAATATTTAAATAATATATACTCTTAATAATTTTAATCTGGAGGGTTAATTTAGTGTAGTTGGAGAAAAAAATATAAAGATCGTAAATATTTACAGTTTTTTTAATCGTTTCGAATCTTAACACTTAAGAGTATCAGCTGCTTATAGCATCACGGAAATACGCGTGACATACTTTTTCCGCCAGTGATTTTTAAACTTATTCGAAATTTTTTATTTCGTATTCCAAAGAGATAACTATAAACAAGGAATAAAAATCCAATAAAAATAGTGTTTTTAAAATTCGTGGAAAGGAAATATAAGGCCAAATTAAATAATCCAAAATCTACTTTAGGAATACAAGTACAGCGAAAGCTAAAAAATGCTGAATTTAATAATAACTTTTTTTATTAAATTACTTACATACATAGCTGTTATATGTTAAATATCATAGCAATTTCGATGCATTAAAAAAGTAACATTTAAATCCTTCTCGTATGTGTAGCATGATCCTTCAATCCAAATTATAAATCTGGTGATGAAGGGTGAAGAAATAATTTTTAAAAATCATCAAAAACTTTCAGTTTGATAACTTTAGATTACAGTCTAGCAGCTCCAGAAGTTTGCCAACATATAGTTTCAAATAGTATAAAGAGAACTTGATCTTTATATATATATATGTTTCAGTTTAACGCTTAAAACAAAGTTAAGGAACAAGCGAATTAATTCCCTGAAAATTAAAAATATAGAATATTAAAATTTACATTAAAAACTGCAAAGCTAAAGGTAGTAAAATATTCTCGTGATATTTTTTTACCTTAAATTTGTACATTAGAGTTTTGTTTAGGCAGCAGATGTGAAAATGTCCAATGATCTCGCCAGGACCGTACACCTCTCGAAAACTTGCCGAGTGTGCTACCGTTACACTAAGAAGGCATGCTCAAAGGATGGAGAAAATACCTTATATACTTCCCCTTTTAAAGGGCGACTGGGGATTAGGGCACCCAGTCGCCAAGTCTTGATCATCATTCACCGCCTTTTAGTTCGGGCGCCACTGTAGAGTCATTAGGTTGTTTTGATACTGGAGACATGAAATATGTGCAATGCCCTCGCCGGGACTAGAACCTGAACTTCTCGAACACGCGCCGAGTATGCCAGGGAAGAAAATATTTTTCTTACAGAAAAGATCCCTAACTGATCTTATCCGGACACTTAACTTGTCTATACTGATGAGTCCTGTGCGGTGGAGATTTGATTTTGGTTTATACGATTGCTGCAAGGGCTATCTGCTTTAGGAAAAAGATGCCTTCGTGGAGGACTTACTAAGGAAAATTGGATAGTATACCTGTTACACATAGGGGAAAACTATGAAAACGCTCATGCAGCCAGCCCGTTCTCGGGATTCGAACCTCGGACCAGCTACCGGTGTTCAGCGACTGGACCGCTCGGCCGCTAGTGGGTGCTGCAGTTGCGCGGGAGAACATTGCCTTTACCTTTGCAGGTTTGCTTTATAGAACTGAGATTGAGAATATAAGTTAAATTAATATATTTCGGTTTTTCAAACGGAGGCCACTATTATTTATTTTTGCTTTAAAGGAGATAAAAAGAAGACAACTAAAAATAATATAATCATTGTACACATACCGATAGTTTATCAACTTCTAGAGTCATTAGGTTAATTGGAAGCAGAAAAGATGAAAAATATGCAACCGCCTTCGCCGGGAATCGAACCACGAACCTCTGGAATACCGGCCCAGTGTGCTACCGTTATACCACGAAGGCACACTAGGGAAGTGGGAGAAATACCTTATAAACTTAGGTGGCGCTTTCCTGTTCGAACCAAACAAGTGAACTGATATTAGATGTAAAAGAACTTCATTTTGAACTCCTGGGAAGCATATAATTAATATGAACTACGTAAATGTATATGGAAGTTTTGGTTGAAAATGAGAGGACAGACGCATTGGCCAAAGCGCTATTACGCAAAATGATACTTCATTAATCATTAAGCTGGATGGGTCGAAGAGGAAAGCAGTGACGCGTATGAGGAAATATACTTATACAATTATGGAAAGAAAAATAGGAAATGTCCGACAAAATAAAAATTATATAAGACGGGTACCAATAACAATGTACAAACATATATATTTTTCTTTTTTTTTTTATTATTTCCAATGGCTAGATAAAAAGTTACAAAGAACATATAATGATATACAAACATATAGTGACATAGATTTAAGTCAAAATTTAGCGGGCACTGCCATTTCCCTGCTACCGTTAAAAGGTTTAACCTTCAAAACTCTAATATCTGCTGTAGTTGCAATGAAATTTAAGATGCTAAGCATTTCTTTAAAACCTACCAACTTTTAAAAGGTGTAAGGAAAGATTTTTATCATGAATGCAACTTTTAACGTGGAATGTATTTATCAAATTCTGACAAGGCAAGAACACTATCAAGATTACGAATTATGTTAATAATAATTGATCAGTGGAAATCCTACATTGGTGTGGGTGCTGCGAAAATTTGCATAAACAGCCTAATTACGCCATAGTACCACTTGTGGTCACGTGGACGGGCTGCTTCCCACAAACAAACGAACAAACCTGTCTGGAATTATTCAAGCATGCAATGCGCATATTATTAAATACTAGGGTTAAATAAATAACAGAAAAGCATTATCTGATCTGAAACAACAATAAGATAAATGATGCTTGATCAATGCCATCTAGGCTTGTAAATTTGCATTTTATGTAACGAAAGAAAGTTTCAGGAATCCTCCACTGCATACACGTTCCTTGACTTAGATACGACAAGTTTATTTTATCATGCGCACTGTATATCACCAATCGAATTAGTAATGATTAAGTAAGGTTTGCTTTAATTTTGTACAGTGCTGTAATTTGATGTATACCTTTGAGAATAATTTAAAACGACTTAGTAGGAAAAGTTTATTTTACCTGGCCAACATCCAACTATCATTAATAAATATTAGGATTCATGAGATTATGCAAATCTCATTTGAGTTAACTGCCTAAGAGAAGTGGTTACTACATGAAGGATGTTTTTATGAGAAACTGAGTCGTATTTACTTCGCACAAAATGGAAGACTGCCAGCACAATCTTCCAGAGTTTGAATCCGAGTCGAAGTATCATTCTTCAGCAATTTTATCCACTATTAGCTACCGCTGGTAGGCTCGTCAATAAGAAATGTATTTCTCTTATCTTCAGGAAATAAGTACGTGCCAGTGAGTATGTGCCAGGAAATAAGTATGTGCCAGGAGATTAGACTCTTGAATCTGTTTCTTTCTGAGTTTTAAACAGAGCAACTCAACTCGAAGACAAATTTTGTCATTCATTTTTATAATGTTGTAGAGACATTGGGTTGTTTTGAAGCAGGAGCGATGAAAAATGAGCAGTGCGCTCTCTGGGATTCGAACCACGGACCTCTGGAACACACATCGAGCGTGCTGACCACTATACCACGAAGGCCTGCTAAGAAGGCGGGGGAAATACCTTATATACTCCCGTTTTAAAGGGCGACTGGGGATTAGGGGACCAATCCCCACATCCTGGTGATGTAGAATCATCATCCACCACCTCTTTTAGTTCGAGCGCCACCGCAGAGACACTAGGATTTTTTTGGAGCAAGACTCATGAAAAAAGAGCAGTGGCGTAGCCGGGACTCGAACCATGGACCTCTCGAATATGCATCAAGCGTGCTGACCACTACACCACGAAGACTTGCTAAGAAGGTGGGAGAAATACCTTATAATGTTATAGGTAACTGTAAAAAAACTACCTATTTTGTATTTGAGAAAAACATGAGAATACACTATACAGACGTTAGATTATGTTGAGACTTCCAATTACAAAACGAAGATATGCGGAAAAGGAGGAAGAAAGTACTTTATATACTCTCCCTTTGAAAAGGGCGACTGGGAACGAGGAAACTAATCGCCAGATCCTAGTGGAGAGGAACTAAATTCCACCACCTTTTAGTTTCGGCGCAACTTGTCCAGTCATTAGGAATTTTGTGAAGCAGGAGAGCTGAAAAATATGCAATATTCTCACTTGGACTCGAACCTTCGATCTCTGGAATACGCATCGAGTATGCTTCCAATGACAACACGAAGGCATGCAGAAAGGATGAATAAATTACCTTATATCTATCCCTTTTAAAGGAATACTGTGATTAGGAAACCCAATTACCAAATACTGGTGGTGACGAGTTATCGTCCTCCCCTTTTTATAGTCATTAGGTTTTGGACAGTCATTAGGTTTCTCGCATTGTGATAAAATAAAGAAACCTAGAGCCCTTAAATTTTGAATAACGCAATCCTTCACCCGAATATGGGCATCTTGTACCCCTAAACTGTAATTTATTTTACTATTAGTCCAATAGGGCAAATTTCCCAGAAGAACTATTAATTTTGTTTCGGCATTCTGCGTTGAAAGGCGATTCACTTTTCAAATTGTTGCCACCAAATATTATCGCCCTGTATTATATTTAAAGATATTAAGTAATGAAGAATCTACATAAATGTATGTACAGTGGATGGACAAAAATATGGAAACACCTTGTGAAATGCATGTTTGAAAAGAAAGATTGATTTTAATGAAATATGTAGGTGGTGCTGGCGTTTTTGACTACTGACGCCACCTATACAACTTCGTAAGTGTGCTAAACAGTTCAGTTGTTGTCGGAGTACTGTTATGTGAGGTTGTCATTGCATTATGTCAGAGTTAACAGACTTCGAACGTGGGCAAATTGTTGGAGCACGTATGGTAGGTGCTTCCGTAAGCAAGGTAGCCGAGGTGTTTAGTGTTTCAAGAGGTACTGTATCGAAGATTTATTCCGCATATTTGAAAAGCGGAAAAACATCATCTGCTAAATCACAGCGCGGACGAAAGTGTGTCCCGAGTGATCGTGACAGACGATCATTAAGGGCAATTGTGACGAAAAATAAGAAGAAGCACAACTGCAAAAATTACTGCTGAAATGAATGTTGTGTTACCGAACCCTGTGAGTACCAAAACAATTAGAAGGGAGCTTCATAAACAGGGAATTGCTGACCGTGCTGTAATTGAGAAGCCACTCATCAGTGATGCTAATGCCCGTAACAGGAAAAGGTGGTGTTTAAGTCATAAAGCCTGGACTATAGAGCAGTGGAAGCGAGTAATATGGTCTGACGAGTCTTCTTTCACATTGTTTCCCACTTCTGGCCGAGTTTACGTCTGGAGAACGCCATCTCAAGCCTATAATACAGACTGCTTGTTGCCAAGAGTGAAACATGGCGGGGGTTCTGTTATGGTTTGGGCAGCCATATCGTGGTTCTCTGCTAGCCCCATGATAACTGTGTCAGGGCACATGACTGCCAAGACTTATGTGAACATTTTGGCCTATCAAGTTCATCCCATGGTACAAACTTTGTTCTCCGATGGTGATGGTGTCTTCCAAGACGACAAAGCCCCTGTTCACGCAGCTCACATTGTCCAGAACTGGTTTTCTGAGCACGAGGATGAGTTGTTCCATCTCCCCTGGCCACCACAGTCACCAGACCTGAATATTATCGAAACTTTGTGGTCTACATTGGAACGGAATGTGCGTTCTCGTTATCCACCGCCAACATCGTTATCTGAACTTGCCACCGTTTTGCAGGAAGAATGGTATAATATTCCCTTGGCAAACATACAGAAACTGTATTTATCCATTCCGAGAAGACTGCAAGCTGTTTTGGATGCCAACGAGTTTCCTACACCCTATTAAGCAAAGAAACATATTTTTTTAAAGGTGTTTCCATATTTTTGTCCAACCCCTGTATGTTTCTCGCATTGTGATAAAACAAATTGTCGCATTGTACCTATATTCATCAAATTTTGAATAACGTAATCCTACAGAATATGGACATCTGAAAACCCTAATTTAGAATTTTTTTATTACCGATTTCAAACTTTGTAAATTTGTAAATTTTTGCAGAAATTTTGCTTGTAGAATTTTACGCATGTCTTATCTACGACAACTTCTAAAGAAAAGTTAACATATTGAGCTAAATATTTTTGTGAGTAGGCAAAATACAAAATAAATAATTTAAAATAATCCAAAACGATAACCACAATTTTAGAGCTAGAATAGAGCTTTAAAATTTTTATATCATAAAACAAATATAATTAACAGTTTTAACTGTTTTTAAAAATATGTATGTGACGTTAATGTCACATGTTTAAATTTCGGAAATCATACTCAAATATAAGCTTTCATAACAATTCACAGTGAAGAAATACTGAAATACATAATTGGCAAAAATACACTCAAAACACTTCTACAAAAACATTTGACTCTCAGCAAACGATAATGGCGTTTATGTGAGAAGAAATACAATTGTATAAGAAGTAATGTCATCAGTTTTCTGTCTGGTTAGTGATTGCTTTCACGTGAGAAGGATTCCAAAATGGACCATTCTCAAAATGGCGAAAACATCCTTTCTTAAAGAGAAAAAGCTCTTTTTCAATTTCGACTTTTATTTCGCTTTGATAAATATTTGAAACAAAAGATTTAATTATTTGCAACATTATTAACTTTGTAAATAAGCACATCGAACGACATTTAATTACTACCCAGAGAATAAGTTACCGTTAAGAATTTTTATTTGTTTATTATTTTAATGTAAAAAAGCCGAATGATTTAAAGGAAGAGGGATGAGAATTGTAATTGAATTATTTCTATTGAGGTGATATTGCTTAAGAATTAATTCAATTAAATCGTCGCATGTTGAATTAACGGACAATGACAAGAAATAAGAATTAAAGCTTTCAGATGTAATTTGCTCTTAAACAGAATAAAACGCTAATCAGAGAATTTATTTTTAAAATAATGATACAAATGTAATTGAATTTGTTTAAAAATGATAAAACTTAATATCTTCAAATGCAGGCAAAATTCCACCCGGCATTGCTGTTGACTTTGTAGGAATATACTATATTCAGGAGAGAATTCAGGAGAATCAGGTATGAATTCTTCGTCATCAACAAGAAAAAATAGACCGGTATTTTATGTGAAATGTATTGCTTATTGCTTGAATATAGTGCTTATTAAATATTACATTCCTTGAAGAAATTGAAAAAAAGTCTGAAAACCTTGAGATTTTATACTATTTCCCCAAAACCACATAAAATTCCATCCAACAGCCACATTACAAAATATTTAAAAACAGTAAAACTGCATATCTTTAGAATTTCTGATCCATAGTCTGGCGAGCTGGAGATAAATTTTTTTATACAGTATTGCCTTTGCACGCTTTGAAATTGTTGACTTTGTTAATCAAAAATTCATTAAAGGTTTACAAAATTTGATATAGATAATAAAACGAATTTGAAATTCAAAATTCAAGTACCCATGTTCAGTTGGAGGACATTTAAAGAATAGAATTATCTAATCGTTTCCACATGTTCTATTCAAATACTATAATAAAGCTAGAATAAAAGAAATTAAGCAAACAAAACAAAAAAGAAACAGTTTTTCACAGTTGAGTAATTCTCATTCAATTAATTCAGTTCTCACTTCTCGAGAAGGCAAAAATACATAAAAACTCAAAATATCTATATTAAAAATTACGAAGTAAATCTTAAACACTTATTTCCTCGAAAAAATTCCAGAAAGGATTAAGCATGATTTAATTGACAATAATAAATGAAGGCGTTATCTTTGTTGTTGCGAAGCTAAGTTTCTCTAGATTGGCAACAAATCCAATAGTCTGCTGTTTCAAATGTAAACAATCAATGGCTGCCATAAAAAAAAAGTCTTAGCGGCACTTAAAAAATTTTAAAATTGTTGATAATTCTAAAAATATTGCATACAGATTTACTAAAGGCATAAAAATCTTAACCGGAAGATAAAAACAACATAATTCAATCATTTTTAAAGCAAAAATGTACAATTTACAAACATATAAGAGTAAAGAAACGGAGATCATTGAGCCGGGTAACAGAGGGGATATATATATAAATATATTTATATATGTTTGGTGCGGCCGATTGCAACAAAAATACGAGGTGCACATCTGAATGTTATAGCAGTCCTATATACAAAATTTCAACATTCTGAGGCTACTCGATTTTGAGTTATGCGAGATACGTACGTACGTACGTACATACGTTCGTACAGACGCCACGAAAAATTCTCTTCAGAATTAATTTTAAAGCAGTTTTATAATTTTTTTTGGAGGAAACGAGTCTTTTATTCTGTCCTTACGTACAGATATGACGCAAAAACATCGTTAAATTGCATTCGATAGCGGTCAAAATGGATATTTTCGTTGAAATATGCTGCCCAAAACTTTTCGCGATTACAATACTTCCTTTTAACTTGGTACAAGGAAGTAAAAAGAACGAAGGAGTGGAGCATACTTCTTAACCCTACTGATGACAACGTAACACAGATAAAAGATGACAAATTTTGCAGAGAGAAACGCGCATGTTCACCAAAATATATCAATCGAACGTATTTTTATCATATCAAACATTTTCATTTCTATTTATTATGCGAAATAATCAAGAATTCAAATATAATTTCTAAAGATTCTGTATTTTATAAACCAAATGAAAAGGATTCATTCAAGTATATAGATGTATCAAAATATGCCATTTTAATGCAATGAAGTCAAAATTTTAAAACAAATAGAAATATGAAACTCAGAACGAAAATAAAAACAATAGTATTCTGTGGGTTGCTGCACAGTTTCAAAATTGTCACTAGGTTTCAGTTTTAATGCAGAGGGTAGTTAGTACATGTAGATTATCAGAGGAAAATATGATCTAAGTTCTGTTTCAAATATATTATGAGGTATTTCTTCCGCATTCTTAGCGTTTGTTCGTGGTGTAGTGGTTCTGAATCCTCGGCCGGTATTCCAGAGGTCTGTGGTTCGATTTCCGGCGAAGGGGTTGCTAATTTTTCATCTCTTCGGCCTCCAAAAATATCCTTATGTCTCTACAGTGGCGTCCGAACTAAAACGGGTGTTGGGTGAGGATTTTTCACACCCAGGATTTGGAGATTGAGTCCTATAAAAACACCAGTCGCACTTTAAAAGGGAGAATATATGAGGTATTTCTCCCGCTTTTCCTAACGTTCCTTCGTTCTGTAGTGGTTCCGCACGCTGGGCCGGTATTCCAGAGGTCCGTGGTTCGATTCCCAGCGAAAGCGTTGCTAATTTTTCATCTCTCCGGCCTCCAGAAAAAATCCTAATGTCTCTGCAATATATAAGCAACAAATAAATGAAAGCATCATTAATTTTGAAATTAAGAAAGATTTGAGTTGAAGATTGCATTAATTCTATTAAAAAAACTTCCTACATTTCGACTGAATATGAAGCAATTCAATGTTTCCAAAGAGGAAAAAATATTTCTGATTTTAAATGCAGCATCTTTGCAGCTTAAAAAATAGCTTGATTTTATTTCCGTTGCATATTTCAATAACTTGAAAACCAAGTTGAAAAGTCGTATTATGCATGAGTAGTAACAGCTTTATATTTTATAACTGCAAGATCATTTATTTTCCTGCAAGTGAGAACAGAATTACTTGGATGTAAATGTTTTGAAACAAGTAGTTACGTACATAATTTATCACACCGCGAACTGCAAGTTCCTTTTTTCCTTTGTTTAATTTGGTTACTTGTCTGGGCAAACCACGTGGGAGAATTATCTGTCTAAGTCTAAAGAGAAGAAAGCTTTCAGAAAGGAACAATAAAACAATGAAAACAGTAAAATCAGACAAACAAAACAATAAAATCTTTATGCCGGAGAGCCCATGAACCAAATCGAACAACTAATGCTTAGTGGTCTTGTCCATTTAGTCGTTGAGCCGCCCAGATGGTTTAGTGGTTAGAGAAGCCCACTGCGGTACCGAAGCTCCCAGGTTCGAGTCTCGGAGAAGGCATGGATGTTTGTAAATGCATAGTGTCTTGGTGGTATGAGGGAACTCTAAATATATGGCGAGCCGGAGGTCTTCTCGAGAGGCTGGTGGTAGGGAAAGAGAGACCCACAGACCCATAACCCCCCGGGGGCTGTCCGTCAAAGTTGAGGGGGCGGAACTGAGCAAAGTCGCACTGTCACCTGTATGATGCTCAAGGCTGTTGCCAACGACAAGCGGAATCGCTCTTCTTGTCACGATGAATTTCGTGGGCTTGTGCTGATGTCATTCGTGGGCTTGTGCTGATGAATTTCGTGGGCTTGTGCTGATGTCATTCGTGGGCTTGTGCTGATGAATTTCGTGGGCTTGTGCTGATGTCATTCGTGGGCTTGTGCTGATGAATTTCGTGGGCTTTTGCTGATGTCATTCGTGGGCTTGTGCTGATGATTTTCGTGGGCTTTTGCTGATGTCATTCGTGGGCTTCTGCTGATGAATTTCGTGGGCTTGTGCTGTCAAACAAGTGTAATAAGTTACAATCAGTCGTTGTTGCGTATTTTCATTTTACAAAGGCAATGTTATGCCCAATGAGTGGTTAGCTCGGTCTAATATTCTGTTGCTTGGTGCCTATCTAAATTCGAACAATTTTACCGCCTCTAAATGATAGTGCCTTGTGCCATCAATAAATTATAAAATTTAGGCTGCCTAATTTTATAATTTAGGGGAATTTTATAATTCTGAGATTAATTTTATAATTCTGAGATTAATTTTATAATTTAGGGGAATTTTATATAATTTAGGGGAATTATAATAATTATTATAATTTAGGGGAATTTTATAATTCTGAGATTAATTTTATAATGCACTTTGATAAATATGATATAAAATATCTTTCTGGTACTCCTGCACATGATTAGCAGCATTATAACTGCAGAAGTCTGATGCATCACTTAGAACTGACTTTTGCTGCCGATAATATGGGAGAAAATTACTTACATTCCGTTTGGAGATTTAACTGAAAACCATCTACTGCTATTTTCTGTAAAACTTTTACCAAGGAAATATATTTTAAAAGCAGAACAAAAGTTATTTTAAACCATATATGACATGTTTAATGTCTAGTGTACAAATATCATCTAAACATTGGAGCAGAGGTTGTTAAATTCCTTAGTACTTTGAAAACATTGAAAGCTTCCCAAAGGAAAACAATAAAAACTGAAATTCCGCATCTTCAGTTCTCTTTTCTAACTTTCTGTTTCAGTTTTATTTTATTTTTGTAACAACGTAAGATCTGATCTGACAGACACGTTCTCTAAAGATTCCTTTTCTTTTATTGGTTCGGCTAGTACTCCCTATCTTAAAGTTTGTTGATTCTTCTGGTCCCGAAGTAAAGGGAGTATTTGCCTTGTTGAACCAACATCCAGGACGTAAAGTAAAACTCCAAGCACTAAGTTCTTTCTATTTAAGTAAAAACAACATTTCTTAGAATTTCACTTTATTTTTAAAGCAGAAAAGCTTCCATTCTTGTTTTGTTTCAACTCTCTCCCCGATGTAAACTTGACAATGTTTCCCTTTTTTTTTTTTTACTTTGTTTCCAAAAGTGTAGAAAAACAGATTGTATATTAAATGCCAGTCGCGTTTTTACGATTTACTTTCTCTTCGCTAAAAGATGATAGCATTCACTCACTGTTGCAGCGCAGAAAGGTTAAAAAAATGGAATGTTCTTTCCCGGGTTAGGGTAATGTTAAACGCATTATTAAATCAGTCATAAAGATGATCTATACGAAAGGGAAATGCACCAATATAAAATGTAAAATTAAGCCAACATAAATTACATTGGAGGATTTGAAAAATTCTGCATTTTTTTTCTTTTTAGACCGTTAGCCCAGAAGAGGTATTAATTTCATTTTGGCATTTTGCGTTGAAAACCTTAAAAGTCTGAATAATTTTTCATATTATTGCCACCAAATGTTATGACCTGTATTATATTTAAAGAAATTAAATAATGAAGAATCGGCATGATTGTATGTTTATTTCTCGCATTGGGATAAATCAACGGTACCTAGAACCATCAAAATTTGAATAAAGTACATCCCCTACCGAATATGGGCATCTGGAAGGCCTAATTTGGAATTTATTTTATTAAGTATTTCATATTTTGTAAAGGATTTATAAATTTTTGATTAAGAAACTCAACGATTTCAAAGCGAACAATGGCAACACTGTACGGAGCAAAAAAGATTTTTGTCTCCAGCGCGGGAGACTGTGTATCGGAAATTCTAAAGATATTCTCATTTTTAAATTAGTTTGCGATATTGCTTCTGAATTGAATTTTGTGGTTTAAGTGCGAAAAACCTTTATTTAATAAATGGGTATCTGTAAGGCTAAATTTGGAATTTGCTTTATAATCTGTTTCATATTTTGTAAAACTTGAACGAATTTTTGATTAACAAACTCAACGATTTCAAAGCGTTGCATTAATATTAACATCGCGTGCATGTTCAAGCACGGATATTTGTTCAAGCACGGATATTTTATGTGCGAGGTTTCTGTATATTTCTTACTGGTATTATGTTGGTAGCGTAGCGAATCAGGGATATTACAATGTTTAACGGTATTTTATGTCCAATGACTTTGAATGTCTGTATCACTTTTCAAATCCCATTTCGAATCCGCTGTGGGAAAAAAAAAAAAAAAAAAAAAAAAAAAAAAAAAACGCCACTTTGTGCTAAATATAAAATCTAAAAGCTTTCCAATTTTTTTTGTTTGTTTCTAAAGAGTAGAGATTTCGTACTTGGATTTATATGGGAAATCGGCCTACAGTTCTTCTCAGTTATGAAAAAGTTACCTAATATTATCTTAGACGAGAACCTTTTGAATTCAAATTATTATGAGTTAGACTTCTGTATTAGACTACTAGGTGTGTATGCAGATTTAATTCAGCTCTATGTGGGTTAGAAATATTACCAATTGTAGCATTTAACTGTTGCATTTAAAAATTTAAGGATTCAGGTTACAGTTAAATCTTTGACTTCGGAGTCCTCCGAAACACCCGTGCATTTGGGCATCGGCAGGTCGCTGGAACGTTTGCGTTCATTTTCTACCTATTGCCTTCCTTCATCACGTTAGTGCATGTGTCATCGGTTTCGGGAGTGTTTAGAGGACATGCCAGTCATTCTTTTAAAGCAAATAAAAGTAGCATTTTTTTTTTTTTTAATCTGAACACTGGTAGTTCGGTCCGAGGATCAAATCTCGCGAACGGGCTGGCTGCATGGGCGTTTTCATGGTTTTCCCCATGTGTAACGTGTATAGGAGCCAGTTTCCCTTAGAAAGTCTTCCACGAAGGCATCCCTCCCCTTAGGCAGATAGCCCTCGTGTGCTTTGCCATAATTAAATACACCTACACACACATACAGGTGACGGAAGACGCGAGCACTGTACCTTTACCATAGGGTGAACACACACATACAAATACACCTTTTTTTAATGCGTCTTCCCTCTCTTTTTTGATTAGCTTCAGCATTGATACACAAAAAACAAAATCATACACCAACTGCTTTTATATCATTTCAGATTTAAAGACAGGAGTTATAATATTATCACAAATTAAACTCATGGGTAGCAAGATGAAGCGTTTCGATTCAAATTTGCATTTAAAGAATTTCTAAACAGCTTATCTTATCCAAAATCTGTACAAATGTTTCATGAAAGAACAGAAACGCAATTATATCTATAAAATTTGTATCTAACTTATTTCAGCAATTATTATTCAGATACATTAATACGAAATAACGTACTTTCAGCTTAACGGACGGACGGTGATTAGATGAAAGATTACAAGAAAGCAGAAACTCAAAAGCACGAAGAGCAAAGGATTATAATCAGTAAGAAATGAAGTTTTAGTACATGGTTATTGGATCCAAATAACACTGGGATGCTCATTACCATGGATATTTGCTTGATTCGTAGTTTCTTAACAAGGCGACTAACGATTCAATTAAAATCTGAGTTGTTCCGGAAATTATGCGTAACGAGGCACTTTTTTTTTTTATTCAGCGGGTTTGCAAGTTAAGAAATAACCATATCAGTGACAAGGGAAAGACATTATTTTCGAGGATAACGAGGTTGAAATTTTAGAGGCGATTTGCGAAATTGAATTTATGCGCAAGGGTTTGTCAAAAGTTTTATTATTTGCTTCTCTTCTTCTCAAAGAGGCGACACGCCTTACTCCGTCACAAAATTGATTGGACCATAAAAAAAAAAAAAAAAAAAAAAAAAAAAAAAAGAAAGAAAAAAAAAAAAGGGAAAGAACATTTCATTACATGTACGAAAATGGGAAAAACACGTTTTATGAAGTTAGTACTTTATCGCTAGTATGTATGTTTGGCTATATTTTGCGATATAAAACACCAAATAAAAGGAAAAATATTAACTAAAGTACATCGAAAGAATAACAATTCAAGAAACTGTGCTATAAATTCTAGGCTCGGAGATGACTTCGGAGCAGAATTTCTCTTTATGGATACGAGGTTTATGAAAGGTCGGATGCTTTAAAAAGTTATATTCGCAAGACAGCTGTTAAATTGGATCAAACGAAATGACGCACTGCTTAACTAAAAAGGAAATGTCGTTCGACATGTTTACATTTCGAGAGATTTAAGGTAGATGGGAAGAATAGCACTTAAAGTAAAAGTCGTGGTGACATTTTAGGGAAGCATTTATATGGGACATATCGATAAACCAAATGAGGCCATTGTCTTGACGCGCTGTGAAGAACGTTTGCCTTACTGCCCTGATATCTTGCCAATTTTCATTTTAATTTGAGTAATCCCTTTTTCGTTCTATAAATAATAATTTCTTATAATAATAATAAACTTCTATAAACTGTATCATTTCAATTAATAGTCAATATGACTTTTACCTATTGCTGTTTTGCAGCTGAGGATGGTGGTTCGGTAAAACCATCGAAACTAGTCCTGTGAAAATTTTGTAAATTAACGCTGATTTTTGTTGTTTGACTTCTGAATTAGTATCCTCCAAGGATGCTGTTAATATCAGAAGCAATATTAAATGCTTAGATTATATAAATGACTGAGTTTAAAAATTTAGTGCAAAAAATAAAACACAAAACACATTAGATTAGACGACGATCTCGACTCAAAGTGCTAGTAAGTTAAATATCCAAGTCTTATATATTTGTATAAAATTATTAGCCCAAAGGGTGTTAGCCCACAAGGGCTACTAATTTCGTTTTGGCATTTTGCGTTAGCTCACTATAAATGTCGGTTCATTTTTCAAATTGTTGCCACCTAATATTAGAGCCCTGTGTTATATTTAAAGAAACTAAGTAATGAAGAATCTGCATAAAGGTATGTATTTTTCTCGTGTTGTGATAAAGCAACAGTGCCTAGAGCCATCCAGTTTGGAATAATGTAGTCTAGACCACAATATGTGCATTTGGTAATCCCGAATTTGGAATTTGAAATTTGTTTTATTATCGATTTCATATTTTGTATCACTTTAAGGAATTTTTGATTAACAAACTCAGCGATTTCAAAGCGAGCAGTGACAACACTGTACGAAAAAAAAACATTTTTATCTCAAGCGCGCGAGACTGTGTATCGGAAATTCTAAAGGTATGCTCATTTTAAAATTATTTTGCGATATTGCTGTTAAATTGAAATTAATCGTTTAAGTGCAAAGAACATGGTATTTAATAAATAAAAGTAGCACACACAAAACGTTAAAAAAAGTCCCTTTGGGAGTAAGGTATTATTAATAATTGGGTATTTTTTTAAATTTTAGTACTTTTTGCATTTTTTAGGAATATTTTGAAAGTAACTAGCAAAGCATTTGAATTGCCTTTTAAGGATTAAAATATTTTTCATTTTGTTGATAAATGTTTCTCTGGGCAATATCACCACATAATACTTTAAATGGCTTTGCATTGTTGAATTTTCTTGCCACAAGAATCTGAAGTGGAAAGTGGAAATACGTTTTTTACTGGCGCGCCAGCGGCCGAGCGGTAAAGACGCTGAACACTGGTAGTTCGGTCTGAGGTTCGAATCCCGCGAACGGGCTGGCTGCATGGGCGTTTTCGTGGTTTTCCCCATGTGTAACGTGTATACGAGCCAGTTTCCCTTAGAAAGTCCTCCACGAAGGCATCCTTCCCTTTAGGCAGATAGCCCTCGTGTGCTTTGCCATAACTGAATAATCCACTAATAAAAATCCGTTTTTTACTGTTATATATCTAGAAAGGAAAATCTTTTCTCTACTTGAACGAGTTTCTCCCATCGGTTTGAAATTAGAGAAGTGGAATTTGTAATAAAAATTATAATACTATCTTCATAACATAGCCTTTTGTAATTTATGGTCAGCAAGACACTTAGAATTTGAGCTGTTAGCATCTTCTCTGAGAATAATAATTAGAAATATATCTGAAGCATTTTTCAAGAAGTATATATTAAGCAAGTGATATATAATTATAGATTGCTTTAAAAAGTAGAAAAAGAAATTGGTTTCTGGAGTTAAATTCGTAATTTCAAGCAGCTGGATCTAATCGGACATCCCATGATTCATGTCTTATCGGGAATCGGTGTGATGATAAAACTTTTCTAGCACCAGGGACTTGATTATTGACTTCAGAACCTCTCAGGAGAGATAGCCTCTGTGACGTTCTAGGAATGTCACTTCTCTGAAAAGCGTTTCCTGATTTCCAGCAGATGTCATTTACAGGCTTCAGTCGCGAAAACAAGACATAGCTTACACAGCAATTCTGATTGGGGAACAAGGAAGGGGGGATACAGATGGTAGGGATAGATAGGGAAGAGAGCCAGTAAAAGAGGGAACTCAATTTCTCGATTTGATTTTCTGGCTTTCAGACTCCAGAAAATAGCCTTTTCAAGGAGTATTACTTTTATTTTTGTAGTTTAAGTGTTATGGGTTCGGATTGGAATGGTTTTTCTATCTTCAAATAAACTTCATTTTTCTTCAAAAATATGTTCTTTTAAATTAGCACGTGATTTATATCAGATGCTTTAAAGATCCTAAGCGCTTGCTTTTATTGACAAAGAGCATATTACTCATTTCATAGTTAAAATAAGGTTGTAAATATATTGCATACACTTATTTAGTCTATTTAACTCTTTCGCATCGAGAGACGACCAAATCTGTTTACAACAAACATCGAAAACGCCAGTGTTTACGAATTTCTCTTGGAATAGTTTTCCTTTCCGCCTTGCTGCTCTTGGAGGTTTTTCTGCGGTTTCTTCCATTGTGTGCAGTTTCACCTTAGGGCCGGATTGCACCTGCGAACGTCATTGTACCTGCGAACGTCAATAGCTTTCCGTATTTCTCCTTTATTTGCTTCAAAAGAATGATTGACATGTCTTTTAACAACTCGCGAAACCAATGAGCCATACACTAACGTGGAGGGGAAAGAACTAGGTAGAAAATAAACGAGGCGTTGGGGCGGTTTGCCGTTGCCTGAATGAACGGGCGTTACGGGCGGCTTCGATGCGAAAGAATTAACACAACAGAAAGGAACTTATTTTTAACTTAATAATCATATGTACCTAAACATTTCTTATCCGAGAACATATTTGGGGGGCTAAGCTGCAGTGTCATTAGGTTTTTCGAAGCAGATGACATGAAAATTGCGCAGTGTCCTCATCGGGACTCATGTTTCGGAACTTCCGATTGTGAACTGCATCTGCTTTCTAATTACATTACGAAGGCCCACGGTAAGGATGGAGAAAGTACCTTACCTTTCTCCCCCACTTAAAGGGCGATTGGGGTGGAGGAGACCCAGCATCCAAACCGTAGTGCTAACGAATTATCGTCCACCACATTTCAGTTTGCGCGCCACGTGCAGAGTCATTAGGTTGTAAGGATCCTAAGTTTTACTAATGTTTATTTTATTTTAAACTTTACTATCACTTCTTATTTTCTACTTCCCGCCAGAATTAAATGCTTTAACTTGTTTACGCAAATTGTCTTGCTAACGCCCAAGTACTTAAGTTGTGGCGTTTTGCCAAGCGAGAGAGAAGGAGTTTTAGGAAGCAAGCCGCTTGCCACTGTAGTTTTACGAGTTTTCACTCGGCTGCTGGTTGCCTTTAAGGCCAGAGGTTTAGCCCTCTCGATATTTGTAGACGTATCGTAGTTTCAGAAGCTCGGCGTACTACATACGTACCTTTTTTAAATAAAGGCCAGTCTTAGTGATAGGCATTTGTATACTAATTCAAAGTTAGCTTTTAGTTAGAGTTTTAGTTAGTAGTTTTTATATTCAGACCACAAGTGGTTGGTCTCTGTATTCCGAAGTTCGGAAGTGCCTGTAAAGTATTGAAAATAAAGGGTTTCCTATACCCTTCCTGCTTGTGTCCTCTGTTATACACAAATCTTGAACATAGATGGAGTAAGCTTCCTGTTCTTATTCAGGGCATTCCATTTTTTCCAAAGCAAATCAAGAGAAACTCAAGTCCTGACAAGGTTTCCGAAACAGAAAAAATAAAATATGTGTCATGCCCTCGCCAGGACTCGAACTCTTGGCCTACCGACTGCTAGCCGGATGTGCTTTCCTGTTACACTCAGAAGAAAGAGGAAAATGCTTTGAAATGTGTTTTTTTATAAATAAGAGATGTCCTTAAATCAGAGTTCCTTAAGTCATAAAAATTTGTAATTTACCTCACCAATGTAGATTCTTTCTGCTATTCAGTGAGCTTGCTAACTGAATAAGGCCTTCATAGTCTTCATTATAAATAAAACGCTATACAAGGTAGTTCATTTTAAAATTCCTCCTCATAAGCCTTTCTGCTAAAGCACATAGCACTTGAATGCCGTATATTTATGTGTCTCTTCTTACATTTGTTAAGTTTGAATTAATTTAGGCATCGCCCTCTCTTCTGATTAAATCACATCGCATATATCTGCACAAGCAAAGTAAGCACTTGAAAGAAAATTTAAAAGCTACAGATGGTTAATTACAACTTACTGCATTAAGAGCAGTTTCTGTTCAAGCTGTCTGCATTAGATAGGGTTTTGCATTGGTCAGAAACCGAATCAAATCTCATTGTCATCCAAATTGGTAAGTATCATGTTCTATAGCATTTAGCTAATGAAAAAATATCTTATAGATTATCATTTAGAATTTGAATCTTAGTTTTATAAATTTTTCCTTCAGTTGAAATTAAAAGAATGTCGGATCCAATAATGTCCGTGAATTTTTATTTAGATGAGAAGTGTGTAAGTTAACATTAGTCAAGGCGATAGCTCGTCATATTCGGCAAGTAACTCTTAATGAAATGAAATGTCGTTAAGTGAATATATTTTTAAAAATAATTTTAAAATAGTTTATACTGCCAATATAAATTTCTAGCAAATTTATACAACGTGCGAAAGGATATTGGAAGAAAAAAAAAAAAAAAAAAAAAAAAAAAAAAAAAAAAAAAAAAGGAAAATAATAAAACAAGTATAATATTTTCCGGGAGACTAAATGTAAGTATAGGAACTAAAAAAAAAAATCTGAAATGTTTCAGATTTTAAATTACGTCCAAAGGGGCGTTTTTTAACATTTTGTGTGTTACCTTTCTTTATTAAATATCATGTTCCTCGCACTTAAACCATAAGATCCAGTGCAACAGCAATATCGCAAAATAGTTTTAAAACGAGCATATCTTTAGGATTTCCGATACAGAGACTCACGCGCTGGAGATAAAAATGTTTTTTCTGCACAACGTTGCCATTGCTCGCTTTGAAATCCTTGAGTTTGTTAATCAAAAATTCGTCAAAGTTTTAAAAAATAGGAAATCGATCATAAAACAAATTTCAAATTTCAAATTTGGTCTTCCACATGCTCATATTCGTTGGAGGATTACGTTATTCAAAATTCGATGACTCTATGTACCGTTGTTTTATCACAATACGAGAAATATACATACATTTATGCAGATTTTTCATTATTTAATTTCTTCAAATATAATGCAGGACTCTAACATTTTGTGGCAACAATTTGAAAAGTGAACCGACATTTATGAGTCCGACGCAAAATGCCAAAACGAAACTAATAGTCCTTCGGGATTCAAATCCCTTTGGACTAAAAAAAAACTATAGCACTTAAGATTTAACGGCAGCCCAGAAGAGTCTGTTAAGGTCTTTTACACTCTCGCAGTTCTACCAGTTTGTAGTCTACCAGTCTCCTGTTGCACTCACTAACCATCCTCATCCCATGGCCACGTTCCACACTGAAGTTTACGCTAAAAGTGATGGCCAAAGAGGAGCGGCAGAGACAATAGGTTCAAGGACAGCAAGGCAGAAGGACGCATTCACTTCTCCCATGTGTCGATACTGAGCGCACTATTTATAATTATTATCTCTCTCAATATATCTCTGGTTATGGACCGTACCCAAAGTACTTCTATGAACGAAACCTTTCAGAGACTGAAATATGCGTCTGTGGCAATCCGGGTGATCCAGACCCTTATTTATTTCCAGTGCCCAGTAACAGCAGACTATCATATCCGCCATCCCACAGCACCAGGAACAGACTTCAAACGCTTCCTGATAAAGCACCATAAGATTCACATTAGTATCAAAAACATAATTGACGCACTCCACCGTCACGGCTTGGAACTGCGTGCTCCATAACTGTTATAAGTGCTTCTTCTTCTCTGGTACGAACGCCAGTTTTCCAATGGGGGTGCCTTTATAGTCATTGCAATAGTTTATCTTAGTGTATCAAGGTCAGTACAGATTTAGCACCCAGACAATACGACCACAGTTATGCACATCCAAAAATGGCATAAATGGAACTGGTGAACTCTACTGTATGTATGAACTCTGACCCAATCCATAAACTGTCAATGAACTGTGAACCATCTATGAACAGCTACACTATCAGGTTCAATGTTCCGTCTTACTTTCTTTGGGAACATGCAAGGACCTGACTCGGAACAGGGAGCTTACTAAAGCTATGTTCAATAACTGTGGGAAGTAGACAAGATACGCAGGAAGGGTATACAAAACCCTTATTTTTTACTCTTTACAATAATTTCCGTACTTCGGAATACAGAGACCAACTACTTGTGGTCTGAACGTAAGAATATAAAAATATAACTAAACTCTATTTTAAATTTGGAATAATAAACGTGGAAGATTGGCCTTATATTAACAGGAAGCCGTATGTAGTCCTTAGAACTGTTAACACTACAATACGTTTAAAATTATCACGAGGATTAAACCTCTGGCCTGGAAGGCAACCAGCAACCGGGTAAAACTTCTAAGGCAAGCGGCCTGCTTCGACTAACTCCTTCCTCTCTCTCGCTTGGCAAAAAGCCACAACTTAAGTACTTGGCGTTCGCCAGACAAATTTTGCATAAATAAGTTAACGCTTTTAATTCTGGCCGGAAGTAGAAAATAAGAAGTGATAGTAAAGATTTAAAATAAAATAAACGTTAGTAAAACTTAAGATCCTTACAACACTATCGCAAAAACATCACATTATCACAATAACTTAGCCAAGATAATAATGTTTAATGTTTTTCCATTCAAATTCTTTTTGTTTATTTGTGTTTATTTGTGTACATATGCTTATATTTATATTTATAATTTCACCATCAACTGCAATGTATGGTATTGTATTTGTAATGTCATTGTCATCAGCAACTGTATCTCCCGTACCACAAGTTCTCTATGCCCTAATGATTAACGTTTCAATTAACGTGGCATAAGTAACCCGTGGCATAAGTACGCCCTGTGGAGGTGTTCATCTCAAGACGGTTAGTGTGAAGGAGCGACACCAGTTCTGCCAATGGCGATGTGTTAGTGCTTCCCACACTTAGTACTGTCCTGTCCTGTTGCACTCACTATTCTTGTCTTTTTATTTAGCCTCATTTTCTTCGCATTTACGCCATACACAGTTCGAGCAGCAAAATTACTGAAATTTTAAAGGCAGCATAGCATTGTACGTTTAGAATTCCCGATACAGGGTTAAGTGTTGCATGCATTTTTCTGTTGTTTTCAGCCTTTCTCAGTCCATCATATCAACGTGCAATTGATATGATGGACCGTACCCAAAGTAGTTCTTACTAAGATGGCTTTACTAAACTTTTTTTTACCTTTCTGTTGTTAAGATTAACGTTATAAACGTTATAAAGGTATTTTTGCCCTCCTTCCAGCATGCCTTCCTGGTGTCAAGGTAGCATACTCTGCGCTTACTAGAGAAATGCAAGTTTGCAAGTTCGAGTCCCAGCGAGAACACTACACATTTTTCTCATCTCCTGCTTCAAAAAATTTGATGCCTATATATTGGCGTTCGAACTAAAAGGTGGTGACCGATAATTCGTCCCTGCCAGGAGTTGGCGATTGGATCTCAGTTGCCCTTAAAAAGGGGAAGTATGCAAAGTATTTTCTTCCTCTTTTCAACATACTACCTTCATGATGAAACGGTAACACACTCGGCGCGTTTTCGAGAGGTCCAGGTTCCAGTCCCCACGAAGACATTGCATATTTTCCGCATCTCCTTCGTTAAAAAAAACCTAATAACTTTACAATGTTTACTGTGCTTAAAGATCACGTTCCTGGCGCTTGATCCACATAAAAATCAATTCAATAGCAAAGTCAGAAAGTATTAAAAAACACCATATCTTTAGAATTTTCGATTGACAGTCACGCGCGCTGGAAATGAAAATGAATTTTTTTTTTCGGTACAGTTTTGCCACTGCTCGCTTTGAAGCCGTTGAGTTTGTTAATGAAAAATTTGTTAAAGTTTTGCAAAATATGAAACAGGTAATATCACAAATTCGAAATTCAAAATTCGGGCTTCCAGGCGCCCCATGCTCGGGTGGAGGATTACGCTATTCAAAATTTTATGCTCTACGTACCTTTGGTTTTTCGATAATGTGAGGCAAATACATGCAGATTCTTCATTATTTAATTTTTGTAAATATAATACAGGGCGATAATATTTGGTGGCAACAATTTGAAGAGTGATACGCGTTTATAGTGATTCAACGCAAAATACCATTTCGAGACAAATATCCCATTCGGAATTAATGACTCGTTTGGGCTAGCAATACTAAATAACACTGCACTTTAAAAAAAACTTCAGCTGAAAGTTTTGGATACAATTAAAATGACTCTCATTATACCCAAGGGATACAGAAATTAACAACTTTATCTCAAACCCGCAACGCAGGAGCTACGGAACATTATAATAAAAATCAAATACGATGAAAAAGAGAATTAAATGCACTTAATTACTAAAGGAAATAGTACCAACCTACGCACGAAATATTTTCTTCTTCGTATACTCTAACGAAATCTCTGGAAGATTTAAATTTAAAATATACTATTTTGGAGAAATGTGACTTTCTCAGAACGTTTGCATAAAAACTGGAAACTGTATGATATCGTATTTTTCATAAAAATAACACAACGCTTTAGAACGAGGTTCAGTTATCAATTAAAAATTTAATGATAGCGAAGAATATTTATTCATATAATTAAAGGGGAGATTTTAAGATTTATGACGAAATCCAATATGAAAATATAGGTAGTAAGTACACCTTTTAAAACAGCGAAAATCGCTTCCTGTGTACAAGATGCTCGACTTAATAAAACGAAGTTAAATAGAAATGCAATTTAAACAGAAGAATTGGAGTCCTACATGATTAATAAAGTTATAAAAATACCTCTTACAACTTGTTACAAACGGAGTTTTCTCTCGTTGTGATTTTCCAAAAATAAGTATTCGAGAAACAATTTTGGTAAATTTATATTTATCAAATCCATTTTAAAAACTTTTTGATTTGTTGACATTTATCAAAGAGTAATCTACGTGATTTTCTTTATAGTAAGTCTATAAGGTATTCCTTCCACTTCCCTAGCGTGCCTTCGTGGTGTAATGGTAGCACGCTGGGCCGGTATCCAGAGGTCCGCGATTCGATTCCCGGCGAAGGCGGTTGTTAATTTCTCATCTCTCTGGCTTCCAAAAATTCCTAATGTCTCTACAAGTCAATTAAGCCACAAATGAATTAGTAAATATTTACTATTTATTTATGGCATAATTCATAAGCCATAAATGAATAGTAAATAAATAAAATGAATAGTAAATAATTCAACTTTTATGCTTAATAACATATACGACATAATAGGGTTTCACCACTTTATTTTTTAAATATAATGCACATATTTTGAAAAGACGGGTTATTTTCCTCCTAACTACAGGTATGAATGAAATACACTGCAAAGGTATAAAAAAATTTAGAAAATTTCTTTCCAAAGCGAAAAATAAATCATTTGATATGGTAGTAAATTTACTTTTACCAAACTGTAGAAATGTCGTGTTAGATATTTTTTATTTGGGAAACGTGAAAAATGAGCAGCGCCCTCTCCGGGACTCGTACCTCTCGAATACGCGCCGAGCGTGCTGACAACTACACCACGAAGGCATGCTAAAAAAGGCGGCAGAAATTCCTTATATACTTCTCCTCTTAAAGGGCGGCTGGGAATTAGGGACCCCTGTCGCCAAATCCTGGTGGTGGAGAATCATTATTCTGGTTGTGGAGAATTATCCTCCTGGTTGTAGAGAATCATCATCCCTGTTGTGGAGAATCATCATTCATCATCTTTTTTTTATTTCAGGCGTCACTATAGAGACTTAATGTATTTTGCATTCGAGAGAAAGGAAAAATAAGCAATGCCCTCGCCGAGACTCGAACCTCGAATATGCGCCGAGCATGCTGACCACTACACCAAGAAGGCATCCTACGAAGGCGGGAGAAATGTCTTATAAAACATATTTCAAAATTGATGTTTTAAAACACTTACTTGACTGAATTTGATGTATATTTCCTGACACAGTGTCAACAACACCGATATTTGTGTCAGTGGAGAAACTGATAACATAGATTATTATTATGTTTTCTGCACGCTTAATAGGCAACAACACCACCTTAAACAATAACCCAAACCAGTTACAACACACAAGCAAGTTTATTGTAAAGCAACGTCATCATCTGGGGCAAGGATCGGCCAGGTTATTGACAAGCTTGCAAAACTCACAACCGACCTATGCCTCGTTATATATAGATATATATTTTAAATTTTATTTGAACCATTTCTTTTGGGTAGGGCGGGGTACAGAAACAGTGTCTAGAGTTTCTTGAGCTAGAATTTAGTGTTCACCCAGTTTGTTTAATCCTCTCTACTGCTACTTCATTTGGATGTCCCGCAATATACGTTTGCAGGTTTCTGTAAAGTATATTTGTAATGTGTACTATTCAAAGTGCATTTTCTGCTAAAATGTAATTTGAGGATCTGAAATAATGTAATAATTTTATAAATCACGTAATTATGTCCTTAGCCACAACGGCAATAATATCTTACATTGTTATTTGATGTATCTTTTAATGTTTGACATGGAGGGATGCGAGATAATATCTTGATAGAATTATGGTGTTTTCGTCTCCCGTCAACTGTATATTTCCTGAATTATGCTAAATCTTCTTCCATGCTATATTCACACTTTACCGGTTTTTATTTCTGAATACAACAATGGCTGTTTTCAGAGACAGATATTAAGCCCAACTTAATCTTCCATATTGGATTAGCAGGACTACTGTTTCTTCTTATTGACTTTGCGAAGATGCTGGAGTCCTGAGTAGAACAGAGAGTTTGCTTAAAGCTATTGCTCGTTGCAATTGTAGAAGATACGACACACATGGGAAGGGTTTAATTACCCTTTATTCTTCACAGTTTACAGCTGCTCCCGCACTTCGGAATACAATGACCAGTACTTGTGATCTGAACGTAAAAAAATAAGAACTATAAACTAACTAAATTAAGTAAGAACTAAACTCAAATGCTTTACAAAGACTAATAACGGGAAGATTGGCCTTTTAACCCTTTCAGGGGCGCAATGTTATGACTTTTTAAAAGTTATGAAAAAGTAAGCATAATGTCAAGGGTCCTATAGACAACATAAATGAGTTAAAAAATTTTTTTTCGTCCCCCTTTATGTAAAGGGGACCGGTTTCGCCTTGAAAGCAGCGCCCGTCTAGAGCATTTAAGACTAAGCATTTGCTTATTTATTTTTACTTTGCTGGAAAGTATCTGAACGTAACCCAAATTGCAGATTATACTAGTAAATTACTGAACAACTAATGAAGTAAGTAATATTTGCATAAACACGCATTTTTAATTATAAATAAAAAATTTAAAACAGGAAACAAAATATGAGACAAAAAGTAACTAATAATGCACTAAATTACTTATAGTAAAATAATATATCACTATTCATACGGAAATCATACCTTCCTCTATATATATCACTACAATATATAGAGGAAGCAAATCTTTTATTGCTCCTTTTCATCTCCGGTTAAAAAAATTTTCAAAAACAGAAAATGTCTTTATCGGAATGCAAATTATCTAGAATATGCCCCAGACTAAACTGAAAAAGAAAAATTGTAAACTCACTTAGAGCTATTAGAAAAAGTAAAAGGAGGCCGAAGTTTAAACCGACTTACTTGACATTCGCTACAGCAGCAGTTATAAGCCTTTTGACTAACATGTACCATCTAAACAAAAATTGAAAACCTTTAGTACCACCACAACATTTTACAATGATTATTTTTCAATTTCTCAATAGAAGTATAAATATACATGTAATAATAAAATTCCATAGTCAAGAATACACTTAAAATTCTAACTGTATGTTCTTTTCATTTTTAATGGCGATGTTCTCTTATTTTGAAAGTACGTGGAATTAAATTCACAGCCCCGTAGTCAAGTTGTTTTTCCCGCCTTTTCTACACGTACAGTTTTAGAATGTTCTGTAAGTATTTAAAGCGAACTGGATTGGCTGACGAGGCTGACTTCATTTCTTGGAAGCTCCGCCTTTCCAGAGGCTATAAAAAGACTCGCAAAAGGAATATCGGGGCTTTTTCTTAAATGTCACGATGCAGTAAACTTCATACAAAAAGTTATTAGTAATTCTTTTTATTTACTCCGGATATATGATTTTTGTAACTGATATTTCTCCTGAATAATAATAAATGGATCCTGTTTTTTAAAACTACCGTCTGATTATTTAAGCTACGACTAAAGCTGATACATCACATACATACATATATAGCTATTTACACAACCTATTGGCTATATTAAATGTGTACGCATAAAAATATATTAAATTAAAAATTCGTTACCGTTTTCACTATCAAAATCCTAAAATTTAGTGTGAAATTTGGGCCTGTTTAAGAGAGATCAATTTCTTTATGTCTGGCCTTATTTCACTTAACTTTAACCGTAAATTACGATCCACTTTTAATTTTTTCTGTACGTCTTTTTTTAGAAAAAAAAAAAAAAAAAAAAAAAAAAAAAAAAAAACGTAGAAGAAAATCCTTATTCACACAAATAGGTTCTGCAAAAAGGCAATAAAAATTTAATAGCTTTATTTGAACCGTCTTTAAATTTTTTTTTTTGGAGGTTCAGCCAAAAGTTAGCAAGTGTGTTATTTTTAAAATCTTCAGTTAGAGTTCGATGACAGGAAATTTATATCAGTTTTTCTTTTTCTTCACGAGATTTTTTTAATTTAATAGTTAAAAATTCTTTGCGTACCACCCAATTTTTCTCTTGCGTACGACCGGTTGAGAATCGCTGCACTAGAGCATGCTAAGTTACATTATTTACATATTCGAAAACCAAGTTTAAAAATGTTTAACGTCTTTACAAAGAAAGATTCAGCCAATGATTAACTAAGTTATAATTGTTTGGAAATTTATGTGTATTTTCAATACAACTAAAAAATAAAATAAAATATTTCATGAAAAATTACAAAAAGAATTTCCTTACTAAGCATAACTAGTTCTAATTCTACGAATCATACTAAGCTTTTTTTAATTCATAAAACCGCTGATTCCATAGTTCTGAAGCTAAGTTTCATGAAGACAAATAAGTATATCGTAAAAATCAAATGATATCGTTACAGCTAAATGGCCGTTTTCTATAGCAAACTTCAGCAATTAAATTGGCATTCGAGTATTAAATACGAGTTATCTTGGTAATAAAATCGCCATTAGCTACATGAAAGAAAGATAAAATGCAGGGGAAACATCCTTCGACCGTCTAAACACAATCAGTTGTTAAATTTACCGCCAATAAATACTTTTCCGTTTAAACAATTCCGAGGCTCTTGAAGTTGTCCGCTAATCTACCATCATACTAAAACAGCCATAACAATAAGCTGTGTTTGAAACTGCAAGTTATATAACCAGACTTGCCCAATTAGTGGTCAAATTTATTGCTTTTCCAGTGATATTATTTTATACTCGAGTCGAATCAGAGATTTTTCGTTACGTTATAAATGCTTTGTTAGTAAAGAATGTGATAAAAATTTTCAATCTCTTAAGCATTCTAAAACCAAAACATAGCTTTCAGCTTTTTTAGGTTATCTTGTATGGTGTTTAAGTTTTACTAACGTTTATTTTATTTTAAAACTTTACTGTCCTCTGTTATTTTCCACTTCCGGCCAGAATAAACGCGATTAGTTTTAATTGTGCAAATTGAGCTTTCAAACTGTTAAGTATTTAAGTTGTGGCTTTTAGCCAAGGAGTTAGAGGAGTTAGACTTCTCGCTACCTTACCTCCCGCGCGCTTCTCAGTCAGCTGCTGTCCGCCTTTTTGAAACCGCATTTTCAACATTTTTTTTTTTTTTTAATTTAGAAAATTTGGTTTCATTTTCTCAAAACCTCTGCTAAAATTAAATTACTTCTTAAAGTTGATAACAGATGGCAGCATCAGACCTTTCTGGGCATCTATTAATTGATACGAATCATTCAAACATAGCTTGTTTTAAACAGTCTTCTTTTTGTGCCGTTTTAAAAGCAAAAAATTTCCACAATATATTTTATAAGCAGGCATCAATGATTAATGAAATGTCCTTAGTTCACAAAAAATAATGGAACCCTTTTAATTTTGAATGTTTTCATCGCTGTTTCAGTATGAAACCACCTCCCCTCTCAGAGATCGAAGAAAGGATCAGATGACGCAGTCGCGAGATTTTTTACAGCTCTGCTTATTGCTTTCGGATCACTGCAGTAAACAGTTGCACCATATCTTCGTTTGACTGGCTTCAAATATGAGGATTTATGGGGCTTTTGAGAGAGGAAAAACATTTCTTATTTTTTACAGAGACACAGAGCACACTGAAGAACACTCACAGTTGCGTTTTTATTCTGCTTCTCTTAGCGGTCGCTTTTCTCATGCTTCTAGTTCATAGTAAAATATTTGTATGCATCTAAATTTAATTTATTTTCACATATAATTTTCTTAGTTTTTAACACAATTTTAAAAATATTTCATAGTTTATAGTTTATAGGATCCATTTATTATTATTCAGGAGAAATATCAGTTACAAAAATCAGATATCCGCAGTAAATAAAAAGAATTACTAATAACGTTTTGTATGAAGTTTACTGCGTCGTGACATTTAAGAAAAAGCCCCGATATTCCTTTTGCGAGTCTTTTTATAGCCTCTGGAAAGGCGGAGCTTCCAAGAAATGACGTCAGCCTCCTCAGCCAATCCAGTTCGCTTTAAATACTTTCAGAACAAGCTAAAACTGTACTTGTAGAAAAGGCGGGAAAAACAACTTGACTACGGGGCTGTGAATTTAATTCCACGTACTTTCAAAATAAGAGAACATCGCCATTAAAAATGAAAAGAACATACAGTTAGAATTTTAAGTGTATTCTTGACTATGGAATTTTATTATTATATGTATATTTATACTTCTATTGAGAAATTGAAAAATAATCATTGTAAAATGTTGTGGTGGTACTAAAGTTTTCAATTTTTGTTTAGATGGTACATGTTAGTCAAAAGGCTTATAACTGCTGCTGTAGCGAATGTCAAGTAAGTCGGTTTAAACTTCGGCCTCCTTTTACTTTTTCTAATAGCTCTAAGTGAGTTTACAATTTTTCTTTTTCAGTTTAGTCTGGGGCATATTCTAGATAATTTGCATTCCGATAAAGACATTTTCTGTTTTTGAAAATTTTTTTAACCTGAGATGAAAAGGAGCAATAAAAGATTTGCTTCCTCTATATATTGTAGTGATATATATAAAGGAAGGTATGATCTCTGTATATATTATAGTGATATATTAAGCAATGAAGTAAAGAAATTGTGAGAGAAGAAAATAATAAGGCCTTTTTTTGTACATACACAGATTTTAATACACACCGATGTGTGGTTCGGAAATCACAAATTCTGAAGCATGAGAGAACACTTCTTCTGGTTTCTAATTGGCTCCGAAGATTCTAATCTAGAATCTACCCTTCTCAGTTTACTATTAACCTACAAGTCTCATTGCAGATGCCAATTTTAAACGATTCTTTTTCTCTCAGTGAATGAAAGGAGACGTAAGATGGGAACACCGGTACTTTACAAAGAGAGGTATGGTCCCAGCACGGCATTATGCTAACCGCTAAAACTAAAAGTCCAGGATTTTCTAAATCTGTGATAAGTTTTACCAATCTTACTTATTGGAATATGCATCATATACATTTGATGGTGGTCCTGTTACATATTACTTAAATTTAGTCAGAATGTTGTGCTTTAATGAATAGTTTGGAGTAGTTACCAAGAAGGCATGTAGACAGGATGATGATGTAACGTATTACTCTTTTACAACATTGTTACACGATACCTGTGTCATTTTCTTGACATAACAAAGTATATATACACGTAATTATGCCTCTACTGCTACATATAAGTTCTGGCGTATTGAGATGAGTAACTTTAATAATTGCAGTTGATGCTGTACATTATACGTTGTAAAATAGTACCACTTGGTACCTATGTGAGTTCTTGACATACAGAGCATATATACATGTTCTCGTTGCACTTAGTACAATTCAAAGCATACATTCAATACCTATAAGTTCTCAAAGACACACATACCATTTTAATACCAATTTTGAGAAGTTTAGTAGTAATACATATTTTTTACTAAAATACACACTTAAAAAACATACTTAAAATACCACTTGAAAAAAATTTTATACTAGGTTCAGACATTTTTTTAAAACAGGAGGATTGGAAAATCGTATATTAAAAATAATTAATATATTTGCTCTATTAGTCAATGAAATTTTCAATTTAACATGATGTTTCAATTAAAAAATATTATTAATTTAATTTAGCGTTTGTTTTAAAAATCAATGTTTTTTACAGCAATAACTAAGCTTTAAATGAATCAAAATCCCGCTTTTAAGTGCAGTTTAAACTCAAAATTAAAATAAAAGCTGAGATGACAAAATTAGAAAGAATTCTAAGCTATTTAAGCTAGCTCGTTCTTTCTGAAAGCTCAGAGCGTTGAAATATTTTCGTAATAATTGATGCAAAAAGGATTAATTTTTAAATATGCAATATAGGAATTACTACTATGACTTATACACTTTTAAAAAGAATTATAATCTAAAGTTTCCCAGAAAAATTGCTTTAATAATGCACTAGCTATTGCAGCTTAGTATCTAACAGACTCTTAGTACTTAGAAGATGAATTTAAGCTTCGTCTTTTCTTTAGATTAATAGATTCTCCGATTTTTTCTCATGCGGAAGCTAAACTTAAATAAAATACGAATAATGAAATAATAGACAGTGTTTTAAAATGTTTTCCATTAATAGTTAAGAAGTTTTATGTCTAGATTTTAGATAACTTTCGTAAAAGAAAAAAAAAAAAAAATTAAACATGGGGAGTTAACTAAGTTACCTATTCTGTAAATTATTCTGAATTTGGCTGCTTTAAAAGTATTACTATCTGATTTCATATGAAGTAAATCTAATAGAAAGTGGTATTTAAATTTCAGTTGTATAAATTTTTCTTCTGAATAAAAGGCTGTAATTTATTTTTACAAGGGAAAGGTGAAAATTACTTACAGTAGTTGATGAAAATTTATTTAAAAATTGTTGAGAAAAAGAGGAATTTATTAGGCAAATAATTAATTATAATTACAGCCGATCAGTGTGTTAAGGAATTAAACAAATTATGTAAACAAAGAAAAAAAGAACATCCGAAAGGATCCAGATTTTAATATCACTCCAGATTAAATTATTAAGATTTTCGATGCCCTCGCTGAGCTCATAGTTTACTAATTTGCTCTTGATATTACTCCTGCTAACACATTTTTTTATATTTTTAACTTTGTTTTTAACTATCCCTATCTTCGCACTTAAAGTATAAAAGTCAACAGTAAAATCACAAAATTTTTAAAAGCAGCATGATTTTAGAAGCCCGGTTTAAGTGTTAAGTGTTACCACTTTTCTATTTTTTTTCAGTCTTTCCTCAGTTTATTATATCAAAGATCAGTTTTCTTAAAAAATTATTAACAAAACTTTTTTGTCTTTTACCTTTATTGTTAAATGCCATTTTGTTCGCACTTACGATAAAAATTCACCAGCAAATCCTAAAATTTTAAAGCACATTTTTAGAACTCCCGATGCAGAATTAGGATTGCAATTAATTTTCTTTTTCAGTCTTTTCTCAGTTCGTAATAATAAGGTTCAGATTTCCTAGTAATATGATGTACACAACTTTTTTTTGTCTTTTTAATATTGAATGTTTTCCTCTTTATCTTTATTTACTAAAACTCTACTTTCTTAGCACTTGTGCTTCATAAAATTTAACAGCAAAGTCCCAAAATATTTGAAAACAGCACACCTTTGGAATTTAGAATGTTAGTTACCATACATTTTTTAAATATTGTTTATACAATTTTCTTAAAAATAATATATGGCGATAACATTTGGTGGTAACACACTTTAATTTGAAAAGTGATAACGCGCAACATCTTTGGTGCCAATAAACTGCAAGCGCCTTAATATAAACAAAGACTAAGAAAAACTAAAAATAACCTTTTTAAAATAAAATTCAATGTGGAGCTCTTTAGAAATTCAGCTATCTTCTCAGTAGTTTTAAATAAAAAAAAAAAAAAAGGGATGAATCCTTATAAAGATTTAATTGCAGCTATTATATGTTATGCTTTCGATGATAAAGTAGCGTTCAGAAAATCTCCGATGCGGTTTTGCTTGAAACATATCTTTTACTCTGCGCGGCACGGCAACGCATTTCGTAAAATCGTAAGACTTCGTGGCAAAGGTAATGAAAAACATGCAACTCGAGAAAAAAAGCGAAAACAGGGTACCATATTGAACATTTTGCTTAAAATTTTCTTTGCATCTTAAGCAGTCAGAAGAACGAAAACGAGTTATAGGATTATATGGCTGAAATGAATTTCAAATACATTTGTGCGCGAAATTAAGAGGATCTGCACATCATGTCGAATTTCTGGAAAACTAATGGACAGAATCTGGAAAACAGAGAACGAGAACCATCAAAAAGTCATTTTATTTACGCATGATTATCAGTAAAGTTTATACAGCAGGGAAATTTAAAAAAAAAAAAAAAAAAACACGTTATGATATCGAACTCATGAGAGCCTAATATAGGGTTGTTGTCTTCTTCCTCAACCAAACACGTCGCGCAGCGTAACAGCATACTGGACAGAAGCAGTTGAGGAATCCCTGTGGCAATCGATCCCACTTCTGCAGCAAAGCAGTTTTTCAACTCCAAGGTGGTTCTCGGAGGGAGATGGCAAAATGAAATTGTGCTCCCAAGAGCATCCCAGACATGTTCTATAGCATTAATGTCTGGAGATCTGGCTGATCAATCTGTGTGACGACTATCCTCACTTTCCAGGTAAACATCGACAAGCTGAGTCCAGTGTGAAAGAGGGTTTTCGTCCATTAACAAAAATCCAGGACCAACTGTGCTCCTGAAAAGTCGAATATAGAGCTCTAAGATCTCTCTATACCGCGTAACAATCAGGAAGCCTTTGTCAAACACATACAGGATTGTGCGCGTGGGCAAGTAATGCCTGCTCAAACTATTACACCTCCACTATAGTAATGATCCTTTTCTTTGATAAGGGAGATACGGTATCGTGTTCCAGGCTGTCTCCGGATGAAGGTACGTCTTAACCTCTACTAAAAGCGCGATTCTCCACTGAACTCTGATTCAAGGCGTATGCCACCACGCTAAATATTCTGCATAGAAGCTGCTTCGTCAAATAGATTTTTTTAACCATAGAATCTAATCATCTGACCTAACATCACAAAGAAGAATCACGATACAAAATGAAATAAAAAGGCTTACACTAACGAACCAAATTGTTAGATTAAATGACTAGAAGTTGAAATTAAGTGAACCTGACGGCTAGAATTATTTCGCACTTTTTAGATAAAAAGATATTTTGTTATGATGCCTTACAGTACTTCAGTTAACTGGAAATCTTTATACCTGGAAAATATGAAATTAGCAATTTATTACCTCATTTTAAGAGAAATCTCTCTGTTTTGAAGTGAATTCAGAACTAAATGGTGATCAATTAATTTATTATTCGCAAAATGATCTCTTCAATTAAAATAATTGAATAAGCATACAGAAACAGAGTACTGAATCTCTAAAGGCCAGTTTATTCTTTAAAAAAGAAATCAGGTTTTAACATACTTTATTCCCAATCAAAATTATTTGATAAATAACAGTAAATTGAAATAAGAGGGCTATTTTACGTAAGTGGTTCTATACTTTTAGGATTTTAATCCACAGAATATTTAAGGGAAATCAATCATTTTGGGAATTTTAACCAAATTATTTATGGAATAGTGTAAAACGTAATAAAATTTATTTCAATTTCATACATGTTTCAGTAGAATATTTTATTAAGTTTGGTTTGGTTTATTTGGTTACGGCAAAGCACGCGAAGGCTATCTTGCTTATGATTCTATAAGGAATTTTCTCTTTTCTTTCTCCGTCCCTTCGTGGATGAAAGTCCAACTAGCCTCTGGAATTTCGGAGTTCGAAACCCGGCGAAAGCATTGCTAATTTTTCATCTTTTCTTCTCCGAAATAAACCAATTAAATCTTGAATTCTATACAAATTTCAGTTTTAGTATGGCTTTAATGCAAGATTTATAGACGTAACGCAAAACTTTAAATAAGCTTTATATTTTGTTCCCAAATATTTCAACAATAGAAGATCTCTCAATGATGCGAAAATTTTTATCAAGTTTTCTTGAATGAAAAGGTGGAGAAGAAAAAAAATTACTGGCAACGGAATTGAATGAATTATTCCGTGTGAGATGACGTCTTTAATGTGTATTTCAACATCTAATAGCGTATTTTTGATTTTTGTTACAGTTTTTGGATGTAAACAACAATGAAACAAGATTGGTATTGTTTAAAATAATCCATAAGCTTCTTCTTTGAATCTCCAACAAAACTTTTTTTCTATTCATGAATATCCTTAAAACTTTAGGTTAACAATATTTTAAATTTCCAACTTGAAAAGTTATTCATTATCTCTTTTATTGCCACTTGTATCAAAAACATGTAATCAAGTAGCTCCAGGCATAAATCCAGTAAGCTCTTGTATTATACAAATGCCATGAAAACAAGATACAGCAGTTTAAAAAAATTAAAAGTGACTCCCAAAATTATTAAAATACTGAAGAACCATTTTGAAAGTATGTCAATAATTCTAATTTTCTGCTCGGATCTTATAATAATCGACATTGTAATATTCTTCCTGGATTATTCTATTGCATTTAACCATTTTCCATGAAGATTATTGCATTTTCCGCAGGATAAAAGGAAATTATCTTTGTACCTGTCTCCCGAGAAAACGGCTGCATTGAAGAAATCGGTAGATTCATTCTAGTATACATTTTGGCCATCAACCATTTCGTTCTGAATTATCGGATAAATGCATAGTATCAGCTTTCCTAAAGGAAAATCATTAACTACTGTAACTACGTGTACCTCTTTCACGTGTCTTCTCACATTTTCTATTTAGATACTTAAATTTTCAAGATAAGTAAAGCTTCATTCTTCATATTCATAACAAAAACTTCCTGGAAAATCTTTTTTGAAAACGATCTGAGAATACGCCCGCCCCCTTTTTTTCCTACATGAAGTTTTCAAGCCTTTCATTAGCCTGAATAGTTACATGGCCTAGTACTTGGCTAAATTACATATCCCTAAATATTTTACTAGCTTCTAGAATTTTATTGCATTTGTGCTTTGTCATGACATGAGAAAAACACGCTTCGATTTCTTAGATACCTTTGTCATAGTAGATGAAACTGGTAAATTATCTCCAAAAACCACATAATTCTTGTGTTTTAACAGCACATTTTTCCAAAATTAAGAGTCTTCGTGGTAAAGGTAGATCTAATTAACTGTAGAAGGGTTGCAATTTTCTTGCCACTCAAGATATTTCTCGCTGCAAATACTACCGTATCATTACTCTACGAAGCAACTGTAGCTAACTCAGAAATATTATTTTCTTTTCGTCTAGAAAATAAAAAATAAAGTATGAAAGAAGAGGCGATTTTGGAAGGGTATTATCTTGAAAAGGTAAACCGTAAGTAATCATTTTTAAATTACTAGTATTTTCGATTTCTAAACAGCAGCTATATTTTATTAACTGGTTGAAAGTTTCGTTGAATTTAAACAAGGAAAATCTAGCCTTGTGGAGTATTATTATCACAGATATAAGAACATTTTGTAGCTTATTATTTATCATATGGCCAAAAGAAAAAAAAAAGATCCCAAAGAAACATGCCTACCAAAAGGTTTCGGCTCAGAATTCTCAATCCTCCTGCTGAAAATCTGGTTATTATATTTAAAAAAATATCTAGTTTATTTAAATCTAAATTGCGGGTATGAACTAATAAAATACAAATTAGTAAAGCAAAATTATAAAAAATTATGAAGTAAGCTTTTATTTAAAACTCATAAAATAATTAACGAACAGAAAGAAGAAACGTAATATATCATGGGAGCAAAAGATTAAATAATTCTCTTTACAAAATTCATCTATTATTAAATAATAAAAACAAATTAGTAAAACAAAATTATAAAAAATTATGAAGTAAGCTTTTATTTAAAACTCAAAAAATAATTAACGAACAGAAAGAAGAAACGTAATATATCATGGGAGCAAAAGATTAAATAATTCTCTTTACAAAATTCATCTATAATTAAATAATAAAAACAAATTAGTAAAACAAAATTATAAAAAATTATGAAGTAAGCTTTTATTTAAAATTCAAAAAATAATTAACGAACAGAAAGAAGAAACGTAATATATCATGGGAGCAAAAGATTAAATAATTCTCTTTACAAAATTCATCTATAATTAAATAATAAAAACAAATTAGTAAAACAAAATTAAAAAAAATATGAAGTAACGTTTTATTTAAAACTCGTAAAATAATTAATGAACTGAAAGAAGAAACATAATATATAATATAGTATGGTGGGAGCAAGAGATTTAATAATTCTCTTTACAAAATTCATCTATAATTTTACATCACAATAATAAAAGTGTGGCGCGTCCTTGGTAACCTGATAGAGGTTGTAGCTAATGTTTAAAAAATACAATTCGATTATTCGATTTCGTTATTTAGGCTCCCACGCTTTTGTTAGAGTGATGCAAAATTGTAGATGAATTTTGTAAGAATTATTATTTTAACTGGCTTCCATTAAACTGTACGCTAAATTATTTTTCTCCTTTTGGTTCATTAATGACTTTATAAGATTAAAAAAAAGTCCTTATAAGGTATTTCTTCCGTCTTCCTAGCATGCCTTCGTGGTGTTGTAGTTTGCACGCTCGGCGCGTATTCCAGAGGTCTGTTGTTCGATTCCTGACGAAGGAATTGTTCATTTTTCACTTCTTTTGCTACTAAAAAAATACCTAATATATCTACACTGGCGCTCGAACTAAAAGGGTAATGGATGATGATTCTCCACACCCAGGATTTGGCGATTGGGTCCCGTAAAAACCTCAGTCGCCCTTTAAAAGGTGGAGTATATAAGAAATTTCTCTCGCCTTCCTTGCATGCCTCCGTGGTGTGGTGGTCTGCACGCTGGGTGCGTATTCCAGAGGTCCATGGTTCGATTCCCGGGAAAGGCGGTGCTCATTTTTCAATCTCTCTTGCTTCTAAAAAAAAAGAAATTCCTAATGTCTCTACAACCATTATCTATAAAATTCTTTCTTTTCTTCTCTCTCTTTTATCCTTTTTTTATTTTAATCTCAATGACACATTATCAATAAATTTATTGTTTTCAAAATTTTTTCAAAATTGAATATTCACACTTTTACTTACAACAATTGTGTTATGTTAAATGGTCGAAAACACTCCAGTGATGTTGGTAAAAAAATTCAGAAATTACATTAAACGTCATTTGAAAGATTTTTTTCCCTCTCTATCCGATGGTGGAAACAGTAAATCTCTGACAGATAACTGTAACTTGTTTATGGCAGACCACCGTAAACAACTTATCAAAATCTTTCCAGATCTTCAGACTTCCTTCTTCGGAACTAGACGTCAAATCTACGAGATGTTCAGCAAGCAACGACGTTTAGCAGATGATAAGTATTGTACAATACGCTATATAACATGTACGTAAAAGTGTCGCCTTTTCATTTTAATTAATTAAAACGCCTTTTTATTTGAAAATAGATTTTTTTCCCATTTTCAACATATGGTACATACAGTAATTAATATGCCTGCGATTTTCATCATGCTGGTATCATTCTAACGCCATTTATGGTTTTTAGAGCCCTGACGAAGTTGCGCAGGAAAAAAGTGGGTATCGCCTTTCGAAAATATTAAATTTTTTCACTGCAACCGTAATCCTAAGCGCTATATAGTTTTAAATCATCAGAATCTCGAGCGCATACTCTCAATTAGCAATACCTGGAATTTTATTTCGATTGGTTCAGAGCACCGACCGCTGTTTATATACCGGGGAAGTTTTATTTATAACCACCCTATAGATAAACAGATAGATAAACATAAATGAGTATTCGATAATTCATAACAAAAGCAATACCCGCTTTGAAAATTCTGAGGTTTTTCAAGGATTTTAAACAACGTATTTTAAATCCTTATAAAAGCAGACAAACATTTTGTTGTGCATTTCAAGAAGAATAGAATAAAGCCTAAGAATGCTCGCAGAAGGTTTGGAAAGGTAATCCAAACAACAAAGCAATTACACATGGATTTTGAGTGCCAAGTACTGCTCGGCTTTCCTTCTTAAACTAAAGTTACTTAAAACCCCTTTTCAAAACTCCTTCTCTAAATTCCTAGAGATAAACCAAACTAATTAAAAATGCAAATCACTGCTTTTCGAATTTCTAAAAATAAATCAAAAGCACCACACTACTCTTGGGCAACACAAAAGGAAAAGACTCATTGAAATATCGTTCGGAAAAGATGTCGACCGAAGCCTCTTTTAGAACCCTGCAATCACTAATTTGCGTACGCGACTTTGAAGAACGTTTTATTTTTATTGAAATGACGTAATCGTAGCGGAGACAAGCGCCTGAAGACCAGACCGAGCGACAGAAAATGTTTTCGGGAGCTTCCATGATTACTTCATTCAACCAACATATTAATTAGACGAGTAGACGTCAGGTTCTAAGCCCCGACGAAAGCTGTTTTACTGTCTTAATTAGAGTCTCGAAAGAAGGCGAAGTTGTGAGCGGGAATAACGTGAGAGTTTTGGAATGACGGTATCCCGAGGACATGTTTTTTGAATGCAGATGAACCACTTAAATATTGAAGACCAGATGTGGCTAAATGGAATATTTAAATCTTAATATCTCTACGTAAGCCAGCAGATGCTTTTGGCAACTCGAAAGCTTATGTGCGAGAGCAAATTTTTGTCCTTTTACGCAGAGTTAAGATAACTCGAAGACGATTACAAGTCAATCTCATCAGAAACTGCAGTAATATACGCAAGAACTGCACTCTAATTTGAATATTAATACAGGCGCATCTTTACTTATTGTGGCTCAGTTCCAAGCCTCCGCTGTTAAAAGGATATCACAATAAAATGAACCATTTTAATACTTTGTTTTACCAGCGCGAAGAAAAATTATTTTTAGACTATGTATATTACAGTCATTAGAGGACTATGCTTTGCTTCCTTAACCTTGCGTGTATGTCATAGCAGAACTTCTGTTTTTTCAAAAGCTTTATGTGCTTGTTAGTTTGTTACGAAAAGAAGTATTTTCGGTCTCTTTAGGAATACAGCATGCTGTTCTTCGTTTTCTAACTCTTTATTTAAAATAGCAAACAGTCAACTCTCTCATTATATGGATCATGCTTTCATTTAATAATTACTCTAATTTCAATAAATAAAAATAAAAAGGTATACAGTATAGTAATATTTACTGTCCACGCATTAAATGAACAAGATGTATAACTCAAAAAATAATATTTGTACAAATACTGTAATATAAAAAATCAAACACTTATCAAGGGGAAGTTGCCTTCAAACCTAACTCTCCAATCATTCAATTCGTCTCCTCCTAAGTCTAATAAGTCTGTCTCCTGCCTACTCTACGATCATTTACATATGCATTTTTTAAAAAAAAATGTTTAATTTAATTTTAATTTATTAAATTAGTAGATTTATTTTCATGGATAGATTTTACACTTGATTTGCTTATGCTTCTGAATTTAAATGATATTGTAGATTAGTTCGAGAATTAAATCTTTTATATGTTTACATATTTTTAAATTTTTTATAATTATTTTGGCTTTTTTCCTTTTTTTAGAATTTAAATTTGTTTTTCTACTTTTTTACTTTTATACGTATTTGTTTAGAATTTAAATTTTTTTAAATTTAAATTTCATTCCTTGCAGCAATGGCGCAAAGAATATTTATTAAATATGTATTTTAATTTAATTTTTTTAATTAAACTCAATTTATTCTTTTGAAACAATATATATATGTAAAATATAAAAGAAAAATACGATGGCTTTGCTCTTTGCGAACCAGCAACCTTTAATTAATTTTCTGCAATTCAGGATCGTCCCCTAACCCAGTACCTTCTAGAACATTCACGCCTATTACATAACCTTTTCATATAAATGCTGCGTCATAAGTTTTTCTACATTTTTCTAGAAGCTACTCTGTTACATAACCTTTCATATAAATGCTGCGTCATAAGTTCTTCTACACAGATGCCTTCTCGCCTTCTTCCTGCTAACACTTCCGCTATGCTCCTCTTTCTTTGTTAGAACGTTATGACGTATTAAAGTTTAAAGTCAGTCGTATCTAATAGTTCAATTACTGAATAAGTTATTTGATTAACTCCATCTGGAAAAAGTCATCTGCTGTAAATTAAAATAAAGATACGCTTGCTGTTAAAAGTGAAAAGTCCTGAGTCGTCATTTTTCTCCGTGTTTCAATCATCCCAGCTTCGTCAACCATCTGCCAGAACGTGTAATGGAATAGCCTCATCATTCGCCCACGATGTGTTGAATAACTGAAAACATTACATATATATATATATATATATATATATTGTTAGAAAATATTAGTTACATTATGGCAATAAAATAATAAGAATTTTTGAACAATTTTAAGTAGTTACCAGATTGTGACACAAAACGTGTTACATATTAATATCACTTCCATTTTCCAAACGTAAATTTCCCTCCGTTTCAAGTAAAATAATAACTAAAAATAAATAAATAAATGAAATATGAAAGCTTTCAGATTTTATTTTATGCCCAAAGAGGCGTTTTTGAACGTTTTGTGAGTTACCTTTATTTATTAAATATCATGTTTTTCCTATACTTACACCATATAAAACTCCATTCAACAGCAATATAGAGTTATAAGTTATATAAAAATACCACATCTTTAGAATTTCCGATAAACAGCCTCGCGCGCTGAAGATAAAAATGTTGCCATTAGTAAATAAAAATGTTGCCAGGTGCCCATGTTCGGGTGGAGGATTACGTTATTCAAAATTTTATAGCTCTAGTTATCGTCGATTTTCACAATGCGAGAAACCTACATACATTCATGTAGATTCTTCATTACTTAATTTCTTTAAATACAATACAGGACGATAATATTTGGTTGCAACAATTTGAAAAGGGAAACGGACATTTATAGTGAAACAATGCAAAATGCCATTTGAAAACTAAGCTCTTCTGGGCTACTGCTTCTTTGAGCTAATTCTACAACTAATATAAAATTAATGCTAACATTAAATTATTTACCCAATTTTTAAATTCGTTTTCTAATATTTTATAAAATTATTTTCATAATTAAGTTCTTGGCATATTTTTAGCTCTTTCAAATAATCATTAGTCCAAAGGGACTTGAGTCCCGAAGGACTATTACTTTCGTTTTGGCATTTTGCGTCGGACGGATAAATGTAGGTTCACTTTTCAAACTGTTGCCATAAAATGTTAGAGTCCTGCATTATATTTGAAGAAATTAAATAATGAAAATCTGCGTAAATGTATGTATATTTCTCACATTGTCATAAAATAACGGTACATAGAGTCATCGAATTTTGAATAACGTAATCCTCCAACGAATATGAGCATGTGGAAGACCCAATTTGAAATTTGAAATTTGTTTTATGATCGATTTCCTATTTTTTAAAACTTTGACGAATTTTTGATTAACAAACTCAAGGATTTCAAAGCGAGCAATGGCAACGTTGTGCAGAAAAAACATTTTTATCTCCAGCGCGTGAGTCTCTGTATCGGAAATTCTAAAGATATGCTCGTTTTAAAACTATTTTGCGATATTGCTGTTGCACTGGATCTTATGGTTTAAGTGCGAGGAACATGATATTTAATAAAGAAAGGTAACACACAAAATGTTAAAAAAACGCTCCTTTGGACGTAATTTAAAATCTGAAACATTTCAGATTTTTTTTTTTATATCTGTATTTATTTTATATATATATCAACAATAGCTTTTCAATTATTTTCTCAGTTTCCGAAAATTGCTATAGCTTTCTTTATCAGTAAATTTACGTTCCAGATTTTTCTCAGAATTTGCAGTACTTTTTTACTTTCTATTGACGATGACGTCATTTTTTTTTTTTTTTTTTGTATAACTTTCTCAGTCAGTTCTTTCAGTTGTTTTACCAAAGTACATAGCTTTTATACACGTTGTGTCGATATTGCTGTGATATAACACATATTTTAAAAACCAATCTTTATAACTTCTCTAACTGATGTCTGTAAAATTAGGATTCATCTGAAGCTTCTTCTATACAAAAGTACATTTTTATAACAGTTTTAAATTGATTTTAAGAGCTTAAACCATGCATTGACTGTAATAATCATGGTCTGTACCGGCTTCTCGACTTAGTAAAACCCTCGAAGTCTATTTTCAACATTTCATTCGGTTCATCATGTACTAAACATCTTTACTGTAATAAAATTTGAAATCTTGTATACCTCGATCAAATTAAAGGTTGAACATTAGACGGTTGTATTTGTAAAAAGAGGCAGTAATGTCTTCAGATAGATGTACAAGGAGGTGATGTAGAGTCATTACGGTATTTTGATGCTGGAAAAGTGAAAAATGAGCAGAACCCTCTCCAGGATTCGAACCTCTAGTTCTTGAATACTCGCCGAGTGTGCAACCGTTACACCACGAAGGCATGCAAAGAAAAAAAGGAGGGAGAAGCTACCTTACATACTCCCCTTTTTAAAGAGCGCCTGGAGATAAGGGGACCCAATCGCCAAATCTTGGCGAGGGAGAATCATCATCCACCACCGTTTAGTTCGGGGACCACTGTAGAGCTGTTTTGAAGCAGAAAGTAGTGAAAAATAAGCAATGCCCTCCCAGACTCGAACCTGGACCTCTCGAATACGCGTCAAATGTTCTACCGTTGCAACACGAACACAGGCAGAAAGGAAGAAGAAAATACCTTATAAGTTAATTTAGAAGTCAAAAAACAAAAATCAGCGTTATATTTTCCAATTTCCACAGGACTAGTTTCGATGATTTTACCGAATCATCATCCTCAGCTACAAAAGCGCAAATGAACGAGATACGATATGATGATTAGATAAGATAAGAAAGCCTTGACAGGAGGTAAGCCACTGGCGCCATCTGTTGATAAAACCAGAACTAAAACATAATTTCTTTAAAGGCTGAAGGCAGAGATGGATTGGAATTAGGGTCGTTAACTAGAACAGAAAGATTTTTTTGAATGTGAAATGCCTCTAATGAAATTAATATTTGTTCGGAGTGTTATTGTATCTTAATTACCTTATAAGTGTTTGCACTCTGCTGTTATTTGCTAGTAGTAGTTCAGTAGTTACTCTGCAGTGATTAAGAAAGGTTATTTTTTCAGTTTTTAAAAATGATGTACCATTTCAAAAGAAAATCAGTAAAGGCAGTCAGGGCGTAGACAAAGTCCCTGAAGAAAAATATGTGTAGGAGAAAATGACAGACATATACAAATGCATCTGAACTGTTACATGTAAGGAAGTTTGTAATGAATAAAAAACGATCCAAAAACACAACGGTGAAAACAAAGATTACTTTGGGTATAGCAATATTTATTCCGATCTAAGTGGGAAAACTAAGAGGGTTTTGACTTTTTACAAACCTCTTAAAAAAGATAATCTGGATGTGCAGAAGGGAGATATAATGCAAGAATCTGGAATTATAAATTTTAAATTAATTGTGAAATTTAATTCAGAGAATTTTCAAGCTTTAAAAATAGTTTTTACATTAACTTTTTATTAATTTCAATGAACTTTTGTAATTATTTTTTTCTAAAGACGAAAATTACTTATTTGAAAATAGCTTTACAATACTTTGATAAAAGTACTTTCTGGAAAGAAATAAATTTCATTTCGATATTTTGGTGAATCAGACGGAAAGGAATTTGGGAGTTTTTATTTTATTTATCATTTAATTCAAGTATCGTTTTAAGCAATTTCGAATTCCACAGATTTTAATCTAAAATCCAAAAATACATTTGCTTTCTTATGATCATGTCTTTCTTTCCTTGATCCTTTGAAACTGAATGGAAAGGTCAGAAATTTACTGGGGGGGGGATTAAACAAGAATTTTTCTGAGAACAATTTTTTATGATTAGGTGCACTCTGCACAGAAAAAAAGAGGGGGCAGCTCTAAATCTACTGTTCTGCTGACGGAATTTAACTTGCTAACGTATCTCGAAAGCACGACTTAGGATATATATTAGATTTACATACAGTATTATTTTAACATAGGTATTTTGACACAAAATTGTGCTTTTTCTCTATAATTCGATTTCACAATTCAAATTATGCTAAAGGGCTAAGTTTTGTAAAAGTCGCTCTAAAAGTTTTTAATAAACTAGCTTCTCAATATTAATTGAATTTGCTATATATTTATTATTATTATCTGCTTTTTTTAATTAAACATAATTGATTCCTACTTTGACAGTTTTTCAAAGTAGGAACAGGTTTAATCCAAATAAAAGTGGCAGATATTTTTTTTATTTTTTATAAATATATTTTTTATTGATTTTTAAGTTTGTATTTTACAGTCATTTTTACACATTTTCCGAAATAAATTTTAATACATATTCCATACATATAACCTTAATGTAGATGTAATTCTAGGCATACCTGCAAAAATATTTTTTATATAAATTTTTTAAGACATAAGTGAATTTACATATTGGAGCATTTGGAAATTTAGCATATGTGTTATAAAAGATTAATATCGCGAAATCTGGCTTATGCACTTTGTTAAAATTATTCGAAAGCATGAACGATGTACCATCTATACCTCTCGTGCATAATGAAAGAGAAAGAAAAATGGATTACCATAAATTATGAATTTTACCAAGTAAATATGGTGCAATTGAAAAAAAGTTGCGCCAAGATAAAATACAATTTTTTGATAAATTTCTCGCCAAATTTTACAAATGTAATGTTTAGGCATAATTTGAGTGGTAGAATCGAAATATGGACAAAACGTCGGTGTGTCATTTCAGAAAAAAGTCCAATTTTGTGTTAAAATACCTTTGTTAGAACAATGTTGTATATAAATATAATGTAAATATAAGTCGCGTTTTCGAGAATGTAAATTAAATTCCGTCAATCGGCCTTGTAGGATGGGAGATACAGAACGGTCCTTTGTTTTAGCCCAAAGGATAAGGATAAGGATAAGGAACGAGGGACGTGGGCACTATGCCTCTACCATACGGTTAATTAGTATAGCACCACGTCCACCATGATCTAGAGAACCCTTAAGACAACACTAATTCAAATACGTGAGTATATAATTGAAAATGAATGATTGATTACAAACAATTGTGGTATACCTTGGCAATAAAGAATTGTTGTATTTGTGTAAATAACAGATTACGATACATTTAACATAATACAATGTAAATACGAAGTCATATATGGTATAGCATAAGACTTCTAATAAGTGATATATGATTATACTTAATGCATGATACAGCACGAGGATAAACTCCTGAAGAGAAGTCAAACATATAGTTGTAGAGAGATTATGGGTTAATAAGTTTAGTCCAAAGGAGCGTTAGTTCAAAAGGGCTATTAATTTCGTTTTGGCATTTCGCGTCGATTCACTGTAAATGTCCGTATCACTTTATAAAGTGTTGCCACCAAATATCATCGGCCTGTGTTATATTTAAAGAAATTAAATAACGAAGAATCTGCATAAATGTGTGTATGTTTCTCGCATTGTTATAAAACAGCAGCACCTAGAGCCATCCAATTTTTAATAACGTAATCCTTCTCCGAATATGGGCATCTGGAATCCCAAATTTAGAATTTGTTTTATTATCGATTTCCTATTTTGTCACACTTTAACGAATTTTTGATTAAGAAACTCAAGCGATTAACGAATTTTTGATTAAGAAACTCAAGATTTCAAAGCGAGCAATGGCAACACTCTAGGGGGAAAAAACATTTTTATCTCCAACACTGTGTATCTGAAATTCTAAAGATATGCTCTTTTGAAATTATTTTTTGATATTGCTGTTGAGCTGAATTTTATGGTTTAAGTGTGAAAAATATGATATTTAATAAATAAAGGTAACACGAAAAACGTTAAAAAACGCCTCTTTGGGCGTAATGTAAAATCTCCTAGCTTTCAGATTTTTGTTTTCTAAATGCAGACAGTGACACGTTTTACGTTTATAACTGAATGTCTTCTTTATTTCTTGAACAGGTTATTTTATTCTTGGAAAATAATTTCTCTTTATAGAAGGGAAATAAAAATATTAAATTCTCTGTTCAGTGGTGCCCGAACTAAATGTGGTGGATGACCGTTCATCAATCTAGATTCGTTTCCTGAAGGTTGCTTATCCTCTGTAATCGCTGTTTGGGTAATGAGCCAATGCTATATACCCATGTAATGCCTACTAATACAGCAGTTTGAAGAACCGAATTTGATTCTTAGTAAATTCACGTTAAAATTCTTAAAGATATAGTTATAATATTTCTCAGTACTTTGTTTATGTTAAAATGTAGAGGAATCTAGTAAACTAAAATAGTCGCTAAGTTTGAGTTTTAATGACAGAGTTTAAAGAAGAGTTAAAATACCCGTTTATTCCCTCCAAAAATACCCGTTTTTTCGCTCAAGAAATAATAACAGATGGCCCCCTTCTCGGGCTTACAAGAAAGTCTCCACTCGGGCTTTTAACTCAAGATAATAAAAAACTAATCTAATACTAACTTAAAGAGACTTAACCGAAGCTAGGCACAAATACCTAACGTAGCTGTCCCTTAATTTAACCTAGCCAGAGATTATCAACAGGCATGTAAAATACGTCCGAGCGCAGAAGATTTAAGAACGAATTAACCAGGCTGCAAACACTCACCATTAAGGACTCCTAAACTCTCTCTTTCAAACCTTCCTTAAATACTCCTTCTACACCATTTGCATAAAATGGAATACTAAAATCGCAATTTGTTGGGAATAGTAGATGGGAAACGAGAATACACGGTACAGTATGTTTAAAGTTAAAACTATTAACTGTTAGAAACTTTATAAGGTATTTCTCTCGCCTTCTTAGCTTACCTTCGTAGTATAGCGGTCAGCACGCTCGACGCGTATTCAAGAGGCCCATGGTTCGAGTACCGGTAAGGGCATTGCTCATTTTTCATCTCTCCTGCTTTAAAAGAATATCCTAATGTCTCTACAATTTAAAGTAACCCCTACATATTTAGAGAGTAAAAAGACTCTTGATATATTTGCACTGTAAATTGAGTATTTAATAATATCAATTTTATTTAATCTCGATAACAAATATAGCTATTATAGGATAAATATAAACAAACCAAGATCGTCATAATTAATTCACGTTAATTCAACAAAGAGAGAAAAAATCGGGAACGCACATATGCAAATTAATATTAGACCTACAAATATAAGGTAAAAAAAAAATTAGGCAACTAATGAAAAACTGTAAAAAAAAAGGGGGGAAGCTGGTCAAGAATTTCTGGAAAATGCTATTGATTTATCTATTGTTTCTTCATCAGAGCCTTAGAACTAAGAAACCATCACCGAAACCGTAGGGAGGTTCGATTTTTAACATTTCAGGATAGAAAAAAAAAAAAAAAAAAAGAAAAGTTCAATAAACAAAAATCGTGCTTTAAAAAAAAAGGATGACGATAATAATAATTTCGAAACATATTACGGGAGGATAAAGAATTAAGAGCTGTTAATTTAAATAATTCCTTAGAAATCTGATCATTCCATAACTGAAACAGATAATGCTGGAGTCGGGAGTGGAAAAAATTATTAAAAGTTATTTAATCAAAATGGAAGTAAAAGCAATGATTTCACATAATTAGTCAATTACAGTGTTTTTATAGTAGTATAATTAGTCGTATTTTTCTGCATTTAGTTCTGATAAATGCAGAAAAATGGCGTCCGTTAAACCTTTTTTTGTGTGTGCTAATTATCTTTTATTCTTGTTTCTTTCTGAATTTGAATATCATTACAACTGTGTTGAGTGGCAACAGGTAGCGCACCTGATTCCTTATAATGATTAGTACATTTGTGAGGTTACGTAATACTTACTGCATTATTGAACTCAAAACATATTTATTTCAATTACGAGAAGCTCTTTACAAATATATATGATTCATGGATAGCATTGAACAGTTACTGAAGTGAAGTGAGGAACCTGCCAACGAGAGTCTCTCTAGTCGAGAGTTCAAGAGCATTCTGACGTGTTGTTCCGATGGGAAAAAAATCTTCAGACTGAATTAGCCACGCCTCCTTAATTTTTGGTTGTATTTTACATCTTCTGATTAGTTACATCTGGAGCGATATCAGAGGAAAACAAAATCATTGGTTCATTAGCTCTCCTGAAATTGAGAGGCTTTGACGACGGGCACAGTGCAGAATGCTAAAATCTCTTGATACTGGTCGTGAGGTTATGTCTCTTGTACTGTCAACTGGAACGAATTATTGCTTCTGAGATGTCAGAACCATGTCATGTGACACATCGTAAAAGCTTGGAAATAGTGACTTGCGGGGACTGCACACACGATTTTCTCATCTCTGTATGGCCCGTTGTACAACTTTCTAACTAAGATTATCTTCTATGTAGATTATTTCAATAACGTCTTTTGACTTTCCACCATCTAATGAATCTTATTTTCGTTTTAAAACCATAAACTGTGTATATTAGAAAAAGAAAATTTAAATCACCCAAAAATTTACGTTGCTTAAACATTTATTAGTTATGGAATGATCAGATTTCTAAGGAATTATTGAAATTAACAGCTCTTAATTCTTTATTCTCCCGTAATATGTTTCGAAATTATTATTATCGTCATCCTTTTTTTTTTTAAAGCACGATTTTTGTTTATTGAACTTTTCTTTTTTTTTTTTTTTTTTTTTTTTTTCTATCCTGAAATGTTAAAAATCGAACCTCCCTACGGTTTCGTGGATTGTTTTCTTAGTTTATTATATCTGAAGAGTTGTAATTAATTATCTGTACGTAGCTCTTCCACAGTGGTTCTTCTTCCCTGAAGCAATTTAATTTATTTACTATAATTTTTCCATTTAAGAAACACCTTTGACATTTTGAATTTGAATATAATCATTAGTTTTAATATAACAATATCTACTGCTTTATAATCCTTTCTGTTGTCTTCATTCATACCAGAGGAGATGGAATTAATCAGTTCTTTAGAAATTTAAGCTGCATTATTTGATAGATGAAATGAATGTTTTAAGAAAAATTATTTCTCAGAGCTGTCTTCATAACATGAAATCACTGTAAATTTGAGAATTTGTAAATTAACTCTATTTTATAGAAATATTTATTTGGCATTCATATGCTATAAAACGGCATAATTTAAACGCCAAAAAGCATATTTTTTCATTTCATGTCACCAAATTTTGAGACTAAAAAGAAATATCCTAATAGCAAAAAATCCTGTCATTGGAAATTTCTGTGAAAGACTGTATCATTTTTATCACAGTTAAATAGCGTTTTTAATACAGAAGGATGTTATGGGCATAAATGGGTTAAGTACAGTATGTAAATTTCTACTGGGGGAGAAAATAAATGCATTTTAACATATTCCCTTGAATTTTTATTATCTTGGAGACTTCACTCTCTTTCAAGAATAGCAATAAACTTGCCAAAATATGAGCTTCTATATTTGCCCCCTGCTGAGCGTTGCTCACAATGGTACATTGTCATCGGCTCATATCGAAGAAGAAATGATAAAGCTAAAAGTTTACAAATGGGTGTCATTTGTTTTTTTGGTGCCAAGATCGGAGCCAGGAAGAAATAATTTCAAGATGGCCGCTACGTAAAACCAAAATAAGAAGAAAAGAAATTGCGTAAAATCGGTGTCCATGTACACGTAGATCTATTTTTACTTTAAAAAGCATCAGAGAATTGCACAAGCTAGGCATTGCGCACTGCCATAATTTTGTCCATGTACACATATATCTATTTTCAATTAAAAAACTCGGGAAGCTAAAACAAAGTTAAAAATCATGGTAACCAGAAATGGGGTTTTATCGCCAAAACTGGGCAAAATGTGTCGTTAATCAAAGGGCCCCCAAATCTACAATAGAACTATAATAAATCTGTACTCGGGAGATAAAAGGACACAGTAATCTCTTTTAACATGATTACGCTCAGTTCAAAGTCATTTTTGCTGGAATACGAGCTTACAGTAAAATATATCAAACAACAATAATGCTCATTTCCCACGTGTATTATTGTATGTGTGAAAAATTATAAATGTATTTTATAAATGTAGTTTTTAGAATTTCAAAACAGTACAGCTCCTCCATCCTCGGAGAAGAACCTTTCATAAAAGAAAATTCAGAGAACATTTATTATACTATGGCAATGAGAACAAACACTTTTCTAAATAATTTTAAATAATATTTAGTAAACTCTTTTACTAGACAATGCATTTCTAGTAACTAATTTAAGAAATTCGATTCCTATATCAGTGTTTTAGAAAGACTTCTCCGCATTTAAATAACTTGATTGCCCTATGTTCGAACTTTTTTTCTCTTTTCAATTCAAAGTTTTGCCATCAGTCATTATTAATACGTGTCCACTGCAAGAGCTAAACCAGGTATGATGAATATCAACCCTGTGATGAAAGATTTAAAATCTATTCCTTTAAGATCTTTAAGAATTTACTTAAATATTCCTTTAAGATCATTAAAAGGTCAGAATTGTATAACTCTTCTCAGTAGCTGTGTATAATAGAATATTGCTTTCAAGACATCATGAAAGCAGTTCATACGAATAGTAAACTTTATTCGAGCAGCTCTTTTGCAACACCGTGTTCTTCAAGATCCTACAAGAAAATCTTGAATATTCTAATCTCATTCTACTGAAGTATGCTGGCTCAATAAAGGTATGATTCTTGCAAGATTCGTAAATTTAACTGAATAAATAAAAAAATTAACTCAACACCAAAAATCAAAATTTTGATAACGGAAAACTAACGAATTTTCGATGACTGGCGGATTTAGGTTATTTCACATACGTTATTGAGAAATTGAATTATTTAAAATTGGAGCTGCAAAGAAAAGAAAACGTATATCTTTAACCTTTTAACTGTCATGCCCGAGAAAATCTCGGGCACAGCACTAGTGTTCGAAAATGTCACGCCCGAGTATTACTCGGGGTAATTTGTTTTTGAATGCATCGTATTGTTATACCCGAATATATATCGGGAGACTTTTATTTCGGCTTCATCTCTTTGTCAAACCCGACTGTATCTCGGGAAAAGTTAATGTGCGCTCAGTTCAATAGATAACAGCACTTTACTGAAGATTTCAAAGGTTAGAGGTTATTTGGTTCAAGGTGCATGGGATCTTTTTGTTGTAAAATGGCGTCCAGTTCTTTGAAACGTTATATAGATGATTTAGATTCTTCAACCGAAGATGAAGGATGTGTGTTTGATGAGCAGTATTCATGATACTTCCATGGTCAGCCTCAAAAATAAAAAATGGAGATATACTCAAGCCGAAGATTGTTTCTAATTACGGTTGATCAGGAAATATCCTTTCATCCAACAATCCGAAAACGTTAGATAAAATATTATAAAAAGATACTTTTACATTTACTAGACAAGGTACTCTGGAACTCATATTTGCTCTATAAAAATGTAGTTGGAAAACGTATTACATTTTTAGAATTTCGAATCCAAGTTGTAGAAGAGCTTTTACATAAATATGATGATGCAGCTTCTGGACAAAAGAATGTTGGCAGACCACCTACAATAGATAATCCTGCCCGTCTTACTGAACGACATTTTATATCCCATTTTCCTCCTATTCCTGCGAAACGTGAGCCTACAAGATAGTGCAAAGTGTGTTGTTCGAGAAAGGATAAAAATGGGGAAAAGATAAGGAAGGAATCACGATTCTGGTGTAGTGATTGTGGAGTTGGTTTGTGCTTGGAAAAGTGTTTCCAGTTGTACCACATAAGACTGAATTACTGAACTACTAATAGGTATTCACTTATATTTATTTATGTTTTAGAAAATAGTTAATTTTTTTTCATTTTTAGAAAATAATGCTCCACTAGAAGCGATCTTTGCAACTGCCATGTTGAGTGACAGCTGCCTCAAAGAAAATATGCAGTGGCTACAAAACTTTAAAAATTTTACCCATGTACGTCAAAATGCCAATTTTTAACTACTTAAGTATATTTTATTTTGTACTAAACATTTGGTTTTTGCGACAATTTGTGTACCCAAATCATCAAAATAACTTGACAGTTAAAGGGTTAATGGTTTGATTTATTTGATTCCATAATCAAAATAATCCCTCCCCTAAGGGAGGTAGCCATCTAGTGTTTTGAAAGTAGTGTAAAAACGCTACCTGCCTTAGGGGAGGAATGCCTTTGTGGAGGACGTTTTAAGGAAACCTGGCTCGTACACATGTTATACATGGGGAAAACCAGGAAAATGCCCATGCAGCCATCTCATTCGCCGGGACTCGAAAAATGTCCAGACACCCCGGACCGAAGTACCAGTGTTCAGCGACTGTATAACTTTAATGATAGGGTCTGTTAAGACGTTTAGTGCTAAACTGGTTTTGTAGGTATCACAAATGAAAGTGAAGTCACAAATGAAAGTATGACAATAAAGTCAATTATGTATTTTCCAAATATAGAACACATGATAGGCAAAGCTGAAATTGACTTGTTCGTATTTGTTATCAATCTTTAGTTACTTCAGAACCAGTCTAAAAAACTATTTTAACAGTTTAATATTATCTAGCCTATGGTAATTTTTTTATCAATCCGTTTACTCAACCAAGTAAGTGTAATCAAAATAGCTGCATACATTGCGAAGTTTATCCAAACAAAAACGGAAGAACTATAGCTAGAAATTTTAGATCTTCCAAAAGACGTTTTTCTAAAATCCAGTATATCAATTGAGAACGTTTTTAATGTGATTGAAAGAAACAAATTTCCATACTTGAAAACAGCTTTATAAATAAGATAAAACAGTCATTGTTTTCAACAGTGAATGTCACAAAATCAGAGACGAACATTACAGATGAACATTTTAAAGACTGATGACGAGCAGGTATTTTATCATACTCTTTTTAATTATGAAGAAATGGTCAATGGTATACAAGGGCAAATAACACATTGACTTTAAGAATTACACTTTTTATAAATAATTTTTATGTCAATAAGTTGTGAATCAAAGAATTTGGAAATTTTTGTTTGCATTATCTAAGAATACAGCCATTATGTCTTATATTATACTTCTGGAATAATGTTTTAATGTTATCTGTATTTTAACTATATCAGCCTATAAATTTATCCTGAAATAAATAGATACGTCAGCGCCCCACCCGTATTCTAGAATGTGCTCTAAGATACAGAAAGGCTGAGAATCTCTGCGCTAGACTGTCATTTTTCTTTCTTTGATATTTTAATTCAGCAGACCGATTTAAAATACTCTCCTTTGATCTAAGGAAATATTAATAGCGTTCTACCAAATTGCAGTTTTGCCAAAATTGTATTCATATTCGGCAAACACTTCTGTACTAACTCATGGGTGGTTCTGTACTTACTTATAGGTACCACGATTGGTAGAATGATAGCAACGCTGGCTGCTATATTGTTGGGAAAGAGTGGGAATTCTGAAGAAGGATGGATGTTTGTAAATGCACAGTAACTGTGTTACATGGTGGTACTTAAAATACTGCCGATCCGAAAGTCCATTTCAAACAGTTTGGTAGAGAATAAGTTAAGGATTCATCCTGCGAGGGTTTCTCCATCAAAATTAGAGTGAAGCCGTTAGTGCAGTGAGGAATGCCCTTGTAAAGTTGGTAAAGTTCTGGTGTCTTACCCACTTCTTCTTGTCTTTTACTCGCACATTTTCTCCAGTAAGCATTTCCAGAGAAAACATATTTCGTAAAAATTAAATCAATGGTAGCACCAGCATCCATCAAAACTGACACGGTAATTCCATTTACTTGAATCATTGATAGATAAGAGGACATCTGGTTCTCCACAAGACGGACTCCGTTTAATTTTGTTTTATTTGCTGTAGCTGAGGTTACTTTATTTGTTTCCAAATTGGGGTACTGTGGTTTTTAAGAGTTGAAAGATCCATATTCAAAGCACCGTAGAGTTCTCGTTTGGAGTCTTTCTTCATATTTTGAATTTGAACATTCATGTCTATGCGGTCTTTGTTTTAAGAATATTCGTTCTTCATTATTTCTTTGCTAGGCCTTTGTTAAGTTTGTTCTTCCTGTTGGTTTTGAGTGATATCTTTAGCCATCTTTTCTCTGACATTTTCGTAATTTTCCAGCGTATCTGCTAATTTAAACGGCAAAATAATTTTCAATTATTCATCTACAATATGATCACGGATTTCTGCAAAAAAAAATGCCTCTTTACTTGATCTGAAAAAACAAAATTCTTTAACGAATCAAAATCATGCACTTGAATACTTTCTAATCAGTCATCAAAATAGATCCGTAACTCAAATACAAAACTGCGCTATTTATTACCTGCATTTCTTTGATGTTGCATAAATTTCACTGGTAAATTTTCTAGATCAGTATAAATTTCTTCAATAACAGTTCTTTCATGTTTTCATACGTATGTCATTTCTCTTCTGGTTTAGGCGTAATTAGAAGAGATCTGTAGGTTAAAAAATCCTAGGAAATGTAAGACCAATCCTGATTTTTTATATTACTCTTGCAGCTTGTCTCACGTATATAACTAATATCATAATCACAAATCTTAACTAATATCATAAAATATATCATATAATATATTACAATAATATCCATTTCCTAATCAGATCTTTGCATTAAATTTTCATGTTTTAGGGAAGGTTTAAATTTAATGATTATTCTTTATCTGTTTCAAAATTTAAACATTTAAACTTTGGTTCAGTCCTCAGTTCTTCTAATTCATGTTATGTTATTTTATCCTTCTCTAGACTTTCTTCTTTTCTCTTTCTTCCCGCTTTTTTTTCTCACGTGATCTCTTAATGTAACTTTTCCTGTCTTTCAACGCTTTTCTGTTCTCAGAAATTCTTCCCCTTGCCGCTTTGTTTCTTGTGGTCTTTCTTGCATTGTAGTCTATAAACGATTCTTAATGAACTTTTTTCATAATTCGAACTGTTTGTAACTTTGTTTAATCACCATATAGCGTTAGCAACAAAATTTTCTTCAAGTCCATCAGCGCTCTTTATGGGATTATTCTTCTTAGCTTTATCCAAAAATATCATTTAAGTATATTTATTACACTTATTCCATACACACTCAATCTACTGAACTGAAGATACTAGGAATGTAGCTGGTAATTTTATTTGATGAAATCTTTGAGTATCATGCACATACGATAATAATATCCCTGTTTTAAATAATTCTGCATGCAAAATGCTTCGTTATTACGTTTACAAGAGCTGGCATTCTTAGACTACTACAAATAAAATACCTCTATTGCCTTTGCTCAAATAAACAAAATGAAGCTTCATTAAGCTTCGCGTTAATATAATATAAGGTATGAAAATAGTTAAAATTTGGTAAAACAGAATAATACCTCAAAAGAATTATTTCATTTCTATTTCAATAACAAAAATAGAACTTTAGCACCTTTCACATAAATGATGCACACAATCACTTTCATAAAGCTTCCATGGGTAATCGCTAAGCCTTACCAACAGCACCATATTTAAAAAGATCTCTAGTAAATGTATGTCGTTATTGGTACTCATCTAAGAGAAAATAATAATTTAGTACTCACATATCAAATAAAAAATACAATAATTATATTTTAAAACTTCTTATTACATATTTATTTTAACTCTTTTAACACAATTATATTTATTTTCGCTCGTGCGAGAGCTTACATAAAAATAAGTAAATAAAAAAAAAATCTGAAATGTTTCAGATTTTAAATTACGTCCAAAGGGGCGTTTTTTAACATTTTGTGTGTTACCTTTCTTTATTAAATATCATGTTCCTCGCACTTAAACCATAAGATCCAGTGCAACAGCAATATCGCAAAATAGTTTTAAAACGAGCATATCTTTAGAATTTCCGATACAGAGACTCACGCGCTGGAGATAAAAATGTTTTTACTGCACAACGTTGCCATTGCTCGCTTTGAAATCCTTGAGTTTGTTAATCAAAAATTCGTCAAAGTTTTAAAAAATAGGAAATCGATCATAAAACAAATTTCAACTTTCAAATTTGGTCTTCCACATGCTCATATTCGTTGGAGGATTACGTTATTCAAAATTCGATGACTCTATGTACCGTTGTTTTATCACAATACGAGAAATATACATACATTTATGCAGATTTTTCATTATTTAATGTCTTCAAATATAATGCAGGACTCTAACATTTTGTGGCAACAGTTTGAAAAGTGAACCGACATTTATGAGTCCGACGCAAAATGCCAAAACGAAACTAATAGTCCTTCGGGATTCAAATCCCTTTGGACTAATAAAAACAAACTGAATGGTTTCAGATTTTACATTAGGCCCAAAGGGACTTTTTTTAAGGTTTTGTGTGTTACCTTTATTTATTAAATATCACGTTCTTCGCACTGAAACTAAAAAATTCAATTCAACAGCAATATTGCAAATAATTTAAAATGAGCATATTTTTAGAATTTCCGATATACAGCTCGCGCGCTGGAGATAAAAATGTTTTTTTCTCGGACAGTGTTGCCATTGCTCGCTTTGAAATCATTGAGTTTGTTAATAAAAGATCTGTTAAAGTGTTACAAATTATGAAATCGATAATAAAACAAATTCAAAATTTGGGCTTCCAGATGCCCATACTCAGTACATTATTCAAAATTGGATGGTTCTGGGTACTGTCGTTTTATCACAATGCAAGAAACATATATACATTTATGCAGATTCTTCGTTATTTAATTTTTTTAAATATAACACACACTTCATTATTTCTTTAAATATATAAATTTTATTCTTTAAATAAATCTTCTGTAATATCGGTGGCAACAGTTTGAAAAGTAAATCAATGCAAAATGCCAAAACGAAATTAATAGCCGTTCTGTGACAATTGTCCCTTTAAACTAATAAACAAATCAAGTAACAATGAGGGGTAGTAAAATAACGAGTACATTTTAGAACTGAAATCTTCGGAACTTCGAAACAATACAGTGCTCATATTTTATCATGGCACTGGCTAGTCAGAATGTGTTAGTTAAGTGAACAGTCTTTTTGACACGGCACTAGTTGCATATTGGGATTTAATTATTCTTGCAATGACTTGCTGAGGATTTGGCCCAGCAATATGCATGTTTCCTCAAACTGCAAGTTTCATTTTTTAAATGAAGGTGAATAAATACTTTTGGCTTTCAATTCTACTTTTCTGTTTCATTTACATTTGTGAAATTTACGCAAGGATTGGTAGTTAGCCAGTTTTCGAAGAATACTTAGCTAATTAACAGATAACGTTTATGTTAACCCGTTAAGAAAACATTAATATCTATAAATGAACGATTTTTTTGCCATTAAATTGTAAATTTCTTATAAAAACTTTAAAAAAATGCTACCCAAATAATAATATATTTTATTCGTATCATGTTAAACAGGATGACGTACTCGTCTTTTGAAAATCTAATCTGATTGGTAAACTATATTTCTAACTACGAAAGCCCCCTTTTTTTGTTTTTTGTTTGTTTAGTCATCTAATAATGTCCCGATATTATGCATACGAATATAAGATCATTAAATGGTAAAGATCATTAAATAGTTTGATTAACTGCTTCGCGTGTGTCCACTTCTTTCGTCATTCCCTTTTGGGGGTCTAGTCATTAATCTTCAGTAAAGATGAGGGCCATCATCAACAAGAGTTAATCTTTCTTCTCCCCAATAACCTCCAAGGGTAAGGGAAAAAAACCCACTCTATTCGAAGGCAGGGGAATACATAAAATCAGCAGTGGCCAGGAATTAATACCCGGCCACGCGATAAATGAGGCGCATTAAGGGACAGTTCCCAATGCAAGGCTACTGTCCCCAAACCGTCCACAGAGCGTGGACGAATTCGAGGAGGAAATAAGTTACCATTTCCTGAAGACTCGTGTCTACCGGGAAGGAGAAACCCGCCAAATTAATCGACATGACTACCCTTTCCCCCAACCCCTATCTGTCTTCACAGCACACGCAACAAGGGGACTAGTGGGTGGGTCGGCATAGGTTGTGGGTGGTACTCACAGAGAAAATTGCTGCGTTGATAATCCCGTAAGTAGTGAGAATACACGGCTCATTCTGTTCTCCCAGTCAATGCTCTTTAATTAACGGCAAATCCAATGTCTCAACATAAACGAGAAGAGAGTATAGGACCGGAACAGGAAAAGACTCCTTCGCTAAACCCCTATCATTCGATAGATTGATCAGATTTTGAAATATCAAGTCCAGAGAGGAACAGCATTGAGTAAAAGTTACTCATTCATAAATAATGGGAAATGCACAGGAAAATTATATAGAACCTTCTGTGAAATTATCTGCGTGAAAGTGAGATAAGCATTTAGTACCCATTTGTCAGGACATTGAACCTTCCCAAAGCATCTCGATATTTAGCCCATTAGTGAGATCGAATCATCCATCTCCTTTTGCACTGAGCGATTCCGTTTCGTAATATTTAAGTATAAATAAGTAAACGCCACGATAACGATAAGGGCAAGATCTCCTGTCCTTTATTCTTTAATTCTCAATTTTCAATTGAAGTAATGATGCTCTTGCTAAAATAATGCCATTTATTACCTGAAATAAAACCTTAGGAGACTATGCAAGAATTCTTTTTTTTTGTACCTGCATTTATTTATTTTCATGTGCATAACAGCTTCATCATAATTTCCTTTTTTATGAATTGTATTTTGATACATGGATATAACGTCCACCTTGAAAAGATTATTCCAGTTAAGAGAGCACTGTTTATAATGTTTGTTATGCCTTGCCAATATCTAATAGTGTCTAAACTCTTGGTTATCGCTGAATCTAAAATAATAACTGAAACTTGGGAAAGGTGTAAAGCACTCTTTTATTTAAAACTGAAAAGAACAAAAGACACTCCACGTTATTATAAGCTCGACCAGCACTTATGGCAAAATAAATTAACTATATAAAATTATATACACTAAAAATATAAAATTCAAGTAAGCCAGTAGTCCAAAGCTACACAAGCAATGAACGCGAAGTTGGCTCACAAACCTGACTGGAGTATATATTCAAGTATCGGCAAGTATAATTTAAGACCGAAGACTACAAATCTTATATGATCTAGCAACCTACCAACGTGGCCTCGAATGGTAAAAGCTCGCTCCGTCTTACAGTCTAAATCCTTACTATAAATACACGCGAACTAATTTGCCTTTTGGAGGAAGGAAAAAAGGAAGAGAGAAGTAATAGTAAATATCAAGAATTATAAATAACTGATTAATTAATATAAAGGAAACTTACATGTTAATTTTTTGAAATATCACAATAGTATTCAATAAACAAGTGAGTGAGTGAACGCCACCAAGAAAGACCACTGACCTGGCCTTAGTCTCACAGTGTGTTATCTTCCTGGCAGAAACCCTCCACTCTCTGCTCCACCCTGCTTCGGGAAGGCAGCCGAATAAACGGCTAAGAGCTTCATAAAGTCTACATGTAAGCTTGGATATTGTTGTTAGGGGAAAGAGTATTCTGTTAGGAACTACTTAAAATTAAACAAAGAAGCAATTAAAAGACTGTTAAGAATCGCTGTTAGAATAGACATAAACTTGTGTTAGATACAGTAAAGAAAGGAGGATTCTGCCTGAAAATTTAACTCCTGTGGATTTTCTGGACTTGTTAAATGTCTACATGTGGATGCTAATACTGACACAACTGTCATATATTTATGAGGCTTTTGTAAAGTCGTTGGTCCTGCATGCAAGAAAGATGCAACCTATTAAATTATTCACATAGTAAACTTTAAAAAAAAAGACAGATAAAAAATTATTAAAAAAATCCTAGCGCCCAAACGTAATTTAACGCAAATTACTTTCCATGTACCTGACTCTTATGTAACAACATTTAAAAGATTGTGTACCTATTATCACTAAGATAACAAATTCCTGCATAATTTAGTTCTTTGCGCAAACTTAAACTGGAGTTGCTTTGCAAATTGAACCATGCATCTACATTTTCTTTCGTAGTACTTGCAGACAGGATAACGTACATAAGTACAGAACTGAATATTAAAGTGAAAAACTAACATGATACTGAGTACAGAAATGCAGAAAGCTGATCCCTAATACCTGCCCACATAACACTTAAAAATGCATACGTAATACATGAAAACTAAAACTAAAACTGATGAACATAATACATAAAACTGATCATTAAGTAATGCTATGTAGTCTAAATCCTAGCCAAGTACGAACATACCTTCATAGTACATGCAGAGAAGTAATAAATACAGTCTTGAGTACGTGAACATAAACAGAAAAGTTCAGCATCATAATCAGTAAAACTGATGAACATAATACATAAAACTGATCATTAAGTAATGCTATGTAGTCTAAATCCTAGCCAAGTACGAACATACCTTCATAGTACATGCAGAGAAGTAATAAATACAGACTTGAGTACGTGAACATAAATAGAAAAGTTCAGCACCATAATCAGTAAAACTGATCATTAAGTAATGCTATGTAGTCTAAATCCTAGCCAAGTACGAACATACCTTCATAGTACATGCAGAGAAGTAATAAATACAGACTTGAGTACGTGAACATAAACAGAAAAGTTCAGCACCATACTCAGTAAAACTGATATCTGATTCCAAACCCTTGAATACATAATGCTGATACATAATTACAAAGAAAACCTTACCTACGTTAATTCCATAGTTACTTTTATCACCTTAGAACATGCACATAATTTATAAAAAACATAATTAAGCACATAATGCTGATCACTAGGGAGAGATTCAAACATACAGTTGATCACATAAAAACAGATATCTCTTCCCTAAAATTTACATAAAAGGTTGAATCAATAAACAAGTGACTGAAGTACGGATATGATTAAAATTATCAAATTTTGTTCTTTTAAACTTACTTCTACAGAATGAGAAGTTGTAATGAAGTATCGTACTACCACGCGTGTTCTTGCCTAGTTATAAGGATTAGCACATGAAATATCCACGACTTAAAACACGGGGAGGATACAGTTGATTTATTATGCTTCATAGTCCAAAATGTTTAATAGTCTGTACGAAGAGACTAAATATGTGTGTGATAATACTACGTCTTCTGGATTTTGTCTACTGGTTCCGTTTAGCAAATCTTTTATTACAACTTTCCCTGCACTAACAACACAATTTTTTAAATCATGCAACATCACGGGAAACGTTAGCACAAACGAATATCACTGGCATGTTTCCCAACGAAATATGTCATATGACCTACAATACGGTAACTTATAAGGGTAGTTGCAGAACAAACAAGAGCTAATTGGATCCATGCTGCGCGATTCAAAGCGCCAATGCTTAGATGATATTATATCGTATTATCAACCACTTCATTACATTATTAAACTCGTAGGTTTTTCTTTTGTCCAGTTACTGTTTATGAACTTAATGTTTAATTAATAGGTACAGAATTAAGGTAATAAAATTCTGTTAAACTATTTTGGATCTTGTGTAGTGTTTTGAAAAAATCATCTTGAATATGAGGACTTTTGTCACATTCCGAATGTTTTTTATTTATTTATTTATGTGACCAATCCTAAAATATAAACTCTGCTATTAAGATAAGCTATGGTGGACTCAATTTAGCAATAAGAGTGCTCTCTGGTGAGTAGCCAGAGAAAGACTTCAGTACAGGCCAGGTGATGAGTCTGTTAAGTTGTATCAGACTATTGCTCTGCAAGATTCTTAAAATTGTATGTGATGTCTGTGTATAGCTTAGATCTGTTAATAAATTATTGTTACACTATGAAAGCCTCATTTATGAACCCACCCATCCACTATATTTATTTATTTTTTTAGATATTAATATACAAGGTGATCAAAAAGTCAGTATAAATTTGAAAATTTAATAAATCAAGGAATAATGTTGATAGAGAGGTAAAAATTGACACACATACTTAGAATGACATGGAGTTTTATTAGAAAAGCAATAATCTGATCAGAAAAGCAATAATTAGCATTACAAATTAAGATAAAGCAAAGATTATGTTCTTTACAGGAAATGCTCAATATGTTCACCATCATTCCTCAACAATAGCTGTAGTCGAGAAATAATGTTGTGAACAGCACTGTAAAGCATGTCCGGAGTTATGGTGAGGCATTCGCGTCGGATGTTGTCTTTCAGCATCCCTAGAGATGTCGGTCGATCACGATACACTTGCGACTTCAGGTAACCCCAAAGCCAATAATCGCACGGACTGAGGTCTGGGGACCTAGGAGGCCAAGCATGACGAAAGTGGCTGCTGAGCACACTATCATCACCAAACGACGCGCGCGAGAGATCTTTCACGCGTCTAGCAATATGGGGTGGAGCGCATTCCTGCATAAAAATCGTACGTTCCAGCAGGTGTTTATCAGCCAGGCTGGGGACGATGCGATTCTGTAACATATCGGCGTACCTCTCACCCGTCACGGTAGCAGTTACAAAACCAGAATCACGCATTTCCTCGAAGAAAAAAGGCCCGATAACAGTATTTTTTTTTTTTTTGGTTCTAATAAAACCCCATGTCATTCTAAGTATGTGTGTCAATTTTTACCTCTCTATCTACATTATTCCGTGATTTATTAAGTTTTCAAATTTATACTGACTTTTTGATCACCCAGTACTTAAATATGAATAGATTAATAATAAATCACTATGAGGCAGGCAAGAATGTTATCGAAGGTTAAAAGACACAATTCCAGAATAGCAACTTTAACAGTTTTCTTTCTTCCTTCACAAACATTTTTCCTATACCGAAGACCATCGATGAATCGATGAAAATAAAGGACGGTTTGTAAATGCGTAACTGTTTTCAATTTCATTACAAAATTTCCCTTTCGACGAGTATATTATTCAGTTGGAAAATGTTTATAAGATCTGTCTCTTTTTGGCCATGTAAACTAATCTAGATCCTACGAATGAACCTGGTGACTTCTCGCACAGGTGTGAAATAATACCGGCACAAAAGAAGGGTGGAAAATGACGAAAAATTAAGCCGTAACTTAAAGTGCTGGATTAGCACTTTAAGTTACGGCTAACATAGGTTGACTCGACAACCTAACGGGCGTGATAGTTATTCAAATGGCCAAAAGGCATATCGGCAAAGTGAAAAACGAGACTTGCGCTGGCTAGCGAAAACACGCTCTGAATAAACTCCAAGATTTACCTGTTTAAATACTCACTTTACTTAACTTTAAATTTACATCGTGGCGAGGAAATGCGAGGAGAAGTTGAGGAGTTCAGAAAAGATAACAAAAATTTGAATAACAGGTTAATTGAACTAAGGGAAACCCCACAAGGTTTGCAATTAATTCAGTCAAGGAAAACGAATACCATCTTTTAGTCTCTAACTGAAGAAATCATAATTCTAATTTAATACCTTTAAACTTGAAAAGAAGGAAAATGTTATTTTTAATGAGTTTTAAATTAAAACGAAATGTGCATGGCGTAAAGAATATAAATGCAACAATTCGCAGTATCTGAGAATTTTGATTAGCAGAAGAAGAAAAAGATAAGTAGACAATAAAATAACCATCAAAGTCCGAAGCAGATGAGGAATCATAAGAATATATTCATAAGAATATATAATGCAGCGATGCATCTTTTACAAGAGAATGAATGATGGAAAGTAAATGAAAGATTAACTAAATGTGATTAAATATGTTTAAATATCAATGATTAATTAAATGAACAGTAAATTTTATTTTTATACGCTAGTTGCTCAATGTGGGTTAGATTTTTCTGCAACATAGACAAGGTTTCTGGAGAAATTGGCTACAAGCTTCAAATATCAAAATTTAAAGAAAACAGTTTTCGGTCACTTCTGATGAGAACTTTGTAAAAGTAATGGCTTTATAAATTATTTTCTATCTTCTTTCTGCATGTCTTCGTGGTGTAACGGTAGCACACTCGGCGCCCATACTCGAGTCCCGGCGAGGGCATTGCTCATTTTTTATGTACTCCTGCTTCAAAAATACCTAATGTCTCTACAGCGTTATTCCGTATGGATTACACAGGAACCAAAATTCAAATAAAAATAATATTTATATATGCTAAAGAACAAAAAAGTTTCATAATTTTAAAAATATAATTTGTGGAGATATATGATGAAGAATTAACTAATTGACCTTATTTTCTGTGGCAACTAGAGGAATCTCATCGATTTGACGACTACTGGTTTCTTCTTGGGTAAAACAACAGTCATTAATGATATCTTCGCGAATTTTTGCGCAAAGCATGGATAAAATATTTTGTTTTTTTATTCTTTAAGGCATAACTAACTAACTAAGATTTATACCGCAGCTCGTGAACTTAATCACATTCTGGGAACGGGAAAAATCCCGAAAGCGTCACCCACCGATACATTGAAACACTCCTGCTGGGCCCAGGGTCCCACACCCCCGAGACACCAACAATTTTATGAACCCTCTAAAGATCGCTCAACGATCAAATAGCCCACCACTAAACACGGACTGGTCAAGACCACCGTCCCGGCCGGACCGAGACCACGGTGGGGTGGGCGATGACAACTTAGGGTCGATGACCGGACGTTAATTTGGGCTACCTGCCAGCACTACACGGGATGCCCCTCTCCTTAGGCTTTACATGGAATTCCAAGGACAGCAGTGACCAGACGCTCAATGGTCCAGTTTGCTATTTGGCTACCAATACTCTGGTGGAAAGGACTTACACCTCCCGGCCCATGAAGAGCAAGTATAGACTTACCCCATGGACCATCGGGAACCGCTAAGTTCAAACAAAAATTTTATACCCTCGTGGCCGAAACTGCCTAGGTACAGATCCTAGCCAGTACTGCGCAGAGTACTCTACGTCGACCCCCGGGGGGGGGCTCTAAGGCATAATAAATATTAAAAAAAATAGGTAATTTTTCTGCATGAGGACAATATGAAAATGAGGTTTTATATTTTAGAACCTTTTCACACGGAGGCACCCTAAATATGCGGGGAGTCGAAAGTCCTCTCGAGAGGTTGCTGGTAAGGAAAGAGGAGTGTGTGACCCTTGGACCCGTCCCCTGGGGTGCTCCCCACCAAACGTCGGGGGTGGAAGTGAGCAAAGTCTTACTGTCACCTGTATGGTGCTCAAGGTTCTTGCCAACGACAGGCGCAATTCTGCACACCTTGCCACCTTGAATTTTGTGGGCTTGTTCTGTTGTTACCGTCAGACAAGTGAGATAAATCACAAAAATAGCAACAACATTATCAGTCACCAGAAAAGCCTTCTTATCCATAAGAATGAAAGTATTTTCGTAAAAATTTTGTACTTATTTTTAAAAAGGCCTGTACCTTTACTTGCCGAAATTTCAATATTAAAGAAAGATAGCCTGTAGTCACTTTTTTCGTTATATATTTATACAAGGTGTGTTCGAAAGGTACGGTGATTGTTCTCATAATTAAAAAACCGCGCCGGTTAGGATTTTGCAGTCACGCAGACGCAGTGAGAGAAATGTCATCTAGAGCCATCTAACGGCCATTTTACGACAGATAAGAGGAAGCGCGCGCTATGAGCAGTTTAACACAGTCAGTATGAGAAAGATTGTTAGTGTGACATGGGCAACGCATAAACATAAAGTTTTGCTTCAAGTTAGGCAAAACGGCGACGGAGACACATGACATGTTCGTGAAAGTTTACGGTCAGGAAATCTGCTCCATGACAAAGCCCGGCTGCACACTGAGATCCGTGTAACCCAGTTCCTCGACAGGCACCAGGTTCCAGTTTTAGATCACCCTCCATATTCTCCAGATCTGGCTCCCCCGGACTTCTTCCTGTTTCCCCTCCTCAAAGGAGTTCTGAAAGGCCAACACTTTTCCGACATTACTGAGATCCAACAACGGTGCTTCGAGCCATATCGAAAGAAGCGTTTGCAGACAGTTTCCAACAATTGTACACCCGATGTCAAAAGTGTATTTTTGCTAATGGCGAATACTTTGAAGACCAAGAAAGCTATTTTGCTTGTTTCTCTTGTTTCCTTTTTTTTATGGTAAAATTCACCGAAATTTTCGAACACACATTGTATATATTAATTTGCCTGGTGAATTTCACTGGAAGGCAGCATTACTCTTACATGTAGCTATCCACATAGAGCTTACATATAGCTATACACATCTTACATATAGCTATACACATCTTACATACAGCTATACACATAGCATTACATATAGCACCCCAGTGGTCAAGAATCCAAAATAGAAAAATACTGGTAATATTCCTTAATTTTCACCATTAGGCATAAAACCAGTTCTATTTGCTTCTTGCCGGTGGAACAGACCAATAAATGGACACTACTGCGCAAAATTTTGGTTGTGTGTAACCTGAAAAGTTTTCTTTGCAAAGTCCTTCACGAAAATGCCCACCCGAGGCTGAGCGCTAAGATAGTTGAACACTGGTAGTTCTACCTGGGTTCAAATACTGGTGTACGTCCAGGCTGTACTAGAAATATTGCGGTTTTCTAGCTGTATAACATGAATGCGAGTAAAAAATGTCCATTAAAAAGTTCTCTTACAAGGTATCTTTATCATTAACCGAGTAATCCAATCCTCCCTAAACTTATCCTTAATAGGCAGAGAATCTTGACGATTACTATGATTAGTAAGTAGAAACATCTAAATTAATTTATCACAGTTATAGGAACCAAGTAAGAAGCGAAGCACCTATATACTACAAACTTCCCCCATGAGTCAAAAATACTAATTATAATGATTCTTATCATTCGGTAAATATTTTACCTACCACTCTTTCAGATGATATACTGTATTTTCTACAGAATATTTTTTCCTTCGACACATCTTTTATTTTTATAGATACATTACACATATTCATTACAATTTCAAATTATCTGCTCACAACAGGAAAAAGGAGAGTTAGAACATATTAAGAATTAGGTCATTTTAAGACCAGAATAAAGAAATTTAGTTAGTAAGACAAATTTAGAAAATAATTTACTAATATCTAAAACAGTTTGATGGATTATTATAAAGTGATGGAAAATTTATATTCTTAATTAAGAACAAAAAATTAAGTCTTCTGTTCGAAACAATTAGATTATTTTACGCTGAAAAATTAAACAGCTTCATGATTAATTTCTTTATAAATACATAAATTTTTATACATAATCATTTTTCCTTATCTCAGTTTTTTTTTTTGGCCGTTATTTTTATATTATACTTTACGCTATTTTGCAAAGATCTGCATTCATTAACTTCAATTTGCATAGCCTGCAAACATGATTCTGATAAATGGATACTTTTTTTTTAAAGTATTACGATACAAAAACGAAGATTTTGTAAATATTTACCTATAATAAGTTACGCTAATTAAGTCTTGTATTTTCTTTATGAAAGTGAAAAAGATAATGCCTTTCAGCAATTCAGCTTTATCTCTTTCCGTGGGAGTTCTTAGGAAAAAATATATTTTTTTTTAATCTCACCTTTGAGAGATAAAACCACTATATTGCGCGATATGAAATGATAGACTTTTTTCTTTGTACTGTTTTTGGAATATTTTGTACATAAGAATGAACTGATTTAGGAAAATTATCACTGCTAACGATACCAACAACCGCAGTTTTATTTTACAACGATTATTTGGTTTGGGTATTTTTCCTGATAAACTCTATCACATTTTTACAGTTTTTTAACAATGAATATATCTTTTTATTAATTGTAAATTCACATCGATGATTCAAGTATAGTTTTAAAGAAACATTTATTTGTGCAATATTGTGGTTTCGGGATCGGAGATATATGTTTTAATCATTAAAGAAAGGCTTTAAAATGCCTGATGTAGAAGTAAAAATCCAACTGATGTGCAATGAGTAAAGACCAGTGAAACTAATTACTGTGTTCTTCAAACATATGATCAGCCCAGCAGCGGCCGAGCGGTAAAGTCGCTGAACACTGGTAGTTCGGTCCGAGGTTCAAATCCCTCTATCGGGCTGGTTTGCATGGGTGTTTTCTTGGTTTTTCCATGTGTAACGCGTCTGTTTTCCTTAGAACGCCCTTTACGCAGGCATTCTTTCCCTTAGGCAGATAACCCTGAAGGTTTTGCCATAATCACATGAACCAAGCCGAGCATTTGGATCAAATGCATTAAGAGCAATTTGGGTTTACAAAGTTACGCGACTGAATTGAAATGTCTGCAGAGCAACCAAAATCATTACAGAGTCAACCAAAGTCAAAATAACATTTATGAACTGGCATTTATGTAGGTTCTGAGGGAGTTAATTAAATTGGATTTGCTTGAATTATTCAGATTATGTTAAAGTACGCAAAAGCTATCTTCATACTTAAAGTAAGGGCTATTTTTGTGAACTTTCTCCTTAGGAAACCCGGTATATATTCACGTAATGTGATGGAAAAACTGCGAAAACTTTCGCGCAGTCAGCCTGTTCCAGGATCTTGAGATCTATATAAAAATGGATTCCACAAAATTTATTTGAGTCCAACAAACTGTAACATCTAATTATGCTTTCTGTTTAAAGCATTAGTTACCAGCGGTATCGATATTGACCCATTTGGGATATTGACCCATTTGATCCATTTGGGATAGATAAAATTTTAAAAGGGGTCAATGTTGATCAAGAGACCATTTTGATTACGCTGATCACCGTAATTAATCAGCGTAATCAAAAATGAGGAAATGAGGGAAAAAATTATCAATAAAACTAATAATTTATTATTTACTGATATAAAGCTATATCATGTAATAAGAAGGAAATCATATAAAGTAATATGAGGAAAAACAGAATAAAATATTTAATACATATTTTAAGAATCAGTAATATTTTTTGATAAAATATGTAGTACCTTGAATAATTGTTAAAAGAATAAATTATTCGATGCATATTTTAAGAATCAGTAATATTTTTAATTACTTAAATTTTATTGCAAATATAATAAAAAAATTGTCTCAGTACATTAACAGCAGCCATCTCATTGATTAAAATCGAACTTTCGAGAAATTAGAATCTGTAATTTTGTTTCTGAAAACTTGTTGTATCTGCAAAATAAAAAATATAATAATTATAAAAAATAATTAAACATAAATCAAAGAAACCTTTTTTTACTTCTTTGTACGAAATAAGGGAAATATCGTAATAAAAAAAAATGCCATGTACCATACTTCAACGAAAATATTTAAGGTTTTCATGCCTTTAGTTAATCTACATGCGATAGCTGTCGAAGTATCAACAATTAAAATGTTGTTTAAGTGCGACTAAACCTAGTTTTTCATAGCATAGCAGCCATATTTGTTTACATTTGAAACTAAACAGAATAGTGAATTAAGTTTTTCTGCCCTTTCAGTGTCTTTTTGCCGATTGGAACCAAAAGAAAACTTTTAGTTTTGTGCAACGAAGAAACCACCTTCTCGCCAGCTGGCCGAATTGCTTGTTTTAGCTTAGAAACTAGTTTTAATTATAAAAATTTGTTTTAATTGTTTTACCTGTATCTCGTGTTTTATGTTTTCCTATATCATTGAATTTTTAGTGAATTTAAATTTTATGTATTTTTGCCTTGCCGCGAAGTGACAATTGAATTAATTGAAGGAGAAATATATCTCGAATGAAATTCGAGGAAATATGTTTAAATCAAATGCAGGAAAAATTTCGACGAGCGTGCTGACCCCCCAACACTACGAAGGCATGCTAAGAAGGCGGGAGAAATACCATATAAGGTTCAGTATAAGTATTTCAGATTAAGGTGTTTCTTTTCGCATACCCTGTATATTCAGAAATAAAGCGGTTATTTTTAGTTAAAGAAACTCACAACTGAATGTACTTATTTTTTGACAAGATAATTAAATCTGTGTGTCAGATCTTTGAATAAGATTTGTATGATATTGTAAATTAATATCTCAATTTGTGCATTATTCTTGTTAGTTTTTCATAGTACTCGAATCACGGATCTCTCGAATACGCGCCGAGTATGCTGACCATGTATGATTACATGACGAAGTATGATTACAGACGCCGAGTATGATTACATGACGAAAGCATGCTAAGAAGGCTGGAGAAATACCTTATAAATTCATACAAAAAAATGAAGCGAGTTCACATACAAAATAGGTTTTATCTTCACATTGTCTCAGTGTTTTATCAGAAGCCATTAAAATAATACAGGATTAAGCGCTACTCATTCCTTTGAATATAGTTTCTGTCATTTTCTAAATTCTAAGCAAAATCTTTAATGCAGTTAAGATTAATTAGCCCTTTGGACTTTATTCATGAATCTTTGATGGAAGAATACTGTTTTTGTCCACACTTTAAGAGATTTGGGAAAAAAATAAGGCCCTTATGTCTTACATAATAGGAAGACTATTGATTAAATGAATAGTAAATTGCATAATGTGAGATAAATAGATCTACTAATTTGATACAAACATGTATACGAGTAGAAATTTTTATGTCTAAATTTATCGCATACTTGTGAAAGAAAGCGAAAAGTGCACATTTTTATTTCAATAAGTATTTAAAATATGGAAATAATTTCTTTTACTCGTATAAATGCACAAAACACTTGCTAGTTCAAATGTTTGAAAATTTTGCAATTTGAAACTGGAAGACACCCAGAAACGTCACACCTTAAATTAAAAGTAAAAAAGATATGTTTTCTCATATGTTTCATTTTAGCAATTCGCGTGAGAAAAATAAAATATGCTTCCTAACCTCATTAGCTCAATCATTAGTACAAAGGCCTTGTTTAGACCGATTTATCTGTGAAATTGGGTGACAGCAAGAGAAATATTTTATGCTTACAGTGTTTCAAAGAATACTAAAGACATTGAACGAATGTTATTTAGTAGTGCACGCGTATGCATTATTTGAAGAATGGAGGCAAAGCCACGATAAAGTACTTCTAATATGCTGTATATTCTAAGGTTATCTTTCAGACAAGTTTTTTTTCCTATTAGCATTACTGTTGAGGAAATTTAATTGCTTTGGCAAAATGCCAATCAGGGTCGCATAATTTGTGGCCAGAATATACTATTGCTTATTGGAATGTGTAAGATAATAAACAATTACAAAGTAATTAAGATACAATAACACACTGAACAAATATTAATTTAGAAGTCAAACAAGAAAATTCAGCGTTATATTTTTAAATTTTCACAGGATTAGTTTCGATGGTTTTACCGAACCATCATCCTCAGCTGCAAAAGCGCAAATGAACGAGATAAGATATAATGATTAGATAAGATATGATAAGAAAGCCTGGACAGGAAATAAGCTACTGACGCCATCTGTTGATGATACCAGAGCTAAAATATAGTTTCTTTAAAGGCTGAAGGCAAAAATGGATTGGAATTAGGGTCGTTAACTAGAACAGAGAGATTTTTTTGAATGTGAAATGCCTCTAGAAAATCCAGTTCACCAATGGAAGTTGTTTTTTGAATAATTTTGGCAGCAGAAAAATTGAAAGTGTGATTTTCGGACCAACAATGTTGGGAAATAGAAGACATCTGTGTTTCCCTTTTCCTAACATATGCCTTATGTTCCTTATCGCGAAATTTTAAGGCTCTCTTAGTTTGGCCAATGTAAATTAAACCACACTGGCAAGGAATCCTGTAAAATATCAATTACAAAGTGTTTTACATATTTTAAAGAATAATCATCTAATATTGTGAAAACTCGACTACGTTTGCTTAAAAAATAATTGCAGCATGATAATTCAAAATAAACTTAGACGACTTTTACGATTATTGCTTGACTAAGGAAATGGGAAGGGAAATAAATTCTCTGCTTTTAAACCTAAGATACAAAAATTCAGTGCCTTTTGCTTATAAGGTATTTCTCCCGCTTTCTAGCGTGCCTTTGTGGTGTAGTGGGTCTGCATGCTGGGCTGGTATCCAGAGGTCTGTGGTTCGATTCCCGTCGAAGGCGGTTGCTAATTTTTCATCTCTCTTGCTTCCAAAAAATCCTGATACCTTTACATGCTCAACGCATAGTAAAAGTTTAATCCAAACACATACAAATTTATAGCAACTGGTTTTTATTTTCTTAAACAAATAATCCACATCGACTAACGCATTTTCCTTTAGTTATTTCAGGTTACTTAAATTTACTTAACAACTTGAACTAACTTTATCTGCAAAATCATTTGAGAAATACAACTATCATCAAAATATTTAACATATGAATCACTTAAAAATCGATGTAGGTTGTTTTATTTCCAACAGCAAGTGTTCGTTGCAATCCTTTAAATATTCGCTCTGATTTTTATTCTTTTAACTATTCTGCTAATTTTATTCTTCTAAATATTCGACTAATTTTATTCTTTTAAATATTATACATATCTTAACATAACACACTTTTAAATATAATACCCAGTATAATGATAAGATGTACTAGAAAAGATTAATTTTGCGATAAATTACATATGGCCTCTGGAACTGATTTTTCAATATTATTAGACACTGCATGTTCTCTAAGAACATCATTTGGCTTTTATTTTATCAATGTTTCGTTATGCACGCATCTTCCTTAAGATGCTCTGTTCTGGTATACTAATAGGCCAGTAGCTCACCATGACAGCTTCAACAGATATGATGGATATTAATAGCATCAGCTGGGAATTCCCAAAGCTTGTCATCTTCAGAGGAAGACAGATTAAGAATAAACATAATATGGTTTGCTTTTGCAATAGTATCTAACACATCAGATGCGTTATGGGATATTCTTTGTGCATTATGGGTAATAGAAGTGAATCAACAGAAAACGAACAGCAGCTAGAGTATTAAACATTAATGATTCCATTAACATTTTATTAAATTTAATAATTTTTAAATTCAAAAAATGACTGGAGGCTGTCTTCCCAAACGACAGCTGGAGTTTAATGCGTTGACCTACTGTTCCTTTTGTGATTCTGGACTTTTTTTTCCGAAAAAAAATTGTTTTTCCAAAATGTGAATAATATTTATTCAGGTTTATATAGAATTTCTATTCGTAAACGTTTTATGTAATATAGATACGAGAAGTAAAAACATAATTCAATAAGTATACTAATATTTCGTGTGAATGTTAGATCTATAAACAAATTGCCAAGTGCACTTGAATTATTCGAAGGTACCATGATCAGATTAAAGTGCTGTTTTAGGAAATCGAATGCCTTTCATTTCTTTTCGCTTCTATTTTAAATCTCACATTATAATAATGGGTATATCTGTATTTATACTGAATCCTTCATCAACAAGCAAACTGGAGTAACTGATAGGTTTGGGTTTTGTTTATTTGATTAGGGCAAAGCACTCGAGGTCTATCTGCATAAGGGGAAGGATGCCATCGTGGAGGACTTTCTAAGGAAAACTGGTACGTGTACCAGTTACACACGAGGAAAACCACAAAAATGTCCATGCAGCCAGACTATTCCAGCCTCGGACCGAACTACCAGTGTTCAGCGACCTTACCGCTCGGCCGCTGGTGGGCCTGAGTTTCTCATAAGCTCACTAAAAAGAAAGATTTTTAAATCGGTTGAATTAACTGGCCAATGAAATGTTTCTTTATTTATTTTAAAATAGTTTGTGATGTTGAATTCTTTTCTTTTATTCTCGTAGTAGCGTTTTATTCATTCTTTCCGCAACTTATTTGCTTGCTCTTGCCTTTCTTCGTCTTTAACCAGAATAGCTGATCAATCTTTTCTCTGTTTCATGAAATTTTTCGTTCATTCATTTCAAAATTTTATTAATTTCAATGAAACAAAATTCACAAACTGTACAACCATTAATGACAGCATCCAACGAGCAATTAAGGCAGAGCCGCCCGCCAGACGAAAATGCGAGGTAGGGAGGCTGCACGCCTAGTCACTGTGCATGCGCACAATATATGCCGTCATCTGAATTTTTGCGTAGAAAACTTTAAAAGGTACATCACTTTTCAAATCGTTATCACCATATATTATCGCCCTGTCTCATATTTAAAGAAATTAAATTATGAAGAATCTACATAACTTGAACGGTAACAACGGTAACATAACGTCATAACACAACGGTATGTTTTTCGCATTGTATAACACAACGGTACCTAGAGCCATCAAAATTTGAATAACGTAATCATTCATAGAATATGGCCCTAATTTGAATTCGAATTTTGTTTCAGATTTTGTAACACTTCAACGAATTTTTGATTAAAAAACTAAACGATTTCAAAGCGAGCAATGGCAACACTGTACGAAAAAAAGACATTTTTATCTCCAGCGCACGAGACTCTTTATCGGAAATGTTAAAGCTATGCTCATATTAAAATTAATTCGCGATATTGCTGTGGAACTGAATTTTATAGTTTGAGTACGTCGACCATGATGAACATAATAAAGGTAACGCACAAAACGTTAAAATACACCCCTTTGTAAGTAATTTAAAATCTGAAATCTTTCAGACTTTTTTGTAGCAATTATTATTTTTTTTTCAAAATTTGATATCTCTAGGTACCGTTGTTTTATCACAATGCGAGAAACATACATACATTTATGGAGATTCGTCATTATTTAATTTCTTTAAATATAACACAGGGCTATAATATTTGGTGGCAACAATTTGAATGCATCAATTCTAAAACGGAGTTGAAATATTTATCCTTACTGGTATGAGTCGTACACCAAGATCTGTCTATTTTTAAATGAAAAAAACCATTTGTTAGAAAATAATATCTAAGCTCTTGAGTCTGCTTAACTGTCTTCAAAACCCTTTAAAACCTATTTTGTTTTCTGCATCTCCAATAATGGAGCACTTTGTGACATACTACCTTCTGACTAACAATGATGAGATGGTGGCCTTTGTCCGGTAAGAGTGAGTTTTAACTTTCACATAATTATAGTTCACATAATTATAGATATTTATCCTAAAGTGCACTTAATTAGAAATATAGTCGCATGAAAAATTATCAAGTTAATCTTTTGTTTTAATTTTATTTTCGAACAAACAGAAAAACTTGTTCATTAAAGGCATGCCTTTGTGTCTTACGCTACCTAAATCCAAATGTGAAAGGTTACAGCTTGCTAAAAGCTGATTCAAAGAATGGGAAGATCACAAAAAAGATAACGGCATAAATACTCGCATATTTAGACTCGACAACGTGGTATCTTATTGAGTCAAAAGTAATCTAGATTTTCTGGAAGAAAATTCTTTTCAATCCATATTATCCCTTTTTTCTTTAGCAAGCTAATTTCCACCTACTTGGTTTCGTGTACCATCCTTTTCTACATACCACTACTCAAGCAGCAGAAAAGCTGCTTTCCCATTCATATAAATTTCCTTGAACTTTTTTTTTTTCAGTAGGAAGTTTGCTTTTTTCTGGATACCAAGGTGCTCCATCTTAAAGTTCGATTTTGCAATCACATTTGCATTATTGATTCTGAGAGCATTATGATAGTTGAAGCAAAGGGGAAAAAAACTCATCATTTTCTGTCTTTGTGAAAGATGACTGAAGAAGATCGTTTCTTTTACGCATTTTTTTGCCTATTTAGAGAAAATTTTGCCACAGATCATGCATCAAAATCTTATCATTTTTGTATTTTACTCTGAGATTGTTCAAATTAGTTAAAGTTATATTACCTTAACTAGTGAATACTGTTTGATACAATAAGATTAATTAAGGTGACTCATACACCTTAAAACCCATAAGATGTTCGAATAGGTGACTGTTGCAAGAATTGGGATAACTTACTTATTTTAAAAGCAATTACTACCAACTTTTTACAGCTGACTACATAATATAGCTGCTTTCTGAAATAGTAATCAGAAAGTTTGTGTTGCCACGAATATTTTGATAATTTAGTCCCCTTTGTGACAACATTTTTCGTCATGTTTCCAACTTGCGCGCACAGTTTAAAACATTCTGTTTCATAATTTAAATCCATATTTAATATATTGCTTTTATAACATTTGGAAACTACCGTGAACCTAAAATTCTAAAAATTTCATGTTAAATTTTTATTTTATTTTGAGTTAAGTTTATAAAATGTATTTTATTAAAAATTTTTTTAATGTTTTCGTCCATAAAATTTTTCAATATTAAAATATTCATCAGATTGTTGGTTCAGTTAGAAAGTAGTGCCCATATAAAGAATTCCGTCCAATTTCAAGTATGTACCATTAGCCATTTTTAAAATATCATGCGCGCAAGGTGGAAACATGACGAAATATTTTGTCACAAAGAGGAATAAATAACAAAAATATTTGTGGCAACACAAACTTTCTGGTTACTATTTTCCAAAGTAACAATACTATGTAGTCAGATGTAAAAAGTTAGAAGTAATTGCTTTTAAAATAAATAAAATATCTCAATTCTTGTAACAGTCGCATATTCGAAGATCATAAGGGGTTTAAGGTGTATGAGTCCCCTTAATACAACTTAATAAAAATTAATTAATACAATAAGATTAATGTTGTACAATAAAATACTGTTTGAAGTGTCTGGTAACACTTCAAACATAATACAGCAAATCTTTGAATTTTCAGTCAGCACATAAATTAAGTTATATTGCACTCAAAGCATCCTGAAGGAAAAAAAAATCGTGAACATGGAAAAGTGTTTATACACAAATCTTAACCGCCATTATTTTCCTAATTTATGTATAATTATAGCCCACTAAATCGTAGGACAAAATATATTTTCTGAAGAAAGCTTCAAAATCGTGTTTATATCGTATGCTCCTGCATTTGAAATCTCTAGTTTTTTAATAATTCCTGAAATTTTTCTGCCATGCTTGAATTAGAACGATCTCTGTGTGAAATTTAGGTTGGGAGGTTATTAATTATGGTTATAGAAGAATTTAATTTACAAAGATTTCAGCTTTAATTATATACAAATATCGTCCACAAGAGATTCATATACAGCTGCCCAAAATGTTCATTTTCAAAATATTAACATTCATTTCCAGAAGAACTGTATTTATGCAAAATTTAGTTTAGATTCTCAATAATTTATTTCAAATGAATAACTCCGTAAGTTTTTGCAACGCTGTTGTTGTTGTTACTTATTATGACTTGTCTGACAGTAACATCGTCCCAAGCCCACGAAATTCCTCGCGGCAAGGAGCGCAAGATACGCCTGCCGTTGGCAACAGCCTTGGAGCACCTTATAGGTGACAGTGCGATTTAGCTCAATTATCGAATCATTAGATCGAAGTGTCTATGTGTGGACGGTTCGCATTATATTTGCATTAAAACGTAGCTGGTAAAAATATTTTTTAATATAAGTGTCAAATAATGATCATTAAAGATCATAATAACTTTTCAATTATATAATACTTTTATTAAAGGATACGGAAGGATTACCTCCTTCCGTATAATAAAAAATAAAAAATAAAAAATCTTTTAAAATTACGTATAAAGGGGAGTTTTTTAACGTTTTGTGTATTACCTTTGTTTATTAAATATCACGTTCTTCGCACTTAAACGATAAATTTCAGTTCAATAGCAATGTCGCGAAATAATAATTTTAAAACGAGCCTATCTTTAGAATTTCCGATTCACAGTTCGGCGGGCTGGAGATAAAAAGTTTTTTTTTTTTTTTTTTTTTCCGTAGAGTGTTGCCATGGCTCGCTTTGAAATCCTTGAGTTTGTTAATCAAAAATTCGCTAAAGTTTTACAAAATATGAAATAGATAATAAAACAAATTCCAAATTTCAAATTTGGTCTTCCGCATGCCCATATTTGTAGGAGGATTATGCCATTCAAAATCCAAAATTCTAAATGAGAAAAGCTGTTTTTTTTTTTTTTTTCAAAAAACTAAAGATAGTATTTTTTTGAGTAATGTTTGGATATACTGATTTAAAACTATTTCTCTTAAATCAAGATCAAGTACATTGTTGCGAAAGGAAGGGGTCAAGAATATTGTTTAATAGACAGGTTGGCTTCCCATATTGATCCGATATTGTGTACCCTTCTCGCGATCAACATCACCGCATGAAACTGAAAAGGCATCTTTAAATCCCTCTTTTTCAGCTTGAATTTCATTATAACTTAATTCTCTGATTACAATTAAATCTTTCAATTCAGCTGGGGGTCTGCTTCTTGTCGATGGAACTTCGCATGATATTTGTCACAGGGGAAAATTTCCGGTCCATTTGTTAAAAGAGTATTTTCATTAGGGAAACCAATAATTCTTATGTGAGCTTCTCGGAATGTTCCAGTGCACTACTCAAGAACGGGGGGTCATACTGTCATGTTGTCTTGAGCAATTATACTATACCAGTACTTATCCTTTTAGTCTATGCCAAGCATCTGTATCTCTTCAGGATATATACGAAATTCATTATATTTGACGTCTAAACAAAATACGTATTGTTATAAAATCATGTGTTGTAAAGTTGTACATATTGTTATAAAATCATGTGTTGTAAAGTTGTACGTATTGTTATAAAATCATGTGTTGTAAAGTTGTACATATTGTTATAAAATCATGTGTTGTAAAGTTGTACATATTGTTATAAAATCATGTGTTGTAAAGTTATACATATTGTTATAAAATCATGTGTTGTAAAGTTGTACATATTGTTATAAAAATCATGTGTTGTAAAGTTGTACATATTGTTATAAAAATCATGTGTTGTAAAGTTGTACATATTGTTATAAAAATCATGTGTTGTAAAGTTGTACATATTGTTATAAAATCATGTGTTGTAAAGTTGTACATATTGTTATAAAATCATGTGTTGTAAAGTTGTACATATTGTTATAAAATCATGTGTTGTAAAGTTGTACATATTGTTATAAAATCATGCGTTGCTGGTTGTGTCACATATGTGCGATCAAAGCCATCATGTGAAATTGTAAAGACATCTTTAAATTCTTCTATCAAACGACTTGCAACTTGGATTTGGTTACTATTTAATTTTGTGCATCTAAATTTTAGTTAACTTTTAATTAGTCTGTTTCTGATTGAAGGAAGTTCATACTTTACTTACTAGAAGGGAGCTGGTATGGTATACGCATACAATAAATACCATATTATAAAATACAATGTAGTAGCATACTGTAAAAGATTCATGTCTGCCATGTTTAAAGTCCTGTGCAGGATTCTCGGTAGGAGAAGACTCAGATTACTCCTTTACATCCACAGTCGACGGCATGAGGAAGAGACTTAACAACGTGCGATTATATTTTCCTATGTGCATCTCGGAGCTGCCAATTATGAGTTATTTCCTGAGTGTGATACAAGGAGATAGTCGAGTTAGCTCTAGTAGGATCGGCTATTTGCAGTATTTCTCATATGTTAATGAGGATTTGCTTCATGCCTGTGTTCTGTTTGAAATATATACAGTTATTATAAAATTAGCAAAGCTATCAGGTTCAATGTTCCGTCTTACTTTCTTCGGGAACATGCAAGGACCTGACTCGGAACAGAGAGCTTACTAAAGCTATGTTCAATAACTGTGGGAAGTAGACAGGATACACAAGAAGGGTATACAAAACCCTTTATTTTTCTCTATTTACAATAACTTCCGTACTTCGGAATACAAAGACCCACTACTTGTGGTCTAAACGTAAAAGTATAAAAATAAAACTAAACTCTTAACTTTGAAATAATAAACGTGGAAGATTGGTCTTATATTAACAGGAAGCCGTATGTAGTACAGAGAACTGCTAACACTTACAATACGTTTAAAGTTATCAAGAGGATTAAACCTCTGGCCTAGAAGGCAACCAGCAACTGAGTAAAACTTCTAAGGTAAGCGGCCTGCTTCGACTAACTGCTTCCTCTCTCTCGCTTGGCAAAGAGCCACAACTTAAATACTTGGCGTTCGCCAGACAAACTTTGCATAAATACTTTAACGCTTATAATTCTGGCCGGAAGTAGAAAATAAGAAGTGATAGTAAAGATTTAAAATAAAATAAACGTTAGTAAAACTTAAGATCCTTACAAAGCAACAGGATTGTTTTTGGTGTAAATTTAGTCAATAGTTCAATCAATTTCAAGGGCAAACATTACAGTTCCCTCTTCATCCGGAGCAAAAAAATTTGAAAGACTGGAAAGCAATGAAACAGCTTGCAGATCTCTTTGCCCCCGACGAACAGGGACCTATACCTGTTTGCCCTCAAAACTGATTGACGTTTTGACTAAATATAAGACAAAGTCGTTCCTTTACTAATCATATTTTATTTCACACCTCAGGTAAACTGCTCTCAAGAGAATCAACTAGTTACGTAGCCTTCAACAGGAGGAACAAGCTCTGATCCTACAGTTTAAAACCGTCTTTTAAATGCTATCTCTTTTTCTACCTCATTTTAATACGCGCGAACTATAAATTAGCATTCTGGCAGGAAAATGAAAAGCGAGAAAGACAGTAAAGATCACTAACGTAAAATAATTTATTAATAAAATAAATGAATTACTCTACAAAATATAAATACGCATGCAAATATGCATTCATTCACGCATGTATGCAGGGTGATTAAAAAGTATCTGGTCAAAATGTAAAGAGGGACCGAAATAAACAGATTTTTTAAAGGTTAGGTTATTTAATTACAGCAAAGCCTCGAGGGCTATCTGCCTAAGGGAAAGGATGCCTTCGTGGAGGACTTTCTAAGGTAAACTGACTCGTATACACGTTACACATGGGGAAACCACGAAAACACCCATGCAGCCAGCCCATTCGCGGTATTCGAACCTCGGACCGAACTACCAGCGTTCAGCGACTTTACGCTCGGCCGCTGATTTTTTAAAGGAATGTGTATGCAAGAAAAAGAAGATAAAAAGGTGAAGGACGCTATTTAGGGGTAGAACTCAAGCGTTCCTCTGGCGCAAATTGACATTCCACATGCGGGTTCGAACTATATGCACTGTTATATAAGTGCGGAGTTTGATGACATGCATTTTATCTGAGGGTCTGCGAAAGAAAACATAGAAGCTGTTCGGGAATCGTTCTTTTTACTTCGTTTTGATCGCAGCCCTGTACATAAAATGCATGTCATCGAGTTTTCTGTTCATGTAACAATGCATACCTCTCAAAATGCGAACGGGAAATGAGATTTATGCAAACAGAACTCGTTTTACCTACCACTCAACAGCGTCTTCCGCCTGAATCCGTCATTTCGCATATACATTTCATTCAGTTCTGCTTATTTAGGTTAGCTATAGATGATTTATATTTCTGCCAGAAACTTTTGAATAGCCTTGTACATTTACAAAATTATAAATAAATAGCATAAAAGTTTAAAAAAATAATTGCTATTTTGTTCAGTGAGAAAAGAAGAGATAACGACTGAACAGTAATTATCGAAGCTACTCAGAATAAGCGTTAAATAAGTACTAAGCTCGAAAAAAGCTGTTCTAAAAGACAGAATCAGTTTACTTTGCAGAATCGTTCAAAATACAAACAAAAGATTTTTAAGGAAGGCTCCAAAAACATCACGTACTAGTTCTGCTAATTTAAACAAGGAGTTTAAAAAAAATGTATTCTCAAAGGAATCGAATTATTCTCCTGACCATTAACATTATTCCCATAACGAGCAGGAAAAAAAGAATTAGAATTCATTATTCGAATAAGAACTTCAATTGTGTGTCATTAGTTGCATTATTTAATGTATGAAAAAGATAACCGAAGAGAAAACAAACAATATTACGAAAAGAATTTTTGTTATTATTATTTTTTCAACTTTAAGATTTGATGAAATACATCTTTTTTATATTATGGTGTTAATAAATATTCATTATCTACTTTATATGAAGTCTATTTACTTTAATGAACTTCGTTATTATCCTTTAATTAAATTCGCATGCATTCGCTGTGAACAGATATGGCATATTTCTGCCTTTGATAGCATCCTAATTAGAGTCATTTTAATGTAATACAATCATTATACATTCTTATAAATAAGCAAAAATGACCAATCATTAGGATCATTAGAGTAATTGTTTAGTTTCTCAGCAAACATTATTTAATATTCAGTACGAAAAGTCAGTTCCCGAGGACTTAAATTTTTACCTCGTTGATTGAAGGTATTGAGATTATAGCACACGTAATGCTCTAATTTGAATATCCATTTTAATGATTTTTAAATTGCGTGACAAAAGAAAAGTTTTGCGAAATTTGAGAGTACACAGAGCTAGAAATGTGTTTTACACAAATCGTTAAGAGTATGTTTCGTTTATCTGCACCCTCGCTTTTCGAAATGCTTGATTTAATCAACACGCTATACAACCATTCAATTAACATTAAGACGAGAATTCTTCTTTCAAGGCTGAATACTGTGCCACTCAACACGAACGTTCATTAACATATAGAAATGATACCCAGCGCCTCGATAAAAATGCACCAATGATTTTTTTTCTATACATTTCATGCTTTGCGCAGGTAGGTGATTTAGGCACTCAACGTTAGCACATTATTTTTAAAAACAAAGGCATCTTGATAAGATTTTGCATATTTTTGCCAAGAAAGAATATAAAATTAAATTCGGTAAGTACACAATTTAAAGAATTAGAAATGTTCTTATCATTGCATTAACAGAATAAACATGAATTGAGAAGTACATACATCGCTTTTAGGTGATTTTTATGGGAGGGGTGAGGAGAAAGGTATTTGTTGCATAGTATTGGAAAGATTCGGTCTATTGGCAATTTCTCACTACCTTTTATTATCAATATGCATGCGCTGGTATTACCAACCAGAGAGGAAAGTAGAAATGTAAATCCATATTATTTCTATTTTGACCCTACGTATATCTGTAGGATCAAAATTGAAGCTGAGTTCACCAACCGCTGAGCGATAAAATTGCGAAACACTAGTAGTTCATACCTAAGTTGAATCAAGGCGAACGGGCTTGTTGCATGGGCGTTTTGGTCTTTTCCCCTCATGTGTACTCTGGGAAGTACTGATTAGGATCTGTACCTAGGCAGTCTCAACCACAGGGGCACATAAACAGTCTTCACAGGACTAGAACCCGAGTATTGTGCTCAGGTAGGTTCAGGCTTGGCAGGGACCGTACTGGTGCTGTCGTGTCTGTTTCTCTGGCTGTGGTGGAGCTATATGGTTAGATTATTATGGGTCTTCTCGATGGGGGACCAGCCCTCAGAGTCCCAGTGACTGTCATAGTAAGGTAGGGCACTCATCTTTGAATTACCGGAGCCGAGGGAGTGGTGCCCCGAGGCAAAGGCGTCAGTGAACATTTTCTTCCGCACAAGCGACTTTCTTCTTCGTCCTCTTGAGGCTACGCATAAAGCTGGGCAGGGACTGTGGGGCCTGAGCCGCCACTGAGGGGTCCTACGTGACCCGGATATCTAAACCTCGTTAAAGGTTGACTTCTTCTCCAGGTCGAGGGTCCTGGTTATGGTGAACGTGTGTATACGAGGCTCCTCTGGGGGTTGACTCAGGCGAACGCCTGGGAAGTACTGGTTAGGATCTGTACGTAGGCAGTCTCAACCACGGGGGCACATAAATTGCCTTCACAGGACTAGAACCCGAGTATTGTACTTAGGTTGGTTCAGGCTTGGCAGGGATCGTACTGGTACTGTCGTGTCTGTTCCTTTGGCTGCGGTGGAGCTATATAGTAAATTTTCACGACCTTCTCGATGGGGGTTTAGCTCTTATAGTCCCAGTGACGAGGACTGACGGAGTAAGGTAAGGCACCCAGACGAACTTATGTGCTGCCGAAGGAGTGATGCCCCGAGGCAAAGATGGCATAGCGATTTTTTTTTCTGAATTTTGTTTCAGCGTTTTCGCCCTTGCTGAAGCTACGAATAAAGCCGGGAACTGTGGGGTCTGAGCCACCACTGAGGGGTCATACATGGCCCGGATATCCTAACTTCGAAAGGTTTATTCCAGGACGAGGGTCTTGGCTGTCGAGACCTGACCTGTATATACGAGGTCCCCCCGGGGGTTGACTCAGGAGATTTCCTGGGCTAGGATCTGTACTTAGGCAGTCTCAATCACTAGGTGCTGACGTGGGTTTGATCTCCATAGTGCAGCTGCCCCGGTGACTGACAACGCTGATGAAACGAGAAAGTTTCCGTCCTAATGCGGCTTAATAGGCGCCAATCGGAATTAAGTGCCGCCCCGCCACTTGATCAATCTACCATGTTGCGACCCCACAGAGCAAGGGCAGACAAGGCAGTACCAGTACGGTCCCTGCCGAGCCTTACTCTGTCCCGAGAGCCTTCAGGCCTTCTGTGAAATCTGTTATTATGCCACCGGAGTTGAGACTGCCTAGGTACAGATCCTAACCAGTACTTCCCAGGCGTTCGCCCGAGGCATTCTCCCGGAGGGAGGCCGGGGACTGACAGAGTGGACAAGGTACCAAATGAATTCTTCGTTGCCAAAGGAGTGGTGCCCTGTGGCAAAGATGTCTACGTTACTTATTTTATCTGGGCATTACAAGCTTGTCTAAGGTTTTGTATAAAGCTGGGATGCGACTGTGGGGTCTGCGCCCCCGTTGAGGAGGTTGCTGAGGCTTGGATAATTAACCCCGTTATGTTTTACCTTAGGTCGGAGATCCTTGTCCTTAGTGTTCTGTGTATAAAAAGAATAAGTATTCTGTGTATAAGGCAGTTTTCCTTATAAATTCCTTCACGAAGGCAACTCTACCCTTAGGCAGGTAGCCCTAGTGTGCTTTTCCATAATAAACTAAACCGAAACCAAACTGAAACTGAAGCTATGAAGTGACAAAACCACCTTTATTCCGGATATTTCAAAATGATTATACGACTAAGTATCTTTGAATGTTTTGTCACATAGAGATATGGTTTCAATTTAACAAAAAAATTAAAACAATCCTGACAGCTTTCAGATTTTATATTACGCTATTACGCTCAAAAAAAAAGCTCTTTTTTTTTTTTTTTTTTTTTTCAGATACACGCATGTTTCGAAAGCAATTGGACTAACGCCTCTTTCAGCTAAAAGTATTTAAAAACAGTATACCTTTAGAATCTTTGATAGACAGTATCGCGCGCTGGAGATAAAAATACTTATTCCGTGCAGTGCGTTGGCCACTGCTTGCTTTGAAATCGTTGAGTTTCTTAATCAAAAACTCGTTTGAAAAATATGAAATAGATAAAAAAAAACACATTTAAAATTTAAGATTCGAGCTTCCAGGTGACCATAGAAACAAAGAAAAACCAACTGTCATAGTGGCGATTTTTACAGAAAAGAGAAAGGAAGGAAGCTGGGGGGGGAAGACAAAAATTCTAAAAGGTTCAGGATTTCAAATGACGCCCAAAGGGGCGTTTCTTTAACGTTTTATGGGTTACCTTTATTTATTAAATATCATGTTAACATTTAATAAAGAAAGGTAACCCGGAAAACCACCAGGATTTCCCAGGTAACCTTCATCAGCAGAATTTGGCGATTTGGTTCCCTAATCCCCAGTCGCCCTTTGAAAGGTGGAGTATATAAGGTCCTTTCTCCTTCCTTCCAGCATGCTTTCGTGGTGTAACGGTAGCACACGCGGCGCGTATTAGAGAGGCTCCCATTCGAGTTCTGTCGAGAGCATTGCTTATTTTTCACGTCTCCAGCATAAAAAAAACGAATGACTCTACAAAATAATGACTTGTTAAATGAATCTAAACTTCGGATTTTGAGTATTTTTATATTTTAATTAGGGATAATTAAAATTCAAGAACTTAGGCGAAATTAAAAATCGAAACCATAAATAATAAATATAAAAGTCTAGGTATGAAACGATTTTTAAGGAGTACGTCACTCATTACAATATTGAACTATTTTTATCACATAAAAATCGTGTGCAAGGGAATCGATTTTAGAGGGGCTATAAAATGAAAGCAAGATATACTACGATACAAAATATTGATATCTTGAATATTAATTGATTAGCTAAATAGAGAAAAGGAAACGAGGGTGTGAAGTAGGGAATCTTCGTGGATGCTTCTGCGCTATTGCAAGATAAATTGTTTTCAAGATAAATTGCAAGATAAATTGCTATTGCAAGATAAATTTCACACAGAGGAAACCATGATATTGCGAAAATCGTCTTAACACTGTAACGAATCTTGCAGATTCAGTGCCATATCTGTAGAATAATGTGAAAATTTGTTAGTATTTTGCCAAATGGTGCCAACCAGCCACAAAATGTTTGATAGCGATCTATCGGGAATTCCGCTAAGATCTATCAGCTATACGATTTAAAGCTGTATGTAAGGTTCTGTTGGAAACATTTTAAATGTCCAGTGGTTATATACTATACATATTATAAAGAATTTAACACACTAACATAACTGATATACGTAATGCCGGGGATGCGTTCGATGTTGAGTCACAAAAATAATTGTTATTGGTAAAATCAGGGATTTCTGTTATGATTGCTGGTGGAAAAGTAATTGTAATATTGCGCGGAAAAGGAAATATTATTTTTTGAATTGAAACAACGATATTATTTTTTGAAGTTTCTAAAAAATATGAAAATGGTATGCGACACTGATTACAATCAAATGAATATTGGACACGCGGAGCCCCCTGGCGTACCTGAAAGGTTTATTTTGTTAAATAAAAATTTTTGCAATTTTTGTAATGATCAAGGCAACGCATTATTTCTTCGTAGACTGCATATTTTTGTGGCATGTTAGGGAAAAATATTTAAACATAAAAGAATTCTGTTGCCACAAGAGAGAAGTTAAATTTGCAAGTTGACGAGTTAAACAAATGATAATAATGGTTGCATAAATGGCAATGGGAGTTTTAATTTGATGTTTTTAACGATATGTACTTGATTTTAATTTAATTCTTTCTATTAATTGTTGGATTTAAAATTTCAGTTTTTTTACGGTAGTGTTGCATTAGCCGTGAGGCAGATGAATATCGGCTGGGAAGGATGTATTGCATTCGTGTACTATATTACGTTATATAATGAACTGTTTAAACACATAAACATAAGAGTGATAATATCATAAGAACAAAAGAAGCAGAGAGTTATATTGAAAATAAGTGAAGAAAATATTGGCAATACATTAATACCAAGACAGCAGTAACTTCTATTGAAACTCTATTGGACTTCGCAGACGAAACTAGATTCTAATATCGGAATAATTCAGTTCAGATAAAATAGCATTTGGAAAATGTGCTGTGAAATTCTGCAAATAGTTAAACTTTCTCAAAAACAAAGTGAAATTACTGCTTTTCTTAAGAAATAAACACATACGATATGCATGAAAATAGATAGTTTAGATTATCCGTATTTTTTAATTATCCGTTACCTGCTTCTACGTAATTAACTCAAATTACTAAGAGAATACTGTATTAGGAAAGTCGCAGTGTTATGGATTCCGATATGAAGTACAACATTGCGACAGAAAGCAAGAACATTATTTTCGAAACACAGTAAAATATATATTAATTAAAAATGCTAGCTTTTATAAAAATCTTTTATATGATAATTATGCTGGTAAATAAAAGTGTAATTGTGTTGTTAACGTTGTTGTTGCTGTAAATGCTGTGTAAGGTCTATTAAAAAGGTATGCATTTAAATCTTTAGAAGATTAACATGATGCACAAAAATTATTTGTTTCAAAACTGAATATCTGTTTCTTTTTCTATTTTAGAGATAAAAAGTAAATCGTACTTGGACTGGGAAAAATTTGAATACAGTTTAGGAAACGGTTTAAACGCAAGCCCTGGTATTAGTAATCTACTGGCTAGTACAACAGCTTGCTTTCATTTCTTCGAAATATCGATTGAAATAACGTTTTTAACCTTTGCCCTTTTAACTGCATCCCTATTTTTGTTAAAAAAGGACGTTTCTTGGTAATAAGAGCTTAAGTATTTTATTAATGTCAATCAAATCTGCTATTAAAGAATATGGAAAATGCTATATTCCTTTGTTTTCAGATTCTTCATTAGCACTATTTTATATAATATTATTCGTAACTCATAAAAACTAAATTAGTATTTGTACAAACTTATTAGATTAATTGAAACTTTTGCAAAACGAACAATTGAGGTTTCAGAGACATTTCGAAAAGTAATTACAACCAACTTCATTAATGCTATCTTATACCTGAAAAAGGAGTTTTGAATTTACATAAGAAAAATAAAACAGTTGAAACTTTCACGAAAGGCGTGACTGAGGTTTCCTGGACGTCTCTAAAAATAAACACAAACTACACCAGGAGAAACGTAACTTCGTTTAGAAAATAGGCTTCAGTGTTTCCGTGTTCGTAACAATTTCATTTTTTGTAGCATGACTCCACCAAACAGCAGCGGACTTTGTATGATTTCATGAGAGAGTTAATCACTTATAAACGGAAGCAGATGAATTTTCTCGCTTCTATGTTCCTCATAATTCATTTCTTTTAGCAGACATCTGAAATGAAAACAAAGAACGTAGTGTAAAGTTAGAGACTCATTAACAGGGTGTGGTAAGAGTGTGGTAATTTATAGCATAATATTGTCAGGTACTTCAGTAATTTCAAACAGAATAACTTCAGAAAATATCCTCTTTGATGAAAAATTGTATTTTCCAACTGTTTCACGAGTTCTAAAAGTAATTACAATGTACAGCATACAGCTATCAAGATTTATAACTGAAGACTAATTTCAAAAGTACTGATTTCTTTAGCACCCTATCTTACTTTCCGTTACCCTAATACCAACGCCTAGTTTTACAGCAGGATTAAAGCTTTCAGATTTCTTGCTGATTTATTACCTTTAGCTTTTCACAGCGAAGTCGTCTGCACCGCCCGTGCATTTAGACAGGGGTAAGTCGTGCGAACATTTGCGTCCATTTTCTACCTGATGCTTTCCGCCCTCACGCTAGTATATGGCTCTTTGCTTCCGGGAGTTTTTAAATGACAAGCCAGTTATTCTTTTGAAAAGACTAAATTAGTTGTCGTATTTGGATGCATCTTCCCTCTCTTTTGTCTAGTGTAAACTTTTAGATATTAATGATGGCAGTTGCAATCCTGTCATAATAGAAAACTGCATACGGTGGGTAAAGTGGCGTAGAAATCCTCAAGAGAGACATAATTATTTCACTTATGTAGGTTATTATTAATGCTCTTGCACTCTACTTGGCAGGCGGAAGGAAATTCCGGCTAATCTTTGGAATATGGTAACAGGTAGTTTGGCGACATTTTGGTAAGGCGATAAAGGTTACTAGCTAGGACTTTAGCAGTGTACATGGATAAAGTCAAGAATGTGCGCAATGCCATTTTTGTGCAATTCTGAGATTTTTTTTAAGTGAAAATAGGTCGACGTGTACATGGATGTTACCGTGTATGTGCAATTCTTAAAAACGCGGCAAGCAGTTTGCGATTCTGCACTTTCTCCCAATTTCGCACCTAATCTTCGTCATGATTAAGCATTTTTGTTCCATAAAAGTTCTAAGCGTAATTCGGCTAGCAGATTGTTGGAAAAAATGTTGAGAAAAAAAAAAAAAAAAAAAAAAAATGTCTTCGTGAAAACTAAATGGCGTCCAAAACAAAACTAGCAGGTTGCTGTAGCAGGGTTGGTTGCCAAATGTTCGCCAAAAAATCGCCAAGTTACCATAATCCAAAGATTAACCGAAATTCCTAAACACGGGCGTTTCAGATGTTTGAGGAGAACCGATTTTGGCTTCTGTTGATGCGAAAGAGTTAAATAGCCCGTCTAAATTGGATACTTTGAGCTTCAGTAAATTTACATGATGCATAGTTTCAAAATACTCTAAGAAATTTATCAAGGTTAATTTATTTGAATTTTATAAAGATACCACTGTAACTTCTAAAAGCCTTTCCAAAAATATGTTGTTTTTTAAAAGTGAAGGTATATAATCGCTGCTACATAAATACATTAGAAAAGTTCAAGCACGAAAGAAATTGGTGGAAGTTCTTATCGAGTTGTGAGAGGGATTGATAAATAATGTTTAGATGGTGATAAGGAAAAAGCTGCTATTTTTTGAAATAACATAAAATTGTAAAAGAAACATTCATTCATTTTGAGGTGATCAGACTTGTGTGTAGGATGTGAAATCTCTCGCTATCGGGATTGAATACAGTTCCTGTCCGATTAATGAACTCTGAAAGTTTCTGGAAGCTGTATTCGTTGAAACGCTTCAGTTGGAAACAGCACACATTCGATCTACACTCATGTCCATAAATTAAGGCTAATTCGGAGTCACGCGAAAATCGAACTCTAAAATAAATATATCACTTGTAAAATCACTACAAACATCTTCAAGAATCATATGCAAATTTCAGGAAGTAACCAGATGACACCGATGGTACGTCACAGTGACGAGAGTGTAAGAGAGTGATATATAAGGAATACAGGCAAAGAAGTAAAATTGTTCGCACGCGCCTTATAAGCATTTCAGTGCAATAACCGAATAGTTATGACACAAAGGACGCATTTGGATGATTTTTTACGTGGTAGAATTATCGGCCGTCTGGAATGTGGGCGTACCCAACTGGAAGTATCAGACGCACTTGGAATTGCCCAGAGTGTCATCTTCAGGCTTTGGCAACGATTCCAAGATGATGGTAATGTGAGTAGACGTTACAGCATAGGTCGCCCCAGAGTTACAACGCCGAATGAGGACCGGTACTTGGCTGTTACTGCCAAAAGAAACAGGCGGAGCACAGCCTCAGACCTGTCTCGTCAGCTCTCTTCTTCCACTGGTACGACAATTTCGAGGCAGACCGTGTACAGACACTTAGTGCAGATTGGTCTATATGCTCGTAGACCTGTCAGATGCGTTCCACTTACTGCAACTCACTGTCGCCTGCGGTTAGCCTGGAGTAGAGAGTATACATTGTGGACACCGCAACAGTGGGCTTGTGGGATGTTTTCCGACGAGTCCAGGTTTAGCTTGCAGTCTGATTCTCGCCGGACTTTCACATGGAGAGCTCCAGGTACCCGTTACCACCAAGAAAACATCATTGAACGACACCTTTACGGTGGTGCAGGAGTGCTCGTTCGGGGTGGAATTATTCTGGGTTCCAGAACTGACATGCATGTTCAAATTGGAACCATGACAAGCCAAATCTATCGGGACGTCATTCTGGAACAACATGTACATTTGTTTCGGGGCGCCGTGGGCGCACAGTTTGTGTTTATGGATGACAACGCCCTTCCTCACCGTGCAAGAATCGTAAGCGAATGCCTTTAATCGGAGGATATCACCCGTATGGACTGGCCAGCATTCTCAACGGACTTGAATCCAGTAGAGCACGTGTGGGACACGCTTGGCCGACGTGTTGCAGCCCGTCAACCTCCTCCTACATGTCTACCGGAACTTCGGAGAGCATTGCTTTTTGAGTGGTGTAATATCCCCCAAGATCAGATTGATAATTTGATACTCGGCATGTCTAGGCGTTCTACGGGACTGTATTGCATAGTCTGGGAGACATACCATGTATTAACAATCATACCAACCCTGTAATATTGGTTTTTTCGTAAATAGGTTTTTTTTTTGTAATTTGCTCCAGGGAGAAAAAGTCGCTAATTTTTTTAATATCAAACATATAGCATCTTTTTTTGCTCTTTACCTTTTGTTTAATAAATAAGCTTTACAAATAAGTCAAATTTGTTTTGGTTCTAACTCTTCCTTTGCCTGATTTTTCATTATCCTTAATTTATGGACATGAGTGTAAATTGTTGGCTCGTTGGTAGTGTCGCGCAGAAAAAAGACCGCACAAAAGTTTTATCACTGACAAAATTTATTGGAGTTCGGATGAAAAGTGTTGCCATGTGTATTATACTTCGTACTCACCTGATCCTGTGCTCTCAGACTTTCTTTTGTTTCGCCTTTGCTTTAAATGTATATAATTTACAATATAATAAAAATTTAGACTTTTCTTTCTGCTATAAGAAAATTTTTGAAAATTCAAAAAATTCTGCATAGAAGCCTCGACGTGAGATTTACTTTTTTATCCTTTAGATACTCTTCACAGCAGATTAGGAAACATTTCATTCCTTTTCTGGTTCCAGTTACTTACTCTTCCTTTATATGAAATGTTTTGGAGACTAGATAATTTAGTTTCAGTAAAGCACTGATGTATTTCGTAAACGTCCTCTCAGTTCTGAAGCAGAACATTCTAATGTCCCCTATTCCCAGTGCAGAATTTACATATAAGCTACGCAAAAAGCTGTAACTTAAGTTCCCTGCTTTCTTGGAGCTCATTCAAAAACCCTATAGGTATCCAAAAATCATATTTGGCACTGACATATAATATCTGGACTTACAAAGAGCCCCGTATCTCAAATAGCTTAGAGACTTAACAAGACTAAATACGACCCTGCCTATTCCGCTACCATCAGATTCTTGAAAGGATTTCCAATTTAGTATTCAGTAGATGGTAAGTTGGCATTTTCCGTAAAGGCACTGCCCTCACGAAAATCTATGCTTTGCCTTTGCCTATGGTTTGAGTCAAAACCTAAACACGTGTAAAGTTAGTTCCCATTAACCACTAAAATGTGCAAAACTGGTAACATCTTTATGCCGACTTCTATGAAGATACTTCACTCTTCGTTTAATTTTGACATCGCTATAGTTTTTCAAAAATCAGATTCCTCATTTCTTTCATTTAATTTAGGTTTAAGCTTCGAATTTCTTGATTGCTGAGCCTAAGGGATCTACAACATTTTGATGTTGACTTTTTAATTAAGTTCATCTCCTGTAGTAAGAATTTCATTTATTCTGAGGCAAAAGAGTTTGGCTTCGCTATTAGCTGCAGAACTACTTATTTCTGTGAAGTGAAAAGCAGAACGTAATTTACTCCAAAACTATTTTCTTTCAATTTTAATCAAGAGATGTATATGCTGAAAGATGCAAGTCAAAGTAACATTAGGTTTGATTATTTGTGTAACGTATTTATGAGATCACTGGAGGCGCAGTGGCTAGCGGCTTTCGCAACAGCTCCACAGGTCCGGGGCTCGATCTCTGGGCTGAACAAGGTCGACTCAGCCTTTCATCCCTTGAGTGGGTCGATAAAATGAGTACCAAGTTTGCCTGGGGACTAAGCACTGGGAATCCTGCGGCAGGCTGATCATTTGTTCAGGGCATACGCTCACACACCCCGGGGCTCACATCAAGAAAGCAGATATCTGGGCACTGCAGGCTTTGGACAACTAGGCCTGTTGTGCCACTGAGTTTAGTAGCATTTATGAGGAGAACAGGAAAAAAAGTCAAGAAAATTTTTGTTTTACTGGAAAATAAAAATTCTTTGGCTCTGATCCAAAAATCATACCGTCTTAAATAGCCATCTTGTTAGTCAATTAGTCGTACTGTCTATAAAAAGCTACAATTTTGTTAAAAAGCAATTCAATATACATTTTGAGGTGAAAAAACATTCATAATTAATTCCATCACACTTTCAAGCAACAGGAATTGAGCATTACCGTTGCAAACTTTAATTAGTTAATAGAGCACACCACACAGCAGATATGCGCCCAGCTAAATAATTAATTTGCTCCAAAAGTATTTTCCGCTGAGAAGGTCACATCGAAACCGAAATTAAGAGACAAACTACCTACAGCAATGACATTCAAAGTACGCCCTTCACCTTCGATATATATGAAATATACAGCGCTTGGAGGGCAGACTTCGACGGAAATTTCCCATCCCTAGCTTGTGACCACTAACTATGAGCCTAGAGAGTGTCGCATGTGTCAGGATCATTAGGGGATTCCCACGCGCGCTCGACGATATTAAATTCTGGATGGAAACGATTGTATCGCGTGACGGGCTTGCGCGGTAGCTGGAACGTAATAAGTGAACATGGATGTGTAGTGTATGTATGGGTAAGAAGTATACATTTTATTAGCCGATGTTGCTAATGGAGGATGTAGTATCGAAAAAAAAGAGAGAGATTTAGGGAAGGGTAATTATTTCGCCTTTGATTATATTTCTCAGTGATGCAAAATGGAAACCACTCCAGTCGATGCAGAGGCAAGGATGATTTTCTTTTTCGTATGCATTTTTTTCAGTAAACTTCATTTAAATAATTATAAATTCTATGCATCTGAGCTAGAAGTTTTTCTTCAGTTTTATTTATTTATTTACCGTTCACAAGATATTAAAAGAATAAATTAAACTTTTCAAATCTCATGAACAAATGTGATTTGGAAAAAAAAATGTAGCATTGACTGTATATAGCATTAAATATTTTCAGTTAAGACGCTCTGAAAACCTTAGTTTGTCAGAAGGATGAATTCGAAAGAACCCTATACTGCGATGTTCCAAAATATTATACTTGGAATGCATCAGAAAAAGATTTCAAACGTCGTGTTCAAGAAACGACTACACCTGGCTATCCCAAAATCAAAGCAAAAAACGCTTTCGGTCACGTCCGCACTGTACCTTCAAATAATTTTGAATGCTTCTTCCTGCGACTTTTACTTCATACGATTGGAGGTCCAACTTCTTTTGAAGCTCTAAGTAAATGGTCGGTTAAGTGCGATATTTCGGGAGGCCTGTCAACTAATTAGCCTATTTGAAGACGATACGCAGTTAAGTTTGTATGAACCGTGAACATCCAATTCTATTATGGATGGGATAAAGAAAATTCATGTACTTTTTAGAAAATATTTCTGCATTTGCTTGACATCCCGTTCTAATTCGACTCACTCTCAACGTTTATTCCTGGATCAATCGATTTTGAAAATAGATGATTGGCATATATCATTATATAGTACAGACCAGGAGTGTCAAACTGGCTGCCCACATACGGCCTCCAAAGTAATTTTTGAAAAGCATTTGAATTATACATTTTTTGTATAAATGTTTAATTTTTATATTTGAAATTTCTCTTTATAGTAATGCAATTTTATTTTACTGCTTATTTTTATTCAACAATATATAATTTATCTTACTCTTTCGAAGTAGTTTACAGAACCTATTTACTTCCTGAAGAAAATTAAAAAGCTCCAAGTTTTTCTTCAACGAAAAACATCGTGCAATTGAACAGATATTGGGAAAGTCTGCTGTATAAATACTATCATAATATATGCGAATTTTCATGACTTCTTCTCTTCTGACTTCGTATTGTAGAGAAAACCTATAATTCTTCTCACAGTTTCTTCCAGGCAATAACGGATATTGGTGATGAGAATTCCTTGCATTATTGGAAACATTTAAGAAATGCAGCGTTTCGTTTGTTCTCCGTAGCGTATTAGATACCAACAGCTTTCTCTCTTTTCCTTGATTACTTTTATTAAAAAGCATGGGTTTTCTCTACAAGACTGTTTTTTTATTTGGTTTATTATTCTTCTATTGTATTTCTAAAAGAGTAAAATTTTGTTAGGAGGATTTTTAATTTTTGTATAAATATTCGGTAGAATGTTCTTGAGTTTCTTACCTCAGCACATTCGTAGTTTTGAACACAATAAACATACTACGTGAAATAAACTATAGTTCTGAGTTCAGAATATATTGAATAACACATTACAGTAATAAATATATTTATTAACATAAATACTTTTATAGATTTCGTTTGCATTTCGTCAAAATATTAATGTTTCGTTCTCGAGAAATTTTTTTTATTACGAACATACTTATAAACACCATGCCAGAAAAATACTCTTAAGACGCCCCACCAATGGTCGAGCGGTAAAGTCGCTGAACGCTGGTAGATCAGTCCGAGGTTTGAATCCCGCAAACAGGCTGGCGGTGTGGGCGTTTAATGGTTTTTCCCATGTGCAATGTGTAGACGACCCAGTTTTCCTTAGAAATTCCTCCATGAAGGCATTCCCTACTTAGGCAGATAGCCTTTAAGGCTTTGCTGTAATCACATAAAAATCTCTTGAGACCTTATTCTGTTAGCAGTGACTTCAACATCTAAATGTGTCCTCTCATCTAAACATTTCTCGCATTCAGGATACCTTAAACTAAGGTTTTGGCTACTTTGAATAGAAACTCTGGTGACGTTAGGATTAATGTCCTCAAATTAGTGAATTTATAAAAATTCTAAGAACATTAAGATTCAACCAAAATGTTATTATCAAGCTTGATTTAAATACGATTTTGGACTTTTTGCCTCTTGTTAAGAGTTGAAATTCAGCCTATGTTCCTGTACATAATTTTTCTGGTGAATTGACAAATTGTTAATCGAAATTACATTGTTCGAAATTTTATTGCTGATATTTTGTGCTTTTAACGAAAGCTCTGCCATTTATAACGCATTTTAACCTTTTCACGTTACATCCGGCATCCATAAATGCTTCATACTGGCTAACGGCGTTTATATCTTGCATCCACTGAGTGTGTCACTTTTTCTAGTAAGCTACAGCCATGATATACGAATTGGACAACATGCATTTAAATAATTGCACAAGGAAATGTTCTTGACATGATTAAAATATATTTACTTTCTTCATGTTATGTTGCTATGTTAACTTACAATGCATCAGCTTTACAAATTCATTAGCGGCGTAAAGATGGTTAGTTTCGCCTCAACGAAAGGGTTAAATTGCAAGGTTTAGATGTGGGTTTTTTTCAATCCTTTCCTAAGGTTTTAACTGTGACTCGTTTGCAACTAGTGAAGCAGCCTTCTAATTGCTTTGATCCATAGAATTCTACACAAATTGAGTAACATTTTTATTGCTCTTTGAATCTTTCATTCAATACTTATAACGTATTTAAAGCATAATTATTTTTTTAATTTTCCAGGAGTATTTTAGATTTAAATTATTTGAAATGAATTTTTTAACACAAGATGCACTTAGAATTATATGACAAACTCAGAATTAAGGATGTCTGAATATTACTCTTGTTGTTTATTTGTAAAACCTAGATGTTGCACCAAGCGTTTCACTTTGGAGACCATTGCGGATAGATATCAACCTATTCAATGGCTGCACATTTTTACTGATGGTTGACTGTCATTTTAAGGTTGGAGCTGGGTGTGCTTTCGAATCTCTTCTCTGTCTAAGCCCCTGCATGATACATTGGTACCTCCTTTGATGGCGAAATAGTAGCCATCTGTGTAGCCCTACAGCAATTATTAGCTATTCATTACAAGTTTGCAAAGGGAGTCATTTTTTTCTGATTTTCTCGCAGCTATTAAATCAATTAGCTCTGTCGAACACCCATCAATGCCTGAAATTTTGCAATGCCAAGAACTTCTGAGAACTCTCACTTTAAAGGGGAAACAAATCGCTCTCCAGCAGTAGGTGCCTGGCCGTTGTGGCCTTTGGGGCAATGAACAAGCGGACTTATTTGCAAAAAGAGGTGCCAGCTTACTATATAATTCTAATACAGCCATTTCTTATTGGATGATTAAACTGTTTTTAAAAAGTTTATTTACGTCTAATATCTTCAGACTACTTCAGACGAGATCTTCAGACTCGTACAGCGTTAAAAAGTTGGAGAATGTTAAGTCCTCCTCTTATTCCCCGATAGTCCAAGACGCAATGCAGTTGCGGATTTCCATCTTCCTACAGGACATGATTGCGTTGCAGCCTAGCTGCACCACATAGACATTTCAAGCGATCCTATTTGCCTTTTTTTTTGTAACTCTGGAGAAGAAATGGACAGGTACCACCTGCTTTGATGTGGGCCTCTTCGTGGTCTTACAGAAGAGTCGAGATACTGGGAGGCAAGAGAGCTCTTTAGGCAATGACTTCGGTCTTTCTGTTCTTAGCTGTAATGTTTGCAATTCTTTGTCTGTAAGATTTTAGTTCTTTGCAACCTTTTGTCCAGCTATTGGAAATAAAAAAAAATGTAAAGTCTTCGAGCAATCGCTTACAAACATACTGAAGCGTATTATAAAAATAAAATACCCTTTTCTCTGAAAATTTATAGCGTTGGAAAACATGAAAAAAATCAATTTAAACCAAGACAAATATTTGATAAACATTGCAAATTATTTTCTACATCAGAAAATTTAACCTCCGATTAAAAAGACAGTACTTTTTAAATATTCTTAAATTTACTAGATAAACATCTTAAGAATAAAACTTTATTCCTAGAGTTATAATTTCAAAACTTTGGAACATATGTGCTTGCTATTACAGCTCATTAAGCAATACTTAATGTGACACTCAATATCAAAATATTACTTAAAATATGAAGATCTGGATTTTAAATGTCGAAGAAATTGCGTAGGATTCTTTCAGTCCTGGTTTCAAGTTAGAAATTTCATTAATATTTAATGAAACTTTTAAATTTCTTTTAATTTTAAACGCAAAATATACTAGTTTTGTGTATACAAAATCACATGTGGATAAATTGCCAGTAATATGAATACCAGACATTTCTCATTTCAAATTCCGTCGCTGTCAGTTTAAATAAGCTTCAAAATTTTATTTTAATGACCATGTCTGAAAGAGTCTGGAAAGTTGTTTTTGACTGTAGTGGTTCAAAATGTTTATGAAGAGAAATCTTAACAGAAAACAAAATGTATAACAATGCGATGATCTCAAACAATGAAAAGATTACAAATCTTTAAGAATTTAACCTGTGTACCGGAATTGAGTAACTCTTCAAAATCAGCTTAAAGTTATGAAACAAAAAATATTTCTTGAAAACTGTGTAACGAATCTCCAGAATTTATTGCGTCAGATGAAAATATATAAATATTATTAGCACTTTGGAAATGAATGTCGAAGAAAACCCATTTAAACTTGTTGTATTTAAAGCTAGCTTTCAGATATTATTTATAACTTAATAAGAGTGTGAAATAAATGAAAGTCCATCTGCTGTTGAGTATTTTTAATACAGAAATATGCATTGCTTTATATTACGAAACATTCACAGACTTGAAGCAGTTTTTTTTAGTGGAATGCTAATAGAGATTTATTCATTAGCAAATTCTGTAATTATCTGTTTAAAATACTAGAAAAGAACTACTATGAGAATTTATTAAGTTTACTACTTAAATCTCACATATCTCGTAATATTTTTAGAAAACTTTTACGCACAATAATTTACAGCTTACTACTATTACAACTAGTAACTTTACTACTACTTACTACTAGATTTCTACTGGCCAAGTAGAAATCTAATCTACTATTTAAATAAATAAAAATATGTCGATAGATTATGCTTTAACCAATATTTAAATTCCATATAATTGAATTTTGCACCGATATTCCGAACGCAAACTTGATTATTTCATTAAACACAGTAATTTATATTAAAAGATTCATCTAAATAATTATAAAATGAGTATTGGCTCTTTTAAAACTGAATAAAACGTAGTCTGACATTGTTTTGATGTTAGGAACATTCTTTACCAAGTCAGTAAAGTGTATTTATCCAAATATTTTAAGCTTCTACTTTACCTTTACTTTAATATAATAATATATATATATAATAATAATATATATATATATGTATGTGTGTGTGTGTGTGTGATGTACCAGCTTTTGTCCGGAATAAATAGATTGGTGAAGAATCATAGATGTAGTCGTAGCTTAAATTATCAGACGATAAGTTTAAAAAACAGGATCCATTTATTATATTTCAGGGGAAATAGCAATTACAAAAAACTGATGTCCGGAGTAAATAAAAAAGAATTACTAATACCTTTTTGTATGAAGTTTACTGCATCGTGACATTTAATCAAGCCCAAGATATTCCTTTGAAAAGAAATCTCTTTTATAGCCTCTGGAAAGGCGGAGCTTCCAAGAAATGACGTCAGCCTCGTCAGACAATCCAGTTCCCTTTAAATATTTCCAGAACATTCTATAACTGTACGTGTACAAAAGGCGGGAAAAACAACTTGACTACGGGGCTGTGGATTTAATTCCACGTACTTTCAAATAAGAAAACGTCGGCATTAAAAATGAAAAGAACATACAGTTAGAATTTTAAGTGTATTCTTGACTATGGAATTTTATTATTACAAATATATGTGTGTGTGTGTAGTATACATCCTCTCAGTTACCCCGCCTAGTGACCTTAGGTTTTTTAGTCTTATATGCGGGTAAATTGTGCAATTGTTTCTTTAAAAAAGGTTGAATTATGTTTTTCTTATGTTCAGGTTAAGGTTATTATTAATTTGCATGCGATAATTGAAGAATTATCAACCATTTACAAGTTTAAATGGAGATAGGTCTAACGAGGCAGGCATATATTTCATTTCAAACTCTTAGTAGAATAATGAATTAAGTCAGTTTGTGCACCAACTTCAGTTTCGTTTTACGGAATGGGACCGAAAGGATAACTATGAATTTCGTGCTTCGAAAATTTCATCTTCCTACCCGTCGGTCGAAATACTTATTTTGGTGTAGAAACTCTAATTTTTATTGCAAATTTTTTTTAACTGTAGTTTACAATTTGCATTGATGATTTTAATTTTTTAATAGTTATTTTTGAATTTGAAACCCGTTTTTTCAAATTCTTGTTTTCCACCTACAGCTCCCTACCAGACTGAGATATCAGTATCCCTTTTATGTAAATAAAGCAAAACCGGTATTTAAGGGGAAGTTCAGTCACTTCCGCAGAAGAACTCGGAAGTTGTCAGTGCAGCGTTTTCTGCCTTCAGGCCATGTCGTCACTTTAAGCCTATCTTACTACGTTGGGCTGTAGTCTTACATGCCTGTTAGTATTTACCGGTGAGGTTTAAGTACGGACAAAAGTACGGTGAGGTTAAGTACGGTAGTTATTTTTGTACAGGTTAAGCTAAAGTTTGAGTTAGTTAGATTTAGTTTAGTTTCTTATTTTCTATTTTAAGTTAAAGGCCAAGTGGAGGCTTTCCTGTAAGCTTGAGAGGGGCCTATTATGTCTGTGTGTGCCTATTATGTCTATTATGTCTGTGAGTGAATAAAAGGGTATTTGAACCCTTTTTTGGACTCATCCTTATAGTTTTAAGAAGACCAACGAATAGTCGCTAGACTCTTTACTAGGCCAACGAAGACCAAACGACCAACTAAAAGACCAACGACTAGTCCTAAACTTCTAGTAGCCAAGACACGTAAATTAACTAGAGTTTTACAAATTTTTAATGAAAAGTTTTTGAGTTTTTACGTATTTTTGCCTTGAAAGGAAGTGAAAACTGAATTGATTGAATGAGAAATATATATACAAAATAATGAAATTCAAGGAAAGAAGTTTAAATGAACTACAGCTAAAAATGTGTACAATTTAATACGCCGTACAAGGAAGTCATGTGGCGTTCACATCAGATATTTCTTTTAGAAATGTTTTTAGCATTCTTATGAATATGAAATACAATAATAGGTGCTATCAATTAGAAATATACTGTTGCGTGCGTACGAGTTCATAATTAATTGAATGCACAAGTCCGATAAAAAGTTAATAAATTTTATTCTTATCACAAGAAATATAACATAACGCTGGAATTTTCCTCAGATATATTCTTACAAGCGTTCACAATATCAGGCACTAATAATCAGTAGAGAGCAAATATGTTACGAGGCGTATTCGGAAACTAAGTCCCGTTTTGAAGGGAAAAAAAAAAAAAAAAAAAAAAACAATTTTTTCGAATCCAATTTTATTTTTACATGAAAATACATGTCTTAAACTATTTTTCAACATAGTTTCCGCCAATGATCAAACACTCGTCATAGCGGGTGACCAGTTTTTGTATACCATCGTCAAAGAAACTTCCCGCCAGTTTCGATAACCACGAATCCACAGCATTTTTCTTGTCATCGTCAGATCCAAAGCGCTTGCCACCAAGCTCGCGTTTCATGTGCAGGAACAAGTGATAGTCGGACGGCGCCAAGTCCGGGCTGTACGGCGGGTGATCGAACTGCTCCCAATGAAACTGTCGAATTAACGATTGAGTGACACCAGCAGTATGGGGCCGAGCATTGTCATGGAGCAACACAATTCCTTTACTGAGCATTCCTCTTCGTTTGTTTTGAATGGCACGCCTTAGTTTTGTTAAAGTCTCACAATATCGTGCCGCATTAATAGTTTCACCTCTGGGAAGAAATTCAGTAAGCAAAACGCCTTTCCTATCCCAAAAGACAGTGCACATGATTTTTTGTGATGACATTGTCACTTTTAACATTTGTTTTTTCGGAGAATGAGTGTGTCTCCACTCCATCGATTGTTGTTTCGATTCTGGTGTGAAATGACACACCCAAGTTTCATCACCTGTCACAATTTGGTTTAAAAAGTTTTCTCCCTCATCACTGTACCGCGTGAGAAATGTCAGGGCACTACCAAGTCGCTTTGTTTTGTGAACATCAGTGAGCATTTTTGGAACCCATCGGGAACACAGTTTGCGATAATTCAGACGGTCAGACACAATTTCGAACAAAATAGTACGTGAAATTTGTGGAAATGCCTCTGAAAGAGTTGTCATTGTGAAGCGTCTGTTCTCATGAATTGCTTCATCAACTTTCCTTACCAAATCATCGGTGACAACAGAAGGCCGACCACGCCGAGCCTCGGCGTGGACATTTGTTCGAAACTAATAAAAGTGCTATCCAATTATTCAATGTTAAATGCTCTTGCATTTTTACATTTCGGCGTAGCTTTTCTCTTAAAACGATTTGATTAGTAGAATTATAATTAAAACAATTTTAATTATAATTCTACTAAAAATATCTAACTAAATACAAAATTCGTAACAATACGTATAAAAAAACTGTGTTATTAGATTGTAGGTTTTTCAGTAATAGCCAGTTCTAACAAACCATTAATAGGATGAGCACAGGGACATATTCTGTCGAATAAGAGAAGCTATTACAACTTATAATGTAATGCCGTGAATGACAGGGACGAAAATAAGCGGAGATAAATATATCTATATGAACCGCTATTACACATGACTTCAGTGTTTCTTACGATACAATGAAAAGTAAAACAAGCGGGGCAGAATTCATCAAGAAAAAGCTAGAAGATTTTCGATTTGAATAACAACTTGAAGGTAATAGTTTCACACCCTTTTCTGTTAAGGAGTTGAATCTACTCCATCATAGAAAGAATTTAATATTGACAGAGTGTGGGAACCTCACATCATACGAAAGGGCGAAGGTGAGAAATTTCCCTCGTGTGCTTGGGGTCTGATAAAGAGGGATGAATCCTGTTAGCTCACGTGGACATATCATCTAGTTCGTTTTTTGGTTCGCAGGAGGGAGAAAGGATCGTTTTCGCTTTTTCCCTCGATAATAGCTGATAATGAAATCAAAGGGAGTATCTTGAAATTGCATAATGGTAACTAAATTTACGAATGAAAGTTGATTGTGTTATATGGATGACACTGTTTTGCTTAAAAGCTTTTATATTTGTTGTTTTTATGTTATTTATTAGCGTTTTTGCAACAAACTTACTTCAGCCGGCGAAAATGGATCATAACTTTTATTTTCAATATTGGCATCGAGTTTCAGTAGTTAAGACTAAGTAATAGTTTGCATTAAATAGATTAATATCCTGGAAATGAAATTTATCAAACTAATTCTATATTAATCATATTGTTGCATGCGTACGGGTTCGTTATGAAATGAATGCACAAGTCCGATGAAAAATGAGCAAAAATTTATTATTATCACAACAAAAATGCTTAAATTTTCTCAAATTATCATGCAGTATTACAATATCTCACAGTAGTTATCTTTTAACTACTCAAATGTCCAATAGAACGTAATTCAAAACAGCTAAAGAACGCTAATCCGCGAATTCGCTATAATCAACAAGAGCGGTTTTCTAAACAACAACAAACTAAGCAACTACTACGAACTGAGATGTTTTCCCCCTTTTATAAGGCTTTAAAATCACGCGCTAGAATTTTCCAGTACTTTCTCGAAATCAAAAAGAGATATTTATTTATTTAATGCACGCGCTCTTGTATTTTCAATTTTCCGGCTTAGCTTTCTTTTAATATTCGTCACGCGCTGCACCGCGCGAGAAATAAAACCATTTAATTTATAATTGAACTAACATTAGCTTTTTAAATACCAAATTCGTAACACTGCCCCCTTCCCAAGGACTGCACGTCCCGGGTAGTACAATCCCTGGAAAGGAAGCCAAACTTACAACTGTTGCATGAACATTACATTACAATATCAAACAACATGAACAATAAATGCAATAAATAAAACATATCAAATACAAATCAAATACTAAATACAAATCAAATCAAATACACATTTAAAAACAAAATGGACCATGGTCTTATACTATTTACAACTATTTACATTATGTATTATGGCTATAGTAATAAGCTAACCTGTCGTAAGAGTTCGAAGACTCACGGATCCGAACCACGACGTCATTCGTGTTCAGCACTGTATATGGACCATCCGAAGGTGACTGTAATTTAGGACTCAGTCCTTTTCGTTGAATCGGGTTCCACAACCACACCTTGTTTCCTTTGTTGGATCTATGTCTAGTAGCTCTTGTGTCGCATCTGGTCTTCATTTTCTCCGTCGCCAAGTTGACTCGCTTTCGTGCAGAACGGTGCATCCCCTCAAATCGGGCCTGGGCATCTTGGATGTGTTCCTCAGGCGATGAAGGCGCATCCGTAGGGCGACTAAACAGGCGGTCACAAGGCAGACGAAGGTCTCGACCGAAGAGCTTTTGGGATGGAGAATAGCTGGTAGTCTTGCGTTTCTTTTCGACCCTGGTATGATTTCGGCAGCTTCCCGAGCTCGATCTTTCGGACAAGGCGTCGACATTTCCAGGCGAGGATCCCTTTTGAGGATGGATAGTCATGCCATCAGATGCTGAAAGCAGCTTATTGTCTTTGAAATCTAAGGAAAAATTGTATTTTCTTAAAAAGTCCAATCCGAGTATGCATGGATCTGTAATATCCGCCACATATGCCGTGTGATGGTAGGCGGCACTTCCAAACGTGATGTTTACGTTTAACTTCCCAGTTATGTCGATCTTGTCACCAGACGCAGTCTGAAGGATAACACAGAATGGCGTCCAAATAAGTTTATCTTTAAACTGTTCAGCTAAATCTTTCCTAATGATGGTAATATTAGCTCCTGTATCAATGATCATATTGCAAGGAACTCCATCGATATTCCCATTGATGGACAGTCCGTTATTGTTGCCACAAACTATAGAGATCTTAAGTGCTTTAAAACAGGGTTTTTCATTATCTGGCAACCTCCCTTCCTTTATATGGTCATTAATCTGTTTCCTGCGTCGTTGCTCAGAAATTGTCTCAATTTTCGTACCCTGGGGTGTTCTGCAATTCTTTCGTACGTGGCCTTCAGCTCCACAGTTCCAGCACTTTGGTTTCTTGTCAGTCCTTTTCCTTCCCGTGGCATTTAATTGTCTGTTTAAATCGTATGCCTTATTTTCCGTGCTCTGGGGAGTTCTGCAGTTCCTTCGTAGGTGGCCTTCAACACCGCAATTCCAGCACTTTAGGGTCGGTTTCGTTTCACCTCTATTCCGTCTTAAAGCATTCACTGGTCTTGTCAACTCATCCGTTTTATTATCCGTGCCCTGGGGTGTTCTGCAATGCCGTCGAAGGTGACCTTCAGAACCACATCTCCAACATCTTACAGCCACTTTGTTCTCACTGCTACTCCGTATCAAAGCGTCGACTTGTCTGGCTAAATCATCTAAACGAGCCATCAGTTGATCCACTGGCTCATGGACTCGCACAGCTCTAACTGGGTAGCGATCTCTACTAGTTGCTTGCTGGGCTGCCTCGATCTTCATGGCGTACAACAGAGCGCTTTTTATGTCCTTTACATCTGCCATTCGAAGAGCTTTCTGTATTTCAGGATCCCGGATGCCGTCGATGAAATATTGCAGCGACATGATTTCTCTTGTTTCTGTCGGGCACTCCGAAAAGGCGTGATGTGACAGCTTTTCAACATCCGTGGCGAGCTTCTGAAGTGTTTCGGTAGTCTTCTGTTGATGAGATTTTAATTGAAGCCTGCTGTAGTCTTTTAAACACTTCTCCCCAAAGCGTAGCTCCAAGGCGCCGGACAGAGCTTCGAAATCTAACCTTTTGTTTTCGGGAAGATTCTGAAGGATATCCGCTGCGTCGGCTCTTAAAGAAGCGGCGAGATGACAGGCCTTAGCTTGGGAATCCCATCCATTCGCATCCGCCACGATAGAAAATTGTGTCCTATACACCTGCCAGGAGGTCTTCCCTTCATATGTGGATAGCTTCAGAGGTGGACGAGCAGGCATCGGCAAGAATTTAAAACCATCACTATTGTTCCCTGCCGTCGCTACGAATTTCTTTAAAATATCCACTTCTTTGGCTACTGCAGAAACCCTATCATCAATTTGTTGTTCGATTTGGTGTTGGACGGCACAAACTCTTCCTTCAATTCGTTCCTCCACAGCAGAAACTCTCCCTTCTATATGTTCTTTGATAGCAGAAACTTTTTCTTCTATTTCTTCTTTCACCGAAGAAACTCTTTCTTCAATTTGATCTTTTACGAAAGAAACTTTTTCTTCAATTTGTCCAACTTTCAATTTTCAACTGTGTCAATTCTGCCTTCTATAGCTTCAAATTTATTTTCGATTATGCAGGTAATTTCTCTTTTCATTTCTTCTTGACCAGCTTGAACGGCTTTCATTTCGTCCTTAACGGATTCCTGGCCCAATTTCATTTCTTCCGTAACTGAGTTGACGGCCACTTCCATCTTTTCTTGGAAAGCAGGAAATGCAGTCATCATTTGCCTGAATTGTTCTTCCATCGCTCTTGTAATTGGCATTCAAAACCTCACTCCTGACACCAAAAATTGTTGCATGCGTACGGGTTCGTTATGAAATGAATGCACAAGTCCGATGAAAAATGAACAAAAATTTATTATTATCACAACAAAAATGCTTAAATTTTCTCAAATTATCATGCAGTATTACAATATCTCACAGTAGTTATCTTTTAACTACTCAAATGTCCAATAGAACGTAATTCAAAACAGCTAAAGAACGCTAATCCGCGAATTCGCTATAATCAACAAGAGCGGTTTTCTAAACAACAACAAACTAAGCAACTACTACGAACTGAGATGTTTTCCTCTTTTTATAAGGTTTTAAAATCACGCGCTAGAATTTTCCAGTACTTTCTCGAAATCAAAAAGAGATATTTATCTATTTAATGCACGCGCTCTTGTATTTTCAATTTTCCGGCTTAGCTTTCTTTTAATATTCGTCACGCGCTGCACCGCGCGAGAAATAAAACCATTTAATTTATAATTGAACTAACATTAGCTTTTTAAATACCAAATTCGTAACAATATTATAAGTAGTTTCATTGGTAAAGGAAACAGTGATTTTTTTTACTTCCTTGTTGGAAGTGGAGGAAGTATTGTAATCGCGAAAATTTTCGGGTATTATATTTCAACGAAAATATTCATTTTAAGCGCTACTGAATGAAATGTAACGGGTGTTTTGCGTGACATCTGTAGGTGAGGACAAAATAAAAGATTCTTTTTCCCAAAAAAGGGTTGCAAAACGATTTAAAATGGATTAAGAAGAGATTTTTTCGTGACGTCTGTACGTACGTATGTATTGTGATACTTTTTAACAATTTCAAGTAAACTCCAATGATGGAACACAGCAATAACTTTTATTTTACACTCAAAAAATGGCGGCATACAAACAAGAGAAGAAAAAGTATATAAACTTAAAATAAAATAATTACATGCTTCGCGAGAGAAAATGCACGCGTAACCCGCACATTATTTATTATTCATCTACTTCAAATGGGAAAAATTCTGTAAAGTCGAAACTTTATGAGTTCGGCCTTCTCAGTTATTTTAAGAGAAGGTAATTTCTCTCCTAAGTTCCAAACTTTAGACCGAAATTTTAAGCTTTCAAGAAATAGTTTTACATCATATTTAAATATCAAGAAAACGGACAGTATTCAAATTAGTCTTCCTTTTTTTTTCTTGACGGCGCCTAGATCTCTTCCATGTTGGACCAGTTCCTCGGCTATAATTCATAGCAAAGCCTTTCCTCAGTTCATCTGTGCCTTTTGGATAACATTCAATTGCCATTTGCTTTCGACAATTGTTTTCTTCGTCAATTATTATCATCTTTGATAATAAATCGAAAGCCGAAAGATGATAATAAAGCTACATTGCAAAAGGATTCTCAATATTAATTTCTTTATCGTTTTTCAAATTTTCGTAAACATCTTCGAAGTTATGTGTGATCGATTTATAGATAGATGTGACAGTTTGCTGCACAGATGTGCACAGACCATGAGAAAAATTTTCTTGCACATTTAATTCGTTTCCTGCACTTTCAGAAATCATACGTACGCCATTACTTTCAACCTTTTTTGAGTCAATGTGTGATACTTTCACGAGAACTTCATCTCCCACGTTTAATTCAGGTAATTTAACTTCTTCTTCAAAGACATCTCTGGATGCTTCAATTTGTTTTCCCTCCATCGGTTCCAAGAGCTTCTCTTCATCGCGCTCAGTTATTTCTGTTTTCCTTTGAGCTTTAGTAGAGACGGCATGAAACTTATGAGGACGACTATCAGGTTCATTTCTTTGTTTATTCAACAGTGCAAAAGTTCGATTGCCTTCCTTTGTCGAGTTCATTTCTAATAATAGCAGCCTTAGTTATTACCCGACCATAATCGCAAATTTAGTTCGACCTCAGCTAATGGTAAACAGGCTGGATTCAAATCTAATGGCTGTTGCACCCACACATTTTCACCTGTCAGCATTTCTGGCGTGATATATTTGCGACAAATATATCAATACTAGCACCTGAATCCCTCAATATGGGAATTTTATTACCATTTACGTAACCCATACTAGTATAAGGTAATAGAAATTTATCCTCATTTTGCACTAATTCTGTTAGATTAGCAGGACATTCAGTACTATTATTAAGTTTTAGACATTGGGGTCTTAAATGTTGATAGAATCCACATTGATAACATTGTGACGTCTTTCGTTTTTCATATTTATCATCTGGACGTGGACTTCTAGGTCTAGCTTTGCGAATTAAATCCTGGACAATTTTTTTTTCATTTTTATTTTTATTATCTGAAGCTCACATTAATTTGAGTTAGTGCATTGTATCTTTCTTTCTGCCGATCCACTACAGGCCTTTTTTGAAAGTTTCCGCGAACGTTTTCATAGGCATCAAGTTTTTCAGCTAATTTTTTAGGTGAAATCATCTCTGCGCACTCATCAAGAAAATGATCTCGAATTTCAGGAGGAACTCGACGTTTAAGTTGGTTAAGCACCATCAAATCTAGCAACTGATCAAAAGTCTCAATTCTTAGACCAGTTACCCATTCTTTGCAAAAACTTTCTATTTCATAGTTGAAATTCCCCCATGTGGATTCGGTACTCTTTTGATGTTTCATAAATTTCTGCCTAAACTGTTCCAGGCTTAGCTTAAACCGTCTTAACATGTCATTCTTCACGTGTTCATAGTCTTTAGCATTATCGGAGGGTTCTCTAGCTATTAACTGTGTTACTTCGTAAGGAAGCAGTCCTAGTAGATGAGATACAAATTCTTCTTTGTCAATTTTAGCCCATTCTGCTTGCCTTTCAAACAATAGCAAATATAGACTGATATCTTCTTTCTTGTAATCGAATTTCTGCATAAAGTGACGCAGCTCCGTTTTCAGCAGGACCTGTCCGCAGTTTTAGACTTTGTCTCTGCTTCAAGTCTTAATCTCTCTAATTCATACTGTTCTTTTCTTCTCCGCTCTTTTGCTTCTTCTTGTCTCCTACGTTCTTCTCTTTCCTTCCTCTCTTTCCGTTCTTCTCTTTCCTCCCTCTCTTTCCGTTCTTATATTATTGTGTCTAAGACTCTTTTGACGAATATTTCATCATAATCTCTGCTTTCAGCATTTTTTTCTTTTAAATCGACTATATTCAAATCTACAGTCACATGAACACCCAGTTCAGCCGCAAGATTTTGCAAATCTTCTTTACGAGCTCTTCCTAAGTAAGACATTGTTTCTATGTTTAAAATTAACGAACACTGTGTTCTTTATGCTTCTTCAAAATAGCTCAAATCAAATACTTTAATTAATTTAGACAACTAAGATGAATATTAAAAATAGTATCCAATACGGTAATTAAATAAGATAATTCAATATTAACAATAATAAGTAATAATCCGGTATCACTAATATTACGCTCAGTGATGAACTAATAAAATACAAATACGCACGATTATTCCTCCAAAATAATTAAGTTTGTGATACTTCTTTAACAATTTGAAGTAAACTCCAATGATGGAACACAGCAATAACTTTTATTTTACACTAAAAAAATGGCGACATACAAACAAGAGAAGAAAAAGAATAAAAACTTATTTAAAATAAAATAATTACATGCTTCGTGCGAGAAAATGCATGCAGCTCTCAAGCCTGCGTTTCAATATTGCCAGCAACCTGTACATTATTTATTATTGATCTATTTCAAATGCACGAGAGTTAATAACAAAATTAAAGCTGTTGCAGTATGTATGTATATATCTCGCTAACTCAAAAACGCATAGCCTTAAAACGTTGAAATTTTGTATATCGGACTGCTATAATATGTAGTTGTTCAGTTCTCTTTTTAGTTGCAATCCAGCTGCACCAAAAGTATATATATATATATATATATCCATTCTGTTAATCGGCTCCGTGAGCTCAGTCTTTTTGTTCTTACATGTTGGTAAACTGTGCATTTTTTGCTTTAAAAATGACTGAATTATGTTGTTCTTATCTTCCGGTTAAGGTTTTTATGCCTCTAGTTAATTTGCATGCAATAGTTGTAGAATTATCAACAATTTAAGAGTTGTTTAAGTGCGGCTAAGCCTAATATTTTTTAATTTAGAAGCCATATTTGTTTACATTTGAAGCTTAGCAGAAGAGTGAATTAATTCAGTTTCTGCACCTTCAGTCCCATTTTGCCGAGTGCAACCTAAAGTAAACATTTAGTTTTGTGTACGAAAAAATCTGCTTTCTTGCGAGCTTGCCGAATTGCTTGTTTTTGCGGAGAAACGTTAATTGTAAGAATTGTGTTTTTAATTGTTTTAACTGTATTTGGTATATTTCTGTATTTTTAGTCCAAAGGGATTTGAATCCGGAAGGACTATTAGTTTCGTTTTGGCATTTTGCGTCGGACTCATAAATGTCGGTTCACTTTTCAAACTGTTGCCACAAAATGTTAGAGTCCTGCATTATATTTGAAGAAATTAAATAATGAAAAATCTGCATAAATGTATGTATATTTCTCGTATTGTGATAAAACAACGGTACATAGAGTCATCGAATTTTGAATAACGTAATCCTCCAACGAATATGAGCATGTGGAAGACCGAATTTGAAATTTGAAATTTGTTTTATGATCGATTTCTTATTTTTTAAAACTTTGACGAATTTTTGATTAACAAACTCAAGGATTTTAAAGCGAGCAATGGCAACGTTGTGCAGAAAAAACATTTTTATCTCCAGCGCGTGAGTCTCTGTATCGGAAATTCTAAAGATATGCTCGTTTTAAAACTATTTTGCGATATTGCTGTTGCACTGGATCTTATGGTTTAAGTGCGAGGAACATGATATTTAATAAAGAAAGGTAACTCACAAAATGTTAAAAAACGCCCCTTTGGACGTAATTTAAAATCTGAAACATTTCAGATTTTTTTTTTTTTTTTTCAATTTTTAATTTTGAGGTTTTTATGAACCTTTGCTTTGCCGCGAAGGGAGGACTGAAATAATTGAATGATAAATCTATCTCTAATGAAATTTAAGGAAATAAATTTAAATAAAATTAGTGTAATTTAATATTCCGTACAAGGAAGTCATGTGGTGTCCGTATCAGATTTTTTTTTTCATATAGGTTTCATGTTATTTAAGACAACATTTCAATGGCCGTTTAGTCTGAATGGAACATAATAAATTAAGTCGATAAAAAATGTACTAATAATTTCAAGAAACTTTTAAATAGAGCCTTTAAGAGAGTTAAACAATAAGTTTTAATAATCTGAGAAAAAATAATAGGAAGCTAGAATTTATAGGGAACCTGCAACTTTTTGCAGTTTGCGTAGAAGGCAAACAGCAGTGTTATCATTACAAATCCTAATTTCTACCGTTTATTTTCTAAAACTGTTACACCCGTAAAGTAGACTTTAGTAAGCCTATAACTTTATAGTAAGTAAGGTAACTGCCAGGAAGATTCAGCTAATTTAATAATATCGTCTACAATTACCGAGGTTCGGTGCAGAGCAGGAAAAGATCATTAATCAACAACGTTATCACAACGTGCAGCACTAGAGGGTCTGAACACATGGTCGGGAGGTGATACCAAAACTTTCTCGCCTCCACGAGTCTCTTGCGATTGAAGGTAAAAGGATAGCATCATGTTATTGGGTTGATAAGAAACAGGAAAAAGCACTTTGCTGCATTTAAAGTTGCATGTGCTGTAATTGAGGATCACACGGTTTCTGTTCCTAAATTTAGAGGGCTGCACTACACAGACAAAGTAGCTATTTTTTTATATATATATTTTAACTTAACGCTGTACGATAGATTATTTGTAACACAGATGATTGTTCATCGTTAGTAACTTTTTTTTTTCTTTTTGCGAGTGTATGTGCGTGTGATAAATTACAATTAGTTGTTTTTATATTCTGTTTTTTCAGCTAGGGCATTTATTGTTAATGGCAAACTTAGCCATTTAATTTGTGCATAGGCAAACAACTGGGATAACAAAAAAAAAAAAAAAAAAAAAAAGGTTTAACCTTCTATATTGAAGAATATTTACGTTTTAGATGTCAAGAGAGACTTCGAATCAAAGGGATTTTTTAAGCATTGAAATAATTTGTATAGATGCGGTAATACTTTGTTAAGATAAGCGAACATGACAATGTTTTGAAATGTGGTATTTTGGTAATCAGTGTGATGAAGGTAGTTATGATGCAAAGAATTAAAATTAATGTTTTAATGATACAATATTTATCATCTAAAATTAATGAGTTACATGAAATAAGAAAAGTTTTTCTTGAAGCCGTATTTTCAATGAAATTTATGAAAGGAAACAGCTGAGATTCATAAAGCAAAGCACGTTTTCATTTACCAGTCGAAATTGGCCAACCAGGCGGCAGAGCGGTAAAGTCGCTAAACACTGGTAGTTCGGTCCGAGGTTCGAATCCCCCGAACGGGCTGGCTGCATGGGCGTTTTCGTGGTTTTCCCCATGTGTAACGAGTATATGAGCCAGTTTCCCTTAGAAAGTCCTCAACGAAGCCATCCTTCCCCTTAGGCAGATAGCCGTAGTGTGCTTTGCCATAATTAAATACACCACCATTTACATTCGAAACTGAAGTAATAACTTCCTATTGCTATTTTTTAACTATTACTAGTACTATGTGTACCTTGCTAGAATATACAGAAAGATGATATTCTGCGTAATTTGTCTTCTCAATGAAAGACGAAACCGGGTCCTTTTTCTAAAAAAAAGTAAATAAATAATCTGAAAGTTTTCACATTTTATATTACTCCCAAAGGGGCTTTTTCTAACGTTTTGTGTATTACCTTTATTTATTTAATATCATGTGCTTCGTACTTAAACTATAAAATTCAATTCAACAGCAATATCACAAAATAATGTAAAAAGAACATGTCTTTAGAATTTCCGATACACAGGAGATAAAAATGCTTTTATTTTTCGTACAGTGTTGCCATTGCTCGCTTTGAAATCGCTGGGTTTGTCAGTTAATCAAAAATTCATTAAAATTTTACAAAATTTAAAGTAGGCAATGAAAAAAATTTCAAATTAGGGCTTCCAGATATTCGATTGGAGGATTACGTTATTCAAAATTTGGTGACTATAGGTGAGGTTGTTTATCACAATGTGAGAAACTTATATACATACATTTACGCAGATTCTTCATTATTTAATTTCTTTAAATATAATTCAGGGCTTTAACATTTGGTGGCAAAAATTTGAAAAGTGATACGCCGGTTATAGTGATTGGACGCAAAATGCCGAAACGAAATTTATAGCCCTGGGCTAATGGTATTTGGGCTAAAATATTAGGCTTTAAAATTAATAAAATTATCTCTAGGATTGTGTTTATGTATTACACGTTTTAAGAACTCAAATTCAGTTACTGAAAATGATTTAAAAACAAGAAATTTGCTTCCTTTAAGAATAGCTGTTAAGAACTATACCGCTATACTGTAGGAAAAAAAACCCTAATAACTCTAAACACTGTTCAATCACGTCTGCTTAAAAAATATAACCACAAGCACTAAGTTCGGGTTTACTTGGAAAAAATTCTTGGAGTAGTCTTAAACCTTTATGATAAAAGTATGCAGGGCATTAGCTAAAATTCAATTTGAAGGTAGAAATTTGTAACAAAACGTAAGAAAAAAGCATTTTCTGGAGTAATGCAATAGTTACTTTGAAGAATCTGCATAACCTGCCTATATTTATGCCACTATCATGCAGATTGATGAAATGCATAGTCTTCTACCAGACTTCTATCCTTTAATCGTTGGCCCACCAGCGGCCGAGCGGTAAAGTCGCTGAACACTGGTAATTCGGCCCGAGGTTCGAATCCCGCGAACGGGCATGATTGCATGGGCGTTTTCGTGGTTTTCCTCATGTGTAACGTGTATACGATCCAGTTTCCCTTAGAAAGTACTCCACGAAGGCATCCCTCCTCTTAGGCAGATAGTCCTATTGTGCTTTGGCATAATTAAATACACCAACACCTTTAATCGTTGGGCCAATACTTCTGTTGAAATAAATTTGGAACTTTTAGACAATTCATATTAACTATCAAAGAAAAGAATTTCTATTTATTGCTGTTAATGAAAGAAAAAGAAATCATTTCTAGATTAACTACCACCAAAGGATTGATAAAAATTAAAACATATGTTAAAACAAGTTAAACAATGACATTAGAAAAACGGCAAAAATAGTAACTAAGAGAATGTTAGCATATTTACTTAAAAGTTTTTTTTTATACTATAAAGGTTTTAAATTGTGTCATCCAAGACATCTGATTTCATTTAAAAATTTTAAAAGAACAAAAAAATGTGAAAGCTTTCAGATTTTATATTGTGCCGAAAGGCCTGATTTTTTTTTTTTTTTTTTTTTTTCATTTACACACCAATACACGTTACGATAGAATTTGGGTTAACCCCTCTTTGGCCTAAAAATATTTAAAAACAGCATATCTTTAGAATTTCCTATAGGCAGTCTCGCTCGCTGGAGATAAAAATGTGTTTTATTCCGTAAGGTGTTGCCGCTGCTCGCTTTGATATCGTTGAGTTTTTAATCAAAAATTCTTTAAAGTTTTAGAAAATAGGAAATGGATAGTAAAAAATTCAAAATTTGTGCTTCCAGTGAACATATTCGGGTGGAGTACTATGTTATTCAAAATTTGGTGGCTCTAGGTACCGTTATTTTACCATAGTGCGAGGAATTTACATCATTTCATACACATAATTTTTTATTTTCTTTAAATATAATACAGGTCCATAATATATGATGGCAACGATCTGAAAAGTGATTCAATGCTTTTAGTGGTTCGCTTCGAGACTAATAGCACTACTTGGTTAACGCCTCTTTGGGCTAATTAATTATTAAAATCATTTTTAACGCAAATACGTTTTTATGTTTTGCATGAAAATTAATATCAGTTAGCTGTTTAGATTCAATCACTCGAAACTGCTAAGCTATTTTAATATTTCAACTTCGATCTAACACAATGAAGAATAGAAGAAATGTTTAAATGCTTAGTATTTTTTAGGGGGAAATTTTACGGCACAAATGCAGCCTCAAATTAATTTTAAAGAATTTCTGATATAGTAGATTTTCATTGTACTCAGCATAAAATTAATTCCAGCTTATGAGTTACTACTTCCTAATGATGCATATATCTTAAATCATTTCAAACTATTCCAGCATTGAGATAAAGTTATGGTAAGTGGAGACATCATTTTCCCCAAGTGGCTAATTATTTAAAGCTTTCATTTCCACTGGCGTTTGGAGGATTATTCTTAAGTTAGAATAAAGGTGAAATTTTGTGTAAGCATATACACTGCTTTAGAAAGTTCATTGTGCATACATTTAAATTATAGAAATGGGGTATATTATCTGCATTTGAATACTTGAATGTTGTAAATTAGTTTTTGCAGACGTATTTGAAATAATAAAAGAGATAATAATTAGCTTTCCATTAATGATATTTACAACAATTTCTATATACACGACGTTTAAAAAAATATTGATTTTGAAATAAAACCAGAAAAGGCGGTTTTGAGTCATGGAAAATCTATTTGTTTCAGAATTTGAAATTTAAAAAAAATCTGATGTGTACACCATATGACTTCCTTGTACGGAATATTAAACTATACGCAGTTTTTCTTGAATTTAATTTAAACTTATTGGATTGAATTGAGAAGTCAAACAACAAAAAGCAACTTATATTGTTGAATTATATTTTATAGAGGCTTTTCACATTCATAAAAAACTTTCTGTTCTAGTTGAACGAACGTAATTCCAATCCATCTTTGCCTTCAGCCTTTAAGGAAATTATGCTTTAGTTCTCTTTTGATCAAGAGATGGCGCCACTAGCGCTCTTGTCTAGCCATTCTTATCTTATCTAAACACTATATCTTTTCTCGTTCATTTGCGCTTTGGCAGCTGAGGCTGACGGTTCGGTACATCAAAACTAGTCCTGCAAAAATTTGCAAATATAACCCTGATTTTGTTGTTTGACTTCTAAATTAATACTTAACAACACCAGATAAACTCTACAATCTAATTGTTAAACATGATGTTGTATGACATGATGCATCTACGATTTTATGCAAGACTTAAAAGAAATAATTTCACAACGATCGTTTACTTTTTATTCATTAGAAACAGAACAGTTTTACGATGCAGAAAAAGTGTATTTTTCGTTAAAAGATGGCGTCTGTATTACGTCCTGAATAAAAGCTCATAAATTTAGTTTTATTAGGAAACACATTTCGAAATGATGGCTGTAAAAGCTAAGAAAAACAAAAAATTCTACTTCTAAGAGAAAAATAAAAAGATGTTTTCCAGTTTTCAAAAGTTTCTATGCTGTAAAAGTATTTCAGCTTTGTATGTTTATATTTCAGAATAATTAGCATATTTCTTTTGGTGGCTTACAATTTAAATCTAACAGACCTAGGACACTGAAATACGTTTTGATATCGATCATATTTAATATACAGAATGAATATTCTTTTGATGCATTCAGGTCAAAGAGAACTTAAATTTCATTGTACTGAGAGCTTTGAGGATGTGTGTTACAGGAAAAAAAATTTTTTTTTATAATCTAGCTTTTATTTTAAGGTGATAAAATTATTAATGACCTAAAAGGTGAAAGAGAATTTATGATAAGAGTTGATTGAAAAAAAAAAGAGATTAAAAAATTCTCTTTGCAATATTCATCGACAATTTTACATCATGAGTAATAAAATCGTGAGGTTACCTTGATAAATTTATAAAGACTTAGATCGTGAGGTGATTTGAAAAATTTTGAAAATGGAATCTGATTAATAGATTTTTCTTAATTAAGCGCCCACATTTTAAATATTTGCGATTTGAAACTGAGAAGAATTTTGTAAAAAAAGTTTTTTAATCCTTTGTTTATACGTAAACACTTTAGAAATAATTAATTGTTTTAAAATTATTGATGTTTAGAAAGAGTCAATTATTCTTAAATTATTCTTAAAAGTTATTTTAGGTCTGTCTAAAAGAACATATATAGATGCTATGGTATATACAAATTCTAGTTAAAATCTAAGAATGTTTTAGCCCTATATCAATAATAGTGCATCTTTTTTTTAAAGCCAGAAGAAAAAAAATGAGCGAACTGTTTTCCTAAAATATTCGTACATAAATATTTATCGCTTCAAGATTTCCTCATTTGATGTAGAGTTAAAACACAAAAACCAAAAGATGTTCCATACCAAACTGATATTTCCTAATACAGTCAGGTAAATATATCGAAGCTAAATAGATTTTAAAAAAAGAGAATGATCAATTGACATGACAACAGAAATTTGAGATTTTTATTTCCTGAATAACGTAAATACTTTAACAAAAATATTTTGAGGTATTACAGAAAATACTCTGATATACACGGCACACAAAATATGTTGAAATACAGTCGTTTTTGAATTCATTGATAAAATACGGAGAAAATATTTTTCAGAAAATTCAGCCAAAATGCAAGAAGCTAGAATATTTGAATTGAAGGAACACGAAAAGGGAGAGAAATAAATCTCTGTATTTGTTTGTACTCATAGCTCGAAGAAGCATATAATGTTTATCAATTCAAAAAAGTTGTAGATTCTCACTCTTTTAGGTAGCATACACCAATTAAAGTTAAAAAGTTTTATAAAGACTTATTAAAGTCTTGACTTCGTGTATGCTACCTAATGGCTTAGACCTGATCTATACCTAAATTAGGTCTTGGTCACTTAGACAGGTCATTTAAGACTTCAAATCAGGTGGACTTAGTGAACAACGATTTAATGTATGACTAAGTATATGACTTGGACGACTTTATTAATGACTTAATGTATGACTTACATGACTATAGTGACGACTTGGTCTTTTATTAAGAACTCCAATACTTGAACAGAAGGCACTTCCTTGTACTGACAAAACCAGCTAGAATTTATGGTGTAAATTTAGAAGTAAGAATTTAAAATTTCAAATTAAATCTAATTTAGCCCAAAGTTTACCAAGAAAAGATTAAAGTGCAAGTTGGCTCAAATTGATACCGACGTAACAAGCACTATTGGCAAGAATAAAGCAACGCCGAAGACAGAAAGCTACCGCAGAAATCCAACTAGTAACGTAGCCTTCAGCAGGCGGAACACGATCTGTCTTAACAGCTTTCAGCAAACAGAACATGATCTGTCTAAACAAACAATCTGTTATGTTGTTGAGACTTATCTCAACAACCTCGAGAGCCTTGAGCACTATGCAGGTTGCAGTAAGACTTTGTTCAGTTCCGCACCACCTTAGTTTTGATGAATACCACTCCGGGAGGACGAATCCAAGGGTCTTCCAACCTTCTTCCCTTACCACCAACCTCTGGATGGGAACTTTAAGCTTGCCGCATATTAGAGTGCCCCCATGCCGCACAGACACAATACTTTACGAACATTCATATACTCTGCAGGATTCGAATCCGAGCTCTTTCTTAGGGTAGTAAGTGTCCTTAACTGCTCTCCTGGTTAGGTGACATAAACAGTCTAAAACCTCGCTTTAAATATTATCTCACTATCTTATTTGAATATATGCCAGCTAAAATTTACATTTTGGTAGGAAGAAAAAAGGGAGAACTGACAGTAAAGATGCTTAACATAAAATAATTGGTTACTGAAAATAAATACCTACTTCATAATTTCTTGTATTAAATGACTGTAGTGTCAAATTGTTCTCAGAATGTTTAGAGATCAGCAGAATATGAAATATGAAAGCAAGGTTTACTTTAACCAACTTTTTACCACTTTTGACTTTACTAAGTGAAATTTTCGCCATTTAGAACACGGACTTGCAGAAAAAACTTTTCAAAATTTGGAAATTGTGCTACCAGATGTCAAGTTGTCAGATGTCATCATAGTCAGATGCAAAGTTTGCAAAATCAACTGATTTTGATGATCATACGGCAATTGCAAAACTCGGAGCACTGAATACGATTCTTCCCTTTTTGATTTGAATATTCATAGTTTTTTTGATTTGAATATTCATAGTCAAAGATACTTAACATAAAATAATTGGTTACTGAAAATAAATACCTACTTCATAAATTCCTGTATTAAATGACTGTAGTGTCAAATTGTTCTCAGAATGTTTAGAGATCAGCAGAATATGAAATATGAAAGCAAGGTTTACTTTAACCAACTTTTTACCACTTTTGACTTTACTAAGTGAAATTTTCGCCATTTAGAACACGGACTTGCAGAAAAAACTTTTCAAAATTTGGAAATTGTGCTACCAGATGTCAAGTTGTCAGATGTCATCATAGTCAGATGCAAAGTTTGCAAAATCAACTGATTTTGATGATCATACGGCAATTGCAAAACTCGGAGCACTGAATACGATTCTTCCCTTTTTGATTTGAATATTCATAGTTTTTTTGATTTGAATATTCATAGTCAAAGATGCTTAACATAAAATAATTGGTTACTGAAAATGAATACCTACTTCATAATTTCTTGTATTAAATGACCGTAGTGTCAAATTGTTCTCAGAATGTTTAGAGATCAGCAGAATATGAAATATGAAAGCAAGGTTTACTTTAACCAACTTTTTACCACTTTTGACTTTACTAAGTGAAATTTTCGCCATTTAGAACACGGACTTGCAGAAAAAACTTTTCAAAATTTGGAAATTGTGCTACCAGATGTCAAGTTGTCAGATGTCATCATAGTCAGATGCAAAGTTTGCAAAATCAACTGATTTTGATGATCATACGGCAATTGCAAAACTCGGAGCACTGAATACGATTCTTCCCTTTTTGATTCGAATATTCATAGTTGCAGAAACTTGTCAATGATCTGGGATTTCTTGACTCAATTAGAAGTGCTAAAAGCTTTCTAAGATTATGATTATTTTAATATATATTTTCGATTCTTTAGTAAGAAACAATTTTTTCGTGCTAAATAAAATACCTTTATATTTAAAATTGCTTAAATTCTAAAGATCCAAGATCTTATCTTTAGAAGACTTAATGAAGAAGTGAGAGAAGGAAAGAAATATGAAAATTCAAAATTATGAAAACTCAGAAATATGAAAGCTCGGAAGATTTTAATAAATACAAGATTTTCATAAATAGTAATTTAATAAATTACTCGGAAGATTTTAATAAATAGAAATATGAAAATTCAAAATACAAGATTTTAATAAATAGTAATTTAATAAATTACTCGGAAGATTTTAATAAATAGAAATATGAAAATTCAAAATTATGAAAACTCAGAAATATGAAAGCTCGGAAGATTTTAATAAATACAAGATTTTAATAAATAGTAATTTAATAAATTACTCGGAAGATTTTAATAAATAGAAATATGAAAATTCAAAATACAAGATTTTAATAAATAGTAATTTAATAAATTACTCGGAAGATTTTAATAAATAGAAATATGAAAATTCAAAATACAAGATTTTAATAAATAGTAATTTAATAAATTACTCGGAAGATTTTAATAAATAGAAATATGAAAATTCAAAATTATGAAAACTCAGAAATATGAAAGCTCGGAAGATTTTAATAAATACAAAAGCAAGGGGAACATGTCTGCGAGACTTTAATAATAAACTTTGAATACTGTTTAATTGATTATGTATTTAACTTCTTTAAATCTGAAAGCTTCGCAAATAACAAGAGCACTTTTCCCTTTGCTTGTGTTATTTAACTCTCTATATTATGACTATAGTCACTTCTCATTCTAAAATCTTCATTGTTAACTGTATTTTAAATTTAATTCTTTATGATGAGAATCAGATGGATATCATCCACATATCAATCTGTGAAGCAAACACGAGTAAAGGCTCTTCGAATGTATGTAACTGTTAAAAGTTACATAACTGTTAAAAAATCTTACCTTTCTTTCTTATTTGTTCACTAAAACTTTCTTTCTTATTTGTTCACTAAAACTTTCTTTAATAACATACAAGATAATTAGATATTTTTCTGGTAAATGTAAACACATAAATAAATACACACATGTAAAAGTAACCTCATAGTGAATATAATATTTGCTTCATAAAAATAATGAAAATCAGTTTCTCTTTAGAAGATTTTTAACAAAATTTATCCTTTTTAGAGCATTTATTTCTTATGAATCTAGTCACTTGTAAATGAATATCTGTTATATGAAACATCTCAGTAAATTTGATTTAAAACTTAAGAACAAAAGCATAAATTATCTTACTGCAAAGACAGCAGAAATATGATTGCTTTATTTAGAAAACATAAGAATAATATTGAGCAATAAAATTATGCTATTTCCCGACATCATGAAATATTAAATACTACGAAAATACTTAGTTATTTATCAAAACTTTTAGTATACATTCATATTCAGACCTTAGAGATGTTAACAGATTTTTGTATTAATTCAGAAGTCAAACAACAAAAATCAGCGTTAATTTATAAAATTTTCACAGGACTAGTTTCGATGGTTTTACCGAACCATCATCTTCAGCTGCAAAACCGCAAATGAACAAGATAGGAAATAATGTTTAGATAAGATAAGAAAGCCTGGACAAGAATAAGCAAGTGGCGCCATCTGTTGGCGAAACCAGAACTAAAACATAATTTCTCTAAAAGCCGAAGGCAAATTTGGATTGGAATTAGGATCGTTAACTAGAACAGAAAGATTTTTATGAATGTGAAATGCCTCTAGAAAATCCAGTTCTCCAATGGAAGATGTTTTTTGAATAATTTTGGCAGCAGAAAAATTGAAAGTGTGATTTTCGGACCAACAATGTTGAGCAACAGAAGACTTCTGTGTTTCCTTTTTTCTAACATATGCCTCATGATTTTTGTATGTTCAAAATATGGATAACAAAAGATATTAAAAGATATTGGTAATGGAAATTAAGAAATCCATTAGAACAAGAAGGAGATAATTAAAATTTCATAGCGAAAAACACAAATCATGTTGTTCAAATTAAGAAATTTGTTAATAATTTGTAATGAGCCATTATTTTTACAAAAGAAGGATTTTTATTCTTTCTATTTGAATTATCCAAAGTGCACTTTTTTTCAAACATTGGATAGGTTACCTTAAAGCTTTCCAAATTCATCAAATTCTTAAAAAGTATTTAAAGATTTTTATACCATTTAAATCATGCAAACAACTTTATATACTATAAAGATGTATATTTTTCTTTTCCTTTCAATAGGTAGCTATTGAAAGGAAAAGAAAGCTAAAAGAATGTAGTTGCTACTTCTACGTTCTTCTGTAGAGTTTGAAATGTACAATTCTCTCTCCTTGAAGAAAAGAGACTATACCGTCCATTGGAAGACGTTGTACATAGTTTTGCTTAATGAAAATCCAAATTAAAATTACAACGCTAAGTTTATTAAAACTTTTAAAGAGCTTTTTTAAGTATGTTACTTTTTGAAAACGTATGACGAAGTATTAAGCATGACGATTCAGAAGTGAGGCAGTGCCTTTGAAAATCCAGTTCTTCAAACCTGAAAACAACTGAACAACAATACCAAACTATTTTTATTGCATCAAACTGCTCGCTGTTGTTGCTGCATCAGTGCACTGTCAGTCATTCCAAGAGTGTTCCTTTTCTGAATGTTTTCCGTTGTAAACAAGTGTTTTGATTTCCTTTGTAAAAAGTGTTTTCTTTTCCAATATCCCGTAGTCCCTGGCAAGTAATGGTACGTTAAAGTTACTTCTTGCTAGTCTAACGGCCATATGATCATTCTGATATGCAAGCTGCGACTACTAGTACTTTGAATATTCAGCACTTATCTTGAGTAACGTTGTAATGTGAATATCATTTGAAATGTAAAGAAAGCATTTTCAAGTTTAATATGTCATTTAATTCTTTCTTTTACGTTGCATTTACTTTAAAAGTGTTGCCATATTTTTGACGCGTTTTATAATTTGTGTTTATTATTATCAAAATAGGGTTTGAAGTTTGTTCACTTACTTTTTTAAACGCAGCTAATGTCAGATCCATTCAAAACGTAAAACAAATTTTCTAAAATCAACTCCTAAATAGTAAACACTGTAGTAAAATTCTGAGGCAGTCTTGCAGGTGTAATGTATTTAACTTCAATAAAAACTTTTTTACCGTATCTATATTTAAAATCTATCGTTTCGCTTTTACAATATTGTACATTTTACGTGACATTTGTTCTCATATATATATATGTATATATATGCATGGATGTATACATTTTTTACATAGAGAGAACGGGCTGATTGTATGATTAGTTTTCATGATTTTTACTCTGTGTTAAGTGAATATGAACCACTTTGCCTTAGAATATCCTCAACTTAGGCAGATAGACCTCGCGTGCTTATTCAGGCAACCTAACGTTATATATATATAAATAATGTAGTTAACAATAAGCAAAAGTTAACAATAAACAAAAATCTAGAGATTTCAAAATTAAGATTATTATCATACGTACACTGAGAAAAAAAAAGGGACAGTTCCATATCTCCCGTTCTACTGGGCCGATTGACGAAATTGAAATTACGTTTTTCGTGTTTCGAAATTGCGACTTAGGATATAGATCTATACATAGCGTTGTTCTAATATAGGTATTTTGACATATAATCGGACTTTTTTCTGAAATGACGTCATTTTTTTTTTCCATATTTCGATTCTACGACTCAAATTATGCCAGATTGTCAAGTTTTGTAAAACTCGTACGGGTACTTTTTAAAAAATTAGTTCTCAAAATTGTAGCTCCTCCATGTTAGTTGAATTTGGTATATGATTATTAATATCTCTTTTTATATTAAAAATATTTGATTCTTCTTTTCACATTTCAAAATTTAGGTTCATTTCAAATGAAATTTGCCCAATTTTTATGATTAATTTAAAAAATTTTCATTTTTATAAATTTTTCGAGAAAAAGTTTGTATTATAACCTATACAATTTTTACCATCGTCTTAATAGATAGATTGAAAAATAGATGTATTTCTAAGCATAACTACAAAAAATTATTATTCAAAATTTTCTAACATATACGTGAATTTACATATTGGCGCGTTTTGATAATTTGGCATATATGTTAAAAGCGATAAAACATCGAATGTGGTTTACGCACTTTGCTAAAATTATCTGAAAGTAGAAACGATGTGACCTCTTCCCCTCGTGCATAATGTAAAAATGGAAAGGAAAGTAGGTTCCCATTAATTAAGAAGTTCGCCAAATGAATTATCCTTGGCGCAAACTGAAAAAAATTCGCCAAGATAAATTTTTGAATTTCTCTGTAAATTTCGCACCAAATTTTACAAAATTTAATATTTAGGCAAAATTTGAGTAGTAAAATCGAAATATGGAAAAATATTGGTATGCCATTTCAGAAAAAGTCCGATTTTGTGTCAAAATACCTACATTAGATCAACGCTATGTATAAATCTAATATATATCCTGAGTCGCGCTATGAAGACATGAAAAACGGAATTTGAATTTTGTCAATCGGCATAGTTGAACGAAAGCTATAGAACTATACCTTTTTTTTTTTTTTTTTTTTCTGGCGGAGTGTACATAATGTTAAGTTCTATAGTTGTTTAATTGTCAATTTGGCACTATGTAATGTTTTATTCTTTTTAACAAGTGTTTCGAAAACGTGTAGGGAAAATTCTGGTACATTTGAGATTCGAGTTTTCAGTTTTATGTCTTTAATAAAAATTTGACGACTTCTTTTTTACATTCTTTTGGTTTCAAATGGACCAGGAGACTGAAACATATTTTCGAAACATATTAATCGACTTTTATGAAACTTCAGTTCATTTTCGCCCGATGAGTTCTGAATTGGAGTTTCAATAAGAGGAGATTAATTTTTCATTTGTGTAATTTTGTATATTTTCCCTTTCGCACTTTTATTTTTCGAGATTGTTCTACTATGAATTCTCTATTTCATTGGATTAGTTTTGATATTGTGTTAAACCTCTTATACACGCTTGCAATTATTATATTATAGAGGAATTACCTTTCTTTTATTCCAATTTACTAATTAATTTAGACGTTTTAAGATTATTCCACTTCAATCCTGCAGCGAGTAGGAAGGGATTAAAAAAAAATTTATTCTAATTTTTTAATTCGAATTTTTAGCCTTTTTATGTATTTCTTTATATATATATGTATGTATACAGTTTTTATACATATAGAAGGAGCTGATTGTGTGGTTCGTTTTCATGATTTTCTCCCTGTGTTTCGTGATATGAACCAGTTTTCCTCAGAAAGTCCTCAACGAAGCCATCCGCCCTCTTAGGCAGATAGGCAGATAGACCTTTTGTGTATTTTCCCTATTTAAGAAACCTAACGCTATATATATATATATATATATATATATATACAATAAACAAAAGTCTAGAAATTTCAAAATTAAGATTATTATCATACGTACATACGTACATTCAGACAGATAGATAAACTGACCGAGAAATAGATAGATATTAAAGAGTACTAAGAAGACTTTTTTTTAACCAGATCTCACATTTTTAAATCTTGAAAAGATCTCGCGGTAAGATATTCACAACTTGCACATAGCCCCTGTATCTCCCAACGACAGATGGGAATAGTCACATGACATGGTGACCACCATTAGTATTTCCCAGTGTTCCTCTTTACTTCCACAGGACACATACCGAAGAGGTAAAAAGGGAAAAACTCTTCAGGAATCGGATATTGCCAATTCATCCGGCATTCGAACATAGACACGACAAAGCTCTTAGCTAATATCGGACACCGAAGTGACTCAAATATATACCAGCATAAGAAAGTTAGAAGACCTTGCTACTTAGCCCTTAATGTGGATACATTGATCATGAGATTTGTCTGGGAGTTGGATGCAGCAATATTATTATGGACTGAAAGCAATTTGGGGAATTCGAACTGAGCCATAAAACTGGTGGAAAAAGACTTATCGGAGAAAGGAAAATGATTTATCTAAATGTTCCATGTCTACAGCAGCTACTTTTGTTCATTTATTGCAAGTTCATTTGGGTGAACAAATCATTCTGATTCTCCTAGTTCTAGTTCTTTCTTACGTACATCATATTAATTTATTTTATTGGATAGCATTTAGTGTATGGAAGTTCATGAAAGAAACTTTGTTCTGATGAGATTCATATATAGGATCGTAAAATATAACCTATTGGGTAGTAAATAAAGATACCGACTACCGAAAATGCTTTTCTTTATGATAGAATTGATTATCCTGTAAGCAAAATAAATCTCTCGCATTCTAAGCGGACGTCCATAAATAGCGCAAATAAATTCCCTGATTCTGCACAAAAACACTTTTTTAATATTTGTGATGTTTAAATAGTTTTGGTAAACACATTTATTGAGCATAAAAGCAATCGTTTAACTGGAATTCTTTGAAGTAGTAAAGTTTTAATTCAGGCTTCGGCAACCTTTTTTCAGCTGTCGGTAAAAATGAACCAAAATTTTCACTTTGAAACGGTGTGTTTTGATGAATAAAAAGATACATTTTATTGAGAAAATAATTATTATATGTTTTAAACTTTACAGATAGAAATTAAAATTATAAGTATTGTAAAAATAAACGTAACTGAATGAATTTTATTTTTTGCTTCGATATTAATGGCACCTCTGATGCTGAACTTTTGATGTCAATTTAGTCAAATCTAGCTTATTCTTAGTCGTCTTAAGACCAATACAAACCTCTGAATTATCGGTAATTAAGCTGCTTCTGCTCTTACTTAAAATAAATTTCATTTTTAAAAATATTTACGCACGTTTAGAAGTTAAACCAAATGACGACACAATGGCAAAGCTAATTTTTTTGAATCATTTTTCTACCTCCTTCCAGAATGTCTTCGTGGTGTAATGGTAGCACACTCGGTGCGTATTCGAAACTAAACAGTTCCCTAAGTATCTAAAATTAATTTTATAATTAAAGAAAAAAAGGGTAGAATAACAATTATTCAAATGAATTACAGTAAACTGCCGATTAAATAGGCCGAGAGCGATGTTCATGGTTTTTCTGGTTAATCCACCAACAATTTATTTAAAATAGGAAAGAAAACTAATCTTATTTTAACTCAGAGAAAATACTATTAACAATTTATGTACATTTTTAAGCTGTTTAATTCAAAGAATAAGTTCATTTAGTTGCGCAAATTGAATCAGCATCCACAACAAGAAGTTTCGAAGCAAAAAAGAACAATGTTTTAGTTTAAATTATTCTTGCACTTCGATAACAGTTGGCGAGAAACAAAGTATTATGAGCTATAAAGTTAATTAATTTTCACAATATAGAAATATATTTTAAATGGAAGATATAGGTTTATATATTACATAATATGTACGGCTAAATTCCTTGCTGTTTTGGATAAAAAGACTTGGGTATCTGGTATCACTGTTGTTATCTCAAGCATTTTCTTACCTTTTTGTATTTCGCTGCAGAAATTCCAAATTATTCTGAACATAAGTAATAGTAATTTTTCCATCGTTTTGAAATAAACAGAAGCAGCTTATTTTAGACAAGGGCTGGGTAATCCACAACTCTTTTATCCCCTCTCCAACTGGCCGAGAACTGGTTGTATATAAAAGAGACGAGTAACAAATATGTTTAATAATAATTGAAGAGGTTCATTGCCCTTTTATTTTAAATACAGTTATATATGTAATGGAAGTGGGTACGTTGATGCTCATAAAATATGTGAATTCACGCTCTCTTTACTTTTTTATTTAAAAAAAGAACTATATACGGGAAATATCTGATATTTATTCATTTATATACTGAATATGCAAACATGTTTTTCTCAACATTGTTTATCCTAAAAGTAATTGGAGGAACGTATGCAGCGTATTATAGTATCGCATTTAATTAAGAGAAAAATATATTTTCTAGGAAATGAAAGAGCAGAAAGTATTGATTTAAATTTTACAAGCAAGCTAATAATGTTAGCTATATATATATAAACGTTATAACTTTTCTAAACAGTGAAAGCCATCTCAGCGCTGATTAACCATTTTCTACGTTTCGGCTATGAATAGTAAAATCTTTGTTACTCTGTAAAAATGAAATGTCCTTGTAGAGGAATGATTTCTTCTAAAAAGGGTATCAATTAGAACACGCAGCTGAGAGGATTCCAGAAAGAGCTTTTACTATAAGAGTATAGCAGGATTTGCTGGGATGTAGCTAGTGATGAGTCGGTACTACCGAACCGGGTATTTTGTAACGGGTACTTAGTTGTAACGGGTACTGAAAATCGGTACATCCAAGTACCCGTTACTTAAGTACCGAAGTCGGTACTTTTCGGTATTCGTTACTTCTGTACCGAAACGGGAACTTTTCGGTATTCGTTACTTCTGTACCGAAACAGGAACTTTTCGGTATTCGTTACTTCTGTACCAAAACGTGTACTTTTCGGTATTCGTTACTTCTGTACCGAAACGGGTACTTTTCGGTATTCGTTACATCTGTATCGAAACTGGTGCTTTTCGGTATTCGCTACTTTGTAACGAAAATATGCGTCTCTTCTCTGTATTTCGGTATTCGTTACTGGAGGATCGATGAGGGTTCAGCTCACTTCGGTTTTGGTACGAGGACAGTAGTATTTGCGAAATGGTGATATGCGCTGCTTGTGTCCATGAATGGTCTGCTCCTCAGACACTTCCGTAGTTGACATGTTTTCTGATATTCAAAATCTTACTCCGTACAGATAAAATCAAACACGTGGTGACGTGGCAGAATTCCTTCAGTGCGCAAAATCGTTAGCTGCGTATTTCGGTACTCCAAATCGTTACTAGGGCACTTCGGTACTCCAAATCGTTACTAGGGTACTTCGGTACTCCAAATTGTTACTAGGGTACTCCGGTACAGCAAACCGTTACTCCGGTATTTCGTTACTTCGGTACTCCAAATCGTTACTTGGGTACTCGATACTTGAAATCGGTTTCCGGTACTTTTCAAAGTAACGGTTACTTGAGTAACGAGTATTTTGTACCGGGTACTTGTCTGTACTTGTTACTCTTGTACCGGGTACAAGAAAACACCGAAGTTGCCCATCACTAGATGTAGCAATATTTTCCTAAGAATTTTTATTTTAGTTGATATTGAATGCGTTCCATATTTTCTTTGTTTTTTGAAAACCATACTGAGTTGCACAGTAAATTAAAATCTGTAAAAATATCCTATGTCCTATTACCTTATAAGGTATTTCTCCCGCTTCCCTAGCGTGCCTTCGTGGTGTAGTGGTCAGCACACTGAGCCGGTATTTCAGAGGGCCGTGGTTCGATTCCCGGCGAAGGCGGTTGCATGTTTTTCATCTTTACTGCTTCCAATTAACCCAATGACTCCTATTTAAGCTAACAAACTAATCACTTCTGTTCTTAGTCACTGCGTGTTTTGTGTTAACGGTTGTCACAGGAAGACAATTCTGTATCGAATGTCATAGTTTATGGAATATTGCCCCAAGCAAACGAAAAGAAACTCATGTTTTTACCTATTAAAACTTTATTCTTGAAAATTTGCTCTGAATAAACTGCTTTCTCATTAATTGGAATTGGTCTTACGAGTATGAAAAAAAAATCATCACAACTCTTTGGCTTCTATTTTATCTTAACTCCTAAGCTTCAGTGCATTTGTTTCTGACGTTTCCAAAAGAGCATGGCATGACTAGAGATATCGTGCGCTTTTCAGTCACGAACTGTAGTTTAAAAGATGCACGAAAGATGATTTTTGTGGCTTCCAAATAACAGCTTTAAAACCACCAAAGTTCTTAAGATGAGTATCTTTTCTAGTTAAAGAACAAATCTAGTTAACTATCAGAATGAATTATTTGAAGTTTTTCTCCAGATATTACAACGATACGTTCAAAATTTGTTTTACTCACACATGAAATTGCCTAAATCTATGAAGCTTGCAGCCTTAAGTCTGCTTAATTTTCTTATGTCTGTGACTAAAAATTATAACACCTCTTCCTTCAGACTCAGTAGTAAATTTTTGCTACTTGATATTTACAAATTCTTATTTAAGATAGATCGCTAAAAGTGTCAAAAACTTTAAAAAATAAGTGGACGTTTAAAAAGAATCCGGTTATTAAATTGGGAAACTGGAGATATTCTTGTTTGCACTGATTCATAAGAACATTTTCTTAATTCAGATTCAATTTGGTAAGAAAAAGAAAGAATTATTAAGAAAATAATTTTCAAAAATTATCATAAATGTTAATAAATGTTAATAATTTTTATTTTCCTAAAAATTATTTAAGAAACACATTCCATCTTCTGTTTTAATTAAAGTTCATTAGATGAAACAAAAATAATTTTACTATGAAGACCTAAATTGCATGTTAATGTGGATTAGTAACAACCAGTTTCTACACATACGAGGATTAATTTAAGGTGGGTGTTATTTCTCGAGCTGTGTAACATATTTTATTTAACTAAGAAATTATTAATGAAGAACATTCATTGTAGACATATTCATTATACATGATATATTTATCTTTTGTGTATAAAATACTAACGAAAAATTAGCACAATATTTTTTTTCAGGAACAGGAGCATTAAAATGGTGACACGAGAAACCGTTAATTCATTTCCCAATACATGCCACCTTTAAATCTCGCAACTAACAATATATGTTTAAACCAATGGAAACCCTTTAAATCTCGCCACTAACAATACATGTTTAAACCAATGGAAAACCTTTTAAATCTCGCCACTAACAATATATGTTTAAACCAATGGAAACCCTTTAAATCTCGCCACTAACAATACATGTTTAAACCAACGGAAACCCTTTAAATCTCGTCACTAACAATATATGTTTAAACCAATGGGAACCCTTTAAATCTCGCCACTAACAATATATGTTTAAACCAATGGAAACCAATTTCTTATTAAAATGCTTTAATACTAGTCGCTACGCAACCAGCCTTCGTCTGGCTTTTAAATGTACCAGAAAAATGCCTAAAGGGAACACCAAACATTAAATTTAAAAACTACACATAATTTTACTCTGCAGAACAACTTTATAAAAAATATATAACAGAAATTTTAATAAAAGTGTATTATAAGTAAAAATATTACAATGAAATAAGCAATATCCCTTAATACAAATATTAATTATCCTAATAAATAAATTAACCAACTCCCCGTTGCAAAACCTTAAGAATTCAAATGTTATAAAGGAAGTTAAGAACTTTGTTTCCTAAAAAAATCTTCCAAAACGTTTTATACAATTAAAACATAATATAAAAAATTACAATGAAATAAGCAATAAATATTATATATAACGTGAGAAATCTTCAAGAGAAAACTGTCAGCTGTCCAGTATCTTCAAGAGAAAACTGTCCGCTGTCCAGGAAACAAAGCAATGAATGAAAAACTGTTGCCCAAACCACATTTGTAAAAGAATGAAACTATCATCAGAAAGCAATAACCAAAATTGTTCTTCGTGGATAAAATTAGTCAAAATATACAAAGCTCTTTGCCATTAGCTAATAAAAAGAGAGAGGGAAACAATGGGAAATTCTTTCAGTTGCACCTCGCGAGACACATGCGCGTAAGAATAAGAAGTTTGCGTTGTGCGTGTTACGTTTATTATAATTAATAATATTTTATCTCATATTTTCAACAGTCAGCAGTCCAGTATAAAAAGCATTGCATGAAAAACTGTTGCCCAAACCACATTTCTAAAATAATGAAACTATTCAAAATGATGCGATTTCATCAAAAATTATAAAATTAAAAAATCTGACTCGAATTTGACTTGAATTTTTGCTTCGAGGTGCAGTGGCTCTTGTCTAGATGTACTTCCCAAGTACCACGGCAACGTCGCAACGACGCTGCAAACTGGTCGCGGATGTTGTTACAGAAACATTGCAATATGTCGTCTTTAAGACGCCCAGATGTCTTCGAAACTGCACTGTTTTTCAACCGTTGCAAAGACGTCATTTTTACGTCTTTGCAGATAATGCTTATGTTGAATAAAAGTCGTTATTGCGTCTTTCTCACGTTATATTTTGGTTGGAAAAGCATCGTATCACGACGTCTTAACGACGCCTCGCAGAATGCAACCTTTTTTCAACAGGTGTGAAAACGTCGTTATGACGTCTTTGTGTTACATATTGATTTATGCAGAAAAATAAGCTTAATGATTAATGTATTTTTCTTCTTTTTTTAAAATTTTCTATTCCTTGCATTTTTCTAAAGTTTAAATATTTTATCATTATCTGAAAACCAGAAGATAATACAATTTTTTTCTCTTTAGACTAAATATGCATAATTAATAATAGCTTAAATTATTTTCAGTACTTTAAAATAAATTTTTTAAATAACTTAAAAGTTACGATTATTTTACATTTCATCATTTTTTTTCTTAATCTCTAGTATGTAAGTGAGAGTAATTATGAAAGTGGTTATTATAAATATATAACAATAATAGTAGGTTTTAAGTAAATAAAATTCAATCAGACATAAATAAAAGTAAAGCTATATATCTGGGTAAAGAAAAGAGGTTTTCTGGTTATAACAGCATTATCACATTTATTTCCGTTAAATATCAAATACAATGAAAATTGCCCCTGTCATGATAAATTAGGAAGCGTAAGATAACATAATCAGTATTTTACCTGAACTCAAGTATCAATTTATTCGCGTTTCATAGGAAAAAATATAACCATTAACTTCTATATCTCCAAGATATGAAAATGAAAGACTGTATAAAGTAGTTAATAAATGTAATCAAAAATATTTCATGCAAAAATATACCTAAATCTAATAACCAAAAAATCTTCCCACATTCATATCTAAAATGAAATAATAACCTAACAAACAACACACATGACAGCATTATTTAAGCAAAAACATAAACTAGCAGTGTTTGAAAGTATAAATAGCAGAAGTAAGGTAACAGAACTAAAATTTCTAATTAATAAAAAATATTTGCACTTTTTAAATCGTAAGCATTTAAAAGTGCAATAATTATGGATTGCAGTATTTACTAGTAATGCTGATGTTTCTTAACACCATTTCTTTCGATCATATGTAAATGTATTTACTTTAGTTTCTACATTTTCGAATAGTGGTAGATTACAATGATCATTTCATGCACTTTTTATAATCAATAACTTTTTTTTTTGCTACTGTACAGAAATAATTTAAATAATATAGTATAGGATAGTAAGCTAAGTACGTTAAAGTAAGCTTTTCGTTAAATAGCACACGATAAAACTTTTTGTTTTATTTTGAATTTTTTTGTTATCACATGCACATAAAATGTAAGTGAAGAAAATAGAATATGCTTAAATTTAATAAATAATAAAACCTAATTTCCAACATTCATTTATTGAGATAATCTAATAGACATATATAACAGTAACATTTCAAAAACGCGATTTATACAGTGTTTGGAAGAATAGCTACCAAACGACAAGTAATAAAAGTGCAATTTGCAATCAATAAAAAAATATTTAGTGTTTTCTAATATTACACACTTAAATATCGCATAGTTATAGATTATAATATTTTATAGTAATCCTAATGTTTCCTTAACACTATTTTTTCGATCATAGGCGGAAAGTCTGAGAACCAACCTGTTCGTTTAATATGAGTGATATAGGATATAGCATTTAGGACGTTATAATCGAATCCGTATATCCAAATATTACACCGTTGGATCACTGAAGATTGGAGAACACCACCATGTAAGTTTAATCACCAGAATGGTGAGCCAGAACCGTTTGGCAGCATGTTTCCCATGTCTGAATCTCATTTAAAATGTTTGGGATGTTTTAGGGAACACTCTTGCTGGTCGACAATACCCTCCATAAACAAGGACACCCTCATATGTGACCTGAAAGAGGAATAGGATAAATTACCTCAACACCTGTTTGGTATTATTGTGCAAAGTATAACATTGGAGTGTGAAATCTTACATCTCCCACCATGGTGATCATATCCTGAATTGAAATTTTACGCCAGAATGCCTGTGGACGGTAACTGCATTTTTTTCTCTTTTAAGCGTTCAGCACAATATGACCATTTTCTCCTTTGAACACTTTCCAAAGCCTTTTAGAACTCGCAGCACAATAAATTATCTTTATTAATGTCCTAGTATTCTGGCATTATTTTATTTCACTTGGCATCCAGAAACATTTACATTTTAACGCGCTCTATAGCCGTTTGTGATTGGTTCTTAGCAATTGTATTATCCTACAGGAAAAAATACATATTTATTCGGATTCTTCGGTTATCAATATTGGCTGTAGTCACGCGTAACCCGGATATGTAGAATTTTAGGTAAATGATTTAGATGACGGCGATAACATAATTTTCAGTACATAATTAATTTATGGTGCAACTGTTTTCTCTAAACTTCAATGACGTGATATGAAATTTTACATTGACCCATTTTTATATTTTTGCACCTAAACTCCTATCATAGGCATTAAACAACATAAATAAAAATTTCCTGAAAATTTCATGTTATAATTAAGCCTAAAAGAGACGTTAATTCCAAATAGGATATTAGTCTCGAAATCGTAATTTGCGTGGAATCGATATCAACGACGTATCACTTTTCAAATTGTTGCCGCCAAATATGATCGCTCGGTATTATATTTAACTCTTTCGCATCGAAGGCGTCCGTAACGCCCGTTCATTCAGGCAACGGCAAACCGCTCCAACGCCTCGTTTATTTTCTACCTAGTGTTTTCCCCCTCCACGTTAGTGTATGGCTCATTGGTTTCGCGAGTTGTTAAGAGACATGTCAATCATTCGAAGCAAATAAAGGAGAAATACGGAAAGCTATTGACGTTCGCAGGTGCAATCCGGCCCTAAGGTGAAACTGCATACAATGGATGAAACCGCAGAAAAAGCTCCAAGAGAGCAGTCATTTCACTTAAGTAGGTTATTGTTAATGCTGTAGCTATCTACCAGGCAGGGGGATAGGAAAACTATTCCAAGACAAATTCGTAAACACGGGCGTTTTCGATGTTTGATGAAAACAGATTTGGTCGTCTCTCGATGCGAAAGAGTTAAAGAAATTAAATAATGAAGAATGTGCATGATTCTATGCATATTTCTTGAATTGTGAAAAACAACAAAGGTACACACTGCCGTCAAATTTTTAATAACATAGTCGTCCACTCGAATATGGGCACCTGAAAGCCCGAATTCAGGATTTCGAATTTGTTTTATTATCTACTCGATATTTTGTAAAACTTAAACCAACCTTTCATTAACAAACTCAACAATTTCAAAGTGAGCAGTGGCAACACTGTACGGAAAGAAACATTTTGATTTCTAGCGTGCGAGACTGTCTATCGGAAATTCTAAAAATATGCTGTTTTTCAGGATTTTGCCGTTGAATTGAATTTTATATGGCGTAAGAGAGAAGAACATGATATTTAATATATAAAGTAAACGCACAAAATATTGACTGAGCATTGATATAGTGAACTGAGAAAATACTTGGAGGGAAGGGGACGAAAGAAAAATGTATGCCTGACACTTGACGCTTGATTGGGAATTCTAAGCGTATACTGTTATGCTACTTTTAAAATGCTTGTAATTCTTCTGTTGAGTTGCATACGGCTTAAGTTCGAAGAAAATGATGCTTAATAATAAAGCTAAAAAGACAATAAAAAAGGGTTACTAGTGAGTACAACTGGTAGACTGCGAGCTCAGTGACAGCGTTGAAAACCTTAACAAACCCTTTTGAGATAACATTCAAATCTGAAATCTTCCAGATTTGTTTTCTTATATTTATTGAGTTTAGAGATATTTATAGAGGATATTCCTATATTCAGGTGTCTTTTATGCTATCAAGCAATAATTTGGAGCATATTTTAATGAAAACTATTATAACTAATTATTCTCATCATATGGGTATTTTCTTAACAGATTACTGTATTTTTAATAACTGACAAAATATATTATTGACTAAACTAAATCGACCATCGTACTTTTTTTCTATGGAAATATCGCGGAGTGAAGACACGCAGTGATTCCCTTAAATCCGTATTTATCTAGCTGCATTGAATGCATTTCTGTCTCTAAGGTTTCGATTTTAAGTTCGAATATCTGCAGACCGAAATATATCAAATGATAAATATAACCCCAATCTGCAGCCGTAGAGGAAGGAGGTGCATTAATTCACATAGACACGATTCATCATCCAACCAGTATCACAAACCAACATTATATCTTGGTGAAGTGACTAGACCGATCCAGATGACGGCGTAAGCAAAATGACGAATGATATAGCTGAACCATTACTACACGCCTCACAGAAGTTCTATAAAATCCTCCCGAGTTTCTTTTAGGAAACGGTTTATCTTTGCGTGTGTCCAAAAAAAAGGGCTTATGCATATGCAAAGATAGAATATACGTAAGTATACAAAGATAAAATGCTACATAAGTATACATGCAAAGATAAAAAGCTCACAAGTACACATGAAAAGATTAACTGCAAAGAGAAAATTTCGCTTTCCACAAATTGATAAAGTTAATTAAAAATTTACAATAAAAATCTGATTAAAGCGACCCTTTTGCCATAGTCAAATTACATTGACTTTCAAAGGAATCTTCTGATCACAGACAGCAGAAATCCAAATAAATGTTTTACCATTACATTTTTTAATTTCAAAATATGTTTTATTTCAAGATTATCAATACCTTATATTAGTGTTTTAATTGCATTTTTCACCGTGAGAAAAACCATTTCGCAGTAAATGAATATAGCATCGAGCTTTTTCTATTCTAATATGAATATAAACCGCAATGTGTAAGTTTATGATATTCTTTTTATACAACTTTTAAAATATTCTAAATTTTAAAATATATTAAAAATATTTCTAAGACATGAAGGCTTTAGGTAATTTATTGTTAATTCCTTGAAATACATTTTAAACATTTCTGAGTGATTTTTATTTAGTTTATTCTTGTATTATTATTTTGTATATCATTCATCAGTAGTCGAGCGGTAAAATATCTGAAGACTAGTAGTTTAACCAAACTAAAATTCCGTATTCCAGGAAGAGTATTTTAACTAAGTCTAATCTAAATAAAGCTAATCTGTGATTGGTTAATTTTAGGTTGTTATATAATATGGAAGGATCTCGAATTTGGGAGAACAGATGAATTTAGGGGAAGAGCAAGAAATCTAAAATAGTTAATTTTGATGTCGCCAATTATTCTTACAGCAGCTACCGTATTTTGTTGTATCTTACGTGTATTTTGTTTTATCTTTCATATATATATATATATATAATCTTAATAGATATTATGGAAGTAATATCCTTCCTATTGCCGCGGACCATTAAAAACACACAGAATATACTAAAATGAAAGTAAGTTCAAGGGGTTCTTTTTTATACTTCACTTGCTAATTCAGTTACGAAATCTTGTCATTATAAAGAAGCACTGTATCAGAAAACATGATACGGAAAATAAATCATCCTTCTACCAGCAAGACATGCTGGCAAGCAATTAAATGCATTCCTGCAAATACAATTAGTAATAAAATTCCCATATACATGCAGTAAATATATTATATACTGCAACTATAATTTAAATAATTTACAAATTAATACCATACAGTAAATTTATTTTATATAAACAAGATATATTTAATATTATTACTATAGTTAATTTACATAATTTACAAGATATTATTACTTAAATGCATTAAATTGCATCACTATAAAAATTAAACATGGAAAAGGCATGGATGTTTCAACGCCTATAGTGAAAATGCGGCAACGTGCAGTCAAAATACACGGTGGTGAGCAGAAAATCTTCTCGAGAGGTTCGTGGCAGAGGAAGAGTGCGCAACGGTACTACACCTGTACCACCAAATGATGAAATTCTGGTGTCCCGCCCACTTTTACCTGTACCTATTTGTTTGTGTCATGAACTGTTATGTGGGGCGAGCGTTTCATTGGCTGAACATCAAGATGAAATAAATTAAAATCTGGAAATATGTTAAAATATATGTAGGAAATTGCAAGATCTTATCATCCTAGTGGCATAGAAAAAAGGGAATAATTCAAAAAGGCGAATTACATATGAAAATATTTGTTTTTTCGTAAGATAATTTCCAAATGTTATCTTTTTTCCATCAGGTCTAATAGTTTTTTTCTAGCTCTAACATATCATCCCTTGACAAACAAAGAAACCCTATATTCATATTCTAGAGCCAATAGGGTTGTTTGAAGCAGGAGAGGTGGAAAATGTACAACGTCCTCGTTGGGAGTCCAACCTTCCTGGACCTCTCAAATACGCATCGAGTATGCTTCCAACCACACCAGTAAGGCATGGGGAAAGAAGGGATAAAATACCTAATATTAAAACCTTTATTAATCACTTTTTTACATTCTCCAAGCCAAAATTAATTTATGACATTTCTAGATGTCGAACCATTTTTAAGTATTGTTGTTGGCTGTAGCACCAGAAGAAAAGTGATGCTTAGAGGGAAACGTTTTAGAATTCATTTACTACTATACCAAACTTCTTATCATCCAGCATTATCATTACTAACTGATGAAACTATAAAGTTTTTAACTATAAAGTTGCCGCCCAGACGGTATAGTGGTTAGGGGAGCCAACTGTGATACCGAAGATCCTGGGTTTGAATCCAGGAGGAGGCATGGATTGACACTACCAGTCCCCTCATAGGAAGTAACGGTGGCTGCCTATTAAGTGCCTCCATAATAAAATGACCGCTAGGCCTTAGCGAATGCCTACAAATTGCTAGTATATAATAAAATTAAAAAATGAAGTTTTTAATGTATGATAAATGAGTAAATTACTATTCTTCGTTTAATTAAGGGAAAACTTCAAGTGGCCATCCTATATTTCTGCCGATAAATTATATACAAGATATTTAAAAGTATCAATTCTTTACAAACACTTCGAATCTGTATTCTTGGGACTACTATGTATCTTCAGTAAACACCGTAATGAAAGGTATGGGTTTGACTATACTCGTAGTATGAAATTTGAAGTACAGAAAATCTGTCTTCTGTTAGCTAATTCATTAGCTTTTGGCAGATTATTCATTAGCTGTCTTTATAATAGCACCTTAGGTACTCTTCCAGTTAGCAAAATGTTCAGGTACGAAATGCCCATTATTGCCAAGAAAGACGAGAGCGAAGAAATTAGTTCTTGTGGAGGGAGAAAATTCGAAGTGAAAATCGAAACGTTGGAATTCGAAGCAGTTGAAATATATACTAAGGAAACCGATCTTCTGCTTCAGCGAATTTTGTCAAGGCATTTTGTGGTTATAAATCCACTAATTTTTCAGATGGAATGTTTACTCGTTTAATTTCCTTTAACAGTGTACACGTCTTCTTCACGAAGTTCTGAATTGTTTATTCTCGTAATAAAAATGTTGCCTCCGTTAATTCTTTCTGAGATTCAAGAAAGGTTTTCTATAGATGTTTGCTGTATATTCTGCTTGTAAGTGAAAGCTCTTACTAAACACTAGGGCTGGCGTGACCTTTGTCAAATCGACAAGACCTTTCGAACATTAAGAAGTTATTTTGGAAAGGCTTCCCTTGAAAGCATACAATGCTAAAATTTTCTGAATTTTTGCCAATTTACTTCAGGTTCTTAGATATGATATGTTTGATTCTATTCAAATTGATTTCATACGATGAAGTCTATTTTATATAAATTTGGCAATAATACATTATCAATAGGAAATACGAAGGTTCACCTTCATAATTATTTGAATATATTCTGCACGTAAAATGTCCAAATATAATAAGCTTTTATAAATAATTGGGCACTAAATAATTTTAATTTTATGTATGCTTACATATATTTGCCATAATACTTTTTTAAATGCTTGAGGGTATGAAAATCTGTGCTGTAATAAAGTGCCTATAAAAGAAAAGGAGGATATGACTATTAATATTTAAAGTAATAAGAAAAATCTAAATGATTCTTTTTAATATTTGTAGTTGCATTTTCTTCCGATAATTAGTTTGCTGACATTTTTCAGTGCTAAATTTGTTCACCTGAATCAAAAACCAAATTATAAAGTTTCTTAAAATATATCTAATTAAAAACCGTTAAATTTCTGCAGTGTGCCCCAGATATCGTGACTATTAAATTCTGTTATCGGTACCGCCTTTGGTAAGTTTCGAGGTAAATGCAGAAGAGGGCAATCCATCAACGAGAGTGAAGTTTCTCTTCTGAATTCGACAACTAGTTCTTTTAAAATGATGAATGTCCCAATGAAAATTAGCCTCAGTTTTGAATTATCGGTGATTATGATAAATAGGAATGAGAAGTGCACTTCTAAGATAAAGTATCATTCAAAATTTTAAAATGATTCTGTCATTTTACTTTAGCTTTTATTCTACTTCTTATTGTTTCGTATTCTCGAAATAGCATGTTGATAACGCATATGAAACAAAACTCATAAATTATTTTAGAAATGTTGTAGACTACAAAAGATGAATGCAAATTACTTTTCCTCTTTTAATTATAATTAGAAAAGGCTTTGTTAATACGTAGGAAAAGGGCAATTTGAAACTTAACTTAACTCAAAATTCGAAACTAACAACAGAAAATATTTCTTCTCTAAGAAAAATAACGACGCTGAGCTAACCTTCTCCAAATATATGATGCTATCCTTTAAAACCAGCGATAGCCCATGATTAAATATGACTTGAATTTAAATGTTGTTAAAAAGTTAGTCTAAACTTAATTCTTTTAATTATCTTATTCATCATGAGAAGCAGCAAATAATTAAAGCTTGTTAATGCACTGCACTGTAAGTTGTGTTCATTTACATATATATAAAATTCCAGATCTTTCATGCATTCTACGCAACTTCTTTGGATTTCTAGCGCTATTTATTTACTTTTATTTCATTCAAATGAATATATTTTTTTAATCTGATGTAAGAATCACATTTATAATGAAGCATTTGCAGAGTTTCTGCTCTTAATTACGCTCGTTCATTTACAATTTACTTTTGTATATCACAGAAACGATTTTTAATTTTCACGATATAAGATAATTGATAAAAAGCATCTTTCCTGAATGTAAAACAAAAAGATTACTTTAACACAGAGATTTAAAAAGATTAAGATTTTTTTAAAAAGATTACTTTAACTTTAGGGCCAGCGCTAGAGCTGGTGCAACCTGTGCAGCCAACCAGGCGGCAGAATTTCAGAGTGCTAGAGCTTGCACTGGACGCCAAAAAGATCTAGTGCTGCTCCTGAAGCTCTTTATGACTTAGTCGTTCGTTTTATGTCTAAAATGGTAATTTGCTCTACAGTCTCGTAGGGCTGCAGGATACTGAGACAAGGTTTAGACATAATAGAACTGTATAGTGTGGACAAACGTTCTAGTACCAGGAACCTCCTTATGACTTAGTTGTTCGTTTTATGTCTAAAACGGTAATTTGCTTAACAATCTTGTAGGTCTGCAGACACTGAGACAAGGTTTTAGACATAATAGAACTGTATAGTGTGAACAAACGTTCTAGTACCAGAATCATTATTTCATTTGACAAAGCAAATTCTATGTAGCTTACATATAATTTCATTTGACAAAGCAAATTCTATGTAGCTTACATATAATTTCATTTGACAAAGCAAATTCTATGTAGCTTACATATAATTTCATTTGACAAAGCAAATTCTATGTAGCTTACAGTAAAGAATGCTAAAACTAGAAAAGATGTATTCGCACAACGGAAAGGCTTGAAGTCAGTTGCGATGCAACGTACTGAAATCAGTTTCTAGCAAATGTATTTTGCGCATTTAGTAGCTTAGTTTATGTTATTATTTAAGAAGAAACAGACCATTCTATAGTTACACATAAAAGTGCTGTCAGTGCGGTATTCAGTTTAACACATTCGTCACTTACACTAGAAATTAACTGTAGAAAATTCAGAAGAAATTATGGCAACTTACTTAAATGTAATGCTTGTTTTATTGAATTCAGTCTTTTAGCTAGTAAAGTGTTGTTTCATTAGAGTATGTGCTGAAAGTTATTCTCATATATACTAGTTTATAAAAATTTACTGCAGGACGAAAACGGAAGTTTGGGAGTAGATACTTAAGATCCAAATAGCATTAAAATTTATAATAACCATTTTGAGAGAAAGAATTTCCAAAACAACCAATATTCGATTGCCTTTCTCGAACTTTCATCTGGCCCACCAGCAGCCGGAGGGTAAAATTGATGAATACTGGTAGTTTCGACTTGATTTCAATTCCAGACGGAACGGGCTAGCATTATGGGCGTTTTCGTGGTTTTGCTCATGTGTAACGTGAATACGAGCCACTTTCCCTTAGAAAATCTTTCACGAAGGCATCCGTTCCCTTAGGCAGATAGCCGTAGTGTGCTTGACATAATACTAAAGCTGAAATTATCCCATCTTAGAAGCGGCACCATGCCTGATTACATACATTCCAATAATTAGTCATGGACACAGTTTCTAAGTGTATAAGGTACTTTCTCCCTCCTTTCCGCATACCTTCATGGTGTAATTGAAAATATACTCGAAGCGTATTGGAGAGGTCTAGGTTTCGAGTACTGGCGAGAGTACTTCAAATTGTTCACGTCTCCTGCTTCAAAAAAACATTATGACTTTTCAGTGGGGACTGAACTAAAAGTGGTGAGCAATAATTCGTCACCACCATGATTTGGCTATGCTGAGTCCTCTCATCCTAAGTCGCACTTTTAGAGGGGGTGTACATAAGGTGTTTTCTCTCTGTTTTCTGCATGCCTTAGTGGTGTAATTGGAAGCACACTCGACATGTACTCGAGAGGTCCAGAGTTCGAGTCCCCGAGAAGGCACCGCACATTTTTCAGGTTTCATGCTTAATACATAACTCTACAAGTTCTCATTTCTCATGAAAAATTCAAGGACGATGCATTGTTTAATTGCTGTATAAGACAGATGTGCATGAGACAGATTTTCTTCAACAGTAGGATATCTACATAGATGTCACTGATGAGAATGTTAAGTGGTAGTAACCGTATACGAAGGTTTCATAATGGAGTAATGAATCTAAGTGTTTAGTAATGTAAATATCCCAACAAATCATGCCCCAAGACCAAAATCATCGTAATATGAAAGCCTACTTATTTTGATTTATTTTTTGAACTTGAATCATTTTCTTTGATCAACTGTCTAAGATATATTCATGTGTGCGGTTTTTCGAAATATTCCAATGCAAGCGCATCTAATAAATACAACTAAATGCTGTAAAAATCAGCAGTAATTTGTAATTTGGACCGGAAGTTGTAAATGGAATGCTTACCGAAGGAACTGATCAATGGATGAAAAAATAAAAAGGGGAAAAAAGATTTATTTAATCAATTCCTTACAGTTAATTCTCAAGATAATTGATTATGGTTCAAATGGGGACAAAAAATCCACAAAAACGGTAATAGATTCAATCTTAACCTAATGAGGCTTTTCCTGTGAACACGCGCAAAAGTTTTAAACTATTCCTCCATCCATTTTAAGTAGTTTTTTCCCCTTTCTCCGCTTTTTTTCTCTCTTTATTCTTTGTTTACTCTCAAAAACGACAATCACAACAGATCTCTTTGAAATCCCTTTTCCTTAACAGTCATTCCTGACAGATAAGAAATTTCATGTTAGATTTAGCTTACAATGGAATAGGTTCACAACTAAGCTGAAGAGACACGTTTTTCTTTTTTTTTTTTTTTTCTTTTTTTTTTTTACAGAATGAAAAATTATTTTCTAAATTACTTAAATAGAATTAAGTTTTTCTGAAGCGATCAATCATTGAATAATAGTAAAAACAGAAGGAAAAGTTTATAAATCAGGTCTTAGTTTCGAGTCTCTTTCTGGAATTAAATTTCCACTGGCTGAAAAATATTTTTTTTTTTTTACTAAGCAGATTTTAAAATGCTACAAACACATGATATTGAAGTAGAAGTGTTAGAAAGACTATAAGGTATTTCTCCCACCTTCTTAGCATGCCTTATTGGTGTAGTGGTTATCACACTCGGCGCGTATTTGAGAGGTCCATGGTTCGATTCCCGGCGAGATAATTCCCCATTGTACATCTCTGCTGCTTCCAAAAAATCCTAATAAAGCAATCAATCATTGCAGATGATTGGTTTCAAATTTGTTTTTTAATACTTATAGTACTAAATGTGCGTTTAAATGAAGCCCAGTTTCTTTTGTAATTTTAACATATTTCATTTTCCATTTCCCGTATACTGCTAACAAGCTGTATGGTTTGCCTGTTGTTACTTATGTCATATGTCAGTTATCATTATGATGTTTTTCTCAGAATGTTTTTCGATTTTAAAGCCTTTAAGAGCAGCTTCCGAATAAACAATTGACTCTAAGAAGAAGTCAAATGATGTGATTGGATCTGGAACCCTCAGAACGAATGCCGTCCAAAGAGGTATCAGTGCTGCCAAAGAAGCGAGCATGAAGTGCAAAAGAAATTTCAAGGCCCTCCCCCAATGATATATTTGTTGCTACTGTTGCTGTTGTGTTGGTTTTACAAATCTCACTTGTTTCACAATGGTCAGCACAAGCCCACGACATTCATCGCCTTCGATTTTTAGAGTTCTGGAGTTCCGCCTCAGTTCTGCCTTCGATTTTGAGAGATAGCACCCCGGGAAGACGGGTTCGAGAGTGTCCCACCCCTCTTTCCTTACCACCAATCTCTCGAGATTACTTGTCGGATATTTAGAGTGCTCCTATGTTGCACAGACGTTACACATTTGCAAACATCCTTGCCTTCTCTGGGATTCGAACCGCGGCACTTCGTTATGGCAGTCAGAACCACTATCCAGCTTGAGCAACCCATGATGATATATTTTAATGTTGCTATATAGCTTTGAGGAGTTACAGTGAAAATAATCGCTACAAAAACATCGCGGATAAAAAACTGAGGATCTAGGTTTGAGGAGTTACAGTGAAAATAATCGCTACAAAAACATCGCGGATAAAAACACTGAGGATCTAGGTTTGAGGAGTTACAGTGAAAATAATCGCACATTGAGGATCTAGGTTTGAGGAGTTACAGTGAAAATAATCGCTACAAAAACATCGCGGATAAAAACACTGAGGAGAAAACAACGCATGGGGAAACGTTATGCTACAAAACAATAGTGGAAGAAACGAAAACAAAGAGAGAACATCGCAATTCTAAAACATCGTAGTACGAAATACCGTGGTCGAAAACAAAGCATTTCAAAAACTTCGCAATTTGAAAATATCGTCGAAGATAATATCGTGGTAAGAAATAAAGCAGCTATAAATAATCGATGACGATAAATCGCAGACATGCTTTTTTCTAGTTTTAAAAGCTGTAAATGAATATTCACAGAGTAATTTGTGAGCGCAAGAAGGAATAAAGAATATTTTTACCTTTATATTTTTGAATTATAAATAAAATTTTACTAAAACATTAAGAAGGAAACTTAAGCAATTCAAAAATTTTAATTGATTAGAAGTTAATAGAATGTTATAATTTGACAATGAATTAAGCAATTTTAATGGAAGTAACGAAATGCTATTCCTCATTTTCCTTTTTCTAATCTGTTTTAGACTATACGTTATCAATAAAACTTTATAAAAGAGATTAATTACTTAATGACCTTTATTGATTAACTATAGAAAATTAAAATTCTGTCAACTGCTAAACACAGCATTATTTTTCTGCTCATTTTCAATTTTTGAACTTCTTATTTTTTCAGCGAAAATTTAATAGTTAATTCAAAAATATGAAATATAAAAGTTAAAATTTCTCTCATTATCTCTTGCGCTCGCAAATTGTTATGCTAATACGCGAATTTTAAAGCATATTTGCGACGGTATCGTCAGAGATGATTTGTGGGTGCTCAATCTTTAACACGATAGTTTTGACGACGGTATTTCCAAACTGCGATATTTTTTAACTGCTTTATTTTCGATGACGATGTTTTGTACCACGATGTTTTAGGAACGCTCTTAGGAACGTTTGCTTTCATTTCTCCCCCAATGTTTTCCCTTTGCAATATTTTCTCTGAGACGTTTTCGTATGCGATGTACTTGCCGCTATGTTTTCGGTGGACATCCTTTGAGGTTGATTTTCAACATGAACCGACAAGTTATTTGACGTTCCGAGATGGAGTGAAATAAAATGAATTTTGAATGGAGTGGCAATTCCATACCTTTGCACTAGTGCGCGAAGTAATTATCTTCATTTTGATATATTGTGTGTGTTTGTAAGTATTTATGTTGCTGTTATAAGAAAGCTATGACGTTAACATTGCTGCCCTTTCATAAAAATTCATAAATTAATAAAGTTAAAGTTACTTAAATATGATTTTACACTTCCTTTTTCTGCTCATAGCCATCGTTGGTATCAGGCATTGGAGGCTCGCCATATGAATCAACTGAATCGCTGACTCACTTAAATTTTTTCTACGTATATATGTGCTTTCTCATACATAGTGCATGATGAGCAAATTTGAACTCTACGTCAAACCCGCACATTTTTCCCTAAAGGTGAAATTGTAGAGTTTTTTTTCTGCTGTCAAACCTGAGCCAACCCGAATATTTTCAATGAAACCAATGCAGTTGTGTGAGTTACTTATTTTAGGCGTCAAGAACTGCCACGAGTTTTAGAAATAATTTGTAGGGCCAAAAATATCTCGCGTTCTTTCAAGCAAGCTGAAAGACTGCACACTTTTGGATTAGAACATTTAATAATTATGTTGAAGAATTTGACAGCTTCTGTTTAAAGGAATGCATGCCTTAATGGAAGATTTTGTAAAGAAAACTGCTTTAGGTTTTTCTAATGTATAAGAAAACTAAAAAATTCCTGTGTATCTAGCTCATTTAACCGATTGCAACCTACCTACAAGTATTGCTCTTCTATCAGATGCTTAATATTTAATAACCGGTGAGCGTTCATAGGAGGAGAAACACTAGACTATTACGTATCCTTATGGAAAGACTTTCGTGAAACTGCATTTTTTATACTCTGTAAAGGAAAGAATGTTTCAATTGGCTTTAAGCATGAAAATTCTTAGCTTTTGATCAAGACAACGCAGTAATATTTTGAAATTTTAGTTTTTCAGTAAGAGATGATGTTTTTATTAGATTTATTATTAGATACTTTTTCTTATTAAATTAACTGGCGTAAAGAAGATATTAATCACTGAGTTGTAAGAAGTAAATAAGAAGTGAGCCATAAGATGACCCTTAGACAATTTTGTTTCAAGAGGGTTCCATCTGTTACCAGTATTTATCCTGTGTACTGTATGTTTCTTAATTTATGAGCAACTACCTATCTGGTTTTACCAGTACTTTTAGACTTAGACTCGATATATACCGAACTATTGTTGAATGCACCGTTGCCGGTTCCTAAAATCTAATAATAATGATCTAATAATAATAGTCCACTTGACATAATAGGCTCCAGACGTGGGAAATCTCTGAAGAGAAATCAGAAGCAAGGAAAACGAAAACGGAGGGTGACCAAAGAGGCCCAAAGAGGCCCAAAGGACTAAACGAGAACCAGATAAGTAACCTCAAAGCATGACGAGAGCCGAAAAGAATAACTATAAAGTTATCAAACACAATATTTAGGATACAAAATTCAAAGGTACAAAATTCAGTGATACAATATACAAAATACAACTTACAAGAATATGTACAAATACAAGATGCGATACACAGAAATTCAATAAAACAAACAGCAAACTTACAGATGCAGAGAGTAACTCTATATCAATGCAACATCAACAAGAAAGGGAATCTGATAAGCGATTAAAATATAGGCAACCACCACGGAGGAGCTTAAGTAACAATATTTTGGTCACCATCGATGATATGATAGTGCGTCTAATGTTTCTACCTTCATAGAGAATCTCATAATTAAAAACTTGAGAATAGTTAGCGAAGTCACATGAAGTGGCCTTAATAAAGACCAATACTTTTACTTTGAGATGTTTAGTTTTATTGCTTGTTGCTGACAGAAAAGAGTGGTGGTCCAATATCAAAATGGTGGATTTTCACAAACATCCTACGTGTTCCCTAAATAGCATTTATTCTTAAATGGTGCGTGTGTTAAAACATCAAAAATAGTACAGTCGAGAGGGAAATTATAAGAAAAATTAGGAATTATTCTAACAGGTTCTTGTGGTGTAACAGTAGGTACATCAAACGGTTTTTCACAATGTTGTTTGAGAAGTGTACATAGGAAAAACAGCTCGTGCATGTATTAAATACGGAATCGGATCGAACACTAAGAATGGATTGTCCAGTGCAAAGATTCTTAGGCGTGCAAAAATGTGCAGAGCAAAATTCATGTAAAGGTCGAGGTAGGAGATTTTCAAGATTTCTTATTGTCAAATTCTTCTCTTCTTTGCATATTAAGTTCTAATAAAAAAGGTCTTCGATACATCTTCATTACACTTAGATTCATCTCCTAAGAATCACTCGGACTTTTCTGATTTACCTTTAGGTTCTCCTTCTGGGGATCGACGTAGAGACGTCTGCGAAGCTATTGTCTAGGATCTTCACGTAGGCAGTCTCTGTTACAAGGATATACAAATTACGAACCTAGTGGTTCTGGAGGCTTCGGAAGGGTTACGTTTTGGCCAACCCATGAGTCTGACAGGCCATACCGCAGAAAGCTCTAATAGCCTGAAGCAGCGTTGTGGATTTACTGAGTAATGTCTCTCTGCGACAGCCCGAGCGACTGCTTAGATAGCAAATAGACAAACAACGTCGCCATATGGCGGTTGGTGCCAGTCTTCTCCAAGATGCGAGGACAAGGGTTGAACCCCTGGGCCTGGTTCTGAGGGTGGATTGGCCACGCAGTGCCAGCACATAGCGTGGCAGAGCGTGTAATCCACATAAAACTAGTTACTTTTAGGTTGAAGAGGATTGTAAAGAATGCAAAGCATTTCTCACATGTGCTTTTATGATATGAAAAGAAGAGGTGTAAGGAGTTATTACATTCGCTTGTATGTGCTCTCGTTTCCTCTAGACGATAATTTCTTCCGTATTGATTTGGTCCACTGGGTCTTAGGCCTCTCTCTGCCCTTTAAGTGTTTCAGTTCGCTGTTCGTGTTCGCTTACTTTAACTTGCTTATGTCTTCAGCTGCACTGATAACAATAGCACGCCCAACTACAACTTTTTAGTCGTCCATGGTTAGAATCATGGCAAGAATACAGCAGTCTTTTCGCGTTTCGGGAAATCTAATGGTTTCTTACAAAGGAAGAATTATTTTTCAGACATTTCGCTTTCGAAATGTCATATCTCCGTAAGGAATAAAAATAAGCTTTTATAGTTATTTTAAAATCTAGATCTCAGTAAATAAATCTTCTCTATGATAACGAGAAAAATTTACAAAGATTACTTGTCAGTACTTAACAAGGAAAACATTATTCCTCATGTTTCCAGCCTGGAAGAATTCTAACAGAATTACTTATATTTTAAAATCAGTTACGTATTTCCAACGACGCCCAGTATAAACCGAACCCAAAGCAAATGAATAAACACATGAACTGTAAGACGATATTAGTATATAAGGCCGCTGAAGATAATCAAGAGTAGACATGTGAGACTTCACTTGCTTTCGGTTCTTTTTATCTCGTTCCACCCGATAAAAGTAATTCAAGCTGTAAAGTAAAAGCTGTTCTATCGAAAGAAGCATGATGAAAATTGGGAGAAATTTTAGCTTATTATATTCGTTCTATTTCAAGCGATTTTATAAATCAGGAGGTTATGTTTAGAGAAATTAAGCGTTTATTAAAATTTTAATAAATTCTATTTCCGATATGTTGTTATTATCATATAAAGATTTCCTTCTGTATAGGTTTTCTGCGTCTGCAAATTATCAGTTGATTCCTCTACCAAAAATTTAATTTAATGCTATGAAATATTTTGTTTATTTTAATAAACAGTTGACCATCAAGTTTTACTCGATAGTTATTTAATATCTTTGTATGCTTCATAAAAGTTGACGATAAAGATTCATAAAAGATATGATTAAGTAAACATAAAGCATCATGTTTATCTGAGACAAATAGTGGATAAATCATTAAAGTACAGGGTTGAGGAACTTTATTTCAAGTGTAATTCAAGTGTTTATTATGCCAAACGTTGAGTTATTTCCAAATGCGCACGTGTTACAGTAAAACCAGTCTTCTGTGAAGATGGTCACACTTAGTAACATGGCTATTAGTAATGTTTAGTACCATAGTTTATTTATGTTTTTAGAGTCCTCAGACTTTTTTTGGAAAACATATGCTGTGCCCTCTCCGGGATTTGAACATCCGACCTCCCGATTGCTAACCGGACGTGTTATCCAGTTACACCACGAAGGTACTCAAAGGAAAGGGAGAAAATATCTCATATACTCCTCCACATGTAAAGGGCGATTTGTGATGAAGGGATCCAGTCGCCAAATACGAATTATCGCCAAGCATCTTTTCGTTTGGACGCCACTTGTAGAGTCATTTAGACTTTCTCGATCACAGAAATTTAAAGAAATTCCCATTGCCTTCTCTGGAATTCGAACACTGGACCACCCATTTGCCAGCCGGACGTGCTATCCAGTTACACTACGAAAGTACGCGGAAAGGAGGAAGGAAAACTAGTTCTTATACGCTCGTCGAGAAATACTATTCACTTTTAGGAACTGTCTTTACAACGGTTTTAATGCATTTATTATCGAAATATACACTGTGTTGGTATAATTATTCATCTACTTTCAACAGCCTCTCACCAGGATGCAAATTAATTAATATATGTAATTTAGTTCAAAACAAAGCTCTTTGTAGCCATCACTGACAAATCAGTCTACAACTTCTGCGTAACCGGCCTTAGCTTCATTAGTCGTAATTGCTTCTTGAAAATATTCAGACCTGAGACAAAGCTTACTTGAGCACGTATTCCTTTGTATTTAATGTATTGATGTGACTCGAGCATTTATTCTGAAATTCCTGCAAACTGCCTAAATTATATTCTGTATGTTATGTTTTGTATAACCTTAATAAAACGATTTATTTTAAAATTTAATTTGAGTTTGTATTTACCGTACTTTATTATTGAGTTATTATTTCCTGTAAGACGAGGCGATAAGTCATCTGTCTGCAGGAGCGCAGCTAGAGGGGGGCAAGGGGGGCATCTGTCCCCGGGCGCAGAATCCAAGGAGCGCCAAACTGATGTTACGACATTTTAGAATTAAATGTTTTCCATCCTTGGCAAGCAGTAGGGGGCACGAAATCTTCAGTTGTCCCTGGGCGCTGAAAACCCTAGCTACGACTCTGTCTTTACGGGTATAGAAGTTAACAGTTTAAAATAGTATAACAAGTATTTAAATCTATATATGTATATAAGTCTATACATATTAAGTCTTTTCGGTTCTAGAAGTGATGCATTAAAAATTCTTCATATCATTTTATTTCAGTGACCAATTTTCCCGCGTAAAACGCAGTTGGAGTAGAAAGTCAGAAATTCTTTAACAAACAAGTCCTTTTCTGGACCACGTGAGTTCTGTATATCTGAAAAGCATGATTATTAGAATTTTGATCCCAAAACGCACCATCATAACCATATGGAGCGGTATTAAGAAAACTTATGTTAACTTTATTTGTAAAATATGTAAATATTTACAGAATGCGGTACATTTTCTAAGGCATATCCTGAAGCTAGACACAACATTGAAATGCGGGACGCTTTCGCATAATTCAGATCGTCCGTTCATTTTAAGTTAATATCACTATCATAAAACGAATGTAAATATTAAATGAAGTGTGACTGTGTTTGTGAAAACAGTCTGAGGTACTTAATCGTTTAACATCTGTATTTGATAAATATTATAATTAAAGTTATAGTTTAGTTGATAAATTAAATAAATTAACCTTTCTAGACTCACAGTTTACAAAATATTAAATTATCCACGAATTTCAAGTAACGCCAAATTAGATTAAATCTAACGTAGACTGTTATTTTACTAAATTCGATTTACTGATTATTGTATTAAATTTGTCTCAAATTAATACCTTTTGACAGAAGTGAAGAAAATGGGTTGAAATTTTGTCTAAATTATAGCTGAAATATTCGAGAATAATTCATCTATGTACTGCAGTTTAGTTATGCCAGTTACGCGAATTTTAAATTGCCAGAATTATAAATCTAGTTAACAGGACCACATATTCGTTTTGCTAAACCGAATAAAAAATTTAATTTACTTTCATGTTTTTAATTTGTAGTGAATTTAGATAATATAAAAAGGCAATAGAATAGATTGCAAATTTTGTTAGAAGCTGTTAAAATAATTTTAAATTATGTGCCGTAAACTTAAATCTAACTCCGATTGTTTTTGCTGAAAACTTTCAGAAAATATGTACCTACGAACTCTAATGAAACACGAATTTTATATTGTACGTAGACGTATCGTGTTTGTTTATAGGGCACATGCTTACATCAATGTGTGTGGGGGAATAGAATCATTAAAAATATGGTGTCCGCCGATAACATCGCGGCAAAAACATCGCGGACGCAAACGTCGCAGAGAAAACAACGCAAGGCGAAAACGTCGTGCTACAAAACCTCGTGGGAGAAAACATCGCAAAGAAAAAACATCGCAGTTCTAAAACATCGTGATACAAAACATCGTCGTCGAAAATAAAGCGGTTCAGAAACTTCGCAGTTTAAAAACATCGTCGTCGAAAATATCGTGGTAAAAAATAAAGTATTTACAAATCATCACATAATGATAACATCGCAGACATGCTTTCTTAAGACATGCTTTAATAAGTGTAAATGGATATTCGCATAAAGATTTGTGAGCGCAAGATGGAAAGAAGGATAATTTTTACTTTCATATTTTTTATTAATTAATAAATTTTTGCTGAGAAAATAAAAAGGAAACTTAAGCATAGAAAATTAATGCAACTTATAGCACTTATTAAAATTTTAAACCGGCATAGTTAACTAACAAAGACCATTAATAAATAATTTTTTATAAAGTTTTTACTGGTAATTTTTCATAAAAAGTATAATCTATAAGTTGCATTTAATTTTCTATGCTTAAGTTTCCTTCTTACTTTTTCTGCAAAAATTTAGTTAATAAAAAAATGTGAAAGTAAAAATTATCCTTCTTTGCATCTTGCGCTCACAAATTATTATGGGAATATCTATTTACAGTTATTAAAGCCTGAAAAGAAGCATGTCTGCGATGTTATCGTCACGCGATGATTTGTAGATACTTATGTTTTACCACGAAATTTTCGACGACGATGTTTTCAAACTGCGAAGTTTTTGAACCGCTTTATTTTCGACGACGATGTTTTGTACCACGATGTTTTAGAACTGCGATGTTTTCTCCTACGATGTTTTGTACCACGATGTTTTAGAACCGCGATGTTTTCTCTTTGCGATGTTTTCTCCTACGATGTTTTGTACCACGATGTTTTAGAACTGCGATGTTTTCTCTTTGCGATGTTTTCTCCTACGATGTTTTGTACCACGATGTTTTAGAACTGCGATGTTTTCTCTTTGAGATGTTTTCTCCTACGATGTTTTGTACCACGATGTTTTAGAACCGCGATGTTTTCTCTTTGCGATGTTTTCTCCTACGATGTTTTGTACCACGATGTTTTAGAACTGCGATGTTTTCTCTTTGCGATGTTTTCTCCTACGATGTTTTGTACCACGATGTTTTAGAACTGCGATGTTTTCTCTTTGCGATGTTTTCTCCTACGATGTTTTGTACCACGATGTTTTAGAACCGCGATGTTTTCTCTTTGCGATGTTTTCTCCTAGGATGTTTTGTACCACGATGTTTTAGAACTGCGATGTTTTCTCTTTGCGATGTTTTCTCCTACGATGTTTTGTACCACGATGTTTTAGAACTGCGATGTTTTCTCTTTGCGATGTTTTCTCCTACGATGTTTTGTACCACGATGTTTTAGAACTGCGATGTTTTCTCTTTGCGATGTTTTCTCCTACGATGTTTTGTACCACGATGTTTTAGAACTGCGATGTTTTCTCTTTGCGATGTTTTCTCCTACGATGTTTTGTACCACGATGTTTTAGAACTGCGATGTTTTCTCTTTGCGATGTTTTCTCCTACGATGTTTTGTACCACGATGTTTTAGAACTGCGATGTTTTCTCTTTGCGATGTTTTCTCCTACGATGTTTTGTACCACGATGTTTTAGAACTGCGATGTTTTCTCTTTGCGATGTTTTCTCCTACGATGTTTTGTACCACGATGTTTTAGAACTGCGATGTTTTCTCTTTGCGATGTTTTCTCCTACGATGTTTTGTAGCACGACGTTTTCGCCTTGCGTTGTTTTCTCTGCGACGTTTTCGTCCGCGATGTTTTTGCCGCGATGTTTTCGGCTGTAACCAAGAATATATGTTAAAGAGAATTCACCAAGGACAGAACTAGAAGCACTGTAATAAAACTGACAAATTTACAGTTGGAAAAGAAACTATTTTAGCTAATCATAGACCACTGGCAGGAAACTGAAAGCAAAGCAATACAGTTTATTGGAGTGTGAAAGGTTTTTCGAAAAGTTGTGATCAAGCTTCCCAGTTACAGATCACCACTACTTTGGCTTCAAGTATGACGAGCTATGTATCTGGAAGAGATTAAGGATTGGGACCTCTATGATTTTGATTACATCCATACTTGAAGGCATCTCATTTCAAGAAGCCAGCTCCAACCCTGCGCAAAATGCTCACACAAATACAAGTAAGTGTGTTAAAACTGGAGAAAACAGTGAAGCAATACAGAGGCTGTTCACACATTTTTTAGACGATGTATATTGTATTCACAAAACTAAATTACATAAAATTCTTGTGTTTTAAATGTTCTATTTGACATCCCTTATTCTGAACTATCTGTCGACACCTCAATTTCCAGGATAATAATGCCTTTTGAAGTGGCAGAAGAGATATTCTATCCCATTCCTCCCGAACAGCTTTCCAGAGTCCTGTTAGGGTTTTGGAACAACGTTTGGATATGCAGTTTTTAAAAGTCCGAAAGCACAAAAATCCATAGGTGACACATCGGAAGATTTAGTAGGGATATCAGTGAAGGGTATGGACAGTTTTTTGTTCCATTTCGTTTAGGAAATTTACAGTGGATTTTGATGTGTGACTGCTAGCTTTGTCCTGATGGAGTCTCACAGATTGATTGATGGCACTGTGGGTAAAGCGATGGTATTTCATTCAAAAAAATTGGCGATAAAATATGTTCCTGATAGTATTTGGAGTTAATCTTGAAATTTTTTGCACTCTCTTTATTTTTAACTTGCCACTATAAGAAAAACCAGGAACAATCATGAATCCCTTAGGAAAACTTTCTTTCGATTCTTTGAACCATGTACTTAAAATTTCCTCCCCTTTTATGATAATAAATGGTTCTTTCTTTGTTGCAATCATTTAAATACACCCATGCTTCATCTATTGTGACAATTGTTTTCCATTTTTCTTAGGATAAGTGTTTCTCATATAGAATTCTGCAGCGTGTCCTCCGTGGAGCGATATGCTTTGGAAGAAGACGATGCACATTGCGTTTTTTCGCTTTCTTAAGATTTAAATCAACGTTTATCATTTTGTTTACAGTGGACACCGAGCATTTTAATGACTTTGCAACTGTCCTTTGACTAGGGGGATTTTCTTTTAACATTAAACAACGTACCTTTGCAAGAGTCGAAGATGTTCGTTTTTTCCTTGGATACTTGTTTGGAATTTTTGTCCCACTTGAGGCTCCAATTTGACGTTTTTTTTTTCCTTTCTTGTTGATTGTATTACCTATAGACGCTTTAGATATCACAAAACCATGACTCTCACATCGTTTTGGGATAAAGGAGTATGCATATTTCTCTTTGGAAAGAGAATAAATGTAGCCTTCGAACCACTGCTTTGTTAAATTCGCCATTTTGAATGAAAACAAAGCTTCAAGCCAAAGACGATAACTTTGACTTTTAGAAACATAGTACAATTACAATTACTTCTTTTGCAGCAAACGGTTTTTTATTACCGCTTACCAAAATCGTCTAAAAATTGTGCGAACAGCCTCTTCATCTTGGTAAGGAGCTGAATGCTGTTTCCCCTTTCATGTACTTATGTAATTTTATATAATATTTTTAACATATTGTATCATTGCTTTAATGTGTCACTTTTATGCCTTCAAATACCTTTGCGCATATAACTGTATCTTTTTTATACTTCCCAAGTTAGGGTGTGAATATATTCTTAAAGCCGATTAACGAATAAAAATTATATGTGGCGTGTTAATACTTATTAGGCTGTTATGCAACGTGAAAAAGAATACAAAGTTTCTTTTCTTTTAAAATGGCGACATTTGGCTATTTCTTGCAAAATTTAGCGACAAAAAGTAATCGCCAAAAGCATCACCAGCTTGGCGATTTCTCGCTAATTTAGCGAGGAGCAATTTATTCGATGTTAATACAAAATATAATAAAAGAAACAACAAAATTTTCTCTCTTGCTTTGAAATAAATACGAAGCTAGTTTACAGGGAAAAGAAAAATAAATTTTGAAAGTAACTGCTGGGTCTGTGCTTTCAATTAATCAGGATATTTAGCATTCTGTTGCAGTTGCAAAAACGCTGTGTATAGTAATATGCTAGTATTTAGACGATATGTATGCCTTTATTTTAGTTTTTCAACGAAAGTTTCTAATTCCTTTTCCCGAAACAGTGATATTATTTGTTGGTTTACTACCGCAACATCTGTTTTGGCATACTACCGAATTTTTTCAATTCGCTGCAATTACTTTCACACCAACATAAATACTTCCATGTGAGCTATTCTACTCGGCTGATCTGATCCAGAATTCTCTCCCTTTCCTCAAATTGCTCCTCCGACGCGGATTAAACAGGGCGTGGAGTTATAAATCCCTGCCACCCCGAAAAGAGCCTCTGAATAGTTGCCCCGCAGAGCGGTCGCACGCGTTAGGAGATTTTCGTTGTGTCACAAATCGGCGAGGAGTGACAACGAATGGGAAGCCATCTGTCGTCGTCTGCTTGCGTAATTGCACACCGAAGAACAGAGATGTTTGAGATTTAAATTAAATATATCCTTTCCCTCGCGGGCATACCACGTGACAAACGGGTTTACGTCGAATTGTCAGTCGATTCGACGCAGGAAACGTTAACGTCAGGAACTCTGATAAGCGTGGAACTGCTCTTGATTAAATGCGTTAGCCGACGAAAATTACTTCGATCGTTATCAAAAGGGAGAAACCATTTCTGGAATTAAGTTTAGATTAATTACTATATTTCATCTATGTTCAAATCTATTTTAATTATTAACTAGTCCATCTTGAGGTGGGACTGAATTAGTTCAACATTTTCTCCACAGAGTTCATTTCAAAGAACTGTTGGCTTATTTTACAGTAAATTAATATTTAAATTCGAACATTGCGTCAGTTCATGTCAAATAACAAAATATGCTACATTGAAAAGTTTGAAAATTGTTTAAATGGAACTTATTTTGAAATTATAGAAATCGAATATTGAATGTCTTCGTTTCATCAGTGAAAATGTTTATTCTTTTTCTCGGGTAGGTAAGTGAAACAGGGCTAAGAAGCAAATTTTTAATATTATTTAAACTTAAATGCCCTCGTAGTCTTTTCCAATAATTTCTTACCCTTCCTATGTTTCATATGCGCAACTACAGACTGAAAAATTATGGTGCATATCCTTCAGATATTACGATAGAAACGTATTGGTGTATATGTTACCATGAAAGACCGAAATTGGAGAATGTCGGCTTTCAACGGAGAATATCAACATTCACCAAAAACGTCGGTAAAAGACCGAATATTTCACTACATTCTTGTATATTCGGACCCTCACCGGTGTATGTCGACAATCACAGATATGCTCTGGTGAAAGTCGGAAAGAGAGGTCATAAAGTGCCATAATAGTTTAAGTTGTTGCAATAAATAAGATTTGAATCACATAATTTAGTTAAGTTTTTTATTACTGTTATTTTATTTTATCATTTAGAACGTACTGTATAATTAAGTAAGTTTTTAACTTCTATTATTTTCCTTTCTCATTTTGGATGTATTGTGTGTTTTAGGTTCTCATGTTCTTAAGTTCTTATTTCAAGTCTCGAGTGCGTTTATTCGCGACTGAATTACGGAGAAGAAAATATAATATTGTTATATGTTCAACTTTCACCATTAGTACATGGTGAATGTCGACATTGACCGGTGTAAGTCAGAAATAAGAGTATTTGGAAAATATTTCGGACATACACCAAGAGACTATGTGAATGTTGACATTCACCGGTGAAAGTCGACATTCTCCAAATTTTGGTCTTTCACCATAATATATATACAAATGACGTAATTTCACAAAAAGAGCATACTGTTACAAATTTTGTACTTAGATAGGTAATTTTAGTAGAATTATAAATAGAATTGTTGTATTTTTCTGTGTAATGTAACGCGAAACAAATTTTAAAACAAAGAGCTATGATGGAAAAGAAAGAATACAGGGGAAAGTGCATTTAACATTGTGTAAATGGGTATCTGGGTTATTTGGTAAGATATTGCCAAGCTGACAATGGCTTTTAGCGATTTATTGCTAAATTTATTAGCCAAAATTGTTGAGAAATCGTCAAAAGTCGCCAAATTTAGTGACCATTCCCGTATTTCTGTAATATGTATTGAAATTGAATAAATGTAATTGACTGCTTGTTAGCTGTAACCGTAATCACACATTCTTATTGCTTTCCACTAATTTCAAGAAGCAGAAAGTACTAGAAATATCTCTGCGGTCGGTTTAAAACTCTAAAAGCCCAGAGAGAGAACATGTGAGTTCAGTTGCTTAGTTGCGGGTTGTCTTTCCACGTGAATTGAGATAAATCAAGTTAGTTTTCTCTTTAGCTGCTCTCTGCATTGACTTATGTTTAATGTTCTTAGTAGTTTGTAATGTAACTACTGATTATACTGTGTGATACCATGAACACTTGTACGAAATTTTCTGTGGAAAATCCCAGTGTTCTGAAATATTTCTTTTGATAAAAATAAATTTTTATTAACATATTATCGGACTTATGCATTCAATATATTGCGAACCCTTACACAAGTAACAGTACTTATGTATATTACTATTTATTATTTTACATTTTAAAATTTACTTTAAACATTTCAGTGTATTTTGATGATTAACGAGAAATCCCAGACGTCAGTTCATGTCAAGCTAGGTAAACATCACGAAGCTCAGAATTCCTTTGTGTACATCGCAATTCCTTCCATATATTGGTAAGTGTCTTAACTTATCTCTGCTGAGATACTGAACACGTGTGGCAAACTGCCATGGCCCACGTGGTATCGGAAACAACATTATGGCAACCCCCAACCTAACGTAAACTCAATTAAGGCAAATACTCAGTTAACATGAACAAAATTTCGGTCTCTGAAGGATGTAAATGATTTTATAGGATGTTTTATCTGTTATCATAGTCCGTTGCATCATTAATTTCTTTAAAATTTAACACGAAATTTTCTTTCCTTGTCAAAGTTTTTTCCTTTTTTAGACCAAAGGGCGTTAGCCCAGAAGAAATTAGATAAGATAAATTAAATAATGAAGAATCTGCATAAATGTATGTATGTTTCACGCATTGTGATAAAACAACAGTACCTATATTCATCAAATTTTGAATAACGTAATCCTCCACCAGAATATGGACATATGGAAACCCTAATTTAAAATTTTTTTTATTACCGATTTCAAACTTTGTAAATTTGTAAATTTTTACTAACAAACTCAACGATTTCAAAGCGAGCAATGGGAAAACTGTATGAAAAAAAAAAATTTCTCCGTGCGAGACGTTGTATCGAAAATTCTAAAGATATGCTCTTTTAAAATTATTTTGTGGTATTGCTGTTGATTTGAATTTTATCGTTTAAGTGCGAAGAATATGATATTTAATAAATAAAGGTAACATACAAAACGTTAAAAAAAGCCCCTTTGGTAGTAATATTAAATCTGAAAACTTTCAGATTTTTTATATTTTATTATTATTATTTCGTTAGACAGTTTTTTTCTTTGTTTGTTTGTTTCTCTATCAGAGCTACGTTCAGAAATGTTCCGTCTCGTTGAATTGAAAACCATTATTCTTTTGAATATAACCAGCACGGTTGACCCTATATGTTTTTAAACAGGCAGCACGAGTCAAAAAGCAAAGAAGATTTCACAAAATGTTTAGACATTCAATATTTCAGTTGTTTCGCTAGTAGGCTGTAGCACATCCGACTCGATTTCATCATTACTGATTTGTGATGAAACAAATAAAGTTGAGGAAGGAGCAAATATCTGTTTGCACGAATTTAACCAAGAGACAGGGAAAGTATGCCTCGTATGATCGACGAAAATAGACTTTATTACAATCTTACCAAGTCGTACCCTCGGAATATAAGATGACAAGTAATAACACAGTGGAATTCGCAATATACAACGTTTAATTGTAACCTTGAGTCTACTCTCACCAAAAGAAAACTTGGATCGACAGCTCATCATTAGTAAATGCCAGATCATCATTAGTAAATGCCTTCCGTTTTGATAGTAAAATCGTTTTGATAATCGAATGGTGGCTTAGAAGGCATGTTCTTTTGACACTGAGTAGGTGTATAGGTCATAATATACATGACTGGAACTTAATCAACGCAAAGGTTCACTTCCCCCTAGATGTAACAATTCGTTTTCACCCTAAGGAGCAAGTCATTATTGCAGGTATCAAGAGGTGTTATTACAAGGCTACTTGTGCGGGCTGCAATTTGCTGTACTGACAACGAGACGGGAACGCCAACTTGGAGTATGCTTGATGCAATAAAAGCTATTGCTACATCTTGGTAATTCGGGTCATCACAACACTTACAAAACTGATTTAACAGAGCCTGGAGACATAAAAATGCTAATCCTTTTGACGAGTCAAATGGTGACAACTATACCAGTTCCCCAGACGAATGGATTAGTCTATAAGACGTTGCAAGTTTTGGGGTCAGTTTTGAGGACTTTGTTAGAGCAGATGACGATGTTGTCGTATGTGCTCCAGTGGAATCTGATGCATGAGCTGTTGTGTCTTAGGGGTGTAAGGAATGTCATCAGAAGAAAGTGAGGAGGACGTTATATTTACACGCACCCTCCAGGAATTTTTGATTAATTAAACTGAACGATTGAAAAGCTGGCAAAGGCAAAACTCTACGGAAAAAAACATTTTTATCTCCAGCGAGCGAGACTATGTATCGAAAATTCTAAACATATGCCGTTTTAAATATTTTGTGATACTGCTGTGGACTTGAGTTTTACGCGGTTTAATTGCGACGAACATGTTATGGAAAAATTTAATAAATAAAGGTAACACACAAAACGTTAATAATATGCCTATTTGGGCGTAATACAAATGCTGGAAGCTTTTAGTTTTCTTTAACAAATTTATATTTAAAAGCACTTAATAAATTTCTTAAAATTTGGGTACTTCTCTTGCAAGTTGCAATATAGAGAAGTGCGAGTATTTTTAATCAAATATATTTCCCTATTCCATATTTTTACACCCATTGGCAACTGAAAAATGTATAGTGCTGTAGTTTTAGATATAATATGCAACAAAGGAAGATAAATCAACTTCTAATCTATTATACGGAATCGTTCTTCATTTTGGATGAAATATGACAGCTATTTTTCTAAGTATATTAGATTTGAAATAATTCCGCTTTTATGAATGATGAATAGCATTCCTGCCGCTTTTATTTAAGCATTTCTGTAAACTGAAGAGATAGGTTCGGCGATCTTTTTCCGAATAATTTATTTGAAAATAAACACTCGTTAAACAGAAAAATTCAGTACTTGTTTCGTAGAGCTTCTTATTACCGATTTAACTCCAAAGTCACATTTTTAGCAGCTTAATAATTTAAAACTAAATACATTTGCTTTATTTTAATGTTATAAAAGAAAGATTTGTTTTGCGTTGATTATTTCTTAAAAAAAATGCCAATTATGAAGAATATAGTAAAAATATTAGCTTTAAATAAACATCGAAAAAATAGCATTCCTAACTTAATGAGGTTTAGTTTTTAATTTCAGTTCTTACAATCACTGTTACAGAGCTCTAAATTTGAGCAAAGACCATTCGTATAAGTAACAGTTATTAAACAATTGCTTGCAGCTGGTACCTGTGATTATACAATTGAAAAGAGTGGAAAATAAGATGTTTCTCCATCATACAAAAGGTAATCGTTGGTTACTAATCAGAACATTTATTAAATTACTTGCTCTTACCTATTACCGAAACAAAGTTGGCTGACTTACTTGCTCTTACCTATTTCCGAAACAAAGTTGGCTGACTTACTCGCTCTTACCCATTACCGAAACAAAGTTGGCTGGCTTACTTGATGCATTTTTTTTCTCTGGTGGATTTTTCTCTTTCGCTTCTAACACTGACTGAAAACAGTTTTTAGTAGCCTGATAGTTCAGATGTGTTGCTTTAAGTTAGATGTGTTGCGTTATAGTTCAGATGTCTTGCGTTATGTCTGGGCTGTTTTATTTCAGTCTAAAGAATAATTCGATATTTCTTCAAATAACGTATTCTGAATTCCAAATCTTTATATGAAGGTAGTTTTAAATATCATGAAATTGATGGTAATATAACATGACCAGATCATAAAAATATGGTGGATTAATTTTTATTTCCAATGAAACATATCGTAATTATTTACAGTGCTTTTAGCTTTATGTGAGGCCATGAATCATAGTTAAAACATACGCGCATTCTTGCTTTCTTTTAGCTAATACAAGTAGATTTTTTCTTCAGTATACCTTACCTTAGTTCTATCAATTGTTGACAATACAATCTTTTAAAGGAAAGTTTTGATGTACGTTCCTTTTTTTTGGACGAAAGTCTCTTTTTGATGTAGCAGCTTGCAGTTGGTATATTATTCTTGTCAGTCTATTTTGACTTAATTTTGGTAGTGGCACATTTAGCGTAATTTGAACACTAATCTAACCTTCCAGATTGTAAGACAAATTTCCATTCCTTTCTTTCCTTTCAGGTTAGGTTAGGTTAGGTTAGGTTAGGTTACTTAATTACGGCAAAGCCTCGAGGGCTATCTGCCTAAGGGGAGGGATGCCTTCGTGGATGACTTTCTAAGGGAAACTGGATCGTATACACGTTACACATGGGGAAAGCCACGAAAACACCCATGCAGCCAGTCCGTTCGCGGGATTCAGACCTCGGACCGAACTACCAGTGTTCAGCGGCTTTGCCGCTCTGCCGCTGGTGGGCCCCTTTCCTTTCAGTAACAACGATAATTAAAAGACTCAGTGTGAAATTGCTAAAAGTATCGAGATTTTCGCTTCAGTTATAGAATTAGAGCAATTTAGAAAGTTAACTCGTTTTCTCGCGGGCCTGATGAACAACAATGCTTCAAAGTTATTTGCAAGTCAAAATTTAAATTTAAAGCCCAGCAACCTGGTTCTGCTATTCCTTGACGACTATCTTAATTTTCAGCGAAAACGACATTTACCAGTGGTAGCAATAGCACTAAAGACAGCTAACAGGCTGACTCACGTTGTTAAACTTCTCACCTGAAGTTGAATTCTTTCGTTTATTTAAATCTCACTCCATTTGCCTATTCTGGTGAAGTAGGAGAAACAACAAAAACACAACACATATTTTAATATAAGAAATTACGTCTTAATTAAGATAAACAGCACAATCTTTTCCATTTCCATATTCTTATATAAGCTATTTTTGTGGTGATTTTTTAATCAAGAAATGTTCCTTTTTATATCTAAATTACAGAAATGTGAAAAACAAATTTCCTCTCAGTAATACGAATTTATATCATCCCACATTGATTGGAGCTGCTGGGGTAGATCATTAAACTAAGAGATTGCTCTGTCAATGCATACTCACACAAAAGAAAAAGACCGTGTTAACTTATGAGATGACTCAACATACAACAAAGGTATAATACAACATAAATTACAACATGTTTTATTATTACTTTATCAAATGCTGATAGAGTTTTCCTGTGTATAATTTATCAATTAACAGTTACATAATTTATCAACGTTGGGTAAATATTTTTAGTATTTGTTATTTTCCACTAATCCTGGAATGTATTATGATATTCGAGAGTGGTGGTCTTTGGTATTCATTTGCTGTTGTTTGGAGTTGCGTGCGCCTTTGGCACGTAAGTGATGGTCAAGATCATCGTATAGTCCCCTGAGAGCATCTTTAATGGGAAACCATAGAACACGGTTGGTCATCGCGAATAACCCTGTGTTGTGAGCGTGGTTGCCAGCTCTGTCCATTGATAGGGTGAATCGTTATGTTCGTGTGTTGCGGCTGCAATGCGTGGGCATGGCTAATTGGACCTTTTTTCATTTTACTTGGCGCCGTAACACTTGTGATGCTGTATTGCTCTATCGCATGTTTTCCCTCGGGTGGGGTGGGGAATTTGCATTCTTATTATGCATGGGTCACCGAAGTGGCGGTCTTTGGCGTATGTCTTCAAATGTTAGGGGTTTTGTTTTAATGACAATGGACACAGCTTCATGTTATTTGCAAATTGTTATTTGTTTTGTCCATTGACCAAGGACCACGTCACAAAGGGGCCATGGACGCAGCTCTCAGCATCTGGAGACAAATGCCAAGACCGCTACGTGAGCTTTATCTTAGCTAGATGAAGTATCTTTATGCAGGAAGAGTTTAGCGTCTGAAAATTTAAATAACTCGCTTTGAGATAAATATGATATCTTCTGTGTATCAGAAAGATATAGTAACCATTGCAACACAGAAGCACACGGGCGGAATATTTTAGTGTATTATAAATTGTTCAGCCTATAAGATTAACGATTTTTTTATTTTTTATTCTTATTATTTTTACAACGTAGTATGTATAAACTTAGGTTTGTTCCCGGAACACGATGCAGTAGCATTATGAATCTTTTCACAATATTTCAAGCATTATGAATAAAGCAGATTTGGCCATTTCCGTATTTTTTGGTAGCTGTACCTTTCTTCAATGCACCTCAGTCTAATTCCTCTAAGTTGTTTAGTTTTGTTTGCAGATCTGGGCCTCTTTTCCTTCTCTTGGTTATAAATAACTCTGTTGTTGATTGAAATTTGGAGTCAGTTGTGCTGAAAGCTACAAAGTGCCATCTACAAGTCTGTCGAACAGTGGCTCTAGAATTTTCGAAGGATAAAGACATGCTCGAGCGTGCGTGATGAAAATTCATCTGTAACTATAATGCGGTCCAGCACATCTATGTAAATATTTTATTGTAAATGCAGTTCGTAAAAATTGTAACTAGAATTATTCATTTAACATGTTGAGTCCTACTGAGTTTTAGGAAGAAGAGAAGATACTAACTCGCCAATGGAAGAAGAAGGCAGGTGAATAATTTTACCAGATTACTTCAGAATTATTAAAGATCCAACTTTAGTCATACGAGCTAACTTTTAAAGAATAAAAAAGAACAACCGAACACAGAATTGCATTTGATTCCATATGCATTGATTGAAACTCACTGTTAACTACATTGAAGCTTTTTTAATGTGGAGGGGACTAGCAATTTTAGGCTTTCGTCACTACTAAGGGCAGAAAATGTGGTCATTCTATTATGAAGGTACCTAATAGGTGGCTACTGTTACCTCCTATGAAGGGACAGACAATTTACATCCGTGCATTCTCCGGTATTCGAACCTCGGCACTTCGGTATGACAGTCAGAGTAATTAGCCATTTTCCGTCTAGATGCCTTGAGGCTCATTGTTGAGGCTATAATCGCAATTGTAGAGCAGTAGTACTCGTACTGGCTATGTTTTTAAGAATACAGTGCATTCTAGGAAGTTTTCAATGAAATGGAATAGAACACGTCTGAATGCAGCTCTAGCAGGGGGGAAAATATCTGAAAGCTTTCAGATTTCATATTACGTCCAAACGTCCAAAGGGAAGTTTTTTTAACGTTTTGTGTGTTACCTTTATTTATTAAATATATAATGTTCTTCGCACTTGAACCAAAAATTCAATTTAAGAGCAGTATCGCAAAATATTTAAAAAAGCATACCTTTAGAATTTCCGATACACAAGTCTCCCGCGCTGGAGATACAAATGCTTTTTTTTCCCATACAGTGTTGCCATTGCTTGCTTTGAAGTCGTTGCGTTTGTTAATCAAAACCTCATAAATGCTTTACAAAATATGAATTAGATAAAACAAATTCCAAATTTGAGCTTCCAGATACCCATATTGAGGTGCAGGCGTACGTCATTCAAAATTCGATGGCTCTAGGTACCGTTTTTTTATCGCAATGCGAGATACATACATACATTTATGCAGATTCTTCATTATTTAATTTATGTAAATATAATACAGGGCTCTAATATTTGGTGGCAACAATTTAAAAAGTGATTCGTCGTTTATATGAATCAACGTAAATTGGCAAAACGAAATTAATACCCCTTCTGGGCTAGCGGCCTTTGGGAGAAAAATATGAAAAATTTTGAGAGTTCGTGTTAAAATAAAAAATATAATGATGCAACGGACTAGAAAGCGGTTCGTAATCTGTGCTAACCGTAATTTGCATTAACGGAAGCAACTTCCTATAAGATCATATACTTTACTGCTGATTGCCCAGACTATGTAGTGGTTAGGGGAACCTACTGCGGTACCAAAGAGCTCGCGTTCGAAGCCCGGAAAAGATATGGATGTTTGTAAATGTATTGTGTCTTTGCGGCATGAGGGCACTCTAAATATCTGGCGAGCCGAAAGTCCTCTCGTGTGGTTGGGTGGAAATGGAAAGGGGTGGGTGACCCTCGGACTAACCCTTCCCGGGAGTGCTCTCTCTCGAAATTGGGGTGCAAGCTCTTTGAGGCTCTGGCAACCATTTTCCCACGAAATTCGTCGACAAAACAACAACATCACTGCTGGAACCAAACTTTTGTTCATGTTAACTGAGTGTTTACCTTAAGAGAGTTCGTGTTCTAGGTGGTTTATTGTATATATAAACAAAGTCGAATATCGAACAAAACGCTTTAAATATACCTAAGTAATAATATAAACCTTAAATAAAGTATATAATCGATGACAGTAGAAGTCTTGCAAAGAGAAACAAAGTATATATGATCGGGGTTTAAGCTTGCAGTAGCATTATTTAAACAAATAATGCTCAAATATAAAAATAAATACAGATTAACAGATGCGTTTATTGACTTCCAGCAAAGCTGAACAGTAAAGGTCACCTGGATTTGGAAATAAAAGTCTCTAAGTAAATTTTCGATTCATCTGTTAGCTGATTATTACCAAGATTTACTTCTTTATAAATGCGGAGAGAGGAAAAAAGTTCTTTTATGCACTTTAATTGAAACGAAGACGAAACATTCCTGTCTGCAGTTAAAAATTTAATGTAGGAGCAGGATAGCAGAAAATTCTTACTCTTTTTAAAGATCGAAATTCGTACTTTCTTTCGTTTCATCTTTATTAAGAAGGATCTCGTAAATTTCCATGTCATAAGCTTTTGAGAAAATGACTTTCATTATAAAAGAGCCAAAGTTAATAGACTACATAAAATTATTTATGCTTTAAGTTTCAGCCGCTGCCATCTGGGTAAATATTTTATCATACAAGGTAAACATCTTTAAAAATTTTTATTGTGTAAGTAATAATCTCGCTGTGGTTTGCTCTCCTTTTCTTTTAACTTTATCAACAGAAAAATATTAAAAATTAAATAAAAAATAAATGAAGTTACCTTACTCCATCTAAAAATTTCCAGTAAGGTACACATATATGCAGCTACTTTTATTTTATGATTATGTACAAAGATAGCTAAGAAATTGCATCATATTTTTAAACACACTAATTATAAATATCATAAATAATGCAATTAATGCAAAAATGCATAATGAATTCAACTAGAAAAACTTACTGTTTCTTATTAACATTTTCTAAGAATTATAAAACTTATTTCGTGTTCATTTAATATATATATATATATTAAATGATACATATATATGTAATGTGCCAGCTTTTGTCAGGAATAAATAGATTGTTGAAGAATCATAAATGCAGTTGTAACTTAAATTATCAGACGATAAGTTTAAAAAACAGGATCCATTTATTATTTATAGCCTCTGGAAAGGCGCAGCTTCCAAGAAATGACGTCAGCCAATCCAGTTCGCTTTAAATAATTCCAGAACATTCTATAACTGTACGTGTAGAAAAGGCGGGAAAAACAACTTGACTACGGGGCTGTGGATTTAATTCCGCGTACTTTCAAATAAGAGACCGTCGCCATTAAAAATGAAAAGAACATACAGTTAGAATTTTAAGTGTATTCTTGACTATGGAATTTTATTATTACATATATATATATATATATATATATATATACAGGGTGATTATAATTAAAGTTTAAGTTTCAAAACGCTATAAAAAAAGAACCACTGATGAAAATGATGTGAAATTTGAAAGGAATATTATTGAAGAAGGCGGAAAGCGTATGGCAGAAGAAAAAATTTAGTTTCAAAAGTTAGCAACAGATGGCGCTGTAAGCAGCAGAATCACGACGAGAAACGAGAATGATTCGTAAAACAACGGCTAAGGTGAATGTTACACATTAAAACGCATTGACAAGTTAGACTTGTTGAATAATTTTATTTGCATGACTGTACATATCACATCGAAAGGGACAAATCGGTTTCAAGAGTTTTGCGGCGACATACCGCATAAGAACCATTCATCAAAGAAGTTCGTAACTGTCGCGAGACTGGCGCAAAACATGTTCAATATGGTGTCCACCGTAGTGTGCAACAAGTTGAAAGCGACAAACAGCATGTTCCACAACTGATCGCAATGTCTCCGGGGTGATGTTCAGAATGTATTGCGAAATGCGTGCCTTTAATTCCGCTAAATTTGCAATTGGAGCACGGAACACAACATCCTTCAGATATCTCCACAGCCAGAAATCACACGGAGTAAGATCAGGCGATCGGGACGGCCAGGTTGTAGGGAAATGACGGCTGATAATTCGAGCATTTCCGAAATGGAGCCTCAGCAGCTGCTTCACGGGATGTGCAATGTGCGGAGGAGCGCCATCTTGCATAAAAATGATTTCATCCACACATCCACGTGGTTGCGCAAAAGAGACGCATACCTCTGACCAGTGACGGTTGCGGTAACAGGACCGGAAGCACCCGTCTGCTCGAAAAAATATGGTTGTAGGATGAATGATGCCGTAAAGCCACACCATACCGTGACCTTTTCAGGATGAAGTGGTACGGGGTGCGTTGCCAATGGATTTTCTGTTGCCCATATTTGACAATTCTGGGTATTCACATATCCTGTCAGATGGAAATGGGCTTCATCTGTCCACAAAATTTTTCACGGCCATTCATTATCCACTTCCATGCGAGCCAGGAATTCTAACGCAAACGACATGTCAGACGGAAGCAACTCCTGCACACGGCCAATTTTGTACGGATAGCATTGCAGGATGTTTCGTACAATTTTCAGCACCGTGCTCGTAGTCCTGTCCAATGTTCGGGCAATTCCTCGTGCACTGCACGGTTGCACACCACCGGCCGACCCCTCCTGTAATGCTGTGGCCACTTCTTCAACTACCGTCGAATGCACTCGTTTTCTGCCCCTACCAGATTGCACATCAAACGAACCTGTCGTTTCGAATTTTTGCATCATTTTCTTTAGACCTACGACACTCATTGGACCAACGCCTTCTTGTATACCCTTCAGTGTCCTGAATGTTTGCAGAGCTACTCTTGCACAATCATCATTCTTGTAATACAGCTTTACCAGCAGAGCGCGGTCCTGCAGTGAAACACCCATGGCGAACGTCTAAGACGCGAAATGAGGAACAACCGATCCGAACAAGCATGGCTGGAGTAGCGCGCGAAGCGCGCTGTTTCCAGCTCATAAGGAGAGCCCAGTAGGCACATGACGGTAGGAAGTCTGACGTGGTAGGAGTTAAGAGAATGAGGTGAAGAGGAACAGCTTGGTACCTGGCGGCTTTATAACACTGAAATTTAACTGACATTTTAATTTACGTCTTCTTCCGCTTGCAGCGCCATCTGTTGCTAACTTTTGAAACTAATTTTTTTTCTTCTGCCATACGCTTTCCGCCTTCTTCAATAACATTCCTTTCAAATTTGACTTTATTTTCATGAGTGGTTCTTTTTTTATAGCGTTTTGAAACTTAAACTTTAATTATAATCACCCTGTATATATATATCATAAAGTCTCATTTTTAATAGATTAAATTAACAGCTTGTGCCTCCAAGTCTTTTTATGTAATAAAACAGTTTTATCAAGAGACTTTACAATAGTGTGATACCAATGAATCTCTGGCCCATCAGCAAAAAAGCGGTAAAGTCCCTTAATGCTGGTAGTTCCGATCTGGGCTCGATTTCAGGAAAAGAGGCTGGCTGCATGGGCGATTTCGTGGTTTTCCCAATATGTAACGTGTATACGAACCAGTTTCTTTTAGAAAATCCTAAACTAACCAAACCAAATCTATAAACAACTTTAAAAGTGAATTTCCTATTTGAAAAATAGTACTTACTCAGTTTTTTTTTATTTTCAATCAACTAGCAAAAGAAGATGAAACATAAATAAAAAAAATTAATTTTGTTACTTTAACCCTAAATCACCTACACAAAATATATTTAAAAAACAAAAACAAAAAAAAGCTTAAGAAATAATTTACAAAAGAATCTGAAAGGTTTCAGATTTTAGCGATCGCCTAAGAGGATTTTTTAAGGTTTTTCAAGCTATTACTGAGCTGGTAGTCTACCGGTGTGCCATAGCACTCAATCCTGCTAGCCTATTTCTTTTTGTCTTTTTAGCTTTATTATTACTCATCATTTTCTCATTCATCACAATTACGTTATATAGAATTGAACATCAAAATTAAAAAAAAAAAAAAAAAAATTAAAACTGTCATAGCAGCATATGTTTAGAACTCCCGTTGCAGTGTTAAGTGTTGGTATAAGTTTTTTAATTTTTTTTCAATTTTTTTACTTAGTATCATATTAATGTTCAGTTTTCTTAGTAAGATGGTTTGCAAAAAAATTTTTTTCTTTTTAATACTAAGGTTTTGTGCGTTAAATTTATTAATTAAATATCGTACTTTTCGCAATTACGCCACATGAAAAGCAATTCAACAGCAAAAAAACGAAATGTTTAAAAATAGCACACCTTTAAAATTTCCGATACATAGTCTCGTGTGCTGGAGATTAAAATGCTTCATTCCGTACAGTGTTGCCACTGCTCGCTTTGGGATTGTTGAGTTTCTTCATGAAAAATTCATTAAAGTTTTTCATAATATGAAATATAAAATTTGATATTCAAAATTCGGGCTGTCAGGAGCCCACATTCGGGTGGAGGCCTGCATTATTCAAAATTGGATGAATCTAGGTGCTGCCGTTTTTTCGCAATGCGAGGAATACTCATACATACAGGCAGGTTCTTCATGATATAATTTCTTTAAAAATAATATAGGGTGATAATATTTCGTGCTAACAATTAGAAAAGTAATATAATAGTATATACCCCAAAATCCCCTTTCGAGTCTAATAGCAAAAACGGCTAATGCCTTTTTAGGCTAAAAAGGCTAGTTTTAGGCTAATATGAATTATCAGAAGAGATTATCTATACAAATGGCCCGTGAGGAATAGCGAAACATTTTGTAGGATATTGGATGAATGTGCATTTAGACTAACATGAGAAGGGATATTTGTAAAGGAAAAATATGCTAAGTTTAAAAATATTTAATGTTTCTAATTAGATATATCATTAATTACATCAGGAATTAAATGCATTTTTATTTAAATCAAAAGATTAAAAAGTAAGAATAAATAATGATAGTTTTAAGAACTGCATCTGTTGCATTTGAATAGCTGAATTTGTTAGTAAATAATAATAATATTAAAACTAAATATGAATTAAATATTAATATAAAATTAATTATGAAAGAAGTTATATGAAAATATATTAATATGAAGTATAAATTAAAATTTAATTAATTTATATTTCATATTAAAATAAATTAATAAGTCAATTTTAATATGAAATATAAATATGAAAGAAATATCGGTACTTTTCCGTTTTGCCGGCGCAAGCGATAAAGTCGCCAATAATGGTACAGCTGATGCCAAACGGAATATCCTCGCTGGTAACCTTTTACGCCTCGTTTTCAAAACAAGTAGCAGTCATTTCTTATCAGATTGATTAATTCTTTCAATACTGGCATACGATTACATAGAATTTTTACCAGATAGTTTAATTTTATGCCTTAAGGCCATTCGCGGTAATTAAGTCAATTAGGATGCAATCACAACACTCACCCGAAGGCAAAAATATAGAAAAGGCAAAGTCAAGGGTTAAACTCATCAATCCTAATGAGAATGCACTAGCGAAGTAAAGCACTGCGGTTTTACATAATTTCTGAGTAAGCTATTCGTACGAATTGAAATAATTCTTGCATTTAAGCTTGTATTCTAAATTAAGATTTAACTTGAAATTAATGTAGATAATTACTGAGAGAATTAGACTTTTGTAGCGTAGTTTACGTGAGATGAAATCGCTTGGGGTCACGTGATATGAACCGGCGAATCAGGATGTTGAACCGTGAAAGCATAGTAAATTCTTAAATTAATGTCTCTTTACAAATTTTTTGTCTTTATTTATTGGCATTTTACAAAATTTTAAACGATATTAAAATGTTTAATCCTTCAAAATAAAAAATTCTTAGAACTAATATCTGTTAACATTTTTTATGTGTATACTGCATGTTGTCGCCAATAAAGTTTGCTTGGCGAAATTTGCGTCGGCGAAACGGAAAAGTACCGAAATATCTTATGTTTAAATATATGAATTTTAATTTCATTAAATATGAAATAAAATTAATGAAAGAAATTAAATATCTTATTTTTTTTTAATGGTAACAGTCTAGAATTAAAAGTGACACGACGCATTAAATGGAAACAACACAAAATCGTGTTTGGAGACTAAGAAACCTATTGGTATAGTAAATGAAAAAAATTCTAGTTTTTAAATTAATTTGGACTTTAGAAATTTTAACTAATGCTACATAGCTAAGAGAAAGCATCTCTTCTTGAAGGATTTTTTTAAGGAAACATGGCTTCGAATCTCGAAGAAGGCATGAATGTTTGTAAATGTATAATATCGGTGCTGCATGACGGCGCTCCAAGTATGCGGCGAGCCGAAAGGTTTACAGCCGAAAACATCATTAGTATGGGAATATCTATTTACAGTTATTAAAGTCTGAAAAAAGCATGTCTGTGATGTTATCGTCACGCGATGATTTGTAGATACTTTATTTTTTACCACGATATTTTCGACGACGATGTTTTTAAACTGCGAAGTTTTTGATCCGCTTTATTTTCGACGACGATGTTTTGTACCACGATGTTTTAGAACCTACGATGTTTTCGCTTTGCGATGTTTTTTCCCACGATGTTTTGTAGCACGACGTTTTCGCGTTGCGTTGTTTTCTCTGCGACGTTTTCGTCCGCGATGTTTTCGCCGCGATGTTATCGGCGGATACCAGCCGAAAGTCCCTTCTAGTGGTTAGGGTGGTCAAGGCTGTTGCCAACGACAGGCGTAATGTTTTGCTCCTTGCCAAGAGGAATTTCGTGGGCTTCGGCTGAGGTTATGTCAGACAAGTAAGCATAAAGTAACAGCAACACCAACAACCTTTTCACTATAATTTTTATGCTCGTTAACGTTGTTTTTAGTAGCAAATGTAAAGCTTGTTTTGCTGGATCAGTTTGATGGAACTGTTGTAGTCTAAATATTTAATTAGTTGAAGCAATATACATATGTCACTAACATTCCGTAGCTTCTATCAAATTTAGACAATGTATGAAAAAAGGCTTAAGGATAATAAACAGGAAATCTTTAATTTAAAATTTTTCACTTTCTACTGAAAGTGTCAGCGCTTTTTATTAACATCATGCTGTTCCAAAGCCTATATTAAAAACAACGCCATAGCCATATTGAAGAATCCTGAAGCCCGGTGTCAATTTATATTAAAAGTGGCTTTGAAGAGAGAAATATTAAATCTAAATTGCGCTGGAGGACTGTAGATAGCAAGATGGAAATAAAAATGGAATCTAGTTTTTTTCTCTCTGAACGTCTTTCTTCGACTTTCTTAGATTGCATCTTTCGACCACAGGTGACCATGGATAGTGTCAAATGTCGGGGAAAAAACTCCAACCGTCATTTTGCCCTCCCTCGCTGTCTTCCGTCTTTCCAGTGAGGGAGCTTCTGACACTTCGAAGAGCCAGTTTTAAGATGATGAATGCGGGAAAGTTTCTTATCTCTCTTTTTTTTTTTTTTTTTTTTTTCCATCCTGCCCTTTTTGGTCCTTATAGATGATGAAAATTTAGGTCACTGGAATCAAATGACACTTTGTTTGTGAATGAGAATCTTCTTCTGCTCCGCTTATTTAGAAAGAGAAAGCATGACTAAATCTATTTTTAGTATTTGCAGTGTAGTATTGAAAGTAACTTGCTATTATGGTGAAAGACAAGAAAAAGTAATATCACTTGATTATATTTTTGACACGGGAATAGGTCTTTAAGGGGACTCATACACCTTAAACCCCTCATGATCTTCGAATATGTGACTGTTGCAAGAATTGGGATATTTTATTTATTTTAAAAGCAATTACTTCCAACATTCTACAGCTGATTACATAACATAGTTGCTTTGGAAACTAGTAACCAGAAAGTTTGTGTTGCCACAAATATTTTTGTAACTTAATCCTCTTTGTGACAAAATATTTCGCCATGTTTCCACCTTGCGCGCATGATATTTTAAAAATGGCTAATGGTACGTACTTGAAATTTGATGGAATTCTTTATATGGGCACTATTTTCTAACTGAACCAACAATCTGATGAATATTTTAATATTGAAAAATTTTATGAACGAAAACATTACAAATTTTGTTAATAAAATACATTTTATAAACTCGACTCAAAATAAAATAAACATTTAACATGAAATTTTTAGAATTTTAGGTTCACGGTAGTTTCCAAATGTTATAAAAGCTGTATATTAAATATGGAATTTAATTATGAAACAGAATGTTTTAAACTGTGCGCGCAAGTTGGAAACATGACGAAAAATGTTGTCACAAAGCGGATTAAATTATAAAAATATTTGTGGCAACACAAACTTTCGAATTGCTATTTCAGAAAGCAGCTATATTATGTAGTCAGCTGTAAAACGTTGGTAGTAATTGCTTTTAAAATAAATAAGTTATCCCATTTCTTGCAACAGTCACCTATTCGAACATCTTATGGGTTTTAAGGTGTATGAGTCCCCTTAATCTCATGAAACGTTCAGAGTTTGAGGAAACTTGCTCTGCGTGAAAGCATTACGTTCGAAACATGACCGTTCAAAACGTGATGGAGTGAGATCAGTAAATCTATTTCGTCTACGCATGTCTAAATTAGCATTACTAATCAGTCTAAATTATCTGGTAGCTCTTTTCCAGTCTTTTTACTGTTCATTCCATTAATGCTTAGATTTTATGAAAATTATTAATTTTGTTAAAAGTAACAACATACAGACACCTAATATTCACTACTTCTTTAATTCTCTCTCCATCGACACTTAATCTAACCTCATTGTCGTCTCTTTCTCTGTCTGATTGCCTGCCGTTACACTTTTCCGGTGTAGTGGTTAATAACACTGACTACCGTACCTGGAGAAGAATACGATGTCTTCTCTCACGTGAAATGGCAGCACATTCTGAGAATTAGCAATTCGATGAGCCGAATGGGAGACAAATACAAAAGCTTCGTGTTTCATGGAAGGCTACATTTTGACAAACATCCAAGGAGATAATTATCTTAGCAGCAAACGTAGTGCAATATAGTGTCAACATGACTGCGCCTCAAACCATTAAATGTTTGGTAGAGAAAATTTAATAAACCAGGCTATCAAACAGTAAAATTATGAATAAGAATTTGATTAAATTAGTAAAATTACGAATGCGAAATCCTAATTAATTAAATTCTTCAAATTACGAATAAGCAAATGAAAATGACTGAAACCTGCATTTACACATGACCAGTCTTCTGTTAGTTCGTCTTCATTCATAACTGTAGTCCATGGAGCTCCTTTTCACGAAGCACAGAACCTGAAAACTATGATCAACTCATTTATATAACATGTCACTACCACATAGTGGTGATAAAACCGATACAGAATTGGTTGAAAATTCTATTTGATCGTCAATCTAATGACGTTTACCCAAGAGCAACGGGAGACCAACTTCTTTTGTGGTGAAAATTGACAAGGCGTAACCCCTAAACTTGTACACCCTAATAAAACACATTTCGTTCGATCGAGATTTTGGTCGATAATGGATAGAGTGCCGACTTATAGGAGGTGTTACTGAAATATATGCCTCTGCTGCTTGCTAAATTAATTCAGGGAAAAAGCTGGAATAGGGTTTTAATATTGCTTTTACTCAGTCTAGCGTACGTGCATTTATAAAAATCAATATTAATTTAATATATCTAGCTATATGCATAAAGGACAATCATCAAGTGTAATTTATTCAATGCTGTCTCATACTCCGTTCAAACATTGATTGATTAGCTTTAATTTACAGTTTATATTACTTTCTTTTATAATGTTAATTAAATCGACAACTTTTTTTCCCTCAATAAATTATGTTAGAGAGGAAACGGATAGCAATCTTCGTGTTTATTTAGGTTTGCAAATGTCTGCTATATTCTTTTCTGAAGGAAATGAGCCACAATAATTAATATGTTTTGTCTTACAACTACATTTAAAAAAATCTGATGTGGGCACTACATTTCGTGTACGGCCTATTAAATTATGCATATTAATTGCTGTATTTCATTTAAATTTATTCCTCCAATTTCATTAAAGATATATTCAGTTTTCACTTCGCTTCGCGGCAAAGTAAAAATAGATGAAAACTCGGAAATACAGAAAAACATAAAACATCAAATAAAATTAAAAACAGTTAAAAAAATTTACAACTAAAATTAGAGTTTCTAAGCAAAACTAAGTTATTTGGCCAGCGGGCAGAATTTTAGGTACACAAAATTGAAAGTTTACTTTTTGTTCCACTCGGCAAAAACGACACTAAAGTTGGTGCACAAACTGAATTTATTTTCTGTTAAGAGTCTCAAATGTAAACAAATGGCTACCTCGTTAGGCTTAGTAGCACTTAAGCAATTTTTTAATTGTTGATAAATTTACAGCTATAGCATGCAGATTAACTCAAGGCATAAAACCATTAATTGTAACTTATGAACAACATAATTTAATAAATTTTAAAGCAAAAAGTGCACGATTTACCAACATATAAGAATAATAAGCTGAGCTAACCTAATGGGAAAACAGAACATATATACACATTTAGTGCTGTGGATTGCAACCGAAAAGTGAGGCTCGCAACTACCTGTTATAGCAGTCCTATATAACAAACTTTCAATATTCAGAGATTACTCATTTTTGAGTTATGCGAAATACATACATACGTATGTATGTATTTTTTTCCCTTGACGGTTGTACATACATACGTATGTATGTATTTTTTCCCTTGATGGTTGTACATACATACGTATGTATGTATGTACAATGTATGTATGTATACGTATGTATGTATGTATGGTTGTACATACATACGGTTGTACATATGGAAGAGAAATGGAATTTTCTGTGTAACCAACTAACTATATTAGTAAGAATACTTTAATTGACTGTGTAATTAGTTACCTAATCTCTAAGGATTATTTATTTTGAAAAGGAAATCGAAGATAGAGCTTAGTTAAATTTAATGCAAATTTCTACATTTTAAATTTAATCTTATACTTAGCATTTTTAAGAAGTTTTGTTTTAACGAATTTAGAATTAATACTGAATGCAACTTTAACTGCAGTTGTTTAAATGAATGGATGAATGTATGAATTACACATTTTCAAATAATGGAAATAATGCATAATAGATAATAAAAGCGCACCAAGAATTTGTAAAAGACTGAAGAAAATTTAACATTTGTTTAAACACATCTGATGTCCAATGCTGAGTCATCTTTAGTAAATCTGCTTTGTGATTCATCATTAATATAGTTTAGAAAATAAGACTTAAACATTTCCGCAACTTATAGTAGAGAATTTCTATGCACTGATTCAAAATTAGTATTGTACTAAGCGTCAAATATGACATATAAAATTTACAAGACATATTCAAGTGTTCGTAAGTAGTCTAATAATACTGAGTAGTACTATCTGCAATATTTTAATAGATTATCTTAAATAAAATATATATAGCATTATTCTGAATTATTAAAAACAATAATATTTTATAGAATCATAAAGTGCTGCGAGAAATCCAGATGAGAAAATACCTTAATTCATTTTTAGCGGTTAAAGGACGAAGATCTTTAATACTTGTTGATCTTTAATACTAAGAAAATGAGATTTTTCTTAGTTATTAATTACATGCTGCTGCTTTAAATTCCATATATTTTAATGTTTCCTAAACTAAATGAAAGTCGCCTTATATCTTTCATCTTCCATTTTCTTCCCTCCCCTCGAAAAAAAATTTCCAAAATTAAAGATGACAGAAATTTTAAAAAAATAAATTATTGATTTATTAGAATTTCCAGTTTTATAATTAAGAGAGTAAATATACAAGTAGTGAGGCATTTAAAGTGGTTTAATCAATTATAATCGAAGCTTAAGGGCATTGTAATGTAATTAGATTTTTTTATCATTGCCTGAACCCTTACTTTTTAACTCATTAAATATGCTGCGTGAAAGAGAACTATTATTGTTAATATAGGATTAAAAGACTGACTTTTCTGAAAATCGCTTCTAGCTCATTAGAAATTAATTTGAAATATAAGCGTAAAACAGTGGAGACGTTTAAACGATACTGAGATGATTGTAGATTTCCTCACTCTTTTTGTACTGGTTGAGATATTTGCAATCGCATTTTTATTGGATAAAAAGAATTATAGCTTTTCATCACGTCCGATGCATTCTGAAACTTAATCCTATTTTAACCTATATTAGCTATAATAGAGAACTATTATATATTATAGGATTAATTATTTTTATTTTAATTAACCAATTACTAGGATTTAGACATTTATTATAACTGCACCTTTTCCATTTCCGACAGAGAATGTTTCTGCTTTCGGATGGTACTTTAGTAGGTTCCGGCAGCTCTGATAAGATTGATAAGATTATTCAGCTTTGCCTTATTGCTGCCGATATTTAAAGGTAACGCTGGTGAGAAGATCAGAGCCAACTTAAAATTCAAAAACCAATTGACCAAATTTTTGACTACTAGGCTTAGTTCAGCTTTGGATTTGACCCGTTACTTTAAGTTTCATCGCCACCAGGGTGGTCGATTATGTGAGCACGAGATATGCATTTTATGCTCTAGCTCTAATTTAAGAAAAGGGTTGTTTTAATCTTCTCATGTACCAGTAGTAAATTCATGCCAAGCGATAATTTTCTGCCAGTCTGTTAAGATTTGATACTAGTTTATGCTTCCAAAAAAAGTCGAATTCTACAGTACCTTCAAGTTTTTCAATTTTAAATACGTGCCAAGCTCCAGAAAACAGTTCTTTTTACTTTTGGGAACACTTCTAGCCTAACTGCCGTTTAATTTGGGATGGTCTTTATTCTGAAGCAATGCTGGCACTTTCAAAAATGTCCTAGTTTCGTTTCTTTCATGAATTTTACCTTTTCCTGAGAAAGCAACTTGACGATCTTTTGCTGTGTTGCTGCGTTATGTATAAGTTTTGCCCTCCAGACAGTATAATGGTTAGGGAAGCCTGAGTGCGATACCAAAAGGCCCGAGTTTGAATCCCGGAGAAGGCAATGATGGAAAAATGTCTGTTCCTTCATAGGAAGGAACAGTTGCCGACTATTAGGTGCCTCCACAATAAAATTGTCACACTTCTGTCTTTAGAAGTGGCCAATGACGTAATAGGCAGGTACTCGCCAGTGGGATAAAATGAATAAGTTTTTATTTTGAAATATGAAACTTCGTATTTGATGTAGTTTTGGCTTACAGAAAAATTTTACTTTCTAGATCCGTTGTAAACAAAGTACGTTTTTTTATTTATTTTACAAATGCCATTAGTTACGAACTCTCCAGTACTTTTTAACAATGTTCTCGTACCGAGAAAGTGTAATACAGTTATTTAAATGCTCATAGGCTGATTGGAGTCACATAAAATACAGTTTGGGGAATCCACCACTCCAATTCTGCAGTGATGGTCTCTCAAACAATCATGTCCTGTCAGACTTCTAAATAGAGCTACCGCTATCTTTTTTAAAAACTGAGAATGAAAGTTATCTCTTCCCCCAGAATCCTCCAACTCTTATCCATAGCACGTTGTTGAGTAACTGAACTTGCTTCTTTCATATTCTTTTGCAAGATTTTTCTGGTAATATTTTATTGTTTAGCAACTGAACGGACAGCAACTCAGCTTTCGTTGGTGCTACTTTGGTAGACGGTTGCACGGATTTTTGGCGTTTTACGTTGGCGCAATTGTTTGCGCGATTTTTACAAACGTCAGCCATCTTGAAAAACGCTGTTTTTACGCATAAAGTATTCGAAACTTAAAAAATAAATAAATAAATATCGTTAAAAGTAATGGATTAATTTTTTGTTGAAAATGTCGTTTTTTAAGATGGCAGGCAAGTGTAAATAAATGCATTTACTATGAGTATAAAATACTAAAGTAAGGTTATTATTACTTTCATATAGCAAAGAAGAGAATAAAAACACCGCTATAAAAACATTGGGCCAACGTTTAATTAGATTAAAATATTACTGAAATTGAATATCGAATTAAAAACCATCATACCAACATTTAAAAGAATTAGAATATTATTAATTCAAATACTTTAAAATACGTTATATAGAATATAATTAACATTAAAACATATGGACAATAATTATCTCAGCAATTTCTGAAAATAGTGTATTAATTTTTTTAACAAAAATTGAAGTATACAATTATAAAATAAAAGAAAAATATGTACTTACATTTTTTTTTGAGTGTTTAACCTGTTGTTTATTGATAAGTACCACAATAAAAAATCAGAATCATAATTTAGATAACATCTTTGAAGGAATTCGAAGATATAAATTAAATTTTAAAACGGCGCGGAAATGCACAAATTGTCAGTAACCAATCAGGGAGCTGATTACAGTTCGTTAATGAACAAATATTTTATAACCAATCAGAGAGCTTATTACATCACGGCTAGAATTAAAATTATTTAAAAATTCATACATAATAAAATCATTTTTTTAAAAAAATGCAAAATTAAATTGTATTTTAATATTTAACAGCCATAAATAATTTTTAAAACATTAGATTAAATTTATGTATATTAAAACGAATTACTTTTAAATTAAGGTGACGTCATTGATTACATCATCCACAACATAAAATTTCATAAAATATGATAAGCAATAAAATTTTTATTTCAAATAAAAATGCAAAATTAAATTGATTTTTAATATTTAAAAGCCATGAATAATATTTTAAACACGGAATTTATGCACAATAAAACGTATTTTTTTAAAAAATAAAATGACTACAAAGCATCTGTTACCATAAATAACTTATCCAGCAATGGGTTTACCATAAGTTGTATTACTCGCCAAAGGAAAATCGCCAAAAAATCGCCAAAATCCGTGCAACCGTCTACCAAAGTAGCACCTTTTCGTTATCGTCCTTTTTGTAATTCTTTTCTCTGTAATTTTGTCCGACCATTTTTTTCCATCGTCGTGCAATAAAATGTAGTAATATCAGCAAGGTTAATTCTTGGCTGCACTCGCAGTGGGCCGTTGTTGTATCCGTAATGGGATCATAAAGCTCACTTCAGGATTTAATTATTGTGAAGCTAAATCATTTGCACAGAAAGACACTTTCGATCTAAATCCAAATATGAAGTTTTATTCAAATCATTCCCATTTTATATTGTATTGTATGGATATATATGTTTTTAATTCATTCAGAAGTAATTAGATTTCATATTGTATGTGTAAACACCAGATGGACCACTACGACTAAACATAATCGTCCGAAATTTGTTTCCTCTTAAAATCAACAAAATATACATTTCATGTCTTTTAAGCATAATGCACAAAATATTAAGAGTATAGTTAGACAGAAATGTGACACTTTGGTACATAAAATAATGTAGAGGAAGAAAAAAAACATTACCTTTATTTGAACATTTGGCATGCCTTCGTAGTGTAGTAGTCAGCACGCTCGACGCGTATTCCAGAGGTCTGTGATTCGAGTCTCGGCGAGGATATTTCTGATTTTTCACATCTCCTGCTTCGAAATAACCTAATGTCTCTATAGCTCATTAGAAAATGATTGGAAACGTAACAGTGTAAAACAATGAAGACTTTTAAACAATCCTGAGATTATTGTAGATTATTATTATGATATATTATTATTGCATTAACACACAAGTGTGCAAAATAATCATCCAGAAGTTCTTCCCTTTCAAAAACAAAATATACATTTTTATGTCTTTTATGCATAATGCACAAAATATTAAGAATATATTTAAACGGAAATGTCACACTTTGGTACATAAAATGGTGTAGAGGAAGAAAAGTGTTGATGAAGATTTAGAAAATTCATACCCTTTGTTTGACTTTTCTGATAAATCGCTTCTAGCTCATTAGAAATTAATTTGAAATATAAGTGTAAAACAGTGAAGACGTTTAAACGATACTGAGATGATTGTAGATTTCCTCACTCTTTTTGTACTGGTTGAGATATTTGCAATAGCATTCTTATTGGATAAAAAGAATTATAGCTTTCCATCATGTCCGATGCATTCTGAAACTTAATCCTATTTTATTTATTTATATTTTCTTTATGATATTTTTGATTGGTTGTTTTCTGTGTCTTATTTGTGATTCGCTAAACAATAATCTTCTGTAAAGTTATATATATAACCTCTGAAACCTTTTCTTACTCTCTGCGTCTGTTTCTTCTTTTTTGCTCTGTAATAAATGTTTTTCGAGCCAAGGCTTTTTTAATGTTCAACAGTACTAAAAGTTGAGGAACCTAATGAACTTGCTAGCTGCTTATCGCTGAGTTCGAATAACAAAAGCATAGACTCGAGAAGGGTGAAAATACCCTTCATTGCACTCAAAATAAGATGAACAGTTGGCCTCTTTCTCAGGCTTACAACAAAGCCGCCACTTTCGCTTGAACTCAGAATAAGAAATAAAAACTAAATTAGGACTAACTAAGAGACTTAGCCGAAGCTAACACAATTACCTAACGTAGTTGGATAGTCTAAACTTAATAATTAGTTTAAAGCCTTAGTTTAAACTAGCAGGCGAATATCAAAATGCACGTAAGAGCCTAACAGTTTCATGAGAGATTTAACCCGAAGGCAAACAAGCGTTACTCAGGAATCCTATCTCTCTCTCAGGAAGTAAGTTGAAATTTCCTTAAATACTACTTCCGATACTGATTTGCATTCAATGCGATTCTAAAAACTCATTCTGGTAGGGAGTTGTAAGTGGAAACAAGAATCGATAGGAAAGCACATTGAAATTAAAATAACTGTTATAAAATTGAAATACACCTTACAATATATTATTATTATTATTACATTAGCACCCAGGTGATAATTGAAAGCTGCTTTAAATTTTCAATGAAGTTCAACTCGACATGTTAATGTGATTGATAAATTTTACTCAAATTATTTTGAACATGCTTCTGTATATTCATTTTCTCAGGTCCTACATTTTATTGCAGTTTTTTTCTCTCTTCTTCCAGCATTCCTTCGTGGCGTAATGGTAGCACACTCGGCGCGTGTTCGAGAGGTCCAGGTTCGAGTCCCGACGAGGCATTGGTCATTTTTTATGCCTCCTGCTTCAAAATAATCCAATGACTTTGCAACTGGCTCGTATATACACGTTTACAACAATAAGTCTAGATTTGCACAAGTATAATTTTCGAAACAGAATAAAGAATAAAGCTTATATTTAGATTCGAAACAGAATAAAGCTTACATTTAGATTCCATGATGTGTTTCAAAAGGCATCAAGCCATTACAGAAGCCAATGTATGGCCGTTAAGAAACATTTGTATATTTACTTAATAATGATAAACTTGTAATTATCTGCAATTGTAAGAAATATTAGACTTCCAGGATAACGCATTCCAACAGGTAGTTGGAAAATATATTAGAAGCAGAATTACTCAAAACATACTATTCGAATAATATTCTCTCTAGAGATTTAAATTTTTGATGCGATTTCCGCTTTCCTTTCTTCGTGATTAACTAAAGCCGGGTGGGAAAAGACGCTGCAGAAAAAAATGCTTGCAACACTGAAATAAAATATCGTAGACAAAATGATAACACGATATGTTCTCGCAAACTTGCTATATTTATCTGATTACAATCAGAAAATATGAAAGACCCTCCACACAGTTTTTTCTTAAAATATACATTTAAACGCTCAGAATTTTATATTTGAATTCACTGCGTATTTGATTTCGCTTATTCTTAAAAATCGCTCCTTTCGTTAATGCCTGCCTTCTTAAAATATTAATACACTGTTTCTGCAGATTATGTATACTTATTATGTAGATCATAAAGCTTCTTCAATATTTTAATTTTATTAAAGTGATGTAAGTGCACTGTTAACTAACACAGTGGCAGATCTTCTTTAAAGCATTTATAAGCATTTATTCAGGGCACCTTTCTTTTCCGACGCATTCAGGAGGAAAAAAAAAAGTAAAATACTCGTATGATTTAGTTTAGTTTAGTTTATGTGATTATGTCAAAGCCTCGAGGGCTGTCTGCCTAAGGGAAGGGATGCCTTCGTGGAAAACTTTCTAAGGGAAGCTGGCTCGTATACACGTTACATATGGGGAAACCACGGAAACACCCATGCAGCCAGCCCGTTCGTGGGATTCGAACCTCGGACCGAACTGCCAGTGTTCAGCGACTTGGCCGCTGGTGGGGCAGGGAATTAGGAAGAATGATATGATGATTTGGCATCTGTTGAAGCCTGAAGCCCATTGTCCCGGCTTTGTGGGCCCTGAGCGGTATTCAGGCTGTATGGCCATGAAAACTCCTTTTGCGTTCTAAAAAAACTCCCGGTCTGGTCCCTCGAGGCCCCAGGGAGATGTTGTCACTCGTAGATAGTGGAAGGCGAGGGACATATGCCACGAAAAAATCTCTTCTGAATCCATTTAAAATCAGTTTTATAATTAGTTTGGCGAAAAAGAGTCCTTTATTCTGTCCTTACGTATATATGTCATGCAAAAACATCGTTAAATTGCATTCGATAGCTGTCAAAATGGATATTTTCATTGAAATATCGTGCCGGTAATTTTTCGTGATTACAATGCATCCTGTACTTTGTACAAGGACCTATCTCTGGTAGCCACAAGGCGTCTACGTCTTCCGTCACCTACCTACTTATTCAAGACTAGGTGGTGTCTAAATGAGAATAATTTCATTCATATTACTAAAATGTACACGAACCGTAGTAAGCACTTTGTTAATTGGATACAGAACTTAGGAAGCTTCCGAGTATTTACAATATTGCACAGCCTCATTTTCTTTGCAGTGGCCATATAGTTCAACTGTATGAGAATCTGGTTTATACAATTTGTTTCAGTAAGCCTGCAGAGAATCTCGACTAGTTTGGATTATTATTAGTGAATTATTATTAGTATTTCTAATTATCAATTAGCCGAAAAAATCTTTTGCGATCAAAATTGCTTCAGGTACCCTTTATTAAAATTCTAGGAATCATTTTTAATATTTCTGTGTTAATTTAGATTCACTGATTTCAAACACTCATTTGTTGATGTGCTATTTTACGAAATTTTCATTTCATGAAATACAGTTTTAAACGATTTCTAATTTAGTGTCCCTTTTTAGTTCCTTGTACAAAGTAAAGGATGCATTGTAATCACGAAAAATTACCGGCACGATATTTCAATGAAAATATCCATTTTGACAGCTATCGAATGCAATTTAACGATGTTTTTGCGTGACTTATGTACGTAAGGACAGAATAAAGGACTCTTTTTCGCCAAACTAATTATAAAATTGATTTTAAATGGATTCAGAGGAGATTTTTTTGTGGTATCTGTACGTACGTATGTATATATCCAGCATAACTCGAAAATGCCGTACCCTCAGAACGTTGAAATTTTGTATATAGGACTACCTCACTTTTTTGTTGCAATCGGACGCACCAAAATTACATATGTAGACTCTGTTACTCGACTCAGTTTTTTGTTTTTATACGTTGGTAAATTGTGCATTTTTTGCTTCAAAATGATTGAATTATGTTGTTCTTATCTTCCGGTTGTTTTTATGCCTTTAATTAATCTGCGTGTGATAGTTGTAGAATTATCAACAATTTAAAAAAATTGTTTAAGTGCTACTAATACTTTGTTTTTTTCCACCACAGCAGCTATATTTGTTTACATTTGAAACTTAGCAGAATAGTGAATTAAGTCTTTCTGCACCTTCAGTGACTTTTTGCCGAGTGGGACCAAAAGGAGACTTTTAGTTTTTGTGGACCGAAAAATTTTCCTTCTTGCCTGCTGGACGAATTGTTTGTTTCTGCGTAGAAACTGTAATTTTAATTGTAAATTTTTTTAAATTGTTTTAACTGTATTTGGTGTTTTATGTTTTTCTATATCTTTCAATTTTTAAGGAGAATAGTTTGATTTTTTATGTATTTTTGACTTTCCGCCGAGTGACAAGGTAAAAATACAAAAAACTGCATACCATTACTTTTATAACAAGGAAAGAAATAAGCATAGAAACAATCTATTCTTTACAAAATTTACATCCCTTCGTTAAGGACTTCAAAATTGAAATCGAACTAACTAAAACCTGAACGTATAGACGACATTATTTGAGTGATGCCAGTCGTTCGGGGGTAATAATTTGCTTCGAAAGAGCTCTGTAACAGTCGCTTCAGTCTTAATTGTCCATCGTTCCGTCATTTTCTGCCCGTGAATAGGACTAAGATGAATCAACTGTGCTACGAAGACAGGTAAGTAGACTTTCTAGGCTGAAGATAACCGCATTTTATGTCTTCAGGCCACAATTTAGACACTATTTAGACATTGTACATCAACTTTTAGGCCCAAATTTAGACACTGTACATCAACTTGTTGCCAATCTTGTAGCATTCGCCTTTAAACTGATATCTTGCAAGGGGGTACAGACGTCTACATGCAAATCAGCTATATGCAAATTGCGTAATTATGTGATAGATTGATGCAATTTCGTAGAAGAGCCCACTTAAACTCGTTTCGAAATAACATCAGATTTGCGTTCTATAACAGCTGAGTTTTGTGCTCTTTGCAGATGAGTCATGGTTTGGTCTTTAGTCAGTTTCTTGACGGTATAGTTCTGGAGAATCCATGGAACTTGCTGCAACTCAGTTTAGTCTGTGAAAGCCACCCAACCGGTGCAGTGATTAGCGTCACTGACTGCTGTGCCAAAGAGCCCGGGGTCCAATCCCGGGGAAGGCATGGATGTTTACAAATGTATAGTGTCCGTGCCACATGGGGAGCACTCTAAATACGCGGCAAGTCGAGAGGTGTGTGACAGGGGAAGAAGTGTGGAAGACCCTCGGACCCGTCTCTCCGAGGTGCTTACCATCAAAATTGGGGGCGGAACTGAGCTAAATAGCACTGTCACCTGTAAGGTGCTCAAGGCTATTGCTAACGACAGGCGTAAGCCTGCGCTCCTTACCACGAGGAATTTCGTGGACTTGGGCTGAATACAGGCCAGACAAGTGAGCATTAGCCAGAACATCATTCGTGAAATGCACGTATACAGAAGCGGTGATTTTATATTTTGAGCAAGGTTTTCTATGGGCAGCTGCAATGGTTTCCATGTCTTTCTCTGCTGTATTATAACGGCAGTGCAGTACAGAGACCATCACATTGCTAAATATTTTCTTCCATTTCTTGCAACATGGGTCGTGAGACCATTTTTATGGATGACAAAGCCAAAGTTCACAGAGCTCGCAATGTCTTGCAAGAATGGCCATATTAACACTCGTCTTGAATTTCATCAGTCGTATGGAACATTACTTGGAAGATTATTTCCAGTGGAATAGTCTACGTCCATTTACCAGTCCAGTCTACGTCCATTTAAAAAGCAGCAGGTATGTCATAACTTGTCCATTTAAAAAGCAGCAGGTATGTCATAACATTTCTAAGTTATGACATACCTGCTGCTTTTTAAATGGACGTAGATATTCCAAACCGCTATATATAATCTTATTCTTTTCATGAATGGATACGGGTGTATATGTTTTTCTAGTCTGCGTTTCTGTCATCACATTCCACACCAACAGACATCCATCAAAAAACATTTTCCGCCATAAATCCTGTTTTGTCTCCCCTGATCATTGAAAGTTTTAGCAAAATTCAAATAAATATTTTCCATTTTACCCACTTTCCTTACTTGATTCATTGTTTTAGGAAAATGAGTATAAGAGTGAAAAAAATAATTTTTTTAGTAATATGAAAAATAGTTGTAATAAGGAGAGAGAGGAGAGAACAGGAAATAAATTTCGGACAAATCGTATGCAGTAATAAAGTACAAATCATGCTATAATAAAATTAAAGGAACAAATACAAAACTTAAAAATGGTGTTTTTTATTTCATTTTTTAAGTCTTTTAACGTATATAAGCTAAAAGGAAATTTCAAGAGAATCATTAAAAAATTAAAAACGAAATCTCAGGACAGCACGACTGATTTTAAAATACGTAGTCGATGATAAAATAGGAAACCTCCCAGTTTCTTAATTTCGCATTTTTAAAGAAAATCCTTAAGAATGTTTATCAAATTTACGCTTTTCCTAATGGAATCCAAACATGCCCTCCTAATCTGCAGTTCTCTGATATTTTAATCAAAACAGCATCGGAATAAAAGTGTTATTTCTAATAATCCTCTGTAGGGAATTTGCTTAAGAATAATTAATTGAAGGAAACAATTATCTGTCACATTTTTAATCCTAAATTTGTCACCTTAAAGTTTGTTTCTAATCGCTTACAAGACAGCATGCTTTAATTAATTCGAATAATAAGTAATTGCGTATCGGTTTCTTTACTTACTCCAGAGCTGAAACTGCTTTTAACAACTGTTGTGAGAATAAAATATTCAATTAAATCCTGAAACCTAAGTTAGAAATGTATTTTAATTTTAAAATGAAGTGAATTGCAAATTTTTGAAAAGGTGCAAATGGAATTAACTTTTAGTTGGTACCAAAGAAAGTGCGGAAAGCTTTTCAGAGTAAGTAAAACGTGTTTCTATCATAAAAATTATACTTATGAAACAGCTTTAGTTTCTCAAAAATCTGCAGCTGTCAAGAAAGAAAATTTATCTGTAAATATTTTCTGTAATATTTTTGTGAGTTGGAAATAAAAAGAGTACTATTTGCATCCATGTATTACGATTTTGCTTCATTTTTATAGATAATGAATAGCACCGTTCTCCACTCATGCAGAAGTACAGGAAAGCAATGCCTGGATTTTGTAAATACTTTACTTTAACTCTTTTAGAAACATCGCAATGTATTCAAGTGATACATTGCAATGTATTCAAGTGACATATGGTGAAAGAAAACTCGTTATAAAGGATGTAGAATTAAATGCGTGAGGTTTCCATTAATTTAAATAATCAGTTATATTATAAGGTATTTCTCCTACTTCCCTAGCATGCCTTCGTGGTGTAACGGTAGCACGCTGGGCCGGTATTCCAGAGGTCCGTGGTTCGATTCCCGGCGAAGGCGATTGCTAATTTTTCATCTTTCCTGCATCCAAAAATATACCTAATGTCTCTACAATATTATGTTTAAAATCTTTACTGTCATTTCTCTCTTTCCATTTTCTTAAAAGAATGCAAGTAACTCAAGTGAATTTAAGTGAGGATTTCAGATTGTTAAGTTAGAGCGTGTTCTGCCTTTTGAAGGCCACGTTACAAGACTTTCTATTTTAAGATAATAATTCTAGTTTTCGACCTTATATTATTCTTGCCGGTAGTTAAATTCGCTCAGACGGTACAGTGGTTAGGGGAGCCTACTGTGGTACTGAAGGGCCCATGTTAGAGTCCCGGACAAGACATACTTGTAAATGTATATTGTCCATGTGGCATGGGGGCACTAAATATGCAGTGAGCCGAAAGTCCTCTTGTGTGAATTTTTCGGAAGGTGAGAGGAGCGAGATCGAGGTGCTCTACCTCAGAACTGGGGTGGAAAATAGAAGTCAAACCTCTCTCTGGCAAGTATTGTTCCATGTAATATGGACACGATAAGAACGACAACAACAGTTAAATTCGCGCTGGTGAGGTTCTAGTCAACTTCGCGTTAAATTGTTCTGCATAACCCTTGACAATTAGCTATTTAAATTTAGCTATACATTTGAAATTCTGCTTTGAGTTTCTCGCTGTAAATGCTGACAGATTTGTAAGCACCAGATGTGTCTTCTGTAATCCTTATTAAGTTTTAAAATAAAGAGTTTTTACACCCTTCTCAAGTTTTTGTTTTACTTCAGACATAGCCATAAGTCGCTTAACGTCTACCAAAAGAGGTTAGTTACAGTTTCGATTACTGAAAGATTAATGAGAACATTCTTGAAGCATTGAAGGAGACGAGTCAATCATTTTAATTTTTCTTGATCGAAAACCTCCATATTACTCAACATTATATAAACATTTTAGAAAGTTTTATCACAATGATATTATTCGGTGGGGGAAGCCAAGAAAACTGAGCATATTAAAAAGATTTATATTAATGGATAACGTAAAAATATTTCCTTAAGCAATACAGTTGCATAATTCGACGTACTTAGAGAATGATATTGATCTGAACCATTTCAATATGCTTACAGTTTCTGTGCAACACCTTATATAATTCGCGAGTACTGTTTTTATGATCCTATATTGCTTTAGGCTGAGTATAGGCTTACGAAACAGAAATGCGCAAATGTGCGTTAGACTTTAGCCTATATTGCTTTAGACATGGAGCAGTTTACATGGTTCGGAATCACATGACAATTGCATTAAGCACTATTTGTACACATAAACATGGTCAAAGAAAATATAAAATTGTCTTAGCTTCTTTAAATAGTAAAATACTTTAAGCTATAAAAATTATTAATTTGACAGGCTATTAAGAGGATTTCCCAATGACAGTCTCATAAAATTATTAACCGCCCAGTCGGTATGGTGGTCAGGGAAGCTGACTGCGATGCCGCAGGGCCTGGATTCGAATCCCGGAAAATGCATGGTTGTAACTGTCCGTCCCTTCATAGAAAATGCGATGGTGGCCCACCGAATAGGTGCCTCCATAATAAAGAGACCTCCACATCCGGCCTTGTATAGATTAATGGACTGGGTTACTTTTGTAATTGTTCACAATCTGCCATTGGAAAAAAAAAAGTTTCATACGATTGTTAACAAAACAACAGATGACCAGGTAAGGCATTTTATAATCCCTCGCAGTAAACACTAAAAAGAGACATATAAAGTAAGGCCCTAGCCTCCAGTATTTGTTGCCACAGACTGGAAAATATAATGCATCTGTGGCAGTGTGATACAAAGCATGGATATGTTCGTTCTCTTACAAATAGTGCTGTGGAGTAGTTAGTATTTTGTCGAATTAACCAAATGGCTTGTGATGATCATATTTTGGTATCCATAATACGCAGTCGCATGGATCTCCGACCTAAGGGTATCAATATTACTGACAGAGGTTACGTAGCAGACTGCATATTGCTCTAATACACAGAGTGATCAATCAAAAAAAAAGTCCTCAATATATGAACCCTAGCGGCCTATCCGCTCCGCCAATCGAAATAAAATTTCAGATCTTATTATTTGAAGGTATGCGCTCGAGCTTGTGATGGTTTAAAACAATAAAGCTCTGATGGTTATGGTTGGAGTGAAAAATGTTTGAAATTTTCGATTGGAAATATCCACATTTTATCTACGCAAATTGATAAGGGAATTCAAAAACTATAAATGGCGATGGATAGGTACACATAATACGAAAATTGGCAGCGTAAAACATTTGCAAAGAACAATATTGTAAAGAACCAGTGGCGACACTAGAGAGAAGAAAAACAAGGCTTTTATTTGAACTACAAGTTTTCAACATGGACAACATTTCAAAATAGACATTTCCCGTAAGTAGCATGAAAATGACAGTTCTGCGACAGGAGGGTCAGAGGGTCAGGGGGCGTGGTCAATGACGTCACACAGAGGGCGGGGCCAAAGGCAACGTCATCACACTAGGAGGCGTGGTCACGAGTGGAGTTGAGTTGTTGGTAGACTGCTGTGTTGAGTTGTAGACCTCCTGCTTTTCATTTAAAGTTAGTTTTTTTTTAAATTGGCAACGGGGTCATGGCGTCCTCTAGGAATGAAAAATGAAAATAATCTGTTTAGGAATTGCTCATGGCGTCCTCTACGGACGAAAAAAGAAACTAATTTATTTTATAAATTTCTTTTTTTAAATGTTCTATGATTCAAAATATAGAATTGAACTCTCAAACAAAATATCTCACCAGCTCAGTAGTTTGAAGATTTTAACCACTAAGCTGATGTGATACATTCAGATTCAGGTAAAAAAGCCTATTTAAGAAAATGGAATTTGAATCGACTCATCAATTTATTCTGATACTTTTATCCTTTCTAGTTTTTCATGAAACTTTAACTTATTTCTCAGGTTTTCTGTTTCATAATAACATGTTCATTTACTGTCATATTTTTTTAATACTTAACGTTTCTAATTTATTTGTAATATTTTATTTAATTTCCACATACTATTTTTTTTCATACCTTTCATAAATTTCAGAATACCTGATTTTTAACTTATACGTTATATTTCACAAACGTTCCCGCACGTGCTGTTTATTTGTTACATTACTTACTTTTAGATGCAATTTCACACTTTTTTTTAACGTTATAATGTTCAATATATTCTGAATTTTAACTTCATTTACTTTTTTTAAACCATTCTAGTATTCTATACACACTTTAACTTAGTGGTATGAAATTGTATTTAAAAAGAAACGTTTATTTTTCATGATCTTAGTTCTTTTACTAAATTTTCTACAGAATTTCTAATTTCTTTCACATGTTTAACAATATCTTCCTTACATTACCGAATATTTTTTTAAAAAAACTTAAGTCTATAACTGTTAATGTCTTTTCTTACGTTCATAATTTCCCTTCTGTGTTTATATTTCTTAATTCTAGCTTAACTTATTTATTATAATGTTTTTATTTCTGTCTCATCACTCGTAATTCCAACATTTTATCCCTTTTTATTCATTTTAACGATATGGATTGTTTTCATTTACTCCATATTCAAATATTTCCTTACAATTTTTATAATACTTGTTTTATTCCTCGATCATAATAGATCATCTACAGGTTTTACTCAGAAATTTCCATTCACAACTTTACAGTTTAATACCATTTATATCTAAATGTATTTCTTTCTCATATAGTTTTATGGTCTTCAAAGTTTCTAACATCATGTTTAGTTTTAAATCCCGATTACCTTTAAGTGTGTTGATAATTTTCATTTCTAATTTTACAACCACGTTCAGTGTTTCATCCACACATACCAAAATATTTCTTACATTTTCTGATATTTAGTCTATGTCATATTTCAGTACTTCAAATGAATTTAAACTGCTCACACTATTATTTTTCATGTTTTAGAGACACTAACTATACTAATTTTACACATGCATAAAGAAATTCTTAAAACCAACTTTTTCAATATCGTACTCAAATTACTGTTTTCCATATGGGAATTACCAGTATTCTTTGGTTTTACTCTGTTACATCTTTTTAAATTTTAACATCTTACTTTTAATTCTAACATACATCTTTTAAACAGTTTTTTCTTTTAATGATAGCCTTACCTTATTTGTTCAAATTAATTCTTTCATTCACCTTCTTTACTACCTTTCAGTACCTTCATAATTCACTATGCAAACGCAATGTCTTTCACTGACATTCTGTTTAATAATACCACAAGTTTCCTTAATTGACAAAAAGCGAATTATTTCTCATTTCAAAATAGAACTACTATATTTTTGCACAAACATTACCTTTATCCATTCAAGCCACCCCTTAACCTGTAACTGACGTAGCGATAGGAAAGGAGATTCTTATCATATGCTCTTTCGACATTTGAGGTTTCTAGAACTTCTTTGACAAGTATATCAATACCATCAGAAAATATACTTAACACTTTTACCCAGTTTAAAGGCAACATACTGTTATAAGAATGGTTTTAGTTAAATTTATAGCACAAATAAACGCATTTTATGCTAAATAGGCATAAACATTTAGATTCAGAATATTTCTTTTTAATCCGATGTAAGACTTGAATTTCATTCATGATACGGATTGTCTCTTGATTTTCTTTTTGTTTACCTTACACTAATAGAAAATTTTTATTTTACAAGTTCAGCTTTTAATGAAATAGAAATAAAAACTACGATACACCTGCTGTTTTTAAGAAAAGGAACTTTGATATATTTCTGGAAATGTAAATGCTTTTAGAGTTTTCTTTCAATAACGTTGATTTTCATTACTTTACTAACTTCAATAATTCTCTTATTAGCTAATATGAATGAAAGAAGATTGTCAAAAATGTGACACAGTATAATTCTTACGAACATACGTACCTTTACCAGCATACAGATATTACCGATTGAAATGAAGAAAGATACAGATATTTTACTCCAATCTACATTAAATTAAAAAAAATATTTAAACTTTCATACAATCCAAAGAATAAAAGAAAACTCAATAAATATTGTCATGTTTGTATATATGAGATAAAAGTTTTATGAATGATATTTAAAGTAATGCTTAGAACTTCATAAAAGCGAACATTCACTATGTTAATACACATATCATCAGTTATTTACATTAATCAATGTAATATTAATCATTACATGTACTATATGTATATATATTTAAAGTTTAATTGTCTTACAATTGAATAATTAACTATTGAGAGAAAGAGGTTCATATCTTACACTATTTAATTCACATGGAACAAATTTTTCCATCAACCACATTGAACCACGTTTATTAAATTCGCCAAAGCTCTTTTATTTCTGCATTTTCACACTCACGACACATTTTAAATGTAACTATTGATTACCATTTCAAACACCGATATCATAACTCAGTGTAAAACTACATCATAACTCATTTTTTCCCTACTAACTACAATTTTATATATTCAAGAAGTACATCTAAGACATGATCATTTTCTATGTTCTAGCAAATCGATTCATTTGCGAACATACTATTAAGACTTGCGATTTTAGAAGACTTGCATGTATTAACGATGTCAACGTTTCTTCGTTTTTGTAAGATTCATATCAAACCATGTCGCATTCGAATGTGGTGTAAGAGATCACTTTTTCTTTTAAACACTTGTAAACAATGGATGCAATTTATAAGAAGAGAAGTATCATGCTGTTTCAGAACATCATCATCAGCATATTTCTGTTTCTTTTGACACCGGCAACATTTAAAAAAAAAAAAAAAAAAAGTTTCCTGAGATATTCTTCAAATTCTGTTTTACTTGAAAAAATGTCCGAACATTCAATACGATGTAAAGATTCATATTGTTTTAAATTCTTATGCTCACTAAATATTTTTTATCATGATTTACTCTTAAAAGTAACTTTATTAGTTTTCATATCCTTTTTACATGAAAAGAACTTGTGATTATTCACTACAAAATTCTAAGACGAGAAGCTTCGCGACTTTTCAAACTATAAACTTAAATTTCTTAGGACATACACTACATCTGATGTTTCTTTCATGAGATTTCAAATATCTCTTCAGATTACTCGCATTCAAGAAACCTCGCAAATATATCACATAAGTTCAGCGAATAATCGCTTCATAAACTCTTAAATTTTCAACACGAGTGAATCACTTGAAACATATACTGCACTGTAAACATACAATACTTAAAAAAATTGTTATAAAAAATAAAAATACATTCATTTCACCAAGAAGCTTTTCTATTTAAATACATTTATTTATTTCCAAAGAACAAGTTTCTGTATTATACATAAAATATACTTAGAATTTTCTTTCATTAGTTAATATCAAATTAACAACAATATCCATTTACTGATATTTGATATACATGTTTGCTTTAAAATTAAAACTAAAATTTCAATATATTTCTATTGAAAAACATAAGGAAAAAAAATACTCATAACATCAACCAAAGACAGAAATTTAAATAGAATAGCTGTACTTATATTAGTGCATTTTTATAATCTTCATAACATTTCGATTCAAAAAACCTATTACAAAATAAATGAAACATTTTTTTCTGCCTTAAAGAATCTCTTATATTTTTAAAATTAATACATAAAAATATATCTTCACCAATATATTTAATGCTATCCTCAACACTTATTATAATGCAATCATGTCTTGTTTGTGAAGGATGATTTACAATGTAACCTTCGCATTTATATAGCTTTTTTATCACTGAATTTAATTCAGTTTTGATAGAGTTTATGAGTTCTTTAAAAAGTTCATCATCATCACTTACCATATCCGAACAATTGTTTTTACATTTGATTTGCAACGGTAAAATAATTTCAAAAATACTTTTATATAAAGTATTAGATACATCAGGATTAATTTCTTTCAATTTTTTTAAAATATCACAGTTTACTTTTAGGTATGTAGGTTTTAGTTTAAAAGAATTTTCATCTTGTTTAAAAACTTGTTGAAAAATACACTCACCTTCTTTGTTGAAAACTACCGACTCATTATTGCAAATGATGCTGGCAGTCGTATAGACAAGATTAAATTCATATATTTTTGAGGAAAATTCTTGCCATGTTGCAGGAGTTATAACAACACCGCGTGTAGTAGGGTATAATATTTTATTTTGTTCCACACATTCACGTAGATGAATGTTCATTCTGTTTTCAAACTGATATATGGACACAAAATATCCCCAACCAAGAGTCCACTGTGCAATCAACTTCGAACTTTCTTTTTTCTGTTCTCGATTATTCGGCATGAAGATATTTTCAGGAACAGACTTCATATAGTGGGCAAACCAGTCATCCTCTGTAAGTTCATCCTCATTATCTTCCAAGCGTCGTTTTTTAATTTTCGAAATTTTTATGTTTCGGAATGTGATACTAATTCTAGGATCTTTAACGTCAGGTTGAGAGGGTATTCCGTGCATCCAAAATTGATTCGTTGGGGGTTTCATTACAAGGAGAGTTCCATGAGTTAAGCCCACGCTTCGAGATGTGAAATTTCGCCTGGTAAATACCATTTGACGTTTTGAACCTAAACTGATGATAGGTATATCACTTTCAGGTTCGAGACAAGTTTCATTGTCTTTATGTGTTGAAATTTTCGCCACTCCGTCAGGATAATAGTTCAATAAAGCAAAATTATATTTTTTGCCAGTTATCGTTTCAACATAATCTTTTACATTTAGAAGAGTTTGAGTCCATGGTTCTGCACAAATGCTCGTTCCAGAGAATTCGTAACTAAGTCCTTCATCACCAAAACCGAGTACTTTTCTTCGTGGAACATACTGAGTCCCATTAATTTCAAAACTAATATTTTTAAAATCATAATTTGATAGTTCATCTAGCAAAATATCAGCTTCATTTCGTGAATAAAATTCTTCGTATAATTCCACATTTAACTCTGTATCACATATATTCCTCATATTCGCTTTTGAATCTAACGACAATTCTGAATGATATAGAAATACGTAGCATTATTAAATAGCAAAAATTATCTAAAACATACATTAACGAAATGATTTCATCAACACTTAGCGTAATACATTCTTGTCATGTCTTGTTTGTGAAGCCAGTCTTTCCGGCGTCATATGCGTAAAAATAATCATGATAGGATAGTGGGAAAGAGTTATAGTGTCCTAATGTTGTTATTCTGAACCTCGATATTACATATATGCATAAGGAGAATCTTAAAAGCATCATCCACTTATCATGATAGAGTAATGGAAAATTTCTAAAACTCTGATAATCATACGCGAAAGAATGTATTATCTTAAGGTTGTTGTTGCTATTCCAAGTTTGACAATACATACAGAAGTGAAGGAAGATCCTTGATAAGCGCTGTAGACTTCACGTTATCATGATAACGTGCAGCGCTTATCAAGGGTCTTCCTTCACTTCTGTATGTATTGTCAAACTTGGAATAGCAACAACAACCTTAAGATAATACATTCTTTCGCGTATGATTATCAGAGTTTTAGAAATTTTCCATTACTCTATCATGATAAGTGGATGATGCTTTTAAGATTCTCCTTATGCATATATGTAATATCGAGGTTCAGAATAACAACATTAGGACACTATAACTCTTTCCCACTATCCTATCATGATTATTTTTACGCATATGACGCCGGAAAGACTGGCTTCACAAACAAGACATGACAAGAATGTATTACGATAAGTGTTGATGAAATCATTTCGTTAATGTATGTTTTAGATAATTTTTGCTATTTAAGAATGCTACGTATTTCTATATCATTCAGAATTGTCGTTAGATTCAAAAGCGAATATGAGGAATATATGTGATACAGAGTTAAATGTGGAATTATACGAAGAATTTTATTCACGAAATGAAGCTGATATTTTGCTAGATGAACTATCAAATTATGATTTTAAAAATATTAGTTTTGAAATTAATGGGACTCAGTATGTTCCACGAAGAAAAGTACTCGGTTTTGGTGATGAAGGACTTAGTTACGAATTCTCTGGAACGAGCATTTGTGCAGAACCATGAACTCAAACTCTTCTAAATGTAAAAGATTATGTTGAAACGATAACTGGCAAAAAATATAATTTTGCTTTATTGAACTATTATCCTGACGGAGTGGCGAAAATTTCAACACATAAAGACAATGAAACTTGTCTCGAACCTGAAAGTGATATACCTATCATCAGTTTAGGTTCAAAACGTCAAATGGTATTTACCAGGCGAAATTTCACATCTCGAAGCGTGGGCTTAACTCATGGAACTCTCCTTGTAATGAAACCCCCAACGAATCAATTTTGGATGCACGGAATACCCTCTCAACCTGACGTTAAAGATCCTAGAATTAGTATCACATTCCGAAACATAAAAATTTCGAAAATTAAAAAACGACGCTTGGAAGATAATGAGGATGAACTTACAGAGGATGACTGGTTTGCCCACTATATGAAGTCTGTTCCTGAAAATATCTTCATGCCGAATAATCGAGAACAGAAAAAAGAAAGTTCGAAGTTGATTGCACAGTGGACTCTTGGTTGGGGATATTTTGTGTCCATATATCAGTTTGAAAACAGAATGAACATTCATCTACGTGAATGTGTGGAACAAAATAAAATATTATACCCTACTACACGCGGTGTTGTTATAACTCCTGCAACATGGCAAGAATTTTCCTCAAAAATATATGAATTTAATCTTGTCTATACGACTGCCAGCATCATTTGCAATAATGAGTCGGTAGTTTTCAACAAAGAAGGTGAGTGTATTTTTCAACAAGTTTTTAAACAAGATGAAAATTCTTTTAAACTAAAACCTACATACCTAAAAGTAAACTGTGATATTTTAAAAAAATTGAAAGAAATTAATCCTGATGTATCTAATACTTTATATAAAAGTATTTTTGAAATTATTTTACCGTTGCAAATCAAATGTAAAAACAATTGTTCGGATATGGTAAGTGATGATGATGAACTTTTTAAAGAACTCATAAACTCTATCAAAACTGAATTAAATTCAGTGATAAAAAGGCTATATAAATGCGAAGGTTACATTGTAAATCATCCTTCACAAACAAGACATGATTGCATTATAATAAGTGTTGAGGATAGCATTAAATATATTGGTGAAGATATATTTTTATGTATTAATTTTAAAAATATAAGAGATTCTTTAAGGCAGAAAAAAATGTTTCATTTATTTTGTAATTGGTTTTTTGAATCGAAATGTTATGAAGATTATAAAAATGCACTAATATAAGTACAGCTATTCTATTTAAATTTCTGTCTTTGGTTGATGTTATGAGTATTTTTTTTTCCTTATGTTTTTTTAATAGAAATATATTGAAATTTTAGTTTTAATTTTAAAGCAAACATGTATATCAAATATCAGTAAATGGATATTGTTGTTAATTTGATATTAACTAATGAAAGAAAATTCTAAGTATATTTTATGTATAATACAGAAACTTGTTCTTTGGAAATAAATAAATGTATTTAAATAGAAAAGCTTCTTGGTGAAATGAATGTATTTTTATTTTTTATAACAATTTTTTTAAGTATTGTATGTTTACAGTGCAGTATATGTTTCAAGTGATTCACTCGTGTTGAAAATTTAAGAGTTTATGAAGCGATTATTCGCTGAACTTATGTGATATATTTGCGAGGTTTCTTGAATGCGAGTAATCTGAAGAGATATTTGAAATCTCATGAAAGAAACATCAGATGTAGTGTATGTCCTAAGAAATTTAAGTTTATAGTTTGAAAAGTCGCGAAGCTTCTCGTCTTAGAATTTTGTAGTGAATAATCACAAGTTCTTTTCATGTAAAAAGGATATGAAAACTAATAAAGTTACTTTTAAGAGTAAATCATGATAAAAAATATTTAGTGAGCATAAGAATTTAAAACAATATGAATCTTTACATCGTATTGAATGTTCGGACATTTTTTCAAGTAAAACAGAATTTGAAGAATATCTCAGGAAACTTTTTTTTTTTTTTTTTTTAAATGTTGCCGGTGTCAAAAGAAACAGAAATATGCTGATGATGATGTTCTGAAACAGCATGATACTTCTCTTCTTATAAATTGCATCCATTGTTTACAAGTGTTTAAAAGAAAAAGTGATCTCTTACACCACATTCGAATGCGACAGGGTTTGATATGAATCTTACAAAAACGAAGAAACGTTGACATCGTTAATACATGCAAGTCTTCTAAAATCGCAAGTCTTAATAGTATGTTCGCAAATGAATCGATTTGCTAGAACATAGAAAATGATCATGTCTTAGATGTACTTCTTGAATATATAAAATTGTAGTTAGTAGGGAAAAAATGAGTTATGATGTAGTTTTACACTGAGTTATGATATCGGTGTTTGAAATGGTAATCAATAGTTACATTTAAAATGTGTCGTGAGTGTGAAAATGCAGAAATAAAAGAGCTTTGGCGAATTTAATAAACGTGGTTCAATGTGGTTGATGGAAAAATTTGTTCCATGTGAATTAAATAGTGTAAGATATGAACCTCTTTCTCTCAATAGTTAATTATTCAATTGTAAGACAATTAAACTTTAAATATATATACATATAGTACATGTAATGATTAATATTACATTGATTAATGTAAATAACTGATGATATGTGTATTAACATAGTGAATGTTCGCTTTTATGAAGTTCTAAGCATTACTTTAAATATCATTCATAAAACTTTTATCTCATATATACAAACATGACAATATTTATTGAGTTTTCTTTTATTCTTTGGATTGTATGAAAGTTTAAATATTTTTTTTAATTTAATGTAGATTGGAGTAAAATATCTGTATCTTTCTTCATTTCAATCGGTAATATCTGTATGCTGGTAAAGGTACGTATGTTCGTAAGAATTATACTGTGTCACATTTTTGACAATCTTCTTTCATTCATATTAGCTAATAAGAGAATTATTGAAGTTAGTAAAGTAATGAAAATCAACGTTATTGAAAGAAAACTCTAAAAGCATTTACATTTCCAGAAATATATCAAAGTTCCTTTTCTTAAAAACAGCAGGTGTATCGTAGTTTTTATTTCTATTTCATTAAAAGCTGAACTTGTAAAATAAAAATTTTCTATTAGTGTAAGGTAAACAAAAAGAAAATCAAGAGACAATCCGTATCATGAATGAAATTCAAGTCTTACATCGGATTAAAAAGAAATATTCTGAATCTAAATGTTTATGCCTATTTAGCACAAAATGCGTTTATTTGTGCTATAAATTTAACTAAAACCATTCTTATAACAGTATGTTGCCTTTAAACTGGGTAAAAGTGTTAAGTATATTTTCTGATGGTATTGATATACTTGTCAAAGAAGTTCTAGAAACCTCAAATGTCGAAAGAGCATATGATAAGAATCTCCTTTCCTATCGCTACGTCAGTTACAGGTTAAGGGGTGGCTTGAATGGATAAAGGTAATGTTTGTGCAAAAATATAGTAGTTCTATTTTGAAATGAGAAATAATTCGCTTTTTGTCAATTAAGGAAACTTGTGGTATTATTAAACAGAATGTCAGTGAAAGACATTGCGTTTGCATAGTGAATTATGAAGGTACTGAAAGGTAGTAAAGAAGGTGAATGAAAGAATTAATTTGAACAAATAAGGTAAGGCTATCATTAAAAGAAAAAACTGTTTAAAAGATGTATGTTAGAATTAAAAGTAAGATGTTAAAATTTAAAAAGATGTAACAGAGTAAAACCAAAGAATACTGGTAATTCCCATATGGAAAACAGTAATTTGAGTACGATATTGAAAAAGTTGGTTTTAAGAATTTCTTTATGCATGTGTAAAATTAGTATAGTTAGTGTCTCTAAAACATGAAAAATAATAGTGTGAGCAGTTTAAATTCATTTGAAGTACTGAAATATGACATAGACTAAATATCAGAAAATGTAAGAAATATTTTGGTATGTGTGGATGAAACACTGAACGTGGTTGTAAAATTAGAAATGAAAATTATCAACACACTTAAAGGTAATCGGGATTTAAAACTAAACATGATGTTAGAAACTTTGAAGACCATAAAACTATATGAGAAAGAAATACATTTAGATATAAATGGTATTAAACTGTAAAGTTGTGAATGGAAATTTCTGAGTAAAACCTGTAGATGATCTATTATGATCGAGGAATAAAACAAGTATTATAAAAATTGTAAGGAAATATTTGAATATGGAGTAAATGAAAACAATCCATATCGTTAAAATGAATAAAAAGGGATAAAATGTTGGAATTACGAGTGATGAGACAGAAATAAAAACATTATAATAAATAAGTTAAGCTAGAATTAAGAAATATAAACACAGAAGGGAAATTATGAACGTAAGAAAAGACATTAACAGTTATAGACTTAAGTTTTTTTAAAAAAATATTCGGTAATGTAAGGAAGATATTGTTAAACATGTGAAAGAAATTAGAAATTCTGTAGAAAATTTAGTAAAAGAACTAAGATCATGAAAAATAAACGTTTCTTTTTAAATACAATTTCATACCACTAAGTTAAAGTGTGTATAGAATACTAGAATGGTTTAAAAAAAGTAAATGAAGTTAAAATTCAGAATATATTGAACATTATAACGTTAAAAAAAAGTGTGAAATTGCATCTAAAAGTAAGTAATGTAACAAATAAACAGCACGTGCGGGAACGTTTGTGAAATATAACGTATAAGTTAAAAATCAGGTATTCTGAAATTTATGAAAGGTATGAAAAAAAATAGTATGTGGAAATTAAATAAAATATTACAAATAAATTAGAAACGTTAAGTATTAAAAAAATATGACAGTAAATGAACATGTTATTATGAAACAGAAAACCTGAGAAATAAGTTAAAGTTTCATGAAAAACTAGAAAGGATAAAAGTATCAGAATAAATTGATGAGTCGATTCAAATTCCATTTTCTTAAATAGGCTTTTTTACCTGAATCTGAATGTATCACATCAGCTTAGTGGTTAAAATCTTCAAACTACTGAGCTGGTGAGATATTTTGTTTGAGAGTTCAATTCTATATTTTGAATCATAGAACATTTAAAAAAAGAAATTTATAAAATAAATTAGTTTCTTTTTTCGTCCGTAGAGGACGCCATGAGCAATTCCTAAACAGATTATTTTCATTTTTCATCCCTAGAGGACGCCATGACCCCGTTGCCAATTTAAAAAAAAAACTAACTTTAAATGAAAAGCAGGAGGTCTACAACTCAACACAGCAGTCTACCAACAACTCAACTCCACTCGTGACCACGCCTCCTAGTGTGATGACGTTGCCTTTGGCCCCGCCCTCTGTGTGACGTCATTGACCACGCCCCCTGACCCTCTGACCCTCCTGTCGCAGAACTGTCATTTTCATGCTACTCCCGTAACTCTGCAGTTTCGTGGCCACCGCGACAATGGATTTCTGTTTCTGGGTTATCTGAAAACTAAGGTGTGTACATCAAATCCACGAATTTTATCAGAATTGAAAGATGCCACAGAACGTAAAGTTATGCATATTCCGCCTGCGATGGATTTCTGGTTCTGGGTTATCTGAAAACTAAGGTGTGCACATCAAATCCAGGAAATTTTTCAGGATTGAAAGATGCCACAAAACGTAAAGTTATACAGATTTCTCCTCCAATATTACTTTGTCATTGTTATCAACAATCTCATGCATGCAATGCGTTATCATCTGAGAAGGTGGACACATTTAAAAGTTGTTATTTCAATAAAAGTCTTCTCCCTCTCTTCCCTCTTGTGTTGCCATTGATCCTTTTCAATGTTCTTCTTTGGAAATATTTTATGCCAGCGATTTTAGTCATACGTGTATCGTTTAAATGTCATCAATGGTTTTCATTGCGCGGATAAATTTGCGAAAGTAAAAGTGGGTGTTGCCAGAGAAAATTTCAGAATTGTTCACCGTAAGAGTTCTGTTATTCTAAATCATCGTAATCTCGAGCCCATACTTTTAAAAATAATAACTGAAATTTCATTTCGATTGGTTGAGCGGTTTGGACACTAGGGTTTCATATATCAGGGAAGTTTCAGGTGCCACAATGAAACACGAAGTGGTGGGAATTCGCCAGTATATGAATATTAAATTACAAAAAGTGCAATTATGGGACATGAAGTTTACTATAGTATTCAAAAAAGGAGGTAGAAGAAGAAACTCTCCTAAATTTGAACTTACCATATATTTTCTTCACCTTTCCTCAAACGCCTTTTCCTTTGCGGACATAAACTTTAATGTGCGAGACATATGTGATGCTCCTACCTAAGAATCTAGTGTCGTCATTAGCTACACATATGGTGCGCGCGTTAACTTTGCTTGCACCTCTCTACTTCTACTACGTTGTCATGCCAAGGAATGATGCATATGTATGGCATACACAAATTTATGACGATGTATGCAACGAGAGCATGCTACAAAAACCGCATTGCATTTCTAAAATCTGACTGCAAATATTCGCCTGCGAGCACCAATTTATGCGTCCTGTTCTGTGGGCTGAGAGTGACTGCGAAACGTCACATTTGACGCTAGTTGTTTTTGTTTACATGTTTGATCCTTCCTGAAACTTTCGGGAATGATTGTCGTTGAGACATCTGAGAGCATTCCGCTAGAAGAAATGAGATCTTATATCTTTCTGCAGGTTCTACAAGTTAGTTATAATAAATCCCTGTAGTAATTAATACAGAAACAACTCCAATATCTAAAACTTACTAAGATCTGAAATCTAGAACAAAAACATTAATGCAAATGTTTCAAATGCAATAATATATCATATCATATGAATAATCTATTTTAGAAAACAACATACATATTCGAGCACAATTCATGCTTCTTCAAGCAGGAATTAAAGCATATTACCTTCCTGATAGTAAAATTTGGCAGATTTCTAATATGCTCACGCTGGGACTATCTGCTACAATGTTTTCATGTTACGCTCATTCATGGTTAATCTATTTATTGTTTACTATTTCCAAATAGCATTTTATTTATACATAGGATTTTTTTTGAGATATTTTTCAACTTATAAGGTATTTTCTTTCTTCTTTCCGCATGCCCTTGTGGTTTAATTGGAAGCATACTCAACGTGTATTCGAAAGATCCAGCGTTTTATTCGAAACGAGGGCTCTTGCACACACACACACACACACACAAAAAAAAAAAAAAAAAAAAAAAAAAATGATGATTCAACAAACTGTTATATACTTGGTGAAATAGTAAGTGAAATTTAATATCTACGAATTAATTCTGAGTTCCCTGGTTAGTTTCAGATTTTTGAAATGTAAAATTACCCTTACGTGAAAGTTCATATTATTAGCTGAAAAAAACTTGCACAAAAAGTAGAATTAGATTATTTGAATTCGTCTGCTTGCTCAGGCAGTTCATTGCTAACGCACAGCAATTTCAGAGAAAAGATCGAGAATTACGTATAGAAAAGCATATAAGTGAAAAATACAGAAAAGCATAAACCATCATTTATTGACATTTTCGTGCAGATTTATTTGCAGTGTATTATGATATGAATATATCACAAAAGCATTCCAAATATAAAAAATTCTACTTCACCTGTAATGGATGAATGATTTCCTATCATAACTAAAATATTTTCATTTTTGAAGGCGTGCTTTAGGGATGCGGTTTACCAATTTTGTGCAATTGAAAATTATTCGTCTAACAAAATTTTACGAAATGTTTGATTTTTATTTGTAAAGAATATACATCACAAGGATATATAAGCACGCAAAAAATTAATTTATGTAATTAGTTTAATTTTTTATATGAAAAAAGGTTGCTTTCATTTTCTTCTATATTTTTACAAATATATTTTTGTATTGAACGAAGCTTAGAGCAAAATCAAATGGAAAAAACTGGCTGTACTATTCCATTTAATTTAATCTTTCTATTTAAATCTTATCCGCAGGACGTCGCCTGTTCTGGCAGTCACAAAGGAAAAGCTAAACGCATTTACCTAGCACAAAAACATTAAGTGTCATAATTGTTCAGTAAGTTTGTTTTTTTTTTTACAAGGAATTGCATGATTCAAGGAGCTGCTCCTTTAGCTTCGAGATTTTTCCTCTAATCATGACAGTAGTTCAAAGGTGAGTTCTACATCTCTGGAGCTCTGTGAACTTTGCACGTAAAGCTATTGAACATTTTGTATTTAACATAGATCAAACATTTTTTTAAAGTTTAACTGACACCATTTTGTATTTAACAAATAATTCGCATTTAACTTATACTAAACATTTTATTAATCTGAGATTTTGGTTTTACTGAAGTGACATAAAAGATAAATTTTTCTTTTTTTAGGGGGGGCGGAGTTACACAGAATCTTACCAACTTCAGTTTTTAGAAAGTTTTCTTTGATAGTTAAAAAAAAAAAAAAAAAAAAAAAAAAAAATTGTAAATTCTTTGATATTTAAAAAAAAAAAATGTAAATATGTAAGAAGTTTTAGCGAAGTTTGAGTTTAAAAATTGTAGTATCTTTTGTAAAATGTAGCACGAAAATCTGAAGAGTCGAAGCTCTGCGGAAAAATAAGATTACAGGGGCAAGTCTGTTTAACATCGAAATAAATGGCTATGTCTCTAAATTGGCGGGATATCACCAAGTTGGTGACGGTTCTAGCGATTAATTTTTGTCTCCAAATTTGCTTTGAGAAATCACTAAACGTCGCCAAACTTGACGAGTATTTGGCAACATTGCGGTCCTGTCTTTGTATAACTAATTGATTCTGTAACCAAATAACTGTAATTGTTCCCTATATGTTACTGTAACCGCATCTGGTCCTTGACCGTAGGCATCAACTCTCAGTTTCTCAGTTCAGAGTAGACTTCGGAGTATTGAGATCTTCGTGCGAGCTTTGCTCTTTAGATACGCTTTGTTTAACACTCTTAGTAGCTTGAAGTGTAAGCGCTGATTGTACTGTGTGATACTGAGGAAAGCTGTATGAGAAAATTTTCTTTAGATAAAAATATATTTTAATAAGCTGTCATCGGTTCTGAGTACCTTCAATCTATTACGAACCCATGTGCACACGAAACAATATATTTTTAGAAATCTTAGAAGTGTATGCCTAAGGTAAATATTCAAAGAAGTAAAAAACACCTCCGAGACGGACTTCGAGCAGATGGCTACAGATTTTATTCTCTCTTACAAAAGTTCCTTTATAAGAGCTTTGAATAGCGAAACCACGCTCCAAATATTATTGCGAGTAAACATATTATAAAATCTGTAGTCGAGGATGAAACACACAGTCTTAGCATTTTCATGTTGTACTATCGTAACAGCCAGTTATACCACTAATTGAAATACTGCGGATTTTCTTACCTTTTTTGCATCTCGAACAAATGTGTTCTATTGTATTACATGCGTGAAAACTTTCGTATGTATTGGATATGGTTCCAAAGGCAGCCCGCAAATTGAACGCAAGTAAGAAAGAAGAAAATAATAAGAAATAAAAGTTTGATGATAAAAACCTTCCATTACAAAGAAAAGAAACATAGGTTTGAAAGTTATGTTTTTAAAACCGCAGGTAACATCTTTCACAAGCAGTTTGCTTGGATATATCTTAAAATTTTTGCATGTGACAAAGCTTTTCCTGTAAGTGATCAAATTCTTTTTCCAGCAAATTCCTTTCGTGAAAATGCACATCTATACAATAAGTAGAAATTTATTTGTCAAACTTTGTTAAGCTAATAAATCGATCAGACATCTTACAGTTTTGTTGTGACGAATTTTATGTAATACTGCATGTAATGAGCAAATTAGAACGTTCTGAACTAAAGTCTCAAACTAAACGTTTTAATTCTTTTTAACCAATCATTGAGTACGAAATATTTAGCCTCATAAACACCTAACTGTAAGACAAGGTAAAATTACCACCTACTGCAGACGTGTTGACATGATTCAGAATCTTGTGATACTCTCGAACAAAGCAAATTTACTCTTTGGTATTGATAAAATATAAATTAATTTAATCTCGGGTAAATTTATGTAGCTGCACTAACTGGGCGAACTTGATAATGTGGTAAACAGACGACTTTTTTTAAGGTACAATGCCTTCACCGCAACATAGCATATTAAGAGAGCCTAAAAGGGACCAGGTGTCGAGATATACAATGCGTACAATGCCTACAATACCCCCCTTTGTAGTGTTAACACCCCATTCGAAGCAGAGTACTAGAATTTATTTATGTTCTACTCCCCCTTTTCTCATTCGCGTGGAAGAAACGCTGGATCTGCATTGAAATGGGTATCGTAAAGGAAGGGTTGCCATTGCTTAAAGTATTCCATTTATGAAGTACCACAAAAGTGAACCATTTATTTATGGAAGCGCGGGCAGTACAATAGCATATTAAGTGACTGTTTCCTAATATAATGCTCGAGATCTCTGAAAATATAAGAGAAGATCTAGTAATCGTTTTTTTATATTTGCTTGTGAAGTCCTGAAGCAATTTGCTCGTGTTTTGTTGTCACCATTCCTGATGCTAAAATACCTACAAGTTGAAAATTGAAACCAGTGGACATGATTTCTTTTCCGTTTATATGATAAGAAAAAAAATGGCGCTGTTGCCTGGAGGTATCTGCGATATACTTTTTATATAATACAAACGAAAACGCTTGTTTATAGAAAGAATGATAAATAATTTCTTCGATGTTTAGCAATCTATCTATTATTTTATTACCAATCTATTTCGTTTGATATATTTATAATATACCATATTTTTCAGCGTATGAGATGAACTGGCCTCCACCCCCTTTTTTATGCACATTTTTGAAGGCTAAAACTTTTATCACTCATCATTATAATCAATTTATAGTATTTTAAATATAAAGCAATAGAAATGCAAAGTAGTACTTTCTGCAAATACCCAATCTATCTGAGAAAGAACACCTTTTAATCTCCTTCGTCTAAACCCAGCTATTCATCTCCAGAGCTAAATGAAGAGTCGCTTGAAATCTTCTAAATTAGCATCTGAGTTCTTGTACAACAAATTATCCTCTGTACCATCCAGTGCATTACTAATGCCACACTTCTTAAATGATTTAACCACTGTCTCTGTTTCCATAGCATCCCGCCATGAAGCTGTGACCCATTCACAAACGACGTATCGATACAATAAATATGCATATAAATAATATAAGACGCACCCCGGACAGTAAAGTTTTAAAATAAAATAAAAAAAGAAAAATCTGAAAGGTTTCAGATTTTAACTTACATCCAAAGGGGCGTTTTTTTAACATTTGGTGTGTTACATTTATTTGTTAAATATTCGCACTTAAACCATATTCTTCACACTTATATTAAATTATTCTTCGCACTTAAGCCATAAAATTCAGTTCAAGAGCAATATCGCAAAATAATTTTAAAATGAGCATATCTTTAGAATTTCCGATACACAGTCTCGCTCGCTGGAGATAAAAATGTTTTTTCTGTACAATGTTGCCGTTGCTCGCATTGAAATCCTTGAGTTTGTTAATTAAAAATTCGTTAAAGTTTTACAAAATATGAAATTAATGATAAAACAATTTAAAAATTTCAAATTTGGACTTCCAGATGCCCATACATGGATGGCTCTAGGTACCGTTGTTTTATCACAATGCGATATACGTACATACATTTATGCAGATTCTTCATTATTTAATTTCTTCAAATATAATACAGGGCTATAATATTTGATGGCAACAGTTTGAAAAGGGAAACGGACATTCAGAGTGATTCGACGCAAAATCGCAAAACGAAAATAATAGTCCCTCAGGGACAAACCTCTTTGGACTAATTAGTTTTAAGGCTTAAATTTAAAGGAAAATGGAAATAAAAAAATGATAAATTATTACAATAAATTCTTAAATATTGCTCTGTTTCATAAAGTGCTAATAAAAAACTTCCAGATTAAAGTATGGCTACGATGTATAATTATGTATGTGTTAAAGCTGTATAATGGTTACAATAATCATGTAACGTACATTGTTTACAATCAAATATTAAAAAAATAAAAATAAAAAAAAAAATCTGAAATGTTTCAGATTTTAAATTACGTCCAAAGGGGCGTTTTTTTTAACGTTTTGAGTGTTACCTTTATTTATTAAATATCATGTTCTTTGCACTTAAACCATAAAATTCAGTTCAAGAGCAATATCGCAAAATAATGTTAAATTAAGCATATCTTTAGAATTTCCGATATACACAGTCTCGCAAGCTGGAGATAAAAGTATTTTTTTTTTCTATATAACGTTGCCATTTCTCGCTTTTAAAGCATTGAGTTTGTAAATCAAAAATTCGTTAAAGTTTTACAAAATATAAAATCTATAATAAAACAAATTCCAAATTTGGGATTTCAGATGCCCATATTCGCAGTAGGATTTCGTCATTCAAAATTCGATGGCATTGTTTTATCACAATGCGAGAAATAGACAATCATTTATGCAGATTTTTCATTATTTAATTTCTTCAAATATAATGCAGGACTCTAACATTTTGTGGCAACAGTTTGAAAAGTGAACCGACGTTTATGAGTCCGACGCAAAATCGCAAAAAGAAAACAATAGTCCTTCAGGGACAAAGCCCCTTTGGACTAACAAAACTGATATAATGGTTGTGGTACGTCAAAATGTCATTCATATATATAGTAAAAGGGTAGAAAAATCTTCTGGTTTAAATCACATACGTCTGGGTATTGGTTATGATAAAATGAATAATGATATTGGAAACAATCAGATATTATTAGAAACTTATTTAATAGTTGTGCTAAATCAAAATAATATTCATATGTTTCATGTTGATTGTCCAAGACTTAAGCAGCTCTGGGCATTTTGGCGAGTATTTTTATAAATTTTCGCCAAAAAACAACAGTTTGGGAAACAGTGTAACCCTAGATGCCATTTGCTACGCTAATTGTCGATGGCGCACGCTAATGTGCAGGAGGTCTCACTTCTTGATCCCCTTTTCTTTCTATAGGCTATATGTTACGCTGCAGTTACACTTGACTTATTACTTTGAGTCAAAATCTGACTGGCTAGCGTTGGAGCATTATGCTGCCTCTGCATCGATTCTGGATTCACTGGAGCCTGATGCAGCTTTTTATCCCTCTCCTCAAAAGGCTAGGTCATGTTTTACGATGCAAATGTGGGGAAAGCGGACGGGAAATTTAGGGAACAAATCGCATTTCAGAAAGCAATGGAGCGTGTATGCTGGAGTTGCGACTTTTCCCAACTGTTTAGCCTTTTCGTGAATAAACTCGAATCGTGGGACACTTTTTATTTTTTTCTTTCAATCTTGAAAATAAAAGCAAAACATTTTTCTTATCTTATTACTGTCATCATTTTTGTCCATAGCGTTTGAAAGTTATGGCGGTTTTTAGGTGCTGCGAACTTTGGGGAATTGTCTATGGTAAAAATCTTTCATTACAGTGCTTTATAGTTGTAAATTTGCCAATTTTATTAAGACTGTAATGGCTTAATTGATTCTATTGTCTAATGCGCGTTATAATGTCATCTGGATTACATCGAAAGTTCACGATTGTCTATTAAAAATGCAGTCTTTACATATTAGGAAGGTTTTATTTATATATATAAAGAAAAAAGTCTGTTTATCCTCTAATAACTCAGTCACTACTATAGCTATCGTCTCGTCACCAAACTTTCTATAATTCTTTTCTGGGTTCTGAAAAACGTCGATGTCTACTTTTCTCAAATAAATAAATAAATAAATAAATAAATAAAAAATTTAAAAAAAAAATAAAGCTAAAATTAGAGATATTAATTAAAAATTCGAAAAACCGATCATTTTCGCCCTCATTTTTCCGAGTGGCAACAGTCTCGCAAGCTGGAGATGAAAATATCCTTTATTTAGAAAGTTGTTGCCACTGCTCGCTTTCAAATTCTAGAGTTTGTTAATAAAAAATTTCAAGTTAAAATAAAATAGAATTGCCAAACATTAAGCGTCATTTCGACTATTCCCATTTTCGTACGGCAACAGTCTCGGGCGTTGGAGAGAAAAATGCTTAATTTCGAAAAGTGTTGCTACTGCTCGCTCTCAAATCGTAAAGTTTGTTAATCAAAAATTTGTAAGTTTGCAAAATATATGCATGTAAAAAAGAATGTCTGTTTGTGTATTTGTTTGTTCGCGTTATTGATTTCTGATCAATTATGATAAAATTTTTCCCACATTTAATCGGCTAAATTTGAATATAGCAGATGAAATATTGGATGGAACTTGAGCTTTTATGACCATTTGATTAGAAAAACGAAAATCATTAAAACCTGCGCGCCATTGCTGTTGATATAATGAGAGAGAATTAGTTTATTTTTCTATCGAAATTTGTTATGTGGGATCGTATCAATAAAAAATCTGATGTGTACACCACATGACTTCCTTGTACGGAATATTAAATTATACGCATTTATTCTTGCATTTCATTTAAACTTATTAGATTGAATTAATCCTTCTTCGCCGACAGCGCATAAACCACAATAGAATAAATGCATTCTTTAAAATTCACTTTGTTTACCATAGCGACACTCTGGCGCTAGGTTTACTTAACAGTATTATATTTCGTTCATATTATAACTCAGAATGTACAAAATTTATATCATTTAAAGAATTATCTAATCGTTGCCACATGTTCTATCCAAATACTATAATAAAGCTAGAACTATATATAAAAGGAATTAAGCAAACAAAACAAAAAAGAAAGAGTTTTTCACAGACGATTGAGTATTTCTCATTCAATTAATTCAGTTTTCACTTCGCGACGAGGCAAAAATACATAAAAACTCAAAATATCTATATTAAAAATTACGAAGTAAATCTTAACCGCTTATTTCCTCGAAAAAATTCCAGAAAGGATTAAGCAGGATTTAAATAATAAATGAAGGCGTTATCTTTGTTGTTGCGAAGCTAAGTTTCTCTAGATTGGCAACAAATCCGCTACTCAGCTGTTTCAAATGTAAACAAGAGCAATGGCCGCCATCAAATTAGGCTTAGCGGCACTTAAACAATTTTAAAATTGTTGATAATTCTAAAAATATTGCATACAGATTTACGAAAGGCATAAAACCCTTAACCGGAAGATAAAAACAACATAATTCAATCATTTTTAAACAAAAAATGTACAATTTACAAACATATAAGAGTAAAGAAATTGAGAGCACTGAGCCGGGTAACAGAGTGGATATATTTATAAATATATTTATATACGTTGGTGCGGCCGATTGAAACCAAAATACGTGGTGCACACCTACATGCTTTAGCAGTCCTATATATAAAATTTCAACGTTCTGAGGCTACTCGTTTTTGATTTATGCGAGATACGTTCGTACGTTCGTACAGACGCCACGAAAAATTCTCTTCAGAATTAATTTTAAAGCAGTTTTATAATTTTTTTGAAGGAAAAGAGTATTTTATTCTGTCCTTACGTACAGATGTCACGCAAAAACATCGTTAAATTGCATTCGATAGCGGTCAAAATGGATATTTTCATTGAAATATGCTGCCTGAAACTTTTCGCGATTACAATACTTCCTTTTTACTTCCTACAAGGAAGTAAAAATGTATGACTATGAATCGTATTCTTTGCATCGTTATTAGAGAAGGATTACAGCGGTATCGTTCTCTCTGTTGTTAGATGCATTTCTCTCAATCTAACTTAACTGGCATCGGGTAGTTCCGCTAGTGTACTAATATATCTCATCGCGATTTTAATAGACTATTTTATGGATTTAAATGCAGAAATTCTGCATTAGAAAAGAACTATGAAATACAGAAACTAGAAAACACGATATATAGTATATACCAACAATAAATACATACGATTATATGCATGTAAAGTATATATTAATTAAAATTGTAATGTTAAACGTAGATTATTAAGCTACAACTTGTTTTCTTTCCTTTGCTTCTAGTGACTCATCTTCATTACATCTGGACCCTACAGGCAGTGCTGTAAAAACTCTTATCGCTGGTCTGAGTTTCGAATCCTGGCAAACGGGCTGGCTGTATTGGCTATTTCGTGGATTTCCTCACGTCAAATATGTATATGAGTCAGTTTTCCTTAGAAAGTACTTCATAAAGGTATTCCTTGTCATAGGCAGTAGCCCTCGAGTGCTGTGTCATAATTAAACAAATCAAATCATAACATTTGAAGCTGAAATATAGAACTCCAAAAATCACTGACAAGAAGTAAAATTAAACTAAATTTCTATGAACGTTGCTACTTAGAGAAATTAAACTTAACAAAACTTCTCCGAGGCAACTTGCGAGGTCTTGAGAATGCAAAATACTACTCATTTCGGCTCCAAATTATTCATGGCCTCTATGCGTAAATGTCAACATCACCAAAAAAAAAAAAAAAAAAAATTAAACAAAACCAGTAGGGATAACTGATAGGCTGCTCATGAAGAAACAGTTTTTCTACTGCCTTGCCAAACTCTTATTTTTCTAAATTACTTACTCGCTTTGTCTTGTTTACATTATGGTGAGGCTAACGGAAGGAACTGAATTTACAGGAAAGAATTAATTAAAAATTAATTTGTTAATTGAAACAAAATTTACTGAGCAATATCGTATATGGTTTCCATTGTTTTGCTGTTGTTTCTATTGTGTCTAAGCTAAACACAATACAATGTCTGAACTTCAAAATGGGTGTTGCAATTTTATTGGATAAAACAACATTGTAGATGTAGAAGGGTTATTAACATAATCTATGGTATGAATAATTAGCCATTACTCTCCATAAATATGTAAATTAGGTACTGGTTGAATTCAATGCTTTGCTGAAGTCTTTGAGAAGTTGATTAAACTGCTGATAAAAATATTGACGACCAAGTTTATTTTTGATTAAATGAAATCATTTGTAACTTAAATACAACTGAATAATTCACAACGCTAGTGTATCGTAACCCACTTAAAGTGGGACACTCTATTAAGTATGTTACTATTTTCTTTGTTATCGACCATATCGCAATTTCTCAGTTTTGAAAACTTATCAACTTATCAAGTTTATATGATAAGAAACAGGCAGAAAAGATAGCTCAGAGATCTCACCACACATGCTGCATGATGTTTCTGTTCCATTAAAAGAGAAAAATCTGAGCGGGAAACCAGAGCTTCACTAAAGATTTTACGGGAATAGTCCCAAAACACGCATTGTACAGATGCGTCCCAATTTTGATGAAGAACAACCTGGGGAACGGATTCGAGGATTTCTGCCCTTTTTTCAACCATAAAACGTTTCGAGAGAACTTTTCCGCTTACTAGTGTTTTAAGTACATATTGGCATTATTCATACACACGAAGTTGAAAATATTACCTATTCTGTGCATGTAATTTACTTCCTTATAGTAACATGCATACATTTCTTTATTTTTCATATATTTTATTTTATTTATTTTTAATTTAATTTTATTTCTTTATTTTGTTTTATTTTACTATAATTTTAATTAATTATCCATTCTGTGCATGTAATTAATTTTCTTGTGGTAAAATGCATGTATTTCTTTATTTTATTTTGCTTTATACTTTTAATTAGTTTTCCTTTTGCTGTCATGGATTCTGTCTTGAGTCAAATATCCTTTTCATAATGTTATTCATGTTTATTTCGATTTCGTTTTTCTTCCATTATTAATTATTTATGTATTTTGAATAATGTGTCGTCACTATAAACATATAGATTAAGTGGAAATTACACTGTCATTAAGCTCATGTCGTGCTTCGTCAAGATTTGATCACATTATAAAACTTTTCCCACGTTTTGTGTCGGCAAATTTGCCAAGCGCGTGTTACTATCCAAGACATCAAAATCCATTGAAATCATCGAAGGAGTTGCATTAAATTCCATATGCCTAATACCTCGAGGGGAAGCTAATATTTGGAAATGAAATCTCATTTATATACTGAAAGATTTAAGAATCCATGAGAAGAAGTAAGGTGATCAACAAGCTGTTCATAATATACACTCGTGTTCATAAATTAAGGATAATTCAGAATCACACGAAAATCGAACTCTAAAGTAAAAATTTCACATGTAGAATTATTCCACACATCTTCAAGAATAATACGTAAATTAGAAAAAGCCATCAGATGACACCGATAGTACGTCACAATGACGAGAGTGTAAGAGAAGTGTATATAAGGAATGATAGCAAAGAATTAAAATTGTTCACAAGCGTTCTGTAAGCCGCTTAGTGCCACAACTTAATAGTTATGATACAAATTTTATTTTATTTACTTTGCAATAAGGCCTCCTGGAATGTAGGCGTACTCAGATGAAAGTATCCGAGGAACTTGGAATAGTTCAAAGTGTCATCTTTAGGCTTTGATAACGAATCCAAAATGATGTAAAAGTAGACATTACAGTACAGGTGGGCAGCGACCTACAACGCCGAAAGACAACTGTTATTTGGCAGTGACTGCCAAAAGAAGCAGACTGAGCACAGCATCAGACCTGTCTCGTCAGCTATCTTCAGCTACGGGTACGACAGTTTCCAGGTAAATCGTGTACAAATGTTTGTAACAGATTGGTCTACATGCTCGTAGGTCTGACAAATGAGATCCGCTCACGGCAACTCACTGTTGCCAACTGTTAGCTTGGAGTAGAGAACATGAAATGTGGACATCGTCACAGTGGGCTTCAACGACACTTGCGGTGGTGCAGGATTGCTCGTTTGGGGTGGATTTATATTGTGTTTCAGAACGTATCTGTATGTTCAGATCGGAATCATGACAGGCCATATTTATCAGGACATCATTCTGGAACAACATGTACGTTTGTTAGGGGTGCCATGGGCGCATAATTTCTGTTTATGGATGACAATGCCCGTCCTCACCGTGCAAACACTGTAAAAGAATGCGTTCAATCTGAGGACAGCACCCGTATGGAATGGCTAGCATTCTCACCTGACTTGTATCTGATACAGCATGTGTGGGACATGCTCTGCGAACGAACTGCATCTAGTCAAGCACCTCCTACAAGGGTACCGAAACTTCAGAGAGCATTGCTTGTTGAGTGAAGTAAGCTTCCTCAAGATCATCTCGATAATGTGATACTCAGCATGCCTAGTTGTTTTACGAACTGTATTTCATCGTCTTGGAGACATAACAATGCATTAACAATAATACCAACCAAGTAATGTAAAGTTTTTATAAAGGAGATATTTTTTCGTAATTGTTCCCGAGGGCAAAAATTGTAGTTTTTATGAGTGGTATCATACATAGACCATCTTTTTTGTTCTTTATCTTTTATTTAATAAATGGGCTTTATGAGTAAGTCACGTTGTTTTGTTTCTGGGCCTCTATTTGCCAGAGCTGGCATTGCCTTTAATTTATGGACATGCGTGTAGTTAAATCAATGTCTCTTAGAAGTCATAATTAAATGTTAAATGTTTATCGTCTATAATAGATTATCTGTTATAACATCAACGTACTCAATAAGTATTTATGATATCCATCAAGCTAGAAGTTCATATATGATCCTCATTTGTGATAAAACTCCTCGTCCTTTTACATTTTTGATTTAACAAATTTAATATAAATTTCTTAGTACAAAGCCTTGTTCTATGTACATCTCTTCACAATCGCTGCCTCCATTATAATTTGGAATGGCCAAGAATATTATGAAGTTTTTTTTCCTACACTCGCTCGACGGTTTTGTAACAAATTTAAACTACGACTTTAAAAGTCTATATAAGCAAAGTGAAAAAAAAATTAGTTAATTAGAAAATAACGGCAATTAGTTTATTTCCGATTTAATTTCGTTGTTTTCTAAATTAGCGTTATTAAGCGTTTCGCTTTAAGGGGACTCATACACCTAAAACCCATAAGATGTTCGAATAGGTGACTGTTGCAAGAATTGGGATAACTTATTTATTTTAAAAGCAATTACTACCAACTTTTTACAGCTGACTACATAATATAGCTGCTTTCTGAAATAGTAATCAGAAAGTTTGTGTTGCCACAAATATTTTTATAATTTAATCCGCTTTGTGACAACATTTTTCGTCATGTTTCCAATTTCCGCGCACAGTTTAAAACATTTTGTTTCATAATTTAATTCCATGATTAATATGTAGCTTTTATAACATTTGGAAACTACCGTGAACCTAAAATTCTAAAAATTTCATGTTAAATTTTTATTTTATTTTGAGTTCAGTTTATAAAATGTAGTTTATTAACAAAATTTTTAATGTTTTTGTCCATAAAATTTTTCAATTTTAAAATATTCATCAGATTGTAGGTTGAGTTAGAAAGTAGTGCCCATATAAAGAATTCCATCCAATTTCAAGTATGTACCATTAGCCATTTTTAAAATATAATGCGCGCAAGGTGGAAACATGGCGAAATATTTTGTCACAAAGAGGATTAAATAACAAAAATATTTGTGGCAACACAAACTTTCTGGTCACTATTTTCCAAAGCAGCTATATTATGTAGTCAGCTGTAAAAAGTTGGAAGTAATTTCTTTTAAAATAAATAAAATATTCGAATTCTTGCAACAGTCACGTATTCGAAGATCATAAGGGGTTTAAGGTGTGTGAGTCCCCTTAAAGCTCTACCTTATCTTCAAGCAAGAATAGAGCTTCTAACACATGCTTGATCTTATATTAGATGTTATATAAAAGGCATGTTTTAACATGTGAAAGGAAGTTTAAATACTAATCAGTTTTAATGCTACGGTTCCCAAAATAGGCTATTATATACTTGCAGTTCAAGTTAGCTAACTTTTAATAGAAGTTTATTGAAGAGGATACATCTATGTGCCAATATTAATTCTGTCTTTAATCTGCATAAATTTAAGCAAAACAAAATTATTTTTTTAGACTTTCATCAAATAGAATTTAATTTTATAACTAAATGCTTGTTGATCGCATCACCTTGCATCTAAAGATGACGCATTATCAAATCAGATTTTTAGGGGAGGAAATAAATACATGTAGTAAAAATGAGAAGTAATTCACATAGTAACTTCCAAACTTCTATGCTTAAAATAACATATGAAAGCGAGATTAAGCATTCCTTAAAACATTGTATTACTGAAGCTTTTAGAAGTTAATGCTTTTAGAAGCCTTTCCGCAACATGAGCAAATTCTCTTTCAATAATTTCGGATTCCGGAAATGTCCTTTGGGAAGTTCTTTGTTCCAATGTCGAATTCGAAGCTCAGGAAATAAACTTATTCCCAAAATTCGAAGACAAAGAATAAAATACTTATTTTTATTTCTAAAGACAATGAATTTCTTTTCATTCTCTGCATACGTATAAAAGAAATTTCTCTAGAACTAACTATGTACATTAACAATTGTTTCCTTTCCAGTTCAGTGTGTTTCAGTTATTAAATTCATGCTACACGTAAGATTTTGTACCAAAAAAAAGTAAAATAGAATACAATATTTGCGACATTAATATTTATCATAATATGGATTTCTTTGATAGAAAATATTTGATTCATTTAACGCTCTGTAACATAAAAGTTTATTTCAATGAAATGCAAAGTATAAAATATTGTGAGGTTTATCTATTTATTTTTAACTGACAATTAATTTTTTAGTACTTTCCGATCACTTTCGTTTCACCCACGATTTTCATGCCAGAATGTAAATGAGATAGTCAGCGTTTATTCAGATTAATGTAGAAAGAAGTACTATTTAAGCAAAAGTTTCAGAAGTAAGTGTTAGAACGTGTCTGCCTATTCCAGGTCACATCGTGCCGTAATTATTAGCGATTTGATTCTGTGGCATTGAGTCCTTCTAGCCATTTGGCTTTGTTTTCCCTATTTTCTAAAAACCAGAGCCTTTCCTGTGCATTAAATAATTCTGTGAGCCATTAGTGAGCCATTAATTTCAAATGTGGTAGATGAGCCACATTTGAAATTGTTCAACGTTATGTATTTCTGTTAAGCCAGAAGTGCTTGGCTGGTGTAACCCCAAGTTGGATAATTTTTAATTTTGTATTCGAATAAAAGGGTCTTATACACCCTTCTTCTGACTTTGTTTTGTTTCAGAAGGTTAGAAGATAATTCTTTAACTCTACAGTCTATGCTCCGTAAGAGAACTAGACTTCACAAATATAGATATTTCATTTAACTTTAAAAGGATCCGTAACATGATTAATAAGTATTTTTTTAAATCTTACGGACATTGATTACACATTTTTAAAAATATATATTATGAGAAGTGCATGGATATGTTGACATATATGTAACTTGACGATATGAGTAGAGATTAATGAAAAGCTAGCCTATTTACCTACACAATTTAGTAGAAAAATAATTGCTATTTACTAAGAAATCTATTAATGTAGGCATTATTTTATTTCTCATGTTTAGCGCCGTAGCAAGATTTCATTAATACATCCATCTTTAACATATTGAGTATCTAGAGAGATGCATTTTTAACGGATTTAATATCTAAGGAAACAGTTTAATGAAAATATCTTATCAGATTGAATGCAAACTACTGCAAGAATCTCAGTGTTAAAACAAGGTTGCATTTTCTTATTCTATGGACAATCCGAAGAAAGGCTTTATATTTATTGATCTATATGTTTATGTGGGAACAAACCGGCCTACATAGCCAAACAATACACCAGCCACACGTTTGGTATAGATTGTTTCTATCTAGGAAACCCAACTTGTGTTTAAAAATGAGTTTACCTGCTCAAAAGAAAATACACATACAGAGACCAGCATTTTTGCTTTTCTAAACAGGAAATTAAATAAAAAATCTCTGCTAATTTCTGCTTAGCTTCGAGAAGGCTCTAAAAAATTTAGCACAGCTAAAAAAAAAAAAAAAAAAAAAAATTATAAACATTGGAATCCTTAAAATTAGGAAATTTATTTCTCACCCACTATGCTATTGGACGGAACTGAAAGAAATGTCCTTGAACCTAAGGTGCTCCACAACGTAGATAGTATTACACAAGCCCTATGGCTATGGTCAGAAAGGACAGGTACAAGTCTAAAGACATTCTTCTCTTAAAACATTTTGTTATATTCATATTGAGATTATGTAAATAAACGTTTGGTACTTGCTGCGAGCTTGTTAGACAGTGCTTCGTTGAACACGTTACTATCTTTGACTTATCATAGAAGTATTGAAGTAAAATTAAGTGTCATCACCATATGCATGCTGTAACATTTCAAAGATTTTATTCATCAACTTCAACAAAAAGTTCAAACCTACTTCTGCCGTATTTCTACAAGGGCACTGGCTCACTTTCCACCAACTTACTAGTTATTTCCAGTCGTCTTGATTAAAGAAAACCTGTTACGATCAAGAAAAGGAAGTACGAGTCAGGACCGAGGTATCTGAACCTGCACTTAGAAAACCATGGCCAAAATGCAGATTAAGAAAATTTCAAGCCTCATTAATACTTCACAAAGTCCAGTATAAGATTGCCACATCTTATTTCAGGAAAGAGATATAGAGGCAGTTCTAAAACGTTTAAATCCGCCATTTTACATGGAGTTTTAAAAGGTCAATGAGGGAACTAAAACATTGTACCCTGTAAAAACTGCTTGTATTGTGATGATATATAATATATGTTCGCAAACATAAATAGCAGAGTAATTTAATGTAATGCGCACATATTTTTGTTTGTATTAGAAATATGTGCAAAATATTCTCGCCTAACAATACTAGCAGTACTTCAGAATTATCAGTCGTGTGCTTTTTGTAATCTACTTAAAACTGACACTTAAATAATTTTTTTCATATTATCAGTAAAGTTGTATATAGACTGCTTAGAATATTTTTTGTGATATCTCTAAGAAAGTATATATACTTGCATATTAAAATATGTCAAAGAAATTAAGGTAATATATTACACAAATCCAAGTATAAAATACCAGAAGAAGTTTTACATTAAACTCAAAAAAAATTTTTTTTTAATAGTAGTTTTGGTAAATTTTCGCTTTATTAGAGACAACCCTGGCGGTCAGAGGATTAAATTCACATTGTCAACCAAATGTACAGATAAAATAAAATTTTTATTTTCAAATTGCAAAGAAAAATAATATGTGCGATAAATGAACTAAAATCTGTAAATAAATTTATAATAAAAACAATTACTTCTAAAACTTACAGGAAAAGAAGGAACTGTTTAGATTAAGGACTGAAATTCTCCGAATAATATAAATTCATTTGGATATTTGTCATAAATATTCATATACAATTACTTAATCAAAGAAAACTTATTTCTCGCATATTGTCTACCACATTTGTGGTAAGGAAACAAATTTTTAATATTATTATATTTAAAAACATTCAAGTTTATTTATTGCTGAAATAAAAATTCTTATTGCGGTTGTTGCTAAGTTACATGAAGAAATATTCAGTAATATTATAAGGCCCACCAGAGACAAATTGGTAAAATCTCTGAACACTGGTAGTTCCTACTTGGGTTCAATTCCAGGGGGACGGACTGGTTATATAGGCATTTTCGAGATTTTTACTATGTAAAACGTGTGTACGAGCTTTCCTTAGAAAGTCCTCCAAGAAGGCATCCCTCCCCTTAAGCAGATGGCCCTAGTGTACTTTGTCGTAATCAGTTAAACCAAACCAACCAATTATTAATGTTAAATGAAGCATGAAAAAAATGAATATGAAAAGTCAGCAAAGGTTTAAATCTCAAGATTTAAATAGTGCAGAACCATAAGATTATATTGATAATCAATTCTTATTTTAGGAACTTAAGGGGACTCGTACACGTTAAAACCCATAAGATGTTCGAATAGGTGACTGTGCAAGAATTGGGATAACTTATTTATTTTAAAAGCAATTACTACCAAATTTTTACAGCTGACTACATAATGTAGCTGCTTTCTGAAATAGCAATTCGAAAGTTTGTGTTGCCACAAATATTTTTATAATTTAATCCGCTTTGTGACAACCTCTTTCGTCATGTTTCCACCTTGCGCGCACAGTTTAAAACATTCTGTTACATAATTTAATTCCATATTTAATATATAGCTTTTATAACATTTGGAAACTACTGTAAACCTAAAATTCTAAAAATTTCATGTTGAGTTTTTATTTTATTTTGAGTTCAGTGTATAAAATGTATTTTATTAAAAATTCTTTTAATGTTTTCGTCCATAAAATTTTTCAATATTAAAATATTCATCAGATTGTTGGTTCAGTTAGAAAATAGTGCCCATATAAAGAATTCCATCAAATTTCAAGTATGTACCATTAGCCATTTTTAAAATATCATGCGCGCAAGGTGGAAACATGGCGAAATATTTTGTCACAAAGAGGATGAAATTACAAAAACATTTGTGGCAACACAAACTTTCTGGTTACTAGTTTCCAAAGCAGCTATATTATTTAGTCAGCTGTAAAAAGTTGGAAGTAATTGCTTTTGAAATAAATAAAATATCCCAATTCTTGCAACAGTCACATATTCGAAGATCATTAGAGGTTTAAGGTGTATGAGTCCCCTTAAAGGAACAGCAAAATGCTCTTATAAACTAATATCTTTTTAAATGCATAAATATGGTATGTTATAAGAAAACAAAAATAAACAAAACAAATTATTTCAGTCTAATTTGACCGTTAAAAATGGCTATTTAAAAATATTTCCACTTGAAACTTTTAAATTTTGTAGCTTAGATCTCAGATTAATAATAAAGATTCGATTAAAAGACAATTAATTATAATGCTCATTTTAATCTCACGGGACTTAAGTTTTTATAACTAGAATTGAATGACAAAAGAATGTATGAATAAGCGTGGCTTGACATTAAAGAATAAATATCGAGCTTCAAAATGTGAGGAATATTCTTCCCAAAAAGTAAAATGCAGAAAAAGGAATCGTATTCCCGCGTATCTTGTACGTTCTATGAGAGGGATTTTGAAATCAGTTGAGCCTAAAACTTGCCTTCTGTCTTTACCATGGAAGTCTCTCTGGCAAGCCATATTCCCTTCTAAAGTCTTTAGATCTGTGTTGCACGCATTCAGTCTTGAAGTTTTCCAACCGTAATAATCCCATTCTCAATATGAGATTTTTCGTTTATGAAGGAAAAAAAATATCCTCTGAAAGAGATTCTATTTAAGCGCTTCGAAGTGAGTGGATCAAAGACTCTGAATTTTTTAAGATATAATTCAATTCTTCGTCATTAATTTTTTTGAAAATTTTTACATAACGAACGTGGTAAGAAAGAATTCTGCTAGATCTTTTGATGCGTGCAGAATATAAAATGGAATGGGTAACAAGGAAGCGAGTGAATTGAGTATGAAAGGAACAATTTTTTTTAAGAATGTAATATTGAGGAATGTAGAAATGATACAGAATGGAAAGGAGGATTTAAAAGTTAAAAAGGGAAGGGAATTCGGGAATTTATTTCAGGTGTATGAAAGAGATGTATGTTTTTTCTGAACCTCGGTTTGTATGGTTATGTTATCATATGATATGCTTTGAAATATATACAATTCAATCCTGATAGTGATACTCGTTAAAATATAACTTTGCTCATATTTTTCCTTTATAGATGCAGAGTTTCAGAATTTTAACTATGCGGAAGTATGAATGTATTTCTTTAAGCAGTAATTTTTAAGTAAGCTATAATACTGAAACTTAATAATTACTGCTGAGAGAAATTTGTTCTTTATTTTAATAAATTTATTTGTTTTATTTTCATTAATTATTGAATTTGTAAAGAGTTAAAAGATAGATTTTTTAGCATATATTAAAGAAAATTCTTGGATCTCTTTCATTATAGAACAACACCCTCCCACCCCGAAAAGAAATTCTACTGTATGATACATGCTCCATGTTTATCTTTTAGCCACCATTAAATTCAATATATTGTTCCTTACACCTACAGTAGTGATGTTTTGTATTCATAGTAATAATATTAATGAAAAGGTTTTAAAAGCATGACACGTCGCACAGACAACATAGTAGTTAGGGGAACCTATTGTGGTACCGAAAGGCCCGGGTTCGAATCCCGAACAAAACACGGATGTTGATAAGTGTATATTGTCTGTGCAGCATGGGGGCACTCTAAGTATGCGGAGAGCCAAAAGTCCTCTCGTGTGGTTTGATAAAAGAGGAGAAGGGTGGGAGACCCTCAGATTCTTCTGGGGAGCTCTTCCCCAAAACTAGGGTGGAAAATCTAGAAGGCCAATCTCTCTTTGGAGTAGGCTCTAGCAACCACTGTTCCATGTAATATGGACACAAAAACAAATCAAAACAAAAAAACAAAAAAAACAAAACAAAAAAAAAATGCATGATATTTTATTTATTTCATTCTTTGGTTATTGAAACAGGCTGATGGCAATACTCTCTGGAAGTAAGAAGTTCACGCACATAACTGTCTGGAGAAATTTGTTTGGTAAATGTTGTCTTATGACGGAAAAAATAAAATTTTCATCCCATTATACACCACCAGAATTAATATAATGACAAATATCGTATAGTTTGAAAATAAAGTTTGATCCTTCCAAGCAATATTTTCTGATTTTCGTTTCCTTGCTTGCGACGTAAAAATTTCTTTTGTGTCATTACAATGGCACAAAAGTGTCAGTCACAAACTTTAATCGAAGCGTATGTTTCTAGTAGTGTATCTTGCTCAAACTAAGCCCTGATAAATGAAGAGTTTAAAAGGGTATTTGCATTCATTAAATTTTCACATTTAATTTCCAGACAATTTTATAAAACGTCATTATCAACTTAAACATCTTCATTTTGCTTTAAACAATCCCAATAGCTTTCTGCCGAATTAGCATGCTTTTAAACTCATTGCTTGACGATTATTTAGGAAGAGGGATGTTTTACAAGATAATTATTAACAGACAAATATTGAAGAAGTGAAGCTTATTATGCATATTGTTAAGATATTGCATATTCTTTATAACGTAAAATTATACAGGTTTTCTCCACATGGAAAACGAAGATTAAAGAAGAAGCATGCTCATAGGAGTAATTTCAAAGTCTAAAAGAAAATTTTAATTCTCGCGAAAATGATAACACATATAAATCACTGGCTAGAATGTGTGATCTCGAATACTAAGGCATTTTATATCTGTTATGCGTGCTTTCAAATAAGCTGTTAAGGGCAGTTTGTGGGATATTGTCCCATTCATAACTCATTGTTTTGGCCTATACTTTTCCGGGAAGGGTGATTTTAACATGCTGTATGGGATTCAAGTCAGGAGAATATGCAAGCTATTTCCTGCGTTAAACGTTTTCCTTACAAAGGGTTTCAAACACTACAAATGTCCTCCGCGAGCGTGCATTGTCGTTCATGAACAAAAAGTCTGGACCCACTGGAAAGACGGACATGAAACAGGAGAATTTTAGTGCAATTTTAGTTAGCATGTAATAGTACTTACATACAAAAATGTGAAGCTGTTTTTGTTGTTTGACTTCTGAATTAGTATGTGAAGCTGTGTTCAATTTTTGCCCATAATGCATCCCCTTACATAATTGCACTTTAGTTATATCGATCAGTTTTATTCGCCCTCTGCTACTAATATCGGATTCGCAGTTCTTCTCACACTAGGTGATATGCAACATAATATCGTGAAGCTAATGACGGAAGATTCATTGCTTGTGTTTGCTCTAATAATTCAAAAACGTTTCACAGTACTAAAATTGCTTAATTCTTTATGTAAGACTTTATTTATTACAACGGTTAGTTGATGCAAAAATTTAAACAGTGCATACTGCATGCATGCATGCATAAATATATACTAAATATGTAATGTATATATATAAGAGAAATACAAATAAGTTTTTAAAAGTAAAATTTATAAACCTTCCAAGAATTTTTTCGCATTATGCCACTGAACATTGATCAGTAAATATATCAAAGAAATTTAGAACTAATTTTTCACAATGACCAAAAATTGAAATTCGAATGAACTTCCTAAAATCCTATATATGTAGAAAAAGAATATTTTAAAATGTAAAAAATTAAAATAAATCTTCAAAATTAAAACAAACAAACAAATAACAACTACAAAAAAAAAAAAAAAAAAAAAAAAGAATATAAAAGAACAAAAAAGAAGAAGAATCCAATCAACTTCTAGATAACGTCGTCAGGAGGAGGTATGTTGAACCTAATTGCTGTTCCCCTTCCGAAACAAAATCCTTGCTTTTCTGTATACAGAATTAGCTGATGAACCATTTCAATGCATTTTTTGATCTTAATAGTTCACCCGAAAATTCTCGTCCTTCACAAATCAAAGGAAAATGGCAAAAATACAAAGTAAAATCATTAAAAATATCTTCCATTTAAAAAAGGGAATTAAAAAAGGGAATATTGGAGAAGCATAAGAATATTAAATTTAACTTACTGTTACATTTCTAATTTACTATTTGTTTTAAACTTCAACTTTAAGATTGTATAATTTTTTAATTAACTTTTAATATTCTAAAATGTTTACTTCTGTTTTTGAGTTTGAAAATAAAGAGTGTAGGGGATATGTCTTCTAGAGTAAGCATCTCGTTCGGATTAATTGTGTTCTTAATAAGAAATTTTAAGATTATTTGCTATTTTGTTTAACAAGTTTCTTTTGGGTTTAACTGAACTAATGCCTTTATGTGGATTGAGTATTAATTGTGACTTTTGGTTTTAACCTAGCAAATAAATTGATGCTTACTTGGAAGAAAGATAAAACACTCTCTCAATTTAGTTGCTGTTAATTGATGGTAGATTGGCTTATCCCCTTGATAAGTCGATTAATCTGCGATCAATGACAATAGCTACTTTTTCAATACTTTAAATTTACTTTTGTTTTTGGTGTTTTTAGAAATAAAGATTTTACTTTGCAGATTTTCTTTTTAACTAAGGAGATTGAAATTAATGTTTAAATTCTGACTAAAAATTTTTCCCTCGTGGTTTTAAATTGAATTTGTGTTCCTGGAGATGGTACATGGAAAGTTTTCTTATTATAAATTATTATGAATTATTAGTTTATTACTTTGAAACTTTAACGCAAGTCATAGCCTTTTTAACTTACTATTAAATACTTTACTTTGAATATATATACTACTATAGCATATTTTGAAATGAATACCAGCAGTTCATTTTAAGGTAAACAGAACTTTTTACCAAAAGTTTTAATTGTATAATAATAGAAATTTAAAAAACTCTGAGCGTTTTTATATTTTATATTACTCCCAAAGGGCTTTTTTAAAGTTTTGTTTGCTACATTTATTTATTAAATATCATGTTCTTCGGCCTTAAACCATAAAATTAAATTTAACAGCAGTATCACAAAATAATTTAAAAAAGAGCATACTTTTCGAATTCCGATACACAATCTCGCACGCAGGAGTTAAAAAAAATCCGTACACTGTTGCCATTGCTCGCTTTGAAATCTTTAACTTTGTTAATAAAAAATTTGTTAACGTCTTGCAAAATATGAAATCGATAATAAAACAAATTCGTAATTCAAAATTAGGGCTTCCAAGTGCACATATTCGGCTAATCGCTGAATAATTTAAGAAGAGCATATCTTTAGAATTTCCGATACACAGTCTCGCGCGCTGGAGATAAAAGTGGTTTTTTTTTTCGTACAGTGTCGCCATTGCTCGCTTTGAAATCGTTGAGTTTTTAATTAAAAACTCATAAACGTTTTACAAAATATGAAATAAATAATAAAACAAATTCCATATTCCAAATTATAGCTTCCAGTAGCCCATGTTCGGGTGGAGACGTACCTTATTCAAAATTTGATTGCTCTAGGTGCCGTTGTTTCATCACAATGCGAGAAACATACGTACATTTGTGCATATTTATCATTATTTAATTTCTTTAAATATTTTTCCCGGGCTAACGCCTTTTGGGCTGAAAAGATTCGATTTGAAATTGATAACTAATTTTCTCCCTTTTTTATATTTATTTAACTGAAAGTTCATTTGACAAACATTTTAAAATATAGGTAAAGAGTATTCTTTGTAGGGAAAAAATTATTCACTAATTGTGTAGAATAATTTACTATGAAATAAAAGATATTCTTCTGCTATTCTTTAAAACGCATCTGATCTTTTTTATTTGCCAACTATTAATATTCAGATTATAATCAACATGGTATATTGAACGGATGATGTTAATATTGCAAGTCAATGCTTTTTATCATAAGGGCTTCCATTTCATGAATGGACCACCAAATTCAAATTTTGCTTTCTACCAGTGTTATTTATATAGTAATTTAGTAGTTTTGGAATAAGAAATCTTATGAATTCACAAGAGATTAAAATTTTGCATTTTAAAACAAGATAGTATAAGTATGAATCTTTTATGTGAACCCCGATTTTGTATACAATCTTATATTAACTAAAACGAAATTTTCACTAAACTCGTATTAACATTCACCTCATACATACTGAAATAAACAATATCCACTTAACGCATTAAGCGAGGGCACTCAGAATGCAAAGTACACTGTTAAATTTTGCATTCAATTATTATTTATAAAAGTATTCGTTCCAGTTCTAATATATGATCAAAAACATAAAATGAAGAATGAAAATGATAATCTGTTACAGCTGTAATAACTATTCTCTGAAATGCTGAAATTAATGTAGAACTGCAGTGCAAAGCACAAGAAATACTTCGACCGAAAGAAAGAAATGCATGCCGAACATAAAATGCAGGAAATTATAGAAGAAAGAGAATAAGAAAAGAATACAGAGAGAATACAGAAATACAGGCGACACAAGAAATACTTTGCTGAATGACGCATTTGACGACTTGCAACATTCAAACCAAAGTTGTAATATACAAATTACAAGATTAATATTAGTCTTCCTGTGAAATTTTCTAATTATGAATCTCTGGGTAAATTAGATTTCCTATAATAATTAACAAACAATAAATACGAAAAATATATTAACATAACCCGATAGAGGACAGTTCACATTTTATTTAAAAAGTAAGAACTACATTATACATAAAATTTCGCTACCCGGAAATGATGAATTCTGATGAAAGAATGTAATAACGCGATATTTGTTGACATCGGGAAATATATATTCGTGCCAAACAGTTTTTCTTTCCAGCCTGAAAGCTTCGCATCAAATATAAAAAAAAATATTTCTTCAAAATGGAGGCGAAAAGTCAAAATTCAAAATTAAATTGGACATCTGAGACTAAAATGAAAATGAAATAAAATCCTTGAAGGAAGTCATTTACACCATTTTCAAATAGACCCTCTGCAATTAATGCAATCACTTTGCAGGATTCCGTTTCCTGTTATTAGAAAGCTATTACACTAATGACTTTTGATATTCAAGATAGACGAATCCATGTTGAAGCAATCAAAATTGCAATTATATGAGATTGCCTTGATTGCAGGTTGGAGATATTTCATAAGAAAGTAATATTTTGATTGAAAGGAACTGATGTATAAAATCCTCGCAAAGTGATTGTTCATTTCTGTTTCTTATCAGTTTTTAATATCCAAATTGAAAAACCATATGAAATAATTTTAAAAAAAATCAAACCTAGAGAAATATCGGATACGAATACTTTATTAGAATAATATTGCTAATGAGTTATATTTTATCCCAGTTTCTCAAGTAATATTATAAGCTTATTTTATGTATAATTTCATAACTGGAAAATCATTCATGTTTAAATATCAGACGCTATTACATTAAAATTTTTTGTTAGCTACTATTAAAAGAATATTTAGATTTTTTATGGTCCTTGTTTATATTTAATTTAAAAAGTCAATTTCACAATAGTTTACTATATTACAAACCATTAATATCTTACAGAAAAGTTCTCTTTCCATCTGCGATTTATCCTTCAGTGTTTTCGGCGTAAAGGAGAGTGTTTGCATAGGCATTATTAAAAAGAAATCTTTATTCTTAGATTGGCAGGTTGGTTAATTTGTTAAGGTGAAAAATGCACGAGCAATCTACCTCAGGGAGAGGGATGCTTTGTAACAATGTTTCTATAATAAACTGGCTCTTATTTACGTAACACACGAGGAAAATAAAGAAAACCCCATTCAATCTACTTGTTTAGAGCAATTCATTTCCGAGTCAAACTCCCAGTACTCAGCTGCCTTATCTACTTGTGTTTGTGGTCTGGAATGACTGAAGTAATGTTCGAGTGATTATGTTTTTATTTTATTTTAATAACTTCCCCAATAGATATTAATTGATAATGCTGAACTTTTATTTGTGTTAAAATTCAGGAAAAACATTTAATTATTTTCAACATCCATTTCATATCACATTTTTTCTAAAGTTTTCTTACAGTTCTATTGAGACATATTGCAACAAATTTATAGTGCTAACATTTGAACCTTAGAGAACATATAGTTTCACAATAATCTTGGAGTCCCCATTAAGAAAAAGTTTCGATACTTTTTCCTGCAGTATGTACATTATGACACAAAGAAAATGCTTTAACTGAGATGAAAGATGTCGCACAAGGAGAGAAAGATGTAAGGAATTTTTTTTTTAATTTCAGAGACTTCTATGTTTAAAATGATTGCTATTTTATACGGTAATTTGTCAACAAGGCATGCCGTAGTTCAGCGTATCCTGGAATATTATTCTGAGTTACTGTAAACCAAGTGATATTGATCAAACTGCTTAGTTCATCCTTCCTGAGAGGATATTGAAGAGTTGTCCCATGATGGCAAATCGTATCTTGCAGATTCAAGATAGAGGACAAATTTGGCGATCGCACTGTTAAGAAATTACCCCGTCACCATGCAAAGGATGTTGTTATTTGTGTGTGGTCACAAGCTATCTTACTGTAAAATGCAATTTCACATGCTCAGAACATATGAAACCACAAAGGGCTGCAGTATGTCATCATAAGTGTTTCGTCATGCGTTTTATGTGAACTAGAAATGATTGTCAGTTGTTGAGTTTGGCACCTAAAGTATGGTTGTTAGAAGTTCAGATTTCCCAGAATGATTCCGATTTTTAATGAAAACTTAAGTACAAAAAATGCTTTCTGGATGTCAAATTTTTCTGACTTTCCTTTCTTAAAATAAAGTTTAGGAGATGGAATAAGAAACGAGACAGATTCTTCATTCCTGGTTTTTAGGTTGGAAAACTACTTTCTTCTCAACTTTTTCTCTTGTTAGAAATTACTTTTATCATCTGTCTATCTGTTTTACTTCAGCAAGAATAGTGATTTTTTTAAAAAGTTTTTGCCTAACATTTGGTGAAAATTTTACGACAGTTTTATCGTCTCCTACTCAAAAATTTTGAGAATTATTGTTGCACTAAAAGAAGTTGGATAATCACTCTTGTTTTCCTGGAGCCAAGTTTTGAGTCAAATATCATCATGTAAATGTAACGCTTTCTTGTGTATTCGTTTGTGGCAGTCTTTATATACTTGTGGATTGAATTTGAATAGGCCGTTTGAAGTTTAGATGGGTTAGGATTCGAAATAGTATGACAATATTGTAGAGACATTATGTAATTTTTTAGAAGCAGGAAAGATGAAATATTAGCAATCGCCTTCACCCGGAGTCGAACCACGGACCTCTGGAACCTCTGGCGCAGCGTGCAGAACCACTACACCACGAAGACACGCTAGGAAAGTGGGAAAAAACCTTATAATATACCTTGGATATTCCAGGGGAATATGAGAAAATATTCGAAGTAAATTTATAAGGTTCTGCACGCTTTCCTAGTGTGCCTTCGTGGTGTAGTGGTTCTGCACGCTGGGCCGGTATTCCAGAGTTCCGTGTTTCGATTCTCGGCGAAGGCGTTGCTAATTTTTAAATCTGCCTTGCTTCCGAAAAATCCTAATATCTCTCTACAAGTTTTATAATCTTCCAATCATTTACTATAATATACATTGAATATGCTAGTCTTAGCGTGTATTCATATGTTAGGAATAATCATCAGGCTACAAAAAGAAAGCACATATATTAACTTGCCAGACGCTGTTTTTTTTTTTTCCCAAGGTGTAGTATGTTTATTGAGATAATACGAATAAAGGAAAAATGTTTTACGATACAAATACATTCCCATGCAATGTATTTGGAAGTTTAAAACATATTCTGTTTCAGTAGATTAGATGAATAATCGAAGCTAGAATATGTTTGGATCATTCTAAAAATATACTTCGAAATCATAAAACATTCCCATAAGATATGGTTGAAATATCGATAATAGTACTAGATGAGAGGGAATGAAAACGGAATATCCCGTTGCAATTAAATGAGTTATTTTATTATTTTTATTAATTGTATTGTAATATTCCTCACTTTTATATATTAATTAAGTGTTGAAGAATCTAGTGAACTACTAAGCGCATGATCGCTTAAGTCCAAGAACAGAAACATAAACTCAAGAAGGATTAAATATCCTTTATTGATCAAAATAAAGATTCACAGCTAGCCCCTTTCTCAGGGCGTACAATAAAGCCTCCACTTGGCCGCAAACTCAAAAGTGTAAGAAATAAGAACTAACTAAAATGATTTAGCCGAAGCTAACACAAATTCTAAGCTAGTTGACCTGTAATATTAAATTAGCTAGCGAAGCTATTCAAAGGTAAGTAATAGGGTCGGGCGTAGTAAAGGGTCCACTGACCCCTGTGGGAACGGCCTTAACAGTTAGAGAGATGTAGGTCAAAAAGCAAACGCGCACTATTCAGGAATCCTAATTCTCTCTTCCGAAGTCAGTGGAACTTTGACCTTGAATACTTACTCCTTCTCATTTGCATTTAATGCGATTCTAAAAATTTATTCTGGTAAGGAATTATAAGCTGAAGCTAGAAGAGATAGGAAGGTTAAATAAACTTATAATAAATTTTATAAAATTGGGAGATATCTTACAGTATTTAATACTGCCAGGCTATAAATTTCTAAATTGTTTTTAAAAATAACTTTTGTGATAAAGAGAGATTTATTTTCTCTCTAATATACTTGCTGGCAAAATGAAAGGAGTTATCCTAGTTTGTTGTCAAAAAAGTGGCAAACTTAACACAGAACGACGTCTAAACATTGACTATATGTATGAAAATCATTGAAGACAAGTTATTAAATGGCCTTCACATTCTCAGCCGGCGGTCATCATTGTTGAGATAGATTCGAAATTAATATTTATTACAAAACTATGTTATTTATCATCTCAGGTAGCAATGACGTGATATTATTGCCTATAGGTTCCGTGTTAGTGGCAGTCTTCGTATAGGAATTCTTAACTACAAATCTTCCGCAAGCAATCCAAGAGAAATTGTCTGCATCGTACTGGATCAGATGTTCCTCTACATACCCAGAAAAGTGTAGTTAGTTGAACATTTTGTAACTCAAACTTCATGATTTAGGATACGTCGGTCTATAGATTGTGAAATTCGTCCTAATACGTTGCTTCCAGTAAGCTGAGTCAACAGCGTCTTAAAGTCATTTTTACTCCCTCTTTATCCTGACACATATAGCAGGAGAAATGTGTAGGTGTTATTTTAATTGCCTAATATTATTCCTAATTTTAACCATTTTGCTTATTTTCTTGTTTTCCACCTAGAATTTCCTAATAGAATGAGTGTTCAAGGTCGCGTTTTACGTAAATGAGGTAGAACTAGTATTTAAGGGGAAGTCTCGTTCACTTCCGCAGAAGAGTTTAGAAGTTCTTAATGATGGTGTTCTGCCTTCTGGCCCCGTCGTTGCTTCAAGATATTATTACGCTCGTCGTATTGTTAGTCTGTTAGTATTCGCCGGTGAGGTTTAAATAAGGGCCAACTCGGTTAGTTATTTCTGTATAGTTTCAGCTAATTCTTAGTTAGTTAACATGAGATTAGTTTCTTACTCCCTGTCTTGAGTTAAAGTTGAAGTGGAGGCTTTCTTGTAAGTCCAAGAGGGGCCAACTGTAAATATTCTTGATTAAAATAAAAGGACAATTTAACCCTCGAAACTAGTCCTGTGAAAAAAACCATCGAACTAGTCGGTAAAACCATCGAAACTAGTCCTGTGAAAATTTTTTAAATATAACGCTGATTTTTGTTGTTTGACTTCTGAATTAGTATTTATTCGGCGTGTTATTGTGTCTTAATTTAACCCTCCTTTAGAATTTTTACAGTCTTAGAAGTAAGTGATTAGTCATTACACTTCTCACGTATTCCAGTTGCCAAAGACAACCAATTTAGCTAGAATCTTATAAATGAAATGCTTTTTATTCTTCAGAAAGTCTCAGATATTAGCTTAACAAACGAATTTTTCATTTTATCGCTCTTCCAAATCAAATAATTGACTAGAAAGTGCTACAATTTGTATATATCGTTGGCTTAAATATACACTGAAATGTGTTTAATATTTCATGACACTGAATTTCTCAATGTGGTAGAGAAAATGGTACTTAAGATTACAGTTTCGATTTTAGCTACTTTTTATGGAGCTAAGTTGATGAATGAATGAGGGCGTTTAAGCACAGATAGACCTCTGGAACAGATACAGGTACGCAGTTTGAAATATGTGTAGTAAAATAAATAAAGGCTTTTGCATTAATTAAAAGGAGACATAGGTAATTTAAAGTCATTTTACAGGTGATATTTTTTTATTTGTTTTTTTAAAGAACAGCGTATAATACTGAGCATATTATGCTCTTTAAATATCAACTACAATAACACAATATTCTGTAATAAATTATTTTCTCAGTCCCGTAATGTATTTTAAAGTTTTTAAAATTTTTCGAGCTTTGAAGTTGAATAACATGGAAACAGATAATATAATGAATTGGGAAGTGATACTGTATTTATTACCGTTATTAGTCTTAAAACAAATTGCATACATAAGGTGCAGAAATTTTTCCTTAAATTATTGCAATGTATTAAAAAATATTTTGTATTTCTCATTTCTTAATTACTATTAATGAAACGACTAATCACAAGATACGCGATTCACTAGTATTGTATTTTCTCAATGAATATAAAAACAAAGCATAAACTGTTATTTCCCTGGTGAATGTTCTAAGATTTTCCATAGTTGTTTAAATATTCCATCTATGAATATTTGACCTTTTATTATACGTGTTTCTATCCCAATATTTCTTTATAGGTTGTTGAAATAAAGCTGCTAAAATGCTTCTGAGAATAATACTCATTATAACTCATTAAAATTTGTAATCATATCTACTTCAGCTTTGAATTTTTTATTTTTCGAAAACAAAATCTTCAAATACACGAAGGGAAATTTTCACTCTTTTTACTTCCTTGTACGAAGTAAAAAGGAAATATTGTAATCGCGAAAAGATTCAGGCAGCATATTTCAACGAAAATATCCATTTTGACCGCTTTCGAATGCAATTTAACGATGCTTTTGCGTGACATCTGTACGTAAGGACAGAATAAAAGACTCGTTTCCTCCAAAAAAATTATAAAACTGCTTTAAAATGAATTCTGAAGAGAATTTTTCGTGGCGTCTGTACGAACGTATGTACGTACGTATCTCGCATAACTCAAAAACGAGTAGCCTCAGAATGTTGAAATTTTGTATATGGGGCTACTATAACATGTAGGTGTGCACCTCGTATTTTGGTTGCAATCGGCTGCGCCAAACGTATATAAATATATTTATAAATATATCCCCTCTGTTACCCGGCTCAGTGATCTCAGTTTCGTTACACTTATATGTTTGTAAATTGTACATTTTTTGCTTTAAAAATGATTGAATTATGTAGTTCTTATCTTCCGTTTTTATCCTTTATTAAATCTGTATGCAATATTTTTGGAATTATCAACAATTTAAAAGTTGTTTAAGTGCCGCTAAGCCTAATAATTTTTTTGATGGCGGCCATTGCTTGTTTGCATTTGAAACCGCAGAGTAGTGAATTTGTTGCCAATGTAGAGAAACGTAGCTTCGCAACAACAAAGATAACGCCTTCATTTATTATTGCGAATTAAATCATGCTTAATCCTTTCTGGAATATTTTCGAGGAAATAAGTGTTTAAGATTTACTTCATAATTTTTAATACTGATATTTTGAGTTTTTATGTATTTTTGGCTTGTCGCGAAGTGAGAACGGAATTAATTGAATGAGAAATACTGAATCGTCTGTGAAAAACTGTTTCTTTTTGTTTTGTTTGCTTAATTTTTTTTATACATCGTTCTAGCTTTATTATAGTATTTGAATAGAACACGTGGCAACGATTAGATAATTCTTTAAATGCTATAAATTTTGTGCATTCTGAGTTATAATATGAACGAAATATAATACTGTTGATGCGTTACTGCGCCAGAGTGTCGCTATGGTAAACAAATAGAGTGAATTTTAAAGAATGCATTTATTCTATTGTGGTTTTTGCGCTGTCGGCGAAGTAGATTTAATTAAATCCAATAAGTTTAAACGAAATGCAAGAAAAAATGCGTATAATTTAATAATATTCCGTACAAGGAAGTCATGGGGTGTACACATCAGATTTTTTAAATTGAAATCACGAAAATTAGTAGAGTGTTCTGACTCAAGATCGTAACTGGTGACGTTATTATTATTATTTTTTGTAAAGGGATTACAATAAAAGTTTTCATACAGTTTTAGTCTTAGACGAAGCATAACTACGAATAACATTACCGGAATAATATCTGAAAAATTCCCATTTTTTAAATACAGACACCAAGAAAAATCCCATCCTTTCCATTATACTCGTTATTGCAGAAATTAGAAGACAAACAACGCTTGAAAATTTACGGACAAACACTTATACGGTATGTTCTCCCTCTTCTAGCATGCCTTCGTGGTATAATGGTTAGCACACTCGGCGCATATTCGAGAGGTCCAGATTCGAGTCCTGGCGCTGGCATTGCACATTTTTCACGTAACCCGCATAAAAAATCCTAATGACCCTACGTTAGTAGAGGTATTAGTTACATAACCGAAGTATCTAATATAGAGTTAATACTGCGCTCTTAACCGCTGATCGATAGATGCTCGTACTCTTTTCCAACAGTCACTAGTGCAGTGAGTTTCTCTTTATCATCTATTACGCGCAAGGCGAACGAAAGACACACACACGCACACACACAGACTCTTTCTTTTATTATATGTAGAGATATTTGTGACACAGTTACGTTTCCAACATTTTTGGTAAAGAGTTTTAAGTTTAGGTTCTTTTATATCATTCAGTGCAGTGTTAAATTTTTCATTTGTTAAAAAAATTAATTTTCCTCTTATTATTATTCAATGATTCACTTACAAGCTTATAAATACTTTTATTCACGATTTTAGTCATCTTGATGAAGCCAGAGCTAAGTTTAACGACTGCAGTGATCTCTAAAAAATACAGCGTGCAAGAGATTTTTATACAAAACCCAAACTTCAGGTAGTCTGAGACAGTTTGAACGAACTTACTTCTGTAAATATTAGCATTAACACATACCAATTTAAATATTGTGAAGATATCCTATGCGTAGACTGTCTTTTTTTCTTAAAATCCATTGTTTTTCACTAATATTATAGTCATTCAAGTTATTTTTATCTTACAAATTTCCTTGAGAAGCGAAGTTAAATAAAATGGCTATCAATACGCGAAAAAATTATCCTAATTTGTCACTGAATAAGTTTCAAATAAGAAAATTTCACGGTGGTGTTGGTATCTTCTTCCACTACCGTGTATAACATACATCAAAAACAAAAGATAAACAACATTCTTCTTGGTAAAACCGAAAATTAGCTGTACTGGGTAGTAATGCTCTCTAAGAAAAGCTACAGTACCGTATTTCTCTGTGGAAAATTGTTTTTGGTAATACTGAAGTTTAAAGAAGTTGTAAGATTTTCTATCATCCTTATCTCGTGCCTTCGTGACGGAACTGGAAAGCAGTCGCAAAGTGGACAGTTGAAATCCTGGTGAGTGCATTGCATATTTTTCCTGTTTTCTATATCGAAAAACGTTACGACTCAACAAATAAATGTGTCGGTTCAAGTTTAAATAAAATGTTTAGTTGTTACAGTACATAAGTTTAGAGTGATACCTGTGAAACATGAAACGGTATGTAGTAAAATTTCTCAACGGATAGTAAATTCAGTTTCTTATGATAAGACATCAACAGAACATTGTTCATTTGATATGCAATAAAATGTTTAGAAGTGAGAATAACGTACGATTGTAAAATCCGTTTGTACCCTGATGCACAAAAAATTAGATTTTGTTTATACCTTGTGTCTTAAAATGACTAACATAGTGAGGAGTTTGGAATTAAAAGAGAAAATTATTTTAAATAAAGGATTGGCAGATTAAAACGCATTTTGGAATTTAAAAAAATATTGCAAAATTATGATGAGAGGGAAAAAATGATAATCTACTGGGAATTAAAAAACAGTTTCTCATAGAATACAACTGCCCTAACAATGCTATATTTCACATCCCAATCGGTATAGTGGTTAACGTCGCAGACTGCTGTGCCGAAGGACCTGGGCTCGAATCTCGGAGAAGGAACGGATGTTTGCAAATGTATAGTGTCCGTGCGGCATGGGGGCACTCTAAATATGCGGCGAGATGAAAGTCCTCTCGAGAGGTTGATGGTAGGGGAAGAGGGAGGAGAAATCCTCGGACCCGTCCATGAGAGAGCTTTAACGTTTATGCCATTATTTTGCTTGCCTTGCATGCCCTACCCAACCTTGCGATCATAGACTGGTCTCTTTAACACATTTTGCATGTGAAATGAAGCAAAATTTTCTGGAATATCATCTTTTATTATTACGTCTTAAAGAATCGATAATTTTTTTCGAGAACATCACATGTATACCAATAAATAAATGTGAAGTATTTTCAGAACGTAATTCCCTGTGGAAGTTATTGAAAAAAAGATTTATGTTTCACGCTCCTATAAATTTTATTCCAACTTAGTTAAACGAAACCGGAGATAAAACGAAACAAATAATTTTCACAAAATTGAATTTAAATATGTAGCAACATTATTTTCTAAACTCATTTCGACTGCCAGATAATGTAAGCTTAGAATAAAATCTGCATTTTACATTTTCCAAGCTGAATATATATTTAAAATTTGTTCAGGTTTTCTCGTATAAAGACCTAATAACGTTGTTGCTTGAAAGGTAATAATGAAGCTCTTTAAAGAGGAAATCTTTAAAATATTTACCCTAATTTCTGAAAATAACTGGAACATACTCTTATGTTGTTGAATTAAGATTTTCAATATTTAAATTATGTACTAGGTATACAATTGCGCACTAACCCACGCATAAGTAAACCTATGCGTATAACTATGCGCAGCATTAATACCGTATGTGGAATTTAGGTTACGCATGTGTATAATATTTCATTTTTGCGTTTCGGTAGAAACAGAAAGTAGGAAAATGTGTAATTTTGCTAAATTTTGTTATATTAGCAGAATATTTATAACGATCTTATATGAGTCAAATCGCGAAATGTTAGAAAAGGCGAATCAATTTAGGCTGAAATAAAAGTTTTAAAAGAAAAAAGGAGATTATTCTATAATCGAATCGAATATATCGAAGAATCTATCCAAATCTTATTATTTTAATAAGATTGTTGATTTTAATAAGATATTCTATTGTTGTAATCTTATATTTCAGTGTTTGCAACTTAACTGATTTCGTACTTTGGTATTATCGCAACCACCTTTTGGTGGTCGTCGCTAGATTTTTAGAAGTTGCCAAATTGTTGCAACCATGAGCATAACTGTTCTTCTGGTAACCTCATCGATAACAGTAAGTTTGAATAAACAGCGTCGCCATTTTCATGCATGATCTTTTGTTTGTATTAGCAGCTGTAAGGAATATTGTGATAGTTTTCGTGTTCAGCTGAATTTCGAAATGTGTTCTTGTGGGATTTGCTTGCTGACGAAGATAGTTCTGTGAAATTCTTTGCAGAAATATTATATTTTGCCCCAAAAGCGGGAATATTCAGGTTCGCATCTAATGTTGCTGTATTTTCGAAAACAATCGTTTCGGAAATGCAGCTTGAAAAAGTGTAACGTAAACGTCAGCATTCGAAGCTGTAATTGGTCGAGAACAGTCATCTGCCATAGACGACAGCAGTCAGATTTATATACCGTATATTTATATTTTTTACTGTATATTACTGTAGATTTATATATAATAGGGGGACCAGAAAGTAATGTCGTTTCTGCGCATGTCGACAAAAACATGCTAAGGGCAGAAGTGGAAGCAAATCCATGTCAAACACTCTTAACCAACCTTGGTTGACCATCCAAGAACATTTAAAGCAGAATGGGAATATAAGCAAAGCAGGTGTTTGAGTCATTCATAATCTGCCCGAAGAGAACAAAGCCAACTTATCCATCACATGCAACGTATTGCTTCAGCGGCACCATACAGAACCGTTTTTTGATCATTTGATTACTGGAGATGAAAAATGGGTCCTATATGATAATCCAAAACGCAAAGGGCAGTTTTAATAGGGGTTGCAAAGGGTTTACACCCAAAAAAAGGCGCTTCTGTGTGTTTGGTGGAGTATTCGCGGAATTGTTCATTTTGAATTGCTGTAACCTGGACAAAATGTAATAGCAGATCTTTATTGTGAACAACTGGATCGAGTGAACTAATCGAAAACTATCCGGAGATTGTCATTAACAAAGGAATCATTCTACAACACGACAATGCAAGACAGCATTGTGCAAGACGAACACTGGAAAAAATGAATGAATTCTGATGGGAGGTGCTGCATCTCCCAACATACTCGCCCGATATCGTACACTCGGATTTCCATTTATTTCGATCCCTACAACATTTTCTTAGTGCCAAAAATTTGAAAATTTGAATGATGTCCAAAATGTCATCTTGAGATATTTTACTCAAAAACCAATTAATTTATATCGGTTCGGGGATTGAAAATCTGCACACTAGATGGCAAAAGGTTGTTGATAACGAGGGTGATTACATTATTGATTAAAAATAAAAACGTGTTAAAAATTTATTCGTGTGAATTTAATGTAAGAAAGCGACATTACTTTGCTCTCCCCCTATTATTTTACTGTACATTCTTATAAAAATTATTGAGTGGTGTCCAATGCCTTAAATATATTCATAAAGCGAACGTTACGAAATTGCCACGGCTGAAAAAGAAACAGAAACCTATTTGTATGTAGTTCTTATAAACAGTTTTACGGGACAAATATCGAAATAAAATGAGTAACTAATCACATGAATGATATGAAATAAATAACTTTCTCCGATTTGAAATTACAGTTCTGTTCTTCTTTAAAAAATTCCTAAATTGCGCCAAGGTGTTTGATTCTGTATAATGTTAAAGTAGCACTGATTTTTAATCATTGCAAATAGTTGTCACATTTTATGAGAGTAATTGTGTTATAAAATTGTTGTTTAGAGCAAATATTCACTTTGGAAAAGAAAACGCATGTGAGAAAAGTACCTAAACACTCATTTAAATACTAAATACTTATTTTGGAAAAGGAGGTAAGAAATTATGTATTTTTGTTACTTTTTAGAGTTTAAAATTTATGATTTACTTGACCATGTTTTCATTGTTTTCGTTTTCTATCTCATTCTTTTCATTTGTAAACGTCTTTGTAAACCTTCTTTTTTTAACATTTAATAAACTTCGTGTGTAGTTTCTAAATGGTAATACTCTCAGAATGCTGAATAAAAAATGTAAGTCGTTTATGTACTCTAAGTTGGAAAACGTGAACAAGAAAACTGCAATTTGAAGGCTTCAGTTTATAGTCAAACACCTCAAAAACAACAATTACAACATTAAAAAAAGTATATTCATTTTTATAACGTTAGGTTTTTTTTATATTAAACACATATTTGTGTATTTTATTCAAAATTACGAGTATTTTTTATAAACCTTCTGCTGTATCATCTGTTCCCCGAAATAAAACTCAATGTAATGCCCTCTACTTTTTTCACTAGTCTTGTTTTGAAAATTTCTTTGTCTCATTTATGAAATGAGTAATTATCTCTTGATAATAAACTTAAAAACTACTAAATACTTTTAAATTTGTCATAATTTACTTTGCCATGATCCCATAAACCAAACCAAACCAAATCTTATCGCGCATGCGCTTGGGGGGAAGGTAAAACCCCACAATCCTTTTCATTCCTAGACTGTCATATACAATGTATTTCGTACAGATTTTATACTTTCGTACCACCACTTTTTTTTATATGCAGTGCTTTATAAATATGCATTTAGAAAGCATTGCTAGCTTTAGGTTTTGTAGCCTACGCATATTAATAATTTTTAAGCAAGCTGTTTTTTTTTCTCTCCATTATATGTTTCAAATAACTGTGGAATGTATATATTTATTGAGGAAAAATCGAGAATATTGCTATTATTTAAATAAGTCTTCTACAAAAATTTCTATATTAGATAATTACTGCTTTCTATACCCCTATTGACTATACCATGAAAATTATGCATTTATAAGTTTCTCGGCTAATTCTAGGATGAAATAAATATATGGAAAATCTGTCACTTAATAATTAATAACCAAATGGATGGAAAAAAATGGATCCATTTTCGTAAACATATGAAGGGTGAAATGCAAACATATCAAGTATAAGGTATTTAAATACATTCTAATTAAACTGAAAAATCAGGCTGCTAGCAGATTTTTAATTTATAATAAGTGAATAAAATCCAAATATCTGAATTATTTATACAAGTGTGGTAGTAAAAATAAACCCATTTGTATAAATAATAAATAAATGGAAATCTGAAATAAATTTATGCGGAATACCAGAATTCCTTAACATAATACATAATAAATAATTCGATTGCAAAGGTTTTGTCTTTGGAAGAGAAGCGGGATTTTAATAACACAAAAACTATATCGTTATTCCGCTCAATTAGCTTAAGTTTCTGAATAAATAATGAATAATGTATTTGATCAGAGGTTTTAGAATAAATAGCATAAGAGGAATAATTTACACTGGTGTGCAAAAATTAAGGACGAGACAATTTTTTCAATATAACTTTGTACAAAAGCTTTTCAAATCAACACATTTAATACCGTAAGATCCCCAATACGTAAGGACATGAGTAATGTAAGCAACACTTACTAAAAGAGAAATCAGAGGGATAAAAAGAAGCTTTATTGAAAAAGTAGCATGAAGCGCAATGCGACTGAAGGCCGAAACATTCCTGTGATGGGTGTCCAGCAAGAAACATCCGGTCTTTAATAGGGGATATGATCTCCCCTGACTGCTAGGCAGGTTTCACAGCGTCTGCCCATGCTGAGAATGAGGGTGTCAATGAGCTGTTGAGGCATTGCTGCCCATTCGTCTTCCAGCGTTAATCGAAGCTCCGGAATCGTTACTGATGGTAAGGTACGAGCTGCCAAGCGTCTGCCTAGAAAATCCCATACATGCTCGATGGGATTGAGATCCGGAGATCGTGCGACCAATCCATACGTTCAATATCCTCACTCTCTAAGAGCTGTTCGACAGCTACTGTGCGATGACATGGTGCATTGTCGTCCATGAAAAGGAACTGCGGACCCATAGCGCCTCTAAAAAGACGCACATATGGAAGAAGAATCTCGTTACAATAACGGATCCCGTCGACTGAACCTGCGTCGAAGATTTGAAGGTCTGTACGACTACCAAGCATAATTCCTCCCCAAACGAGAACACCGCCACCTCCATACCTGTCCCTTTCAAAGGTGTTCGAGGGATGATTGCGGTTTCCCCGCTCTCTCCAGATGAGTATGCGATGAGAATCGCTGCTCAGACTGAATCCGCTCTCATCTGTAAAGAGTACTCGTCCCCATTCATTGTCTCTCCAATTCCGGTGTTTCCGGCACCACAGAGAACGCCTTCTCCGATGGGCAGGAGTTAGAGGTACACACCGTACAGGGCGTCGTGCAAACAGACCACCACCGTGCTGTCTTCTGGCCACGGTAAAACGCGATATCGGTCGTCCAGTCGCTCGTGTCGTGCGTCTAGCGATTTCTCCCGCTGTCTGCCGCCTGTTTCTTCTGGCCTGTAAGGCAATATACCTGTCATCTGCGGGTGTGGTTCCTCGTGGACGACCACTACTAAACTCCCGGATAGCTGTTCCTGTAGTTTGAAATTGTCTCCAAAGTCGTGAAACGATGCTGTGAGCAATTCCGAACTCTGCAGCCACACTTGTCACACTGCGGTCTTCGTCCAACTTCCCAATGATTCGACCTCGGGTAAAAGTATCCGGATGTCGTCTAACAGATTGATTATTCGCCATTTCTCGCTGAGGCAGCAACTCAGTGTGATTTTAACTGCTATACGGTGTGCAATCTCTTTGCCAGAAATACTGATCTTACACCGACAACATGCTTTATACTAGTCAGACACTCCCCCATTACGTCTACCTGCATATCTGCGCATGTGCTACCGTACATCACCTTACTTAATCTCCTGATTGGTCTTTCTGTCCGCTCTGCATCTTCGTTCAGCTGATATGCTAATTTTTCGACTTCGTCCTTAATTTTTGCACACCAGTGTATTATTTAGCTAATAATACTACACGAAATAAAAAATAGATACTATAATACTACACGAAAAAAAAATAGATTTAAAAGGCATTCGATGTTACCTATTTTTTGCCCATTGATGTTTACCGGATTTTAGCTACCATAATAATGATATACTGTATGATCTTGAAGCTTTAAATTACATTCTAATTAATATTGAGCAGAAGTTTATTTCAGAGGAAATCAAATCTCCCTCAGAGTTTGTCAAATACATTATTATTTGACTTTATGCAGTCGTCAAAGGCCACCAGTGGCCAAGGGGTAAAGCCATCGAGCATTGTAGTTCGGTCCAGGCTTGGAATTGAGGAGAACAGTCTGGAGGTGTAGGTGTTTTTGTAGTTTTCCTCATGTGTAAAATGTATCCGAACAAGTTTCCTTCAGAAAGCATTCCACAAAATTCTTTCCTTATTGCAGGTAACCCTCGAGTGCTTTGCCATAATTAAGGAAACCAAGTTATAATTATAAAAATGATGCTGAACTCAATCATATTCTTTAAGGTATATTTAGAATAAAAAAGCTGCAAATATCGAAGTCATATTCACTTGTAAATGCTCTTAAATTACATGTAAAAGGCAAAACATTTTGACTCGAAAATTGCCTTCTCTAACACGTAGCACTCATAGAAGGGCAGTGCGGGTAAGAAGGGTATCTAAGTGCTAATCACAAAAAAGGAATGATACGGGAAGGATTGAAAAGAAAACGGATAATACGAAGACATTTGGAAAATTTTTTTATTAAACTTCACTTGGAAAGACTTTTGGAAAATTTATTTTTAAATAAGCATTAAACATTCACTTGTTAAATATATAACCAAGGCGTCATAAATATAAGCTTCGTTAGCCTCACAAGAGATTTAGTACTTCTCCTAGTATTACATTAAAGGTATGTGTGTTGGTATTATAGTAGAAAAATTTATTGCTAAAATGTATTCATATTTCATTATTCATATTACAAAAAGAAAGAATTTTCAGGCATGTAAAAGCCTACAGTTAGAAGAAAAAATATCCACAGAACTAATTGTCCCATTGTTGACATTTTTCTTCTTTTTTCTCCACTTCAGAATCATTAAAACGTTATTTATCCTTATATGTTTTCTCAGTTACTGTTATTCTAAACAGCATTTTCTTTTAAACTTTCCCTCCTGCTGCAATTTACCATTTCCTGAACTCCGTCTTGCAGTGACCATACGGTTAAATTTTGATTTTCAGATATAGAAAAAAGGTTTTTAATCTTGATACGTTGTAGAGTCATTGGGTTACTTTTAAGAAGGGAACATGAGAAATGAAATATGTCCTCGCCGGGATTCGAACCTTGGACCTCTCGAATAGGCGCCGAGTGTGTTGACCGTTACACCACGAAGGAATGCCGAAAGAAGAGAGAAGATACCTAGTAACGCATTACATTAAACTGCTTACTGTTGCTTTTATAATTTAATTTAAAATTACTTAATTTCCTTTTTATTTTTTTTTCTTAGTAAATATATCTTAAACTTACAGAAAGTGAAATGTCTCTTTCCTCATCTGAAAAGCATTTAAATGTGATGTTCCAATTTTTCTTTTTTGTGTTAAATAAATATATTAAAATAGTCTATTTCAGCGAAATGAATGGATGCACGTTCTAATATATTGTAATGCATTTTCCTTCAGCGAAGATAAAAAATCTGATCTTATCATTCTTTAAGATATGATGTTTAAGTTTGTATGCATGGAAAGCTAGCTGTCACGCCGATAGGATTCGTATCTAACAGGCGATAATGTACAGAGGTTTGTGACTGACGTCTTTGCGAATGTCGAACATTTAAAATCAATGAAAATGCATGCCATCTCGAGAGGTTAAGAATAGGGAAATAGCAGTAAGACCCATGAATTTCCTAGCTTAGAATACTCTCTGTTAGAAGTAGGGTGAAGCCAGTCAGCTAGTTTTTACATGTACTTTGCTGTGCTTAAATAAAAGAATCCTTCATCCACCTGCGCAGGACTTGTAGCGACTTGGGGTGGTTTAATCGTTGCGACTTGTGTTGTAACAATTCTGCTGTTTATAAGGCATATTTTATTTTTATAACAGTTATTTTAATTTAATGCATCTTTACTATCTTCTCTAGTTTCAGCTTACAACTCCCTACCAGAATGAGTGTTTAGAAATGCGTTGAATGCAAATGACGAGCAGCGTAGTATATAAGTCAAGTTCAACCAAGGCCATCTTGTAGGAGGCCTTGGTTCAACTGACTTCGACAGAGAGAGTTATGATTCCTGAGTAGCGCGCTTTTTCCTTCGGCTACGTCTTTTTACGCTCGGCCGTATTACGTGCCTTTTGATAGTTCGCTGGCTAATTTAAGATTACGAGCCAACTACGTTAGAACTGTGTTTAGCTTCGGCTAAATCTCTTAGTTAGACATTATTTAGTTCTTATTTCTTACTTTTGTGTTTAAGCCCAATTGGAGGCTTTGCTGTATTCCCAAAGAAAGGGGCCGAATGTTAATCTTATTTTTAGTGAATAAAGGGTAATTAACCCTTCTTGAGTTTACGCTCTCTGTTCTTTAGACAAAGCGATTATTTGCTCAGCAGTTCACTAGCTCGTTGACACTTAGTTTAGCAGAATAAAAGTGAGGAACTGTATAAGCTATCTCTATCAAACAGTTTAGTCACATAATTCTGCATAATAATTTATGATGCTCAGTTTTCAACACTCTATTTCTCTTATAACTATATTATTAATTTCCTCGCCAAACAAGCAGAAAAAAAAAACGCATAGACACGGTATTTAGCATATCATTTATGTACGTGAGATGTTTTTGCAAAGACAAAATTGATTTGCTGTAAATATGAGTGTATTTTATGCAATATATATGCCATATCATGACCAGAACTTGAAATGTGTTATTATTTTCACTCTCTGAAAATTAAAACATTGTGAAACATCTTTTAGCTAAATACCTTAGCAGGACTACTATTTCTTCTAATCATTTTGGCAAACACGTTGGTGTCCTGATGTAGATCAGTGTGTTTACTTTAAACTATGTTCGTAGAAATTGTAGAAGATACAACACAAGTGGGAAGGGTTTAATTACCCTTTGTTCTTCCCAGTTTACAGCTGCTCCCGCATTTCGGGATACAAGTACAAGGACTAGTACTTGTGGTCTGAACATAAAAAAAAAAAAAAAAAAAAAAAGAACTACAAACTAAACTAAATCAAGTGAGAGTTAAACTCAAATGCTTTACAAAGATTATAAACCCGAGAATTGGATTTTTAATCTTTACCTATGTAGTATGCGGAATGCGGGAAAACTACAATACGTCTTCAATATCAAGATGATTAAATTTTTGGCCTTAACCCTTTGCGGCACAGTGTGTCCGGTCTGGACACACCTAAAAATTTCCTTCTGTGCGCACAGAAAAATTGAATGAAAAAGGATTTATAGGTTACTATAGGTTACTCTGAATCTTCTTTATTTACAGTAGATGGCAGCTCAACACAAACCGGTCCATATATTTTAGACATGTTGTTTAGTTTTTTAAGACCCTCATTTTTCAAAGACGTCTTCCAGATTCTTTTTAGGGTATAAAAAGAATTGTTTGAAAAGAATTTCTATGTTATTTTTTTTTGGCTATACGCTAATCTCCTTATTCTATATTAGTTTTAAATTTTTACCTTGAAATCTTTCCTAAAACCAAACGGCGAACCTTAGGTGTGCCCAGACCGGGCTCACCGATAATCTAGGACAACTGAGAGTCTTTATTCTCTGTTTCTCCGCATCTCATCGGTCAGTTCATTGATAACAATGCTCGTTTCAGCACTCTTTTCGAAACTCTATTCAATCAGTGTGCCACTTTGGGCACAACCACAGAATTAAAACGATAAGTGCTATCTTCACTAAATTTTACTTGTGTACTCCTCTAGGCCTAATTAGACTGCCTACCTTTTTTTTTTTAGTCAAAACTCCGACTTTAAAAGGTAGCGTGCCGAAAAGGGTTAAAGGAGGACAGCAACTGACTGAAAAGCGCACGTGAAATAAGGTGGCGAAAAGCCTCCCTCTGTAAACTCCTTCTAGGCTAAAAGCCACAGCTTAAATACTTAACCAGTTTACAAGCTCTATTTACATACTAAAACTAACCGCGTTTATTCTGGAAGTGGAAAATAAGAAAGGACAGTAAAGTTTTAAAATAAAACAAACGTTAGTAAAACTTAAAATCCTTACAACCTAAGCAAGAGAAAGAAATACGCAATAAAAATTATTTGCAATCCGCTTCAAAAGCACAAATTTTTATTTTACAGTCTGCGTCAATTTGAGGTGGATAAATAGCTTGATATAAAACCACACCATGGCCTGCAGTGAAGATAAATTCATTTGAAAACTGCAGACGCGATTGTGGCATATTTCATTTTTATATGTTTTTGAATATTCATAATGTAGCTTGTTCTTATGCTTTGATGTACGCCATCAACGCTAAATCGCTCTAGTGGGCATCTGCAGTTGTGTGATAAGGGCTGTAAGCTGTTAGAAAGGAACCAAGATTTACCAGAAACCTTTAAGCTATTGTATATCATTTTTCATGTTTTGGTTTTGAAATTGCCCAGTATTCATCTATTTCTTTTATGGTTCTTCGTTGTCAAGGTAGCTTTGCTTCTTCCCATCGATCGAATCTGAAAGAAAATAAGAAGACATTAATTTAAAAGAACTGTTAAGAACTTACTTATTCAATTTCATGCACCGAAATATATTAGAATTTTTATCCCTATCAGTTTTTATTTTATTGAATATGTAATTTACCAAAACAATCGATCTGCAGTAACAAAAAATACCTTTTTCCACTACTAGATTTTGAGTACTAAAAAAAAAAACCTATTGGCAACTTTAAATGCATTTAAAAAGCAACAAAATAATACTAAAAATGTATTTTGTTTTTTTATATTCAGTATCTTAATTTTCTATTACTTTGCTTAATGCACTACAGAACTAATACATTTGCAGCATTTAATGGATGTATAAAGTTTCGTTTAGTTTATTAATAGTTATTTTATGTTATTGTTATTTACGTGTTCTGCTCTAAGGTACTACACGGGAGGGAGAGATGCCTTCGTGGAGGACTTTCTAAGTATGAAGTGTCCATGACCAAACCACACGAGAGGACTTTCGGCTTGCCGCATATTTAGAGTGCCACCATGCCGCACCGATACTAATACATTTACAAACATTCATGCCTTCCACTATTCTGATTGGGCGACAATATTATGTCTAGCCAGTCTAATTAAGTACTTTAGAACGAATGAAACAAATGCATACGAAAGACATCTTATACAAAAAATGAAGGAAAAGAAAAAGTGATAGTTAAGCAGTGCTGCTAACTGCAATGTACTTATAAAACATGTAAACCGGTTTCCCCTTCAGACAATCAAAATGTTTTCTGACATTTTCGACGATCATGAAGTCAGGTAGCGAAGAAACCGAAATTAATAAAAAATATGGCATTTCTTTAGGTTATTAAGCCGGGAGAACTACCCTGGTGTGCAAAAATTAAGGACGAGACGGTTTTTTTCAATATAACTGTGTACAAAAGCTTTCCAAATCAACACATTTAATACCGTAAGATCCGCATTACGTAAGGACATGAGTAATGTAAGCAACAATTACTAAAGAGAAATCAGAGGGATAAAAAGAAGCTTTATTGAAAAAGTAGCATGGAGCGCAATGCGACTGAAGGCCGAAACATCCCTGTGATGGTGTCCAGCAAGAAACATCCGGTCTTTAATAGGGGATATGATCTCCCCTGACTGCTAGGCAGGTTTCACAGCGTCTGCCCATGCTGAGAATGAGGGTGTCAATGAGCTGTTGAGGCATTGCTGCCCATTCGTCTTCCAGCGTTAATCGAAGCTCCGGAATCGTTACTGATGGTAAGGTACGAGCTGCCAAGCGTCTGCCTAGAAAATCCCATACATGCTCGATGGGATTGAGATCCGGAGATCGTGCGACCAATCCATACGTTCAATATCCTCACTCTCTAAGAGCTGTTCGACAGCTACTGTGCGATGACATGGTGCATTGTCGTCCATGAAAAGGAACTGCGGACCCATAGCGCCTCTAAAAAGACGCACATATGGAAGAAGAATCTCGTTACAATAACGGATCCCGTCGACTGAACCTGCGTCGAAGATTTGAAGGTCTGTACGACTACCAAGCATAATTCCTCCCCAAACGAGAACACCGCCACCTCCATACCTGTCCCTTTCAAAGGTGTTCGAGGGATGATTGCGGTTTCCCCGCTCTCTCCAGATGAGTATGCGATGAGAATCGCTGCTCAGACTGAATCCGCTCTCATCTGTAAAGAGTACTCGTCCCCATTCATTGTCTCTCCAATTCCGGTGTTTCCGGCACCACAGAGAACGCCTTCTCCAATGGGCAGGCGTTAGAGGTACACACCGTACAGGGCGTCGTGCAAACAGACCACCACCGTGCAGTCTTCTGGCCACGGTAAAACGCGATATCGGTCGCCCAGTCGCCTGTGCCGTGTGTTTAGCGATTTCTCCCGCTGTCTGCCGCCTGTTTCTTCTGGCCTGTAAGGCAATATACCTGTCATCTGCGGGTGTGGTTCCTCGTGGACGACCACTACAAAACCCCCGGATAGCTGTTCCTGTAGTTTGAAACTGTCTCCAAAGTCGTGAAACGATGCTGTGAGCAATTCCGAACTCTGCAGCTACACTTGTCACACTGCGGCCTTCCTCCAACTTCCCAATGATTCGACCTCGGGTAAAGGCATCCAGATGTCGTCTAACACATTGATTATTCGCCATTTCTCGCTGAGGCAGCAACTCGGTGTGATTTTAACTGCTATACGGCGTGCAATCTCTTTGCCAGAAATACTGATCTTACACCGACAACATGCTTTATACTACTCAGACACTCCCCCATTACGTCTACCTGCATATCTGTGCATGTGCTACCGTACATCACCTTACTTAATCTCCTGATTGGTCTTTCTGTCCGCTCTGCCTCTTCGTTCAGCTGATATGCTAATTATTTGACTTCGTCCTTAATTTTTGCACACCAGGGTACATCACTGAATCGAGATTTGCAGTCAAACGGAAGCAATGACTGTGAAGAGCAAGTTAAATTTCGGCTCGCCTTGTGCCAGCTATTCAAATTACAATGCAAAATGTTATCATTTAACGCAAGAGAATTTTGATTTCGAAATAAAGGACATTTGGTATTTTTTCTAAACTCGCCAAAGGACAAAGACATAGGACAGACCTGTTTAAACGACTATCTTTTGTATAATCCGTAAAAGGGCCACTAGGACTTGTGTCGGTGCCATCAACAACGCAGATGAGTAGCTTCTTCTATTTTCCGAAATCCTCAATGAATTTGTTCTTGCATATTTATAGGAAAAAGAGAAAGTAAGTCAGTAAAAGTTTTCTTGAACATCTCCGCGAATTTTCTACTGAAATATAGAATACAAAATTCTAAAAGCTTTCAGATTTTATAATAGCCCAAAGGAGCATTTTTTTAACGTTTTGTGTGTTATATTTATTTATTAAATGTCGTGTTCTTCCAATTAAATCATAAAATTCAGTTCAACAGCAATGTCGTAAAGTAATTTAAAAAGAGAATACCTATAGAATTCTTGGTTACAGCCGAAAACATCGCGGCAAAAACATCGCGGACGAAAACATCGAAGAGAAAACCACGCAAGGCGAAAACGTCGTGCTACAAAACATCGTGGTAGAAAACATCGCAAAGAGAGTTCTAAAACATCGCGGCAAAAACATCGTCCTCGAAAATAAAGCGGTTCAAAAACTTCGCAGTTTGAAAACATCGTCGTCGAAAATATCGTGGTAAAAAATAAAGTATCTACAAATCATCGCATGACGATAACATCGCAGACATGCTTTTGTCAGACTTTAATAACTGTAAATAGATATTCCCATAATAATTTGTGAGCGCAAATTATTATAGGAATAACTCTGAAAAAGCATGTCACCGATATTATCGTCACGCGATGATTTGTAGATACTTTATTTTTTACCACGATATTTTCGACGACGATGTTTTTAAACTGCGAAGTTTTTGAACCGCTTTATTTTCGACGACGATGTTTTGTACCACGATGTTTTAGAACTGCGATGTTTTCTCTTTGCGATGTTTTCTACCACGATGTTTTGTAGCGCGACGTTTTCGCCTTGCGTAGTTTTCTCTGCGACGTTTTCGTCTGTGATGTTTTTGCCGCGATGTTATCGGCGGACACCGAATTCTCGATACACAGTCCTGAACGCTGGAGATAAAAAAGATTTTTTGCCTCGTACAGTTTTGCCATTGCTCGCTTTAAAATCGTTGAGTTTCTTTATCAAAAATTCGTTAAAGTGTTACAAAATATGAAATCTATAATAAAACAAATTCTAAGTTCAGGCATCCAGATGCCCATACTCTAGTGGAGGACAACTTATTGAAAATTTATGATATCTCTAGGTTTCGTAGTTTTCTTCGCAGTGCGAGAAACATACATGCAGATTCTTCATTTTTAATTTCTTTAAATATAGTGCACAGTTCTAATATTTGGTGGCAACAATTTGAAAAGTGAACCGACATTTATAGGGAGCTGAAGCAAAATGCCAAAACGATTAATAGCCCTTCTGGGTCAACGTCCTTTGGGCTAATAAAACTAGGAAGCATGTTTTAAAATGATTAAAGTAACATTGATGCTTTATTAATTGAAAGTTTTGCTTTGCGGAGATCAGTGCTTTTATTTTTTACTAAATTATCATCGCTCGTAGTTTTCACTCTATTAAAAAATATTTTACTGCTTATTTTTTGAAAATCCTGGAAATGGTATATATCTAAGATCAATACTGATGTCTCGTTTTCATTCCACGTTAAATATGCCTCTGTCTTCATATCTATTTATCTAAATGTTCTTTTCTCTCTCTCTCTTCCTCGCTTTTTCTCTCTCTCCACACACACACACATATTTATATTTATATATATATATATAATATTCGTCTACTGCACAAAAAAGTAATTGAGAAAATTTTGTCTTCTTTTGCCCATAGAAGAATCCCCCAGAAGGACATTAGACAATAAACAAGCTGACGTGCTGTCTTAGAGACCAATCGAACTGGATGAAACGATAATCCAATCTGACAGAGAGCACAGATGGAAGAATTAAACTTCCGGATGAATCCGAAGATTGGATGATCCCCATGGGATCGCTGGACAAAAGGTAATCAAATAAATAAAAGACACCAACAGAAAAACAGGAGGGAAAATGGTAGATTAACTTGACCAGTGGCTGACGGTAGGATGACAGATTTTATCTCCAGCTTAGCAGAAAATGAAATCTCGCATTTTGGTGTTATTAACAATAGAAAGTCCCGCCAGGACACTTGGGTGAAAAAATTTGAATGAAACGAGGTTACGCCCAGGAGGATGGGGGACTCCTTCTTTCAGTTTTGCAAACTGAGGTCCGCGGAGAATAAAATTCAAGTTATTGACATTGTAATTTTGAGGGTGCAATAAAGATAGCAAAATCTTTTCTAAGCTACATATGTATTTACTCTAATGGGAGAATAGCAAAAATGTTAAAAGGAAGGTAGCTTCTTTTTGTACAAAATCCATGAAAAAATTTAGTGAATGAGACCCTTTAAGTAATTGTCTGTAAAATAAAAATGTCATAGAAACTTTTATAAGAGGACCACCCAATGATCCGAGCAATTTTGATCTTCTGGGATCACTTTTCGAAACATGACAGTGATATTCATTACCGTCAGCTAATTATGTTCTGAGGTACAAATACTCACGATGTTCTTAGGTAGCTGAATTAAGGGTATGTTACCCATGAGTGGTTTTACTCTACTCAGATTAATTCGTGTCAAGTATTTGCTGATGTATCTCTTACTCACTTCAATCTTCAAAAAATAAAATGCAGCACATTAACGAAATTTGGAAAAGAAAAAAAGAAAGAAGATCTGAAAGGTTTCAGATTTTAAATTACGTCCAAAGTGGCGTTTTTTTAACATTTTGTTTGTTACCTTTATTTATTAGATATCATGTTCTTCGCACTTAAACCATAAAATTCCCTTCAAGAGCAATATCGCAGAATAATTTTAAACTGAGCATATCTTTAGAATTTCCGATACGCAGTCTCGAGCGCTGGAGATAAAAATGTTTTTTCTGCACAATGCTGCCATTGCTCGCTTTTAAAACGTTAAGTTTGTTAATAAAAAATTCGCTAAAGCTTTTCAAAATATGAAATCGATAATAAAACAAATTTCAAATTTCAAATTTGAGCTTTCAGATGACCATATTCGCATTAGGATTACACATTCAAAATTGGATGGCTCTAGGTACCGTTGTTTTATCCCAATGCGAGAACATATATACATATTCATTCAGATTTTTCAATATTTAATTTATTCAAATATAATACAGGGAGATAATATTTGGTGGCAACAGTTTGAAAAATAATACAGCCATTTATAGCATTCCGACACAAAATCGCAAAACGAAAACTATAGTCCTTCTGAAACGAAGCCTCTTTGGACTAATAATAAAATTTATTTTTGAATCTTTGCTCCTTAAAAGCATTATGTTATCACAAAGTTCATAAATAATTGTTTTCTTTAATTCATTTTAATAAGTCGTACTTCTCTAATTCTAAGCAGATACTGTTTCTAAGGCATATATGCTTTAAATTTCAGTACTACTAACAGAAGGAATACCTTTTTAGAGAAAAAAAATAAAATCGAGCTTTAAAATTTCCTCTAGCGAATTTTGTTTTGATTATCAGCTTCGATATATTGACAATAAAAAGAACTCCTCTTCAAAGTACTGGCTTATAAAAATACCTATAACTTTCGACCATTTAACAAATCTTAAAAATCTGCAGTTTTAAATTGCCACTGATTGGAAAGCGCACCTGATTTCAGCTACATTTATATAAAAACAATTGTGCATCTTAAAACCAAAGAAATATGAGAGCTAATTTCAATTACAAAACTCCATATCTTTATTCACTTAAAATGACAGATCACTATTCTTTTAGATTCTCCAAAAATTACATTTCTAATAATGATTTAAATAAGGTTAAATTTAAGCTTTCGACGTCATAACTATTCTAACGAAGGAAAGAAGGAACAGATCAGCGCAAAATCTTCCAGCAGCGATGGCAGGCAGCAATCTCATGAAAAATGGCGCGAACTCTACATTTATGCAGTCAAAATCGTTAATTCGGACACCCATAATCCGGAATGATATATAATCCGGACCTCAAAGCTAAAAACTTTCTGCGCATGCGCCGCGTTGACACATGTGCATAGGCGTTTACGCGTGCGCGTAAGACTTTTACGACTGAGCATATGCGTGTGCGCAAGCGCAGAGTACATTTTCGCGTGCGCGTTTAATGTATAACGGACGGTATAAGCTAAAAATGTCTAATTATCTATTTTCTATTTCAGTTAATGTTGATGATTGTGTTGTTCCTTAATCTTCGAATTGGATGCGGCTTATTATTTTTTGCAGACTGAAAGAGCAATTTTATAAAAGTAAACTTGAACTTTCGATTATGTCAAATAGAATTTCCGATGCTGGAGCTCCCAAAGAATCTACAAAACGAAAGTATGTTTCTATGTCCATCAAACAAGAAGTGGAATTGCTGCAAAAAATGGATAAAGACATGAAGAAGGTGACAGAGAGGTTAGTGAAAACGAAAAAAATTCGATCGACAAGTTAGTTGGTATTCTCGGCACAGCAATTACGGGACTTGAACAGCGGAACTTTGTAACTGAACAAGAAATTATGTCTGTTTATAGAGTTAAAGAGAAAGTATTATCACATAAAACGAAGCAACTTAAACAACTTACATTGAAAGAAATGTTTACTAAAGTAAGCAAATCAATATTAAGCTTTTTTTTTTTTTTGGAAATTTTGATACCCTTTAGATCATAATTGTTCTTTATTTCATAAATTACGGTTTCATATTTTTATTTTTAGGATTTCTGCATGCCATCTTACGAGATTTAAACTGATGATCTATAATCTGGAAAAACCGATAATCCGGAATCGCCGAAGTCCCGAAGAGTCCGGATTAACGACTTTTGACTGTAGTAGCGATTACATAACATGCCAGAATGTTCTCAAAAGCACTGGTCTAGGGGGAAGATACTGAAATTGCGGAAAGTTAATTAGAGGTTGCCTGTTCGCGTAGAGCAAAAGCCATCGTATTTTTTATATTTTACATCTTCCTACCCCTCAAAACGAGAGGCCGGGAGAGCAAAGCATTAGTACATTAGTGAAGCAAGGAACATTTCAGAGTATGAGGAAAGACAATGAAGAAAAACATCCAGGACATAGCGTACAGGCTTGAACTATGCCCTATCATAACTCATGATCTTTCTCATATAATTAGACAATGCTTAATTATGTAACTTTTACAATGAAACCTATAATTTATAAATAAACATATAACTTATAAGAAAAAGTACAGTTTAGAACTATAAGATAATAATATATGTAATAATACAATTGTTTCATAAGAATAAATTGAATTTAATTAAAAAAATTAAATTTAAATACGTATTTAAATACGTATTTAATTAAATATTCTTTGCGCCATTGCTGCAAGGAATGAAATTTAAATTTAAACAAATTAAAATTTTTAACAAATACGTATAAAAGTAAAAAAGCAAATTTAAATTCTAAAAAAAAGAAAAAAGCCAAAATAATTTTAAAAAAATGTGCAAACATGTAAAAGATTTAATTCTCGAACTAATCTACAATATCATTTAAATTCAGAAGCATAAGCAAATCAAGTGCAAAATTTATCCATGAAAATAAATCTACTAATTTAATAAATTAAAATTAAATTAAACATTTTTTTTAAAAAATGCATATGTGAATGACCGTTGAGTAGGCAGGACACATACTTATCAAGGGGAAGTTGCCTCCAAACCTAACTCTCCAATCATTCAATTCGTGTTTCGTCATTCATGCAGGCAAGGGTAAAAGTCAAAACCAAAAGTAATTCCAATAAAGTGGTACCCTTAGAAATTAACATTTAAGTATTAACATTTAAAGTTTAAAAAGGAAAATACAAATGAAGTCTTTTGAGAAACAAGCAAGTAAAGTCAAGAATTAAACTTTTTCTTAAAAAATTAAATTTTTTAAAAAATTAATTTTTTATAAAATAATAAAATCTAGAAACCAATGTATTTTGGAAACCCTTGTCTACAGAAACTTCCCCTACACGAATATGCATATCAATAAAAAGAAACTATAAAAGAACTATACATAATACATATAAACCAATAAGAAACAAAAAGAACTAATTCACAATTTTTAAAAAACAAATATATATTTAAAGATATATTTTCATATTTAGAAAATACTTAGATACTACATAAAAAATTTTAAAAAAATTTAAAGCAAGTAAATAGTAAGTTTTAATTCTAACTTACCTACTATATGAGTGTTGGGGCCTGCAAAAGTGTTGTGAAAGAGAAGTAAGTGTGTTCTTCAAATTATATAGATGGCGCTTATGTAGGTAAAGTTGAGTGTCAAGCTGCTATTTTTGTTATAGTAAAAAATTTTTTTGTAAAGATTAATATTAAAAACTAAATTAAATTAAAAATCCTAAAGGTAGTAATGTCAATTATTTAGGGAGTTAAGTAACTAAGCCAATCAAGAGATGTAAGTTTGCTTGAAGGAAATTAAAGTGAAGTGGTATGTGAAAAAAATGTAAACTGTTTGTAATTTGAAATGTGTGTTCTGTTGAAAAATTGTGAAAATTGTTAAAAAAATTAAGTGAAAGATTTTTTGTGTGAAAATTGCAAAAAATTAAAGTAATTAAGAAACACTGAAATGTTTTAATATTAAAGTTTTAAAGTAAAATTTCCCCAAAATTTTTTTGAAATGAAGTCCTTAAAAAATCTCTAAAAATTCCCAGAAATTTCTCAAAAATTCCTTTAGGAAGTTAAATAAAACTTAAATTTGATAATATTGTAATATTGTAATAATATTGTAATAATACAATATTATTATCTTACAGTATCTAAATAATAAATTCGAATCATAAAAGTCCTCAAATTTCTTCAAAATGTTCATTGAAAAGCGAAATTTTTGTTTTAAAGTCCTTTCATAAAAATAGTTGAAGTCGAATGAAAATGCTTTTTAAAGTCTTTTGATGCCACAAGACCAGTAAGTCCACAAGATAAAAGTAAGTTCACAAATGTTATGTATGCACTTTTTCAATGAAAATGATTCCATAGTAAGTTTTGAATAGAAGATTTTGAAATTTGTGGGGAACATCTTTTATATAAAACTTAGAAGATATACAATTTATGCATAATGTATTACTTGTGTTAATTCTTCTCATCGTAGGTAATTAACAATACATTTTTATAAATATGTAATGATTTTAAAATGCATGGATGTAGACTATGGAACTTTAACAGTTTACGATAGCGTAGATGGCTGAGAAGACTGTAGTGGCTGAAGGTAAGGCCGAGTAGAAAAGCATGATGACGCGTTTATCACAACTGAGGTTAAGAATCGCACTCTTAATTTTTTTCGTATATCAAAGCATCATTTTTCAGACAAGATATTTCTTAATTATATTTGAACTAGAAAGATATACGAAATGACCGCTGTTATAGATATTATAAATGTAATTAAAATGTTTTGTGCAAAGGTGTTCATTGTTCATTGGCTAATTCAAACTAAATTACCCAGGGCAGGAGGCGAGGACGCCCCCTTTGCTTACTGCCCCACGGGGTTTTCCCCTTCTACTTGCTTAACTGCTTAAAGTAGAGTGCAATGAAGGAAACCACTGGCGGTACATTTCTTAAGAGCCACCGCTAGCTCAATAAATAAAGGTGATTTAAATAATAAAATGCTAATTAATATGTCAAAGATCTCTTTGTACACAACATTTTTTTGTGTAGATCTTTCCATCATTTTAAAACTTGCCTTGCAGAGGACCATCCATTATTTTTAATTTTACGTCCGTTTTTTCACGAACTCTTGAACAGGCAATGTCCGTGTCCAAATGCAAGCTCAGGTAAAAAAATGCCAACACGCTTAAGGTGGTCTACTACAGCAGCATTACAATACTAAAAATTTGTTTACACGCAGAATCGCTAATTAAGAAACTATGTTGCGTGAAATTTGGCAGAAATATAAAGCAATAGGTAAATTTTGGAATCAAAATGTTAGAATCAGGTTTGGAATGAAATTTACTTAAATATTATATTTTAAAAAAATTAGTTTGAAATACGTAATTTAATGTGTAGTTTGGAAAGCCATCAATAGATGGCGCTACGAGTTACAATTTAGCATTGTAATCTTATTTCTGCAAAAATTCACGAAGTAATTGATTTTGATATCAGTTATAAATCATATTTTTTTCTAAATAATATTTAGAAGCGTTTCATATATTCCTTTATACACAGTTTTCACTAAACAGTGTCAGCTGTCAGCGGAATGACGTTTACGGCAACCCTATTGCATTGCTATTCCGCACTCGGTTTGTTTACATTTATTTGTACTGTGGTCAGTTAGCAAAAAATATGCGAAAATATCAAGGACGACCGAAAAAACATCCTGGTGTTAATAAGAGATCCAGAATTCAGCGAAAGCGTCAAGCTCAAGAAAAAAATATGAAATTAAATTCCCGAGATGTGGAAGATTCCGAACAAGCGGATGTTTTCGAAAGGTGAGAAATATTTTATTCTTTATATCGACTACCTCGTGTTTATGATTTCGTAGTAAGTTAATTCCGAAGTAAAATATGCGTATTTTTTTAATTGAAGGTCAGAAATTATTGATACAACTGCATCTGTGTCAAAGAAGAATCATTGCCCGGATGATTTTTTTTACAAAGTAAGTTTTTTTTTTTTTTTTTTTTTTTTTTTGTGTGTGTATGTTTGTGTGTGTGTATGAGGGGATGCTAATAATTGTTCAATTCTGTTATAACAATTTATTCCTCCATTCACACTAAATTGTTGGGAAATATTGAAAGGGTAAATTCCAATTCACAAGGAATTGCTGAAATAATTGAATCTTTTCAAAAGTATGAGCATGTTCTTGCGATCTAAATTGAATTCACCATCATTACATTCTGTTATTGGAAATTTTATAGTCATATGTTTGCTACGAAATGCTTTGTCAGTTACCTATGGTATATTTTTACAGGTGTATGCACATTTCATTCATGTGCTCGCTGTTCAACTTGCTTTTTTTTATTATGTCATTTACTTGGATGTTAAAACTTTCTTTTAGCGTTGGAACATTTTATAATCATTTAGTAAAATTTATATATAAATATATATTATTGCTTGTTTATTTATGGTTCTGTGTATTTGTCATGTATGCATGTTGTGAAGTATAGTTTTTGAAAAATATGTCACAAATGGTAAATTCCACCAAAAGCTGAATTGAATTGATATTGGGATGCAGGTAATTAGAAAATATCTGCCGTGTATTTTGAGCGTAAACCATACTAGTACCAAGAATGGGACCAATACGCTCAGGCTTGCTTAGCCTTTTTGCCATTGTCCAAATTGAATTATCTCTAGTAGAAAAGGAGTGAATGCTTTCTCTATATAACAATAAAATATCTGTCTGATAAAAAATCTACCAATAAGAAACTTTTCATATGTTATGTGACAGACTTTCTGCAAACAGAAGTCCTTAGCTCTGTTCTTGTACATGTTTTTTAATTGTGGTTCAGATGTGTACTTCTCAAAGGAATTCTTGTCATAGGAAGATTGTCTGAACATTTAAAAACTATATTCTGCTTTTAGGGGCCTAATATTTTAGGCCCCTAAAATTAATATTGAAATTTCTAAAATGTTGAAAAATATGTCATCTGGATTCCGTGCAAAAAATATAATCCCTTTTCCATTTCTGCATTTGCAATTCCTGCATTTTCTTTATTCCTACATTTTTTAATTGGAAGGAATTTCATTCGCAGAGCCCTCTAATTTATTCTTACAAATCATGTAGTAACGTACCATTTTAGATAGATATAAATAACACATTTTGTAATTTTTCTAAACTGCGGTTATACAGCATGATATAATAGCTACACAAGGTATGGCGAAACAGTATACAGCAATATCTGTCGCACTGTCTGAGATGGGTGGTAGTCATACATAGCTTAATGCTTAAATTTGTTATGTGTTATTTATTTATTCATGTTTTTTTTTTTTTTTTTTTTTTTTAAATTATGTTATAGCAGTTTATTTCTTTCATTCTTAGGTCTGGAAGTGAAAAATTTGACTTTTCTACGCCAGAAGTTACAGCTAATGTTCCTAAGACAAACCAGGCTTTCTTGAGGTAAGTTGGTTTATTTCAAAAATAGGTATTAGCTGTGCATGATATTGAAACTCTTACAGTTACTTAATTATGGTTAACTAATTATGTATTAATTTAGAAGTCAAGCAACCAAAATCAGTGTTATATTTTCAAATAGTGAATATTTCGAAATATGATGCTGATTTTTGTTGCTTGACTTCTAAATTAATACTTGGTCAGCGTGTTATTGGATCTTAATTAAACTAATTATGGTTCTTTTCTTCTCAGTTCTGATCTGGACATTTCAGTTATTGACTCTGACGTAGAAGGTAGAAATACAAGCTCTCTTTTGGGGTAAATATGTATTTCTCTATGCCAAAATTAAAATGTCATCATTTATGTTTTTCTTTTATGGTGTTACATTATGTTGTTTACATACTGATAGCTATTAAAACTGTTAAATATAATATTGTAGCTATCAAAAAAGAGGGGGATGAATTTGATTTGTACCAAATTTGGACGTTTTGCATGAAAGAACTTGAAAATAAAAGATTGTTTTTAAAATATATTCATTGAAATCAGTGAAATTTTCAGACAGGACACTGAAGCAAAGGAAAATATTTTGGGGTTCGATTCTTTTGATGGGAGCCTCATCACTAAGCCTACTATCTTTTTTAAATATTGCTTCTTTTTCATTGTTTTCATGATGTTTTATGTTCCCTTCATGAAAGAGATCTTTAATAATTTAAATTTTGTTAATAAAATATAACAAAATGAAATCTGTGATTATGTGGCTATTATTTTTTCCATATATATTTATTTGAGGAAAGCCAAAAATTTTAATATTTTACAGAATTTTTAAGAAAAATATAAGGATAAAATTTTTTAAATAATTCTGATTACTACCTTTGCTTTCCTCTCGTAATGTGCCTCAAGTTAGAGCAATTAGACGACAAATTTAAGTCATGTGATCTTTTTTTCCCCAAGTTTTTTTTTAGGCTTAGGAGTATAAATTGCTTATCCCCACAAGACATTGCATCTTCTTAGTATGCCATCCTAAGGCTCTGTTCAGATGATGGTATAAATGCCATAGACGCATAATCATAAGGCATAAAATGTGGGAGTTCCATTCACACCTGCGAGAGAGGGTCTAAGCCATAGCCAATTAGAGAAGCTAAATTTGTGCATGCATGTATGTGTCTACAACTTTCTCTCTCAATAAGTTTCATGTATATGCTCTGATTGGCCGACTCTTATATCAAGTCGGCACAAAGTTGAAAACTTCAAGCTTAATGCCCAAACTAGTTTTTGTGACATAGCAAGGTCTGACTACAAAGCGTTGTTAGTTGGGAATTATGACATTTATACAACGGCACAGACGCATATGGGCAGTCGTAAAGGTCTTGAGCGCACGCGTGAACGCCTATGCGCATGCGTCAACGCGGCGCATTCGCAGAAAGATTTTAGCTTTGAGGTCTGGATTATAGATCATTCCGGATTATGGGTGTCCGAATTAACGACTTTTGACTGTATTTATCTTTTATAAGTCTCTTGTTTATTTTTTTGTTTACTGCATTTCTTCTGAATAACAATTGTATATTTGAGTTTTCTGGGTGTGAATAAGTATTTTTTAGCTTTATTGTATCAGTACAAATATTGTATTTTGAAACCTCTGTATTTGAATTTGTAGAATTTTTGTTATAAACTACATATATTTTGTGAATATTGTTTAATAATAAAGAGTTTCGTGAGGTGAATAAACATATGAAGGCAGAATTATTCCAAATTAATCTGGCCAACATTAATTATTGAAAATTCTAACTTGAATTTGCCGTTTAGCCATTTGGCTTCTCAGTGACATCTCTGAAGACCTTGCTTTCCATTTATTGCTGTAAACTGCGCTTGCAGTGAAGTATTGTGGTTTTACTCCTATGTAACATGAGTAACATGAATTCATTTCTGTGAGGAAGATCTCAAAATCACTACTTCTGTTGAAAGACTGGAGTATAAAGGGTCTAACTTATTCTTATGTTGTGGTACTATGGTATAAATCAAGTGTGATGTGTATATTAGTTTTCTCTTAGGATATCCTCTGTGAAGATACTGCTTCTGCAAAAAAGGTAATTCTACAAACCTTTTCAATTATCCATCTGCTGTTTCAGATTGAAACCAATTTCCTGCATCTGATTGAGGTTTTTTGATTTATTTCTCATGCAATTCTGATCTGACATCATCTTCTAAATATTAGTAGATATATATCTGCATTAGTGATAATTAGCTGTGAGCACATAGTGCACCATCTGCAACTCATTTGGGTATAAACTATGCTAGTGATTATAATGTCCTTGCTTTTTCCCATATGCCATATGTTGCATGAAGTTTTGTTATATGAATCTAGCTTCCCCTGAGGAATTTCTGTGATCTTTCTAGTATGTATGGTCAAGAATTAGGCTTGTGATACTGTCATGATTTTGCCCACATGTTCCCTGAATATACTACCATTTCCTTAGGAAGACTTCCAAGAAGAATACTGTTGTGGGTTCTAAGCCTAACTATGGTTTGGAACTATGTTTATAATGAATTATTGGGATTCTGCACATGTACTGTGGATGCAATTCTATTTCCATTTAGAAGATTTTCTGCAAAGGCAATGCTTTAGCTGTGAGATAATTCTGTTTTGGAAATAAAACTGATATTTATTTAGATCTGTGGTATTTATAAGGCAATTTATCAATAGCAGGTAGCATCTTGCCTCTTTGCTTTGATCAGGGCCTGTGCAACCAGTGGTAGTCAAAATTTTTAGAATTTAGATAACAGTGCATAGCAAAATTTTATAATTTAGCAGAGGGCACTGAGCAGCAGAATTTAGAGGCAAAAATCCTGTTCAATGAATCAAATTCATTCACAGCAAATCCAAATGCGTCGCTACAGGAAGATGATAAACCAGCTCAGTACGTAATTACAGTTGCATCCGGAAAAGAGTACATATACATATAAATATATAATATATATATATATATACGATATACAATATATATATATATATATATATTATGGTTTTTTAGGATGTATCTATAATATGTATCATTTTACTTTAGTAAAATATAATATTCAATTTTGTAATTTAGGAATTTCTTTCCCCTTATCATGTATTATCAGCTTGTACTTTACCCCTTCAATTATCAGCTGTATTTTATAAACCTGAAACATAGAAACGCAATTTGATTTTATGCATTTCAGTATCAAGTGAAATCTTGAAACTGATTGTTCATTATAACACTTTATGTAGTTTTCATTCAAAGCGGATCTCAGATAATGTGCCGTGTACTAGAAAAATTTGATAATGATTTATCCACTTTTGAAATAAAAAAATAATAGTTAGGAGTGTTATACGATTTTATAATACAAGTAAAAAATATATATAAAGCTTTGGAAAGTGCTAACACATATTTATGGAATATTATGGATGGATAAGTAAATGGAATATTATGTGCATGCTATATATGTATACACATATCATCAAGTATAAATTCATTTATATATAATTTTTATGTCGCGATGAATTTTTATGTAGCGAAATGCTTAAAAATCTAGTTACTTTTAAAAACTGTTTTCTTCCGCAGAATAACGGCAAATTATGAAACATTACGCAACATTGAAAAGCGTGATGAACAAATTTTGCGAAAAGAAATAGCGACTGCTGCACGTATCTCATAGATATCTTTCATTCAAGTGGAAAAGATCTATTCCTGTTCAAAACATACTCTGCAGTCTGAGTCACAGACGGAAGAAATGACAGCAGGTCCTTTTGTTCAACTGAGGGGATATGGCTTACTCACTTTCCCGCCAAACGAGTACAAAGAAAGGGAAGCGTCGTTGCCATAGTAACCGGGCTGTAGGTAGTCTTACAGATTTAAGTCTTTAGCGCTCAACGTTCGTAGCGCCATCTGTTATTAAAAATCGACATGAGAAAGGGGTATTAAACGCTCTTAAGCGTCTGGCCCTGAGACTTATGGATGGTCATAGCAAATGCAAGTTTTACAGGAAATTGCCTATGTCTCAATTGAAATGGCAACCCTGTGCCGTGGCAACTTCACCCGATTGGCTACTGCATTTACGCAAGCAACCAATGAATAATAAAATGTTAATTCACATGTCAAAGATCTCTTTGTACACAACATTTCTTGTGGAGATCTTTCCATCATTTTTAAGCTCTCCTTGCAGAGGACGATCCATTACTTTTTAATTTTACGTTCGTTTTTCTCTCGAACTCTTCAACAGGCAACATAAAATTGACTGTATCCAAATGCAGGCTCCGGTAGAAAAGTGCCAGCACGCTTAAGCGTTTGGCCCTGAGACTTATTGATGGTCATAGCAAAGACAATTTTTACAACAAATTGTCTACGTCTCGATTGAAACGTGGTAGCTTCACCCCATTGGCTAGTAGAGTTACGCAAGCAACCAATAAATTATCGGCGACAAACAGACACTTAAGCCGCATATAATAAAGTTATTTATTTATTTCATTTTGCTTGTTTTTTTATCGTTGCCGGTTTGGGGCAGTTACATATTTCCGAATTCTATTATATATAGATGTTAAATTTATTTATTAAATGTTAAATGCACGTGCTCTTATAGTCTTAATTTTTCCGCCTTAGCTTTCTCATAACATTCGTCACGCGCTGGACTGCACGGGGGATAAAACAATTTACAGTTACGCAAGCAACCAGTAAACTATCGGTGACAAACACTTAAGCAGCTTATATATAGGTACATATGATATAATAAACGCCATTTTTGAAGTACGACGTCATCTTAAGAAAGTAAGCTCTTTGCTTAAGGTATTATATCATGTTTTGTATTGAATTTTTATACTTGTTTAAAATATGTTATAATATATATATATGTGTGTGTGTGTAAATATATATTTCTATATGTGTATGTATATATTTATTTATATAACGTATATATACGCGGAAACGTAGAAAACGATAAATTATTTGAAACACATTTTTAAGAATCCAGTGATTAACTAAATTATCAAAAAATATACATAAACCATCAGAAACAGCGTTAAAATTAACATTAAAAACCATTAAATGAAAGTATTTTAAATAGTAATAAAAGTGGAAAGGAAAGAGTTAAAAGATTACGAGTTTTATGCATACCCAGTGGTTGAAAGGACGAAAAATGACTCAAATCTCTCTGTTTAATATAAATATGCATACATTAACTAGAAGTATTTCTAAGATGAAAAGGTATTTCTCCCACTTTCCTAGCATGCCTTCGTGGTGTAGTGGTTCTGCACGCTGGGCCGGTATCCCAGAAGTCCGTGGTTCGATTCCGGCTAAGGCGTTTGCTAAATTTTCATCTTACCTGCTTCCAAAAATATACCTAATGTCTCTACAGTGGCGCCTGAACTAAAAGGGTTGTGGATGAGGACTCTCCACACCCAGGATTTGGCGATTGGTTCGCCTAAATTCCCCAGTCGCTCTTTAAAAAGGGGAGTATATAAGGTATTTCTCCCACTTTCCTAGCGTGCCTTCGTGGTGTAGTGGTTCTGCACGCTGGGCCGGTATTCCAGATGTCCGTGGTTCGATTCTCGCCGAAGGCGGTTGCTAATTTTTCATTTTTCCTTCCTCCAAAAAATCCTAATGTCTCTACAATATTATTTTTTCTGATGCGGAAATAGAGAAAAATGTATTTATTATGTTTATAAAACGGAAAATGTAGCAACAAAATCCTCTTAAAAGGTTTTAATTATCTAATTTCTTAAGCATAAATATCCTCTTGTGTACCTGAGTTCTTGCACTTGGGTGCCCTACTGTGAATACTTTGCCACCCTATAAACTTGGGTTTTTCATATTTTCATGGCTCAACCCTTTCTTTAGAGAATAATCTCGTCTCTGATTTTGGGATTATTATATTAGTAATGTAAGTATTAATGTAATGAATTTTTCCTATTTTTAACGGTATTGGTACTAAAACTTTTTTTAATGAAAATTTCATTTGCTATATAGCATTTATTATATAGAGATGCATTTACAGATTGTAAATAGTTCACACTATCTTTGGAAATTACTTTATCAGGTTTAGTTATAAAGAAAAATATTCACTGGAATATCAGATTCTTATCCACTGTTCGAACATGAAAGTTGTATGAAAATTTTCTTCGCTGAAGGAAGTAATATCCATTTCAATTCGGATTTCTTTTAGATAAGCTTCTGTCACTCTTTTTCAAATCACACTAGTAAAGGATTCTGAGCGGTTAAATTTCTTGAGATCATGCACCGTCTCATCAGAATTCGATTTCTGTTTCGGAAGAAGCCGAGCGAATATATTATAGTCCTAAGTTCATCCTGCGAGAGATAGGAAGTTATATTTCTTTTGAAAGAGAAGAAATTCCACAGCTTACAGATGTAGAAGTTAAGAGACTACGTTTTTAAAAAGCTGCTTGAACGTTTCGCTTGTATTTCAATGAGTGATTTTTTAAATACAAATGTATAGTTTTAAAATAAATGTAAATTAATTAAAATGCAAATGTAAATGTAAATTAAAAAATATCCTTAAACTCGAAATCTTACTCCACTGAAAATGTAATAGCTTTATAAATTTAAATTGACTAGATGATATAAAAAAACCCAATGAATAATTAAAATCCTTTATTTGAGCGAATTTTATCACGGATAGGAGCAAAATTAGCCCACGCATACATAAAAAATCATAGGGAAGGTTTAAGGAAACATTTTACGAAATTTTTTATTAAAAACATGCTTGCATATTTTCGCTTCATCCGCAAAACACCTACCAAAACAAATAAAAGTAAATCAAATCTACAAAACAAATAAAAGTAAATCAAACCTACAAAACAAATAAAAGTAAATCAAATCTACAAAGCAAATAAAAGTAAATCAAACCTACAAAACAAATAAAAGTAAATCAAATCTACAAAACAAATAAAAGTAAATCAAACCTACAAAACAAATAAAAGTAAATCAAACCTACGAAACAAATAAAAGTAAATAAAAAAAAGTTATGTCCCATTTCAGGCTTTCACAGTTCAGGTTTTTTAAAAATTCGTGCCATTTCATCCATTCGTGATGGGATGGGTAAGAACGATTTCCATCTCAGCCTTTCATTCAAGGTCAGTGCAAAATCCGTAGAGCGCCATATGAGGTCCCGTTACTATAATGTATATAAAGTGATGTCACATTGACTCCTCGCCCTTTAAACTTTAGACACTGCTTAAAAAAATTAATGGCATTTATGATTATAACTAATACAGAAAACAAGGCGTTCTTAAGGTTTGAATACAATATAGTATTACTATTTTCTTGAAACAGAATTCTCCTTGAAAATCGAAATATCTAAAGTTAAAAAATCTGACATGAGCACATATGACTTCCTTGTACGGCCTAATAAATTGTACACATTTTTCATTTAAAATTATATTCTTGAATTATTCTAACTTAATTAACCATTCCTTTAACAAAAGTTGAAAATGGCATCAAAAATTGCAAAATTTTAGAATTAAATATTCCGTTAAATTTTTGTCGTACGGAAGTTAAATTTCTTACAATTTTTTATTTTTTCATAACAAATATAAACTTTACCAAGTATAACTATAGGAAGTGACTGAGTTAAAAGTTAGATTTCGCTATTTGTGGAAATTTAAAATTTTGTTTAATTCGACATTGCCCAAACATGAATACTTTCGTCATTTAAAAAACTTCTGCTATTAGAAGTATCGACCAACGACTGCGAAAATAGACGCCACGTATTAGGACTGTTAAAGGTGTAAGGAGGTATGTATATATATATATATATATATATTACAAGCAAAGTTGTAAGAAAAATACACAAAAGACCAATTTTGATCAAATTTTTTTTTGCGCAATGTGCTGCAAAATTAAGGAAATGAGAAGAGAAATTGTAGTTAGCTCGCCAAAATGTTACCAAAAGCTGTGGCTCCAAGAAAAATCCAACATATGCATATTCAGTAGTTTTTACAAGTTCGAATAAAAAACTATATGTGAAATATTTTCGCCAATTTTAACAGAGTTTAAAAAAAAAAACTAATTAAATTGAGTGAAGTGACATATTAGGCTACAGGTGAAATAAAATGTAAATTATAAAGCACAGTAAAATACTAATCGACGGAACAAGTTAAAGGCAAAAAATGAAACTCAGTAAAAAACCAATCGATGGAACAAGTAAAAAATATATTAAAAATTAAAAAGCGGAAAATGGTAAATTAACTTATTTCGAGGTCCACTCTGGCTTTTCAAGGGAAATTTTCTGAGTGAACATCGAACCAAGCTAACTCCATTACACGTTTCGCCGAAGCAGCCAATTGAAACTTTGTGTTATAAAATTTTTTTTTAAATGGTAATAAGCGGAAAATGGTAATAAGCTAATTTACCATTTTCCGCTTTTTAATTTTTTATTTTTAATATATTTTTTACTTGTTCCATCGATTGTTTTTTAACTGAGTTTTATTTTTTCCCTTTAACTTGTTCCATCGATTAGTATTTTACTGTGTTTTATAATTTACATTTTATTTCACCTGTAGCCTAATATGTCACTTCATTCAATTTAATTAGTTTTTTTAAAACTCTGTTAAAATTGCCGAAAATATTTCACATATAGTTTTTATTCGAACGTAAAAACTACTGAATATGCATATGTTGGATTTTTCTTGGAGCCACAGCTTTTGGTAACTTTTTGGCGAGCTAACTACAATTTCTCTTCTCATTTATATATATATATTTATATATATATATATATAATAGGAAGAAATATTGTAGCGAGCTTGCTAAAAAGTTACCAGGAGCTGTAGCTCCATGAAAGAGTTCAACGCAGTAGTACTAAAATATTAACATAGAAGAAATTTTTTTAAAAAAATTATGAATATGGAAAAAAGAAAAAACTGCTTACACGCGAAATAAAACTGTTAAAAATTAATGTTGGAAAACATGTGAATGCACGAAAAAACTAATCTGACCGTTGTGACATGTGTAATGTTAAAACATATAAAAATATATAAAAATAGATCGATGGAACAAGTTAAAACAAAATAAAATTAAAAAATAATTAACTAATTAAAACATAAATTGCAAAAATTATAATTAAAACATAAATTGCAAAATTACAAAAATTATAAAAATACTTGCGCAATAGCTGCAAAGTAAGATAATAATATTTTTTTTAGTAAAGTAATATTGATTTATTATCTTCTAATGTAAAGTTAGTAGAATGTATCTGAATGAAATAACCCAGAAGTATGAAAGTTAATCCCGAAAATAATATTTTTAAAGGAACTTGAATTTAAATCATGAAAAATAGAAATGCAAGATTTTAATATGAGAACTAATAAACCAAGTAATTATCATCATTGATCGGAAATTGGTTGATTTTTTAAGGGGAACAAACCAATCCCCGTTCATTTAACAATAATTAATAAATGCGGAGGTGTTTCGTCTTTTACTCAAGTAATAATGATGATGCCAAACTGGCAATTTTAGTTAAGGCCAAACTTGTTAGTCGAGTTTCAGTTCAATTAGTGAGATTAAAGTGAGATGAATAAAAGTATAGAATTTATTTTGAATATAGTAGTTCCGTTAAGTTAAAGGACTGTTTAGAAATCTCGAGATATTATAGCCAAATTAAGTTGGAGTAAATTTTCTCTGCTGGATAAAGTAGGTGGAAAATTTTTTATCATATACTTGATCAAAGTGTCCCACCGACACTTTTGTTTTCATGCATGTTAATTCAAAGATAATTTTATAAACATAATAAACAAAATTTAATCTTTGCTATATTTATGAAAAAGAACTCAAAGTAATCGTTATAAAAATGATAAACATAATAAACAGTGCAATTTTTGTAAAATTAATGAAATATAAGTTGAAAATTGAAATATATATAAAATAAGGTACAAGAAAATGTACATAATATACAAAAAGGCCAGAATATGAATTAATTAACTTACGTTCTTTCTAGTGAGAGGATGGTGAAGTGTTCTCGTATGTTTATATATGTTACCGTGATAGACCGAAATTGGAGAATGTCGACTTTCACCGGAGAATGTCAACATTCACCAAATACGTCGGTGAAAGATCGAATATTTCTTTACATTCTTGTACATTCGGACCCTCACCGGTGTATGTCGAAAATCACAGATATGCTCTGGTGTAGGTCGAAAAGAGAGGAGTATATGTACACGCTGCCATTCCAAAAGGAAGTGTTCCACAAATAAATGCAGTTGTAAAAGCAACGGCCTCTTGTGCAATTCAAAGTGTCATAATAGTTTAAGTTGTTGCAATAAATAAGATTTGAATCACATAATTTGGTAAGTTTATAACTTCTATTATTTTCCTTTCTCATTTTGAATGTACTGTGTGTTTTAAGTTCTTATGTTCTTAAGTTCTTATTCTGAGTGTCCAGTGCGTTTTTTCGCGAATGAATTAAGGAGAAGGAAATATAATATTCTTATATGTTCAACATTCACCATTAGTACATGGTGAATGTCAACATTCACCGATGTAAGTCAGAAATAAGAGTATTTGGAAAATATTTCGGACATACACCAAGCGACTATGTGAATGTTGACATTCACCGGTGAAAGTCGACATTCTCCAGATTTCGGTGTTTCACCGTAACATATATACATGCGTTTGTTTCTGCCGATTAAAGGCAGTTTATTCTGACGATAAAAGAAAGAGGTGCCCAACTGAATGTTAGAGCAGTTCCATATACAAAATTTCAACATTCTGCGGCTAACTATTTTTGGGTTATGCGAGATGCATACATGCATATATATGAGCGTAGGTACGTACGTATAGACGTCACAAGAAACATCTTCTTTGAGTCCACTTACATACCTGAGTGGCAAGAGAGTTAGTATACATATATACGTATGTATATACGTTTCCGTGTGGTCGATTGTAACCAAAGAGGAAGGGGCACAGCTACATGTTATATCACAACTACATTTCCATATACATATTTTAAAATTTTTACGGCTAATAGTTTTTGAGTTTTGAGTTATGAATACTTACACACAGACGTCACGAAAAAATTCCCTTCTGAATTCATATTCAGTTTATTTTACATTCCGTTTAGTAACAGTCCTTTACTCTGTCCGTACGTACAGTCGTCAAGTAGAAACCTCTTCCAGATGGATTCGAAAAGCGTCAAAATGGATATTTCTGTTGAAATAAGATACACGAATTTTTTCGCGATTACGATACTTCCTTTACTTCATACAAGAAAGCAAAAATGGGTAGAGAAAAGTTGAGCTTTCCAGTTCAAAGCAAAACTGCATATTATACTACTATAATTAATTAGGTTATACTGTATATGCTAAGGGCTAAATTTAAAATATTCTGCTTTGTGTTTTAATGACATTATATGCGACATTTTTTAAAGAAACATATAGGACTTTTTCAGGTTTTTCCTTTGGGTTGCAGACTTACAACAGTCTGAAGTTAAGGGGTGACATATATAAGACGTGTTCGCATTAAAAAAAATTGGGACAACTAAATAGCTCTTGTGTGGTTGATCATTATTACATGACTTGAAATTTAAAGAAAATCAAACAAAACAGCTATTTAGACTACGGTAAATTTGTTTATGTGGTAGCTCTCAATAAATGCAACGCTTGAAATAGTTATGTAGGCCCCGTAAAAACGTACGCCAGTTAGAAAAATATTGCAGAGTTAGTAAGAAAAACAATGCTCTCCTTCTATGCCGAAAATTATCTCTAGTACTGCGAATTAAAATTATTCTCGGTTGTGCCTACCTAGTATTAAATACAATTTTATACGTCACTATTTGGAACTCTCTTTATAGAAAGAGTGTATTAAAATTAAAACTTCCTGTATTGTTACTAAAATCATTATGGGATGCAAATTTTTCTTTTGAAGTCGATTATGCATTTTTCTTTTAGAGCAAGAGAGGTGAAAAATGCGTACTGCTCTTGCCGGGATTCAACTTTGGTTTCCCGATTTCCAACCAGCCGTGCTTCCAATAACACTCCGAAGACATGCGGTATGGAGGGAGAAAATACGTTTCATTCTCCCCCACTTTAAGGGTGACTGTGGAGGAGAGGAATTGCTAAATCTCGGTGGTGGCGAATTATCGGTCACCCACTTTTGAGTCCGTCGCCATTATACACACCTTAAGGCACTTTTGGGCAAGAGACGTAGAAAATGTACACTTCTCCTACCGGGATTTGAACTCCAGACATCTGGATAGCCAGACGGACGTTCTTCTAATTATACTATAAAAGCACACAATAAGGAGGAAAGAATACCTTACAAATCTATCTTATTTGATTCATTTCTTGCACTGAAAGCACAAGTCTACGATCAACCATTCAAGAGATGGCCAAGACCAACAATTCAATCGTTTTGAAACATCCAAACATACTATGAATAAACGAAATTCTATATTTTGTGTCTTATCAGAGACCAGCTGTAAAATACTTAATAGTTCAATTTAACGCACCGATTAAAGAATAAATGCGTAACAATGATATATTGCACACGTTTATATTGTAAAGGGATCAATGATTTGTAACCGTCAACTTCTGAATAACTAAAACCACTGATTACTGTACCTTAAGTTTCAAGGCTTCTTATAATTGCAATTTAAATATTAGAGTTTTTCCCAGAGAAACTTCAAAAAAGTAGTTAACTTGCAAGGAAAAAATTTTGGTGAAGAGTGGCACTGCACACGTGTTGTAAAGGAAGTAGGAACAAAAGTTTCGGTACTTAATTTACAAGAGAGTCGCGGCTTAAAACTTAAGACAGCAGTTAGTATTATTTGGTACCAAGGTAATTCCCCGTCTTATGTAGTACGCGACTTACGTAAATACGTGACGCCTTTTCGAAACTGAGACATGCCAATTGAAAATTGGAAAACATTGAAATTGAAATTTACTGGTTAAATATAACGATTGTGTAAATAATTCCTAATAAGAGGTGTAACGTGGTAAGTCTGTTCGTGATGCATCCTGATCAACACCAAATCTACTGCAATTCTACCGCTTCTCTTTATATCAGTATTTGAAATTATAAATATACGAACTTATCTTTATATTATGAACAAGGAGGAAATTTTGAGAATTGTACAGTGATTGCCGTAACTGTACAGTGATTTACCATGGTTAAAGTGCTCATTAATACTGCTGTCTTGCATGATATATGTCTGAGATGTCTTTGGTATCTCAGACGAAAACATAGGGCAGGACTACATTTATAGGCTTCCTTTCCCTAGTTATTTTTATAGCTGCTGCCAAAATCAAGACAAATACTTAATGGTATTCTTTGTGTGAAATAGCATCTGACTTGAAATTTTTCTATTAATAGTGATTAACAAAATACTACTAGTGCAGTGATGATAAAAATGATTGTAAATAAATTTGGCTCTAGCCTTTTTATAAATTAAGGCTACAGCCCCTCATGTAATTATCTTCTGAATTTGGATTTTGTCACCTTTTCTTAAGAAATGTCTTTTATGCTAGGCACTTTAACGCTCATTACCCTAAATGGAGCTATAATGGCGTCAACCCTACAGCCATAGTGATTGAAGAACTACTTAATTCATGCAATCAAGCAAACTGGGGCTTATTTTTGGCCCTTCTGACAAACTTATTAACTATGGTTGCTGTTATTTATGCTAACTTGTCTGACAGTAACATCAGCCCAAGCCCACGAAATTTCTCGTGGCAAGGAGCGCAAGATACGTCTGTCGTTGGCAACAGCCTTGAGCACCTTACAGGTGACAGTGCGAGTTAGCTCAGTTCCGACCCGCGTTTAATGGAAAGTAGCCCTGGGAAATGGGTACGAGAGTCTTCCATCCCTTTGCCCTTCCACCAAACCATACGAGAATGCTGTTAAATGGTAAAAGACACTAAAAATATATATCCTGAATTCATGAAAGATCTATGATCTTTAAGATCGAAGTTGGAGAAAGGTGTTTCCCTTTTTGCACAAAATGTATTATTGCACCAGTTTTACAAAAAGAGCAAATAATGTAATTTTTTGGAAATTATAGACCTGTTTCACTAACTACTGTCGCAGTGAAAAATATGCAACGTATGGAGATAATTAGATTCATGTTTAATAAAATCATCATCTTCTTAACCTGCCTTTGGAAACGACCAGTCAAAAGCTCAACAGATTGCTTTCTTTAGTCAAAATATCAAGATCGTTCTTGATAAGCATAATTTTTCTCTGCCTGTGTTTGTGGACTTCAAGTTAGTCACTGCCATGACCTCGCGTTTAAACTCTATCCACAGATTTAAGGTTATTGGTATAATTGACAATATACTCAATTAAATCAAGAGCTTTGTTTCATTTGGTCCGATGTGGGAAGCGAACATCAAGTTTCAAAGAGACTGAGACTGGCCTGCTTCAGGTTTCAGCTATCAGCTCAGGGCTTCTCAGCATCTATATTAATGAACTTCATGATTTGCTGATCAGTGGTTGTTATCTTACCTTTTATTTAATGATTTGGCTCACCGAAAATACATAAACAGAATCTGACTACAAATTTAAAAAACGACTTAAAACTAGTATTGTTCAAAAGACATACAGTCAGTTTCTTGCTAAAGTTTTATCTTTTATCTAATATAACGTGATTGAATCAGCTCTTCCACTGAGGAATACACCTACTTTTGGGATATATTCTGGACTCGTGCCTGCGTTGAAGAGAGCACTCATTTTTTATTATGAAGAAGGTGGAAAAGAGATTGCCAGTTTTGTAAAGGCTAGATGACTGCGAAATAGTAACCTAGTCTTATTGCTTGTTTAAAAGATTCATATTAAGCCTCTCTTATAGCAAAGAAATTCTTATAATTACCTCAGAAAAAGTATTAATAGATTTGAAAGGGTTCAAACCATGCTCTTCGCTTAACTACCAGAATACTTAACCAGTCTACATTTATTTTTTCCTGAATTTGCTAATTAACATAACTTCAATTGAACACAAAATCCAAATAAATACTGTGATTATGCTACATTAGCTCTGGAGATTCCATGAACATTAATACTGGAGAACTCATGACTACAAATATTCTAAAGATTTAAAACCTCTGCAAAGATTCAACCAAACCAGTTACCTTATTGCAATCAGTCTTGGTATTCCTGAAGAATATGGCCTTTTAATTCAAACATGGTGTATCCTCTATTTCATTAACGCTCGAGTAAATTCGAATCTTGTCTTAAAATTTAAAAGCAAGAATCCGCCACTTTTTTCAGCTGCACTGAAAACCCTCGAAAGCCGTTTTCCTGAAGAATCAGTGGATTTACATATATACTTATGATTCAGTGAAAACCAGGAACATTAGCTCTAGAACTGCTAAACACATCAAACTCTTCTTTTCTATTCAGCAGTCAGTGTTAACATTACTAGTTTTGATTATCAGTTGGGAACAATTCAAATTACCTTGAAACAACTTTGCTATCGCAAACCCTCATTATTCATATTTCTCATCCTCTCAGATTCTAGGTCTGACCAGGCTCTGGCCAGCGACACAGACTGAGACTTAAAACATATTTATATGTGATGACATCATTTGAATACCCTTACCGACTAAAAAGCATAAAAATAGGTGCTAGACTATTGGGGAGTTCAAGGAAATGAGACTACAGATCCTCTAGCAGAGAAAGGAACGACTGTACTCCAAAAACCCAAAAATGGTATGAATTTTCATTCTTTTAAGACATATGGACTTAAAAAGTTCATGATTAAAATTTCCGCGTATAAAAGCTAGGAGGAAAGGCTCAGTAATATCTCCTAGGAAGATATATAATATTCCAGATTCTGCTCGTGATTCAGCTGTGGTATAGTTCCATATTTTGACTGGACATCATTGGCTCAATGCCCAACTCTTTTATATTAGACTCAGGAATTTCCAAGTGACTCTGGAACACGCATGGATAAAGAACATTTAACCCCTAAGCGGAAATGCCGGATTTCGTAAGCATACGTTTCTCAGTCGAACTCGTCTTTGACGACACCTCAGCATATTTTAATGTTTACTAACTACATAAATTTATTCCAGCCTGTAAAAAAATGCTATGATATTTACACATTTTCTAGAAATCTTTTCTATTTGAAATTGTCTCGTTGCAGATAAACGTGAAATCTTTGAGTATATCCTCAGTTCAAAGGTTAGACACGTGCTCTTCATTTTTAATTCTGTCACCTAGAAATACACTCATGTGCAAAATTAAAAGAATTTGCAAATTATGTCCACTTTTAAGAAACGAATTGAACCAAAGGTATTAATAATGCCGCCAAAGAATTATGAAAATATTCCGAGTCGAATACTTAAGCCTACACTTGCATGTCTGAGGAGTTGTGATAGCGGAGGAAATATAAGCACACGAGTATTTGGGACTATTTATGTGCTCTTACTCCTTCACGACATTGTTTTCCATGTTTCTCGCAAGAGTTAGGTAGATTTTATAAGGTATCAGGTAAAATGAGTAGCTACGAACGTATGAATGATGGAATGAGGAGGAGAATCGTCGGTAGCTTGGAGACAGGCCAATTACAAGCACATGTGGTTAAAGTTACATATAATGTCCAGCTTTGTCAGCAGTTTGTGGGAACATCCCCAGAACACTGGATCTATATCCAGAAAGGCCTGGAGAATGTCAAACAAGATCTACAACAAAGAATGAGGATCGGTACTTGACACTTTCAAGCCGACGACACAGGACTGCTACACAATGCTCACTACATGTGTATGCTGCTGCTGGAACCCACGTTTAACGGTCTACAGTTGCCCGAAGACTTCATGATATGGGGCTGTGTGCCAGAAGATCCATTGTTTACCCGCTTATTGCAGCACACACACGAGAGTGTTTTGCATGGTGTAGACAACATGCGCCTCGTACTTCTGTTGGAACACCGTGCGTTACCCAGATGAACCAAGATTCGCCCTGGACACTGTCGTTTAGAATCTGGAAAGAGCCTGGAACACTATACCATCTCTCTCTCATTAGGAAAAAGGATCTTTACGATAATGGAGGTGTAATGGTACGAGCAGAATGGCCGCACACCTCTGCATGTATTTGACAAATGCTTCCTGACTTCTATGACGTACAGTTAAGAGATCTTAGAGCCATGTGTTCTTAGAGGCCTATGATCTTAGAGTACTATGTTCTTAGCTGCCTTCTGTGCAGTATGCCGTCACGCTGTGGGATTCGCCTGGCTGTGAGAGGGGATCATACTTAATATTAGACTCATTTTCTTTTCGATATCGCAACGTGGATGTTGGACATTCGTGAACCAGAAGCTTTACAGATAATTGTGCGTACATAAAATGAATGGTACGTAAATGTATAGTCATACGAAATTTCATTAAAATATATCCATTAGGTTTTCAGAAATTGGACACGATGTGCAGTTTCTCCTAATTTTGCACACGAGTGTATTAGGAAAATTGATAAATGTCTGGCATTTGAAATAAATGAACGCTTTTATAAAGGAGCAATCCGTAGATGATTCTACGGTTTGATAACTAATAGAGACTATTTCTGAGTATCATAGTATTATAAGGTATTTTATAGCTCTTGTGTTCACATGATAGATTTTTACATTATATTTTTACTTCTATGTTCATATATATTACAGAAAAGCTAAATCTTCTCCCAAAGAATATATATTTCCGTATTACTTTATGATTTATTTTGTGCTATCAGGTTCAATGTTCCGTCTTACTTTCTTTAGGAACATGCAAGGACCTGACTCGGAACAGGGAGCTTACTAAAGCTATGTTCAATAACTGTGGGAAGTAGACAGGATACACAAGAAGGGTATACAAAACCCCTTTATTTTTCTCTCTTTACAATAATTTCCGTACTTCGGAATACAAAGACCCACTACTCGTGGTCTAAAGGTAAGAATAAAAAAATATAACTAAACTCTAATTTAACTTTGAAATAATAAACGTGGAAGATTGGCCTTATACGTATTAACAGGAAGCCGTATGTAGTACAGAGAACTATTAACACTACAATACGTTTAAAATTATCAAGAGGATTAAACCTCTGGCCTGGAAGGCAACCAGCAACTGAGTAAAACTTCTAAGGTAAGCGGCCTGCTTCGACTAACTCCTTCCTCTCTCTCGCTTGGCAAAAAGCCACAACTTAAGTACTTGGCGTTCGCCAGACAAATTTTGCATAAATAAGTTAACGCTTTTAATTCTGGCCGGAAGTAGAAAATAAGAAGTGATAGTAAAGATTTAAAATAAAATAAACGTTAGTAAAACTTAAGATCCTTACAGTGCAAACGAGTGTAAGGGCTTTCTTTTGGCCAAGTACAAAGGAGTTTTCATTCTGGCGAAGAGATAAACTGTGTAGTTTTCCTCATGCATAATGTAAATACTACGTAGTTATACTTTGTTGAAATGTCCGCCATAAAGCTATTCTTCCCTTCAGGCAATTCTCCCATAATTTGTCTTGATCAATTGACCAAACAGTGAAATGAACATAGACATACACCTTTTCCACAAGGATGATGGCTGATTTAAAAAGTACTGATTTATCTCAAACCGGGACTGTTTTATTTTATTTTATAAATATTTAAGGAAAGTTGAAGAATATAGAACACATGCAAAGTATAAAGAGGAATTTACAAGAGTAGAGTAATTACTTATTTTCGTGTTTCTTTCTTCTGAGACGTAAACGCCAGAATTTATATAATGACTATAAAGGCAATCATTTTTCTTTTTAACTAAAGTGAAAACTTCAGTATTGTCACATTTTTGCTTCTTTTCCTCCAAAATCGGAAGAACAATTAATTTTTGATATATTTCCATCATTTATGCTAAAAATGAGATGAAAAATATACAGTTTTGCCTTCTTTAATTCTACGTAATTTATTAAAAACGTAACTTAGTACAGAACTCATATTTTATTGGCGAGTTAAATTTTTCTCAAATTTTGTGTGAATTGTCAATATATCGATTTTTCTAATTGACTTTAATAACTAAACAGTCCAAGACAGTTCCCTAAACTATTTAAAGTAAGACTAAAAATCTGTATTTTTTCAAAAAGCTGCGAAAATATCGAGAGAAACAAAACTCGATGGAAGGAGGAGCTTTCAAAACTGCTATCGGAAACGCATTTATCTTTTCTTTGGCCATCCCTATTCTTCAAAATTGGCCCCTGAAAACTACCCAGATCTAGATATAACTCTTAAAACTGTCATTTTCAAACTCTCATTTTTCAAAATCAGCTTTGAAAGCTTTCAGAAGTGCTTTTCCAGCCTAAATTGGAAAAGTGTGGGAGAATGGGATTGGAACAATTTAAAAACCGATACGACTTTTTTCTCCATTGAAATTTCGATTAGGTAATTTTAGCAAATGGTAAGTTTTTTCCCAGTTGACGGAGAATTCAGTGTGAAAAAAACTATTGAAATAAAAATTCCAACTCTTCGAGGCAAAAATAAGATAATTAGGTTATAGAAAATATTTGGATAAAATTCGTAACCTTTCTTTTTGTCGAAATGAAACCAGTCCAGTTAAACGCCCTAATTCAAATGATAATAAATGTATATTCATACTTACAACCTCTTAAAAGAACAAACAACAGATAAATAATGCAAAAGTATACAAGTGTAGCTTTGCATATGTGTCGGTGTGCATTTTCACAATATTACTCCTTCCGTATCGCTTACTTCATTTCAATAACTAGGATTTTTTTTTTTTTAATGTGACTTCACTATCACTGCATATGATCGAATGTTTTATTATACATAAATTTAATAATAAAGAATATACAGATATTTAGATTATCTCTTAGAAATATGAAGATAATTTTGGTAGTAAATCAAAATTGGAATATGTAATTATTTAAATTAGAATTTGTAATTTATCAAATGTTGAATTATTAAAAATCAAAATTTTAAGGAAAGTATTGTTACGAAATGCCCAGCCTCGGTAAGATAGCTTCATCGCAAAGCAGGTTTAGGGTTACCAGAAATTGGCAAATAAAGGTAGGGTTGACATATTTGGCGAGAAATCGCCCATTTGGCGACAAAATTGGCGATATGCCGTAGACGGATGGAGACCCTTCTGGAACGAATTCTTACCGCTTTGGCCCAGAATGCTCATAACTTATATAAACCCTGACGGAGGGAGTGAGCATCTACTCGAGTGAGTCAGTCAGTGTCTTGTCTAGCAACTTGATCGTCAGTCTAGTGTCTAGTTGGTCGTCAAGAGTATCGCGAGTCTAGCGAGTGCATCGGCGAGTCTGTCGAATCTATCGTCGAGTGCGTGGCGAGTTGTAGCGTAGAGAGTCTCGAGAGTACGTAGAGTTCCGAGAACGACTGAACCGAGTCGGGAGCTGTACTCTGGTGGTTTGCCGTGAAGCTGTCTCCACTGTTATAGCCTGAAGGCTGAGTCATTGACTGTTTCGGAGTGCTTCTCGTGGTTTTCGAAGACTGTCAACGTGTATTTGGAACTCTCCTGTGACATACTGGCTAATAAATTGAGTTTTGATACGTCATCAAGTGCTGTTCTCGTTATGCACTCCAAATCCACGAATCCGTATGCAGGCAGGAAAAAAGTAACAGTATATTTAAATGAAGAAAATTAAAAACTTGAAGATAAGTATATTTAAACAATTAAACAATTTCATCCGTTGTTGAATCCACAGAAAGATCCCGACTTTTTAAGAGGAAATGGAATATCCCTATACAATCACCAAATACTACCAGCCTTTCTCAGCTTTCCCTCCAGTATAGAATCAGCTTGTAGCATGACAGTAAAATGAACAAATGAACTCTACTTTACTTTATTCATGGCAATCCTAAGCGGCATTAAGCATGTTGCTGTTAATGCCCCATTTTGAAAAGAAAAAAAAAGGGGGGGGCAATTTATATGTAAAAACTCATTATTAATAAAACATTTATTTTAGTTCCTTTTATTTTTATTTTTATTACATTGCCTCTTCATTATCTCATTATTCTTACTTTTTAGTTTAGCAATGTCCTGAATGGACACTTTTTATTTTAAAATTAAATATTCGTGTTGGGGAGTTTTTTCCATTTTTTAAATAATTTAAGATTTATATTAAGACATTTTGGAATACTGATTAGCAAATTGATATTTGGAAAGAGAATTTTGTTCTGAAATACGACAAATCAATTGTTGGTGATTGTATAGCGAAATTCCAGTTCCCCTTGAACAATCTGGATCTTTCTGTGGAATCTTTTAATTGTTTAAATACTTTTATTGCTTAAATAAACTTTTTTTTTAAATTTTAAATTTTCATTGTTTATATATACTTTCCTTAAAATTTTATTTTTTATTAATTTAAGATTTATTTAATTATATATTCCAATTTTGATTTGATTATTTAAATTTTCTTCACATTTCCAAAGAGATAATCTAATTATCCATATATCCTCTATTGAAATTAAAATTCTTAATAGTAGCAGAGATAGCGCAGGATTTTACTTTTTCTGTCCTTTTTAAATGAATTTTGAAATTCTTTAATTTTTAGGATTTTTTATCTCCTTGTATTTCTGTATTAATATAATAATATAGTTGCTATGACAACTGTATTATTTACATCAGAAAAAGAGCTATAGAGTCTCGTATTCTTTGTAACAGCAAATGTACGAGAACTCCTAAGAGTACAAGCAAATCATCGCTTGGTCTTGTAAGTACCATAGACAGAGAGAAGGCTGTAAAGGCAACTTTTATTTGACTCAAGAGTTAACAGAGGGCGCTACTCGTGCTTACAGAAGCCACCACTTATGGCACAAATCAAAGATAATGAATTTCAAATATAATCAAAGACAAGAATACTATTCGCAAAGAAATCAAATTAGCAACGTGGCCTCCAGCAAGAAAAATGCGCTCTGATTATACCCTATAAAACATTCCTTTGAATATTCACGACTTTGTATCTAATTTGAAATATGAATAAACTAGAAATTTACATTCTGTCAAAAAAATGAAAATGAGGTAGACAAGAAATTAGTTTTAACAGTAAAAATAACTGGTTAAGGGACTTAAATGAGACCTTATTGAGCATTTGAAGATAGAGTATTCAGCTGTGATTTTGGAAAATTTCCAGCTTACTAAGGTTAAAAAGTATTGGTTTTGCCCAAACGTAATTTCAAAAGAAACCTCTCTGTATAGGTGTAAATGGTATTTAGTGTTGCATTTTGATCCTTTTGCTATTGCAACACCTGGTGAAATGCATGGAAAAGCTAATTAATTTTCATTTAAAATAAGTTCTTAAGGACTTAAAGTTCTTTGAAGCCCAGATGAATTCCCTTCAGGAACCTTCCCAAGCAAAAAAAAAAAAAAAAAAAAAAAAAAAAAAAAAAAAAAATGTCTTTAGATTATCCTTCTAATTTTTTTAGCTTTGCTTTATCTCGTTGATAAGATTAAACTGTTTAAATTGACTGAATATAAAATCCGAATATCTTTCCTAGAGGGCCAAACGAGTTCTTGTTCCTTCTTTAACTCAGAATCTAAGAGAGCAAAATGGTAACAACTATAAAAAGGAACTATGACATCTATTTGCATTTCGGCCTGAAATTACAAAAACAAATGTCTTTAAAAGAATCTTAACGTCCAAATTTTGGGGTCTGAGAATACAACGATAGTTCAATTATTTCGTAAAATATTAAATTAAAACATATGGGTTCTATGCTGAAGCGTTTTATAACGCTTTTACCCGTAAAAGCTAAAATTTTGCCTTTGTTTGTTACTTTTGCAAGTGAATTTTTTGTCTCCGGCAGCATTCCTGACAGACAGAATCAACAGCATTGCAATCCTGGTATAAGTTGCCAATTTTCTGTCACTTTTGCAGCACGATGTGCCCGGTTTGGGCACACCTAAAAATTTTCTTCTGTGTGCACAGGAAAATTGAATGAGAAAGGATTTATGGGTTACTATAGTTTACTTTGAACCTTCTTTATTTATATAGATGGCAGCCCAAAGCAAATCAGTCCATATATTTTTACCATGTTAAGTTTTTAAAACCCTCATTTTTCAAAGAAATCTTCCAGATTTCTTTAGGATATAAAAGGAATTTTTTGAGAAGAAATTTGTATGTTATTTTTGGGCTGTATGCCAATCTCATTATTCTATATTAGTTTTAAATTTTTACCTTAAAAATCTTGCCTAAAATCGATCGACGAATATCAGGTGTGCCCAGAGTAGACTCACTGCGAGACTAGGTTACTGAGAGGCAGGTGTATCTTTGTTTCTCTGCAGCTCATCGGTCAGCTCATTAACACAGAAAGGTGGGTCCACATCTGCGTTTCATTTCCTGTTTTTCTCTTTTTTTGGAGGAAGGGAGGTTTGGTTATAAACTAAGAAAATGCTGGGCTGATTTTCTGAAGGTCAGGGGTAATTTGATCAGTTAGCTGTTTTTTGTTTCACTAGAGCAGTTAGTTCTCCTTTTCTCTGTAGAGACATTAGGTTAACTGGAAAAACCGGAGAGATGAAAAATGAGCAGAAGCCTTCGCAGGGAATCGAACCACGGACCTCTGGAATACCAACCCAGCGTGCAGAACCACTACACCACGAAGGCACGCTAAGAAGGCGGGAGAAACACCTTATATCTCTTTCGATTTCGTTCAAGGAAGTTTTGTTAGCACTACATTTAATAGTTTTGAGTTGTAGACGTTTATTTAATTTTATTTTATAGATTTAAGATTAGTTAATAAAAATATGAATGTAAAAATTATCCTTCTGTCCATCCTGAGCTCCCAAATCATTATACAAATACCCATTTACTACAATTATTAAATGTAAACAACGCGATGTTATCATCATGCGATGATTTGTGTGTACTTTATTTTTTACCACGATATTTTCGACTACGATGTTATTATTAAACTGCGAAGTGTTTGAACCGCTTTATTTTCGACGAAGATGTTTGTACCACATTTTTACCATTGTTACAAAACATTGTTACATTGTTACAAAAACATTGTGATTTTGTACCACAATGTTTTAGAACCGCGATGTTTTTTCTTTGTTTTATTTTCTCCCACGATGTTTTGTGCCACGACGTTTTCGTCTTGCGTTATGTTCTCCACGACGTTTTCGTCCGCGATGTTTTCAGCCTTAACCGATGCTACTGTCAGACAAGTGAGCGTAAGTAACAACTACAACAAACTTCACTTGAATTACTTTTATTTTAAATGTAGCGTCACCATTCCCATCAAATATTTTTTCATTGTTTGAACCGTATTATCACTTTTACTGAAAGAGGATACCACAATTGCTTGGAATACCTTGTTATTATTAATCCTTTTACCTAAATTCAAAGACATTTAACAAAGCCTATTAATGTTACATTAAACTAAACCTTGAAGTATTAACTATAAAAATATTTATTCTTGTTCTTCGAAAAATAAAGTTACAGGTTACAAATATTAACCCTAAATATCACTTCTAAATTTTCATCAAAATGTTTGTGTCTTTTCTGAACAGACTCAATACTGGATTCTGCAAATATCAAATTCAGTATTTTTAATAAAATTTCCAGCTAATAAAACATTTATAATACTTTAATACATTAATTGTAAAATGTTTTATAATTTAATTATATAATTAGTGGAGAAATAGGAGAAATCGCTATTAATGTCTAAATTGAGCACCGACATTCCGTGTTAGTCCTTAATTGAGGCAGTTGATAGTAATATAGCTGTTAACGTTTGTGCAATATGGTCCACACGTAATTGTGAATACAACGAGTACGTTAATATTTGCACAATTCTATCATACACATCATCTCTCAGTTCAACCGAAGTATTACTATGATCCAAGCGCATTGGATATGATTCTGTGAAACTGGTCGGTTTTACATCCTGATTAGTTTTCTCATGATGAAAATTTCTGATTAATTTCACTTATCAAACTGCTCAAGACTTCGTTCTAAAAACTAATAGGTTCTACATTTTCTTTTTTCAATTCTTTTTTTCCCCGTTAAGAAATTTCAAAAATATTTTCCTGGATAGTATGATCTTTTTCCAATTTTTAAAAATTACGCTGTATTAAGTTAAATCTGAAGAGCTTTTGAACTTGGTTTTAAAATTAAAATTAGATTTTACTCTATATAGAACTTTCTCCTTACAAATATATGTATATGTATATATGCAAAGAAAGAAAGGATGACAGACAAGAAAAAGGATAAATTTTGAACTGATACCGCAAGGATATGGCTGAAATGAAATTTAAAACGATTATGTTCCTAGATCTCTCAATAAAAAATGTAAAATAGCCTCACCAACTCAATGATTTTAAACCAAAAACAAAATGCTGAAAACAAAATAAATACGTAAAAATTCATAAAAAAGAAGAAAAAGAAAAGGAATACATTTGAAATCTGATTTAGAACATTATCAAGAGATGGTACGTCAGATCTCAACTGAACTCCACTTCCTATGAAAACCACTTTGTTCATCCAAAATTAGCTGATGAACCATTTTAAAGTATTTAGTTATAATAGTTCATCCGAAAATTCTGATTGCCTCCTCTACACAACCGCTTTCATTCATATGAAACTATAATACACAAATACAGATTTGAATGAAATACATTCAGTTTGCCTATTAAAGGATATTTTTTTTGTAAAACATTTCTGTAATCTATGCATATAAAGAAGAACGTCCGTGTGTTTGTTTGTTCGCTAATTAACTCAGAAACTACTATAGCTATCGTCACCAAACTTTCTACAATTCTTTTCTGGGTTCTGGAAAAGGTCGCCGTCTACTTTCTCTCCCCCCTCCCCCGAAATAGCTAAAATCAGAGATATCAATTAAAAATGCTTAAAACGTTCATTTTCGTCACATTTTTCCGAGTGGCAACAGTGCTGATATCAGCAACAATGGCTGCGCGCCATTGTTGCTGATATAATGAGAGAGAATTAGTTTATTTTTCTATCGACATTTTCATGCAGGTTCCATGTCGCTGAGAACAATTCCTTTTGCTTAAAATATTGATGTACTTGTTTTTATTTTGCTGACCCAAATGGCAATTTCAAATGTCATATGGGTATATATACCATATGATTCTATGATTACGCAGTCAGTTGTGGTACATGTATTGAACATTGCTTAGTTTCTTTGGCATTTTTGATGCATTGCAGTTCCGCATCATATTCCTTACGACGTGTAATATGCTATTATACGAATTTTCAAATGATGTTATGAGTAAAATAATACGTTATTGTCAATATAACTTAACTGGCATTGGGAACTCCCGCTAGTACTACATATGTATTATGTAAGATAAAAATTATGTAAATCTGCTTTACATTTTAATTCATCAGCAGCTTTTTAATTCCTCATTTTTAATTTAGGTGTTTACTCTCTGTATTCTAAAATAGGACTAACATTTCCGGACTGCGTCATTTCTAGATCAGTCTATGTCACATGGTATGCGTAACGCTAATGACGTAGCTAATTCTGAAACTAAACTCAAAATTTTGGGAACTGAATTTTTTCTCTTGATCAGCAACCGAAATCAAAACCTTCTCTTGGTGAGCCTTCATATTGGATAACTGCGCACTTTAGATTCCTGTTAAGTTGATATTTCGCCCTGTTTTCTCCATATCGTAACAGTATAAAAACTGTAAATGTTCTTGAATAGGCATGATCAGAATGTCAAGTAAATTGTGACTGCAAATACAAATTGAAATAAAGTTAAATATTTAATCTTACTCGGCTGCCAAGTTTCCTCTTCAATATGGATCTACGTTGTACGCCATCTACATTACTACGTCTTTATCTGTTTTCAAACTAATTGTAAAAAATTGCCTAATACTTGCGCTAAAGCTGCAAAGTAATAAAATAATAATAAACAAAGTAATAAAATAATAATTTTCTAATAGATTATTTAGTATATTATCTCTTTTGACAAAAGTAGTTAGAATGCTATTGGAATTATGCAACTCATTAACATATTTAAAAATTGAATCTCGAATAATTTTAAATTAGAAACATTAAAATGGTATAATTAAAAGTGAAAATGCAATAAATAAATTAAATAATTATTATCATCATTGACCGGAAATTAATTGACGTTTTAAGTGAAACAAACTAATTTCTGATCAGTTAAGAATAATTAATAAACGCGAATGTGTTTCGTCTTTTTCTCTAGTAAGAATTGCGTCGGAAAAGCCATAATTATTACTTGAGCCAAAGATCAGTTTAAGTTAAGTAAGCTGAGTTTAAGTGAGATTTTCAGTAAGATTGCTAATTAAAATTCAGTAAGAATTTGGCTGTATATTCAATATTTTAATATCAATCCTAAAATCGAGATATATTCTTACAAAAGCCAGTTTTATTTTCTTATTTGAGAAAATTATCTCCCGACACTTCCGCATTTAATCATATTAATCATATTAATTCAATGCAAACTTTTTAAAAATAATGAACACAGTGTAATCTTTGTAAAAACAGTTAAAGGAATAAAAAATGAATAAAAGGATATTCACATAAGACTATAAGCAAATATTAAAAATGTATGAAGAGATATTTTACATAATATGCATTAAAGGCCAGAAGATGAATTAATTAACTTATTTGTTTGCTAGCTCTTAAAGAGATACAACTCCGTTCTTTCTTCGTACTCAGAATGGAATTTGGAATTCGAGCCGGGATGAAGAATGGAGGAGAAGAAAAAGAGAGCGGAGACCTTGTTGAAATTATTTTTATCTGGAATTTTTATCTTTTTATGGAATCTATAAATTAAATTGTATCTATTTCTATACATACATACATATATATATATATATAGAGAGAGAGAGATATAGATAGATAGATAATATAATAAAAACAAAATTTAGAGAAGTGCTGATGTAGGAACACTAAGACGTAGGAATGCAGAAATACTAATGCAAGTAGCATAGAACGTAGAATTCACAGAACGTTAGATCAGTATTGAAGAGAGAGAATTTCAACTGCATAGAATGCTAATACATAATTAATAGGAAACTTGGTAGTCGAGGCAGATTAAATTCCATTTTTATTAAAATTCACATTTGTGGCACCAATTCACTTGGCACTCCAATCACGCCTCTTTCCAGAACACTTACATTTTTTTAATACTATTGCGGTAGGAAGAGAAAACAGCGGAATTGCATCCCAGCAGCACATAGGGTGAAACTGAAATTGCGCGTTTATCCAATATGGCAGTCTGTTAAGAGAAATGTTTTGGTTTAGGTTGGAAAGGTTTCAGCTCTCAGAGTTTAGGTTCCGATTTAACTACGTCATCAGCGTTACACAAGCTCTGAGAGATTTATCTAGAAATGACGCAATCCAGAAATGTTATTATTTTTTTAGAATAAAGAGAAAATACCGAAACTAAAAATGAGTAATTAAGAGACTATTACTAAATTAAATTATAAAACTGATTTACGTATTTTTTATCTCACATATACCCCCTTCAAAGAAAACAGAAAAGCCCTTATATATATATATATATATATATATATATATATATATATATGACTTAATACTTTCGTATGTCAATTCATACAGGACTTAACAGTATCACATTTGCATATTGCGCTTTCTAAATATGTGGAGTCAAGCAAACTAAAATGTTCTAAACAGGAAGAATGGAAGAAAAAGTTCGCATTCTAATTTTCCTTGTCAGGCTACAAATTCAAAAATAAGGATTTAATCTAAATCTGTGATGTGAAAGCGGAGAAAATATTTTCCCTGCTTACTATATATCTACTAACCACCTAGTCCTAAGTATTGAAAAACTATACACTTTCATTACGTACAGTTTTTTTGAGGAAGTTAAATGACAACATCTAATGCTTTATTCATTACTTGTTTCATTTCATATGAGTGTGTCAGCTTGACAAATGATGTGAAACTTTGTTGTATACCATAGGTTTTTTTGTTGCTGTTGTCATGATTTACCATTCCTGCCTTGCCAGAGCAGCTGCTAATATATGCTGATGAAACATACCACCAACCATTTCCACTAAAGCTTGATGTGTCTCATCAGATTTATTTTTGGAGGAAGCCGTTTTTTGGAACGACTTTTTGCAGCTGCTACTGACGGAAGAAATCACGAAAAAATGTTGCATTGCTAAAAAAAAAAAAAAAAAGGCGAAAGTCATCTTTAGAAAATATTTCGCTCCTAATGATGGAATGGGATTTTTCTGTCCAAATCAGATCTTTGATTACATCACCATAAAATTTGTATAACTTATAAAAATGTTTTAAAGAATTTTTGTGAGTTAATGTAATTAATAAAATGCATTACTGATTTAATAGGGTATCATAATACCATAAGTGTAAATGATTAGCATTTCAATCATATGCAAGTTTTTATGATTGTTGCTGGTGTTTATTAAAAAAATAGTTAATTATTACCAAGATATGTGGTAATTATTACATCGAGGACTTTCCTATGATATACTTTCAAAGTTATGTTTATACTTTCAAAGTTATGTTTCTTCGAAAAGAATGTTTCTGCTGTAAAGTATGCATATTTCTATCAAAGAATGATTTATGTGAATTTATTATTTCATCTAAATTTGAGTTGCGAAAGCGGTTTCATCAGAAATCAATTTATGAATAATTTTTACGTTTGAATAATTTTAATTTATTTTCAATTCTTTTTATCAGCAATTGTTTGAAAATTTCATTATTTGGTTTCTGATTAAAATTACCCAGCAAAACATAATTTTTTATCATAAATGAATCTTCATAGGTGTAGTGGATATTTTGAAAAACTTATTTGACTAAATATCTATCACTTTGTCATAAACATGTAGTCGCAGTTTATGAAAGGAATGAAATAAGATGAGTTATTAAACTACGACAAACTAAGTCATATAAATATAAAATAATTCTGCAAAATTAAAATTTTTACGCAAGTCTTTTATGGAAACATTTCCAGATAATAAGACAGTATTTATGCTGCTACAGTTGAAGAGCCATTAGTTATTTTGAAACAGGAGAGGTGAAAAATGTGCAATGCCCTCCCGGGACTCCAACCTGGTAGCGTTACACCACGGAGACATGCAAAAAGGAGCGGAAAATACCTTATATACTCACCCATTTAAAGGAATACTGTTGATTATGGAACCCTATCGCCAAATCTTGGTGGTGAAGAATCATCATCCACCAGCTTTTAGTTCGGGTACCACTGTAGAGACACAGGATCTTTCGAATACGCACTGAGTGCACTACCGTTGCACCCCGAAGGCACGGACAAAGAAGGGAGAAAATGCCTTATAAAGTATTTCAGATATCATAAAATACGTTCTTTTTAAAAAAGACTGGTGCTGGAAAAAATTGCCCAAATTTTATCGCTGAAACTATTATGATGTGAATTGGAGCCATTGATACTGGAATCTTGTACGAAAATTTAATTTCGCTGCGTAAAAAATTTTGAATTTTAGCATTTCTATTCAAGAAAATCCAGCAAGATTGATATGTTGTCTCAAAACTTTTAAATAGGCTTATTTTAAGCTAGTTTTAGCTGTTTGAGAGCAGATTCTTTTTCTTTGACTAAAGTGGCTATGAAAAGTATTTTTCTTTTTGATATTTGCCTCTTGCCAGACCCATATAAATATTTAAGCATAAAACGGGCTTCCTAGACGGCATCATGTGATCAAAATTGTTGCAGCCGGAAAATCTACGTAGATAATTCGTCGTCCCCTAAAGTGGAACCATTTCACAATAATTAATTTTTGTAGAAGCATTTGCTATACCTGTAACTTAACTTCTTTCATGACACAAATTAATGAAGTCTATGAGCATGGATAGATGGGTTGTAATCCACTATGGCATAAAAATGTAATATTCGATCTCATCTCAATTAGAAGAGGTATCAACGGAGCCATAGACTAAAATTGTAAGAACCTGAGGGTTAAACAACTAATTAAATACAATTATTAAAGAATTTTACATTCCCCCGACTGGAAAGATTTGTCATCAGCAATTTACTATCATATCATACAATTTTTAACAACTATCATATCATACTGTTACGAAATGTTAAGGCGCGGTAAGGTAGCTTCCCCGCAAAGCAGTTTTAGGGTTGCCATAAATGGCAAAGAAGGTAAGGTTGCCACATTTGGCGGCAATATTGGCGATATACCATGGACGCATGGAGAACCTTCTGGAACGAATTCTTTCCGGTTTAGCCCAAAATGTTCTCGAACACAAGCCAAAAGCTATATAAACTCTGCTGGTCCGCAGTCAGTTAGTGTGCGTCTCTCATCGAGAATGAGTGTGTCTCGTCTAGCGAGTAAATCACTGCGGAGTCGATCGAGTTTACAGCCGGGCAGCGGTGCCGAGTGGGCCGTCGAGTCCACCGAAGGAGTCTGTTAGTGTATCGCGGTTAGTGCATCGTCGAGAGAGCGTGTTGAGCTCCGGGAAAGACTGAACCGAAGAGTCAGAAGCTGTGCTCGTGTGTCGTCAAGTGTATCGCGAGTTGTAGCGTGGAGAGTCTCGAGAGTACGTGGAGTTCCGAGAACGACCAAGCAGAGTCGGGAGCTGTACTCCGGAAAGCAGAGTGGGCTGCTTTGCAGGAAGCTGTCTCCACCGTGATAGCCTGATAACCTGAAGGCTGTTCGCTGATCGTGTCCGTGTTTATAGTACATCTTCGACGACTATAAAACGTGTTTTGGGGCTGTCCTGACAATACTGGCAAATAAAGTGTGTTTCGATACTTCATAAAGTGTCGTCGTTATTCACTCCAAATCTGCACGAACCCCGTACGAACGTGAAGGAAGGAAATAACGCAACAACTGGTATCAGAAGAATAGGAAAAACGTAACAATACATTAATATAATCAAAACTATGTAAACCACATATTACAATAATACCAGATCTGAATTAATAACTAAAGACTCTAGAACATTTTACATATTATCAAAGCATAAAGCAAATTTAAATAAATAATTCAGCTTCTTTACAAAATGTGCATTACATAAGTCCAGAAAGAGCATATTTACTTGATCAATTTGTACCAATTTAAACAACATTACGCAATCCTATGAAGCACGTCCACCGTTGTATTGTCCGCAAACACAGGAACAACTTGTTCCTTTCAAATTAAACCTATTTATGTACTTTGGAAATGCTCTATGATTTGTTAAAACTTGATTTAAGAAAAAATCCGATATATGTCGCTTTTCAGAGACTTTAGAGAAGCATTTAAAAATTGCTCTTCATGTAATCTATTGAAACAATAAGCTTAATGAATTAACTAGTAAATAATGATATTATTTCTTCTTGTTTAGAAATTTATTTAAGAAACAGAGCTTTTCAAAATAATGTGATTCCTGAAAGAACACGAAAATTTTCCATACTTGAGCCAGTAACGGAAGCGGTTTGTACGGCTTGTATTAAAAGCATGAATGATTCTTATGATCCTTATCTTAGTAAATATATGAACAGATAATATTCTAGCTTAATTCATCATGTCGTCATCCCTTGATTCATTATATATATATACTAGAAAGCCCGGCGGTCGTACGGAATGACCGCTGTTTGAGATATTATAAGTTGTAATTAAAATGATTTGTAGAAAGGTGTCTTCTAATTCAAACTGAATTATCCAGGGCAGGTGGCGAGGACGCCCCTTTGCCTACTGCCCCACGGGTTTTCCACATCTACTTGCTTAATTGCTTAGAGTGCAATGAAGGAAACCACTGGCGGTACATTTCTTAAGAGTCCCCGCCAGCTCAATAAATAAAGGTGATTTAAATAATAAAATGCTAATTAATATGTCAAAGATCTCTTTATATCAAAAATTTTTGTGTAGATCTTTCCATCATTTTTAAACTCGCCTAAACCATCAATTATTTTTAATTTTACGTCCGTTCTTTCACGAACTCTTGAACAGGCAATGACTGTGTCCAAATGCAAGCTCAGCTAAAAAAATGCCAACACGTTTAAGCGTTTGGCCCTGAGACTTATTGATGGTCATAGCAAAGAGAAGTTTTACAGGAAATTGTCTATGTCTCAATTGAAACGGCAACCCTGTGCCATGGCAACTTCACGCCGTTGGCTAGTACAGTTACGCAAGCAACCAATAAATTATCGGTGACAAACAGACACTTAAGCCGCATATAATAAAGATATTTATTTCTTTCATTTTATTTGTTTCTTCATCGTTGCCGGTTTTTGCCGATTGCATATTTCCGAATTCTATTATATATAGATGTTAAATTTATTTATTAAATGTTAAACGCACGTGCTCTTGTATTTTTAATTTTTTAGGCTTAGCTTTCTCCTAATATTCGTCACGCGCTGCACTACACTGGAAATAAAACAATTTACAGTTACGCAAGCAATCAATAAACTATCGGCGACAAACACTTAAGCCGCATATATATAAGATATATATGATGATTGCAAAAGTAGAAAGTAATTAATTAAAAATTGAGAGACCTAATGCTGAAAAATAATTGTGCATTGAGCTGCAAATTTTAAAATTAGATTGAATTGCAAAGGACAGTTAAAGCCTTAAAGTACATTTGATGCAGCTAATTCCAAAGTCCTTTTAATTTCAATCTTTTAATTACAATCTTTTAATTTCGTTCTTATATGAAGACATTTAAGAACGAAACATGGAATTTCTGTGTAGGGCATATATTATAGTGAGTCGAATATTTGAAGCTTTCTCTTTAAAAACAACCTTTTTTTTTTTCTTTCAATCCATATCAGTTTTATTTGTAGAGGCTACATTTAAATGTATATTGACAAGTTTTATCGCTTTAATTTTATTATAAAATTCTAAAAATAAGCAAATTTACTTAATTTTGCTCAAGCTATAACATTTAGATTGATTATCATGTGCTTTTCTCGTAAAAATAGTCTACTTTCAGGCTAAAACTTGTGAAAGATTCTTAAGACAAGAGCCTCCCTCTTTTAAAAGCACTTTGAAAGTGAAGAATCATAGTTAGATTATTTTGTATTTGGTCCAACACAGTAAATAAAAACTGAGATTTTTGAGTAAAATCGTTATTATTTTTAGTGATTCAACTTCTAAAATTAAAAATATTAAAACCTTAACGTGAAAAACAGCGAATAATGACTGCCAAAGAGGAAGTGGAATTAAATAAATAAAATAATCAATAAAGAATAATTACAATTAAATTGCGTGTAAAAGCACAGAAAAACTAGTAAATTAAGTTAAAGGCAAACATTAAACTATTAAATTAAAATACTGGAGTTGACCATATATGGGGTTCCGGTTCGAGGTATGATTTCACTTATACACTGATAAAGGCCAGAACGAGGCTGTGATGGGATACGGATGGATTTAAACCTTGGCACAACCTGGCATAAACAGTTTCTTTGAAATTTTTGAATTATCTAATCAATTTTATTTCAAAATTTAATTTTTCTTTTAATTTAAAGATGCATATTTTGCTGACGTTTATAATATAAAAAATGTGTGCATTGTTATTTATTTCAATATTTGTCTTTAATTTCGTGGAATTCTTCTTTTCGCTAGCATACTTATTTTTAAATCTTTTACTCGTTTCTCTGTGCAGATTTCTGCATGAATGATAAAATAGCATGCATTAAAATTTATGATACGAAATGATAGAAGTCCATTTGATATTCCATTCAACTGTATCATGTTTATTGGAATATTTTCGCCATCTAGGTCTAAAATTAGTTGCATCTATAGTACTTCCAGCAGAGAAGTAAAAGTCATCGCTACTGCAATCACCGGAGAACAAATTGTCATCGATTCGCATTCTTGGTGCCTTCTGTAAGGATACCGAGTATTCGCCACGAACAGGGGCGCTGACAGCGAAGTAAATTAAGTTTTCTTCCCAGCTGGGGATGGGGGGTCCCTCATCCATTCCATTAAGGGCAACAATCGGAAGTCATTCGAGTACAAAAGAGAATGTGGCTGACAATTTGGGCGACTTGTCAAATCGGGTGGGAGGAAATGGAAGGAGGAGGTGATGTGCAGTAATGCGTCTTCTCTACGATTGAGTGGAGAGTCGCTCTTTAAGGTAGCTGCAGTCTGTCATAGGAATTTGGGAGGGGGGGGCAGGAAAGACCTGACTGACATCAAGGTGTCGTGAGAAAATGCAGCGGGAAATTGTAAGTGGAGTGGAGATAAAACCCGTAGCAATATTTTGGAGGATCCGAGAAAGCAAATACGTAAACTGCTTATTGTGTGATGTATAACAATGATAGAGGTTTAAAAAAAATAAAGAGAAAGAAAGAAAAAATTGCCTATTTCAAATTTAGATATAAATTGATCTCATTATAGTTACAATTTGTGTGCATCCTATAGAATACCTAGCCATTTTATAGAAAGTCATAAACCGGCCGGCGATGTACGAAACTATTAAACATTTTGGCATCCTATAGAATGCCAAATGATAAACCGGCAAATTATGAAATATATCTTTGTATTATACACAATACCTAGGGAAAGTATATATATCTTGCAATATACTGATAGTTGCAATGACTGGGACAGAGGATAGTTTCTACCGACTTGGAACTTTTAAAAGAATTTAAGAATTTTAAAACAACTATATATGAGATCACAGTTTATTTTATGTTCTTAGAATTTGCTTAGAATTGAAGATACTCCTGGCCTCGAAATTCTTCTCTGGTCAGTTGCAGCTGCTCAGTACGATGGAAGTGACTGAGGATTCGTCAAGTGTATGTGTAAAACAATGTGCCAAATATGAAATGTCTCTGTCTGCAAAAAATAATGAAGTGAATTTAAAATGTCATTCAAACTTACCATGTTGGAACAAATAGGTTAATTTCTTAAATAAGAAAGGCATACATTTTTTCGTACAATTTTAACTTTTCTTTATGCTTTTTTGAATAAAAATTGTTTAATGACATTCTATCTTCATTAAAAAAAAAGGCTTTTAAGGTATGACTATCTTATAAATAATAGCCTTATCATAACCTCGTTTTCATACTTCTAAAGAGCATTTGTCATTCTATACATTGCCAAAGTGTTGTATTGTATACAATGCCTACGCAAAGTATGCGACAATTCTTATATATCATACTTTGTCTTAAAATTCCAGGCATTCTATAAAATGGCTAGATATCTATAGCAGGGGTTCCCAACCCTATGCCTGTGTACATTCTGAAGCCCGCCGATCGTTTATCGCCGCTGTGCCATCACAATAAAAATGTTTTAGTTTTCAATATAATTATATGTGAAAGTTTTCTTATTTTTAATAAAATATAAATTGCGTCTAACAGCAATAAGCGAAATTCCAACAATCTTTTTTTATGTGCATGTATTATTAAATCTTCCCAACTATAAATTCACCTTGAAAACGTAAATGGTGCCCGTCGTCCAACAGATATTCTAGAATGTGCTCTTAGGGATTAAACAGGTTGAGAAATCCCTTTTCTATAGAATGCCGGCGTCTATATTTATTTCAGATAGAGTGAAATTTAGGAAAATTTGATCTAGAAGATTAAGGTATTAAACAAATGGCTTGAGAAACAAGGAAAAGAATGGATTATTTTGATTGTTTAAAGTTGGAAAATGCAGTTTATGAAAGATTACTTATATTTACAGCTTTGAGATGATGTTGTTCAAAACTGAATTTTATTTATCTTTCAAGATGGTCAGCAGTATTAATTAGTTTAAAAAATAAATCAACCGCAAAAACTTTAATTCCTGGAAAAGGCTCGGATAATTTTGCTCTTTACAGAAGAAAAACAAAGCATAATTCTTTTGAAATGAACACACTCTTTTTTTTTTTAAATCACTTCAATCTAAGAACGTATCTAATACCTAAAAAAATTTTATAGATAATTTTAAAACCGTCAGAAAAGATAAATGAAAAAAAAAATGCAGCTGCGCGAGATGTTTGTTTGATAATAACGAGTAACATTTCACTTTCTAAAATGAAAAGAGCAGTGAGAAATGCAAAGTATGCATGCGTTAAAAAAAAAAAATCTGGGCTTTCGATTGTACATTCAGTGTAAACCTTGATATTGAAAATGATTCAGGGAATAATTTCATAAGCATCAAAAATAGATAATTAGGCATATTAAAATGTAGAACGTAGAATACTATTTAAACAGAGATTTGGAACATTTTTAAATGCTACTGTAGTGTCAATAATAAATTCATTATGGAAATAGCTTTCATTTAGTTAAGTATACTTAAACTGATTAATTCTTAATAATATATCAAATTACTTTCTTGGAGATGTTAGAATTCAATGTGCGTGTCTATTGTGGGAAAAAGTTGAAAAAGGCGGCACTTTTTTAGAACCGTTAATTTTGATATTATGTAATTATTATGTTTATTTGCTGCTTCTTATGGTTTTAATATAGCATTGTTACGAAATTCCCAGCCGCGGTAAGATAGCTTTCCCGCGAGGCGAGTTTAGGGTTGCCATTAAAGGACAGGGGCAGGAAGGGTTGCCATACTTGGCCCAAAATGGCCTATTTGGCGACAAGATTGGCGATATGCCATGGTAGGAGAGAGAACATTCGAAAACGAATTCTTACCGGTTTATCCCAGAATATTCTCGAAGGCAGGTCGAAAACTATATAAACCCTGCCTGTACGCATAGTAGTAGTGTATCGTCGAGTTTTATCTTGAGTGTTGTTGAGCTCCTAGAGCGATCGATATAGTGGTTAGCTATCCTCTTACTGACCCTGGTTCTTCTCTCTCAAAATTGGTGGGAGGCATAACAATTAACAAAGTCCGGTGATGCATAATGTACTTTCGAGAATCCGCAGGTATTGGTCTTCCTTAAAAATATCACTTTTCTTATCACCCTGGGGAGTCTAGTGATTAGCAATGCTTGCTACCGAATCACTGGGCCGGCTCGAGTTCTGGAGAAGGTTTTGTTTTGTTTTGTTTTGTTTGAAAGTATATAACGTCTATACGACATGGGGCATTTAAAATACTGGCGAACTGAAAGCCCTCTCGAGTGGTTTAGTGGGAGGAAAAGAGGGGTAAGGGAACTTCGTATTCATCGTTCAGGGTTTTCTCCATCAAAACTCTGCGGGAATGTACAATGAATAATTTAGGAATATAGCCAGTAGTGAAATTCTAATACCCGTCTACTTCTACCTGTACCTGCAGTATTTTCTAATTGTGAATATGGATATTAGTAAGGTGAATAATATCTAATTATCATTCGGAAATAACAGAAAGATGCCTACATTGATACTGATTTTGATGAAAAGATCCAATACAATTCAGATTTAGGAAAAAAATTCATTATTAATAAATCTTCAAATTTGTTAAATTGGGCATTGTTCGATTAGATGTCAATGTTATTTTTATGCAGGTTGATGAAAGCATACCTACCTCAGAATCGTAATTAAAATGCTTTCCTATTAAACAAAGGTAAATTGTTAAAAAAATTAAAACAATGCAAATAATAACACTCTCTGTAAACATACCTTTTCTACGTATAACCTGCTTTTATTGCCATTTCAAAGGCCTTTTCACAATAAGCAATGACTTAAAGTGATTTGTATAGAAAGAAAGTAACTTGTATTGAAAACGCTGTATTACATGATAACAGCCTCAAAAGACGACTTAATTAGAGGAAAATAAAATCTTACTTTCTTCGAGTAAGATTGCAGGCTTTCATATAAATTTATCAAAGAATGTCCTATAACCTGCTTACCTTCAGACTACAGATAAACAGATCTATTCATTTCCTGGGTATTTAAATTGCTTTCCGAGTAAAATTTCTTTTCAGTGTAAGACTTTTACATGCTCATATTCAATAGAAGTTATATTCAGAAATTCTACTGATTTCTTTGAAACTTCCATCTTCCACGAAGCTAAAAGAGCTCAATAGAAGTAAACTGAGCTTTCGAAGGAAGAAAGCGAAAGCAAAATTAGAGCTCAAAGTCTTCGGTTCCAAATAAAGGTATTTTGTTACCTTTTACGGAATTTGCTTTATTTGAAAGCCTTTATTCATAAGATCTTTGACGATAAGTTATTCCCACATATTTTGCAAATGTCATTAATTTTTTATTAATTTTGTAGCAAAATGCAACCTAAGACATCAAATATTGACAGGTAAATAGTTTGTTATTAAGTAAATAACTTTGAATTAATACGATGTGGGTCATAGAGATCAGAGACTTAACATAAAGCCATACTTCTCTTTCATTTACCTGGGAAATATCAGATGAATATAAGAACCATCATCATGTATTGAAACATTTTTTACTTAAAATAAATTTGCTAGTCGCGATTGTTGCTTAACTAATTATATATCTCAAATATGTTTACAAAATAGATAGTTTTATGAATGTTTTCGCCACATTAGTTAAAATATAAGTGTATCTGATGCTTACGTAAATGTTCAAATTTATCTATAAACTAGGAATTCTCAGCTACAAGTCCAGCTGACGGTGCGAGACCACGGAAACATTTGACCGTCTTCGAAGATTTTTACCTGTCCGCGTTAAAAACGTTTTCTTATTCGAAAAATAATAACTGTAAACTTTTGTGTTGTATTATTTACATTAATGCCATAATTTTCGAATCTAGAATCCATAATTTTGTCCTTGAAGTTTGGCAACAGAGTAGTGTACTTATATTTGCCTCTTCTTACGTCTCGCATTTTTACTTCATTGAAGGAATTAAAGGATATATTGTAATCACGAAAAATTCCGGATACCATATTTATACAAAAATATCAATCTGACAGTTATCGAATGCAATTTAACGATGTTTTGCGTGACATCTGTACGTAAGAACAGACTAAAGGAATCTTTTCTCCCAAACAAATTATAAAACTGATTTAAAATGGATTCAGAAGAGATATTTTTGTGGCGTCTGTACGTCTCTACGTATCTTGCACACCTCAAAAACGAGTAGCCTCAGAATGTTGAAATTTTGTATATAGAACTGCTATAACATGTAGATGCGCACCTCTATTTTTTGGTTGGAATCGGCTGCACCAAAAATATATAAATATATATAAATTAAAGTAAAGTAAAAAGAACAAACGATAAATGACCTATTTATGGTCTATTTGTGGTCAAAAATTTTGCGCATTGTGCTGCAAAATTTAGAAAAAGGTAGAAAGAAAAATCCTAGTTCGTACGCTAAAAAATTGCATAAATAGTGTGGTTCCGCGAAAACATTAACATAAGCAAAATAAGTTGCAATGAAATGTGTTACAAAAGAAAAAAATATAAATAATACAACATTTAAATATTTATAAGTAAAAATCAATACGCTAAGCAATATGCTAATCTAATTAAGGTATATTTAAGACATTCGTAAAAGTACAAACAAATGATTTGAGCAAAAATATAAAAACTAAGAAGCGGTAAATGGTAGATTAGCCTAATTCGAATCTCATTATGGCTCATCAGGGGAAATTATTTTTTAAGGAATTTCGAATCAAGCTAACTCTACAGACAATTGAAACTGTACGCGAAATATTTTTAAAATTAATATATGTATTTCTATATATTTATAATATATATTTATAATATATATATATATATATATATATATTGTCATATACCCACTCTGTTACTCGGCTGAGTTTTTATTCTTATATGTTGGTAAAATGTGCATTTTTTTCTTTAAAACTGATCGAATAATGTTGTTCTTATCTTCCGGTTAAGGTTTTTATTACTTTCATTAAAATGGATGCAATATTTGTAGAATTATTGACAACTTAAAAGTTGTTTAAATGCGACTAAGCCTAATTTGTTTCCGTAGCAGCCATATTTGTTTACTTTTGAAACTTAGCACAATAGCGAATTAATTCTTTCTGCACCTTCATTGTCTTTTCGCCGAGTGGGACCTAACGGAAATTTTAGTTTTGTGCACCGAAAATCTGCCATCTTTCTTGCTGGCCGAATTGCTTGTTTTTGCGTAGAAACTGTAACTTTAATTGTAAAAATTGTTTTATTATTGTTTTAACTTTGTATTTGATGTTTTATAGTTTTGTATATCCTTCAATTTTTAATGAAAATATTTTGAGTTTTTATGTAATTTAACCTTGCCGCGAAGTGAGATCTGAATTAATTGAATGAGAAATCTAGTAGGTCTCTGTGCATAGCCTTCGAAATCTATACTTTATAAAGCCATCATCAAGTAAATGTTTACCTATTTTGTAAAGTTTTCTAAATTTCTTCTTAAGTGTCTGCATTTAAGGTTTTAAAATTAAGGATCATGACCCCTAACTGGTTAATTAAAACATAAGTGACAGGTTTCACTGAGAATTTCCTTAATTTATTTTTTAAATGCCCATTTTTGTAATTAAGCAACCAGAGCTTTATTTACATAACGTATCGTTATATAATCCTTATGGTGCTAAATATATATATTCAGAACATATCAGTCAAGTTTAAAATATGTAAATATGTTGTAAAATATCTTGATGTAATATGTTTAAAGGAGTTATGAATTTTCATACTACAAAATTCCAAAATATTATAATAAATTTGGATTTTTATAGCTGTATCTCTGATTTATTTTTAAAGGTACTTTTTAAGAAACTTCGTACCATGCAAGAGAAATATTGCGCCAGATTTTATCTGCTCATATGTGGAAAGTATGAGAACCTTTGCTGTCTTTAACAGGTGCTGCTTTAATAAATAGTCTATTAGGTTCAGTTAATGGGGGTTCACTGTTGGTTGAGTAGTTAAGATGCAGAGTACTGTAAGTTCAAATCGGGATAATTATGGGCTGGCGGCATGGATGTTTTTCGTAGTTTAAGCTATGTGAATACGAGCCAATTTCCCTCAGAAATTTTACCACGAAGGCATTCCTTTCGTTAAAGATATACCTTATCGAAGCAAGAAACCCTGAAAAACGCATAATGCCTTCGACAGAATATGAGCCAGACCTCCAGGTGATAGACGGACGTGCTTCCATTAACATCACGAAGGCACGTGGTAAGGTGGAAGGAAATGCCTTACAACCTAATCTACAACCTAATCTACCAGTTCATGAAACAGCAATTCCTAAAATGAAAAATAGCCACGGAAATAAGATACATTTTAAGAATACTGTAAATTTCCGTTATCAGCATCACAGATTTATTTAGATAAGCGTCATTTATAGTTAATTTAATTGAAATGGTCAGAATCTAATTCATCATCATTTTCGAGAATAATTGTATGCTGAGCTCAGTTTAGCGTCACGAATTACTTTATAAGTTAATTACTTTATAAGTTATTTTTAAAAGGAAAAAAAAGGGTCTCAGAAGATTTAAATCTGTTTGAAGAACATTTGGAGAAAAAGAAAAACTTTTTCTTTGACGTAAAGTTTGAGAAAACATGTATTTTAAATTGACATCTTTTTTTTTTTTTTTTTTTTCATTTGAAAAAGGATGTCATTCTCAAAATCAGTAGAATATTATTCGTAATCTACGCGCAACCAAATTTTTTTGACGTAATTTTAGATTTCACATTGGCGTGTTTCTCGCTGTAATTCAATCGCGTCTTAAGAGAAAACTAACTCAAATATATCTCAGTTACTGAAATCCTGGTTATTTTTTTAAAATGCAATCCATATTCAGAGACGGATTTATGGAGTTGAATATAGTGCTATTAACAAGGGCCTCAAGTTATAAGACGCCGCAAGATCATTAATTAATCTTTATAGCACACTAAACAAACTGTGAGCCTTAAGACAAAAGGGCTGTCTAAAATTTCAAGCTACATTAGTCTCCTGCTTTCTAAATTTCTCACTGTCCAGATTAATTTAGAAAAAGGCTCTCTCTCTCTCTCTTTATAGGACAAAGAAGCAAACATTTTAATGCATTAAAAAATAAAATAAATTTGTTCGGTTTATTCGACTATGGTAAAGTATTAGAGAAATGTATCCTTAGTCTGTACTCAATTTTGATCTAACCTAAGTCACGAGATGGTATCCGAGATATCTCTTTCTTTTCCCACCAATCTTTTGAGAAAATTTGTATATTAATTCATACGGCAAAATAACTCCAGCCCTTGAAAGACGGTAATCATGTATGCATTTGCCTTATTTGAGAGTCATGGCAAATCATATACGTTTTGCCTCATTTGAAAGTCATGGCATATCATATAGGTATTTGTTTTATTTGAGACGTCATCGCCCATCGTCTTGGGAACCAACTTCCGCTAGCCGAATGATACGACACCTTGTAGAATGTATTTATAAATTTATATGTAGATCCATTTACCAATTATATAACGCAAATTTATATCAATTTGCTGTTAACTAACTGCGAATTGCACAAGATACAGTGAAGATCAAAATATTATTGCGTGCGTGCGGGTACGTAATAGACTGAATGCGCACAGGTCCGATGATAGGTTAGTAAAACTAATTTTATCAAAGGAAGCACTTAAAAGTTCCGAAATTTTCCACAGAAATTCTCGAACAGGTGTTCACAGTATCACAGAGTACAATCAGACACTTCAAACTACTCAGAAGGTTAAACACAAGGCAATGCAAAGCACATCTTAAGAGAGAGGTAACTCAAATATATCTCAGATCACGCGGAACTAACAACTCGCAGCAACAATAACTCAAGAATTGAGACCAGATACAATCCAAGCCGATGTTACCGGCTCGATGAAATCTGCCCAGCGGGCACCTAACTTAAAAAAAAAAATTATGGGCCAGTACGATGGGAGGTCTGAGGTGAGAGTAGTGATGACCAGTAAGTCACAAGATCCATGGCGGATTAATAACCTAACAAGAAGTGAACATAGCGGAGCCTAGGAACAGAAAGAGTTGATGAAGTAGGAATAGGCGAAGAACTAAGTCTTGAAAAAATTTATCCTGACAGGTAGAGTCAAAAACATAGCTGAGATGAAAAATTTAGTAACATAAAGACATAGATGAAAGAGATATATACAGTGAGAGCAGATGCTCTTTCCCCAGCCTTATATAGTTTTCAACCGGCTACCAAGATATTTCTAGCACTTTCTGCTTCTCGAAATTACGGGAAAGCAATACGAGCGTGGAATTGTGGTTACAGATAACGAACATAGTGATCAATTACATAGTCAATTATATACTTTTATTACAATTAATTAATATACGCACAATACTTTAGTAATATATATTACGGTGATACAGGGCTGGACTAAAATTTCGCCGAATAATCGTCGTTTGGCGACTTTTGGCGATTTCACGCCAAATTTGGCGACAAAATAATTTGCTAAAACTATTGTCAGTTTGGAGATATCTCGTCAAATTACCGAGATACATATTTACTCAATGTTAAATATATTTACCCCTGTATTCTTACTTTTCTGGCATAGCTTCTGTTTAGATTTTTCATGTTACAAAAGAAATGCGACAATTTTACGTATAATTCTACTAAAATTGCGTATCTAAGTACAAGATTCACAACAATATGTATTTAAATTAAATTTATGGGATGAAAGGAAAGTTATGATATTTAAATTACTAAACTATTATACATAATATAATTGAATGTTGTGGAAGAAAAGTATTTTTTAAGAGTGAAAAAATAGTATCATTTAGTTAAATGCCTACACATAAAATTCCAGAATTTCATTGATGTCGTGAAGTACTCATTGAAGAGAATAACTACAAAGAATGAAAGAGAAAACGAATTTCGAATCATAATTCAATAATAGTGTTATTTCTGAAATATACTGGTAAAAAGCTAAAACAAACAAGTTAAATAAACACAGAGAGGAAACTAGAGGTCTTATTTGCACTAAAACTAATAACACAAGGAAAGAAAAGTTGGAATAAAGCAAACAATCATATCACAAAAATAAATTTGTGATAAAAGGAAATCATTCAAGAATCATTCCGGAAACAAAACAAAAAGAAATAAATTAACAAAATAAAATATGAACTAAAGCGAAATACGAGGGCTATCCAGAAAGTAGATTACGTTTTGGAATAAAAAAATAAACAAAGTATAGGAAACAAATTTTATTATATACAGATGAAAGCCACACTCAAATACTACTTTTCTACATAGTCACCATACAAATTAAGGCATTTATCGTAGCGATGTACGAGCTTGGAAATTCCTTCGTCGAAAAATTCGGCCGCCTGCGCCTTCAACCACTTCGTTACCTCTTCTTGCAGCTGTGCGTCGTCATCAAAACGCATTGATTGCAATTTCGTTTCACAGTTCACATGTTTCACCCATGTTTCGTCACCAGTAACGATGCGATCGAGTAAAGAGTCACCATCCTTATGGTAAGCGTCCAAAAAGTTCAACGCTGCAGCCATTCGCTGATTTTTGTGGTCCTCTGTCAAGATTTTTGGAATCCATCTTGCACAAAACTTGTGGTAACCAAGCTTTTCGCTGATGATTTCGTGCAACAAACTTCGCGAAATTTGTGGAAAACTCAAAGAAAGTTCCGTTATTGTGAAATTTCGATTTTCACGGACTTTAGCATCGACTTTTTCGAGAAGTTCGGCGGTCACTATGCTGGGTCTCCCACTTCGATCTTCGTCGTGAACATTGGTTCGGCCATTTTGAAATCTTATGACCCACTGACGCACTCCACCTTCAGTGATAATGTTGTCCCCATACACTTCACGAAGCTGCCGATAGATTTCTATCGGTTTACAGTTTTTTGCAGTCAGAAACCTTATTACTGAGCGCACCTCGCAGCTCGCGGGATTTTCAATTAACGCAGACATTTCAAACCGTCACAGTATCTGAACGGAGCACAGCACGAACCTCTCACTAGCACGGCTAGATGCAGACTGAGCTGCGCAACGCTCTGACCCCAAGATGGCCGCGCTAGCCCCGCCCCTAGCGGACACAGACGGAAACGTAATCTACTTCCTGGATGGCCCTCGTATATTCCGGAGGATATCATAAAGACTTTTAGGATGGAAGACTGAGTTATGTAACTTCTTTTGAAACTCTTTAATTCATATGATATGAAGCGAAGATTGAATTTATAATGAAAGATCAAAACAGAGAAATAAAGCTTGCCAAAAAAGATATTTCGACAAAGGCTACCGCAAAACAAAATATAAAAGTCAACCTCGAAGATTTGCAGCAAAATATTTTTACTGAAAGTTTCTTATGTATTTAAACATCAAAATTGAATTTACTTTGCAGAAGAAGCTAATTAAAAAACAGTGCGAAATGATCTTCCTCTTAACAAACATAGAGATTTTTAAGAGAAATGATGATATCATTGGAAAGTTTACTCAAATATTCATTTTATGCATGGAATTTTGGAACGTAATTAATTGAAATCAGATGTTCAGGGAAATCAATTAATTGTAAACATCCCCAAACAGCATTTAAAATCAACTTTCTTTAATAAATATTGTGCTATCAAATTCCATTTTCTTTAATCGAATGGCGGACACTTGCCTCTTCATCTTTGCCCACTCCTAAGCCTAGAAGTGGTGGTCATTTTATTGTGGAGGCACCTAAAAGGTGGCCACCGTTGCCTCTTATGAAAAGACTGGCAGTTACAATCATGCCTTCTGCGGAATTCGAACCGGATCCTTCAGTATGGTAATAGGCTTCATAAACCACTGTACCCTCTGGACAGCTCAAGTCTAATTCTCACGAATCAGTAATTCAAGGATTAAATTTCCTTACTCCAAATACTAAAGAAAAAACAAACAAACAAACAAAAATCAACAAACAAACAAAAATCATCATTATTATTATTATTTTATATATATAGAGAGAGAGAATATTTTTTTCAAAACAAAACATAAATATGCTTAGTATTTTGTAGAAGAGAGATTTCAGTTGATTTCAGTGTTCCTTCCCCCAGATGAAGTGGCACTGAAGTTGATTAAATTCCTCTTCTGTTTTTTTTTTCCTTCAAAATTCATTTAAAATTTTTGAATTGAGGTATTGATGTGTAAAAGTTTCGGATTTTACATTTATTAAATTCTTTGTTGCATTTATTTGAAAATTATTAGTTATGAATTTCAAAACATTTTTGGTATTTGTGAAGCATCAGTTCTAATTTTATAAGTAAGAAGAATGTTTAAAAGCTAATGTTAAAAAATACATTTGATACTATAGCTCCTTAGCAAAAATGAAAAATCATGTCACAATCAGAAACAATATTAAAGTAGCAAAAGCTATCTCGTAAAAACTAAATGTAAAAATTACAAATCGAGATGACTTCAAAATCAAAAAGGGTGCTTAAAAATAAAGAAATTTAATAAAAATAAAAATAAAGAATTAAAAAAACTCTTGAAAACTTAAATACATTTCAAATATACACTAAATATGTACAAAAAGATTGCAATAAATGGTAAATAGCGCAATCCGAGGTTTGAGCAGGATTTATCAAGGGAAAAGCAGCTCAAACCTCGAATTAAGTTAATACCTTAAGCGCGTTTCGTCAAACGATAATAATTGAGACTATATACGTAATTTCTATAACAGAAAAATCCAGGTTAATAATCTAAAAAAGTTAAGCAAGTCTCAATTATATGGCTCTTTTCCCGACGCGCGGTAATTTAAATTGAAAATGTAAAACTTACTATTTAACAAAAAAGGCTTTACAAGAAAGTATAGTTAGGAAAATATACAATGAAACTAAAAATATCTAAAAAGCAATGGGACGCACTGTATTTTAAATTGTAAATGTAAAATGTTATTATTAATCAAGTAAAAGCTATACAAGAAAGCCTAGTTAGGCAAATATACAATTAAAATAAATAGCTGAAACGCTATTAGTCAAAAAATTACACAATTTTCAGGGAAGCCCCTCTACCCTGAAAATTATAAAATGTTTAATGAGAAGAATCAAAAGAAACATAATAAAGCGCATCGAAATGGGTCTTGCAAAGACCAAAATGGACGAAAAATACTTACGTTCAGAGCTGTGGTCTGTTCATCTTAAAAATGATCAATAAATATATAGAGAGGTAGATAGTAGATAGATAGATAGATAGATAGATATAGATAGATAGATGTATAGATATGTACAATGCTTTAATAATTTATATAATTAGAATAACAGTTAAGCACATTTACAATTTATAATCACATAATTAAACAAAAATGATAAAAAAAAACAGGGAATGAGAATTTTTAATCACATTATCACAGAATTAGACTAAATATCTAAATATATTGTGGAGACATTAAGTTTTTTTTTAGTCCAAAGGGGCTTTGTCCCTGAAGGACTATTGTTTTCGTTTTGCGATTTTGCGTCGGACTCATAAACGTCGGTTCACTTTTCAAACTGTTGCCACAAAATGTTAGAGTCCTGCATTATATTTGAAGAAATTAAATAATGAAAAATCTGCATAAATGATTGTCTATTTCTCGCATTGTGATAAAACAATGGTACATAGAGCCATCGAATTTTGAATGACGAAATCCTACTGCGAATATGGGCATCTGAAATCCCAAATTTGGAATTTGTTTTATTATAGATTTTATATTTTGTAAAACTTTAACGAATTTTTGATTTACAAACTCAATGCTTTAAAAGCGAGAAATGGCAACGTTATATAGAAAAAAAATACTTTTATCTCCAGCTCGCGAGACTGTGTATATCGGAAATTCTAAAGATATGCTTAATTTAACATTATTTTGCGATATTGCTCTTGAACTGAATTTTATGGTTTAAGTGCAAAGAACATGATATTTAATAAATAAAGGTAACACTCAAAACGTTAAAAAAAAAAAATCCCCTTTGGACGTAATTTAAAATCTGAAACATTTCAGATTTTTTTATGTATTTTTTTTTTTTTTTTTTTTTTTTAGTCCAAAGGGATTTGAATCCCGAAGGACTATTAGTTTCGTTTTGGCATTTTGCGTCGCACTCATAAATGTCGGTTCACTTTTCAAACTGTTGCCACAAAATGTTAGAGTCCTGCATTATATTTGAAGAAATTAAATAATGAAAAATCTGCATAAATGTATGTATATTTCTCGTATTGTGATAAAACAACGGTACATAGAGTCATCGAATTTTGAATAACGTAATCCTCCAACGAATATGAGCATGTGGAAGACCCAATTTGAAATTTGAAATTTGTTTTATGATCGATTTCCTATTTTTTAAAACTTTGACGAATTTTTGATTAACAAACTCAAGGATTTCAAAGCGAGCAATGGCAACGTTGTGCAGAAAAAACATTTTTATCTCCAGCGCGTGAGTCTCTGTATCGGAAATTCTAAAGATAGGCTCGTTTTAAAACTATTTTGCGATATTGCTGTTGCACTGGATCTTATGGTTTAAGTGCGAGGAACATGATATTTAATAAAGAAAGGTAACACACAAAATGTTAAAAAACGCCCCTTTGGACGTAATTTAAAATCTGAAACATTTCTTTTTTTTTTTTTTTTTTTTTTTTTTTTTTGTTTTTTTTGCGGGAGACATTAAAAATGTGTTATGCCATCGCCGGGATTCGAACCTGGACCTCTCATCGCTCCGAGTGCGCTACCGTTTTATCACGAAGGCAGGCTGGAAGGAGGTAGAAAATACCTTATATACTCCCCCTTTTAAAGATCGACTGAAGATTAGAGTACCTAATAGTCAAATCTTGGTGGCGAAGAATCATCGTCCATCACCTTTTTTATTATAGCACCACTGTAGAGGCATTAGGATTTTTTGAAGCAGGAGACGTGAAAAATCTGCAATGCTCTCGCTAGGGACTTAAATCTGGACAACACGAATACGCGTCAAATGTGCATCTGTTACACCACGAAGGCATGCAGAATGAAGGGAGAAAATACATTACAATCTCCGTTTTAAAAGGTGATTGGAGATTAGGGTACCCGGGCGTGAAACCCTGGCAGTGAAGAATCATCACCCGCCACCTCTTTGATTCAGGCACCATTGTAGGGTCATCAGGTTTTTAGAAGTAAGAGACCTGAAAAATGTTCTATGCCCTAGCCGGGACTCGAATCTCGACCTCTTATATATACGCTGAGTGTGCTATGTTACACCACGAAGGCATGCTGGAAGGAGGGAGGAAATTCCATATAATATAATTACATAATTAGAATAAGCCATTATAATTCACACAATAAGAATTTAGACTAGCCTATGGCAGTTTTGTCATCTTCTGAATTCTTATTGTGACTCAGTTCTTCAATTTTACACGAAGGCAATTAAGGAATACAAAATACTGCAGTATTGTTCGCCAACTGCAAAGCCAATAACAAAGCCACTACATCGAACGTGTTGTTCAGTCATCGCTCAATTTATTCATGAAAACCCGTATGTTTTGCCTAAGTACTTTGGAGGAATCACTAAAATATTTGCATTAAAATTAATATACAGATATTTGCTAAACACTCATTCATTAAATTAGTATCCAGCTACATTTTATTCGCAAACTCTTCACTTAAAACACTAGCATATATATAGCTGAAACTGTGATAAAATTTTTGAATGGAAAGTAAACAGAATAAGTAAAGTAAACTGGCGTATGGTAAATTCCTGCGACAAAATTTACTCAAAAAGTTAAAAAACCCAGAAATAACTTCATCTTAAAGGTTAAAAGAGGTAAAAGAAGAGAAGATATTTATACCCAGTAATATACAGTCCACCCGTCAGCGTCTTTCATTTTTACTTAATAGAAAGGACACGGAGTTTCGCTTCTTTTGTGTAGCTTGTGACTCCCTCGTGGTACGTCAGCTTATGATCCTTTGAGCCCCCATCAAGCAAAGGCTCTGCAAATGACATTATCTTTGGAACAGACTTTATTTAAGGTAAGGGGAGTAAGTACATGGGTGTGACATCGTTTCATTATCGTGAAGCTCTGTTCCGATTTCTAAAGAAACTGATGGGAAGCAAGCCATCTAAAGGTAGAATATTGATTAGGTCTGATATTTTCGTTAGGTATTCCTCCCAAATCGTTCATTTCAAATACGGCGAAGTTTGCATAGGAAATTTGAAATAGTTCCTTTTATAGAAATAAATAAATCCTACAGAGCTCTTGGACTCAATTCGATAGTGATTTTACTCCGACCTTTGGATGCTGTTTAACGAAAGGCTAATACACATACCTGTATATTCCGGTGTATAAAGCACACAGGTGTATAAAGCGCACTTGTAATTTCAAATTACATTTTTAGAACAAACGGTGTTAGCCCAGAAGGGCTATTAATTTCATTTTTGGCATTTTCACTCGATTCACTTTCTGCGTTGATTCATTTTTCAAACTGTTGCCACCCTGTATTATATTTCAAGAAATTAAATAATGAAGAATCTGCATAAATGTACATGCGCTTCTCGCAATGTGATAAAACAGATGTAACTAGAGTCCTCAAATTTTGAATGACGTAATTCTCCACCGAACATGGGCATTTGGAAGCCCTGATTTGGAATTTGGAAATTGTTTTTTGGAAATTGAATTTGGAATTGAAATCTATTTCATATTTTATCAGACATTAAAGAATTTTTGATGAAACGATTTCAAAGTAAGGAATGGCAATATTGTACGGAAAAAACAAGACATTTTTGCCTCCAGCTCGCAAGACCGTGTATCGAAAATTCTAAAGATATGCTCATTTTAAAATTATTTTTCGATATTGCTGTTGAATTGAATTTTATTGTTTAAGTGCGAAGAACATGACATTTAATAAATAAAGGTAACACACAAAACGTTTAAAAAACCTTTGAGCGTAATGTAAAATCTGAAGGCTTTCAGATTTGTATTATTTTTTAAAATTTTTTTATTTAATTTTTAAGCAGATTCTACGTTACACGAAAACCTGAAAGATACAAGTGCGATGCTTTGTCTTTCGAAGTCGTTTGTTCTAACATTTTTCGCAGGCTTTCGAACAATTGTATACTGAATTGACTTCTAAAAAGGGATAAATGGTTCAGGGAATAAAATAATTCTGCATAGAGAATGGGTTGTATTCAATGTAGCTGCGCACAAGAATGTTATTGCAGGTTTTCGAGTAAAAGGGGAAATAATTTGGAATACGAATGCACTTCCGACTTAAATGATTTTGTGGAATTAGTCATTTGAAGCCGTGATTATGAAGTGAACTTCGAAGGCTTTGATAAATCACGTCTGCTTTAGCTGAAATACAGTTCGTTCAGTGTTCCTTGTAATAGTAAATATAGCTTCTGCCAGACGAAACAAGCATAATACTGGTTTCAAATGCAAAGACATTCAGCCTGCGAAAGACAATAGAAATCGTGCTTCAGCAAGGATGTTTGATATTGGTGAGAGCTGCAAAAGTGAGTAGAAGAAAAATTGTACCACAATAATTAATATGCCAAAGAATGAATGTGCTTTGCAGAAAGGAACACGAAAGGGTCTATGCTAGAAGAAAGTGTCGCGAACTAGGTCCTAGAAAATCGCCAGTAACAGTACTTAGGTACACGCAAAATTGCTCATTTTTAACTTCTTTTTAAACCAGTCATTTTTATATTCGGCGTACAAAGCACACCCATATATTTCAATCTCAATTTTTTGTATTCAAAGTGCGCATTACATGCGGGAATAAAAGTAATTACTCCGCTCAACCTGTGTAGTTGCTAGTGATACTGACTGCCGTACCGATGGCTCGGGTTCGAATCCCGGTGTCCGCCGATAACATCGCGGCAAAAACATCGCGGACGAAAACGTCGCGGAGAAAACAACGCAAGGCGAAAACATCGTGCTACAAAACATCGTGGGAGAAATCATCGCAAAGAGAAAACATCGCAGTCCTAAAACATCGTGGTACAAAACATCGTCGTCGAAAATAAAGCGGTTCAAAAACTTCGCAGTTTAAAAAAATCGTCGTCGAAAATATCGTGGTAAAAAATAAAGTATCTACAAATCATCGCATGACGATAACATCGCAGACATGCTTTTTCCATACATGCTTTAATAACTGTAAATTAATATTCCCATAAAGATTTGTGAGCGCAAAATGTAAAGAAGGATAATTTTTACTTTCACATTTTTTATTAACTAATAAATTTTTTCTGAAAAAGTAAGAAGGAAACTTAAGCATAGAAAATTAAATGCAACATATAGATTATACTTTTCACGAAAAATTACCAGTAAAAACTTTATAAAAAAAATTTTATTAATGGCCTTTGTTAGTTAACTATGTCGGTTTAAAATTCTATTAATTGCTATAAGTTGCATTAATTTGCTAGGCTTAAGTTTCCTTCTTACTTTTTCAGAAAAAAATTATTAGTTAATAAAAAAATGTGAAAGTAAAAATTATCCTTCTTTCCTTTTTGCGCTCACAAATCATTATGGGAATATCCATTTACAGTTATTAACGCATGTTTGCAAAAGCATGTATGAAAAAAGCATGTCTGCGATGTTGTCGTCAAGCGATGATTTGTAGATACTTTATTTTTTACCACGATATTTTCCACGACGATGTTTTTAAATTGCGAAGTTTTTGAACCGCTTTATTTTCGACGACGATGTTTTGTACCACGATGTTTTAGAACTGCGATGTTTTCTCTTTGCGATGTTTTCTCCCACGATGTTTTGTAGCACGACGTTTTCGCCTTGCGTTGTTTTCTCCGCGACGTTATCGTCCGCGATGTTTTTGCCGCGATGTTTTCGGCTGTAACCCGAATACCAGAGAATGCATGGATTTTCGCACTCGTATAATGTCTGGGTGGCATTCAAAACCCCTCAAGTGACTGGTGGTAGGGTAAGAGGCGTTGGAGACACTTGGACCTCCCGAAAAGTGGGGCAGACCATCTTACATCCTAACATCTAACTAGATGTCAGAACATCTCAATCATCTGTGGTACTAAATAGGTGCTGACCTAACTTCTGCCAATACCTGCACACAAAATTACGATGAATCCTTGTCATGCATAGTTTTTTTTTTGTGATACAGGAAATGTTAGAAAACACGCCAAATTTATCACATTACCATGTTATAACAAACTTGATTTTTGGCACACTTTGTAAAATTGTGATTTTAGATATTTCTTGAACTTTTATGTCTCTTAAGTTACGGAAGATCTGCAGAAGATCGGAAAGATCTGCTGAACCCTTTAACGTAATAAGAGCATGTATGACCTCCACACAATTGTTGTTGTTTGTTGACTAATGCTCACTCGTCTGACCTATAGTCAGCCCAAGCCCACGCAATTCCTAGTGGCAAGGAGCGCAAGATTAAGCCTGTCGTTGACAACAGCCTTGAGCACCTTACGGGTGACAGTGCAACTTAACTCAGTTCCGGAGGGGGATGGGTCCGAGGATATACCACCTCTCTTCCCCTACCCTCAACCTCTCCAGAGAACTTTCTTTTTCTCCGCATACTTAGAATAACCCCATGCCGCACGGACACTGTCCATTTACAAATATCTATGCCTTCTCCGGGATTCGAACCCGGGTCCTTCGGCATGGCAGTCATCGACGCTAACCTTCTCGTCTCGAAGCTGCTTAGATAAATTAAGTGAATCGAAGGATTTTTCTATAATGCAAAAGATATTGTGAAGACACTTATTTGATTCCCCATTATTTTAGTCTTTTATATCCAAGACGGAGAAGAATACCTTGAAGTACTTGTAGTTATCGGATAATTTTAGAGGACGAAGTTGCTAATTCATCAGGTGCTATCTAAATCAAATTCCGTTAAATTGTCAGATTCCACATTATTTAAAGTTTTTCATTTCCGATTTATTTCTGCATCTTTTAGAATTATCAAATAAAAATCATTATCGGAAAGACATAAAAATTAATTTCTGGTTTATATTTTAGTTCTTGTAGAATGATTACCCTGTCTCTCTGAATTATCGAAAAAACAGTAAGACAGATTTTGTTTTGAAACTTATAAAATTGGAAAACATAAATTTGCTTGAATACAGAAAACTAATATTTTCGGATTTTACTTCTATGTGCGAAAACTTGTGTTATTTATTTAATTACTTTTGCTTGGCATATCTAATATTATTACGCTCTTTTAAGATATCAAACAAAGTATTCGCATTCGCATTTTTTTTTTTTTTTTGTAAATTATATCAGCTTTTTTCTAATTATCCATAAGTATTTTCAAATATTTTCTATTCTATTTTCTAATCTTCTAGCGTAACAATTTCGAACATCTACTAATGATCATATTCTATTTACTAAATTTAGGTTTTCTGTATGATATTCATTACTTAGAGGTATGTATGTATGTATGTATTTTAAATATGGCAAAGCACACTACGGCTATCTGCCTAAGGGAAGGGATGCCTTCGTGGAGGACTTTCTAAGGGAAACTGGCTCGTATACACGTTACACATGGGGAAAACCACGAAAACACCCATGCAGCCAGCCCGTTCGCGGGATTCGAACCTCGGACCGAACTACCAGTGTTCAACGACTTAACCGCTCGGCCGCTGGTGGGCCTCATTACTTAGAGGTAAAGGATGCTTACATTTCATTAGTTACCGCTACATATGTTCCATAAATTTTAACTTTCAGCATGATTTAGAAAAGGTTTTCAAGTAGATTTGCAAAAAATCAGACTATGATATTTTTTGTTTCGTTCTTGTCCATGAGGAACCGAAACATACTCCTTCCATGAGACATAATAACACCAAAAAATTTTATCCCATTTCTCTTGAAGAACAGAACTTTACCTCATTTATGTAATATGCTCGAAGAACTTCAACAATAATCCACTCTAAGCTCATATTTTTTATATTTTTATTTGATGTTTACTATTATTTTCTTATCTCTTCCGTCCTTCTCTTTTTTTCCCTTAATGAAAGAGGAATGTGATTGTATTTTGGCTATGAAATAAGAGGATTTACTCCCAATTTTCAACATCGAGTTTCAGGTAGGAAACGTCAGGTAGGAAAAAATATATTTGGTACTCCTCCGAGAAAATCACTTACGTCTACAAAAACGCGACATTAGAAAATACTAAAAATAACCTAAAACGGAAATATCATGTGTAAAATATTATGGATCAGTTGTTTTATAAATTGAAAACTCTTAATTAGGGCATTTGTTAAGCAATGCAACACTACAAATTCTAGCTCAGTTTCTTAATTGCTGTATTCATTAACAGATTCTTATATACTGTATTCATTAGCATACTTTTATATACTGTATTCATTAGAAGATTCTTATATACTATATTCATTAGAAGATTCTTATATACTATATTCATTAGCAGATTAGATGAAACAGGTGAATATTTCATACTCATCTGTTTCATCTATACGCATATCTGTTTCATCTATGCCATATCTATATATATCTGTTCACACCCAAGTATTTAGTCATCATGTAATACTCATCTGCTTCAGATAAGTATGAATAATGAGTATTTCATACTCACCTTTTTCATTTCATGTCATTTCAGAAAATGTCTAATTTCATAGCAGAATACCTTAGTTAGAACATTACTATATATAAATCAAATATGTATCCTATATCGCGCTTTCGAGAGATGAAAAACTCGAGTTAAATTTCATCAATCGGCAATGTATCAAGTTATTGTAATGTATCAAGTTATAAGGTATTTCTCTCGCCTTTTTAGCGTGCCTTCGTAGTTAAGTAGTCAGCACGCTCGGCGCGTATTCGAGAGGCGCGTGGTTCGAGTCCCGGCGAAGGAGTTGCTCATTTTTCATCTCTCCTGCGTCGAAATTACCTAATACAAAGTAAAGGAGTACTTAATAATAAAGTGAAACTTGTTTATTACATATCATATTACTTATGTAATGAGCGTACCATATTACTTATGTAATGAGCGTACCATATTACTTATGTATAGCTTCGTACATTAATGAAATCTTCGGCTGTCTTATCGACAGCGAACTCTGAGATTCATTTATTCGACAGAATTTGAGGTAAGTTAAACTTACCTTAATGACCAATTATTGTTAGCAATTATGAATTAACAATTATGTCTCACGAACTGCCAATTGCGTACGTTACATTGAGTATATGATATGACTAGAATTAGTAGATTTAAATCAATCTGTCAATTATTACCACTTGCATCTGATCCTCAATGTAGCGGAGTTCAATAAATAAGTTATGTTTATTTAATCGTAAATCTGAGATTTTATTCAATTCTGAGAATCATTTACAGATATATTTAATTAAGCCAAATCTACGAAAATAACATTCAGTCTTCCTAAGCTTCAAAACACAGCAACCTCCACAGATTGATGATTAATGATTCCATTAAGCGATGTATTTGGTTTCCAAAATTCCCCTATTTAGAGGTATTTAGAGCTTTCTTTGCCATTTCTCAGTCAAGCCTTTGTCTTTGAAATTTCCTTTACTTCAAAAAATCTAATTTATCTTTTAGGAATATAATGCAACGATAAGGCAAGAGACGCAGTCGCCAGTCTGGCGACTAAGTCAATGAAATTTAGGTTGTCTGTAATAGAACTAAGTACATCAAGTAAGAAATTAGGGAGACCGCAGTAAAATAAAAAGGGAAAAAACAGCTTAAATGAATTCTTTCTTCCCGGAAACCCTACTAAATGTATACTGATAACGTAATGGTGGTCGGCACGAAACGAGAAAGATCTATTAAATTCAACTTAATCAACATTTCAAACAGCTAAGAAAAAAAGAATATTATTACAATTAAGTTTGCAGGTTGTCTTAACTGAATTACAAAAAAAATGAAAAACAGCACTTCCTGACAAACAAAAGTGCTTGGGATTCTCCCTAAACTCGATAATAAAACACTTAAGACCAAATTGGTAAAACGTTTTCAGTCAGCAAAAAAACAAGGAGGGTGGAGAAGAGAAAAAAAAATCATTTTTTTAAGAATATTTTGTGAATTTGTGAAAGAAAAGAGCTGCGAAATGTTTTAATTGAAATATTTTGAATTTTTTAATACAGAATTCATGTGTCAAATAGAGAGCAGCAATGAATCTTCTTATATTCCGTGTTAAAACAAAGGAATTTTAAGTCAATAAACAATGGAACTAAAATTCCAGTTAAAACACTGGATAAAAATTTAAGGTACTTTTTAATTTTTCAAGACACTGATGATACAAATGGCTAATAGCTATTATGAAATATCATTCGTTGTGAAATGATGAGGGTAAAAAGAAAAATGTTTCTATGATATGATAACGTGCCAACTTCTTTGACAACAGCATCAGAACAAGCCCACGAAATTCATCTTGGCAAGGAGTCGTTGACAAAAGCCTTGAGCACCCCACAGTAAGACTTCGCTTATTTCCGCCCTAAACATTTTTGGATATCAACCTGGAGGACCTGTCCAAAGGTCTCCCTCCCCTCTTTGCCTACCAAAAACTTTTCGAGAGGGGGACTTTCGGTTTGCCACATAATTAGAGGGTCCCCATGCCGCACAGACACTATACATATTACATACCTTCTCCTGGATTCGAATCCACGTCCTTCGGCAGGGCAGTCAGTGACGCTAACCACTATACCGTTTGGGCGGCAGTGAATTAAATATATAAGATAATCATGCAGTAAAAGGTCTAAGGTTTGGTTCAACATGTTTTTTGTTATTATTCATAACATTTTGTGCAGCTTTTATATGCATTAATTCTAAATTCCATTAACCTCTTTGCATCACCTTTACTATAAAGTAAGAAGAGTTCTTAGAACAGATAAGAATTTTACACACTCTTTATAATTCTAAATGCCTTTTCCTCCTAATTTATCTCCTACATACTTATATATTAATCATTTATTGCCATAATGCTTTATTCATCAAAACTGTTCATTTTGACTAGATTTATGTTATATTTATTTTGTTTTCATCTATTTATTTTTTTGACTTCTTAATTCTGATTAATTCCTTTTACTCTGATTCCTCACTTATTCCCATAACAATTATATCTCATTTATTGCTACGTATTTATTATTACCTCTTTTATCAATTTCTTGTTGTGAAAGAAGAGTTTGTAACTGCAAATATAAATAATCTATAAAAATATGCAAATGCAGTACAAACAAAGTAAGATATTTCAAATCAAGTAAAGACTTTCAATATATATGAACGATGCATTTATTTTTTACAGTTAATAAAAAGGTATTACAAATGAAAAATTCACAACAAATAACAATATATTTTGTAGAACATTATCCGCAGATAAATTATAGTCTTCTTTCAAAATTCAAAAGAAATAAAATGCGATTATCTGGGAAGTTTTTTAAAAGTAAGAATACATAATACTAGGTATTCACGTACTTATTAATCCAAAGGGCGTTAGCCCAGAAGGGCTATTAATTTTGTTTTGGCATTTTGTGACGTTTCACTATAAAGTGCGTTTCACTTTTAAAATTGTTGCTACCACATATTAGATTCCTGTATTATATTTAAGGAAACTAAATAATGAAGAACCTGCATAAATGTATGAATGTTTCTCGCATTCTGATTAAAATACCGTACTTAGAGTTATCTAATTTTGAGTAACGTAATTCTTCACCCAAATATAGCATCAGGAAGCCCAAATGTGGAATTTGTTTTATTATCTATTTCATATTCTGTAAAGAACTTATGAGTTTCTGTTTAAGAAACTCCAAGATTTCAAAGCAAGAAGTGGCAACACCGTAAAAAAAATTATCTCTAGCACGAAGGACTGTGTATTGAAAATACTAACGATATCTTCAATTTAAATTATTTTGCGATATTGTTGTTGAATTGAATTTCACGGTTTAAGTGCGAAGAACATAATATTTAATAAATTAAGGTTAAGATACAAAACGTGAAGAAAGCGCCCCTTTGGGCGCAATATAAAATCTTTTCAGCTTTTCAGGTTTCGGCTTTCAAGCATAGTACTTTTATTTATGTGAAAGATAAGAAAACTCTATACCTCACAGAACAAATGCTTAGAAGCGTAGAGAAAAATTCTGTATTTTTATATTCACCTTTAAATAGATCTATTAGAAGTGGCATCCAGTTAAATCGGTTACAGCCGAAAACATCGCGGACGAAAACGTCGCGGAGAAAACAACGCAAGGCAAAAACGTCGTGCTACAAAACATCTTGGGAGAAAACATCGCAAAGAGAAAACATCGCAAAGAGAAAACATCGCAGTTCTAAAACATCGTGGTACAAAACATCGTCGTCGAAAATAAAGCGGTTCAAAAACTTCGCAGTTTAAAAACGTCGTCGTCGAAAATATCGCGGTAAAAAGTAAAGTGTCTACAAATCATCGCATGACGATAGCATCGCAGACATGCTTTTTTCAGGTTTTAATAATTGTAAATGGATATTCCCGTAATGATTTGTGAGCGCAAGATGTGAAGGATAATTTTTACTTTCACATTTTTTTATAAACTAATAAATTTTTGCTGAGAAAATAAGAAAACTTAAGCATAGAAAATTAATGCAACTTATAGCACTTAATAGAATTTTAAACCGATATAGTTAACTAAAAAAGGCCATTAATAAATCATTTTTTACTGGTTTTTACTAGTAATTTTTCATGAAAATTATAATAAGTTGCATTTAATTTTCTATGCTTAAGTTTCCTTCTTACTTTTTTTAAGCAAAAATTTATTAATTAATGAAAAAATGTGAAAGTAAAAAGTATCCTTCTTCACATCTTGCGCTCACAAATCATTATGGAAATGTCCATTTACAATTAATAAAACCTGAAAAAAGCATGTCTGCGATGTTATCATCATGCGATGATTTGCAGACACTTTATTTTTTACCACGATATTTTCGACGACGATGTTTTTAAACTGCGAAGTTTTTGAACCGCTTTATTTTCGACGACGATGTTTTGTACCACGATGTTTTAGAGCTGCGATGTTTTCTCCCACGATGTTTTGTAGCACGACGTGTTTGCCTTGCGTTGTTTTCTCCGCGATGTTTTCGTCCACGATGTTTTTTCCGTGATGTTATCGGCGGACACCAGTTAAATCACACAGAGCTTGCTTGCTCAGTCTGAGCACTTTGCCTAGAGCGAACAGGATGAATGGGCTAACTGTGTGATCATTTTCTGCACTTTCTCAAGTGCAAATACAAACCAGTTTACTTCCTTCACAAAAGCAAACTTCCGTTTATGCAGATAGCCATTAATTACTTTGCAGTAATCAAAGCAATTGAATAGTATCCTTCAAGAACAGATAATTAACTTTCATGAAGAGGCCAAATCGACATCGTCCGATTGGGTATGTGTGGGATTTCTATTTGGAGAAGTTTTACTAAGTTAAACCTGTCGAAGATGCTTTCTAGCATCTTCGAGCTCCATTGAAATAACAGCGTTAGTTTTCTATCATTGTGCTAATTTACTGAATCAAAAACAACATGTGAGTTTTTCGAGCATTTCCGTAAAAGGTTTGCCTCACGATTAACTGACGCATTTATAGCATCTCATTAGGTTAAAATAACACGCCGAATAATGATTATAGGAAAAGTCAGTTAACAACAGCATTATAATTGTAAATTTTACAATAATAGTTTCCGTGGTTTAATTACAGAACCATCTTCCTCAGTTGCGTAAGAGCAAATGAACTCATTTGCACTTAGGCAGCTGAGGCAGATGGTTTTGTAGTTAAACCATCGAAACTAGTCCTGCAAAATTTACAAATATGACGCTGATTCTTTTTGTTTGTTTTTTCCAATAATCATATAATTAGATTATAACATCTTATTTCTAAGCAACACCTAGCAAAGAAAATACGATCTTAACATATTGTTAACATATTGTTCAGTGTGAAGTTTCTAGAATGTGATGCATTACTTCTCTTTGCTATTTCTAATGCACAACTTGCTATTCCAAAACATCTGAAAATGTTGTTTACCGCAGACAGCCACGCTCAAAAAAAGTAAAAACTTGTAAAATTGAGAGATACATATGAAATGCTTATTTATATGTTTTCAATAAAAATATTTTAGCTGAAAATAATAAATTTTTGACTCACTGTTTCATGAGACAGAGGATGATAATGTTCTGTACCATAAACCTGGTTATTTCTGATACTATTTGAAAAACATGAACCAAAATTGAAAAGGAGACTCTTCCAGACATCATACAGACAAGGTACATGTACTGCAGACTTTCATAAAAGCCACTCTCATTTTTGATTTTGTCATGTGAAACAATAGCCATCTGCCCCTGAGATGCGATGCATATTCTTAAACAAAATTAGAATAGAATTTCTGCAAGGCAGTTTTATTATAGTTCAGAAAGCAGCCAAATTTTCTTATTTTGTTGTGTTTAATTTTTAACTGACATTAAAATCCTTACAAATTCTTTCTATTTAAATCCATGTGTAATTTCATAGTTCTGTCTTTTTAATCTAATATATTCCCAAGCTCTAACTTGATGTCAATTTTAAGTTAACGTTTAATGTAAGGTCAGTTCTCTACCTTTGCTATTCCCCCATGAAATGAGTTTGATATTAATCTTTGAAAATGCTGTGCTCTTTTTCATACTTTGTTTGAAGCATTAATCGGTGATTATCTAAACGAAGATGAAGTTGAAATTGTTAGATTTTTGTAAAAATCTATTTAATTATTAATAGATAGGTTTCTTTTATCTTTTTGCCATCCTCCTATGTAAAGAAAATTAGCAAATATGGATAGTAACTATTAAAATTACTATTTTGCAATTAAAAGATTTATTTAAAACTGCATTTTACGTGAATGAAATATAAGAAATGCAGTTAAGTAATTAAACAAGAAAATTTCATTTACTTATATTATTATCTTTTGTTAAATGTTAATGAAGTTATATTTTTTTCTTTTGTTAAATGAATATATAATACAGAAGACTGTTTGTTACTAAGATTTCAGCTTCTCGAATTCATAAGAAATCCATGGCAATTTATATTTCGAAGTCTATATATGTTTTAAAATTAAATAATACATTAAGTGGCACGTCAGCTAAAACTACATATTGCTAAAACAACGTTATTTGTCATCAAATTTATAGTTTTTCTCTCCAACAGTTCTATTTGATGGAAAATAGTTTTACTTTATCTGTATTCGCCTAATCATTCCTTCCTTGCAAAAATACAAGTAACTCTTCATTTTTAATAATTCTTATAAAGAGTGAAATACCTATTAATGCACGTCAGTACCGTAAAAATTTGCACATTAAGAAGTAATTATTGCTTCTTTTCAAAACTTGGTCTATCAGGCAGCTATACAAATGTTCAGAAATACAGCCTGATAGCTCATTTTGAAAGACTACAACAGGGTATTAAATTTCTTTATCCCTGGCTCGTAAAAAAGGTGTACAAGCAGTTTGCCTGCTCTTAATCTATTGCAGAGAGACGCTACTGATACACCCCAATCAAAGACAACATAATCAGCTATCAGAACTCCAAAGGGAAAGAATGACTCAAATGATGGATTCCAGACGGCCTGCTCATAGAGCTGACAGCAGACTAAACCATCTGACTTTGCTGTGAAGAAGGGTTGAGATATAAGAATGAAAATGAAGTCACACACGTGGCGGGAGGCCCAGGCTGCCCTTGGAAAATCAACAGCAGAAAGGATAGTCACATCATCCAACACGCATACCACAAACCCAACTGCATTGCCCACCGGAACACACAGGAAGCACGTTAGATATGGCCCGTATCTAGCCCTATCATTTCAAAGCGTCTGACTTAAGGACATTGATATTGAGGTGCTCATTACGTATGCTGTCAATGACGCACATAAACCGTCGTCTGTGTTTGGAGTGATGTAGCGCTTTATGGGATTGGACCACAACTGACTAGAACTAAATCGGCTTCAGAGACGAATCGATATTCAGTTTGTGCAGTGATGAAAACCGTGTACTACGTGTGAGGCTTCATAGTGAATGGGCCCACCAGCGGCCGAGCGGTAAAGAAGCTGAACATTGGTAGTTCGGTCCGAGGTTTGAATCCCGAGAACGGGCTGGCTGCATGGGCGTTTTCGTGGTTTTCCCCATGTGTAACGTGTATACGAGCCAGTTTCCCTTAGAAAGTCCTCCACGAAGGCATCCCTCCCTTTAGGTACATAGCCCTCGTGTGCTTTGCCATAATTAAATAATCCAATCCAATTATAGTGAATGTTGCAACCTCGCATTGGCTTTACAGCGGCACATTGCTTCTATAGCTTAAGGGTTGATTTGGGTGCCATCGCAAATGTTACTCGGTCAACTCTAATGAGATCTCAGCAAAGAGTTCCTAACATCGTTTAATTACATGCGTTGCCATTTATGTCAAAGCCTCAACGAAGCATTTTTCCCAGAAAAACGTTCAGCCAGTCACAGCAAAAGTGTCACAAAAATACCTGGCCTTCCCAATTCCCAGGTTTATCACCGATATAACATGTCCGGGATCACTTGGAAAGGCAAGATGGAGAATTTAGAAGTTTGGCTAAAGTAGAGGCTTGCAGCAAATGCAAAAATGAGATGACGTGGGGCACCATATGAAATCTGTATGGTTCCAGTGCTCACCTAAGTTGCGTTGTGTATTTAGGGTAGAGAGGCCTAACAAGTACTTTAATCTCCATCCGTTTGCAATATTTTCTATAGTAAAGGATTTTTTTATCTTGATTTTTTTTAATCCCTTACTTATATCAACTCTGCTCTCATACATCGCGTTTTAACGAAAGTTTCGCGCCATAGCAAATATCGTCTGTGCAAACAGTTTGCGTTGGCGTGTTTAGTAGTATTTTGACAAACGATTTTTTGCATTATAAAGAAAGAGACTTGCTTCAGAACACTGTGTTGTGAAATTTGTAAACAAATATCGTTATCAATGAGTATAAGGTGTCTGGAATGGAACTATCGCGCTACCAGATTAGAACCATCATATATTTCCAGCTCTTTTGCAAACAGTTAGCTGCGAAATGTAACCAAATCATGTGTACAGCTTTTAAGTACTAATGCTGTGTCATATGACAATGTGAAGGTTTGGTACCGAAAGTTCAAAAACAATGGCTGTCACATTCAGCGCTTTGTCCCAGCCTTTTGATACCGATGGGTCTCGCCTGAGAGAAATTGTGCAAGAAGATGAGTATGCAACCACTCGAGAGTTCGATAAGGAGTTAGACCGTAGTGCTAAGTCTAGTAGTCCCGCTATGCATCGCTAAACTTGACTTACAAGTTGGGCGCTGCGTAAGGATAGACATGTTCGAGCCTGCACTAATCTGCTAGAATATCAACGCAAGGATAAAATCCTGTACCGGATCGTTAATTGTGATGAAAAGTGGATTTACTTCAACAACAAAGGCCGAAAAAAGGGGAGTTAGTCTGCGCACGGTGAGCCCGACGGTAGCATCGCAAGCGCAGTTTGACTAACAAAAAGATGAAGCATTGTATCTGGTGGTATTGCCGTAGTATTATCCACAAAGTGTATCTGAAAAAAGGTAGAACCCTCGACAGTAAGGCGAGATGCTAGTCCATGTTGAGTCTGCTATCAAGGAAAAACGTCGAAATGTGTTCCTCAGCAAAATGGTTATGTTCCATGAATATAATGCAAGACCACATGTGTCTCCATTCCCCGGATGGACTCCGTACGGTCTCGAATGGGATCTTTGCCATAACAACCATATAACTGTGACATCACTATTTCAGACTTCTACTTTTTTCATACCTGCAGCTACATCTTGCTAGAGCTATCTTCCATTCTTCACAGGACGTCCGAAATGAGGTTAATTTGTTTTTGGACTCGCCGCCACCAAGTTTCTGGGCGGAAGGCTTGTGGGGTTTATATTTATTTTAACTAACATTTATTTTAAGTTTAAACTATCTTTCCTGTCAAGCCTTACTTTTCCCTGGAACTGCCAATGCCAGAGTATGTAAATTTTAGTAGAACGCGCAAGGATTCAAATTATCAGCGGAAGTATTCTGAGTTAAATAGAAAGGAAACGAGTTCGAAGTGTGCTGTTCTTACTTCACGAGCGCGGAGGTAGTTAGCCAGAAATTGAAGAACCCCGCGTTTCGGCCTGTGTGCTTGCCTAGGAGAATTGTTAATTGTTCAACGTGATATTCAAAGTTTGCTGAATTAGCAGCGGTATTGTAAAACGCGGTGAGGGTAGTTACTTTTAGAGAGCCTCGTAGTTATAGTCTTGTTATTATTTTCTTTTCAGGTTCTTATTTTTATTTTACCGCCGAGTCGGCGTAATTTGTGAGCGTCAAGAGCACGCACTTGTAATTTATTACGTTGAATAAAAAGGGACTTAAACCCTTAGCAAGACTTTGTCTATTTCCCAGTTTCAACAGTCACCTCTTGGTTGCGTGCAAGTTGGAGGCGCGCAACTCTACAGGCTTTAAAAAACTACCAAAACGTGGGTAGAAAATCATAAATTTTGGTGGTGAATAGTACCCCCACTAAAGTACTGCTTTCATGTTTTTTCTAACTTTATGAAAAATGTTTTCTAGGCAGACAAATTTTGGTATAAACAGATATATATAAACTTTCATTTGATGGAGACCAATCTTTTTGGTGAGCAGATTTTTATGGTAATGAGTGTATTGCATATATGTAAAGCATAAAGACCTCTTTCAAGAAAAGAATGTAGTAAAAAAGTAAAGCTCTGTTTTGTGAAAAAGATAAGATCAAATATTCTTTAAGGAACTGTTAAAGGAATGTATAATGTTTTTAATAAAATTGCTAGACAGAAGATTGTAGTTTAATAATTATTTCATAAAAACATTTCTTGTGTAGCGAGAACTATGTGTTAAATGAATTTATTTATTACAAAACAGCATCGAAGGACTATTTGCTTAACCTGAGACTCACTGGAGGGTATTATAGAGGATCTTATATTTACATTGCATTTGAGAAAAACTCCGAAAACTTTAGTCATCTATATTACAGATGAGTAGAAAAAATAACCACTTGTCTAGTTTATTCCAAATCGGTAAAAGAATGTTCTTTTAGTTAACTAAAATAGCTTAATATTTCATCCCCTTTTTAGTTAATTCTGTTATTCGTCCGTTATGCTTTTAATTCAACATTCCAGGAAGATCGGCTTTTTTGCATACCTTTTGCAGAATGAATTACTGAGGAAAAAATGTTCAAGCTTATTAACGAACACATGAATGAGCACGAATTGCTTTGGGATTTATGTTCGCATATTTGTATAGTCAGAAGAACATGTTATTGGTTCCGAGTAAAGGATATATTATATATAATTGCAATCGCTCCATACATTAACATTTACGCATTAATGCTTTAGATGATTTTGTAAATATAAATTTTATTATGTTTCGAGATTTAAGTGCATTATTATTTTATTTATTATGCCATGCATTGCGTTATAACCAAAAACTTTTGCTCTTACTTTTAGAAGGGTGGTGGTATGGTATATGTAATTATGACAAAGCACTCGAGGGCTATCTGACTAAGGGAGGAGATGCCTTCATGAAGGACTTTCTAAGGGAAATTGACTCGTATATATATGTTAAACATAGGAAAAAACACGAAAACGACCATGCAGCGTGATTTGAACTCCGAACCGAACTACTAGTGTTCAGTAACTTTACCGCTCAGCAGCTGGGTGGCTTAAAAAGGGCGAAGACTGTATCTAAGAAGCCTTGAACTGACTTTTGGAATTGAAAACTGAAGTTGGAAAATTTTTAAATGAATGTAGACATAACTGGGCTCTGAAAATCCATGATGATATGCAGTTGTTGTTCGTGGCCTGTTTAAATGATATCGTTACCTTATTAAACTAAATTAATACTAGTACATAACTTGAAGGATAGATGAGAAAAATTAATGAACTAATTTTGAAATGAAATAATTTTTTTAATCAAATGTTGAAGATATAAAAACCCAACTTTTAGAAAACTGAATTGGTTTTAATAAAAAATAAAATAAAATTAGGATACAGTGCTAAAAATTGTGTATAAGAACCTGTTACTCAGTTTAAAATTCGAAGCAGAATATATATCAGAGAAAATGGTGAAGTGTGGTTGGAATAACAAAACTATTTTCGAATTATCATAAATCAAATCACTTACCACCTGATAGGCAAACAATAAGGTTTCTTCGCTTTTTTGCTTTACCGCTTAACGACCTCGCCCGAGAGATCTCGGGAATAGATTCCGTTTCGATTTTCCTATGAACGAGTTAACTCGGGCGCTGCAAATTTTATGGATATTTAATGCTATCTCTCGTATCTGTATTATTAGTGAAACACTTGCTTTAAAATAATTTCACATTACATTTTCTTCTTATGCTTTCTTTGCTTTTAGAAAAGAAGTACTTCTCAGGGCTGCCTATATAATAACTCAGCAAATAAATAAGCAACACTAGATCAAAGTACCGTGCAGTTAAGTTTTCATTAATTTTTAAAGCCTATGCACTATTTACTATACATTAGAGATACATCAAGCCGTTATGCACGCATTTTAAAGGAATAGCTTTTAGAAAATATGTACTTTATTATACAGTCTTTTTATGTTAAATCAAAGAGAAAGTAAAAGCTTGTAAATAAATTAGCAACAACGTGATTTTACTTGGTTTAGAAAGAGGATTTCGTTAACGGATTAGCTGAAACAGCTTAGCTGAAATAGTGATGTAAGTTTAGAAACCAAAGTTTGTTACTGGCTGAAGAATGAAGTTCCAATATTGATTCATCTACAATACAATACTTTTCAGTCTGAAAACTATTTAAAAATAGTTAAAGTTTGACTAACTTTAGTAAACTAACATTCAGCATATTTATACTAAAAACTCATTTATTAAACAGCGACTCATTAGTATATACTCACAGTTTGCAAAAGCTGTTAGGTTTAATGAAGCAGGGAAAAGATAAAAATTCACTTGGGCCCGCTTCTGAGATCATTTCCCATTGAATGGGCCGATTGTTTACACCCCAAGAGCAAGCAAAGAGAAATGAGATAATTTTTTATACTCTTTGCAACTTAAAAAGCGACTGGGGTAAACATACAACCCGGTCGAAGATAAAGAGAGATTGAAAAACTGAACACAAAATTTTATTTCTTGAATCACTAAGGAATCTATTAACGAAGGCAGAAAAAATGAAATTGTGTTATCGAAGGAATTCGGATATAATTATCAAATAAAATTTTTAATCCCTTTCGCTAGGACAGCACGCACAGGAAAACATGGAAATGCTTTCTAAGTTGACTCAAAAATTTCTGTTTAAACTGAAACTCAGCAGGACCTGCAACAGAATCTTTTCTTAATTAAAATGGTTTCTTGGAAAAATTTTAATTTAATTTTGAAATACATTTTGAATATTCATCTAATCTAAAAATAATTTTTAAAGCACGATTATTTTTAATCTAAAAATGAATTTCAAATCAGATTATAATGTCCTGAAACATATATTAATCATAGTTTACAAATACATGTAATTTCAACTGCTAAGAAACTTGATTTTTTTTTTTTTTTTGAAAAATGCATAAGATGTTATCATTCAAAGAAAAATTTGTAATTTAATGAAGGTAACTTTATCCAAGTAAATATTGTAATATATTACTAATAAACTGTTTTCTGGAACAAGATTAGCATAGAAATTCTTTTTAAACCTTAATTATGTCTGTATTTACGTATTCTCTTTAATGAATACTTTGAAAACTCAATTTGTGTAATAAAACTATATCATTGTTCTATGAAATCATAAAGAATCTGAAACCTATTTGAATTATGCAAAAAGGAATAATAGATAGATTAGTATTTATTAAACGACGACTCATTTAACTGAGACAGAAAATTATAATTGTTATGAAAAACTCTTTTCAAGATGTTGTGGATTACAAAAGAGAGTAAAATTTTTATCAGAACAAAAGGCCATCTTTAATAGAATATGCATTTTTTTCAATATTTCTGCCGCGTGTCTTTAAATATTGTGGTAGAATAAAGGTACTTAAATTAAACTTGTGAAGAGATAGTCGAAATATTATAAATTGGTGATGAGAGTTATATTTTTTTGTTAAATATAGTATTAAAGAATTCAATACAAATTTTCTACCAAAGAGTCCAAAAAAATTAATCTGAATCATATTTTATTTACGGTAATCAGTGTTTTCATGTTAATTAGATTTACTTGCAATTTGAATTTGATGTAGTTCGAAAAGGAAACCTTTAATATCATTAAAGACTGAGTTAAATGAAGAGAAATTCTGATTAAGCTAATTAGTTCTCTGAATAAGAAATGCAGGCAAAGAAAGTAAGGAAAAATACGTACTAAGCAATATATTTTAGTCATTAAACATTTCCTTCAAAAAATACAAATATGTTACAGTTTATGTATAAAGTATGGTTGCAATAATTTAAAAAAAAATTGTTACTTGCGTTTAAAAAACATTGTTATATGCAATTTCTATCTCTTAGACAAGAGTTACATTTTATATTCGATAGTTTAAATAAAGGAATACAAGCGATTCTGGCTCAAAGCTTTCAGATGGGATTTAAGAATATATATATATAATACACTAAGACTTCATATCATTATTAAGTAAGGTTTAAGGGGGCTCATACACCTTAAACCCCTCATGAGCTTCAAATATGTGACTGTTGCAAGAATTGGGATATTTTATTTATTTTAAAAGCACTTTTGAAATTGGATGGAATTCTTTATATGGGCACTGTTTTATAACTGAACCAAAATTATGATAAATATTTTAATACTGAAAAATTTTATGGACGAAAACATTACAAATTTTTTTAATAAAATACATTTTATAACCTCAACGCGAATAAAATAAAAATTTAACAAGAAATTTTTAGAATTTTAGGTTCACAGTAGTTTCCAAATGTTATAAAAGCTATATATTAAATATAGAATTAAATTATGCAACAGAATATTTTAAACTGTGCGTGCAAGGTCGAAACATGAAGAAAAATGTTGTCACAAAGCGGATTAAATTATAAAAATATTTGTGGCAACACAAACTCTCTGATGACTATTTCAGAAAGCAGCTATATTATGTAATCAGCTGTAAAAAGTTGGAAGTAATTGCTTTTAAAATAAGTAAGTTATCCCAATTCTTGCAACAGTCACCTATTCGAAGATCTTATGGGTTTTAAGGTGTATGAGTCCCCTTAAACCAATACTATTTTCTTTATCATTGCTCAATTATTTACAATAAAATCTGTTATTATATGTGGCTTGTGTGTGCTTACCTTTACATTCGTAGACATACTACTACGCAACGCGTAGTGGGCGAGTTATATACGTATACATAAATACTGTACTGCCCGGGACTTGCAAGCCTTCGAACAGGAGCAATGTTATGACATTTTTTATACATGTGATTAATTTTAGTGAAAATGTATATAAATTACTTAAATGTACTTAAATATGTACATGTTGTATAAATAATTAGAAAAGCCTCAAGTGAAATATAGGTGTGCAGAATAAAGTGACATAACTCTGAGGTAAATCGCTAAGTCAAGCTAACGATGGATTTTTTTAAACTAATTTTTCTCGCCAAAATTGGCAAAAAATCAACAATTTTCACCAGGATTCCCTACCATTTGACGACATTTTGGTCTGATCTCCGTGTGACTGCTGCTGGTCGGATTCTTGTACAACTCCGATCCTATATAACTATATCCGACCCTATATAACTGTAACTTTGTATGCCTTCTAGCGACTGCAACAAATCGAATCTACTGGAAATTTCGCTGGCCTATATATAGGGCCGGAGAGTTGAGAGTTTAGTTAACGGTTCTGAGGGATCACTGCTTGAGTTTTCACTTGCTGATGCGGTTTTCATTGCATTGTGTTCAATGTTTTTGGTAGTCTGAAGAAGTAGCTACTGCTTGCGCTCTGTCATGATCAGAAGAGCTGTACGAGTACATTTTAGGGCTTTTAGGACAGTTTTAGGACTGTGAAGTGCTTTGGAAAAATGATTTTTATCAGGCCTTCGTCAGATTTGTGTGCATTCAGTCCATTAAGAATCCCTCTGTAAGAATATGCTCTTCGTTTGGATCCGAAATGCTTTACAGAAAGCTATAATATATACAAATTAGATTAATTGTTGACTTAATTCTATTTATGTTCTATCGGTGAAAAACTTGCTCACTACGAATGATTAGTTTACCTGTATAAAATTAAAAAAAAAAAAAAAAAAAAAAAAAAAAAAAACACTACATGTTTTACATGTGTTTAGCGTTACAGGTTTTTTCCTGAAATTTAAAAGTTCCCCAAAATGTCCTGAATAAATAGTATTTTGATTTTAATTTAAAAACGACCCTCTGTACCATGACTCCTTTTTTTCCCAGTATAGATCCAACCCCAAATCGGATGCATTAAACTATGGCAAAAATGTTCATGTGTAATGAAGTGGAAAACCAACATTCTACACGGAATTTTATGTCCATAAGGCTTAGAGGAAATAATGTTACGAAACTATCACAGTAACCTCATATGGTTTTTCTTCCTAATTTCCGCCTGCCTTCGTGGTGTACCTGGAAAGCAGATTCGGCTAGCTATAGGAAGGTCAGGAGTTGAAATACCAGCAAGGGCATTGTTCATTATTGAGATATCTTGCTGCGAAATAAAACGCCCTGCACTCTATTAAAATGTGGATAAAGATAAATTCTTCAACACCAGGTTTGGCGGCTGTCCCGGCCACCAAGCCGTCCTTTGGGGGAGAATGTAAGGTTTTTTTTCTCTCCTCACAGCATACCTTTGTAGTGTAACTGGAAAGCGCGCCCAGATGGCAACTGGAAGTTAAAATCCCAGAAAGGGTATTGCGAATTTTTTGCGCTCCTTGTTCCAAAATAATGTGCGTAATGATTTCTGCAACCTCTGTGATATTAAATACTATATAATGTACAAACAAATCTTCCTCTGCGCTAGTTACTTTTCCATTCCTCGATTATACCAAGAATATGGATGAAATCCGAAAGTTTTTAGCACTGTAGGGAGTATACGCTTTGTCGAGAAAAAAGTTACAAAGTTTAGGAAGAAAAAGAGAGGAAAACATATTAAGTTACAAATTCACTTAAATAAGATGTAGATGTCTGAAATTATCAGTAAGTAAACCATTATTAATTTAAAAATCCCAAAAGCATATTTCTTATTGCATTGAAAATAAACCCATGACTTGATAAAAAAATTAGTTGTACCAGTAAAAAAAAAGTAAAAGTAACCTGTAAGAAAAGGTAACGCTTAAGTCAGAAGTAACTTTGAAACATGCACCATGCATATAAAGTTAATTGCGATCATGCTGTGATTTATTTATGTTAGAAACGAGACTACAAGATGTATATTAGCGGTTATATATGCAGCTAATAATTTTATTAATGAATTTATTTAATGATTAAATTAAATTAAATTAAATTATTGTAATTAATTTAATTTAGTTGATTCACTTAATTTAATTTAATTAATTAAAATAATGATTCAGTTTATGATATAACAACTAAGGCTGTACAAAATTACGCTAATTTCTGAATAATTCCAGATACTTTAAGACTTCAGCATCAACATCATTTTCATGTTCTTATACTATTTGTACTTCCACATTTCAAATCATTTTTTTAATTATAAAATTAAAAATTCATGCTCTCAATATGCTTTTTAATCTATGCTGCATAAAGTGGAGGAGAAAACTACAGTAATTCTTTTTCATATAATAGAATCCTTTATTTCAGTAGTATTTAGGAAGGCGTGGGCGTGATATAGAATGCACACTAACATATGTGTAATCTCGTAGCACATTTCAGAAACGGATTAACTTTGATAAAAAGGAAATATTTGCTGCAAAATACTGCATTTAAAACATTTTAACAACACAGATCTTGAGTTGCATTTCAGCTCTTGAAGGGTATTGATGATATATGATTATATTGTTTTCTTTTAAAATGCACTACTGAAATCTTATTCATCTTATATGAAAAATAGTTAATTTATTTTCGTCAATGCATGATATTACGTCATTAATATATTTTATAAAATACATTCAACATAATATATGGCCAAGCGTATTATATGTCTTACATGCAAAGCCTGTCCTTATAATCCCAAACATATTTAAAGATTGTGAGGTCACTTTTTACTTCCCTGTACGAAGTAAAAAGGAAGTATTGTAATCGCGAAAAGTTTCAGGCAGCATATTTCAAAAAAATATCCATTTTGACAACTTTCGAATGCAATTTAACGATGTTTTTGCGTGATATCTGTACGTAAGGACAGAATAAAAGACTCTTTTCCTCCAAAAAATTATAAAACTGATTTAAAATGAATTTGAAGAGAATTTTTCGTGGCGCCTGTACGAACGTATGTACGTACGTACGTATGTATCTCGCATAACTCAAAAACGAGTAGCCTCAGAATGTTGAAATTTTGTATATAGGACTACTATAACATGCAGATGTGCACCTGGTATTTTGGTTGAAATCGGCCGCACCAAACGTATAGAAATATATTTATATATATATCCACTCTGTTACCCGGCTCAGTGATCTCTGTTTCTTTACTCTTATATGTTTGTAAATTGTACATTTTTTGCTTAAAAAATGATTCAATTATGTTGTTCTTATCTTCCGGTTAAGCTTTTTATGCCTTTAGTAAATCTGTATGCAATATTTGTAGAATTATCAACAATTCTAAATTTGTTTAAGTGCCGCTAAGCCTTTTTTTTATGGCGGCCATTGCTTGTTTACATTTGAAACAGCAGAATAGTGAATTTGTTGCCAATCTAGAGAAACGTAGCTTCGAAACAACAAAGATAAGCGCCTTCATTTATTATTGCGAATTAAATCATGCTTAATCCTTTCTGGAATTTTTTCGAGGAAATAAGTGTTTAAGATTTACTTCGTAATTTTTAATACAGATATTTTGAATTTTTATGTATTTTTGCCTTGTCGCAAAGTGAGAACTGAATTAATTGAATGAGAAATACTCAATCGTCTGCGAATTACTGTTTCTTTTTTGTTTTGTTTGCTTAATTTCTTTTATGAATGGTTGTAGCTTTATTATAGTATTTGAATAGAACATGTGGCAACGATTAGATAATTAATTAAATGATATAAATGTTGAGCATTCTGAGTTATAATATGAACGAAATATAATACCCTTAAATGAACCTAGCGCCAGAGTGTCGCTATGGTAAACAAATAGTGTGAATTTTAAAGAATGCATTTATTCTATTGTGGTTTATGCGCCGTCGGCGAAGTAGATTTAATTCAATCCAATAAGTTTAAACGAAATGCAAGAAAAAATGCGTATAATTTAATATTCCGTACAAGTCATGTGGTGTACACATCAGATTTTTTTTATTAGATCAGTACGGAATTAATAAAAAAATATGGTTAAGTATCAAATAACACAAAAGGGTAAATTAACTTTGCTTTGACCCAAATCTCTGAAAGATCATTACGGGGATAGTTGTATGCGATGTCCTTAATTCTTTCATGATACAGCTTAACAGGATTATACTGTAAAAGAAGTCATGCCATGCCATTATTTACTGTGGAAGCAGATTCGCTTTTTGGGGTTAAGCGAAAGCATAAACATTAGTAAGCTCGCATCAAGTCTAACAACTTACATTTACGAGCCCCGGCAGATCACATCCATGACCCGAAGTTTCTGAAGATGATACTCTGACCTCTGAAAATATTTCGGAATTGAAAGAGAAAAGAAGCCACAGAACGAGAAACTAGAACCCAGGATGTCAATTTCTGAAAGCACATGGATATACTGTGAGTTTTCGCTTGTCTGATTTGACACCCGTCTCTATGCACAACCATCGAAACGCATTAGCGCAGGGTGGCCGGAACATTTGGAACGGAATAGAAAAAAAAAAGACAGACCAAAAAGCGAGAAACCTTTGAACTTATGGGCTCTACTAAAGACACGCATGACTTGCTTCGCTAGAATACCACAATCTCCTGTTAAGACAAGTTAAAACTATCTTTTTCGTTTTGTTGTTTGTTAGGTATATGCATCAGTTGTTCCGAGCTGTATTAAACGAAAACAGGCTGTCATTACTCCTAATACAATAGAAAACCTTGTTCAGCAAATCTTGTAAAAGAGAAATTGTACTTTCCAAGAGTGAAAATGAGGTCTTTTTGATTTTGATTTTACATCAACAAAATCAGAAAATACGCATTCATATATTTTCCTTCTTCCTTTCTAATTTAAAGTGACAATTGCATTTTGCATTAAGGGATACCATATTTATTTCTAGGTGAAAACTTAAATATCTATTACAAAGGTCTTAAAATTGGCAGTAGGATTTTTTAAAGGAAACTGGAGATAATTTCGCATACATGTCTTTACTGAAATATTTAGTATCCATTAATATTTTTTTTTAACTTTGTAGAGTTCCTCGCTTAGTAGTGATATATAAGGAATACAGGCAAAGAAGTAAAATTGTTCGCAGGCGCTTTATAAGCATTTAAGTGCAATAACCGAATAGTTATGACACAAAGGACGCATTTGGATGATTTTTTACGGGGTAGAATTATCGGCCGTCTGGAATGTGGGCGTACCCAACTGGAAGTATCAGACGAATTTGGAATTGCCCAGAGTGTCATCTCCAGGCTTTGGCAACGATTCCAAGATGATGGTAATGTGAGTAGACGTTACAGCACAGGTCGCCATAGAGTTACAACGCCGAATAAGGACCGGTATTTGGCAGTTACTGCCAAAAGAAACAGGCGGAGCACAGCCTCAGACCTGTCTCGAGCTCTTTTCAGCCACTGGTACGACAATTTAATTCTATGTTGAAAGTGAAGAATCTTAAGAACTGATAAGCGAATAATAGAACTAGTTAGCGAATAATCGCTTAAGTTAGTGTGACAAGAAACAACAAGATGGAAGTGTAACTAATCCTTTATAATTCCAATAAGATTTAACAAAATTCCGCCTGGGAGTGTACAAACAAAGCCCTCACTTGGGCTTAAACTTAAGAGGATAAACTATAACTAAGATTAACTAAAGAATTATAGCCGAAGCTTTCAAGATTGAAATCCAGGTGGTCCCTTAACATATTTGACTACGAAGCTTAGCAAGGGCCTTGAGTACGGCCGAGCGAAATAACAGCTTTGAGAGAGAGAGTGGCCAAAAAAGGCAGATGCGCGTAAATCAGAAACTCTGATTCTCTCTTCCTCTGTAAGTAACTTCGTGGTTTAAATAAAGCTCCTTCTCATTAAATATTCAGTAAGATTCCAAAACTACGCTCTGGCCGGAAGTAATAAGTTCAGAATTTGACAGGAAAGGAACTTTAACTTAAAATTTAATTGCTAATAAAATTAACATAATCCTTATAACTTTTCATATGATATTTAAATCATTTTCGATAAACGTTTTGAAGAGTTATGTAAAATAAAACAGCATTTTTAATCACTGAGTAATACTCGTACATAATAAACTATGCATACAAACTTTGTACCACTATGACCGTTATAGTGGCTAGCGGTGCCATCTGTCATACCTTTCGGCCCGATTCAATCTCGCTGAAAGCAGAGGTGTTCGTAAACGTAGCCTTTGCGTTAGAGAATGGAGACTTAAAATACCGTCAAGTTGAGTACTAATTAAGAACTGGCAGTACAGAAAAAAGAAATGGACAATGATAGGGCAAAGAGGAGAGCTCAATAATCTGTCAATGTGTTCTCCAACAAAAGTAGAAAGAAGCAGGACAAATGCATACCGCAACAGTAATACCTCAATTAAATTCATGAACCTGATCTGGATCATGGAATTCAAACCGGGACGCTTAAGAAGAAGAACAACAAAACTTGCGTTAAACAACGCATTTTCTAAACACTTTTATTCAGCTATGCATTCATATAATACTTAACAGAGAAAGTGAGAAAAACAAAGAAAGCGAATGAAGGCTGAAATACACTCATGTCCATAAATTAAGGATAATTCGAAGTCACGCGGAAATCGAATTCTAAAATAAATATATCACCTGTAAAATCTCTACACACATCTTCAAGAATCATTTGCAAATTTCAAGAAGTAACCAGATGACACCGATGGTACGTCACAATGACGAGAGTGTAAGAGAGTGGTATATAAGGAATACAGGCAAAGAAGTAAAATTGTTCGCAGGCGTTTTATAAGCATTTCACTGCAATAACCGAATAGTTATGACACAAAGGACGCATTTGGATGACTTTTTACGTGGTAGAATTATCGTCCGTCTGGAATGTCAGCGTACCCAACTGGGAGTATCAGACGAACTTGGAATTGCCCAGAGTGTCATCTCCAGGCTTTCGTAACGATTCCAAGATGATGGTAATGTGAGTAGACGTTACAGCACAGGTCACCCCAGAGTTACAACGCGTAATGAGGACCTGTATTTGGCAGTTACTGCCAAAAGGAACAGGCGGAGCACAGCCTCAGACCTGTCTCGTCAGCTCTTTTCAGCCACTGGTACGACAATTTCGAGGCAGACCGTGTACAGACGCTTAGGGCAGATTGGTCTATATGCTCGTAAACCTGTCAGATGCGTTCCACTTACTGCAACTCACTGTCGTCTGCGATTAGCCTGGAGTAGAGAGCATGCATTGTGTACACCGTAACAGCGGGCTTGTGTGATGTTTTTCGACGAGTCCAGGTTTAGCTTTCAGTCTGATTCTCGCCGGACTTTCATATAGAGAGCTCCAGGTACCCGTTACCATCAAGAAAACATCACTGAACGACACCGTTACGGTGGTGCAGGAGTGCTCGTTTGGGGTGGAATTATTCTGGGTTCCAGAACTGACCTGCATGTTCAAATTGGAACCATGACAAACCAAATCTATCGGGACGTCATTCTAGATCAACATGTACGTTTGTTTCGGGGCGCCATGAGAGCACAATTTGTGTTTCTGGATGACAACGCCTGTCCTCACCGTGCAAACATCGTAAACGAATGCCTTCATTCGGAGGATATCACCCGTATGGACTGGCCAGCATTCTCACCGGACTTGAATCCAGTAGAGTGCGTGTGGGACATACTTGGCCGACGAGTTGCACCCGTCAACCTCCTCCTACATATCTACCGGAACTTCGGAGAGCATTGCTTTTTGAGTGGTGTAATATCCCCCAAGATCAGATCGATAATTTGATACTCAGCATGCCTAGGTGTTGTACGGACTGTATTGCATCGTCTGGGAGACATACAATGTATTAACAATCATACCAACCATGTAATATTGGTTTTTTGTACATAGGTTTTTTTTTGTAATTTGCTCCAGGGGGAAAAATCGCTAATTTTTTTTATAATATCAAACATATAGCATCTTTGTTTGCTCTTTACCTTTTGTTTAATAAATAAGCTTTACAAATAAGTCAAATTTGTTTTGCTTCTAACTCTTCCTTTGCCTGATTTTGCATTATCCTTAATTTATGGACATGAGTGTAAATATCGGATGTAGATACCCATGAATTCCTTGTACCCCATGTTAAATTATACACATTTTTGCTGCACTTCATTTAAACTTATTTCCCCGATTTTCAATAGAAATATAGTCCTAATTCAATCATTTCAAATCTCACTCTGCAGCAAAGTAAAACCTAAAACACCAAATACAGATAAAAGAGTTAAAAAAAATTTACAATTAAAATTACAGTTTCTATGCAAAAACTAGCAATTCGGCCAGCAAGGAGGAGGACAAAATTTTTGGTGCACAAAATTAAAAGTTAATTTTCGGTCACAAAGGACAAGAAGATACTGAAGTTGGTGCACAAGCAGACTTAATTCACTATTCTACTAAGGGTTTCAAATGTAAACAAATGACAGCTCATTAGGCTTAGAGGCACTCAAACTTTTAAGTTGTTGATAATTCTTCAACTATTGCATGCAGATTAGTCAAAGCCATAAAAACCTTAACCGGAACATAGAATTTCAATCACTTTTAAGGCAAAAATTGCACAATTTACCAATATATTTGCAACATATAAGAATAAAAACACTGAGCTTACCGAGCTGGGTAACAGAGTGGATATAAATATATATTCAGAATTTAAAAAAAAAAAAAAAAAAAAAAAAAAAAAAAAAACTTTAGAATAGTGCATCAGCTAATTTTGAATACAGAAAAGCAAGGTTTTTCAGTGGAAGGGGGATTGTAATTGAGTCTGATGTATCCTCCTCTTGATAACGTTACATCATATTTAATAGAATTCCTCTTCTTTATTTATTTTCTGGTTTTGGTATCTATTTTTAAGTTGTTATAATTTTTAGGCTTTAATTTCACATTTCTTTAATTTTTATTTTGTATATTTATAGAAGTATATTGAACGAATTATTGCGCGAATATATTTATATAATTTATGTTATTATTGCGCTGCAGCATATTGCTGCATAATATATTATATATGTATTATTATTGAATATAATTATTGTGCAGCAGTATATTGGGCGAACTTGTTTTGAATAATTATGTTTTTAGATAAAACTTTTATGATACTGTACTAGATATAACACTGTACAGATATATGCGGTTCACTGCAACGAAAAAGAAAAGTTCACAACTGCATGTTACAGCTGTGCCATATACAAAATTTCAACGTTCTACGGCTACTTGTTTTTGAGTTATGGGAGATGTATACGTACGTACGTAGAGCAGTCACTACAAGTTTCTTCTGAATCCATTTTACAATCTGTTTTGGAAAAAAGAGGCTTTTATTCTGTCCGTAGGTACATATATTAAGCTGAAACATCTTTCAAATTGATTCAAGAGCGGTCAAATTGGATACTTTCGCTGGAATTTGATATGCGAATGTTTTGCGATTACAGTACTTCTTTTACTTCGAACAAGAAAATAAGAATGAAAAACCTTCAATACAATAACATGAACCTATCAAATTTAATCATACTTTGTTGGCCAACTAAGCAGTTATGATCCCATGATGCACTGGAAAAATCAGTTATTTATCTGTTCCTCTTTCATTAACCCTTAGAAAACCGAAGCTTTCGTTAACTTGTATACTTAATATACCGAAACGCCCGTTTCATCCGTTTTAACCCCTTCCCGTCCATTAACTCAAAAAGAGGTGTAAAGATGTCGAATAACATCCTATCAACTTCCTCACAAAGAAGCTTCCATTTGCTTTTTCAGACCGGCTGCTTGCAATAATTTGATACAATGCATTTGGGGAAAGTGCACTTGCTGCTGCATACCTTAGGTGGAGGGAAGAAAACAGCAACGCAATCTCGGCCGTTTCGGATGGTTGTGGTCACTTGAATGAGAGGGCGTCTCAGGGTTAAGGAATAATATTCATCTTTAAGGAGACTCATACACCTTAAACGCCTTATGCTCTTCGAATATGTGACTGTTGGCAAGAATTGGGATATTTTATTTATTTTAACCCTTTGCGGCATAGTGTGTCAGGTCTGGACACACCTAAAACTTTTCTTCTTAACGCACAGAAAAACTGAATGAAAAAGGATTTATAGGTTACTATAAGTTACTCCGAACCTTCTTTATTTATAGCATATGGCAGCTCAACACAAACCAGTCCATATATTTTAGCCATGCTTAGTTTTTTAAGACCGTCATTTTTCTAGGAAATCTTCCAGAATTTTTTTTTTTTTTTAGTGTATAAAAGGAATTGTTTGAAAATAAATTTCTATGTTATTTTTTGGCTGTATGCTAATCTCCTTATTCTTAAATTTTTACCTTGAAATCTTGCCTAAAATCAAACGGCGAACCCTAGGCGTGTCCAGACCGAGCTCACCGATCATCTAGGACAACTGAGAGTCTGTATTCTTTGTTTCTCCGCATCTCATCGGTCAGTTCATTGACAACAATGCTCGTTTCAGCACTCTTTTCGAAGCTCTATTCAATCAGTGTGCCCATTGGGCACATTGATTGAATAAAGCCCACTTTGTGGGTCACACGCACAGAATTAAAACGATAAGTGCTATCTTCACAAAATTTTACTTGTCTACTCCTCTAGGCCTAATTAGAACTGCCTATCTTTTCTTTTAATCAAAATTCCAACTTTAAAAGGTAACGTGCCGGAAAGGGTTAAAAACAATTAGTTTCAACTTTTTACAGCTGACTACATAATATAGCTGCTTTGGGAAGTAATAACCAAAAAGTTTGTGTCGTCAGAAATATTTTTGTAATTTAATCCGCTTTGTGACAAAATGTTTCGTCATGTTCCCAGCTTACGCGCCTGATATTTTAAAAATGGCTGATGGTACATACTTGAAATTTGACGGAATTCTTTATATGAGCACTATTTTCTAACTGAACCAAAATCTGATGAATATTTTAATTTAAAAAAAAATTTTGCACGAAAACGTTACATATTTTTTAATAAAATACATTTTATAAACTCAATTCCAAATAAAATAAAAATTTAATATGAAATTTTTAGAATTTGTGGTTCACCTTAGTTTTTTAATGTTATAAAAGCTATATATTAAATATGGAATTAAATTATGCAACAGAATGTTTTAACTGTGCGCGCAAAGTGGAAGGTGGAAACATGACGAAAGATTTTATCACAAAGCGGATTAAATTATAAAAATATTTGTGGCAACACAAACTTTCTGATTGCTATTTCAGAAAGCAGCTGTACTATGTAGTCAGCTGTAAAAAGATGGAAGTAATTTCTTTTAAAATAAATAAGTTATCCTAATTCTTGCTACCGTCACATATTCGAAGATCTTATGGGTTTTACGGTGTATGAGTCCCCTTAAGAGAGATCCTTGAATAAGAGGGCCGTCAGAAGGTTAAGGAATAATATTCATCTTTAAGAGAGATATGGGCGATCCGTTGCAGCAGGACGAGAATTTAATGCTTTCAAGAATCAAATAAATCTTGAATGCCGCGAAGTATAAATGTTTTCCACCTTTATTTTATAGATTTCCGCCATTAGAATGTTTTTAATTCTTCATAAAAATACCCTTTCCTTTGTAAATATTTGTTTTTAATTAAACATTATTAATGCTTACAAATATAATTAGCAATATTAATAATAAACAACTTTAAGCACATTTATGAAATATAATTTCTCAAATTTATTTATTTATTTATTTATTTTTCTTCATTTTTATGTAGAGAAATGTTTAGGAATGGGGGAATACATATGTATTGAATCCTCTAAATCTAAAATTTTTTCTACATTTTGATTTACCTCACAATAACTTAAAATATTATTAACATATCACGTTTTTAGTTCGAATTCTTTCAAATATTATGGCCCACCAGCGGCCGAGCGGTAAAGTCGCTGAACACTGGTAGTTCGGTCTGAGGTTCGAATCCCGCGAACGGGCTGGCTGCATGGAGGTTTTCGTGGTTTTCCCCATGTGTAACGTGTATACGAGCCAGTTTCCCTTAGAAAGTCCTCCACGAAGTCATCCCTCCCCTTAGGCAGATAGCCCTCGAGGCTTTGCCATAATCACACACACCACACCAACACTACCTTTCAAATATTATATTGGTACAATGATACAAGTTTCACGGAAATATCCTGAAAATATCTTGGGGAAAAATGTAAAAGCCGCGTAAGAAGTTTTCTACTAAAAATCATCATTTTCATAGTTTTATAACATTAGCTCATTTTATTTGGTACCTATCTTTTTGTTTAAACCTTTTCCAATTACTGAAGAAAAGCACATTCATAAATAAGATGAAATTTTCTAAGAAACAAATAAATATCACATGTTTTCGTAAATGCTTGTTTGTGCATATGAATTTTAATCATGAAGGTTTACTTTCTCAGTGACTTTTATCCCTTTAGTGATTTTTCTTAAGCAATTTAAAAACTCAGAATTGATTAAGAAGAAATTATTATTATTATTATTTCTACAACTACTATTAGTTTTAAGTTTTCATACATTTTAAGTAAACACCTTTTGTTCAAGCCTTAAGGGGACTCATACACCTTAAAACCCGTAAGATGTTCGAATAGGTGACTGTTCCAAGAATTGGGATAAATTATTTATTTTAAAAGCAATTACTACCAACTTTTTACAGCTGACTACATAATATAGCTGCTTTCTGAAATAGTCATCAGAAAGTTTGTGTTGCCAAAAATATTTTTATAATTTAATCCGCTTTGTGACAACATTTTTCTTCATGTTTCCAACTTGCGCGCACAGTTTAAAACATTCTGTTTCATAATTTAATTCCATATTTAATGTATAGCTTTTATAACATTTGGAAACTATTGTGAACCTAAAATTCTAAAAATTTCATTTTGAATTTTTATTTTATTTTGAGTTGAGTTTATAAAATGTATTTTATTAAAATTTTTTTTAATGTTTTCGTCCATAAAATTTTTCAATATTAAAATATTCATCAGATTGTTGGTTCAGTTAAAAAATAGTGCCCATATAAAGAATTCCATCCAATTTCAAGTATGTACCATTAGCCATTTTTAAAATATCCTGCGCGCAAGATGGAAACACGGCGAAATATTTTGTCACAAAGATGATTACATTACAAAAATATTTGTGTTTATACACAATCTTTCTGGTTATTAGTTTCCAAAGCAGCTATATTATGTAGTCAGCTGTAAAAAGTTGGTAGTAATTGCTTTTAAAATAAATAAAATATCCCTATTCTTGCAACAGTCACATATTCGAAGATCATGAGGGGTTTAAGGTGTATGAGTCCCCTTAAGTATGGATACAAATCATTTTTAGACTAATACGAGTAATATACAGTCAAGTTACACTGCAGAGCGCTCGTATTTTCATTAGAAGATCTTTGAAGTAGAAAATTTCTACCCATCATTTTATTCACTACGAAACATGTCAAGAAAGTGCTGCCATCCCAGAGAGAAGGACTCCGAAGATAGCTGCGTTGTCAATATCTTGAGGCAGTTGTATTTCCCGCTTGTCTGCCCCTTCAGCTGCACTTATCTCTTCGAATTATGTCTACTTTTAGCGTCTGTCCATAACATCCTGTTCCCCAGAAGACAGGTGATCGAGTTCAACATCGCGTAACGAATAGCGGTGGAGGAATAAATCGATGTTTAGCAGTAATCGATGGTATAATGATTAAGTGCTTAGTCGTCGTTTTAATCATCGGCAACTGGTGTTCGCGTGACGCTCTGATAGCTCTTCTCATGCCAGTGATTCCCCAATAGTTTACCATTTATGGATGCCTCAGAAATTTGTTTTGACAGGAAGGTTCACTTCATGAATTAGTTACATTGCAGTTAAAATGTATCATTTTGTTACTGATCCTCATCAGTATTTTTGACCCATCCTATCAAAATAATAGGAATTTTAAACAGAAGAACTGCATCACTAATTTTCCTGTGGAGAAAATCCTAAACGGATGGAAGAATTCTTTAAGTTCAATTTTGATTGCTACAGTAATTTTTCCTATGGAATTTATATATATAGTATAACTCCGTATAGCACAGTTTCAAACAGAACATATATCAAAGCACAGTTTTCCGTAACATGATGATAAAATTTATTATATATACTCAATCACAGTAACTTCTAAGATTACGAGAAGCATCAGCGGCCGAGCGGTAAAAACCGCTGAACACTGGAAGTTCGGTCCGGCGCTCGAGGGGCCCACCAGCGGCCGAGCGGTAAAGACGATGAACACTGGTAGTTCGGTCCGAGGTTCGAATCCCGCGAACGGGCTGGCTGCATAGGCGTTTTCATGGTTTTCCCCATGTGTAACGTGTATACGAGCCAGTTTCCCTTAGAAAGTCCTCCACGAAAGGCATCCCTCCCCTTAGGCAGATATCCCTCGAGGCTTTGCCATAATCACACACGCACCGGCGCTCGAGTCCCAGGTAATGGGCTAGCTGCATGGGCATTTTTCGTGTTTTTCCCCATGTGTAATGTGGATACGAGCCAGTTTCCCTAAAAAAGAAGTCCACGGGGCACCCCTTTCTTTACAAATAATGCCTAAGGGTGGAGCACGTAATAAGTAAAAAAAAAATAATCAAAAATACACTATTAGTTTTGCATATATTGAATAATATTCTATCTGTCTTGAAGGCGATCAGGCACTATATTCCTTTTATTTCCGTATTAAAAATAATGGGCTAGCTGCATGGGCATTTTTCGTGTTTTTCCCTATGTGTAATGTGGATACGAGTCAGTTTCCCTAAAAAAGAAGTCCACGGGGCACCCCTTTCTTTACAAATAATGCCTAAGGGTGGAGCACGTAATAAGTAAAAAAAAAATAATCAAAAATACACTATTAGTTTTGCATATATTGAATAATATTCTATCTGTCTTGAAGGCGATCAGGCACTATATTCCTTTTATTTCCGTATTAAAAATAATAATAATTCAAAATCTGAAGGGTTTCAGATTTTAAATTACATTTCAAAGGGGTGTTTTTTTTAACATTTTGTGTATTACCTAAATATAATGTTCTTCGCACGTAAACCAAAAATTCAGTTCAAGAGCAATATCACAAAATAATTTTAAATTGAGCATATCTTTAGAATTCCTCATGCGCTGGAGATAAAAATGTTTTTTCTATACAACACTGCCATTGCTCGCTTTGATATCCTTGAGTTTGTTAATAAAAAATTCGTTAAAGTTTTACAAAATATGAAATCGATAATAAAACAAATTCCGAATTTCAAATTTGGGCTTCCATATGCCAGGATTACGTCATTCAGAATTGGATGGATCTAGGTACCGTTGTTTTATCACAATGTGAGAAACATACGTACATTTATGCAGATTCTTCATTAATTAATTTCTTCAAATATAATACAGGGAGATAATATTTGGTGGCAACAGTTTGAAAAGTGAAACGGACATTCAGAGTGATTCAATGCAAAATCGAAAAACGAAAACAATAGTCCCTCAGGGACAAAGCCCCTTTGGACTAATAATAATGCTAATAAAATAATAATAATAACATAAACAATAATAATAATAATATAAGCAAACCTTTAGAGAAGCTCAACTATTTCATATCGAAAGCAATGGTCAAAGGAAAGCGAACGCAAAACTGAAGCCACCTGTCAAAGAAATTGGCAATAAAATCTGAAAAACTAAGACATTAAAATTCTGAAAGTGTTAAGAAGTTGGATTGGACTTATTGTACATTCCGATCTGAATTTGTTGATTAAATTAATTTCTGCGAATGTTTTAAGAAACCCTAATTGGCAACTGAAGAAGCTTTGTGGGTAATATCTGTAGAACCAAAGTCAAAATTGTCACTAAGTGCCCAACTATGAACAGTTATCCAAAATCTGTTTGTGTAGATCTAGTTATTTTTAATGCTTAAGTTCTCATCTCGATTTTTCAGTTAAATTTATTAGCTATTTAGAAGCAATATGTAAAAATATGGCTAAAAATATTTCTTTTCGAGTTCGTACGTCGTTATATATTACATCAGCAAACGTACAATCAGAATTTTCAAAATCTTAAAATATATGATCTGCAACGAAATAAACTATTTCTAAACATCGCATGAACATTAGATAATGCGATGGTTGTATTTTATTTTTTTATCACAAGTTCACGGGTTTTATTGGCTGAAAACAAAATTTTGTCGAATCTGCATTTTCTACTCTTATATTTTGTAGCACGTGTATTAGAATTCGGATGCTTTTTCCCTAATTTTTCTCTCTGTCACATTCTTGTCTTCGCTGCATTTCTGTGTCTGCTTTAACCGGTTTACAATAAATAAATAAATAAATAAAAGTGTAATTATATATGACGGCGGCTTGCGTAACGATATCGGATTGATGAATGCAGGGAATTTCTGGCATTTTCCATACGTACGGGTTATTTATCAGCAAGAAAGAGCGACACAGTTGTTCAAACATTTTCTTGAAAATTTATATTTTATTTCTGTAGTATTTCTAAACGTCGATGTTTCAGTTAAATGAATGAAATTTTGTTTTAACTGAACTTATATTTTAAATGTATCGTAAAATAAAATCTCCAATTAAATTGAAAAAAAAATATGCCTAATGAGACCTGTTTCCTGGAAATAGAACAATGAAAAGAGCCCAGAATTTGCATAGTATTTTGTATCTCTAATGACACTAAAACGAATTTCGATATTGAATGACATGGGATATCTTTTAATAATGTCATCAGATAACTCGGATAATTTTTAGTTGGGGAAATAGGGTAGACTTTGGCAACTGTTGGTGATATTTGAAAATTATTAGCTGCAAGGTGTGATTAATAATGAAGTAAAGCACTATATTTCGCATATTATCCTTCAATAACTATTGCCAATTAAATATTTTGCCAACATTATACAAACACTGGCCAATGAATTAGAAAACCAAAATCAATATTTTATTGGACCACCTTTTGTGCAAATAACTGCTTTGATTCTTTTGGGCATCGAGTGTACATGCTTCTGGAGTGCATTTACATCCAGAGAATACCATGCATTGGCTATGCAGCTTTCTAGATCTTGGGAATGAGATGGATGAGGATCAGATGTCAGGTTTCCACCACATCCCACACATTTTCTATGGGATTAAGATCCAGGCTATGCGGTGGTCAGTGAAGATGTTAGAAGTCAGACTGATGTTTAGCGAACCAATTTTGAACACTTCTGGCACGATGTATGGTTGAATTATCGTCCATGAAGTATCCGTTGCCATCAGGGTAAAAATACATCATTGCAGGGTGCACTTGATCTTCCAATATATCTAAGTAGCTCATGGCTATTTGTTTACCCTCGAGGAACACCAGGGCACCACTTCCATGCCAGCAGAACATGCCCCACATCATGATACTCTCACCAGACTCTTGCACAGTACGAGTAAGGCAAGATGGATTCATGCCTTCATGGAGTTCTCGCCAAATTCGACGTCTTTCATCAGTGCAAAATAAAATGTAGAGTTATTAATCCGACCACATTACCCGTTTCTAATCCTCAGATGGCCAGTGTCTTCTTTCCTGACACAACTGCAAAAGAATCCTTGCACGTCGGGCAGAAATGAGTGTTTTTCTCTCACATGCATCCGACTATACATTCCTATCCTCTGCAATTCTTGGCGAATGTTTTGAAATGAAATCTGTTGGGAAGAGCCTTGGTTGAAGATATGTGCTAGTTGAAGCACGGTAGAGTCCCTATTCTGCCGTACAAGTTGTCGGAGACGACGCCAATCATTCTCTTGGAAAACTCTGCTCGAACAGCAATTACGTTTTCTAGAGATGGACAGTGGGTTCTGATTCCAACTTTTAAACACCTTTGATATGGCTGCTTTCGAGATTCACCGTCTTCGAAATCAAGGCCCCTGCAAAGCGGGTACCAACAATAAGCTCTTTAACAAATGGTAAAAGATCTGCCGTTTTGCCCATTTTACATCATTCATCTTGAAAAGCACTCTTACACCTTACGTATGCTAGCATTCTGACCACGTGTAACCCAAGTCATAAAAATTTGCATACTTCACCCCTAGCACGCATTCAAATGAAAATCCCAAAGCTTTCTAATTCATTGGCCAGCGACTGTACCTACAACTGAAGAATAATCCAATATCTCAAAAAAGGAATTTTTTGAGAAAAACCATCATTCAAAGTGAAAATCCAGAATATTTATAATTATACTGTTATGAAAACACGAAATAGAAAAAGAAAGTGAATAATTAATTAACATCAATTATAGACCATATTTTTTCCTTGAACGTTTTCGGACTACAAAATGTCGGAATGTGTAGTCTAAAAGTATAGGTTTTAACAAAGTGTGAAAACATGTATATTTCAGAAAAATAACCCAATTACTTTAAGAAACCATTAAAAATGCAGGCTAGAAAAGGGTAAAAATGCTTAATAATAGGCTGCTACCTACCGCTTTACCTCGACATATTAAAAAATAATATGTTAAGACTCTTAGCGAGCTATTTAGGCTTGAATAATAAAAGCAATATAGACTGAACTAGTTGCATGCAGTTATTAATTAAGACTAAAGGCAAAAGGCTGCCTTTTGCTCTTGCAGGTATCCTAATTAAAAGACGTTAACAAAAACTGCTTACACACGCTGGTTAATTAATGTAACCAACGTGTGTAAGTGTAACCTTCATGTAAATCAGCAAGGGTGATACTCAAAAGCCAAATATTACTTTTTTCCTTTTTTTACAGATAACAGTTACTCCCAAATCTGAGAAATATGGAAATCTAATCTGATTCATATTTGTACGAGGGCATTTCAAAAAGTAAAGATACAATGGCTCGCATTCCTTAAAAAACATTTATTTAGAAAACGTCAGTTACATCTTATTAACTGGATTATTTATTCAATTCAATTGTAATTCTAAATTGGCTTCCAAATAATTCCTAATAAGAACTGTAACAACTCTCTAAAATAGCATTCGACTAAGTGTGTGAGTTAACTATCGTGTTTTATATGCATAATCATACTTTAAAGTTATCAAAACCTTATTTAAGTTAAACGAAGTATGATGTAAGAAGTCAAAAAGGACATTATAATACGTAAAGATGATAAAAAAATGCGGGGAACTGATTCATAAAAAGTATTCAAAAATGTTTTTATATTTATTTGGTTTAAATTTGAGGTAGTAAATAAAAGTTTGAGTGTTTGTAAGATTAAATGAGGGAACCCACGGACCTAACCTGTCTAAAATTACACTCATGTCAATAAATTAAGGATAATTCGGTGTCACGCGGAAATCGAACTCTAAAATATATATATCACCTGTAAAATCACTACACACATCTTCAAGAATCATATGCAAATTTCAGGAAGTAACCAGATGACACCGATGGTACGTCACAATGACGAGAGTGTAAGAGAGTGATATATAAGGAATACAGGCAAAGAAGTAAAATTGTTTGCAGGCGCTTTATAAGCATTTCAGTGCAATAACCGAATAGTTATGACACAAAGGACGCATTTGGATGATTTTTTACGTGGTAGAATTATCGACCGTCTGGAATGTGGGCTGGAAATACCAACTGGAAATATCAGACGAACTTGGAATTGCCCAGAGTGTCATCTCCAGGCTTTAACAACGATTCCAAGGTGATGGTAATGTGAGTAGACGTTACAGCACAGGTCGCCCAGAGTTACAACGCCGAATGAGGACTGATATTTGGCAGTTACTGCCAAAAGAAACAGGCGGAGCACAGCCTCAGACCGGTCTCATCAGCTCTCTTCAGCCACTGGTACGTAAATTTCAAGGCAGACCGTGTACAGACGCTTAGGGCAGATTGGTTTACATGCTCGTAGACCTATCAGATGCGTTCCACTTACTGCAACAAACTTTAGCCTGCTGTTAGCCTGGAGTAGAGAGCATGCATTGTGGGCACCGCAACAGTGGGCTTGTGTGATGTTTTCCGATGAGTCCAGGTTTAGCTTGCAGTCTGATTCTCGCCGGACTTTCATATGGAGAGCTCCAGGTACCCGTTATCACCAAGAAAACATCATTGAACGACACCGTTACGGTAGTGCAAGATTGCTCGTTTGGGGTGGAATTATTCTGGGTTCCAGAACTGACCTGCATGTCCAGATTGGAACCATGACAAGCCAAATCTATCGGGATGTCATTCTGGAACAACATGTACGTTTATTTCGGGGCGCCATGGGCGCACAATTTGTGTTTATGGATGACAACGCCCGTCCTCACCGTGAAAACATCGTAAACGAATGCCTTCAATCGGAGGATATCACCCGTATGGACTGGCCAGCATTCTCACCGGACTTGAATCCAGTAGAGCACGTGTGGGACATACTTGGCCGACAAGTTGCACCCGTCAACCTCCTCCTACATGTCTACCGGGACTTCGGAGAGCATTGCCTTTTGAGTGGTGTAATATCCCCCAAGATCAGATCGATAATTTGATACTCGGCATGCCTAGGCGTTGTACGGACTCTATTGCATTGTCTGGGAGACATACAATGTATTAACAATCATACGAACCATGTAATATTGTTTTTTTGTAAATAGTTTTTTTTTAATTTGCTCCAGGGAGAAAAAATCGCTATATTTTTAATAATATCAAACATATAGCATCTTTTTTTGCTCTTTACCTTTTGTTTAATAAATAAGCTTTACAAATAAGTCAAATTTTGCTTCTAACTCTTCCTTTGCCTGATTTTGCATTACCCTTAATTTATGGATATGAGTGTAAATTAAGCATTCAAGTTTTCCTTCGCTTTGAAATAAAATCATTAATAGCCAAAAATCTCACTCATCTTGATTTTAATGGGTTTAATCATAAGACATTCTCCACTTATTCCAAATGCTTTACTTCTGCCGAGAGTTTCCATAACGCTGAATGCTTCATTAAGAGTCTTTTGTGTCGCTAATTTGTAAGTTTTCTTTTCTCGCAAAAGCACTAAAACATCATTCAGGTAAGTTTTTTCTTAAGTTTTTTCATCTTAAGTTTTTGAGAAATTTTTACACTAATATACACATGTAAGATAGAACTCCAATAAGTAGGGCGATTTTGAATTTCATTTTTTGTTTGGGTGCGTTTTTATTTTTTTATTCTAAATTGAGTTATATGTTTACAATAAATCTTCCTGAAATGCATCGTTTCGAAATTAATCTCCTTTATATGATTTCTAAATAACACTAAGGATCAATGTATTTACGTAACAATAAAAGTGGAAATAAAATCTTTTATCGAATTAAAATTAAATCAAAGTTTTAGTTAAACAGTTCGCATAAAACGAGACATATGTATCTGTATTTTAAACTTTGTAAGTATTAATTGCCTGTAACTGTATATGGTCTCTAGTCTCTATTCTTATACTAGTTGCTGGCCGGATGCTACATTGTCTACAGCTTTTCCTGCTTTGTATGGCTAATTAAAATTGTACGAGACGTAAATTTGCAGTTATGGAACAGCCGATTCACAAAGTTCTGTACGTGTGTATTGCTTTATTGTGTTTTATTCAATGACTTGCGTAGAAAATGAAGAAGGTCTGGGAATGCGCAAGATTGTCTTTTACAATTAAAATTGCTGCTTGTCGAAGGAAAATACTAGTTTCCTTCATATATATTTCACAAATGCATCAAAGCTAGAAGGAACGAAATGATTCAAATTTCATTGAGTTTTTATTCAGTTTTGAGGCATCCAGAAATTAGTAAACTGACATTAGTCTGTGGAAGTCGTACAAACTTTGAATAGTATTTTGGGCTATTACTGTACATGCTACTTTAGTTATGTCAACGTCCATAGGCTTGAACTGGAAAAGGTGTGTTGTCGTGTCATTTTCCTCTGCTACAGTTAACCAGTAGTGAAAGATCTGGAGAATGCACTGGTAAAGGCAGGAGTCCACCATTAATACTGAAAAACTTAGGACAACAATGAGAGTATGTGGCTTCATATTGTCCTGTTGAAAGGAGAGATGACGGATGCCTTAAATATATGGCATAACCACTGAAGCAAGGGTTATGCCATATATTTAAGGCATCCGTCATCTCACCTTCAATCGTTGGTAATACAGCAACGGCTGTTGAAAGTTCTGTATATGCTGACTAGAGGTACACGAATGGGTACCTTGTAGAGTTCCTCACTGGGTAATTATAAGTTACTGTTGAAAGTGAAGAATCTTAAGAACTAGTGAGCAAATAATCGCTTGAGTTCGTGTGACAGGAAACACCAAGATCGAAGGGTAAAATAACCCTTTATTATTCAAAATACGATTTGACAGAACTCCGTCTTGAAGTTGTACAATAAAGCTGACACTTGGGCTTGAACTTAAGAGACTAAGAATTAAATTAAACTAATCTAAACTAAAGAGGTATAGCCGAAGCTATGAAAGTTCTAACAGAGTTGGCCCCTTAATTTTAATAGACTGCGAAGCTATCAAGGGCCTCAAGTACGGCCGAGGGGGAAAATAGCTTACGAGAGAGTAGCCTAAAAAGGCGGACGTGATTCTAAAACTACGTTCTGGCCGGAAGTGGTAAGTTGAAGTTAAGGATCGATAGGAAAGGAACTTTAACTCACAATTTAACTATTAACAAAATTAACATAATCCTTACTACCTAAAGGCACTTCATACCTTCAATACAAATGCTGGTCGGCCATGATAATGAAGGATGCAAGTTTTTAATGTTCGTACCTTTCGGTTTTCCCCATGCACGGATAAAAGCGAGATTCATCTGAAAAGACGCTGTTTCGCCATTGATGTTCTCAATGTGCATCTCTGAAAGCATCATAAATCAAGCTAATTCTTTTGCTGTAGCGCAAAGAAGAGTTTACGCTATTTCTTAAGGAGAAAAGAAAATAGCAATAAATTCTGAATGTTGCAGATCATGACATTCGAAAACATATTCATTCTTGTTTATTGAGATTTGTTTATATTTTCTTTTATAGCTAATGCAAGAAAGACGTTCCAAGAAAGGTGAATACCTAAATAGATAATTTGATGATACTATTTCATAATAATTCTCTTCAGTGTGATATTCAGGACATGCTTCATTCGAACAACGTGTATCTAACAGATATAGCTTTCATCTTCCAAGATGAGATCCATGGATTGTGCACGAATATAAACTCTTTTTAATCTTTTCCAGCAAAGACCAAAAATTCATCGCAGCAATGGCGCGCCTTTTTCTCAACCTCTGCGTTAAGAGTCTGCACCACTCTCCGCAGCGCTAAAATAGAAAAAAAACACAAATTGTTTGAAAACTTGTTTATTTTACTTTGAAAATTAATAATCAATTGCAATCAACAGCAACTTCCACTATAATGATTTATTTGTATTTACAGACATAAAAAAATATTAATAATAAAATAAAAAACCTAAATATTGCATAAATTAGAATCGCTCTGAATTATGATATTTTTTAAAACAAGGCACTACACATAATGCTGGCTTTGATGTTCATGTTTTGCACAGATAACGAGTCTCTCGTTGAATTTTGTGCAAATTATATACGACACACTACCGTGTTGGCGTAGACTTACTTAAGGTTGCTGTTATTATACCCAAATAATGCTGTCCTTCCATGCGCGAAATATAGGAGAATTTATGAAAGAGAACGAGAAACGTAATAAAAAGAAAGACGAGAAACGTAATAAAAGGGAAGAAAAGAACGAGAAATATAATAAAAGTAAAGAAAGACGAGAAACGTAGTAAAAGGGAAGAAAAGAACGAGAAATATAATAAAAGTGAAGAAAAGAACGAGAAACATAATAAAAGTGAAGAAAAAACGAGAAACGTAATAAAAGTAAGAGGTGTAATACAAGTGAACGAGAAGCGTAATAAAAGTAAAAGGAGAGAAGCATAATAAAGAAAGTAAAAAAAGAAAGAGAAAAAAAGAAAACGAGAAGCGTAATCTGATGAACGTTATAAAAGTGAACCTAAACGTAATAAAAATAAGAATAGAGAAACGTAATAAAGAAAGAAAGAGAAAAATAAAAACGAGAAACGTAATAAACGTAAATGAGAAATAAAATGAGAACCTACGAGAAGTGAAAGAGAAAAAGAAAAAGTGAAACAGAATCTACGAGAAACGTAATAAAAGTAAAAGAAAAATAGAAAGAGAACCTACGAGAAGTGAAAGAGAAAGAGAAAAAGTGAAACAGAATCTACGAGAAACGTAATAAAAGTAAAAGAAAACTAGAAAGAGAACCTACGAGAAACATAATAAAGATGAAAGAACTACAAATTGTGCTCCTGGCGTCACCTAGTAGAAATGTTACAAAGATAAAATATTCTGCTATACGCTAAAATATCAAAGAAATAAGACTCGGGACACGCTGCAATAATGCAGGAAAACCTTGAGTAGAGGACGAGTTATTTCGTCCCTCGCGCATAGTGAATATTTCTGGAAGACGAGTTACCTCGCCCCTCGGGATGAAAGTGTTAAGATCATAGATCTCTGTCTTCACCAACTGCAAGAAATATTGTTGGGGTGACAGATTTTACACGTCCCTCTTCAGAAAGATAAAAATCACAAGCATCCTAGCCTCACCCGCGATTTGAGACAACCACGTTCAGTATTATCTTCGGTAATCACCATCCTAACAATGCTACTCTTTGTTTAATAGCAAGATGTGTCTGAATCATAGATGAAAAATATCTTTATTATTTTAAATACTGTATTTATACGGCAGAAATATTTTCTAAAACTCTTTTTGATTACCGACTATTTGCCTTTAAATTATATAATATGTTTTCCTACTTCACGAATAATTAAAATCCTTTATACTTCCTTTTGCATTTCTATTTCTAAGCTCTTGAACTATAAAAAAAAACCTTCCAATAAAAGGAACAACAAACTTTCAAACAAAAAGGTATTTTAATAAGCCTCCAAATGTATATTTTAATATTTTATTTTCTTTCCTAATCATATATACAGCGTGTTTTATTATTTTCTCTGTTTTGTGTACCTTGTTGAAGATTTGTTCCCCTGCATTTTTATTCGTATGATTCAATTAAAAAGTAAAACATTTCCCTTAGTTTTTACCTTTGATACATATTAAAATTTAAATTGGAGAGGATTAATTCGGTAAATGAATTCTAATTGCGAACAACTTTAAATAATTATTTTTCCTAGGAGTGAAAAAATATTAAATTATCTGCTCTATCATTTGCCCATTATTACAACTTGGGAACTAAAGGAATAAGAATGAGACTAATTTAATAAAGATAAAAATTAAAACATAGAAATTCATTTATAAAAACGTGTCAAAATGTAGTGAAATTAATACAAAACACTTTAAGGGCCAAGTAGGGAATTCTAAAGTTTTTTACTACCGATCTAAGCGAGAGAAGTTTTTAGTTAATTAGGAGTAACTTGAATTTCACTTATCATGCAAAAGACGATATTTAAAGAAAATACACTAAGCCAATATATTCGTATTACAAATAGCTTTGGAAACGCAAAGCTACTGAAAAACTTTAAACGTTTATTCAGTTTTCTTTAATGATGATGAACACGAAACTGTGTTTAGTTAGTTAATACTTTCCTCTTTTTGTTCCCTTGACAGGCAGAATGAAAAATTGCACCCATGAAAAAATATATGTATTAGATTTGTTTTGCATCTACTTATTGAATTTTTTTATCGGCAGAATAATTTCCTTAAGGGGACTCATACACCTTAAAACCCATAAGATTCAGAAATCAAACAACAAAAATCAGCGTAATATTTGCAAAATTTTCACAGGACTAGTTTCGATGGTTTTACCGAACCACCATCTTCAGCTGCAAAACCGCAAATGAACAAGATAGGAAATAATGATTAGATAAGATAAGAAAGCCTGGACAAGAATAAGCGAGTGGCGCCATCTGTTGGCGAAACCAGAACTAAAACATAATTTCTCTAAAAGCCGAAGGCAAATTTGGATTGGAATTAGGATCGTTAACTAGAACAGAAAGATTTTTATGAATGTGAAATGCCTCTAGAAAATCCAGTTCTCCAATGGAAGATGTTTTTTGAATAATTTTAGCAGCAGAAAAATTGAAAGTGTGATTTTCGGACAACCCGAAAGTTAAATTTCTGCAAAATATGTGCAATTGCACATATTTTGCAGAAATTTATTCTCCCATCAATAAAATTCGGACTTCTATACTCAAAGACCCCATTCCGGATATGAATTCCTGGGGTATTTATAGGATTCCTTGCCAGTGTGGTTTAATTTACATTGGCCAAACTAAGAGAGCCTTAAAATTTCGCATCAAGGAACATGAGGCAAATGTTAGAAAAAAGGATACACAGAAGTCTTCTGTTGCTCAACATTGTTGGTCCGAAAATCACACTTTCAATTTTTCTGCTGCTAAAATTATTCAAAAAACATCTTCCATTGGAGAACTGGATTTTCTAGAGGCATTTCACATTCATAAAAATCTTTCTGTTCTAGTTAACGATCCTAATTCCAATCCAAATTTGCCTTCGGCTTTTAGAGAAATTATGTTTTAGTTCTGGTTTCGCCAACAGATGGCGCCACTTGCTTATTCTTGTCCAGGCTTTCTTATCTTATCTAATCATTATTTCCTATCTTGTTCATTTGCGGTTTTGCAGCTGAAGATGGTGGTTCGGTAAAACCATCGAAACTAGTCCTGTGAAAATTTTGCAAATATTACGCTGATTTTTGTTGTTTGATTTCTGAATTAGTATTTATTCGGCGTGTTATTGTGTCTTAAACCATAAGATGTTCGAATAGGTGACTGTTGCAAGAATTGGGATAACATATTTATTTTAAAAGCAATTACTACCAACTTTTTACAGCTGACTACATAATATAACTGCTTTCTGAAATAGTAATCAGAAAGTTTGTGTTGCCACAAATATTTTTATAATTTAATCCGCTTTGTGACAACATTTTTCGTCATGTTTCCAACTTGCGCGCACAGTTTAAAACATTCTGTTGCATAATTTAATTCCATATTTAATATATAGCTTTTATAACATTTGGAAACTACCGTGAACCTACAATTCTAAAAATTTCATGTTAAATTTTTATTTTATTTTGAGTTGAGTTTATAAAATGTATTTTATTAAAAAAATTTGTAATGTTTTCGTCCATAAAATTTTTCAATATTAAAATATTCATCAGATTGTTCGTTCAGTTCGAAAATAGTGCCCATACAAAGAATTCCATCAAATTTCAAGTACGTACCATTAGCCATTTTTAAAATATCATGCGCGCAAGGTGGAAACATGGCGATATTTTGTCACAAAGAGGATTAAATTACAAAAATATTTGCGGCAACACAAAATTTCTGGTTACTAGTTTCCAAAGCAGCTATATTATGTAGTCAGCTGTAAAAAGTTGGAAGTAATTGCTTTTAAAATAAATAAAATATCCCAATTCTTGCAACAGTCACATATTCGAAGATCATGAGGGGTTTAAGGTGTATGAGTCCCCTTAAAGAGTTAATACTTTAACAGAAATCTCGAGATTTTCCGAATTTTCTAACACATCTGTGATGGGAATTCGTGAATGCATTTTGTTTATTATTTCCTTTTCTAAGTATTTCACCTTCGTAATTTCTTATTTAAAATATGTAATTAAATTAACCTTATTCACATAAAATATAGTATTGCACTTTAAGTTTATTAATTTGTGCTATATTCATTATTATTTAGCATATTCAGTATAAATTAGTATACAACAGAAGACTCAGAAGTGGCCTCGCAAATTCTGATACACTGACCCTTCAGATACTGGTAGTTCGACCTGGGTTTAATTCCCGATTAGCAAGATTGACTGCGTAGACGTCTTCAATGATTTAGCCTCATGTAAAGCGACTATAGGTATGTTCTCTCCTAAGACATTCTTTTCCTGTAACAAAAGGAGCCCACCAGCGCCCGAGCGGTAAAATCGCTGAACACTGGTAGTTCGGTCCGAGGTTCGAATCCCGCGAATGGGCTGGCTGCATGGGCGTTTTCGTGGTTTTCCCCATGTGTAACGTGTATACGAGCCAGTTTCCCTTAGAAAGTCCTCCACGAAGGCATCCCTCCCCTTAGGCAGATAGCCCTCGAAGCTTTGCCATAATTACAGACACACACCTGTAACAAAAGGCTATTGCGTGTTTTGTTGTAACCGATTAAATGGAAGAAAAAGAACATTTGTGCATAATTTTAACTCAGTTGTAGAGTCATTGGGTTACTTTGAAACAAGAGTACATGAAAAATAGGTAATTTCCTTACCGGGACTCCAACCTTGACCTCTCGAATAAGCGTCGAGTGTGCCACCATTGCACCACAAAGGCATGCTGGAGGGAGGGAGAAAATATCTTACACATTTATAAATTTTACGTAAATATATTTAGCCAAAAATAAATTATTAATGAACATCTGATAAATAACATTTAAACATCTGGTTCTTTAAGGAATAGAGGTGCCAGTGAAACGCAGAAAGATTTAAATATCTCTTTACCTTTGCCAACTCTAATTTACCGTATTGCTTTTAACGTGTTAAATTAAAGCTTTTCAGCTAACTGAAAGGGTTAATCTTCATTCTTCGTATGCATTCAGTCTTTTCTTATTCTTCACATAATAAAAATATTAATATTTCACAGCATTATACTAGAATAAAAATTAATTTTGGGTAAAACAATCCGCTTACGCAAAGGATTTTGAAATTTTACTGCTGAAATTCAATTTAAATATTATTATTGAAAAGAAAAAGAATTGGAAAAGTATAATGGATAAAATTAAAAGTTTAGGAATTAAAATTAAAAAATAATTGCAACCAAAAGAGCGGACCTTTCTTCGAAGACGAAAATGCACTTGAATAGAAGTCACATGTGTTTTTAAACGAATTAACATTTATTTTTACGATGTTGCATTTTTTTTTTTTTTTTTTTTTTTTTTTTTTTTTTGAAATAACGAAGCAACATTTCTTAGTGTTTCGCTGAGTTAGAGATATAGAACTACTGGTTAACTTAATTTTCGCTAGCTCAGATTTGGTTTATGTAAATACTTTGTAAATTTTTAATGTCTCAAAATACAATAACATTTTTAAAAGTTGAGTAGAATCTCACTGTTTAACATCAATGCGTTTTTATTCAGCATTTTGTTAATAAAATGCACATAATATTAATAAATTAAAATATAAATAAGAAAATATGTGCTCATACTGCTAGTGACAGACGAATTAAGTAGAAAATTATAACTCCATTTTTTTAAGATACATAGTTGTGTATTTATTTTTATGAAGTAAATACTTGCCTTCGACTTATTACATAGGAGGTTCTTTTTCTTCTTCATACATGGAGACTTTTATTAAACCGAATGTAACATATTGTTATGAATTTTATACATGCAGGGATAATTGTAGTGAAATAATAAGTGAAATTGTTGTATTTTTCTGTATAGAGTAACATGAAAATGTAGAGAAAGGATGCTCTGCCGGAAAAATAACACAGGGATAGATCTATTTAACACTGAGTAAATGGCTGTCTAAGTAAATTGGAGGGATATCACCAAGCTATCAACGGTTTTGATGACTAATTTTTGTTGCCAAATTTGGTGAGAAATATTCCAAAAGTCGCCAAATATGGCGAACATTTGGCTACATTTTGGTATCTACATAATAAGTATTGTGACTGATTAATTGTAATTGTTCATCATATTAGCTGTAACCGTATCTGGCACTCATCCAGTAATTTTGAGAAGCAGAAAGTATTAGAAATATTTCGACGGTCAGGTGAAACCTATATAGGGCCAGAGAGATGAGGCCATCTGCCCTCAATTGCTGCTGTTGTGAGTTGTTAGTCCAGCGTGATTTCGGCTGAGATATTTCCTGGTTAGCTTCGTTTTAAATAAGCTCTGCATTACGTTGTTTTTAACGCTCTTAGCAAAGTTACAGCCGAAAACATCGCGGAGAAAACAACGCAAGGCAAAAACGTCGTGCTACAAAACATCGTGGGAGAAAACATCGCAAAGAGAAAACATCGCAGTTCTAAAACATCGTGATACAAAACATCGTCATCGAAAATAAAGCGGTTAAAAAGCTTCTCAGTTTAACAACATCGTCATCGAAAAGATCGTGATAAAAAATAAAGTATCTACAAATCATCGCATGACGATAACATCGCAGACATGCTTTTTTCAGGCTTTAATAACTGTAAATGGATATTCCCATAAGGATTTCTGAGCGCAAGATGGAAAGAAGGATAATTTTTACTTTCATATTTTTATTAATCAAAAAATTTTTGCTGAGAAAATAAAAAGGAAATTTAAGCATAGAAAATTAATGCAACTTATAGCACTTAATAGAATTTTAAACCGACATAATTAACTAACAAAGGCCATTAATAAATCATTTTTTATGAAGTTTTTATTGGTAATTTTTCATGAAAAGTATAATCTATGAGTTGCATTTAATTTTATGTGCTTAAGTTTTCTTCTTACTTCTTCAGCAAAAATGTATTAGTTAATAAAAAAAATGTGAAAGTAAAAATTATCCTTCGTTATATCCTGCGCTCGCAAATCATTATTGGAATAATCATTTACAAGTATTAAAACCTGAAAAAAAGCATGTCTGCGATGTTATCGTCATGAGATGATTTGTAGATACTTTATTTTTTAACACGATATTTTCGACGTCGATGTTTTGTACCACGATGATTTTGAACTGCGATGTTTTCTCTTTGCGATGTTTTCTCCCACGGTGTTTTGTTTGTAGCAAGACGTTTTCGCTTGCGCTTGCGTCGACGCTTCTGCGCGACGTTTTCGTCCGCGAAGTTTTTGCCGCGATGTGATCGGTTGACACCCTTAGCAGTTTGAAGTGTAACTACTGATTGCACTCTGTGATGCTGTGAACACCTGTACGAGTATTTCTGTGGAATGTCCCAGAACTATGAAGTGTTACATTTAATAAAATAAATTTTATCAACTTATTATCGGACCTGTATGCATTCAATCTATTACGATCCCGTACGTACTCAACAATGAAAAAGGTGTTAAAATGCAACAACTTCAGATAAAGCTAAGAAGGAAAGAAAATCGAAGTCAGTTGTAATTTCATCTTAAATGTGGACTCCCACGTAGTGTCAAACGTATTCGGTGCTAAAATTTGGAAATGAGAAATATCGTAAGAGCAGAATACTTTGGAGTGAGGATACTTGGACATACGTCAACTGATTTCAGACTTTTTTTTAATAATGACAATGTACAAAAATACATAACTAATATAAAATACCTTCATTTGTTCAAAGGGCGTTAGCCCAGAAGGGTTATTAATTTCATTTGGCATTTTGCATTGGTTCACTATAAAAGTCTGAATCGCTTTCAAATTGTTGCCACCAAATATTTGAGCCCTGCATTATATTTAAAGAAATTAAATAATCAAGAATCTGCATAAAGTATATATGTTTCTGGCATTGTGAAAAAACAACGATATCTAGAGCCATCAAATTTTGAATAACGTAATATTCCACCGAAAGTGGGCATCTGAAAGCCCTAATTTGGAATTTGAAATTTGTTTTATTATCGAATTTATATTTGGTAACACTTTAACGAATTTTTGATTAATAAACTCAAGGATTTCAAAGCGAGCCATGGCAACGTTGTACAGAAAAACATTTTTATCTCCAGCGCGTGAGTTTCTATATCGAAAATTCTAAAGATATGCTCATTTTAAAACTATTTTGCGATATTGCTGTTGAAATGAATTTTATGGTTTAAGTGCGAAGAACATGATATTTAATAAATAAAGTTAACCCACCAAACGTTAAAAAAAAAGCCCCTTTGGGCGTACTGTAAAATCTGAGAGCTTTCAGATTTCTTTTATCTATTTATTTATTTATTTCCTTGTTATCTGGCGTAAGCAAATATTTTTACTTATAGTATACGAAAATAAAGTCATTCTTTTAAAGCAAATTCTGTTTTAAAGGTTTACAAGCATATTTTCAAACAAGTCAAAATATTGCAATATTGCGAAAATTTTGTGATTCATTTTTTTTCAACAAATGGAATGAATGCAGCATATGTGGCATTTACATATTTGTCATAAATGCAGACTTTGTTAAAATTGTGCAAAAATTCAGTATTAAAATGTTGCCAGTGTTTCCAATTACGAGTCTTTATAAAACTTATTTGAGAGCATTACTCTTAAGATTTTGCACAGTTGCTCATTTCTTTCAACTCATTCGCTCATTAAAAAAGTTTTATTCTATTATTCCTTTTGATTGCGTGAATTAATCCATTTTTAGCCACTTTCGCTTTCGCTTCAGTTTCTTGATCTAAGAAATCATGGAAAGCATACATTCACATTTCATCTACCAATGATACGCTAAAGGTAAAACTAATAACGTAACAGTGTATATGTTATAAGAATTTCTTTATTTTTTAACCAGTTATTTTATGTTCAATACCTTTACTGCATTCTCTTTTTCCGTTTTCTTGCCAGAATGCAAATTTTAGTTCGCGAGTATTCAAGTGAGGTAGAAAGAGGAAGTATTTTAAAGGAAGGCTTTAGATGGTTTAATCAGAGCGTGTTCCGTCTGCTGAAGGCCACAGTTTTAGTGGAATATCTTTATTGGGCAATTCTCGCCATTGGGCTTGTCACGTCGGTATTGAGGTTTGAGCCAACTTTCGAATTATCCATTCTGTGCGGCCTTTCCCTAACTTACAACATAACATAGTTTTAGTTTAATTTCATTAACTTTTTGAGTTACGCCATAAATGCTGGCTGGTTTTGAAAGCACAGGAAGTGCTTTCTGGTAGACTACTGAATTTTAATGAAACATCTTTTTACACACCTTCATACTTTCTCTGACACATTCCTGGACATAGCGAATAGTCGCTTAGGTTCGGATTGACTCTTGTTTTAGTTTATGCTTCTAGAGAAGGTGAGATACACAATATATATATATATATTCATTCATTTATAATTATTAAAAGAAAATGGAAATAGTTGGAGCTTGAATGCAAGTTTACAATGCTCTTTCCTATGAAAGTGCTAACCATTTTGCATCTCCAAGAAAGTCGTATCCAAAGGTAGTACATGTAAAATCATAAAAAAAATCTCTCTTTGCTCTCATAAAAAGATCTCACTAAGGAAACCTGGCGATTTTCTCGCACAGACGTGAATAGAAGAAGGGCAAAATAACCTTCTATTATTCGGTCAACTCACAAATGCACGTACTTTACATAATAAGGTAAGAAATTAAAATGGAATATTGATCTCCTCAGTTCAACGCTTCAAACCGAACTTATCAAGGGAAAAGTGTTTTGAAGCCCCAAACCAAGTTGATCAATGAGTTCCGAATACAAGCTTCGTTCCTCTGACACATTTGAAATTCATGACCCATAATTTTCGAAATAAATTTTCAATTTAAAATAACTTTATAGGCTCTCAAATGCTCAGATATTTTTTCTACTTGCATTCGCAACCCTTAAGACAGCAAAATTACAATACCTTAAGTAACAACAAAGACAAACAAGTAACGTGCGCTGGCTGGCGAAATCACACTCTGAATAAACCAATACATTCGTCTGTTTGAATAGTCTTTTTTTTAGCTGACTTTAAATTTTCTTCCTGGCGAGGAAATGCGAGGGGAAAATGAGAGGTTCAGGAAAGATACCACACTTAAAATAACTATGTAGAATAAGGGAAACCCTACAAATCTTTCAACTTAAACCATAAAATTTTAAATTTTTATACAAATGGTCTTCATCAAGAAAAAAGTGAAGTTATAATTTCAGTGAAATAATATACATCCGGAAATTCTATTACAGAAATATGTTTCCTTTGCTGTTACTTATAAATGTAACTAATTCAGTTAATAAAATGTAATGAGACAAAAAATTTGAAAGCTTTCAGATTTTATATTACACTCAAAGAAGCGTTTTTTTAACGTTTTCTGTGCTACATTTATTTAATAAATATCATGTTCTTTGCACTTATACCATAAAGTTCAATACAACATCGATATCGCAAAATATTTAAAAGATTATATCTTTAGCACCTCTGATACGCATTCTCGCGCGCAGTTTTTTTCCCCTCCCATACAGTGTTGCCTTCGCTCGCTTTGAAATCGTGTAGTTTCATGATCAAAAATTCATAAATGTTTATAAAATATGAAACAGATAATAAAAAAATTTCAAACTGCAAAATTGGACATCCAGATGCCCATATTCTGGTAGAGACGTACGTTATTCAAAATTGGATGGCTCTAAATATCGTTGTTTTATTATAGTGCGAGAAACATACATACATTTATGCAGATTATTCATTATTTAATTTATTTGAATATAATACAGGGCTTTTAATATTTTGCTGCAATAGTTTCCAAAGTGATTCGCCATTTAAAGTGAATCGATGCAAAATGCCAAAACGAAATTAATAGTCCTTCTAAGCTAACGTTCCTTTGGGGTGAAAAACTAGTTGAATAGAAGCAGGTGCATTTCCGAATGTTTCATTCCATAGATGCTTCCGTTTTTTTTTTACTTCCTTGTACGAAGTAAAAAGGAAGTATTGTAATCGCGAAAAGCTTCAGGCAGCATACTTCAACGAAAATATCCACTTTGACCGCTTTCGAATGCATTTTAACGATGTTTTTGCGTGATATCTGTACGTAAGGACAGAATAAAAGAACTCTTTTCCTACAAAAAAACTAAAAAACTGCTTTAAAATGAATTCTGAAGAGAATTTTTCTTGGCGTCTGTACGAACGTATGTACGTACATACCTACCTCGCATAACTGAAAAACGAGTAGCCTCAGAACGTTGAAATTTTGTATATAGGACTACTATAACATGTAGATGTGCACCTCGTATTTTGGTTTCAATCGGCCGCGCCAAACGTATATAAATATATTTATAAATATATCCACTCTGTTATCCGGCTCGGTGATCTCAGTTTCTTTACTCTTATATGTTTGTAAATTGTACATTTTTTTCTTTAAAAATGATTGAATTATAATGTTTTTATTTTCCGGTTAAGGGTTTTATGCCTTTAGTAAATCTGCATGCAATATTTTTATAATTATCAACAATTTAAAAGTTGTTTAAGTGCCGCTAAGCCTATTTTGATGGCGGCCATTGCTTGTTTATATTTGAAACAGCTGAATAGTGAATTTGTTGCCAATCTAGAGAAACGTAGCTTCGCAACAACAAAGATAAACGCCTTCAGTTATTATTGCGATTTAAACCATGCTTAATCCTTTCTGGAATTTTTTTGAGGAAATAAGTGTTTAAGATTTATTTAATTTTTAATAATTTAATTTTTAATAATTTGTAATTTAATTTTTAATAATTAGTAATTTTTAGTAGAGATATTTTGAGTTTTTATGTATTTTTGCCCTGTCGCGAAGTAAAAACTGAATTAATTGAATGAGAAATACTCAATCGTCTGTGAAACAGTGTTTCTTTTTTGTTTTGTTTGCTTAATTTCTTTTATACATCGTTCTAGCTTTATTATAGTACTTGAATATAACATGTTGCAACGATTAGATAATTCTTTAAATGATACAAATTTTGTGCATTCTGAGTTATAATATGAAAGAAATACAATACTGTTAAGTGAACCTAGCACCAGAGTGTCGCTATGGTAAACAAATAGAGTGAATTTTAAAGAATGCACTTATTCTATTGTGGCTTATGCGCTGTCGGCGAAGTAGATATAATTTAATCCAATAAGTTTAAACAAAATGCAAGGAAAAATGCGTATAATTTAATATTCCGTACAAGGAAGTCATGTGGTGTACACATCAGATTTTTTTTTTTTTTATTAATTTGAGCTAGAAACATATGCACGTGTTTTATGTAATTTTACCTGCAATGTCTTTTTGGAGGAAGGAATGAAGAAAAGCTATTATTATATAAAAGTAAAACGCAATGTTTTATACAGTTGCAATTATTGCAGTTGTTAATTATAAATTTTAAATTCTTCAACATTCACATTAATTTTGAAACGCTATATTATCATCAATCAATTATTAACGCTCCTCAATCGATTATTATCATATTAGAATATCGATTATTAACGCTCTTTTACCTTTTCAGCAACACTATTATTCACAGATTCTTAATTTTCATTGTCTTCGAATAAAGGATTTAATCTGGTCACGAATGTACAATAACGTCCTTCCGTAGTAAACTGATGATGAAATCGATGTAGTGTATACGAATCGGAATATATTTTACACTTTCGGCTGTCTTGATATTGCAAACATAAACGCATTTAAGGAATTCTAATGCTTTACGTTTTAAACTGCACGCTCTAGTGATCAAAGGCCGCTTGCTCACTTTATGGAAGTCATTTATTCTATTGTGTCTAAACTGCTGCAGCAGTTGCACCGAGATTGTAGCATACCAAACCAAAGATAGCGGCGCAACGTTCTGTCAATAACGTGAGCACGTTGGTAACTTCTCATACGTCCGCTCGATTCCAGGATCGCGATCTCACCTATCTGATCTCATTAGACCACAAACAACGTCTTCCGACGTCTGGAATTCTATTACCGTAACAAATGGTTCAATTGAACCGCCATCTTTGTATCGAAGAGAGAAAGAGATGGCGGAACTGTCTAATGGATCGGTTTCGCGCGGCGATATTGCGTTAAAGGACACGTTTCCAATTACTTGGTGGGTATTGTCCACTTTAATCAAGATCTATATCGCTTCCGCTCTTTGTCGCTGCCTACTGAAGATCAATGGATTTCTTACTTTTCACTCATGCATCTCTTCTTCAGATACACATAAAATAAAAATGATATGAAAACATAAATTTCGGTTATAAATCTGACGCTTAGAATTTTTTCGAAAGAGGTATAGGACTTATTATCTTCCAAAAGGCGTATATGGTCAAGAAAATTCTAAAATTTTAGGCTTATACTTGCTAAAGTATAAGCCTAAAATTAAAGAAGAGTCATGTTTTTAATTACAGTGTCTCAAAAAAGTGATGGGACACTTGTGCTTTACGAAAGGAAACTGTAATAAAATAAATTTAAAAAAATGTAAAGATTTTTTGTGGGTGTGTTTCATACTTAAATTTAGTAACAATTATTACATAACATACATTTTCTCAAAATATTAAAATATTAATTTAAGAAAAATACAATTGTTTAGAACGGAGCAGAAAATGGCTCACTTAAGTGATGGGACACTTACTTTTCCATCAAATATTTATCCAAAAATTTTACTTTTTAAAAGGTTTTAATATTTTGTTGGATTTCCTTTTACTTTTAAAACATGATTTAATCTTCTTGAGATGGATTCGACTAATTTTTTTTTTTTTTTTTTTTTTTTTTTTTGTGATTTCTGGAGTGATTTTACCCCATTCTTCTTGAAGCACCGATTTTAATTGTTGTTTTGAAGAAATGGTGTGTTTGCGAATTCTTGATTCCAATTCTTGCCAAATATTCTCTATGGGATTAAACTGTGAAGATTGTGGGGGTGTTTTTATTATTTCAGGACAGTTATACAGCAGCCAGAGTCTAACGTTCAAAGCACTGTGCTTGGGGTCATTGTCCTGGTAGAATTTAAAATCGTTATGAAGGTTCAATTTTCGTGCTGAAGATTTCAAATTTTGATTTAAAATATCAATATACTTGTACTGATCCATTATACTGTCAATAAAAACAAGATTACCAACTCCAGCGGACGACATACAACCCCATACCATAACTCCTCCTCCACCATGTTTTACTGTTGGCACCAAGTTCTGTTTGCGAAATTCTTCCCTGGGTTTTCTCCACACCAAGATTCTACCGTCAGAACCAAATACTATATTAAATTTACTCTCATCAGCAAATATAACTTCATTCTAGTAATCAAAATTCTCATTTATGTTGGATTTTGTGAAAGCCAGTCTGAGTTTTCTATTCTTTTCACTTACGAAGAATTTTTTCCTGGCTGCTCTACCGTGATATCCAGCAGATCGAATTACTTTTCTAATAGTCTCAGGATTAACAATTACTTCATATAATGCTTGTAAATCAGCAGCGATTTTAGGAGCACTCATTCTTGGATTTTTTTTAAATATTTCGAACAATAATTCGCTTTATTCCATTGGATAGCTTTGATGGTCGGCCAGGTCTTCTTTTATCCTGAATCATATGATTCTTTTTATATCGTTTAATGATATTGAAAACTGTTTAATGACTCAGGCTAACTGTTTCAGTAGCTTCTCTAATAGATTTTCCACGTTCAATATGCAAATTAATAACTAATTTTCGAATTCCAGGCAAAGTTTCTTTTCGTTTAGCATTCATGGCTGCACAGAGCTAAAAAACACAAAAATTCCAAAACAAACTGGAGAGAAATACTTCAGACGATTTTATAAATTATTGGCAATTGCTTTTGAGTAAAAATAAATACCCCAAAAGATATTTTTATTGCTTACTTCAGACGATTTTTGTTGCATAGTACGTAGTGTCCCATCACTTAAGTGAGCCATTTTCTGCTCCGTTCTAAACAATTGTATTTTTATTAAATTAATATTTTAGTATTTTGAGAAAATATATGTTATGTAATAATTGTTACTAAATTTAAGTTAGAAACACACCCACAAAAAGTTTTACATGTTTTTTAAATTTATTTTATTGCAGTTTCCTTTTGTAAAGCACAAGTGTCCCATCACTTTTTTGAGACACTGTATCTTCCTACGAAAAATTTAAACACTTTACTTTCAAAAACCCCCAAAAGAAACGATTAAAAAATTAAGTAATATTGAAATATAACTGTCTAAACTAATTAAACAATAAATGAAAAACATAAGGTTGGGAAAAAATACAAATGATAAAGCTGAAAACCAATTTTGTTTTAAAATTTCTTTTTAAAAACTTACTTCGAATTAAATTTAGTTTTTAAAGTATAATATATATATAATATATGATGTATCAGCTTTAGTCGTAGCTTAAATAATCAGACGATAAGTTTAAAAAACAGGATCCATTTATTATTATTCAGGAGAAATAGCAGTTACAAAATTAGATATCCAGAGTAAATAAAAAAGAATTACTAATAACTTTTTGTATGAAGTTTACTGCATCGTGACATTTAAGAAAAAGCTCCCGATATTCCTTTTGCGAGTCTTTTTATAGCCTCTGGAAAGGCGGAGCTTCCAAAAAGTGACGTCAGCCTCGTCAGCCAACCCAGTTCGCTTTAAATATCTCGAGAACATTCTATAACTGTACGTGTAGAAAAGGCGGGAAAAACAACTTGACTATGGGGCTGTGGATTTAATTCCACGTACTTTCAAATAAGAGAACGTCGCCATTAAAAATGAAAAGAACATACAGTTAGAATTCTAAGTGTATTCTTGACTATGGAATTTTATTATTACAAATATATATATATATATATATATAGTTAAAAAGTTAAAAGAAAATTCCTAGTTCCTACGATAAAAAGTTGCTTAGATACTGTGGTTCCGTGAAGTTATTAACATAAGTAAAATAAGGTGCAATGAAATGTGTAATAAGGATAAAATAAACAATACAAACACTTGAATATTTACAAATGAAATTCAATACTAATTGTAAGCAATATGCTAATCAAAGTAAGACATATTTTAAACATTAGAGTTAAAGTGGGACAAATGATTTAAGCAAAAATATAAAAACAAAGAAGCGGTGAATAGTAGATTAGCCTAATTCGAATCTCATTATGGCTCTTCAGGGGAAATTATTTTTAATGATTTACGGGAGTCGGAATTTAAAATAATTGGAATATAATTAAGGAAATTGTCGACACACAATTATCCTTTAAAACCACAGTCAAACTATAAATGAAAACCGTTCTGATTTCAAATGAAACTCAGAAATCTGAATTTTCAGACTAACTCATAACCTGAAAATTTAAGATAAAATTTGCAGCGGTAGAGGGGTAGGCAGATTTTTTAAAGAAGTAAAAGTTTCTTAAAACAATAAAGAAGGCTTAAAATTCCCCCCTCTGTTATCTGAAATTCTCTAATACCGTTCAAAGATAACACTTTGATATCTTTTTCTCTCGACATCTACTAATGACCGAGTAGATAAGCTCGTTGGTTGTTTGATATGGGTTGGGATCTCTGCAAACGGGTTCGCTGTATGGACGCTTTTACGAATTTTCGCATGTTTCTTGCTTTATCTTAGAAATTCTCCGTTATGATATTCTTCTCTTTAACAAATATCCCTCGTCTACTTTGGTATCATCAGAAAAAAAATTAATATAATTTTTTTTAAATTAATTAAAAAATAAATAAAAATAAAGATATAAAATAAAATGAAAAATAAATGTATAAAAATAAAAGAAATTTGATTACGCCCAAATATGCTTCCCCCATTTACAAACGCATACACGTTTCGAGAGCATTTGGGCTAAGAATATTTAAAAAGAGCATATCTTTAGAATTTCAAACAGACAGTCTTACGCGGTGGAGATAGAAATGTTTTATTCCTTACAGTGTTGTCACTGCTTGAAATTGTTGAATATTTTAATCAAAAATTCGTTAAAGTTTTGCAAAATATAAAAATATACAATAAAACAATTCCGAATTCTAAATTCGGGCTACCAGGTGTCCATGTTCAGGTGTCCATGTTCATGTCCATGTTCAGGAGGACTATGTTGTTTAAATCTGATTACTCTATAGGTACCGTTGCTCTTTCACTAGAAAAATACGTACAATTATGTATAATCTTCATTACTTAGTTTCTTAAAAGGTTATGCAGGTCGATACTGGTGGCAACAATTTGAAAAGCGATGCATCGCGCTTAAGTGATTCAACGCAAAATGCTGTTTCCAGGTCAATAGTCATTCTGATCTTAATGTCCATAAGGGCTTAAAAATTAAAAGCATTTTCGATCAAATAAAATCACAACTGATACATACCGTGTATATTCAAAACATCAATGTGTCATATAAGCGAATTTGACTGCATATATTTCTTTCTCGACGAAATCTGGTTAAACAGTTAAAATATTCTTATATTTAAAGGACTAAATATGAGATTTATATTCTTTTATATGTAGAATATGGGATCAGCTGGGAACTGTACTGAATGATTCAGATCATGGTTAAAAATTCATTAGGTCCACCTGCTTAAAGGAAGGGATGTGTTCGTGCAGGACTTTCTAAAAAAATGTGACTCGTATTGCCTTTATATGGTGGAAAATCCAGTTAAACCTTTCGCCGAGATTCGAACACAAGTCGAACTATCAGTATTTAGAGTATTAATTGTTTAGCCTCCTGCCGGGCGTAGGTTCTGATAGGGATCTGGAGAATAAGAATTTTTTGTTTCACGAACAAGCTACTAGTTGATGTACTTATTATATATAAGTACTAAAGTCGAAAAATATAATTTTGGTGTGATGATTCGTGGTTACAATGGTTTCCTCTCATATTACAAATTGAGCCCCCCCCCCCGCGGCGGAGCGGTAAAGTCGCTGAATACTGGTAGTTCGATCCCAGGTTCGAATCTCACGAACGGGCTGGTTGCCTGGGAGTTTTCGTGGTTTTCCCCATGTGTAACGTGTATACTACTAGCCAGTTTCCCTTAGAAAGTCCTCCACGATGTCATCCCTCCCTTTAGGCAGATAGCCCTAGTGTACTTTGCTGTAATTTCAATGAACCAAACCAAACCAAACCATATTACAAATTAGTCCCTTATTCTTTTCCTATGATTTTTAATGGTAATTATGCTTTATGCTTGCACAATTACTTGCTAATTAATTTATTCTTTATGTTTGCATAATTCGATTTCTTAATGATAATACCATTTATTAGAAAATTCTACGTAAAGCATTTTTATATTGTTTTTCTAACTGTATGCAATGATTTGTACTTTTACAAATTTTTAATAGCAGTTTAGTAATTAATGCAAAAACTTACATGAATATTATTAATATAATTTTCATGATTCTAATATCTTTCTTGAATAATTTTTACTATAATTTTTGAAGCTTTCTCAGTTTTTATAAGACTACGTTTTAAATATCAGTTTCAGCACGTATTTCATGAATAGGAATTCATCATTACCTTTTACGTTCATTAGTTAAGATGTTTAATTTCCTCCAATTTTTATTATTATTTAACAATATGTAAAAATGCGGTAAGTGTTCATTAGTTAAATTTCGAGAAAAATTCTACTGGAACAGGTCCAAACAATAACAATTTCCAACATGAATTATTAGATATTAGACCTACAACATTAGTGCTCAGTTATTAGACCAACAACAGTTTATTAAACGAGTTTTAAGTTCCTTTTGCATCTGTAATATTGTTAAATGCACATGGACATAATTAAATGTCTGTATGCCCTTTGATTGCCGAATAAATGGAAATTCCGAAAATTCTACTAAAGTAATTTAACGTTTCTTATTTTTCTTTACTCTTTATGAATTATTATTAGTTTTGAGATAGTTATCAGGAATGCACTTAGACTTTTTTATTTCAAATATTGATTAGAAACTTCTAAAAAACACATTCCTAAAGGAATAACTGATTAAAATAGTATGGAAATGAGATAATTACTTTCAATAGAATACTAGGCTTATAAAACGCAATTTACACGCTATATGTTTATATGGTACCAAACAAAGCCAAACAAATTTCTTATTTAAAAGGAAGCAGCACACTCTAAATGTTTCATTTTCGTTTTTTTTAGCAATGTATATTTGATTACTTAGCTAGATATCTCAGATATCTTTTGTCTATTACAAATCTGATATTAAAATCAGGCTATATCCTTTGTGATGAATGTACGCTATCCCTAATTCAGACGCTTTCCCTTAGAAGGTATTATCTCCCTTTCTGCATGCCTTCGTGGTGTAATGTTAGCACACTCGTATTTCAGAGGTCCAGGTTCGAGTCCCGGCGAGGGAATTGCTCATTTTTCACGTCTCCAGTATTAAAATAACCTAATGACTCTGCAGTGGTGCCCGAACTAGAAGATGGTGGATGATGATACTTCACCACCAGGATTTGGCGATTCGGTCCCCTAATCCCCAGTCGTCCTTTAAGAAGGGAATAGTTCATAAGATATTGTCTATATCCTTTATGCATGTCTTCGTGGTGTAACGGTAGCACACATGGCGCGTAGTTAAGAGATCCAGGTTCGAGTCTCGGCAACGGCATTGCACAGTTTCCATGGTTTCCTGCTTCAGAAAACCTAATGACACTACACTATTTTTCTGAGAGCAATGTTTTAATTTTCTGATGGTCATTAGCGAGTTCAGTTCGCATTTCAGTTAGCACCGCAGTGAGTTTCAACGAACACAACTCGTATTACAAATCTACGACTGACAGATATCGCGCGTATTTGGGAAGGAAGAATTGCTTAAACTCACAACCACTGAAGATTAAAATATTTTGCAAAAAAGAAGAAAAAATGCTTTATAAATGTCATCACAATATAATATTTATTTTTTATCATGTGAATTTAAAAGAGCAGTTCTGTATGAGGTAAAAATCAGAAACGTTTTATTCTATTGTTTCTTTGCATAATACAATAGTTTTATTTTACGAGTCCGCATATAAGAGAGCTTCAAATGCAAGATGTCTCTTCCATAAATTTAATAATTTTACAAAGAAAATTGGCAGCGGTTTCAGAGAAAGAAGCACCGTCGTCTGCCTTATTAGAAACATATTCTTTGCGTATATGAAAACCAGTTTTTATCGCAATAAAGAATAGCACTTAAAAAGAAAAATCATAAGTCTTTTTGGTTATCAATCGCTGGGACTAATATCAAATTTTTCGACAATTGTTTTTCACATCTATTTAAATCTGGTACATAGCAGTGGGCAGAACAGTTATCTGACATAAACAACCCTTTTCTATTAAAGGTTAAAAAATGTCTATACAAATGCCTAATTACTGTGTCTCAAATTTTTGCTGTTATTCAAAGATTTTGGTTACTTTCTGTAGGACCAATATTTTGGCATTCTTAAAGAAATATGGTTTTTGTATTTTTCTAATTACCACTGAAGTAAGCTTCTTAGAGTCACACATATTTGTTACCAATGCGTCTATTACCTACCCGTTTTCTCACTTTTTTTTGTACAGATACACTTTATTTCGAAAAGTCAGAATTTTAGGATGTAGTAGAATAAAAAATGGCTATACTCGTTATTGCTGAATGTTTCACATGATATAATACTTTTGCAACATTTTCCAAAACAGACAAGAAATCAACTTCTCTCATTTTTTTTTAATTATAAAGTATGCCTTGACTGGAAGTTCTTGAATTCAATCGTCGGTATTCTCTTTGTTTAACTGCTGGCAAATTTCAGTGCATTTTTTTCCCCTTTCAGACTAAAATTAGGCTAGTTTTAGGTGTACTTTGTATATGTGAAAATGTTTGCCTCTGCTTCGCACATTGTGAAGCTTGTTGTCTTTTACTTTTCTTATTGCGAGCATTGGAAATCAAAGATATTGGTCTTGAAAATTTGTTCAAATAGATAAAGAAATAATCTCTAAAAATTCCTTTAGCCACGTTTGATCTCTGAGGATTTCTTACCTTTCTTCTCTGAGGATTTCCTTATTGTCTTCAAAATTAAATTCATAGTCACTGATGAAGCCATTTTACCGGGAAAACTGGTCATGAAATGTATTTCATACAGTGTACATGTCATGTGATTCTTTTGGAGCTATTTTCAAAATTCAGACTTTTGAAAATAATTCATGATTTATTGTTTCATCATCCCTCCCTTATCAGCTCTGAGTGCGCAAGCGAAGGAACCGAGTGAATATTTTAAATGAAGGAAACAACAACCTCGAACTAGAGCAATAATTTACGTTAGGATAATGATAGCTTCGCTAATATGAAATTTCGTAGAAAATGCTGAAGTTACGCTTAAGCTCGTGAACCAGTACGACCCATTGAGTGATAGATTTTCATGGATGGTAATCTATATTATTAAATTATATATTAAAACATTAAACATAATATTGAAAAATGTGACACTATAATGTATTATGACCTTACTAGAGAACAAACTCACAACGAGGTTTAACTGCAGGTATTTTTAAATATTTTACTTCATATTTAGATGGATAAAATTTTCAAGAGAACAATTCATTTTATTTCTGTATTATACTGTCGCTTACAAATATTATAGTATGCGTACGGGTTCGTAATAGATTGAATGCACAGAGAACCGATGATAGCTGGATAAAATTTATTTTACCAAGAGAAACACTTAGCAGTTCTGGAAATTTCCACAAAAGTACTAGTATAGCTCTTCACAGTATCAGTCAGTAGTTATACTTCAAACTACTAATAATGTTAAACACAACGGAATGCAAAGCGTATCTAAAGAGCGAAGATAACCTGGATATCTCACTTTCCCAAATTGAAATCTGAACTAACAGCTAAAAGCAGATGCTGTCTGTGGTCTTATATAGTTTTCTCCCGGCCGCCTAGAAATCTCTAGTACATCTCGAACTTACTGTTAATACTAGTAATATTGCTGGTAAAGGTATACACTGTAAAGTTACATCTAAGGGTGGATACAGTTACTGTCGCATACGGTGATCAATTACATTTATTCAGTTACAATACTCGTTACAGTTACACAGGGACTGGACCAAAATGTCGCCAAGTTTGGCGACTTTTGGCGATATCTCTCAATTTAGGGAGACGGGCATTTACTCAATGTCGAATAGACTTGCCCCGTATTTTAATTTTTCTAATAGAGCATCGCTTCTTTAGATTTGTCACGTTATTTTATTTAACCCTTAAATATATGAATTTTTATTGTTATTTTTAAAGCATCGCTTCTTTAGATTTGTCACGTTATTTTATTTAACCCTTAAATGCATGAATTTTTATTGCTATTTTTAAAGTAAAAATACATTAGAATTGATATCAAATAAAATAGGAAAAATGCAAAAAAATATCTAAACTTATTCCAATTTTTGAAAAAAATATTATTAACTTTTACAAATAAAACATATGAGAAGCGAGTGTGTAATAACAATATTATGTATTGATACATACCTTATAAACTTGTTCAAACAATTTTAAAACTTTGAATAACAACAAACACAAAATCAAAAATTCAGAAACACAAATGATGTCCACACCCTACACATCAACTCACAATAATGACCGTTACGCCATTAGTGGTGCCACCACACAGAAACTTTCAAAATTATTATATACGTGAACAGTATGCATCCAATTGGTTAATGGAAACTGCATGCATTTAAGGGTTTAAAAAAATAAAATCTGAAAGCTTTCAGATTTTACATTGCACCCAAAGGTGCGTTTTTTAACATTTTGTATGTTACCTTTATTTATTAAATATCATGTTCTTCACGCTTAAACCATAAAATAAACAGCAAAATAATCGCAACAGCATCGCAAAATAATTTAAAAATAAGCATATCTTTCGAATTTCGGGTACACAGTCTCGCACGCTGGGGATAAAAATATTTTTTTTTTTCCTTAGAGTGCTGTTCGTTTTGAAATAGCTGAGTTTGTTAATCAAAAATTCGTTAAAGATTTACAAAATATGAAATCGATAATAAAACAAATTTCAAATTCAAATTAGGGCTTCCCCATGTCCATATTCTATAGAAGATTACGTTGTTCAAATTTTGATGGCTCTAGGTACCATTGTTTTATCACAATGCGAGAAACATACATACATTCATGCAGATTCTTCATTATTTAATTTATTTAAATATAGCACAGGGCTCTAATATTTGGTGACAACAATTTTAAAAGTGAACCGACATTTATAGTGTACCAACGTAAAAAACCAAAACGAAATTTATAGCTCTTCTGCGCTAACGCCCTTTGTATTTAAAAAAAAAAAAAAAAAAAAAAAAAAAAAAAAAAAAAAAAACACTACAATTTCATATATAATTGGCTAAAATTATTTACATATGTATGAAATTTGCGACAATATTTTTTATCCTGTTTTTAAAGACTCTTCATTTCGTAAATATCGTACTGTAGATTTTCTCGTTCACGAATCTCTGCTTTATAATATTTCAATATGCCCTTCTTAAATGTTACAAAAATAGAAGCATATATATGTATTCTGTTTTAAAATTAAATTCCTCTTTCAATACTTGCATTAATAGTACATAAGTAAATCATCGTATTCCTGGTGAATAGGAAAAAATATTATTTAATTTCTCTCCCACGTAATATTGGCTGATTTTTGTTTACACACCATATTACGCTTAAGTACAAATATTTTCCAAGCCTATACCTTCTTAGTGTTTGGCAAATAGTGTATGAAAGGACGGATTAGCAAAGAAAGCTGCCTTTTTTTCACAATGTTTCAGGGTACAGGGATCTTTTATTTTACCCAGGTTAAGGAAGAAAAGCCACCGAGTTGACAGCTGTTAGAAGCCAATAGCCGTAACAAATCCTTCAATTGGAGCAAAAGACCCATCGCTCTTCTCGGGGCTGGACTCTGACAGAGTAATTTCCGCACTAACGATATTATTCCGGATCGCTAAGTGCCGGAGTAGCCGGACTCAAAGCAGCTAATAAGGTGAAAATGTAGCATTTTTCTTTCGCTCGCATCCAGTTTCTTTAGCTTGCCTGTATGGTTTTGTTCTAATGTGTTGCCTTTCATACGGTTGGACGGAGCTGATGTTGAGTATCTGACCGCGAATTCAGTTTGTAACTAGTTTTTATTCGGCAGTTCGCTTGATTAACGAGTTTTCACGTTTATATCTATCACAGAATACACTTCGGAATTACAATGTATCTTACTTAATTAACACAATTATGTAAATAAGCGTCTGTTATGTAAATGAACGTAATTATACGTCTTGTTTACACGGACTATTAACTTTGTTTAAACGGACTATTATTAAATTTTTTTTATTCTTTTATTTATTATGTGGGGTTCTACCCTTTCATCTAACGACTAAGTATCGAAGGAACCTCGTGAACAGCTAAGCGAACAATCGCTTAAGTTCAGTAACAGAAACATAAACTCACGAAGGGTTAATTACCCTTTATTGCTTAAAATAAGAATGAACAGTCGGTCCCTTTCTCAGGGCGTACAGCAAAGCCTCCACTTAAGCTTAATCTCGAAAGTAAGAAATAAGAACTTAACTAATGTTTAACTAAAGAGATGTAGCCGACCACATATCTAACTATTTGGCACTTACGTATTGAAGTAGCTAGCAAAGCTATCAAGGTTCCGCAATACGACCGAGCGTAATAACACCCTAGAGAGATATGGTTAAAAGGAAAACGCGCGCTAGTCAGAAACCCTGAGGCTCTCTCTCGAAGTCTTAGGTGTTAAGTCATTACTTGTATGAGTGTGTACGACCACGTGGTCTTTACAGTTTTATATTTCTGCCTTTGGGGAATCCTAAATGAGAAAATTGAAAAATCCAAATTGTTTGGAAGTGCGTGCTGCATCTTCCATAGAGGAAATTATATAGGCAATTAGCAATATAGCAATTATGAATTATTGAAATTAGGTATATTGCTAATTGCCTAGATTTCCTAATTGCCTATTTGCTAATTGCCTATATTGCCTTTTGGCATATCGTGAGCGCTACGGATGTAGAGGCCTTCTGGACATCGTAATATATAGGTCTTTTTAAGTAGATGAATTGGGCGGAGCTTAGTATTGTTCTGACCATTCAGCGATTAGCGTAATTTTATGCACATTATCATACAATTCTCAATGTCTACACCCGCTTTGACGGATGCAAAATCCTTCTCCTGCTTTACCAGGAAAATATAATAATAATAAAATGAATAGCAAAAAAAGATGAAAAAATATATACACTATTTACAGCGTCATTTACATTAACCGCCATTCTAAAAATACATTCTGGTAGGAAATTGTAAGTTGAAATTAGTATGGGCAGGAAAGGAGCTTTAACTTATAAACTTAATAACTGTTAAAAACTTAGAATAAACCTTACAATTTAAACGTTGATTCTAAACTTTTACTTCTCATTTACAAAGTTTCTTCCAGTAGAAGAATTTATAAGAACATTTCAGTAGTGGCGTTAGGGGTTGTTCTTAAAGAATAAAAACAAGTTTTGATATAATCCGCATAAAGCAAAAATTTCATTTAATAAATTTATTGATTGTAGCTAAAACGTGTCCTATATTTACATAAAAATTAAAATAGGTAGAAATATTTTCATGAATTCAGTTGTATATTCAGTAGCAGAGAGGAATGAACAGTTATTTGAGAATTCATTATTTTACGAAATTAATTGCCATTTTACCAATGAAAAAAACATTGATTGCCAGAAGAATAATTTTTGGGCCATTATTGTCCTCTAAATTTTTCTGAAAACATGGAATTAATCAGTGATTAGTAATCAGTGCGTAAATGACTAACGCTAATAAGTTCATTTGTAATATCTATGGAGGTCTTACGCGCAGGTGTACAGAACATTCTTCTTTAATCTCATTAAAACATAAAATAATTTCACTAGCTGAGACTTTGATGTCACAGTAATGTATGAATGTATATAATGTAACCTTTTGTTTTAGTTTTTGGGCCTTTATACCATTTTACGTTTCGCCACCATGCCATTTTATTTTGCACATTGCCGTAAATGCTACCATTGCGTGATATGTAAGATCTCTAATTTATGTTGCCCATCGCTTGACAAATATGGTGAATCTATGAAATGTGACATATAAATTATAAATATCTGTAAAGATTCTAAACTATGATTAAGAACCTATGACATGTGATTTCTACATATAGAGACTCTATGATATGTGTAGAAATAACATGTGAATTAAACATATCTCTAAAGAAGATGCTCTTCTCCTATGTAACGTTCTGTTATGTTAATCTAATAAGTCATTTTATGTTTTGGTTTTCACTGCCACATCTCCCTTCCGGTTTTTCGACAGAATGCAAATTCGCTCTCGAGTGCATTTAAGCTGATGTTTCTAGATTCTATGACAGATCGTGTTCTCTAGGCTGTCTTACTAAGTTGCTACTAGCTCAGATATGATTTATAGTCTTTGGCCTTGCATTACAATTTCCGATATTTGAATATCTACGCCAGTTAGGTTTGTGAGCCAACTTCGCGTTAAAGTGAATTGTGTAGTGTTTGACTACTAGCTTATTTTACATTCGAACTTACTCTTAATTTATGTTATTTCGCCATAAGTGCTGGCTGAGTTGTAAGCGCTAGGTATGGCCTTGTTCTTCTTTAGTTTTAATAAAACGGTCTTTTATATCTTTTTCAAGTCTCAGTGCTTATCTTAACAACAATTCGCTGTCAGGCTGCCGAAAGTCTAGTTACAGTTTGTGATATTGATATCTAAATTGACTATACTTTACATTTGTTTCATTTAATCTCCAGTCGCGATTGCCAACTGAACATAAATTAGTAGTTTAAAAATAGACTGTTCAGAAAGAATTGAAAGTATTCTAAATTTTCTGAATGCAGAGAAAGTCCAAGATATTGACATAATAACTTAGATTTTGTTTCATCTCACAAAACATTCAAACATTTTTGCCTTTATAGAGAAAATAAAATGATGGATCAACTGTCTTAATTTATGTTGTCAGCCATTTCAAAATTAATTAAACAATTTTTCAAAGTTAATAATACTAAGATTGGTTTATTTGGTTAAGGCAAAGCACTCGAGAGCTTTATGCCTAAAGGGAGATATGTCTTCGTGAAGAACGTTCCAAGGAGAAGTGGCTTGTATACACGTTACACATGAGGATAATCACGGAAACGCTTATGTAGCCAGCAATTTCGCAGGATTCCTTGGACCGAACTACCAGTGTTCAGCGACTTTACCGCTCTGTCACTGGTGAGCTTGGAATAACACCAAGAAATACCTCAGTAAGGTTAATATTAAATTAAAACGTAACTTATGCGAAGTACTATTAATTACTAAATTAAATTAATTATTAAATTAATTAATTATTAAAAGTAACTTATGCGACAATTGTTCTTAAATTTTGGCGATGAAACCTCACTTCTGGTTAACATGATAGTTTAGCTTTGTTTTAGCTTCCTGATTTTATTTAAATGAAAATAGATTGATGTGTACATGGACAAATTTAAGGCAGTGCGCAATGCCTAGTTTGTGCAATTCTAGGATGTTTTTCTAAGTGAAAACAGATCGATGTGTACATGGACAGAGTTTGTGTTCATAGTTTGGTTTTGTGTAGCGGTCATTTTGAAATTGTGCCTTCCTGGCCCTAATCTTGGCGCCAAAAAACAAGGGGCACCCACTTGTAAACTTTTACCCAATTATCTTTTAAAATTTTCAATTTATCTATCATATTTTCAATCTGTTTCGTGGACAGGAATTATATTTCCAACTTTCATAGACAGCAAATTTCACTAGTTTAACATCGGTATTTAAAGCCTTATACCTTACAGTTTCATCTACTTGAAACCCTCAACCACCACCTTGAATATCTGAATAAAATTCTCTTTCGAAACTTTCTTTCAAGCGAAACAAGTTCTAAGGATTTTAAACATATTACCCTGTATTCAGTCACAAATCCTGTGGATATCCTCTCAGCAGCATGCAATGTATGCTTGAATTTAATTAAGAACGGCACTAGAGGATGCAGTGAGTTACGAGAAAATTTTGCTCATTTTAAATAGCTTGCTCTCAGGGCGGAAAAGGGACAGGGTTGCATAAGATTTTAATATACACATATATGTAAAGAGTTATTTTTGATATGTGGTATTCTGTCACTGATTAAATATGTAACTAAGAACTTTTTTAGATTTATAGAACTTTACATTTCATTTTAAACTCTTTAAATCTAAATCAGCTCAATTCAAATGTTAAAATCTTTTCAAAAAAAAGTTCGGAAAGATTTTAGATTTCAGAAGTCACCAAAACGGCTTAGCTAAGGTTTTTTGCTTTTTAACTGAGCTTATAGTCTACCAATCTGTTCTTGCACTCTTTCCTGCTAAACATTTTTCATTCCAATTTCATATTTTAGCATCGTAGTCTTCGCACTTTTTTCCCCAAAAGTTCAAGAACAAAATCACAAAATTTTTAAAAGCTGCAGAGCATATGTTTAGAATTCTGGATGCTGTGTTAAGGGGCATATATATATTTTTTCTTTTTTCTATTGTTTTCAGTCTTTTCTTAGTTTATCATGTCAATGTTCACTTTTCTTAGTGAAATGGCTAAAATGGTTTTTTAATATTAACTTTTTATGTGTTGACTTTATTTATTAAGTATGGCGTTCTTCGCTCTTACACCATATAAAATTCAATTTAACAGCAAAATCACAAAGTATTTAAAGAGAGCATATCTTTAGAATTTCTTCCCGATAGAGTGCCAGAGTTCGCTATACATATTTTTGAATTCGCTACATTATATCTTTAAAAACTATCCAGTCACACGGCCAGCTTCCTAATATAATTATCTCAAAAAAGAAAAGTATACAATGATAGTAATGAGTCCAGTTAGTGTAATTTTATAAAAATATTGAATATTTCTAATTGAGCATTTCATAATTTTAATACACGTATATTTAAACCAATCACATTATAAAATTAGAAAAAAGGTCATGAAGAACTATGTTTATTTCTTTTAAATAATTTAGTTTATTACTCAGTAACCTTCCAGATTAAATATAAAAGAATCTCAGGCTTTACTGAGTGGCAACACGCTGGCACGTGGGAGATAAAAGTATTTTATTTCCAGCCGCAACAACACATTGCTTTCATAGAGCCAAGTTTGTTAACTAAAGCTGAAAGATTAGACAACGAACCATTAAAGTTTTACAAAAGATCAAAACATGAAATAAAAAATAAAAGAATTTCGAAATTCATATAATTCAGGCTTCCATGTGCAAATATTCAAGTGGAAGACACCGTCATTAAAAATTTTGATGACTCTTTTTTCACAGTGCAAGGAACATACATACATACATACATACAGATTCCTCTTTTATTTAATTTTTTTTAGAACTAATTTAGTGGCAACAATTTGAAAAATGTTACGCCGTTTATAGTGAACCAACGCAAAATACCATTTTGAGACTAATATCTCTTTTTGACTAAAACATTACTGCTAACACAGCTCTCTTCATTTAAGAAGATTTTATTAAGATTGAAAGTATTTTAACATAACAATCATTTTTAAAGAAATTTAATTACAAATGCGGCTCTTCTCATTTAATTTAATTTTATTAAACTCAATGTAATTAACTCAAATACTTATTAAAATTATTTAGCTTAGGAAAATTTTTAATAGCTTTTAATTTGTGGCTCGAAAAATATAATTTTCACTTAAGAGAAGAAGAAATGATATTATAGAGAAGTGTTAATGAATTTCATTCCATTAACCCGGCGGAGGGCGCACAAAGAAACGTTAATAGAACGGGCACATACCCCAATATTTAAAATACAATAAAAATAGTATTATTTGGTTTTAAAACTGTTTTTTTTTTTTTTTTTTTTTTTTTTTTTTTTTTTGTTCTCGTGTATTATAAATAAATGAATAATAATTGGGTTTTAAAAAATTAATTTCCGAAATAATCTTAGAGTTAAAATTAAGATAAATGAAAATACTAAACATCATGCCTCTAAGTTTCATTGCATCTCTAATACACCATGCTTTTTTTATTTCTTCACACTTTGAACGAAATACATTCATGTTCATGTGTTCTTGGCACAGAATGTTTTCACATTTTAAACATTGCATTCACGTTCTTCTGTCCTTGGCGCGAGGGCAAAAAATTTAACACATCTTTCATACTTAGTTGTTTCTAATTCCATGTATTCGTTTTAATTCTTCATCGAAACTTCTGCTTTTGTTTTGCAGGCAGTACGTCAATTTCTTGGAAAATTATTAATCCCTGATCTTTGTTCAATACGTTTTTTTCATTAATTGTAATGCTAAGTCCTTCAAAAACAGACTTCTGTTTCTTGTTGGTGGATTAGCAGTTGAATGTAATATAATTCAAGCATTTATTACAGCAACATTCAGTGCAGGAAAGAAAATTATCATTGGCCACCTTCTCGTTATTCTGGCAATTGAATAATTGGCTGACATTTCATCCCCCATATCCACTGCTCCTTTAGTCATATTATTAAAACATATAATTCCTAACGTTTTATTTTCTCCAATAGTATCATTTATAGTATTATCGTTATATAATGTTATAATATTATAATGATCGTTATATAAAGCATAAGAACAGTTTTTCCTTTTTTAGGAACATCAGGAATTAATGTTTTATCTTTTTCGAAACCAAAACATTGTTGAAAATATTCTTAGTTTCATCTTCACTTTCCGAAATGTAATCTTCATCGCTTTCAAATATTTCTAATAAATCTCGAATGCGTTGCATCTCCAGTTCATAGGGATTCATTCTTTTTACCATAATGCAGTTAGAAATTTTTAAGAATTTAATGTCAAGTACTTTAAAATTACTTGCGAGTAGAAATATTAACTGTTACACTTGAGAAATAAATTTCTGAACTAAATATTCAGTCAGAAAAACACTTACACGGACAGGCGCGTGGGGTGTGTCATACCCCAGTTCCAACAAAATACCGATAAATCTTTTTCTGAAACACACAGGCAAAGAAAAAGCGGTTCTGAAAGTCAACCACAACTAGAAACTCAGCTACTGAAAACAGCACAGAATTTCAGTTTCACAAGTTAGGAATATTCCACTTTTATGTAGGGTTGGGGTATGATACACCCCACGTGCCTTCCCGCGGGTTAACATAGTTTTAAATTCATCATGCGATGAATTTGAAATCATGTGTCATAATAATTCACAATCTATGGCTTTGTAAATTGTTTGCAGTGACGAGTTAAACTCTTTCACAGCGAAGTCGTCCGAAACGCCTGAGCATTTCCACACCGTCATGTCGTCCAAACCGCTTGAGTCTATTTTATACCTGGTGTTTTCTCTTCGTCACGTTAATACATGGTTCATAGGTGTCGCGAGTTGCTAAGCGACATGAGAGTCATTCTCTTGAAGCATTTAAAAAGTAGCTCTCTTATTTGAATGCACCTTCCCTCTTCTTTGTTTAGCTATTGGTGCATTCAGCTGCAAATTCTGTCCTAAAGGGAAACTGCTCACAGTGGGTGAAACTACACAAATATCCCCAAAAGAGAAGTAATTGCTTTCCTTGAGAGATTATTGTTAACACTGTAGCATTCTACTTGGCATGGGAACGGAAGTCCATTTCCAACAAAAATTTTTATGTACGGGTGTTTCAGATGTTTGAGAGAAATAGATTTTGGCCTCTACAAATGCGAAAAAGTTAAATATTTTCATGCTGGTTTTCAAATCTTCGGTGAGTTGTGAGTAAAATTTAAATATATATCCACATACTAATTCAGAAGTCAAACGACAAAAATCAGCGTTATATTTTCAAATTTTCCCAGATTTGAATTTGAAATTTCAAATTTCAAATTTTCACACACTTCAATTTGAATTTCAAATTTTCACACACTGCTGTGAAAATTTGAAAATATAACGCTGATTTTTGTTGTTTGACTTCTGAATTAGTATTTGTTCGGCGTGTTATCGTGTCTTAATTATATATGCACATGTTGATTTTAATTTGTTTATTTAAGTGAAAAAGAAATATTGAATATAGCAATCTAAAGGCGACATGATGAAGACGAAGAGGTTATGGAGAATGAATGTTTCAGAATATCAAGGTTCAATTCAATGTTTCAATAAGTAGGTGGGACACTAAGATTTCCCCAATGCGGGTCTTACAGATTTAGTCCTATTGAACTTACTGCCCAGTTCCAACCCGATTTTGATGGATAACAACCCAGAGGGACGGATCCGAGGATTTCTTACCCCTCTTTTCCCTACTACAAAATCATCAGAGAGGGCTTTCAACTCTCCAGCATTTCAAGTGTAACAAGCATGATCAGACCTTCTGCACTCGCAAACATCCAAGCCTTTTGCGGGATCCTAACTCGGGCTCCAATATACGGCAGGCAGTATATTGCCGGTAGCCAGTATCGGGCTCCAATATACGGCAGCCAGCCTTATACTTTACTTCTTATAAGGAAGTAAAATGGTTGGAAGCCAATGTAAAGGAATGTTAATCAAGGAAATATATGCGATATATATACCAAAGCCTCTAGCAGTTCTGAAAAACGATTTCACAAAATTCAGCTTTAGAGGAATGGTGGTTTCATAGAAAGGCATTACACAATTTGAGAAAATTGTATCAGAGAGCTTCCTTCTTCGAGGTGAAAAACTTTATTCTGAGCGTCTTTTTCATAAACGCAGAATCAACCATAGGTTAAATTTTACCAAAATCTGTAGCTCAAATTGACTTAAATTTTACCTAACAATAATTTAATTTTATAGCTAAATTGACACTTCTTTTCTTAAATGGACTCCAAAATAAGCTTGGGACTCTATTTGTGGTTGATTAAGCTTAAAATTGTAATTAATTAATACGACTTTAATTTTTTTTATCAGTCACCCGATGGTGTTGATTATATATTTTCCTACAGCAGCGACATTCTGAATTACCAGAGGTGAGAAACTTAAAATTTCTTTCAACAGCAAAATTCCGTGAGCCTGTTTTTCATCCCAAAGTGCATCGTGTACCTCTAACAAGCGTGCTTGCTTTACCCATCATTTCTTCGGTATTAGCCAGGTCAAGGAAGGTGGCTTGGGGATATGCAAATTTTCCATCAACTCGCCAATTGCTTCATCCATATGCATGCGAATTCTAACAGCATATGCAAAGAAGAATAAACAAATTCTAGCTCACAAGTTTTGCTCTGCAAATTGTTGCGATGGGTTTTTAATGCGCCTTAACGGAAAATTTTTAAAAGCGCACGACCAGAGAAAAATTCTGCAGCGAAATTTTGCGTGAGATTATTTCCTGCACGTTTAAGAATTTGAATTATTCATGCGTGTTCTTTGCCTTTCGCCGAATGGACGAGCACGGATATTTTTACTGCAAAGCGAAAGCTTAGGATAATTTCTAATCGTAGCCCGTACTATTGTGATGGTAGGAGGTAATTTTAGTTTTAATCGGAATCCCGTTAAGCTCTAGTTTTTTTGTTTACGCAATCCTCCTTGTATGCAAATGAAAGATGAAAATTCACTGCGATTATCCATCGATTTTTTCTCTCTTTAGATTTATTAAAAAAAGAATAATAGCGGCAAATAAGTGTGCTAGCAGTACATGACTTGCTCATCACAAAATACAATTAAATTTCCTCTTCATTACTTGCGATTTCGTATGCTTTTACTAAAACGAATCGTGAAATTTTACAACCAAAATTAGTTTTCTTAATATTACTCATTCCTAAGTTTTAGTTGAAATGAATCATGAGATTATTTGCTTTAGTGATACTAGTCTCTGATGCTCACTTACATTTTATCGAGTCTCCGTCAAGGCCTCATTAAGCAGATGAAATTAACTTGTTAAGGTGCTACAGTTTAGATAACTACTGGCTCTAAAAGGACCAGGAAATATACCAGTAAGGTAAGTTGCTTTAGGGCGATACTTAAATTAGTCTCAAATTATTGAAATATTTTGATCTCAACAGGAAATACGTGTAAGATGACTGTTATGTGAATAATTGTTTATAAAGAAGAAAGTTTTCGGGACAAAATAATTTTTATTCTTTAAAGTAATGGTTAAATGCATGAATAAGTTTAAATTTCAGATTAATTTATATTAAGCACAGAAACTTCAATGAAATTTATTTATAACTAATTTGAAAATACTATGTTTGTTTTGTAGAGATATGAGGTTAATTGGGAAAGCCGGAGAGAGGAAAACTTACCAACGCCTTCCCCGGGAATCGAACCACGGACCTCTGGAATACCGGCCCAGCGTGCAGAACCACTACACCACGAATACACGCTAGGAAGGCGGGAGAAATACCTTATAGTTTGTTTTGGAAATTTGACTGTCATCGGTACTATATAAAATCCGAATGCGAAATTCTTGCTTCGAGAAAAAGATACTTTAAAATGTTTAGCACATTCTTCGGTTTGGGTAAAATCAAATTCTGACTTTTAGAAAACAGTGAGCGTGCATTTACCTCATAGAATATGCATTTCGTTCGTTTAGCACATGGGAAAAGATTCTTCGTTTTGGCGTGGTGCTAATATTCTCTTTTTTCTTCGGCAATTTTCTTATTCTCGTTTTTCTTCGGCAATTTCCTTATTCTCGTTTTTCTTCGGCATAGGTAAAGAGCATATAGTGAAAAATATTCTTTTATTTATTTCCTTGCCGTAACTTTGTGTTTAGGTTAAAATCCCTTTAAATGTTTAGGTATTTGCAAGTATATAGGGTCTAGAGACATTTAAAATATAGGCGACTTGAACGTCCTCTTGAGGAGTTTGTTGGTAATTCAGGTAGAAGACCCTCAAATGCTTTCCTCCGGAAGTCTTTCATCAAATATTGGGATGGAACTTCCCTTTCTCATGGGCATAGTTTGGACGCCTCCTCTGGTGCAACTAGGCAACATTCCTGGTCATCAGAAGGCTAAATGGTGTCCGCCGATAACATCGCGACAAAAACATCGCGGACGAAAACGTCGCAGAGCAAACAACGCAAGGCGAAAACGTCGTGCTACAAAACATCGTGGGAGAAAATATCGCAAAGAGAAAACATCGCAGTTCTAAAACATCGTGGTACAAAACATCGTCGTCGAAAATAAAGCAGTTCAAAAACTTCGCAGTTTAAAAACATCGTCGTCGAAAATATCGTGATAAAAAATAAAGTATCTACAAAGCATCGCGTGACTATAATATCGCAGACATGCTTTTTTCAGACTTTAATAACTGTAAATAGATATTCCCATAATAATTTGTGAGCGCAAGATGGAAAGAAGGATAATTTGTTTTTTATATTTTATATTAACTAATAAATTTTTGCTGAGAAAATAAGAAGGAAACTTAAGCATAGAAAATTAATGCAACTTATAGCACTTAATAGAATTTTAAACCGACATAGTTAACTAACAAAGACCATTAATAAATAATTTTTTATAAAGTTTTTACTAGTAATTTTTTCATAAAAAGTATAATCTATAAGTTGCATTTAATTTTCTATGCTTAAGTTTCCTTCTTACTTTTTCCGCAAAAATTTAGTTAATAAAAAAATGTGAAGTTAAAAATTATCCTTCTTTACATCTTGCGCTCACAAATTATTATGGAATTATCTATTTACAGTTATTAAAGCCTGAAGAAAGCATGTCTGCGATGTTATCGTCATGCGATGATTTGTAGATACCTTATTTTTTACCACGATATTTTCGACGACGGTGTTTTCAAACTGCGAAGTTTTTGAACCGCTTTATTTTCGACGACGATGTTTTGTACCACAGTGATGGATTTGGGCCAATCCGGACGCCGGACGAATACATTAAGATGCAAGTGACCTGTCATTTGAAAGAACAACAACATCTTCGTTGAAAGTTTTTCGGCATCATTCCGTATCTTCTTTCAACACTCTATGATCGTATTCTCTATTTAATGTATATCCATTAAAGGTGAAATGGACAATATTACAAAGCAAATTCTCTTCTCATGTGTTAATAAAGTACTGCACAATAACATAAGAAATGGTCATACAAATCATTTAAAAATTGTGGAAAACAAAAACAACAACAAAAAAACAACAAAAAAAAAACATAACATATTAAAATGCATAACTAACCACCGTTTTTAACTTTAAATATTCAGTTTTTAAATGGTTGAATTATTTTCGCCATTCCTAACGAATACATTGAAAGCGCCCAAGCATTTGGAATAACAACAATAACATCTCCGCTGGCATCTTTCTGTATTTTCTTTCATCAGTCATTGATCATATTCTCTGTTTATCTGTGTTACCTTATGTATCCGCTAAAGGTGAAATGGAAAATTTTACAGAGAAACTTCTCTTACCCTACGCTAGTAAGGTATTGCACAGTAACATAAAAAAAAGGTCATGCTGTAACGTTGCGCGCCTCCAACTTGCACGCAACCAAGAGGGGACTGTGAAACCTGGATAAAATACAGAGTCTTGTGAAGGGTTTAAGTCCCTTTTTATTCAACGTAAAAATTACAATTGCGTGCTCTTGACGCTCACAGACTGCGCCAACTCGGCGGTCAAATAAAAATAATAACCTGAAAAGAAACTAAAGACAAGAATCTAACTACGAGGCTCTCTAAAATAACTAACTCACCGCGTTTTACAATACCGCTGCTAATTCAGCAGACTTGAAGCTCACTTGAACGATTAACACTACTTCCCGGCAAGCACATAGGCCGAAACGCGGGGTTCTTCAATTTCTCGCTAACTACCTCCGCGCTCGTGAAGTAAGAATATCACACACCGAACTCGTTTGCTTTCTATTTAAATCATAATACTTCCGCTGATAATTTGAATCCTTGCGCGTTCTACTAAAATTTACATATTCTGGCATTGGCAGTTCCAGGGGAAAGTAAGGCTTGACAGGAAAGATAGTTTAAACTTAAAAAAAATGTTAGTTAAAATAAATATAAACCCTACATTTGCCGCTGCCAGAATTTGGAAAACTTGGAAGCAGGTCCTACAAACGACCTGTTGTTAATTTCTCTAATTCTGAACTAACTGGCGAGAACCTCGTTTACACAAAAAAAATCTTATGTAACCATTTGTATACTAAAATTCTGTTGATCGTCATAAAACTCTCTTCTTACAGCAACTTTTCCTGGACTTCATCAATCAATCTTGGTCTTTCCTTCCAGCATCTGGAAGGAATAAGTATCAGTATCTTTCTAAATACATTATAATTTACACTTTCTTGACACAATAAATTTCTGTTTTTAAACGATTCGTTTTTCTTAGTTATTGCTTACTTCACATTCATTCAATTTTTCAAGCATTAATTTAACTTTACCCTGGCTCTCCACCGTGTGTGGTGTCAAACGGGAATATTCGTGTTTTAGTCTTACAACACTTCCCCTAACCACCATGATTTGTTAGAATTCAACGACCAAATAGACACACCTTACTCGACATTCTACAACTCAATGAGCTACTTTAATATTCTTAAAAATTCAAATGTAGGTGGAGAACCCTACAAAACACATTCATTCTAACTTCCCCCTCATTCATCTTTAAACATGCAGGCTTTCGCTCTAAAGCATGACTTTACAGTTTTATACTTAAATTTTGACTTCATTGCTTTTAAGCATTCACTTTTAGCATCTACAATTTTATGCTTCTAGACTAAATTCTACTTTTACATAACATTCAAGTATTTACGTACATTTACAAAATTTTAATACATATGATTTTTACAATTTACCATAAAATGAATAAGAGAAAATAATTTTTACTTTACTCATTCTTCGCCAAGCTGGCGGCACTGAAACTAAAATACTTATTAATACAAGAATACGAAGTTATTTTTATCTTCGGCCAAATTTTGGCTTTAACATAACAGAATTAGTTTTTCGACCAACAGAAAATGCTTGTTTTTAGCTTTTACACTTAAAGAAAATAATACTTTTGCCTTAGCTAAATAAAGTAAAACAAAACTAAGTCTCAACCGAGACATATTGACTTTCGTCAAAACATAGAACTTCGTACTTATGCATAACATTTCGGAACAAAAGAGAAAAAAAAATTATAGAAGTTTTTAACTTATCTTTGAGTTTTCGACGCTTGAAACTCCGTCATTCGTTTTTGGCAAAATTGGTCCCAAGTTAGAGGTTTCATGGATGTCAATCTTCTCCTTATTGACCTCCGAGTGTCGTCCACATTACTTTTTCTTTTGCGTCCTCTACATGCTGGCCTCTTGGCGGAGTAATCGTCTGGTGGTTGGCATTTCCGTTTTTCCCTGGGACGGCTGGTCTTGACGTGCTCCGGTCTGGAGTCCTTCTTCAATTTCTTCTGTTCCTCGTATTTTTGTGCCTCCTGTTGCCGTTTCAGTTTCCGGAACGGCGGCCTTGCTGGCACCTGACTCTGTGGCCGTGTGCGCGTTCTCCTTGATGTATAATTTTTCCTGCAATCCTTTGTAGGTGGTGTTTTTCTCTTTACCACGGTTTCTTTACCCGGTGCATCTGTATTTTTGTTTTTCTTAAACGCTGGAGTTTGAAAATTACTTTTTCTTTTTGATACCCACGTCCGGGTTGTAGAAGGGCTAGGTCTCTCTTCAGTTCTCTGTTTCTTGGGTGGTGGAATAGTTGTTGTTCTCGCTGGACCTTCTACTTCGTTTAGACTTGAGTCCTGCAAGAAACTTTTAAGGATTTCAAAATCATTTGGATTATAGTATTTTTTCACCTGGTCGGGACTTGCTTTACAGATTTCCCCTCTCTCGTTCTTAAGATATAATACTACTCCTTTGATTTCCTGAATTACATAGGGGCCTTAAAACTTTGGAGCTAGCTTTGCCGTAAAATTGTCTGGGGCACTTGATAAAGAAAATTTCCGCTTCAATACTTTATCCCCAACTTTAAAATCTGCTTCACGGCGTTTTCTATCATAATATATTTTCTGCCTATTTCTTGCCGTATCCGAGCTTTTAAGCGCCTGATCAATCAGCTTTTGCACATCTTTTTGTTTAAACTCCTGCTCTCTTTGTTGCACAAAGAATAATTTATCTAAAGGCGTAATTAATTTTCGGCCTAAGAATAATTCTGCTGGAGTTTTTCCCGTAGTATCATGATTTTCCGTTCTTAAAGCATAAGCGAATTCATTTATGTAGCCATCCCAGCGCTTGTGATGTGTGCTCACGTAACTGCGAATTATTTTTACTATGTTTTTATTAACTCTTTCTGCTATGTTAGCCTGTGGTCTATACGGAACCATTTTGATATGGCGTATGCCAAGTCCATTGCATATGTTTTCAAATATTTGACTAATGAATTGTTTTCCGTTATCGCTAATGACTTTTATCGGTGCACCGTATTTTAAAATGTATCTATGTAAGAATGCATCTGCGACTGTTTTGGCTGACGCGCGTTTAAGTGGAACAATTTCTGTCCATTTTGAAAAATGATCTACTATTACTAAAAGAAAACGATTTTTATTTAACTCGCTCTGGGGGAAGGGACCAAGAAGATCTATGCCTAAAATTTCATTCGGAAATGTAGCGCGAATGCTATTTAAGTACCCGGCCGTGCTGTAATTAATATCATTTATTAACTGACATTGATTGCAGGACCTGACATACGCCGTTACTATTTTGTATAATTGCGGGAAATATACCCCTTTTTAAAGTCTTTCTGATCCCTAAATGGCCCGCTGTTTTTGCTTCGTGCAACTCCTTCAAAATGCTTAATCGAAGCGAGGCTGGGATGACTGGTTTATACTCAAGATTTTCGTTTGTTGTTTTCGTATAGAATAATAAATTATCTATTATTTCATAGTTTTTTTGCTCTATTTCTTATCGCATCGATATCTGTATCCTCAAAGCTTTCGGGGTCTTTCAAATAAGCATAGATATTTCCAAATTCAGGATCAGCTTTCAGTTCAGTAATAACCGTATCTCTAGAATCTAAAATTTTTGAAGTCAACACAGCGCATTTAAGTTCATTTCCTTCATCGTCCAGTTTTATACGAGAAAGTGCGTCAGCTACATTGTTTTCCTTACCCGGTTTATATTTTATTGTGATATTATATTCTTGGAGTTTTAAAGCCCATCTTATTAACCTGGGCGTTAGGTTTTTCCCCGAGTAAAGTCTACCAACAGCCGCATGATCCGAAAAGACTATTACTGGCGATTTGCCGAAATAAACTCGAAATTTGTGTACAGCCATTAATACGGCTAATGTTTCTCTTTCTGTAGCTGTATAATTCCTTTGTGTCTGATTCAATGTTTTACTAAAAAATGCCAGAGGATGGTTATTTTGCATAAGAACCGCACCCACCGCATAGTCTCACGCATCTGCTGCAATTTCCAGGTTTTCGTCCCCCTCCGGGAATTTTAAAACAGGGGCATTAATTAGCGCTTCTTTTAATCTTTCAAATGCTGTGTTAGCTTCCGCTGTCCACGTAAATTTACCCCTTTTTCTTTTGATTACTAAGAGTGGTTCAACAATATTAGCGAAATCTTTTATGAAAGATCGATAGTAAGAACATAACCCAAGGAAAGAAGAAAGTTTCTTGGCGGTGTTGGGCGGTGGGAAATTCTTAATAGCTTTTATTTTTGAATCTTGCGTTTCTATACCCTTTTGCGAAATTTTATAACCGAGATATTTAAGTTCTTTGGTTGCGAACTTGCATTTTGAGGCGTTAATTGTAAGACCGGCCTCTTTTAATAATTTAAAAACTTGTTCTAGATCATTAATGTGTTGTTCCAACGTACTACTCGTTATAATTATATCATCTAGATAAATTAAAGTTGATTTTCCTAGGACAGGCTTTAGAACAATGTCCATAGCTCTCTGGAATGTTGATGGGGCCCCACACAACCCAAAGGGCATGCGTAAAAGTGCATAAGTGCCCGATTTTGTTATAAACGCGGTTTTATGTATATCTTCGGGTCTCATAGCTATTTGATAGTAGCCAGACGTTAAGTCCAAAGTAGACATATATCTTGTCGATTTGATCTGTCTAATGATCTCGTCTATAACCGGCAAAGGGTAAACTGGAAATTTGGTAATACTATTTAGTTTTCTGTAATCAATAGCAAACCTCCAAGCCCTTTTATCCGAATGAGGAAACTCGTTCTTTTTCCTACATAGTACGACTGGACTCGCGTACTCACTATTTATGGGCGTTATTATTTTATTCTTTAACATCTCCTGAATATGTTCTTCGATGATTATGTCTTTTTGTTTTTCATACCGATAAGGTTTAGTCCTACAAGGTTTTTCGGCATTTAATTGAATCTTGTGCGTAACTATTTGGCAGTTTCCTGGTTTTTCTGAAAATAAATGAGAAAAATTACTCACCACTTGCTGTATTGCTTTATTTTCATGGTCATTCAGATGGCTAAGGTCCACTTGCGGTGTCTCCACAGGTTCCACCACCCTCTGGTCCATCTCCAACACCACGGAGCTATCTTGAAAATTTAATTTGGCCCTCGCGGCCCTTAAAAACTCCATACCTAAAATAAGAGAGTTTTGCAGATCTTTCACCACAAAAATTAATACTTTGAGATTTTCCTCTTTTACCTGTACGTTTAATGATACTTTCCCGATGCAGTGACATGTTTTTCCTTGCGCCGCTATAATTTCCGTATTTCTGGTTTTAAATAGTCGTATCCTATAAAAATTCTTTTTGAAGAACTTTTCACTCATGAAATTTCCTTCTGCTCCTGTATCGATGAGGGCTTTTACTGGTACATCGCCAACCAGGACTTGTATAATTGGTAGCTGTGAGTTTTTTACGATGACTGTATTTAAATGTCTATTTGAGGGTTTTTTTAAAACTTCCGGGGTCTGGACCCTCCCTTTCACAGGCCCCTCTACTCGTTTAAAGCTTTCCTTTCAATCTGTGCCTTCTGGGTACGCGGATGTTTATTTTCAAATTTTCTTTTTGGGCCTTGACCTTCGAGTTTCGATGAGTTAGCTTGATAGCTCTTTCCCCCATAAGAGCGATTTCCATTTCTGGTTTCCTCATTTGAAGATTTCCTTCGGGTACTTTGAGAATATGTTTCCCCTCTCGCTTTTTCCGCTATTCTGCGATTTTGAAACTTCACCGCCAATTCGAAGAGTTCCTGCAATGTGCTTGGGTTTCTAACTTCAAAGTAGTCTTGAACAGCGGGTAACAATCTTGGCAATATTATTTCAATAATCTCCGCATCGGGTTCCTTCCCATACAGCATATCCGTTAGCTTAATTTTTCGTAGAATAAAGTCCGTCAATTCTGCTATATCCCGTTGATAGAAACTATATAGTTCGGCTTCCAGCCGTGCGCGATCTTTCACTATGGGGAAGGCCTTTACTAAGGATTTTTTGAAATTTTCAAATGTATATGTCTGGCTTCCAAATTCCCCTAATAAAAATTTGCCTATATTTTTCCACCATAGCGCGGCCTGTCCTCTTAGTGCTGATGTGGCGATGGCAGCTTTTTGTCTTTCAGGAACAGGGTAGAGCTGAAAGTGATTTTCTAGACCTTCTAGGAATATCGCCACCGAATTTTTTCCGTCGAAATGGACGTTTGGCTTGATTGAAGCTCTCAAAGTCTGGACCAGGTATCCAAGTCCTTCTAACTGGCTTGTCATTTCTTGGTGTTGTCCAGCGGCTTCCATCCAGTTTTCGGCCATTTCAGTTCGATAATTGTTCGGGCGCCAATGTAACGTTGCGCGCCTCCAACTTGCACGCAACCAAGAGGGGACTGTGAAAACTGGATAAAATACAGAGTCTTGTGAAGGGTTTAAGTCCCTTTTTATTCAACGTAAAAATTACAATTGCGTGCTCTTGACGCTCACAGACTGCGCCAACTCGGCGGTCAAATAAAAATAATAACCTGAAAAGAAACTAAAGACAAGAATCTAACTACGAGGCTCTCTAAAATAACTAACTCACCGCGTTTTACAATACCGCTGCTAATTCAGCAGACTTGAAGCTCACTTGAACGATTAACACTACTTCCCGGCAAGCACATAGGCCGAAACGCGGGGTTCTTCAATTTCTCGCTAACTACCTCCGCGCTCGTGAAGTAAGAATATCACACACCGAACTCGTTTGCTTTCTATTTAAATCATAATACTTCCGCTGATAATTTGAATCCTTGCGCGTTCTACTAAAATTTACATATTCTGGCATTGGCAGTTTCAGGGGAAAGTAAGGCTTAACAGGAAAGATAGTTTAAACTTAAAATAAATGTTAGTTAAAATAAATATAAACCCTACAATGCAATTAATTTTGAAATTATGGGAAACAAAAATATTATCAAGTTCGTAACTAAGCATCCTTTTTAACTTCAAATATCCATGACTTTTTTATTTTTACGTTTAACATAGCTCTATCCTTTCGATATGCTACACATCTGTACTTTTAAATCCAGAACATACACTGTGTGGCTAAGAAAGAATCATTTAAATGCAAAAATATAGTTCCTGTTTACTCTTTACGGCTAAGCAAGAATTCTTTCTTAGCTTTATGCACGGTATATCATATTAAATAATAACGACATTGAATTCTAAGGATTAGTTCTTTCGTTTTTGGTAAGCATTCAGCAAATAATTAATATTTTACATGAAAAAATTCATTAAATACTATTTAGAAAGAGATGAATGATTGTTAGTTTCATAAAAATATGAAGTAACTTTCCACTTCTTTTCGCATGCTTTCTCGGTGTAACTGGAAGTATACTCGACGCGTATTCGAGAGGTCCAAGTTCGAATCCCGGCGAGGGCATTTCTCATTTTTTATGTCTCCTGCGTCAAAATAATCTAATGGCTCTACCGCAGCGCCCGAACTAAAAGGCAATAATTCAACACCCCCAACAGGATTTGACGTTTGGGTTCCCTAATCTCCAGTCACCCCTTAAAAAGGGAATTATATAAGGTATTTTCTGCCTCCTTCCAGCAAGCCTTCGTGGTGTAATGGCAGCACACACCCGACGCGTATATAAGGTATTTTCTGCCTCCTTCCAGCAAGCCTTCGTGATGTAATGGCAGCACACACCCGACGCGTATTCGAGGCGTCCAGGTTCGAATCCCGGAGAGGGCATTGCTCCTTTTTCATGTCTCCTTCAAAATAATTTAATGACTCTGCAAGTGGCGCCTGAATTAAAAGGTGTTGGATGGTAATTCGTCACCACCAAGATTTGGCGATTTTGTCCCAAATACCCAGTCGCCTTTTACGAGGGAAATATTTAAGGTATTTTTTTCCTGCTTTCGGAATGCCTTTGTGTTGTAATGGCAGCACACTCAGTTCGTATTCATGAGGCCTTCGACCAAAAGATGTATTCGACCAAAATACTATGTTTTTAAAAATAATTATGTGGTACACCATTCTTGTATACAATAATTCCCCTAAATTTCAGGAAATTTTATTCAAGTGCTTATTACACTTTTTGTACTATTTATACTTTGAGCTTAACTTTTGACAAGTAATGTATATTAGCGCAGTTTTATTCAACACAATTCATTTACCTTATATATCATTCCGCTATTCCTAATCACTAGCAACCTTATGTTGCAACCGGAGACACAAAAGAATAATCCTTCTGTCTGGCAAAATATTTAGATCATGAGCAGATTAATGCTCTAGAGGAAAGTTAAGCCCATATGAAAATATTTATTGCTAAACCAATGCATCCCTTCCAGTGTCTGATACATTTCGGAAAGCAGTATTACGACATTTAATCTCGGAATGCTTGGAATCTGATCTTGTTTCGAGCTCTGGGGACATACAAGATACAAAGGACAATTATTTATTATCTAATGTATTGTTCCAGACGGCTGTAACACTCAGTATTGTATATTTTATTCTCTGAGTTTATTTTATTAGCAATGAGAGATAACATTAATATTAGTACACGCATTTTAAAAGTTAGAACATGGTTCTGAACCTTTAAAAATGTTACATTAGTAGTCACATCATTACATTAGTAGAACATCTCCTGTTCTTCAATTAATTTCTTATTAATTACTTCTTCCTTGAGAACAAACAAATACGTATCTTGTAATTAAATCGATTGATCTTGATACATTGTTTAACACGTATTGAATAAAGAAGTAAAACTTTGTATAAGAGAAGATTTTAAGTACTTTTCCACGTTTGTGAAGTATATCAATTAAAATTTTCATTGCATCAAAATTTTCATGAAGCTTTTTAAACTATCGCAAAGAGAAATATCTAAACTTTGAATAAAACATGAAAAATTCTGTAGTGCATTCCAAAAGAAACTTTCTATGAGAAAATTTGTAGACACCTTATCATTAATACTGATCATATTCCCGCCCCCCCCCAAAAAAAAAGATTTTTTAAATTTTGATCGTTAATTTATGACATATTACAAATTTTTAATTTATTATACATTTAAAAAATTGCATTTAAATCTCAATGCATAACTCTTTATCAGTTTTCACCATGCATTTTTACAATTGTATTTGCTAAATGACTTATAGAATCTCACTCTCTTTGGTAGCATAAAATCATAAATTCTAGAAAGACTGCAGGGAACTACTTTAATTTTATCTTCTTATAAGTACTACTAATCCTCTTATCTTAACCTGTAAACATACAAAGTCAGAAGAAGGGTGTATAAGACCCTTTTATTCAAACACAGATATCTACACAGACGGTACCACTTGGGTTTACATAAACCAACATTTCTGGCTTAACTTAAACAATTACTGTTGAACTAAAATCAAATATAGTTAGATTAGTCTAACGGCTCACAGGATAAAGTAACGCACAGGAAGGCTCTGGTTTGTAGAAAACCGGCGAGACAAGTCTAATGGCTAGAAGCACTCAACGTCACAAAATTAAATCACTATGTGGTCACGGTAACAACGTGGTCAAAAATAAAAAGATAAATCCGCACAGTCTTTTCAGCAATTGAAAAAACAAAAACAAAAACAAAAACAAAAAAAAAAAAAAAAAAAAAAAAAAAAAGCAAAAAATTGTAATAAAAGTGAATATTACGCGCTTTTCTTTGCCCAATAATATTTTCTTCATTATGTTTAAGAACAAATAAATTCTGACATTTTTCACTTTCTTCTCTCTAACTTCTTAAAAATCATTATTGTCGAAAGTGTTTAAGTACAAAAATAAGTCTTTCTCATTTTATATGAAAGATATTACTAAATAAGTATTTTTTCATGACAGAAAATAGTGGATATTTTCATGCAGTCAAAGGAAACAGAGAACTAAAATTCCTAAAAATTCATTTTTTTTTCAAATATGGATAAGTAAAGTAATATGGATATAATACATACATTCGCTTAAAATGTTATATGTGCAGGAGTTCTCAAAAACCTCTGCGCACAGTCCGTAACAGTAGTAGCAAAGTAATAATTTGAGCTGTCAAGCCAACATAAACTTCACAATAGCTGTAAACCTCGTATTTTTCCCTGAAAATATGACGTATCATTTCCGAGTGCATATTTATTCAGAAGCAAACGTGTTGATTCACACAAGAATGGTGATATTGGTTGCTGCAGAATGAAAGGTATGACAATGCAGTTCGATGACTGTGTTAATGAGAAATGATTTCTTATCTAAATAAGGAAAAAACGGTTTATATTTCTTTCAAGTAATATCCGTAACTTGTAAGTACTTCTTAAATAGCAGTAGCTACTGAAAACAGCGGTAATGTCCTCTTTTGAAATTAAATGAAAACAATTGTCACGCAGCTTCGGACGTCTGCAATATACGGAAATCATTCTCCATTTAGGGTAACTTCAAGTGCAAGAATACACAAAATTTTGCTGGAGCAAAATCAGGTCTATACACTATATGATCAAGAGCTACAAATGCGCTATAGGCCGTAAACTATTCTCCAACGACAGCTGAATGGGACGGCGCATTATCATGGAGTAAGAACCATGATCATTCCTCCCCATAATTTACATATGCACGATGAAACCTTATAAGGTATTTCTCTCGCTTTCCTAGCGTGCCTTCGTGGTGTAGTGGTTCTGCACGCTGGGCCGGTATTCCAGAAGTCCGTGGTTCGATTCCCGGCGCAAGCAATTGCTAATTCTTCATCTCGTCTGCCTCCAAATAATCCTAATGACTCTACAGTGGCGCCCTAACAGGAAAATTAGGTTATTTGGAAAAGCCGGAGAGATGAAAAATTAGCAATCGCCTTCGCCGGGAATCGAAACACGGACCTCTGGAATACCAGCCCATGTGCAGAACCACTACACCACGAAGGCACGCTAGGAAAGCGGTAGAAATACCTTATAACCTTTGCAATTAATTTTCCGGAACTTCCCTGTATGTGTCAGCATTCATTGCTAGCTTTCCTAGCTAATATGTTTTTCACTTTCTCAGTGTTTTCAGTAGTACAAGCAGTCGTTGCTGCACGATTAGGCTTCATCCCCGTAATTTGGTTTAAAGATAAGGCTTCATCCCCGTAATTTGGTTTCAGCATGTCATGGAGTTGCTATAACATCTAGTTGTGCATTTCCGTTTTTGTTGCAATCGGTAATACCAAACACACACACACACACACACACATATATATATATATATATATATATATGTTTGGTACTGCCGACTGCACACACACGCATATACATATATATATAACCTTCAGACAAACCGTTGCATAAAGTTTTCTGAAAGATAAGTGCAGGCAGATAGCTTAGCTGATAGACTTTTTTTTTTTTGGATGAAGCCTCTTTTCACGTTTCTGGCAACGTTAATCGCCATAATTTACGATTTTGGAGCAGGGAAAATGCACATGGTGCAACGGAGCATGAACGTGATTCTCCAAAGGTGAATATTTTCGGCGCCATTTCCAACAGTTTTATTTTTGGATCTTTTTTTTCTTCGTGAAAAAATTGATTAACTTGTGCATTTACCAAGATATGCTATCAGAGTGGTCGTTCCCTCAGTTGGAGGAAGAGGTTTCTGGCTTCACTCTGCAACAAGACTGTGCTAGATTGGTCGTGCTAGACCAAATGATATGTCATTGCTTTGTTGGCCATCCAGATCCCCAGATCTAATCCCTTGTGATTTTTTTTTTCATATGGGATTTTGCTAAAGATAAAATGATCGTGAGTTCATTTTCCCATTACTTACGGCAACTGAAGCAGCGGATGACTTATCGAATCATTAACAGTGCTCGAATCATTAACAAAGGATAGTTTATCACAAGTGTGGCAGGAACTAGAACACCGCATAAATGTTTGCTCTCTCAACATTTGTAGAAACTTGGATAACTGTAGTTTAATTGCAAATTTGATTCATCAAAATTAAATTATTTCAGCGTACACAGGTATGCTTTCTTTTTGTCCCACTTAATATGAAACACCCTGTATATATAAGTACGATTTTTTTACTACTAACTCATGGCTTTATATAGCTCTGCTCTTTCTGGCTTATTACTAGATTTATCGAGATAAATTTTCACGTTGAGAATACTTAAATGTCTTAGCATCGAGATTCACTGATAGCATCTGATGATTAATTTTTGCAGCAAAATTTATAAAGCGTGGTATGGGGGATATGGGCACAACATGAATAAATAAAGCACGATATTTGAGCTTAATTATATTACATTATTTACTTATGAAATGATAATTCAGTAGAACTGGAAAACGTACGGCTTAATATAAAGTGTATAATAATTCGTAAAAATCTCAGTCACTGAATTTGAAATTTGAATAATTTAATTTTAAATTAAATTTGCTGAATTTCTTTCTAATGTGCTGAATTTCTTTCTAAAATACATTAATTCCTTATCTCCTGATAATTTCTAGTATAAGTTACCATATTCAATATTACTAAGAGAAAATAACTATTATCTGAATATATTATATCTAAATAATCTTAGTCAATTTTTTGAATTTTTAATTGCTTATTTAATTGATCTGTTAGTATTCTGTAATTATTTTCATTTACCTTTCTGAAATTTAAATATTTCCGTTTCCTTATTCTTTCTGATATTAGAAAAGAAAGAAAAAATCGAAAAGAAAAGATGGCAAAAAGAAACTTAAATCGCTAAATTTTTACTCTGAATTCACAGATTCTGGAGTTTTGAGAAAGCATATTTCTATAAATCAAAGGTCTCAAAACTGAAGTTGATTTTAATCGTCTAATTATGTATGTAACTCCATATGTAATTATTTTGTTACTAAAAGATTAAAACTTAGAAAAAAAAATCCAATTGTTTCTAAAATCAGGCAAGTTTTTTTTTAATTTTTGAACGTAACTCCTTAAATTATTTACATTCTACAAAATTTGAAATGAATGGAAATCAACTACAAGAATTTTGACCATCCACACTGCATCAAAGCTATTCTACCATTCGTTCTGGAATAGAAAAATGAAAAATATTCAATACACCTTTAAAAAAAATTAGAAATTATTAGAAATGCCGTTAAATACTTTAAATATTTTTTCATTTAGTGTTCTAGCATGCTAAAATATTAGCACTTACGCACTTAAATATAAATGCATTCTAGTATTTATATTTTAGGGAGTGAATTTAAATTAATTATTTTTTGCGATATATGTTCTTATCAAATGCTTATTTTTGCATTCATCATTGTCTTGTCTACTAACTTTAATGAGAGAACATGTTTTATTTGAAATGCGAAGATCCGTACAAGATTTTATCTGCAAAGTTAAAGAAACAACCCCTCAAGGGTACGTAAATTTTCACTAATTCACTTGTTACTAATGAGCTTATTTCCTTTTCAAGCTCTATGTACGTTCCTCTGTCTGAAGGTCTTATTATCTTTACTTTTAGTTCTTTCGAAAGTTCTGTTCGCAGAGAAGTCTTCTTCGTGCTTTTTATTATTTATTATATGCGTGCATGCATATTTATAAAGATTATAAATTAAATGGTAAATTGCAGTTTAATGACTTAATAAAAGAGAAATAAATAAACATCATTGAAGGGATATATATAAAATTTACTTCAAGTAAAAACAAGTAATATTCTCTGTCTTTTTTATAGAATCTGATTCGCTTTACTAACATAATAGTTTAAAAGTTAAAATTTATTTTCATATCAAAACTAATAGCTGGAAAAGCACAGTCTCCACATTTTTAAAGATTAAATTATCGAATAAATTTCCAAGGCAAAATTGCATATGTATCGTGCAAATATCTTTCTTTTTATCATATTGTGGAGTTCTTCCTTTATTATTAAGAATCTTAAATAGGATAAATGAGTTTTTTTCCCTCATTATATTTCGTTTACATTTATAATTACTTCCTAGTTTCGTGTTTTCGATCTTTCAAATAAAACTATTATCCCAAATTGAAAAATTCGACTCCAAAATAATGACCATGGAAATGATGATAATGATGACAATAATAAAAATAATATTAATACTAGTCATATTATTCTGTTTAATAAAATTATTATTAAATAGAGCTGAAAAATTCTAATCCAAAATAATAACAATGATGAGAATAATGATGATAATAATAATGATGATAATAATAATGATGATAATAATGATGATAATAATGATGATAAAATGATGATAATAATGACAATAATAAAAATAATATTAATAATTATAAAACTGAAGCGTTATTTGAACTTTATTATTTAATAGAAAGATTCCTTTAAATACTTTATCACAATGAATGATATCACAAAAGACCCGTTTACACAAAGCCAGAAATTCTGTCAGAGATGCGATAAGTTTCCCTTGCAAACATGTTGCCTAAGACCACTATGTCTACAAGGGCGATTTTGTCCTGAAGTTGCTGTGACCTACTGAGCCAATCAGAAAGAATTAAAATGTGAGATGATTTCTATTCAAATGCAGATCCTGACAAGCATCAAAAAGCAAACGCAAATTTCGATGGAAGTATGATAGCAATGCAAATATTGTTGCATGGTCATTTACTTCTATGTATTCAATTATTCTTCTCTGTACCTAATATTAATCCTATTCTGTATCCTCCTATTAAGTTTTTAATTAATGTTATAAAGAGTTGAAACATAAAAATTAATATAGAAAATAAATAAAATCTGAAAGCTTTCAAGATATTATACTACTCACAAAGGTCCGTTCTTTTTTAAATTTTTATGTGTTACTTTTATTTATTAAATGTTATGTTCTCAGAACTTACAAAATTCAATTCAACAGTAATATCACAAAATATTCTCCGAACTTCCATCGAAACTCGCACGCTGGAGATAAAAGTGATTTTCCTTCGTACAGTGTTTCCAATGTTCGCTTTGAAATTGTTGAATTTGTTAATCAATTCATTAAAGTTTTACAAAATATGAAATAGATGACAAAACAAATTTGAAATTCGGAAGTCCAGGTGCCCATGTTCGGGTGGAGGATTACGTTATCGAAAGTTTCATGCGTATAAAATCTTGATTTACATACCAAGTTTTATTAGTTCTTGCCAATTATGAAGCCTGAACTTTGTTTTCTTTATATTTACCGTCAATAGTCCTAGACAACGTGTTCATGCCGAGCCGGCCGAATATTTCCTTGTGCAGATGCCGCAAACATCGGGGGAAAGTTGTTCGAAGACAGGATGTTGCTTCGTGCTTTAAGACTGATACTTCATCGCAGGTTTAGTTCCTAGAGAGTAAATGGTCTGGCCATTTAGCATTCGTATAGCTATCCTCATGTGCAAGCTTTCAGGCTTTCATCATTTACAGGCAGAAATTCAGAACACGCTTTTGAAAGGGATTTTTCCTCATGTTGTCGTAATATAATTATCACCACTTTCCATTACATGTTTTCGAAATGTAAGTGGTTAGTACGTCAAAAACTGACCCAGCATAATTAATTTTTCACATTTAGAAAAACTTATTCATCTCTCATAAATATCATTTGGCTACCCTTATAAAAATAATATATAGATATATAATATTTTTAATGTAAAGTATGTAAATACGAAAAAAAGCAAATTTGAAAGTTAAAATAATGTGCAAACATATAAAAGAATTAATTTTCGAACTAATTTACGATATCATTTAAATTCAGATAGCATAAGTAAATCAAGTGCAAAACCAAAGCATGACAATAAATTCACCAATTTAGCAAATTAAAATTAATTAAATTTTTTTTAAAAAAATGCATAAGTGAATGACTGCTGAGCAGGCAGGAGATAGACTTATCAAGGGGAAGTTGCCCCCAAACCTAACACTTCAATCATTCAATTCGTGTTTTGTTATTCATGCAAGCAAGGCTAAAAGTCAAAACCAAATCTAGTGAAGAATGTCCAAAAAGAAATACCAACTAAGTGGTACCTCGAGTAATTAGCAATTAAAATTAAAGGTCGAAAGGAAAATACCAATAATGAAGTATTTTGAGAAATAAGCAATGTAAAGTTTAGCATTAAATTAAACTTTTTTAAAAAATTAAATTTTACAGAAACATTAATTTAGAAACCCTTGTTTACAGAAACCTCCCCTACACGAATGTGCATATTAATCAAAAAGAAACTAAAAAGGAACAAGACAAATTAATATAAACCAATAAGTAACTAAAAAGAACTAATTCATAATTTATAAAAAACAAATATATACATAAAAATAATTACATACCTAGAAAATACTTAAATACTACATAAAAAATACTTAAAAGCAAGTAAATAGTAAGTTTTAATACTAAGTTTTAATACTAACTTACCTACCATATAAGCGTTGGGGTCTGCAAAAGTATTTCCTAAGTGATGCAAGTGTGTTCTGCAAATTATATAGATGGCGCTAATGTAAGTAAAGTTGAGTGCCAAGCTGCAATCTTTAATGAAATTATATAGATGGCGCTAATGGAAGTAAAGTTGAGTGCCAAGCTGAAATCTTTAATCAAATTATATAGATGGCGCTAATGTAAGTAAAGTTGAGTGCCAAGCTGAAATCTTTAATCAAATTATATAGATGGCGCTAATGTAAGTAAAGTTGAGTGCCAAGCTGCAATCTTTAATCAAATTATATAGATGGCGCTAATGTAAGTAAAGTTGAGTGTGTACAAAACTCCATTCTTTATTTCTCTCCAAAAAGGCGTTTGTGTATGCTCTAGAAATGATATTCTGGCATCAATAACTTAACATAATTATACTAACTTAACCGTTCTGGTTGTTATAAAACTTCAAATTTTTGTTGGCGAAAGATAGTTGCACAAAAAAGTAAAGAGATTGATATTTCCCGCAGAGAGTTATTATTTTCTTCCGAGTTTCTGTACGCATATTATAGACTATATGCATAATAATAAAGTCTTGCGATCCATAGACCACAAATTCTAGAAACTCATTTGGCATGCAGGAGTTACCAATCCCCGCTGCAGCAAAAACTAAACTTCATTCATCTTATTGGAAGCCGTCTTTACTCCCAGAAAGAAGGAAATATGTTGCGCACACCGATCTCTACTCCCATCCCTTTTTCCTCGTTCCGCAAAAACTCATTCCTTCCCCTCTGCTTCTTTATCTAACTTCATTAGAGCTCCGGAAATTTGATATCTTGCTCGGTCTCCATCCTGTTCTAAGCTCCGACCCCCACCGTGCTTGATGGGGCTACAAAGATATATCCGCACTAAATTGATTTTCGTGGTATCCGTGCTCCGAGTTTCTTTTTATTGTTAATATTCACTTTTCTTCATCGGTGAGCCCTTTTTTTATATATTTCTTTGGAATAGTTCTTTGGAAAAGGCCGTTTTTAGATGTAAATTTTAACCAACTACTCTTTTAGCTGCTTAGATAATAGGGGGAAAATGTAAAAAATAAGTTTTTTTCTTGAAAGCTGGAAGTTATAGTTCATACGATAGAATCCATAGTTTGGCTTATGGCTTCCTTTCAGCGGACATTTTTTTGTACAGTTTACAGACAGCTGTTGTAATAAATAGATTGTATCAAAAATTGTAATTGTATCTTTCAACAATTTTGAGAAATCGAAGATACTGGAAATTTCTCAGTAGTCGGTGAAAAGCTAAGCAAGACCGGAGTAAGCATCAGTTCTCAGTTTTTAGTCCAGAATTAAGTTCGGAGTATTTAGAAATCTCAATGCGAACTTCGCTCTTTATATCCACTCTTCATTGCTTGTGTTTAACATTCTTAATAGTTTCGAGTGATAACTACTTGTTTTGTTGCGTCATACTGAGAAGATCTGTACGAGTACTTTTGTATTAAGTTTGAACAAGACCAATGGATGAACAACTAAGACAACGGCTGACAGCCTTTGCAGCATTTAAAGAAGACGTGAAAAATGACAAAGAATCCGTTAACGAATTGATGAAAGTCTTCAAGAAAAGATGAAAGATAGCCAAGAATTTGTTTCAGAAGAGGTGAAACCTATTCAGGAAAACACTAAAGCAGGTCAAGAGGAACTGAAAAGAGAAATTACTGAGAAATTGAATATCGGTGACAAGACCAATGGAGGAACAACTAAGACAGCGGCTGACAGCCTTTGCAGCATTTAAGGAAGACGTGAAAAAGGACAAAGAATCCGTTAAAGAATTGATAAAAGTCTTCAAGAAAAGATGAAAGCTAGCTAAGAACTTGTTCCAGAAGAGGTGAAACCTATTCAGGAAAACACTAAAGCAGGTCAAGAGGAATTGAAAAGAGAAATTACTGCTATAATAGAAAACAAGTTCGAAGCTATGGAAGGTATAAGACACAGATGAAAATAAAATTGGAGAAACTGAAGAAAGAGTTTTGCTGTCGACAACAAATCATTGCCAGTGTATCTAGAACCCACGGAAGTTCATAGCTTGAAAAAAATCCATTCCGGCCTTTAAATTCCTAACTATGTCTTTTCAAGTCTCTCACAGTCTATTTTCGTATGATGGAAAGACCTTTAGGCAGCTGAGCGAGACTCACTTCTCTTCAGTGCAGAAGCAAATGGATGGGATTCCCAAGCTAAGGCCTACCATCTCAACTTTTCTCTAAGAGCAAATGCAGAGGATATCCTTCAAACTCTGCCCAAAAACAAATAAAGGCTAGACTTCAAATGTCTATCCAGCGCGTTGGAGCTGCGCTTTGACAATAATTGGTTTAAAGACTTCATTTGAAGACGAGGCATATAATTGAAGACATATAACTTCAATTGAGCAGGCTTCAATTGAAATCTCGTCAACAGAAGCTCACTTACATACACCATGAACTAACCACAGGTGTTTAAAGATTGTCTTATCTTGCACTTTCGGACTACCCAGAAGCAAGGGAATTTCTGTCTTTACAGTACTTCATCAACGGTACTTGAGATCCTTAGATACAGAATGGGAGATGTCAAGGGTCTCTAAAGCAAATTAGCGTAGTCTATGGAATTTGATGGAGCCCAGCAAGCAACCCGTAGAGGAAACTCCCACCCAGTTGGTGCTGCTGATGTCCAGTAGCCAGAGCATCAAGTTAGTGCTCGTTTAAACGATTTAATTAGGTAATTAAATGTCATTAGGCGGAAAACTAGTGGCAACAAATTGACTTTAAAGTAATGAAATTGAAGTGGTGAAGGATACGAACGAAGGAGCTGCAGAGCTCCCCAAAGCACGGGTGACAAAACCACTCTCAACAAAGAAGAGGGAAACGCATTAGTGACATCTCACGGAGCACAGGTTGGCATATACTGAAAAATCCCAGCTTAAAGCTTTTTGGATTTCTGAAATGAGTGGCGGTAGTAATGCACGCTTTATCACGAGAATGTAAACAGAGTTTCTTGCAATATTATCATCGATATAGGAGCTAATGCTACCATCATCCGAAAATATTTGGCTCAACAGTTGGAAGATAAACTCATCTGTACGCCACCACGGGTTACAATCAAGATTGTGCATGATGGAAAATTAAACTTAAAATTGCGTTTGCAAGTGCTGCTTATCATCATATAACATATGTGGCAACAATAGTTCGAAACCGTATCACACTAGCAGGAAGAACAGGATTCGTATTACTTGGACCCATAGCCGAAAACAGAAATATCCAGTTCGGCGTAAGGGGATATCTCAGGAACTGCAACTGTCCGAACGGAGTATTGGGAACCTCAACACCCATTTACCAATCGAGGACAGTATCCAGTTAGAAGTTCCATGTTAAGTGATAAGGGAAAAGTCATTAGGAAAGGCGAAGTGGTGCAGCATGTACTCCAGCCACCTGCGTTAGACGAACCCAGCACTCCAGCTGTCTTTGTTTCTTCGGAGATTCTAACATTGGAGTTATTACAAAAAGCACAACTAAGTGATGAAATGTTGCAGAAGGTGCCATTCAAGAACTTAAAGATGCTTTGTCTCTCACATCTTCTGACATAGTTCGAACCAATGTGGCACAGGAAGTGATACGAGAGATAATCCACCAATCAAGTAACATCCAAGGCGTACACGATTGATAAACGAGAAGAGACAGGAAAACTTCTAATGATCACGAAGAAAAGTTACGTTATCGAGCTTTCAGGAAGTCCTTGGCCTTTTGCCGTTGTCCAGGTCCGAAAGAAAGTTCAATTAGATTTGGCGTTGACTATCACAAGTTGAATACCAGCGAAGAATGACCGCTACCTTCTTCTTAGAACTGACGATATTCTGGGCACTCTTTCTGAAGCAAGTGGTTTTCGACGATTAATATAAAGAGGGAACGTTGGCAGATAGAGATACAGTCTGATGACTGAGAAAAGATGACATTTTCTACCAAATAGAGAACTTGACAGTTCAAGATGATGCCATAGATTTTATGTAATGCGCCTACAACATTTGGACGCCTCATCAAGATCATGCTGAGAGGTCTTTCCTACGAACGCTATCTGATATACCTGGATGATATAACCATAGTCGGGAAACGTTTTGAAAAGCATTTAAAAAATATTAGGAAAGTGCTTCAAAAATTAAAGGCTAATGTAAAGTTAGATCTTGCCAAATGCAAATTATTCATAAAGGATATAACTTATCTCGGGCAAGTCATCTCTGCTGAGTATGTGTATAATGACCCAGAAAAATGCAGCCAGTTAAAGATAGGAGACGCCCCAGAAATTTCCATGCAGTAATAAGTTTCCTGGGGCTTTGCACCTATTTTAGAAGATTTGTGAAGGACTTTTCTTCTATCACAGAACCCGTTTACAAACTGACAGTGAGAAAGCAAATGTTCTTGTGGACAAAAGAATGTGAAGATGCATTTTACAAGGTGAAGGAGGCTTGAACATCTCCAGCAATCCTGATGGATAGACAGCTCTATAAGCCATTTATTCTTGACACGGATGTGAGCATTGTGATTGTCTGTGCTATTTTGTCTCAATAAATAAACGGTGCACCACGCTCTTGACCGTTCACCACCACGCACCAGAGTGCACCACGCACCAGCGGTGCACACTTGCACCAGAGGACACTTGCACCTCTGGTGCAAGTGTCTCTCTAAACCACACAGATATTACTAATTCACTAGAAAAGAGTTGCTCGCCTAGCTAATGCCGTACAATATTTTGATCATTACCTCTATACGGCAGAACATTCCCGCTGCTTACTTATCATGCGTCGATGACCTAGCTTTATATTTCAGGAATACCAAAGACCAAATAGCTAGATGGATACAGAGACTCCAGGAAAATGACATCGCTATAGTCATCGAAAAGGAACATTATAAACAATCCCTATCTAGAAAACTCTGTTCATTAAATTACCGATATTGTTCCAGGGTCGAAGAGAAATATGAGATGGGACAAACCCATTTACAATTGAAGTAACGGCTATATCATCAATCTAGCGAGATAGCAGCAAGCTGGTGATGATTTTGGTGACTAATGTTTGTCAAATGTTGCCAAACTTGGCTACCATTTAGCGACATTCTGGTCCGATCCCTGTATAACTATAATTTGTATAATTCCAATATAATTGTAACAGTATCATACCCTATATAAACTGCAACTATATATGCCTCCCACCCATTTCGAAAACCGGAAGAAACCGGTCGGTTTTGGGCCAATGGAACACTATAGTATAAGACCGAAGAGGGCATTAGTTCTCGGGTTTTTAATTCAGAGTTGAGTTCGAAGTATTTTGAAATCTCCGTGCAAACTTCGCTACTTAGATGCGCTTTGCATTCCGCAGTGTTTAACGTTTTTAGTATTTTGAATGGGTTGCTACTGATTGTCCTCTGTCATAATGAGAAGAGCTGTATAAAGAAATCTGTTGTGAAAACTTCCAGAACTAAATTAAAGTGTTTCTTTTGCAAAAGTAAATTTTATCAATATCTCTTCGGTTATGCATGCATTTAATCCATTACGATCCCGCGCACACGTAACAATATAGTTTGCTTCGCAAGGCTTATATCAAGAGAAGGAAGATAATAAAAAAATGTAAGTCAGCCGAAACAGTTGTTATCAAATAAGCAGCATGTTATTCATCACAACTCTGAAAGAAAACATCTGTTACACAATAATGAAGTTCGTAGCGTTACAAAGGATAGCTGCTATTTTTGTCCTGTTAAACATGTAATTAATTTAATTTTTAGAAATTCATAATTGAAATTTATATTGCAGTTCAGCCGATCATAATTACAATATTTTCTGGTATATATGCCAAGCAAATGATGAGTTAAAATGAGTTTCCCATTATTTTAATTAAAACTGAGATATACGAGTAAATTAATTAATTTAATACTAGAGGATTATTATTTTTGATGAAAAACCTCATGGTTAAGCAATGATAAAAAGCTCATTATCCTTAATAAAAGTTTAAAGGCAGAGAATTTCCACTTACTGAACTGTATGAATTATGTTTATCCATTAAATTCGAAGATCTAATAAATTTCTCAGTGAAATCTATAGAAAATGAAAGAAGAAATTCTATAAATGTAAATGCTTGTTTGCTTTTGAGGGCTAACTAAAATGAAATTAAGATTGAATAAAACGTTTTACCGTATAAATTTTGGTAATAAATGGGGAAATTGCATACATATACACTTAAATAAATTCTTTCGGTTAAAGAATGACATCGAAGATATGTAACTGAATGCATTTACTCAGGTTTAGTTGGTTTATTAGATTACGACAAAGCACACGAGGACTATGTGTCTAAGGTGAGGAATGCCTTCTTGGAGGAACTTTTAAGGGGAATTGGCTCGTACACACGTTATACATTGGGAAAGCCGCGGAAAACACCCATGCAGCCAGCACGTTCGCGTGATTCAGATCTCAGATTGAACTACCAGTGTTCAGCGATTTTACTGCTAGGCCGCTAGTGGGCGCATTTACTCGGGACTAATGATGTTTCAAAATGATTACATATATTTTTTTTCAAAATCGTTTTTCTTAAATTAAATGAATATTTATATGCTTGTCAAGAGTTTGTGATCTTTTGAGCAAAGTATCTTAAAAGGTTAAAAAGTCGTCAACTGGTTTTTCACATTAGATTCCGAAACTTAAGAACTTAATGCAGTATTTAAAGAGCCAAAATTATTCTGCCTTACATTATTTTAAAACATATTTGCTACAAAGGAATGGACACAAAAGTTTCCTCAATGGCAAAAGGAAATTAAATGCTGTTCTTATCTAAATTGTTCTGCACTTCTGTAGATAAAAATAAAGTATTTTGTTTCAAATTTCAAAAATGGCATTTCTTTTTATTAAAGAAACACAATAAGTTCCCCATGTACCACATAGTAACACATGGGGCTTACAGAAGTAAGTATGAAACTATGAAAATGGCATTTTTTTAAAGTTTTTTAATCTAATGGTACGGACTTCAGGCGCTGTATTTCTTGCTATTCTTCTTTAAGCCACATGACGTAAAAGCTGAGAAAAATAATTTGTCCTGTTATTTTTTATACGAAAGTCACAATATGAAATAATGCCTTGGAAGAAGCGAAGTTATTTGAGAATTAGTTATAGTGATCAAAAGTTAGTAGAAAGAAGTTCAGCTTTCAGAACACTTCCTTATTAAGAACTCTTTATCTCCAAATTAGCATTGAAAGTCTGCACTAAAAGCTATGTAGACATCCACATTCAAAATTTCTTCTGTAAGTTAATTTTGACTTTCCAGTGCAAGAATCTAAGCAGCGTATTCTGAGTTCTTTCTTTGCTTGGTATATTTTTGGAAAACATGCTATAATTTTTCTCTCGCTCTCAGAATCTTTATCTAGCTCGCGTCTATTTTATAAATTCTAATGTACTTCAAATTTACTTCTGTTTAATATAAAAGACATAGTTTTGTGTTATAGTTTGTAAAGACCTTCTAAATAAATGTGAAAAAAAATTGAGCTTTTACTGCAGCTAATAAAAACTGGTTTTAGAAGTGAAGATGACCAGACGAAATTAGTTCAAGGAAGAATAAGAGATAATACTTCAAATTCTATTCTAGGCAGGAACTTATACCGCCATTGGTTGAATTACCCTTTTATTCACTCAAATAAGAATAACAGTCGGCCCCTTCTCGGGCTTACAGGGAAGCCTGTACTCGGGGTAACGTATCTGCCTACGCTCGGAGCACTTTTTTTTAAAAAACATAGAATTCTGATGAAATATATATTTATTTAGTCAAAATATGATATCAGATCATGAAAATAGGTAAATATTTAGGAATATTTTCATAAATTTTCGAAGTATATGCAATTTTATGCACATGTTTAGGAAAATTTAACACTTACGTTAAATGTCGTATATGATATTTCTAAAATTTACTAAAATATGTTTAATTACATGAAAAAACACAGTTTTTTGTAAAATATTTCTTATCGTTTTATATAGAAATACTTATAAAACAATCAAATTAATAAATATAACTTAGATTGTAGCTTAAAACCTAGTAAATAATATAGAAAACACTTTAGTGAAATTTAATAGAGATACCTTTAGAACATTTTGAGTAATTACATTTCTTGTATGTAAAAACACTAGAAAAATTAGTTTTCCAGAAAACGCATTTAAAGATTTCACATTAACAGAAAAACTGTTCTGTTGTATTTACACACTTAAAATTCTCCACATTTGTACATCACACCCTCCATATCTTTATATTTAAGTAATTTTGATTTCCTATTTGATTTTAATTTTTTCCTGGCTAATTTCGAAATGAGCGAAGAATGACGTTTCGAGTTCTTTATTCTTTCGTTATCAATTCCAAAGTAATTTTTAATCATTTCTTGTTCAATGGATATGCCTAAATGTTCGAACACAGGAAGTAATCCAAGATACCCTGAATTAAAAATTAAAACTGCTATGTATGCACCCAGCAACATAGTCTTTATACCTAATCGCAATGTTACCAGGGCCCACCAGCGGCCGAGCGGTAAAATCGCTGAACACTGGTAGTTCGGTCTGAGGTTCGAATCCCGCGAAAGGGCTGGCTGCATGGGCGTTTTCGTGGTTTTCCCCATGTGTAACGTGTATACGAGCCAGTTTCCCTTAGAAAGTCCTCCACGAAGGCATCCCTCCTCTTAGGCAGATAGCCCTCGAGGCTTTGCCATAATAACACACACACACATTCAATGTTGCCAGACCCAGTTCAAAAAACCGCAATGTTGCCAATCTCAGTTCTAAAAATTAAGGCAAATAATTATTGCCAGAAACAAAAAAAAAAGTACCCAGAATTAAAATGAAATGTTTTAGCACAATTTTTACACACAAACAGGTAAAACAAAACACGGATAACAACATTGTTTACTTTTAAGTTGAGCCTTTTAAGTGCCACTTCCGGTCATTTTGCTTTCACTTCCAGTGCAGTTAATTGGCTATATCTTCTCTTCTAATTATCATAAACGTAAAAATGAACCATTTTCGGAATCCTACAAAACTGACCTTTCAAATTGGGCAATTAAAAAAAATCGAATTTTTTCGCCGAAATCGTTTTTTTAACGTAGGCAGATACCTTACTCAGAATAAGAAAATAAGAAACTAAACTATAATTAACTAAACGAAACTTGGCCAAAGACGAACACAATTATCTAACGTAATTGGCCCTTAAATTAAACTAGCCGGCGAATATCAGTAGGCACTTATAACACGGCCGAGCGAAACAGCTTCAAGAGTGACTTAGCCAGGTGGCAAACAGGTGCTACTAAAGCCTCCTAGCACTCTCTATCGGAAGTTAGTTGAACCTAACTCATTTGCATTCAACGCAATTCTAGAAACTCATTCTGGTAGGGAATTGTAATTGGAAAGAGGAATTGATTGGAAAGCACTTTAAAATTAAAATAACAGTTGTAATATAAAAATATACCTTACAAACTCACTAGGTTAGCAATCGAAGTGGACTAGTTCGCAGATAGCTCGTCAATTCTTGTTACCTCCTGCTTATATCATAACCAAAGGAGACACGATGCTAACCGAATACTCCAGAAAAATCTGGGTTCACCAACGGCCGAGCGGTAAAGTCGCTAAACTCTGGTCTCTCTAACTCAGGGGTTCCTAACCGTTGTGTCCGTAAAAGTACATTCTAGAGTATCTGTTAGACGGCGGGCACCATTTACTTTTTCAAGGTGAATTTATTAGTTGGATAGAGTTAATAATACATGCATATAAGAGATCAGTGGCATTTCGCTTTGTGTTGGTAACGTATTAGACGCAATTTCTATTTCATTAAAAATGGGAAAACCTTCACATAGAATTTTATTGAAAACTAAAACATTTTTATTGTGATCGCTCAGCGGCGGGCATACGTTGAACGATCGGCGGGCATAGGGTTGGGAACCCGTGCTTTAACTCATATTTCTAGCCAGGAAACGGAAAGGAAAAGTTTTTGTAAAGGTTGAAATTATAAATAATTGGTTATTTTCAAGTAATAACTTTAGGAATTCATCAAGAAAAAACATTATGAATGACTGATAATAAGACCTTTAATGGTTTGGAACATCGGATAATCCGCGTATGTCTGACTTTGTCATCTGGAAGAGTGCATACCATTCAGAACGAAAGCATTTGTTGCCATCGGCAACACTGAAAATATGAATATAATTCAATCAATTCACTTACCGCATTTCCCCTCCTCCCCTCAAAAATATTGAATTAATTGAAGGTGAGAAATATAAGCTACATGTAGTAGTGAAAACCGACAGAATTAAAATGCAGATTATATCAAATCCGCAGGTGACAAAATAAGTAGAGATCAAAGAAGAAGTCCAACTAAATAATACATAAATTTTGTCTAATTAAATAAATTGTCTTATTTAAATAAAGTTGTAGAATAATGTAACCATTTCTTCATTCGATAAGTAATGAATCGTAACATACTCCTTAAGTTGAATTTATGAAGTAGGTGCACACTTATATTTGAAAAAGATTTTTGGAAGTAGATTTGCGGAAGCCTTGTAGGCAGTAGATTCCAAAATATAAAACTGGTTATGAAAATTTAATTATGCTTATTTCGTAATTTGCTTTTAACATATTTCGATCATTAAATAAATTTGGAATATTTTATGTTTACGTTTTCTTTCTTGTAATATCTTCAATTTTTTATAACATCTTTTTGAGCTTATTTTACAGATGTGGTTCAATAATTAAACATATTTCTTAATACACCATTATCAAAATCCCATGTCTGTTGGATTCTACTGGAAAGGAAAGAATATCCGAAAGGTTTCAGATTCTACGTAATGGCCAAAGAGGCGTTTTTTTAACGTTTATTTTATTACCTTTATTTATTAAACATCATGTTCTTCGCACTTAAACCATAAAATTCAATTCAACAGCGGTATCACAAAATAATTTAAAAAGAACGTATCTTTAGAATTTCCCATGCACATTCTCGATACACAAAGATACACAGTTCCGATACAGAGAGAAAAATATTTCCTTTGTTGCCATTGCTCTCTTTGAAATCGTTTACGTTATTCAAAATTTCATGGCTCTAGGTACCGTTGTTTTATCACAATGTGAGAAACATACATACATTTATGCAGATTCTTCATTATTTAATTTTTTTTAATACAACACAGAGGGATAGTATTTGGTGGCAACAGTTTGAAAAGTAATACGGACATTTACAGTGAATCGACGCAAAATGCGAAAACGAAATTAATAGACCTTCTGAGATAACGCTCCTTTGGGCTAACAAGAGGAGAAAAATCTATCAACAAACTCTGTTTGTTAGGAAAAAGTGTTATGTGTTTAAGCCAGTTAATTATTGTCACTTTGTTATTATTACCAGTCTCACTTGTCTGGCAGAGGTCAGCACAAGCCTACTACATTCATCATGTCAAGGAGTCAAATGCGCCTTGCCATGATGAATGGTGGTAGGAGAAGAGGATTTCCGAAACCTCTTCTCTTATCACCAATCTGCCGAGAGGACTTTCGGCTCACCACATAATTATAGTGTCCCCATGTCGTACAGACACTATACATTTATAAGGATCCATGCCTTCTCCGGGATTCGAGCTCAGGCCGTTCAACACTGCAATTATAATCGCTAACCACAATTCCGGTTGAGGGGCATTGTTATCTTTTTTTCATTCGTCGTCATAAAGAAAAATAAGGCTCTTTCAAAGAGAGCAATGTACCTGAAGGAAACCAAGCATAAAATACCGTCATTATTAAACATGAAAATGATTCAAGTTTCAAACTCACCCGAGCAAACGACCATCGCTTTAAATGTACCACGTATTTGGCACGAGTCTGAAAATTATATGGACATTTACAAGTGGACGGGACTGGAGAGTTTCATCAAGCATCGTATAGATATAGTCTCGCAGCACTGCGTTCGAGTTTTGATGGAGAACGAAGACGTACCTAGAATTTCCCACCCCTGTTTCCCTACCGCCAGATTACTCAAGATGATTTTCGGCTAGCCAGTATTTTAAGTGCATCTATGCCGCACAAATGGTACACATTTACAAACATCCATACAGTTTCCGTGTTTCGAACAGATATTCTTTCATTACAACAGGCTGTAAAGCAAGTACCGTTTGCATAAGGCTGCATGCTTCTTGCATATGGATCTTTATGAGGATTGATACACAACAATGTCACCAAAAATTGCAACTGTATTACGAGAAAGCATTATGGAGACATTTTGAATGGCTTCCGATAATCTTGAATGGTGAGCCTCGCTTTTGTCGTGATTCAGGTGGCGATAGCAAGATTGAATGCACAAGAGGAGCATTTTCATATCTAGACGGTGTTACACCTCCAGATGGATAAATATCATGGCTATAGGGTGCACCTTCATATGGTGCTCGATTATCTGTAGTTTTCATCATGGGCAATTTGACAGTCTTATGGTACATTAATGAATCTTTCGACAAGTGGTTTGACGTACGAATGCTTTCCCGTGATCTATTTTTGTCCTCATCTGCTGTCATCTGAAGGGCTTGCTTTGCAGTCATAGATACAGTTGTGGATCGCAAAACTTATCTCCAGTAGAAAATCTCTGAGTTGCTGTAGACAGTTCTGTTCAGACTCCACAACTGATACAAATTTTGCAAAACCAAGAAGCGAAAGCAAATTCTGTATCGAATAAGTTAATGCAAGATTACGTTGCTTTGTCTTTTATTATTTGCTTTGTTGTTACTAACTTCTTTCTAAGTAACATTTCAGTCTAACATTCCTTCTGAACGTGAGTTTTTTTTGGGGCGATGAGTGTCTGTTAGTGTTACTATATTATTTCTAGCGGAGTCTGTTCCGCTAGAAATTGCATGATCATCGAAATTTAAGTGACAGCCAAGTAAGTAATAAGATTACGTTGCTTTGTCGTTTATTATTGTTGGTGACTAACTTCTTTCTAAGTAACATTTCAGTCTAACATTCCTTCAGAACATGAGTTTTTTTGGGGGGCGATGAGTGTCTGTTAATGTTACTATATTATTTAGAGTCTATTACGCTAGAAATTGCATGGTCATCGAAGTTTAAGTGGCAGCCAAAGTAAGTAATAAAATTACGTTGCTTTGTCGTTTATTATTGTTGGTGACTAACTTCTGTCTTAAATAACATTTCAGTCTAACATTCCTTCTGAAAGTGAGTTTTTTTGGGGGGACGATGAGTGTCTGTTAGTGTTACTATATTATTTAGAGTTTGTTCCGCTAGAAATTGCATGGTCATCTAAATTTAAGTGACAGCCAAGTAAGTAATAAGATTACGTTGCTTTGTCGTTTATTATTGTTGGTGACTAACTTCTTTCTAAGTAACATTTCAGTCTAACATTCCTTCTGAACATGAGTTTTTTTGGGGGGCGATGAGTGTCTGTTAATGTTACTATATTATTTAGAGTCTGTTCCGCTAGAAATTGCATGGTCATCGAAGTTTAAGTGGCAGCCAAAGTAAGTAATAAAATTACGTTGCTTTGTCGTTTATTATTGTTGGTGACTAACTTCTGTCTTAAATAACATTTCAGTCTAACATTCCTTCTGAAAGTGAGTTTTTTTTTGGGGGACGATGAGTGTCTGTTAGTGTTACTATATTATTTAGAGTCTGTTCCGCTAGAAATTGCATGGTCATCGAAATTTAAGTGACAGCCAAGTAAGTAATAAGATTACGTTGCTTTGTCGTTTATTATTGTTGGTGACTAACTTCTTTCTAAGTAACATTTCAGTCTAACATTCCTTCTGAACATGAGTTTTTTTTTTGGGGGGGGCGATGAGTGTCTGTTAATGTTACTATATTATTTAGAGTCTATTACGCTAGAAATTGCATGGTCATCGAAGTTTAAGTGGCAGCCAAAGTAAGTAATAAAGTTACGTTGCTTTGTCGTTTATTATTTTTGGTGACTAACTTCTGTCTTAAGTAACATTTCAGTCTAACATTCCTTCTGAATGTGATAATTTTTTGGGGGGCGATGAGTGTCCTTTAGTGTTACTATATTATTTAGTGTCTGGTTCGCTAGAAATTGCATCGTCATCGAAGTTTAAGTGGCAGCCAAAGTAAGTAATAAAATTACGTTGCTTTGTCGTTTATTATTGTTGGTGACTAACTTCTGTCTTAAGTAACATTTCAGTCTAACATTCCTTCTGAACGTGATAATTTTTTGGGGGGCGATGAGTGTCCTTTAGTGTTACTATATTATTTAGTGTCTGTTTCGCTAGAAATCGTATGATCATCGATATTTAAGTGGCAGGCAAGTAAGTAATACAATGGTTTTTATCCTTTGAGTTGATTTTCCCTATCTACTGCTAAGCTTATCAGCACAAACTTCTCTAATTTATATTCAAACATATTTAGAAGCAGAGGAACTCAGTTTTTTGACATCCTCAGAAATGCCAGCATAATACTATCAATAATAGCAATAAACTTCTGAAGAGTAATAAAAATTGTTACATTTATGCAAAGACGCAACTTCGAGACCTGCAAACATAATCAAAATATTCTTATGATTCTTTCTAATTCATATTTCGGCTCAGCAGAAATGACATCTTTGAATGCAAAATGTATTTATTTAAAGACATGTAATAATCACATGATTATCAGCGCAACTTCTGCCAGCAAGGAAAATTGTCGAGTCCGGCCTTCAACGATTTTAATGCGGAAAACCTTTTGCTCCTCAACTTCGACAAGTGCTTGAGTAATATACAGACAATATTTCATTTTTCTCATTAGTAAAGGAAACGGGAAATGGATATAAAAACATCAGTTTAAGTAAAGTAACTCATTTATTGTATGTTCCACACATAAGTGCCAGTTTTTGCAATTTTGTAATTACGTAACTATTTTTAAAAGCACCTGCTCATAAAAAAGCTCTTGTGTTACATGCAATCTAGAATCCAAATTTGTTCATAACTGTGTATTAGCTTCAATAGTTTTTTAAAATAGCTTTAATTAACAGCCATTTTTACACTTCATAGAGCAATTATGAAGACAAATTATACACGATTTTTAGACACGGTGTTAACTATACATTCTTTGTATTTACTTTTCTTTTATAGTCCTTCTACTCATTTTCGAAATACTGATGGCAGCTATCATCTTTAACTACAAGAATTTCGGCTACTATTATTTTTCTAAATTTCAGTTGTGTAACCGAAAACGAATATTTTTTAATCAGCTTCTTGAAAAAGGCTGTTCGAATACAGCTCTCATCAAGTATGCTTTTCTTGTATCCTAAAAACTGTCATGTCCTTTATTAATTCCATACTTATCTCTTTCTAATACTATTAAAGTTTTCCGGCAGTGGAAATCAACAGAAGTATTGAATGTTCTTTTGAATAGACGAACCTCACAGTTCCTTCTTGGGAGTAAAAACAATGCAATACTTCAGAACGAAACAGTTAAATGTCTGAGCAAAAATATTTCACTCTGGCTCTTGAAAGCCATTCAAAGAAATCCCCGTTTTCGGTGAATATATTTTGTACTTTTCTCCCATCTTTCGGTTAAATCGCTTAAATTACTCTGTAAATACTTTTTTCTATAGCTTCACTCGCACTTAAAATTTTTGTAATACGATGTTAAAGCAGAATGCGATATGAATTTTAATATTGCTGAAAATTTTAAAGGTATTAGTTTTGTTACTTATTTAAGTTTTCCAAGATTTATTTCGAGAGCATGAATATATGACTCCTAGGTGAGAGCTTAAGATGAAGAGGTTGGTTTGGTTTGGTTTATTTAATTACTGCAAAGCACACTAGGGCTATCTGCCTAAGGGGATGGATGCCTCCGTGGAGGACTTTCTAAAAGAAACTGGCTCGTATATACGTTAGACATGGGGGAAACCACGAAAACGCCCATGCAGTCAGCCCGTTCGCGGAATTCGAACCTCGGACCGAACTACCAGTGTTCAGCGACTTTACCGCTCGGCCGCTGGTGGGCTAAGATGAAAAGGAAAAATCTGATGTGGACACGACATGAAATCCTTGTATGGCCTATTAATAAAATATACACATTTTTTGCTGCATTTCATTTAAACTTAATTCTTCAAATTTCAGTTCTAATTCAATTAATTCAGTTCTAACTTCGCGACAAGCAAAAATACATAAAAGCTCAAAGCATTGTCATTAAAATTTCTAAAACACAGAAAAACATAAAATACCACTTACAGTTAAATACAATTAAAAAAAAACTTTTAAAATTAGAATTTCTATGCAAAAAGAAGAAATTCGGCTAGCGGGCAAGAAGGCAAATTTATCGGTGCACAAAACTGAAAGTTTACTTTTGGTCCCACTCGGGAAAAAAGTCGTTGAAGTTGCAGAAACTGACTAATCTATTGAGTTCCAAATGCAAACAAATGGCCGTTCTTTAGCCTTAACTCGCCACATAAATTTGTTGTTGCACTAAATTGTTAACAATTCTATAACTATTGCATGCAGATCAACTAAAGTCATAAGAACCTTAACATAAGAAAACATAATGACATAAGAACATAAGAAACATAAGAAAAACATAATTCCATAACTTTAAAAGCAAAAAATGCAAAATTTACTAACATACAAGAATAAAAAAACTAAGCTCACCGAGCCACGTAGTATAGTGAGAATATAGATATATATAGCGAAAAAGGGAGATGCACAACTACATATTATAGCTGTCTCATAAACAGAATTTCAACTTCCTACGGCTACTCATTCTTGAGTTATTCGAGATACATACATACGTACTACGTACGTACGTATGTATGTATCTCGCATAACGTACGTACAGATGTCACAAAAATCTCTTCTGAATCGATTTTAAATCCATTTTAAAATCCTTTTTTGGTAAAAACAGGCCTTTTTTCTGTCCATACGTACAGATGTCACGCAAAAACATCCTTCAAATGGCTTCGGGAGCAGTTGAAAGGGATATTCTCGTTGAAAAATGATATCCACAATTTTTTGCGATTACTATAATTCCTTTACCTCGTAAAAGGAAATTAAAAAGAGAAATTTAAATATTTACCATTTTAATTTAAAGCAGCCGTATAAAAATTATTTTCTCTTTGCTCAAAAACGCAAAATGAAACAATGGCGATTTTAAACTGATAAACATTTTTACTTTTCGTATAAAGTGAAGGAAGTTCTGTAATCCTAGAAAAATTTCGGTTATCAGATTTCAGCTAAAATCTGGTATCAGACATTTTATGAGATTGCATTCGTTGAAATACTGAATTTAGGTCTTCCGTCTTCGCTACTTCTATTGTAAATTAAATTTTGTGTCATCAAAAGTGTTTTGGTGTCCAATGAATGAATAGTGCGATCTCCAGGGCATTGGAACTATGCATCTAGCAGATGTATATACGGAGATGTTCTTGAACTGTTGTTAAAAATTTCTGCTGCACTGCGATTTAGGGTACCATTCAACAACTGAAAAAAATGCCTTCTAACTCATTACCAGCAGCTATCGGAGTTTGAAAGAGGTCGTATCATTGGATTGAAAAAGGTAGGTTGAGCAAATCAGAGAATCACTCGTCACGTGAGTCAAAGCGATTAGAAGATGTTGGTAAGAATGGGTGGACCATGGCAGATTTCAGCGTCATGATGCTAGCGGTCGACCTAGGGCTACACAGATCGGGAGGACAGAGTGATTGTCACATCAGCTGTCACAGCGCCTGATTCATCGCTATCAACCATCAGACGAACCTCATACAGTATCCACCATGACCATTCACAGACGGCTGATAGAGCGAAATGTACGCTCGTACCGACCGTTACACTCAAGCTTGCACACTGTCGAGCCAGATTACAGTGAAGCTTGGCTCGATCAGGCTAGAATGATGCTGACTGAGGACGTATGGTCTTTAGCGACGAATTCTGCTTTCAACTTTGTCGTGACGATCATCGAAGACGTATCTGGAGACACTCGGATCAGCGTGCCGATCCTGCTTTTACTATTGCACGCCACACAGGCGATAACTGCCAGGAGTTATGGTCTGGGGTGCCATTTCCCTTAATAGCCGGACCCCTCTTGTCGTCATTAGACGCACACTTACAGCACAGCGGTACGTCGACAACATTCTGAGACCTGTTTTGCTACCGTTCCTTTTGCAGTACCCTGGCCTTTTTTTTCCATCACGATAATGCCAGGCCACATACGGCACGTGTTTCTATGAACTGTCTTACAGCTTTTCAAACACTTTCTTGCCCAGCCCGTCAAATCTCTCTCCCATCGAGCGTGTCTGGGGTATGATGGGAATCCAGTGCATCTACCAGGGAATGTTGATGGCCTAACCCGACAATTGGAGCAAATTTTGCAAGAAATACCGCAGAAGATCATCCGGAAGCATTATCAGTCTGTGCCACGTCGTTTGGCAGCTTGCATCCAGGCTAGAGGTGGGTCAACACCTTATTGAGCTCTTTACTTTGCAACTATGTAACTCTGAAATACATCATTCAATTGTTCTTACATTTTAATTATTTTCTATTACGTACATAGTCTTCCTATCTACAAATTTCTGTCTCCATCGGACAGATCTTTCTTGGTGCGTGAATTGTTTTGTTATAGAGTGTAGCTTGAACACATCTTCAAAAAATTCCTATTAGTAATCAAATAGAATACTATAAAAATCAAATGAATGTATCGGTTATTTTAATGAACATTATGCTAAACGGAAAAAACTCCCATTTATTTCAAAGTAAAGGAATATTTTTGCTTTATAAAATGTGTTTATTATATTACTTATTTATTTTTATTCTGAAAGATTCAGATTTATTTTTATGAGAAACATCACAATTACACAAAATTCACAAGTTCGTTAAATTCATTTCTGAAACTTTGGGAATAGTAATATTTAATTTTAGTAAAAAAATACCTGCTGAGTTTTGCATTGGAATAAAGAACAAACTAGATAGAAGAAAACCAGAATAAAACGATTTTCAGATCCGTCGTTAATGTCTCACTGGTTACGATTTTAGTGATTTGTAGGATTAGAGGAAAAGCGACCAATCTTAGAAGGGAGAGTGACCGTCTAATTAAATAGTGTAGCGTTCTGCCTATTATCCTTCACTAAATGCTGATTCAATTGCAGTTCCCCCGCTTTTTTCGAATTCAATCCCCTCTCCAATGCAATTTCCCTGAACCCAGGAATGAGTCCGTCGTTGCTAATGACGTCATATGCTGAGGCAGTATTCTGCAACCCTTGCTACATTGCTTGCAAAACCTCGTTAAACCCGAAGTTTTTAAGCAAATTTTATGATGCATTATTTTATTGGAAATTGTCTTCTGATTAAGTACGAACATAAATTTAACCTTTTCACTCTGCATTAATGCAAAGCAGATGCATTCTATGTAGCTTGAGCAAAAGCAGAGTGTAACAAACGGTGCAGATAGTCACCAATTTACAACTTTCTGTCGTACGAGATAAAAGTGGATACATTTGGTGAATAAAATATTTTTTTATAATGTATTCTGGAATGGTTGTTAATTAAACTTATTCGGGCTAAATGAATATTCATTATCACTTCATAATTTTTCAATGCTTGGGCAAACATAATCTGTAACCATTCGTGGGTTACAGCGACAAAATTCTTCATGAAAAATATACAATACCAGATTTAAAAGAAATCTTACATTACATGACTTGCATCCAGTGCATTATACACAACTTTTGCTGCATTTCATTTAAACTGATTTCCTGGAATTTCATTAGAGATATATTTCTCATTCAATTAATTTAATTCGCCCTTCGCGGCAAAGCAAAAACACATTACTCAAAATAGCTTCATTAAAAGTTGTATAATACAGAAAAATACAAAAAATTTTTAAAAAATCAGTTTTTACAATTAAAATTGCAGTTTCTACCCAAGAACAAGCAATTCTGACAGCGTGCAAGAAAGCAGATTTTTCAGTACACAAAACTGGTCCTTCTCAGCAAAAATATATTGAAACTTGGGCAGAAACTGACTTAATTCACTATTCCACTGAGTTTCAAATGTGCTTTTTTAAAGGCCACTCATTAGGGTTAACTTGACACTTAAACCTTTAAATTGAAGATAATTCTTTAACTATTGCATGACGATTAACTAAAGGAAAGAAAGCCTTAACAGGAATATAAAATCCAAGTAACTGAATTACTTTTAAAGCAAAAAATGCACAATTTACCAACATATAAGAATAAAAAATCTAAGCTCAACGAGCCAGGCAACAGGATAAAAATATATATACGATTGGTGCAGCCGATTGCAACGAAAAGGGAGGTGCACAAGGAGGGTGTTATAGCAGTCCCATTTACAAAATTTCAACGTTATACGGCTATTCGTTCTTGATTTATGCTAGATACATAAATACGTACGTACTCTTCTGAACCCATTCTAAATGCATTTTTCAATCCTTTTGGCAAAAAACAGTCCTTTAGTCTGTCCGCACGTACAGATATCAAGTAAAAACATCGTTCAAATGGTTTAGAGAGCGGTTAAAATGGATACTTTTTTTTAAATACGATACCAAAAATTTTCTACGAAATAAAGGAAGCAAAAATGCAACTGTTCAGTCAGTGTATTTTGGAAACATTGCTGTCATATTTTACAGTGTATAGTACAGTACAGTGTGTAGTATTTAAGTACTAATCTTAGACACATATTTTCAACTGCAAGTGTTTTCGTACGAAGGTACAATATTTTATTAAAACGATATTTTTTCTGGGGATAGAGAAGTGTTTTTATTGATATAAAAGCTAACTTTTATAGGGATATGTATAGCAAAAATGTCCTATTAGTAAAATGCCCACTGTTTTGTAACGAGTTAAACACAAAATGTTAGATAATTCTGCACACAAATTTGAGGAAGATATTAGTAATTACGAGTTTAATGGGGCAGTTACAAAGTTAAAAATTGTTGTTATTTTATCACATAACATAATTGCTAATCATTAAACGAGAATCTTTTTAATAGATTTTTCTTTCTAATTAATATTTTAATCATATAATTTAGTGATAAACATTGAAATGCAATCCAAGTCAATAAATTCATTATTTATATATTATCTGTACAAAAATGCGTATTATTTTTGCATACTAAGTATGGAGCCTTTATTAATTAACTTAAATTATTAATTAATTATTAATTATTTATTAATTAAAGTTTAATGAATATTTTACTAATTTTGTTTTTGTTTTTGTTTTCAGGAAACAACAAAGGAATTGATTTTATGTTTATAGAACATTTGTGTCCTTAATGCTAATATTAAATTTCTTAAATCCTTTCGCATATATCACAATACATGTTTTAAAAATTAATCTAAATTATTTCTCCTTACGATACTGTTTTTAACACATCTTAACTCTTAAGGGGACTCATATACCTTAAACCCCTCATGATCTTCGAATATGTGACTGTTGCAATAATTGAGATATTTTATTTATTTTAAAAGCAATTACTTCCAACATTTTACAGCTGACTACATAATATAGCTGCTTTAGAAACTAGTAACCAGAAAGTTTGTGTTGCCAAAATTATTTTTGTAATTTAATTCTCTTTGTGACAAAATATTTCGCCATGTTTCCACCTTGCGCGCATTATATTTTAAAAATGGCTAATGGAACATACTTGAAATTGGATGGAATTCTTTATATGGGCACTACTTTCTAACTCAACCTACAATCTGATGAATATTTTAATATTGAAAAATGTTATGGACGAAAACATTAAAAAAATTTTTAATAAAATACATTTTATAAACTTAACTCAAAATAAAATAAAAATTTAACAGGAAATTTTTAGAATTTTAGGTTCACAGTAGTTTCTAAATGTTATAAAAGCTATATATTAAATATGGAATTAAATTATGCAACAGGATATTTTAAACTGTGCGCGCAAGGTGGAAATATGACGAAAAATGTTGTCACAAAGCGGATTAAATTATCAAAATATTTGTGGCAACGTAAACTTTCTGATCACTATTTCAGAAAGAAGCTATAGCTGTAAAATGTTGGTAGTAATTGCTTTTAAAATAAATAAGTTATCCCAATTCTTGCAACAGTCACCTATTCGAACATCTTATGGGTTTTAAGGTGTATGAGTCCCCTTAAATGTTTCGTTCTTTAGAAATAGTAGATGGCAACCTTTTTGTCATTGCGTCCTGATTTGTATTGTGATTCTGAATGAATCGGGGACTACCAGCTGCCGACGATAAAGTCGCTTGAAAGCTGGTAGTTCGGTCCGGGATTGGAATCCAGGCGAACTGACTTGCTGCTTGGCCGTTTTCTTGGTTTTCCCCATGTGTAAAGTATACATGCCAGTTTAAATGTACACAGCGAAAAAAAATTGGACAGTTCTATATCTTCCGTTCTACTGGGCCGATTGACGATATTCAACTTGCGTTCTTCAGGTCTCGAAAGCGCGACATAGGATATGTATTATATTTATATATAGCTTAGTTCTAATATAGGTATTTTGACACAAAATCGGAGTTTTTCTGAAATGACATGCCAATTTTTTTCCATATTTCGATTCTACGACTCAAATTATGCCAGATTGACAAGTTTTGTAAAATTCGCACGGGTAATTTCTAAATAATTAGCTCTCGGAATTTTAGCTTCTCCATGTTAATTGAATTTGGTATATATTTATTAATATCGCAATGTAATATTAAACTTTTTAACTCTTCCTTTCACATTTTGAAATTTAGGTTCGTTCCAAATATTGTTCACCGAATTTTTATGATTTATTTTTTAAAATTTGCATTTTTAAATAATTTTTATACATTTTTTGAAAAAAAAAAATTAAATTATAATCTGTAAAATATTTACTGTCGTTTTAAAGCAGATGTATTTCTAAGCATATCTACAAAAAATTAGAGTTTTTTATTCAAAATTTCCTAAGACATATGTGAATTTACACATTGGCGCATTTTAAAATTTGGCATACGTGTTATAAGCTATAATAATGCCAAATGTGGTTCACGCACTTTGTTAAAATTATTTGAAAGTATGAACAATGATTTTTTTTCCCGTTCGGTCTACAAAGAAAAAAAGGAAAGGAAAATAGGTTGCTATAAACTAAGAAGTTCGCGAAGTGAATTATTCTTGGCGCCAACTAGAAAGAATATGGCAAGATAAAATTTGAATTTCTCCGTAAATTTCGCAAGTCCAGGCATAATTTGAGACGTAGAACCGAAATATGGAAAAAAATGGGTATGTTATTTCCCGAAAAAGAACGATTTTGTGTCAAAATACCTATGTTAGAACAATTGCTATATATAAATATAATATATATCCTAAGTCGCGCTTTCGAGACATGAAAAACGCAATTTGAATTTCCTCAAACGGCCCAACAGAGCGGGAGATATAGAACTGTCCCCCCCTTTTTTTTTTTTTTTTTGCGCAGTGTACATGATAGTTTACCTTAGAGAGCCCTCCACGAAGGTATATCTTCCCTTAGGAGGATAGTCCTTTACGGCTATCAAATAAATCAAAGCCAAACCAAACTGAATAAATCGGTTTGCTCAGAATGATTTTCCAACTGGACTTACGAATATCAGTCTTTCCTTGAAATGACTTGATCCTAGTTTTCATTAAGAAATAAAAGCAAAATGTTACCGTTGATTAAAAATTGATGATTATTTTGAAGAAAAGAAATTTTTATGTTAATAATAATAGCATTTACAGAGTTTGAAGACAGAAGAGCACTGGAATCCAAAAAGTGTTGATGAAAACATTTCCCCCCCCCCTCGAGGAGGGAAGAAGGATTACAAACTGATTTATTCAGTTTCTGCTGAAACACTGAAAAGTGTCATAAATTAATATCCGTATAAAATATTTGTAAAAATCTGAATTAATTCTTTTAAAATGTTCCGTTCTTTACATTGTTATATGCTTACAAATACTTAAGATGTATCTAAACTAAATAAATGTTAAGATAGTTAACGAACTGAAATTTTTTAAACACAAACTAACCGAAAATCACTCAAATACCAAACAATACGTACTGTTACTACTTAATAAAAACTTATAATTTTACTTTCAAATAAAACAGTGTTCTTACTATTACTAGATTACATTTTTCATGGTATAATGGTATAATAGTAGAATAGTTAGAAAGAAGTTTTGCAAGACACAATGCTATGAAAGTATAGGTATAAAATATGAACTGTTAAGAATGGATTTTATTCATCAAATTGATAATATGCGTGACTGTTCATAAAATAACTAATTTCAACAAACGTCAACGTGTAGTTTACAAATACAGTGAAATCACTACATAAAAGCATAGCAATAAACAAGAAGTTTAGAATATATAGAATAAACCTTGATGTCACAAAAAGTGAAGCCAAGGAAATGTCAACAATATGATGTCAAGACTCATGGTCGCCATATAGCGTACGGGTAAGACTAAGAAACACATAGATAAATAAAATTTAATTGAATTTAAAAGCAAATATCAACATCTGCAGTCTCAAAGTGTTTTTAGGCATAGAATACCATTCCACTAATCTTCCAGGTTTTACCATGTATACATTTGTGTTAACCTTTGAAGGCCAAAATGCCCGAGATGGCCTTTGATTCAAACGACCAAAGCTGCTCGAAAGGACTGAGACTGCGATATTGTTTTCTTTCCTCCCCCCAGGGATTGCAGTAGCAGGTGCAGTTCTCAAAATGCATTGTATCAGTTTATTACCGGCAGTTTGTTCTAAAATGCTAATGGAAGCTTCTTTATTAAGAAGCAGAAAGAACGTGATTTGAAATGTTTACACCTCTTTGTGCGTTAATGGACAAGGAAGAGGAGGAAACGGAATGGACGGTTATTATCATTTCATGCTCTTAGATTTTATTACATTTGAAAGAGTTATTTGCAAACCTTGAGATTTTTCTACATAGTAGGTAGAAAATCTTTTATGTTAAGTATTAGAATTAGATCCCCAACTTATAGAAGTTCAGTAATAAATAGCTAACATGTAGACAACGCCGATTAGAATGTGAACAAAACGAGCACGAAGTCCTCTCCTGGCGGCGGCCATGATAAGTCTCGACGTCATACCATGACATACGTTGGAGGCTTACTCCTTTTATCCTAATCTTCTTGGCAACAAAACAGCAAACGTTCCTTTAAGGAATTGTTTTCTTTGCCAACGAAACCTGTCGAAACATGTATTATTGAAAAGCACATTCTATTTAATGATTTTCTTTTTATTACATCCTAAAAAGAATGTGATGCTATAATTTACAAAAAATATGACAGAATTTATGCAATGTATAATTTGTATTGAAACTTTCATGTTCCAGAATTTTCTTGATAGCTGAATGTCCTTAATTTCTGAATGATGCATCGTTCCTCATTTAAAATTTCGTTTTGTCAGTATCGTATTAATGACTTATTCATTTTTTATTTAACGTTTATTAAAACCTAGAAATACATGTCTTTTAACTATAAAAGTCAGATAGTTTTAATCTAAAACAACAAAGTAACAAAATATTTTTACGATTATTAAAAAAATTAATTTAATTTTTAATATTATTAAGCAAATCTCAGGAATAGCTCACGTCAGTCGCATTTGTTTTGGGGATTGTTTTAGATTAGTTAAGTCAGGAGAGACTTTAAGAGATGTTTTAATCAAATATAAAAATAAAGACGAAAATCATTTACACGAAATTATATTTTTTGAAATTTAAACATACAATATTAGAAACGCTTTACAAATAAAGAAGAAAAACTCGTTTGACAATAATAATCTAATTCTCTGAAATTTTCATTCACTGAAATGCCTGCGAAAAAGCAGAATTAAAGAAATGCATTTCTCAAAACTGATTACCCAAATCCTAGTGTTTACGAAATTAAACGAGAAGTTCCAAGTCTTCTCCTTTCTGGTGCTCACCAAACCTTTTATTGGACATGTACCATTTAATTAATTTTCTGCAGATGTTGAGAAAATAAACAGAATTCTTCGAAAAATAATTTATCCTTAATCTTCCAAGTAAATTGCTGAACTCTTTAACTCGTTTATTGCATTGAGTATGTTTGCAGAAACTATCAGAAATCCCCACCGAGGTAAGGTAAAAAAAAATAAGATAAAAAAGTAAATTAAAAAAAAAATTACTGACCATACATGAAACTCGTAGAAACCCAGACATTTTATATGTGTAGCGAATAAAAAAAAGTAAGCGAGTTCTAAAGCGGAATGATTCCTTAGCTGATGATTCTTGACATAGAGGACACAGAGATTTTTTTTAAAAAGGATTGCGAAATAATAAAAAAGGGCTAACAGGTAAAAAGAGATAAATTGTAAGACATAAAAAATAAATTCGCGTAATATCCCAGAGTTTTAAGTTTTCTTCATCAATGAATAGAAGACACTAATCGTAGAAAGGAGAGTTTTTACTCAGGGTGCTGAGCAAATAGTCATTCTACGGGGCAAATAAAACGGAGATTGAATGATAAAAGCGGGTTCCTCTTCAATTTCGTTTCTACTCCCTTTTCGCTCGTCCCATCGGTCTATTATTGATTTTTCTGAGGGGTAAAGGGTAAAAAAATATCAAGCTAGAGGGATAGAAAAAGGTTTTTTCCTTCGTTCTTCATACCAACGGGGTATTCAATGTACACAGTATTGTCCCTTTTTTTTTTTTTTTTTTTTTTTTTTTTTTTTTTTTTTTACATACGATATGCTAACATTCAGACATCAAGGAGGGTATAGAGAATTTACCCCTCCGTGAAATGTTGATACGGTGATGGTGTTATAAAAGGAGAGGCGAACGAGTCTGAGTCCTAACGTTCAAACACGAAAATCTCTTTTAAATAGTCGAGATGAGGTGTTATATTCTACTTAAGTTTTCTAGCAGATTTCTTTTCGAGCGTTTACTTAGTACTGCTCATTAATAAGATAAACTTCTATCTGAACTGGGATCGTAATGTATGAAATTTCGAATAACAAAAGTATGTTTGAGATTCCTAGCATTTTGTTTGTTTAATCCTAGGCAAAATTATGGAAAAAATTAATGTCAAGCTTGTATAAATATATGCATCAAATTTCTGTATAGCTGTTTATTGGTGCTAAACAGAACAGACTGAAATTGCATTATATTTGCTTAGATAGAAAAGAAGGCATTATAAGCCCTGCGAGAAGTATTAATAAGACTTTTTAAATCTATGGACTTGTTTATACATTTGAAATAACTTCTTAGACGGAACAGAACGTGCTTTTGGTTTTCTAAGAAAGTATGATGCATTAAATAAGCAAACGAACTTTGGCTGAAGGAAATGTATATATTACTTTCAGAATTTACGAAAATATAATCAGCTTCGCTTGATTTATATTTAATTTAGGATAACGAAATTGTAGCGCATGAAATACATATAACTCAGCCATTGTTTTTCTTTTTTTGAGAAAATAAGAGTATATGTAATAAAGAAGAGAACCAAGGATAGTTCTTTTTATTTAGCTTGTGTTGATATGAAACTAATACAATACACAGAATGAAATTTGGAATAATTTAATCCAGTTGTCTTCAAAGTTGCGAATTTAACCTTTCTTCTTTTACAAATAAGTGTACTTTAATGTTTTCAATTATCAACTTTGGTGATTCAATCAAAATAAACTAAAAATATAAGAATTTTTTGTATTTCTGTTTTCATTTCCCGTTCCATGTATCTATGTGAATAGACAGGTCATCACTCCATCTACCTATCTCTCACTCCATTTCTCTCTCTCTCTCTCTCTCTGACACACACACACACACGTACATATATATATATTATATATATATATAACGTATATATACATAAACATAACCTTAAAGCATCTGAAGTTAAAAGTGAATTGGAGTCAATGCAAGGCAATTCCTCAATAATATTAAAAATTACAATTGTGTACAAGAGGTTTAACACAATATCTAAAAAAATCAAAATTAAAATAAGAATTCATAGTACTACAAACTCGAAAAATAAAAATGCAAAAGGGAACAAATATACAAAATGATACAAAAATATAAAAATAAATCTTCTTTTATTGAAACTCAGAACTCATCAGGGGAAAATGAGTTAAAGTTTCATAAAAGTCGATTAGTAATATGTTTCGAAAACGTGTTTCGTTCTCCTAGTGAGTTTGAGATAAAAAATCCGAAAAAAAAGTCAATTAAATTTTCATTTAAGACATTTAAATTCAAATAAAATGGAAAGATCGAATCTCAAATGCACCAGAATTTTCCATACACGTTTTCGAAGCGCTTGTAAAAAGAATAAAACAAAACATTGTGTCAAACTGACTACTCAAAAAGTACCATAAAACTTTACATTATGTAAAATGTAAAAAAAGCCAAATTGGTCTAAAACCATTATATGCAAATCTGAAATTTAAAAGCAAATACAAATAAAGAGCAAAACAAATACCAGATTGTCATATAAACAACACTCAAAAATTGGGTGATCACCGATTATGCTAAACTAAACTTTAACTACCTTTCTTGGTAGTAAACTTTAACTAAACTTTCTTGGTAGTAAAAGTTTAGTTTAACTTATATTAAACTAAACTTTTACAACCAAGTAAACAAAAAAAAAATCATAGAGATTTCTTTAAATAATATACAAATCTGAGTCAAATCAGCTGGAAACTGGAAACCTATTAGAAACGAAGATTAAGAAAACGCAAACTTACTGAAATCTTAGGACGACCTTCTAAACGAAAGTTTACTGAATTCTTCAGACTACCAAACTGCGTTCCTTGTAGAATTCAAAGCTGCTCTGGAGAAGCAAAAAATTGTAGTTTTTGGAAAAAGTATGCGTTAAGGCTCAAAGTGTCCAACAGCAGAACATTTAAGCATGTGTTCAAACACACATTATTTAAGCATGTGTTCAAAATGTCCTACTTGTTAAACTTTATCTGCGGGGGTGCCAAACGTTGGGTGCGGTCTGCAAAAATTGTTACTTATAAGGATGATGATCGTTGGCGGCGTAAGAAACTTCTAAAAGATGTTGTATTCTGCAAAATCTTGAAACTTTAACACACTTAATAAGTATAACTTATTGTGTGCGTATGTGTATGCAAAAATCTCACTCTTTATAATTACATATATTTATATATATATACAGAAAAAATTAATTATTTCTGCGAACTAATTTGCAATATCATTCAAATTCAGAAAACATACGTAAGTAAAATTAAGCATCTATAACCATGAAAAAATATAAAAATATATTTTATGAATAATAATCCAAAATCCTAAAACTTTTAAAGAATTTTAACACTAAATTATTTCGCACTTTGTAAAATATAGTATATAAAGATAAAACATATTGATTTTATGAATTCAAGGAACATAAACCTTCATGAAAAATATAGAAATATAATATGTAAAGAATAAAAAATATACAAATTCAGTCGGAAGAAATGTTCGAATTAACAAAAAAAAAAAAAAAAAAAATCTGAAATGTTTCAGATTTTAAATTACGTCCAAAGGGGCGTTTTTTAACATTTTGTGTGTTACCTTTCTTTATTAAATATCATGTTCCTCGCGCTTAAACCATAAGATCCAGTGCAACAGCAATATCGCAAAATAGTTTTAAAACGAGCATATCTTTAGAATTTCCGATACAGAGACTCACGCGCTGGAGATAAAAATGTTTTTTCTGCACAACGTTGCCATTGCTCGCTTTGAAATCCTTGAGTTTGTTAATCAAAAATTCGTCAAAGTTTTAAAAAATAGGAAATCGATCCTAAAACAAATTTCAAATTTCAAATTTGGTCTTCAACATGCTCATATTCGTTGGAGGATTACGTTATTCAAAATTCGATGACTCTATGTACCGTTGTTTTATCACAATACGAGAAATATACATACATTTATGCAGATTTTTCATTATTTAATTTCTTCAAATATAATGCAGGACTCTAACATTTTGTGGCAACAGTTTGAAAAGTGAACCGACATTTATGAGTCCGACGCAAAATGCCAAAACGAAACTAATAGTTCTTCGGGATTTAAATCCCTTTGGACTAAAAAAAAAAAAGGGGGGGAACGCGAAAGAGAAAACATCATGCAAAAGATGTAAAAGAAAAATCATAAGTTTCAACATGAACATTTTAAAATAATGAAAATGATGTAAAAAATAGGAATAGTTTGCTTAATTAATTTCACCAGAGAAGCAGAAATTAGACATGAATTTAGAAACCTCAGATTTTCCTTTCTATTAAAAATTTACAATTATATTGTAGAATTTAGCATATTAATAATATAATGATTGTATAATAATCAAACTTTTTAAACTTCCTTAAAATTTTAATTCTTAATCCCTATAAAGTGAGTTTCTTTGTAGGCATTTCTGAAATGTAGTTTTCACCGTTTATGACACTGTTATGGAGAAGGATGTTTTTATTTTTCTGTTAATATTCTGATGAAGTGTATGATTTCTAAAATTTTAAAGAAGACGAGTGAGGGAAAGAATTTTCAGAGTAAGTTAATTTATGTAAAGTACTGAGATATTTTATAACGAATTTGAGTAGACAGAAACTTCATCATAAGGCATATCTCCTGTAGAATTAGTTAACAGAAAAGGTAAACTTTTAAGCGAAAGGATTTGTTTGTTTTTAAAATAATTGTAGACAGCTAGAAGAATAATATATATAAGATAGCAAAGAAACACATGAAAAATAAATCGGCCGTATTCAAGTTAAATATAATAAATGGTATGTATAAAACCTTTTAAATATTTAAGAAGTTTTTAGAAATCGATTATTAGTATTTATAATGTTCTTTTTTGTCATTTTTAGAATTTAATTAACGCTAATATTCTACCTTAAAATATTCGATTCGAAAAACGATTTCCGCATAATGTTTGAGAAATTACGCTTAAATTAGTCGTAACCCCATATAGTAACATTTTTGATGTACCTTATAGAAACATTAGGTTTTTTTTTTTTTTTTTTTTTTTTTTTTTTTTGGAAGCAGGCAAGATGAAAAGTGAGCAAACGTCTTCACCGGGAATCGAACCACGGACCTCTGGAATACCGGCCCAGCGTTCAGAACCACTACACCACGAAGGCACGCTAGGAAGGCGGGAGAATACCTTATAACCTTTTTTTTTTTTAAATTCTGCTATAGATACGCGTTTGAAATATTTCTTGTAATTAAAGTACACCTTTCTGATTATACTGAAATTAGCATAGAAAAATTTTGAGTTTTATAGTAATCTGTAGATATAGTATTGTATCCGGGATTAGCACTTTTTAAACACTTAGTAAAACTTGGCACTTTTTTCACAACAAACGAAAAAAAAAATTCTAAAAAACCTTTTTCCTTCCTTTATTACAAAAAGCTCACTTCAGTAAATATTAGAAAATATAATAAATAAGCTCAAAAATATCCAAATACCTGTGAGCGGTATTTAGTTCCTGAGAACAGGTACTTCGAATATAAAAAATCGCATTTGGAGAAAAGCGCATTTTTACACAAAAATACTCATTTAACAAAACATTCGATGATAAATTAAAAGCAAATTTTTTTGCAGTTCTAATTTTCATAGAGTTTAATGTATGTTATTTTTAGAAAAAATAAAAGTTTAGAGAATTTGAAAATGTAATAATCCAAAATCACCATTTTTTGAAGAGTTTTGACTTCCAACACCCCAAAGTATCTCGTCTTTATAATTTTTAAAATTTGAAGGGGAAAGCATGCTCTCTTAATTGTTAGCTAAACTGTGTCCATAAATTACTTCCTACCATATTTGCAATAGGGAACATTTTCTGAATTACGGGCGGTCACGGTTCATTTGCGAAATGAGATACAGAGTTAATCATGATTATTACCGCAGATTTTGAAAGAGTGTACAAGTTGTTGTACACAAATGCAAGTTGTTCACTTTTAATATTTGAAGAACAAGCATCGAGTAACTCTCTGAAATTAAAAATGCTTGTCATAAAGCAATTTAAGAATGAAATTTTTATTAACTCTTACTCAAATGGCTGCAGAACACTTTATTGTTAATGAACAAACGATGATCATTAATATTAATGATAAAAAACGGGTTCATATTGTGTTTTCACCCACATTAAAAGGGAGAAGTTTCCATTTTGAGAACAGAACTATCTTATTATAAGTGTTTCTTCTTTCTTTGTAAGAGCTCATTTACATTGTAATATTTACTTGTTTATCTTCTGATGTGACAGCCGAAGTATACGTGTAGGAACCACACAGAAGAAGAATAAAAAGAACCCTTTATTAATTCTTTAAAATTTACAAAGCGTCGACTTGAGGCTAACACACTACGCCTCACTCGGGTAGTAACTCAAATAACAAGAACTAAACTAAAAATTTGGAGATATTAACAAGCAGTAGAATTACTCTACAGAGCTCAGATAATCCTGTTACTGAAAACCGCGTCGAAATCTAGTGGCAGCAAAGGAATAGCTGTTACGTTACGTTTAACTAGGAATAGAGGCAGAATCAGAAGCTCATGCTACCAGAGATACAGCGTTTGCCTACACTTCCTAACTATCCCTTCTAGAGTTCGGTACTTAAACCTTTCCTCCTAAAGGTAGAACTTGCATTACTTCACGCGTGAATTTAAATATTATTGACAATTAGGGGAACGAAAGCTTATAGGAAAGAGCATAAATTTAAATTTAACTTATTGTTTAAATTTAAGTTAAAACCAAGTTCATTATAACTTAACTTGGTTATTAAAATTAAATATAAATCACTATGTAGAGTTCACTTGATTAACTCCTGTGTGAGAACTGTAACAGTAGTAACTGCACAGGAGAAGGGTTAAAAGTACCCTTTATTAACTCTTTAAAATTTACAATGCGTCAACTCGACGCTAACAAACTACGCCCGGTAACTGAAACCAAGGAACTAACTAAAGATTTGAAGATATTCAAGTCATCGGGCTAAACTAAGGGCTCAGAATAATTCTTGTTTCTGAAACCTCCGTCAAAAACTAGTTGCAGCAAGTAAATGCAGTTAAGCCTCGCGAACCAGCAATAACTCTGGGAGCAGACGCTTAAGCAACAGAGGTAACGGCAATAGCCTAACTCTATCTCTATCTCTACTGAACCTCGGTTTTTAACCTCTTTCTTCAAGGTAGAATTTGCATTCCTTCACGCGCGCTACCAAATTTAAATATTCTGGAATTACAATTAAGGAAATGAAGGCTTATAGGAAAGAATAACAAATTAAGTAAAATTGGTTATTTAAAATAAATATAAGTCCTTACAACTATAACATATTATTTAAATTAAATTATCGAGAAGCAAACACCTAGTGAAAGTAACGATATTTGGTTTCAATTAAATTTCATTTTACGCGCTGATTGTAGACTCTCCAAGCCTTTTTAATAAGATCTTTACAACGATTGAGCATAAAAGTTAGTAATAGTATATTGCATACGAGGAAATATTCATTTCCTTACCTAAATGTTTCCTAAAACCCTCCTGGTGTGTCCTCATTATCAATTCTGACTCATGAAATTTTACTAAATATTTAAAATGTCATAAAAAAATCTTCTACGCCAAAATAATATATATATATATACATATTTAACCATTCAACACCTATGGTCTCATTAGCATAGTTGGAAATATTACACTTTCCTCATTCTGTGTACGCGTCAGCTGACATGACAATCAGAGCATCTTAATCAAATTACCACGCTCTCGACAGTCAAGTGCGTGAAAATAATGCCGCGAGAACGTGAGAAACTTGATCCGGTGGACGGGAAGTCCGTCTCCATCCGGGATTATTTTCTCCGTACAACCCCAAGGGTGATTCATTGTGGTCTTCAAACAATGACGCAGGATTATGTAAATGTGGTACACGATACTTTTCGTAAATATTGGCAGGGGGTTGCCTTATCTTCTCGAGCAGGATATGTTTGTGGGTATGTCATATCCGCTGAATTCGCCTAATGAGAGAAATACTTGTTCGGAAATACGGTGGTGAAAGAGAGTTTAAACCTGCAGCTTTCAGAATAGACTTTTAGTCAGTCAATAGACTTTTAGTCTATGTCTTCTGTTTTCAAAGCTTCCAGAAAAGAAATTAAAAAAAAAAAAAAATCTGAAATGTTTCAGATTTTAAATTACGTACAAAGGGGCGTTTTTTAACATTTTGTGTGTTACCTTTCTTTATTAAATATCATGTTCCTCGCACTTAAGCCATAAGATCCAGTGCAACAGCAATATCGCAAAATAGTTTTAAAACGAGCATACCTTTAGAATTTCCGATACAGAGACTCACGCGCAGGAGATAAAAATGTTTTTTCTGCACAACGTTGCCATTGCTCGCTTTGAAATCCTTGAGTTTGTTAATCAAAAATTCGTCAAAGTTTTAAAAAATAGGAAATCGATCCTAAAACAAATTTCAAATTTCAAATTTGGTCTTCCACATGCTCATATTCGTTGGAGGATTACGTTATTCAAAATTCGATGACTCTATGTACCGTTGTTTTATCACAATACGAGAAATATACATACATTTATGCAGATTTTTCATTATTTAATTTCTTCAAATATAATGCAGGACTCTAACATTTTGTGGCAACAGTTTGAAAAGTGAACCGACATTTATGAGTCCGACGCAAAATGCCAAAACGAAACTAATAGTCCTTCGGGATTCAAATCCCTTTGGACTTAATAAAAAAAAAAAAAAAAAATTATGTGTACAACCACACGACTTCCTTCTACGGAATATTAAATTATACACACTTTTTCCTGCATTTCATTTAAACCTTTTCCTAGAATTTCGTTAGAGACATAGCTTTCATTCAATTAATTCAGTTCTCACTTCACGGCAAGGCACAAATACATAAAAGCTTAAAATATTTTCATTAAAATTTGAAAGACATAGAAAAACGTGAAACACCAAATACAGTTAAAATAATTAATAAAACAATTTTTAGAATTAAGAATTACTGTTTCTACGCAGAAACAAGCAATTCGGTCAGCAGGCAAGAAGGCCGATTTTTTGGTGCTCAGAACTTAATGTTTACTTTGATCCCACTCGGCAGAAAAACACTGAAGGTGCAGAAAGACTTAATTCACTGTTCTGCTAAGTTTCAAATGTAAACAAATATGGCTTCTATGATAAGTAAAACTAGACTTAGTCGCACTTAAACAATTGCATGGAGATTAACTAAAGGCATCAAAACCTCAACCGTAATATAAAAACCACGTAATTGAATCCCATTTAAAGCAAAAATGAGCGGTTAGTTTTTAATAAATAACAAACATGCCATATGTCTTAAGATGATGAATCCTAGGAAATCTGGTGAGCTGGAATCCTCACTTAACAAATCCACCACCAAAGGCAAACTTAATAAATAAAGCGATTGCTTTCGCTCTTGAATGTACAGCACTATAGTAAAATATTTTGCATTCAAATAAATAGCATTCTGGCACCATTTTTAAGTGTGCTAGTTTCTTCCACCTCAAAGAATGTTATATAGATTTGTAGGGTTTATATTTATTTTAACTAACATTTATTTTAAGTTTAAACTATCTTTCCTGTCAAGCCTTACTTTCCCCTGGAATTGCCAATGCCAGAGTATGTAAATTTTAGTAGAACGCGCAAGGATTCAAATTGTCAGCGGAAGTAATCGAGTTAAATAGAAGGAAAACGAGTTCGAAAGTGTGCTTTCTTGCTTCACGAGCGTGGAGGTGGCTAGTTAGAAATAGAAGAACCACGCGTTTCGGCCTGTGTGCTTGCCTCGGCAGATTGTTAATCTTTCAACGTAATATTCAGAAGTTTGCTGAATTATCAGCGGTATTTTAGAACGCGGTGAGGTTAGTTACGTTTAGAGAGCCTAGTAGTTAGTCACTTGTTACTATTCTTTTCTTAGTTTCTTATTTTTATTTTACCGCCGGGTCGGCGTAGTTTGTGAGCGTCAAGAGCACGCATTTGTAATTTCTAAAGTTGAATAAAAAGGGATTTAAACCCTTCTCAAGACTTTGTCTACTTTCCAGTTCTCAGCAGTCACCACTATTGTTGCGTGCAGGTTGGAAGCGCGCAACATTACAAATTTAATGATAACCATAACACACACAAACCTCTGTTTTTGGAATGAACCTGTATCAACAGAGGCCTGTGTTGACTTAACTACCTATCACTTTTAAATAAAGCAAAATGTACTGGTATTAGAAAAAGTGCAGCGAAAATCAGTAAAGTAGCAGAAAAACTTCCAGACCATCATCTAAAGAGAGAAAAAGTTTGCATTTTTTAATAATTGCCTACTTTAATTTACAATGAAGTAAGCTTTTACTTTCATGTATTCATTTGCAAATAAATTCGAAAATTACTAGAACTCTTTTTCATTTTAAAATAAGTTAAAACAGATACTGTTTTTCTTTTCCCCCCTCATCTTTTGTAATTTCCATAATTTAATGTGGTTTGATTGTTTAACTAAGCTTTACGGTGCGACTGAATCATTTTTTAACTTGTAAAATGTTAAATTATATGTTGCTGTCAAATGGTAGGAGACATTAAAAGGAATTTTAAAAGTGTTTTGTTTTATTTGATGATATATCAGATTAAAATTCGAGAGATTAAGACAAATTTTCAGTGGTTTAATTGATTTTTATAACATCTCGGAATAAGAAGTAGCTTTTTACCTACCTCAGAGTATATATAAAAAGGATTCAAATTTTTTATTAAACATAACATAATAAATTTAATGTAATATGTAAATTTCTAAAGTTTTCTTCAAAACCAATCATACTTTTAGTAAAACTCACAATAGTAGTCTAAATAAAAGATAATAGGTTATACTCATAAATGTGTCATTTATTTAAATTGGCGTCGCCCAACCGGAGTAGTGGCTAACGACGCTACTGCTATACCGAAGGGCCAAGGTTCGAATCCCGCAGGGGCATGGATGTTTGTAAATGAATATAGTCTGTGCGGCATGGCGGTGCTTTGAATATGCGGAGAGATTAAAGACTTCTCGAGAGGTTGGTAATAGGTGAATAGTGGTGGGAGTCCTTCGGACCCGTTTCCCTGGATGCTTTCTCTTAAAATTTGGCGCGAAACTGAGCTAAATTTGGGCTGTCACCTATGCAGTGCTTAAGGATCTTGCCAACGATAGGCATATTTGACTCCTTCCCACGATGAAAGTTGTGGGTTTGTGATGACCTATGTCAGACAAATGAGATTGATTACAACAACAAAATTTTAATTGGCAGCTGTTTTCGGTGAACTAATAGGTAGATAATATTTACTTAGTTGGAAAATTTATAATTAATATTCTCAAGTTTCAAAATTTATTTTCTGTTTTAAAAGAAAAACAATGCTAGTTTTAATGGAGAAGCACACTATAATTGCAGTATATTGCAAAGACCTTGTAGGGTTGCGCGCCTCCAACCTGCACGCAACCAAGAGGTGACTGTTGAAACTGGAAAATAGACAGAGTCTTGCTAAGGGTTTAAATCCCTTTTTATTCAACTTAAGAAATTACAATTGCGTGCTCTTGACGCTCACAAACTACGCCGACCCGGCGGTAAAATAAAAATAAGAACATGAAAAGAAATAATAACAAGACTCTAACTACGAGGCTCTCTAAAAGTAACTAACCTCACCGCGTTTTACAATACCGCTGCTAATTCAGCAAACTTTGAATATCACGTTGAACGAATAACAATTCTCCGAGGCAAGCACACAGGCCGAAACGCGGGGTCCTTCAATTTCTGGCTAACTACATCCGCGCTCGTGAAGTACGAACAGCACACCTCGAACTCGTTTCCTTTCTATTTAACTCAGAATACTTCCGCTGATAATTTGAATTTTTGCGCGTTCTACTAAAATTTACATATTCTGGCATTGGCAGTTCCAGGGGAAAGTAAGGCTTGACAGGAAAGATAGTTTAAACTTAAAATAAATGTTAGTTAAAATAAATATAAACCTACAACCTAACAAAATTAAGTCTCAAGAACTTGTCTTTGATTTGTATTAAATTAACTTTGTAAAAACATAAGGAAAACTGTTTAAGAAATTATCAATTTTTATTACTTGGGCTTTTTAAAAACAAATTTACTGAGACCCCAAACCGAAATCAATTGGGAATCATTAGAGTACTGCTGATAGTGTTGTTTAAAAGAAAAAACTATTTTGAAACTCACTCAGTTACTCTGAAGGAAAATTAGTATAACTGAAATAATATATGTGCATAATGTATTTAAAAAAGCATCTGATAACGTTTATTAACAAATTAGAGAAGACCTCGAAAATCAGGTTTAAAAGGTTTTTGTAGTTTCCCATAGAATTAAAAAACATAGCAAAACTCTTGCGTCAGGTACTATATTTTTAGTACGATTCTGAGCTCTGAAATCAGCGATATGCCATCTTTTACTCTTGTACAAAAGAAACTCTCATGCATAGCTTCATTTCTTTCGTTTTCTATTCGACAAACATCACCACTACTCATTGAGTAACTTTGTTGTCAAGATTACTTGTTTCAATATTATGTAATCTTTATACCAAATCCTTATATCGAAAGAAAGATGCTAATGTTATTTAACAACATGAATTCTAAAGAAGGAAACTCGATTAAAATACTGTAAAAACATAGCAATATTTTCAGAGGACAATTTCCACTTCAAATGCGTGGAATAGTAACGTTAAAATTTCCTGAAAATTTAATTTTAAGAATTCAAATGCGTGGAATAGTAACGTTAAAATTTCCTGAAAATTTAATTTTAAGAAAATAAGTCTTCTCAACACTTTGCCAGTGTAAGAGCTTGCTGTTGGTGATGTAAAGTACTTTCTCCCTCCTATACCATGAGCATTCTTGGATATAGAAAACACATTCACCTAACAATTGGGAGCCCCCCGACGAGGGCAGTGCACATTTTCATATTTACTGCTATAATAAATCTAATGACTCTGCAACTGAAGCCCGAAATAAAAGGTACTGGACACGTCAGCACTAGAATCGTTTGCAATAGAATTCGTCAGGACTGGAATTAACCAACTGGATCCCCTCCTCTGCAGTTCCTCTACAAGAGGGCTCGTATGTAAGGTATTTTATTTTATTATCTTACCGTATGCTTTTGTGGTGTAATTGAAACCACGACGGGCTAACAACTAGGAAGTCCTAAATTGGAATTCCGGCAAGGGAATTCCGGCACTTTTCCATATTTTCTGCTCTGATAAACTTAGCGACTCTGCAATGTAACCTACAAAACAATAACTTTAGCATCAATAATTATAATAATTATAGGGTACTAATTTTATGACAAACAAGCATGAGTTGCCTGTTATGGTAGTTATTGAATTCTGAAGGACTTAATAAAGACACCAATTAATATTTACTTCAGATTAAACGTTTGGATTTTGTTGTTGTCTTGCCCATATTGTATGGAACAATGGTTACCAAAGAGTACTCCGAAGAGAGGTTGGACTTTTAATTTTCCACCCCCAATTTTGAGGAAGTGCAACCCTGAGGGGGATTCCTGGTGTCTCCCACCTCTCTCCCCATCCACTAATCCACACGAGAGAACTTTCGGCTTGCTGCATAATTAGAGTGCCGACATGCCGCACCGACACTATCCAAACATTTAAAAACATTCGTATTTTCTCCGGAATTCGAACCCGGGCCCTTCGGTACCGTAGTAGGCTCCAGTCCCGACACTTAGGCCAGTCTCGGACCTAAACAGTCGGACATTCCATCAGCTTCTAAGAATATGGCAAGAACGTTGGGATCAAGCCTCCACAAGAAGACGTGTATACAATCTCATTCCCAAGGCCAAGACAACAATCCAAACTAATAGCAATTACATGATGTATTTCCTCACTGGTCATGTGCCCTTCCCTTCATACCTGTGCCGCTTTGGCTTGAGAGAGAGAATGGTAACTGTGAATGTGTGGAGGAGGGTCATCCAGACGATAGATGGCAGCTAGTGGTGAACTGCCGCTGAGTTGGTAACCAATTCTGCATGTATATATCTATACCTAGGTCGGAACCCAATTCAGCAGTTTACTCCCCTAAACCACTATGCCGTCTGGGCGACGTTTGGTAACGTCACAGAATGCGCTGCGCTTTTGCAGTAAACATTTTGCTTTCTTCGTATCAAACCTAAGGCGCAGTCACCGCAAATTCATTAGACAAATACACACACACAGTTACTTGTAATCATGATACAGTTACGGTCATTTGTAATTATGACAACAGACCAAAAGGTTATTTATTAAATTCCTCATGACATAATTTTGGCAACATTCACATGTTCTATTGACATATAGATCTTGCTACGAAGAGGTTTATAGAATACTTCTTAAATTTAAACTTATGCTTTGTACTTCTAATATTCACGACACAATTAACAGGATGGAGTTCGTATAGCGTCTTTATTTCCCATGAAAGTCTTGTTTCGTGTTCAGAAGGATTTCTAAAGCTGAAGAATAGTTTCCTACGCAAAGATTTAAAGAATGAAAGAAGTTTAAATTCAATGCCGGTGCAACAACCTTTACATCTAAATCATATCACTTAAACTCCTCCCATACCACAGATCTGACCCACCTCAAATCCCTCAAAACACTTGCTGTAGGGGATTCGAAGTATGGGAGGGAGAGGGATAGAGAAACTCGCTCCTCGCTTTCCTTTATTACGCAAATGTGACAAATGATACCATCCTGTTAAGAGTAGTCTTTTCCGTCTGACTCAGAGTTTTCGAAATCGCGTCACTTTTAGGTCTTCTCTTCCCTTGTGAGGCAATACTGGCTGCACATGGCACACTAGAGTGCCATCTGCATCAGTCAAGCCGCCACTTAAAGAGACAGACACTAATCCGAAAAAGGGGGAGAATAGGTTTGATAGTTTCCGGAGACAAAAACAGGATAGAGATTCAATTCAAATAAGAGAATCCAGCAGGCAGTTAACTTGCAATAAGCGTTAAAAAGTAGCTTTCAAATCTCCAATGAAACTTTATTCATTGGCACTTTAGTTTATCCTCAATTACTCAGATGGTTTGTTCTGCTTTCAAAGCCATTTTGCATTAAAGTTTGATGTTAAATCATTTACTGGTTTTTAATTTTTTTCAATGATTTAAGTAATGATAAAAGATAAAGTGTAAAATACATATTTCAGAAGGTAGTAAAGGAATTAAATGAGTATGATGCGTATGTTTTTAATAATTATTGGCTATGATACGAGTAGTTCATTGTTAAATGAATAAACATGGCATACATATGTTATTTTATTCCATGTCATTACATATCAATAATCACTACATATCCTATGGATATCGGGTTTTATTGTGGATATCGGGTTTTATTATGGATATGGATACGGGGTATATGGAGTTCTATTAACACATCATCAGATTTTATTTGAAAATGGCTAATTTATAAATGTCAATAGAAAAGCAATTACGTACTTTGTTTACTCCGCAGATGACAGCTTACTTATAATATTTTTAGACGAGCACTGTCTGATATTATATCTAGTAACTATGCATGTAAGGATATCTGTCTTATAATATGCAGCGTGACTGCCATAATTTACTCCCCAATACCCTTGTGGTGAACGGTAAATTATACACGTGTAAGTTTTCATATTCTTGAAAACAATTAAACAAAATAAATTCCTACTTAGGTCAATAAAGAAAAATTTTAAGAATCCCAATAAATAAATAAATAAATAAAAATTAAAAATACAAAATAATTAATTAATAAATTATATGTGAAAAAACTGTATTAACATCAAATGTCATCCACTACAATGTTAAAAAATTTATTTGACCTTGAGTGAATGAGTAAAAAGTATTTTATTAAAGACTGAAAATTAATTAATTAATAATTAATTAAATAAAATATATTTTTAAAGTCAATTTATACTTAGCATGCAGTCAATTCATACATAGAAGCAGCATGGAATGAATTCGCCATACCTGTCATCCAAGCTCAGTTTGACTCCATGCCTAATGGAGTATGGGCCGTTTTAGCTGCCGTTTCTACTAATTTCGCACCCCTGTAAACCTCCAAAATGCTTACAAATTTAATCATTTTATCTTCATGCCATACTGTTTATGTGCAATAAATTTCTTTTTTGTATTTTCATTCCTTCATAGTGTTGCAATTTCAATGGCCAGTAGTGTAGATGTTTAAAGGTTTTGTTATCTAAGATGTTTTTATTATTAGAAATAACGATCGCTAATCTAAACCATATTTTCCCCATCAGCACCTGCAAGAATTCAATTACTGATTAACAATGTGTTGATTAATGATTACTGAATTCCATTACTGATTCGATTACTGATTGCTGAATTCCACTACAGATTCGATTACTGATTGACTAAAAATTCGATTTATAATTAACAATGTGCAATATGTAGATCGCAAAAAATGTTTTAATGTTGTTGTGAAAAATGTTTTAATGTGTTGTGTTGTTGTGCATGCATGTAAATAACTTTAATGAAATTATACTTGAAGCTGCTGTATCTTTTGCATAATGTAATATGAAATGCTTAAAAAAGAGAAGCTGTGTCGGAGAAATAAGGTTACAGAGCAAATCTATTTAGCATTGATTATCTATGGCTGTGTTGCTAAATTGCGAGATATCGCATAGGTGGCGATGATTTTTGTCGCCAGATTTGGCAAGAAATTGCCGAACGTCGTCAAATTTGAAAACATTTTGGTCCAGTCCCTGTTGGCACTATAACATAACATTAACTGATCCCTATGTAACTGTAACCGTATACACTCTTTATATGTAACTTTAATCATATCTGCTTTCCACTAATTTTGAGATATGGAAAGTACTAGAGATTTCTAAACTGCCGGAAAAAACTATGTAAGACCATCAGCACTAAGTTGTTTATTTATTGATTTCGTAGTATTGAGAGTTCTCCGTGCAAACTTCATCTTTTGGGAAAATAAATTTTATCAAGCTATCACCTGTTCTGTGTGCATTCAGTCCATTTCGAATCCGTACCAACGCAACAATATTATGAGAGAACGCCCTGAAAAATGTATTGGTTGCTTCATGAAACAAAATTCTAATTACTACTGTTGCATTATTATCCGTATACTGCGATCCCAGTGTCTGAGATTATATTAATAAATCCTAAAATACCCTGGAAATTTTATTAGTATAACTACAACTATACTAGTACTATTTTATTACTCCTTTGAATGCAAGATAGATTTACCGCTCTGCATCCGAACTCTTTATAACACCTGGGCTACAGACACATAATTCTTTCTAAGTATTCTATTTTTCCGTTGGACGTCTACATAATCTTTCATATGTTAAAGCTTTGCCCCGCTTTATCCTAGAGTAACTAAAGCAACTTCAAATTTACGAACTATAATGGTCCTTCTTAACACTAGATACGCGAGGAGAGATTACCAGAGCTTAGAAGAGACAGCAAACCTCAGGGAATAGAGTCTTAGCCTTTTGATACTGAATCGTAACTGGGGGCTTACATTTCGTTTACTTTTGCTGTTCTACTAAAAGCAAGCTTCTCCGTTTTGTTTGAGTTCCTTATCTATTGGTTTCCACTATATATCCCAGATTAATCTAATGGACGGGTTTCGTTTCGGAGAACATCAGCATTTGAAGAAATGTTATCTTCTTAGCAAGAACTACTTAAAGAAGCGTTTTAACTGCTTTAGCGTTGTAAACAGAAAAGAAACCTGTTATTAATGCTTTGGCTACAGCGTTTTTCGGAAAAAAGATTAATTGTTAAGCCCAAGTGTATTTTTAGCTATATAAATTGTTTCATTTTCATTCCGAGCCCTTGTTAGCAAACTTATGATAACTTATATTTCTTATATTTATTTCATTAAATATAAAGCACTTTTGTTTTATCCTCATAATCAGGATTATTAAATGAGATAGCGTTTACCTACAGGGGTTGAACAAAAATATGGAAACACCTTTAAAAGAACATATTTCTTTGCTTAATATGGTGTAGGAAACCCATTGGCATCCAAAACAGCTTGCAGTCTTCTCGGAATGGATAAATACAGTTCCTGTATGTTTGCCAAGGGAATATTATACCATTTTTCCTGCAAAACGGTGGCAAGTTCAGATAACGATGTTGGCGGTGCATAACGAGAACGCACTTTCCGTTCCAATGTAGACCACAAAGGTTCGATAATATTCAGGTCTGGTGACTGTGGTAGCCAGGGGAGATGGGACAACTCATCCTCGTGCTCAGAAAACCAGTCCTGGACAATGTGAGCTGTGTGAACAGGAGCTTTGTCGTCTTAGAAGACACCATCACCATCGGGGAACAAAGTTTGTACCATGGGATGAACTTGATCGGCCAAAATGTTCACATAAGTTTTGGCAGTCATGTGCCCTGACACAGTTATCATGGGGCTAGCAGAGAACCACGATATGGCTGCCCAAACCATAACAGAACCCCCGCCATGTTTCACTCTTGGCAACAAGCAGTCTGTCTTATAGGCTTGAGATGGCGTTCTCCAGACGTAAACTCGGCCAGAAGTGGGAAACAATGTGAAAGAAGACTCGTCAGACCATATTACTAGCTTCCACTGCTCTATAGTCCAGGCTTTATGACTTAAACACCACCTTTTCCTGTTACGGGCATTAGCATCACTGATGAGTGGCTTCTCCATTGCAGCACGGCCAGCAATTCCCTGTTTATGAAGCTCCCTTCTAATTGTTTTGGTACTCACAGGGTTCGGTAACACAACATTCATTTCTGCAGTAACTTTTGCAGCTGTGGTCTTCTTATTTTTCGTCACAACTGCCCTTAATGATCGTCTGTCACGATCACTCAGGACACACTTTCGTCCGCGCTGCGATTTAGCAGATGATGTTTTTCCGCTTTTCAAATATGCGGAATAAATCTTCGATACAGTACCTCTTGAAACACTAAACCCCTCGGCTACCTTGATTACGGAAGCACCTACCATACGTGCTCCAACAATTTGCCCACGTTCGAAGTCTGTTAACTCTGACATAATGCAATGACAACCTCACATAACAGTACTCCGACAACAACTGAACTGTTTAGCACATTTACGAAGTTGTATAGGTGGCGTCAGTAGTCAAAAACGCCAGCGCCACCTACATATTTCATTAAAATCAATCTTTCTTTTCAAACATGCATTTCACAAGGTGTTTCCATATTTTTGTCCATCCACTGTATATACATATGGGTTATGGGTTATTCAATTATGGCAAAGCACACGAGGACTATCTGCCTAAAGGGAGGGATGCCTTCGTGGAAGACTTTCTAAGGGAAACTACTCGTATACACGTTACACATGGGGAAAACCACGAAAACACCCATGCAGCCAGCCCGTTCACGGGATTCGAACCTCGGACCGAACTACCAATGTTCATCGTCTTTACCGCTCGGCCGCTGGTAGGCTCTATATACATATGTAATTCTAAATAATAATTTTCGCAAACACGAAAGAACGATGGTAAGCGAAATTAGATATGGAAGAAACAGCATGTAGTAATTTAAAATATATTTATTTTTTGAAGAATGGTTAAATTAGTTTATAAAAAAATTTAGTTTTGGTTAAGCTTATATTTTAAAGTTTGATTATGTTATATACATACATACATCATAATGGTTGCTTGCTTTAACCTCAGAAAGATTTCGCAGCCGCTTTTGCATTTTTGTGTTACTAACTTTTATCAACAGTTCATGTTTCATATTTAGAGCATTTTCATTTTTGAAATACATTTTTATAGATTCCTTTGTCACTGTATTTTTAATTTTCATATTTAGCAACTTTCAGGTCCACTTTAATTATTATTTTTTAATTTGAGTTCACCACTTTTATTGCATATTCACATTATTATTTATTACATACATGCATACATATATAGAGCAATGGTGGTGTTGAAGTTTCGAAAAGAATTACATATTTATGAAAATTTAACATTTCAATAAAACAGAACGCAAGTTTATGGAAATGAATATCAGCTAAGAATGATGGTTTTAGGCAGAATGATGGTTTTTATTTGCGAGAACAGGATTTTAAAGTATTGCTGATAAATTCAACAACCTCAGCTGAGCAGAATAAGCATTTCCCACAATGCTATGGTCAGTTTATTTATTTACTTATATTGAACACATAAATTCTCCCCGTTCACCACAGATGTACAACACAAAGCTTACAAAAGTAAGTTAATTAAACATTAAATATTACATGCATAAATGAAACGAACAAAAACAGAGAACAGTCGTCTGGACTTCACGAAAACAGAAAAGTTCACTGGGCAAGTCACGCCGAAAATTTTCAAATAGCATGATCTAGGCCATCAAAGCTCGGGCATAAAAAAATCAGATATTACACATGCTGAGGTACTTTTTTTTAAAGATTCACACAAATTATTTGATCATCTATTAAAACGAAAGAGGTAATTTGTAAACTTACCCTGATCAGATAAAAACTGAGATACTTTAATAAAGGAAAGACTCGGAATGCAGTCTATGGTAAATAGAGAAAGAGAATGTTTTGATGCCCTCAGCAATAGGTCGGTATATTAAAAATATAAATGATGCAAGATCTGTGCAAAAAGGCAAGGCACTCACTAAAACGATGGCTTCTTTCGTGCTACGTGAACACGCATTCGCTCCCCCCCAGGAAACAGATAGCAATCAAAGTTTGTTCGTGTTCCTTAAAACATTGATGCTATATAAAGTTTAAATTATGCAGATGTAGAAAGAAGATAACCCAACGTACGAGTCGAATTTGCAATACACTCTCTTTAGGTTGGTGTATTTAATTACGGCAAAGCACACTAGGGCTATCTGCCTAAGGGGAGGGATGCCTTCGTGGAGGACTTTCTAAGGGAAACTGGCTTGTATACACGTTACACATGGGGAAAACCACGAAAACACCCATGCAGCCAGCCCGTTCGCGGGATTTGAACCTCGGACCAAACTACCAGTGTTCAGCGACTTTACCGCTCGGCCGCTGGTGGGCCACACTCTCTTTAGGATATTTATGCAAATTTTAGATTCAAAGAAGGTTTGCACTCATCGGAAAGCCTCTTCTTTCTCTATGAGTGACAAAATTAACAAATGAAAATGTAGAGTTTGCAAAACATAAATCTCATTAAACTATTGATAATACAAAATTCCTGATATCAGTCTTCTTTCGCCACTCATAACGATGGCCTACATCCGTTCCTGATAATCAGAGCTATGTTACATCATCTGAAATGTAAAACTTACATACCATTAACAGTCCATATACGCTAACTAATGAATAAAGACATTAAATAAATAAAATACATCATTCAGTTTTTAAGAAAATTCTAGCATAAATTGTTATATTAAACTTTGATAGACAAACAGATTAGTCATACAATGTTGATTTGACTTATGGATCCTAAGTATCATATTTTGAATATTTTGTCTTAAATGATTTTTATCAACTTCATATAAAGCTTACTATGATTTAAGAATTAAAATTTTAAAGTGTAATAATGATTTTACAAATCTTGAAACCCTGTAGATAAAATTGAGAAAAATGTATATGACAAGGAAAACAGAATAATTTCAACACACAAACACACACATTTAGATTTAGACAACGAAAATAAACACCATTATTTTTCACATAAGGTTCAAAAAGCTTTTCAGTTATAAGTAACTGTTACATAAAACTGTAATAAATTTCACTACATTTATAAATAAAATAAATAATAAATATAATAATAATATTTATAATTTATAAGTAATTTATAAGGATAAAATTTATAAGTTAATTCTAAAAATACAGTAATGAGTGCAACAATTGAAAAGCATGGCTGGTAAGTAAAGAAAAGATTACGTGTTTTGAATTACATTCTTTTAGAAGTGCATGATAATAATTTTAATTTTGACTCTTCAATTATACATCGCATTATAAAAACTAATTTTAATTTATTTACAAATGAGTTAAATCTTTGTAAAATGGTTAAAGACTTAATAAAGAAGTGCTAGTCTTTTCGTGAAACCATAAAGTGAAAGATAGTCGTAATTGGTGCATCAGTCAATCTTCTAAACAAAAGCAAAGTAATTTTAAACAAACCATTTTTCAGATAATAATTTAAGTGACTTATTAGATATTTACTTAGTCCACCTGTGATACAAAGTAAATTTTTAATGTAGTTACCGTAATGATAAGATATGTTTAACTGTATATGCCTCCAAATCTGGAAACACGTCAACGTAAAACTTAAAATCAGGCAAAACAGTGACGTTAGTTAGGCTTAGATTTTAAATAAAACTCTGTCTATTTCGAAGGCGATCGTAGGCCCATCATTTTCAGGAATAAGTTATCAACTTACTGAATTATATAAAGAAGCAAAACGTAAATTTAGGCATTTAATATCTGTCACAGTTGTGATAATGAACGACATAATCTGAAATAGGATTAATTAATTAAAACTGGATTTTATACTGGCATCTCAGCAGTGTGCTTTACATATTATTTAAATAGTCAATATTAATATAATTCACAGAAAATATTGAATCGGTTTAAATATTATTTACCCCCTCCCCCGTGATTTGAAATTATATATAACAGTACTTAAAACTTTTATTTTTGTTTATCAAATAAGCAAAAGTCTGAATAATGCACTCATAAGATACTTTATAAAACCAAATTAAGCTATTAATGAGCGACATTTAATGCATGAACTTCAAAACTTATTAAAAGACACGTGACTAGTTATGTCCTAGGCATGCATTATCTGAGGAAGTATCTGCCTCATTCTCAGTCAAGTTAGTTCTCAAGTCAGTTGGAACGAGTTCGTCCAGTTAGTGTACCCAGCGCAAGAAATTCTTCGTACCGCTGGAAGTCTTTAGTTACAGCATGAATAAAATATAAAACTTGTGACGAGTCAATTTTTATCAATGCTTTCATCTAAAGCAATTGAAAAATAAACATCCTTTTGTATAATTTTACGAAACTTCTGTTACATTTCAGCTAATTCGTGCTGGCGATGTGTTATAGTTCTTTTTGAAAAAGGCAATTGTTTGCCATTTATCAACTTTTTCTTGATCTAACATACCTACTGCTTCAACAATACATTCTTTATTATTTATACGTCACTAAATGGTCTGCCTCTTTTTTCCAAGTACATGTACTATTGAGTTGAAACATAAGTAATAGCCGTTTTTTTAATTTAAAAATTTTTATTTTAACAAAAAAAAAAAAAAAAAAAAATTAGGCAATAATATCCGAGTTTTGGAGCTTTCCCCATAGACCGAAGTTGTCGAACTATAGTCATTTGGTTACAACCCACTTGTGCGGCTAATTCTCGAGTGGTTGGACGTGCGTCTTCGTGCAGAATTTGATTTAAACGTTCTTCACCAAATTCATTAGGTCGTTTGGGACGAGCAGCGTCTTCGAGGTCGAAATTTCCATTTTTGAAATTGAAAAACCAATTTCTTGCAGATCGTTCAGGCATTGCACCTTCTCCATACACTTCACTTCTTCCATACACTCTCGTGCAGCTTCTGCAGCATTGGCGCCTCGATTAAATGTAAAAAGAAATAAAATTAATTTGAAATGGTATAGAATTACAGTAAAAGAATATCTTAATGTTGTAAGATGTTTTAAATGTCAAGAGTATGGTCACTTTCAAAGTAAATGTGATAAAGATTTGATATGTGGTAAATGTTCAAAAAGGGGACATAATTATTGGGAATGCAAAAATGAACCTGAATGCATTAATTGTGTACAAGTGAATAATAAATATAAATTAGATTTAGAAACTAAGCATTCAAGCTTAGATAAAAATTGTTCCTGTTTTAGAAGACAAATGGATCTTATGATAAGAAGAACTGACTATGGGTAAAGTTCTCAAGAAAAGGAAGGAAAAGAAAGAAAAAGAAAAAATGGTGAATAAAATTGGACTATGAACTATTATTGACAATTGTAAATTTTATGTTTAAAAATGTTAAAACAAATTGTAAAAGTCATTCATTTTGTTATGAGGTCTCTGTGTATTATAAAACTTATATTAGATTATATATTATTGTACAAATAATCTTATTACGACAAGAATGTCATTTGTTATATGTTGTATTATTATATGGAAAAGTGTTCTATCTCCTAAATTAGGAATATATTAATTTTAATTTGATTAAAAATTATGTATTATTATATATTTTGTTGTAACAAGTTGTTTCATTAATAAAGTATTTTAATTTGTTGGCTAGGTTAATGGATCTTTCGGCCAGTAACGAGTACAGTATGGTGGTTGATTTTTAATCAATTAGTAGTTTCAATAAGCCCTGCATATACCATTAAAGGTCGCAGGATTAAATACCAGTCATTACAATTTGACATGATGGAGAAAAAAGCGAATATCAAATAGTTTGTTTAAGAAAGCGTATACGTACTAAAAATATAATAAAAAACTGACTGTTAGTAAAATCCCAGAATAAGTAAAACAAACAATAATTAGATTTTCGCGATTGTTGATAGCAGTAGGAGATCAAATCACCAAGTTCGCAACATACAGGGGAATGCTGAGATGTGCAGGCAGAGGGTGAAACGTAGGGATTCTGTCTGTCTCTCAGAACAGCCACCGTCACGGTGTATGGTGGGTAGCCGTTGCCATAATAATAGGGTTAGTGTATTTCAAGTAGGGGTGAACCTTGGCCAAAAAAAATTAAAAATCTAAGAATCTTTATTGTTGGGGATTGGAAAGCTGAAAAATGCGCCAGAACGGCAATAATTTCGGATTTTGAAAGACTGCTAGAACTACAACACTGCAGCATTCTAATTAATGTTGTGCTCAATAGATGGCAGCACATTATTTAATTCTATTAATTTTCAATTTGTCGTAATTTATGTAATTAAATATTAATTAATAGAACAGCTAGAGGCGGCGCAAGAAACTCATGGAGGCCTCACGTTCCCCACCTCTGGTTTACAGTAATATAGAAACAGTAATACAGAAGCTGCAGGGAAGCGCAGACGCATTGAAGGGGTTGTACTTTAGTTAAAATAAAAGTTATTAAATTCAGTCAATTCGTTAAAAATGATTAACTTATTGTCAGTTTGTTTCAATTAAGTATTAATTTGGTAATATATATTTTTTTCATATTTTTATATCTTAAATGTCAGCGACATTCAATTTCATTTTTTATGCTCTCTTAATTAATGGTCGCTTCCAAAAGCAGAGTTGTTAAGGAAAGTTCCCTTGTACTTGAAAAGCTTGATTTCAGATTCCTAATTTCTTAAGAAAATTTTTATAAATTGATGACTTAAAATACTAAGATGATTATTATTTGAAATTTGATCTACTGAAATTGCGCTCTGCCCAACACGCATACCATTCCTGATAAAGTAAAATCTCATTCTCGATATGGGATACTTTTCTGTTAACCTAAATTGGAAAACCTCCTCTCATGGACCTACAGTATTTAATGAAAAACAGTAATTTAAGCCATTCGTGATAGAAAACAATGAATAAGTCATCGTGATGTTAGTATTTAAGAGTGAAAGTCTATTCTTCTCTCTGATGCTGATTCTATAATGCGTAACTAGCAAACATCATTTATGATCCATTACTACAGAGGTGCTAATATTTATTTACATTTGCTTCTACGATCTACACATTTCAGTTTCTGGTAATTGGATGTGACATTTTAAGTGTTACAATATTAACTGCCACAAAATTACAGTTTCCATAATATTCCCAACATATAATTACAAAGGAGTGAATATTCTTAGATTAGTAGTTTTAATAGAAAACAAAAATGAATGTAAATTAAATCGTCATTAGGTATCTTTATAATAACTTAGATTTTAACAATATGCCTAATCATTGTTAGTCTCTTTTTTCAGCAATTTTTGTTTCCTTTATTTTGCAAGAGTATCATGTTCTTTATTTAAAACAATTGATTTTACTTCTAACTATTTTATTTAAATATAAATATTTTAGTTTTTGGAGTAAAACACACGTGTAATTTGCATTCAAATTATAAGGTATTTTTCTTGCCTTCTTAGCATGCCTTCGTGGTGTAATAGTCAGCACACTCGGCACGTATTTGAGAGGTCCGAGGGTCGAGTCCCGATGACAGCGCTGCTCATTTTCCATGTCTCTTGCTTCCAAATATCTTAATGTCTCTACCATGCTACCCGAACTAAAAAAGGCGGTGGATGATGATTTGGCGACTGGGTCCCCTAATCCCCAGTCGACTTTTAAAAGGGGGAGTATATAAGGTATTTCTCCCGCCTTCATAGCATGCCTTCGTGGTGTAATATTATGCACACTCGGCGCGTATTCGAGAGGTTTAGGGTTAGACTCCCCGCGAGGAAATTGCTAATTTTTTCTAACCTCCTGCTTCAAAAAAAAATTCAAATGTCTCTACAAATATCCAAGAGTATACCTATGATTTAATAATTTTTACTCTTTGTAATACGAAATTTTGCTAGAAATAAATTAAACTACAAACAAAAGCGCTGTATAAAACCACTTTCATTTGCAGTTTGATTTACTGGGGGTATATTTGCTTGCAATTTACTTCATTTTTAAGTAAAAATAAGCTGGTGAACAATTTGAATAAAATCAATCCATCTTTTATTATGGGTCGCCGGAATTCATAGAAAACATTAACAATAATGCATTCGAGTTCAATTACTTTTTTTTTGCATTCTGTATGCATCCTTTATTAAAAAATCGATAAATTTAATAAAGTATATACCGGTGTATCATTATTTAATTCATGAAAATATCAACTGATACATATTTTCCAGATATTTAATACAATTGATAAAGAACTGGATACTAAAAAATGATATCTTTATTTGGGATAATAAAGACGGAAACTAGCATATAAAAACCACAAAATATTTGCAATTGAATGCATTGTTTTCTTGAACGCTAGATATTTAAGTAATGTGAGAACTTTATACCGTTCATTGTACACCCTTGTTTGTTCGTAAAATAACACAATCTGACAAGCCAAGAAAGAAAGCCGTGACATTTGAAAAAAATACCCATATTTTCTCGGAAGTTGTTCTCTGCAGATGGAAACCAAGCTATATATTGGTTTCCACTAGATTTTCTTGTTCTGAATTTCGGAGAATGCAGTAATAGAAACACGCAGTTCTGGTATACGCTTGTGGGCTTGTAGTGCACTTGCGTGACAACCTTGACAGATTGTCAATATTGTAATTTCCCAGTTTTCGAAGTCTGCGGTAAAAATAACAGAGAAAAGACGGTGCAATGCTTGTTTTACTTTTAGTTTAACCTTTCTGGCTGAGCTGGTAGAAGAGCAATAAGAATACGACCCGAAGTTTAAATTTCTGTAAAACTTACAACAGAACATTTAGAGTATTTTACCATAAATCTAATTCCTATATGATGCTGAAAAACTTAGTTTAAGAAGCCTTTATTTAATTGAAAATATATTAAATATATATTTATGCGTTAAAATTTTGAAATTTGTTTAATTGGAGACTATCTTCTAAGGGTCTTTTGTTGTTTCACATTTTACGAATCTTGAGAAAAATAAAGTGGGTTTTCTATACAATAATATTGTTTAAATATGGTGTGGTGTATTTAATTATGGCAAAGCTCACTACGGCTATCTGCCTAAGGGGAGGGATGCCTTCGTGGAGGACGTTCTAAGGGAAACTGGCTCATATACACGTTACACATGGGGAAAACCACGAAAACACCCATGCAGCCAGCCCGTTCGCGGGATTCGAACCTCGGACCGAACTACCAGTGTTCAGCGACTTTACCGCTCGGCCGCTGGTGGGCTATTGTTTAAATATACATAAATGATTCTATACATTGGAGTGTTAATTAAATGTAGAGAATGAGATTTGTTATATATACGGGTCCAGAAACAATTACATTTATGTATATCTAAAAATAGTCATCAATTAACCATGCGTTATATACTGAAATTTAAGATCTTTATTATTATTATTATTACTATTATTGCCTAAACAAACGTAATTTAAACTCTTTTATTGTAAATGAAATATATATGTATATAAGATAAAAAATAGGAAAGCAAACTTCTAAATTTAATTCACTAATAACCTATTATATTTTTATTTCATTCGGGAAATTCATCTATCTGTCCTAAAAATAGCGCTTAAAATTTTAAACTGTGTCATTAAAATTAATCATGCGATCTCACGTAACCCTTAATGCAGATGCCTCTTGACCAATCGCCGAATTGTAAACCATAACTAAAAACTGACTCCCTCCCTTCTTTCCATGAACTGATGCGTCACTTTCGCTTATATGTGCTGATCTAACAAAAATGTAGAGCGCATATGACGCTCGTCCGTATGTGAACCAAATATTGCGAATCCCGACCTGCTTTCCTCAATAATAAAGTTATTTTGAATCTGGACATGTTTGCCTTGCCAAGTTTCTTCGCTACTTATCTATTACGCCACCGCCAAGCTTCAAATTATTCATTTTATATCATGATATTTTCAGGATGTGTACCTGCTGCGTAGAACTCCAATGGGAAAAGTATCTGCAAGTTCATCGTTCTTAAAGTTAGATATCATCGAGTATCCAAATATGGTACTTACTTCATTTTGCAAATTCTTCAGAAAACATGCATGTAGCTAACTCCCAATGCAGTGCTTCCAAAATGTGTGCTTTTATTACATGTCTGTATGTATAAAGAAAAGAATATCACAAAATATATGTATACATAGACAGAAGAGTAGAAATTTAGAACCTAATTCACAAAGACATGAAAGATATAAAATCAAACCCAGTAAAATCCCAAAATTTCCCAATAAGAAAACATTCGCTAATTGTTTTCAAACCAGAAGAACTTCAAAAAATAATATAAATGTATAAAAGTACTAAAAATAGGGAAAAGAATAAAATCAAAATCTGATTCAACATTATCAAGAGGAGGTAGATCAGATTCAATTGAATACTTTCCTCCAGGAAAACACTGCATTTCTGTTCATCCAAAATTAGCTGATGCACGATTTAATTTTTTCAATTATAATAGTTCATCCGATAATTCTTAACGCCTTCCCGACGCAACAGCTCTTCATTTATACGAAATAAAAATGTGCAAAAATAATTCATATGCAATATACTCAAGTTCAAAACTGTAAAATAATAAAAAGCATTATATATTGATATTAAAATTCAAATTAAAATGTAATAATTTTATACATATGGAATTGTTTTTGTGCATTTTTATTTCATATCAATGGAGAGCTGCAGCGTTTAGAATTTTCGGATGAACTAATATAATTAAATAATTTAAAATGATTCATCAGCTAATTTTGTATGAACAGAAGAAGTGCAAGGGTTTTCCTGAGAGAAAGGATTAAGTTGAATCTGATCCACCTCCTTTTAAAAATGTTGAATCAGGTTTTAATTGTATTCCTCTTCCTATTTTAGTATTTTTATACATTTCCATTGGTTTCGGAATTTCTTTTGTTTGAAAACAATTAACTGATGTTTTTCATTGGGAAACATTTTTACTGGTTAACATTTTATTGGTTTTGATTTTATTTCTTTTATCTTTGTCAGCTAGGTTCTTAATTTCTTACATTTTTCCTACAATTGATTAATTTTTCGACAGCATATTGCGCGGAAATAATGTTGGGATATTTTTGTTTCTTAAAAAATTTTAGTTACACTGTTATATATATTTATTTATTTTAAAAGTTAAGATTAAAATACCTAGTAAAAGTCGTAAGAATATTTGGAATCTATCTCTCTTTCCGAGTTATATAGCCCAAAAAAAATAACATTAGAACCGAAATTCTTAAAATATAAAAATGGCAACCTATTAGAATCAAACACATAGGTTAATCTCTTTAGTTCAGAGCTTCAAATAGAACTTGTTAAGGGAAATGTGTTTTGAAGCTTCAAACCAAGTTAACTAGACAAGCTAAAGCAAGTTTAATATATATGTACAACTAGTCTTTAAAGCAACTTGAAATAATCTTAAAGTAGATAAATAAACCACCTATTTTTTTATGTATTTTAGTGTCTTATCATTTTCCCTTGTTCTTTCGAAAGTAGTTGATTTCTTTATGTAATTTAATCATGCATGCATATATGAAATTGTATTACATAAACGTTATTTAATTATACCGTGACCATAAAAGTCCTTACACTGCCTTTATTTTCGTAAACATATACTTCCAAGTCAAAAATGCATACGAGCCAGTTTCCCATATTAAGTCCCCCACTTAGGCAGATACCCTAGATTGCTGTGCTATAATCAAATAAACCAAACCACCCAACCAAGTAAATAAAAGTGAAAAGTTTCATATTTTGGTATTTCCAAATTTAAGGAAATCGGTTTTGTAAAAGCCGCGAAATCCAACTCACAGGTTCCTTCTATTAATATGCTTAGATTTAGTAAATTTTTATACTCGTTATAGAAAATGAAACACGAAAACTTCGACTCCCGTGGGTATGTGTATTAATTAATTTATAGCGCAACTATTCAGTACATGGCATTCTATAACTTCGCTCTTTATTAAAGAATATAAATTAGCTGTCTTCAAATAGAAATACGAAGAACTCAGACTAGGATTTTTCAAATAGAAATATAAAGAATGTAGCCTTGTTTTGGCCTCGAAGTGGCTTTAGGAACTATTTAGGTAAGGGTATATTGATAGCTGTGGTATATTGAGCAACTATTAACTCTTACTTTAAATTAATTGAATACGGCATAGCTCACAAGGACTGTCTAATTAAGAGGGTAGAATGCTCCCATGAAGGACATTCTAATGTAAACAGACTCCTATTCACGTTACACATGAAGAAAACCAAAAATACAGAGCATCCCGTTCACCTAGGATCGAACCTGGACTGAACTTTCAGTACTCAACGGCCCTAGCCAATCGGTCACTAGTGAGACCCGTAACTAAGAACCAATCAGATAGGTGTAAAATGATAAGTATGCTGATTAAAAATAATTTCAGTAATTTTTGTTTAGGATATCGCAGTTTTCAAAACCTAAAACTGCTAGATAGACAAGCAAAGGAAAAGAACCTAATTTTAAAACAGCGAATGTTCGTTTATGCGTTATACTTGTTTAGTTGTTAAATAATTTTATATGCTATAATTTTTTTTGTTTATTCTTATTTAATATTTTATAATGATAATAATTATAATGATAATAATAACGGGCTGGCTGCATGGGCGTTTTCGTGGTTTTCCACATGTGTAACGTGTATACGAGACAGTTTCCCTTAGAAAGTCCTCCACGAAGGCATCCCTCCCCTTAGGCCCTTAGGCCTCCCCTTGAGATATATAGATCTATATTCTGATTCATATGTGTATGTGATTCATATGTGTATGTGATTCATATGTGTATGGATTTCATATGTGTATGTGATTCTGAATAGATATTCTGATTTTAAACAATACGTTAAAAATACAGGCCCACCAGTGGCCGAGCGGTAAAGTCGTCGAACACTGGTAGTTCGGTCCAAGGTTGGAATCCCGCGAACGGGCTGGCTGCATGGGCGTTTTCGAGGTTTTCCCCATGTGTAACGTGTATACGAGCCAGTTTCCCTTAGAAAGTCCTCCCCGAAGGCATCCCTCCCCTTAAGCAGATAGCCCTCGAAGCTTTGCCATAATCACGCACACACACACACACGTTAAAAGTGCTACCGAAAATTTCTTTTTCTCTGCCTTTTGCAAAACATTTCAATTTCTCTCTGAAGGTATGCCACTGAAATGTTTCCTGCAGCTCTCTGCCCTATTAATTCTATATTGTTTTATATGACAGAAGAAGCAATTCCCTAAATTAAGTTTGCATTACCTTTGCAAAAGCCTCTCTAGACGAGAAGTGCCAATTCTCCTTATTTGTTGCCTTGGTTATAGCTTTCATCTAGGAGTTGTAATGACTTTTATCTCATTAGCAGATTTACGACCGCTTTGTTTTGTTGACCCCCAATCTAATTACGGCAGCGCTTCTTAAATGACTTTGAGTTAAAGAGCAGACCTCCCTTTCCTTGTGTTACACGAAAGATCATTTCTTAGGCAGAACTGTTTGGAATACTTCATAAAAATCCAGATGAAAGCTGCTTAAATAAGCCGCTAATGACACTAGACTGCTGAAAATGCTAATTTGATTCTCAAAGTTTTCTAAACAGAGATTATATATATGACGTCTAACTAAAAAGTGAAATGCCATAAACAACTCTATGTACTGATTTAACATTATTGCATCAAAGGGTACAGTATCAGTGTGGTTGCTCCGTGGCGTAAAACACTGTACATATAAATAAACTAAAAGTACATGATGTGTCAGTTGGTATATTATTTCTCGTATAATTTACCCAGGAAAGAAATGTACATTTTAATTCCGTTTGTTCTTAAAGCGTAATAACTGTCAGACATATGACTGACAACACAGATCTTATCTAAATTATTTAGACTCTTCACTTGAGTTTGCTAACAAACACAGGTATTACTTATTTATATCTACAATTATTTATTGCAGATCCTGTTTTAAGGAACCTTCTTGAAATACACATAAATAGGGAAAACGTATCACAATTTAAATTAATATAACATATGATATCGATTATAAAGTCCAAATGTAAGAAATTTTCAACTAAAATTTGAGAAATTTTTGACTGTAAGAAACAAATCCAAAGTCTACCTTAAATTCTTAAGTCTACCTTAAATTTTAGCATTTAGAATAATGCTAAAATTTAAGGTAGACTTAAATTTAGAAAAACCAAACCTTCATTTAGAATAATGCTAAGATTTAAGGTAGACTTAATTTTATGGAGAAGCAAATAAAAACCAGATTTCGAATGTAAAAAAGTAAAGACTTATTTGCTTATTTAGAATAATGCTAAAATTTAAGGTAGACTTAAATTTAGAAAAACCAAACCTTCATTTAGAATAATGCTAAGATTTAAGGTAGACTTAAGTTTATGGAGAAGCAAATAAAAACCAGATTTCGAATGTAAAAAAGTAAAGACTTATTTGCTTATTTAGAATAATGCTTTAAATTTAAGGTAGACTTAAATTTAGAAAAACCAAACCTTCATTTAGAATAATGCTAAGATTTAAGGTAGACTTAAGTTTATGGAGAAGCAAATAAAAACCAGATTTCGAATGTAAAAAAGTAAAGACTTATTTGCTTATTTAGAATAATGCTAAAATTTAAGGTAGACTTAAATTTAGAAAAACCAAACCTTCATTTAGAATAATGCTAAGATTTAAGTTAGACTTAAGTTTATGGAGAAGCAAATAAAAACCAGATTTCGAATGTAAAAAAGTAAAAACTTATTTTCCAAATTGTATTGATACTCTTTCAGTATCTTTTAACCCCAAGTAAAATTCAAAACTGATGATGCATGATTTTGTTTTCCTTCTATATCCAAGAATTTCAAACATAAAGGCTTTATTTTCTTCACTTTTCCCGATATAAGAAACGATTTGTGAAAACTGAATCATTTGCACCTGATCAGACGACGGCCAAACTTATTTATAGTTAGTTAAACAGTGCTGAATATATTTCCAGTCCCTTTCGAGCTGCCTGCAGATTTGTTTTGTCATTTTGTTACCTTTCGTTTTTCATCCGAGGCAGAAGTCGTCATAGTATGATCTAATACTCGGATAAGAGTTTTCCCGAATTCGACAGGCAGATTCAGAGGGGATGACATTAAAAGGATGAAACGTTACCATAGATCATAGAGTCGCAAACCACGTTTAGTTGATGAACATCTCAAAAATGGAAGTCGAGAAGACAATGAACTTGATGAAGAGTCCATACAAATTGAGATTTGTCCATACAAATGAGAGGAACAGAAGCACTGCGAACGAGAAGAAGAAACCTTCACGTATGCAAGTTTACAATGAGTATGAGGAAAATATAAGCAGTGGTCGATAAAAACAGGAAACTTTCTCGTATGCAAATTTCCCATGCGTATGGGGAAAATAAAAAAAGTGAGCAAGTAGTCATTAGTGGGCACTTCAGAATTCGCGGGTCTTAAACTTCAATCAGAAACAGCACGTCAGATTATACAAACGCAACTGATTCACGACCGAGCTCGTAGCAGTGAACGTCCAGCAAAGAGGACGTACCGACAGCAATATCTGAGAATGCATAAAAGCAATATCGTATGACACAGGATGTATCAACAGCAAGATCCGAGTCTTCATCATATCCCCACCTGCACGAACATACATCAACTGCTACTGAGACGGGATCCTTCCAAATAATGAGGCACAACGCAGGGCAAGAACGCAGTGTGCTCACACCTGAAAAAGAAAACCGAGTATTACAACGGTTACCGTTTTCCCATCGAGCAGTACACGATCGGTTGCAGCTGAACTGAGTATTCAGCACGAAATGGTGTGGAAAGTTATGGGTGCAGAAAACATGCACTCCTACTGCCTGCAGAAGGTCCAACTTCTAGACTTTCTACTACCCCTTTCGGATAAATTTCATACGCTGGATGCTTGATGCCACATAGAATTATTCAGTTTTCAACCACTGTTTCATTATCCGATGAAGCCTGTCTTATAAGAGAAGGTGTAGTCATCACGCACAATGCGCAAATGTGGTCGTCCGAAAACTCCTTACAGCACTGTTTCGCCGAAAGTGCAACGCAAGTTTGGTATTCAGCAGGCATTATCGAAGATTACCTTTTGGGACCGTTTCTTCTGCTCAAATGTTCAATTACCCACATTGCCTCGTTTTTTTTTTTTTTTAAGTCCTCTAAGATTTGATTAAGGGAATACCGGCCACTTTGCACCAGAACACGTGGTTCATAAATAATAGTGTACCAACATATGTTCCGATTGCGGTATGTAACCACCTCGATGTTACATTGTTACGTACTCCGACAGATGGATTGGATGCAGAGGACCTGTTGCTTGGCCTCCATGCACCAATCCTTTGAATGTTTCATCTCGACCACCTAAAATCACTTGTTCATCAGACGCCTGTATATACACTAGAATATCTGGCAGCATGGACGAATCTTCGTCGCTTCAGTAGACATCCCAGCACACTGGGTATGTTTGAACGCGTCCGGAAATCTTTTTTCCGTCGTTTTCCGCTGTGCAAAACCTTGGTTGCTTCGAACAATTCGTATAAAAATGTCTCATCATCTCCTTTCTGAAGCTGAACGGCAATGCATTCTAATTCTGCTTTATTTCAAATAAATGTTTTTATACTTATTATTGGTCCTTTTTGTTCAATTCAACGTCTCACCATGCATAATTACTTTTGTGATTTTCTCCCATTATTTGCGACTCCATTTTCTGAGGCAATTTTTCATCCTCTTGATGCTTACTATCATCCCTTTGAATCTGTCGGTCGAATTCAGCAGCACTCTTATATATACAATATGCTATCACACCATTTAAAAAATTCTTTATAAATAGAGGGAAAAATGCAGTTCATCAAAGCTTAACAACAATCCTATATGTACAATCTAAATCTGCATGCTTTCCGGATTTTAAAGCATGCGGAAGGAAATTGTGTTATATACTACGAAGAAGGGTAATGAGAGGTTTCTTATTGACGATGGAAATACATTCCTTTAATGTTTTAAAGATACATGTTTCGAAATCTGATTATCGGCGTTCTTCTTTTAAAAAATAAAGCCAGAAGCTTTGTAACTGACTTAACTGAAAGCTAGCATCCGATGAATTATTAAACCAGATTTAAAGTCCATATGATACCTTTTACAGAAGGGTAAGGAAAAGCTCCGTATTGATATTGTAAATGCGTTACTTTCATGATTCAAAGATACTATGGCTTGAAATATGCCCACTGACAATGCTTTTTTAAAAGAGAAAGCCAGAAGCTCTGCAACTGATTTCTGAAAGCTAGTATCGGACGACTTATGAAAACATATTTAAAGATCATATGGCACTTTCTGCAGTCAACCTGTGTGTTTAGTTTGCCTCTGATTTTGTAATGACTGTTTCCTCAGAGGATCATCTTTTCAGTGAACACTAGTGACTCATTGGGAAGAACCCGCTTGCAGCCATCTTGTCCTTTGAGACTTGAATCTAGGATAAATTGGCAGATGTACCTAATCGCTACAAATAAGAATCCTAAAAATGTTGGCAATGTAAATTTCTCCTTATTTCTAAAGATATTACAAAAAGAATTTAGAGCTTGACCTCAAATGTTTACTCTTCACGACTTCGGTTTACTCAAAAAGCAAAGTAAAAAAGATAACTTGAGAGACATTTCGAAAATTTAAGAACTGAATTAAGGAAAGTAGGTGTAGCAAAATAAAGATGAATGCAATTTTTAACTCATTTCGTCTTTCTAATGATAATTTTTTTTCAGTTAAACTAATTGAAAATTTGAAAGATATACTGAGAATAATAAATTTTACAAAAGTTTATACATTGGGAATGAAACTCATCTAAGGTGAGCTCTAAATTTTATGAAACAGATATAAATATCAGGTCGCAGTATATTCTAAATTATGCATAAATTTTGTTTTCATTTGGCGCATTTCGAACAAACTTATTATGCTTTCCTTGATGTTTACAAAGTCCCAACATATGGCATTTCGAAATATCGGCATGAGATATTTCTAGGTGGCGACAGGTACTAACTTATTCAATAAAATATTTAACAGAATTTGAAAAGGCTCTTTATGTAAATATTCAGAATAAAATATTGGTCGAAATTAGAAATTTCGTTTGTACGTTTTCTGAATTAAATATTAATCTTAAAGTAAGAAATACAGAATACACTTTAGTAAAATAAGTTTCTTTATTCTTTTAACTAACATTAGAGAGAATTAATGCTGCATTTTAAAGAAAAATTTAATCTTTATAACTGATAACAGTTTGTTGTAAAAGAAACTTTCCTTCTTTCGTGTACGCAAAATTTAAATATTTACCATCTGTAAAATCTTCTTAAGTATTATGAATTTTTATTATAAGTCAGACATCATTTATTCAAGTAAAGTGAGCTGAAAATTAGAACAAAATTCTATTTAGAATTATGGATGGCTTACGCTACATAAGATTAATTTGTGTTATTACATGATGTATAACGTACATTACTGTTTCCAACGAAAGCGTTAATGAGCTTTAACAGCAGTTTTAAGCTTAAGAATTTATACTCTTATTCCCATGATAATTTATCTGTAAGCCATGTTGATTAACTCCAAAAAGATATTTTCCTGGAAAATACAAAATATTTCTCAAATACAAAATTCCATATCATTAATCACAATAAAATTATTTAAGTTAGAACAAAAATAAAATTATATGCAAAAATAATACATGAAACATGTATTTCAATGTCATGAAACCTATTACTAAATTAAAGGATGAGAGGGGGGGAAAAACTATCCCAACTCAACAATGAAAAACATCATAGCATATAGGCAGTAATAATTTGACAATAATACCAAATAATAATGGGATTAATAATAAATAAAAGTATGCTGACATAATCCACAGTGAATAATGCGTACATATATTGCAAAATGCGAATAACACCAACAGTACATATATCTGAAAGGGTAGTGCGTCTATCATCCTTATGCAGCCCTAATTTTTTATAGTTAGGATATATAAATTTCGAATTATTATCATATGAACTTATCGCAGCTACTAAAATTAGTAACATTCGCAGCAATGAATCGCAAAAATGATAGAAAATACTACTTCCTTAGGAAGAGATAACATTTCCAAGCGTAACACAGAAATTTTGATCCTAGCAACTGCAAATATTAGAACAATGCCAGCCACTGAGTATATAGTATACGTTGCCTTTCTTGTTCTAGTAATATCCGGCGAAGAGATAAACTGATGCGTGCTGCTCAGCAAAAGAATCTTAATTCCGAAGAAAGCCGTTTCGTTATTACAGCCATCTGTATTCCAGTAATGGGAGCTCTTTAAGGGAACTTTACTCGGAATCAGCAACTCTCATCATGACAATCGATAAATTGTCTCGCATATGTGGAAGATTTCAAGGCTCCACATATGCTCCACATGTGTTTCATTAAAACTTTAAGAAAAGAAAAATTAAAATTAACATATTTTAGTCACGCTACATTCAGCGTAAAATTGATTCAGGCATTCTCTTGATTTTTCTACGAAGTGTTGACCTGAAGAATTGTAATGAAATTTTTTGGGTTTCTCTGGACAGCTAAGAGCATTGTTAGTTTCCATGATCCATGGCTTCAAATTCTGTAGTAATCGGTAGTGATGCCATTTAGACTGTGAGATTTATATTATTTTTATTACTAGTTATTTTAATTTGTTAGTTTTTTATGTCATTTCTTGTTTTCCTCGCGTTTGCTCTCCAGGCTGTAAAGGGTGAACCAAAGAAAGAAGAACAAGAGAACTAAAAGTTAGGATTGTAAAGACCTTATTTTACTTTTAGTTTGACTTTCCTTTCCGTCCTGATTTCAGTTTCCTGCCAGAATGTAAATTTTAATGATGCAGTACTCAATCTAAATGAGTTCAGAAGCAGTGTTTAAATTACAGTCTCAATAGTTCGTGAGAAGTAGTACCGGAGTCAGTTTCTAGTTTATGATGCGTGTTTGAAATAGCTCTTTAATTGGTGTTAGACACCCTTCAAGTTATATTGATATTCAAGGCTCGTCTTTGCTATGTGCAGCCGATTTAGCAGTTTAGATAACTAAGGAGCCAGTCGTTTAGCCATCCTTGTGATTTTACATTTTTATTTCTTCTTCAGTTTATTTTAGCCACAAGTGGTAGTGAATTGTGGGCAACGAGTGCGCGCATCTTGTTACGTTAGTTCAAATTAAAGGTTACTTAAACATTATTCTATAATATCTGTTCTTCAAGACATAGCGAGAATTCGCTACTCAATCTTTCACTTGGGGTTTACTGTGAATGCTCCCAAAAAGACATAGACTTTACAGGTTGAATGAGAGAGTATTTAAACTAAAGCCGATAGATAACTAACGAAAACTATCTAAACTAACGGATGGCTCGAGAAAAGGCTAGTTAGAGAGTGTTTCTCTACTGAAAGCGTATATTCTACCAGCTGTTTGAATTCTGACTTTTGGCTTCACATTCTTGTGGCTGAAGCTTTTATCACGCCAGTTTAGGTTTCCGAGTCAAGTTGCCAGGTTAAATCAATTTGTGTACTCTTTAACTAGTAACTTATCTTTAAATTTTGTTTAGTTTAACTTTAATTTTATCTCCACAATAGATGGTGGATTTGTAAGCACAAAGACTATGACATGTGTAAACAACTGAGTTCACTAAAAGATTTTTTACACAATTTCAATGTTGTATTCATATTCTAGTCTTAGCGATAAGTCGCTAACAGACTTTCAAGTAGGTCTAGTAGCAGTTTATGCTAGTTAAGAAATTGCTACTAGATCTACTTGAAAGTCTGCTAGCCAAGAAAACTAGACGTTACAAGTTTCAGTGCTAATTTCGTTTAATAAAAATGCACAGAACTCATTTATGAAATACAGGATGTATCAGTACAGGTGACAGGCGACAGCAGGGCCGGACACCCGGACGGCTTTCAAAGACTAATCGGGTATAGTCCGGAACCCGCTCCATCTAGAGTATAACATGTTTACAACATAAAATACCTTGCGTTGCATTACCTACACGACAGGTTGGCATTGCATGGCGACATAACATAGCTCAACATAGACATGACATGGCATAGTATTTCGACGTGACATAGTATAGAATATAGTCATTGCATAGCGACATAACATATTTACAACATTAAATACATAACGTAATGTGACTTACACGACAGGTGGACATAGTATAGCAACGTAACATAGTTAAGCATAGAGAAGACATAGCGACATAACATATTGAGGTTACATATTTACAACATACAATTCTCAGTGTGGTATGACCTATGCGACAGATGGACATTGCATGGTGACATATCATATCGTAGCGTAGACATAACGACACAGCATTGCAACATGATATGACATAGCATAGCATAAGGATTACATATTTACAGCATTAAATACACAACGTAACTTAACTACATGAGAAGTGGACATAGCGTAGCGATATACTATAGCATCTCATAGATATAACATACGTAGTGTTGCGACATAACATATTGACTTCACAAATTTACAACATAGGTGTACCAATACAGCGGTGACAAACTTTCGGGAAAGAGACAGAGTACACCTAGACGATGGGAAATCACATAGCAATGCATGGGCGGAAGCGTTTCTCTGGCGTGGTAGTGACGACAAAAACGCAAAAAAAGGAACGACACAAACAGCTAGACAAAACATGTTTTATTATTTTTAGCACAGCAGAATTCTACAACTGAGATCAAAAACAAACAACGATCGCCATTAAAGAAGATGTTCGAAAATACGAACCCCGATATGCATCACGAATGGATGATCGGATTGAAGATGCGTGAAGCCATCAAGGTCTAGGTCGTAATTTTGAACACCTTCTTTGATGATGATCGTTGTCTCCTTATGTTGTTTTTTTTTTTTTTTGTTGTACTCTGATTAATAAACATGTTTTCTCACTCTGTTCGTGTCCTTTCTTTCTTGACTTTCATGTCGTCACTACCGCGCTAGGAAAGCATTTCCGACCATGCATTCCTATGTGATTTTCCATCGTCTAGGTGTACTCTATTTCTCCTCAAAGTTTGTCACCGCTGTACTGATACACCCTATATATTTATTTGTTTATAATAATGTCTTAATAATCTTGTTTATAGTAAGTGCCATGTTAAGTAATAAAATAGCAATCAAATGGAATAATATACTAATATCTGCTTCGTCAGTGTATATTATTGGATAGCTGAAAGCAGTATATTCGGACCATTAGATAACAAAGTTGTCAATTATACAAATTCTTTTCAGCTGGTTGAAGAAATACCGATGACACATTTAGTTATGTGGTTTTTTAAGTTAAAAAATCTGAAATATAAAATTATATTTACATGCCAAATACCATTACCATTCTTGAGGCAAATGCATAAATTTCTGAAAATATTTACTTACATGCATAATAAAATGAACGCAATTAAAAAAATATTTTTAGATTCTGCTATTGTTTTGAGCTTTTGGTTTGCAGACAGATCAGATAGGGAACATAAGTTCATCAATAGCGATCAGGTTTTTGGTTAGCCATTTAACGCTTTAATGTTTTGCATCAAATTTGAATTTCTATAGCTTATGTGATTTTACTTTAGTATCGATTAAATTAGACTATGTATTACTAAAGGACTGTCTGCATTAAGGAGGAACAAGCCTCAAAGTCAAATTGCATATGAGGTAAAACATTGAACTCCCATACAGGTATCCATTTCAAACACTGGGAATCTAGCTCAGGCAAACTAATGAAGCAGGATTCTATTAACAATCAAGCCACTGATAAGTCTTTTCCAGATATTGTCATGTATTAACGATTATCATTTTCCCTTAATAAAAAGAAAAACTAGATACATTATGATTACAGAGACAATGATCCTTTCCATCTGTAGTAAATTAGAAATCGCCGATGATTTGCATCTCAAGAAAGATGACAGTTTCTCGAAATTTTATACCTCAGATAGACACTTTTCTTCTCAAACTATACCTTCCTATTATGTGCGTTATAAATAATGATCTTAAATTTTTTATAAGCAGACTGTAAGTAATATTGTTTCGCCTTAAAGATAAAAACTTGCATTTATTGGACAGAAGTAGGGTAATACTTTTTTAAAAGGGGGGTGGACATGTAAAAACTTTCTCTATTTTAACAAAATCAAATTTTTAAAATTTAGACGCTTTAGTACTCTTAATTAACTACAAATCAGATACCTGTATGGATATATATAACATCTTTAAAAAACCTTTTAGCCCAAAGGGCGTTAGCCAGAAGGGCTATTAATTTCAACATTCTGAGTCGATTCACTGTAAACGGCGAATCACTTTTCAAATTGCTGCCACCAAATGTTACATTTAAATAAATTAAATAATGAAGAATCTGCATAAATGCATGTATGTTTCTCGCATTGTGATAAAACGACGTACCTAGAGCCATCAAATTTTGAATAACGCAATCGTCAACCGAATATAGGCTTTTGAAAGCCCTAATTTAGAATTTGGAATTTGCTTTATTATAGATTTCATATTTTGTAACACTTTAACAAATTTTTGCTTAACAAACTCAAAGATTTCAAAGCAAGCAATGGAAACACTGTACAACTCAAAAAAAAAAAAAAAAAAAAAAAAAAAAAAAAAAAAAAAAAAAATTATCTCCAACGCGACAAGCTGCGTATCGGAAGTTCTAAAGATATGCTCATTTTAAAATTATTTTGCAATATTGCAGTTGAATTAAATTTTATGGCTTAAGTGCAAAGAACATGATATTTAATTAATAAAGGTAACACATAAAATGTTTTGAAAAATGTCCCTTTGTGCGTAATGTAAAATCTCAAAGCTTTCAGATTACATATATATATACTTAATTAATAATTTTAAAAGGAAGATGTACTAGTTTTGAAATTCTTTGGAGTGCTTTAAATTATATAATGTTAAAGCTTATATATGTGCTAATGTTATCAAAACATTCTCTGTAATTTTTAAGAAATTTCCCATCTTCAAAGTCAAAGCAAGCTGGAACCTAAAGTTCAACAAGCAGCAACTTCTTAAGAACCGAAGAATTAGTCTCATTAATCAGGCCGCATGTATGTTCGGTTTGAAACCTCATGTGTAAAATAGTGCCTATGTTCGCGTGGAGTACTGGCCATACAGGTGCCTATCTTCGTGTGGGGTACTGTTCGATAACATTCCAATCAATCAAACAATTTAATGCTCCAACAAAGTTGCTTCCATTGCCAAAATAAGTTACGACTTCTGCGCGCTGTAAACCGACGGAAACTTTCAAGGAAACCCTCTGTAGACAGTGAGGAAATGAGCTCAAAATGGACATCTCTATACACAGCTCATGCATATATGCAAATCCAAGTTTTTTGCTTCTCCTTTTAAGCACATAACTCTAGCCGTACTAGTTCCAATAATTTCAAAAACGGATGCATCCCTTACGCGGTTTTCTGGTAATGCAGATATCGGTGAATCGATAGTGTTCAGTTTCTCTTTGCGTATCTCAAACAAGTAACACTTTTGGATAAAAGAGATCTTATAACGTTTTTCGCATTTAACATCTAATAATGTTCTTTTAGAGTACACAAAAACATTTGAGAGCCAGGTTGATAGTTCTTCTGGCGTTCTGTCATAATTAACCTTTTGACAGCCTGATGATCTTCCGGTAAAACAAACGGATGTCTAAAGCTCTCTGTATCCTTCTAAAATGTAATTTTTGTTTTAAGTCTAATAATTCCTTCTCTGTCCTTCTATACTGTCAAAGATTCTAACTTTCGTTTGTTTAAATGATCAAAAAATATTCGTTTTGTATTAACAATATGACTTTCTTCATTTTTGACTTCTTCGTAAGATAACACTCCAACAACTTACGAAATCTTTGCACATTTTAGACAGTTAATAATAAGTCTTTCTGTTCAAACAATCAACTGTATCACTTTTTTATAGTTTGAAAAATTATAATAGTACCAACATAATCCTTAATGTCTGCATTTATTATTATTTTTTCATCAGTTTTGCAGCTTCAAGTATTTGAGTAACTTAAAGAACAGATGGAATAATGTCCATCAGATTTTGTTTTTCTCTTTTCCTTGGCTATATAATAGTCATCAAAACTTTATACTATGATGGGCCAGTTAGATGAAGGTTTTAATAACCAAGTGGCTCCCTCACATTTACTTGATAACAGTAGTCTACAGAAAATCATCGTGAGGGCAAATCAGCTGGATTTTGGATCCCTAGAACATGTTTCCATGGAAGAGGATCCGTTAAACTATTTATTTCATTCACTCTGTTCTTCACAAAAAACATCCAAGATTCTTTATGCTGAATCCATCTCAAAATAGCCATGGAATCGGTCTAATAATGTTGTTCAATATCCTTCTACAACAGATGTGCATAATCCAGCTCCCACCATACCTGCCATTAGCTTCAGTTGAGGAACAGTCATGGGTTTTATAGAAGCCAGTATAAGCCGCTAGGAGATGGACTTGGTACATTCTTGGAGGTTTCCACACAAATGTAAGCAGCTGCTTCGAAGGTGGAATTGTAGAGTCATTAAGTTAACTGGAAGCAGAAAAAATGAAAAATATGCAACCGCCTTCGCCGGGAATCGAACCAATACCGGCCCAGCGTGCTACCGTTACACCACGAAGGCAGGCTAGGGAAGTGCGAGAAATACCTTATATACTCCCCTTTTTAAAGGGCGACTAGTATTTTAGGGGATTTAGTTGCCAAATCCTGGGTGCGGAGAATCATCATCCACAACCCTTTTAGTTCGGGCGCCACTTGTAGAGTTATTAGGTTTTTTGGAAGCAGAAGAGATGAAAAATATGCAACCGCCTTCGCCATGAATCGAACCACGGACCTCTGGAATACCGGCCCAGCGTGCTACCGTTACACCACGAAGGCACGCTAGGGAAGTGGGAGAAATACCTTATAGAATGACTAGCGTCACAAAACGTAAGCAGAGAAACGTTTTGTCTGCATGGATCAATCGAAAACCTCCGTTATACGGTTACCTCCTTCAGGAAGCGAAATTCTGAAAGCCAGCTTATAAATTTTTCTGTGTTAGCGTTGACTTCAGAATCCCAAGGTATGCTTTCCCTTTCCAATCAATGGCCACCAGAGGTAAGTTTCTATGACTATAATACCACTAGAAACTCACAAAATAAGCTGTTACGCTACTAGCGTATCACAGACTGTAGAAACTAATAAAAATATTCTAACGTATTCATTTATTGCTTAAATAAAACTTCACTAATGTAAATAACAAAATATTCTTTTATAATAACCCTACTTACTATACACACATAATTTTGCTAATTCCATAAGTTATTGTTTTGTTGCCAGTTCTAAGAACAAGACTAACAATAATTATTAGCGATAAAAATATTAAGTGAATAAAATTTAATGAAAGTACGTATAAAATACAAAGTACACATCATCTCAAATCTAACAAAAGGCGTTAACAACAAATGGGCTGCTAATCTCGAAACGGGATTTGTTGGCGTATCAATTTTAGATGTGTAAATCACTTTTCATATTGTCGCCACGAAATATTATCGCACTACATTACTTTTAAAGAAATTAATAATAAAGAATCTCCATGAACGTATTATGAATTTTTATATTTCTCGCACTTTGAATAAAAGGTAACACCTATAGCCATCAAATTTTCAACAACTCGACCCGAACATAGGTACTTGGAAGCCTGAATTTTGAGTTTCGAATTTTATATTTCATATTTTGTAAAACTGTAATGAATTTTTACCGAATTCAATGTTTCTAAAGAGAGTACTGTACAGATTAAAACACTGTTAACGGACTATCGGAAATTCTATCGGAATTTTTAAATATTTTGTGATTTTACTATTCAGCTGAAATTTGTGTGGCACAAGTGCGAAAAACGTAGTATTTAATTAATAAATTTAATACACAAAGTGTTAAAAATAATAAAAGATTTTGCAAGCTGTTTTAATAAGAGATCCGTATATTGATAAACTGAGAAAAGACTCAAAAATGATAGAAAAATGTGTGACAACACTTAATACTTCATCGAGAATTATAAACGCATGCTGTTTTTACAATTTTCGTAATTTTGGTGTTGAAATGTATACAGCGTAAAAGCTAAGAAAATAATGCTTAACCATAAAGCTAAAAAGACCATTTAAATTTTTGCAGTTTTACTGAAAACTTGAGTAAGCGTTTTCGATAAGACTTTGAAGTTAGTGGAGACAAAGCAATACACAAAATAGATACAAATACGTTTTCTCATTTCAAACTGTACATAATGTTAAAAACATATGCTTCTAAATCAATGCCTGTCAAATAAAACAGAATCATTAAATATTCTAGTATCACTTCATTTATTTTGAATCTGAATCATGCGCAGAATATTACGGTTAAGTTACTTTTAATGTAACAAAGTCACGAAGGCTATCTGCTTAAGAGGAGGGATGCCTTCGTGAAAGACATTCCGAGGGAAACTGTCTCGTATTTACGTTACACATGCGAAAAAACCACGAAAGCCAATCATGAAGCCCGCCTCTTTTGCGTAGGTTTAACCACTCTACCATTGGTGGAGCCCAGAACCTTATGGACTCGATGTTGTTCAAAGTAATAGCAGTCTTCCATTTAATCTTACAGGGCAGTACTTTTTCTTCATAACTGAACACTGAAATCTCCAATTTAATAGTTATTTCCATTAAATATTTTTAACCATTCAGAAAGAGTTTTATACTAAATACTAATTTAATTACATTAAATATTCTAGTATCACTTCATTTATTTTGAATCTGAATCATGCGCAGAATATTACGGTTAAGTTACTTTTAATGTAACAAAGTCACGAAGGCTATCTGCTTAAGAGGAGGGATGCCTTCGTGAAAGACATTCCGAGGGAAACTGTCTCGTATTTACGTTACACATGCAAAAAAACCACGAAAGGCAATCATGAAGCCCGCCTCTTTTGCGTAGGTTTGAAACCAAAGCAGAAAAACTAGTATTCAGTGAGTTTAACCACTCGACCATTGGTGGAGCCCAGAACCTTATGGACTCGATTTTGTTAAAAGTAATAGCAGTCTTCCATTTAATCTTACAGGGCAGTACTTTTTCTTCCTAACTGAACACTGAAATCTCTAATTTAATAGTTATTTCCATTAAATATTTTTAACCATTCAGAAGGAATTTTATACTAAATACTAATTTTGGTTCTTTATTTTTATACAGCAAAAACTAATCTAGAGGAAGATATAAATCTATTGGTTCCTTATTTTTCATCAGTACATTACTCTGATTAGTCGTAAAAAACGCATTCTTCGATATAAATAACTATAACTATATCAGAATAAAATGTCTTAATTGCATTTTATGAACCGTGAAAAAGATTAGGAAAAAATTATTTGCAAGATTTTTCTGCTTTCCCCCCCCCCATTTTGTTCTTTTTTTAGTTTATAATGAAATGTTTTCAAAAATGGAATAATGACGTATAAAAAACTTTATCGAATTAAGGAAATTGTTGATCAATCACCTATTTCTAAAGCATAACATTAATTTGCATTAAAATCGGTCGTTATCTGTTCTTTGCTTGCAAAAAATATCAAATAACATTAATTTAATATGGAGTTTGATTAAAAAAAATAAATGAATTAATTATTTAACAGAATTATTGCTTTTTATATTTCTAAGCATTATGAAATTTATTTTTGTGAAATGTTCCTTTTTTGCTTCTAGTACATTTTTTTTATAGATACTTAAATGAGAAGTGTAGAGTGGTAAACTTTATTTATTTAAAAAGATAATGAGCTATCTCCATGTGTCATTAAAATTTAATTTTTTCACATAACTCCTGAAAATTACTTATCCCCATCTCATATTTCTAAATCTAATTGAAGAACGAACTGAGATTTATGGTCATAAAAATATCTTGCAGCAAAAAAACTTAAGTATTTAGAGTCTATAGAAATGAAAGAAAATCAGTACTTGCTTCGCAATTAATTATGAGTAAATCTTTCTGAAAACTCATCTTTATTTTAAACGCTTTGTTCAGTAGTTAGTAAATGAGAATGGCCCTTAAGGAGTATAGCATGTAAATTGTTCAAATATGGTTATTTTCTAATTGCATTCACAAAGCTATATCTGTAGTCTCCCTTAGTTTAATTACAGAAAGAAAGTAAAAGTTTGCTCAACATTTAAAAATTTCCGTGAATAAAAGGACTTTTGTTATTTAGATGATGGCAAAGCAGTTATGAGCCACCTGCCTAAGAATAGGTTTGCCGTCATGGAAAACTTCGTAAGAATTTAGATGATGGCAAAGCAGTTATAAGCTGTCTGCCTCAAGAGTGGTATGCCTTCATGGAGAACTTTGTAACGGAAACTGGCTCGTATTCAAGCTAAACACGGAGAACATCACGAAAACTCCTAATCAGCCAGGCGCTTCCAGGGAATGTGCAACAAAGTTGGTTTGGTTTGACTTATTTAATTACGGCTAAGCACCTGTTGGCAACCTAAGAGATGACTTCGTGTAGGAATTTCTAATGAAAACTGGCTCGTATACGCGTTACACATAGAGAAAACCATGAAAACACCCATGCAGCCAGCCTGTTCGCCGGCATTCGAACTCCGGACCAAACTACTACTGTTCAAGTAAAAATAAGCAAAAAATGCTAAAAAAAAAAAGTTCCAAATGTAGAAAGGTGAATTAAAACAAACAATTTACATATGAGGTAGCGGATGTATCGTCCAATGCAAATAAGCAACTAAATTTATCATAAAACGGAATCCCGTAGTCATACAAAAACGCCTGAAAAGGGGCATGCCACCAGACCTATGTGTCAATTCGCAAGCAGCGATAATTCCATATAATTAGAGATAGCCTAAACGTAAAGCATGAGACGAATACAGCATCTGCATGAAATGTGTTGGAAGTTTGTCGAGATGTTGCAAGCTAGTCGAAGGCAATCCGTTGTTGCGGGAGAGATAAACATCCATCGTAATATCATCAATAATCTGTGGAATCGTTACAAATGGGATCAAAATTCCTGTAAAAGACGTTTGTCTGGACAATGGAGGATTGCCACAAGCAGACTGTAGCTTGTTTTGCTATGTGCAAGACGCCGTAGGTAACTAACAGCATTACAGCTGACATCACATCTCTCTGCTGCTGCAAGACGGCCCATATCTCGGCAAACTGTGTCACGCAGGCTGCATGAAGATGAACTGTACAGTCGATTACCCGTAATTTTTTTCCTTTGTCCCTATCACTTGTCAAAGAACGGTTGAATCGTGTATTGTGTAAAATGTGTAAATATCAGTTTAAAATGCCCAAATTTCCGTATAGAACGCCAACAAATGTTTCTATTATGCTTCTGATGCCGCGCTTCTGGAACGCCAAAGAGTTCTCCAGTTGTACAGTTGCGGATTCCGGACAATACCCGAATAGTCGTATGCCACCCGGGTGTCCGGATCCCCTCTCACATGTCACCTGCCTGTAAACATCGCAGCTGGGCACCAGAGCAGTGAATCCACGTAGTCTTTATATTCCAACATGGTTGTGCTTGAGATCTGCGTTGTCGGTCAATATCACCCCAGATGTGATCTATGCTGTTAAATTCCACGAGACTGTTGTCCAGGACATTAACTGAAATTCATCCGTATGCTCCTCGAGCCACAATTAGAAGAAGAGGGAGAAGAAGAAATAAGAAGGGGAAAAAAGAAGGAAGAAGAAGACAAGTCCTTTTTGAAGATTCTTATTTCCAGTTAGGAAGACAGACGCCATGTAAGGGTGAAATTGATCAGGAGTTATGTTAAGACAGTCCATAGCTTCCATAGTCTGTTCCACTACAACTAAGGGTTCCAAAGCGCCCGTGAGAATGCCCCCCAAAACATAATACCGTCACAGGCAGTCTGCGTATGTTATGCTGCATAGAGGAGAGCAACTGTTTCCCTGGAAGATATCTGGTATTTACATTTTTCTTTAAAATCAACTTTCTATGGTGGGTAATTTTTAATTTTGTGAAGACAGAAGCTACTTTTTTATGTTGTAAAATCCATAAGCGTCTAAATGCGTTACTTCAACACATCTTCACAGAAAAGCACTGACGCTTAAAGAATCGCTAAATTAGTGCCAACACTAAATTATTACGATACGAGGTTTTTCAAAACCGTGCAATCTACATGCCGTTCCTTGGTAAATCGACATGCGTATTTTTGAAACCACGTTATATCAAGCAACTCCATAATTAAGAATGCTGCATTTTCATCACCTTTTAGGATTCTAGTTAAATTGAATGTTCTTAGCGACTAGAAACTTGAGAAGAGTGTAGCGACTATTCGTTGGTCTACTCAAAACTATGAGAACAAAGCTCGAAGAAGGGTTAAAATACCCTTTTATTTAACTCAGAGAATATTGCACTGTTTTCCCCTCTCGGGTTTACAGGAAGCATCTACTTGGGCTTGAACATAAGCTAAATATAAGAAACTAAACTAATTCTAACTAATTAAAACTTAGTCGAAGTTGTACAGAAATAACTAACCAGAGTTGAGTCTTGTTTAAACATCACCAGCGAATACTAACAGGCACGTAAGAATACGGCCGAACATAGTAAGGTTGGCCTAAAGCAACGACGTGACCAGAAACAGAACACTATGTACTGAGTTGTCCTGAGGAAGTGACCGAGACTGCCTGTAAATACTGGTTCTACCTCATTTAGATAAAACGCGATAATAAGAACTCATTCTGGCAGGGAATTGTCGGTGGGAAACAAGAAAGTAAAGGAAAGAGTTTCAAAATTAAAAATAACTATTAGAAAATTTAAATAATACCTACAACCTCTTCATCATATGACTGATTCCAAGAATGTTACAATATCTCGTAAATAAATGTAATCATTACCTTATTCTAACAAATATATTAAGTGCTACATTTGTACCGAATTTCTCTTTTAATCTGAAACAAAGAAATAAAGAGAATCGAACATGCAAACCTAGAGGACTAAGGGCTAAATCTGAACACACAATGTGCGAAAAAAAGGAATAATTTTTAAAACATACAGATATAAAAGCTTAAAAATTTTAATCTGTTTCTTTTGGCTACCTGCAGTTCATATGAGTTATGTGCAAAATTTCACTTCTTTCTACCTCTGCAGAAAAGCTTTGAAATATTGCAGAAAATACAAGTAATTGCAGACAGCAAAAGATATAGTTTCTTGTTTTTGGAATCGTTGTAAAAATGTGTGGGAAGGGATACATATGCAAACTGATGTTAAATAGCTCAGAAAAATGTGAATAATTATCGACAAGTTTATGTAAAATTTTACCTTTTACCTTTCACGTAAACAACCTCGAATTCCAGATCTAAATTTCTAATGAGGCTTTATTTCTAAGTAAACCGTTTTAGATGTAAAGGTGGCATTTCTGCTAAAAGTTCTAACTACGGTTCTCTCCTAATTGAAATTTTACAAAGCATAGTTAATAATTTTACTGCATAGTATTAAAGATAAAGGACGATGAGGAACTTTCTAAGTTTAATCGGCAAAAGCAAAGCTTTGAGACGATATCTCCTCAAATCAATTAAGGTTCCTCTGCAATGTCTTCCTCTTGTCTTCGCATCTCTCCGAGATTAATAGCCGAAATATTTTTGCCCAACATTCTCCATTATTTAAAGTTATTTAACGGCATCTACGCCAATGTCCCGCAGAGACCTATTCGCTATAACGAATTCCGACAATTAAAAGGAGTGATAATAGAAACGTTGTTGGTAGCATTAATTTATTCACTAATAATAAGAGGACGAAATATTAACCTCGAGGGAGCGGCGCTGTTGGAATTAATACGTCGGCCCCGAAAATGAAGCTCGATGAGCGTGGAGGACGAGACTTAGCGCTAATCGTAGGCATTTGCATAAAGTCCTGTATTTACACGAAAAGGGACGGAGTTCTGTCCAACTAATTAATTGCCGTTAAGAGAAGGGAGGCTGCAGAAAACGGTACAATCATCAGAAGTCGCTAATGAATTGCTTAGGAACGGAGATTAGAACTTAGGAACTCTTTGATCGCCAATGGCTTTGAAAAGAATAGGCGAGATAAGTGATAGAAGGATGGACGTTAAGTTGGGAGATTGTAAGGAAACTTTTGAAGCACAAAAGATAAAGAATAAAACAATGGCTTAACAGCTTTGCCTCATAAAAATTTATGAAATATCTAAAACTCGTTCCCTCCTCCAATACGGAACATGGTTAAAATATGTAATGAAAACTTACTTTTCAGTTACTTCTAGTGGTAAAATTTTTAAAGGAAACTATGACTCAACATATAAATCGGTTTTGAAAAAATATTAGAATTGCTTTATAAACTCTTCTACAAATTAAAATTGCTTACTTAGTACTTTACACAATGGTTTGTAATTTGCGATCAAGTTCTGATTTATACAAAGGTAAATGAGATGTATTCCCTGGTATGAACATTCAGTTGGGTTTCATACATTATTATACTATTTAAAGGTATAAAAACTTAGGTAATTTGCTTTCGATTTCAAGTTTTGAAAGGTAAAAGCAGGAGCAAGAACAAAGTTTTTAATTTCGTAATATTTTTAATTACTTTCTATAACATTGGGCTGCTGTCTTGTACCCTCATTCACAAGCAGTATTATTAATGACTGGAATGACGAATTCCAGCTAGGCCGAAGTTGATTAATAGGGCCGGATTTATACTTGATGAGGCCCTAATATATTTGAGACATGAGGTCCTTTATAGGTCCAGATATCATATGCCGGTGTCAAATATAATTTTTGGATACCTAGAGGGTATTTTCGGGAGCCCTAAGCTATAGCTTCCGAAGCTCATACGTAAATCCTGCGCTGTTGCTTGTTTATGCTGCTCCGAAATGTTTAAAGGTCTTTACAGTAGTGCTTCAGACATCATGTGGTGGAGGATAACTCCTCACCACCTGAACCTGATCAAGTGGATCTCGTGCCTTTCCTTAGTCTTTCTTCAAGCTGGCTAGAATTGTCTCCGTGAGTGCTCTAGTCGTGCAAGTGGTCAGAATAACCAGCTAAGAAGTATAAGATCCGTGGTTTGATCTTACCATGCGCACAAGAATTTTTATACTTCTTACTCCGAAAACACAATTTCTGCTAATCAGAAGATAAAAAAAATATAAACAAAAAAATCAAATTATCCTCCGGTAAGTAGACTTAAGAAACGCTCAGTTTCTTAACACTCATCTATTACTCGTTTATTCATTTTGTAAGGTTTATCCTAAGTTTTTAACAGTTATCTTTAGTTAAAGCTACTTTCCTATTCCTCCTAATTTTAGCTTATAATTTGCTATCAGAATGTGGGTTTAGAATCGTGGTTAATGCAAATGAGTAAGAGCGGTATTTAAGTTCCACTGACTTCGTTAGAGAGCCAGAGATTCTGATTAGGGCGCGTGTGCCTTGTGGCTATACTCTCTTTAAGCTATCACCACGCTGGGCCGTATTTCAGGCCCTTAATAGTTTCGCCAGTTTAGTTGATATCTAACGGCCAACTACTTTAATTATTCCTTTCCCAAGCTATTTAATTTTCTTAAATTAACAATGCAGCATGCTTTAAGCAAAGCATTTAAAATTAAGGAAAATTCAATCTTAGCTTGGTATTAAATTGGCAGAAATGATATACACATTTTACAGGTAGTTGAGATGTTTTCTCTTCTTAAGGAGCATTCATAAAATGTATTATAAAGTGCAAAATAAATAAATATGGAAAAGTAAATAGTTAAAGAAATAAATAAAAATTAAAATTAAACAAAATTACTTCTTAAGTATAAATTATTAAATTTTGAGTAAAGAATAAGATACATGCTCTCTAAAATAAAAGTTTAGAAGTGGTGATCACAACTTTCGTCTAATATTATTCGGTATGCTCTGTAATCCTTTGAACAGTTAAGTTAGTTTAATGTTTCTAAAAGCTTTCTCTGTTTGAGTAGCTGTATTATAAGCTTTTTTTAAATAATTAAAGTCCTAATTACTAAAAGTTATGCAAAGCAATGTGTACTTTAATTAAAGCATTTTGCACTAGCATAAAAGTAAAAAAATTCTGTGTGTGCTTTAACTCATTAAAATATATCATTAGTATTTGATTTTACTTATGGATGATTTTACATAACAAAAACTATACAAAATGTTAAATTGTTTTACTGAATTTTTCCAAGCACAGTGCGCTAACTTTTCGAAATCAATGTCCACGAACAGAAAATTTTCTATATTATTTAAGCAATGTTTTAAATGAAAAAAATCATATTTAGGTTCAGAATAAAGAATTTAAGCGTCTGATCATTTTCAAATGTCTAAATTCATTTGTCTTTTACTACCTAAACCGGTATACTCGTAAAATATTTTACTTGTTCGCATAAATGATACGAAATTTAATTTTATCAACTTGATTAGTTTGAACATTCATTAAAATGCATAGCTAATTTTAAAAATTTTAGGTTTATTAATTTTTTCCTAATTAATTCTAGCAGTATATCGTAAATTTTAGATTTCATATTAAACGTATATAAGGGAAGAAAAGCGAAATTATGCACGCAAGATCTTAAGATTAATCTTTAGTTGGGAGAATAAAATTGGAAACTTTTACTAAAATACTTATTTGGTGGCAATTGTAAACACGATAATCAATGAAATATGGTAATTTACCTCAATGTTATTAAAGAAAACCAATCCTCAACAACGCGCAAACATTATTAACAATCGCTCAAGCCAGCGTCATAATCCTGTTGAGAATTAACCGATTTAAGTTTATAGCTGCCTAAATTTATGGTTTTTATGGTGTAGCTCAAAAATTCTTACCTATTCGTTAATTATTTTATCAGTTGATTCTGGACGAAATTTGTTATTAAAATTCTTTGGAGCAGTTTCATGAAATTACAACAAACTCTCGATTAAGATTTAATGTTAAAAAAAAATTCGTGTTAACCGTAGGTTCCAACTTTACTTTTAGAATAGTTTTTTTCTACACGTTAACCATTTTACCAACCAACATATGTAACTATAACAGTGTATTGTATACAGGGCTGGCATAAATGATTCATTCATTTTGATAAGGCTATATTTTCAAAACAATTACGTACACACACATGAAAAATATATGAAAAGAATCACAAACTCACCAATATTTTTCACATTTTCACAGGTTTTTCTGTTAAGGTGGAACGTTGCTTCATCGCTGAATATCATCTTGGTGGTGAAACCTTCGTCCTTCAATGCTTTCTGCATGTTGACGCAAAAATCTAGTCAACTTTGCGTAATCTCCACCGGCTTTAATTGTTGCAGTAGCTACACATGGTACGGTTTGAAATGCAACCATTGATGCAAAATCTTCCACACAGATTTTTGTGATATTCTGAATATCTGGTCAATCGACAGGACGAACATCTGGACAACAATACTACAAAATGTATGGAATGAGTTCGATTATCGTCTGGACGTGTGTCGTGTCACTAAAGGGGCACATACTCAATATTTGTACAGGATGTATAATCTTGGTGAGTTTGTGGCTCTTTTCATATATCTTTCAAGTGGATATGTGAAATACCTTTGTAAATATAGCCTTTTCGAAACGAATAAATCATTTATGCTTGCCTTGCATATCATCAGTCATTAATTACTTCTCTGTAACGTGAGAAATAATACTCATAGATGCATTTTCTGGCTAAATTTTGTAACTTGAATATCACTCCAGATTCACACAAAATATCCTCCATGAAGACATCCCTCTTCTTAACCAGATTATTCTCCTCTGCCATAAATAAATATCTATGCCGGTACAAAGAGGGAAATATAAGCATCGTAATTGGCTTGTTAAATTATGATTATTTAATGATAAGAAGAATATTATCTACAGGCTTTCACTTTAAAACATTTCTACAGAGATTTTCTTCGTTTATAGTTATTAAATTTTTATATTTGACACGCTTTATAAACGCTTTTGTCTAGATACAGTAACCGACAGCAACGTTGTTTAATTTTATTGTGCCTTTCATTTTATCGTACTAATGATGCTATTGAGTGCAACTGAGATTAGTTAAGCAGCTTATAATTTATGAACAGTAAATATTAATATTTGTTTTCGCAATAGATTTTATTAAAAGAGCAGCCATCTCAGTATTCTTAACTAAACTGAGCATCGTTTAATTAAAAACAGTCCTAATAACAGTTTACTTTCAGACACGACTCTTGTGTGATTTCCCTCCTGTTGTTATTAAGTCAGAGCAGCTACTTCTCTGGCGATTTGATTTTTTAACTCTTTGATGCTGAGAATCTCTGAAACATAAACTTTGTTTCTCAAGAATCTCCAAAAGAATAAGTTGAGTGGTATGAGGTCCAGAGAACTGCGGTGGCCATGAAATTTTTCCATCTCTACCAATCCAACGATCAGGAATATATTCCATCGAGAAACACGTATAAATGTGCAGTCCAATGACTGAGATCCCCCTGCTGATGGAAAAAAATATTTGGCTGCTTTTCTTCTAATTGCGGTACCTAAAACAATATCAGCATATCGAAGTAATCATCCGAATTAATTCATGATTCCGAAAGAGGAAGGAACCGATCCCTTTGTTATGAGTTAGTGCACAGCAAACGTCAAATTAAGGGCTACTTCGCTCAATTTTCCTTATAAAAGGCTGGCTTTCTGACACCGAAATCCTCCAGCTATATCCATTAATCTTTTTCAAGCATGAAATATTGCTTTCCCATTGAATTCTATCTTCTGAAGAAATTAATTGTTGCTGTTAAGGTAAATAATGTCTACAGAAAATTCTTTACAAATGACTCGACCATTAGGTTTGATTTGTTGGAAATCTGCAATTTATGCGTAGTCAGTTTCACCCCTTCATGAGCAACTTTATGAACACTCAACTTGGGAATTGTTGCTTGCAAGGTGGCACGGCGAATTGATATACTGGGATTGCACACAAACACAAGTCGAATGGCGGAAGCATTTTCATCACTGACAGCCTACCTGTGCTTCCTATATGCAGATCATGTTCTTGTCTGCCAAAATTATTTTAACCATCTTTTAATTTATTGTTTCGTTGGTGGAAATTTATTAATTTCATGTCGGAATCGCTTCTAAACTGTTTTCGGAGATTTCGTTCCCCATAACCAAAGAACGCACATTGTTTTATTAATGCATGACGCCATTTTGTCTGTCAACGTGCAAGTTCCATATTGTCAGTCCCAAAAATTAGAACAAACTTAATTCCTTGAATTATAGCTATAAAGATTATTTCATTTTACTTCGTAAAATTATGTTTCAATTTAATTTTGCAATCCGGTGGTATATTATTGACAGCTGGCATAATAACTTCATTTCTGGCAATACCGTCGGTATATATTGGGTTGGAGGGAAAGTTCTGTCGTATTTTAAAGAAAATATTTGAATTCATTTATAAAAATATGTGTTTAATATTAATCAATTATATATGTTCCGTTATTTGTTACAACCTGTTGCCATCTTCCAGGTAACCTGTAAATTCCTGTTTTGTAGAAGTTCTCATCCATGGAGTTAAAATAGTCAGCAACTGCCTTAGAAACACATTCAAAAGACTTGAATTTTTTTCCCGTTAGATAATTTTGCAGAGATCTGAACAGGTAATAATCAGAGGGTGCAATGTCAGGTGAATACGGGGGGTGACTAAGGATTTCCCATCCTAACGCATTCAGTTTTTGTAGTGTCACCACTGCAGTATGCGGGCGAGCATTATCGTGACGGAACACTATTCCTTTTCTGGACGCTAATGCTGGCCTTTTTTCTTTGATAGCTGCATTCAATTTATCCAGCTGATTGCAGTACAGATCCGCGTTGATGTTTTTTCCCTGTTTCAGCAACTCGTAATACACTGGACCTTTCCTGTCCCACCGCAAACAAGGCAGTACTTTTCGTTGATGGATACTTGGTTTTGGAATTGTTGCTGATGATGTTCCTGGTTTTCAGTAAGATTTTTTTTTCTTTTAATATTCTCGTAAAGAATCCACTTTTCATCTCCAGTAACCAGCCTGTCCAAAAACGGCTCCACATTGTGTCTAATCAGATGTGATGAACATATTCTTACACGATCAGACAAATTCTTTTCCGTTAATTCATGTGGAACCCAAACACTTTGCTTTAACACAAACCCAAGAGATTTAATGTGATCTCCAAAAGTTGTATGATGAATGCCAAACTCTTCTGCAATTTCTCGGCTTGTTAAATGTGGATTATTTTCCAACATGGATCGCAAAACATCAATATCGATCTTGGATGGTCGTCCAGATCGAACACTTTCTTTGAGGCTCAGGTCCCCGGAACGAAATTTGCTAAACCATCTTTGACAAGTACGAACATTTACAATATCTTTTCCAAATACCGCACATAAATTTTTACATGCAACAGATGCGTTGCTTCTTTTTGGAATTCATATAAAATGCAGTGTCGTAAATGCACTTTATCTACCGACATGTTTTTCCCTTTAAATATTACAAGTAAATGATGAACGGTAAAAAAGGGCACCTTTTATATTATACAGCAGCTAAAAAAACAAAAAAAAAATCCGATTGACTCACTAGCCAGATGTTTTTTTTTTATTTACAAGAAAAATCACCTGCCTATTTAAAATACGACAAGTATGAAGTCAATTAACGACGTTGTTCAATTTTCTCTGAAGTTTTTAAATAATGTTTTATTCTACCCTATTACCTTTACCAAATGAAAACTCAAAGTTTGCAAGGGGTATATTAACTTTATAACAGTTATTTTAATTTTAAAGTGCTTTCCTATCAATTCTTGTTTCCACTTGCAACTCCCTACCAGAATGAGTTTTTAAAATCGTGTTGAATGAAAATGAGTTAGAAATTCTATTTAAGAAGTTTCAATTTACTTCGAGGAAGCGAGAGAGTTAGCAATCCTGAGTAGCACGTGTTTGCCTTTGGGTTGAATCTCTTTTGAAGCTCTTACACTCGGCCGTATATTACGTGCCTTTTGATATTCGCCGACTAGTTTAAATTAAGGGCTAACTACGTTAAATACTTCTGTTAGCTTCGGCTAAGTCTCTTAGTTAGTTATAATTTAGTTCTTATTTCTTATTCTGAGTTTCACCTCGAGTGGAGGCTTTGTTGTAAGACCGAGGAAGGGGCCAAATGTTCATGTTATTTTGGGTGGCATAAAGGATAGTTAACCCCCCTTGAGCCTACATCTTTAATTATTTGAACTCAGCGATAAGTCTCTTAACAGTTCCCTATGTTCCTCAACATTCACTTTAGTAGAATAAGAGTCCAGAATCCTACAAGTTATAGCTGTTGAATCTAAGCCAACATCACCTAAAAGGTACAGGTTGTGCTATTTCTCATTGCAATATTTTGTGCTTATTGTGATTTGCATTAATGTCACTTGTGCTTATTCTGATTTGCATTGATAAAACTTATTGTGATTTTCATTAATGTCATTTCTGGAAGAAAAAAAATCTGAGGTTAATGAAACTGTTACAGAACAGAGTATAACATACCAAAGCTAATTTACTCCCAATCTATTTGCTTTGTTTCAGAGAGATTACTTAGCTGTTGAAATATTTTCTTAGCTGGAAATAATATAATCATCTGAGAAATGCTGTTTTATTTTGCATCTTGTCTTTGCATAAACTGCACAATTATAAAAAAATCACATATTTTATTCTCGCCTTGCTATTTCATTTCATATTATTATTCTAGAAATATTGATGAAATCAGCATCTTAGCTTTCACTGATTGATTTCTTACAGATTCCACTTAGCTTGTCCTGTCTTCGTCTAACCAATCTTACGGTTCAGCAACCTGAATAAAATGAATTTACGGTACATATCATTCATAAATGCTTAACGTAAAGATCGCAGAAGCATTTAATGCACTTCTAACAACGATTTATGCTACCATAATGTCCCACAAACACATTAGGCAAATAAAAGCATTTTTTAATCGCCCTACTTTTAACTCTTAGCATAGTTGCAAACAACTATGAGAGTAATTACTGCGAAAGGTCTCCACATTCTCTTCAGCGCATATGAAAAGCTTTTAGGATAAGAATTTACAAGGGGGGGATCACACTTTCCACTTCCTCTGAAGGTCGTCTAAGTCATTTTTTTTCTTCTGTTTAAAACTGCTTCATTTACAGGAAAGCATTAAACAACTAAAAAGCAAAACTAAAAGCTTTGTCTTTAATCTTTGAGCTAAGCAATGCCAAAATGAGGCAGGTTTCCTAACTGTTATCTCCAGCTCCAACATTTTTTTTTTTTCGATTTTTCCTCCGCTGCCGAGCTTAACCTTTTTTAAATATTTTTACTTCACGTTAAAAACAAAATTTAACAACGCTAATTTACTCGACGATTGAAATTTTGCAAATAATAAGCGAAAATATATTTGTGTAACTTAAGCGAAGTGCATGCATCTATTTATATGTTTTTACGTATTTAAGAAGAAAATATGATGACAAAAAAGTAAACTGAGCAGCTTATAAAAGGTAAAGCATGTATTTAAAAATATAATGTTTTACTTAAATAAGCTCTAGAAATGAAATGAAAGGTTTTCTCTAGTTGGAAGCCAATGTATAATTTTTTTGTGATAATCAACAATCACATAAAGTAATGTTTGTGTAGTGCGTACTTACTTATTTTACATAATTTAGTTAACCATGGGTTTGTTTACCTATTGTGCAATTTTTATACTGGATTTATTTTACTTTGCTTCTATTCATTTAATTTCACGTATAACTTTTTTAAACCTAAGCTTTAAATTTTGAGATGATTTAACGTTGGACTAATGAAGACAATTTAAGAAGAACCGAATTATTAAGCCAAGGGTATTCTATCGGGAATTAATGAAAATTTTGCCCAACAGTTGTTCTCACAGGATGACTTCTCACCAAATAACTCTTTCACACCGAAGTCGCCCACATCACCCGTGCATTCAGGCATCGGAGGTGGCGCGAGTGCATGTTTCCATTTTTCTACTTGGTGCTCTCTTCCATATCGTTAGTACATGTCTTATCGGTTTTGAGAGGTATTAAATGTCATTCCAATAGTTTTTGGAAGCGACTAAAGTAACTCTTTGAATGCAATTTGTTTTGAGTCAACATTTAGTTATCGATGCTTGCTAGTGTAAACCTGACCTTAAGGGAAACTGCACACAGAGGATGAAACTGCACAAAGATCCACTAGAGAGAAGTAATCCCTTCAACTAAGTAGGTTATTAAGTATAAGTTGTTAAGTAGGTTATTGTTAAGGCTGTAGCATTCTATTTGACAGGGGAATGGAAATTCATTTTATCAGATATTCGTACACACGGGTGTTTCAGATGTTTGAAAGGAAAATATTTTGGCCTCTATCTATGCGAAAGAGTTAAACCGGGACAAGGGATCAGGCGAATCACTAGAATGGCAGCCTAACTGACTATGAAACTTTAGAAATTGATTTTTAAAAATGTATCATTATTATTAACTTTGAAACACATGAAGAAGCATAGTTTCAAAATATACTTAAACTTAGGTGACACTAGTTTCCATAATTTAAAAGCATTACATTCTTGGCTTTCATTCTCTTTTCTGTACAGTGGACTGTATGATTCCCATTAACCATAATTCCTAACCATCTTTTCAGTCAGGATGGTGTCTCTCGACAAAGGTTGTACACCAGGTTAGGGTGAAAAGAATGCGCAACACAATTATTTAACTATAAATTAACTGTCTTACTTTATTGCCCTCCCGTAAACAAGCTTCTTTAATACAAATACTTCATTGCATGGTTTCTTGAATTTCAAGAAAAGAGTTAAGATTATTTTTCTTTATTATAAACAGTTAAACGGAATTAACAGGAACATCAATGATACCAATTTATTCTCAGAATTTCTGCTGTTTCATAGTACTCTGGGGTGTAATTTTTCACGAGAGATAGGTGGCTTTGCACGCTGTTTGACATAATGGTTTTTATGAAACAAAATACAGATGAGGCCGCCATGACAGCAAAAGAGATGTAAGACGTTAAAAGATTTGTACGACGTTAAAAAGATGAAAGAACTTTTGTTGCATTTTTCTTTATTGTGACAACTTTTCTGTAAATATTCATGTTCATTGTCCATTTTCATTAACCATTGGTAATCTTCATTAAATATTCAAATTAAAATGTCAGTTGCATTAATTTATCTATTCTCCACTAGACCAAGGAAGTTTCAACCATTTATGAAGCAAGTTTTCAGACGTCAAGATAAGATTAATTCTCCAAAGTACTGCATATACTACAATCTTCAAGCTTTATAGTCAGAACTAAGGTTTGGCACCTTAACTGTAACGGAATTAAGATGACAAAGATTGCTCAGGAAACGTCTTACCAGCAACAGTGATCTTATACTCTCTCGCATTAATCTAAATTGCAATTTGAACTCTAGTTCCGCAGTAAGAAATCCATTTGAGTTTAGATTTGGTTTAATCAAAACCCGTCAATTTCATTAAAAATTTCATAAAAAATTTTCTTCATAAAAAATAAAAACAAATTGTAAGTAAATAAGTAATTTATGGAATTCTGAGCTCGTTGCAAGCCCCATGGAAACTCACAAAATAATTAATGGACTTGTTTTGAGACAAGTTTTATAAACAAGAACTTGAATCACTAATGAGTCACAGCCTACATGATGATACCCGTAATTTTTATAATACATCTTCATTCGACGCAATTAGCATTATTAGCCCAAAGGGCTATTAATTTCATTTTAGAATTCTGCGCTTGTTCACTATAAATGTGGGTTCACTTTTCAAATTGTTGCCACCAAATATTATCGCCCTGTGTTATATTTAAACAAACTAAATAATGAAGAATCTTCATAAATGTATATATGTCTCTCGCACTGTGATAAAAGAACGATACTTAGAACCACCAAGTTTTGAATGGTCTTCCATTGAATATGGGTATCTGGAGCCCGATTTTGGAATTTGAAATTTGTTTTATTATCGATTTCATATTTTGTAATACTTTAACGAATTTTTCATTAACAAACTCAATGATCTCAAACCGAGCAATGGCAAAACGGAAAAAAAATATCTCTAGCACGCGAGACTGTGTATCGGAAATTCTAAAGTTATGCTCATCTTAAAATTATTTTACGATATTGCTGTTGAAATAAATTTTATTGGTTAAGTGCGAAGAACATGATATTTAACAAATAAATGTAGCACCCGAAACGTTAAAAAAACACTCAGGGGCTTAATGTAAAATCTGAAAGCTTTCAGATTTTTTTGTTTTTGATAATTTTTATTTTTATTTAAATCTTTTAACACTAACTCGCCATTTGTAATATCGGAATTCTCCAAAATGTGAAAATAATAATAGTCTGCAGTGCTTTGTTTTGAGGTAATATTTCTTTTTTGAATTCGCTATCGTCAGTTAAGACTTTTAAGCTTTATCTGGTGTTTATGCGAGTATTTTTAATATACACAAACTAAAATTGTTCCTTTTACTGCGAGAATTTAAAAGCATAAAAATAAATTATTTAGAGGACAAGAAAAGACATGTTATGAAATGTATGAAAATAAAAATAGCTTAAAAAAGATGTTTCCGTTATCTTTTCAAGAAGTTGAAGTGGCAACGCGGTGAACACAGCTAAAATGTAAATATTTTAAATGTGTCTTTCTATGCTAGCTTTTGTTCCAAAAATTACTACTTACGTAGTCTGCTGTTTTCTTTAAAATTATAACTTTAACAATATTCATAAGACTTGCGCATTTGAATTAAAGCAAAAGAAAATATGCAAAGAAGATAGGCAAATAAACAAGAGTCATTCCTTAAATGAATGTCATCAACGCAATTTATCTTGAGAAACCCAAGTTCTGTTTCTTTCTCTCTTCCTTTCTTAACCGAAAAGAGTGACTTAAAGAAGAAGCTTTGAAGAAATTTAGGATGTTTAAAAATTTTTGCTTGTATTAGTTCAAAAAAGAGCATGTTTCACGTCCAAATAATGTTAGATTTTATAATTATTTGATTATTTATTACAAACTAAAATCATGAGCTCTTGCAGTTGTATAAAATATATACAAAATATCAGTTTCAGTTTTCACGCATTGTTTCACAATATGATATTTGTGAAACTATGAGTTTTCAGTCTTTGCTGATAGTTTCACCTTTTCCTGTTAAGAGTCCTGTAAAATTAAAAAAAAAAAATTAACAAAGTTACATCATTTTTTAATTTATTTCCCAAATTTAAAGGTAATCTATTTGACACATATCTTATGTTATATTTTAAAATTTGAATAATGTGTCCAAGGAAAAAATTCCATAAAAAAATATGCCTTCTTGCCCGTTGATCGAAGTTCTTGTTAAAACTAAGTTAAAACTCTAATTTTAATTGTAAATTTTTTTAAATTGTTTTAACTGTATTTGGTGTTTTATGTTTTTCTATATTACTTTTAAATTTTTAATGAAGGTATTTTGAGGTTTTATGTATTTTCGCCTTACCGTGAAGGGAGAACTGAATTAATTCAATAAGCAATATATTTCTAATGAAATTCGAGAAAATAAGTTTAAATGAATGCAGCAAAACGTGCGTGTTAACAGGAAATCATGTGTGTTCACAGGTGTTCGCCGATAACATCGCGGCAAAAACATCGCAGACGGAAACGTCGAGGAGGAAACATCGCAAGGCGAAAACGTCGTGCTACAAAATATCGTGGGAGAAAACATCGCAAAGAGAAAACATCGCAGTTCTAAAACATCGTGGTACAAAATACCGTCGTCGAAAATAAAGCGGCTCAAAAACTTCGCAGTTTAAAAACATCTTCGTCGAAAATATCGTGGTAAAATATAAAGTAATTGTAAATGGATATTCCTATAATGATTGAGCGCAAGATTGAGAATGATAATTTTTACTTTCATACTTTTTATTAACTAATACATTTTTGCTGATAAAGTAAGAAGGAAACTGAAGCATAGAAAATTAATGCAACTTATAGCATTTAACAGAATTTTAAACCGACATAGTTAACTAACACAGGTCATTAATAAATTATTTTTTAAAGTTTTTACTGGTAATTTTTCATGAAAAGTATAATAAAAAAAAGCCTAAAAAAAAGCATGTCTGCGATGTTATCGTCATGCGATGATTTGTAGGTGCTTTAATTTTTACCACAATATTTTTGACGACGATGTTTTCAAACTGCGAAGTTTTTGAACGGCTTTATTTTAGACGACGTTATTTTGTGCCACGATGTTTTAGACCTGCGATGTTTTCTCCCACGATGTTTTGTAGCACGACGTTTTCGTCTTGCGTTGTTTTCTTCGCGACGTTTTAGTCCACGATGTTTTTGCCGCGATATTTTCGGCTGTAACCGTGCCCGCAACAGATTTTGTATTCAGTTTTCACGATGATATGAGTAAAAAGAGTATTTAAAAAACTGACAGCGGGCGGAGTCTTGTCTATATAATAGAGGATCTCTCGCTCCTAGCCGCCTGTGGCTGTATTTTCATGATTTGAAATATGCATGAAGGGCGTTTGAGATATATAACCAAGGACAAAAATGAACATTTGTAAACAAAAGTGAAGATTCCGGGTATAAGTTATTATTAAAATGATAAATATTTAAAAAAAGCCCTTATCCCACTAGATATTATGAAAATAACATTGAGAAACATACTGAATCATGCTATTGCAAAAACTAAATATAAAATTATATGATTCCAAAGATACCGTGTGTTTATCACTCATAAATGCTTAAAGTCACCGTTCTAGTTTTTTTCTGTCACAAAAAAAACCTGCAGTGTTAGTAACAAACTAAGTATTTTATAAGCAGAGAGTAAATCTGCAAGTTTTATTAAGATACAAAACTCGCTTAAAAAAATTTGTGCATGAGAATAATGAGTAACCTTTTTAAGGAAAATTAGTGAACAGACTTTTCTACAATATACAAAAGTTGCGTTAGAAAAATACAATATTTCTTGTCTACACAAAAACTCCAATTATTTAATTAGTCATAAAAATTTAATTTAGTAATTACGTGGCTTCGAGTAATTTTATTCATAGTCCACTAAGTTACGTTTCCTCTTTCAAAGTCCCTAAACTAGGAAATTAAACAACTTGCTCTTTTACAGAACCTAACACTTAATCAAACTACTTCGTTGAGTATGAGATTACAAACTCTCGTCGATCCGAGAAATCCGAGTCCATTTAAAGTTCAAAAGAAAGCAGCTGTCAAATCTTTCGTCTTCCTTATAAACTATAATTAAAGCTAGGATGACGAATACCGCAATTTAAAGGTCTGAGTTCGGATATTTATAAAATGGCTAAATCTCCTCCAAACATTTTCGTCTTCTTTATGGCAAGATTGGCCTCCAGAAATCCTTAATTGGAGCTTCTTGGCAATTAGGATAATCAGCCAATGCTACCGCCTTCATGATGGATCTTAGAGATGTAGCTCTTCTGATGGCAGCTACTTTTGATCCTGCAGATCGATAGAAGTTTCAACTTTATCTAAGAGCTTTCGCGGGTTAAGAAGTTTTCTTCTATATCCAAACACGTTACTATTTCAGATTTTTCCTCTCTTTCGTTGCACACTTCCACAGATAGAGCAAAAGAATTTGTTAGCTTTTTTAATTACGATAAACAGATGTGATGTCCAAAAGTAATATAAAAGGTATTTTGATGGTATAATTCCATAAAAGGGCTTGTAGGTAACGTTGTAAGGATTTTAAGTTTTACTAGCTCTTATTTTATTTTAAAATTTTACTGTGCTCTCTTATTTTCCACTTCCCGCCAGAATATACGAGGTTAGTTTTGATTATGCAAATTGAACTGGCAAACTGTTCAGTATTTAAGTTGTGGCTTTTAGCCAGGAAAGAGTTAGAGAGGGAGACTTAACGCTACCTTACCTCATGCGCGCTTCTCAGTCAGTTGCTATCCGCCTTTAAGACCAGAAAGTTTAGTCCTCTTGATACTGAAGACGTATTGTAGTCTTCTTGCATTGTAAATAATCTGTAACAGTATGTTAATGCTATGTCCTATGTGTCGAAGTATATTGTAACAGTATGTTGTGCTATGTCTTATATGTTGTTAATGCTTATGTCTTATATGTTGTTAGTGCTATGTCCTATGTTTACCGTAATCAGGTCCCCTGTGGAAGGGGCGGTACGCTAGAGAGTTAGTGCATGGGGGCTATACCATTTTTGTCAATGGCTATGGTGTAGAGCCCCCTGTACTTGTTCCTGTCCTGTCCTGTAGTATTCCCGCATTGGGAGTACTACATACGTAAAATTTAAAGGGCCAATCTTCGCATTACCAGTCCTTGTAAAGTATTTCAGTTCAGCTCTTATTTAATTTAATTAGTTTTAGTTCTTATTTTTACGTTTCAGACTATAAGTACTGGTCTTTGTATCCCGAAGCTCTGGAACATCTTTAAACTGTGTGAAGAATAAAGCGTAATTAAACCTTCTCCATTTGTGTCGTATATTCTACATTTTCAGGAACATTAGTTTTAAGTAAACTCCATGTTCTTATTCAGGACTCCAGTATATTCGCAAAGGCAATAAGAAGAAATAGTAGTCCTGATAACGTCAGTACGTTACTTCATGTAAATCATATATATGCATCTTACATATAGGTTACATATTAAAACTACTCTAGTGTTTTAAACAGTTTTCATTTAGTGGATAAATGAGTTATAGAGAATAATCATAAATTATTGAGAGCATTTCAGGTGACGATGAGACCAAAAATATATCTATTTTAACTAAGTATCAAATTATATAGCAATTCAAGCAGCTTTAGATATTCTTTTAAGTTTTAGAAAGCTTCTAAATTGCTTCTTTTATTTATGTTATATTATTCCAGTCAATTTCCAAACTTGCGAGATGTGTTACTTAACATTTTAGTCCTTACCATTCCATGATTTTCAGAATTCGTTAATCAAGGTTGACAGGGTAATAAAATTTAGTTGTGGAAAACGGTTCTGTACTAACCTTATGTAAAGAAATTTGATAGTGTTTTATCAGGAAATAGAGCTCACCAGGAAATCAACCCACGTATTACACTTACATTAAGTGGGTAACTTACAATAGACAGTGACAACAAATTATGTAGCTGGGTTAAATTTCAACAATTGGTTGCAGAAATCATTAAAATATTAAAGTCCGAAATGTTTAATAGTCCAGTGTCAAATCAGATTTCGAGTAAAATATTATATGTTCCTTTAAACCACCTTGTATTCAATCATTTAAAAATTTAACACATGTGACAAGAAAATGCATGAGTTGCTGTATAATGACGTATAATAGAAATGGGCTTTTCAGATCTCAGATCACAATGTTCGTTTCTGTACGGGTTCGTGGTTTTGGAGGGATAGACGACAACGCTCTATACAGAATGAAAATACTATTTATTATCCAGTGTTACAGCTCTAAAAACACATTTACAATCGTCGAAAAACTACGACTAACACGCTGAACAATCAACGACACAGCTTTCAGGTTATCAGGCTACAACGGTGAAGACAGCTTTCAGGCAAAACACCAGAGTACAGCTCCCGACTCTGCTCGGTCGTTCTTGGAACTCAACGTACTCCCGAGACTCTCCACACTATACAGCTCCCGACTCGGTTCGGCCGGTCTCGGAGCTCAACACACTCTAAGATAAAACTCGACGATGCACTAACTCGCGTTACACTAGGAGACTCTCTCGATGCACTCGACGACCAACTGGGCACTAGACTGCGAGACACTCGCTCAGTGACTATTAACTGACTAGCGTATAGTTTTATATCGCTTTTGGCTTGCGTTCGAGAACATTCTGGGACAAAGGGGTAAGAATTCTTTCCAAAAGTTTCGACATCCGTCTATGGCATATCGCCAAATTTGTCGCCTAATGTCGTGAAATGTTCGATTTCGCTCAAATACGGCAACCCTAAACCTGCTTTGCGGGGAAGCTATCTTACCTCGGCGGGACATTTCAGAACAACTATATTCATAATAGAAATTTAGCTGAATAAATTATAACAACTTTATATTTCGAGCTGACTAGGTTACTTAATGCAAATAAAGCACTGTAGGATTATCAAAAATTCAAGGCAAAACTAAAGAGGATTTACTAAGAGTTACAGCCTAAATTTACATGACATATATATATAATCTACAGATTGGTCTAGAATAGTGGCTAAATACAGAACTAGTGGCTTACATTCTCAATAATAGACTCTGAGGTAAACTGCCACAGTTTTGCAAATATTTAACCACACGACTACTGATCGGTTAAGACATATATGAGTCCTCGTTTATAATGTGATTTTAGCTCATTGTTTACCTGCCAGAATTACCTTGTGCTTAATCACTTCAAGCCATTCTTCTTCCTCAATCTGCTCATTTTTTCTCTTTCACAAATTTCTGTGTTTATGCTTTTGCCAGCTACGACATCATTGATGTGTTTTTGAATAATAAATCTAGATAAGCAGGGAGTAAAAAAAACAATTTATGAAGAAAATAGGTACAATAAGTAGTACACATAGCACATTAATGGCTGGAAATAACGCAAGGATAATGCAGATATTCAAAAATTCCTCCTTATCATACAAAATAAATCGTTAAAGTTTTCGAATCAATTCCAAGGTAAATCTTAAATTGCAGTTCGGCTAACCGTGCAGGCTCCTCTATAAGCAGAAATATTCTGCAGCTCCTCAACGTGTGCCCATTGTATTATATAGACGATCCTCTATAAACAGAATCATTGTGCTGCTCCTTAACTTGCACCTATTGTATTAGATAGCCGCTTCCCTATAACCAGACAATTCTGCAGCTCCTCAACTTGCAAATATTGTATAATATAGGCGCTCCTCTGTAACCATAAACATTGTGCATCTCTTCAACTTGCACCTATTGTATTAGATAGACACTCATCTATAACCAGAAGCATTGGGCAGCACCTCAACTCACAGCTGATTCGCAACTGTTTCACAACTGAACTCCCTAGCAATCGGGCCCACCAGCGGCCTAGCGGTAAAGTCGCTGAACACAGGTAGTTCGGTTCGAGGTTCAAATCCTGCGAACGGGATGGCTGGCATGGGCGTTTTCGTGCTTTTCCCCATGTGTAACTTGTATACGAGCCAGTATCCCTTAGAAAGTCCTCCACGAAGGCATCCCTCTCCTTAGGCAGATAGCCCTCGAGGCTTTGCCATAATCACACACACACACAAGCTAGCAATCCGATCGGTATTTCTACTCTGCAGCAACGGCTTTAGAAACTTCTGAAAAAATTGGTTGTAGGGTTTCGAAAATGTATTTTCTCGAATCTTCTCGAAAGTCGCCAAATTGGCAGGACAAATGTCTGCAACTTCGCGACAAATATTTTCGTCAAGATCTCTCCCTTACGTAGAAAATTTCTTATAAGTTCTAATTGAGTCATTTTTCCAACTCCAAATCCGTTGCACTCAGAATTAGAAGATCTACAATTCTATGCAACATACAAATATTCAGGTACAAGATATGTGGCCACAAACCAGACTAAACCCAAATAAATCCCAAATCACCATTCTAAATACAATAAATAAAACAAATCAAACAATACAGAAGGTAACGTTACAATAAAAATAATTAAAACATTTACAGATATTTACAATAAATAGTAATTTTATCTTCAAAATATTCAAATAAGTTTGCCCTGTTAAGCCCACTAATCAAAAAGAGAGTAAATATTAATTAAAACTCCGTTAACAAACTATGTTTGCACAGACCAAAGTAGTTACGAAGCAGAAGTCATGCAACTTATAATTGGACAAAAGTTCACCCATTATAAGAAGAAAATACTAATATCAGACAGTTTTCAAAATCTGTAGTATATTTTCACATTCATTATTTCAGGGAAAAAAAATAAATTCTCATAAGTAAACTGAATTCATTCTAAGGTAAAGTTTATTTTTTCTTGAACAGTCCATTCTGTCAGTAAATTACTCTATTGAGAAATGTTGTTGACTTAAGAACAAACAAAATCTTAAGCTTTTTGACTAAACATGGAGGTTTTAAGACTAACATTTTCGATCTGAGTAACGACCTGGCTTCGTAAACAAAGGTAATGAATTTTGAAGAATTTCTCTGAACGATGACTGATATGGTTTCAATCAATCTCTGTGTTATGTCGAAGTGGACATTTAAGACATGATGATCAAATCAGGTTGCAAGACATTCCATTTTATTCCAAGTGGCTCATTCAGTACAAATTTTCACGTCACGCATAGTTCTTGTATTGGTTATTTGTTGAGCTAGCTTATTATTCATGCAGAACGTCTCAAAACTTCACTGTTAATGGATGAATGTCCTGATTTTTGTCAAATCGATAGGACAGAAACCGCAACAAACAAGCAATAAAAGTACATAAAAAGAAGTAAGTGAAGTGAAATAATATCATCGGTGAAAGCAAAACTGTGAGCAAAGATTTTATATTATTTTTTTATTTTTATTTGTGCATACAGTTTGAAGTAACGATAAATTATTATTACACCTTCTAAAATGAAAAATTAAAATTTGAGCAGCACAGTTATGGAAAAATATACAGCTATCTAGACATTTTTGCTCAGATCAAGAAACTGGACAGCCTGCATAATTCTCCTTTTTCAAGAATGCACACTGCCTATAACCGTTCTTTATTTTTCCTTGATCATGATACAATTTGAATAACACAGCAAAGTCAAATCTAAGAAAATTAATGAATGCTATTGTTTTGTTATCGTAGTGGGGCCAGATTTAACATAATTCTGCTTCTCTGGATATTAAAAAAGACGCCATATACGTAATATGTATATCAGACTGCAGTACCAAAGGTCTGAAGTTCGGGGTTCGAATCCCGGAGAAGGCATGGATGTAAATTATCTGGCGCTTTACAGGAGGCAACGGTACCCCCTTATTAGGTGTCTTTATAGTAAACTGACCATCGCTTCCGGTCTCAATAGTGGACAACGCTTATAATAGCTAGTGTCCGCTGTTGGGGGAAAAGAAAGATAATTCATGAATAAAAATTAAACACATTTGATTTTTTTAAATCTATAAAATCTTTGCTTACACTAACCAAAAATGAATATATGATTGCAATTTTTGGTACTATTCCGTTTTGAGGACCGAAAACATTTGCAGCGAAAATGTATGCGCAAAAGCGCCAAATCTAGCAAACGCGCCCATTTAACAGCGCGTCAAATCTGATTTCAGATTGCGTAAGTTTATATAGTTCTATATTTCTTAAGACGCCATTGAAATACTAGTTTAATTTTTAAATCCTTTTTTGATTTGAAATCTTTTTTTGATATCCTATGGATTTAAGAATTTGGGAATTGCCCACGACGAAAAGTCTGCAATAGAATTTTGGGTAAAGTGCAGAATCACCCACTGCTTGATGCGTTTTTTTAAGAATTGCACATACTCGGTATCCATGTGCACATCGACCTATTTTCACTTAAAAAAAAAAAAAAAATCTCGGAATTGCACAAAAATGGCACTGCTCACACTCTTGACACAGTAGGGCAGTTGAAAGAGGAATGATTCTATCCAGAGTTTAAATAAGAGCCCGGCTTCGGTACTTCCTAGTTGCTAGGACATATTCTAATACTAGCAGGGTCGCACCGGCGCCCTAAATAAGAAGGCACGGGCACTACTTTTATGTAGCTGAACAATTATTTCAGTAGAAATTTGATCTAGAAAATTTTATTTTTAGCAATAAGATTATATAAAAAAATCGCTAATTAAATTTTAATTTATCTATTTACATTTTATTTAATTTTAATTATTTAATTACATTAATTATTTTAATTAATAATGATTAATTAATTATTAAATAAATAATAAATTAAATACTAATTAATAACTATTCATTATTAATACCGATTAAAGATTATTAATTAATTTGATACTCATTAACACTTAAAATTTTTAATTATTAATGATTTTAATACTCATTTTATTTATTTATTTACTACTGCTGCGCTTTCCTGGCGGTCTTCCACAGCACTCCGTCACTTCTACATTTAGAAATTAAGCTCTGATTGTATCTATACATACATATATTTTAAATCTTCCTCCTAAATTTGGCGTTTTATTGTAGTTAACTATAAATATTTTAGAAATTTAGTTCTCATCTTTCAAGTATCCATCAACAAAATGTAATTTTCATGTTTCATCAATCACAATTTGAGTATTCGCAGTATGGTAGTAATGATAATAATTCTACATTTAACAATTATTAAATCAGTAACTGTTTATTTTCATTCATGCTTATAGAAATTTTTTCATAAATATTGAAAGAAATGTTAAATTAACTGGAATTTATTTGTTAATGACTGAAATTCGTTATTTATCTTAAATGTCCCAAAATTTATTGAATACGAAATGAAAATTTGGGCGATGTTTCAAATTTGGCGACTCAAATATATTTATGTAAATGTATATCATAATACTTACAAGAATAGTGGCATTAAGCTACAATTCACACATGAAGGCCAATCGGAGGAAATCCTGAAATTGCGAAACAGGCTTCATAGCTAATTGTTCTGTAGCCACGCACAACTCTTAGTAAAGAAGAATTTTACTAAGAGTTGTGCGTGGCTACAAGAACAATTAGCTATGAAGCCTGTTTCGCAATTTCAGGATTTCCTCCGATTGACCTTCATGTTTTGAATGACAAAAAGTTTAAAGATCCCATCGGCAAATTTATGTTCGATGCCAAGGTGTTGTTTGAAGATCTTCCTCATCCTGCTAATCGTTTGCCAATTCAAACTATCATTTATGACAATTCTGTTGATGATAATTTCCCTGTTGTGTGTTATACAGATGGAAGTAAAATTAATAATCGAGTTGGATTAACTTATGTCGTTTTCCATAATGGTTCTGAACTGGAATAGAAACTCTTTAGAATTCCCAATGAATGCAGTGTTTTCCAAGCCGAATTACTGTGCATTAGTGAGTTAATTATCTAACAACTGTTCGCTAAATGCTAAATTTCTTATTCGCACTGATTCTCTTTCATCCTTATTTTCTCTTAGGAATATCTTCTCATATATTAAATTAATTGTGACTTCCCATGCTCTTCTTAAAGACCTTAATAATAAAGGTGTTGATGTTATCTTTTCTCATGTACGTGGCCACACTAGCAATCTAGGAAATGAACGGGCTGATTGGTTGGCAAAACAAGCTACACATCTTCAAGTAATTACTCCAATGATACTTCCTAAGTCATTTTACAAGAACAAAAGTAGGGAGGATATAATACTCGAGTGGAATGAACTATACAGTAATTCTACTACTGCCTCTTTGACTAAACTTTATTTTCCTTCCATTCCTCACAGACTGAATAATAAACACTTTTTCTGCAATTTTGAAGTTACTCAATTTCTAACTGGACATGGTAAATTCAATTCATATCTGAAGAGATTTAGATTATCTAGTACAGACTTGTCCAACATAAAATGGCTTTCTCTTTTTTCTGTAAATTTATCTCTTACGTATCATCTGTGAATTTGAAGTTTATTTTATTTTGTGTTGTGTTTTTGTATTTGTTTGTTTGTTTGTTTTTTTACTTACCTCTGTAAGCCTTGTGTAATACTATGTGGTGCACAGGGAATTAAAATTTTCAATAAAAAAAAAAAAAAAAAAAAAAGCTACAATAATATAAAAACTTAATTTCGGTGAGTATATTCAAAAGTTCACATTGATTTCCTTTCATCCTGAAAAATACTGCATCACATATTCTTATAAGACTTCATTAATTTAATACACTCTGCAAAATTACAACTCAGAAAATCATTCCAAATCTGGAAATTTCTGTTTCACACCGCAATAACTCAAAATTAGAATAAAATTGTTAACAGGGTTATTGTTTTTTTAGAGCGCTTTTGTGTTTACTACTGCATTTTTACTCTGTAAATTATTTATGTATTTTATTTAACCAGCTATTTTAGTATTTTCAGAGGCTATACTGGCATTTTTCCCTTTCCGTTTTCCTGCCAAAATGATAATTTTATTTCGCGCATATTCAAATGACGTAGAAAGAGATTTTATATAAAAGGCAGGTTAGGTTTTAGACTGCTTAGTCAGAGCATGTTCTCCCCTGCTGAAGACCACGTTACTATTTGAAATTCTACAATAGCAGTCTGTCATCGGCATTGCTTTATTCTTGCCAATAGTACTTGTCATGCCGGTGTAGGTTTGAACCAATTTGCTGGTTAATCATTTCTGTGTAGCCCCCACCAGCGGCCGAGCGGTAACGTCGCTGAACACTGGTAGTTCGGTCCGAGGTTCGAATCCCGTGAACGGGTTGGTTGTTTGCGTGGTTTCCCCATGTGTAACGTGTATAGGAGCCAGTTTTCCTTAAAAACTCCTCCACGAAGGCATCCCTCCCTTAAGGCAGATAGCCCTCGAGTGCTTTCCCGTAATCTAATAATAAAAAAAAATAATAATAATAAACCATTTCTGTGTAGCCTTTGAACTAACTTAAGATTTAACATAGTTTTAATTTGAATTCCTTACTTTTGAGTTACTCCACAAATGCTGGCTGGTTTTGTGAGCGCAAGAAGTGCTTTCTGTTCAATTGCTTGATTTCCTAAAGGAAGGGCTGTTTACCCCCTTTTCATGTTTCTGTTTGATTCAATAGTTTACTTAGTTCTTCAACAAACTGGACTTAACTCTTTCGCATCGAAGTCGCCCGTAACGCCCGTTCATTCAGGCAACGGCAAACCGCCCCAACGCCTCGTTTATTTTCCACCTAGTGCTTTCCCTCTCCACGTTAGTGTATGATTCATTGGTTTCGCGAGTTGTTAAGACCCATGTCAATCATTATTTTGAAGCAACTAAAGGAGACATACGGAAAGCTATTAACGTTCGCAGGTGCAATCCGGCTCTAAGGTGAAACTGCACACAATGGAAAGAAACCGCTGAAACACCCTCAAGAGAGAAACAGTCATTTCACTTAAGTAGGTTATTGTTAATGCTGTAGCTATTTACCAGGCAGGGGGAAAGGAAAACTATTCCAAGACAAATTCGTAAACACGGGCGTTTTCGATGTTTGATGAAAACAGATTTGGTCGTCTCTCGATGCGAAAGAGTTAATATGCTTCCCAAAAGATTTAGTATCTATAACTCATATATGTGTAAGGATTATGTTAATTTATCTAACAGTTATTTGGCATTAAATTTACTGTCTTATCTTTTCTTAATTTCAAGCTTACAACTTCCAGCCAGAACGTATTTTTAGAATCGCGTTTGAATGCAAATGAGGAGAAATAGGAGGGTTGGGCAAAAGTCATGGCAACTATTTTTTTCCTTGTAGATATGTGAACGGATCACAAATCGTATATATGTCGTGTGGAAGTTCTACAGGCATAGTGTGTAAGCAGAACAACAAATGGCTCTGTGATAGCTGGCTTTGTGGTAGCGAGGGCTCTGAACTCAGTCAGTTGGTGAGTGGCGTGCGAGATGGAAGTAACCCGTGTTGAGCAGCGCGCATACATCAAAATAGCCGTTCTCCGAAGGAGAAATGCGATGGAATGTCACAGTGAATTAGTAGAAGCCCTTAGGAATACTGTACAGTAGCACCATACTGTACCCTACCATACTGTACAGTAGCACGGTGAATAGGAAAGTTTCAGCAAGGACGTGTATCAACCAGTGACGAGCAACGTTCGGGACGACCGGTGAGTGTGTATACCGACTTAGCACCTGCCGTCATCGAGCACTTCATGGATGAAGACAGACGATGGACGTTACTGGAGTTAGAGAAGGCAAGTGGCATCGAAAAACGCACCTTCCACAGGATATTGCGTAATGAGCTAGCGTCGGAATCCTTCCCCAGTCAAATTGATGGTGATCGTTGCGTATGACGTCAGGGGTGTCATTATTTGCCACTTTGTTCCTCATGGCAGAACAGTGACCGCACAGTACTACAGGGACTTCCTGATGCGATAGGTACGGCATGGCGTTCGGGATAAATGTCCGGATCTTGTGGACAGTGCAATAATTCTGCACGACAATGCAAGACCACTTAAAGCAGATGCGTATGGCAGCTACTCTGACATTGGGGATTGGAAAAACTGGAGCACCCACCGGTACTCTCCTGACCTTTCGCCCTGTGATTTTGATCTCATTCCCAAGATTAAGGAACAAATACGAGGTAGGCGGTTTGCAACACGAGAGGACATTGCTAATGCTGTGCGCCAACAGATGACCCGATTCACACATGGGGCGGCAAATGCTGAGGCTGATGGTATTCAGCGCCTCCCACATCGTTAGCAGCGTGTGGTGACAGTAGCAGGGGACTGCATTGAGGGTCTTTAGGTCCAGGTTTGTCATGTCAACTTTATGTTTATTGTGTTATCATTCTTTTGCTCGGTGAAGGCCATATTGTCCTGTATACTACCGTAATAAATTCGTGTGTTACGAGATTTCAGTGCTATTCATTGTCCACACATGTAGTTAAGACCTTGTCCTTTCGTCTGCATATGTCACATTTTCAAACCGGACTGGTATCTTCAAGAAAAAAAAATAGTTGCCATGATTTTTGCCCCAACCTGCGTATTTAAGTGTGAAGTTCTACTGACTTCCTTAGAGAGACTAGAGATTGTCCGACTTTTAGGCTACTCTCTCCTAAGCTGTTATTACGCTCGGCCGTACTTTAGGCCTTTGATAGCTTCGCCGTTATTTAGGGGCCAACTCTGTTAGAATTTTGATCGCTTCGGCTATATTTTTTTAGTCAAGTTCTAGTTCTTAGTTTTCTTTCTTAAGTTCAAGCCCGAGTGGAGGCTTTATTTTAAAACTCCAAGAAGGAGTTCTGTTAAACTTTATTGGAATAATAAAGGGTAATTTCACTCTTCGTACTTTGTGTTCTCTGTCTGACGAACTCAAGCGATTATTCGCTTATCAGTTCTTAAATTCTTTAACTGTAACTTAAAAGTACACAGATTAGAATCTTACAATGCACATACACGTATGGGCATAGTTCTGATTATTATTAATGCTTTGCAAATGTGTGCATTACAGTCATTGATATCCAGATGGAAAATAAAAAGTTTCACTGGTAAATTTTCCAGAAGAGATTAACTGATGTTTGCAAAGTCTTTTCTGCCTGTCTGTCCAGAAAGAAAAGCCTTCAAACAAAACTTTTTAAAGGGTGGGATTGAATTACTTGATCATGAAGAAGTCCATCAGGGTTACATAAATGTTGCATTTGAGAAAAATACGAAAAGCCTCTCTGGTCTCATCATTAAAGAGTTAGCTACGTGAAAGCCCACTCCAAACTATGAATATATTTACAGCTTTCTTTCTCAATGGAAAAAATCTACAGTTCAATGATAATTTGTCCCTCGTTTTTACCCTTTGTGACTAACCAAGGTATTTTCTTATAATTCCTCCAAACATGAAGCAAATGTAAACCAATTTCACATAGACCATTTTCATAAGTTCTCCGTAAAAGCATCCCTTCAACAATAGTTCTGATATTACTTTCAGTGATAAAATAACCTACCTTATAAGGTACTTCTCCCGCCTTCTTGGAATGCCTTCGCGGTGTGGTGGTCTGTACGGTGGGCGCGTAGCCAGAGGTCCGCGGTTCGATTCCCGGCGAAGGCGTTGCTCATTTTTCATCTCTCCTGCTTTTAAATAACCTAATGTCTATACAACCTTAGCTATTAATTAAATTCTGACATCAATTTTTATAATAGAAAGGTAAAAAAAAAATCTGTACTGAGTCCATTCCATCTAAAGTCAACTAACATTCTATCTTGGTTACAGTTTCACAAGAGGAAAATAACGAAATCGCCACTATCCGCCAGGATACGAATACGGAGTGAACTACGAGATTTGAATCATTTTGTCCGAAGATTTTGTCATTTAGAAACTAAATTCAGTTTCGCCTATTTTTAAAAACCCAAAAAAATTTAGATTAATCTAAATTTATGTTAGTTTTTAAATTCAAAGAAACGCGAAATTTATGTAACAATAATGTACTGTTAATTATTAAAGGTGTTAACATAACAAGACAAGTTAATTCCTAATGTTATTACATAAAATCTTATATTTGTTTACTTTTATTCAGTAAAACAGTGAATGCAATATAACGAATTCTATGCATGCGTTGATTTTGTTGTTTCCTCGTAAGCATGAACTTCAGTCATTAGAATATCGTCAAGTCAAAGAAAAAGATCGTTGAAACAAATTGAAGATTGAAACAAGTGTGACATATGTGAACTTATAATTATAAGTAAAGCGTAAAAGATATAGTTAACTGAATTATAAGATGAAAGTGTAGCTGGATATGTGCGAGTAAAAGTTAATATGATTTATTTTCTTAAAGATAAATGGTATTATGTTTATGAGAGAATAAATATAAACTTTTAATAATGACTGAAGACCGTATTCAGAAATGTATTTTTGATTTGATCTCATTCTACTTGGTGTAATATTACACAAAATATTTTCGAAGAAAAGAGCCTTACATTTAAGTGTAAAATATACCGAAATAAATGAAAACCAATTTAAATTCAAAATTTATTAAGTATCATGTGAAGGAGAAACGCATTTGTTTCTAAATAAAATTTAATATTTCATACTATAGAAATGATCCCATGAAGTATGATTGTTACGAATTTTGTACATTGATAGATTATTTTAGTGCAATTTTATGTAAAATTGTATTTTTCTGTGTAATGTAACGCGAAAAATCTAAAGAGAGAAGTTATGTAAGAATACAGGAGGTCCATTTAACATTGCGCAAATGGATATATCGGTAATTTGGCGAGATATCGCCAAGCTGCAACGGTTTTGGCGACATTTTGGTCCGGTCCCTATATCACTATAATAAGTATTGTAATTGAATAAATGTATTTGATCACTGTATTAGCTACAACCGTAAGTCAACCCTCACATTGCTTTCCAGTAATTTCAAGAAGTAGAAAATACTAGAAATATCTCGGCCGCTAGTTGAAGACTATATGAATCCTGAGAGAGAGTATATAAATCCTGAGACTATATAATAAGACTATATAAATCCTGAGACTATATAATAAGACTATATAAATCCTGAGAGAGACTCTTTGTTAGTTACTCAGTTGTTTGGTTATTGTTGTTGCGAGTTGTTAGTTCTGCGTGAATTGAGATACCTCCTTTAGCTTTCTCTTAGCTCTTAGCATGCTTAGATGCTCTTAGCATTGCGTTATATTTAACGTTGTTTGTAGTTTGAAGTGTAACTATTGATTGCGCTCTGTGGTACTGTGAACACCTATACGAGGATTTCTGTGAAAAATTCAAGAACACTGAAATGTTTCTTTTGATAAAAATAAATTTTATTAATCTATCATGCCTTCAATCTCTTACGAACCCTTACGCATGCAACAGTATATTTTAAATACTCTTATTTTAAGGAGATCACATAAAATGTTAGACATTTTTGTAGAATCCTAATCAGTTGCATGGAACGTCGAGACACTTTTCATAAAACCATTTTGTTCATCTTAAGAAACTACAGCTGGGACGTACGTCTAACATCAAGACATGAAGAAATGTATGCCATTCTCTTTTGGATCTAGCTCTGCAAGATGATAGAGTTGTAGACATCAATCACTTCCGCTAAATAATTTAATCACATTAAATATCAAAAGCATTGATCACGTCGAAATTAAAGTCACAAAAGAGAAATTCTCTCAACGGAAAAGAATTTTACAGAAACGGTTGTTAAATTCAATGAAACTTATAAATTCAAAATAAAGATTATTTCAATTGATTTCTTTTTCACTAACAAAAAACAATTTTACAGAAATGCTTGGCAAACTCAGTGAAACCTTATAAATTCAAAGAACTTATTTCAATTGATTTCGTTTTCACTACAATACAAACTACTGAAAATAAAAATATCACCTAATATTCTTTTTTCGTATCACGTGTGATATGTCTATATATGTTTGTGCATATGCATATATATATCCTTCACATATTTCATTGAAAGCATATGGCTTCTCGAGCATTTTCTCCCTTGTTTACTTCTTCCGATCAGAATATAAATATTTATTTCTCATTCACACTTGACAACACAGACTATATTTTCTATCCGTATCTCCTTGGTAAAATCACTTATATTCAACTTCCACAAGTTTCGCAATGTGTAATGACGAAGCTCTACTCTTATGTGTTATATTATACCTTTTCTCTCATTCTCTTTTTTATACATTAAATATACTATAATAATAAAATGCGGAAGTTATATTTTTTTTCTCCTTTTCCAAATAAATCTTATAAGGTATTTCTCCCGCTTCCCTACCGTGCTTTCGTGGTGTAGTGGTTCTGCACGCTGGTCTGGAATTCCAGAGGTCTGTGGTTCCGTTCTCGGCGAAGGCGGTTGCTAATTTTTCATCTCTCCGGCCCCCAAAAATATACGTAATGTCTCTACAATATTCACTTTTATTTTTTTTTCAAAATCCATCTTTTATTACATATAATATTTTCTTAATTTTTTCTGTCATATAGATTTATGGATTACATAATCCTATATCTACTTAATGGTTATACATATAACTTAATCTACACTGGTGTGAAAAAATTAAGGACGAAGTCGAAAAATTAGCATATCAGCTGAACGAAGAGGCGGAACGGACAGAAAGACCAATCAGGAGATTAAGTAAGGTGATGTACGGTAGCACATGCGCAGATCTGCAGGTAGACGTAATGGGGGAGTGTCTGAGTAGTATAAAGCATGTTGTCGGTGTAAGATCAGTATTTCTGGCTAAGAGATTGCAAGCCGTATAGCAGTTAAAATCACACCGAGTTGCTGTCTCAGCGAGACATGGCGAATAATCAATCTGTTAGACGACATCTGGATGCTTTTACCCGAGGTCGCATCATTGGGAAGTTGGAGGAAGCCCGCAGTCTGACAAGTGTGGCTGCAGAGTCCGAAATTGCTCCCAGCATCGTTTCACGACTTTGGAGACAATTTCAAACTACAGGAGCAGCTATCCGGGGGTTTAGTAGTGGCCGTCCACGAGAAACCACACCCGCAGATGACCGGTATATTGCCTTACAGGCCAGAAGAAACAGGCGGCAGACAGCGGGAGAAATCGCTAGACACACGCCACAAGCGACTGGACGACCGATATCGCATTTTACCGTGGCCAGAAGACTGCACGGTGGTGATCTGTTTGCACGACGCCCTGTACGGTGTGTACCTCTAACGCCTGCCCATCGGAGAAGGCGTTCTCTGTGGTGCCTTGAACACCGGAATTGGAGAGACAATGAATGGGGACGAGTACTCTTTACAGATGAGAGCAGATTCAGTCTGAGTAGCGATTCTCATCGCATACTCATCTGGAGAGAGCGGGGAAGCCGCAATCATACCTCGAACATCATTCAAACGGACAGGTATGGAGGTGGCGGTGTTCTCATTTGGGGAGGCATCATGCTTGGTAGTCGTGCAGACCTTCACATCTTCGACGCAGGTTCAGTCAACGGGACCCGTTATTGTAACGAGATTCTTCTTCCATATGTGCGTCTTTTTAGAAGCGCTATGGGTCCGCAGTTCCTTTTCATGGACGACAATGCACCATGTCATCGCACAGTAGCTGCCGAACAGCTCTTAGAGAGTGAGGCTATTGAACGTATGGATTGGCCGGCCGGATCTCCGGATCTCAATCCCATCGAGCATGTATGGGATTTTCTAGGCAGACGCTTGGCAGCTCGTACCTTACCACCAGTAACGATTCCGGAGCTTCGATTGGCGCTGCAAGACGAATGGGCAGCAATGCCTCAACAACTCATTGACACCCTCATTCTCAACATGGGCAGACGCTGTGAAACCTGCCTAGCAGTCAGGGGAGATCATATCCCCTATTAAAGACCGGATGTTTCTTGCTGGACACCCATCACAGGGATGTTTCTGCCTTCAGTCGCATTGCGCTCTACTTTTTCAATAAATGCTACTTTTTCAATAAAGCTTCTTTTTATCCCTCTGATTTCTCTTTTAGTAAGTGTTGCTTACATTACTCATGTCCTTACGTATTGGGGATCTTACGGTATTAAATGTGTTGATTTGGAAAGCTTTTGTACAAAGTTATATTGAAAAAACCGTCTCGTCCTTAATTTTTGCACACCAGTGTATATCCATTATACGCAACAGTGTTTTCCTAATCTATGCATATATTTACATATATAGATTGTAAAATCAAATTTCATATATCATACTACATATTTTGTAATACCATAGTTGAAAAAGATAGCTCCTATTATTTACTTAAATACTAGGCTTAGATATGCATCTCCGATTTTAAATATTTTGAAAATAAAGAATTTCTAATAAGGAAATTTCCAGATGTCTAAGGTAAACTCTGGTAATTTTATTTAAGAATTTATTGAATGTAAGACAAACTTGTATCTGTAGATAAATAAGTATTTTAGTTTTAAATAACACGCCGAGCAAAGATTAATTTAGAAGTCGAAAAAAAAAAAAAAAAAAATCAACGCAATATTCTCAAATATTCTAGGACTAGTTTTGTTGGTTTTACCTCGAAACTAGTCCTGGAAACATCGATGAAACCATCGAAACTATTCCTGAAAAAGTAGCAAATACAACTCTGATTTTTGTTGTTTGACTTCTAAATAAATAAGTATATTATGTTTGACAAATAGCTATGCTATAAACAAATTATTTCGAAACAATAGCGAGGTATTTCTTCTGTTAAATGAATCAATAAAATACTGTAGGACCTTGCAGGCATCTTCGAAGATTGACGAAGAAAACGCTAAAAATTTAATGAAAGAAAAAAGATGTTTGAAAATCAGATTAAATATGTTATAATAACAGAAAATTATATGATTCCGTTTTTCATTTATTTGTATGAATTTTTTTTTTAATTGGAGTTTGAATTTTATTTATCTTTATTTATAACGAGAGGTATTCATGGTCATTTTTACTGCAATAAATCTTCTAATTTAACAGACACACCTTTGAGGAAAAATCACATTAATTTTTATTTAATTTTGTAAGATACGGTTGCAAGAAATCAAACCGGAGTTAAATTTTTTGGGGTTCATTAGTATCAAATATTTATCTGTCAAAGTTTCAGCTTGATCATTTACAAAAAATAAATTAATATGTTTTAGATTTTTGATTGAGCACAAACTTTTTATTCACTACTTCACAGCAGTGGATTTTAAAAGAGTTTTTTCAAAAAAAAAAAAAAAAAAAAAAATTAATTAATTGATCTTTGTGTGTTCTTAGTAAGGGTTTTGGAGAATTTCTGATTTCTATGAAACATCTTGACGTGGTAATGGCATAAGATAAAAATAATTAATTCGAAATCCAAAGTAATTCAGTAATTCCTTGTCCTGTTCCTAGTCCTGATAATACTATAAAAGTTCCGTGCCTTATTCTACGAACTTTCAACGGCAAATGTGTAGTTGTTCGGACCCTATAAATAAGTACTGAATTATTGTACATAAAATTTTCGGATTTTAATAGCTCCGCAAACTGGAATTTTTAAACACATCTATTTACTCACAAACCACAAAAATTTAGTTTGGAATATTTCAACTAAATTTTGAGAGTTGGAACGACTTGGAACCACATGGAACCGGTTGGAAACACTTGGAATCATCTGGTTGGAACCGGTTTGAACCACATGAAATCAAGTTGGTACCACTGGGAACCTCTTGCACCAATTGTAACCACTTGGAGTTGTTTGGAACCAGTTGGAACCGTTTGGAAACACTTGGAACCACTTTGGACCGCTTTTGGTTGGAACCAGTTGGCACCACTTGAAATCAGTTGGAAACACTTGGAACCAGTTGGAACCACTTGAAACATCTTGGGTCAATTGGAACCACTTGTAACCGGTCGGAATCACTTGGAACCGCTTGAAACCACTTTGGTTGGAACCAGTCAACTGGTTGCAATTCGAATCATTTTCACCACAAAAATTTAGTTTGGAATATTTCGGAATAATATTGTGTATTGGCTAATTTGATTATGAAAAGTATAATTTCATTTAATTGTTTCTAAACAAGATGGTACAAAATTTAAAAGTTATTATACGTTTAATTCTAAGTTAAGTTTATAAGGTATTTCTCCCGCCTTCTTAGCATAACTTCATGGTGTTATGGTCAGCACACTAGGCACGTATTCAAGATTACCTCTTGGAGGAAGAGGTTAGAGGTTCGAGTCTTGGCAAAGACATTGAATATTCTTCAATTATCTGACTTGGAAAAATTCTAAAATACTGTACAGTTGCGACCGGACTAAAACGGGTGGTGAATGATGATTCTCTAGAACCAGGATTTGGCAATCGGGCCTTCTAATCCCCAACTTCCCTTTAAAAGGGGGGAGTACGTAAGACATTTTTCCCGCCTTCTTAGCATGCCTTTGCGGTGTAATGGTCAGCACACTCAGCACGTATTCGAGAGGTCCGAGGTCCGAGTCCTGGTGAGGGCATTGCTCTTTTTTCACGTCTCTGAGCATCGAAAATCCTCATGTCTCTACATGTTTAAGAAATAATTTTATGACAGGTTTAATAGCGCAATTCGTTTTAAATACCTTGCATACGATGATGCAGCTTGCCTTAAATGAAATAGCTTTATGGAATAAAGTAAAAATATAAAAAGATAAAAAATATAAAACGAATAAAAAATGGGCTATAGTTATTTCATTAAAAGTGAAACTGTCATCTCGATTTTGATGAACACCCGCTTCAAGTATTCGTATAAAATCTTCGATTGCTGGTTTTTTCGGAGTGAAATCATTATTATTGATTCATTTTGTTCTCGTTCATTCTAGCATGAAAAAAAAATAAATGATGATCTGGCCGATAATCATTAAATATGTGATATAAGAAGCAGAATGTTTGCTACTCTTCACCAAAAACACATCACTGCATGATGGATAGGCATTAAATATTTGATCAGAAGTATCATCAATATAAAATAGAACTATCTTCAATAAGAAATTGGTCCAAATGGTTTCCGAACCAGTCACTGACAAGATAAATTACTGGCAGATACAAAGATAAATTAACAGAGCTGATAACAATCCTACTTTGATATATGAGTGCATTACTAAGCTGCATTTAGTAGAAAATATCTCTCCCATCACAAAACTTCGGAAGACCATTATTACTTTCCATCGCTGATCATATGTTTAATTCTAAGTTATGTTTAATTTAAACAGATAACAGATAATAGTGAGTGAACAGTTAACTCCTTTTTATGCGATAAGTTTTGTGACAGAACTGGACCATTTGTCAAAGATTATTTAGTTTAAAATTATCTGAATAATTGTGATTAATTTATGATTCAAGAAGTTTTCAAAGTACACAGCAGCCATTTTCTTAGAACGATAAACAGCATTAAAAATTTAGAATATTTAAGCATCATCATGAAGCATTCACATGTACTGCAACACATATCTCGTATTTCTTACTATCATGTTATCCATAATCAAAAAAGTGAAATTATTCTTAAATGTCCGCTGTTGATATTTTAATGCTAAAAGGAGAGTAAAAATTACTTATACATTTCATTATAATGGAAAAAAGACATTGTAATAAAAATTGAAAACAGTATTCATTTTAGGTCAGCCATACATTTTAAACAAACCTAAACTTTTATTTAAAATTTATAGAATAAAGTAATAGTACGTAAAATAAAATAAAAGGGGAAAGTTCTATCTTTCCCGTTCTACTGGGCCGATTGACGAAATTCAAACTGCCTTTCTCATGTCTTGAAAGCGCTACTTTGGATACATATTAGATTTATATATAGCATTGTTCTAATATAGGTATTTTGACACAAAATTGGACTTTTTCTGAAATGACACGCCAATTTGATTCCATATTTCGATTCTACATCTGTTCTATGACTGAAATACAGCAAAAAAAAAAAAAAACTGCATGTTAATCGCTCGTCGTCTTCAGGTTCCACATGAGATAAATAAAAAAATCAATGTTAATGTTAATGGAAACATCAAACTATTTTTAACTATATTTTTAACCAATTTTTTACGCTTTTTTTTTTGTGACTCAATTTATGGTTGCAATTTGTAAGAAAAGTGCCAGTAAATCGATTTCAACTTAATCACTCGTCATCTTTGGGTTTTGCGAGAGAACCAAAGAAATTCGTCTTGGTGTTGAACTTCGTAAGTTCATTCCGGGACTTAATTCGATTGCGTATGAATCCATCCTAGGTGTCTGCATCACATTTTGCCAATGATGCTTCGGTCACAAGTCTCACATGCCTCTCTACTACCTGAAAATGGCAAGGGAACTTTCCTATTTCAAACTGAGAACTGTTTCTAATGTGAACTGTTTCTTCTTCTTATGTCTTCTTCGCTGAGGTTCAAGGTGGCCGGTGCTTCTGAGAGATTGTCCCAGCGAATCATCTGAACATATTTCTGTGGTTTGAAATTCAATTTGGGAAGAATAAATTGCCATATTTTCCCTTTCCAGCGAGTCTTATTTATTATTATTATTATTATTATTATTATTATTATTATTATTATTATTATTATTATTATTATTATTATTATTATTATTATTATTATTATTATTATTATTATTTTGCTTTCATTATTTTTCTCAGGCCAAGTTCACGAATATGTACTCATCCATCTTCCAGCGTAGCCAATAGGATGTTTTCATGATAAGCAGGCGAAGAATTCTGTTGGCTGTAGTGAGTTGGTACTTCCCTGAGGATATTGCCCAAGAATTATCAAGGAGGTGTTTTAGTCAGTACTGAAGTCTTTATAGTCAATTTTGGATAGATCAACTGGAATAGGAACATACCCTATTACAGAAAGGGTTTCACATGTTCCATGGATTTTCATATTGTTCCAGGAAACTGTTGTGACCTAAATATATTTCAATAAATCTTTTGGAAATGATGACAAAGAGGCAATTCATTGGTGTGCAACACGCATACAAGCTAATACAGTTTAGGACCAACAAAGATCTCAAGAAACTCTAGTTGACACCATCTTAGTCCACATAAACAATGACTGATAAAGCAGAATTGATAAAACGCACCAAAAAATTAACTAATTAATAATGAAATGTCGTTGAAAGATCAATGAAGCCACGTGATTGCTTATCCCAAGCTAGAACCAATAGTCGGATTAGAACCCGTTCTGCACTTAGTAGCATAGTTTGCCAATTTGATATTTTGATGTGAGAAGCAATTTCTCTCGTTAAAAATGTCGAATTTGACAAATTAATTCATAAAAAAAGCATAAAACCGTTACAAAACGTCAGTACAGATAGCGGTGTTGAACCTCAATATGTCAATATTTTGGGCTGAAATTTGAACACAGTTTGTTATAGCTCATTTGGAACCATATAATGTCTCAGGCAATATGAATTTCAAACAAAAGTTTTTTCGCTTCACCCTCCTGTACAAGGGATGTTCATTTTAATGTTTCGCAAAGAGTTTCAAGTGAATTTTTTCAAGTCATAAGCCCTGATATATGGTAATTAATATAAATTACTTTGTTGTATTTCTAAGTACATCTAATTACTTTAAATATGGAATAAATATTATATAATAAAATTTAATACTCTGTTATTTTAGAAACTCTGAAGTTCTCTCTTGTTTCGATTTATTATCTCTTATTCAATCATTTCCTAAACACACATGCCAAATAGCCTCCTGCTATCTCCTGCTTTCGTTGTAAAGTCTACTTCTGAAAATAATTTTAAATTCATCTGCAGGGTATGAATTTCAAAGCAACTTTAGAACACGATCTTCAGATTTATGATGCGTAAGAATAAATATTAATTTAAGGTTCTTTTTTAACTAATTATAATGCATCAAGTATTTATGGTATAAAACTTTGGTGATCTGAATTTTAAGGGGTTATAATATTTATGGTAAAACATGATATATTTTACTATACAATTAACAGAATATTCATTATATAATATTAATAATATGAACAGCTTGTAACCTTTACGCAGAAAATTTGTAGAAAAGCAAAAATTTTAGGATGTAGGTGCAGAACAACTGTTAACCTGGTTTGTCTTCCGTTCCTTTGTCTTGTTTTTATACAACTGTGTAGAGTAAAATAATGTTCGTTACTAAATTTATAATTAGCCGAGTGAAAATGTTCATTTAAAACATTTCTACAAATTCCGCACATAGAAGGCTTATGGCACATTTTACTTTTCAGTTACTAAAAATACAGCGATTATATTCCTGTTTGAATCTGAGCTATTATCAGATCATATAAAATGATAAGTCTTAGTTTTCAGGACCTTGACGCCCACAACATGAAGAACATTTTTATAAAGCCTGTATTTTATTTTTAGAGAATAAAGAAGTATAAAACACCCACATTACCTTCACAAATAGAAATATAATGAACATGATACATTAAGATCTCGAAAATAATAACCTCGGCTATTAAAAGCTTTTGTGATTTTTAACTACTTAATATTATTAGATCTTTAGTTACCCCTACTTATATTATTTCGGTTTGTGCTTATCACTTTTCCTCCCACGAAATCCAATTATTGCTGCTTTTTAAGCCTATACTTATAATTCTTCCTCCAGGGGCCTGCACTATTCTTGAAGAATCTAAAACTCGTTGCTAATGAGTAATAGGCTAAATAATTTCGGCGCACTCTTACGTAGTTATGGACTAATAAAAATATACAAAAGGCCGAGCTAAAGGATAAAAATATCTCAAGAGATATGCATGTAGATTTAAGCATTCAATAACGAGCAAAATATAGTTTACATATTAAAACTGCTTCTGAAAAAATTCCATTTATGTTCTTATCCAAAATATACTATTAGAGGTATTCTGAATGCAATTTTTTTTTTTAATTTATGCACTACATCAACGTTTTAAATACCAGTGTTTTTGTATCCAGTTAGAAAGATATGACACCAGCTGCAGAACTTATATTAAAGTAGTAGTCTGAATTTTTTATTACTATTGTTTTCACTTCCTCGTACTAATATTATTGTGATTGTAATTGTGAAAATTTTCGGGTGTCATATTTCAACGAAAATATCCATTTTGACCGCTCCCGAATCCATTTGAAAGATGCTTTTGGATGAATGGATTTAAAATGAATTCAGGAGAGATTTTGTTTTCGTGATGTCTGTACGTGCCTATGTATGTACGCATGTTTGTACCTAGGATAACTCAAAAACGAGTAGCCATGGAACTTTGAAATTTTATATATGGGACTGCGGTAACATTTAGTTGCGCACCTCCCTTTTTGGTTGCAATCAGCCCTACCAATCGTGTATATATGTACCCAATCTGTTAATCGGCTCGATGAACTCAGGTTTTTTTTTCTTATATGTTGATAAATTGTGCATTTTTTGCTTTAAAAGTGCTTTAGGAATTATATTGTTCTTATGTTCTTGTTAAGGTTTTTATGCCTTTAGTTAATCTGCATGCAATAGTTGTAGAATTATCAAACAATTTAAAGCCTAACGCGCCATCTTTGTTTACATTTGAAACTCTAAGCACAACAGTGAATTAAGTTACACCAGTTGGAGTGCCTTTTTGCCCAGTGGAGCCTAAAGTAAACTTTCAGTTTTGTGCACCGAAAAATTTGTCTTGCCAGAAACTTGCCGAATTGCTTGGTTTTTAGTAAAAACGTTTTTAAACTTTTTTAACTTTAACATTTGGTTTACTTTTTTTCAATTTTTCAATTTTAAATGACGGTGTTTTCAGTTTTAATGTATTTTTGCCTTGTTGCGAATTGAGAACTGAATTAATTGAATGAGAAATATATCTCTTATGAAATTTGAGAAAATAAGTCTAAATGAAATGCAGCAAATAATGTGCATAATTTAATAGGTTGTACGAGGAAGTCCTGTAGTATTACATCAGATATTTTATATGTTTCATGCCAAAAGAAATTACTTGTGAGTGCATACGCTTTAAATGTGAGACATTGTACGTAGGAAATGCTTTCAGATCTATACAATTTTTTAATATAGGTGAATTATACAGTTCTACGTTTTCGTCCTGGTAAGTATATTAGGCTTCAGGGGCGGATGGAATAACATACATTATAATATGGACCAGATACTGGGATTTTCTATTTGCCCGCTGTCCTGAACGCTGAATACCATTGAGAGCAGCTCATCTGTGGGGCCGTTTGCAGTGTAAAGAACACATAGACTGGACACCTCATCAATGAAGTCACGCCCTCTTTACCGATGAGAGTTGTTTCAGTCTGACAAACGATTCTCGGCTCCTTTGATATAAAGACAGGTGAGGACTCGGTTCCATCTCACTAACATTAAGGAACGAGACCCTTGGGGTGGTCGTGATGTGCTTGCATGGGAAGGCATTACGATGAACGAACGTTCGGAACTCCACATTTCGACAGAGGTTCACTTACCGGAGATCCTTACCGTGCTGAAGTTACCCTCCCCCACATGTGCTTTTCCGGAGTGTCATTAGTCTCGAATTTTTAATGAATTACAATGCGTGGCCACACAGAAATCATCCTATTGAGAAGCTTCTGGAGAGTGAAGATATGTACATAACATATTGGATAGCGTGTTCCCTTGATTTAAATTCCATTCAAGATGTGTGGTATACTTGTGGGAGACGCCTGGCGGCACCATTCAAGAGAACAACCAGTCTACTGAAACATGATTCTCAAAAGACTAAGATATCTTCCCCAAGAACTGTTAGATTATTTGAAGTTGAGTATTGACAGACGATGCCATGCAACCTTTGCAGTTAGGGGAGGCCATATTTCTTACTAAGGCTGTTTGGCTTGCTGCTCTCCCTCTTGGCCAAACATATTTTTTATACCAACCTGTTCTGTCAATGAAGCCATTTTGCATTCGTCTCCGTACCGTATGTATCCTATTCATATTTTCAGTGCTATACTTTCCTCCCCCTTTAAGTACCACATTGTACACTGCGCCAAAGAAAAATGTGACAGTTCTGTATCTCTCGTTCTATTGGACCGATTGACGAAATTCAAATTGCGTTTTTTATGTCTCGAAAGCGCGACTTAGAACATGTATTAGATTTATATATAGCATTGTTCTAATGTAGGTATTTTGTGAGAAAATTGAACTTTTTCTAAAGTGACGTGCCAATTTTTTTCCATATTTCGATTCTATGACTCAAATTATGCCAAACTGCCAAGTTTTGTAAAAATCGCACTAGTAGTTTTCAAAAAATTAGTTCTCAAAATTTTAGCTCCTCAATGTTAATTCAATTTGGTATATATTTATTAATAGCTCATTTTTTATTACATTTACTTGATTCCTTTTTTCACAGTTCAAAATTTAGGTTCATTCCAAGTAGAATTAACCTGTTTTTTATGATTCATTTTTTTAAATTTGTATATTTAAATATTTTTAATAAATTTTTGGAAGAAACATCTTGTATAGTAACCTATAAAATTTTCACCATCATCGTAAAGTAGACGTATTTATAAGCATACATGCAAAACATTAGAGCTTTTTATTCAAAATTTCCGAAGAGATACGTGAAATTATATATTGGCGCGTTTTGAAATTTGGCATATTTGTTGAAAGTGATAATAAATGTAATGTGGTTTATGCAGTTTGTTAAAATTATTTGAACGTAGGAACGATGTAACTTTTTCCCCTCTCATGCACAGTGTAAAAGGAGAAAGGAAAATAGGTTGCCATAAATTAAAAAGTTCGCCAAGGGAATTATTCTTGGCGAAAACTGAAAAAAATATGTCAAGATAAATTTTTGAATTTTTCTATAAATTTCGCACCAAATTTTTCAAAATTTTATATTTAGGCATAATTTGAGTCGTAGAATCGAAATGTGGAAAAGATTTGGCATGTTACTTCAGAAAAAGTCCGATTTTGTACCAAACTACCTATATTAAAACAAAGCTGTATAGAAATGTAATATACCGGGTGGCCATAATTAAACTGACAGTGCTCACAGTGTTCTGTAGAGCGATTTATTTGCGAGAATGACGCCACATTTTGTAGGAAGATTAAACAAGACGGGGGACGAAGGATTCCGCGAAAAAAAATAGTTCCAAAAGTCACCGCTAGGGGAATATTTGGCGCTGTGTAATAGAAAATAGTGTGTTAACAAATGAAAATTAATACGGAATAAAATTACCTTTTATTATGGATATGCCTTGTGGAATATGGATATGCCTTACAGTACGGTATGGAAAATCTTGCGAAAGATTATCAACTTCTATCCGTACAAAATCAGCCGTGTACAGGAGTTACTGTACCCCGACCATGATAAGCGATTGACTTTTGCTCTCAACTTTCTTGCCAGAATGGAGGTGGATGATGCTTGGTCATGATGGATGATCTTATGGGGAGACGAGGTCCACTTTTACCTGAATGGAACTGTGAATATCCAGAACTGCCGAATTTGGGATGACAAACCACCACATGCAGTCACAGCAATTCCCTTACATTCACAAAAGGTAACTGTTTGGTGTGGGTTCACAGCGGAATTTATCGTAGGTCCATTCTTCTATGAGAACATTACCCCGACAGGACCGGAAACCTGTTCTGTCACCGGAGAAAAATATCGCCACATGTTTAACAGCTTTGTCCTTCCGGCACTTCAGCAAAGACCATGCCTGGGGAAATCATTTTCATGCAAGATGGAGCCCCTCCACACTTTGCTGTACGGGTGCAACAGATGCTACGACAGAAATTCACAACAGAAAGAGTCATTAGCAGCTACTTTCCAACTGCATGGCCACCTCGGTCACCTGAGCTTACCCCATGCGACTTCTGGCTATGGGGTTACATTAATTCCAAGGTCTATCAAGGACCTGGCTACGTTGAAGGATAACATATCACAGACTGTACGGGAGATTCCTGCAGACATGTTACTTTCTACTGTTGTGCATACTGTGCACAGAATGCAATATATGGTCCACAACATCCACATTGAACCTCATTTGAATGCAAAATAAAAGGTAATTTCCGTATTGATTTGCATTTGTTAACACTCTATTTTCTATTACATAGCGCCAAATATTCTCCTAGCGGTGACTTTTGGAATAAACTTTGTTTTTCGCGGAATCCTTCGTCCCCCGTCTTGTTTAATCTTTCTACAAAATGTGGCGTCATTCTCGCAAATAGATCGCGCTACAGAACACTGTGAGCACTGTCAGTTTAATTATGGCCACACGTTATATCCTAAGTCACGCTTTTGAGATATGGGAAAAGCAATTTCAATTTCGTCAATCAGCCAAGTAGAGCGAGAGATATAAAACTCTCCCGCTTTTTTTTAATGCACAGTTTACCTATGTAAAAAATTCTAATTTGCTTGAAAAATATGCAATTAATATATGTCAAACATTAAATGTAAAATTACGTATGAGCATTACATATCATTCAAAGGCTATTACTTTAGCTTATTTTAAATGAAACCTTCTTTTTACTAAAAGTGGAGAATTTTACACAAATCTAGCACTGGATTCGTAACAGCAACTATCGCAAAGTTTTGCAATAAGACACCAAACTTGGGTAATAAAACACTTAAACTTATTTTAAAGCCCAATTAAAATTTAATACTGAATGATATAAAACTGAATCATCAAAACGAACTTATTATGAAACAGTATTGCGGATTTCTGCTTTGGAGTTTATATATGTTCTTTTCCTTTTATTAATACTGTAAATTTCGACTCAATTCTGGTTACAAAAACTTATCCATTAGTACGCATTCTTTCAAGAAGTAATGTTTGAGCAAATATTCCTCTTCAGAAGATAATAAAAGCATTGCTCTCGCTGTCTTCTAATTTTGCTTGATAATTTATTTTTTGCTCAGACGGATCAATTCTTCTCTCAGTTTTAACTACTTTTATCTTGATATCGATTATTTTAAACGTGAGAATTTAGCAATTTTTTGCTCTGTTGGTTTTTAAAACAGAACCATTTTAATGGAGCTGAAGATAAGGGTCTGGCTCAATTAGCTTGCACGTAAGTGACATGCAGATCAATATCCCTGATGCATAACTTATTAACGAATCAACAGACCATGGGAAATTTTATGGGAGTCCTCTTTTGTTTTTAATTAAAGCTGCAGATTTTAACGCATGTCCACGTGATGTATGCATATCTCTTTAATGTGGAAGGCATGTAATTTGCAACATAAAAGGTAAAAAATTAAATAAAATATATTCTAGCATGTGTAATTATTTATTTACTTCTAAACTACAAGATTTTCATATTGCACTGAACTTTTGAAGGAATTAATTAATCTATTTTATAGGAAATCTCTGGTTAATACCTATGTTGCGTTTCTAGAAACTAAGCAATGAATGAAAGAAAATGAATTTATTAAAGCCATTTTATAATGCATTAAAAGAAGATATAGGAACAAGCGATATGGAATAAGCAAGGTTGTTTAGTTTATTTCTAGTTTATTTTTGATGTTAGTTCAGAAGTTTATACATAGTATGCATGAGAATATGTGCAATAGACTCTCTTTAAGACGATTACTCACAGTTTCAAAAATTTTTTATCCTGTATGGGACTGGTCTCGTTAGAAAGCTGTTATTCAAAGCTGACGTTTATTAGCTCAAAAGGGCTATTATTCGCAAAACACAATTTTTTTTTTGCGCTGATTTAGTACAAAAGTCATCCACTGTAAATGCGTTGTTTCATTTATCATTCGAGTCTGTTGCCATTTGGAAAACTGTAAAATATTTATTTTTCAAATCTAATCTATCTACTGATGATCAAGAAAATAAGATATTTCAAAGCAGATGATTCTTTTTTTTTTTTTTTTTTAATTTTCAATCTGGTTGATTTAAATAAAAATGCCTTTAGTTCATGATATTTTTAATTAAAATATTAAATATTTTTATGGAAGGTCGTTATATATTCCTTAATATTTCAAATATACAGAAGATATATTATGTTCCCTTTTTAGTCTAAATGTATATGCATCTAGTATGGTATAAAATCTTTCACCATTGTACCTCGACCATAACTATTTATAATTTATACTGATAAACCATATTAAACTTTAAAAAAAGCATTTTCTGGTGATCGTTAAAATCTGAACTCTTTTGAAATTTTTTTTGACATTCCCAATAATATTCCTCGCTTTCAGAGGTAATCAACTTAGGCTGTACTCTCCAGACCGTTACGTGTTCCCCGCCCACAGCACATAAGGCTGTCTTTTCTGAAATTGTTGATTTTTTATTGAGGAATTCATATACTTTATCTGTCTTTTTCCTTTATAAACGCCCAATTATCTCTAAAATTGCAGTTACCGGATCCATAATGTTGCCCAAAACGCTCCTCATTTACAGAATCAAATGACTATATTTTTCCTATTAATTTCTTATTCGTCCATTTTTATGTCCTTGTCCGCTGTAAGGGAAATATTCTAACAACGAAAAACTATGGGTATCATAGTTGAACGAAAATATCCAATATGACCATTCCGAAATCCATTTGTACCATTTCTTTTGAGTTAAAGTCTGGACATACGTCCAAAATAAAGAACTTTTATTTTTTCAAAATGAATTGTAAAATGGATTTAAAACGGAGTCAAAAAGTTTTCTTTTTTTTGGGGGGAAGACGTCTGTACGTAACTATCTATGTATCTCATAGAACTCAAAACCGATTTACCGCAAAACATTGAAGTTTGCATATGGGACACCTGTAACATCTAGTTGTACATCTCCCTTTTTTCTTGCAGTTGGCAGTATCAAATATATACATGTATGTATGTATGTATATATATATATATATGCGTGTGTGTGTGTGTATGTACAGATTTGATACGATGCTGTCGATTCCAAGAAAAAAGGAAGGTTCACAAATGGATATTTAGGGAGTTTTAAATGGCATGCCAGTCATTCTTTGGAAGGAACTACAAGCAGCTCTGTTATTTGAATGCACCTCCTCTCTCCTTTGTTTAGAGTCAACTTATAGTTATTGATGCTCGCAGCTGCAATTCTATTCTAAAGGAAAACTGCACACAGAGGGTGAAACCTCTCAAAGATCCCCGAGAGAGAAGTAATCGCTTCACTTAAATGGGTTATTGTTAACGCTGTAGAATTCTACTGGGCATGTTAAAAGGAAATTTATTCCAGCAAAAATTCGTGTATACGGACGTTTCAGATTTTTCAGCGAAACAGAGTTTTGCCTCTGCAGATGCAAAAGAGTTAAAAATGCATCTTTCTGTAGCTACATAATCAACTTCTTTAACTTAAAAACTGTTTTGATAAGTATTTTATCTAACTTATTGCAAATATTTAGGTATCTTTATCAGGTTCAATGTTCCGTCTAACCTTCTTCGGGAACATGCAAGGACCTGACTCGGAACAGAGAGCTTACTAAAGCTATGTTCAAAACTGTGGGAAGTAGACAGGATACACAAGAAGGGTATACAAAACCCTTTATTTTTCTCTATTTACAATAATTTCCGTACTTCGGAATACAATGACCCACCACTTGTGGTCTAAACGTAAGAATATAAAAAATATAACTAAACACTAACTTAACTTTGAAATAATAACGTGGAAGATTGGCCTTATATTAACAGGAAGCCGTATGTAGTACAGAGAACTGTGAACACTACAATACGTTTAAAAATTATCTAGAGGGTTAAAACCTCTGGCCTGGAAGGCAACCAGCAACTGAGTAAATTTCTAAGGTAAGCAGCCTGCTTCGACTAAGTGCTTCCTCTCTCTCGCTTGGCAAAAAGCCACAACTTAAATACTTGGCGTTCGCCAGACAATCTTTGCATAAATACTTTAACGCTTATAATTCTGGCCGGAAGTAGAAAATAAGAAGTGATAGTAAAGATTTAAAATAAAATAAACGTTAGTAAAACTTAAGATCCTTACATCTTGACAAAAAATTATAAATTGCACAATAAAGCTTACGAGAAAGCAAGATTATATTTAATTTATTGAAAAGGCACAATTACAAGATATCTAGTTGTTGGGCTATATAATTTAAAGAAACAACTAGTCAATATAAGAATCCTAAATGAAAACGGAAAGAAAAAGTTATTTCTTCTTTGCTTGATAATGTCATGGCGCTTTTGTGCTTTCTGAAAGCGAAACAACTTTGCAGTTAGCGAAAGTATGCTGTGATTTTTGGAATTCTCTCTTGTTTACGGTAGGAGAGGAATGACTTTCTTTCTTTCAGTAAGAAATCTATTGATATCTAGAGTTTCATTGTTTTAACACTAAATGATATTTATGGTGCGCTTGGTACTGTCCTTTGAGAACTGCATCACAAGTCAAAATTGCTACATGAAGTTACCATTCGTGAAATACAATTAAATATCCTTTTTATTTATTAAACATTCACTATGTAGGTATCTCTTGAAGTTAAACATTTTTGGTCAATGATTTTCAACAAAATTTTTTAAGTTATGGAATCTTTTCTTGTATTAATCGAGAAATCAAAAAAATATTGCTCACTATCTAGCTATAGGTGACAAAAATCGTCATCCACCCCTCATTTGTATATTTTTATTTACTTATTTAAAACTTTAAATTTGTTATTAAGAATCAGATATATTTATTTATTATTATTATTATATATCCTTTTAGGTCCCTTCTTTCTATCTCTATTTTTTAGAGTATGTATGGACGTCTTGTGGGTTGCGATGGTAGATGTATGGGATCCCTAAAACGGAAAGTTTCTGCAATAGTTTTAATAATATAATGACATATATACAAATATCAAGCAATTAAAATCGTTACTTCACAAGTGTAATAATGTAGAAAAGTTTAGGAGGTACCATTTCTACTGTAAAACAAATTTTAAATTTTTAAGAACCTATACCTTGTCTAAAAACGTTTTTTCGTATTAGGCATGAGTTTCTAAATAAATATTACAATCAATCATATAATCGAAATATGGAAAAAAATTGGAAATTCATTTCAGAAAAAGTCCGATTTTGTTTCAAAATATCTTTGTTAGAACATATTGCTATATGTAATCTAATAAATACCCTAAGTCGTGCTTTTGAGACATGAAAAGCACAATTTGAATTTCGTCAATCTACCCAGTAGAACAGGAGATATAGAACTGTGCCATTTTTTTTTCGCAGTACATCAAAGGTTAGTCTAGTATATGAGCGTTTGATAAACCAAGCCATAAGGCAGTAACTGACTCAGTGTAACAGTATGCAAGACTGAAAGAAAACAAATGCAGATATACGTGTCAAAACGTTTGATTCCATCCTCCTTTCTTGAGAAGGAAGGCGATAATTGCTTTTGAAATCAATAAAAGATAGTGCGAAAACTTTAAGAATGTTGGGAAATATTCATAATGAATTTGTCAACACAGTCAGCCCTTTAGGGAATATAAGAATGTCAAAAACAGTGACAGACAGGAAATGACGACTGATTTTCCTTACGTATAATTTCTCTTGATGTCACAGAACATCAAAAGAAAACTAATGATTCGATGTGCTACCTCGTTCTTTACTGGCTGTCAGAATGAATAAGAGCGGTATGTAAAATGTTTGTCTAAATAATTGCCTCCAAAATAAATGACCGAACTCATTCGTATATTCATATCCAGAATAGAACGCTTTCTTCGTTAAGAATAAAGAGAAACATTTCAATTCAATTCTATTATTATTTTCTTTATTATTTAAAAATCATGTCAATTTCCTTGTGTAAAATTTATTGCCTTCCTTAAGGTTTTTAAAACGCGCTTGTGGTAAATTAATTACCTCTTTTGGGGAGTTTGTTAATAATGTCTACTTTACAATAAAAAAGAAAATGAGGTAATCTATATACTTAAAATGTATTATCTCAAGAACATGAATTTTTTTGCAAGCATAGATGTTTTTAATACGCTATCGAAACAAATTCACTAATTTAGAAACATGCACGTTAGAATACAAGGTAATTTTATATTACTAACACAATTCATACAGCACTATTTTTATTTATACAGAGCACTATATTTATAGTAGCTAAATATGCATATTCATCGTATGAAGCTTTACTCAACTTTATATGATATCTTAGAAAACACAAAAATATGTTAAAATAGTAGTTTGGTTTATAAAAATTAATAGAATTAATTCATAAATTATATTTGAAAAAATATTTTTTTTATCATTCTTTCTAAAAATGGAGATTGTTTTAACGCTACAGAATAAACCATAGCTTCAACGTCTGGATGTGAATAGGTACGTTTTGAAACGGCTTTGAAGCTATACAGAATTCAAAGCAGGTTTATAGCAATGGTAAAAATGACTTCATAACTTTGGATAAAATAAGTTTCATTAAATTTAAAATTGACGCAACTTTGATGTCTTCACTACCTTGGAATTAGAATTGCAGTTTAGTAGTTAATCCTACTGTAAGTTCCATAAAGCATATACTGATGAGCAGAAAAAACTTCACCATTTACCTTTACGATATGTTTTACTCGTTAAAATTAGACTATTACAATCAAAAAGCGTCTGTTATTTTACTATGAGATCAAAATGATTCCTTATACTGGAGGGAGGGGGAGACTGGTTCCAAAATATATAGACACTGTATTTTTCAGTGTTTTTTATTATTAATTCCTTTCGATTACGCTGTCTTCTCCATGGCCCCCAAAATCCGAAACTATTCAATAGATATTGAGGGAGATGTCGTAAAAGTAAACTATGTCAGACAAAACAAGCTGAACTTAATGACTTTCTGTCAGATGCCTAAGTTCGCGTTATCCGTGCTTCTATATAACGCCCTAAATTGCTTTCTGCTTCCGGAGCACGGCTGCTTTACTGCAAGTGCTTCATGTTCTCAATCTAACATTATCCAAAATACAATGCTTGTCCTGGTTTAAGAGTTCAGCATGGATATACGATGATATGCTCATGACATAGTAAGAAACATCATTTCAGAAAATCACTACTGGTTTTAGTACCTTTTATGATGACAATCTGATCACAGTCCATATCAAAATCCGTAACAAAATGTCCACCTAGAATGTGATTAAATAATTTTGTATCATAAACAATAGTGCGATCTAATAATATCTTACGCTTATGCTTTGAATCAATGAGTGGTAGATTATGAGGTCTGAACTCTTGTAACCTTCATAGAAATCGGGCAAAACTCATAGACCATTCTACAGAAATGCTGCCATGACTATAAAGTGGTTAGAGACTCTGACTGCCTTAACGAAGGGTCCGGGTTTGAATCTCGGGAAGGCATGGATATAATTTATCCGTGCCTTCATAGGAGGCTACGGTGGCCCACCTATTAAGTGCCTGCATAATAAAGAAACCACCGCTCCAGCCCTTAATAGTGGCCAACACTTATAAACGGCTAAAGCCCGCCATTGGGGGGGGAGCTGACGGATATAATACGTGAACATTGGTTATCATGCATTTTTGTTTCAAAGAAATTATTTATTTGTGTATCTCTGAACAATTCTGATTGATTGGTTTCGTAACCTATAAAGTCTTATAGTTCAACACTGAAGATCTGTATGCACTTGAGGCACTTTACAGCGTTCGATCTCCGCCAGAAAGTTTCAATCTTGACGAAACACTCTTGTCAAAGTACAAACACTCTTGACCACATCTACTCTTGACTACAATATTACTGGCAGCTTTCTAGCCTATACAGCTGATCTCATTACGCAAGGGGCAAAAATTTTCATTTGAGAATAAGTTCACTTATAAATTTTCACTCATTGTTTAACTTCACACTAATCACAATACTGAGAAAAAGACATGCTCAGAAGAACAGTTCGTTTCTTCAGTAGTAAAGCGTAGTAAATTGCAATGCTAAGTAATAAAATCGCTCGTTTCGAATGAAGCTTTGGTGTCATCACAACCCCCCCCCCAGAATTTTAAAAACAAACCAAAAGAAGAAAAAGTAAATATTCTGTGACATCTAAAATATAAAGTAAGAAGTATTTATAGAGTCCTAATTTATCCAAAACGAATTCATATTAGCTTCTAGTATTTGTTCAAAAGTAAAGAATCATAAAACTGTCGATACGTCGTTGAAATGGATTGAAATGCACAGTACGTGAAGGTAGCTACAGGATTGATGGCTAAGCTGTAGAAGTCTGAAGCAGAAGAAGTATTTGAAACCATTTTGTGTCTTTACGGGAAATTTGGAGCTTTTACAGAAATAAGCATAGCCTTTCACTGAGTTACACGTCACGGAAATAGCAGGAGAAAAGCGCGAGGGCTTATTTTAATCACGAACATTGGAGAAGATAATAAGAAAGACGGACAGTAGTTTTCTGTGAAGCAGTTGTAGTGTGGTAATCTAACTGCCGAAACCCACGATCATATCACCTATGGGGACAGGGACAGGATCTATATCAATCCAATGTTCGTCAGATATATCTCAGAACACTGTCCTTTTCCTATGTACTATGCTAAACATGCTATTACAAAACACAGACCATTGTTTCTGCTGTTAGACTGGCACCCCTGAGCATTAAATAGTAGACTGACCTATAACAAATGGCATGCATATCCTAATACGTCAAACAAACAGGAAGAGGCATTTGGTAAATATATGATCAAACAAAGACACTTAGTCAGACAAGTTACAAAACCAATGAATAAACTATCAGATATAGGCACAGACCTGTGTTAAGTGCACAAACATCTCAGGACCTTTCTAAAGCCCATATTTATATCAAGAATATGTGTTAGGAGCAAATGTTATGTCAAGTATTATATCATGTCAAGTATGTATTAAGTATTGTATTATGTCAAGCATTATATTGTCAGGACTTGTGTTTCTCTTAATTTGCGTTGGAAACATGAATGGTCCTGAATAGGAACAGGGAGCTTACTCAAGCTATGTTCAAGAAGGTGTGAAGTAGACAACACAAGCAGGAAGGGTATACGAAACCCTTTATTTTCAATCTTTTACAGGATCTTCCGTACTTCGGAATACAGAGACCAACCACTTGTGTCTGAACGTAAGAATATAAAATCTACTAACTAAAACTCTAACTAAAAAAGCTAACTTTGAATTAGTATACAAATGCCTAGACCTAAGACTGGCCTTTATTTAAAAAAAGGTACGTATGTAGTACGCCGAGATGCTGAAACTACGATACGTCTGCAACTATCAAGAGGGCTAAACCTCTGGCCTTAAAGGCAACCAGCAACCGAGCGAATACTCGTAAAACTACAGTGGCAAGCGGCTTGCTTCCTATAACTCCTTCCTCTCTCTTGTTTGGCAAAAAGCCACAACTTAAATACTTGGCGTTAGCAAGACAATTTTCATAAACAAGTTAAAACGTTTAATTCTGGCCGGAAGTAGAAAATAAGAAGTGATAGTACAATTTTAAAATAAAATAAACGTTAGTAAAACTTAGAATCCCTACAAATATCATGTTAAGTATGTATGAAGTATCGTATTATGTCAAGTATTATATCACGTGAAGTATGTATTAAGTATTGTATTATGTCAAGCATTATAACAAGTCAAGTATGTATTAAGTATTGTATTATGTCAAGTATTATATCATGTAAAGTATGTATTAAGCACTGCATTATGTCAATTATGCATTAAGTATTATATCATGTCACGTATTGTCAAGTATTATGTCAGGTATTATGTACAGTATTGTGTTAAGTATTATGCGCAGCTTTAGAGAATGGTGGACGTGGCGCTAAACCGATTAACCACAATGGTACCCACGTCCCCGTCACTCACTCACTCACTCACTCTGACTGCAGAATTTTTGTGCTAGAATATCGATCAAAGCCTAGATTTTTGAAATTCAAATTAATAATGTAAAAGTAATAAACTCGTAATCTTTAATTTGCTATATTTGCATTCAAACTTAAATTTTCAATGACAAAAATAATTTCATGACTATTTTAAAATAATTGAGTGGTTTTTCATTGGAATTTTTAATGCATCTTATATTGCAGCAAAATTATAAATACCATAAAGACCCTCACTAGATTTTTGCTGGGAAGTAAATTTTTTGAACAATCAGTATCGCAGGACATTTATAGCGAATATATTTATTAGGAATTTCTATGGTACTGTTCTGTTATCGGGACCAGATTCAGAAATGTATGACTGGTCGAACTTCCTGTACCGCCATTAGAGGCCTTAGTGAAGCTATTTAATTAAAGAAACATTGAGATCTAAAACAAGGCCTAAATCAGGCCCATTAAGCTGTAGAACTACCACCATACTACCTGAAATAACTTTAAATAGAATAAGAAACTAAATATATAAATTTAAAGTCTAGGAGTTGGTGAGATTTACCAGCTACAGCAACAAAAGCACATTATTACATACTTTTTAAAATATAACACATGTTACTTACATGCATAACAATATGTTACTTACATATACAAAGAAACAAAATAACAGAATATCATAAACATCCAAGTTTTTCTTAAAACAGACAGGGGAATTTTAATCACAATCAATATTCAAAAATGTATGTATGAATAGAGGTATGTGCTCGTGTACGCATGTATATAGTATGTAGGAGCGTATGTGTGCATACACACACATATAAGCACACACATACATACACATGTGTAAATATACATCTATTTCTGAATCTTATATAAGCACACACATGAATACGCATGTGTAATATATACATCTATTTCTGAATCTTGTCCTGATAACAGAAGAGTACCATTTCTATTATACATATTACCTGTTGGATGTAGAAACTACTGCAAAAGTGATGTATTGAGTAGAAAGAATATGAGGCGAAGTTGAAAACGGAAAATGCTGGCAAATTTTTATGTCACTAGTTACTGTATAAAATGCAATATAAAAGTCAAATGTTGTACATAAAATGCGTCTGTCTCCCTTCCTAAATAAATATATTCTTCTTCACCTCTATTAAAAGAATTCTTTTCATGCATTACCAATAACAATTAACTGAAACTTTTCTCTTGACATTACAGCAAAGTAGGAGTAATCACTACGAAAGTTTACAAACATAAGAATGCTAAAATCATGAGTAGTTTTGACTGATATTTCAATATATATGAATATAAATGACAATCAAATAAAGAGACACATTTTATAAATTCCAGGATTTAGACTTAATCGTAAATCGATTTAAAGACGCATATTTATTACCCTTAAAGACGCTATTTACTTTCAAACTGTTCTTCAAAAATGGGATCATTATCTACTCTAAATTGGGTCAATTATTTACCTGCAGATTTTATCGCTAGACGTTTAAAACTTGATTTCAGCGATAAATAGATTTCTTCTCTATGTGAAACTCCAGTTCCAGTATTTTGTTTCACTTACATTTACGGGTCGATAGCAATTATATATCCTTGCCTTATATAGCGACAATGAGTTCAATAATGATAACGTATTACGGTTACGAAAGAAAACCATCGTTGGTTTTATTTGTTAATAACATAGTTGAAATTGAAGTTCTGGATTCATACTAAAATTTTAGTGAAATGAAACGTCAATATCGAACACCTGATTCTAATTATATATATTGGAACTAATATTTTGTATAATACTTTCATTCAATTGAGCAAAGAAATAAGATTAGATTATTTTCAGAAACGAATTTTGGCTTAAAGAATGTAGTCCTATTTACGATAATACTAAAAATGTTTTAAAACACATATGTGTATACATGTAAGTAGTATCTTTTTATACAATTTAATTATGATTTAATTAAGTTATCAACTGTTTATTTTTATATCTGTACGCTTCAGATTGAAAGTTAAAAAACTATTAAGGAACACTATTAATATTATAGGTAAATAAGATTAATATTACAGGTAATCTTTGAAAATTTAACTGTAAATTTTAAAAATGGGTGTTTAGATCATTAGATAAACTTTATTAAAATCCTACGGTTTTCTGAGAAAAAAATTCGAAATATAAATTCTTCTGTTTGCGATTTAAATTGTTGAAATTTTAAATTGCTTTAATTAAAAAAGAAGTAATAAATGAAAAGTAAAATAACTTTCATTTAGTAATTTTCTTCGTTGTAAATTTTAAATTTAGTAAATTTTCTTTACGGAAAGTAAGAATGCCGAATAGATGACAATTTCGGAGAAACATTTTCCTTTGTTGTCCTATACATTTTCTTTAAATTCACTTCGATTGCTATTTAGTGCAAAATTAAACAAATACCTAATAAGACAAAAATCATTTTCAATTTTTTTAAATCATTTTCAATCATTTTCAATCAGAGTGTGAAATTTAATTAGTTGATTGCTGAGGGTATAAGGTATTTCTCCTGCCTTCTTAGCATGCCTTCGTGGTGGAATGGTCAGCACACTCGGAGTGTATTAGGGAGGTTCGAGTCCCCGCGACGGTATTGTTCATTTCTCACGTCTCTCAGCATAAAGAAACCTAATATCTCTGCAAGGGCAGACAATGGCTTATTCAGGGGGCATTTCCATCGCATGAATTGTTGAGCAAATTCATTAGAACAAATGCGTTACAAAAGGTGTCCCAGAAAAAGCGTCGAATTTAGTACGCCATGTAAAGTTCTTTATTTTTACAAAATGGAAAATATTTTTGCCTTCTTACAACAGGTATACCAGTTTCCGAATGAAAAATGATGTTTTCCATATTTTATTGCCTCATATTGTTGAGGAAATTCGCAAGCACTTTTTCACATAAGTGCCTGTTGAGGCTTGGCCAACGACACAATGAATTTTGCCTTTAAATCCTTTCATTGTCAGTTTTTCTAGGATTCTAAGTTTGAGTATATTAGGACTTGCAATAACACTGTCATGCACAATAACGATGTTTGAGTAGACCGACTAGATCTTCAGCAGACCGGCTGTGATATATGGCTATAAAGCTTGGGTCCGCAAATTTCCTTATCAATTTACGAATTATTGTCTCATTCGGTGCACTTTCTTTTGCAGATATGGTACGAAACTTCCTAACAGTCTACTCATAACACTTTTCATTCTTGCAATGATTTTCACAATCAAAACTTGCTATTCTTTTGCATACCCTCTATAACAGAAATTATGCAAACATCACTGTCGGCTTGACACAACGAGAGCACGAGTAGCGCTCGTCATATAGACTTTAAAGCTGAGTAATGATTCTGTGATGAAGGTCCTGTCTGATAAGAAAGCTACTGTGATATCGGTTGGTAAATGACAAAAGCGTTTTTTCATCCTGTTGCCTCTAGTTTTATTAACAAGTGGACCATCTGTAGTCCATCTTTGCAGATGGAGAAAGCTGTTAATTTACCCAAGAGTCATTTATCTGGAGTCAGATAACATGAAATTAACATAACAGAAAGTTAGTAACCAGATGAAAGTGATCTGCCACACGGGTTTGGTTTTCAATTTAGTTTATTATGGTAAAGCAGAATATGGCTATGTGACTAAGGGAATGAAGGTTTTCGTGGAGGACTTTCTAAGGGAAACTGGCTCCTATGCACGTTACCCATGGGGGAAAACTGCGAAAACACTCATGCAGCCAGCCCGTTGACCAGGAATTGAACGGAGGTCGGAACTAATCTCGCTGCGACATGGGAAACGATTGCGATGAAGACTGTAAAGTGGGTGAATAGCCAACACTTTAGTTTCTTTACAAGTAATAAGGCATTGGATTGAAATTTTTTCGTATTTAATATTTTTTAAATCGGCTGGTTAGACTGCTTGATTGCTGAAAGAAAACGAATATTGCCCAAGATAGTAATATCGAAATTTTATGCGAAACAGTACGTGGGCAGACTTTTGGAAGCAGTAATATATTTTCTTTCCAGTTGTGGACAGTAGCCATTATAGGCGTTGGTCACTACTGAGACCAAAAGCAGTGGTCACTTTATTACGGAGGCATGTAACGGGCGGCCACCGTTGCCTCCTATAAAGGGACAGACAACTTATATATACCTTCTCCTGAATTCGAACCCGAGCAGGTCAAAAATTGGCAAAGTTCGAAAAATTCAACTATTTTAAAATTTTATTTGTAAGGAAATGCTCGCTTTCCAGTTTCAGGACTTTATTTAAGTAGTGGGAACTATGACTGTTCCACAACATTTTTATCCCCAGCGCGCAAACCGTTTCCTAAACCGTTTAAAGAACAGTTTGGTCGTAATGACCATATAATAAGATCTCACACAGATAAACTGTTAGTTATTGACCCGCTAAGAAACCTTCATAATGTAAAAACGTTAAATTGCTGGCGGGTTTCCAAGTACAGTTAAGAAATTAAGAAACTTTTGTTAACGTCACCGCAGGTGTGTACGGTATTATGTTATGTCGTTTGATTTTACAAAAATTGCCGGAAAAAAATGAATCTAGAATGCAACAGAAAACGTGAATCAACTTCAGAGTTTGATATAAGAGAAATCTTAGCGTTTATTAGAAAAGAAATAAACTGTAGAGAAGAATGTAAGTTGTTAATTCATTCTAATTGATAGAATCTTAAGCAGAGTTTGGAGAAAAACCTTCGAAAAAAATTGCGCTTCATTGAAATTGAGCATTCTTCATTAAGGATGACAACAATCCTTGCTTGCATTTGTTATAAAATTCATTCTAATGATATTCTTTCCGTGTTGATTCCTCTTTATGAAGAAGGCTATATATCTCGAAATTAATTCTTGAATGGAGACGAGGGATAAGATTGTTTGTTATTGCGTATTTGAATAGATAATGCGAACTGTCTTCCAGTTCACTGCACATGTTGATGGAATGGAGACGGTACGCTGCACTAGCCCCTTCGCGCTAGTGGTGCAATTCCATGTGGTAACTTCTGCTGAGTAATGATTCTGTGATGAAGGTCCTGTCTGATAAGAAAGCTACTGTGATATCGGTTGGTAAATGACAAAAGCGTTTTTTCATCCTGTTGCCTCTAGTTTTATTAACAAGTGGACCATCTGTAATAAGGCATTGGATTGAAATTTTTTCGTATTTAATATTTTTTAAATCGGCTGGTTAGACTGCTTGATTGCTGAAAGAAAACGAATATTGCCCAAGATAGTAATATCGAAATTTTATGCGAAACAGTACGTGGGCAGACTTTTGGAAGCAGTAATATATTTTCTTTCCAGTTGTGGACAGTAGCCATTATAGGCGTTGGTCACTACTGAGACCAAAAGCAGTCTGCCTATTACTTACTGCACATAGAGTAGCTAAAAACATTTAATATAAATCTATAAGCAGTGCTATTAAAAATACATAACAACATTGAAGGTATAGAAATGATTGTTGTAAACTATTATCCTCATTATATGAGGATCTTGTAAGAGGCAAGAGAGCATTCTGAAACCTTCTCTTGTGTAAAACAAGGCAATTAGTTACGCACTCATAATATTTCGTTCTATTTTATGTCCTTTAATTCGTTATAGTTAAAACGATATAAAAAGAGCAACAGGATCATTGGTTGTCAGCTTTGACAAACACAGTACAGATCGCTAAAATTCCTTAACACTCACTGTGAAGTTATGATTCTTGTAATATCAAGTGGAATATTGATATTACAAGAATCATAAACGAATTATTGCTTCTGCAATGCCAGAACCTGCTGTCTCACATCTCGTAATAGCTCGAACAGTGCGATCTATGGCGGACCGCATACAAGAGTTTCTTTTCTTTGTGTAGTCCACCGCAGGGATATCTGTTGAGGAAATGTTTCTGCAGTACACGTAGGTAAGTAATCGCCAATGGCCCGAAAGAATTAATTTTACTTGTGATATAGTTATCAGTCTATTGGCATAACAATTTGCTAACATGTTGAAAACTGTAGCCCAAAAATTCACTTACAAAATTTTAATTGATCGTATATTTTGTGCACGTACTTTTTACCCCATTCTTTGTTTCAGACATCTGTTCTCTGCCAGAAGCTTTACAAATGTACTAGTACAAATGTACTAGTACTTTACAAATAGAATATCATTAGAATGAATTCATTTAGAATGAATGTACTAGTACTAGTACTTTACAATACTTTACAAATGTACTAGTACTGTACAAATGTACTAGTTTTATTTCTCAAGAAATAGATTTTAAAAGACGAATTTTAGACTGTACGTGAAGATAAGAATCTTAACCATGGTATACAGATGATTACGCTTAAATCAACAGATGCAACAGTGTTAAATCAACAGTGTTACAACGACGTTTTTAGCTGTGTAATTATATATATTATTTACTTTGATATACACTTATTATAGTGGATCCGAAAGTCGATTTTGAAGCACTTTTGGGTCGCTCACAGCTGATAACACACAAACGCATTTTAGTCGTCAAACGGTCATGATTCCTTTAGCATCAGATTGGTAAAACTGTATTAGCATTTTTAAAAAGGCCCACCAGCGGCCGAGCGGTAAAGTCGCTGAACACTGGTAGTTCGGTCCGAGGTTCGAATCCCGCGAACGGGCTGGCTTCATGGGCATTTTCGAGGTTTTCCCCATTTGTAACGTGTATACAAGCCAGTTTCCCTTAGAAAGTCCTCCACGAAGGCATCCCTCCCCTTAGGCAGATAGCCCTCGAGGCTTTGCCATAATCACACACACACATTTCTAAAAAGAATTCAATATTGCTTATCACTTGTTCTGTTGCCCAAAAGTATAAGTATAATGAAGTATAATGAAAATTGTCCAAAAGTATAATGAAAATTGTCTATTTGTATACTTCTTTTGGATTTTAGTACTCTTTAAAATGAGTAATAAATAGGAACAAAAAAATCTAAATGCTTTCAGATTTTATATTACGGCCAAAAAGGAGTTTTTTAACGTTTTCTGCGTTACCTTTATTTATTAAATATCATGTTCTTCGCACTGAAACCATAAAATTCCATTCAACAGCAATATCGCAAAATAACTTTTAAGTGAGCATATCTTTGGAATTTCCGATACACAGTCTCGCGCGCTGGAGATAATTTTTTTTTCAGTGTGTAGCCTTTGCTCGCTTTAAAATTGTTGAGTTTGTTAATCAAAAATTCGTTAAAGTGTTACAAAATATGAAATCGATGATAAAATAAATTCCAAATTCTAAATTAGGGCTTCCAGATGCCCATATTCGGTGGAGAATTGTATTATTCAAAACTGGATGGCTCTAGTTACAGTTGTTTTATCACAACTGGCAACAGTTTGCAAAAGTAAATCAACGTAAAATGCCAAAACGAAATTAGTAGCACTTCTGACCTAACGCTCTTTGGACTAAAAAGAGGAAGTGGGTGAGTAGAAGTAATATGCTTTACAGGTTGCAGAAAATAATTGCTTATGAAAGACGGATGATAATGATAACGAATAAAACAATAATAGCAAATGATAAGCGAAGATTTAAATAATGATTACATCTTTTTAAATTTGTATATTTTACATTTATTAAGGAGCAAACATACAGACGGTATCTTGCGCCTGTCAAAAGCGCATAGCATCTGATAGCAAAGCGACAAAGGAAAAGTTTATCCATTTCTCACTTATCCTTTCTTTTTTCTTCCTTTTTTCAAAAATATTATTTTTTTTTCTCCTGAAAAAGTTTGCATTCGCTTTTAGAAGGCAGGGGAAAGGCCCTGAAACCTTACAGCTAAATGCGCAATTTAGAAACTACAGCTAACGCCTTTTCTCTTAACCCCCCCCCACACACATATATGCGTACACGACACATACAGAGCTGGAAAAGAAAGTGCTTTTCCTCTTTTTTATGGATGTGTTCTCTCGCATGACGAAGCGAGCAAGCAAAAATGCGACTGCCATCGCTCAAACTGCTCGCGGATCGCAACTGCTTTCTGAACTGATATTTATGGCAACATTAGTGAGGAATGAAACCATCACTCATGTTTCGTACTGTTGTCATTAGTAGTGACATTTTTCTGGATCAATCCTTCCCCTTCGGCGGGTTTTTGTTTAATATAATCCACTGCTATCGTTTAATAATAGCCGTTCGTGAGTCTTTTTCATGTAATTTATTGTTCTCTCGGACTTGAAATTTAATGAATTTCCAATAAAAAAGATCGGAGCACTAGAAATATGATTATGCGCAGAGTAATCGATAAACGATGCTGTTCTAAGACCATGGTAGCTCAAGTGGAGCAAGTCCTCTCGAGGTAACTTACTTTATTTTCTGATCAAAATTATCTGTTATCAACTTGAACATATGAAAAGCTAATAAAACAAAATAGTGGCACAATTGCTTATCATCAAAAGTCTAAAAGTCTGATAAATTAAGAAAAGCTGTAACATTAGCCTAAAGATTTTGATACAATATGAAAGTTATCTTTTAGCGGAGACTTTTCACAAACCTTGCTGGGCTATAATTATGAAAACTATTATTTTTCCTGAATAGCAATGACTTTTTGTTTAAATTAATTGCAAAGTTACAGCACTTAGCCACGTTTGTAGTTGCGTTCGCCAATGAAAATGTGTCCTCGAGATGTAGTTACCTTATAACGCAGTTGTTGTTTCATTCTGCTTTGCATTACTTGCTTTTATTGCAGATAACACCGCGTAGGCAAGTTCGCCAGCAATCACCAACGAACCAAATAAACGTGCTTGGTCTCACATTAAACAAACAAGTTTGATAAGCTTGCTATAAAATTGGCAAAGTAGATGGTAAGAGGCAGACGTAGGATGAAGGACATTTAGCTTATTGCCAAACGTTAACATGAAAATCACCCCCCGTGCTAGCCTAACGCAATTTTTGACAGGTCATGGACCATTCCCAGTATACCTCAACAGATTCAGACTTAGGGATGCACCCTTCTGCGAATGCGGAGAGGAAGATGGCATGGACCATTATTACTTTTATTGTGTTAATACAAGAACCTGACACTTAAAGCAGCCAGCGGACTGTGTCTGGGAAATGTAGATGCCTAACACACTCAAAAATAGAGTAAACCTTGGTAATATAAGAGGAAATCTCAAGACACTGCGTAAGCAGAGACCACCGTGAATAATATCATGTTTCAAATGTTCAGAATTTAAAGTAGACAATTAAGATAACGCTTGGAGTCTGCAGTTATCAAGTTGCAGAGTCCCCGACTACTGGTAAGTTTACCATAGAATAGTAAGGCTTGTTTTCATTCATCAAAGAATATAGATCCAAGCGTTTGTTTCAGTTACTCGGAACGATTATTGATATGAACTAATTTTGGACAAGAAAGATTTTGCAAAACACAGAAACTGCTATTAGTACATAATATTCATACTTTGGAGATTTCGCCTCTGTGATGGTGTAATGGTGTATAATTCCGTTTGGTTCACCTCCATGGTCGGAAAATACCATAGTGGTGCACTCACTCACTCTTATTGTACGGTTGTTGCTCGTTGTTTCTTTCTACTTAGCTTAAATCAATTTTACTTGATTTGAAGCAGATTTGAGCATTTTTGAAGCATATCCACGGCATAATTGTGTTCTCCAGTAATCGCCAACAAAAATGTCTCCCAAATGAAGCAATTACCCTTAGCGGGTAATTGCTTCATTTGGGAGAATTTCTGCACCTTACGCAGTTGTCTCTTTCTGGTTAGCTGAAACAAGTTTAGTGCAGTAGATCCACCATAAAGTTTAGTTCGCCAGTAATCGCCACAGAAAATGACTCCCAAATGAAATAATTACCCTTATTACGCAGAGTTAAGTTCGTCAGTAATCGTCAACCAAATGTCTTCCAAATACCAAATAAATCAGTTACCCCTATATTATGCAGCTGCTGTTCGTTGTTACTTTCTGTTTGGCACTGTTGTTGACAAACGGTCACTTGTCTGACCTATAAATAGCCTAAGCCCACAAATTCTTCATGAAAAAGAGAGAAAGATACACCTGTCATTGGCTACGTCCTTGGGCACCTAACAGATGACAGTGCGAATTAGTTCAGTTCCGCCTCCAATTTTGAAGAAGAACACCCCGGGGAGACGGGTTCGAGGTCTCCCACCTTCTTTTCCTACCAGCAACTTCTCAAGAGGACTTTCGGCTCGCCGCATATTTAGAGTGAGTGAGTGAGCGCCACCAAGGAAGACCACTGACCTGGCCTTAGCCTCACAGTGTGTTATCTTCCTGGTAGAAACCATCTACTCTTTGCTCCATCCTTCCTATTTAGAGTGCCCATGCCGCACGGAGACTATTCTGTTTGGCATAAGAAAGTTAACAGCAATAAACTCATAGCATAGTTTATTTCGCTAGGAATCGCCGACAAAAATGTATCTCCATATAAAGCTGTTACCTTTATTACGTAGTTGGTGATGTTCGTCCTTTCTTTCTGCTTGGCTTAGGTATGTTCACTGTAGTAAGAAACATCACAAAAAGAGACTAATGACAAATTCCTTCTCAATCCAACAGCTGCTTCCTACAGGCGACTGTGACTAAGGGTAAAGTGCAGTACCATTTGAGACGAGGAACACCGAAGACTGAAAATTGACTTGAGCTCTTCTGTCTGTTAATATTATCTAGAAATAACAAGAAGCTTTCACGCAGAAGGTACTCTACCAAGACAGTCCAGACGTATTTCACCCGCTACGTTTAGAGATACCGCCTTACTATCAGATAATCCTAAGATGGTTATTACACATTCCACACAAGCATAATTTAATTAAAGCAACAAAGAATAATTATATTGAAATAGCGAATATTAGCGAAAAATAGGAAAATAAAATGTTTATATTATTTTAAAATTTAGAAGTAAATGCATCTGTTATTACAAAACTGATTTCTGTGTGTCGTGTGCAGAAAAAGTGAATTGTCCAAAAATTCCCTTTTGTGAACATTTGCCGGCGTGGCAAAGCTACATTGAGCTTTGCGGGTGGGGACAAAATTAAAAAAGTTTGATATTATTTGAAATAATACAGATAATTTCGAATTATAACTTCAAAAAATAATTCCCTTGAATTATTTGAAACCAAAATTATTACCCGAAATGGGTCTGTCCTCTTTAACTAGGGGAGCTGGTAATTTTCCATGAAAAAGAAAATATCATTTTCCAATATAGTGATTTTAGAGAAAAGCATCTATAAGACAAATCCTTTGTTTCATGAATTATCATTAAAAATTAACGCCATTGTAATAGCAGTTTCCAAACTGTTTAACATAAATATTAGAAAAGAGAAGATCATAATCAGAATGCACATTACTATTTCAAAATATTATGTTAACGGCAATTTTTCGCATGCGTACATACTAGCTCTGCAGTTAGGCTGCCCTATTTCACTGCTCTGCAGTTAGACTCCCCTATTCCTTTTAGAGCATCATTTAAATCCTTTACGCGCACATATTGTGACAACTAGCAATAACGTAACTATTCTTAGTAGGAAGTATATTATATTTCCGCTTACGCATTTTCAAAGTCTTCTTTTGCGTTCCTCAAAAGTTAGTTTCAAACTAAGTTTAAACTTAATTTTCGAATAAACAAGATTACTGCAGACATTTCAAGCAGGATCCTTAGTTTTTTAAAAAGAAGACAGGGGCTGACTGTTAAAACACGAGAGTTACTAACGAGATTATTTGAATAACTAAACTGCAGGAAGATCTTAGAGCAACATATTGCATTTAATGCAATGATTTTTTTGCTTTGTTTTTTGTTGTGACTTATCTTATTTGTCTGAGTTAATTAGAAAAGTCCGCGAATTTTATCGCGGTAAGTATTGCAACGTTCTATCCATTGTTGGCATGGGCTTACCAGTGACTGAGAGGTAAAATCGCTGAACACTGGTAATTCAGTCCGGGCTTCGAATCTCGGGAATCGGCAGGCTGCATTGGTGTTTTCGTGGTTTTCCTCATGCGTAGCGTGTATACGAACCGTTTTTCCTTAGAACGTCTTCCAGGAAGGCATCCCTCCCCTTAGGTAGGTGGGGTACCCCTAGCGTGCTTTGCCGTATTCAAAAAAAAACAAAAAAAGTGTTGTTGGCATGAGCCTTGAGCGTCATACAGGGGACAGTACGACATTGTCAGTTTTGACGCCCGCTCCGCGATTCGAAACCGTACCTTTCAATGCGTCTTTCAGAGTCACTTATCAGGACTACTGTTTCTTCTTATCTGTTTAGCAATCATGCTGGTGTCCTGAGTAGAACAGTGAGTTTACTTAAAACTATGTCCTTTTAAATTCTAGAAGAGGTGACAAAGAAAGGAAGGGTTTAATTACCCTTTATTCTTCACAATTTAGAGCCGCTTCCTCACCTCGGGATACAGAGACCAGTACTTGTGGTCTGAACGTAAAAATAAGAACTACAAACTAACTAAATTTAAGGGGACTCATACACCTTAAAACCCATAAGATGTTCGAATAGGTGACTGTTGCAAGAATTGGGATAACTTATGTATTTTAAAAGCAATTACTTCCAACTTTTTACAGTTGACTACATAATATAGCTGCTTTCTGAAATAATCATCAGAAAGTTTGTGTTGCCATAAATATTTTTATAATTTAGTCCGCTTCGTGACAACATTTTTCGTCATATTTCCACCTTGCGCGCACAGTTTAAAATATCCTGTTGCATAATTTAATTCCATATTTAATATATAGCTTTTATAACATTTAGAAACTACTGTGAACCTAAAATTCTAAAAATTTCCTGTTAAATTTTTATTTTATTTGGAGTTAAGTTTATAAAATGTATTTTATTAAAAAAAATTTGTAATTTTTTCTTCCATAAAATATTTTAATATTAAAATATTTATTATATTTTTGGTTCAGTTAGAAAATAGTGCCCATATAAAGAATTCCATCTAATTTCAAGTATGTACCATTAGCCATTTTTAAAATATCATGCGCGCAAGGTGGAAACATGGCGAAATATTTTGTCACAAAGAGGATTAAATTACAAACATATTTGTGGCAACACAAACTTTCTGGTTACTAGTTTCCAAAGCAGCTATATTATGCAGTCAGCTATAAAAGTAAGGAAATAATTGCTTTTAAAATAAATAAAATATCAAAATTCTTGCAACAGTCACATATTCGAAGATCATGAGGGGTTTAAGGTGTATGAGCCCCCTTAAATAAGAGCTAAGCTCAAATACTTTACAAAGACTAGTATCACTAAGGTTGGTCTTTTAGATCTTTACCGTATGCAGTACGCAGAATGCGGGGAAAACTGCAATACGTCTTCAGTTATCAAGAGGACTAAACGTCCAGCCTTAAAGATGAACAGCAACTGAGTGAAAGCGCGCGTGAAGTAAGATGGCGGGAAGTCTCACTTTCTAACTCTTCTTAGCTAAAAGCCACAGCTTAAATACTTAAGAGCTTGCAAGCACAAATTGCATAATAACACTACCGCGTATATTCTGGCCGGAAGTGGGAAATAAGAGAGGACAGTAACGTTTTAAAATAAAATAAACGTTAGTAAAACTTAAGATCCTTATACACTAACCCTTATCCGTCTAGGTGGAATGATAGTTTTGACATAAGCAAGATGGGAGCATTTTATAATAACAGACGAAAAAACTGCATATATCTGTTGACGCAGAAGACAAAAAAAATGTCAGTATCAGTGAGAATATAGATGACAGATAAAGCAATTTCAAATAGCATGCAAATTTTGCAAATGAGAATTTGTGGGATAAATAATTCCCTTCTGGTTTTATGTCATTTAAATAATTTACTGTAGTTGTTAATGCTGAGTACTAATACATTATTTCTTATAGGGAAAATATAATAAACTTTTCTGACATAAAGGGAAAATGGCATCGCTAATAAAAGAATAAGACCACTGAACTATTGAACACTTATATTAGTTCGTATTTCGTTGATTCGCAGTGTCTGTATAAGGATTTTTTTGGCTGCCCTGTTCCGGGCATTTAAGCCCACTACAGATCCACTCCCCCTTTGGGCACGTCGTGGAGGTTCAACCTCCACTATTACCCTCCAGGAGAGCAGCGCACCACCTGGGGGCAGGCCCCAGGCAGCACCGGTCGTCTAATGCTCCTACCAGTCGCTTGGGCGAGCCCGTCGCAGCCGGACATTACCCAGCGACCCCGGGGGATACCCCCGGGTTACTAGAACCACGGCGCGCTAGGACGTGCCAGACTCCGGGGCCGGCCAATAAGTGACCTTTCCCAGAGCCTTCAGAACCACCAAGTTCATAAATTTTATACCCCCGTGGCCGAGACTGCCTAGGTACAGATCCTAGCCAGTAGCTTCGCAGAGTTCTCTACGTCGACCCCCGGGGGGGTGTCTGTATAAGGTATTTCCTTCCTCTTTTTCTGCATGCCTTCGTGGTGTAACGGTAGCATACTCCGCGCGTATTCGAGAAGTCTGGGTTCGAGTCCCGGCGAAGGCATTGCTAATTTTTCCTGCTTCAAAGAAAAAAAATCCTAATTATTACAGTGACGGCCGAAATAGGTGGTGATATTTCTTCACCGCCAAGATTTAGCGACCCAATAAAAGGGGGAGTATATAATTTATTTTCTCCCTCCTTTCTGCATGCCTTTGTGGTGTAACGGTAACACATTCACCGCGTATTCGAAAGGTCCAGGTTCGAGTCCCGGTGAGGGCATTTCTCATTTTTCATGTTTCCTACCCCCCTCCCCGGAAAAAAATAATAACTCTATAACTGAACAGTCTAACTTGCAGGTGTTGTTTTCGCGCATGACACAAATATGGAAAAGTTAGTTTTCGAAAGTCCTCCACGAAGATGTCTTTTCTAATAAATATAATACCTGGTAGAAAGTATTTCCCCAGTCGTAAAATAAATAACGACATAAGCGCTTATGAAAGGCTTAATTAATTATACTGGAAAGCTTATAGATTTGCGACGTCCTTTCTATTGATATGAAATCAAGAATCTCATTTGTCCAAAATTATAGTATAAACATCGTTTCCATGAAGAATTAAAATCACTTAACGTTTTTGATTTAAACTGAAAAATCCTACAATTAAACTCATTCTTGTACTGACTGGAACTCTCTTTACTCTCTAAACCACTTGGTACATTATTTCTTCAGACAATTATTTACGTTTCTTTAAATCAAAATTCTGTATTGTCGTAGACACTTATTTTTTTTTCTGAATTAAACTATCTAGCGTTTATCAGAAGCACAACTAAGGCGTCGCCAATTAATAGATAACCTGCCATTTGCTGACTAATTAACAAGATAGAGCTCTTAGTAGCTCAAGAGATTACTATCTGGCTTTCGCTCTTCTCTCTAATAAAGTAAATTAATTTGAAACATACCTGCTCCCACAGGAGGTTAAATTTCCTGCGAGTAAATTGTCAGCAGATCATGGATTAAATCCATGTCCACTGGTAGACTCTGGAATTGTAACAGCTACTGAAGTCTAGTTAGCTTCAATCTATTCAAATAATTATACTCATTTTAATGTATTCTCACATGCACACTATAAGCTAGAATTTTCCGCAATGAGAAAATTAAATATAGTGTAAGATTATTATTATTTTAATTAACCAGTTTTTATAATTTAAGCGTTTACTATAACTTCTCCTTTCCGTTTCTTCGCCAGAATTCTGATCAGCTGACTTCCGTGCACGGCACATACATTTCCTTTCTTAATAGAAGATGTGTCGCGTAGGCAGTATAGTGGCTAAGGGAGCCTACTACGGTACCAAAGGGCCCGGGTTCGAATCCTGGGTTAGACATGGATGTTTGTAAGTGTATAGTGTCGGTGCGACATGGTGGCACTCTAAATATGCGGCGAGCCGAAAATCCTCTTGTGTGGATTGGTGGAAGTGGAGAGGAGTGGGAGACCTCCCTACCTTCTCGGAGTGATCTGCCTCAAAATTAGGGGAGGAAAATAAAAGCCATCCCCTCTTCGGAGAAGGCTCTGGCAACCATTGTTCCATGTCATATTAATATGGACAAGACAACAACAACCAAACATAGATAGTCAGTATTTAGTCGAGAGTTTTGGATTGTAATATAGAGCGTGCTTTTGCCACTCGAGGCCACGTTAATAGGTTCACCAACTTTGACAAGATTGTACTTCGCCAGCTTCGCGCTATTGTTGCCGATATTTAAATTTCTACGTGGTTAGATGTTTTGAGCCAACTTTGCACTAAATCAATTGTGCAGTCTTTGACTATTATACTTAATTCAGCTTTTAAAATTGGCTGTTACTTTCATCGCAACGAGTGACAGTTGCGGTGCATTTTGTATACAAGTCCTGATTTAATAAAACGATTGTAAGATTGTTTTACATCTTTTCAAAATTATATTGTTACTTCAGACCGAGCGATAATTCTCTTCAAATCTGTTAGGAGTTTGATTCTAGTTTGATACAATAGAAAATCAAACTCTATAATACGAGAACATCTATATACGTATATACACTTTTAGATAAGTATATATAAACGTATATATAATATTATAAGCTAGGTTTTAAGTTCAATACTAAAAGAGCAATTTTGGTCAAAATCTTTTGCGCAATATGCTGCATATTATTATGCTGCATATTGATTATTAATGTGTCTTTTCTAAAGTATGGACTTTGTTTAAATTATTAAATAGTGGTTGCGAATTTTTAGTACTTTCTACTAAATAAAGAAAGTATTGCAGCCGCGAAAAATTGCGGGTGTCATGACTCAAAGTAAATGTCCATTTTGACAGCTCTCGAATCCATTTAGACGATTTTTTGCATGATAGCCATACATACGGACAGAATAAAAGACTATGTCTTCTAAAATGGATTTTAAAAGGGATTCAGAAGGAATTTTGTTCTTGTCGTCAGTACGTACGTAACGTGTGTATATACCTCGCATAACTCAGAAACGATTAGCCGTAGAATGTTGAAATTTTGCATATAAAATTGATAACATGTAGTTGTGCCCCTCCCTTTCTTGCTGCAATCGGCCTCAGTAAACGTATTTACATATATATTTATATGTATATATATACCCACTCCCTTAGCCGGATGGGAGAGCTCTGTAATTTTTATTCTTATATGTTGGGAAATTGTGCGTTTTTTGCTTCAAAATTTATTGAATTATGCTGTTCATATATTCCAGTTACGGTTTCTTTTTGCCTTTAATTAGGCTCCATGTTTGTAGAATTATCAACAAAAGTTTAAGTGTCGCGAAGTCTAACGCGGTCACTTTGCTTACAGTTCAAACTCTTAGTACAATAGTGAATTAAGTTATTTGGTGCGCGAATTTCAATGCCTTTTTGCCCACTGGGACCTGAAGTTAAGTTTTAATTTTTTGCACAGAAAATTTTATTATCCTCCGCGTTGTCAGAATTGCTTATGTTTGCACAGAAACTCTAATTTTAATTGCAAAAATTGCTTTTAACTGTTTTTAGCTTATCTGGTGTCTTACGTTTTTCTATACTTTACATTTTTTAGTGAAGATGTTTTGAGCTCTTACGTATTTTTGCCTTGCTGTAAAGTGAGAACTTAAATGAATGAATGAAAAATATATATCTAATGAAATTTCGAGGAAATAAGTTTAAGGGATCTGCAACAAAAGCTGTGAATAATGTAATAAACCGTAAGTCATGTGGCGTCCACATCAGTTATTTTATGGTAAATCTATATTTGTACTTAATGTATCTATGTAATGCTGCTCTAGTAATTTTAAAATCATTTTTGTTTCATACATTATTATTTGTTATTAGCTTAATTTTCCCAAATACTAATTTGTTTACTGTAGTTTTCATTTGAACTAGCACTGCAGAAATAACTAAAACTAGCACTGCTAATTAGCACTTCAATTAAACTAGTACTGCTAACGGTGGATAATTAAACAGTAAATAAGAAATGAAATTCTAGGTCCCATATTTTGCTGTATATATCCGTGAGGAAAAACACATTTATCAAACTTTTGTAGCTAACAATGAGCAATGAAAGAAGCAGTAAAACCCAAGACTTAAAATTAGAAAAATAATCAAACTATTGAAAAGTATAGTTTTTTAAAAACAAAAAGAAGTTTACATTGAGAGATACAGTTGGATTATTACATTACAAAATTTATTATGCAATCAGCGACCAAGCAATAAAATTGACAGATGAATTTGAGTTGAAATCTCAGCGGAAAGGCTTTTGCGTACGGGAGTTTCGTAATTTTCTCATGAGTTAAAGGGAATATCAGCCTATTTCGCTTAGAAATTCCTCCTTGAAGACATCTTTTCTTTTAGACAGATAGCCTGTCCTAGGTCTTCCGTTAGCGTGTGCTGTAAAATAACCCAAATAAATCCAAATGCGATCCAAACTTCTGGCTATCCCTTATGTGCTGGGTCTTATTCGATTAAACTAACAAATATGTTGATCATTTTAATGTACACTTGTCTTTAATTTAATAGGTTAATTTTTGTTTATTACTTCTGAAAACTATTTCAAGTGTTTATTCAGCTCTAAAAGGTTAAGAAAGACGGCATTGTACTCAGTTTAACCATTAAATAAATCAAAGTGAAAATAAATTTACTATTCCCGTTAATAAGTTAAGATGAAAATAGGTTTACGTACTAAGTACTGGGCTTGAATATTCGAAATCTCTAGAGTATAACATTCAAACAGCAGGCAGTTAATTAAAATATCAAGAGCGTGCTATGTATTGACAAGTGCTTCTCAGTCAGTTCACGATTCGTTTAAACAGCCATCATCAAGTGTTCGCTAAACTACTTCGGTTTTAAAAGTGGCTCGAGAAACATGCCTAGACTAGCTTTAAAATGATGGGAAATTCAAACTAATTGGCGTTAGTTTTATAGAAACGCTCCATGTATTTTTGAGAGATTAAGACTTATGTATTATACTTTCTGGAGATGCATAGAACTTTTCAATGAAACTAAAGCCAATTTACAGCTGAATTTATCTAAAATACATAACTTTAATTAATGTGTCATCTATATTAACGTTAAGTGCTTTTCTTAGCGAATTCTTCCCAAAAGGGCAGAAGCATAGAGGCAACCTAAACTTTTGATGTAGACACCACATGATTTTTAATTGTACAGCCTATTGAATTTTATACGTTATTGTTGCACTTCATTTAAACCTATTTTCTCGAATTATTCTAACTTCATTAACGATCGCCCAAGGCAAGTTGAAAATGGCATCAAAAATTGCAAATTTCGAAACCTCGTTCAGTTGTGTCTCAGCAGAATGTTAAACGTTGCCGTGCATTTCTTTTTATATACGCAATATTATTTATATCTGTTATATTATTTCTTTAAAATAATGCATAGTGGCAACACTTAATGGCAACATTCTATTATTTGAAAAGTAATAAATATTTCGGTTCTTATGCTTGCTATTGAATTCCTTTCACAGTCAGAGCCATTGCTACAAAACACGCTTATACTTCAAAAATAAAAAAACAAAAGCAAAACACAGAATAAAACCAAAACTATTTAATGGATATGCGTGAAATTGATATGGCATTAATAGACCACATAGCAAACAATAAAGCTAAGGCATACGAAAAACACATATATTATGAAGATCACATCGCAAAAGACCAAATGGGTTGGGAAAATGTGCAATAGAAACATCACGTTAATAACCGGTATGATACCCTCTAATTTGACAACAGCGAGGCAAGCTGGTAAGTGTCGTCGACGGCTTATAATGGCAGTAGTTCTCATACCTGTAATAATGCAAGTCGGAAGTCGTGGAGGGTGACTGGCGACCCATTGAGACCAGATATCCGTCGTCCCAGCATGTCCTACACATGCTCTGTGGGATTCGGGTCCCCTAATCCAGCAAGCTATCGCAGATGTAGAATGATTTCTCTCTAAATTACTCCGCATCACTCGAGTTCTATGCGGCCAGCGTTATCGTCTATAAATAGCTGGTTGGCACTCATTGCAGAGATAAAAGAAGGCACAAGAGGGTGCGGAATTTCATTGCAATATCGAACGGCTGTAACGAAACCACCAGGAATCAACCAGACCCGCACCACCAGGACTCTCGATGCGAACGAAACCACCAGGAATATCGGTGCATGAGTTCGTTGTTATGTCCCAGCCCATACAACTAAGCCTCTTCCTCTGAAATGATCTCTTTCAACGATCTTTGGCATTCAATAGAGTGTCCCTGGCTCTCGCCATGTCTTCTGTAATCATTCTGGTTATTAAACTGAGACTCATCCATAAGGAGTACGTGCCAGCTGCGATGCTCAAGAGTCCAATTCATCCACGTTTGACATACGATGGGACAAAGGAACATAAACCACAAATCGTAGGGCGTATAGTCCAACCTCATGCAGTCGATATGACACGGTTTGGCGTGTTATAAGTCATTCTGTAGAAGCAGAGAAATACGACGCCAGCTTCGAACTGTTAGTGATGTACCAGGTCTTGCACATAGCAACAGGAAGAGATCATCTACTGCTGTGGTAATCCTCCGGACTTTAGACCCACTTCTTCTACAAGGGTAAGAATTGGAGGCTCCCTTGAACACACCTGGACACGAGTGTCCCTATAGCTCAAAAGAAAGGGCCCCTATCTCCACAAACGAGAGCATCGAGCAACCCAGCCATCCCCAAAGAACAAACAAAAATACTAAATTAAAAATAAGTAAGCACATCTAACACAAAATTACAGACCAACAAACAAACAAACAAAAAAAAACCATAAACACAAATTCACAACACAGAACACCACAGATATCTTCTACATTGGTTTATATCCCTTTGGTAACGATTCCACAGCCTATTGTGGACACTACAAAAAACATCGATTGTATCTACAAGTCTGAAAAAAATTCCCATTTAAACCGTGCAATATGCGAATAAACTATTACTGTTTTAGCAGATAATAATTTAGATATAGCTATTTCAACGCTATTTTCTGAGCTAGGACTATCCGCGGCACCCTTTAAATTACATATTTAGATCACATTATATAATATTCATTTGCTTCTAAAAAATGAAAGAATGAATTAATTAATTAGTCTAAAAACTAGTGTTTTTCATTAATCGCTTTCATAATCGCAGATCCAACGTTATTTAATTTCCTAGTATCTCCGTTTGTGTTAAGAAAAGCGCTTTCCTAAATTCGGTTACGTGAGGAAAAAAATAGTTTAAGGACATTACTTTGGAGACATACAAGAGTGTCTGAAGTTTGACATTAGATAATATTCAGATACTGGCAGCATTTTTAAGGATGATAAAAAAAAAAAGAAACATTGATTTTTTTGCTATTTGAACAAAATAGGATATCTATTATTAATGACTTTAAAAGACCGAAACACAGATGCTAACTTTGCTGGGTTTTATGTTAAATTTGCTCAGTTATCTTATTATTTACGTATACTACTACTTCTGCTTTCGGTAACTACCAACACGAGGCAAATCAGTTAACGCATGTAACCACAGAGTTCTTGAGTTTGGGAAAAAGCCTTTGGCAGCTACTGCTGACAGGTTAAACTGACATACCTCATTCGATCGGATACTTTCCTTAGCCTCACTTCTATTGAATGGATGAAAACTACGACTATAGCTTCGCCAGCCGCATTTACTTCGTGAAATATTTACGCCTAGATCCAAAGTTTATTTAAGCACTTCTTACCTTGAAATAAATATTTTAATTTGATTGAAACGTGTTTCTATAATTCCGCAAATAGCTGCTTTTAAATATTTATTATTTTACAAGTTTGTATAACAGTCAGCCTGACGGGCTTGTAAGTTCAGACACAATTTTCATCTGGGTTCGAACTTAATGCACTTTAAGAGGTCAGACAAAGGAGAAAGGGTCATCTGTCTGTCTGTACCGTTCTATGAGTTGGCATTTAGAATATCGTAAAACCGTTCAATTTAAAATTTTCTGAAGACGGGTAAAAAATATAATTCTATAAAATACTTCAAAATGTCACTTACTGTTTTACTGAGATCACTTAACTTTTAAAACAACGCAAAATTTACGCTATATTAGATTATATGAATATTTTGAGTACGTAATTCACGAGTAACATTTATGATATATCGTAATTCAGATCGATGAATAGAATGCAAAATGAAGTTAATAAGAAAGCATCGAATAAATTCTTGTATTTTAAGCATACTGCAAATTCTTCGATATGAAGTACAAAAATACTTGAAGTTTCGGTATGGAAAAACAGCAACAAAACATTAAAATTTAATTTACATTATCGAATTAAATAAAGAAAAAACATTGAACTTTCAGTCGATTCTTTTTATTTAAGTTTAAAACAAAAACTACATTCCCCTTCTATACGTAAAGTTATTTCACAAACCAGATTTACTTGTTTCTTACACCGCGGCATTTAATTTCTGAAATTGTATTTTCTTATCAGTATCAAAGGCATAAATATTCTAACCCATCGGAATTTGCTCAATGTCTCTGTCAAATAAAACTATTGTAAGAATATCAAATTTAGAAATATTCTCACATTCCGGGCACCTCACCAATTTAATAAAAGCTTTTTCTGAAACTGCATTAAAGTGCATCCGACGATTTTTCTATTTAATTTCCATAGCTGAAGCATAATCTGTCGACTCACGCCATTAGTGCTCCAAAGAATGGCGGATCCTGAAAATGAAAGTGAATGCTAAACTTCAAATTTTGATCGCAAAAAGAGGAAGGAAGCGATTAGTGTCTTCCCTTATTTAATTCTAGATATAAACAAATCGTTTGGGGGAGCAGGGAAAAAGCGAGAAAGAAATTACTCTCCTCGCATCTCCGTTAGAAAGAAATTGATTTGTTCTTCGTCGTCGTAGTTTATCGCACGGCCATAAAACATTAGTGTTTATTGATTAAAGCTCTACTAAATTATTCAGATGAGAATCAGCAAGCAAGTAGAAATTTTTTATGCGCCCATTGACTGATTATGTAGTCTTCATGAAAGACAACGTGACTATCTGAATAGATCTCGCCATCCGTTAGAACAACATTTGTGCCTTCGTATGTTTTTCACTCCTTTTTCAAATATCCGTGAAAAAAAAAAGTGTTGCCATTACGTGTTATTCAAATTAAAATAAAAATGAAGCTTTTTAAATATGTAAAAAAGAGTGTTGCCATTACGTGCAATTCAAATTAAAATAAAACTGAAGAATAAGTATTGTTCGGTAAGTTATAAAAGGGAAGTTTAAACCTTTTTTTCTTTCTTTTAAAAATATAAGTAACACTATAACGTTGCGCGCCTCCAACTTGCACGCAACCAAGAGGTGACTGTGAAAACTTGTATAAAAGATAGAAGCTTGTGAAGGGTTTAAGTCCCTTTTTATTCAACGTAATAAATTACAATTGCGTTCTCTTGACGGTTACAGACGGTGCCAACTTGGCAGTCAAATAAAAATAATAACCTGAAAAGAAAATAAAGACAAGATTCTAACTACGAGGCTCTCTAAAATAACTAGCTCACCGCGTTTTACAATACCGCTGCTAATTCAGCAGACTTGAAGCTCACTGGAACGATGACCACTACTTCCCGCCAAGCACATAGGCCGCAACGCGGGGTTCTTCAATTCTCGCTAACTACCTCCGCGCTCGCTAAGTAAGAGAATCTCTCACACCGAACTTGTTTCCTTATATTTAAATAAGAATACTTCCGCTCATAATTTGAATCCTTGCGCGTTCTACTCAAATTTGCATATTCTGGCATTGGCAGTTCCAGGGGAAAGTAAGGCTTGACAGGAAAGATAGTTTAAACTTAAAATAAATGTTAGTTAAAATAAATATAAACCCTACATTTGCCGCTGCCAGAATTTGGAAAACTTGGAAGCAGGTCCTACAAACGACCTGTTGTAAGTTTATCTAATTCTGAACTAACTGGCGAGAACCTCGTTTACACAAAAAAAAAAAAATCTTATGTAACAATTATATATTAAAATTCTGTTATTCGTTACAAAGCTTTCTTCTTACAGCAACTTTTCCTGGACTTCATCAATCAATCTTGGTCTTTCCTTCCAGCATCTGGAAGGAATAAGTATCAGTATCTTTCTACATACATTATAATTTACACTTTCTTGACACAATAAATTTTTGTTTTTAAACGATTCGTTTTTCTTAGTTATTGCTTACTTCACATTCATTCAATTTTTCAAGCATTAATTTAACTTTACCCTGGCTCTCCACCGTGTGTGGTGTCAAACGGGAATATTCGTGTTTTAGTCTTACAACACTTCCCCTAACCACCATGATTTGTTAGAATTCAACAACCAAATAGACACACCTTACTCGACATTCTACAACTCAATGAGCTACTTTAATATTCTTAAAAATTCAAATGTAGGTGGAGAACCCTACAAAACACATTCATTCTAACTTCCCCCTCATTCATCTTTAAACATGCAGGCTTTCGCTCTAAAGCATGACTTTATCTAGAATTTACTACTTAAATTTTGACTTCATTGCTTTTAAGCATTCACTTTTAGCATCTACAATTTTATGCTTCTAGACTAAATTCTACTTTTACATAACCTTCAAGTATTTACATACATTTACAAATTTTTAATACATATGCTTTTTACAATTTACCATAAAATGAATAAGAGAAAATAAATTTTTACTTTACTCATTCTTCGCCAAGCTGGCGGCACTGAAACTAAAATTCTTATTAATACAAGAATACGAAGTTAATTTTATCTTCGGCCAAATTTTGGCTTTAACATAACAGAATTAGTCTTTCGACCAACAGAAAATGCTTTTTTTTAGCTTTTACACTTAAAGAAAATAATACTTTTGCCTTAGCTAAATAAAGTAAAACAAAACTAAGTCTCAACCGAGACATATTGACTTTCGTCAAAACATAGAACTTCGTACCTATGCTTAACATTTCGGAACAAAAGAGAAAAAAAATTTATAGAAGGTTTTAACTTATCTTTGAGTTTTCGATGCTTGAAACTCCGTCATCCGTTTTTGGCAAAATTGATCCCAAGTTAGAGGTTTCATGGATGTCAATCTTCTCCTTATTGATCTCCGAGTGTCGTCCACGTTGCTCTTTCTTTTGCGTCCTCTACATGCTGGCCTCTTGACGGAGTAATCGTCTGGTTGTTGGCCTTTGCGTTTCTGCCTGGGACGGCTGGTCTTGACGTCCTCCGGTCTGGAGTCCTTCTTGAATTTCTTCTGTTCCTTGTATTTTTGTGCCTCCTGCTGGCGTTTCAGTTTCCGGAACGGCGGCCTTGCTGGCACCTGACTCTGTGGCCGTGTGCGCGTTCTCCTTGATGTGTAATTTCTCCTGCCATCCTTTGTAGGTGGTGTTTTCGTCTTTACCACGGTTTCTTTACCCGGTTCATCTGTATTTTTGTTTTTCTTAAACGCCGGCGTTTGAAAATCATTTTTTCTTTTTGATACTGACGTCCGGGTTGTAGAAGTGCTAGGTCTCTCTTCAGTTCTCCGTTTCTTGGGTGGTGGAATAGTTGTTGCAGCCTCTGGCCCTTCTATTTCGTTTAGACTTGAGTCCTGCAAGAAACTTTTAAGGATTTCAAAATCATTTGGAATATAGTATTTTTTCACCTGGTCGGGACTTGCTTTACAGATTTCCCCTCTGTCGTTCTTAAGATATAATACTACCCCTTTGATTTCCTGAATTACATAGGGGCCTTCAAACTTTGGAGCTAGCTTTGCCATAAAATTGTCTGGGGCACTTGATAAAAAAAATTTCCGCTTCAATACTTTATCCCCAACTTTAAAATCTGCTTCACGGTGTTTTCTATCATAATATAACTTTTGTCTATTTCTTGCCGTATCCGAGGTTTTAAGCGCCTGATCAATCAACTTTTGTACATCTTGTTGTTTAAACTCCTGCTCTCTTTGTTGCACAAAGAATAATTTATCTAAAGGCGTAATTAACTTTCTGCCTAAAAATAATTCTGCTGGAGTTTTTCCCGTAGTATCATGATGTGCCGTTCTTAAAGCATAAGCTAATTCATTTATGTAGCCATCCCAGCGCTTGTGATGTGTGCTAACGTAACTGCGAATTATTTTTACAATGTTTTTATTAACTCTTTCTGCTTTGTTAGCCTGTGGTCTATACGGAACCATTTTGATATGGCGTATGCCAAGTCCATTGCATATGTTTTCAAATATTTGACTAATGAATTGTTTTCCGTTATCGCTAATGACTTTTATCGGTGCACCGTATTTTAAAATGTATCTGTGTAAGAATGCATCTGCGACTGTTTTGGCTGACGCGCTTTTAAGTGGAACAATTTCTATCCATTTTGAAAAATGATCTACTATTACTAAAAGAAAACGATTTTTATTTAACTCGCTCTGGGGGAAGGGACCAAGGAGATCTATGCCTAAAATTTCATTCGGAAATGTAGCGCGAATGCTATTTAAATACCCGGCCGGGCTGTAATTAATATCATTTATTAACTGACATTGATTGCAGGACCTGACATACGCCGTTACTATTTTGTATAATTGCGGGAAATATACCGCCTCGCGTACCCTTTTTATAGTCTTTCTGACCCCGAGGTGGCCCGCTGTTTTTTCTTCGTGCAACTCCTTCAAAATGCTTAATCGAAGCGAGGCTGGGATGACTGGCTTATACTCAAGATTTTCGTTTGTTGTTTTCGTATAGAATAATAAATTATCTATTATTTCATAGTTTTTTGCTCTATTTCTTATCGCATCGATATCTGTGTGCTCAAAGCTTTCGGGGTCTTTCAAATAAGCATAGATATTTCCAAATTCAGGATCAGCTTTCAGTTCAGTAATAACCGTATCTCTAGAATCTAAAATTTTTGAAGTCAACACAGCGCATTTAAGTTCATTTCCTTCGTCGTCCAGTTTTATACGAGAAAATGCGTCAGCTACATTGTTTTCCTTACCCGGTTTATATTTTATTGTGATATTATATTCTTGGAGTTTTAAAGCCCATCTTATTAACCTGGGCGTTAGGTTTTTTCCCGACTAAAGTTTACGAACAGCCGCATGATCCGAAAAGACTGTTACTGGCGTTTTGCCGAAATAAACTCGAAATTTGTGTACAGCCATTAATACGGCTAATGTTTCTCTTTCTGTAGCTGTATAATTCCTTTGTGTCTGATTCAACGTTTTACTAAAAAATGCCAGCGGATGGTTATTTTGCATAAGAACCGCATCCACCGCATAGTCTGACGCATCTGCCGCAATTTCCAGGTTTTCGTCCCCCTCAGGGAATTTTAAAACAGGGGCATTAATAAGCGCTTCTTTTAATCTTTCAAAAGCTGTGTTAGCTTCCGCTGTCCACGTAAATTTACTCTTTTTTCTTTTGATTACTAAGAGTGGTTCAACAATATTAGCGAAATCTTTTATGAAAGATCGATAGTAAGAACATAATCCAAGGAAAGACGAAAGTTTCTTGGCGGTGTTGGGCGGTGGGAAATTCTTAATAGCTTTTATTTTTAAATCTTGCGTTTCTATACCCTTTTGCGAAATTTTATAACCAGATATTTAAGTTCTTAAATATCTCGGTTTTTTATAACCGAGATATTAAGTTGCGAACTTGCATTTTGAGGCGTTAATTGTAAGACCGGCCTCTTTTAATAATTTAAAAACTTGTTCGAGGTCATTAATGTGTTGTTCCAACGTACTACTCGTTATAATTATATCATCTAGATAAATTAAAGTTGATTTTCCTAGGACAGGCTTTAGAACAATGTCCATAGCTCTCTGGAATGATGATGGGGCCCCACACAACCCAAAGGGCATGCGTAAAAATGCATAAGTGCCCGATTTTGTTATAAACGCGGTTTTGTGTATATCTTCGGGTCTCATAGCTATTTGATAGTAGCCAGACGTTAAGTCCAAAGTAGACATATATCTTGTCGATTTGATCTGTCTAATGATCTCGTCTATAACCGGCAAAGGGTAAACTGGAAATTTAGTAATGCTATTTAGTTTTCTATAATCGATAGCAAACCTCCAAGCCCTTTTATCTGAAGGAGGAAACTCGTTCTTTTTTCCTACATAGTACGACTGGACTCGCGTACTCACTATTTATGGGCGTTATTATTTTATTCTTTAACATCTCCTGAATATGTTCTTCGATGATTAAGTCTTTTTGTTTATCATAGCGATACGGTTTAGTCCTACAAGGTTTTTCGGCATTTAATTGAATCTTGTGAGTCACGATTTGACAGTTTCCTGGTTTTTCTGAAAACAAATGAGAAAAATTACTCACCACTTGCTGTATTGCTTTACTTTCCTGGTCATTCAAATGGCTAAGGTCCAATTCAGGTGTCTCCACAGGTTCCACCACCCTCTGGTCCATCTCCAGCACCACAGAACTATCTTGAAAATTTAATTTCGCCCTCGCGGCCCTTAAAAAGTCCATACCTAAAATAAGAGAGTGTTGCAGGTGTTTCACCACAAAAATTAATACTTTGAGATTTTCCTCTTTTACCTGTACGTTTAATGATACTTTCCCGATGCAGTGACATGTTTTTCCTTGCGCCGCTATAATTTCCGTATTTCTGGTTTTAAATAGTCGTATCCTATAAAAATTCTTTTTGAAGAACTTTTCACTCATGAAATTTCCTTCTGCTCCTGTATCGATGAGGTCTTCTACTGGTACATCGCCAACCAGGACTTGTATAATTGGTAGCTGTGAGTTTTTTACGATGACTGTATTTAAATGTCTATTTGAGGGTTTTTTTAAAACTTCCGGGGTCTGGACCCTCCCTTTCACAGGCCCCTCTAGTCGTTTAAAGCTTTCCTTTCAATCTGTGTTTTCTGGGTACGCGGATGCTTATTTTCAAATTTTCTTTTTTTGCCTTGACCTTCGAGTTTCGATGCGTTAGCTTGATAGTTCTTTTCCCCATATGAGCGATTTCCATTTCTGGTTTCCTCCTTCCTTCAGGTATGTTGAGAATATGTTTCCCCTCTCGCTTTTTCCGCTATTCTGCGATTTTGAAACTTCACCGCCAATTCGAAAAGTTCCTGCAATGTGTTTGGGTTTCTAATTTCAAAGTAGTCTTGGACAGCGGGTAACAATCTTGGTAATATTATTTCAATAATCTCCGCATCGGGTTTTTTCCCATACAGCATATCCGTTAGCTTGATTTTTCGTAAAATAAAGTCCGTCAAATCTGCTGTATCCCGTTGATAGAAACTATATAGCTCGGCTTCCAGCCGTGCGCGATCTTTCACTATGGGGAACGCCTTTACTAACGATTTTTTGAAATTTTCAAATGTATACGTCGGGCTTCCAAATTCACCTAGAAGAAATTTGCCTATATTTTTCCACCATAGCGCGGCCTGTCCTCTTAGTGCTGATGTGGCGATGGCAACTTTTTGTCTTTCAGGCACAGGGTAGAGCTGAAAGTGGTTTTCTATACCTTCTAAAAATACGGACACCGAATTTTTTCCGTCGAAATAGACGTTTGGCTTGATTGATGCTCTCAAAGTCTGGACCAGGTATCCAAATCCTTCTAACTGCGCTGTCATTTCTTGGTGTTGTCCAGCGGCTTCCATCCAGTTTTCGGCCATTTCAGTTCGATAAGTGTTCGGGCGCCAATATAACGTTGCGCGCCTCCAACTTGCACGCAACCAAGAGGTGACTGTGAAAACTTGTATAAAAGATAGAAGCTTGTGAAGGGTTTAAGTCCCTTTTTATTCAACGTAATAAATTACAATTGCGTTCTCTTGACGGTTACAGACGGTGCCAACTTGGCAGTCAAATAAAAATAATAACCTGAAAAGAAAATAAAGACAAGATTCTAACTACGAGGCTCTCTAAAATAACTAGCTCACCGCGTTTTACAATACCGCTGCTAATTCAGCAGACTTGAAGCTCACTGGAACGATGACCACTACTTCCCGCCAAGCACATAGGCCGCAACGCGGGGTTCTTCAATTCTCGCTAACTACCTCCGCGCTCGCTAAGTAAGAGAATCTCTCACACCGAACTTGTTTCCTTCTATTTAAATCAGAATACTTCCGCTGATAATTTGAATCCTTGCGCGTTCTACTCAAATTTACATATTCTGGCATTGGCAGTTCCAGGGGAAAGTAAGGCTTGACAGGAAAGATAGTTTAAACTTAAAATAAATGTTAGTTAAAATAAATATAAACCCTACAACACCTGTACCCTTCTACTAATTTTAAGCTCGTAAGATACTATTAGATAACGGCAGTTTTAAATATGATTGGATTTCTTAGAAGACAATTTACAATAAGCGTTGCCATTGCCTGTAATTCAAATTAAAATAAAAATGAAACTAATTATTGTTCACTAACATAGGAAAAGGAAGTTTAACTTTCCTTCTTTTAAAAGTGTAAGTAACGTCTGTACTCTTAAATTCGTAAAATGCACTTATAAAACGATAGTTTTAAATATGATTGGATTTTTTAGAACGCAGTTTTTAGAACAGCTTTTCAGAATCACTTCTTTAGGAATATGGATTTATCAAGCTCCGTTTACTTTTGTTTATCTTAACTGTACCACTAACTGGACCGAGGTAATATATTATTTTAATCCTGTTAAATAAAATACTCAAATGTATTATAAATACATTTATTTATAAAAATGAGCTAGATTTTTACCCAAATATTCTTTTTACAATTCGCCTACGGCAGCTTTCATTTGTAAATCTAGTTATCAAATCTCTTAAATTTTAGCCCAGGGCTATTAGTGTCGAGATGCGGTTTTACATGGTCCGTAAATGCGGTTGTTTTGCTTTTCGTTCGAGTCAGTTTCCACTCGGCGACCTGTAAAATACTTTTTTTTTTCAAATTTATGATAGCCGCTATTGATTAACACACTATTTAAAACAGTAGATGCAGTTCTTAAAAATATTTTTGTTTACTTTTTAATCTGATTGATTTAAATAAAAAAGCAATGAATTCCTGATACATGTAATTAAAAACATTAAACATGTTTGTAGAATTACGTTAACAGATTTTTACTCTTCAAAAGTGTAGGTTTTGTATAAAGTTCTCATGCAAGCCTAAATTTATATTCTTTCTTGTTATACAGTGGCTCATAAAAGTGTTCGTACACTTATGATTTTCATTGAAATAGGGCTCTATCCATTAATCAAAAGTAAACTTTCTGAATGAGGTTTTAATAATAAAATCTATAATCTATTCGTAACAAAATTACATGAAATATTTTTAAAATATAACGAAACTTTATTTTTAAGAAATTAATAATAAAAGATGACAAACATTTTATCTCACAAAAGTCTTCGTACACTGAAATATGTTTTAATAAAATCAAAATTAGAATTATCTTTTGCCGCTTTTTTTAATTTTTGCATTGTGGTGGCACTTAAAAAATCGTTTGCTTTAATTTTTTATTGTTTACTTCTTAATATGCTATTGATTATTGGAAAATGGGTCGCTGTCGTAAAGAAATTACAAACAGCATTCGAAAATTGATAATTGTTCACTATAGTAGTGGTAAATCAATTCGAAATATCGGTAAATTAGTTAATTTATCCCATTCTATAGTGCAGTATGTGATAAAACGCTTTAAAGAAGAAAATCGGATTGAAAACAAGGTAAGAAATAGTCGAACGAGAAAGTTAACTAAACGTGATGAGAGATTTATTATTAGAAAATTTGTGAAAAACCCATGTTTGAGTGCTGTAAAAGTTTCTGAAGAATTTAATGCAAAGTTTTCTACTTCAATTTCAACTGAAACTGTTCGACGAGTTCTCAGAGAAGCTGGATTACATGGGCGTCCTGCTGGTAAAACAAATTTTTGTTAGTGAGAAAAACAGAAAGCTTAGGCTTTCATTCGCAAAATCAATGATAAATACACCCAAAACGTACTGGAATATTGTCCTATTTTCTGACGAAAGCAAATTTAACATTTTTGATTCCGATGGTCCAATAACTGTATGGAGAAGAAAAAATGAAGAACTTCATACTAAGAACTTAGTTGGAACAGTTAAGCATGGCGGTGGAGGTGTTCTTGTGTGGGGGTGCGTGGCAGCATGAGGACTAGATAATTTGGTATTTATTGATGGCATAATGAATCATTCTCTTTATTTAAATATTTTAAGAGACAATTTAAAATTATCAGCCCAAAATACCTCAGTCGCCATATTTAAACCCCGTAGAACACATTTGGAAAGATTTGGAAAGTAATTTAGACTTCAAACAACTTAAACTGAATTATTTGCATTAACGTGTCTTAAGTTATGAAACTGATTCTTACATAAAACTGATTTATCTGCATTAACATGTTTTAAGTCATGACCTCTTATAGTATGAACTTACATGTTATTTCGCTTACACGTTTTTGAAACTCACGAAAAAGGCTTTTAATTAGCTGTTCATTAATTAACAACACATATTATAAGATGCAGAGATGGTAGCACCATTTTTCAGAAGAACCTTCTTCGCATAATGTGGTGTTTTCACCTTATGATGAATGAAAAATTAAATTTATATTGGGTGATAAAGCGTTGAAATTAAATTTTCTTCGGCTTGTCTAAAGTGATTGATGAAAAATGGAAGGAATCGTGATAGGTTCAAATTAACTTTTCACGGCTCTGCAAATAACGCTTTGAGGTAGAAATATTAGCTTAAAAAATAAAGCTTTTACGTCAGATTATTTATTTTACACCTAATGAACAAGAAGATTTTCTACGAGATTCGCTAAGAATATTTAATGGTCGAATATTTAAACCTATGAATAAACATTCTTTATTGCTCATACTTGTAAGTGGAACTATCTAAGTATATTTCCTTAATATCGATTCGGGGTTATAAAGTTTAGACACTTTTTACGAAGGAAGCAAACGAAATATTCTTCAGCAAGTAAACTTCGAATTGTCAGAGTGTTGAGTTTGAATACCGAGTACTAAATTTTGATGAATATTTTTATAATATATTGTCTTTTAAAATGAAAATAAACATGTTTGTAAAAATAAAAATGAACGTTTCCCTCTCGCTTTTAAGGATCCTCAGTAAGTGTTAGCTTCGGAAAAAAAAAAGAAAGGTATGTAAATTTTGATGATTGACAAAATAATGCCAAATTATCTAATGGAATACGTTTGCGTTAAAAGAAAAGGAATAAAATATAATGCATCTATAATTTTCTCAGAAGAGAAGCGCCCTCTAACAGCGATACAAAAATCGTTTGTGGGGTTTTTCAACACTCCCCACCTGATATTTTTTGCAAAAATTATCACTATTTCAGCATACAAAATAATTCAAATGTTACTCAATAAGTAAATATGCAGTAAATTTGGAATCTTTAGGATGAGGAACTGGATGCTTCTCCTCAACAGTATATTCGGTTTCTTCTGATCTTCCTTTAATTCGAAGAATTTTATTTTCATCAAGAAACGGTGCCAAGATGAATATATTAGAACTTGGAGAAACTGACTTGATAGACTGAAGAGCCTTAATTTCAGGTGTGAAGAAATCCGTCTGGGCTTTACGAACACAAAATATTTTAGCATCTTGAATTTCAGGAGCACTTAATGTTCCCCTATTAGCAGGCAGTTTTCTTACCTTAGCAACGAAACGTTTAATCCATGCCATAATTATGAGATATTTTAGCACATTACTGAATTGTGTTATATCCAATAGTTGATCATCTCTTTTCACAACAATGTCATAAACAGATATCTTACTACGGCGTTCTAGTTATTCATCGTTACCCTCGATAAACTTCGGTTGAACTGTCCAATCCATAAGTTTGTTTTGCAACCATTCTGGCTCAAACCACCAAAGGGAACAAGTCTTCAGAGAATTTACACTCAAACCTCTGGTTAATAAATCAGCAGGATTCTTCTTTACCTCTACAATGTTTCCTATTATTGGGATTTCTCAAGGCTTGAATTTCTGCAACCCTATTAGAAACAAAAGGTTTCCAGTTGCTAGAAGATCATTTAATACAGTGTAATGCGATTTGCGAATCTGTTCATAAATATATCTTTTGACAAATATTATTGAATAATTTAGTTGGATATATTTTGCAATTGTAGCTGCCGTCACTGCTCTCATCAATTCCAATAGGGGTAATGTTAAGCTTTTAAGAGGAGCTACTCTGATCCTTGATAAAATGAAACTCGTTTTGATTTCACCAAACGTATTTGTATATCTGAAATATGCTACACATCCACATGCGTTATTACTTGCATCGCAGAATGTATGTAGTGAAATGTTACTATTTTGCTTATCAATATTTCGAAAGTATTTTCTATCTATCGATATTTCATGTAAATGAATTATTTCTGCAAGCCATTTCTTAAATTCAGTTTCAATATCGTTTGGAAGCTGTTCGTCCCAATCAAGACCCTTAACTATATCTGTTTGTAGTAGGATTTTAATTCTGATCACAAATGGTGATATAAATCCAGTTGGATAATGAATTTTAGCAGTAACCTGTAATACTGTTCCTTTAGTATATAACACACAATTAGTTAAAGATAATTCTGAAGATTTTAAATCTAATTTAAGTTTAATAGTATCATTTTCTGTATCCCAATCAAGACCTAAAATTTTAGCTTGCGCAAAGGAATCACTCATTCATAAACCGTTTTTTAACCACATGTTTTTAACTCCTTAGAATTGGAATTAAATTTACGTAGATTCATACTACCAACAATAAATCATTAGCAATAACTAAATTATCTAAAATTAATGCTAGTGAACATGAAATATTAGAAATAAAATTAAAAAGTTACGAAATTAGTTCATTTTCAGTCAGATATTTCAAGGGAGTATATCAATTGCACAGGTCTCTTAAAGCCCCATTTTTTTTTAGTTTTTAACACACATGATCGTACAAGACTATCACATCCTTTAAAAACTTAAATCCCAGAGGAACTTAGATTTAGTTGTTCCATTAAGTAAAATTATATCATCAATTTTAAGATTTTTCTTGGCTTCGGGTGCAACGAAGAAATGAGCATTTCTTAAATCAAGAAGATACTATTTCCATTTTCTACAGAACTGTTTTATTAGTGTTATCTGATATTCTTTTCGTTTTATTAGACTCTTTCCTGTTGGAGGGCTATTCAGGATCTCAGCAAAGTTGTATGGATATTCATTTTTATGTCCGATCAATAGAAAAATCAGCAGGCGAAAGCGGTTCAGGTTCATGTAAATCGTTGTAAACGTAAGTCAAAGGACGTCTATTCACAATATTTTCGATCTCTGTCAACACAGTCATAAACTCTTCAAAATTCATCTGAGCTCTGCCTAATACCTTTTTCAACGGTTCCTTTTTGGTTTTCATAAGGCTTTCATAAAAATCTCCCCACCATGGAGCAAGCTCGACGATAAATTTCCAAGTCAAACCTTCATTTGCTAGAAAATTTTGAAAGTCTGCACCTTTTAGCCTTTGCGATTTCCATTTCGAAATCACTTTTAACAATGCTTTCAAATTAACTTGATATCTTCATTAGTATCAGAATAAAGCATTATATTTTATTTTAATATAGGAGCTAAAGGTATATCCAAATATTTGAAAAACGCCAAAATAACTGGCCAGTGTTTTTCCTGCAAGCCAAAAATCATGTGTAATATGACATAAATTAAAAAATATTTTTTTTAGTTTAACAACGATTCTTAAGTTGAAAGAGTAAAATGCTTGCATTTCCTTCCAAAATATTTCTTTTTTATTTATGTAAGCACTCGATCCATTTATGTTCCAATTAATATAAATCAAATTACTTTTAGTTTACCTAATATCTTAATCTGAACTCATAACTTTTTTCTGTTTATTTTATGATATAATTAAACAAAATCTGTTATTTATATTGAGGAAATCTCACAAGCTATTTTCTTTCAATTAAATCAACAAAACACAGTCTTTTTTTTATTAAAACCCTAAACAATAAAATTAATAATATGACATATACGCTATCTACCAGTAAGTAATTGGACATCTGTGATAGGAAAGAAACATAAAATTTATTCATATTCAAATACCTGGTAAAGCTTCCACGAGCGGCAGTTACAACCTCAACCCTATGGATTATGATTTCCATAAGATTTCCTATGATTGCTATTGGTATGTTCTCCTACTCAGCTAAGAAAAGACAAGTAAGGTCCTTCACCGATACTGGACTGCTGTTACATTTCTTAATTAGTCGATCCATCTCGTCTCAGAGGTTTTCGTTAAGGTTCAGATCTGGGTTCAGGGCAGGCCAGTGTTTCAGTTAACCCCCTTATCACCATACTAATCCATGGTGGACCTCGCAACATAACAGCTGGCGTTATCATCCTCAAAGTAACATGGGTCCAACTCGTAAAATTGCGAAACATCGGCGTTGAGCTTGCCATGATTTTGGACCAAAGGTCCCAATCCACACCAGGAGAAACACCTCAGATCATAATTCCACTTACGCTGAATTTTACTGTGGGCAGATGTCAGACCCACACCTGCTAACTCTATAGTAAAGTGCGAACCTTGATTCGTCGCTCCAGGGTACCTGATTCCATTAATCTACGGTCCACGCTGGACATAAAATTTGTTTCCTTTTTGTACACTGTTCCCATTGCTCGCTTTGAAATTGTCGAGTTTTAATCAAAAATTCGTTAAAATGCTAAATATGTAAAAACACAAATTCGAAATTTAATATTCGAGCTTTCAAGTGCCCATGTTCGGTTGGAGGACTACGTTATTCGGAATTTGATGGATCTAGGTACCGTTGTTTCTCCACGATTCGAGAAACATTCATGCATTCATGCAGATTCTTCATTATTTAGTTTCTTTAAAATAATACAGGGCGATAATATTTGGTGGCAACAGTTTGAAATGCAAACCAATGCAACAAAAATGCGTTTTGAAGCTAATAGTCCTTCTGTGCTAACGCCCTCTTTATTAAAAGTACAAAAAAAAAAAAAATTATGATTTTACTATTGGCGTCCATACTAAAAGATGGTACATATATTATCACCAAGATAATGCAAGATAATGACGATCTATTGGCCCACCAGCGGCCGAGCGGTAAAGTCGCTGAACACTAGTAGTTCGGTCCGAAGTTCGAATCCTGTGAACGGGCCGGCTGCATGGGCGTTTTCGTGGTTTTCCCCATGTGTTACGTGTATACGAGCCAGTTTCTCTCAGAAAGTCCTCAACGAGGTATCCCTCCCTTTGGCAGATAGTCCTCGAGGCTTTGCCATAATCACACACACACACAATGACGATTTATTATCATCAGGAAGACTGGAATTAATTATCACCAGGGATATGACGATTTATTATCACCAGGATATGATGATTAGGTTTTCTCCTCCCCAGCCACCTTTTAAGACCGGAAGTATGCAAGTTATTTCCCTCTTCTTACCGCGTATCTTCGTTTGGATCGGACTTACGGCTAGCAGATGGAAAGTTCGGTGTTCGAATCGCGGCGAGGGTACACTTTTTGTCTCCTGTTTTCCCTAAAATAATGACTTGAACTGTTCCCAAATTCGTATGCATTTTTATTCTTTTTTTTATGCAATATTTTTTATTTTACTTCCTTAATTTTTAAAATAAAATTTTCCTAAATAGTTTGCATGCAGAAGTGAAAAAATTTGTTTATTGATTAGAGAATTACAATAAAAGGTTTGAGAGGTATTGCAGTAAATATGAAGTTTTCATTAGATATTCTAGAACAAGTATTCTTGACAAGAAAAAAAAAAGTAAAGAAAAAGACTTGCAAAAAAAAAAAAAAAAATGAAATAAATTGCAACGAAAACGCATTTGTTTTCAATTAAATTGCCCTCAAAGAAAAGGACAATGCGTTTAAATTAATGTATGGATCTCTTTCGTTAATAGGAGAAACCTCTAAATTGACAGCTCCAATAAAGAGATTATTTCAAAACGTTGCTACCAGGAAAACATTACTATTTAAGCCGAATTTAATAAAGCAGTTAGAATTTACTAAAAAATAATGACATTCGATAACAATGCATAGATCCCATAAGGAAATGTGAAAGCAACAAAGTTCTAGTTTAAGTGTGCTTTGTAGTTGAAGAGACTTTCTTATTAAAGAGCAAAATTAATAGAAAGATGGCTACGAAATGACCGTCAAATCATTATTCATGCTATACATAGCATGAGGATTTTGCCTTATTAATGGAGAGAATTATAATCCTTAAGACAATGACTCGAAATCTGGATGTAATTTAGCGAAAAAAAAGCGAGTGGAATGTTTCAAATCCTGCACTATCCGTCATAGAGCGCCTACTTCAATTACTCAGAATTACCATGAGAGTATTATAAAGAGAACTCTAAAATATAAAACTCAGCCAAAAGATACACTATGGAAGCAAGTACAAGAAAAAATCTTTTAGGAGACAATGAAGTAAAAATTACTCTTTTCACAGCAAAACTACTCAAAACTGTAATTAAAGCAAAAATTGTTTATTACGAAGTGGCGCTTTTTCTACTACTTTATTCTCGTAACGCATAATATTGCTTTTGATTAATCTGTGTGAATGAATATATTTTATTTACAATGAATGATTTTTATCATTAATTTTTTTTACTTAATTGAAAGAAAAAAAAAAATCCGATGGGGACACCACATGACTTCCCTTCTACGGGCTATTAAATTATAATGTTTTTTTATGCACTGTAATGTAATTGCAGGAAAAAAATGCAATTTTTTTATGCACTGTAATGTTTTTTTCTGCAATTAATAATTTTTCTGCACTGTAATGTTTTTCTGCACTATAATGTTTTTCTGAACTGTAATGTTTTTATGCACTGTAATGTTTTTTCTGCAATGTAATTTTTTTCTGCACTGTAATTTTTTTCTGCACTGTAATATTAATGTTTTTTTTTAAATATAATGTTTTTCTGCACTGTAAAGTTTTTCCTGCAATATCGTGTTTCTTCTGCACTGTAATGTTAATGTTTTTAAAATTATACTGTTTTTCTGCACTGTAATGTTTCTGCACTATAATGTTTTTTCTGTGCTATATTTAAACTTATTTCCTGGAATTTCATTAGAGATATATTTCTTACTCATTCAATTCAGTTCTCACTTAGCGGCAAAGCAAAAATACATAAAATCTCGAAACATCTTCATTAAAAATTGTAAAATACAGAAAAACCTAAAACACTCAATACTGTTAAAAAAAATCCTATTAAAATTAGAGTACCTGCGCAAAATCAAGCATTTCGGCCAAAAGCCAGGAAGACCAAATTTTTGACGCTTAAAATTGAAAGTTCACTTTTAGAACCACTGAACAAAAAGACACTGAATGTTGCGCATCGACTGACCTAATTCACTGTTCTACTGAGAGTTTCAAATGTAAATAAATAATGACTTCATTAGGCCTAGCGTTACTTAATCTTTTAAATTGTTGTTAATTCTGCAACTATTGCAAGCAGATTAACTAAAGGCATAAAAACCTTAACCGGAACATAATAGTAGCATTAATCAGTAAGCTGTAAATAAAAAAATGCACAATTTACCAATATATAAACGTAAAAAAGTAAGCTCTCCAAGCCGAGTAACAGAGTGGGTATATATATATATATATATATATATATATATATATACGATTGGTCCGGCCGATTGCAACCAAAGCAGAAGATGCGCAACTACATGTTATAGTAGTCCTACATACAAAATTTCAACGTTCTACTTCTACTCATTTTTGTGTTATGCGAGATACATACATACATACCTACGCACATTGCAAGAAAAATCTCTTCTGAATCCACTTTAAATATATTTTACCATCCGTTTTCTAAAAAAGAGTCCTTTATTCTGCCCATACGTACAAATTTCACGCAAAAACATCGCTTAAATGCATTTGTGAGAAGTCAAAAATGATATTTTATTTGAAATAGGATACCCGAAAATTTTCACGACTATAACACTTCATTTGCTTTGTACTAGGAAGTAAAACCCTGATTCTGCTCTAGTAATTTTCCATATCACTGACTGCACAGGTAAGATAAGCTGTATGTATAAACTATTGTAAGCAACATTTTAGGGAAGATGAAAATTGTAAACTGAGAAACTGCATAACTAAAAAATAGCCCTTGTTTTTTTCTTCATTCTTTTGACCATATACAATAGTAATTTTTTTGTCAATGTTCCTAGTTGGTAGCACTTTTAAAAACTTCCTTTATCAGAACTTTATCAACTTAATTTTAATAATCATATATTCACTCAATATTTTAGATTTAGGGATATTCATTTTGCACCATTATTTGAGAAGATCACCAATACCCTGCAGTTCGGTTTGTTAGTTGGCGGAACTGGCTGGCATACTATCCGGCACGGTTCGAATCCTGAAGATGGCATGCATGCTTGTAGTTATGTTATAAGTTATTTCTCCCACTTTCCTAGCTTGCCTTCCTGGTGTAGTGGTTCTGCACGCTGGGCCGGTATTCCAGAGGTCCGTGGTTCGATTCCCGACGAAGGCGGTTGATAATTTTTCATCTCTCTGGCTTCTAAAAATACCTAATGTCTCTACAATGCCTTCTCTTTTCCTACAAGATCGAGTGCCCTGCGGGATGCATCCTGGGCAATTTTCTTGGTGACTAGAAGGCTAGATATAGGACGTTTTTCACCAATTCTCCACAGTGCTTAACAAACTTAGGGACAAACCACGGAAAGAAAAAAATGTCTGTCGGAGTCAGATTTGGACATAACTTTTTAATTGATAAAATAATTTGTGTTATTTATTGCGAACAGATGCTTTGGACGCTACTGGTCACTTTTAAATATGTTAAAGTAGAAAACAACAGAAAGTGAAGATGATTCAATTAAAATTGAAAGTTTTAAATTTGATAATTATGTATTAACATTCAAACGATAAGCTTAATGAATATGCAGTACAAGAAAATTCATAACAGAAAGAACATCTGTGGGTGGTAAATATGGTTGATCCTTAATTAAATCATGGGAAGGGTGAAAAACTATATAATTTTTTTTTATTAAATACTTCCTGTATTTAGACAGTAATTCAACAGGAAATTCAAAACAATAGTAAACGGAATTCGGAGTGGAAATGGTTAAGAAAAGTAACTAAATGAATAATTCCACAAGTCATTTATCCTTGGGGCAGAACTTCTGAAACGCATTTGAAGCAGCACTATTACACTGAATGCTTGATCGTAAATCTTGCCTTGCTTCAATTTTCATTAAAACTGAAATAAAATTACGTCGTGATGTCAAAATATCGAGTTAAAGTGTTGATCCTCTTTCAAACCTTATTATTAAGCTGCTTACCATTATTATGACGCAACTCTTGAGAAACTTTATGGCCGTCGGACTGAAAATAACTCGATTAAACCTTCGGCGACAACAGCGAATTTAACGGCCTTCTTTGGTCGGATATTGTGACGTCATCTCATCAGAGAATGACCTCACTTCCCCCTGGCATCATCTTAATTTTGAAAGGCAAGGGGGCTCTCTTAAGACAAATTACTCTGCCCAGGGAACGACAGTAGTAATGAATGCTGCAATTCTGCGGGGACAGCTTTTAATTAATTTTCTTCGGATGTGCTAGGGAACTGTGCAACCTGGGATTTCTTCATAAACTGCTCCAGAAATAGTGGAATACTTAAAAGGATAATTTTCGTACGTTTGCATGAAGGTGCTTTTGGGCGTCAAGATCTGCTGTTAACGTAGCTGTAACTTAAACAGCCGCCTCCAAATTATTTGTACAGTTAACCGCACTCGATGCCAAACTGTGATAACCACTAAACCAAAATTTTAGCTTAGCGTTGGTTATTATAAAGCTCATCGAAGCTTAAAATTTCGAAAGACCTGAGTGCTTCATCTTGCTAAGCACGTGATCGAAGTTTTCTGTTGACATAGCGGACGGAAATTTAATGCCCTGTTTGTTAATAAAGAAATCTGTTATAGTCAATAGACTATCGGGAGAAAAAAATATTTTTCGTTTTACCATTCATTTATACTTAATAAGTTAAATATTATGTATAATTTCTTATAATCTGTTACAATTTTTAGATGGGCAGCAATATTAGAGATTAATGATATTTTTTAATATTATGTAATTATATTTTTGAATATTATGTAATTAATGACAAATGTATAAAACATTTTCGGCACTTTCAATTAATTTCTTTCGATAAACTTAAATTGTCACCTTTCATTTTCAGAACAATGTCATGATTCCTCTATTTTCATATTATTCATTTGGATATAATATGTTTAACATGTTTTTGTTACACTTTCAAAATTCTTGAATTACTTCCTGAATGAACAACTTCTGTTGTTGTTGTTTGTCGTGTCCATATTACATGAAACAATGATTGCCAGAGCTTACTCCAAAGAGAAGTTGGAATTCTACTTTCCACATAAATTTTGAGGGAGAGCACATCTGGGGGAATTCGGTGGTCTTCCATCCCTCTCACCTTCCACCAATCCATACGAGAAGAATTTCTGCTCACCGCATATTTAGAGTGCCGCCATGCCACACCGACACTATAAACTTACAAACATTCATGTCTTCTCCGGGATTCGAATCTGAGCCCTTCGGTACCGTCGTAGACTCCCTTAACCTGGGTGATACATCTTCTATTAGGAAAGGGAAATGTGCACGAAAGTTAGCTGATCATCTAAAACAACCAAAGCTTAGGTGTTTATACTTCTTTTCAACTGCGGGACAATTTCCTGTATCCAAGGCGCTGTATGCTCGAAAAATTCTAGGCGGATGTAATTAAGAAAATTTAAGCTTTGTATTTAATATTTTAATTTGGGAGGTTGTGTTCTGCTATATTTCTGAAGTTTCGTGTAACAGTTCAGTTTCGTGTAACAGTGTTCGAGATCTGGTCTCATCCGGTGGGTTAACAATTGATTCACCTACTACACAGCAACCCTTCGAATGACCCTTCTTCTAGTTTCCTTCTTTTTCTTTTTCTGCTAATAACTTTTCTCCCTTTTTAATCTTCCTGTCTTAATAATAAACATCTAAACCTTCCTCTAAAGAACTATCATCAGCTTTATTCTTCTTCTATCCTTTCCTCCTCAAATAAACTCACCCATAATCCCCCCAAATTTACCAAATCTCTGCCAAACAGACGCTTGACTTCATGGAGGTTTTAATTTCCTCTAGTCGGTTAGTGATTGGGAGCTATACCTGTTCGATCTTTAATGAAAATTATGGTGCTCCCAACACTTTTACCTGTACCTGTAGCAGTTCAGCTGACGAGTAAAGGAAAAAGTTTATTTTAAATCTATAAGGTACTTTCTCCATCCTTCACTCATGCCTTCATGGTGTAATTGGAAGCATAATCAACGCGTATTCGAGAGATCCAGGGCTCAAGCTCTGGCGAGTGCACTAGACATTATTCTCTTCTCCAGCATCAAAAAGACTTAATGACTCTACACTTGGCTCCCAAATTAAAAGCTAATTGGCGATAATTCATCATCACCGAGATTTGGCGACTGGGTCCCCTGATTCCCACTCGCCCTTCAAAAGGAAAAGTATATAAGGTTTTTCTCCTGTTCTGCATGCCTTCGATGTGTAATTAGAAGCATATACAATGAGTATTCGAGAGATCCAGGGATCAAGTCCCAGGGTCCAGTCCCAAGTCCAGTCAGTTGCACATTTTTCACGTCTGCTGCTTCAAAATAACCCAATGACTCTACAGACCTTCATCTGAGTTTCTGTTCATTGCACTTTAGAAGCAATACCTATGGTAAGCAGCCTGTATGTCTTTACGGTTCTAAGAACTTCTGTCTTTACGGTTCTTCTGTCTTTACGGTTAGCATTTAAAGTTCGCAGACCCATATAAGGCATGTTGTGAGGGCTTTGAATGGCTGTTAAAGACAAACCTGCCTTCCATTAGCTTCCTTCCTTGGCACGATCTAGAAATCTCTATTATAGACCTTCCTGCCACGATAAGACTTCATAATTATGCTCATGTACTATGACTGTTGTATGCTATAACATTTTGCATTATATCAACCTATGTTCATATCAAATTTCATTAAAATATTCCCATCAGTTCTGGAGTTGGTAATCAACCAAATGTGAAAATTCTCTGAATTTTAATTTAGGAATTTTGTTCATTGTCCTCATGACTCTATTTTATTTTTTAAAAGAAGAATGTCTATTTGGAATACAATAAAGCATAAAAAATTATAGGTTTCATTTGCTGTTGAGCGTCGTTTAAGATAAATAATATTAAGAAGTTGGTCTTACCTAATATTTTTATTTCAAGATGTATCGTCTCCTTCATCGTACATATTTAATTTTATTAATTTTATTGGAAGAGGTTGATGCCTGTACAAATTTTCATACTAATAAATGTTTTCATAATATGTTATGTCTGGATATAACGTTTTCAGTCTAAGAAATGTCTGCGCCTTTTTTTTCTCAACGATTGAAGCTTCTAAAATATTAAACGAATCTTCCTCTCAACTGAAATACCGACACTTCGTATAAGGAAGTGTGTGTGTGTGTGTGTATTTAATTATGGCAAAGCACACTAGGGCTATCTGCCTAAGGGGAGGGATACCTTCGTGGAGGACTTTCTAAGGGAAACTGGCTCGTATACACGTTACACATGGGGAAAACCACGAAAACACCCATGCAGCCAGCCCGTTCGCGGGATTCGAACCTCGGACCGAACTACCAGTGTTCAGCGACTTTACCGCTCGGCCGCTGGTGGGCCTCGTGTAAGGAAGTAAAAATAAACTGCATTTTAAGTAAAGCAAAATAAGAATCGTGATGAAACTGTAAGTGTATCGATACGACATGTGCTTTAATTATTACTTCAGCAATTATGAAGCAATTGCATTAGAGTATGTAAGAGAAAAAATTGTAAAGATAAATTTGATCAAATAACTCCCAGTAGATCAGAAATCATAAAAGGCATGTCAAGAATAAAAATATTCCAATAGTTAATTAAGTTTTTAATGTAAGCAAGTTCTATATAAAACAGACAATCATATTTTGGTTTTAATGTCCGAGGGCCTTATTTAATAGCCATCAGCCCTGTGATAGCTAAAAGGGCCCAAAGTGAGAGATGCTTCCATAATGAAAATGGGGACTTTTGCCACCATGATAGGAGACAATGGCGGCAAAGGTTCTTCATGGGAGGCAACGGGGAAGGAAGGGACGGACAGTTACAACCATGCCTTCTCGGGATTCGAACACGGGCACGTCGCTGCGGCAATCAGGATACCGATAACCACTATACCGGCTGAGCGACTAACAGATAATTTTAATAGTATTTGAATAGTAGCAAAATCATATGCGAGAAAATCCATCTTACATACCTAAGAAATGGTTAATTGAAACTGCCCACCCGTCCTTTTGTTGTTACGCTTAAAATAAAAAGATAGGTACTATTTTCTCTTTTAAAATAATAGCTATACTTAGTGAATTTGCGCAACACGTTTGTTATCAGCAGAGGGCTTTTATATGAATAAAGAGAGGAACGATCATTCAAAATGCTTATAAAATCTAAACCTCAAGGAACACGAAACCTCCTAATCAAAATTCTAGGCTTCTTTTTTGCGCTTTTATAATTAACAAAGAGATATTGTTTCACATAAAAAAATTATTTTTCGTAATTCATATTAAAAAAAGTCTTTTTTATGTTGTGTAATGTTCTATAAATATATTTTAAAATATCGAAGAACTAAAATATCTAATGTCTGAAACAAATGTTACTTTTATACACAATTTTCTAAAGGAGTAAAACATAAAAATGTTATCATTATTTTGTTGATGTAAGAGATAATTCTTGTAAAAATTGGGATTTCAGAAGCTTACATGCTTACATTTCGGGACAAAATTATTCAGTTTATGCATTCTTATTTAAAGGTGATGAATCATTTATAATGTGTGATTCATTATCACTCAGCTATCCAATTTCAAAATAGAATATTTTTCAAAGAATTTAGCAGATCGTTTCAGTCCATGTTTATCAGACCATATTCAGTCTATGTTTACTTCAAAATTCAATTTTATCAAATTTAATATAAAAAAATATCATGTCCCTGCACAGGTCGTGTTCACTGAATACTATGACCTTTGTTTACGGAATTAAACAATATGAATTCTTCTGCAGATAAAAATTACTAGTTTTTATTATGGTTTCATAAAAATCTCTATTTGAAACTAATTTGATACCTATATGAGCTTGCTTGTTATATTTTGTTACAACCGACTAATATCATAACTCAATTTAAGGTCTATTTCGAAGCTTCTTATCAAGATATGTACATGTCTATTTGGAGTATTTATTTATGAATTCTTATTTCTTTAGCAAACTAATAAACGAACTATGATTAAAACTGGTTATTATCGTAATAAAATAACTTGGTCTTTTTGCAGCGCAAAAGGCTAAGTGATTTTATTACAGTAATAACAGGTTTTATTGCTAAACTTGTACATAATGCCTAGGTCATGTTACTAACCATGAAGTGTAATTTTAATAAATTAAGGTTTCTGATTTTAATTACATTTTCTGGATTCCGATAAAATTTTCACGCTAGAAATATATGCCGAATAAAACGTTTTAGGTCATTAAATGAGAAAATCCAAGCTTAGTAAAGGAATTTGTTGCATAACTTTCTGAACGTAACTGTTAAAAACGTTTATTAGACAGAACAATAGCTGTTATTGTTGTTATTAATATCACTTGCCTGATGTAATCCGAAAAAGCCCGCGAATTATTATCGTGGCAAGTAATACAAGATTGCGTCTGTTGTTGGTCAGAGCCCTGAGCACCATGGAGGTGACAGTCTGACATATGCTAAGCTCCTGCCTCAATATTCAAGGAGACCACTACGTGGAGGCGGATATGAGGGTCTTCCACCCCTTTTTACCCTACCACCAAACTCTCAAGAAGACATTCTACTCGCCACACATTTTGAGTGCCCCATGCCGCACAGATACTATGCATATACAAACATCCATGCGTTCTTCGGGGTTCGAACCCGCGGCCCTTCGGTACGCCAATTAACGTCGCTAGGTACTCTCCCCTGTGGGAGGCAGAACAAGAGTGGCTACGTGTAATTTCATATAAATGAAAAATTAATGAAAGCATATATCTTGTACCTACACTGTGAAACACCTTAGCCAAGCTTTAAATACACAGTAGCTTAAACTGTTACCGAGCCAATAACAGTTTAAGGGGGCTCATACACCTTAAATCCCTCATGATCTTTGAATATGTGACTGTTGCAAGAATTGGGATATTTTATTTATTTTAAAAGCAATTACTTCCAACCTTTTACAGCTGACTACATAGTATAGCTGCTTTGGAAACAAGTAACCAGAAAGTTTGTGTTGCCACAAATATTTTGTAATTTAATCCTCTTTGTGACAAAATATTTCGCCATGTTTCCACCTTGCGCGCATGATATTTTAAAAATGGCTAATGGTACATCCTTGAAATTTGATGGAATTCTTTATATGAGCATTATTTTCTAATTGAACCAAAAATATGATAAATATTTTAATATTGAAAAATTTTATGGACGAAAACATTACAAATTTTTTTAATAAAATACATTTTATAAACTCAACTCCAAATAAAATAAAAAATTTAACATGAAATTTTTATAATTTTAGGTTCACGGTAGTTTCCAAATGTTATAAAAGCTATATATTAAATATGGAATTAAATTATGCAACAGAATATTCTAAACTGTGCGCGCAAGGTGGAAACATGACGAAAAATGTTGTCACAAAGCGGATTAAATTATAAAAGTATTTGTGGCAACGCAAACTTTCTGATGACTATTTCAGAAAGCAGCTATATTTTGTAAGCAGCTGTAAAAAGTTGGAAGTAATTGCTTTTAAAATAAATAAGTTATCAAAATTCTTCCAACAATCACCTATTCGAAGATCTTATGGGTTTTAAGGTGTATGAGTCCCAAGCTTTTGCGAATGAATTTCTTATTATCATTGAAGAAAATTTATGGAGTTGAGAGAGAGAGGATGCTGCTTACAAGATCATGTTCTTTACGATCAGTGGTCCATATGCCATACACTAAATTCACATTATATTAAAAATAATGATTAAAGCACGTTTTACTATCTTCACGAGAAAATCCACGTAACTTACAGTGTAGCTCTATCTTATAGTCACTTTAACGAAAGCACTAAAATTGCAAGCAGCCTTACTTTCGCTTCACAGGAATGAAGCGGGCATCTCTTGCTTTGAAAAACTTAATAACAGCTAAAGTTAGCAGAAGATTATCTATGAAATGGCAGCAGAGTAGAATATATTTTCCAATAATTTAACTAACCATTGCGTCAGTTATTTACTATGTTAATTTATTTTACTCACTACGAAAGTTTATGGTACTGCATTCCCAAAGGTACTGCATTCCAAAGTTTATGGTACTGCATTACATATCTCATAGGAGCTTACCTTCATTTGTGATCGTGTTCCGAAAAGGACAGTGAAGAGAAGCAACTTCGACTAACATATAATGATAGAAATTCAGATTAAAATGTCATTACAGACTTTTAGAGCTATGACGTGATGTACACTAAAAAACGAGCTACTCTAAATGCATAAGAATATTAAGCGCTCTACTAGCCAGTTTAAAGCTTACTCATTCTATACATTTAGAGTAGCTCGTTTTGACAGCTTAAACTTAAATACATTGTATTTAAGTCTATATATAATACCCTACTATATATAATACCCACTTAATATATAATACCTTACTGGATTAAATTTGTAAAATACATTTAAGGATATGATGCAAAATTCAGTTTAAATATTTTATCTCTAGAATTCATTTCATTAAAAATGTACAAAAGAGTTTAGAAGAAAAACAAACGTTAAGAAGATATCATGATTAAAACTCGAAAGTTAATGTTTCATATCATTATTAAACAAATATTTTATTTACCTTTTCAGAACAAACTCAAACATTAAGGAAGGCAAAGTTAAATGCAATATGAATTTTTAATCTGCGCAAAATTTCAATACTCGTGTAAAACTTAATACTGAAATTTAGCAATCGTAAATTACGTCGCACATATATTTCCTTCTTAAACTGCTTTTATCTTTAAAGACAGACAGAATATTTCAAATTTCATACAGACAAAATTAAATATCTTAAACATGACCTCTTTATAAAATAACAATTATACATTTTTTATTATATTATAAAAGAAAAGTAACTTTAATAATAAAATGAGAATTTCAAATAAATGAATTAAAAAAGTAACTTGACTTAGTTCTGAGCACTTTTCAAGGAAGAAAAATAAAAAATGCATAAAGAAGCATTTATGTATCTATTAAGAGGACAAATTAAGGTGTTTCAAAAATCAATTAATTTTTTTCATATTTAAATGGCAAGGCATCTTATTTTATGAAATATATTTATTATTATTTTTTAGAGAGTGAAACAATTACGAATTGTTTATAATAACTGAAAACTAGTTTTAAAAGTGGTCATAAAATCTTAAGATGTTTCAAATAAAGAACTGAAAAATCTTATTTAGCGCCTTAGAGAAATTAAAGTTAGCATTTTAAAATAGCATTTTTTATTATCATTCAGTGCTTCAAAACAATTTTGCAACGGAATTAATTTTATGAAAGACCTAATTAAAAATGTTGCTTAAGACCACTGTATCATAACCCTTGAGGAATTTTGGGGAAAATTTAATTTCTTCGATCAATATTTAATTAGTCACCGCAGCTGAAAATTTACAGTTGAGCTAATTACAGTGCAGTTTTTTAATTATCAGAATTTTATTCTGTTAATGAATTTAAAGAAACTGAAAAATATTTACCAACTTCATAGCAAAAGCTAGACTTTTATCGAATTTTATCATGTAGCTAACAAAAGAGCTCTGAATCAGCCTACCGTATAAAATTCAAACAGGAATAAATTATATTAAATAATTAAATTTTTACTCAAATCATAGATGTATAATACTAGCTCATTCTGATATGACATATCCCCTTAAACAAAGATATTCGAAATTCGTAGTTCTGTATACATAATATGACGTTATTTGGCAAATGATTTGCAAAGAAATGAAGGACAGCTAAAGATACATTAGAGTTGAATAAGAAACAGTAATTGAACCAAAGTCTGTCCCAAAGTCCATAGACAATGACATCGATTTTAAGCACTTATTTTGTGTTTTGAACTATTTTGAAAGAAAGAAACATAATTATAACAAATTTAAAAAATAATATTTGCAATTTAGTGCTAAGCAAGATGTTTTGATCTTCATCTATAGGAACTACAGGGAATATGCTGCTAGAAAATAACTGATAGATAGGTTTCAGATAATTCCATCGTGAATGAGAAATCTTCAAGAATGTCTTTACCCAAGGCATCCAGTAATGAGTATATCTTACCGAATGAATACCTCTTATCAAATTACCGAATGAATAAGATAGTTTTATCCTTCAGATGGTCTACTGGCGTTACTAAAGAGAAACGGGTGCTACCATTTAAATAACATTGCTTAGAGACATTATTATAGACAAAGTTTCATGGGCTTTTGCCGAAGCATTTCTTTAGGCATAGAATTTCGAAGAAGCATTATCCTCTGTCTGCTGAAAAGTTCTGGTTTCAGAGCTAAAAACAATATTTATGAACATTCTTATGCAGCAGCATCAACCGTTCATGCCAGAAGGCGATGACACTCATCCCTACGTAGCTCGACGAGCAGAACCAATCTTTAATAGAAGACCACCGTGCAGCGAAAGAATTAGATTTAACTTTTGACATCAATCTGCATGCATGAAATGCTCTAGAGCAGTGGTTTCAAATTCAGATTTCGTGCGGGCCTCAGGCACGACCTGAAAGCTGCTGGCGGGCCACACGCATGACATGTGGACACATGTCATGTGGCCACGTGCCATGTCATGACATGTCATGGCCATATGTCATGTCATGTGCCACATGTCACGGCCACATGCATGATGTGGTCATCAAACGTTCGCCATGCATGACGAACAAAAGTCATGGAACATCAAGAGACATGGACCATATGCATGACATGTGACCAAAAATAATCTGGCCACTAGAACTGGCAACCAAATTATTTTTAACAACGTTGCAAACTAAATTTCAAATAACTAATTGTATTTAACTTAATTTCAAATTTCACTTTGTAAATATTTATTAAAGCATAGAAAATAATAATAATAATAATAATAATGGAAAGAAAAATTTCAAAGTTATCGTTCTTATTTTCTAATGGTAACAAATTTATGTTGGTTACTTTTGATAATTCAAATGTAATACCAACTAAATATTAAATTCTTGGACTGGAATTTGTTCCAAATAATTCTATATTTAAATTAACCACTATATAATATACTTTTAACGTAAAATTAAAATAAACAAATTATTTTTATAATTAGTTTTTTTTTTTTTTTTTTTTTTTTTTTTTTTTTTTTTTACTTAGCAAAATTTTAAAGAAAACTTTCTCAGTGGAACAAAATTTCAGAAAATTTCAAAAAAAAATAACGACAAACTATTCTCTTTCTTTTACCTATTAATTTTTTATCAGTTCATATGATTGTATAAAATAATTATATATTTCTGTATTTTTTATTACAGTTTGGCACTTTATGTCGTTTCAAATTTGATAACGTTCGTAGCCTTGAAAAAAATTAGGTGTAAATTAGTGGAAACTATCTGCATCATGGATAGTAGATGTCCATCGGTCAATCGGTCCTTTTGTTAGTTAGCCTTGTTAATTTCCAACTGTGGAAAAAATCTGTTCACATATAAATGTACACTCTCAAACTAAGCATCTCAGAGAATCATGTTGAATAGGGTTATAAATGAGTCTTTTATCGTGTAACAATAACTTATTATAAAGATTAAGTTACACATGGACATAACACATGGTTTCAAGCTTTACAAAGCAAGAGTCTGATACTACCTAAAAGGTTAATCACTTCGCCTTTACTTAAGCTTTTTCTCCGTCTACTCAGCAGTTGATAGAGTGAGTCCATCATAGTTTATAGTATTAACAGCAGTTACAAGCGATTACTTTATTACTAAAATTCGTAACTAAGGATATTTATCATTTGACAAGTATGAATAAAAGTTAATGAGATCTCCGTTTTCAAATCTTAGAATAAGATTTATATCAGATTCCAATTTAATTACCTCCATTTGTAGATTTTCTGGTACATTATTCACTTCCGCTTTTAATGGAATGAAAATATCAATTTAAAATCGGACTCAACATCATTAAATTCCTTACAATAGCTCGAATTAACACTTGAAAGCCAAGTTTCCAGTTTTATGCGTTTTGTGCACTGTGAGTTTTTCACTAGACTGATTGTACAACTTTACGTCTCCTTCATCCGCTTTCCCAACACTGTTATAAGTTCAGGTTCAAATTCTAATATTCCTGTTTTCTGCCTCTCAGAGGGGAATACGACCCCATATTCTACGGTCATTATTGCTCATCTGGATGATTACTATCATCCATCTTAATTTGTAAAATCAATTTAGAATCACCCTGTAGAATACTAAAAGTTTGTAAAGGTGACTGCTGTAACATCTGGTTGTGCACTTTCTTTTTTATTGTATTCGGTATTATTATCAAATGCATATATATATATATATTATCTGATTTTGTTTGTTTTATGTTTTAACTTGTTCCATGGTTTCATATTCTTAATTTTGCAGCATATTGCGCAAAACATTATCTAGACCAAATTGGTCATACAGTATTGTATTAACTACCTTGCTTGTTAATATATATATATACTACTCTCTTGCCCTGTTTAAAAGTACTTAAATGGCCTTTATTTTCGCAATCCATTGCCATAGTCATATGCTTCCAATTACAGTAAATTGAGAAAATATTCATGCAATGTGAAATTTAAAAGAAAAATTAATTTTAATTAAATAACGAAATCTAACTATATACATAATAAGAGTTTATAGGTGTATAAGGTATTTCTCCCGCTCTCTAGCCATGCCTACGTGGTGTGGTCGTCTGCACGCTGGGTGCGTATTCCAGAGGTCCGTGCTTCGATTCCCGGTGAAGGCGTTGCTAATTTTTCATCTTTCCTGCTCCCCCCCCAAAAAAAAATACCTTGTGTCTGTATAGGTGTAGCTAGTCAACAATAAGTATGACTGACCGAACTTCCTGTACCGCCATTAGAGGTTCAACAGGGCTTAGTAATGCTATTTAATTAATGAAACGGAATAAAACAAAATTCTGAAATTTTTCCTCGCAGATATTCGCACAATATCACACAGTAGTTATATTTTAAACTTCTAAAACGTTAAATAGAACACAATTCAAACACAGAGAAAGCTAATCTGATCTCACCGCTAATTCGCAACAGTTAACAACAACAAATAAGTAAACAACACAATTGAGATGTTCTCCGCCGGCTTTTATAAGCTTTTTGATCATGCACGAGAACATTCTGGTATTTTCTCAAGGTTTCTGGAAAGTAAAAGAGTAAAATTATGAGATATCTATTTATTAAAAGCGCGTGCTTCTGTAATTTTACTTTTTTGGTGTAGCTTTCTCTTAAAACTCGTCACGTTGCATTACACGAGGAAATAAAACAATCTTAATTATAATTCCACTTAAATTAGCAAATTAAATACAAAAACCGTAACAATATGTGCAATTTAATAAGCCGTGCAAGGGAGCTATATGGTGTCCCCATCACACTTGTTTTCCTTAGGTTCTTTGGGTTCTTTGGCAGAGGTCTGACATACATATAATATATCAGAGCTCTGCCGAAGAAGCATATATGTTATGTATGTGCTTTTGGCTGTGTGCCGGCGATAGTTTCAAACTTATCTGTAATGTAATGACTGCTAAAATGTTTGTTAGCGCTTTTCTGTTTTATTAATAAATACTATATTTTAATTCACTACGCAATGAATTTGTGCTATCTCGAAATTTATCCGCACTGTATTAAAACAAATACATAGCTAAAATGTATTGGCGTGTTGCATGAAATTGCTTCGGGGGCCTCGCAATCCTCCAGCTTGAGACCACAGCTCTACAGCATATTCTACGCAAGTGTGCTCCTACTTACAGATTGAAGAGAAAAAGGTAATGGCAGCTTTCCTAAGGGTTATTGCAGCCTCAAACAGAAAAGATCATAGATGTTAAAAATTACCTAGGAGGTTAGAAATCCTAATTATACTCAAATTATAAGAAATATAAAACAAACTATTCAGATCATCTCGATGTGTTTTCCGTATGGGGTCCGTGCACAGAAATACGCGTCATTACCTGGCTATCAAGGAGATTAATAATTATTATGTTCGGAATGTTTTACCACTGAAGACAAGGCAGATAAGGTATTAATTATTAATGGCATCTAGGCTTTTCAAAATCTAATAACTGACGTATCCGATGTGATCTATGAGAACAAAACCTGCAAATGTGATAGGCCAGAGTAGCATGTCAATACCAAGCAAGTATTCTGAATAGCACGAACAACGTGCAGCCTATTTTCAACATTTGGCCTTGTTGAGACACTGCTCCTGGGATTGTAGGAATGTCTACATTGCTGCCTACACAACCAAACTAGGCCATGTTGAGACACTTTTCCTGGGAATTCTTGTAGGAATGTCTACACTACTGGCTACACAACCAAATCAGGATGACATTCAGCTGTCAATATGCCATTAAAGAAGCGTGGATAATCTGATAACATCACGCGTACTTAGAAGTTCCATTATCATTGCTCTTTGTTACTTTACTTCAATCCAGAAATTTCTCAAATTCTTTATCTTACATGGGAAACTTTAATCCCTACGAACCATTTACCTACCATACATGAAAACTCTTTTGAAACATTTCAGTAGTACCAAAGAAAAAAAAGAGATATTTGATGAGTTATTCATCTTTGTTGCAAAAGTGTTCTTTAACTTTTATTTAAATTGTGATAGTTACAAATAACAGAATAATAAGAATACTTGGTTATGTATTAATCCATATTCCATAGTTAGAACTCTAAAAAAGAATCCGTTAGAGAATGGTTAAATGCTTTCTATTTTTCGCTTCTCGTACTGAAATTCTAATTAATAAAATGTGTAAATTATTAACTAGCTTATTTAAATATTCAAATGCAAGAAAAAGTAATGTATTTGCACCTGAAAATGAAAGCTAAATCTGTCTGCTTATGTACCTCTCATTACTCCATACTGTTTTCCGTAGTTTAAATTTCCTTTAATAAATGACTTCTCTTGAGATATTTATTAAAATATTTTTATTCCCATTCCATAGACTGATAATTCCGCTCATAGATGATACTACACAACATAAAGAATGTTTTACTCAAGAAACAATCTTACAGGATTTTACAGAAACGGCGATTTCATATTAATAGCGTATTCGACTCACTAAGTCTTTTTAACATCTTTCCCTGGTGAAACTTTCCAATCAGTCAACAAGTAGATTTTAAATCTCCTTAAATTTAAAACGTTTTATAACTATTTTATTTCGGTTAAGCTTCCGAGAATATACTTATTTTCTCACGTCTAACTTTCGCAGATATTGTTATATTTGTATTTGTCAGTTATAACTTCAACGAATATAAGGACTTAGTCTCATACCAAGGTGTATAACAGTAATAATGCAGACAACTAACTGTTAAAAGCCAACTGTTTCAATTCAAATAGAAAAGTTTATATTTCGAAACACCGTCTCGACGATCCTTGAAATGCAGCGTCTTTATTTGAAAACAAAGCCAGGCAAAGTCTGAATTTTCACTAATGAATATTCAGTTTGGCATGCATCTCTTTTATCAATAAGCAGTTTAATTATATTCGGTCTAATGAAAGTAATATATTCTGGAAGTAGAAATGCTTGTCAAAGTTCTTTCTAAGTGGTTTGTTTTAGGGCTAGTCAACAAGTTCAAAGCATTTTGAATTACGGAACTCAAAATATGCATGCTCATGATAAATATTCAAATAGTACTTACAACTAAATAACCATGTATTCTTGTAAACGTACATACGAGGGCCATCCAGGAAGTAGATTACGTTTCCGTCTGTGTCCGCTAGGGGCGGGGCTAGCGCGGCCATCTTGGGGTCAGAGCGTTGCGCAGCTCAGTCTGCATCTAGCCGTGCTAGTGAGAGGTTCGTGCTGTGCTCCGTTCAGATACTGTGACGGTTTGAAATGTCTGCGTTAATTGAAAATCCCGCGAGCTGCGAGGTGCGCTCAGTAATAAGGTTTCTGACTGCAAAAAACTGTAAACCGATAGAAATCTATCGGCAGCTTCGTGAAGTGTATGGGGACAACATTATCACTGAAGGTGGAGTGCGTCAGTGGGTCATAAGATTTCAAAATGGCCGAACCAATGTTCACGACGAAGATCGAAGTGGGAGACCCAGCATAGTGACCGCCGAACTTCTCGAAAAAGTCGATGCTAAAGTCCGTGAAAATCGAAATTTCACAATAACGGAACTTTCTTTGAGTTTTCCACAAATTTCGCGAAGTTTGTTGCACGAAATCATCAGCGAAAAGCTTGGTTACCACAAGTTTTGTGCAAGATGGATTCCAAAAATCTTGACAGAGGACCACAAAAATCAGCGAATGGCTGCAGCGTTGAACTTTTTGGACGCTTACCATAAGGATGGTGACTCTTTACTCGATCGCATCGTTACTGGTGACGAAACATGGGTGAAACATGTGAACTGTGAAACGAAATTGCAATCAATGCAGTGGGGGCACACAAGTTCTCCCCAAAAACCCAAGAAATGCATGCAAACAATGTCGGCAAGGAAGATGATGGCGACTGTTTTTTGGGACAGAAAAGGTGTAATTTTGGTGGACTTCCTGGAAAGAGGCACTACAATAAACTCTCAAAGGTATTGCCAAACTCTCCAAAAACTCAGAAGAGCAATTCAAAACAAGCGCAGAGGAATGTTGAGCTCTAAGATCTTGTTGATTCACGACAACGCCCGGCCCCACACGGCAAATGTCACTCGTAAAGTTCTTGAATCTTTTAAGTGGGAGTTGTTTCCTCATCCGCCGTACAGTCCCGACCTGGCACCGAGCGACTTCCACCTATTCCCAGCAATGAAGAAGTGGCTGGCTATGCAGCGTTTTGATGACGACGCACAGCTGCAAGAAGAGGTAACGAAGTGGTTGAAGGCGCAGGCGGCCGAATTTTTCGACGAAGGAATTTCCAAGCTCGTACATCGCTACGATAAATGCCTTAATTTGTATGGTGACTATGTAGAAAAGTAGTATTTGAGTGTGGCTTTCATCTGTATATAATAAAGTTTGTTTCCTATACTTTGTTTATTTTTTTATTCCAAAACGTAATCTACTTTCTGGATAGCCCTCGTATATAGTACTATCAGATGACTTTCGACGAATAATATTCAGCTCTAGCTTAGAATTTCACTGGAAACTACGAATTCATTATTAAAACTATTTTCAGTCAGTTATATAATATACACAAGAAATTTTAAAGAAATGTGTAAAATCTAATTTTATTTGCTGCTGATTTATTTTAATTTTTTGTTCAAAATTTTCTGATTACTTTTGAATTATGATTAACACATGCTTCAAATAACTTTCCTTTTATTTCACGCATAGAATTTCCGGATAAGCTAGTTTAATTACTGCAAAGCGTGAAAAGGTTATATGTACCGACAGAAAATATACTTTCGTAAAGACTTTCCTTGAAGGAAATTGTTTTTTATTTACTTTTTATACATCAACTCCCAGCAGGAAGGCCCCACTACCTGGGCATAAAATACACCTTTTAAATGAAAGAGTCAACCTCCGAGAGACGGTAAACGTGCTCGCAGCCTTCCCAGTTTAGCGTTCGAGAGAATCAATGCCCTCCCTGTGCCTAAAAAAATCGAAGATAAGATATTGCAACCCCGGGTAAACACCCCGGTTATGTAATGTATCATACTCTGTATTGTTTTATCATCTGCATAATTTAAATGTAATGTAAGTGCAGTGTTATGTAATGTAATTTCGCTTTCTAGGCAACGCATTTTTATTGTGTGCAACATTGTACGCAGCATCACCATGCAAGGCGTCTACGGTACTTAAGAGATAAGTTACCTCAGTCTAAGCAACAAACATCCGGTCGGCCAGGTTCTTTCGAATTTTCGTCTGAGTTGGCATTGCTCCGCTTGGTTTCTCCTTAGGACGGTGGCCTTCTCAGGGGGTTTACCCTTTACCCCGATTGCGTGGATAAGTAGTATAAAAGATACCCGGGCACCACTCCAAACGCGAAAAATGATAGAAAGCGGTGCTCGTAATATAATGCAATTGGCATAAGGTGACGTACCAGCCTAGAACTCGGCTGAACCAAACCCACGAAGATCGCCACAACCATTCACCATTTAGCGCAGGACCACAGCCCCGGGACCCAACAAGACAGCACCAGTACAGTACGGTAACTGCCGAGTCTGAACCTACTAAAAAATAACTGATGGTTCTTGTCCTGCGAAGACTGATTTTGTGCCCCCGTGGTCAAGGCTGCCCAGGTACAGATCGTAGTCAGTAGCTTAACAAATATTCACCTGAGTCAACCCCCGGGGTGCCTTTTATACAATAAATCTTCGAAAATGCTACGAACTCGTACGTTTCCATAGCTGGGTACGATATTTAGCAAGACAAAACTGCTTTGCGGCTTAAGGTCATTAGTCGATTTTCCGTTATATGCTCTGCTAGTTTTTCATTTCCATCCTTTTCAAGATCCGCTACTGGTTATAAGAAATTCTTATTTTTTAACCGTTTGAAAGCTTTAAAGTTTTTATTTTTTAATTCTATTAAAGATTTCTTTGGATCCTGTTTAAGGCCAAAACCCAAGCTCCATGAACTGCTGCGCTGCCAAGACCACAAATAGCTTCTGACAAGTTGTATTTCAAGGAAGGACCGTGCATTTGCATCTACTGGCAAATTATTCTTGTAATCCGACAGCCTGTCACTTTCTTTCTGCAATTTTGGATGCCGGTATCTATGTCAAATGCAACATTTGTCTGGCCTTCCCTATCCCAGCCAGAATGTATATTGATATAATTATCTAAAAATATTATGACGAAGAGAAAAATTGAAATATGTTTGCTTTATAATTAGATTGCATTTACCGATACAAAGGTATCTTAACTTGTACAAAAATACCTTTTGAATTACAGTATAAATGAAGTAAACACTCGTATAAATCTGCAAAAGATCTTTGACTTGATCCATTAGTGTTTTCAAAAGTGCAATTTATATTAATTTCTTATTTTAAATTTTTATTTCCGATTTTTCTTTTTATTCCAAAAAAGTCTTATACATTTAATATTTTAAATAGCTTACAAAAAGAATAACTTAATTTTCTTAATAATATCATATATCTTAGTATGAAAAGGTCAGAAGTCATATATTCGTTTTGGAAATGTTTTATGACATTCTAGATCTCTAATTTTGGAACAAATTAATCAAAATTCGATGTGATGTATCCTATTGCTGTATTGCGAAAGAACTTCTGATCAAAGAGCAACAAACCTGTATTTACTGCTAAAGCAAAGGTATCAACATGATATCTAAGATCAAAGTAGGTGATTCATCTCGTTGCATTATATATGTATTCTAATAAAAGAAGGGTATAGAACAAAATTTAAGGATTTGATAGATTTATTTTATATTAAACTTAAATTTAAAATATTTACAAGTTTTAAAAGAAGTTATATTGTGAAACATACTTAGAATGCTTTTATCGTCTTTCGAGTACATTTGTTATTAAATATGATTTTAAATTAAAAGATGCTAAATTAATAGGTTTTAATCTTATATTGACTTCCTAAAAACTAGCGTCCTAGCAGTGACTAAGTGATTAAGACAGTTGAATATTGGTAATTAGACCCGGGTTCAAACCTAGATGGATATTACTGATTACATGGTTCATTTTCGTTGCTTTCTTTTGTTATAGGAGCCAGTCTAATGTGAATACGTGCCAGTTTCTTTCAGAAACAAAAGCTATTGAAATGCCATGGAATTAGGAATAGACAGGGCTATGCAAAATTGGTAACGCTGCACCTCATTAATGCTCACGGGAGGGCGTTGTGGTAACTGCATATACAGGGTGGTTCTAAATTGTTTTTACAAATCAAGAGGGGGGGGATATTACTAATCCAGATGAGCAATAATTACATAATAATGGAATGCGACCCATAGAACATACGGTCGCATTCCACACTGAGAGGCAGAAACGGGGAATATTAGAATTCCAAACAGAGCTTATTAATGAGAAGAAAAGTTGCACAATCAGTTTAGTGAAAAACTCACAGAGAGTGCACAAAATGGATAAAACCGAAAACGTGACGTTCGAATGTTAATTCGAGCTCAGACTTTGATGGCAAACACTCAAATGCACATCTTTGGTTGGCAAGGTACCTTCAAGAAAAAAATTAAAAAAAGTCTAAAAGCTTTCAGATTTTACATTACTCCCAAAGGGGCGTTTTTTAAACTTTTTATGTGTTACCTTTATTTATTATATATCACGTTATTCGCACTTAAGCCATAAAATTCAATTCAACAGTAATATCGCAAAATAATTTTAAAATGAGCATATCTTTATAATTTCCGATACACAGTCTCGCGCGCTGGAGGTAAAAATGTTTTTTTTTTTTTTTTTTTTTTTTTTTTTTCGTCCAGTGTTGCTATTGCTCGCTTTGAAATCCTTGAGTTTATTAATCAAAATTTTTTTAATGTCTGACAAAATAGGAAAAGATAATAAAACTAATTCTAAATTCCAAATTAGGGCTTGCAGATGCAGAAATTCGGTGGAGGATTACGTTATTCAAAATTCGATGGCTCTATATACCGCGTTTTAATCACAATGGGAGAAACATACATACATTTATGCAGATTCTTCATTATTTAATTTCTTTAAATATAATACGGGGATGTAATATTTCGTGGCAACAGTTTAAAAAGTGAATCAACGCAGAAAGTTAATCAACGCAAAATATCAAAACGTAATTAATAGCTCTTCTGGGCTAACGCCTTTTGAGCTAAAAAAATAATTGTATATTAATAAAACGAAAGAGAAGCTTATTTTTCCTAGTTTCTGTAAGACCACTCGATCCGTGATATATGACGATACTTTCTTAGGAAACTATGATACAGATGTTTGAATGCTGAAGCACTGAACGCAAGCTTTTTGCTTTTGTTCGGTAATATCATAGTTGCGAGCAGTGTTTCTGTTTTGTTATCACCATGGATATTCGAAAAATCAATAATTCTTATCTTTACAAAAACCATTGTGCATTACAACTTGAATCGTGCATATATTACATTCACATTATTCAGGTAAAGACTTATGTACACAGAAAAGTGTTTTTCAACAGTAAAAGTCTCATAAAATTTTCAGATATCGAGCATATATTGAGTGCTTTTTCATATCCAGTGACCGAACGCAAAGCGTTACACTTACATTGTCACTTACATTGTCTCTGACATCATTTACTTAGTTAAACACTACGTCCTGATAACGCTTCATCAGATTTTTTTTTCTAAATTGCTTAAATTAAATTCGTTGAAAAGATATGAAATAAAAAAAATTAATGGAAGTATAATAAACCAACTGAAGAAGATTTTCGGATAATTTAACCAAATAAATAAATAAATAAATAAAATAAAAATTACCGCAAGCGCCATTTCATGCAATCATATACACTGGTGTGCAAAAATTAAGGACGAAGTAGAAAAATTAGCATATCAGCTGAACGAAGAGGCAGAGCGGACAGAAAGACCAGTCAGGAGATTAAGTAAGGTGAGGTACGGTAGCACATGCGCAGATATGCAGGTAGACGTAATGGGGGAGTGTCTGAGTAGTATAAAGCATGTTGTCGGTGTAAGATCAGTATTTCTGGCAAAGAGATTGCACGCCGTATAGCAGTTAAAATCACACCGAGTTGCTGCCTCAGCGAGAAATGGCGAATAATCAATCTGTTAGACGACATCTGGATGCTTTTACCCGAGGTCGAATCATTGGGAAGTTGGAGGAAGACCGCAGTGTGACAAGTGTGGCTGCAGAGTTCGGAATTGCTCACAGCATCGTTTCACGACTTGGAGACAATTTCAAACTACAGGAACAGCTATCCGGGGGTTTAGTAGTGGTCGTCCACGAGGAACCACACCCGCAGATGACCGGTATATTGCCTTACAGGCCAGAAGAAACAGGCGGCAGACAGCGGGAGAAATCGCTAGACACACGACACAGGCGACTGGACGACCGATATCGCGTTTTACCGTGGCCAGAAGACTGAACAGTGGTGGTCTGTTTGCACGACGCCCTGTACGGTGTGTACGTCTAACGCCTGCCCCTCGGAGAAAGCGTTCTCTGTGAACATCATTGAAAGGGACAGGTATGGAAGTGGCGGTGTTCTCGTTTGGAGAGGCATCATGCTTGGTAGTCGTACAGACCTTCACATCTTCGACGCAGGTTCAGTCAACGGGACCCGTTATTGTAACGAGATTCTTCTTCCATATGGGCGTCTTTTTAGAGGCGCTATGGGTCCGCAGTTCCTTTTCATGGACGACAATGCACCATGTCATCGCACAGTAGCTGCCGAACAGCTCTTAGAGAGTTAGGCTATTGAACGTATGGATTGGCCGGCCTGATCTCCGGATCTCAATCCCATCGAGCATGTATGGGATTTTCTAGGCAGACGCTTGGTAGCTCGTACCTTACCACCAGTAACGATTCCGGAGCTTCGATTGGCGCTGCAAGACGAATGGGCAGAAATGCCTCAACAACTCATTGACACCCTCATTCTCAGCATGGGCAGACGCTGTGAAACCTGCCAGCAGTCAGGGGAGATCATATCCCCTGTTAAAGACCGGATGTTTCTTTCTGGACACCCATCACAGGGATGTTTCGGCCTTCAGTCGCATTGCGCTCCATGCTACTTTTTCAATAAAGTTTCTTTTTATCCCTCTGATTTCTCTTTTAGTAAGTGTTGCTTGTATTACTCATGTCCTTACGTATTGGGGATCTTACGGTATTAAATGTGTTGATTTGGAAAGCTTTTGTACAAAGTTATATTGAAAAATCCGTCTCGTCTTTAATTTTTGAACACCAGTAATACCCATAGCTGTTCAGGTAAAACTAACCGAAATATAATATTACACGATTATAAAAATTCCTTTTTAAAAATATCAATCGAATTTAAGAAAATATAAATAAAAAATAGAAAATTTAATAAGAAGTATAAAAATCTATTTCCGATGTATTTTAATTATAAAACAGTCATCAATAATGTACTTTCTGTAGCTGTTATGCAGACGTTTACATAGGAATTATTCGTGTATACAGTTACGAATGTTGTAGATATATAAATAATTTTAGTGAAATTATATGCAAATTGTAGTGTCTCTTGTGTAATACAACATAAAAAGCATCAGAGGACGAAGCTTCGCCGTAAAAATAAGGTTACAAAAGTAAGAAGATTTAGTATTGAGATAAATTGGCTATTTCGCCAAAGTTTTGGCAACTAAGTTTTTATGGCCAAATTTGGCAAGAAATCGACAAGAGTCGCCAAACTTGGCGACAATGTGGCGAAATGTTGGTTCAATCCCTGTGTAAATATATTTGGTCCGACCCCTACGTAACTGGAACTGTATTTTCCCTTATGTAACTGTGGCTATGCATACTTTCCAGCAATTTCAGGAAATCGAAGGGACTGGAAATTTGTCAGTAAAAACTATATACAACCAAGAAGATCTGTGTTTCAGTTTAGTTCAGAGTTAAGCTCAGAGTACTGATAGAGTACTGTGCTAGCTTATGCATTTGAGGCTTTTTGTACTGCCTTGTCTCCAACGTTCTTAGTCATTTGAAGTGACTACTAATTGACTGCTGATTTTGAGAGATATTGAGAAGAGCTGAAGGAGTATTTTTGTTTAAAAAATACCAGAACCGTAAATTTATTTTTTATAAAGAAAAAATAAATTTACGGTTCTGGTATTTTTCTGGTATTCATCAATCTATTCTGTATGCATTAAATCCCTTTCAAACCCGTACGCAAGTAGCAATGTAATGTTTCCGGAAATTATTTCATTAATGATGTACCCTAATCCAATTACTTGTAGAGCATTCCTCATCTCAACAGTTGTAAGAAACTCATCAATTTCATCATCTCCTTCTTCAGAAATTTATCACGTGATGTGCCTGTATTTGTTTCAGACAACTACAGGCAGCTGTTTTTCTCTCATCTGTGCTGCAACTTGTACTTTTCATTAGTATCCACTCAAGCGTTATTACAAATCATATTAGCTGGAGACGTTGCTTTTCTTCTTCAGTTTTTTCTATTTCATAATTTATTGTAAGGATGGCTTGCCCCAAACAGTTTTTACTGTCTTTTCTGAGATGCGGTTCCAAGACACCAAGATGTTCCTCAAATGCAGATCATCAAGTTAGTTTTCCTTATCGATGTATATGTATGTCAGGTATTCATTTCACATAATCCATATCATAAAGGAGCCTCTAACACTTATCTCAGGAGAAGAGCATTTTTCATCGCTTTAATTATTCTTTGATCAAGCTGTTGAAATCATATCTACGATATTTGCTTATTATAATTTCAGTACATTTAAAGAAAGACATGTAAGTTAAGTGATGTATAGTTGATGTAATAAGATGACGGATATCATTCTTCAGTTTGCTATGCCATTTCTAAAGCCTTTCATTAAACTATTACAGATGTCTTCCACGCGTTAGAAGTAGACCAATAGTCCATTCATTTTTACTGCTTTAAAATATTAGACATTTACTTTCCTTTTCCAGTTACTGAGAGTTTTATTTTAACAATGTATATTGACGCAGTATGAAACTGTCGCACGATCTGTCGTGCATTATACCTTTCTGAACTTTCAATTTTGAGCAGTTATGTATCTTTGTAATACACGTTGATTAAAAAATTTTAGTCTGCATTGTAATAAATGTTTTAGTGTAGTACTTTGCAGGTATTTTACGCCATTATTTTGGCAACCCGGTAAACCAGCACCTTTTATTTCACAATTTTTTTTATCTTTGCATGCCATATTTTCTCTTCCCTTCCATTCGCTAAGCCAGGCATTCATTTCATATAATCAAGAGGGGAATGCGATCAGACTTTTCTTTACCTGTTAATTATTTAGTTTTAGTTTATAAATATATAAAAAATAGTTTTTGTCAAGTTTGGGTATTCATCAACATTTTCTATATATTTTTGGTTTAATTTATAAAAGCACATTGAAAGTTATTTCAATCGAAATATATATATATATATATTGAGTTTCGGAAAGGAGGAGGGATTGGCTATTCGGAAAGGAGAGCCATTGGCCTATATGTAGCTACAAAATACTATATGTAGCTACAAATATGTAGCTACAAAATGTGTAGCTACAAAATGTGTAGCTACAAAATGTGTAGCTACAAAATGTGTAGCTACAATGTGACTTATATGTAGCTACAAAATGTGACTTGTAACTGGTAACTGTAACCTGTGTAACTGGTAACTGTAACCTGTGTAACTGGTAACTGTAATCTGTGTAAATGGACAGGTATGAGGTATTTTCTCCCTCCTCCCAGCATGCCTTCTTTGTGTAGCGGTAGTACACGTGGCACGTATTCGAGAGATCCACGTTCGAGTCCCGGCAAGGTCACTGCACATGTTTCATGTCTCCTTCCTCAAAATAACGGAATGACTCTGCATTGGCGCTCGAACTAAAATATGGTTGTCAATAATTCTTCACTATCCAAATGTATCCCCTAATCCTTAGTCACCCTCTAAAAGAGAGAGCATGTAAGGTATTTTCTCCCTCCTTCCAGCATGCTTTTGTGGTGCAACGGTAGCACCCTCGGCGCGTATTGAAGAGGTCCAAGTTCGAGTCCCAAGTTCGAGTTTTGAGGGCAATACAAATTTTTCACGTCTCCTGCTACAAAAAACACCTAATGATTCCACTACGAGGAGCAAAACCAACTGCAATAACTTTCATCCAGCAGCTTTTAATCTCTCTGACGGTATCAGTATAAACGACCAACCAATTCAGAGGTACAGTAATAACCTTTTCACAGATGGCTCCAAAACTGAGAACGGCACGGGCAGCGCCTTTTGTAGACTAGAAAATGGAGTTGTAACATTCGAGTGGAAAAGGAAATTAGGCTCGAACAACTCGGTATACCAAGCAGAGCTTCTAGCTATCAGTGCTGCAATTAGATATGCGAACACATGTCAACAGGAGAAATTCTCCATACTCAGTGATTCGGCATCAAGTCTGGCGGCTATCGCAAGTCAAAACAGCCGGAGTCCATTGGTATACAGAATTCAGAAACAGCTTCTGACAATGCCTATTTCGCAAAGACCCACTTTAAAATGGGTTCCCGCTCACACAGGGATTCAAGGCAATGAAGCCGCTGACTTACTGGCCAAGCAGGCAGCCAACTGCACGGATATATTAGAAAGACCAACTAAACTTCCTTGGTCTCATATTAAGCGAACAACTTTGACAAGTCTGCTACAAAATTGGCAAAGTAGATGGACAGAGGCAGAGGCAGGACGAAGGACATTTCCCTTACTGCCAAAAGTTAACATGGAAATAAAGACCCACTGTGCTAGCCTAACACAGTTCTTGACAGGTCATGGACCATTCCCAGTATACCTGAACAGATTCTGACTTAGGGATACTCCTTTCTGCGAATGCGGAGAGGAAGGCGACACGGACCATTATTACTTCCATTGTGTACATACAAGAACCTGGCACTTGAAGAAACCAGCGGACTGTGCCTGGGCAATGTGGACGACTAACACACTCAAAAACAGAATAGCCCTTGATAAAATAGGGAAAATCTCAGGACACTGCCTAAGCAGAAACAACCGTGGATAATATTATTATGTTTCAAAAGTTCAGAACTTAAAGCAGATAACGAGAATAACGCTTAGTGCCTTCAGTTAACAATATGTAAAAACTGTTATTAGTTTATAATATTCAACCTTGTTACTCTGGAGTCTTCCCCGCCGTGATGGTATATAATTCCGTTTGGTTCATGTCCGTGGTCGGAAGCCATCATTGCGGTGCACTCACTCACTCACTCACCTAATGATTCTACAAGCTGCTTTCTTAATCAATGATTATAAAGATAAATGCGTTTCAAGTTATGTTTGGTTTATTTAATTATGGCAAAAGAGTCGGAGACTATCTGCCTAAGGAAGAAGGAACCTAAGGGAAGGAACTTCTATGGGAAACGCATAGCATTTGGGGAAAACCACGAAAACGCCTATGCAGCCAGCCTGTAAAAGTGTTTTAGGAAAGAAAGTAATTGATAAAAGGAAAAAAAAACATTAAACAGTCAAATTTTTTAGCTAAATATTTTACTAAATAATGAGTGTTTTTAAATTTATGAAACAAAATTTACGTCAGATTGCTGCATATGTTTTTTCTTTTATACATGGTCTGTTTCCTATATTTTCAAATATTATTTTTTAGGTTAAATTATTTAAAAAAATTAATTAGAAGGCATTTTTTGTGCATTATGAATTATTTATCTTTGAGATTAATCCATTATTTTGTTAATTGTTTTGTATTAATAAACTGTGAAGGTAGATAAAAGAATTAAACCTTAAATAACGATATACTGTAGCTGCTCTAAACGCTGTTGCCATATCCAAAAATAACTAATAGATAAATAATTCAAAATAAATTTTCATTATAGATCATTAAAATTTCAATTCACTGAAATGCATAGGCATATTTGAAGATAAATAAATATATAAGAATAAAATTAACAACTCACTGTTATAGAGAAATGCATATCAATAAATCTTGTGTCATCCTTAAGCTCAGAACTGTAAGAAATACAAAGTTTGAAAACAGTAATAAAAATAAATAAATTTGTAAAGAGTAAACAATGTAATAAATACCAAACAGAAGCAAAATTCCATATAAACCATAGAATAAAAATGTTAACTGTATAAAAGACCTTGGATAATCTGATAAAACGAAATTCTACTTTTCTGTAGCAGATTCCATTATTTTAAAATAGAATAATGCTGTTACTTAAATGGACAATCAGATCATTATAGTCTTCTGCTTTAAAATGACCACCTCCGCAGAAGACCGTAATCTTTTACAATCGTAAGTAGTCGTCATGGACAAATTTTACTGTATATAAATTTTGTTTATGACAGCTTAAAAACATTAAATTCATATAAAGTTGATTATAAAGCACTTGAATCAACTGAGATATGTCTTATTTCGCTTCCTGTTATCAAAGGTATTTACATTTAATTGGAACCTAAGTATTTATTGTTTTTTTTCAACGTAAAAGCCGAAAACATTGCAGACGAAAACGTAACGTAAGGAGAAAACGTCGTGGTACAAAACAGTAGGAGAAAAGAAAGCAAAGAGAAAATGTCGCAGTTCTAGCGGTTTGAAAGCTTCGTAGTTTAAAAACATCGTCGTCGAAAATATCGTGATAAAAAATAAAGTACCTACAAATCATCGCATGATGATAACATTGCACACATGCGTTTTTCAGGCGTTAAAAGTTGTAAACGCATTTTCGCATAATGATTTGGTAACGCATGAAGGAAAAAGGGTGAAAATGTTAACGACACTTTAAGAATAAACGGAAACAAAACAAGATATAATTTTCACTAAAACAATAACAGATTAACAAACGCAAAAGAAAATAATTTGATAATTAACTAAGCAATTTGTATAGAGGTAACCTGATGCAGTTATTTATCTTCCTTTTTCTAAACATTTTTAGACTGTATTTATCATGAAAAATTATAAATAAAACTTTATTAAAAATTAATAAAATTTGTAATTAACTATGCAAATCTAAACTTAAGTGCTGTAAGTTTCATTAATTTTCTTTAAATGCTTAAATTTTCTTCTTACTTTTCAGCAAAAAGTTATTAGTTCATTCAATGATTTTAAAAATATTACTACAAATATAAATAAGACTAATAAAAGGGAGTATTACCAAATTAAGTACATTTCTAAGCTATAACTATTAAGTATGTTATTAAAGAAATTAAAGGTAGAGATTCTGAGCTAAGGTGCATAATGTATGATGTTAGAAACGTCTATTATTGAAGTAATAATGTTACTTTAATAATGTTGCTTAGACTTATAATTAGTAACTAGTTATATTTTCATTAAAAATAATGTAAATTACATCATTTGGGTACTAAAATAAGTAAAAGCTAAAATAAAAGCCATGTTTGCTTATTAATTTCAGAGACCTGGCAGTTTTGGAGGATTTCGAATGATTATTAAATATTAAAGAATAAATTCTTTTAATAAATTAAAATATATACATAGCGTTGGAATGACATTAATTCTGAGCTATGAATAGAGCAAACCTTCAAAACTGAAGGGAAGAGATTTTTTTGGCAGTCCCGCAGAAATGAGATTCTTATCGCGCATGCGCTGGAAGGAGAAATCGGAACATGATGTCAGCGTTGAAGAAGTGGGATAAAAGTTAATGCACAAAAAATAATTTAATTCCAAATTAAATTAAAAATGTGATATGATGTCGAATTAAATTAATCTATTTTCAAAGTCATGTTAAAGTAAAGATCTTAAGGAATATAGCAGACGAGCAACATTTTCCAAGTCACATGGAAGAATAATGTACGGTAACGTAAGATTTTGTATGCTTTCTGTCAGTTTGTGAAGGGATCCTGTGACGGAAGAAAAGTCCTTTACAAATCTCCTATAGTAGGTGCAAAGCCGCAGGAATCATCTTAGCAAATGAACATTTTCGGACCGTCTCCAGTTTTTAACTGGTGACACCTTTTCTGGAACTGTAGACACACCTTTGGCAGAGATGACATATCCGAGTCACTTCCTATCTAAATAATTTACATTTAGACGGACTCGACTTTAGATAGGCTTCTTTCAGTTTCTGAAGCACCTTTCTAAGATTTTCTAGATATTTTCAAACCTCTTTTCGACAAGATCCGATATCTGATATATGATATGCCTGAATGGTGTCATCCAGGCACATCATATATCAGATAGGCTTCGTAGGAAAGACGTTTCGAAATAGTTTCCATAAGACGTTTGAATGTTGCCTGTGCATTGCTTAGTCCACATGGCATAACCTTGAACTGTCAAAGTCTTTGTCCGGTAGCAAATGCCATCTTTTCTCGGTCATCAAGATGTATCTCTACCTACCAATATCCACACTTTAGGGCCAATCGTCAAAAACCACTTGCTTCCAGAAAGAGTGTCTAGAATGTCGTCAATTCTAGGAAGAGGTAACTGTCTTTTTTGTAACCTTGTTCAACTGACGATAGTAAACTCAAAAATTTAGTTGAACCGTCTTTCTTTCTGAATAGGACGATGGGAGATGCCCATGGACTTGCTGAAGACTCGATGACATTGCTTTCTTTGCATGCCCTTTAGAAGATTTTACCTCTTCCCGTTTAGCAATCAATAGACATCTTGGATATTGCTTAATTGGTGGGTGATCCCCGGTTTCCATTCTGTGGTGTGTCAAACTGGTTCGACCCATGTCAGAAGACTAGCGTCAAACAGGAATTACTGTGTCACCAGGAAAGAGTTGCTCACCATAGTTAAAGCTAGAGAACATTTCCATCATTATCTTCATCATTATCCAAGAATTTTTCAATAACTCTGCTAAAACCATTTCTAAAATAAAAATATTTCTAATTTTAAATATAAGCCAGAAAATTACCTTTAAGACATAGATAAATAAGAAATGGTAAAAACGCATATAATGAAACAGTTTTCCCTAAATGTTAAAAGAAGGCATTTCTATTTAAGTTAATTCCTCCTCAAAAGTAATTTCTTTTCTGTTTTTGCTGAATGCAGAAAATACTGCATTTTCAATTGATAGATTAAGCTGTGGGATTAATTAATTCAGTTAAAAATGTTCAGATAATGAGTTGGAAAAGAACAGAAATATAAAAGACGAAATAATCTTGATTGCTAGAATAACAATAATATGGCATGTTAAGATAGATATATGAACATAGCAGTTAAAAAAAGGAATATCCCGGTAATTCCTAGCTATTCTTATCACTCATTATTTTATCTTCGTGGTCAGAATAAAACCCTATGATTAAGACAAAAGACGAAATGACAACTGGGAAAAAAGATACAGAAACTATTTCTTTGGAAACAAAAGCAAAAATTGATTTTCCTTTCAAATTACAAAGTAACGAAATGCAAATAAAATATCGCTGCTTCTTGCAGTTCCTCTAGAAAAACATAAACAAAGGCGAAAACAAATAAATGGGCGTTAAAATAAATCAAGAAAACTGCAGAAACTTGGACTAAATCGCGAAATAACAAATCTTTGAAATCCCCCAAACCAAAGCTATACATACCACATCCTTTAATTTATCTTCAACAAACTTGTTTTGCAAAGATTTAAGTTGGCACATCTATTTTTTAACTATTTACCTCAAAAGCTACGCTTTTGTTTCAGAACTTTTATTTTTATTTCATCTGCTTTTTTTTTTCGAATTTATTTCTGAATTTTTGAGAGTGTATTGGAAGAAGCCCTGTGAATGCAGTTTCAAAAGAAATTTCTTTTGGCTTAAAATCCGTAATTAATTTCACGCATATTAAATGGGAATCCCTTTTCTGCTCCTATCGAGCTTCGAAGTTCTGTTAAAAAAACAAAACAAAAACTTATTTTTTCCTATTATTACTCGCATACCTTTCAGAATGCTTTAGATTTAAATGCACAAAAATATTAGTTTTCTTTCCCAAAGAAATACAATTTGTTTTTTCTACGAATTTTCTTGATTAATGTATGCGCTTTAAAATAAATGCTATTACAGTCAATTAATTGTTTTGAACTAAAAGCAAGAAAATCATACGGCAGAAATTTAAAAAAATAATGTAATTTTTAATGTAATTAAATTAATGTAATTAAATTAATGTAATTTTTAATGCATTTACATTGTATTTTACATTTTTTAATGAAGGTAGTTTGAATTTTTATGTATTTTTTGCCTTGCTGCGAAATGAGAACTGAAGTAACTGAATGATAAATATATATCTAATGAAATTCGAGGAATAAGTTTAAATGAAATGTAGCAAAAAATGTGCATAATTGAATAGGCCGTACAAGGAAGTCATGTGGTGACCATGTCGGATTTGTATTATTAATTGATCAAATAACGGATCTAACAGCCTGATAAACAGCTAGAAATACAAGAAGGAAAAGAGATGTGAACAAGTTTTCTTTGTTATCAAACTCTCATGCAGAACGAAGACCCAGCCGAAGGAGTAATCATGTTAAGAAACGCAACAGTGTCTAAGCGACTGACTCACTATTACTCATAGCCTCATACTTATAAAGTTGCTCAAGATAGAAAGGTAAATAAATATCTTTGGAAGCTTTGGCAAAAATCGCTTTTAGATCTTCGAAAATGTATTTTCCAGTGCTTTCCAAACTGTCGCCAAGATGGCGAGATCAGAATGGAGAATTTCCCTTCTGATGAGGATTACAGAAAGGGAAAATTACAGCAAAGATTTAAATCATAAGAATTGGCTAATAACATAAAATACCTTACACCTTTATTATTAGAAAAGCAGCTTATTAAGCTTGTATGGGTTATTTTAAATTTCTAACAATTATTTTAATATTTAAATATGCTTTACTGTCTATTCTCGTTTCTCACCTTCTATTCCTTACCAGAATATGTTTTTAGTATCGCCTTTTTAGTAAATGAGGTAGAAAGAGTATTTAAAGGAAGGTTTCGCTTGCTTCAGGAGAAGAGCTTAGGTTTTCTTAGTAGCGCGGATGCTTCGTTGTTTAATGCTAACTACGCTCGTCCGTATTGAAAGTGCCTGCTCATATTCTCCGGTTACTTTAATTAAGGGCCAACTACTTTAGATAATTGTGTACAGCTTCGCCTAAGTTCAGTTTAGTTTAACATTAGATTAATTTTATATTTTCTTATTCTGATTTAAAGCCAAAGTGGGGGCTTTTCTGTAAGCCCGAGAAGGGGGCCATCTGCGTTCTTAGTTTGAGATAACAAAGGGTGAGTTTAACCCTTCTCTTTACTTTTCAATTACACACTTGGACTCAGCGATAAGTCGCCACATAGTTCAACAAGGTTTCTCCGAAGTTAAGCATAGACGAAGAAACATTACAAGCTTAACTCAGCAAACTTTTCATCTGTTTTTAACTAATATAAAGATATTTCACCCATCGGAATTCTTACTTTATAAAACATATAAAAGCCTGAATTCTTTTAGAAAACTTTCGTTCTATACAGAGATTATTTTCATAGAGTTTTGCAGCCTATTGTAAATTATTTTGATAATGGGTGGGAAAATGCATAGGACCAATATTAGAGAATTAAACACTATTTGAATCTTTCTGGAATATTCTATGTATGTAAACTATTTTAAAAAAATCAGAAATTATCATGTCTTAAACACAGCCTAGATTGTTTCAAATTGCACACTTAAAATATATCTTTTCGTGGAAAGAACTGAAACGTTCTAAATCCTCAAACAGGTGTAACTGAGCTTCCAACTACCTGCAAAATCTCATTCTAATCCTAAAGGTTCTCTATCTTAGGACAGATATCAGAAACTAAGCTCAGCAGAAGGAAAAAAGGATAAAGACCGAAGAGAGATTTAAAGAGAAGCAAGAGGAAATGGAACTCAGTGCCTGATGGAAACCACTATACGTGGTAGACGAATATTTCTTCCGGAGCCTAAATTTCTTTCTTTCCAGAGGAAATGGACTTTTCCAGACTTTCGTCATGTTCACATTTTGCGTTCTCTGATCAGGTGAAAAGGCTATTTTCAGATGAGAAGAAGGATAAAGAAGAATCCCATTCAGGCTAACAAATTTTCATGATCGAGGACTAAAGTTACCGAATATCTGCAGAGTTTTGTCTGAAGAATTTGCCGAATTTCGGTAAAATGTGTAGAATGGTGGTTCCCAACGGAGTTGGTATTGAACCCTAGATGTCAATGAACTTAAGAAGGGTGTCGATAACGATCAAGGGACCGATAGCTAAATATGTACCGACAGCTAATCGGCATAATGAAGATGTCATTGATTAGAAAAAATAATTACTAATATAATAGGTAATTAACACTAGATTAAACGCGTGGGTGACAGGTATCAACCTCGCTCCTGTATACGTAATAAGTAAAATGTCAAAACGCCGGAAGACGGAGACGACAAAAGATACGGATGCTGTTGAATGAAAAAAATGTTAAATGAAAACACACACACGAGGAAAAAAAAAAAAAAAACCTTGTTGTATTTAGTAGAACGTTGTGTCTAATCAAAAGTACGATTTGTAAATGACATTTTGTCAAATTATTTAATTTGACAAAATGATTTTGCTTGTCACCTGCAAATATTTATTTATTTATTTTATTTATTTATTATTATATTTATTTGATTATTATAATTTATTTGATTTTGCTTGATTAGGTGTGACACCTGTTACCCACGCGCCTAAACGTTCCATATAAACGTATGCGCCTAACGCAGGGCCAATCGTTTGTTTATATAAAGTTATATCATGGAGTACAGAAGAAATATAAATTAAATATAGGAAGAAAAATACATTAAATTTACTTAACATATTGTTACGAAATGCTCAGCCGAGGTAAGATAGATTCAACGCAAGGCGGGCTTAGGGTTTCCAAAAATTGGCAAAGGAAGGCAGGGTTGCCACATTTGGCGAGAAATAGACCATTTGGCGATATTTGGCGATATGCCATAAACGGATAGAGTGTAGCGACATTACGATTTTTTTCGAAGCAGGCAAGATGCAAAATTAACAAAGCCTTCGCCGGGAATCAAACCGCGGACCGCAGGCCAAAACCTATATGAACGGAGCCTGTGCGCGGCGCAGCAGTGTATATCGTCAGAGTCTCTTAGTCGATCGCGAGTGTATAGAATGTCTCGTAGTATGTCGGGGTGATCGTATAGTCTAGTGTCGAGCTTGTCGTCGACTGTATCGCGAGTTGGTGCATCGAGAGTGTACATCGTTGAGGCTGTAGAATTGAATCAAAATTGTGCAGAGCCAATATTTTCCAAATCTTATTTTTTACAGAGATGAAATGCGCATCTCTACCATACTAGCAACCTAGCATTTAATTATAATGGCGGATAATGTCATTGATATTTTATGCAGAATAAGATGAGCTGTCGTTAAATTTAATTTGACCAATTGTATGACCATACTTTTCTCATTATTAATACTTTAGTGAGATAAATAACTTCAGAGATTCCATTGGACCGAAAATGAAGCTTTATTTAGATATCATAACAAAAGATGCAATTCTACAGGGGTTGAACAAAAATATGGAAACACCTTTAATAAAACATGTTTCTTTGCTTAATATGGTGTAGGAAACCCGTTGGCATCCAAAACAGCTTGCAATCTTCTCGGAATTGATAAATACAGTTCCTGTATGTTTGCCAAGGGAATATTATACCATTCTTCCTTCAAAACGGTGGCAAGTTCCGATAACGATGTTGGCGGTGGATAACGAGAACGCACATTCCGTTCCAATGTAGACCACAAAGGTTCGATAATATTCAGGTCTGGTGACTGTGGTGGCCAGGGGAGATGGGACAACTCATCCTCGTGCTCAGAAAACCAGTCCTGGACAATGTGAGCTGTGTGAACAGGGGCTTTGTCGTCTTGGAAGACACCATCACCATCGGGGAACAAAGTTTGTACCATGGGATGAACTTGATCGGCCAAAATGTTCACATAAGTTTTGGCAGTCATGTGCCCTGACACAGTTATCATGGGTGGCTTCTCAATTGCAGCACGGCCAGTAATTCCCTGTTTATGAAGCTCCCTTCTAATTGTTTTGGTACTCACAGGGTTCGGTAACACAACACTCATTTCAGCGGTAACTTTTGCAGCTGTGGTCTTCTTATTTTTCGACACAATTGCTCTTAATGATCGTCTGTCACGATCACTTAGGACACACTTTCGTCCGCGCTGTGATTTAGCAGATGATGTTTTTCCGCTTTTGAAATATGCGGAATAAATCGTCGATACAGTACCTCTTGAAACACTAAACACCTCGGCTACCTTGCTTACGGAAGCACCTACCATACGTGCTCCAACAATTTGCCCACGTTCGAAGTCTGTTAACTCTGACATAATGCAATGACAACCTCACATAACAGTACTCCGACAACAACTGAACTCTTTAGCACATTTACGAAGTTGTATAGGTGGCGTCAGTAGTCAAAAACGCCAGCGCCACCTACATATTTCATTAAATTCAATCTTTCTTTTCAAACATGCATTTCACAAGGTCTTTCCATATTTTTTTCCATCCACTGTACATAAACGTTTTGGAGCAGTAAAACCGCTAACAGCAATTATGGCAGACGAGCTTATTTGCAAAATAAGAAGCAGCTTATTTTCAACATAAGAAGCAGTTCATTTAGCTGCAATGTAACTAGGCACTCTCTAAAACGCTCTTAAATATCTCTAAACAAAAGACTAACTGCATCCTAATTTACACACAGCTCACTGAATCCACAAGTCAGCATTGGTTAACATCACAGACCTAGGGGTGAGCTATGCATACTTTATAGATATATATATATATACCTTTGAAACACAAAATCATAATACTGAGTGTCTTATAGCATCCACAACAAGAGGTAAAAAGAAAAGAAGACGCCCTCCTCCCATTAATGTTGACGCAATGTTACCGAGCTTTGGCAGCCAAAGTAGATGTTTTTTGTTTACATCCAGACCATGTTGACGCTTCCACAGACGACTATTCAGCACAAGTCAAAAAGCGGGGACACTCCCCCATGAAAGAAACATTTATAGCTGGATAAGAAAGCAGTTTGTATAGTTTAGTGGCATTTCCGAACGAATCAAATCCTTTCAATAACTTGGAGCAGCGATTTTGATTATGAATTTGTTTTATAAATTTCTAAGCTACTCGATTGCAAAATCATAGATTTTAGCAAAATGTTTATGTTGTAGGGTTTATATTTATTTTAACTAACATTTATTTTAAGTTTAAACTACCTTCCTGTCAAGCCTTACTTTCCCCTGGAACTGCCAATGCCAGAGTATGTAAATTTTAGTAGAACGCGCAAGGATTCAAATTATCAGCGGAAGTATTCTGAGTTAAATAGAAAGGAAACGAGTTCGAGGTGTGCTGTTCGTACTTCACGAGCGCGGAGGTAGTTAGCCAGAAATTGAAGAACCCCGCGTTTCGGCCTGTGTGCTTGCCTTGGAGAAGTGTTGATCGTTCAACGTGATATATCAAAGTTTGCTGAATTAGCAGCGGTATTGTAAAACGCGGTGAGGTTAGTTACTTTTAGAGAGCCTCGTAGTTAGAGTCTTGTTATTAGTTTCTTTTCAGGTTCTTATTTTTATTTTACCGCCGAGTTGGCGTAGTTTGTGAGCGTCAAGAGCACGCACTTCTAATTTATTACGTTGAATAAAAAGGGACTTAAACCCTTAGCAAGACTCTGTCGTTTTTCCAGTCACCTCTTGGTTGCGTGCAAGTTGGAGGCGCGCAACTCCACAATGTTATGTATAAAAAATTACAAATTCCTTATAGCGCCTTTAAAATGTCAAAATATCGCAAAAATACAACACGCTTTAACAAGACACAAGATAAGAGGACAAGAGACACTGGACAAGAGGTAGCACAGTTTTCGTATAACTAACTGGTATAACCTTGAAAATTTGTATACTTCTTACGATGCCCTTGATAATGTATATGCTATCCTATGTTATGTTCCAAATATCAAAATTACCCAATTATCGAATTAGTTATATATATATATATATATGTAATGATTCCAAATGTGTAGAAGACACTGGAACTTTTAACAGCTTTCCATGTTGCGTAGATCGCCAAGAAGACCGTAGTGGCTTTAAGGTAAGGCCGAGTGGAAAAGCAAGATAACGCATTTACCACAACTGAGCTTTAAGACTCACAGTCGTTTTTTTTACGTATACCAAATCATCATTTTGCAGATAAGATATTTCTTAAGTATAGTAGAATGCAATAAATCCATTTTTAAGTACGCCGTCATCTTAGGCAATAAGAGTAGCATGGGAAAGTAGCGTTGTTCACAGCACGAAAGCGTAAGCAAAAGAGAACGATACAACTCAGAGGAAGAAGGGAGGGAGTTGATAGTTTCAGTTCGAGTTAGAAAAAGTTTTGGTTTACAAATGTGACTGGATAAGAAGTATCTGCATTAAAACGTTACGTAATATTGAAAAATCTGGAATTTGGGAGAACAGATGAATTTAGGGAGAGATCACCAAATCTAGAATGTTAATTTTGAGATCGCCAAGTATTTTTAAAGCATCCATCGTATTTTGTTATATCTTAAATATGTTATATACATATAATTATTATAAATATTATCTAATTATGTAATGATTTTTACATTTAACAGGAAATATAAGTATACAAATATATTTATAAAACTATTTAAGCAAGAATTGTTTGCACAGCAAAACTATCTATTAGAATGTGTTATAAAGCACAGTTTACGAGATGCGTAATTAAAAACAAGCAGTAAAGTAGAATTTTTAGAATGTGTAATTGTTGAAGTCAAGGGTGAAAAAAAAAATTCGATTAAGTATTAAAACATTTATTTCATTACATTTAATAATAATTCAGTTACAAGTATTAAATAATATCAACAACCCTTCCTTTTTTATCCCTTTCAGAAATACTCATAAGAGTTTAAGTAGTACATGGAATTTAGAAATCAGCAACAATATTTAACGTATATCACTACTAAAATAAAAGGTCCTCTAATTTGAAATGAATCAAACAGAGTATTAATCATAGAGTGACTATGATTTTTTACTTTCATTTCAAGATTTCAGAAAGAAGCTCTGTAAATAGAAACGAAATAATGCGTGATTTTAATATTAATAATACAATAAACTTTGATTTTAATTGTTATAATCATTAACCGAATTACTTAAAAAATTCCTTCTAATGTGATTAACAAAAACTTGTGAAAACATTCCATTCAAATTAAAACTGTTCTGGGGAAAGTATAGCATTTAATTCTTTCGCTCAGAACAAGATTTTGTTTAAGAATATATTCTTTCACATACTAAGGATTCTGAAATATTGTAGACACAGAAATATTGGGAATTTATATTTATACTTATATTTACGTCTTAATTACAAAATGTTTACATCTGATTTTCTCAAAACCTGTTGAACTTAATGGCAAGACATTTGATGTTTTGGTCACCAAGAGGGGTGTGTCACTACTTCAAGACAAGTGTATGAGAAAACTTTCCTTTAGTTTCCTCTATTTTCTACCTCTCTGATGCTACTGTTATCACTTGAGAACGATTAGCCTTCTATTGAAAATTTTCCAAAAAAAGGCATGCATTTTTAATACATATACTATTATAAGGTTTTCGGCACAGGGAAAAAGATAGCCATTAATAAAAATTTACATTCAGCCATTAATAAAAAAATCCGCATTAATAATTACATCAAGCATTCTATAAATGCTACGCAAATTGACCGTTAAGCTCTGTTCAGATGGCTGTATAAATTTCATAGAGGTTTAAATGCAGCATAAGGCAGTCATAAGGCATAAAATGCAGGAGTTCCGTTCACACCTGCGAGACAGGCCAATTGGAGAAGCTAAATTAGCGCACGCGTATATGTGTCTACGGCTTTCCCGCTCTACTTTACCGTTCAGATTTTGCGCGTTAGCTGTGATTGGTCGATTCTTATACCAAGTCGGCATAAAGTTGGAAACTTCGAACTTCAAATGTCAAAGCCCTTAAAACAGTTTTTGTGACGTAGCAAGGTCTGGTTACCTAGCAACGAAACTCGGCTTAAGCTCGTTATGACCCTCGTCTGAACGGAGCCTTACAAGTAGGTTGGCATAAAAAGATTAACAGCACGAAATTTGAAAACGCTAAGGTTCCAAGGAGTACAAAATGAAATGTTAATAGCTGCGCGTAACGGTTAAGGAGAAAGATTGTTAGAATTAAAATAGGAAATTAAATGCATTGTTCAACGATTTTTCTCCTCAAACTGATATTATCGCATCATTTTGTTAGTTGATAAGGGTATCCACTTAAAAATGTTTTGCTGAAAAGACTATTTAATATTTGCGTTTAACTGTATGAGAGTTTAGCATTGTCAAGTTAAGTTAACGAATGTTAGATGTAATATGACACTTTCCTACTGAAATTCTTAAAATTTCGAAATTTAAGCTAGTTATGTAAGTTATATTTCACTCTGCTCTTAGTCTGTATGAAAACACTTTTCGAATTTTAAATTATAAGGCGAATCATCAGTCAGATTTCAAACACTGAACTCTCGGGTTTTCGTTATAATATTGTCCATCCTCTTCAGCATGTCCATTTACATGCATTATATAAAACACTTTCTTGTCCCAAGAGTTTTTGCCTGATCATATGACTCTTATCTTCCAAAACTTATAAACCTCAGATAAATTTATTCTTTAAAGAGATAAATCCAGTCATGAACTTCGTAGAACTTACAATGGACCTTGTCTGTAGGAATTCTTATATACAGGTTGAAAGAGCTGAGCTTTATGTTTTGTTATAAAAGATATAAAACTTACGTTCGAAAGAAAAATTCCACAAATCAATTAATCTTTTAATTTTTTACTTCTCGACTCTGCATTTGAAATTACTATTTATTATTCGAACAAAAGTCCTCAAAATCTCTACTTTGATCTTTACCAGCTTAAGGGGACTCATACACCTTAAAATTCATAAGATCTTCGAATATGTGACTGTTGCAAGAATTGGGATAACTTATTTATTTTAAAAGATATTACTTATAACTTTTTACAGCTGATTACATAATATAGCTGCTTTCTGAAATAGTAATCAAAACGTTTGTGTTGCCACAAATATTTTATAATTTAATCCGCTTTGTGACAAAATGTTTCGTGCAGTTTCCACCTTGCGCACACAGCACGAAACATTCTGTTGCATAATTTAATTCCATATTTAATATATAGCTTTTATAACATTTGGAAACTACTGTGAACCTAAAATTCTAAGAATTTCATGTTAAATTTTTATTTTATTTGGAGTTGAGTTTATAAAATGTATTTTAGTAACAAAACCTGTAATGTTTTCGTGCATAATTTTTTTAATACTAAAATATTCATCAACTTTTTGGTTCACTTAGAAAATAGTGCCCATATAAAGAATTCCATGAAATTTCAAATCCGTACCATTAGCCATTTTTAAAATATCATGCGCGCAAGGTGGAAACATGACGAAATATTTTGTCACAAAGCGGATTAAATTACAAAAATATTTGTGGCAACACAAACTACCTGGTTACTAGTTTCGAAAGCAGCTATATTATGTAGTCAGCTGTAAAAAATTGGAAGTAATTGCTGTTAAAACAAATAAAATATTCCAATTCTTGCAACAGTCACATATTCGAAGATCATAAGGGGTTTAAGGTGTATGAGCCCCCTTAAAAATTTCTCAAAAATGTTTAAATTCTTAAGACCTTCCTAAGCTACCAAAAATAACAAAATGCAGCCTTTTTATTTATTCGAATTCGAATGTTAAAATTTGAAAATAAAAATGTAAGCCTTTTCTTATTCCCATCTAACAAAAAAATTATAAGGGAAAAATAAAGTATTAAAGATCATTAAACAGGCTTTGGTTATTATCTGCAATAAAAAAAAAGCGAATAAGAAAAAAGGAAGTTTGATACAAAATCTAAAAATGATCTTAACAACGACCGCTGGCAATGAAAGAAATGGTAGGAATGAAAAATAATGTTTCATCGAATACAACATGAAATATTAAGTGTAAAGTTATTTCAACTTGCTCTCAGTAGAAAAGTTCCTAGGCGATCTAAAATGTGAAAAATTAATTTTTAAAAAATTATGATTTAAGGTATAATATAAATAATTTAAATAATATAAAAAAAGAGTTTTCGAATATGAAATTCAAAAATTTTCTTTTTGCCCAGAGCTTAACTCGTTTTTATGTGTTTGAAATATTCGCATGATAAAAATCTGGAAGTTTCTCTTCGAATGGCATTCTTTCTAGTTATTTTTAAAGTGGCAAATTTGGGAAAACGAATAGAATTTCAAGATCCTCTGTTTCTTTTCTAGAGAATATGTTATTTAATTTTTAGCAGGTTTTATAATTACTCGTCTTGGGTGAAAAGACGAAGTTAGTTTTAATCTCTTCTCATTAACATGGTCATAGCGAAAAGTTTAATTGAAACCAGAGCAGAAAGGAAATGTTAAAAAATAATGATTACTCTTCTTTGGACTATGCAGAACTTCATTGTCATTTGCATACGCGAATGGTCCTGACCCGCTTCGGGGCATAATTACTTCGAAACTTCTTACGAGTTCTTTTGCCGCAGGACTTTCAAAAATCTTTGACTTTTACCGAGCGAAAATGAAAAAATAAGCAGAATAAGAAAAAATTACAGAAAGCCGTCTTTTGAGACTGAAATGCAACGCTGGATTTCTTAAAGAAATAAATGATTTATTTTACAGTGTAGAAAACTATGTCTTGCTGCAATTAAGGGATAAAAAGTACAAAAAGTTGGTTCCCAATCTGCGATCCTCAAACTGCTTGTGATCTGTAACTTGGTGGTCCATGGAAGCTTTAACAATCTGGTGGTGCTATATGATTTCTGGTCTAGGTTTTCACGACCTCATATTACAAATGATGCTTTTTAAGCGTAATAGCCCCACCAGTAACCGAGTGGCTAAAACAACTTGAAGACTGAGAGTTTGACCCGGATTCGATCTCAGGCGAATTGGCTGATAAAATTATTATTTTTCGCGGATTTCCCCGTGTATACCGCGAACACGAACCAGTTGTCCTTAGAAAGTCCTTCAAGAAGGCCCCAATCCTATTAGGCAGATAATCTTCGTGTGCCTTGCCATATTTGAATAACTGTTAGCAGTTATGATTTATATTGATGAGTAATGATATAATGATTTATCTTGATAAATAAGATAAGTAATCATTTACATTGATGAGTAAGATAAGTAATGATCTATATTGATAACATTTCATTTTTATTTGATTTGAAATGCTTATTTATACGTTTTGCCAAAACTTGTAAGATATTTTGCTTCGACTACCCTAGTCTTTAAAAATAATAAAATTATGTTATGTTATGTTATGTAGAAGTGAGGGAGCCACCCTAAGTAAGTAGGTATTATCCCTACACACTAACTAAAAAACTAACCACATTCTGGCATCAAATAATACTTAAAAAATAAAAAGAGCTAAGAAAAGAGCACTTGTGTGATTCATTTGACAGACCTTAACTGGGATGATAGTCAATGACTTACGGCTCCTGTTCCAGTCCAATATGATGATTTGTTGAACGTTTAAGTAGCTGAAATACACTCATGTCCATAAATTAAGGATAATTCGGAGTCACGCGGAAATCGAAATCTAAAATAAATATATCACCTGTAAAATCACTACACATATCTTCAAGAATCATATGCAAATTTCAGGAAGTAACCAGATGACACCGATGGTACGCCACAATGACGAGAGTGTAAGAGAGTGATATATAAGGAATACAGGCAAAGAAGTTAAATTGTTCGCAGGCGCTTTATAAGCATTTAAGTGCAATAACCGAATAGTTATGACACAAAGGACGCATTTGGATGATTTTTTACGTGGTAGAATTATCGGCCGTCGGGAATGTGGGCGTACCCAACTGGAAGTATCAGACGAACTTGGAATTGCCCAGAGTGTCATCTCCAGGCTTTGGCAACGATTTCAAGATGATGGGAATGTGAATAGACGTTACAGCACAGGTCGCCCTAGAGTTAAAACCCCGAATGAGGACCGGTATTTGGCAGTTACTGCCAAAAGAAACAGGCGGAGCACAGCCTCAGACCTGTCTCGTCAGCTCTCTTCAGCCACAGGTACGACAATTTCAAGGCAGACCGTGTACAGACGCTTAGGGCAGATTGGTCTATGTGCTCGTAGACCTGTCAGATGCGTTCCACTTACTGCAACTCGCTGTCGCCTGCGGTTAGCCTGGAGTAGAGAGTATGCATTGTGGACACCGCAACAGTGGTCTTGTGTGATGTTTTCCGACGATTCCAGGTTTAGCTTGCAGTCTGATTCTCGCCGGACTTTCATATGGAGAGCTCTAGGTACCCGTTACTACCAAGAAAACATCATTGAACGACACCGTTACGGTGGTGCAGGAGTGCTCGTTTGGGGTGGAATTATTCTGGGTTCCAGAACTGACCTGCATGTTCAAATTGGAACCATGACTAGCCAAATCTATGAGGATGTCATTCTGGAGCAACATGTACACTTGTTTCGGGGCGCCATGGGCGCACAATTTGTGTTTATGGATGACAACGCCCGTCCTCACCGTGCAAACATCATAAGCGAATGCCTTTAATCGGAAGATATCACCCGTATGGACTGGCCAGCATTCTCACCGGACTTGAATCCAGTAGAACACGTGTGGGACATGCTTGGCCGACAAGTTGCAGCCCGTCATCCTCCTCCTACATGTCTACCGGAACATCGGAGAGCATTGCTTTTTGAGTGGTGTAATATCCTTAGGTATGTAAGTACTTCTTAAATAATATTCTTCTTGGTATTATAAATAAATTTGCCTGAAATTGTTCCTTTCGTTGCCTATGTGTAGTCGCAATAAGTTCCATTTACTTGAATTTTACAGAACTTAAGGAGCTAATAAAGTAAATTTGTTAAAAAAATTCTGTGCTTAATTTGAGGTTCGGGTTATTAGTAACTCGTTATGGTTAGAATAATGATAGCTAGTTAAAACTAGAATATGTCTATGAATTAGCATTCAAATGTATGCTCATATATCATAATCTGCATTCAAATTTATACTGTAGAGGCATTAGGTTATTTCGAAGCAGGAGATGTGAAAAGAAGCAATGCCCTCGCCGGGACTCGAACCACGGACCTCTCGAATACGCGACAATTGTGCTAGCCACTACACCACGAAGGCATGCTAAGAAGCCGGGAGAAATACCTTATAATACCACAATATGCATGTATCTGAATTTGAGAAATGTATTCACACTTATGCTCATATATTGTGCATTAAATCTTACGCTCGTATATTACTATCCAAAATTCCTATGTTACTTTCTATGGGTAACTGCTAGTGATTGCTCAAACGCATATGCTTTGTTTGCATTATTTGTTGCATATTCACTTCTGATCGAGTAGTGTAGTCTTGTCCGATTTTGGTTATTATTATATTTTCGTTTACATAAATCTCTTAATTATAGTAACATTTTGAAATATGTTTAAAACATTTTTCATTCCTTTATGGACTCTTAACAAGCATTTTAAAATTTAATTAGTATTCATCTTCGTTACAGGTGACAAAAATAGAAAGGCAATTAGAGGAAATCAACATAAGCAGATTTTGGAATGGAATATGTGTGCGGTAACGGCGGGTTGAGATGACACAGGAAGCTGTTAAGAGGTAGATAACAGCACTTTTCTGGCGTAAATCCCTACTGCTCATACGAATTTCTAACGGTGCGATCACTACACGTAGGCACAACTCGCTGATATGCAAATTGTACTATGGGGGGTTGTGTAAAAATGGAGCAATTACTCAAAAGTAGGTAAAAAGAGCTATTCACGAGTATATCCTTACAGCAGCTGCATCGTTTCTGTCCGCTGCGGTAGGAATAGGTCAGTGAGCTTCGAGTTTGGATCGTAACATATATCGTTCAAAACCATGGGAATAATGATTTATGGGAACATCTTTATCTACTTCTCAATAGCGCTCTGTATCAGCTCAACACGCCCTTTCCTCAAGTATATTCCCATATAAACTGTGTTTATTTTGGTCCTTTTGCTGCTTTCACATTTTTGACATATATTTCTGAATCACCCTGTATATATATATATATATTGTTGCGAAATGTACAGGCGCGGTGAGATGGCTTCCCCGCAAAGTAGTTTTAGTGTTGCCATAAATTGGCAAAGAAAGGCAGGGTTGCCGCATTTGGCGAGAAATCGCCCATTTGGCGACAAAATTGGCAACAAAATAGGCGATATACCATGGACGGATGGAGAACCTTCTGCAGCGAATTCTTACCGGCTTAGCCCAGAATGTTCTTGAACACAAGCCAAAAGCTATATAAACCCTGCTGGTCCGCAGCCAGTTAGTGTGTCTCAGAGAGTGTGCTTCGTCTAGCGAGCCGTGCGGAGTCGATCGAGTTGACAGCCGGGCAACGAGCGCCGAGTGGGTCGTCGAGTGCACCGAAGGAGTCTCTTAGTGTATCACGGTTAGTGCATCGTCGAGAGAGCGTGTTGAGCTCCTGGAACAACTGAACCGACGAGTCGGGAGCTGTGCTCGTGTGTCGTCGAGTGCATCGCGAATTGTCGCGTGGAGAGTCTCGAGAGTACGTGAAGTTTCGAGAACGACCAAGCAGAGTCAGGAGCTGTACTCTGGTGCTTTGCAGGAAGCTGTCTCCACCGTTATTGCCTGACAGTGTGAAGGCTGTGTCGCTGATTGTTCCAGCGTGTTTATGGTAGTTCATCAACTACTGTAAAACGTGTTTTGGAGCTGTCCTGACAATACTGACTAATAAAGTGCATTTCGATACTTCATCAAGTGTCGTCGTTATTCACTCCAAATCTACGAACCCCGTACGAACGTGAAGGAAGAAAATAACGTAACAACTGGTGTCAGAAGAATAAAAAACGCAACAATATATATATATATATATATATAATTTTAATTTTGATATGTTTAGATATTGTTTTAAATCTCTTATACACTGTTGCAATTATTTATATTATTGAAGAATTGCCTTGCTTTGATTCCAATTCGATTTTAACTTTAGATGTTTAAGATTATTTTACTTCAATCCGGCAACTATAGCGCAGGACGAGTTTAAAAATTTTATTTTTAATTTTTTAGCCTATTGTTATGTTTATATATATATTTGTATATATATATATATATGTCGACCGTCTTTGGGATCACACTTCACTAAATATAGCGGCAGTGGATGTTCAGCTAGTGTTGAAAGATTCGCATTTCTAATCCCAGGAAGGATTAGATGACTTTTCAGGTTTCCTGGCTCTAGAAGAAGAATATATAAAAGGTCTCCATACTATAACATCTACGTATTTTGATTTTTAAAATTAGCTGACACCATGTCATACATTTACTAAAAATCCCATGCGTAAAACTAGTAAATGTCTGTAATTGCAATAAAAAGAACATTTATGAAATTACTGTAAAATAGTTAAAGATAAATTATTAATTAAAAATAATCATAAATCAAAATGAAGCTCAGAAATACGAATTGATTAAATTCTTCTCGGGTGTAAAGTTTTCAAACAAACTTAAATGTGCGCCTTGCAAAGAGTTAAGACAGAAACAGATAACTGATGATTCGGCGAAAAGAAAAATTCCTGATATTTAACTAGTCTAGCGAGTGTTTGAACTTAACACGACATTTAGTAATTCCAAATTTAGGATCAACCGAGCTTTGTATTTGTTGAACGAAACAACGCAAAGAACAGATGAGAGCAATAGATATATTGCCCAGTTTATCTGGTTCATTGAAGCATGCAAACTTCTCTGTCGTAGCTTGTCTCAGTTCCTCTGATCCTTTCTGATAATTACAGAAGAACTATCGCAACTTTTGCAGCCTGACATCGGAGTAATTAGCCCTTTGATTAATGAATGCGTAAAGATCCTATCTTCTTAGTCATATGGCCATTAATAATGTTAACAGCTTTCCCTCTGATAACGCTCTCTGCCTTTTAACATTGAAAGTCAATATTAAGTATGACCTTTCCAAGTTCGTTTAAGTTTTAATTCGGGTAAAAGCATTCGTTATTCGCCGTCAGAACCGAAGGTGTTGCCGAATCTCATGGGTCCAAAAGAGACCCCTCCCCAAAACCAGTATTACTAATCGAGACCCCTTCCGAACATTTTGGTCCTATCTCCTCTTAAGTACATATTCCTTATGATGCTTTTAGGTCAGTACAGTACTATTTATTAGTAAGCCTATATACTAAAAAGGGATATTTTTAATCAAAAGCTATTTTCAGAGCGTACATTAATTAAATGCTGTTTCAACTCAGTTGAGAACCGTTGCAAATTCTGTGACTTTACCATTAAGGAAATTGTTAAAGTGTCATCATTTGTTACACTATTGTTTCATTTTATTAATAACATTATTTTGACCTTAAAATGTTCAGATTCGGTAATTTTAATTACAGCACCAAGCAGCATAATACAAGTAATATCTATGACATCTTACAAATTATTAGGTAATGATATCTTATTTCTAGTTATCTCAAAGTTGTGTCTTTTTGAAACAGGTTCTTTTGCTGAATGAAACAGAGTTCAAGGATATTTAGTTTAGAGATTTTCTGAGACAAATAAAGTGCTTAAGTTCTCTGAATTAAAAAAAACGTTTAGTCTAAAAATGCTTAATAACAAAATTCAGTTGTTTTGGTAAACAATGAAAGTTTCAAAATAAAAATATTCCAGAAAGTTACCATTGTTTATGAACTTTAATAATGACTTCAATTACGAACCCGTACACATTGAACAATATATTATAGAAAAAAATTCATCAAATCATCTAGAATTTAAAGAAAGTTCAAAAATGATTTCCAGTTTTATTCGTGACAAAATAATCGGTCATACTATAAGGTATTTCTCCCGCCTTCTTAGCTTGCTTTCGTGGTGTAGCGGTCTGCATACTGGGTGCGTATCCAGAGGTTCGTGGTTCGACTCCCGGTGAAGGCGTTGCTCATTTTTCATGACTCTAGCTATAAAAAAATTCTAATGTCTATACAGTGGCGCCGGAACTAAAAGGGTGGTGGATGATGATTCTCCACACCCCAGGATTTGGCGATTGGGTCCCCTAAACCACCAGTCGCCCTTAAGGGGGAGTAAATAAGGTATTTCTCCCGCCTTCTTAGCGTGCCTTCGTGGTGTAGTGGTCTGCATGCTGGTCGCGTATTCCAGAGGTCCGTGGTTCGATTCCCGACGAAGGCATTGCTCAATTTTCACTTCTCCTGCTTCCAAAATATTTGATTTCTCTACAAGACTACTAAGCTAGGATAAATTACTGTTCAGTGCAAGAAAGAGAATGTTCATGAAAGATCGAGATTGTAAAAATATACTTATCAATTTTAACTTGACATGCAGATGGTAGTCACGTTTTTACGAGAAAAATGTTATGTGTTTGTCTCTAAGATCTTTGATATATTAAATGTTGTCATTCGTAACGCCACTAATGTTACATTTATTACATTAAATTACAAGCCGCTTCGCGTTCAGACTTTGTCTGGTTTTTAAATGTACCAGCAAAATGCCTAAATGGAACACCAAACATTAAATTTAAAAACTACACAGAATTTTACTCTGCAGAACAACTTTATCAAAAAAACAAAACAAAAAAAAAAAAAAAAAAAAAAAGAAAGAAATTTCGATAAAAATGTATTATATATATAAAAAATTACAATGAAATAAACAATATCCCTTAACACAAATATTACATATCCTATTAAATAAATTAACCTACTTCTCGTTGCAAAATCTTAAGAATTCAAATGGTATAAAAGAAGTTAAGGAATTGGTTTCCTAAAAAACGTCATGCAAAACTTTTTATATAATTAAAATTATATATAATTAAAACATAATATAAAAATATTATAATGAAATAAGCAATAAATCTCATATTTTCAAGAGAAAACAGCCAATAGTCCAGTATTCAAAGCAATGAATAAAAAACTGTTGCCAAAACCACATTTCTAAAAAAATGAACCTATCATTATAAAACAATAACCAATCAAAATCGTGCTTTGTGAATGACATAATTTAAAATATAGAAACCTCTTTGCCATTAACTAATTAAGAGAGAGAGGGGGGGGAAAAGAAATGCTTTCTGTTGTGCCGCGCGAGACACATGCGCGTCAGAATAAGAAGATTGCGATGTGCGTGTTGCGTGTATAATTAATAATATTTCATCTCATATTTTCAACAGTCAGCAGTCCAGTATACAAAGCAATGAAAAACCGTTGCCAAAACCATTATTCTAAAAGAATGAAATTATTCAAAATGATGCGATTTCATCAAAAAAGATGTAATAAAAAAATTGCTTCGAATTTTAAAAAAATTGCTTCGAGGTGCACTGGCCCTTTCCTAGATGCATCTATGTACCAAATTTCGTAGCCCTGGGTCTATTAGCTTACGCGCAGCGCGAACGAAAGACGCACAGACAGACTCTTTCTTTTACTATATGTAGAGATTGTCTGTGTTGTAGAAGCTTCCTTTGCACCGACCTTTTCCCAAAGTGTAACTGTGTTAATTTATATTTAGAAAGAATATAGAGATATAAATATTTTCAAGTGGGCTAATTTCTTGCGCAACGGCTATTATTGAAAAATACAAAGTAAATTTTTCATTCAGCCTAAGACTGCATATTCTTACAATATGATCATTCAAAGTTTTTCAGAACTGAAAACAAATATATCAGACAGAAAAGTAAAATTTAAAATTCTTCCACAAAATATGAAAAAAAATTCGTTAATCCTTAGGCTATCCTATTATCATAATCATAAACTTCTTTCGTTTTCTTTTTGAGAAAACTTTACTTTAGTAGCTTTTATATCTTCCAATAATATTTCACGAAATACAACTAAATTAATTGGGGATTTACTGTTATTATTATTTCTTTTTGCTTTGTTTTTATGCTATATTCCTTTTAATTAATCGATATACTCTGAATAACAATAGATTTATTTCCATTCTTGCCGTAACAATGAATATTTTTCAATAGCATAAAGAATATGTTACTTATACTTTTAGTGACATAGATTCATGAAAGCAAAATTTATTATTAAAGGAAATAGGCTTGGATTTTGCATCATAAAATGTTACCGATTCTTAAGAATAGCCAGAAATAATAAACATTCTTACTTTTAAATAACAATCTTGCCCTGAATGTCATTCTTCTGTTAAAGAAATTTTCGGCGTTAACAGAAATCGCAACATACTCTTAAAACATATTAAATTACATTTTCCGCCTTCAAAAATATGTCACTTATTACTGGGAAATCTGCACGAATATGACACAAATCGACAATTTTTAACTAACAATACATAATTAAAAATAACTTATAGTAAATTGTTATATCTAAATATACGCCAATGTTCAATATATTTTTTTTAAATTAACATTTTTTGTGTATTACTTTTAAATGCATTACTTTTTTGTGCTATTCTCTAGAAATGGACGCCACCTCAACGGCTTTAAACGCAATTATTTTAGAAGTATGTGAGATATTACTGGAAAATAACATTACTTGTTAATACTATATTTTAGTTTCACATTTGGTGGATATTAGCTTAATACTTGGAGATAATAATGTGATAGCAAATACGTTAGCACAAATGAAGTTTTCGCAAACTTCCTTTTCTTTTGCATTAAGTTTCTTAACATAAATATAAAAAAATCTTATGTGTACACCACATGACTTCCTTGTACGGAATATTAAATTATACGCATTTTTTCTTGCTTTTCAATTAAACTTATTGGATTGAATTAAATCTACATCGCCGAGATCGCAAAAACCACAATAGAATAAATGCATTCTTTAAAATTCACTCTGGTATTTGTTTACCATAGCGACATTCTGGCGCTAGATTCACTTAGCAGTATTATATTTCGTTCATATTATAACTCATAATGCACAAAATTTATATCATTTAAAGAATACAATTATCTAATCGTTGCCACATGTTCTATTCAAATACTACTTGTATAATAAATCTAAAACGATGTATAAAAGAAATTAAGCAACCAAAACAAAAAAGAAACAGTTTTTCACAGACGATTGAGTATTTCTCATTCAATTAATTCAGTTCTCACTTCGCGAGAAGGCAAAAATACATAAAAACTGAAAATATCTATATTAAAATTTACGAAGTAAATCTTAAACACTTATTTCCTCGAAAAAATTCCAGAAAGAATTAAGCATGATTTAATTGGCAATAGTAAATGAATGCGTTATCTTTGTTGTTGCGAAGCTAAGTTTCTCTAGATTGGCAAAAAATCCACTAGTCTCCTGTTTCAAATGTAAACATCAAAGGCCGCCATTAAGAAAAGGCTTAGCGGCACTTCGACAACTTTAAAATTGTTGATAATTCTAAAAATATTCCATACAGATTTAATAAAGGCATAAAAAACTTAACCGGAAGATAAAAGCAACAGAATTCATTCATTTTTTAAAGCAAAATGTGTACAAACATATAAGAGTAAAGAAACTGAGATCATTGAGCCGGGTAACAGAGTGGATATATATGTAAATATATTTATATACGTTTGGTGCGGCCGATTGCAACCAAAATACGAGGTGCACCTCTACATGTTATAGCAGTCCTATATACAAAATTTCAACGTTCTGAGGCTACTCGCTTTTCAGTTATGCGAGATACGTAAGTAAGCATGTTCGTACAGACGCCACGAAAAATCCTCTTCAGAATTCAAGCAGTTTTATAATTTTTTTGGAGGAAAACAGTCTTTTATTCTGTTCTTACATACAGATACCACGCAAAAACATCTTTAAATTGCATTCGATAGCGGTCAAAATGGATATTTTCGTTGAAATATGCTGCCTGAAACTTTCCGCGATTACAATACTTCCTTTTTACTTCGTACAAGCAAGTAAAAAGGAAATAAAATATGTTTATGTTGACTGCTCTAAGGAGTGATTATGAAATTATTCCAAGGAGGTATTAAGAAACTAAGAAGGATTAAAAATAATTTTTTATTTGATCGGCTTCAGAGTTGAAACATGTTGTAATACTTCTTTGGCGAAATGAAGCAACTCCAATGATGGAACACAGCAATAACTTTTATTTAAAACTCAAAAAATTGGCGACATACAAACAAAAAGAGAAAACATATTCTAACATTTAAAAATAAATTACATTCTTCGTGCGAGAGTCGCACGAGGCACTCGAGTCTGGTTTCAAATATTGCCATTCACAAATACCTTAATGTTCATCTATTTAAATTATTTAAACTACAAGATTTTAATATTATTTAAATCTGTTACAACCTCTCCCCCAACGGAGAGACTTTTAACTTTAGACCAAAATTTTAAGTTTTCAACAAATACTTTTGCACCACATTTAAATAGAAAAACATGGAGAATGGTCTAGTCTTCCTTTTTTTTTTTTTTTTCTTGACGGCGCCTATATCTCTTCCATGGTGGACAGTTCCCCGGCTATAATTCACAGCAAAGCCTTTACTCAGTTCATCTGTGCCTTTCGGATAATATTCAATTGTCATTTGCTTTCGACAATTGCTTTCTTCGTCTATTAGTAGCGGCTTTGATATTAAATCAAAAGCCGAAAGATGATGATAACGCTGCATTGCAAAATGATTCTCAATATTAATTTCTTTATCGTTTTTCAAATTTTCATGAAAATGTTCCACGTTTAATTCCGGTGATTTAACTTCTTCAAAGATATCTCTGGATGCTTTATTTTCTTCTTTCATCGGTTCCAAGATCTTCTCTTCAGCTATTTTTTTTTCCTTTGAACTCTAGTAGAGACGGCATTAACCTGGTGAGGATGACTATCAGGTTCCTTTCCTTGTTTATTCAACAGTGCAAAAGTTCGATTGCCTAATAAATACCTTCCTTTGTCGAGTTCATTTCTAATAATGGCAGCCTTAGTTATTACTCGCCCAAGATCGCAATTTAGTTCGATCTCGGCCAATGGTAAACAGGTTGGATTCAAGTCTAATGGCTGCTGCACCCACACGTTTTCACCTGTCAGCATTTCCGGCGTGATGTATTTGCGACAAACTATATCAATACTAGCACCTGAATCCCTTAATATAGGAATTTTATGACCATTTACGTAACCCATACTAGTATAAGGTAATAGAAATTTATCCTCTGGTTTTGCACTAATTCTGTTAAGATTAGCAGGAGATTCAGTACTATTCTTAAGTTTTGGACATTGGGGTCTTAAATGTTGATTGGACCCACACTGATAGCATTGTGGCGTTTTTCGTTTTTCATATTTATCATCTGGACGTGGACTTCTAGGTCTATGAAACCAGCTTTGCGAATTAAATCCTGATGACAATTTTTTTTCAGTTTTATTTTTATTATCTGAACTCAGTTTACCATGAGTTAGTGCATTGTATCTTTCTTTCTGCCGATCCACTACAGGCCTTTTTTGAAAGTTTCCGCAAACGTTTTCATAGGCATCAAGTTTTTCAGCTAATTTTTTAGATGAAATCATCTCTACCCATTCATCAAGAAAATGATCTCGAATTTCAGGAGGAACTCGACGTTTAAGTTGGTCAAGCACCATCAAATCTAGCAACTGATCAAAAGTCTTAACTCCTAGACCAGTCACCCATTCTTTGCAATAATTTTCTATTTCATAATTGAAATCCACCCATGTGGATTCGGTACTTTTTTGATGTTTCATAAATTTCTGCCTAAACTTTTCCGGGCTTAATTTAAACCGTCTTAACAATAAATTTTTCACGTGTTCATAGTCTTTAGCTTTATCGGAGGGTTCTCTAGCTATTAACTGGGTTACTTCGTAAGGAAGTAGTCCTAGTAAACGAGATACAAATTCTTCTTTATCAATTCCAGCCCATTCTGCTTGCCTCCGTTTTCGGCCGGATCTGTCCGGTATTTTGAGACTTTGTCTCTGCTTCAAGTCTTAATCTCTCTAATTCATACTGTTCGTTCCTTCTCCGCTCTTCTGCTTCTTCCTGTCTCCTACGTTCTTCTCTTTCCTCCCTCTCTTTCCGTTCTTCTCTTTCCTCCCTCTCTTTCCGTTCTTCTCTTTCCTCCCTCTCTTTCCGTTCTTCTCTTTCCTCCCTCTCTTTCCTTTCTTCTCTTTCCCTTTCCTCCCTCTCTTTCCGTTCTTCTATTATTGTGTCTAAAACTCCTTTGACGAAGACTTCATCATAATCTCTACTTTCAACAATTTTCTGTTTTAATTCAACTATTTTCAAATCTGCAGTCACATGAACTCCCAGTTCAGCTGCGAGATTTTGCAAATCTTCCTTACGAGCTCTTCCTAAGTAAGACATTGTTTCTATGTTTAAAATTAACGAACACTGTGTTCCTATATTTCCTCAAAATAGCTCAAAAATGAAATATTTAAATTATGTGAAGTTCATTCTCTCTACCATATTAATTGTGATTAAAATAAGAATAATAACATAGAGCAATATATATATCTACCGTATGGACAACTAAAATGAATATTAAATATAATATCAAATACGGTAATAAAATAAGACAATTTATTATTAACAGGAAGTAATAATCTGGTATCACTAATATTATGTTCAGTGATGAACTAATAAAATAAAAATACGCACGATTATTCGATCTTGGTCGGTGCCTCCAAAATAATTAAGACTGTAATACTTCTTTGGCGAAATGAAGCAACTCCAATGATGGAACACAGCAATAACTTTTATTTAACACTCAAAAAATTAGCGACATACAAACAAAAAGAGAAAACATATTCTAACATTTAAAAATAAATTACATTCTTCGTGCGAGAGTCGCACGAGGCACTCGAGTCTGGTTTCAAATATTGCCAATCACAAATACCTTAATGTTCATCTATTTAAATTATTTAAACTACAAGATTTTAATATTATTTAAATCTATTACAATGTAGAGTCATTAGGTTATTTTGCAAGCAGAACATTACTTTGGAAAGGCGACTGAAAATTAGGGTACCCAGTTTCCAGATTCTGGTGGTGATGGAGTATCGTTCACCGCCGTTTGGTTTGGGCGTCACTGTAGAATCATTACATCATTTTGAAGCAAGAGACATGAAAAATGAGCAATACCCTCGCCTGGACTCGAACCTGGACTTCTTGAATATGAGCCAAGTCTGCTACCGTTGCACCAAGAAGGAATTCAGAAAGAAAGGAGAAAATATCTTATATACTCCCCCTTCTTTTAAAGGGCCACTGCATATTAAGGGACCCTTAATCGCGAAATCCTGGTGGTGAAGAATCATCCTCTTTTAGTTCGGGCGCCACTGTAGATTTATTAGGTATTATTTCTGGAGCAGGAGAAGAGACAAATGTGCAACACCCTCACCAGAGCTTGAATAAGAATTTCGAAGTGTTCTATAACAAGAAAAATATTTTCTTGTTACAAAAACCTTAGCAAGAATATTTTCTTTCTATTAGTTTTTCAAAGAACTTGCAGAGTTCTGTGAAAGTCTGACATACTGCATTTAACTATCTTAAAATGAATGCATTATACTTTTTGTATAGGAACAAGAAAGGTAGGCTTATGAAAAATTATTTGTTTGCTCAGTATATTCATTTCAGAAAGTTAGGAAGAAACTTTACTATTACTAACCTCGTGTATCATCGCATATTTTATTTCATTTACTAGAGAAAACCTTTAGTTAATTTTTTTGTTGCTTCTGTTTTGCAATGAAACATATATATTTTGTATTTATTAAAAATTAAAATAAGGCACTTTTACTTTTTATTGTATAGGCTAAAAGCCGGAAGATAAATATTTGAACTAGGATTTTAATTAATTTTTTTAATGATATTCATTTAGTAGAAGAAGAAAAATTCACTTTTATTAAAATTTCATTTTTCATTAACTTTAATTGAATTTCGATTAATAAATTTTATTTTCTTTATTTTTATCCCATGTTTTGTGGCTGCTTTATGCATATGAAATACAAAATAATATTAATTTGTGTAGGAAGTGCAGTATGCCGATTCACATGGGAAATATGTTTAATGATGGTAGTTAAATTATATATTGCTTTCATGATAAAACCATAACAGCGAATTATATAATACATTAAAATCGCTTTATTCAGTTAAGCATTAAATATAATAGTGAATTTTTAATTAAAATGTCATAGTCAGGTTGGCGATTGATCAAAAGTACTTTATACTTACTTATGCAAGAAAAATGGTGCTAGATATGGAAACGAAAGCTTATAAAAAGTATTAAATTTATATTTGATTTTGTTTTACTGTTTTTAGAGCAGTTTATATTATTGTTATCATCATGGATGAGCACGACATAAAACAGCTAACTTGCTTATTCAGCGAATATGGCAAGAAAAATACAAAAACTTCATTTCAATTATCTATGAAAGATTGCGTTTTTGGTTATTTAATTATTGTAATAATATATAAATATATCATTTATTTAAAGTGCAATTTACATATACTTATTTCATTTATTTTCATATTTCTCGCATTCGGAAAAAAAATGAGGTATTTACCTTTGCATTCAGTAAAATATACTAAATTAATTCATTCTTAAGAGACAGCATAATTTGTCCGATGAATATTTTAATTTTCTTTAGTCGAAAGGAGTCATTCTTTGAGGAAGTTTATTGTTGATTTCTTATTTAATTCTTCTTCGCTATTACTGTTGAAAATAACTTTCCATTGCTGTTGATGAATGAAAGAAGCACAATGCAGCTGTAACTAGCATTGTTATAACAAACATTTGTTCTTATAAAATACTTTTCATTTCAAGAATTGTATTCTGAAATGCCATGAATTCTTGAACATTTTTCGTTGCTTGTGTAACAGTTATTGAACGCCATTCTCTATCAACATCTTCATAGCTGTTTTATTCAATAAGATTTAGGAAATAATATTAAAACAATCTTATCTGCAGTAATTTCAGAATTTGGCGCATACATATATACATATACATGTACACACATATATATATAAATCTTGAGATACATGTGCATATGAAGTTTGATATATATATATGTACTTTCTCCCCCTTTTCCGCCTGCTTTTGTGGTATAATTGGAAGCATATTGGCATTCGAGATGTCCAGGGTAAGAATCTAGGCAAGTACATTGCATATTTTCCACGTCTCCTGCTTTAACGTTTGAAGCCCGAAACGCTCGAGACAGCCTTTCTTACAAACAAGCACAACGGCCCGAAACGGCCGAGATTGAGATGCCGTTTTTTTTCCTTTCTTTAACAGCAAGCAATAGCAAGTGAAGTTCCCCCAAATGCATCGTATCAGATTATTGCAGGACAGCTTGTCCTAAAAGGGTAATGGAAGCTTCTTTGTTAGGAAGTAGAAAAATCTTCACACATCTTTGTGAGTTAATGGATGAGGAGAGGAGGAAACACACAGGGCGGATAATAGACCGGGACGGGCGTTTCGGCATTTTAAGCAAATAGATTAGTGAAAGCTTCGGTTTTCTAAGAGTTAAACAAAAGCATGACACTACAGTTGGCACCCAAATTTAAAGGACGATAATTCATCAACACCAAGATTTTGAGATTGGATCGCCTAATCCCCAATCGTCTTTTAAAAGTGGGAGTATAAGGTATTTTTCCCTTCTTTCCACATGGCTTCGTGGTGTAATTAGAAGCATACTCGACGCGCACTCGAGAGTTCCAGTGTTCGAGAGCAATGCACATTTTCACGTCTCTTGCTATAAAGGAAACAAATGACTGTACATATGGATAAATATTTCACTGTCAATTGCCTTAATTGTCTATTTCTGAAGCTGTTTCCTCATTTAAACTCATTTCTTCTCTAGTTCTTGAATATATAAAAGTTCCATGTCTAAAACCACAGTATAGTCTGCTGAAGTATTCTTTTTCCAGATTTCTTGTATATTCCATGAATATTTTTATTTTTTCTTTATATATAAAATTAAAATACCAAGGATATTTAACCAGGAGTAATAATGTGAATTTAGATTTAATCTCTTTTATGGAGTTAGTGCTAAGAGAGGAAGAACTTATGTAAAAATTCTGCTTACATTATTATATTTAGATTTGGATTATTAGGTCAAAATCTCTTAATTAAAACGTAATTAGAGAGAAATTATGTTTTAATTATGTTTTGAGAGATTTTTCTTATGTAGTGAAAATTTCTTTCGCCTATTACATAGTATCTTCTTCTGCACTTATAGTAAATATAAATTAATATGTCTAATGCTTTTTTGTTATCTCTATTTTTATTATTCAGAAGGAGAAAAGTAAAAGGTTTGATTGTAACATGGATTAAAAGTTTATGAAATGTATTAGGTTTAGTACGACAGTTCTAATTAAAATCACCCTGATTTTGGTAATTTTTATTTTTAAGCAACAGCTTAGCATGCCCGGGAAAATAAGATAACATTTCAGAGATTTAAATTATGGAAGAAAATTAAGATTCAAATTATGATAATGAGTGCAACTACATATAGTAAAAAGCACAATTTTACTTTAAGCTTAATTTCTTCACTGGTCTTTAGGTAGAGGGAACGATAAATACAATAAACATACTGAAGTAAAACCGCATCGAATCGGGAGAACATGAAGTGAAGAATTATCAGCTGTTTGGAACCAAGGCAGGCAGTGGCGTAGCTAGAGTTTTCAGCGCCCGGTGACAACTGAAGATTTTGCACCTCCTTCTGTGTGCCAAGAATGGAAAACATTTCATTCTAAAATTTCTTAATTACAATTTAGCGCTCTCTCGATGCTGCGCCTGGGGACAGATGCCCCCCTTGCCCCACCCTAGCTATGCCACTGAAGGCAGACAATTATAGAAGTGGCAACATAGCAGTGGCAAGTAACACCATATTGCCGCTTCCTTAATTCAAAATAGTCTTTTCGTTTTGAGAAGCGTTTAAAGATTTAAAACTCCCTAGTAACTTACGGAGAGTATTGGCATCTGCTCATGTGTCAGCTCTAAGCTGTAAGTGGTCCAACACATTCTCAACAAAATGTTCAAGCAAGATGACACAATTAAGGACACACAGCTGCCACAGAACGTTAGAACTAGTGTAGAGCAACACCATTTATTGAGCATACAGAACACAAAACCGATGCCAACAGTAAGAAGGCTCGGAACTGTCATAAAAACCTTAAATTCTAATAAAACACTAAAGCCAGACGGGACTGGTAACAATATAATTAAAGCTATATATTGTTCATATACGCAGTACTAGTAGCATGCATAACAGCTTGCTAAAGAAATAAACACTTTCTGGTAGCAACAAAGCCAGCAGATGTGGCAGACTTTTTAAAGAATGGAAAGGATCCCAAAGAAGCAACTGCTTATCGTCCTAAAACTCTATATAATAAATTACTGAAGAGCTACTTAAACAACAAATATATCCAAGCCATGATAGAAGAAGGAGCTTTCTCGAAGTGTATCACCTGCTCTGTCAATGGAATAAAGTAAAGTAACTTATAGGAAAAAAAATTGCGGTGGATTGTATACATAAGAAAAACTTTTATTCCAAAATTCCAATGATTACAGTTTCACAGACCTCGTAACAAAAGTAGGCTTGACAGGTTTATTGCAGAAAGCATCGAAGCTGGGAATTTCAACAATGGTTATGCGTTCTTCGCAGTAGTGAGTCGAGGCTTATTCTAACATGAGTCGTTCTAAATGTGTTTATATATGGAAGACGCCAGGAACATGATCAGCAGCCATGTTCTCCTTCACGTCGACAGAAGATATGTGTCTGTCCAGAGATATATAGATGAAACCTTACAAATCCCTTGTAATGCTGGTAGATATGGGTGTTACTTTCCTTTTATAGTTATGAGGATGCATGCTGTGCAAACGTAGTTGAAACATTTCTTGAAGTCGTAAGCATTAAAGCCAATCATATATATATATATTCTATTATAAATTCTAAACTGATGCTAGCCGTGGTTTTAGAAAACTGTTTTTGAAAAGAATTTTTAAAGATTTTAAAAGAAATTGCGTAATGTACCTGTTTAACTTGTCAGGATTTCTGTTTCTTCTAATCGCCTTTGGGTACATCACTGGAGTCCTGAGTAGGAGCAGGGAGTTTACTTAAAACTATGTTCTGGGGAGTGTAGAAGATACAGTACAAATGCGAAGGGTTAAAATTACCTTTTATTTCTCGCAGCGTACAGCCGATCCGGCACTTCGGGATGCAAGACCAGCACTTATTGTCTGAAACGCTAAAAATAAGAAATAAAACTAAATTAACTAAACAAGAATTGAACTTAATTACTTTATAAAGACTAGTAACGCGAAGATTGTCCTTTTTAAACTCTACGTATGCAGTGAGCAGAACGCGAGAAACTACAATACGTCTTCAAGTATCAAAGAGAACTAAGTTCTGTCCTCAAAGGCGGACAGGAATTGAATGAAAAACGTGCGTGAAATAAGATGGCGAGAAGTCTCTCTCTAACTCTCTCTTGGCTAAAAGCCATGGCTAAATACTAGCAATTTAAATTACTAACAATAAAGTTAAATAGTTAATACTAACTAATAATATAGTTAAATACTAAGAATTTTCAAGCACAATTTGCATAACCAAATCTGTGCGCGTTTATTCTGGCTGGAAATGGAAAATAAGAGAGGATAGCAAAGTTTTAAAATAAAATAAAGGTTAGTAAAACTTAAAAATGTTACAAACTTTTCATTATAATTTCCTGTCAATGTCCCAACTAAAACATTTTTATATAATTATAATGTACTTTGTCCATCCTTTCCGCATGCTTCCGTGGGAGCTTCTTCGACGCGTATTTGTTACTTCCCGAGCTCGAATCCTAGCGACGGTGCTGCGGATTTCTTTAGTTTCCTGACGTCGAAAAATTTTAAATGATTCTCGCGAGTGGGACCCTAACTAAAAAAAGGTCATGGGGATAATTTGTCTCCATTAGAATTTGACGATTGAGTACCCAGTCGCACGCAGTCGCTCTTTAAAAGGGGGAGTATATAAAAAATTTTCTCCTTTTTTCCTTCGCGGTGTAACTGGAAGAATGCTCCAGGGGTATTCAAGAGGTACGGAGTTCGAATCCCGGCGATTGCAGTGCTGATATCTTCAGTTTCCTGACATCGAAAAATTCTGAGTGGCTCTACATTATATTTTTAAAACTGCTGTTAATTTGTACTTTTTTGATTTCTTTTAATGGCGGGCAATAGCCATTACATGTTTTGGCCTCTACTAAGTCTGCTGACATTTTATCATGAAAGAACGTTATAGGTGGCAACCGCTGCCTCCTATGAAGGGACGAGAAGCCAGAGAAGGGCTCTGATCCAGGCTCGAGGACCATACATTTATTGTCAAGTATCTGGCTGCGGTGAGCCAATCAGCTGCCTACCAGAGCCCAGCAAGTGAGAGAGACGACAGTTGCATGTTAGCCGCAGAGGAGGCAGGTGGTAGATTAACTATGCTGTAGGAGCGAGGTAGTGCTCTGAGTTTACCATTATTCTTTAAACGTTAATTTTTTTACCATTATTCTTTGAACGTTAATTTTTAATAAATGTTTGTTTCCTTTTCCTTATGGTGCCTTATTCATCCTTAAGGTCATTACAATGATTATTACCGCAACTTTGGAGCATATCTAATAGTGCGATGCAGCGACCTCAATCAGCCCGAGACAGACCTGGCAATACTCGTATGGTCCTTGCCGAGCCTGAATGGATTACCGAATAGTCGTTGGCTTTAGTCTTGTGAAGACAATCCATTTCCCCCAGAAATCTAGTCTATCTAAGTACAAATCTTAACCAGAGATGTATGAAGGATTTAATATGAGAGAATTGACAGTTTAGATCCGTGCCTTCTTCGGGGGGATTCGAACCCGAGCCCTTCAGTACGATAGTCAGTGTCACTAACCACCACTTTCCCATCTGGCCGGCGTTTCTGTGAAAGTTAAATAGGACCTTACAACTTTATCGTTAGAGATTGTAACGCTGGATGAAAAATATTTTAAATCAAGTGTGATTTATTTATTAATAATTTTTTTCTTATTATCATTTTTAATGTAAAATTAAATTTTTAATTTTATGCTACTCAGTGATTTAACATCTGAAACTGAACCAAAATGTAGCAGATCTCTTATCCCTCAACCGCTTCTGTTTTTTATATTTTAATGTTTCACGAAGAATTGCAGAAATGATCAACAACAGTTTTCTAGAACCCATTGTACTTTTCCGCACAACAGGCATTTTTGCTAGTCATAGAATATATCACGTACGGTCTAAAAGCTTATCATCTCTTTCAGAAAATCGCACCGACTATCGTCCTCTAAAGCGTAGTAATGGTCGGAAAGATCTTTCATCCATGTCATATGCTAAAAGATCTTTCCTATTTTTGTGGCACTTTTATGGGTGCTGGCGGCAGGGAGTGAGTGAAAGGAGAAAAAAGTTTCTCTTTTTCTTTCTTTGATCTCCCATCATCAGATCAGATTAATATGAAAGAGGCTTAGCTGCCATAAATGAATAACATCCTTTCCCGAAAGATGCGGGAGGGGGGAGGAACAGAGAAGAAAGAAAACATTAATTTTTGCTTTTCCCAAGATTTTTCAAGACTCTTCGATTGCCGTGCTCAAAGGGGGAAAAGATTTTTTATTATTATTATTATTTCTTCTGCTGTGTTACAAGGCTCATGAAGCCAAAAGAATTTCCCTTTGAATTCTTATGCAGGTACTTTTGACGTATATGAGAGGATAAAAGAAACCAAGTCTAGTACAGATAATTACTTGTCAAAGACAGGATTTAGAGAGTAAATTGTTATTTAAATATGCATTACATTTCTGCGTGTGCTAGAGGGTCTTCTTTAAAGAATTTTAAAGATAAGTTTAGATCGCCGTACATTATCTTTAAAAGAAGATGAATTGGATAACAGCTCTTTTACTTTCTCTCAATTTTTTTTTTTTTTTTTTAAATTTATATCTTTTAGGGGTTGTAAAAATTACCTCGTATATGAACGAAACTTCGAGATTCATTGAGATTTATTTGTAAAGTATTGGTATTGTAAGAATTAATTGTATATATAAACATATAGCCAATCTTATATCATTGATACCCAAACAAATTTACGCTTTAATGTGTAAGATTCCTGTGTTTTAAGGGGGCTCATACACCTTAAACCCCTTATTATCTTCTAATATGTGACTGTTGCAAGAATTTGGATAATTCATTTATTTTAAAAGCAATTACTTCCAACTTTTTACAGCTGACTACATAATATAGCTGCTTTAGAAACTAGTAACCAGAAAGTTTATGTTGCCACAAATATTTCTGTAATTTAATCCGCTTTGTGACAAAAGTTTTCGTCATGTTTCCACCTTGCGCGCATGATACTTTAAAAATGGCTAATGGTACATACTTAAAATTCAATGGAAGTCTTTATATGGGCACTATTTTTGAACTGAACCAAAAATTTGATGAATATTGTAGTATTAAAAACATTTATGCACGAAAACATTACAGATTTTTTTAATAAAATACATTTTATAAACTCAACTCCAAATAAAATAAAAAATTAACATGAAATTCTTAGAATTTTAGGTTCACAACAGTTTCCAAATGTTATAAAAGCTATATATTAAATATGAAATTAAATTATGCAATAGAATGTTTTAAACTGTGCGCGCAAGGTGGAAACTTGACGAAACATTTTGTCACATAGCGGATTAAATTATAAAAATATTTGTGGCAACACAAACTTTCAGATTACTATTTCAGAAAGCAGCTGTATTACGTAGTCAGCTGTAAAAATTTGGAAGTAATTGCTTTTAAAATAAATAAGTTATCCCAATTCTTGCAACAGTCACATATTCGAAGATCTTATGGGTTTTAAGGTGTATGAGTCCCCTTAATCTAAAGTTCAGGAACTTTAAGAATAGGTAAGCGAATTCAGTAGACAGAGAACAGGTACTCAAGAAGGGTTAAATACCCTTTATTATTACAAATAAAGGTTAACAGTCGACTCCTGCTTGGAGTTACAATAAAGCTTCTACTCGGGCTTGAATTCAAGAAACTAAGAAATGAAATTTAATTAATCTTAACTAAAAAGATATAGCCGAAGCTATCAAGATTCTAACAGAGTTGGCCCCTTAATGCTAACCAACGGCGAAGCTACCAAGGGCTTAAAGTAAGGCCGAGCGAAATAAGAGCTTAAGAGAGAAAGTAGCCTGAAAAGGTGAACGCGCGCTAGTCAGAATCTCTAGCTCTTTAACGAAGTCAGTAGAATTTCACACTTAAATACTTCTCCTCGTTTGTATTCAAAAGCGATTCTAAAAATACTTTCTGGCCAGAAGTTGTAAGCTTGAAATTAAGGAAAGTAACTTTTAACTAAAGATTAAGACAAACCTTACAAATGTTAAAAAATGTGTGAGTTTCTTTAATTTTAAATGAACTATATAAAATTTGGGAAACCAATTTGAATTAACTCGAATTATAATAATTCAAACAAATTTGAATTAAAGTGCTTAAATTTATGCTAAGAATGGCATAATAAATTTAGTTATTTATCTTTCAAACATGGTTTAAATAAAATTCACTCTTGTCTATATTACAGTCAAACCTGTACTTGATGAATTCGCAGAATCCTTAGAAAAACGTTGCTAAGTGGGGGAATTCGCAAAATGGAAGTTAGGTAAGAACGATTTATGATGAGAATACTTTTTTTTTTAAATTATAAATGTAAAATAGTAGCACAATGAAATATAAATGCAAACTTTCATACTTTAATGCATCTATTTCATATATATTAGAATGAAATTAGACAAATTCATTTTGAAAAATAATTAGTTTGTTTTGAATGCCGGGAACAATATTTCATGTCATAGAAGTCTCACATTTTCGTAATGCACGGAAAATATCTTCTGGTACACTTTTATCAAGCTGAAAATTGTGTCGTGCAGCTCTTATGGTTGTATGTCCTTATGTTAGAAGAAATATCCAAATTATTTCGACCTCATGTTGTAAGGATCCTAAGTTTTACTAACGTTTATTTTATTTTAAATCTTTACTACTTATTTTCTACTTCCGGCCAGAATTAAAAGCTTTAACTTATTTATGCAAATTTGTCTTGCTAACGCCAAGTACTTAAGTTGTGGCTTTTTGCCAAGCAAGAGAGAGGAAGGAGTTATTAGAAGCAGGCCGTTTGCCATAGTAGTTTTACTCGGTTGCTGGTTGCCTTCAAGGCCAGAGGTTTAGTCCTCTTGATAAGTTCAAACGTATCGTAGTTTTAGCAGCTCTCTCTGTACTACATACGTATTTTGTTAAATAACGGCCAATCTTGAAGTTAGGCACTTGTATATTAATCCAAAGTTAGTTTTAGTTAGGGTTTTAGTTAGTATTTTTATATTCTTACGTTCAGACCACAAGTGGTTGGTCTCTGTATTCCGAAGTTCCGGAAATCGCTGTAAAGATAGAAAAATAAAGGGTTTCGTATACCCTTCCTGTGTGTATTGTCTACTTCACAATTTATTGAACATAGCTTGAGTAAGCTCCCTGTTCCGAGTCAGGACAGTTCATGTTTCCAAAGTAAGTAAAGAGGAACACAAGTCCTGATAATGTTAGTGTATACTGCAAGAGAGGAAACATCCAAAATTAATTAGTGATGCAAAATACCATGTGTGCCCACACATGATCTTAAAATAAAAATAAATACATTGCTCGGTATAGAATACAATAACCCTACATTAAAATTATGATGATTGTTAAATTTTTTTAGGCTATTACTAGAAAATTAGAATAAGAGTTACACTTACTCCTTGCTTGTACAGTACATTTATTCAACAAGTTCGTTAGAAAGAGAGTGCAATTCACTATCTGAAGATTTTTATACAAGGAAATTCACACCTTGTGCAAAATGCCGTGGAAAACTTTGCTAAGTAGAGGAACTCGCTAAATAGAAATCTTCGTTAAATAGATGTTTCAGTGTATCAGATCTTACACAAAGCTGTCGCCAGAACAAAACTAATAGATATAAACGAAGTTGCTAATAAAAACACCTCAGAATAAAACTGGCACAATAACACGTATGTACATATCAAAATTAGAGTCTAAACATAATCTGCATAAGAAAATGAGAGTACCAAGAAAAATTGCAAATTTTATGAGTAAGTGTAAGACGATTTCGAAGAGAGTAAGAATTGGATTCGACCCTGGAAGGATAATGTGTTGTTACTTAGGTATTATAAAAAAGAATAAAAATTATATGCATGAGTTTTTATATCTGGAATGATATACTGAAATGCGAGGGAAATGAGAATCAACAAAATAATATACCAATATTTGTAGTGTGTAATTAGATTTGTGCAGAGTCATTACGTTTTTTTGAAACAGGGACATGAAAAATGTGTAGTGTCCTCTCCGGGACTCGAACTTGGACCTCTCGAAAACGCGCCGTTATATCACGAAGGTATGCTGGAAGGAGGTAAAATATACCTTATATACACCCCCTTTTAAAGGGCCACTGGGGATTAGGGGGCCCAAATGCCAGATCCTGGTGGTAATGAATTATCGTTCACCGCCGTTTGATTCGGGCATCACAGTAGAATATAAATATTACTCAAGTTCCTGCACAATTATGATGAACCAAGAAAACATTTTAGAATCCTAAGCAAGAGTAAAGGGAAAAGGAAAAATTTTACTTGTCCAAGACGGCAGTCCAATGCCGGTGCTTAAGAACGGGCGGAAGTAATCACAAATAAAAAATAGCGACAAGGGCTGTTTTTGTCCACGTCAAAAATGGCTTATTTCTCCTTAATAGAATACTGGAACTCAGCTCAAGCTGCTCTTGAAGAATTTTCCCCGTTCACGCTCACGATGCATTGAGATTACACATCTTGCACTAACCGGAACGAAGTCTTGCTTCCTCGTGGTGGTAAGGATCATTCTTCAAGAAGGTGTCCGCCGATAACATCGCGGCAAAAACATCGCGGACGAAAACGTCGCGGAGAAAACAACGCAAGGCGAAAACGTCGTGCTACAAAACATCGTGGGTGAAAACATCGCAAAGAGACAACATCGCAGTTCTAAAACACCGCGGTACAAAATATCGTCGTCGAAAATAAAGCGGTTCAAAAACTTCGCAGTTTAAAAACATCGTCGTCGAAAATATCGTGGTAAAAAATAAAGTATCTACAAATCATCGCATGACGATAACATCGCAGACATACTTTTTTCATGTTTTAATAACTGTAAGTGGATATTCCCATAATGATTTGTGAGCGCAAGATGTAAAGAAGGATAATTTTTACTTTCACACTTTTTTATTAACTAATAAATTTTTGCTGAAAAAGTAAAAAGGAAACTTAAGCATAGAAAATTAAATGCAACTTATAGATTATACTTTTCATGAAAAATTACCAGTAAAAACTGTATAAAAATCATTTATTAATGGCCTTTGTTAGTTAACTATGTCGGTTTAAAATTCTATTAAGTGCTATAAGTTGCATTAATTTTCTATGCTTAAGTTTCCTTATTTTCTCAGCAAAAATTTATTGATTAATAAAAAATATGAAAGTAAAAATTATCCTTCTTTCCATCTTGCGCTCACAAATCATTACGGAAATATCCATTTACAGTTATTAAAACCTGAAAAAAGCATGTCTGCGATGTTATCGTCATGTGATGATTTATAGATACTTTATTTTTTACCACGATATTTTCGACGACGATGTTTTTAAACTGCGAAGTTTTTGAACCGCTTTATTTTCGACGACGATGTTTTGTACCGCGATGTTTAAGAACTGCGATGTTTTCTCTTTGCGATGTTTTCTCCGACGATGTTTTGTAGCACGACGTTTTCGCCTTACGTTGTTTTCTCTGCGACGTTTTCGTCTGCGATGTTTTTGCCGCGATATTTTCGGCTGTAACCCTTCAAGAATTAGGGAGTCGTTACGTCAATAGCAGTCTACAGAGGTATGCGGGCGTCTCACGAAAGAAGAGAAGAACTCTCCGGTACTTACTGCAGGCCTTACTTCTCCCAGTAACACCAAAAACAGAAGTGCCCAGAATAGAGAGATCACTCTGCTCCTCACCGCAGAAAAACTGAAATACGCAGCTCACTAATGAAAGTACACCATGGCAGAGATGAACGCTTCTGACTCGAAGACTCGAACTTGGACTTTTTGGTACTTCAAAAAGCGTAACCAAAAAGTCTCTCAATACTACCCATGAAAGGCAAAAACACGAATCCTAACTGAAAGTATTATTAACTTAGTACAATCGAGGAAGAAAAACGAGCACTCCCGAAAGCCCAGAATGGAAGACCTCCATATGGTATCATCATAGAAAAGACAATTTACTCCCAAAGCAGTCGAGCAAAAAGTCTCTCAATTCTTCCGATAAAAAAACATTTACACACATTATAACTGAAGTTATTACTCAGAACAAATCTGGGAAGAGACAAACTTTTCCCCAACATCCAATGAAATGCATGATCTGGAAGCATCTTGAAAAAAAAAAAAAAAAAAAAAAAACCACTTACTAATGGCCCGCCGAGCACTCAGTCTCAGTCGCACGAAAGCCAAAGAAAAAAGTGTCCTACAAGCGAAAATCATACACGCGATCACACAAAAACAAGCTACCAGAAAACCCAGAATCTCGCACCCCCTTTAAGAATTTTAAATTAATTTTCGCATTTGGGAATTTGGAAAATTTCCATTTTTTCGCCAGACCGCTCAAAACCGCCAATCTGCGCAATAGCAATTAGTCAGAACCAGTAGCCAAAGTGGATACTTCTTTTTCCAAGAACTATTGACCTTTCGCGCAATCACCTATTAACCCTTGACCTTTACCTCATATACACCATCTCCCTAGGAATCAAAGACAAAGAAAAAAACTTTATAGAACTTTCTACTTGGAATTCGTACTTTGAAAACGAAAAGACGCAGCAGAAATTCAATTTTCCTGATTCTTTACGTGCAGATTATTTTCTTAATTTCACGAATTTTCCGATTAAATTTAATAAACCAAAATATCATTGAAGCATTGGTTTTCCGGCCGAAAATTCAGAGAACTTATTACCAATAAAATAAACTATTAACCCAAATAATTAAATTAATTATAATTCTTCCTAAATAAATATACAGTGGATGGACAAAAATATGGAAACTCCTTGTGAAATGCATGTTTGAAAAGAAAGATTGATTTTAATGAAATATGTAGGTGGCGCTAGCGTTTTTGACTATTGACGCCACCTAGACAACTTCGTAAATGTGCTAAACAGTTCAGTTGTTGTCGGAGTACTGTTATGTGAGGTTGTCATTGCATTATGTCAGAGTTAACAGACTTCGAAAGTGGGCAAATTGTTGGAGCACGTATGGTAGGTGCTTCCGTAAGCAAGGTAGCCGAGGTGTTTAGTGTTTCAAGAGGTACTGTATCGAAGATTTATTCAAGAGGTACTGTATTCAAGAGAGATTTATTCAAGAGGTTTCAAGAGGTACTGTATCGAAGATTATTTTCCGCATATTTGAAAAGCGGAAAAAACATCATCTGCTAAATCACAGCGCGGACGAAAGTGTGTCCTGAGTGATCGTGACAGACGATCATTAAGGGCAATTGTGACGAAAAATAAGAAGACCATAGCTGCAAAAGCTACTGCTGAACTGTATGTTGTGTTACCGAACCCTGCGAGTACCAAAACAATTAGAAGGGAGCTTCATAAACAGGGAATTGCTGGCCGTGCTGCAATCGAGAAGCCACTCATCAGTGATGCTAATGCCCGCAACAGGAAAAGGTGGTGTTTAAGTCATAAAGCCTGGACTATAGAGCAGTGGAAGCGAGTAATGTGGTCTGACGAGTCTTCTTTCACATCGTTTCCCACTTCTGGCCGAGTTTACGTCTGGAGAACGCCATCTCAAGCCTATAATACAGACTGCTTGTTGCCAAGAGTGAAACATGCCGGGGGTTCTGTTATGGTTTGGGCAGCCATACCGTGGTTCTCTGCTTGCCCCATGATAACAGTGTCAGGGCACATGGCTGCCAAGACTTATGTGAACATTTTGGCCGATCAAGTTCTTCCCATGGTACAAACTTTGTTCCCCGATGGTGATGGTGTCTTCCAAGACGACAAAGCTCCTGTTCACACAGTTCACATTGTCCAGGACTGGTTTTCTGAGCACGAGGATGAGTTGTCCCATCTCCCCTGGCCACCACAGTCACCAGACCTGAATATTATCGAACCTTTGTGGTCTACATTGGAACAGAAAGTGCGTTCTCGTTATCCACCGCGAACATCGTTATCCGAACTTGCCACCGTTTTGCAGGAAGAATGGTATAGTATTCCCTTGGCAAACATACAGGAACTGTATTTATCCATTCCGAGAAGACTGCAAGCTGTTTTGGATGCCAACGGGTTTCCTACACCATATTAAGCAAAGAAACATGTTTTTTTAAAGGTGTTTCCATATTTTTGTCCAACCCCTTACTCTTATGCTTTTTCCTAACAGAATATTCAGATATTTTTCAACACAACATGTGAAAATGAAAAGTCCAGAAAAGGGTTAAACTCACCCTTTATTGCTTCAAACTAAGAAGACAGATGGCTCCTTTCTCAGGCTTACAGAAAAGCCTCCTCTTGAGCTTTAAATGAAGATAAGAAAATAAGAAAGGCTAATCTGATGCTAAACTAAACTGAACTAAGTAAACTGACCTAGATGCACGTGTTTCGCCTAAGCTCTTTTGCTAAAGTAAGCGAAACTTTCCTTTAAATACTCTTTCTACCGCTCTTACATATAACGCAATACTAAAAGCTCATTCTGGTAGGGAATAGTAGGTGGGAGACGAGAACAGATACTAAAGTATGTTTAAAAATTAAAATAACTTCTACAAACTGCAGAGTAAAGTTTACATCCACTTCAAGTGGATGACGATTTCAATGAGAGAAAATATTAGCTCTGCTTTTTCTATGTAAGTAACGAAGGGGGGAGGGAACAATATTTTTAACCACTTTAATTAGAAGTTTTTGAATACTTGACTGCTTTCCCTAATTCTTTCAAGAAAATTACACAACCATAAAAACGTTATGATTAAAATTTAGTGATCGTGCATAACTCGGAAACTTAATAAACTTGGGGCTGTAATGGCTTGCGGCTATAACAACCTGTATATGAATTATTTTCCAAAATAAGTAACTATTTCGATTATTTTGAACTATAATAAAGAGCAGCTAAAAATTGAAAAAATAATTGAATTTTTAATCACGAATTAAATATATAAAACCAATTTTCTGCAAATAAAAATGTCAAATAAAATGCCAAGTGTTTTTTTCTTTTTCTAATAACTCATTATGAGTAATTATTTCCCTGAAGCATTATTTTAGCTAGTAAAAAAACTTTCCGATTTGTAGATGAGATCGTTTCTAGCTTTTAATGAACTATATTTCAGACTTGATGAAGCAGATAATTAATTTTTTTCCTGAAAAATTGAACATTTCGTTAATTGCTATTAAAGTAGTTCATGCGCGCATTTAATTCAAGTATCGTATTAGATATCCTGATTTCTCTTCAAATACTTCATCACTTTAATTGGTTAACACAAATTTCTTAAGCACAAATATTTTAGAAATTTCCTAAGCTATTCGCTGTTAGAAAATATTGAATGGAAGAGTGAAAAATCCCGACTTTCATAATGAAGTTATTTCAGATTATTCTAATTTCACTCTTAACTTAGGTGATCTTAAACTTTCAAACGCTGCCGTTATTTTGTTCGGGTACTTAAGCAAGCTCAGGTATTTACAGAAAATAAATAAATTAAATTCAAAATAGCCTGAAGTTCAAAGCCCCATTTTAGAGTTTAATTACACACAACAAAAGCTTAATCTAGCGTTAAAGATTATAAATTATGTACCTGTCTCACCTTGACACCAGTAGAACCTGTTGGTTATAATATCATCTTCTGTTTTGCACAGCCTAAAGTATTTTAAGATATTTTTGTAACAAAAGGGCACAATTAGCTTTCCGCTTTGCTCTGAAGTGATGTGACATGGTTATGGGCTTTAACATACAGAAAAATTAAATTCACAAGAACGCTTTAGAAAAGCTTTGATAGCTGTTACTTACCAACAAACTGTTTTTTAGCAAATTATTGTTTCGATATGCATGTTATACGATAAAGATTGCTATAGGGTTTCATTTCTCAAATATTGAACCTAGATGCGCTCCTCCACTTGGAAAGTTTCTCAAAATGATATGTAGAATTTTGTGTATATTGTTTCAGTATTCCATAGGAGGTTTTTGAAACAAAAATATAAAATTTTTCGTGGTTCTTGCATGAAGCAAAACGTAAGATATAATTTCATGTTAATATAATGGCTACCTAAATACATATAGCAGTGATTACATTTACGGAAATGTTCATTATACTTTGATGAATTAACTTTATAATTTCCATAATTTGCGCATTAAATTGGAAAAGTTACAAAGTTTAGCATGGATTATAATGTAATGAAATATACCTATGAAACATTTGCTCAAAAATGAGCCCAGTATTTCAATCAGATACCATAAAAGAGAAGCAAGGAATAACAGGACGCTATTTTTGTTAACTTAAGAGTTAAGATGCTTTCCATTATGATATATTTCAGTTTTGCATGTGAAAAGCTTTGTTGATATAGATTTTGTCTTCCATTTAAAATATTTATGTTTAAGATGTTTTATCTTTCGTTTAAGATATTTATCTTTAAGGCATTATATCAGCACTGTTGGTCCAAAAATCACACTTTCCATTTTCCCACAGCCAAAATTATTCAAAAATCATCTTCCATTGGTGAATTAGATTTTCTAGGGGCGTTTCACTTTCAAAAAAATCTTTCTGTTCTAGTTAAGGACCATGATTCCAATCCATCTTTACCTTCAGCCTTTAAGGAAATTATGTTTTAATTTTTTGTTTCCTCAATAGATGGCGCCAGTAGCTTAACCCCTATCCATCCATTCCTACCTTATCTTGTCTATTTCATTTGCATTTTGGCAGCTGATGAAGCTGGTTCGGTAAAATCGTCAAAACTAGTCCTGGAAAATTTGCAAATATAACGCTGGTTTCTGTTGTTTGACTTCTAAATTAATTTGTAGTTCGTCAAAGAAGCTAATAAATTGAAGTATTTTAAAGAAAAATATATAAGATCTACAAAATAACCAAAAAAGTTATTATGGGGTTAAAAAAGAGCAAGCTGGCTGAAGGATTCTGTAAAGGGCAACAAATGAAGAAAAACTAACACATCAGTAAACTCGAGATTATTTTTTTAAAGTTACATTTCTTACAATTCCTTATTTGAATTCTTCATTTGCCAAATCGATTAACTCCATAAAACAAGGAGTTGAGAAAAATGATAAAATAGTACATATATTTTTAACTGTTTTTAAACTACGATACGACCAAAAATACAATGTCGAATCTATTACTGCAGACACATCTTTTACCTAATGACATATAGAAAATATAAAACAGAATATTCTTGGAAAAATAATTATTATTACTACAACTTCTTCGTGATTAAGGGAGCAAATCGATTTGGCAAGTGAAAGGAAATTATTAATTCAAATTCGGTCTTTGAATTATTTCTTTATTACGGAAAACTTCATTACATAAATACATATATGTTTTATTAAAGATTTTAGCAAAAATGAATAATAACTATTCTGTTACTGTTACATAATTTTACGAGTATTATTACTTTGTTGAGTATGATTTATCATCAATATAACAGACGTCTTTGTTAGCTGTATTTGAGCTCCATTTTGATTTGTCTTTAAAGTTTTATAATACTCATGTTTAATAGGAGGAATTATTTTCAACAAGCCCATTATATCCCTCCTCTTTTCTTTTGTTATAGTTCTACCTATTGGAATTGTTGTTACTATTGTTGGATTAATTGGTAAAAGCAATAAATGTAACTACACAGTCCACTTGAGTGTTTTTGTGATCTCGTGACCAAACTACTTTCATATGTCGTAGCAGAGGGAAAAGAGTGCAGCGGGTCAACTAGATTATTATGATATAAGTACATTATAGTAATCACACTTAATCAATTATTTATTATTTAATAGCTAAAAGTATTTTGTCATTTAGTGATGTTAATACTTATTATTAGAGATATTTGTTTTGAATTTTACAGTTCAGAGCCAATCGAGTGCTTTGATATTAAAATCTACTAAAATTCAAAAAATGGAGTTAATCGATTTGGAAAGTGAAGAATCCATTTAACGCATAAAAAACAAATCATTACTATAAACTGCTAGTCATTCAGTCATTAATATAAGACAATGTCTTACATTATAATAGATAACAGAAAGAGGAATGAAACTGTTGTGGTCACTTTTAGAGGTTCTGAAAAGGGATTTTACTCTTTTACTTCCAAATATATATGTATGGTCTATGATCGATATTTCAATACGTAGGCAATTCTTGTCTCTCCATCTTTTCTTAAAGCTGTAGAAATGCACCATGCAAATTGCCGAGATGGAAAAGAAGGCTCAGATATCTCCTTCCCTGCCGTTTTTCTTTAGTTTATAGAAGAATATCCACATCCACGTGTGGAATGGAGTGCGGACATTGGCACCGAGAGTTCCATTTCAACGCTCTCGCAACCATTAATATCAGTCAGACCCGAGATTGATTTCATAAGAATGAAGAAGAACAGCGTCTCGCGGTAAATTGGATGAGATCATCCTGGCTTCGCTTTGTGTATTTAAAATTGCATTTGCGGAGCTTTTAAAGCAACGCCTCCCCTTAGTCGTTAATCAGTTCGATTTTCTGCTGCTCAGCGCGTTTCTGATGATATCAGCAATATTTTATTTTTAATTTTAAGCATCAGAACTTTTTGTTTCTAGTTCGGGGCTGTTTAGCATGCCGGATTTTGCTCAGGAATGCAAAGCTATTCATTATCAAGGTGGAATTCAAAATTATTCTTTTATCGCTTGGAACTGAAATAATGCAGATTTACATTAAACATTAGCATATATTTATTTATTTACTTATAGGTGGCCAAAACGGCTCGAAAGGAACACTAATATAAGGATTTTGGATACCTTCTCAAATCTATGAGAGGAACAAAAATGTTTGTAAAATAAGCCTGATAATATACTACAATATTCTGTGACGTTTACGTTTAAAAAGTAGCTATTTCTTATTGGCTAGAAAATAAAAGCTGAATGACGTAAAATTAAAGCAAGCAACATTACAAAATGTGAGTTTAAAATAACACGCCGAATGACGATTATTGGACGAGTTAACCCTTTCCGGCACGCTACCTTTTAAAATTGGAATTCCGATTTAAAAAAAAAAAAAAGAAAGAAGCAGTTTAATTAGGCCTAGAGGAGTACACAAGCAAAATTTTCTAAAGATGGCACTTATCGTTTTAATTCTGTGGGTGTACCCGAAGCGGACACACTGATTGAATAGAGCTTTGAAAAGAGTGCTGTAACGAGTATTGCTGGTAAGCGCGTAAAAGAGTAAGAGATTTTGCCTACGATTAAAAAACACTAGATTCTGAATACCGTAGCAGATTTAGCATTACCCAGGGTGTGCCACGGGGAGATCTGCTGAGCTACTCTACCCTAAAAACCTCATGTTTGGTCATATGATGATTACATGCTTATGAATGGCAAAAAGTAAATTAGGTATATGATATTTAACATTATTTATATTTCATATTTACACTTTAGTATATTTTTTTTTCATTGTGATACCTTTCGAAGAAAGTGACACCACCTTTGAAAAAGCACAATCCAATATTGCATGTTTTGCGCATGTGCTGGGATCCGTATCAAATTCACTATCTGAAAGCAATTCGTGCAGCACTTTCAGTGCTTTAGAAATGGTCAGCCCTCTCCGATTCATTTCGGAAAATAATTAAAAATCCGAAAAAAATAAACTAATATTATATCTACAATTTTTTTTTCTTTGAGAACATACAGACTCCCCGTGCACCACATATGTACAACACGGGGCTTACAGAAGTAAGTTAACTAGAACATTAAAGGTTACATGTATAAATAAACATTAAAAATTACATGCATAAATAAAGCGAACAAAAGCAGAGAACAGCAGTCTGGACTTCACGAAAACAGATAAGTTCACTGGCCAAGTCACTCGGAACATTTTCAAATCGTTCTGTAAGCATAATCTAGGGCCATCAAATGTAGGGCACGAGAAAATCAAATGTTCCACATCCTGAGGAACTCTTTCTGAACATTCACATAAATTGTTTGATCGTAGATTAAAACGAAACAGATAACTTGCAAATTTACCGTGACCAGATAAAAACTGAGACACTTTAAAATTTAATGAGAGGAAAGACTCGGAATTCAGTCTATGGTAAATAGAAGGAAGGAACTTTTTGGTGACTTCAGCATTACAAGATGAAATGTATTCCTCATTCCACATAGCTAAAAGCTTTTTATAATGAAAGGACTTCCAATAACTCTTTGGAATGCTAATGTTGATATCAATGGGTAAATTTAAGGCATCTTTAGCTAAGAAATCAGCTCTTTCATTTCCGTAGAAACCATGATGAGCGCGCACATAAGCAAAGCAGATATCAATACCTCTAATTCTAAGTGAACTAACAGTTACTAGGGTTTCGATAACTAATTTATCGCAGCTGGTAATGCTGTTCAAAAGTTGAAGAGAAGAAAGAGAATCAGAACAAATAAGGTACTTTGAGGATGTTGTCCCATGATCCTGGATCCATTTGACGGCAAGATAAATGCACAGAAGTTCTGCTTGAAAAACTGCACATTCATTCCGTATACGGTGTCTAAGAAAACAAATCTCGGAATGGCCTTCAAAAATAACAAATGCAAGGCCAATCTTGTTGTTCATCTTCCTGCCATCTGTAAAGAAAACCATATGAAAACTTATTTCAGCAGTCTCTTTTGAAATTGTAAACTATAAAATAAAAATATAAATGTCTAAAACTCAAACCTATTAAACGTAGCGCTAATAAAACTTCTTTAAACCAAAACGAAAGAGAAAAAGAGAACTGCTCTAGTGAAAAACCAAACAGCTAATTGATAAAATTATCCCTGACCTTCAGAAAATCACCCCAACAATTTCTTGGTTGATAATCAAACCTCCCCTCCCCCCCAAAAAAAGGTGTAAAATAAGAAACAGAAAAACAGGAAATGAAACACACATGTGGACCCACTTTTCTATGTTAATGAGCTGCAGAAAAACAAAGATACAGCTAGCTCTCAGTGACCTAGACTCCCAGTGAGCCCAGTCTGGGAGCACCTCAGTTCGCCGTTCGATTTTAGGCAATATTTCAAGGTAAAAATTTAAAAATAATATACAATAAGGAGATTAGCATGCAGCCAAAAAAAATAACATAGAAATTTCCTTTCAAATAATTCCTTTTATACCCTAAAAAAATCTGGAACATGTTGAAAAATGAGGGTCTTCAAAAACTAAACATGGCTAAAATATATCGACTGGTTTTTGTTGAGCTGCCATCTACTATAAATAAAGAAGGTTCAGAGTAACCTATAGTAACCGTCAAATCCTTTTTCATTCAATTTTTCTGTGCGTACAGAAGGAAGTTTTTAGGTGTGCCCGGGCTCACCGTGCCGCAAAGGGTTAAATCAACAAAGAGCAGCCTAATATTCATAAATTTGCATGACTACTTTTAAATATGCAATCTTCTTTTTCAGCTGCAGAAGTGCAAATGAAAGAGAAACCAGTCCTCAGACGATAAGAATGAAAGGAAGGAAACCGAGCTACTGATGCCATCTACTGATGAAAAATGAAAAGAACTATAAAATAATTTCTTCGAAAACGGAGGGTAAAGAAGCACTGGACTTGCCATCTTTAACTAGAACCGAAAAATTTTTAAGAAAGTGAAACACCTCTAGAAAATCTAATTCGTCAGCAAAAGGTGCTTCCTCTTCTGTAAAAAAAATTCGCGGTTCTATTCTGAATGTCTCCATTTGATCTTGTGTGGTATATAAGGGATTGCTTACCAGTGAGATGTAATTTACGGTGGTCAAACTAAGAGAGCCGTAGGGTTTCGCGCTAAGAAACATGAGGTATATGTTAGGGGAAAGGAAACACATAAATACCCTGTTCTCCAACACTGTTGGTCAGAAAATCACATTTTCCGTTATTCTGTAGCCAAATTATTATTCAAAATAATCTTTTGTTGGCGAGTTAAATTTTCTAGAAGCGTTCTCTATTCATCAAAATCTTTCAGTTTTTAGTTAACGATCCCAATTCCAATCTGTCTTTAGGAAATTATTTTGTAGTTGTTTTCATGATTCGTTAACAGATGACGCCAGTAGCTTGACTTCGTTCCTCTCATTCTCATCGTCTGAGCACAGACTTCTCTTTGGGCATTTGCACTTCTGCAGCTGAAGAGGAGAGCTGTATATCTAACTTCTAATACATCAGCTTCGAAACTAGTCCTGAAAAATTTTTAATATTATTGATTCTTTTTGTTTTAAGCCCTCTAATAATTGAAAAATGTGCATGAAAGTTACATATATCAGAATTTATGCTGAACCGTTTTTGATAACAAGATCCACTCTCCACTGCTGCAGTTGAAAGAAAAAGAAACACTAATGCGTAATAGACATCAAAAGCCAACCAAGCTGAGGGACTAAATCTACAGGATTACTTCTAGGGCTCGTTTACCAGCTGTCTTACGGATTAACTATGTAGGATTTTTATGGTTTTCTGCATGTATTATACAAATGGAAACCAGTTTTTAACAGAATGTTTTCCATGAAATTCTTCCTTCTTCTAAGCAAATAATCCTTATTCGCTTGTTTAATTAACTAAAATTTTCAACTAAAGGTAAAAGTGAAAATTCGTAATTCAGTACCCTCTATAACAGAGAGCGAAAGAACCAACCAATATCATCTAGTGCTATTTGTCTATCTAATTCACAAATAAATCTGCCACCCAATCGGTTTAGTGGTTAGCGTCGTTGATTGTCGAGCCGATGGGCCCGGGTTAGAATCCCAGAGAAGGCATGGATGTTTGTAAATGTATAGTGTCGGTGCGGCATGGCGACACTATAAATATGATGAAAACTGAAAGTCCTATTGTGTAGTGTAATGTATTTTGCAGTAATTTACAAAACAGACAATCTTCTTAGTAGAACATCAATTTTATTTCTAGTTCACGGTGATAGACAAATTTTATACAATTCTTAAGTGGCAAAATTTTCATCCTACTCCTAGCTGTAAAATCTTCAGAATTCTAATCTTTTTAAAACAATATCTCACGTTACTGAGTAACGGTTTAATACAAATATGGCGTTGCCACTTCAACAATAATTATATTTATTTATTAAATAACAAGATATTACAGTAGTTTGATGGAAGAGAAGAAGGTTAGCAGACCCTCGTACCCGTCGCCCTGGGGTGCTTTCTATGAAAATTGGGGGTGGAACTGAGCCAAATCGTACTGTCATCTGTTAGGCGTTCAAGGCTGTTGCCAACGGCAGACGTAATCTTGCGCTCCTTGCTCCGAGAAATTTCGTGGGCTTGGACTGGCTACGTCAGACAAATAAGCCTAAGCAACAACACAACAGCAACAAATAAAGTTGCGAGAAAATAGAAGGGAGAGGATTAGAATTATTTGTTTTTCCCTAATGGCGGGTACGCCTATGACACATCGGCCACACCTAGGGCCAGATCTTTGGTCTCTTTATTATGGAGGCACCTAATGCGTGGGCCACCATTGCCTCCGATGAAGGTATAAACAATTTTGACATCCATGCTTCTCCGGGATTCGAACCTGGGCCTTTAGGTATCGCAGTCAGACTCCCCTAACCACTATATACCTAGGATGTTTTACTTTCCACTATATGTAATGGAAAGAACACTATACCTAGGATACGTCTGGGCGGCTTAGAATTAGAATTAAAAATTATTGAATCGAAATGGTTAAGTTAGGTAATTATTTAATTTTAAATGCTCCAATGTACTTATAAGTGTGTAAAAGTAACGAATGTTCAGTTCAATGTACAGTAAGACCCCGCTTAACGCGGGGGATACGTTCCATCGAAGTAGAGCGTAATGCGAAACAGCGCTAAGCGAGGGTATCTTAACATGTAAATAATGGGGTTAGGGGAAGACGGATAAAAAATGGTTAGGCATTAAATTTAATAATGTTTTTTTAATAAAAATAAAATCAAACATTTATTTCTTACAAAAATAAAAACAATATAAACGCATATACTTTTAAAAACAAATAAAATTCTCAGTCAGATCATTCAGTCTATTCTGGGTTTCCAATTTTCTGCCTTTTTGTCAAGAAGGCATTATGATAGATTGGCTTAATGGCATATTGCGTTCAATATCGCCGTCAATCCATATAGACAGTCGTTTTTCCATTTCCTCTATAATGTTATTTCTAGAACGGGTAATTCTAGATGCAGAGCTTGACGTAGTTGCAGTTGCCGATGACAGTATTTTTTCTTTATTCTTAAGAATTGTCCTTATTGTTGAAGTTGCCAAAATCAATGCAGCGCTAATTTGAGATGGACGTTCACCAGAATCTAATCTTCTAATCACTTGCATTTGAGTTTCCAGTGAAATGCTTTTTCTGGTTGCTTTCCTTTCTTGTTTTTTACTATCACCCATGATAAAAACTAAAGATCATAATATTTGTCACTGTATATACAAATACGTTATAGTATTATACAAATTTAAACTTACAATAATGTCAACAAATGTTTCAAATGATAAAAATGCGTCCACAAAGCAAGAAACACAACTACACTGTTTCGGATATGTTATTTGGAAACCTAGCGCTGCACACAATTTCGGAGAATCCCCGGGTTGAAATAAAAGAGCGCTAAACCGAAACAGCGCTAAACGAAACAGCGTTAAGCGGGGTCTTACTGTATATAAATCAAATTTAATATCCCTGATCTAATAATATATTCCCAATGTCTCATATAAAAATGGATATATAGGGGTTTAAAATTTACAGTGCTTCTACGAATTTCTATTTTACCGTTTATACTGATGCTTATTATGCATAATTTGATTAAGTTTTAACGATTCTAAAGCAAAAGCCAGAGCTAGAGGCAGATAAATATTAGAATTACTTATGAAAATTTGCAGTGAAAAATATCCTGCTAAGATATAAAAGTATGTATGTTTAATATATTTGCGTGAAGTTATTGGTAGAATCTTAAGACAATTTTCTATTACATGCATTAAAAAACCAAATGTTTATTATATATGTAATAATTTTGATGTGTAGTCGTGATGGCAGAGTGGCAAAACGAGACGAAGATAACGAAACTGTATTCCGACAAATCACCAATCTTTATTTTCACACAGATTCAATTAATTTGGCCGACACTTATTCAGTCATAATTAAATACGATAAATTCCTATATAACATTAGTTTTTTTAAAAGAAATGACGTAGGCATTTGAGAAGCGAAGCGGCGCGGCGTTTGCAGTGCAGTACATAGGAAAAGGAATGGAATAACGTAATTTATTGTGCCAAGAGTTTTTATACTAAGTACATGTAGAAAGTACTCTAAGCTATGATTGGTTGATCTCAAGTTGTTACATAACATAAAAGGATCTCGAATTTGGGAGAAGAGATGAATTTAGGGGGAGAGCACCAAATCTAAAATCGTTGATTTTGATGTCGACAACTATTTTTAAAGCAGCTATCGTATTTTTTTATATCTTACACACATATATACAGCGATCGCATATTTAGTCATCACATATTTATACATACCTCTCGAGAGTTAACTCAAATGCTATTGTTGCATAAAACTCAAACATTACAATGATTCCTTAAATAAGCATATTCCATGCATAGTTTCGCATATATTTATGTAATATTAATAAGAATCCGAAGTTAAATAATAAAAATCCTATCCAAGGTTGGTATAATATATTCAGTTTTGGAAAGGAATCTTAAGTCAAATAAATATGGGGCAGAATTTTGTCCTCTTCGTCTTAAATCTTAATTTTAGCCCATAGCTCAGAAGGGCTATTAATTTCGTTTTGGCATTTTGCGCTGAGAACTTCAAAAGGCTGTATCATTTTTCAAATTGTTGCCACCAAATATTATCGCCCTGTATTATATATTATTGCCCTGTATTAGTAATGAAATAATGAAGAATCTGCATAAATTTAATAATATGTAATATTATTAATTTTACGCAGAATGCTGAATAATGTATTTATGCTGAATAATTTTATGGTTTAAATGCGAAAAACATGATATTTAATAAATTATATAATTAATTATTAATATCCTAATATATTAATATTAGGATATTAATAAAGCTAACAGATTCAGAAGACAAACAACAAAAATCAGCGTTATATTTACAAAATTTCCACAGGACTAGTTTCGATGGTTTTACCGAACCACCCTCCTCAGCTGCAAAACCGCAAATGAACAAGATAGGAAAAAATGATTAGATAAGATAAGAAAGCCTGGACAAGAATAAGCAAGTGGCGCCATCTGTTGGTGTATCTAACTGTTGTGTATGTTAACATCTGTTGGTGTATGTAACAGATACTTAAAAATGTCTCTTTGGGCGTAATATAAAATCTGAAAACTTTCAGATATTTTATTAGTCTGAAAAGGCTGGCTGTGTCCCTGAGAGGCTATTGTTTTTGTTTTGCGATTTTGCGTCGAATCACTCTGAATGTCCGTTTCACTTTTCAGGCTGTTACCACCAAATATTATCGCCCTGAATTATATTTGAATAAATTAAATAATTAAGAATCTACATAAATGTAGGTATTTTTCTCGCATTGTGATATAACAACGGCATCTAGAGCCATCCAATTTTGAATAAAGTAATCCTGCACCCAAATATGGGCATCTGGAAGCTCAAATTAGGAATTCTTTTACTATCATTTCATATTTTGTAAAACTTTAAAACATTTTTATCTCCAGCGCGGGAGACTATGCACCGGAAATTCTAAAGATAAACTCTTTTTAAATTATTTTGTGATATTGCTTTGATTGAATTGAATTTTATGATTTAAGTGCGAAGATCATAATATTTAATAAATAAAGGTAACACACAAAACCTTAAAAAACGCCCCTTTGGGCGTAATATAAAATCTGAAAGCTTTCATATATATACATATATATATATTTAATGTTCCTGTAACATGGAGTTTCAGAAGTCGTTTTGACATCAATAATTTATTGATAAGATGCCCAGCTGAAACTTCCGAGATTTATTTTTCAGTTGAACTACACTAGAAATAATTTTCCTTCAATCAGGTATCGAACTCGAAACATAGTCGTCTGGCTAAGGATGTTCTAAAGTGTTAAATTATCGAAATATTTTTCATTATAATTTCTGTTTCACGCTTTTGCAAATAATGCAACTAGTCACAATTAAATAAAGAAAAAAGGAGCTCGAACTCTTAAAAATTAACGATAGATAACACCTTCGTATGCGATAGAATGGTTTCCTCTATCTATCCTATGCTTCACATTTTCACCAATGTTTACTTCTGTGAATTAATAAATAAAGATATACGCCCGAAAAAAGAAGATTAAAAAACTGAAGAAAAACGAAAAATTTCACCAAAATATACATACAGAAAAAGAAAACTGTCGAAATTATTCTGATAAAAAAAAATCGTATAAAACGCAGCAGCAGAATAAAAAGGGGGGACAAAAAAAAAGCAAAGGAAAAAAAAGGTCAACGTTATGAAGATTCCTTGATTGCTGCAGCCATCAGAAATTTTCATCCACTTTCTCCGTTCCACTTTTTCATTTCCTTTCCCTTGCGGAGTCAGACAGGAGAAAAAAGTGAAGTTCCGGTTTTTCGCTATACACAGTTCTCTTCTTACCTATACGTGCGGAAACCGCTTAAGTCAACATTTTTGTCGCAGAAAGCGTAGAAAAGATTTTATTGCCATTGATCACCAATATGAAGCATCACCGTATACCATGCGAAATCCATGCTAGGTATAAATATATGGATGGAGACATATAGATATATATAAAGAATTCTCTCTTTCTCTCATGCACAGACAGTTTTTTTCTCTTCCTCTGGTCCTGATTTATCTCTTTTCTTTGAAGAGTGTTTTTATGGTTTTTGTCGCAGGCTCGTCGAGAGGAGTAAGTTAAAGTTGCCTCCTTTTTTACTACCTTTTCCATAAAAAATTTCTTCAAAACAAAACGAGAATAATAAAAGGGAAGAAAAAAAAAAGAGTTGGAGAAAATATAGGCGCATAAGAAAATAAAGGGATTGGGATTTTATACTCTGCGAGATGGCAGTGTGCTATTTGCGAAGCTGAATTCCTCTGTGTAAAGAAAGTGTATAAATTTCATGCGAAAAAATTGATTAGAAGCTATATAAAAGAATAAGCCTCCCTGCTTTCCTGTAAAATATTGCCTTCGTAGCGGGAATAAAATGGCTTGAGTGGTATTACAGCATACATGATATTTAAATGTATATCAAGGCACTTTATATCATTATTATTCAATATTTTACTGAAAAAGGTGTGTTAAAATTAAAAGAAAAAATTTAAATATGAAATCTTTTTAACTTGAAGGCTAATTTAATGAATAATATTTTTAAACTACTACATATTGAAAATTTAAAACAAATAATTAATGAATAAATTGACAATTGTATACATACTGATTATAATTTACAAGGTATTTATGGTAATTTTTTTTCTTTATAGAAATTTTATTTTATTTTTTACAATATCATTAACCGATTTTGTGCATTTGATTATCAAACTTGCATTTGAGCGAAGCAAATAGAGGAAAACATTTTCTGGTACTTGCTGATAGGTGGTAATACGTAGCGTGGTGGCTACAATTTTTTTTTTTTTTTTTGGAAATATAATCCGTAGAATCGGCATATTCTCGGATAATACATTCCAAGTATGTATAGTAATCAGACGGATAACAAATACTGTCTATATACAGGTGTATTTGATTACGAAAAAGCACACTAGGGCTATTTGCCTAAAGGGAAAGATGCTTTCATGGAGGACTTTCAAAAGAAAACTGGCTCATATACACGTTAAACATGGAGAAAACCACAAAAACGCCCCTGCAGCCAGCCCCTTCGTGAGATTCGAACTTTGGACCGAACTACCAGTGTTCAGCGACTTTCCCGCTTGGCTGCGGGTGGGTATCTCTGTATAGAGAAATAATATATTCGTATGTAAATACTTTCTGTATACAGTAATAAAAACTGTTTTATACTTAAAGGAAAATGCTTATATTAAGATAAGGTTAAATAAGACACAGTTTGTCTCAAGTTGAACATTTTGAAACTTTTCCAAAAATATTCCGACTAAAGACGTGTTGTGCGTACGTTCAACCAATCAGACGAAAGTTTTGCTTCTGAAGGATCACGGGTAATTTTCAATATGACGATGGCTTTCGTTGTGAAATTATGAACGGTGGAAACAGATGCCGATTTAATTGTGGAAATATGGAAAAACCGTATATGTATTGCTGTTTTGTTGTAGTATAACTGTTTAAGTCATTTTTAAAATGTTTATATATTCAATAAATTTATAATCGTGGAAATTTCATTTTATGACGTGCTCGATGATGACGTGCTATTTCTGATGATTTGTTTACAAATTATTCGTCGCCAAATTTGTCGTATTTCGGGCGAATGTTATTGTTATTTAATAAAATTTTGTTTTATTAAGGGGAATAATTTTTTTAAATATGTTTGTACATGCGCAACTTTACTTTTCTGATAATTACTTTTATTACTTTTAAATTGAAATTGCACAATCAGCGATTATGTTAAAATCAGCCATTATGTATATCTATTAAAACATAGATTATTTAATAATGAGAATATACATTAAATTTGTATGCTATTCTTCATGTTATTAATGAAATGCTTTTTAGATTATAAACACATTAAGAACTATACTTTTATTATAAATGCTGCATATTGAAGCATTGGAAATTTATGGATTTATTATTATGATTGATGAAAAACATTTGTATATACATTCATTAATAAAAAACTTATTCATTACATTAATACTAATAAACATACATCAACAATTTCTAAACCATCGCATCTCTTGCTATGTGTATTCTAGATCCATGATAATGTGCAAACAGCTGATGATTGCAGGTGCTGACAATTACATAATCGTTATGTGAATTAGAAGTAACTTCAAATAAACGTTTTGACAATGGTTGCCAAAAAGTTTATTTGAAGTTATTTCTAATTCACATAACGATTATGTAATTGTCAGCACCTGCAATCATCAGTTGTTTGCACATTATTGTGGATATAGAATACACAGTTGAAAAATAGCTGAAGTGCATTTTGTGCATTAAGCTAGTCATTAAAATTCATCCACTTACACACAACCTTTGCATTTGTATCTATACTTGGGAATTTAAACTGAAAAATTGAGCAAGTAGCATTTATGAAATATTTAACACTTTTAGAGGAAAATAAGGATTGAAAAATAAGGATGAAATAAAAATGTTTGACTCATCACAAAACAAATATCAGTAAATGGCATTATATCATGTACATAAAAGTTATTAAATAAATATATGGATGCAAAAATAAATGTTTACAATAATAAAATCAAATATATACAACAGATCATTACAAAAGAATAAAACTTCGTTTTGCACGTTTTTTCTCTTTAGTTTTCAGAATCGCCAGAGACGAGATAAAAGTTCGTTTTGCACGTTTTTTCTGTTTAGTTTTCAGAATCGCCAGAGACGAGATAAAAGTGATTTACTTAATAGCCATCACCTTTCTATTACTTTCCATAACTAACAATAAAGTTTAAAACGAAAAGCGTGTGAGCGATACAAAATACAGCACGGGAAAACAATCTTCACTCGAAACGAAACCTCACTTTCGCCAATCTGAGCGGTAACTGATTCTTGTTTGGCTTTCAGCCTGTTTACCAAGCGAAGATGGTAACCCGTTTTCGCGGAAGCTCACTTTCCAGAATTGTTCCATCTAACGTTATGTTCCGGAAACAAATATAGCAGTTTAAGGTGGTCAAGGCTGTTGCCAACGATAGGCGTAATCTCGCGCTCCTTGCCAAGAGGAATTTCGTGGGCTTCGGCTGCCTACGTCAGACAAGTGAACATAAGTAACAACAGCAGCATGTATGGCACTGAGTATGAACTGCCCCCTTTAAGCAGATTTACAAACTAAATATGGGTAAAATAATCTGAAGTTAACGGACTTGACATGAAGTGGAAGTCAAATTATTTTTATTGATTTGTTAAAGAAAAACATTTCTAATTAATTTTTATCATGAATAAAACACACTAATAGTTCACATTTAAAGTAATTAAACTTCTTTATTTAAAAAACCAAATTAGGTTACAAAACAAAGAGGTTGATTAACATAAAACTTGAAAGAGACAGGCATTTTTGCCTATGAGCACATTTTTTAAGATTATATCTAAAAAATTTCAGTTGGCTTTTTTTTTTATATTTTACCTTGTAGAAATATATTTACAGTCATCTTTTGCAATGCATTGCTGAAATTAAATTTTAAATATTAATTTATCTTGAATTTTCTTTCTTTTCTTCTGGGACAGACAGCATATGTAAATAAAACTTGAAAATGGGGCAGTTAATTTTTGCGTATTTTAACGTGATAAATGCACCATTTATAACAGATATTATTTTTCACTACTTTATTTGATCATGTCGAAAATTGGTTTTCCTTATCACACGTTTTGCAACATATGATCGTTTTTTTTTTTGTTTTCTTTATTTATGAGCTGTGATGTTTCTCATAGCTCCTAAATAAAAGCAGATAAATAAATAGATAAATAAAAGCAGACAAATGAAACCTCAGGTATTGAATCAACAGGTATGGTCGTCCGGGGGTACTGAAACTTTTATTACATCAAGAAAGTATCATTACATTGAAGAAGAATTAGGTTAATTGGAAGCAAAGATTGAAAAATGAGCAACGCCTTCGCCGGTAATCCAACCGCGGACCTCTGGAATACGCGCCCAGCGCGCAGACCACCACACCACGAAGGCCTGCTAAGAAGGCGGGAGAAATACCTTACATACTTCTCCTTTCAAAAGGCGACTGGAGCTTTTTTAGATGACCCAATCTCCAAAAATGCTAAGAAGGCGGGAGAATACCGCATAACATGACATGCAACTTCATATTTTTAAAACTGCAGCGAAAGAGTGCAGGTTTAAATAATGTTTACGCTAGAGGACGCTGCTCTTTAGGTCCCGCTATTAAAGCAGTAAATTTTGTTTCGAACAGAAAACTAAGTTTGCGCTTCAGCACTAGAAATTCTACAGAACAATACCTTGTCTCTGTGAAGCCATGGGCAGATCCTAGGGATTACTGATATCCCCTTTTTGGGATCAGGACTTCTGAATTGTAGGATCGATGCACTTATACTTACACCATAAAATAGCATAAAGGTGTACCTTACACCCGATCTACATCATAAGAAAAATTTGTCATTTCTTCTAAGCATACGGATTTGCAGAAGGAAAAGCTCTTAATTAGTTAATCTCATCAACGTACTTCTTTAGTGACGTGCACTTAGTAGTAGCTTATTTACTCTTTAATCTTCTCACATTAAGCAATTACGATAAGGTGATTATGGTCATTGCTCACTAAGCTACTAATCTATTTATCTTCTAATCTTCTTACCCAAGCTACCGTAATGATTAAAGTGGTAGCAGTATAAATATTATAAATAAACAGTACTACTACCTATCCATTAACTTATCAGTCTCTTAACTTCGATTTTTCTACCATGTAAGAAGATTTTTGGATTTCAAAGAAACTTATTATTTTTGCGCTAAAATGTAAATATTAAACATGTTCTGAAATAAATTCTTAAATCAATTGTTAAAATTCTAGTTCATTTAAAATATGATAGCTTTTGATCTTCGAAAAATATAGTTTTTTTTACACCTGTGATTCTTATAGTATTAGAAAAGTGAACAAAGATCATGAAGATAATTAAAACGTTTTTGTAAATAGTAGAATATAGTATGCATAAACCTACATTGCATTTCAGAGCGCAGGTGACGTTGTATTTCAGAATATAAGTAACAGCATTAGTAGCGCATGAGTCCATTCGGTACACTAGGTTGCAACATTAGGCAGATCGATAATTAGTATCATTTTTAAAATATTGCTTATATGAGCTTGAATTTGTATATATATGTAAGATAAAAATATGTAAATCAAAATTATAACTTAAACTAAAGGGTAACAGTTTATTTCTCCCTCTCTGTTTTACAAATCGTAATAACTTCTCTGGATTGCGTCATTTCCAGATCATTCCATTTTGCATGGCATTCGCAGTGCTGATGGCGTAATAATTGGGAACTGAAACTTTTAACTCGAACCAAAACCTTTCCCTTCGTGGGCTTTCATATTGGATAACTACGCGCTTTAGCTTTTGCCTCTCCGCCGCGTTGACGCAGTTTTCATTCTGCTCTGTTCCTACACAATAATACCAAAAATGCAAGTTTTATTGAATAGGCGCGATAGAGTCCCAAATGAACTGTGGCCACAAATGCCAGTTGCAAATAAAAATGGAATTAAAACTACCTCGACTACCAAGTTTTTTAGATATTACGAAGTCAACATATTAGCATACTACGCAATAAGAAGTATCTTCAGTATGGATCTGCGATCTATCCTATATAGCTACTATATATATATATATATATATATATATATTTACTAAATAATATTGATTAATTGATTATATAGTAGTAACTTGTTTTCGCACTAAATGAATTTAAGATCATACAACATTTGATATATATATATATATAGTTAGAGGAGAGTTAGTTATAGGAGAGTTAGGTTTGGAGGCAACTTCCCCTTGATAAGTCTGTCTCCTGCCTACTCTACGATCATTCACATATGCATTTTTTAAAAAATTTGTAATTTAATTTTAATTTATTAAATTAATAGATTTATTTTCATGAATAGATTTTACACTTGATTTGCTTATGCTTCTGAATTTAAATAATATTGTAGATTAGTTCGAGAATTAAATCTTTTATATGTTTGCATTTTTTAAATTATTTTAAATTATTTTGACTTTTTTCCTTTTTTTAGAATTTAAATTTGCTTTTCTACTTTTTTACTTTTATACGTATTTGTTTAGAATTTAAATTTGTTTAAATATATATTATATATATATAAAGTAAGAGCGTATAGATAAAAGAAATCCTGATTATCCTATTTGAGGAAAGGGTGTGTAGAGACATTAAGTTATTTTGTAGCTGGAGACGTAAAAAATGAGCAATAACCTCGCCGCGACTCGAACCTGGACCTCTGGAGAACGCGCGAGGTGGGCTAACCGTAAGGCATGATGGAAGAAGGGAGAAAATACACAAGAGAAAAATAGATATGTAAAATTTTAAAGTAGACAAGAAGTCAAAATAAGCTTTTTCTACCTCCTAAATGACAATTCGTGAGGGAGGAGGTGTGACTTAAATCAATAAGTTCCAACTGGAGATTAATTAGCTTGCATTAATTAAGACACAATAACACACCGAATAAATTTCATTTGCGGTTTTGCAGCTGAAGATGGTGGTTCGGTAAAACCATCGAAACTAGTCCTGTGAAAATTTTGTAAATATAACGCTGATTTTTGTTGTTTGACTTCTGAATTAGTAGCTTGCATTATTTTTAGCTTGGGTGTCAAGTTGTTAAAAATTCGAACGTTATTTCTTGAATATTCACTGAAGTCTCTCCAGGATTTGAGCCCAATTTGACAGAATATCGAACTAGTACGCTGATCATTGTGCAGCATAACAATATGAATGAGAGGAATGCCTTTGATTCCTTACGAAGTAGCGCCTTGGAGACAAAGTAGGCGAATACTGGTAGTTTAGTCTGAGGTTTAGATCCCAGGGAAGTGCTTGATCTACAGACATCTTAGTGCCTTCTCCCATGTGTAATGCAAATACCAGTTTTTCTTAGAAAGTTCTGGAAGACGACATCCCTTTCTGAAATAGATAGCCTTCTGACGCTTTACTTTAATCGACTAACTAAGTAACCAGTCCTCACCCGTTACCACATTTATTTGTACATTTTATATACTTAAAACTGAGAAATAAACCTGTGAGGTTTACCACTGTGTAATTGCAGTCAAAAGTGAGTAACCTTAAGAACTAGTTAGCGAATAATCGCTTAAGTTCGTGTGACAAGACACGACAAGATTGGAAGGGTAACTAACCCTTTATTAATCTAATCAGATTTAACATAACTCCGTCTTGGAGTGTACAATAAAAGCCGACACTTGGGTTTGAACTTAAGACACTGAGAAATAAACTAAAACTAAGATTAACTAAAGAGATATAGCCGAAGCTATCAATATTCTAATCGAGTTGGCCCCTTAACTCTATTTGACTACGAAGCTTATCAAGGGCCTGAGTACAGCCGAGCATAATAACAGCTCTGAGAGAGAGAAGACAAAAGGCAGACCCGCGCAAATCAGCAACTCTGATTCTCTCTAACTCAGCAAGTAGACTTCGCTGTTTAAATACCGCTCCTCCTCATTAAGTATTCAGACTGATTCCAAAACTACGTTCTGGCCGGAAGTAGTAAGTTGAAGTTAAGAATGTGACAGGAAAGGAACTTTAACTTAAAATTTAACTGGTAATAAAATTAACATAATTCATACAAACCAAACAAGGGTCAAGACGCAAGAAAAACACGCCGACTTGGAAAATAAAAACGGGCAAACAAAACGCACAATTATTTGCTCCTGCTGGAGAGGGACCCGTTTTGCCCTCGAAATCGATTGGGATTATACAAACTCTACGCCGATAACAAGGTTGTCGATTTGTCTGTTTTACAAACAAGGCTGTTAATAAAAGTTAATTTCTCGATATAATGTTACGGCGCATAAAAGATACTTTAATTTTCCATGCATGCAAATAAAAGTGTAATGCATCTATTAAATCACATGGTAAAGTCACATATGTGAAACATTGCAATTTACACACATGCGAGTAATAGAAAGTAAATTACTTTATCAAATTAGTAACTTATTAAGTAATTAGATTACTTTATCAAATGGATTACATTGCAAGTATTAGGACTCTAAATATACAGTTTATAGAACTTTCTCTGTAAAGGAGGTAATTAAAGTAATTATTCATCGAAAGTAATGTACGTAAGAAATTTTTAAAAATAATCCAGTGTGCAAATTAAGCGCTTGCACATACTTTTCAGCTCAAGGATAAGATCGAATGGCCAAACCTCATTTAAAGTAAATGTTTTCTGATGTCTGATGTAAGATACGGATACATTAATCTTTCGCTGTAGTTTTTTTTTTTTTTTTTTTTTTTTTTTTTTTTACGTATGAGCCTTATCTTTGGACTTTTATTTATAGCTTCAGTTTCCCACCAAACGCCTTTTAAAGTCATTTATTTAAGTCATTTTTTGATCTTTAACTGCTCTGGTGGAGACCCAAAGGAAGTTTATTGCTCTCAGTTTCAATTAATGCAAGTAACTGCTTGAGGATCAAATTAATGGGCGACGGAAAGGTAAATGTTCTGTGTGTACGCAATCATTAATGGCATCGATTTTAATTACAAGCTTGTTTAGATCGTGTAGTTTTTCACTTTTGAGCGCAGTATGGTGCCTTCCCGTGTTGAAAAATTACTCCTCTCTTTTACCAAAATAAAGAAATTCAAATAAAGTAAAATAAAATCAATGGACGGGCAAAAACATTTATTTGTTCTTTTTTTTTTTTTTTTTTTTTTTTTTTTTCAGCTAGCTTGGATATTGTACCTTGGCTAAACTCGATTTCTGAACTGTGTACGATAGCATTTTCAAAAATAAATAAATAAATATATAAAATAAAGAATAAAAATAAAAATTTAAAAAAAATTAGATTTTATATTACGCCCAAAAGGGCTTTTTACTAACGTTTTGTTAAATCATGTCAGATTATATGCATTACATAATATTTAATAAAACACATTTATTTATTATTAAATATCATGTTCTTCGCATTTAAACCGTAAAATTCAATTCAACAGCAACACCGAAAAATAATTTAAAAAGAGCATACCTTTAGAATTTCTGATACACAATCTCGTACGCTCGAGAGGATTTTTTTTTCTTTCTTACTTCTTTGTACGAAGTAAAAAGGAAGTATTGTAATCGCGAAAAGTTTCAGGCAGCATATTTTAACGAAAATATCCATTTCGACCGCTATCGAATGCAATTTAACGATGTTTTTGCGTGATATCTGTAAGTAACGACAGAATAAAAGACTCTTTTCCTCCAAAAAAAATTATAAAACAGCTTTAAAATGAATTCTGAAGAGAATTTTTCGTGGCGTCTGTACGAACGTATGTACGTACGTACGTACGTATCTCGCATAACTCAAAAATAGTAGCCTCAGAACGTTGAAATTTGTATATAGGACTACTATAACATGTAGATGTGCACCTCGTATTTTGGTTGCAATCGCCGGGTAACCCGGCTAAGTGATCTCAGTTTCTTTACTCTTATATGTTTGTAAATTGTACATTTTTTGCTTTAATGATTGAATTATGTTGTTCTTATCTTACGGTTAAGGTTTTTATGCATTTAGTAAATCTTTATGCAATATTTTTAGAATTATCAACAATTTTAAAGTTGTTTAAGTGCCGCTAAGCCTAATAATTTTTTGAATGGCGGCCATTGCTTGTTTACATTTGAAACAGCAAAGTAGTGAATTTGTTGCCAATCTACAGAAACATAGCTTCGCAACAACAAAGATAACGCCTTCATTTATTATTGCGATTTAAATCATGCTTAATCCTTTCTGGAATTTTTTCAAGGAAATAAGTTTTTAAGATTTACTTAATTTTTAATAATTTTATTTTTAAAACAGATATTTTGAGTTTTTATGTATTTTTGCCTTGTCGCGAAGTAAGAACTGAATTAATTGAATGAGAAATACTCAATCGTCTGTGAAAAACTGTTTCTTTTTGTTTTGTTCGCTTAATTTCTTTGATAAATCGTTCTATCTTTTTATAGTATTTGAATAGAACATGTGGCAACGATTAGATAATTCTTTAAATGATATAAATTTTGTGCTTCTGAGTTATAATATGAACGAAATATAATACTGTTAAGTGAACCTAGCGTCAGAGTGTCGCTATGGTAAACAAATAGAGTGAATTTTTAAGAATGCATTTATTCTGGTTTATGCGCTTTCGGCGAAGTAGATTTAATTAAATCCAATATGTTTAAACGAAATGCAAGAAAAAATGCGTATAATTTAATATTCCGTACAAGGAAGTCATGTGGTGTACACATAAGATTTGTTTATACTAATGTTAAGAAACTTAATGCAAAAGAAAAGTAAGTTTGTGAAAACTTCATTTGTGCTAACGTTTTTCTATCACATTATTATCTCCAAGTATCAAGATAATATCCACCAAATGTGAAACTAAAATATAGTATTAACAAGTATTGTTATTTACCTGTAATATCTCACATACTTCCGAAAATAATTGTTTTTAGGGCCGTTGCGGTGACTTCCATTTCTAGAGAATAGCACAAAAAAGTAATGCATTTAAAAGCAATACACAAAAAATTGACACAAATATGTTAACTTAAAATATATATATATATATCTCGTTTTATGCAAAGTAAACACTGATGCATATTTAGATATAAGAATTTACTCTAAGTTATTTTTAATTATGTATTGTTAGTTAAAAATTGTTGATTTGTGTCATATTCCTGCAGATTTCCCAGTAATAAGTGACAAATTTTTGAATGCGAAAAATGTAATAAGTTTAAGAGTATGATACGATTTCTGTTAACATGTTTTGTTATGATTCCGTACAGTGTTGACATTGCTCGCTTTGAAATCGTTGAGTATTTTTAATCGAAAATTCGTTAAAGTTTTACAAATTATGAAATAGATAATAGAAAAAATTCCAAAATTTGGGCTTCCAGATGCCCATAGTCGTGTGGAAACGTACGTTATTCAAAATTTGATGGCTGTAGGTACCGTCGTTTTATCACAATACGAGAAACATACATACACTAATGCAGCTTTTTCATCATTTAATTTCTTTAAATATAATACAGGGCGATAATATTTGGTGGCAACAATTTGGAATGTGATTCAGACTTTTAAAATTTTCGACACAAAATGCCAAAACGAGATTAATAGCCCTTCTAGGCTAAAGGGACTAATAAAATAGGTAACTAAATAAGCACCTCATTGCAAAATAAAGAAAGCGTTTTATTAATTTTGTAAAAATTCAAAAGGGAGAAATTAAAGAAATGAACAATTTGAAGAAAAAAAAATCATTTTGTGCACATATTTTATGAATTTACCAGCTGTGAGTTACTTTAACCACAATTTAAAGAACTAGTTCGCATAATATATATTAATTAATTAATTTTTATATATACATTTATCGTATATACACATTTTCCGGAGTGCAAGAGGGAAATATAGAAAGAATTTTAAATAAGATTTTAAAAGGAACTATTTTAATTCGAAAGATTTTGCAGAGAACAATAACGAAGATTATAAATTCGGACAAAGAAAGAACAGCAATTCTGCACTGAGACTTAGATTTTTGACTTCATTATATTTGTTTTTTTTCCCCTGGCCAATCCCATTTTTTTATCATACTCGCGGCTCGTAAAGGCTATTGGGATCTAGGCTGTGGCCTTATAATGATAATGATAATGTGTAGAATTTCCCACTGTGTAATTCTAAGTTGCAGTTGAAGGTGAAGAATCTTAAGAACTAGTAAGCAAATAATCGCTTGAGTTCTTGTACAGGAAACAACAAGTAAGAAGGGTAAAATAACCCTTTATTATTCCAATTAAATTTCAACAGAACTCCGTCTTGGAATTGTACAATAAAGCCGACACTTGGGCTTGAACTTAAGAGACTAAAAATTAAACTCAACTAATCTAAACTAAAGAGGTATAGCCGAAGCTATCAACATTCTAACAGAATTGGCCCCTTAACGTTAATTGACTGCGAAGATATCAAGGCTCTAAAGTATGGCCGAGCGTAATAATAGCTTACGAGAGAGTAGCCTAAAAAGGCGGACGCGTGCAGCCAGAATATCTAGTACTTCTCTCACTAAGACTGTAGAACATCGCGGTTATATCCCCCTCTTCTTCATTAGTATTCAGACGTGCTTCTAAAACTACGTTCTGGCCGGAAGTGGTAAGTTGAAGTAAGAATCGCTAGGAAAGGAAATTTAACTCAAAATTTAACTGTTAATAAAATTAACATAATTCTTACAAATGATATACACACATCAGATCTTTCACTTAAAATTTAGAGATATAATTAAAGACTCCATTAGACTGGAAAAATGCCTTTATCATGACAGCCACACATTTAAATCATGCAGAATGCTTCATTACATAAATTTTATTTAAGTGTAAAATAATCAAATAAACAGTTTTCCCAGAAATACGAGTATATAACTAAAATTAATTTATATTTTTCTCTCTTTTAAATCCAATGTTATATATTTTTATTGCTGAGGTCATGGAACTTTTAAGAACTATAGCTGTCAAGAAAACACTCGAGCAAAGGTTAAAATGTTCCGATCTTTGCTTAATCATAAATGCAAACATACAAATATAAGCTTTTTTTATAGCGCTGAACACATCCGACGCGGACTTCAGCTTTAAAGTCACAGGATCTCTTCCCTTCGCATGTGCAGTGTTTACATTTACACGCTTTACACCTGGCTAAATTCACCCATGGATCCCGGAGAGGTCTTATCAGAAATGTACACAATATGACTTTCTTGCATATTTCAGGGGTTCCGGACATATAAGGGTGATGTGACAATAAACTGTAAAAGCTCGAGGGCAAACATGCTGATGTCTTTTGAAAAGACTAACTGTGGGATGAGCAGATGCCCACTAAGGTCTTTTGTAAGCCACCGCATCCCCCAGAAAAGCAGGTACATGGTAAAGACAGCGCAGATCTGGACACAAAGAGAAAACAGGATTGCCTCAGGACTTTTATGCATGGGCTGGGAGCACAATGATTTAGAAATGTCTAAGCAGCAAAAATGATGGCTTTCCAAGTCTAAAAGAAGCACAAAAGAATATTTCTATTTCCAAGAAAAATGTGAATGGGAGGAGATGGTAATATGTTTTGAAAATCTAGGTTTTGAACAGACTATAAAGTTTGTTATCTTGATTCAAAATTCTATACATCTAACATTGTAATGTTATAAAGGAGAAGAGATGGTGAAAAAAATGAAAGATTGGGGGGGGGGGGGAATGACGTGATTTTCTTAGCATGTTTTCGTCATTCTGTTCCGCATTCTCGATTGCTATTAAGATCATTTCCCATCATTTTTATAGAATCTGATAAAATATTATCAAAATATCTTTCAAATCTTAAAAAAAATATGCATAAATACACGAAACGAAAACGAAAGATCGCAAATCATTTATTGCAAGCAACTTTTATGTCATAAAAATTTAAAAGCGTTAAAAAATTTGTGATTAAAAATTATATATGTTGCTGTGAAAGAAATCTGGAATATCCTTATTTCTGACATACACTTGCACATGTCGACATTTCTTCATGAACTGACGGTAAATGGCGAATAAAAATATTTTTATTATGTTTTTAAATCATACTTTATTATTAAAAGCTAGAATGATGTATGTCAAAATAGGAAAGTCTTAAGTAACAGCACATGTAAATATACTGTTGAACGTAAAACGAACAGTAAATTGTGATTGAGAAAAGAAAATAGCACTAATAATAAAATTACTTTATAATGTGACTGATGTTATACGGTCTTATTTATTGCAAGCGGTGATGACCCGAATGTATAAGAATATAACCAAAATATAACCAAATATTTGGTCTCTCATTGGCGTATTTGGAGAATGTTGACATTCTTTAGTTTCCGTCTTTTACTGCAACGTATATATTCCAAACAGATAGCATTTTATTGCGAATCAGGGAGCAATGCAATAAAGTAGGTATACACATTGGTCTAACAACATATCTCTTTTCTCCCCCCCACTTTTAAGTATATGTAATTTTAAAGAAAGTCTTGAGCGGCATAAACTCTTGACATTAATTTCGAGAACTTAAGATACTTCTATGCAATTAAACTTAATATATCTGTTTTTTACTTCCTTGTACGAAGTAAAAAGGAAGTATTGTAATCGCGGAATGTTTCGGGCAGCATATTTCAAAGAAAATATCCATTTGGACCGCTATTGATTGCAATTTAACGATGTTTTTGCGTGATATCTGCACGTAAGGGCAGAATAAAATACTCTTTGCCTCCCAAAAATTATGAAACTGCTTAAAATGAATTCTGAAGAGAATTTTTCGTGGCGTCTGTACGAACGTATGTACATACGTATAACTCAAAAACTCTCGCATAACTCAAAAACGAGTAGCCTCAGAACGTTGAAATTTTGTATATAGGACTGCTATAATATGTAGATGTGCACCTCGTATTTTGGTTACAATCGGCCGCACCAAACGTATATAAATATATTTATATATATATCCACTCTGTTACCCGGCTCAGCGATCTCAGTTTCTTTACTTTTAATGTTAGTAAATTGTACATTTTTTGCTTTAGAAATGACTGAATTATGTTGTTCTTATCTTCCGGTTAAGGTTTTTATGCCTTTCGTAAATCTCTATGCAATATATTTAGAATTATCAACAATTTTAAAGTTGTTTAAGGGCCGCTAAGCCTAATTTTTTTTTTTTTTTTTTTTTTTTTGATGGCGGCTATTGCTTGTTTACATTTCAAACAGCATTGTAGTGGATTTGTTGCCAATCTAGAGAAACTTAGCTTGGTAACAACAAAGATAACGCCTACATTTATTATTGCGAGTTAAATCATACTTAATCCTGTCTGGAATTTTTTCGAGGAAATAAGTGGTTAAGATTTACTTCGTAATTTTTAATACAGATATTTTGAGTGTTTATGTATTTTTGCCTTGTCGCGAAGTGAGAACTGAATTAATTGAATGAGAAATACTGAATCGTCTGGGAAAAACTGTTTCTTTTTTGTTTTGTTTGCTTAATTTCTTTTATACATCGTTCCAGCTTTATTGTGGTATTTGAATAGAACATGTGACAACGATTAGATAATTCTTTAAATATTATAAATTTTGTGCATTCTGAGTTATAATATGAACGAAATATAATACTGTTAAGTGAACCTAGCGCCAGAGTGTCGCTATGGTAAACAAATAGAGTTAATTTTAAAGAATGCATTTATTCTATTGTGGTTTATGCGCTGTCGGCGAAGTAGATTTAATTCAATCCAATACCTTTAAATGAAATGCAAGTAAAAATGCGTATAATTTATCATTTCGTACAAGGAAATCATGTGGTGCACACATCAGATTTTTTAATTTCAATTCTGCAAGGAGTCCATAAGATTACACCCATCGTTTTTATCAATAAGTTTTGTAAGGTTCTTATTTTAAATTAACGAATTATTATGATTTGGATATTTATTTACTTCCTGTATCCCTCCGCAGGCTTTTGACTCTCTTGAGAGAGTTTTACTTACTTGAGCAGTGTGTGATTAGATTCTGCCAGCTCTTGCTAGTTGCAATTATCTCTACCATGCGTTCTCACGTCGCCGATACTTTAAACATATGCGTCGTTAAATTATTGAAGCAACTTGTAGTGTAGTATTTAACCATGTAGTCTTAAGACTACTGATCAACGTTAAATATGAATTGAATGTTTTTATTTTAATTTGCATTACGAGTTACACAAGCTGTGGCTCTTTGTAGCGCAATGTCATGGCCTAATACTCAAAGTTTTGCTTAAATAAAAACGGTGTTTTTAAACCTTTGTAAGATTTTATCCTACTATCTCAGACAAAACGATAACTCTCTACGTGTCTGTTAGGGTTGTAAGACTAAAGTTCCAGTACTAGACTAAGCTTATAGTTTTACCATTTAAACAAAAATTTACCTACATCAACTTTAAATATCCAGTGTCTCTTATTTCCACTGCTCAGATGAGAGAGACATTAGATATGTTGACTGTCATACCATTTTGTTGAATGCTTGTTAGTGTATAGTACCTGTGCGGCAAGAAGATACTAAAAACACACTGCGAGCCTAAATCCTTTCAAGAGGTAGGGTAGGTCAGTGGGATACCCTCGAACTGCTTTCCGTTGTTTTCGCTATCGGAACTCCATACTGGGACGAATACTTAATAATTAGCAAGATACAGCAGTATCTGAATTTACCAATGATATTACAGATGTGCTTTCCTACCTGTACATTTCCATCTTGCTAATATCAGGATTAGAAAGGTCACTTCGGCAAACCACATCTCACAAGGCATTTCGGTACAAATATTCTTTCTTACATAAATTTTATACTATTTTACTGTTCACATTTAGGAACTATTTCTGGTATAAATTCTGTAGTTTTCGTTATTGGTAAAATTTAAAAAAATTAAATTATTCCTTCAAAATGAACGAACAAATTTGATAAACATTTGGAATGTCTTAAATAATTTCTCTGGGCATTCTGCAGTTTTCAAAAGTTTTTTAAATTGCAGTATATCTTTAATTCATATTCCACGTAGACCAACACAAAGTAATTACCTTTGATAGAAATAATATGCATAATTTATTTTTTCAAATTATAACAGTAGTTGCTTAATAGACTGGGAAGCGCGATTTTTAATAGTTTAAATTTTGTATGTCAACAATATATGCAACTAGCGGAAGTACCTGATGCCAGTTAAGTTATATTGAGATAATGTATTTAACAACAAAGAGTACGATACCTATGTAATCCTTCTTTAATAACGATGCAAAAAATATGATTCATCCTCGTACATTTTTCAGTCTGATGCGATATAGAATCCAAAAAAAAAAAAAAAAAAAAAAAAAAAAAAAAAAATTCGATAGCAAAAATAAACTCATTCTCTTTCAATATATTAGCAACAATTTCACGCAGTTTTAATGATTTTCGTCTTTCTAACCAAATAGTCGTAGAAGCTCACGTTCCATCCAATATTTCACTTAAATTCAATTTTAGTCGATTGAATGTGGCAAAATATTAATTATAATTGATCAAAAATCAATAACGCGAACAAACACACAAACTGCCATTCTTCTTTATTTAGAGAGATTTTGCGAAACTTAGAAATATTTGATTAACAAACTCTACGATTTGAAAGCAAGCAGTAGCAGCATTTTTCGAAATAAAAGATTTTTATCTCCAACGGGCAAGACTGTGGCCACAATTGAGTGCGAAAATTAGTATTTTCAAAGTTTTGAATTAATATCTCGGCTGATTAATGTCGTACGTAGATGGGAACCGTCGAAATGGCTTCCCACGAATTTTTGGAATCGGGAATAATGTATTTAATGTTAGACAATGCCATTTTGATTTCATTTATTTCTTTGTAAAACTTATTAACTTTTTATTAACAAACTCTGCGATTTGGAAGCAAGCAGTGGCAACACTTCTTGAAATAAAGAAGATTTTTATCTCCAGCATGAGAGACTGTCGCCACTTGGAAAAATGAGGGCGAAAATGACCGTTTTAAGCGATTTTAATTAATATCTATGATTTTAGCTACTTTTTTTGGATAAAAGTGGACATCCAACTTACTTAGGACCCAGAAAAGAATTGTATAAAGTTTGGTGACGATAGCTAGAGTAGTGACTGAGGTATTAGCGAACAACACACAGACTTTCGTTTTTATATATATATAGATTGAGGTAAATTATAATATAACTCATTTATAACATACCCAATGGATAATTATTATTAATATTTATACTATTATAGTTATTAATAATAGATGTTTCTAACGTCGTGTTTTATGTACAGCATCTAGAATCGCTTCTTTCATTCGTGGATGATACAAAAAATTGTCGTCACTATTTTAACCAATAATCTTATACAGAAAGAAAGATGTTTTTCTCATTTACTATAATATGCTTGCTTAAATCTACGTTAATCACCATATAATCGATTTCATCGATTATGAAGGTGCGCCATTTGAAATCTCATTTAAAAAAGGCGTAAATAACTTGCTTCATTTGGAATTTGAGCATTCATGGTTTTTCTTTATTCAAACTAGGTGCAAAATCTGTTCAGAGAGCAATGCTCGAGTAGTTACCATTTACATATTTCCCTTTAATGGCGACTATATATTAAAGAAAGCTTCTATATATTAAAGAAACTGCACAGATCTAAAGAACTGCATATTTTTAATCTAAGAAAAACGATTTGTTTAGAAGTGTCTCATTCGTCACACTTCAGATAGCTGCAGAGTAAAAAAGTAACAGAGTGGTGCCTTTTCAGTTTGATATATCGTTGACGGTAACGTGGATAAACAGTGTTCTACTATCAAACCCCCTTTTGTGGAATGAAAATACAAAAGTGCTCAGCCATCTTCCATTTTAAATTGAATCCCCTTGCTACACCCCCTCTTCTTAGAGTTCTTTCCCGGATTGAATACGCCTACATGTACACAAGGGCAAACATTGACTCTGGAGAGAACAACACTTAACCATTAATGGAACCTCGAAAAATTGTTCGTACTCGGTTAGCGGAGAGTTACTCCCGAAGAAGATTTGTTGAGAGTGAGAAATCTTGTACAGAGCAGGATCATGAAGAAAAATGGACCATCTGCTGGTTACAAAATAGGAACAACTTTCGCAAGCTTGCCGCTTGGGATCTGAAGGATTTTTAAATCCAGATCCTAGGCCTGATGTGATGGATTTATCTGGAAGCTAGAAGATCCATGTGGGAGAATTTATATATTTTTGTAGCTCCCTTATGCTTTGTGGCTTTAGATTCCCTCCCCACCCATAATGAGGTTTCTGTTTCAGAAGTTGAATTTAAAAAGTAAATTTTTTTTTTTTTTTTTTTTTTGATAGAACATATCTCTTTTTGTCTGCTATGAGCAATTTTTACTACTTTTAACAAATATAACAAAAATAAAGAAAGGAGGCATTTGAAAAAAAAAAAAAAAAAAGAAACTGTTTTCCATGAAATTTTTTTAACGATCCATTTAAAATTTTGCTTTTGAGAATGGCTCAGTTCATCATAAAGAAGTGGGCACTTTTAAATTTTTAAATGAGCCGTTATCTTTGAAAATGGTGTATGTGCATTTTTGACAAAAAGGTAGTTAACAAAACAATAAATGAAATCTGCTATGAGTTTTAGCTTTAAACCAAAAAAAAAAAAAAAAAAAAAAAGAGGAAAATCTGAAAAGTTTCAGATTTTAAATTACGTCCAAACGGTAGTTTTTTTTTTTTAACATTTTTTTGTGTTAGCTTAATTTATTAAATAAACATGATATTCTCCGCACTTAAACCACAAAATTTAGTTCAAGAGCAATATCGCAAAATAATTTTAAATCGAGCATATCTTTAGAATTTCCGAAACGCAGTCACACGCTTTGGAGATAAAATTTCTTTTCCTGTACAACGTTGCAATTTCTCAATTTGAAATCGTTTCGTTTTTTAATCAAAAATTCGCTGAAGTGTTACAAATATGAAATTGATAATAAAACCAATTTCAAACTCAAATTAGGGCATCAATATGCCCATATTCTATAGAAGATTACGTTAGTCAAATTTCAATGGTTCTAGGTACCCTTGTTTTATCACAATGCGAGAAACATATATACATTTATGCAGATTCTTCATTAATTAATTTCTTCAGATGTAATACAGGGCGATAATATTTGGTGGCAACGATTTGAAAAGTGATACAGCTTTTTAATGGTTGCAACGCAAAATCGCAAAGCGAAAAGAATAGTCCTTCAGGGCAAATTGCCCCTTTGGACTAAAAATCCGAACAAATATTCCCCCCAAATTTCTTAAAAATTATCATCATTTTGTCGATACAAATTTACGTAGTTAATGAAATTATAAATATAATTAATTGCCTTGAAAGTGGCTAAGTCCACTTTTCGCAAAGACATGCTATTCAGTTAAAAATTATAAACATAAATTCAAAAATTTTAGATGAGGTAAAAGATTCATGATGTAAACGATGCATCTTTTACCTCATATTCCTCCATTATGTTTATGAAAATACATAAACTTTCTCATAATGATAAAAATTAAAAATGACATATATTAATATAACGTTATAGTTAAAGAAATTTAAATAAAAAATATTGAAATAATTTTTTTCATTTTTTGGCATGTTTAATAAAAATTTCATAAAAAATGGTTGGGGATTCTATTTAAATCCCATTCTTAATATTTCATAAATGTATGATTTTCACATTTTGTTGACATGTGGTGCAAGGCCATTGGAGGTCATCAAAAGCATAAATTTCTTTTAGCTAATACTTTCAAAACAATCACATTATAAATTTAAATCAATTTAATATTTAAAAAAGATAAAATGAGCTTATTAAAATATACCAATATTTTTCAAACCATTCAAAGAAAAATCCTTAAATATCGCCATAGAATACAAACTAAAAAATCTGTAAGCTTTCAGATTTTATATTACTTCCAAAAGGGGCATTTTCTTAACGTTTTGTGTGTTACTTTTATTTATTAACTACCATGTTCTACGCACTTAAACCATAAAATTCAATTCAACAGCAATATCGCAAAATAATTTCAAAATGAGCATATCTTTAGAATTTCCGATATATCTCGTGCGCTGGAGATAAAAATGTTTCTTTTAAGGTACAGTGTTGCCATTGCTCGCTTTGAAATCCTTGAGTTTCTTAATAAAACATTCGTTAAAATATTATAAAATACGAAATCTATAATAAAACAAAAAATAATTCAAAGTTAGGGCTTCCAGATGCCCATATTCGGGGAAGGATTACGTTATTGAAAATTTGTTGGCTGCAGGTTTTATCACAATGCAAGAAACGTACATACATTTATGCAGGTTCTTCATTATTTAATTTCTTTAAATATGACACAGGCAATAATATTTGGTGGCAGCAGTCTGAAGAGTGAAACGGACGTCTAAAGTTATCGACGCAAAATGCCAAAACAAAATTAATAATCCTTCTTGGCTAACGCCCTTTGGGCTAAAAATGAACTTACACCACTTTAAAAAAAAATTACTCAAATGTTATTGATTCTTATTTATGACGTTAGAAATGCCTTTATTGGAATCATTTCCAAATTTTTTTATCATTTACCATATTAGATTACGATAACTGCATTCATCTTCCACGCAGTTTGATAGGTTTCGAAATCGTTCGAGATAAAATATGTCTACCTTTTATATGAGTACACAAATATAAGATTACTACCTTCTATATGAGTTAACAAAAATAAGATCTTTATCTTATATCTTCTGATTAAAAGAAGATAAAAGCCATAAAACGTGGAAGATAAAGATCATTTGGCTACGGCATGGCAAATAACAAGTTTGCAAAGAATGAGATAAAACGTTTAACTTATTTTTCAAATAACAGCTTCTTGGGGAAGAGAGATATACAGGGGCAATAAACTCATATATTAATAACTTAAATAGTTTTTATTTTTTCAATAATGAATCAAATTGCTATAAATTTAAATATATTACATTTTTAATATATCAAACCGCTATTTATGAAAACATGCAGTGTTATCGTAATCATCAAAATGAGTTTTCTTCCTTTCTGGTAATTCTTCGATTATTTACCTCGGACAGAATCTTTGTCTAGTAATATTTTGATTCAGAAACTGAAATTTCTATTACGATTATGTTTTTGACAAGGAAATTATCACGTTAGTTTAAATATTGCAAAATAGCAAATAATACGAAGTCTTTCATAAATCTGAACACTTTTCAAAAAGTAAAACAGAAAAGGAAAAGGAATTTTACAGGCAAAATGAAAGGTAGGTATGTATAAACTTTAATATTAATGATAAAATCTGAAAGGTTTCAGGTATTAAATTATGTCCGATGTAGAGTATTTTAACATTTTTTGTGTTACTTCTATTTATTAAATATCATATTCTTCGCAATTAAACCATAAAATTCAGTTCAAGAGAAATATCGCGAAATAACTTTAAAATGAGAATATCTTTAGAATTTCGGATACACAGTCATCCTAGCTGGATAGAAAAATATTTTTTTCTGTACAACGTTGATACAGTTGTTCGCTTTGAAATTCTTGAGTTTGTTAATCAAAAATTCGTAAAAATTTTACAAAATATGAAATCGTTAATAAAACAAATTCCAGATTTCAAATTTGGGCTTCCAGACACTCATATTCGCAGGAGGATTACGTTATTTAAAATTAGTTGGCTCTAGGTACCATTGTTTTACCACAATGCGAGATATATACATACATTTATGCTGATTCTTCATTTATTTAATTTCTTTAAATATAATACGGGGCTCTAATATTTGGTGGCAAAAATCTGAAAAGTGAAACAACGCTTGCAGGGAATCAACGTAAAATGCAAAACGAAATTAATAGTCTTTCTGGGCAAATTACTTTTTTGGGCTAGTAAACCGTACAAAGTTAAAAACTCAAATTTTTATGCAAATCTGAGCATTCTGAGCGAGATGATGCAGCAGGTTTGATAAATAAATGTTTAAAAACTGTCAACTACATTGCCCTAGACGTGAACTTCCAATTTCAAAGCTTCTTAATAAAAGGTGCAATTTTTGATGAAAACAATCTGAACTGTGTGATGAAACTTGCATTTTTAATGCAGTGCATAACATTATTTATTTAATTTTAGCAATGCCTCACTACGCATAGTTTATAAACTAAACTAGATCGCCAAATAAAGTAGTTTATTTTACTAATATTGACACGAACAAGAAAAATAGAAGAAAGTATAGATAAAAAAAAATCCAAAAATTATCTCAGGTTTTTTTTTAGTCCAAAGGGATTTGAATCCCGAAGGACTATTAGTTTCGTTTTGGCATTTTGCGTCGGACTCATAAATGTCGGTTCACTTTTCAAACTGTTGCCACAAAATGTTAGAGTCCTGCATTATGTTTGAAGAAATTAAATAATGAAAAATCTGCATAAATGTATGTATATTTCTCGTATTGTGATAAAACAACGGTACATAGAGTCGTCGAATTTTGAATAACGTAATCCTCCAACGAATATGAGCATGTGGAAGACCAAATTTGAAATTTGAAATTTGTTTTATGATCGATTTCCTATTTTTTAAAACTTTGACGAATTTTTGATTAACAAACTCAAGGATTTCAAAGCGAGCAATGGCAACGTTGTGCAGAAAAAACATTTTTATCTCCAGCGCGTGAGTCTCTGTATCGGAAATTCTAAAGATATGCTCGTTTTAAAACTATTTTGCGATATTGCTGTTGCACTGGATCTTATGGTTTAAGAGCGAGGAACATGATATTTAATAAAGAAAGGTAACACACAAAATGTTAAAAAACGCCCCTTTGGACGTAATTTAAAATCTGAAACATTTCAGATTTTGTTTTTTAATTTTTTTTTTTTTTTTTTTTTTTTTTTTTTTTTTGTTGTTGTAGAGACTTTTAATCATGAAGTGTTAAAAAAAAATTCGCTTATCCTTAGAGCAAAGTATGCTCAATGTAATGCCTGCATTAATCAATCTAATGAATCTTATCTCGGAGCTACAAAAACACTGGAATGAAGCACGTTGCGCATGTAAACAAAAAATATTTGTACAGCACAAAATGAAAAAGAAAGAGAAAAGCTCTGCAAGCTTCTTCATAAAAACGTATCGAGATAAACTCGGCCATTACATTTAAGCCGCTAATTACAAAACACATTGAACCAGGAGAAAAACAAAACGCATACTCTCTTGAAAAACCTGAAATGGCATCACTTTTCCCCATCACAATGTAGGCTTTTATCTTACTTCACTGCGCATCCGCATTGTTCCTTTGGCAACACCTTTCTGATATAATCATGGAAAATTTATCCACTTCCTCAGCCTCTTTACACCCTGGGATTGGGGAAGCTAGAAACACAATCAGGTAACGAGCGAAAAACCTCTACCCCCTTTTTTTTCTTCCTTCTCTTCTTTATCCAACCTGTTCTGTTGCGGTATCATGGGATTTCATCAGTGGCCATTCTGTTCACCAGCCAATTAAGCGAACCTGGATAGTCGGCTCTACTTCTGAAACATCTGACGGTACATTCGTCTTCCTTTCTATCTTCGATGCAGGAGAAGCGTCGTGACCAGATAGTCAAAGCTTTTAACCACATTCAGGGATACTCGGATACGTTTTGGAATGCGCAGATAGATACTGATCCGTGTTAAAACGAAACAAAAAAGAACTTCCGCGAACTTGGGTTTGGGTATTGGTCGTGATTTGATGGTCTAATGCAGGAAAAGAGTCAACTTCTAGAGAAGAGCAAGCAGCGAGGTCATTCGCTTAAGATGAAGAATTCTGAAGAGTTACTTGTTTTCGGCTACCTCCTAATTGTTAGGGTTCTAATAACGAAAGATTACTTGTGAAGAATGGAGGGAATATCTACATGGGCAATAAGCGTGAGTGAAGACCACAAAGTTCATTTCCAGGGAATTTTAAAGCTGTTGAATTGCACATATTCTTAAGTTTGTACATAATATACTACGTAAATAAAATACTGATTATTTTTTAAGCAAAATACCTTGTTATAATCTTTTAGATCATGTTAAAATAATATTTATATAATGTTAGAAACTATTATATAAAAAATCTGATGTGTACACCACATGACTTCCTTGCATTGGAATATTAAATTATACGCATTTTTTCTTGCATTTCATTTAAACTTATTGGATTCAATTAAATCTACTTCGCCGACAGCGCATAAATCACAATAGAATAAATGCATTCTTTAAAATTCACTCTAGTATTTGTTTACCATAGCGACACTCTGGCGCTAGATTCACTTAACAGTATTAATAATTATATAACAGTTAACTTATATAATAATTATATAACGGAAACTAAGTTAACTATTATATAATCCAATAATTATATAACAGTTAACGTATATATTTCGTTCATATTATAACTCATAATGCACAAAAATTATATCATTTAAAGAATAGAATTATCTAATCGTTGCCACACGTTCTATTTAAATACTATAATAAAGCTAGAATGATGTATAAAAGAAATTAAGCAAACAAAACAAAAAAGAAACAGTTTTTCACAGACGATTGAGTATTTCTCATTCAATTCATTCAGTTCTCACTTCGCGAGAAGGCGAATATACATAAAAACTCAAAATATCTATATTAAAAATTACGAAGTAAATCTCAAACATTTATTTCCTCGAAAAAATTCCAGAAAGAATTAAGCATGATTTAATTGGCAATAATAAATGAATGCGTTATCATTGTTGTTGCGAAGCTAAGTTTCTCTAGATTGGCAACAAATCCACTAGTCTCCTGTTTCAAATGTAAACATTAATGGCCTCCATTAAAAACAGGCTTAACTGCAATTAAACAACTTTAAAATTGCTGATAATTCTAAAAATATTGCACACAGATTTACTAAAGGCATAAAATCCTTAACCGGAAGATAAAAACAACATAATACAATCATTTTTAAAGCAAAAAATGTACAATTTAAAAACATATAAGAGTAAAGAAACTGGGATCACTGAGCCGGGTAACAGAGCGGATATATATATAAATATATTTAAATATACCAAATATAATATACCAAAATACGAGGTGCACATTTACATGTTATAGCAGTGCTATATACAAAATTTCAACGTTCTGAGGCTACTCGTGTTTGAGTTATGCGAGATACGTACGTACGCAGGTACGTACATACGTTCGCACAGACGCCACGAAAAATTCTCTTCAGAATTAATTTTAAAGCAGTTTCATAATTTTTTGAAGGAAAAGAGTATTTTATTCTGCCCTTACGTACACATATCACGCAAAAACATCGTTAAATTGCATTCGGTAGCGGTCGAAATGGATATTTTCGTTGAAATATGCTGCCTGAAACTTTTCGCGTTTACAGTACTTCCTTTTTACTTCGTCCAAGGAAGTAAAAACAAAGAAATTCGAAATTCCAATAAAGGTAAGGCTCATAATCAACTCACTTTTGAAATTGAAAAATGAAAACTGATGTGCAATTTCAATTTTTATTTCTTAAGATTTTGTGACTTTCTAAATGTTTATAAGAACAGAATGTTCTAAATTTTCACAGAAGTTACAAAACTGATTTAATTCCGCCCAAATCAATGAATTGAATGAATGTCAGATGCATTTTCGAGGGAGAAAATATATTTAAATGAATCATTAAGTATTTCATAGTTTAGGTGATATTTAATAAAGAATTACGGTTTTAGTTTAATTTCAGTTACTCATTTCTGAATCAGACTTAAAGTCCCATCATAAATTCTAATAATTCTAAAATGTAATATAATAGGAAATAGCAATAAACATTACATATACGTATAGCAACTATTACCCAAGAAACTGTCTAAATATCATTCATTTTTCATAAATGCATGCCTAATATTAAATAGTATTTCATATTCTCAGCATTCGTTTTCTAAAATTTTCTGAAATTTCTAATTTTCAGCATTTGTTTTCTAAACTACAGCAATAATTTTTTTCTTGAAAATAATCTCATGCATTGCAATTAAACAGTCGAACAGCCAAAATCATTCGCAACATATTAAGTTTTAACTTTCCTTACAACATTCGATTCAAATATTTTGAAAAGAATCCTCTTCGTAATTTTATAACAGGCTAAAATCAGACCTTAAATTGCGCAGGAGCCCACCGGTGCCCTAAATAAGAAGGCTCCAGCGCTTCTCTTATGTAACTAAAGAACAATTTCAATAGAAATTTGATCTCAAAAATTTTATTTTTTGCAATAAAAATTTACTTTATTTGTTACTTTACATTTTACTTAATTTTAACTATTTAATTACTTTAATCTTTAATAATTTAACTATTTTAATAATAATTAATTTTATTTAATTAAATAATAATTGAGAAATATTAATTATTAATATTAATTAAATAATGATTAACCAATTTGGTAATAATTAACTATTTAATTTTTAAATTATTAATGATTTTAATAGTCATTTTATTTATTTATTTACTTTTGTTCCTCTTTGCTGATGATCTTCTATAGGGCTCCGGCACTTCTAATTTTAGAAATGGCTAAAATTGATGTATAAACCTCTTCCAAATATTTACAATAATAATAATTTTACAAATTTTACATCATCGTTTACTTTCTTAACGCATTTTATAATCTGTCTCTTCTGATGCTGATAACAACAGTATATTTAAAATTAAGTTTTTCAAATTTGCCTTTCCAAAAACTTTCTGATTCTTACTTTATTGTACGACGTAAAGGAAGTATTTAAATAATAATAAAAAATTTCGGGTATTATATTTCAAATAAAATATCCATTTCAACCGCTTTCCAAACCATTTGAACAATGTTTTTGCGTGACATCTTTACGTACGGTGTAACAGCTTTAAATAATATTAAAATCTTGTAGTTTAAATAATTTAAATAGATGAACATTAAGGTATTTGTGAATGGCAATATTTGAAACCAGACTGGAGTGCCTCGTGCAACTCTCGCACGAAGAATGTAATTTATTTTTAAATGTTAGAATATGTTTCTCTTTTTGTTTGTATGTCGCCATTTTTGAGTGTTAAATAAACTTATTGCTGTGTTCCATCATTGGAGTTGCTTCATATCACCAAAGAAGCATCACAACGGACAGAATAGAGGACTGCTTTTGTCAGAAAGGGTTGTAAAATGGCTTGACAAAAGATTTTTTTCTTAACGTCTGTACGTACATACATACGTATGTATATATTTTGCATAACTGAAGATTAAGTAGTCGTAGAATGTTGAAATTTTGTATATAGGATTGCCAGAGCATGTAGTTGTCCAGCTGTGCACCTCCCTTTCCCATTGCAATCGGCTGCAATAATTTATATATATGTATTCCCACTCTGTCACCCGGCTCGGTGACCTTAGTTTTTTAATTCTTATATATTGGTAAATTGGGTGTTTTGGGGATGGTAAATTGGGCATGCATGTGATTGAATTATGCGATTTTTATGTTATATTTTTCTGTTAAGGTTTTTATTGTTTTAGTTAATCTACATGAAATAGTTGTAGAATTATCAACGATTTCAAAATTTAAGTGACGAGCCTTGTCTGATGAATCGCCATTTGTTTACATTTGAAACTCAGTAGAACAGTGAACTAAGTCAATTTCTGCACAGTAAATACCATTTTGCCGATTAGGACTAAAAGCAAACTTTCAGTTTTGGGCACCGAAAAATCTGCCTTCTCGTCCGCTGACCGAATTGCTCGTTTTTGCGTAGAAACTCTAATTTTAATTGTCAAAATTTCTTTTTTAACCCTTTTAACTCTATTTGGTGTTTAATGTTTTTCTGTATTTTACAATTTTTAATGAAGACGTTTTGAAATTTTATGTATTTTTGCTTTGCTAAGAAATGAGAACTGAATGAATTGAATGAGAAATATACCTCTAATGAAATTCGAGAAATCAAGTTTAAATGAAATGCAGCAAAAAATGTGCATAATTTAATAGATCATACAAGGAACTAATGCTAAGTACCACATCAAATATTTGAAATAAGGATTCACAAGCAGAGTTATTATTATAAGACTATTAGTTTAGTTTCAAGGCATAAAATGTACTTTTATTAGTAATCCACGTCCAGTTATATGTTCTGTTAGCTGGGATAAAAAATTATTGACTGTTATTCCAGTGTATTCCACCCTACCCCCATTCACACAAAGACAAGCATTCTTACAGGTTTCTTCGAAAGTCATCGATAAAACAATCTAAATAATTTATTTATTAAAATGTTTAGCTAAATTTTTCTTTAATTCTAGATTACTGCTATTATTTATTTACATTTTCGGCCCTAAGGCACTACCGGAAGAGAGGGATGCCTTTGTGGAGAACTTTCTACGAGAAACTAGCTCGTATTAATACGTTACACAGCGGGAAAACCACGAAAGCATATTCAACCGGATGGTTCGCGGGATTCGAACCTCGGACCGAACTACCAGTGTTCATGGACTCAGTGGTGGACTATTAATTCCCGATTGTTGCTCACTTTTAATATTTTGTCTGAGAATCGGAATGCAGATAAAAGTGTATTCGTCGAAAATCAAGAAAATTATTTCAAATGTAAGACTGAACTCGAGCTCTTGCCCTGAAACATTTCCATCACCTGAATAGTCATTTCGTTTTTCAGTTTAACACTTAGGAAAAGGTATTTAAAAACATAAACATGTGTATAATTATGTATATAGGCCATTAAGTCTCATTTGTTTATAAAAAAGTTATAAAGCTTGGCTTGTTTTAGCAGCATAAACTAAGTCCAAGCTCTTAACAGATGTGGAACGAATTTTCGCTTCGTCTGAACAGAACTACAGAGTCTTACACAGAATAAAACATTTTATTAACCAGGACTAGAAATTAAATCAGCCAATCACTTGTGGCGATGTAACTTAAAGTAACGGTAATTTTAAATTTAAATAAGTCTAGTAGCCAAGGGCTACACAAATGATTTAATGGGAAGTTGGCTCAAAACTTTTCCCCAGCGTAACAATTTAAATATAGGCAACTATAACACAAAGCAAAGATAGAAATCTTAACTGCGCTAGCTAACCTAGTAATGTGGCTTCGAGAGGCAGGCACACGCTCTGTCTTAGAATATATAAAATCTTACTTTGCATATTGTCTAAATAGCTTACAATCTGGTAGGGAAATGGGAAGAAAAGTGATAGAATGTATTTGAATCATAATATAACTGGTTATTTAAAATAATAGGAACTTTATAAAGTATTCTGAATCAACTCCTTTACCACTGAAAATAAATAAACTAGTTTATGGAATTCTTGAGTGTAAAAGCTTCCAAATCCTTATACTATTTTAGTTTTTGAAATTTTTATGTTTGCACTGTTATGTTCTTAAGACGACGAGATTCTGGTAGCATTGCTTTAAACGGGAGGATTCCTAGAAAAAACAGCTCCGCTGGAAGCAAAGTCCTGCCTAGTTGCCTATGTACGGGCTACGCGTAATTTTTTGAAAACTCGCGGAAAATGTTTCGGCTGCAGCTCTGTTTGTTTCGGCAGATCAACCAATCAGACGAAAGTTCTGCTTCTGAAGGATCACGTGATCCAAATCTGAGCGATAATCGATTAATGTTTGGCGTTCAAGTCTTTGTAGTAAGTGAAAATGGTAACGTAGCTACGTGGGTTTCCTGGAAATGTGCGGGTTCTGAGAATTGTCCCTTTCGACGTCAAGTCCCTCGTAGCGGAAGCATGTGTGATTGGGACTTTAGTGGTCGTGTATAATCTGAAGATTTTGAAAATAAATCATGATAAGGATAACAAAAATCTTATTAGATAACATGAAAAAAAAAATTTATTCGTAATCTAGACAGACCTCCTTATGGGAAAAAATGCCAAAGTTGTCTGGAATTGTAGTATATTCCTTTTCAAGTTCTTGCACAGAAAGTGATTAAGACGTCCTGGTAGTAGCTGGAAATTCGAATCTTGGTGAGAGCACATTTGATTTGTTATGTTTTCTTGCTTTTAAAATACGTTAATAAATAAAAAATACGTCAATGAAGTCTCTGTAAATTGGAGACGGTAGTATGGAAAATACTCAACTTCTTTTCTTTATTGTAGGTATCATTACATATACAAATAAATGAGCATTTTCGAAAATATTCTTTGGGACAATATTCAGCTAAAATATTTCAGCTAAATATATCACCGAGATCATAAAACTAATTCACCAAAATCATTAGAGAAGCTAAATATCATGGATATCTATTTCAATTAAAATTAAAATCTGATTTTTATAGAACCGAATCAGACATTCTGTGACTGATCAAGAATGAACTGGCAGAAATGATCAAGAACTGGAAAATTTCCGTTTTTTTTTTCGTACCAATTATGCTGTCTCATATCATGTACTCAAAGTAACCTTTATTCTGTTAAGTACCTATTGATGTAATCCTGCATAGTTTTGATAACTCAGTATTTTATCACACAAGCTGTGCTTTTGCTTTCGTTCTTACTGGTTTTATTCTAAATGTTCAGGTGTTCATAGTTAATCACCAAAACTCCTTTAAAAAATTCTCACAAAATGAAGCGAAAACTGTTTGGGGGATGGACAGTGATTCTTGGAAATGATGAGATAGTGATAATAATTGTACTTACGTAACATTTTAAATAAATATAATGTAAATGATTTGATAAAAAAATAAATTTACGGTAAAATAAAATTTCGAAAAATAATTAATTAAAATTTGAAAAAATAGAAGCCACTGAAATTATTGCTCGGTTTATTTATTAGCTGAATAAATGAGAGTAAATATAAACCGTAAATGTTTTCCAAGCCGCGAATAATAAATTTGATTTTATCTTATACAAGATTCTTTACTTTTTAAAACATTAACACTTCTCACTGTAACCGCCTCTCTAAGATGACCATTTCTGAAAGTGATCAGCATTTTTGAGGATATAATTGAATAAGGATATTGAATATCACCAGCTATTGTGATCTTTCAGGCATCTGATTCCGCAGAAAAACTAATTCACCTAAAACTCTGCGTGATTGATGTAGAAGGCTTCGCTATAGCTTCGTTATTGCAAATGTCTTTCTCCATAGAAAAATTTCACCAACTAAAACATAAAAAAAAAAAAAAAAAAAAACTTTAAATTTTTAAATAAAAAATAACAAAAAAAAATTTTAAATAAAAATTTAGATAATTTTTTATAATTTAATTTAAATAATTTTTTAAATTAAAATTAAAAAAATTATTACTGTCGTATTAGCTCAAGCACTTGAAATTTGTGTGTTTTGTCCCATTTTCTGTTAACGTTAGTGCAAAATGCAAGTATTTGCAAACTTTTATCTGAGTCACTCAAACAACATCGGCTGGAGGATTGATGAAAATATAAATTAACTGTCATTTTGGTTTTACCTGAAGAATATGCTGATGACATATAGCAGAAAGATGAGCAATAATTGTTTCTAATTCAGAGTACAAAAATAATTACTTCACAACGGTTATGGTATTTTGCATAGATATATAATTAAATGACATATGAAGGGATATTTGAAAAAAGAAAATCTGAAAGCTTTCAGATTTTATATTGCGCCCGAAAGGGCGTAATCTCAAAAATTTATAATCCAAAGGAGTAATTTGCCCAGAAGGACTATTAATTTTGTTTTGACATTTTGCGTTCAAATGTCGGTTGAATTTTTTAAATCGTTACTATCAAATATTAAAGCACTGTATTATATCTGAAGAAATTAATTAGTGAAGAATCTGCATAAATGTATATACGTTTCTCGCATTGTGATAAAGCAACAGCTAAATTGATATTGCATTGTGATAAAACAACAACTAAATTGATATTGCATTGTGATAAAACAACAACATCGTGATAAAACAACATTGTGATAAACAACAACATTGTGATAAAACAGTTTTTTTTAGCCCAAACGGGCAATTTGCCCAAAAGGGATATTAATTTCGTTTTGGCATTTTTCGTTAATTCACTATAAACGGCGAAAGACTTTTAAATTGTTGTCACCAAATATTAGAGCCCTGTATATATTTAAAGCAATTAAATAATGAAGACTCTTCATAAATGTATATATTTTACTCACATTGTAATAAAGCAACGGTACCTAGAGCCAGCAAATTTTGAATAACGTACGTTTCCACTCGATTATGGGCATCTGGGAGCCCAAATTTGGAATTTCATATTTCTCAGATCTGTTTCATATTTTGTAAAACTTTAAAGAATTTTTGATTAACAAACTCAACGATTTCAAAGCGAGCAAAAACAACTCTGTACAAAAAAAAAAAAAAAAAAAAAAAAAAAAAAACTTCAGATTGTGTATTGGAAATTTTAAGATATGCTCATTTTAAAATTATTTTCAGATATTGCTGTTGAATTGAATTTTATGGTTTAAGTGCGAAGAACATGATATTTAAAAAATAAGGGTTACACAAAAACGTTAAAAAAAAACGCCCGATTGGACGTAATGTAAAATCTAAAGAAAGACTTTGAGATTTTTTGTTTAACATTTTCTGTGTTACCTTTATTTATTGAATATCATGTTCTTCGCACTTAAACCACTTAAAACTCACTTCAACAGCAATATCACAAAACATTTAAAAACAGCAGAACAACATATATTTACAAATACTAAAATGTTACAAAGTACAAAATCGATAATAAAACAAATTCGAAATTCAAAATTCGGATTTCTAGATGCCAATATTTGAGTAGAGGACTACCTTATTCAGAATTTGATGCTCTAGGTACCGTCGTTTTTTCACAATGCGAGAAACATTCATGTAATGCAAGAAATATTCATGCAGATTCTTCATTATTCATTTTCTTTAAATATAATGCATAGGGGGATTATTTTGTGGCAGCAATTTGGAAAGTGAATCAACGCAGAAAGTGAAACGACGCAAAATGCCTTTTGAGCCCTTTGGTCTAATAATTTTCTTGAACTTTGCCATTTTATATCTGCTCCATTTTAATCACTATCCTTTATTAAAGTATTTTTGAAGAGTTAATATGATTTCATTTTTTTAAAGATGACATATTCATGCTCTGACAGAATCAGCAACAAAAACGTGCTGTAATGTTATCCTCTAACAATGCCTGGTTTTCATTCAAGTGAGGAGTTAAAAACCGCTCACTACTCCACCCATCATTAAACGTTTTTGAAAAAAAGAATTATTTGAAACCTACTGTTAGATATGAAAAGATCTATGGGAAAGTCTGGTTAAGTTAGCTTCCATGGCGATTGAATAAAAGATCAATTAACTAACGGTAGTCTTTCTTATCTTCGACAGTATATAAATGGATTTTCTCTAATACGCAGATGGAAAATGACTTTTTTAAGATTTTATTGTTATTGTTGCTACTGCTGTTATTGTTGCGATTGTTCTTTCGTTTACTTTGATATAGTATCCTTAATTACTGCAAAAGTTTTTCACTCACTTACAAGCGTTATGTAAATTTCTCTCAGATATTTAATTAATATACTGCACGTTTTATTTTTTGGCTACCAAAAAGGTTTGAAAATTAAGAAGCCAGAGTGTCATATTCCAATGACTTCTTATTCCTAATAATACCTTTTTAGTCTATAACGTATTTAATGAGAGAGGAATCTCCCTACAATACTTCATGTAAATATTTGTTTCGTTTTTACTTCCTTGTACGAAGTAAAAAGGAAGTACTGTAATCTCGAAAAGTTTCAGGCAGCATATTTCAACGAAAATATCCATTTTGACCCCTTTCGAATGCAATTTAACAATGATTTTGCGTGAGATCTGTACGTAAGGACAGAATAAAAGACTGGTTTCTTCCAAAAAAAATATAAAACTCCTTTAAAATGAATTCTGAAGAGAATATTTCGTGGCATACGAACGTATGTACGTACGTACATATCTCGCATAACTCAAAAACGAGTAGCCTCAGAACGTTGAAATTTTATATATAGGACTACTATAACATGTAGATGTGAACCTCGTATTTTGGTTGTAATCGGAAGCGGCAAACGTATATAAATATATTTATATATATATCCACTCTGTTACCCGGCTCAGTGATCTCAGTTTCTTTACTCTTATATGTTGGTAAATCGTACATTTTTTGCTTTAAAAATGATTGAATTATGTTGTTCTTATCTTCCGGTTAAGGTTTTTATGCCTTTAATAAATGTGTATCCAATATTTTTAGAATTATCAATAATTTTAAAGTTGCTTAAGTGCCGCTAAGCCTAATATTTTTTTTTTTTTTTTTTTTTTTTTTTTTGGCTGGCCATTGCTTTTTTACATTTGAAACAGCAGAGTAGTGGATTTCTTGCCAATCTAGAGAAACGTAGCTATGCAACAACAAAACGCCTTCATTTATTATTGCGAATTAAATCATGCTTAAGGGGACTCGTACACCTTAAAACCCATAACATGTTCGAATAGGTGAGTGTTGCAAGAATTGGGATAACTTATTTATTTTAAAAGCAATTAGTGCCAACTTTTTACAGTTGACTACATAATATAGCTGCTTTCTGAAATAGTAATCACAAAGTTTGTGTTGCCACAAATATTTTTATAATTTAATCTGCTTTGTGACAACATTTTTCGTCATGTTTCCAACTTGCGCGCACAGTTTAAAACATTCTGTTGCATAATTTAATTCCATATTTAATATATAGCTTTTATAATATTTGGGAACTACTGTGAACCTAAAATTCTAAAAATTTCATGTTCAATTTTTATTTTATTTTGAGTTGAGTTTATAAAATGTATTTTATTAACAAAATTTTTAATGTTTTCGTCCATAAAATTTTTCAATATTAAAATATTCATCAGATTGTTGGTTCAGTCAGAAAGTAGTGCCCATATAAAGAATTCCATCAAATTTCAAGTATGTACCATTAGCCATTTTTAAAATATCATGCGCGCAAGGTGGAAACATGGCGAAATATTTTGTCACAAAAGAGGATTAAATTACAAAACTATTTGTGGCAACACAAACTTTCTGGTTACTATTTTCCAAAGCAACTATATTATGTAGTCAGATGTAAAAAGTTGGAAGTAATTTCTTTTAAAATAAATAAAATATCTCAATTCTTGCAACAGTCACATATTCGAAGATCATAAGGGGTTTAAGGTGTATCAGCCCCCTTAATCCTTTCTGGAATTTTTTCGAGGAAATTTAAGATTTACTTCGTGATTTTTAATACAGATATTTTGAGTTTTTATGTATTTTTGCCTTGTCGCGAAGTGAGAACTGAATGAATTGAATGAGAAATACTGAATTGTCTGTGAAAAACTGTTTCTTTTTTGTTTTGTTTGCTTAATTTCTTTTATACTTCGTTCGAGCTTTATTATAGTATTTGAATAGAACATGTGGCAACGATTAGATAATTCTTTAAATGATATAAATTTTGTGCATTCTGAGTTATAATATAAACGAAATATAATACTGTTAAGTGAACATAGCGCCAGATTGTCGCTATGGTAAAGAAATAGAGTGAATTTTGAAGAGTGCATTTATTCAATTGTGGTTTATGCGCTGTCGGCGAAGTAGATTTAATTCAATACAATAAATTTAAATGAAATGCAAGAAAAAATGCGTATAATTTAATATTCCGTACAAGGAAGTCATGTGGTGTACACATCAGATTTTTTTACTGAAGAACGGAGAGAGCAGTTTGCATTTAAAATTGCAAATAATCTTTGGCATGCGTTTATGAGGAGCTAATCATATAAGGTACTTTTTTCTTTCTTGATGCAATAGGACGTTTGAATTTGTTCCTATGACTGGTCATGTTGGTATCGATTTCTCAATGAATAAATTGCCTATTATTATTCTGATAGCTAACTGAAGATGTTGAAATTTGGTAGATTTGTAGAGACATTAAGTATTTTTGGAAAGCAGGAAAGATTACAATGAGCAACGCCTTTGCCAGGAATCGAACCACGGACCTCTGGAATACGTGCAGAGCGTGCTGACCACTACGATACGAAGGCATGCTAAGCAAGCGGAAGAAATACCTTATAGATTTATATTCACATATTCATTTAATTCTTGTGGTAGCAGTCTACTCTGAGAGATTTTTATATTTATCAAAGATTTAAAGATTTTATTTTGTGGGGGGGTTAGGGTTTTGATGCGGGAGATGTAAAATATGTGCACTGCCCTCGAAGGGACTCGAACCCTGGACGTCTCTAACACGCTTCGAGTATGCTTCCAATTACACCACGAAGGCATGGGGGAAAAAAAGGGAGAAAATATATTATAATTTAGTTAGAAATGAAATCATTTTGTCTAACAATAAAACAATTTACTGCTTCAGAAATATTTGAAAATGTTTTGATATAAATAGGGAGATAAAGTTTTCATAGATTCGCTTCGCTTTAAATCAACTTATTATCAGTAAGATGATTTTTGAGATATCTTACTGATGATAAGTTTTCTTATTGATAATAAGTCTTAAGATAATATTTATTAAATTTTGTTCAAAATAAAGCTAAACTCAATCATAAGCACGAGTTAATTTAAAAAGCATTGCCTAAACTGTGCATTCAAATTACTGCCATGAAAAAATTTACTTTTTTCCAAATTAAAAATCGACATACGTCTGACATTTATTTTTTCCAATGTCGACATCTTTTCGTAGTCAATAATTTCCGTAAGCCTTTGTTTGGAGATATTATCTTTTAACTCATTTCCTAGACAACGTAGACTAAGCAAAACCATTCATTCATCATAATCCATAACAACAAAAAGTGTTCATGTTTATTGTTCACATTTCGAATTTTGACATAAATGAAAAGAAAATGGGAAAATAAAATTACTGTTCAATTTATTGAGGTTAACCTAAAATTAACAATGTATAACTTTTGTATATTGTCAAAACTGCATAAGAAGCTAAAAAAAAAGCTGGTCTTATCATATTCTGTCATTTTCCACTTTTCCCCCGTGATCACATCACTCCTTCCAGGAGCATGCAAATTAAAATACTGTAACCTTTAGGTAGTGTCCGTTAAATTAAGTACTGTAGCAGATGAGTATCACTGTAGAAATTAGCTGATACACTAAGCGTGGATAGTTATGCTGTTTAGCTGTTCCTGTACAGCCAAACCAAGTGTGAACTAGATTTAGTAAGAATTTGTAAGAAATGCTGGAGCTAGATTCAGTGGGTGAGTGAGTGAGCTCCACCAAGGAAGACCACTGACCTGGCCTTAGCCTCACAGTATATCTTCCTAGCAGAAACCATCTACTCTCTGCTCCACCCTGCGCCGGGAACGAATAGACGGCTAAGAGTCTCATAAAGCCTACAAGTAAGCTTGGAAGTTGTTGTACGGGGAAAGAGTATCCTGTTAGGAACTACTAGATTCAGTAAGAAACTACAGTGGATGGACAAAAATATGGAAACACCTTGTGAAATGCATGTTTGAAAAGAAAGATTGATTTTAATGAAATATGTAGGTGGCGCTGGCGTTTTTGACTACTGACGCCACCTATACAACTTCGTAAATGTGCTAAACTTCTGGCCGAGTTCGTAAATGTGCTAAACTTCTGGAGAACGCCGTCTCAAGCCTATAATACAGACTGATTGTTGCCAAGAGTGAAACATGGCGGGGGATCTGTTATGGTTTGGGCAGCCATATCGTGGTTCTCTGCTAGCCCCATGATAACTGTGTCAGGGCACATGACTGCCAAGACTTATGTGAACATTTTAACCGATCACGTTCATCCCATGGTACAAACTTTTTCCCAGATGGTGATGGTGTCTTCCAAGGCGACAAAGCCCCTGTTCACACAGCTCACATTGTCCAGGACTGGTTTTCTGAGTACGAAGATGAGTTGTCCCATCTCCCCTGGCCACCACAGTCACCAGACTTGAATATTATCGAAGCTTTGTGGTCTACATTGGAACGGAAAGTGCGTTCTCGTTATCCACCGCCAACATCGTTATCCGAACTTGCCACCGTTTTGCAGGAAGAATGGTATAATATTCCCTTGGCAAACATACAGGAAGTGTATTTATCCATTCCGAGAAGACTGCAAGCTGTTTTGGATGCCAATGGGTTTCCTACACCATATTAAGCAAAGAAACATGTTTTTTTAAAGGTGTTTCCATATTTTTGTCCAACCCCTGTATTTATTAAGTTTTTCGAATGTTAGTATATAAAGACATTAGGTTATTTTGAAACAGGAGACTTGAAAAATGAGCAATGCCCTCTCCGGGACTCGAACCTGGACTTCTCAAATACGCGCCGAATGTGTTACCATTACACCCCGAAGGCATGCAGAAAGAAAGGAGACAATACATTGTATACTTCCCCTTTTAAAGGGTGACTGGGGATTAGGTAATCCAGTCGATAAATCCTGGTGGTGAAGAATTATCATCCACTACGTTTTAGTTCTCGCTTCACTGTAGACGCTATAAGATTATTTTGAAGCAGGAGACACGAAAATGATCAATGTGCTCGCCGAGACTCGAACCTGGAACCGTTACACCACGAGGGCATGCAGAAAGGAGGGAGAAAATTCCTTATAAGTAAATATGCTGAGAGTTTAGTTGATTGATCGAGCTTTTCGGAGTAGAAAGCTTTGGGAAATTAGTTCGTAGATACCTGATGTTAATAAATAATTATTTTTGAAGATCTTAAGATTTAGTTTGTCATTACTTTAAATTCAGAATGAGATATTTGCTGCCAACTACATGCTTTGCTGATTCTATGTACCTCATTTTATCTCAATTCCATTATAAAGTTAAGGGTACTCGTACACCTTAAAACCCATAAGATTTTCAAATATGTGACTGTTGCAAGAATTGGGATAACTTATTTATTTTAAAAGCAATTACTTCGAACTTTTTACAGATGACTACAATAATATAGCTGTTTTCTGAAATAGTGATCAGAAAGTTTGTGTTGCCACAAATATTTTTATAATTTAATCCGCTTTTTGACAAAGTTTTCGTCATGTTTTCACCTTGCGCGCACAGTTTAAAACATTCTGTTGCATAATTTAATTCTATATTTAATATACAGCTTTTATAACATTTGGAAACTGTGAACCAAAAAACTCTAAGAGTTTCATGTTAAATTTTTATTTTGTTTGGAGTCGAGTTTATAAAATGTATTTTATTAAAAAAATCTGTAATGTTTTGGTCCATAAAATTTTTTAATATTAAAATATTCATCAGATTTTAGGTTCAGTTAAAAGATAGGGCTCATATGAAGAATTCCATCCAATTTCAAGTATGTAACATTAGCCATTTTTAAAATATCGTGCGCGCAAGGTGGAAAAATGACGAAAACTTTTGTCACAAAGCGGATTAAATTACAAAAATATTTGTGGCAACACAATATTAAGTAATTTACTTATTATAGTACTTATTATAGTAAATAAATAAGGGTAACACACAAAACGTTAAAAAAAGTGCTTTTGAGGGGGGTGTAACAGCTTTAAATAATATTAAAATCTTGTAGATTAAATAATTTAAATAGATGAACATTAAGGTATTTGTGAATGGCAATATTTGAAATCAGACTCGAGTGCCTCGTGCGACTCTCGCACGAAGAATGTAATTTTTTTTTAAATGATAGAATATGTTTTCTCTTCTTGTTTGTATGTCGAGATTTTTTTAGTGTTAAATAAAAGTTATTGCTGTGTTCCATCATTGGAGTTGCTTCATTTCGTCAAAGAAGTATTACAGGGGCATTTAAAATCTGAAAAGTCTGAAATTTTTCACACTGAGCTATCAGAACTTTCTGAATATAAAATCTGAAAGCAGTCGGACTTTATTTATTCTTTATTTTATTATTTATTATTTCTGATCACTATTTCAGAAAGAAATTATATTATTTAGTCAGCTGTAAAAAGTTGGAAGTAATTGATTTTAAAATAAATAAAATATCCCAATTCTTACAACAATCACATATTCGAAGGGTGTTAAGAGGTCTAAGGCATATGAGCCCCCTTAAAATCTGCAGTGGTGACTTAGCAGCTGATGGTTAACCTGGAATTATTTAACGGAAATTACACTTAAACATGCTACTGGAAGATCAAAACTGATGGAAGCAGGACCTAAGGTAAACAGCAACTAAACGGTTTTTTAGCACAAAGGAGAAATTTGCAAGAAGAAGGGCTATTAATTTCGTTATCTCATTTTGCAACATCCACTATAAAACAACATTTTACTTCTCAAATTGTTGCCACCAAATGTTAGAGCCCTGCATTATATTTAAAGAAATTAAATAATAAATAATCTGCATGAACGTATGTATGTTTCTATCACTGAAAAAAGCGGTACCTGGAGACATCAAATTTTAAATAGCGTAGTCCTCCACTCGAATATGGGCATCTGGAAGTCAAAATTTGGAATTTGTTTGATTGTCTACTTCATATTTTGTAAAACTTTAACGAATTTTTGATTAACAAACTCAACGATTTCAAAGCGAGCAATGGCAACACTGTACGAATAAAAAAAAAATTATCTCAAGCGTGTGAGACTGTGTATTGCAAATTTTAAAGATATACTCTTTTTAAATATTTTGTGATATTGCTGTTGAAATGAATTCTGTAATTTATGTGCGAAACATATGATAGTAAATAAATAAGGGTAACACACAAAACTTTAAAAAAAGTGCCTTTAGGGGGGCGTTTAAAATCTGAAAAGTCTGAAATTTTTCACACTGAGCTATCAGAACTTTCTGAATATAAAATCTGAAAGCAGTCAGACTTTTTTTTTTTTTATTATTATTATTATTTATTCACAGAGCTGACTGCTGTTCATTGAATTATGTGAAAAGTGTATCGAAGTACAAGGAAATCTTAGAATTTTCTATTGTCTATTCATACGTTGCAAAGAACTTTTTTCTAGCTTTATTTTTGTAATTGCTACGGTATCGACAATCGCATATTACCTGTCTATAATAGTGAATTAATTATGCTTGCATTACAATTAATAGCAAAAATATGGTTGCGAAACGCCCAGCTGCGGTGAGATAGCTTCCCCGCAAAGCGGGGTTATGGTTGCTAGAAAGTGGCAACGAGAGGCGGGGTTGCCAGATTTAGCGCGAAATCGGCAATTTGGCGGTAACTGGCGACAAATTTGAGGATATGCTATAGACGGAGCGAGAGCATTCTGGAACGAATTCTTAGCGGTTTTCCTCGGAAGTTCTTGAAGGTAGATTAAAGCTATAAATGCCTTGCCTGTACGCGGAGTAGTAGTATCTTGAATTCAGTAATGTGTAGTAGTATCTTGAGTTCACAGATTAGCTTGAGAGCGATCGACCGAGTCGGGAGCTGTACTTTAGTGCTTTGCCGTTATGGCACAAAGTTTGTGTTGCTCAACGACTGTTTGGAACTGTTTTATTGTAGTCGTTTCAACGACTTTTTGGAACTTTCCTGAGGAATACTGGAGAATAAATGTTTTGATTCTTCATTTAGTCTTGCCATCAGTTACTCCAAATCCACGAACCCATAGAATGCAACAATAATCATTCATTTAGAAGCAAAAAGCCGGAAAATATGCTTTAAATTATACTGTAAAAAAAACTGATTATTTACAATCTAGTTGTAAAACTAGAATGAAATTTAATTCAAAAATTAAACTATCTAAAAATGGTTGCAAGTTATTTATATCGAAGCACACAACGCTGTGTAACGGCGACAGTCAACGGAACAATAAAAATTGTCTTCGCGAGTTACACTAGGGAAAAGCCATCAATACCAAAAAATACTGGCCATTAAAATAAATCTGCGACTTATCACTGAAGTTAAAAGTTACAAGAAGAATAAAAGACACTGGTAAATGTGATATATTTACTGGGTTTAATATGGAAGTTAAATTTTTAATGACATTGGTACTGAAATCGATTCTTTTAAAAGATCTAAGAAATTTCTGATAGCATAAAATTTTCGAAAATTCAGCATTAGATTGGCGTTTATTTTCGATGAATGTTTTATGCATTTCGCAAACATTTCACACAAAACTTTCTTTATAAAATAGATGTTCTTCTAGGCTAGTTTTGTTAAATTTCATCGCTTAAATCCAGTTATTCAAGACGAAAATTAAACTTACTAAGAAAATATATGCGGCAATTGCGGGGCCACTCATTGAGCAAAACATAAATCAAACAAGAAAAGAAGCAGTTACAGAGAGAGAAATAACACTCTCAAAGTGGATTATGGCAAAGCCTTGAGGATTATCTGCCTAAGAGGAGGGATGGCTTCGTGGAGGACTTTCCAAGGGAAACTGGCTAGTATACATGTTACACATAGAGGAAACCACGAAAACACTCATGCAGCTCGCCCTTTCGCTGAGATTTGTGCCCCGGACCGAATTACCAGTGTTTAGTTACTTTACCGCACGGCCGCTGGTGGGCCAAGAAATAGGAATAAAAGCACTTATTAAAATTAACAAATTTTTACAAGATGGCGCTGAAGGCGATCAAAATTATAAGCAGAAAATATTTTCTGAAATTTTAACAAAAATTATCAGAATTGTTAACACCAAAAGCCAACAATTATTATTAACAGAAGATCTCTTGGTTTCTCTTCTTTTGATACAGAGTTTAGGTCACTGAACGAGTTATTTTAAAGCTTCCTTATAAAATTGTTATAAATTCTTCGAAGAATTACAATTGGAGATTATTTAACGACTGAATCATGAGTTTCTTTTCATTGAAAAGAATGTGTTTGAGGAATTGAAATTAAAAGAAATTTTTAATTAATTATGACCTCCAAGAAAAGGAGTGACGATATATTTACTGCTATTATTTTTAATTTAAGAATTTTTTTTTTAAGTATTTATTTTGAGAAAGTTTTGTAATTGCAAAAAAATGTGGAGAAGTTTTCAGGAGCAAGAAAGGGGAGGAGGCCTGTGTCAGAGCAAAAAAGAATAGGGGCGATTTTCTAAGTAGTACCACTTTCAAATGCTTGAATTATTTTTATAAAAGAATATAGTGCACGGCAAACATAAAGTTTCAGTGAAAATGCAAGGGTAGAAAGAATAAAGTTTCTTTTACCAAGCACAATAAGGAAGAGAAATAAGAAAACTTTTTTCATTAAATTAAAATTATTGGCATTATTAAAATGTCACTCAAAGATATCAAAGCTTCCTTGCTTTCAAAAGTTTGAAGGTATTATCAACACAGTCGTTCTCAAAATGAAAAATAGCTTCTTTTTAGCCCAAAAAGGCAATTTGCCCAAAAGCGCTATTAATTTCGTTTTGGCATTTTGCGTTAATTCACTATAAACGGGGAAAGACTTTTCAAATTGTTGCCACCAAATATTAGAGCCCTGTATTATATTTAAAGAAATTAAATGATGAAGAATCTGCATAAATGCAAATATGTTTCTCTTACTCTGATGAAACAACGGTACCTAGAGCCATTAAATTTTGAATAATGCGCGTTTCCACCTGAAAATGGGCATCTGGAACCCGAAATTTGGAATTTGCTGTATTGTCTGTTTCATATTTTGTAATTTATAAGTTTTCGATTGAGAAACTCGACGATTTCAAAGCGAGCAATGGCAACACTGTACCAAAAAAAAAAGCATTTTCATCTCAAGCGCGCGACACTGTGTATCGGAAATTCTAAAGATATACTCATTTTAAAATTATTTTGTGATATTGCTGTTGAATTAAATTTTATGAACTAAGTGCGAAGAACATGATATTTAATAAACAAAGGGAACTCACAAAACGTTAAATAAAGAGTCCCTTTGTAGTATAAAATCTGAAATTTTACAGAAGTTTTTTTAAATTATTATTATTATTTAGTCCAAAGGGATTTCAGTCCCGAAGGACTATTGCTTTCGTTTTGGCATTTTGCGTCGGACTCATAAACGTCGGTTCACTTTTCAAACTGTTGCCACAAAATGTTAGAGTCCTGCATTATATTTGAAGAAATTAAATAATGAAAAATCTGCATAAATGATTGTCTATTTCTCGCATTGTGATAAAACAATGGTACATAGAGCCATCGAATTTTGAATGACGAAATCCTACTGCGAATATGGGCATCTGAAATCCCAAATTTGGAATTTGTTTTATTATAGATTTTATATTTTGTAAAACTTTAACGAATTTTTGATTTACAAACTCAATGCTTTAAAAGCGAGAAATGGCAACGTTATATAGAAAAAAAATACTTTTATCTCCAGCTCGCGAGACTGTGTATATCGGAAATTCTAAAGATATGCTTAATTTAACATTATTTTGCGATATTGCTCTTTAAGTGAATTTTATGGTTTAAGTGCAAAGAACATGATATTTAATAAATAAAGGTAACACTCAAAACGTTAAAAAAACGCCCCTTTGGACGTAATTTAAAATCTGAAACATTTCAGATTTTTTTTTTATTGTTTTTTTTTAAATAGCATTATAAATATCAGCAATTACAGCAGGGCCTTGGCATAATTTATTCTTTTGTTACATCGTTTGCTTAGAAAATCTCAATATGTTTGATCTAGAGAAAATCTGATAAAAAAGATTAATCTTCCCACGCCACAATACAGAAACAGAATGATCTTAACTTCATTCTGCGAACATTTAGCATTTTTGGTATCAGCGTCAGTAAATCGTGATTTAATGTCTTTTCATTAAATTAAAATGTCACATGTGTCCTTCATACACAAGGAACAAATGACGAGCAATTAAATGCAAAAATTGTGACTTCACTTACATACATTAATTATACTGGGAATAAATATAATTAATTAATTATCATAAATGAAATATTAATATTTCATAAAGAAAATAAATCAAAAGCAGGAGGATTTTATTTCATTGCTTCATTTTAATTTCCTTTAAAAATTACTGGTATTTATGTATATATGTAGCAATAATATGATTCGAGAGGTACCTGTGAGAGATGATTTGCTCATCATCTGCGCTGCAATTACTTGGCGAGGCTTTAATGCATAGATTACGAACTTGCAGATAGACGTGGCCGAATTCAACATAGTTTTATTTCGCAAAAAAGAATTTCTTATGATTATGCATAAACAGCTCCAAAGATCATCATTATGGGTGCGTTGTGCACTCCACAATTATGTACAACTTACATGTTTTTTAGACAAAGGACGAGGCGGACCATCAAACCATGCGTAGAGAACTGTCTTTTTTTTTTTTTTTTTTTTCACAGTTACATATATGAGATGCATAATAAAAATTTATTTCTCTGCTTCATCTTTATTTCTTTCAAAAAGTACTTGTACTGATGTGCATATGAATACGTATTTACATAATTAATATACTTGCATATATTTATATAGTATATGTGGAGAAAGTAATAAATGTAAATTAAAACTAAAAGTTCTTTTTAAAGTTTAAAAGCTTTTAGAAATTTCCAAAGATTTCAAAAATTAATTATACTGCTACACAGCAGCAATAACGAAACTTATAATTAAATAAACAATGAATATAAATTACTATCTTCAATTGGAAACAAGCATAAAACTCATAAATTAACATATGTAAACATATAAACTGCTGGGAATTTTGAGGGGGGCAGGGAATTAATGAGAAATTTTCAATAAATATGGTTTTATCTAAAATTAAAAAAGAAAAATGTTATCAGTATAATGCTCTATGAAGAATGTTCGAGAATGGAAATTAATAAATATTATTAAGAATTGAACTTAATATAAATTTAAAAACGTTATATAAATATTTAGAAAATGGGAAAATACTGACGGGAAAGATAACGATATTTGTTAGAAACTCGCCTAAAATTTTTACAGACATATTTATAAAATACCAAAGGAAGAATAGTAAGTTGAATATTAAAGCTACTATAAATATGAACTGATTTAGTTTTCGTTACTGTGTCCCTGAAGATGGCAACAAAAACCGATCAGTTTCCATCCTTATTTTTCTTTAGTCACGTGGTTTTTAGTTTTCTATTTCATCCTCTTTAAAGCATCTTCCCCTTTCAATTTTGTGAGAAATTCAGATAACGTTGGTTAAATTTCCTCTCCTTCCCCTTTCATTTTGTTATTCTCTATATTAATTACTAGATTATTAACCGTATTGCTAGAAAACTTTTTTTTATATGTATTTCTTTGTTGATGATTTAACGAGTTTTTATTTATGACATCTAACACATAACTATACTTATGTTAAAGTTACTTTTCAGCCATGTTCTCTTTCAATACATTTAAGTCATTGTTACACAATCTTGTTTAGGCTCTCAAAAAAAAGAGTTTATAAGCATACGGACATTCTGCAAGCACACACACAAATAAATAAATAAATAAAAATTAATTTTAAATTTACATTATAATTTAAAAAAAAAATGAAATAGTTTTAGATCTCCCGTTTTACTGGGCCAACTGGAGAAATGTAATTTGAGTTTTTCATGTTTCGAAAGCGCGACTTAGTATATATATATATATATATATATATATATATATTAGATTTACATGTATCACTGTTCGAATATAGGTATTTGGACACAAATTCGGCCTTTATATGAAATGACATACCAATTCTTTTTCTATATTTAGATCTAAGACTCAAATCATACCTAAATATTAAATTTTTATAAAATTTGTAAAATTTACTGAGAAATTTAAAAATTTATCTTGGGGCACTTTGTCCAGTTTTCGCCAAGAATAATCCATCTGGCTAAATTCTTAATTTATGGTAACCTATTTTCTTTTCCCTTTCATTGCGCATGAGCGGAAAAAAAGTGTATCGTGCATTATTTTAAGTATTTTTAACAATTCGCGTTAATCACATTTGTCGTTATTATCGCTTACAGCAAATGTGCCAAATTTCAAAAGGCGCCAATATATAAATTAGTCTATGTCTTGGGAAATTTTCATTGAAAAACTTATGTTAGTTTTCTTGCAGGTGTGAATGTTATGTTTACTTATGTAAACATAACATTTACACCTGTAAGTAAACATAATGTTCTTATGTTTACTTATGTAAGTTTTCTTGCAGGTGTGAATAGAAATGTACCTATTTTAAAGTCATTGTAAAAAATGTACAGGTTATAATTCAAAAGTTTTCTCGAAAAATTTTTAAAAATTGTAAATTTAAAAAAATGTCAGAAAATAGCTGCGAATTTTATTAGGACTGAGCCTCAAGTTTGAAATGTGCAAGGAAGAATCAAGTAAGTTCAATAAATAAAAGAGATATTCATAAATGTATGCCAGATTGAGTAAACAGTGAGGAGCTAAAATTTAGTGGGCTAATTTTTTAAAAACTGCTCGTGTGATTTTTATAAACGTGGCACTATTGCATAATTTGAGTTGTAGATTTGAAATATGGCAAAAATCGATATGTCATTTCTGAAAAAAATCGGATTTTGTGTCAAAATACTTAAGTTATAACAATGCTATATATAAATGTAATATATATTCTAAGTCGCGCCTTCGAGACATGAAAAACGCAAATTAAATTTCGTCAGTCGTCCGGTAGAGCTGGAAATATAGAACTGCCCTCCTCCATCTTTTTGTGCAGAGTGTTCGTATAAGCATATATATAATATTCATACGCATAAAATGGGATATATTTCCTTAAACATTGGTTTTGGCAATATTACAAATACTAAATATCTCAAAACAGAGTACGGAATTTTATGAAAAGAGTTTAGGCATTGGGAGAAAAAGTGCTTTAGAAATACAAAAATAGTTTTTTTTTTTTTTTTTTTTTTTTTTTTTTTTCATATGATAGCTGAAGAGTGAAAATTCCAAATAATAAAATGTTGAGTATGAGTTCTTAAATTAAATACGAAATGTTTCTTACTTTTACATGCAAAACTGATGGAGGTATAAGTTTCAAAGGCAATTAATGATGAAAATTCTGTATTAAACAAACATATTTAGAAAGCAATCATTGTTCATTTTGGTGATTAAGCGTATAAGGCATTTCTCCCGCCTTCTTAGCTTGCCTTCGTAGTGTAGTGGTCAGCACGCTCGACGCGTATTCGAGAGATCCGTGGTTTGAGTCCCGGCGAGGACATTGCTCATTTTTCATCTCGCCTGCTTCGAAATAACCTAATGACTCTACAGTGTCGCCCGAACTAAAAGGGTAGTGGATGATTATTCTCCGCACCAAAGATTTGGTGACTGGGTAACCTAAAAACACCAGTCGCCCTTTAAAAGGGGGAGTATAATAACGTATTTCTCCCGCCTTCTTAGTCTACCTTCGTAGTGTAGTCGTCTGCACGCTGGGCGCGTATTCCAGAGGTCCGTGGTTCGATTCACGGCGAGGGCGTTGCTCATTTTTCATGATTCCTGCTTCCAAAAAAAGTACCTAATGCCTCTACAAGCGTTCTGCCTTAACAAAGAAGCTCTTTTTATTAATATAGAAACTGGCGCCAAAAAATATAATTACTAATATTTCATGAGATTTTCCCTTAAAGATTCAGAACGTTTCGTGCATAATAAAGAGTAATAAGCATTTTTATCTACGTGGATAAGATAAAAAGTTGTACTTTGTATTTACAAAACTCTCTAACGGCCTTTGTTGAAACTGGGTCCATAAAATTCTCTACTGTATTTTGAGAAAATTTAGATCTAGACTTGTGTTTTTCTTTATATATTCATAGAAATATGATACACAAATAAATCTTTTTTAAAAAGTCTGTTAATAATCGCATGGCTATGTTTTATAATTAAGAGTTATTTGATACGTAAGTCATCTTATAAGATCTCTCAATACATTTTTTTTTTTTTTTCCAGATTACTAATATACAACAATTCAGTTTATAAGAGGGAGCTTATTAGTATTACCGAATTTGGTAATACGAATACGGTCTATATGCTAAGACTTATCATTTGGTAATACTAATACGTTTCAATCAGAACGTAAATTACCAACTAGAAAGAAAGCCAAGGACGACAACTCAAAAACATTTTGAGATTTATCGCTGCATTTTCCGGAATTACAGATGACTCCGTGAATAAGTCAAAATATGTCATGACTTCCATCATACTGACAAATTCCCCTCCAGCTGATCCCCAGTTACGACCCTACGCTAAGGAGGTTGCGACCTGCAGTTTGGATCACCGATATCTGAGTCATCAAGGGGCAGTTTTGTTGCACCTACAAGTGATTCAATAAGCTTACGCAAGTTACATCCACCCCCGTAAATCATGAAATTAATGCAGTCTTCCCTTATGCTCTCCCTCTGCCGCCCCTCTCTACTCAGAAGCCACTAGAACGCAGTCAGAATCTGAAAAGGAATGTCACTCAAAAAAGACGAAAGAAGAAAGAAACTTGACTTTTACGAATAGCTAGGTGCATTCCGTTTTCCTCTGAACTATTTCTCGTCACTCTCTCATCCTTGTATTCCAGAAGCTTTGCTTGGGCAGGCGTTTCCACAAGAGTCGGGCAGTTATTGACCTTTTGACCTTCTAGTAACCCCCTTTCCCCACTTTTTCTTGACGTCTACAACCACCATGGTGGCAAAATAAATAAATAAGTAAAGAGCATTATGGCGTTGGTTGTCAGTCTTTTAAAAGGGAAGAGTTTCGAAAAATAGAAAGCAGACAAAAGCAGACAAACCTCTCTGAACAAACAAAAAAAAAAAAAAAAGGGGGGGGGAGAAAAAGTTACAAAAGTGTATATAGAGAAAAGGGATATGTCAGTGGTAGTTAGGTTTTTATTTTACCAAGAGTACGGTACTGTCGGGGAAAAGAATAGCACAGTTGTTACACGTATTTACATCGGCATGCAGATTAGTGTCAAAATGGATTCTGACTTATTTCAGAGCATTAAACAAGTCTTAGTTTAGCCGCGTAGTCTGAAAGAAATAGATTTTCGTTCTTAGTGTAACGGTCACATGAAATGCTGATGATGCAGCCTTGGGAATGCATTACAGAAGGTAGAAGCTCTGCTCCTATCCTACTGTGTATACTATGCATTGCCGGTTTTCCTCACTTCATTTAATTTTGAGTAATAAAATTTCAGAAAAAATTCCGTTGACTTCATTTAAATGAAATCATTTTAACCTTTTGAAGACGGGATGGCCATTATAGTGGCCATAGAGTCCTCTCTTTGAAAAGACGGGGTTGTCCACTTTAGTGGCCATGTCTTTTTCCCCCATTTTTCAGACTGAAAAGTGGGGTGAAATGTCAAATTTAAGGGGACTCGTACACCTTAAAACCCATAAGATGTTCGAATAGGTGACTGTTGCAAGAATTGGGATAACTTATTTATTTTAAAAGTAATTACTACCAATATTTTACAGCTGACTACATAATATAGCTGCTTTCTGAAATAGTAATTAAAAAGTTTGTGTTGCCACAAATATTTTTATAATTTAATCCGCTTTGAGACAACATTTTTCGTCATGTTTCCAACTTGCACGCACAGTTTAAAACATTCTGTTTCATAATTTAATTCCATATATAATATACAGCTTTTATAATATTTGGAAATTACTGTGAACCTAAAATTCTAAAAATTTCATGTTAAATTTTTATTTTATTTTGAGATGAGTTTATAAAATGTATTTTATTAAAAATTTTGCAATGTTTTCGTCCATAAAATTTTTCAGTATTAAAATATTCATCAGATTGTTGGTTCAGTGAGAAAATAGTGCCCATATAAAGAATTCAGTAAAATTTCAAGTATGTACCATTAGCCATTTTTAAAATATCATGTGCGCAAGGTGGAAACATGGCGATATATTTTGTCACAAAGAGGATTAAATTACAAAAATATTTGTGGCAACACAAACTTTCTGGTTACTAGTTTCCAAAGCAGTTATATTATGTAGTCAGCTGTAAAAGGTTGGAAGTGATTGCTTTAAAAATAAATAAAATATCCCATTTCTTGCAACAGTCACATATTCGAAAATCATTAAGGGTTTAAGGTGTATGAGTCCCCTTAACGTCCCTGGGGATTTAACCACTTATTTCTTTCAAAGATCTTCCTTTTTGCGACATAGATGCGCCCCTCTGAGAAACCATTAAACTAAACACAAGAATCTGTTACAAATAGGAGGTGATTTCTTAAAGGGGGAAAAGCATTAGATTCAAGATTGCCCGTCCTTTGGTAGCTTTTTCTGCTACCAAAGCCCCGGCCTCAAAAGGTTAACGGGGAAAATTACTTCAAGAAAATCAAGCACATTTTCATTATGATAGGTTACTCTAATAAGTTATTATAACTTTCACTGTAATATGTTAATGTTGTCTAAATTAAGCTTTATGAAAGGAACTATACATGAATAATGAATGAATTTGATCCTAAAATGCAGAAAGGTTTCTTCGCTTGAATATAGTATCAGAATAGTATTTAAATAAAATCGATCTTTCTTTCTGTCAATAGTCAATAGGTTGAAAAACTTGGTAACAAAGAGGTTAAGAACATTTTAGCTGAGTGACTTATATTATTCGCGACTCGAACCAAAATGTGAACTCCGAAACCCTCCGCTATCAGAGATCCAGCTATATTTAACTATCTTAATTTGTTCTGGAATTAATGAGATCGCAAATATTAATTTCCTTTATAAATCTTCTTTAATATCATTAATAATTATTAAACAGTCTGATGCATTTTATGGCCTTCTTGTTTTCATTTCATTAGGGGAAAATATTAATCTTCTCTCGCGTTCCAAAAACTCTTTTACGCTGGAAAAGTGATTACGCTCCTTTTCCACTGTAAAAACTAACATCGCTTTCTATCATAAATTTACTTTCAAGTAATTTTGATATTTCCTAAATAATTTTTGGATATCTATTGCAACAATACGCTGGATATCAGCATTTACTTAATTTCTGTCTATCGCAATACGGTTATAATATCTAATGACCTGTAAGGCTAGAGAAGCATTTCTGAGTTTACCTTCTCGGACCATTGAAGAGTTCCTAGCCGAGACAAGGTTTGCTAGAACCGATATCCCGGATAGTTGCCCGGGATATTTTGCAAGAAAGATGGAAATATAAAATTAGGCAAAGCAACAACGTTTGCGCGTTTGGCATAGATTTTAATCAAGACTATATCGATTTCGAGAGAAAACAGGTGCAGTTTCCTCTTCATAAAAAGTAACGAAGTCTGCAGCGAAGGAAAATCCGCAGTTATATTATACCCAAAAAGAGTAAAACGAACGAGAAGGTAACACTAATGTCGACAAAAATGGTAAAACAAAACTAAAAATCAAGTTAATAGATTCCTTTGGGGAACCTGTTCGCTTTACTTCTTTTGGGTATAATTCCCTTCGTTGCAGATTTCGTTGTTCGTCATGAAGAGGCACCTGTAACTGTTTTTCTTCGAAATCGGTACAATCTTCGCTAAAATCTACTCCAAACACAAGGCTTTTGCTTTGCTAATTTTATGTTTTAGTTTGGCGTGTTCTACTTCTGCCTAGAGATGGAAATGTTTGCTTAAAATAGTGTTCCTCGTAGGTTTTATTCAAAGGATTGGTTTTCGCATAAGTCGACCAATCAGATATTTCGAAAGCGAAAATTCTTGGAGACGGTCTTTTACTATTCCAATACCATAGATGTACCATTCAAATATCATTTTATATACGCATGATTATCACTAAAGCTCATAATGCTGGGATGTCTAAAATCCACGTTGTGATATTGAAATGAAAACGAGTCAAATATGTGGTATATCTAGACAAGGTCGTGCAACGGGGCGGCATACTAGACAGGAGGGAGTTGAGAAGAAACTGTGGCAGTCGAACACTCTCCTGCAGCAAAGCAATGTTCAACGTCAATTTGGTTCTTGTAAAGCGAATGAAATTACCCTACCAGGGGCGTTTCATACATGCTCTAAGGTTAGGAGATCTGTCTAGTCAATTCATGCGGTGAGTATCGTTACCTTCCAGATGATCGTCATTCAGCTGAGACTTTTCCATTGAGCTGATCATGAACTGCGCCCCTGAAATGTGGAATATAGGGGTGTAAGATCGTCTCTCTATACCTCATAACAGTCAGGGAGTTTTGTCAAGTACATACAAGAGTGTGCAACCATCCAACATAATGCCTGCCGAACCATTTCACATCACTACCTTAATAATTCTCTTCTTAGAAATTTGAAAAATCTGAAACTCTATTAATTTACCCCTTTGATTTACTGAAACAACTTCAGTTGAGAATTCAGTCGTTCTATTTTATTTACTACTAATTTAATTCTTGTTACTTATTTACTATTAATTTAATTCTTTTTACTTATTTACTATTAATTTATTAAAGAATCAGTTTCCTTCTTCTATTAATTATTACAATCAATTCTCATTTAGCTATGGACGAGTTAACGAAGCATAAGTTTTTCTTATTGCAAAGAGATGTAAGAATTACTATCACAAATCATCAACGTCAAACGAAACTTTCTACGGAAAACAAAAAAGGGAAAGAGAATAACAGTATTGATAGCAGATGTTTCTCATTATATTTAGAAATTCTTCGGAAACAATTTCATTTTGTTGTACTTAATGCAGACTATATACATATTGCACATTAAAAAAAAAAGTTCCAATTGACCATTTATTGTTCCATAATTCTATTTATAACTTAGTTTCCTCACTTCAAAGGACGTTTATACTTCCGTTATTTTCAATATTTTCCTTTTGTGCTGAATGCTAATTTAATTTACGTAGCCGAAAACATCACGAAACAACCGCCGAAAACATCACGGCAGAAAATATCGGGGACTAAAAAGGTGCTGTGAAGACAACGCAAGTTTTAAAAGTTGACGTAAAAAACATCGTGGCAGAAAAGAATGGAACGGGGAACATTGCAACTGCGAAATGTCATGATAAAAAAACATCATGGTAAAAAAATAAAGCTGAACACAAACTTCGCAGTTTTAAAACATCATCCTATAAATTATCGTAGTGTGAAATAAAACATCTACAAACTGAAGCATGGTAATAACATCGCAGTCAATGCGTTTTCTGCCAATACAAATTTTAAGTGAATTTTCGAGTAACAATTTTTGAGTACAGAAGAAGTAAGTAATTAATATTTTTAAACTCTTATTTCCGACTTTTGTATTCATTAACAAATTCTTAGAGAAAAAACAAGAACGAAACCATCAGTTTATGAGGTATTAATGTTAATAAAACAATTATAATTATAAGACAATTATAAAATGATGGTAAATTGGTAATAGTAATTTCTTTAATCACAATGCAGAGTGACACAAAACTAAAAGCACAAACTTCCAGTAGGGTAGGGTATACCTCGACGAATTGGAATCACGTAAGCAATACTAGATCGAAAGTGCAATAGTAACGATTTAGGGGATTAGGGAATGCCGCAGAAAACTATCAACAGCCCCTCGCAGAAGTGTTAGGATGGAAAATATGAATGCATTGTGACCCCAGACTGATATTTAAAAACCATAACACTTTCCTAGTGATGAAGGTTTTCGATATTTCGTAAAGTGGTGTATAGCGGGGTATCTATATCAGATGTTTTGAAATGCGCATTTCCGTGGCTATCGCGAACGTCCGAAGGATGCCCGACGTACTTTAAAGCGTCCAAGATTTCATGCGGTGCCCACGTTACGAAACTTGGGGCAACTTTATTCTCAAGAAAATGATGACTTATTTTAAGCTCATGGGCTTTAAATGTTACTTTGAGATCATGATGTATTCATATCCATTCTAATACTTTTGGCGGCCGCTGTCGACGGCTTTCCCGTCGCAGCCTCTAATAACCCCAATCTCGTGAGGATTACATTGTAGAGTCATTAGGATTATTTGGAGGCAGATGAGATGAAAAATTAGCAATCGCCTTCACCGGGAATCGAACCACAGACCTCTGGAATACCGGCCCAGCGTGCAGAACCACTACACAACGAAGGCACGCTAGGAAAGCGGGAGATATACCTTATAACATTTTCGACCATGTATTGCTATGGGGTTTCGAGTCGTTTAGGTATACCCTACTTCTCTTCGAAGTTTGTTCCTCTAGTTTTGAATCACCCTGGATAGATTCTTCTTCTTCCCTATGCGTTTCTGATCGACCTCATATCTGCGTCTTTTGGAGTTAACCGTGGATATCTTCAGTATTACTCAAGAAAATCAGATGGTGCCTCTATAAGGATATATATGGGCCCACCAGCGGCCGAGCGGTAAAGTCGCTGAACACTGGTAGTTCGGTCCGAGGTTCGAATCCCGCGAACGGGCTGGCTGCATGGCCGTTTTCGTGGTTTTCCCCATGTGTAACGTGTATACGAGCCAGTTTCCCTTAGAAAGTCCTCCACGAAGGCATCCCTCCCCTTAGGCAGATAGCCCTAGTGTGCTTTGCCGTAATTAAATACACCACCACACCTATAAGGATATACTCAATGTTATTATTGTCGTTCTATTTATTTTATTTATTTCTTCTTAGATCAATGAAAGCGATCCTCTGTAATATTATATATATATATATACACAAATGTTGTATGATCTTAAATTTATTTAGTGTGAAAACAAGTTATTCTACTACTTGCGCTGGCCTTTATATCTTCATGCACATTCACTTTTCTTATTATACATTTTTTATTTTTTAATTTTTGATTTGTTTTTACAAAGATTGCATTATTTTTCTTTAATTTTTACAAATAATATTGAACTCAAATGCATAAACACGAGGGTGTCGGGGGACGGTTACTCGAGCGATATCAATTTTACTGCAGAAATTGCTTTTCTCTCAAAATTGAATTGGCTAAAATGCTTAATCGGAATGAGTTCTTTGGATCTCTGCATTGGTTTTTAATCCCTTCTATTCACGGAAATGTTTGGCCTGACTTGAATTGCCGGTTTGGCTTCGCCTTACTACTCGAGTAAAGACGGAACACCTTCGTATTTATTTCTTAATTATTGTTCATTGAACGGAGTTGGTTTGTTCCCCTTGAAAAGTCAACTAATTTCCGATCAATGACAATGATTACATGCATTTAATTTAATTCTTGCTTTTAATTTATTCCTTTTACAATTGAAATTTTGTTATTCATGATTTAATTCCAGTCCCCGTTAAACATTTCACAATTTACATTCAAGTTACTTCAAAACATCTTTCGAAATAGAACTTACTAAGTATGGATTCACTCTTTTCAGATAATTCTACTGTAATTAATCTTAGGAGATAATATAATCAATATTATTTAGTAAATAAATTATTATATATATATACATATATATTGGGTATTTGTACCAAGTGTGAAAATTGTATTTCACTTTCGTAAGCTAACATAGTTATCCCTTCGCTTTACTGGAAAATGTAATTACTGGGAATTTCAACATCTAGGGTTCGGTTTTGGTTTATCTGATTATGGAAAAGCACACGAGAGCTATCTGCTTAAGGGGAGGGATGCCTTCGTGGAGAACTTTCTACAGGAAACTTGCTCGTAGACGCTTTACACATGGGAAAAACACGAAAACGCCCATGCAGTCAGCCCGTTCGCCGAGATTTGAACGCCGGACCACCAAACTACCAGTGTTCAGCAACTTCATCGCACGGCCGCTCCAAGCTTCTAGGGATGATAGATACGAGCTAGTGTTGAAAGATTTTCTTCCAGGATCATCGTCGCATCAACCATGGAAACTGATCTTTCTTGAATTGAGGAAGATCAGTTTCCATGGTTGATGCGACGATGATCCTGGAATATTTATCCTCAATTTCATATATTACTTTAATCATGGATTTCGAACAGATCATGGATAGCTTCAGATTTATTTACACTTTAATCGCTTTAGACTTTAATTATGTACAGATTTGTTTCGGTTGGTATGACACGACAAAGATGATACGTATGCTGATAACATCAAATGTGTTTGATCTATTGCTAGGCAGATGAAAACACTAACTTTATTAAAATTATTTCAGAGTCTGAATAATACTTGAAGCGGAATAACTGTTCTCCATTTTTAGGATGGCTTCCCTTGATTATTCCTAGAAAATCAGGATATTGCATTATGTGATCACACAAACAGTGCTATCTGTTAATATTCACTCACAAAACTATCCATTAAAAAGAGAGTGAGCCATTAAAAACATTCTCCATTAAATCAGCTAATGGACATAGCTAAATCTCTGTGGATTAAAAACACGGTAGAAAAACAGAGATGTTCACCACTTAAGTGAAATGTCTGAACTTTAATGGAGTATTCCCCTTTTATCCCCAAAATAGCTATCTCTCTTGTTGGAAAGACTGTAAGCCATTAACGTAAGTCATGTATTTTTTAATTAATTTATTCCCGATTAAACAGTAAAAAATTAAATATATATATGCTTTATATTATATCTACATATTTTACTTGCCTTTGTTGTGCATTTAAACGGAGGCAGATTCTCCAGAAACCCTATAAAAAGTACACTACATATGAAAAAAAAAAAAAAAAAAAAAAAAAAAAAAAAAAAGAAAAAGAAAAAGAAAAAAGAAAAGATGGCTTTCAAACGTTAAGCTTACTTCAAAAGTAATTTACATGAAAACTTTTATTCGTCGTTTATAGGAGGTTTCGCTCATTTGAAAACAATTATTATGTCCTAAACTTTAAAAAAATTATGCTCACATGCATAAAGTGCATTACCTTCCACAAAGAATATGTTATATGTCTAATCAAAGAATGTAAGTGGGAAAAGCTAGATTTTTTTAATTGTCACTTTGTGATTATAATTACACTTTAATTTAAACTTTAATTAAACTTTTAACTTAAATTCTAAAAACTGAATGTAATTAAACTGACTTTAATTAAACTAACATATGTATATACAGCAGAGCACAATTTATACAACTTTCAAGGGACCATTCCCAAACGACGTATACATGAGAATAACGTTTGTAAACTATCTAAAAATTTCTGTTCTTTCCTCAACTTTTTTGCGATCACAAATAACCGTTTTTAGTGTTTTCACAAGATATCCAGTTTCCTCGGTAACTCAACTTTCGTCAAACCAAGGTCCTCATCAAATTCTTTTAAGATTTCAATTTTATATTTCAACGAGAGCGCCTTTTCGGAAAAAGTTTACAACTGGGTGCTCCTTGCTTTTTTTGGCGATTCTTTTTTTGACGCCAGATCGGGGACAGAAAGGCACAGTTTCAAGATGGCCGCTACACGAAACCAAAATAATAAGAATTGCGGAAAACTCGGTGTCCATGTACACATCGATCTATTTTCACTTAAAAAATCAGGAAATTTCACAAACTCGGCATTGCGCACTGCCTTGTCACTGTCCATGTACACACCGATCTATTTTCCCTTAAAAAATTCAGGAGAATGATGACGCCATATAAGGTTACAAAAAAGTTACTCATCGCCAAAACTGAACAAAATTTGACGCCAATCGAAGGAGCCCCCAATTCTACACTAGAGCGGGCCTTTTGTTTCTGCGAAATTTTGTGTCAGTAAATTCTACTTCATCACAGACTCCTTTTTTAGACTAAGAAACTATTTTTCCTTCCAAGTATTCCCTCTATTCATGACGTGGTTTCCAACTTCAGTACCAGCCTATGATGTCTCATGCCTTTGTTTACTTCTCCGAATTCCATTTCTGGAGAATATACTCGAACGATGGAACTGCGAAATGTTAAACTAATGCATTAAATCAAGCAAAAGCGAAACATGAAAGAAGTATTTCACTGTAAAAACAAATAAATAGGATTGAATCGGGACCAAGATGAAACGAGTTATAAATGTAAAAGATGTATTAACCAGAAACATATAACGGCGTTCCACTGTAACATCAATTAACAGGGAACAATATTAACGCCCCCTAACAATTTTTCCTAAGATAGCATAATCTCTTCATAGGCCCAGTGGAGCCCATCCCGGGGATCAAACCCCGGGCTGGGAAAGGTGGACTCAGCCTTTCATCCCCTGAATGGGTCGATAAAATGAGTACCAAGTTCCTTTGAGGGCTAAACACCAGGGTCCTGCGATAAGCTGACCACTTGTTCAGGCAAGATTGCCAGGTACCACGGAGCCCACAGTCCAGAAAGTAGATCTCAGGGCACTGCCAGCCATGGCTCTCTAAGAGCTGTTTGTGCCACAGAGTTTAGTATATTCTTTTGAAAGGTTCTTCAAAAAGAATTCTTAACATATGTATATACAGGGGTTGGACAAAAATATGGAAACATCTTTAAAAAAACATGTTTCTTTGCTTAATATGGTATAGGAAACCCGTTGGCATCCAAAATAGCTTGCAATCTTCTCGGAATGGATAAATACAGTTCCTGCATGTTTGCCAAGGGAATATTATACCATTCTTCCTGCAAAACGGTGGCAAGTTCAGATAACGATGTTGGCGGTGGATAACGAGAACGCACTTTCCGTTCCAATGTAGACCACAAAGGTTCGATAATATTCAGGTCTGGTGACTGTGGTGGCCAGGGGAGATGGGACAACTCATCCTCGTGCTCAGAAAACCAGTCCTGGACAATATTAGCTATGTGAACAGGGGCTTTGTCGTCTTGGAAGACACCATCACCATCGGGGAACAAAATTTGTACCATGGGATGAACTTGATCGGTAAAAATGTTTACATAAGTCTTGGCAGTCATGTGCCCTGACACAGTTATCATGGGGCTAGCAGAGAACCACGATATGGCTGCCCAAACCTTAACAGAACCCCCGCCATGTTTCACTCTTGGCAACAAGCAGTCTGTATTATAAGCTTGAGATGGCCTTCTCCAGACGTAAACTCGGCCAGAACTGGGAAACAATGTGAAAGAAGACTCGTCAGACCATATTACTCGCTTCCACTGCTCTATAGTCCAGGCTTTATGACATAAACACCACCTTTTCCTGTTACGGGCATTAGCATCACTGATGAGTGACTTCTCAATTGCAGCACGGCCAGCAATTCCCTGTTTATGAAGCTCCCTTCTAATTGTTTTGGTACTCACAGGGTTCGGTAACACAACATTCATTTCAGCAGTAACTTTTGCAGCTGTGGTCTTCTTATTTTTCCTCACAATTGCCCTTAATGATCGTCTGTCACGATCACACAGAACACACTTTCGTCCGCGCTGCGATTTAGCAGATGATGTTTTTCCGCTTTTCAAATATGCGGAATAAATCTTCGATTCAGTAACTCTTGAAACACTAAACACCTCGGCTACCTTGCTTACGGAAGCACCTACCATACGTGCTCCAACAATTTGCCCACGTTCGAAGTCTGTTAACTCTAACATAATGCAATAACAGCCTCACATAACAGTACTCCGACAACAACTGAACTGTTTAGCACATTTACGAAGTTGTATAGGTGGCGTCAGTAGTCAAAAACGCCAGCGCCACCTACATATTTCATTAAAATCAATCTTTCTTTTCAAACATGCATTTCACAAGGTGTTTCCATATTTTTGTCCATCCACTGTATATATATATATATATATATATATATAAGAATTTTTTTCTGAACTGTTAAGATTAAAAAATATACTGGGAGCGTTCATCAGTTAATTTTAATAGAGAAAAGGAAACATTTTCTTATGGAAGAGGAACTGTAGTTAATTTCGATGTATCCATCTTCTGACGACGTTATGTCAGAGTTTATTGGATTCTTCTGCTTCCATGTGCTTTTTTTACTTTATTTGTTTGGGGTTTTTCTTGTGATGGTTTATTTAATTTTTTCTTTTCTGGACCGCGTCATTTCTAGACCAATCCATATTCTATAACTTGCATAACGCTCATGTCGTAGCAAATTATGAATTTAAACCAAAACTATCTCTTAATATGCGAATATTGGATAAATGTGTGCTTGCGCTTCTATCTCTCTTGCAGTTAAGAAACTGGGGTGCTGATTTCTTTCGATCACAACAGTATAAAAAATTTAAACGTTCTTTACATATCAAATTCAAAGAAAATAAATTAATATATAGGTCAATAAATACAGTATGGCAATAAAATATGTAATGTAATGTCAAAATATATCAATAAAACTCAATCAGTATTTATTTAAAAAACTAATTTTAAGTCTGCATTAAATTACAAAGTGCGTTCTAAAAGAGAATAAATTCCTAAAGAACTAGAATAAAACATAGTCAACTGGTTTATGTGCTAGACTATAGGTTGTTGCTGTTGCTGATGCTCACTTATTTGACGTTTAGTCAGTCCAAGCACACTAAATTCCTTGTGCCAAGGAGCGCGAAATTACGCATGTCGTTGGCAACAGCCGTGAGCACCTTACAGGTGACAGTGCGATTTAGCTCAGTTACGCCCCCAATTTTGATGGAGAAAACCTATGGAGGACGGATCCGAGGATCCCCCACCACGAACCTCTCGAGAGGAAGTTCGGCTCACCGCATATTTAGAGTGCCATCATGTCGCATGGACACTATACATTTACAAACATCCATGCCTTCTCCGGAATTCGAACTCGGGCTCTTCGGAAGACAGTTAGCGACCTACCCACTATACTAGTTGGGCGGCAGACTATAGGAAATGTATAGCAATATCGCTCTTAAATGTGTCTCTAACCCAGACGTTCTCCTATCATTATTCTTAGAAAGAGACATATAGAGCCAATACCTTTTTCCAAATAATAATAACACTGAGATTTAATCTTAATTCATTGATTTGAAAGCGATTTGTTCTAAAGCCCTCATCGCAGATTGGGATTTAAAACGGTTTTCTTAAGGCAAATTTACTAATCTATTGATCGCAATTTATATTACTTATATTAATAAAATAAATTGAATAAAAAAGAAACTTTATTTTAAGCTAAACGGATAGCTATATGCTAAATTATTTGCAATGATGGTGTATATAATTTATATCTCTACCAATAGAAATTTAAAATGCATACGATCCTATTTACATATTCGACTATTTGAATTGTATTTGGTGGTTAGAGTTGACTTTAAGGTACCCCTTGTATTATCGCGAAAGTGTTGTTTCATTTATCGCCAAGTTGATGTCTCATTTATGACAACTTGATTAGTTGAATGCTATAGAAACCCTGTAATGACGTAATTGGTTGCGGTGAATTTGAATCATGGGAAAAAATTTGGAAAGTGTGTGTCGGATTTTGGGTAAGGGCTTGTTGTGTGATGGATTAGTACATTGTTATTTTGTGGTTTACACGGTAAATTGGCTGAATCTGGCAAGATGAATTTGAAGTTTCTGTAGGATTTGGAACGAAAGGGAAAAAGCATTAATTGACTGATGTGTAAATGAAGGTTTACTTAGTAGCCATCATTAAGTGTCCTGTTTGGAGGAAGGAAATGCGTATGGTAGAACATCGGATATTTTCGAACGGAGGATATTTTTTACACTTATTTTTGTGAATTTATGTGGCTACACCAGTATACAGATTCTAGTTCAGATGATTTTAGTAAGTGTTTGGATGCTGTTAAGGAATTGTGTTTGACTAAAGACGTAAATTCGTAAATAAGATAAGTGATTATTTCCTTCGTGTACTGTTAAGATGAATTTCTTTTTTTATGTTATTTTATTGTTTGATTTAAAATAGAGTTTACGCTCAGATTATATATATATATATATATATATATATTTTTCTTTTTTTTTTTTTTTTTTTTTTTTTTGTTTGTTTGTTTGTTGGCTGCTCTTTCCACTTTCTAAGTGAATATAGTTCGATGTGTACATGAACAAAGTCAAGGGAGTGCGCAAAGCTTAGTTTGTGAAATTCTCTGATTTTTTTAAGTGAAAATAGGTCGATTGGGTACATGGATAAAACCAAGAGAGTGCGCAATGCCATATTGGTGCAATTCTGGGATGTTTTTTTAAGTGAAAAGAGGTCGATGTGTACATGGATACCGAGTTTGTGTAATTCTTTCTCTTGTTATTATGGCGTTGTGTAGCTGCGATTTTTGCCCCCAAAACCGCTACGCAAGTCAAAATAATAAGTCAAAAAATTGCCCAAACACTGTATCCATGTACCGCCAAAAATCGCCAAGTTTCGCCAAGGGGTACCCTCAAATATACTTTTACCTTGTATTTAATTCAATATTATGGCAGAGTTTTCAACTGCATTTCATTAATTATAAGAGAATGTAACTTAGATTTCGGATTAAATATCAGGATGGCATCTAGGTTCAATCGAAGTTCAGGGTCATGGGAATGAGATAGTTCCTTATAAATTGTTTTCCATTTTCTTTTGAATTGCATGAAAAGGTTTCTTGTTATTTTACTTCCTTTTTTAAAACAGCATTTTGTGCATTGACATACGAAATGCTACTTCAAAAATTATTTGCTATATACTTGAATTGCAAAAAATATACAAACACCTATTCCAAATAAATGCATTGAAAATATTTTTCTCGGATTTTTCCATTTAGATAGCCTGCAATATATGCGATTTTATCCTTCCTTGGCTGATATTAGCCAACATCAATCTTCAATTCCAGTGCATTTTATATATTAATTTAATTATTCTCTCAAATGTAATGTGCTATCTTAAATAGTAATTATCTTTCAAATTTAGATTTAAATTTTCCAATAATTTAGAATCAAAACCATATTGAAGGGGTGGAGTAAACTGATATTATTTTTGTTGGAAAAAATTTAGTAAATTTAGTAATCAATTTTTCAAAATCTAAAGTAAGAAAAAAAAAAAAAGTCTTTTAGTTCTCTCTCCTCCTCTTGTTCCCTTATTGTTTTTGTATAGAATCTTCCAAATTGACTATACTTTTTACTTTGTAATATGTAAATATTTTCCTTAAAAAGTCTTATTTTGGTATTGGGAATAATATCCAAAAGAGAAATACTTTTATTTAGTCGAAACCATACAATTAAAAATGTTTAAGAAGCAGTATTATTATCGGCATCTTTCTTTTGCTTACGGGGAGGACTTTAAAATTTTTTAATGTGAGCTTGGTGGTTATTAATCCTAATGTTAAGTTTCTTCTTGGTTTGTCCAATATAACTTAGGTTACATTCCTTACAAGTGATTTTGTAAATGCAATTAAATGTTTTTCAAAGAGTTTGTTGTTTTACAGTGAGCGGAGAAGAAGTGGTATTTGATTTACAAGGTTTTCAAAGGGAATTTTTACATTTGATTATTGCAGTTGATTTTAACTGACTTCTGATAAAAAAGTAAAGACGAAGCTAACCTATCAGGACTTGTGTTCCTCTTTACTTGCTTTGGAAACATGAACTGTCCTGACTCGGAACAGGGAGCTTACTCAAGCTATGTTCAATAAATTGTGAAGTAGACAATACACAGAGGAAGGGTATACAAAACCCTTTATTTTTCTATCTTTACAGCGATTTCCGGAACTTCGGAATACAGAGACCAACCACTTGTGGTCTGAACGTAAGAATATAAAAATATTAACTAAAACTCTAACTAAACTAACTTTGGATTAATATACAAGTGCCTAACTTTAAGATTGGCCGTTATTTAACAAAATCCGTATGTAGTACAGAGAGCTGCTAACACTACGATACGTTTAAAATTATCAAGAGGATTAAACCTCTGGCCTGGAAGGCAACCAGCAACCGAGTAAAACTACTATGGCAAGCGGCCTGCTTCTAAAAACTCCTCCCTCTCTCTTGCTTGGCAAAAAGCCACAACTTATTTATTGACATAAATTTGCATAAATGAGTTACTTTTAATTCTGGCCGGAAGTAGAAAATAAGAAGTGATAGTAAAGATTTAAAACAAAATAAACGTTAGTGAAACTTAGGATCCTTACAAACCTACTTAGCAGTTAGTCTTAGCAGTTAGTCTGGAAGAAAAACTAAAAACCTAAAAATTGATCAAAATTAAAGGAAAAAACCTTGCAAATTTACCAATCAGAAAACGATTAAAAAAAATCGTAAAAGGAAACAGGAACAATTGCGTTGATAGCTACTAGTGGTAGTAAGAGCATCAATAAATAAACGAATATAATATGAGGCTAAAAATTAAAAACATAACTTTTATACCCGTCCTATCGCTATAGCTGCACGATTGACGTATAATAAACTTAAAGCATCTAAAGTTAAAAATGAACTGAACTCAAAGCGAGAAAGTTCCTCAACAATATTAATAACTGCAACTGTGTATACGAGTTTTAACACAATATATAAACAAATCGAAATTAAAATGAGAATTCATAGTTGCACGAACTCGAAAAATAAAAATGCAAAAAGGAAAAAATATACAAGGAATAAAAATATATAAATATTAATCTCCTTTTACTCAAACCCTACTTCAGAACTCATCAGAGCAAAAGGATTTAAATCTTCATAAAAGCGATTAATATGTTTCGAACACGTGTGTCGTTCTCCTTCATTTAAGATCAAAAACCGAAAAAAAAAGAATTAATTAACTTTTCATTAAGACATTAAAATTCATATAAAACTGAAAAAAAAAAAAAATGAATCTCAAATGTACCAGAATTTTCTCTACGCGCCTTCGAAACACTTGGAAAAAAAGAATAAAACGTAACATTGCACCAAATTGACTACTGAAAAAAATCATATATCTTTACATTATGTAAATTGACCATTCAAGAAAATCAATTTAGTCTCTAACCATTATATGGAAATCCAAAATTTAAAGCAAAAATACAAATAAAGGACAATACAAATATATTTTAATACAAATTGTCATTTAAACAACACTCGAAACCTGGGTGGTCTCCGATTATGCTAAACTAAGCTTTTAATACCAAGAAAATGTTTCAAAGAGATTTCTTTAAATAATAAAATCAAATCTGTGCCTTAATCAGCTAAAAACTGAAAACCTATTAGAAGCAAAACAAAACAAAAAAAAAAAAAAAAAACCACGCAGACTTAATAAAATCTTAGGACGACCTTTATATATATATATATATATATATATAATATTGAAAGGAAAAGGATAGTTAAAATTAGCTAAAGCTTCAAAATACATTTGATGCAGCTAATTTCAAAATGCTACAAATAATACTAAGTAAAAACAATTACACTAAACGAAAGCAGTTAAATTTTAAGCGAGAAAACCTACTGGAAATACTAAATTTTTTTAAAATAATCTATTATATTAAATCTATTATATATATATATATATATATATATATATATATATATATACAGTAACAAATTTAGAACCCATTCTACACAAAGACCCAAAAAAGAGTGAAATTCAAATGAATTTTAAAAAATCCAATCAATTCAAAATGAGAATTAAATAAATATGAAATTAAAAGTTATTTTCCAAATACTCTTATTTCTGACTTACATCGGTCAATGTCGACATTCACCATGTACTAATGGTGAATGTTGAACATATAACAATATTATATTTTCTTCTCCGTAATTCAGTCTCGAAAAACTTGAAATAAGAACTTAAGAACATGAGAACCTAAAACACACAATACATTCAAAATGAGAAAAGAAAATAGTAGAAGTTAAAAACTTAATTACACAGTACGTTCTAAATGAGAAAATATAATAACAGTAATAAAAAACTTACTAAATTATGTGATTCAAATCTTATTTATTGCAACAGCTTAAACTATTATGGCACTTTATGACCTCTCTTTTCGACTTTCACCAGAGCATATCTATGATCGTCGACATACACCGGTGAGGGTCCGAATATACAAGAATGTAGTGAAATATTCGGTTTTTCACCGACGTATTTGGTGAATGTTGATTTCTCCGGTGAAAGTCGACATTCTCCAATTTCGGTCTTTCACGGTAACATATATATATAAATATCAGGAAATAAAAGTATTTCTATTTTGGATATTATTCCCAATACCAAAATAAGACTTTTTAAGGAAAATATTTACATATTACAAAGTAAAAAGTATAGTTAATTTGGAAGATTCTATACAAAAACAATAAGGGAGCAAGAGGAGGAGAGAGAACTAAAAGACTTTTTTTTTTTTTCTTACTTTAGATTTTGAAAAATTGATTACTAAATTTACTAAATTTTTTCCAACAAAAATAATATCAGTTTACTCCACCCCTTCAATATGGTTTTGATTCTAAATTATTGGAAAATTTAAAGCTAAATTTGAAAGATAATTACTATTTAAGACAGCACATTACATTTGAGAGAATAATTAAATTAATATATAAAATGCACTGGAATTGAAGATTGATGTTGGCTAATATCAGCCAAGGAAGGATAAAATCGCATATATTGCAGGCTATCTAAATGGAAAAATCCGAGAAAAATATTTTCAATGCATTTATTTGGAATAGGTGTTTGTATATTTTTTGCAATTCAAGTATATAGCAAATAATTTTTGAAGTAGCATTTCGTATGTCAATACACAAAATGCTGTTTTAAAAAAGGAAGTAAAATAACAAGAAACCTTTTCATGCAATTCAAAAGAAAATGGAAAACAATTTATAAGGAACTATCTCATTCCCATGACCCTGAACTTCGATTGAACCTAGATGCCATCCTGATATTTAATTAAAATAATAAATATTTCAAGAAATATACCAATACCAGAAAAAAAGTAAAAAAGAGGAATTCAATTAGATCTAATGTAACGTTATCATGAGTAGGGTACATCAATAAATCGGATCTAATTGAATTCGTCATCTTTACTTATTTTTTCTGGTATAGTATATTTTTTGAAATATTTATTATTTTTAGGTTTTAATTTCATACTTCATTCATTCTTATTCTGTATTTGTTGGATTTTTGAAATTTACTCGAATTTCACTCTTTTTGGGTCTTAGTGTAGAATGAGTTCTAAATTGTCGGGGATTGGGGGGGGGGTATATTTTTCTCAAATAAGAAAATACAACTCACTCTTAAACACGTATATCACGATTTTAAAATTGATTTTTAAACTTGACGCAACAGCCACTTTCTTACTGAATTCTAAACAGCGCTTTTACTTTAACTCTTCTTACTTAGCTTAAATTTATCTTATTAAAAATCGTTTTCTGGCATAATAATTCTTACTTGAGAAAAAGACGAAACACCTTTGCATTTATAAAATTAATTGATCGAGAGTTGGTTTGTTCCCCTTGAAAAGTCAACTAATTTTCGGTCAGTGACGATAATTACTTGGTTTATTGATTACATTTTCAGTTATAATTGTACCTTTTTAAAAGTTTCCATTTTCAATTTATTAAAGATTCATTTTTGATGTTTCCGTTTTAAAACTTTTTCAAGATTCAGTTTTTAGATATCAGTTACTTCATTTCAATGGAATTCTAACTACATTTATCAAAGCAGATAATATACTCAATAATCCATTAATAAATAAATTATTATTTTATCACTTTGCAGCATTTGCGCAAGTATTAGGCAATTTATTACGATTAATTAAATTGTTTACATATATATACATATATTTGCACATTTTTTAACTTTAAATTTGCTTTTTTACGTATATTGAACGGGAGTTGGTTTGTTCCCCTTGAAAAGTCAACTAATTTCCGATCAATGACAATAATTAAATGTTTTAATTTTTCCTTTTACAATTGAAATATTATTCTTCGTAATGATTTAACTCCAGTCCCCATTAAAACATTATTAACATTTTGCTTTCAAATTACTTCAAATCATCTTTCATAATATAACTTACCAGTATGGATACACACTTTTAAAATAATTCTACTTTAATTAAACTTAGGAGATAGTAGAATCAATTAATCAATACTGTTTAGTAAATAAATTATTATTAACTAACTTTGCAGCAATTGCGCAAGTAATAATAACTTGTATTCGCACTAAATGGATTTAAGTTCATACAACATTTGTTAAAATAATATATATATATGTTACCGTGAAAGACCGAAATTGGAGAATGTCGACTTTCACCGGAGAAATCAACATTCACCAAATACATCGGTGAAAAACCGAATATTTCACTACATTCTTGTATATTCGGACCCTCACCGGTGTATGTCGACAATCACAGATATGCTCTGGTGGAAGTCGAAAAGAGAGGTCATAAAGTGCCATAATAGTTTAAGCTGTTGCAATAAATAATATTTGAATCACATAATTTCGTAAGTTTTTTATTACTGTTATTTTATTTTCTCATTTAGAACGTACTGTATAATTAAGTAAGTTTTTTATTACTGTTATTTTATTTTCTCATTTAGAACGTACTGTATAATTAAGTAAGTTTTTAACTTCTATTATTTTCTTTTCTCATTTTGAATGTATTGTGTGTTTTAGGTTCTCATGTTCTTAAGTTCTTATTTCAAGTTTTTCGCGACTGAATTACGGAGAAGAAAATATAATATTGTTATATGTTCAACATTCACCATTAGTACATGGTGAATGTCGACATTGACCGGTGTAAGTCAGAAATAAGAGTATTTGGAAAATATTTCGGACATACAACAAGAGACTATGTGAATGTTGACATTCACCGGTGAAAGTCGACATTCTCCAGATTTCGGTGTTTCACCGTAACATATGTATATATATACACATATAGTGTGTGTGTAAGATATAATCAAACGGTACGAATATACGATGGCTGCTTTCAGAAACGACTGGCGGCGACCTCGAAATGAACTATCCTAGATTTTATGTTCTCCCCTAAATTCATCTGTTCTCTCAAATTCGAGATCTTTCCATGTTACATAACGCTGCTTGAAAAATGGAACTAAAACCCAAAATTAACCAGTCACAGATTAGATATGCACTTACTTACTATAAATACAGCTATCAAGCAACTACGTCATTCCTTTTTCTAGCTTCCGCCATATTAACAACATCCACTCTGCTTTGAATACTAGTCTAAGATGCTTACGGCTTACTTCTAAAACCAGTATAAATAAAAAGTATTGTATTTAACTATGATTGGAAAAATTCCTACCAAGATGATTTGATATTTGTGAAGATAAAATTTGGTGATTGATGAAAATCCATTTTCGTTATCATTGTCTGTACGCCATTCTACTTAGCCATGTCTACACCCACAAGTTAAAAGTACCAGATTCCTCCTACGCTGGGGACCAGCACAAGCTCAGCGTATATAATTTGTACCTTTTCACCAAGGAATTTCATTACCAACAATAGTTATCTCAAGTACAACGTTCATATTACTCTGCGTGGATGATATTATTGCAATCAACAACTTCAATAAAATAGAATTCGATCATATTTATCCTTCATGTTTGAAACTCAATAAAACTAACTTTCAACAAGGGTATATTAATTACCTTGATTTGCAAATTATCAGTTTTAAAGCTACGAAAATTTACGACAAAAGAAGAAATTTTGATTTTCCTACCATAAAGCTCATCCATTGGCACTCCAATATCTCCAAAAGAGCAATACTAAGTACCATGCATGCTCAGCTCCTTAGAATAAAAATATTTGCAACAAAGTCAAATACTTACCAGAAGAAATCAATTATTTAGCTAAAATTCTCTTAGAGAATAAAACACCTCTGTTCAAAATTTTTGTAACTCTAAAGAAAGCTGGCAGGTATTAACTACTTTTTTTTAACATTTCTTGTCTATAATGATATAAGGAGGAATGATAATACAACCTATGTCTTCCTATAAATTTTACGAAGTGAATACATCCATATTTATGACAAATCAACGGATCTCTCTGTTCACAAAAGCCCTGAGTTTGCAAAATTCTCTGATTAGTTTTTGCTGAATTCTATGTTTACGCAGTCTTTCTCAGCAAAACTCTTAAAACTGAGATAACCCTGCGTGAAAGAAACTTTGACATATATAGATTTAGAAATATAGACTTCATAAAATAAATAGTAAGAACCCAAGCATGAAGCAAGATTTCTGCTATAACTCAGGAGTAAATATGTATCGAGATTTCTCGTAAAATGTGTAGAAATTTTACCCCACGGACATCAAACTTTCACTATCGAGCCAAAAGGCACTGGACACTTGGGTTTTGAACACTTGCCTTTGAATCGATTTTGTAATATATCACCTCTATTTATCTACAAAACAGATCATTTTGTTTTCTTGAGATAAGCAGAAAGCTAGTAATGTTGTGATTTGCTGTTCTATGCAGAATTTAAAATGAAACTTTTCTTGAACAGTTTTATTACTCAATATATTACCTTCTTAAGAGGCTCGTTAAAATCTTTAATTTTCTGAATTATGCTCCACCTGTATGTTTAAAAGAAATGTGAGAGGGTACTCTAGTATCCCTCATAAATAATTTGTGCCTCATGATTCGTGAATTAATTATTTGAATTATATGGTAAGCACAATGAGTGATTAATAATATGAATAAAACTATTTAAAACTTTTGCCTCGACAATTTTTTTTTACCCGTTTATTTTTGAGAGATGCATTATCTTTTTAGAGACACGAGTAATAAAATCTTTCATCAAATCCTAACCTCCTGGAAGGAGTATCTGATTTGCACAAAATATAATTTAATAAAATATAATTTACATTTTTGTCGTTAAAAAAATTATACGATTGTATATTATGCTGCATTTTTTACCAGATTTACATCAGAGATTAATTAATGGTTTTCATTTTAGAATCTAGAAACAGGCTACATTGTGCCGACAGCAAAGGTTTGACAGAGATGAATATGGAAGAATTGATGATTCGCTGGCTCGGATTCGAGCTCATGTTCACTGAATTGCCAGATCAGTGTTCTATACATTATATTTTAAGAGTACACATGAAAAATGCGCGATCCATATGTCTGTACCTAAAGGTGACCGGAAGAGAAAAAACGGCTCTCTTTAAATTATCATCTACAATTTTATAAAGTTTAATCCTTTTAGCTATCATAAATTCTAACAAAACTTTAGATAGGCATACAGCGAATTATTGTTAAGTCTAAAATAACGACTGCGTCTTGAGAAGGCAGTAAAAGACACTTTTGTTAAAATTAAGGACGAACAGAACACCCACATACCTGTGCTTACAACTCAGCCAGCAGTTATGACAAAATAACTTAAAGTAATTGTCAAATGTCAAATTCAAGTAAACTAGTAGCCGAGCACTAATAAAACCCTACTAGCCGAAATTCAAGTAAAGTAAGAGATACACAAATAAAATTTAACGAGACGTTGGCTCACAAAGTAACCGGCGTAGATATTCAAATTTCGTAAACTTCGTAGTGCATGGCCGAAGACTACAAATTATAATTTCCAGCAGCCAGGTCCCACTGATTGAGCAATAAAGCTGAAAGTCTTCATGGCGGCTCAGCTGCTCACCCAGTGGTCTCCTGTCTCCTGTAGCATATTCGGCGCGTATTCGAGAGATCCAGGTTCGAGTCCCGGTGAGGGCATTGCTCAGTTCCTCAATTTCTGCTCAGTTTGCTCAATTTCTGGATATTTTCCACCATTTTCATAAGTGATCCATGCTGGTGAGATTGTATCTAGGCAGCTTTTTTGTGAGCACAGACACGAATATAGCAAGCACTATTACTCCCGTATATACAGATGGTTCCAAGAGAGTTGATCATGTAGGATGGAGACCATACTGAGGGCAAACGACTGCACGATGTTTTCTCTGTATATAGTGCTGAATTAAATGCTGTTCATCTTGCTCTCACTTTCGTATCTAAACTACAGCAGAAAACGTTTATCATTTACACAGACTCATTTAGTGCTCTAAAAGCGTTAAAAAGTTTTTCCGATGCAGATAATCCTTTGTTAATTACATCAAAAGTTAAAGAGACATGCCTGTGAAATTCTTTACTGCTGGGTCCCTGGGCATACAGGTATAAAAAGGAATGAGCTAGCGGACAGAACAGCAAAGTCTGCCTCTGTGCTTTTAAATTTGCCTGTCCTCTACAGCGATATCAAAAAGACCATCACTACCAGGATCCTAAACACATGGAAAGACACATGGCTGTGAAAAAAACTATTTTATTTAAAACATTTTGACGTTTGGAACATAAAATAAAAGTAGCGAATACTCTATCAAGGTTATCGAAAGATGTATACAATTTTAAAGGTATCGTAAGATATTTTTTTTTTCATTCTTTAAGCATAACATTTTTGCTAAAATCTATATTTTTGTAGTTCAACAGCCTAGAATTTTATAAAACAAATTCATAATCAAAATCGCTATTGTTAGTTATCGAAAAATAGCCAAGATGTGATTTTTGCGTAAATGCCCATTACACTATGAATGTTTCTTTTAGGCGGAAATGACCCGTTTTTGGATTTGTATGGAACTGTCGTGTGTCGAAATGGTACTATCAGAGCGCTGTCAAGCGAGCTTCTGAAGGAAAACAATAAAAAAACATCTCATCTGGTGACCGAAGCTTCGGAGCAGTGTTTCACTTGTAGTGCCGGTTTGGCCGCTCCTTCCTTTCTTACCTCCACGGATTGATCGGGGAGGTGGCGCCACCTTGGACAACCTCTGAATGTTTGAACACTTAATCTGTGTAGGGCAGCTCAAGCAGCCGGGAAATAGAGTCCTTATCCTTTGGTTTCCTGTACAATCCGAAAACCTCAGCTTAAATGTACGCTAGCTAATTTAAATTTTGGCGAAAAACTGAAAGGAAGACATAACAGTAAATGTGCAAATCATAAAATAACTGGTTAGGTTAACATAATAAAACTTTAGAATTTACTTTGAATTCCAGATGTGCTTGGGAGCAATAGATCTCTCAGATGCGTTCCCCGAGTGGAACTCGAAATCTTTGCATTTACCAGATCGATGTGCTGATTGATCATCATGCCAAAAGAGATAACGGAATAATTAAAAATTTTTAGAACTATAGTTCAATGTTCATAGCAAGGATTCATCTTTGATCGAGCACATTCGAAAGGTACATTATTTCGAGTTTTTCTAAATAGTGTATTTGATGAATAAGAAATTCAACTTGCAGAATATTTTAATTTCAGAATTGATCTAAGATTAGAATGTTAATACCTTAAACTCTTAAGAGAAACTTAATGGAAGGACATTTGCGTGCCACCATCCTGTTATAGAAACTACAAGCTAACCTATCCGTTTGCTCTTCCCAGCGGATACCCGTCGTGTCTGCATCAGCTTAAAACAAGCAATTATCTCCATAGTAATATTTAACGTATGCACCTACAGTCCAGATAACTGCTGGGGAATCGAACAATCAGGGGCCTTAAGAATATTCGCTTACAAGAAAGTAATAAATGCAAGACATTGCTATAACGAAATTATTTATAACAGCTATTACATTTGCTGAAATTTCACGATATTATTTATTCATTGACAGACTTACAAGCACGTATACATAGTACATAAACACGTACGTAGTTCTGACCATTTTCTTTCACAATTGCAGTAAGCGCAAAATCCCTTCAAAGAGTGGGCGTCACCATTAAAAATTCATGATGCAACACCAAAGCAAACAGAAGCTCTTAAAGGTGTAATTACCTTAATGTTCACGTTCAACGGACTTGTTCTGAATGGCCGATAAAGGATAAAGTTTTTTGTAGCTTGTATGAGATTTGCAAAATAAAACAACTTGCTCGGGGGAGAAAAAACACATTGAAAAAACGGTGATTTTTTGGTAGCTTTTTTCTTCAACGAATACACAAAGAAGTCCAACTTTTTCACCAAAACCATTGCTGTGTGAAGGTGAAATTCAAGAACATTCATTTACCTATTATTGTACAATAGTTCTCTAGAATAATTTTGAAGGTCAAGAGCGCAACCTTCATATACTCTTATCACCAAAAGTACATATTTAATAATTTTTAATATATATATTTAGTGCTAAAAACTAATTTATTCAATCAAATAGGGCATTATGTACTTTCTTATAGACAGTGAATCTGAATAAACTGTGAAATTGAGAAAATGCTTTCAAAATTTAACATTTTCCATCGAGAAAGCTCTTTATTCAAATTCCATATTTCTATTGAAAAGCTTACGGCTTCATGCTTTCTCTTTACAAGAACTAACGCTCAATAGCGAATCATATATTTTTTTTCAAAAATAAGTACATATAGATCAGCAAAATATAAAAAAAAAAATATTTATAAGAACGTGTATTCAAGTTCATTTTTCTTAAAACTTATGACATTGAGCCATTCACTTTGATACCTTTATTCACACAATCCGGATTCTTTCAGTTTTTTCTCGTTAAGTTATCGCTAAAATTTCTGTCAAAAGTAGTATAAAGTATTTCGCTTTAATACGCTCGTGTAAATGATTCATTAAAATGATTAGATTCTAAAAGAATACAGAAATTTCTACAAGTGCCAGAGTTAAGCCTAAAACCTAGCCAAAGAAGAAAATGCTTGTTGTTTTTCAACTTTAATAAAGGTGTAACAAAATTCTTTTTATTCTTTTAGCTTGTCTTGAAAGCACTACGAAAAAGCACAAAATATTAGTTGTAATACATGAATACTTAATTTGCTTTCATATCAGTCATCACGATTGCGAAACTTTAAGTGAGAAGAGTGAAGTGTATTTGAAACATTATATCTACTTACATGTTTTAAAAGTTTCGCACAATTGTGTTAAAAGTATAATACCCCCCACCGCCAATTATATTAAGTTTTTATTTATTCCCCCCCTAAGATACAGTGAAGAATGCAGAAATAGTTTTATCACCATGGTGTTACTTAATGGGTAAAAGTTGCATTTAACTGCAAATGGTAAATTACTGTAGGTATGTTTGACGCTTATAAATCCACATATATATATCTGAAATATTTCAGATTTTATTTGTTCCCCCAAAAGGTATGTTAAGGTTTTTTACGCTCTCGCTGAGCTCGCAGTGCTCTACCCTTTTATTTGTCTTTTTAACTTTATTATTAAACATAATTGTCTTCGCATTTCTTCGCACAGCATAGTAGTATACGTTTAAAATTTCCGATGCAGCGTTAAGTGTTCATAAACATTTTTTAGTTCAGTCTTTCCTTAGTTCATCATATCTATGTTCAGCTTTCTTACTAAGGTGTTCACAAAAACTTTTTCATCTTTTTATTATTAACGTTTTGCGTGTTTACCTTATTTATTAAATATTACATTATATTTTTTATTTATTAAATATTAGATTTATTAAATATTACATTATTTATTAAATATTCATTTCGCTTACGCGAGATGAAATTCGATTCAAAAGCAAAATATTTAAAAACAGCATATCTTTGGAATTTCCTACTGACAATCTCGGGCATTGGAGATAAAAATGTTTCCCCCCTCCCTGTACAGTATTGCAACTGCTTCCTTTGAATTCATCAAAGTTTTCCAAAAGATGAAATATATAATAAATAAATTTGAAGTCAAAATTCGGAGTTCCAGGTGTCCATGTTCGGATGGAGGACAAGATTATTGAAAATTTGATGGCTCTACATATTGTTATTTTTTCACAATTCTAGAAACCTATATACATTTATGAAAATGCTTCATTATATAATTTAAGTATAATTAAGGGCGATAACATTTGGTGAACGATATAGTGGTTACAGGAGTCGACTGCGATACCTAAGTTCCCGAGTTCAAATCCTGGAGAAGGCATGGATGTAAATCGTCTGTTCCCTCATAGGGGGTAACGGTAGCCGCCAATTAGGCGCTTCGATAATAAAATGACCACAATTTCTGGCTTTAGTATTGGCGAAAGCCATAAGAATTCTTTAATATAACTATAAGATTCCTGAAATCAAATATGTCGTTAAACAACAAAGGAAAAATAAAAGGATGCAAAGGAGTTTGAATATCCTATGCATAATATAGGTTGCAAAGGAGCATGGGTGATCATTATTTTTACGCTGCATACCTAGTAAGCATCCTAAGTTTTACTAACGTTTATTTTATTTTAAATCTTTACTATCACTTCTTATTTTCTACTTCCGGCCAGAATTAAACGCTTTAACTTTTTTATGCAAATTGTCTTGCTAACGCCAAGTATTTAAGTTGTGGCTTTTTGCCAAGCAAGAGAGATGAAGGAGTTATTGGAAGCAAGCCGCTTGCCATTGTAGTTTTACGAGTTTTCGCTCTGTTGCTGGTTGCCTTCAAGGCCAGAGGTTTAGTCCTCTTGATAATTGCAAACGTATCGTAGTTTTAGCAGCTCGGCGTACTACATACGGACCTTTGTTAAAATAAAGGCCAATCTTAATGCTAGGCACTTGTATACTAATTCAAAGTTAGTTTTAGTTAGAGTTTTAGTTAGTAGTTTTTATATTCTTACGTTCAGACCACAAGTGGTTGGTCTCTGTATCCCGAAGTTCGGGAATACCTGTAAAGATAGAAAATAAAGGGTTTCGTATACCCTTCCTGCTTGTATTGTCTACTTCACAATTTCTTGAACATAGCTTGAGTAAGCTCCCTGTTCCGAGTCAGGACCATTCATGTTTCCAAGACAAGTCTAAAGAAACACTAGTCCTGATAACCTTAAATAACAAAAACACCTACCAAATATTATAATGAGAAATCACAAAGCCACATAAATCAGGAGATGACACTGAAAGATTTTCGATACGCGCAGATGGTAAGTGGCAGAAAAAAAATAACTATTATAGAGGTTTGAAAATATGAACTATTTTAGCCTAGCAGATAATTTTTTATTGGCCAATTGCAAGGCGTTGAGCGTAGAATAAATTTTAGGCAGAAGGAAAAGTGGAGTTGTCACGAGAACACTCTCACGCTATGCTCTTAAAGTGGCATTAAATCAAGAATAATACATTCAACGTCTACAATTAGCATTTGCAGATGAAGTTCCATCTCGTGCTACTGTATTCATATAGTATACAGAATTCCATAGAGGTCGCAAATTCTCCTCAGGATGAAGAACAAACAGGAAGCCATATGAAAACTTTAATCGATGATAATCGCGTCACTAACCAAAGGATACAGAAGGAACTTAACATCGGACTTGCCACCATAGATAAAATTGTTCACGAAGAACTGCATACGGAAATAACTAGTTTGCCGCTGGGTTCCCCACAATTTAACCGATCGCCAAAAAGAGGAGGGTGTCAGAATCAGTAAAGAAACCCGTTGACTTAGTTAAACATGAAGTGTTGAAACATATATACAATTTTTTGACGTTCTAACACGTCAAGAAAGGGAAGTATGCATCTTTGAAAACGATGTTACATCCACAATGGTGGAAAACCAACATGCCATGAAAAGTGTAATGTATGCCATTTTCTTCAGAAGTACAGGACTGGTCAAAGCCATCAAGCTGGAAGGACAGAACACAGCTAACTACTGGTACATCACTAACTGTCTTCCAGAAATATTTCAAGAAGTGAATATTAGAGAGAACTCAGCTGCGGCATGGCAATGCATCTTCTTCTTCAGCAAGATTGACAGTATTTCTTAAACAGAAACACGTTAAAGTGACAGAACATCCACCCTATTCACCCAACTTAGCAATGTGTGATATTCGTCTATTTTTTAATCTAAAAAAGAACTTAACGGGGACGTTCGTTCATTTAGGCTATAAATCCATTTCTTCCTCGATTCCAAGACAAGAATTATTTGAGGCATTTAATATTCGGAAAATTCACCTTCATTGATTCCGAAGGAGACTCCTTCAAACCTTCCTAAAATTTCGTAAGTGTAACTTCAAAAACCTATGTTTATGTCAAAAATTTCAATGACCCTTATGATGTTTTAATCTAAGCAAATTTCTGTTCTTAGAAATTCATTCTTTTTATGTTAACTTTGATAAATTATGAAAGCACGTGTAGTTTAGAAATTGATTCGTTACGTTTTTAAAGTCACTTATTTCTTAGAAATTCCTTCAAGAAAAGAAAACGAGAACAGGAATCAATATTTTATTTGTTTCGCGTTGCACTTCAGAAACCTAAGATGGATAAGACCACCGTAAAAGTTTCATCAGTTTTCCAGGCGCCGCAGTGGTACAAGAAGAATCTGCGATGAGAAAAATAGATACGTTCGGAACTTTAAGCGGACATATAAATTTGATTTAAACCGTAAAAAACACCGTTAAATTCTTTCTTTTACACTTGGATCTATTTTTATAGTCTTTTACGCCAGTAGAATTTTGACCGTGTTACGTGCTTTTATTGTGTTCTAACTTTTTATGAATGCTTCCCGTTCTTCCTTTGAAGTGGTCGCCAATAATTATCCTTCACAAAAACGTTTTGGTACTGAAAATATTTCATTCTAAGGTTAAGTCTTAGAATTGTTTCCATCTTCTGAACAGAAAATATTGTACGAAATAAAACTGTGGGTATTAAAGACATGTAACATTAATCTCTGAGCTTGGTTTTTTGCTCACAGACATGCTACAGAATGTTAAATGCTGGAGATATAAATTACAATAATATGTTATGAACGAACTAAAATAATGTTACACAGTTAGACATTAGGCTTAGTTCGTTCGTAACATATTATTGTTATTAACATATATTAACAATTCCAGTTAATACAAATTGAGTTTAACCTGTCAGTTCCGTTGAATAACAATTTACTAACATTTCAACGTGACTATTGAAAAATCCAAAACACATACTCAGTTGCCTTTATTCAATGACCCACCAAACTAAATGAGCTGAAATTTGCTGTAATTCGTGAATCATCTCTTAAACAAGAAAAAAGGCTCTCCCAGACGGTATACTAGCTAGGGGAGCCTACTACGGTACCGAAGGGCCTGGGTTCGAATTCCGAAGAAGACATAGATGTTTTTAAATGTATAGTGTCGGTGCGCCATAGCGGCACTGTAAATATGTGCGAGTCGAAATTCCTCTCGCGTGGCTTGGTGAAAGGGGAGAAGGGTAGGAAATTTCGATGGAGACCCCAGATCTTCCCTTGGAGTGATCTCCCTCAAAATTGGGGTGGAAATTAGAAGTCCGACCTCTCTTTGGAGTAGGCATTGTTCCATGTAATTTGGACAAGATAACGACAACAAGAATGAAGTAACAAAAGTATGATCAAGGTATAAAACCAAAGTTAAATACTTATTATTAATATATAATTATATTTCTTTCTACATGGTATACCTTGCACACACATACACACAAAAAAAGGGGGCACAGTTCTGTATCTGACTTTTTGCTGAGGTTTGCTTTTTGAAATTAATTTACGTTTTTCCTGTCTCAAAACGAGGTTTAGGATATATATTAGATTTTCGTCAGGGGATTCCAACTTCATGGTACAAATTTAGAGGGGAGGTACAGAACAAAAATACGAATAATATTCACATAGGACACCCAGGTCGCTATCCAATTATTTAGTCATAAATACAGGGCGTCTCCCTTCAACTGAAACAAGATATTTACAAGAACTGTTCAAAGTTCCGTCCACCAACAGCGTTTTTGACAGCGTCAAAGGAACAACTCCCGTACACTGGCAAAGATGCCAGGCATTTTACACGCACATGCAGCAGATATTGATATTCTCAAGTAACGAGATTCTCAGATGAGTCAACTTTAGTCGCGTAAACAAGACACTTCGGATGTCTCCAGAAAAAGAATCGAAGCTCGACTTATCGGGAGATCGGGATATTTGATGCAATCAGGGTATAAGTTTTAAGGTTATAGAATGGGCAATAATAGCAGGCTTTTCTCTAACTATAAACTTGTGATAGACATACGTTACGAGAACGTTTCCAGTTGAGAAAGACTGCAAACACTGCAAATGAAATTTGAAAATATAAACATTTATAAATCTGTTCAGTTACGAACCGAACTTAGATAAGAATGTTAATTGAGGGAAAGGACAAATTTTCTAACTAAAGCAAACCTGAGATAAATAGCAGTGAATAACTATATTACAGAAAGTTAATGACTTTACAAACTGCGTAAGAAGAATAAATATACTTTAGGAATTAATGGCTAGGTCTCCTGAAACATGTCTGCCATTGTGAATAAAAAATGTTTCTTTCGATATACTATTTGAACATTTCGCTAAAGCTTACAATTTAACTGAAATTTTGTCGAATCTTTTTTAAAAATAAATAAATAAATAAATATTATAATTAAGAAAAATCTGAAAGCTTCCATATTTTATATTACGCCCAAAGACGTTTATTTTTGTCAGCTTTGTGTGTTACCTTAATTAATTAAATATTGTTACGTTTTTCTTACGTATGGGTTCTTGAATTTGGAGTGAATAACTAGAACAGCACTTAACGAAGTATCAAACACAATTTATTATCTAGTATTACTGAGGACAGCTCTGCATCAAAAAATCAAGTCTACAGTCATCTAGATATTACTATAAACAAGCTGAATCAATCAATGACACAGCCTTCAGGTTATGAGGCTATAACGGTGAAGACAGTTTCACGGCAAAGCACCAGAGTACAGCTCCCGACTCTGCTAGATTCTCTATACTGTAACTCTGGATGCACTCGAAGATACACTAGATTACAGCTCCCGACTCGGTTCGGTCTTTCTCGGCGCTCAACGCACTCTAAGATAAAACTCGACGACCAACTCGGCACTAGGCTATGACACACTCACTCATTGACTGTTACCTGACTCTTCGCGTAGCAGCAGGGTTTATATAGCTTTTGGCTTGCATTCGAGAACATTCTGGGCTAAACCGGTAAGAATTCGTTCCAGTCGTAACGAATCCGGTAAGAATTCGTTCTTCATCCGTCTATGGCACATCGCCAATTTTGTTGCCAAATAGGCGATTTATCGCCAAATATGGCAACCCTGCTTTCCATTGCCATTTTCTCACAACCCTAAACCTGCTTTGCGGGGAAGCTATTTTACCGCAGCTGGATATTTCGTTACAATATTCTTCGTAACAGTTCTTCATATTTAAACCATAAAATTTAATTCAACAGCAATATCATAAAATATTTAAGAAGAGCATACCTTTTGAATTTGCGATACAAACCTCACGCGCTGGAGATAATTTTTTTTTCGTACAGTGTTGCCATTGCTCGCTTTGAACTTACTGAGTTTCTTAATTCAAAAACTCATAAATACTTTACAAATTATGAAGTAGATAATAAAATATATGCTATTGCTCTAGGTACTGTTATTATACCTCGATGACAGAACCATGCGTTCATTCATGCATTGCTTCATTATTTAATTTTTTTAACATAATACAGGGCAATAATGCTTGGTAGCAAGAATTTCAAAAGTGAAACTCCGCGTATAGTGAAACGCCACAAAATGCCAAAACGAAATTAATAGCCCTCCTGGGTTAACGCCTTTTGGACTAAAAGAAAACTTGTTTGTTTTTTGTAAGAAACATTTATTTAAAAGCTTAGAAGCTCATGAAGAACAGATTTCAGGAGCTTACAGTAATTAATTATTATCTAATTAACTATAAAACATACTAAGTTCGTTCTGTTGTAAAAACAATTTGTACGTTTCCCTTTTTTAAAAAACAAGCTATATCTAAAAACTCTTTTGGTGGTAGTTTAAAGTTAATTTTATTAAAAAACAAGTGTTAGATATTCATAATAAAACAACTTTTTCTAAGCGTAGTACAACAAGGTGATTTTTCTTCGTCATTTAATTTGCAGATTTCTACAGCATATTGTATTTCAATGGATACTAACGTTCAGAAGAATTAAAAGTACATTATCTTAAGTTGTAGACTGTAAACTTAATTTTAATTAAGAATTTTTTTTCCACATCTCTGCTTCTCTACATGGCGTCTGTCACCATGCTTACCTGCATGGAATCTACATAATTCGAATATTATTAAGTCTGTACTTGTTTTTTAAAGCTTTTATAAGCATTTAAAGAAATTGTTTTCAAACCAGGAAAAAAAAATTGAAAATCATTATGTTTCAAAGCATTTCTTACAAGGCACATAATAATTTCGTTTTCTATTTCTGTCTTTTTTTTTTTTAATTTATTAATTAAGCTGTTTCTTGCTTACTTCAAATCCGTTCTCGAAACTTTTTACGAATTATAATAACTTTTTATTTATCACTGCATTATTAAGACGAGTAAGACTTATATTTTAAGAAAAATTGTCTCACAATATATGAGTTCAAATGAATTTAAACAGGAGTTTTTAATTCCTTGTACCAAGTGAAGGAAGTATTGTAATCGAGAAAAATTTCGGGTGTCATATTTCAACGAAAATGTCCACTTTAACTAGTTTTGAAACTACTTGAAAGATATTTTTACGTAGGGACAGAATAAAGAACAGTTACTGCCAAAAGGGACTATAAAGTGGATTTTAAATGGATTCAGAAGAGATTTTTTTCTTGACGTCTGGTACGTAAGTATGTATGCATCTTGCCTAACTATAACGAGTATTCGTAGAACGTTGAAATTATGTATATGGGACTGCTACGACATATAGTTGAACACCTGCCGTTTTCGTCGTAATTGACTGCACCAATCGTATATAAATATCTGTACATATTCCCACTCAGTTACCTGGCTTGGTGAACTTGTTTTTTTTTTTTATTCTTCTATATTGGTAAATTGTTAATTTTTTTTTTTTTTTTTTTTTTTTTTTTTTTTTTGCTTTAAAAGTGATTCAGTTATGTTTTTATGGCCCGGTTAAGGTTTTTGTACCTTTATTTAATCTGCATGCAATAGCAGTAGAATTATGAACAATTTAAAAAGTTTAAGTAGCGAGTTAAGCCTAGTAAACCGCCATTTGTTTACATTTGAAACTCAGTAGAATAGTGAATTAAGTCAGTTTCTGAGCCTCCTTTGTCTTTTTGCCTAGTGGGGCCAAAAGATTTTCTTTCTTTTGTTTTTCTTTCTTTTTGTTTTCTAAAAGTTTTCCGGTGCTTCTTGCTCCCTGGCCGAATTTCTGGTTTTCGAGTAGAAACTCTAATTTTAATTTTAAATATTGCCTTTTAACTGTTTTAACTATATTTGGTGTTTTATGTTTTTCTGTATTTTGCAATTTTTAATGAAGATATTTTGAGTTTTTATGCATTTTTCGTGAAGTGAGAACTGAATTAATTAAATTTGAAATATATCTCTAATGAAATTCTAGGAAATAAGTTTAAATGTAGTGCAGCTAAAAATGTGTGAAATTTAATAGGCCATACAAAAGGAAGTCATGTGGTATGCAGATCAGGTTTTTTTTTAACCTGCTTTTGTTTCTTTACTATTGATTCTTTTAATAACACATAGAGATAAAATCATTACTATAGCTCTCAACAGATCTTTTTCACGAATATTTTTCTACCGACTGACAACTGATTCTCCGTTTTAATCTTTAGAGCTCTGAAGTCTCCGAGCAGTTGCTGAGCTTACTCCTTTAAATATAGAACATCTGGATAAGAAATGTGTTAATTCATACAGCATATTACACCTTGTATGCAGAAAAGCTATACTCAAAACTATATAGTATTTTGAACTTTTATAAATGAAGGAATATTAAAGGAGTAAGGTATATGCCATAGTTATTTTTAGCACCTAAGAATGAAGTTACATTTTATGAGAGTAAAGTTTATTCTAACTACTGCATTTAACCACAAATATGTTGCGAAGAATAAATCCACCAATGAAATGATTGGGTGATAGAGTTTTCTCTCATATTTTTAATAAGTAATCAAGCATAAAAATTATAATTACAAAAGTAAAACTGTTACGAATCACGTTTATACATGGTTTTGTTCAGTATTTTTAATTCTTTCAAAATAGTTTTTTTCTGGTATTCTCTTTTTCTGTAACTACTGTTTCTTACTCTTACATTAGTAGCACTGCATAGTTCTGAAAATAACATATTACTTACTACTCGTGTTACATATGCAATTATATGTAGTCTTCTCTTTGGAGAAGAGATTTCCTAGAATAAATTTTAGTTCTTATTTTAAATTACTTTCCTTAAAGATGCTCTAACATATTAACGAAAACTCTTTTAAGAAAGTTTAGAAAATCAGTGAACCACGAAGTATCTGTCTGCTCCCTGAAAAAAACTACAATGCTTACTTTATTCTTCCAATTTTTGCATTAGTGTAACTCCATTTTTAATGGGCTTTGATTTTTAATTTTTACGATGCATTTTATTTTTACCTGCATTTTTCTTATTTCATTATATATATATTAATAAATACAAAAAAAATTTATAATTAAAATTGTGATTATTTTAAGATTTTCGTGCATTATGCTGCAGAAAATTGATCATCAAAAACATAAAGAAAGAAATTTAGAACCAATTCTTCACAAAGATTAAAAAATTAAATTCAAATAAATAAATTTCAAAAGATCCTATAAACGTAGAATTAGAATTACGTAGATGCAAAACGAAAATTTAAATAAACCATCACTATGGTTTTTGAAAAACTAAAAACAAAGAAAGTAAGAAAGAACATGAAAGAAGAATAATTCATTCAACTCCAACGTAACGTCGTCAGTGGAGTACGTCGAAAATAATTACAGTTCCCCTTCCATAAGAAAATTCTTGCTTTTCTGTATCCAGAATCGACTGCTGAGCAATTCCTATTACGCATACACTTATATATTATATAGACATATATATATATATAAAAGGATAGGTATTTTACTATTGCCATCTGGTTAACTCAGTGCTTGCCTTTCCTCGTAATAATTATTTTATAAAATAAATATAATTGTCAGGACTTGTGTTCTCTTGATTTGCGTTGGAAACATGAATGGTCCTGAATCGGAACAGGGAGCTTACTCAAGCTATGTTCAAGAAGGTGTGAAGTAGACAACACAAGCAGGAAGGGTATACGAAACCTTTTATTTTCAATTGTTTACAGGTATTTCCGAACTTCGGAATACAGAGACCAACCACTTGTGGTCTGAACGTAAGAATATAAAAACTACTAACTAAAACTCTAACTAAAAGCTAACTTTGAATTAGTATACAAATGCCTAGCACTAAGACTGGCCTTTATTTAAAAAGGTACGTATGTAGTACGCCGAGCTGCTGAAACTACGATACGTCTGTAAATATCAAGAGGGCTAAACCTCTGGCCTTAAAGGCAACCAGCAACCGAGTGAAAACTCGTAAAACTACAGTGGCAAGCGGCTTGCTTCCTAAAACTCCTTCTCTCTTCCGCTTGGCAAAAAGCCACAACTTAAGTACTTGGGCGTTAGCAAGACAATTTGCATAAACAAGTTAAAGCATTTAATTCTGTCCGGAAGTAGAAAATAAGAAGTGATAGTACAGTTTTAAAATAAAATAAACTTTAGTAAAACTTAGGATCCTTACATAATGACACCAAATTCTGTACAAAATTCGTGCTGTTTTTAAAAATGTCAGTAGTTTCATATTCTAATCGTTCTTCTATAAACACAAACGCCGGCATTCTTTAAAAGTGTTTACCAGAGCACAGAAATAGTTACAAAGAAAATATACATCTAACCAAGAACATACACCAAAACGGAACACCTAACATTTAGTACAAACATTCGAGTCTAACCATATAAATGGCATTTGTAATATGTATTGATTTTATTAGTTTTCAATTAATCTTGTAACAGAGCTGCTTGGATGCAACCGAAATAATTTATCGAACGCCATCTAGTATTGATTTTATTAGTTTTCAATTAATCTTGTAACAGAACTGCTTGGATGCAATCGAAATAATTTATCGAACGCCATCTAGAGGAAACGAAAACAAATTACAGCAGTCGACCTCCAGCTGCGATGATGAGAGATTATAATTGGTGGCAACAGTTTAAAAAGTAATACAGCCGCTTTTAGTGGAAGATGCAAAATCTCGTTTTGAGAATAATAGCCCATTTCGACTAACTCCCCTTTGGGCTAATGAGGAAACTTGGTGACCCCTTTTGGCTAATAAGTAAACCAAAGAAATGTGCGTAAGTAATCAAGAAATGTGTACTGTCTAAAGTAAAGTACATCTTTTGCCAGAAATGTTCCAGGACAAAAGTCGTAAAAAATAAAAAATTACATTTACCAAGTAATCATCCTAGCTGCTATCAAAGTAGTCGCCTTGCCTATCTATATACAACTGCCAAAGTTTCTGGAGGTCTTGGAAGCAAACAGGGAAATCTCCAACTGCTTTGCTTGCAAGCTCATTTGTCACAGCCCTGTTGGATGTCTGTAATACTGTTGATGAAGCTTTCCTTTTAATCACCTTCTCAGTCATGGAAACAGCAAAAAAATTAGAATGATATTAGACACAAATGTGAGATCTCGTCTGGTTCTATTCAATAGTCCGAACAGAAATTCTTCGTCTTTCCTTTTTCTGTTCATCTGTTAGTGAATGAAGGGCGATTCTTGCAGTAAGTTTCCGTTTCCTTAAATCATCGCGTAAAATCTTATGCCACAAATCGTGATTCAAATTCAGTTCTTCTGATATTATACGTTCAGTTATACAAAGGTCTTCTTGCAATAACTGTCTTACACGCTTCTCGTTTGCACTGGTATGTGCTACAGACGGGCGACCAGCTCCGGGATCGTCTTGCACTGAATCTCTGTCTACACGAAACCTTTTCTGCCACTCGAAAATACGACTTCTTGAAAATGTCTCGCCTGCACATGCTTGTTCAATCATGTTTCCTCAATTCACGATGAATTTTTCCGAGCTTAACGCAGAACTTAATGTTCAATCTTTGCTCCCAATCAACATCTATTGTGTCACCTTAACGAATGCGACAAAAATCCGAGTTCCTAAACCTAACCCTGCCACCCAGGAAATTTTCGGGAAAACGTCGCCAGGGTCATGTCAAATATAATACATACCAGATAACATAAAAACAACATTAGTTCCTATTTAGTACTGCAAACTCAGAAATAAAATAAATTGTTCTGGAACTTTTCTGACAATGGAGGTATATGGGTGAAGGTGTCTCAGTATTAATTGCACGACGGTTACAGCCGAAAACATAGCGGCAAAAACATCGCGGACGAAAACGTCGCGGAGAAAACAACGCAAGGCGAAGACGTCGTGCTACAAAACATCGTGGGAGAAAACATCGCAAAGAGAAAACATCGCAGTCCTGAAACATCGTGATACAAAACATCGTCATCGAAAATAAAGCGGTTCAAAAACTTCGCAGTTTAAAAACATCGTCGTCGAAAATACCGTGGTAAAAAATAAAGTATCTACAAATGATCGCATGACGATAACATCGCAGACATGCTTTTTTCAGGCTTTAATAACTGTAAATGGATATTCCTATAATGATTTGTGAGCGCAAGATGGAAAGAAGGATAATTTTTACTTTCATATTTTTTATTCACTAATAAATTTTTGCTGACAAAATAAGAAGGAAACTTAAGCATAGAAAATTAATGCAACTTATAGCACTCAATAGAATTTTAAACCGACATAGTTAACTAACGAAGGACATTAAAAAATCCTTTTTATAAAGTTTTTACTGGTAATTTTTCATGAAAAGTATAATCTATAAGTTGCAGTTAATTAATTAATGCAATAATTTAACTTTTTTAGCAAAAATTTATTAGTCAATAAAAAACTGTGAAAGTAAAAGTTATCCTTCTTTACATCTTCCACTCACAAATCCTTACCATATTTCCATTTACAGTTATTAAAGACTGAAAAAAGCATATTTGCGATGTTATCGTCATGCGATGATTTGTAGGTACTTTATTTTTTACCACGATATTTTCGACGACGATGTTTTTAAACTGCAAAGTTTTTGAACCGCTTTATTTTCGACGACGATGTTTTGTACCACGATATTTTAGGGCTGCGATGTTTTCTCTTTGCGATGTTTTCTCCCACGATGTTTTGTAGCACGACGTTTTCGCCTTGCGTTGTTTTCTCCGCGACGTTTTCGTCCGCGATATATTTGCCGCGATGTTATCGGCGGACACCTTGCACGACTGCAGAAGTTCTTCGCATAAGCTACATGCCACCTGTAACAGCTAATTTATTTTCTATTGTTACTGCAATAAAACATGCAAAATACCTGAACAATTTAAAAGAAACTTGAAAACAAAGGCACACAATTTTGGTATCAGAAACAATTTTGCATTCTGTCGAGGAAGCGACTCAGCCTTTCTGTCGCTCTTCCCTAAAGCTAAAAGTCACGAAATCATTTTGCAAAAGATGCTATTTTGGTGCTCTGAAGCGTATTGATTATGTATCCCGACTTCTGTGTGTATTTGTAGCTCTAGACTGCCACCCTTCCTGTTCTCCCGCACTTAAAGCCCCTGCTGTTTCTGACTTAATTAAGTTAAACATATTTGAAATGAATTGGAGATATGAATTGGGAAATGGCATGCATTTCATCAAACGCGGAATTAAAAAAAATTATGATAATCATGAAACAAAAGCGGAGTAATCATACAGAAATTAAAAAAGTTAGCTCACATGATGCCAAAACTTGTGCAACATGTAATAAAAGCAATAAAATATATTAGACTTTCGAGAAGTTAAATATTTTCCGCTTTTTTGACAACTTTTCACAATGTCCGAAAAATTTGTTGACTTTTTTTCTATTACTGACTGATTTCACTTTTTTTTTTAAATTGTTACCTGTTACTTTCACAAATTATATACGTCATTTTGTAAAGAATAGAATAAATAACGTATAAAAATTTAATTAGAAAAATTAGCTTAATTTGTGAATACTATTATTTTAGCAACAGAAATGAAGGGGTGACTATATGGGGTGTTTTATGTTCTATCATACTCAAAGAATGCTATAAATACTCTAATACTATGCACTGAAGTGATTTGTATGATTTAGGAATTAAATTTTATGCTAATTCATAGTTTAATTTTTAATTCTCTACTGAATCAAAATATTGAAATTTGAGCTAATGGATATTAAACTATAATTATTTTAATCTCTAATTTGGAAGCCTTCACGTAATAATCATAGCTTGAACTTTAACTGTAGCTAGAGAGCCGTGATTTTACGCAAGTTAAAAAATGTGTAGCCTAAATTTAAAATTAACAAATTTCGAAAGTTTCAGTACTGAATAATTTTGATTGAAAAAAGAAAATGTCAAAGAAAATAGAATTAGAAAATAAAATCCCCACTTGCAGTAAAAGGGTATCCAAGTTTTCTAAATTTCAAATGAAACAATTCGGCACAAAACAATTGTAATCCGAACCTAATGATTAAAATCTCTAATAACACTTTTTTTTTAGGTTAAATTTTCGATAAAATGAGATTGTTAATTTTAAAATTAGGTCTTAGTTTTTTAACATTTAAAACACTGATGTAATAATATTCTCATCCCCTTCCCTGGGAAGAAGAACAGGCTGTAGAAGCAAATAAAATTAGCAGGGTCCAAATAAAAGCTTTGTGGACAGATTATTTATACAACGAGATATTGCAAAAGAGTAAATTTAATTACATCTTAGATATTTCAAATTCAAATTACTTTTAATCCATGTCACGTTTCCAGACTATGCAAATTAACGAATTTACACCAACTGTGATTTGTAGATAGCTATGAAAACCTGAACAAATTATTCTGAATTGATTCAATTAGCTTCCTAGTCAAGCTGCTTAATTGAATCTTCCTAAATAGTGTAATTAACTCAATTAATCGCATTTGATCTGTTCTTTAAATTTAAAGTTCTGCATATTCATGGCTTTAATAAAATTTCGAAGCCACCAAATCAATGAAAATCCCATAAAATAGTACTGTGTCAAGAAATTGTATTTGTATAATTGAGGATTCTTGAGAAGATATGTAAAACTAAGTTTGATTTAATTTTCAAGTATTAAAGTCTCTTTCAGTTACCAAAATATATTTCAGCATACAAGATTTTATGTTAATTAACCAGTTGTTATGATCTGAACCTTAATTTTAACTTCCTTCCGCAGTCCTCAACAGAGCACAAATTAGTTTTGCCTATTAAGCCGAGGGTTTGAATATTTTAGATTTATTTCGACTTGTGTCCCTTCAGCAAGCCCTATTGCAGATCTCACTACTCCTTGTGAACTCGAAATATCATACATAAGCTGGATATTAAGACGTCTCGGACCTTGAAGGAGTTATTAACAACTTGTACCAGCATGTACATTAATGTACCATCCAAAGCTATAGCCATACTGATTGAAATTATCAATGCTTGCCTGATTATTTTCCCTGTCCTTGGAAAAGTGTGAAGGTTTTTGTTCTCACCAAGAGTGAAAAAAAAAATGGAACCAAGGTGGGGAAATTTCATCTTATAAATTTGCTTTCCAATCTCAGCAAAACTTCAGAGCATATTCTTAAAAAGGATTGAAGAGGAACTCTCTACTTCAAAGCATCTAGTCAGGCTGGTTGGATTTATCGCGGCAGCTTTGCACCATAATAAATGCCCTGCACTCTTTGTGCTGGACATGGTGAAAGCATTCTACCGCGTTTGACATCTACAAACTGATCCAAGATGAACTTTGGTCGGAAAATTGCTCTTCTCTTCAATTCCTTCCTTAAATTCCGAACTTTTAAGGGCCTGAGGTTTATCTGAGCTAACGGACACATCTGACGTATCTGACCCATCTCCAAAACTAGTTTTTCGCCATAGGGCAGCAAGATGACAAATTTAACTGCAGGCATAACGGAGCTAGTCGACACACTGAACTGACTGCGTTAGCTCAGATAAAGCCCAGTGTTGAATGGCTTTTTAGTGTCAGCCAAGGAAGTCAGCCTTTTAGTATCAGTCTATTTCAGCCTTCAGAAACATCACTGTTTGAGAGCTCCAGGGACAGCAGGAACCATCACTGCAGGAAGACAGTCTTGCTCCCAGTGTCTATTTTTTTTTACGTAATCGATTTTTCCAGTGACCAACTGAATCATAACTCTACGTTAGCTTGCTACGCCGATAATACGGTGGTAACCATTAACTCCTTCCAATCTAATAATAGCATCTCCAAACTTCAGGAGTTTGTTTCAGATACTGAGGACTTGTTCAGGAAATGCAGATAAGTACAAATGCCTTGAAGACTAAGTTCCTACTGGTAAGGAGGAGGGAGATTCGGCAAACATTATGCGTATTTGGAAAGATTGTGGACTGTGTAAACAATGTAAGTTATCTTGTGATTGTCATTAACCATTGGCTCATATGGACTCCTCATATTAAGCCTGTCAAAGGCAAAGTCTGAGAAGTACCAGATTTCTGTACATTATGAAGCCATTTCTATGCATTATGAAGCCAATTACATATACGTATCTCCAGCCTGAATCTAAGCCTCAAATGCAGACTTTACCAAACTTGGATTAGTGTATCAGGTTCAGTGTTCCGCCCTACTTGCTTGGGGAACATTCATGAACCTGACTCGGAACAGGGAGCTTACTAAAGCTATGTTCAATAAATGTGGGAAGTAGACAAGATACACAGGAAGGGTACACGAAACCCTTTATTTTTCACTCTTTACAAAGATTTCCGTACTTCGGAATACAGAGACCAACTACTTGTGGTCTGAACGTAAGAATATAAAAATATTAACTAAACTCTAACTTAAATTTGGAATAATAAACAAGGGCCTACGTGGAAGATTGGCCGTATATTAACAGGAAGCCGTATGTAGCACAGAGAACTGTTAACACTACAATACGTTTAAAATTATCAAGAGGATTAAACCTCTGGCCTGGAAGGCAACCAGCAACCGAGTAAAACTGCTAAGGCAAGCGGCCTGCTTCGACTAACTCCTTCCTCTCTCTCGCTTGGCAAAAAGCACAACTTAAGTACTTGGCGTTCGCCAGACAAATTTGCATAAATAAGTTAAAGCTTTTAATTCTGGCCGGAAGTAGAAAATAAGAAGTAATAGTAAAGATTTAAAATAAAATAAACGTTAGTAAAACTTAAGATCCTTACAAGTGTAGAATAAGATTGAAAAACATTTTAAGTGCTTATTACTTGAAAAGAAACAAACTGATCCATGATAACTTGATAATCGATCCATAGTGAGCAAGCAATATTACTAAACTTTATAAGCGTCTAAACTTAAGCGTTTCTTCAACACTGGACTTAGCTGCGATGCTGTAAATTTTTCAGTGATTTTTATTTATTAAATCAATGCAGAAGATAATTGTTCAGACCAGTTACTAACCACATACTTAGAGACCGGACAAATTCGTAATCTAACTTGGACTGCTGACATTTAGTTGTTTTCTTGCGTGGAGTTAATTTTGTCTCTCATCGTTTTCCATCTCAATGACACATTTGCATTAAGGAAAATGATGATTTTTCACAACTTTTACCTCACGTTTTTGATCGTTCTCGGAGTTTCACCTGCTACCAAGTCATATGCCCTTAGAGTCTTAATTTCTTTTTTATCTTACTTATGAAGTAAGTACCTCACTTATCAAGATTATGAAGTTGCAACTTCATGCAACTTCATAATCTTGATATGAATCTTCATAATCTATAAGCAACTTCATAATCTGTTTTAGATTTAGAACTTCTGCACTAACGTACCATCGTCAATTCTGCAAACGTTATTCCAGCTTTAGCCACCTTGCTAGTCGACCTTTCAAGTACGTATCATTATTATATCTTGAGTCAGCTCTAGTAGTCTATTTTTTTTTTGTAGTCTCAGACTGCATTTCGTGAAATTTAAACTTTCAGCTTGATTGTTATTTTAAATATTAGCAAGTATTGGAAGGGCAGGTAGTGCATTCTGTACATTTAAACAGTTCAGTAAAAACGTAATTTCAACCTTCTTACGACTTAATTCTTCTTGAGACTTGTTTTTGCTCCAGATTGAAGTGATAACTGTAAGTCCAGTAGAGTCTGAAGAAGAGTGAGGTCCACCAGCAACCGAGGTGTAAAGTCTCTGAACATTGGTAGTTCAGTTCGAGGTTTGTACCCCGGTGAATGGGCTGCCTGCATGAGTGTTTTTGTGGTTTTCCCCATGTGTAAGGTGCATACGACCCCGTTTCCCTTGTAAAGTACTCCACGAAGCTATCCTTTTCTTAGGCAGATAGTCGTCGAGTGCTTCGCCGCAATCAAATAAACCAAACCAAACCAACATGGAAAAGAGTAATTAGAGTTCATATGCAAAAGGTGCAAGTTTATCAACATGAATTTATTTAGAAATGATATTCCTCTATGTTTAATGCGAAATAAGTAAAATAGCTGTCTGACAGAATAAAACGTGAAGATTTTCTGCAGTTTATAAACTGTAATAAAATGCGTTCAAGTTTACATAATCTAGTGCGGTGAAATAATGAAAAGATATTTATTTTTTACATTTATATTTCCTTTTTATATGATTAAATTTCAACTTATATTACTAGGCAATAACAATTAACATACGGATTCATAACAATCGACATTTCAGAGATCGTTTCTTCTGAGAAACGATCTTATCTTGAAGTTTCGGGGTACAAAGTTACTTGTCTTTTGCAAGATCTCCGTCTTTTCAATTTTTCTCATCTTTCGCACGTTCTTTGAATACTCTGATCAGTTCTGATAAGGAAGATTCCACACAAAGAAAAATCCTCAATTTAGGAACGAAGAACATTTCTCGTCTACTAATTCGAACAGTAAGAAAAGTGTTTATTATTCTATACTCGGGAAGCTCAGAAAGCTCAAAAAATGCGGAAGTTTGAACGTAACAAAGGAACCTTTGAATGGAAAATCCTTCTGTAAGTGCTGTATAACAAGAAAACATTTCTAAATCTCTAATAGGCAAAAGGAGAAAAAAAGAGTGGATTTGTAAATTATATTTGAATCTGAAAATACCTGTAAATTTCTGCCTAAATTAGAGAATTATTGAAGGAAAGTATAAGGTCATGTAATATTTTAGCCAGATCTGTCGCCAAATTAACATGCAGAAAGAGTGAGCAAGTGATTGAAAGAACACAAAGGCGTTTCTTGTGGCTAAACAAGATCCAAGAAATATCCTCAAACCTAGCGCGGTTGGAAACAGTCTGGATCTTTCAAAACAGATCTTTTACCTTAACAACACCTCAACATAAATTCGAAATGAAAACCATATTCAGAAATCCAGAGTAGATTCAACCATGAAGAGAGAAAGCAGAATACATAAATAAGCAATACAAAAAAAAATCTGAAAGCTTTCAGATTTTACATTACGCCCAAAGGGGCGTTTTTTAACGTTTTGTATGTTACCTTTATTTATTAAACATCATGTTCTTCGCACTTAAACTACAAAATTCACTTCAACAGCAATAGCGCAAAATAATTTAAAAGGAGCACATCTTTAGAATTTTCGATACATAGTCTAGCTAGAGATATATTTTTCCTCTGAACAGTGTTGCCATTGCTGGATTTGAAATCGTTGAGTATCTTAGCCAAAAACTCAAAAAGGCTTTACAGAATATGAAATAGATAATAAAACAAATTTCAAATTCCAAATTTCGATTTCTAGATCCCCATATTTCGGTGGAGACGTACGTTATTCAAAATTTGATGGGTCTTAGTACCGTTGTTTTATCACAATGCGAGAAACATACACACATTTATGCAGATTCCTCAAAATTTAATTTCATTAAATGTAATACAGGCCGATAATATTTGGTGGCAACAGTTTGAAAAGTGATACACTTTTAAAGTTTTCGACGCAAAATGCCTAAACGAAATTAATTTTCTTTCTGGACTAACGCCCTTTTGGGCTAATAAATGAAAAAAAGAATTTTTGACGAATAAACGAGGAGTTGAGGTATTGCTCCTTTTATTTTGCACTAAATGTTGAATTTTTAAATATCAGTTACTTATATATTTAATTTCGATTTTTACTATACGACTTTCTCTCGTAATGATGACGTTATTATGCTATTAATAAACATCATTTATATTTCGCAAACTAGCATATTTTAGTTATATTGGTCACGAGTCAAATGCTTTTCGGATATTTACATCTCGTCATTTTTAGTCTCGTCAAAATACTGCATTCTTTTCGGCCTTTAGACCATTAGAGTAATCGAAAAGCCAAGTTTAAGGCTTTTACAACTGAACAGAGCATTTTATGCTGAAAAATTGAGGCTGGCACTCACTGATGATATTGAATACTAATAGCTCTAATAGGACATGAATCTTTTTGTCAAGGGTGGATGCATCAGTCCAGTTGTAGATTTCTTTCGAGTGTAATATGAATACTAGTCGGTTTTCTTTTAAAGGCCTTATACGAAAGCATCAATTACCATAACCTTTCACTTAATCCACCGTAAGGGTTTTCATGGATTATCCCATATGTAACTTGTATACAAACCAGTTTCCCTTAGAAAGTTCTCCACCAAGGCATCCCACCGCTGAGGCAGATAGTTCAAGTGTGCTTTCCCATAATCAAATAAACCAACCCCGCGAAACATAACTCTGACCATTGTAAATAAAATGATCAAATATCTCGCTTTTTGTGAATTTAACCATAATATATTTCTATATAAATTCTAACTACTGGAACTGAAATTATCTTTTATAATTACACAACATAAACAGATTATATTAATTGATTTGGGGTTAGGTTGGTTTATTTGTTATTATGGCAAAGCACTCGATGTCTATTTGCCTAAAGGGAGGGATGACTTCGTGGAGGACTTTCTAAGACAAACTGTCTCGCAACCATGTTACTTATGGGAAAAACACAGAAGCGCCCAAGCAGCCTCCCCATTCGCTGGGTTTTGAACCCAAGACCTAACTTCCAGCGTTCAGCGTGCGTATTAATTGATAAATCCCTAATCAATGGTCATAAGTAAGTCTCTTTTTCTCATTCTTAGTCTCTCGTTTCTCTAGACACAAGAAATGAGATGTTAATGTAGAAGATATTTTCTCTCTTCTTTCAGCATACTTTCGGGGTGCAGCGGTAGCACACTCAGCTCGTATTCGAAAGGCTCAGGTCGAGTCCCGTGGAGGGCATTGCTCATTTTTCAACTCTCCTGCTTCAGAGAAACTAAGACTCTACAAAAGGCGCTCGACCTAAAAGGCGGTGGACGATAATTCGTCATAACTAGGATTTGGGGAGTGGGTCCCCTAATCCCTAGTCGCCCTTTAAAAGGAGAAGTACATAAGACATTTTCTTCCTTCTTCCTGTATGCCTTTGTGGTATAACAGTAGCCCACTCGGAGAGAGGTCCAGGTTCGAGTCCCGGCGGGGGTACTGCTCATTTTTGATGTCTCCTGCTTCATAACAAAAATGTAACGAGTCTACAAATGCAACATCTTAATTTTAGTTTCCTGGCTGAATCATGTAACTATTGACAAATGCTCTCATAACTGCTTTTTAATTCTTACTTTATCTTGCTAGTTCTTGCTTTATCTTGCTAATTCTTGCTTTATCTTGCAAATTCTTGCTTTCCCTTGTTAATTCTTGCTTTATCTTGCTAATTCTTGCTTTATCTTAGAATCTAGAATATATAAATAGCCACAGCTGAAAAGCAATCTCTTAAATAATTATTTTCTGTTGTCATAATTACCATAGAAATTATTTATTGACATTAATTATCATAGAAATCATTTGAAATTAAACATTTGCAAATAATATGAGTGTTAATAAGAAGTTAAACTGATAGAATTTCAAATTAACTCTTTGTAAGAATTCTTGCAAACAATGAAAATAATATTTAAGATAACATTTGACTCGTATACATTTGGTGAACACATTTTTAAATGAATATCACTTTAGTTTCGTATTTCGTAGCACTAATTTCTACATAATTTACTTTATTTTTCTGCTTCTTTCAAAGAGAGGTAACTGTATTAATGTAAAGCTGTAAAAAATAGGAATAAAGCGAATGCAGAACAAGCTAAAATGAAAGCAAATACACGTAAGCTCAGGAAATTCGTTACATATATGTATATAAGTAAAGCACAAAACAATACATATGTTAAGAATTTATTTTGCATATAAAAGGAGTATCTTCTGCTATACTTCAATATTCCTTTATCTACATAACATAGTAAAAAATATTTCCTCTTGAAACCTTACTCGTATGAGAAAAATACATATTGTCCACTTTAATATTTGCAGAAATACTGCAATTCTTTTCCATTCTCGTGTTTATAACATTTCGAGCAATCAGTTTAAAAATATTTCTTTTTTATGTGGAGATTCAGGTTTTGCATTTTTTAACCAATCTCTAACGGTATATAACGAAATGTAGATTTGCGAACACCGTACAAGTGGAATTTATTTATTTATTCAAGATATTTTCAAAAGTCGCAAATTGGATATTTTCTGGAAGTGGTTATTCTTCTTTGCGCGTACAAAGAGCTATTCCGTCGCACAGATATATGGGATCTGTGCTTTACTAAAGATCTGTATTTTACTAAAATGGTTCGAAAGAAACAAATATATGCAGTTGTTATCAAATATGTAGAACGTAAATTAGATTTTGGTAAATTAAATTTACTCGAAGGTAAATTTGTAAGGATCTTATGTTTTACTAACGTTTATTTTATTTTAAATCTTTACTATCACTTCTTATTTTCTACTTCCGGCCAGAATTAAAAGCTTTAACTTATTTACGCAAATTTGTCTTGTGAACGCCAAGTACTTAAGTTGTGGCTTTTTGCCAAGCAAGAGAGAGGAAAGATCTATTAGAAGCAGGCCGCTTGCCATAGTAGTTTTACTCGGTTGCTGGTTGCCTTCAAGGCCAGAGGTTTAATCCTCTTGATAATTTTAAACGTATCGTAGTGTTAGCAGTTCTCTGTGCTACATACTGGCTTTTTGCTAATATACGGCCAATCTTGGAGTAGGCACTTGTTTGATTAATCCAAAGTTAAGTTTAGTTAGAGTTTAGTTAATATTTTTATATTCTTACGTTCATACCACAAGTGGTTGGTCTCTGTATTCCGAAGTCCGGAAATCATTGTAAAGAGAGAAAAATAAAGGGTTTCGTATACCCTTCCTGTGTGTATTGTCTACTTCCCAAATTTATTGAACATAGCTTTAGTAAGCTCCCTGTTCCGAGTCAGGACATTAAATGTCCCCTAAGCAAGTAAGGAGAAACATAACCTGATAAATTTATGTGGTATTTTCTCTCTCTTACCACATGTCTTCTTAATATAATTTGAAGCATACTCGAAGCGTATTCGAGAGGTCCAGAGTTTGAATCCTGAAGAGGGCATTGCACATATTTCATGTCTCCTACTTAAATAAAAACCTAATTACTCTGCAGTGGCGCCCGAACTAAAAAATGGTGGACGATAATTCGTCACCACCAGGATTTGACGAGTGGGTCCCCTCATCCCCGGTCGTCCTTTAAAAGAGGTGAGTATATAAGGAATTTCCTCTCTCCTAGATACCGTCGTTTTATCACAATGAGAGAAACATACATACAATCAATGCAGATTCTTCATTATTTAATTTCTTTTAATGTAACACAAGGCGAAAATATGTGCTGGCAACAATTTGAAAATCGAGTTTATAGTGATTCGACGCAAAATGCCAAAACGAAATTAACAGCCCTTCTGGTCTGCCGCCCTTTGGGCTAAAAATTTATGAAAAAGTCCCCAGCGTATATTTATTTTCGCAGCATTTATAAAAAAAACTAAGTGGTACTCAAAAGGGATTAAAATAACAGCTTGGCTACAACTCAAAAAGAGACATGCCTTCTGACCAGTCACTTACGACATGTCTTCATAAAGATATCAGCGGGGAAAAATGTTTACTGAACAGAAACCCTCTTTTCTTATGTCATCATCGAAGGAGAAGAAGCAAAAAATAAAGTTCATCGTTTACAAAGCGTCAACGAATTTCTGTGTCATATTTCTTAGTAAATAAATAGTGTCTTCTACTAATCCGCGACTTTGTCTAGCGGAAGGAATTGGAGGGAAAAGAAAAATACGAACTCAGTCACGCAAACATGTGGACTTTTCACTAACTTACGTCTGCCCTCTAAATTGCAACAAAGTAGAAAGTTGTAACAACAGCAATTCTGTTTTGCAGGACATTTCAAATAAACAAAAAGCTTACAGAAGAAGAAAAAAAAAAGAAAAACGGCAAAACATCATTGTGTACATCCAATGGACTCTTCCTCCTCTTGATTGAAAATCCTTTGAAAAGAAGAGTAATAAGACTTGCTTTAAATGGCTCTTGGAAAAGTTCTTCTCTGCCTCTAATAAGTTCAATTCACCAAGGATTTTCGAGATTAAACTTATTAGAAATCTTTTGCTGGAGTGGATACAAACATTTGTTTACAATGTACGCTTTCTTTCGATGTAATCTTCTTTGTATTCTTTAGCAATGCCTCTGAGGAAAGCTTTTTATTCAGTTAATTATAATGGAACATAAGAACACTGTAGTTTCAGTTTGATTTAAACACTAAAACATTCTATTTTTATTACCAGAATTTCCTGTTTACTTGAAAGTGTGTTCAAAGGAATGATACCTATCCTTGTAATGCAGACAGCCACATGCAAATTATGCGGGTTTTAAAGCAACAAATGTAGATAAGCATTGAGAAGAAAGTTATGTTTACCGTAACAAATAATTTATTTTAATACAAAAAATAAGATCGAAATTTACGGGTGGGCATTATATGCAGGATATAAAAATGATAGATTAAAAATAAGAAAAAATCAGCAAATAAAAATTAGATTTTTTACATGTACCTAAATGCTGTTTATTTAAAAGAAATAACCGAACGAGCTTAAAAATTTTCATTATCGAACAACATGAAAAGTTGGTCATGTTCGTCTTCCGTTATATCTTAAGGCACCTCATCGAATTCTCTTTCATCTTCACCATGATTGTTACTGTGATCCATAAATAAATGATCATCATCCTTTCCATCTTTCACCAACACCAAACATCCTTGCAGCAGCACGATTTCCATTTTCTCTCACAAATTGTATGACTTTGCATTTGTAACCAGAACTGTGTTGTTTCGTTTGGCACTAGGCATATTTACCACTAAAAGCAACACTAAATTAGCTGTATTTCAACTAAAGTAAGTGCGATTTACTAAGTCTTCGATGTTCATTTCAAAATCAGGTTTTAAAATAACTATAGAAGGACAATACACATGACTCATAATTCCCCGAATGCATTCGGGTCGGGAGGCAATTCTTACCCCAAATTCTGCCTCCTTTCCTCGAAACCCTAGAATATCATTCTTGTGCACATCTGCATTGAATACAACCCATTTCATCTTACACACGTCCTGCTTAGCAATTCAGTATGACATTGTTCGAACGCGTGTGAAAAATTTTCGAGTGGATGACTTCTAAAGATAAGAGCATCGCACGTGTATTTTTCAGGTTTTTTTTCGTAAAGGAAAAGGTACGCGTTATAAAGCGAATATACTTAGAAATTAATATATATAGTCTGAGATTATAGGTGCGTGTTATACGTTACTTTAAAAAAGGTATTGCTCTCTTTCACACCTTTTAGGCACTGTTTCATTTTAAAAATTTTTAATTAATAAAGTGTGGAAATGAATTCAAGAAAATTATAATAAAATTAACTTTCCTTTACATTGTGAGAAGCAAAAGCTGATATAACACTCGATTAAAGAGTTTAATTTTAATGCTTTATTTATATTTAAAATACCCGCTTTAAAAATGCCTTCTATGCAGTTATCGTTTTCTACTTCCTTGCACGAAGTAAAGGAAGTACTGTAATCACGAAAAATTCCAGGTACCATATTTCAACGAATCATTCATTTTGATCGCTATCTTATACAATTTAACCATGGTTTTGTGTGACGTCTGTACGTAAAGACAGAATAAAGGAGTCTTTTTCCCCAAAACGAATTATTAAACTGATTTAAAATGGATTCAAAGAGATTTTTTTCCCTGGCGTAAATATGTATGTATCTCAGATAACTCAAAAACGAGTAGCCTCAGAACGTTGAAATTTTGTTTATAGGAGTGTTATAACATGTTGTTGGGCACCGCTTTTTTGGTTGCAATCGGCAGCATCAAAAGTATATAAATATATAAATAATATATCAAGCAAGGTAGTAATAATAATTTAAAAAAAAACCAATTTTGGTCTATATATATATATATATTAATTTTAAATTTAAAGAAATTTAAATTCTAAACAAATACGTATAAAAGTAAAAAAGTAGAAAAGCAAATTTAAATTCTAAAAAAAGGAAAAAAAGCCCAAATAATTTAAAATAATTTTAAAATATGCAAACAAGTAAAAGATTTAATTCTCGAACTAATCTGCAATATCATTTAAATTCAGAAGCATAAGCAAATCAAGTGCAAAATTTATCCATGAAAATAAATCTACTAATTTAATAAATTAAAATTAAATTAAACAATTTTTTTTTAAAAAATGCATATGTGAATGATCGTAGAGTAGAGAGGAGACAGACTTATCAAGGGGAAGTTGCCTCCAAACCTAACTCTCCAATCATTCAATTCGTGTTTCGTCATTCATGCAGTCAAGGGTAAAACTCAAAACCAAAAGTAATTTCAATAGAGTGGTACCCTTAGAAATTAACATTTAAGTATTAACATTTAAGAATTAAAGTTCAAAAAGGAAAATACTAATGAAGTCTTTTGAGAAACAAGCAAGTAAAGTCAAGAATTAAATTTTTTCTTAAAAAATTAAATTTTTCTAAAAATTAATTTTTTATAAAATAATAAAAAAATCTAGAAACCAATATATTTTAGAAATCCTTGTCTACAGAAACTTCCCCTACACGAATATGCATATTAATAAAAAGAAACTATAAAAGAACTATACATAATCCATATAAACCAATAAGAAATAAAAAACAAAAAGAAACAAAAAGAACTAATTCACAATTTTTAAAATAAATATATATTAAAAAAATATAATTTCATATTTAGAAAATACTTAGATACTACATAAAAAAATTTTAAAAAAAATATACTTAAAGCAAGTAAATAGTAAGTTTTAATTCTAACTTACCTACTATATGAGTGTTGGGGTCTGCAAAAGTGTTGTGAAAGAGAAGTAAGTGTGTTCTTCAAATTATATAGATGGCGTTTATGTAGGTAAAGTTGAGTGTCAAGCTGCTATCTTTGTTATAGAAAAAAATTTTTGTAAATATTAATATTAATTAAATTAAATTAAATTAAAAAATCCTAAAGGTAGTAATATCAATTATTTAGGGAGTTAAGTAACTGAGCCAATCAATGTATGTTTGCTTGAAGGAAATTAAAGTGAAGTGGTATGTGATAAAAATGTAAACTGTTTGTAATTTGAAATGTGTGTTCTGTTGAAAAATTGTGAAAATAAAATTAAGTGAAATATATTTTGTGTGAAAATTGTAAAAAGTTAAAGTAATTAAGAAAAACTTAAATGTTTTAATATTAAAGTTTTAAAGCAAAATTTCCCAAAATTTTTTGAAATGAAGTCCTTAAAAAACCTCTAAAAATTCCCAGAAATTTCTCAAAAATTCCTTTAGGAAGTTAAATAGAACTTAAATTTGATGAAAGAAAATATTAAAAGTTTAATGAACTTGATTTGATTGGTATATCAAAACTTAACTAAATACTGGCTAAAGTATGGAAATTAGAAGAAGAGGATTAAAATCTTCACTCAATTCGGGCTATAATTGAGATTTTTGAAAAGAGTTGGCCCTTTATTAGTAAAAGGAAAGAATCCAGTATTGATTAAATATACATATTTACAAAATATTTACAATAAAAATTTACAGTAATTTCTCTACTCTTTTATATCCTTCATTACCCTCCAGTTAAGGTTTAAGGTAATGTTATCATATCCAAAAGAGCCAAAAAATTATAAAGTAAAGTCAAGGCCTGCCTTTTTAATATATAAATTAATAAATTTTGGTGGTATTTGGTTATCAACTTGTACATTAATTAGTTTTATGATTTCTTCCTTTAAATCGTCATTTTCAGTATATATATATATATAGTGTGAGTAATATATAAAAAATACGATGGCTTTGCTCTACGCAACCAGGCAACCTCTAATTAACTTTCCGCAATTTCAGGATCTTTCCCCTAAACCAGTACTTTCGAGAACATTCTGGCATGTTATGTAACAACTACTATAAATGCAGAGTTCGCGCCATTTTTAGTCAGACTGCTCTCTCCTTCTATTGCTGTAAGACCTTTCCTGCCGCTCTTCCCATGACGCAGTAAATTTAAAGTCAATCCTACGTATTTAGCTTAAATTACAATTGCATATTTAACCTTAGAGAATCTAAAAGAATAATGATTTGCCATTTGAATTGAATAAAGATGTGGAATCAAAACAACTAATTTCTCTGTCGTCATTTGGATACCGCCTTATACTCCCAGCCACGGTGACTGCAAACTGATTACTCTTCTATGTTCTCAGAAATATTACACACACACACATATATATATAACCACTTTGTTACTCTGATCAGTGAGCTCGGTTTTCTTGTATTCTTATATGTTGGTAAATTGCGCATCTTTTGCTTCAAAAATGGTTGATTTATGTTGTTCTTATCTTCCGGTTAAGGTTTTTATGCCTTTTAGCTAATCTGCATACAATATTTGTAGAATTATCAACAATTTAAAAGTTGTTTAAGTGCGGCTAAGCCTAATTATTTTTACCATGGCGGCCATATTTGTTTACATTTGTAACTTAGCAGAATAGTAAATAAAGTCTTTCTGCACCTTCAGTGTCTTTTTGCCGAGTGGGACCAAAAAGAAACTTTTAGTTTTGTGCACCGAAAAATCTGCCTTCTTGGCTTGCTGGCCGAATTTCTTGTTCTTGCGCGGGAAGTGTAATTTTAATTGTAAAAATTGCTTTTTTAATTGCATTTGATGTTTCATGTTCTTCTATATTTATAAATTTTTAATGAAAATATGAGTTATTTTTTCCCTTTGCCGGGAAGTGAGAACTGAATTAACTGAGTGAGAAATTTATCTCTAATGAAATTCGAGGAAATAAGTTTAAATGAAATGCTGGGAAAAAAGGGTATAATTTAATATTCCGTATAAGTCATGTGGTGTACACGTGAGATATTTTTGTTTGGATAATATAAATAAATGCGAATGCATATAATAACAGAATAAATAATTCAATTTGAATACCTGATATATTTTGGTGATAGTTTTAATCATTGATTGAAAAAGTCGTAGGGCCGACGAATTTCCGAAAACAAATTTCTAATGTTTGCATGTTTAACAAAGACATAAAATTTTCAGCCATAAATATCCTTAACTACTGAACATAAAAACTGATATTAATTGAAGATTACAAGGAAAATAAGTTCTTGACAAAGATGGTATTTTATTACATTACATAAGTAAGTATGCAATATTTAAACGAATAAATAATGCAGATAGGATAAACATCTCGGGAAAAGTATTCATGTTCCAAATATTTGAACAAGTTAAAATTGATAAATGTTTATTTTTGAATCACTTAAGTGGTAGAGAAATAATAATTTGTGACCACAGATTTTTCGTAATAGTTGCTTTAAATAAAATTTACTTATCGCTTTTAATTATTAGACATTTATTGACTAAAAATTAAGTAAAAATTTAAGAATCTATGCTATTAAAATTTGTGCGTGTCTGTCTGTTTGTTTATTTGTTTGTTTGTGGCATTATCTCCTCAGGAACGGCGGGGAGTTGAATTTCGAGAGACGTAACCCCGTATTCCAAAAATTCGTATTAAGATATTTCGATCATTCTCATCTTTGTAAGACTTTAGTTAGCGGAGATGTTAATTAAAAACTCTGAAAGCTGAAATTTTCGCGCTTATTAGTGGCAACAGTCTCTCGCGCTGGAGATAAAAATGCTTTTTTTTGTCGAAACGTGTTGCCACTGCTAGCGTTTCAAATCGTAGAATTTGTTAATAAAAAATTTGTAAGTTTTATGAAATATGAAATAAAAATAACGGTGCCAAACATAAAACTTATTATTATTTTATACGGTCATATTCTGACACTGAAAAAAGTACGTGGTTGCATGCGACATCACTGTATGTCGAAAATTGTTCGTTGATGTCGGCATTTTAATTTAACAGCTGCTGTTGGCAACTTTTTTTGTTTCAGGTTAGTATAAGACACGATATATTATTGTCACATTAATTATTTTATTAATATTGAATTGAAAATGTTATTATATTACAAATAATGACGTCACACGTATTAACCTGAAGTGTCAAAAGTTTTTTTTTTCTTCGTTCGGTAATAAAACAAATTTAAAAAATATTTGCGAATTATTTGCTGCTTGGAAAGAATGAACTAATTTCTTTCACACTGACATGCTGTCATACATTTACTGTTCAGGGGTACATGGAACTTACAAATTTTCTTTGCTGCAGCCCGCTATATGACATCACAATTATTGCAGGATTTTCAGAGGTACTAGAAATGGAGGCACCTTTATTTTCCTTCTTATTATACCACTGGTCAGAAAAATATAGGTTTTTAACTAAATAACTTATAAGGTTTTTCTCCCGCCTTCTTAGCGTGCTTTCGTGGTGTAGTGGTCTGCATGCTGGACGCGTATTCCAGAGGTCCGTGGTTCAATTCCCGGCGAAGGCGTTGCTTATTTTTCAAGTATCCTGCTTTCAAATAACCTAATGTCTTTATAAACTTATATTCGATGTCTTTAATTTATGTAATTTAATGAGAGATTTCGTTTTTATTTTTTTAAGCTAAAACCAGATCTCTTATAAATTTCATAAGTTTCAATTTAATTAATTTTCGTTAAATTTTCCATTTCATAAGTTTGTTAGTCTTCAAGATTATATTCTTAATTGCATTCCTTTGAGGCGACATTTGTGAAAAATGAGAAAAATTTAGCCATTCTGACTTCTTTCCTACAAAGATCCTGTCTTTGATTAACTTGTCTCCAGGACAACAGCAACAGCAATACAACCTGTTAACATCCGCTCTCCAAGAGTCGTAAGACGAGTTAATCCCGAAAAACAGTTCAACCGGAATTATGCCAAGACTAATTTACCTGCACGGTGTCTTTCACACTGACGATCAAAACTGGAAACTTAGAAAAGTTCTTCAGGGGCGTGAATGCGGACGTCACACGTTAATTACGGCTGCCGACGCATTCCTAAGGGTTGTTGTGTGGTGAAATCAAAAACTATGTGTTCACACCGTGGCTGCATTCATCGCTAGCGTTCAAGTGGAAATATCCTGAACACGTGAATGACTTCGGAAACGCCTATTGCTTTATGGTTTGGCGCTTTTCGAGTGGAGTTTAGAATAAACCGTCTTTCCGACGGTTGGCGAAGGGAAGTTAGGGAGGAAATTGAAAAATCACTTTTGAATCCTAGACTTAAATTTTACCGATATTTTATGTTGGTAACATTAGTGTTCCTTTATGATTGTAACTATCAAAATTCAGTTCTCTATGAATATCATAAGCATCTGTGAATAATTTAGTTTATGGGTATTTTAATTTAAATCACCTACAGATTTTAACTTATATTGTCCCAAAATCGCTGAAACGTCCAGTAGAAGTAATTTTGCAGTGCCCTCAGACCGCATATGGCCCGAATGCTAAAAACAGCTCGCGACCAGAATTTGTTTCCCACCTCTAACAGAATGAAAAATTTATTAAAAAAATATAGACTATTTTAAACAAGTTTTAAGTTTCTCTTGCTATACGTTTATCAAAACATATGCAAACAATTATAATAATATCGCAAAAGAAAAAGATTCAAATCTATATTTAATTTTATATCTGAAATCTGTAGTACCTGTAAGAAATTTTACTGGTCACGCGTTTTAATTCAGATATATTGACAACTAAATATTAAATTTTTAGTGGCATTTCTTTCAAATAATTCGAATAGCTTTAATTAATCATAATATAAATTTTCTTTATTATAAATTAAAACTAAACAATATGGTTTGGTTTATTTAATAATGGCAAAGCACACTAAGGCTATCTGCCTAAGGGAAGGGATGCCTTCGTGGAGGACTTTCTAAGGAAAACTGGCTCGTATACACGTTACACATGGCGAAAACCACTAAAACGCCCATGCAACCAGCCCTTTCGCGGGATTCGAACCTCGGACCGAACTACCAATGTTCAGCGACTTTACCGCTCGGCCGCTGGTGGGCCCTAAACATTATGAAAACATTTAAAAATTTTTCAGAGTAAATTTAAAAGTGAAATAAAACTTGAGAATAAATAATCTTCCTTCTCTTCTAACCTCTTCCTTTTTTATATTAAATTTTTCTTCTGCACCTAGATAAAAGTACATAAATATTAAAATCTTAGCATATCATTTAAGTAATTCTAATAAGTTTAACTGATCATTAAATAAATTTCTTTATTATAAAATAAAACAAAAAAAAAATATTAAAACTTTCTAAATTTTCAGGACAAATTTAATAGTGAAACAAAACTTGAGAATGTGACAAACTAGTCTCTTTCTTTTATTTATTTAATTTTTCTTCGACGCATAAATAAAAATACGTAAATATTAAATTCTGATCGGTAAATAAATTTCTTTATTATAAACTAAAAATAAGTAAATTACGACAACTTTCTAAATTTTAAAATATTATTATTTTTAAAAAATAAAAATACATAAATATTAAATTCTCAGCATTTCTTTCAAATAATTCTAATAGGTTTAACTGACCGGTAAATCAATTTCTTTATTTTAAACTAAAGTAAATTACGACAACTTTCTAAATTTTGAGAGCAAATTTAAAAGTAAAACAAAACTTGAGAATAAATATTTTCAAACTAATCTCTCGTTTATTTATTAAATTTTTCTTCGACGCACAAATATATATACATAAATAATAAACTATCAGCATTTCTTCTAATGGGTTAAAATAATTCTAATGGGTTTAACTGGCCATTAAATAAATTTCTTTATTATAAGCTAAAAATAAATAAATTACGAAAACATTTTAAAAGGTTTCAGAGTAAATTTAAGAGTGAAATAAATCTTTAGAATAAATAATGACAAACTAATCTTCTTCTTTTATTTATTAAATTTTTCTTCGAGGCGTAAATAAAAATATATAAATATTAAATTCTTAGCATTTCTTTCAAACAATTCTAATAGGTTTAACTGACCATTAAATTAATTTCTTTATTATAAACTAAAAAAAATAAATTACAAAAGCTTTCTAAATTTATATATAATTTATATATAATATTTAAAATTATAAACTAAAAATAAACGAAGTATGAAACCTTTCTAAACTTTAAGAGCAAATTTAGTGAAGATAATGACGAAACTTGAGATTGACAAAAAATAAGAAGTGAAACAAGCTTGAGAATAAATAATGACAAACTAATCTCTATCTTTTATTTATTAAATTTTTTTCGAAGCGTCAATAAAAGTACATATGTTTGTAGGTAAATAATTATGAGCTTCCTGTTTGCATGAATACATGTCTGTTTCTCGCATTGTGAAAAAACAATGGTACATAGAGCCATCAGATTTTGAATAACGTAGTCTTCCAGGTCGTAGTCTTCAGAAAATGGGCACTTGAAAGCACGAATTTTGAATTTCGAATTTGTTTTATGATTTATTTTATATTTTGTAAGACGTTAAGGAATTTCTGATTAACAAACTCAACGATTTCAAAGCGAGTAATGGCAACACTGTACGGAAGAAATGAATTTAATTCCCGCGCGAGGCTGTCTATCGGAAATTCTAAAGATATGCTTTTTTTAAATATTGTCGTGATACTGTCGTTGAATTGAATTTTATGCTCCTTTGGGCCTAATACAAAATCTGAAAGCTTTCACATTTTTTTTTATTTGTTTGTTTTGTAACATTTTTTCAGCTGTACAAGAATTCATTATATTTCAACCACAATAAAGACAACCTTCCTTTTAGGCACATAATAGCGCCTGTTTTATTTTAAACAATTTACCAATTCGTGCATGCTTCATATCAATCGACTAACAATTAACTAACTCACGAACAAACAACTTCAAAAGCTTTTCTAAAAATGCTTTATTATTTATTTGAAATTTTAAAGTATTCACAACGTCCGTGCAATGGAGGTACTTATTTTATTTGATACATTGATAAAGTTTCCTACTTGGTTAAAAAATGTCTTTTTGTCGGTTGAGAGAAAATAATAAAGCAGATCAACTTTCCTCTTCGTTTGCTTTTTTAACAAATAATTTTAGCAAACTCTAACAAGTTTCAGTGAATTCAAAATTTGTTTGATTAGTAATAAATGTCTCAGATTTCTTTAATGTAAAAAGAGGAGAAACTGCTTTGACTTCTATCGCACTTTGCTAAAAACTGCGGTTACATACATGCCAAAACATAACTTTTCAATTCAGATTGCATCCTGGGAGTTCCCAGAATGAGTAAGACAGCAAAGACGATATTAGTTCCTTTTGCAACCTCTTGTCAATGCGAATCTCAGTTTTCAGCCTTGCATGTCAACAAAAAAAGCCAAGGAAAATTAAAACTTGATCTATAGAAAGAAGTAAAGGTAGCTGCATTTCAATCTGCGTCAAAATTTGATAAGAGTGGAACAACAATAAGCAAGCTCGGGTTTCAAGCTAATACGATATAGACATTTCTTTCTTTTCTAAATTACAAAAGACATTTCTTTCTTTTTCTAACTAGAATCTTTTATGAATGTCTACTGTTTTCCATACAAAAATAAAAATTTTATTAAATTTTACAACACAAATTTTTATTAAATATTAGAACTGAGTTGTTTCAGATAGAGATAGATTTTAGAGAGATAATTCTATCTTATTTAACTTAATTTATTAACATAAATAATAAACTATCAGCATTTATTTCAAATAATTCTAATAGGTTTAACTGGCCATTAAATAAATTTCTTTAGTATAAACTAAAAATAAATAAATTACAAAAACATTTTAAAAAGTTTCACAGTAAATGTAAAAGTGAAATAAAACTTGAGAATAAATAATGACAAACTAATCTTCTTCTTTTATTTATTAAATTTTTCTTAAAAAATTAGGTTAATTGGAAACCTTCGCCGGGAATCGAACCACGGACCTCTGGAATACCTGCCCAGCGTGCAGAACCACTACACCACGAAGGCAAGTTGGGAAGGCGGGAGAAATATCTTATATACTCTCCCTTTTAAAGGGCGGCTGTGGTTTTTAGGGGACCCAATCGCCAAATTCTGGGTGAGGAGAATCATGAACAAACACACTTTTAGTTCGGGCGCCACTGTAGAAACATTGGGTTAATTGGAAAAGCAAGAGAGATGAAAAATGAACAATCGCCTTCGCCGGGAATCGAACCATGGACCTCTGGAATGCCGGCCCAGCGTGCAGAACCACTACACCACGAAGGCATGCTAGGAAGGCGGGAGAAATACCTTATAAGCTAAAGTTTCATAATTTAAATACTTCATTCTTTCATTAATGGAAGCATCACTTAGCAGGGAAAAGAATGGTTAACAAGTTTTAAAAACATTTTCAAATATTTAGAGCTCTGTTAGATGGCAAAAAAGAGCAAGATTTTAAAATTGTATCATGAAGTCATAGAAGAAAATATAGTTGTTCAATTGTGTCGCGAACAAAAAAAGTTTAAAACGTTTGCTCGAAGAAATAATTAAAATTCCCAGTTAAAGAATAGAATAGGAAATATAAGTTTGGGGAAAAATATTTCTGAATAGTTATAATATTTTTCCTGATCTTATTCTCAAGAAGACTTGAAATTTTTATAAAGTAAACACAAATTATTTCTTAGGGTATTCCAGAGAAATTTGTTATTAATTCATAATATTCTCCAGGGATATTTTTATCTAGATATGATAAATTGTTAATATAGTGAGCATAGGATCAATTTGAAAATCAAATTTTCATTTATAGTTGACCTACCATGTATGTTGACACAAATTTAATGTCATGAACCAGTAGCTTACTATTTTTCTTACATTGATCATTCATATACATAAGTCTGAAAGATCAGAATTTTTGGAAGCTCTTCTTGGAACTGACATTTTCAGTTATGGCAGAATACTCCGTAACTGAAATTTCTAGGTAAAGTAAATTGCTCTAAAAATACTTAAATCAGTATCCACAGATAAAGCTCTCGAAAATAAGGTAATAAATCCCCATTTCATCAGGGATTTTAATGCAGGTCTTAAACACATTTTCATAAACAGCTGAGAGCGCAAAATTAATGTTATAGAGATCAAAAAGAGCTCATGACATAAAAAGTAATCTAAAGGAAAATCTGTGCCTTTGCCGGAGTTTTAACACAAGATTTTTATTTTGTCGAGCCAATGATGCTAATCATCATTGGTGATTCTAGTGGGGGACAACTTATGCCATCCAGCTTATGCATCCTTCCAATGATGCTAATCATCATTGGAAGGTAATACCTTAATTCCTAGTCACCTTTCTTACACTTGCCAGGGAATTAATCGAATGAATCCAGTGTACCTGTCCTACGTTATTGATAAATTATCGTCCACCTTCTAAATTCAAAGAAAAATGAGATTCAAGTAATGAGATTTTACTTCGGAACAGATTACACCATAATCCAGAGTAACTGGAGATGGTAAACGTGTACATACAGGAATGATATGCTAATCATTCCATCACGGTCACATCGGAGAAATGACGTAATTCCCTGGACGAATACAAAAACTAAAAGCAAATAAAAATTAAAATAAGAAACATATTTAAGCTAGCAAAAGGAACTGGGAATTAAAATTCTTATTAAGCTTGAAGTAGTTAATCTAAAAGTACAAATTAGTTAATTAATACTTTGAATAACAAATTAAAGCATTACTCGGGGTAATTTATCTCGGATAAACAATTCCTAATTTGCTTTTTTCTTAACTTGCTCTAAATAAAGAAAAGCTTTAAATACGAGTTGTCTTATGTAGGAAAGAATTATCATCAATTAGCTGGAGGATTAACATCAGTTAACAATTTAATTAATTTTAATTATATAGGCGTGTGCAGGGGCGGTTTCCCACAGTTCCTAAATATTTTTTTAAGTAATTTTTAAAGTTTAATTTTAATAAACTTAATTAATGAACTTTTTTAAAGTTTAATTTTTTAAAGTATTGGGTTTTAAAATGAAACCTTGGAGGCAAAACTTGTTATTAGCAAGAAGGGCGTTAGCCCAGAAGAGTTATTAATTTCGTTTTGGCATTTTGCGGTGGTTCACTATGAATGTCGGTTCACTTTTCAAATTGTTGCCACCAAATATTATCGCCCTGTATTATATTTAAAGAAATGAAATAATGAAGAATCTGAATACATGTATGTATGTTTCTCGCATTATGATAAAATAACCGGTACCTAGAGCCATCGAATTTTGAATGATGTAATCCTACTGCGATATAGGCATCTGGAAGACCAAATTTGAAACTTGGAATTTTTTTTAATAGCGATATCATACTTTGTAAAACTTTAACGAATTTTTGAGTTTCAAAGCGAGCAACGTGAACGCTGTACAGAAAAAACATTTTTATCTCCAGCGCGTGAGACTGTGTACCAGGAATTCAAAAGATATGCTCAATTTAAAATTATTTTGCGATATTGCTCTTGAGTTGAATTTTATGTTTTAAGTGCGAAGAACATAATATTTAATATATACAGGTAACACAGAAAAAACGTCTTTGGGAGTAATATAAAATCTGAAATTTCAAATTTTTATTTATGTTATGTTACAATTATAAAATTTTAAATCTTTTAATTATTATGACTTCACGATTGTGGAATTTCGAAATGCTTTACATGTTGCGGTTTTAGTGATGAATTCCATAAAACCATGAAAACGTTAACAAATTTAAAATGCGAAGTTCAGCTCTAAGTGTAATTTTTAAAAAATCGTAAGGAGGATATCTAGTTAATTTCACAAAAAGAAAGTATGTCTCAATATAAACGAAACTGTTGAGCAATTGTTACAAGAAAATTTTAAAGAGCATAAAAGCGAAACGGGGTTATTTTGCAAGTTGTATTTATTGTGTTTCCTGTTTTTTTCGTTTCTGAACAGTGGCAACATTCTTCTCGTGGAACTAACTGAAAAAAATTAATTTAAAATTAATTTCCTTATACTTATCAGCAGATCTTATTCAGAACCCGATTGAGACAATCTGGAGCTTTGAGCACAGCATTTCTTCGTAGGTACACCTTGCAAAAAAACAAAAACAACAATTGCGTTTTTCATATCTCGAAAGCGCGACTTACGATATATATTAAATTTATATATTTATATATAGCATAGGTATTTTGACACAACACTGGACTTTTTTTGAAGTAAAGTACCAATATTTTTCATATTTCGATTCTACGACTTAAACTATGCCAAAATGCCACGTTTTACAAAAATCTCGCACAAGTATTTTTTAAAAAAAGTTAGCTCTCAAAGCTTTAGCTCCTCCATGTTAATTGAATTTGATATATATATATATATATATTACTATCTATAATTTGATATATATATATATTGAATTTGATATATATATATATTCTTATTAAACTTATTTGATTCTTTCTTTCACAATTCAAATTTAGGTTCATTCCAAATAAAATTTGCCCATTTTTAATGATTTATTTCAAAATATTTATTTATAAATTTGTCTAAAATATTTTTAATTATAACCTATAAAATTTTTGCCATCATCTTAAATTAGATATATTTCTAAGCATACGTGTAAAAAATTGGAGTTCTTTTATTCAAAATTTCCGAAGATATATGTGAATTTACATATTGGCGCTTTCTGAAATTTGGCGTATTCTCTATAAGCGATAATAACGCCAAATATGGTTTACGAACTTTGTTAAAATTATTTGAAAGTATGAACGATAACCTTTTGAATTGCTATAAATTAAGAAGTTCACCGTATGAATTATTCTTGACCCCAGCTGAAAAAAAAAAAAAAAAAAAAAAAAAAAAAAAAAAAAAAAGAGCCACGATAAATTTTTAAATTTCTCCATAAATTCCTCACCAAAAATTACAAAATTTAATCAGGCATAATTTAAGTCATAGAAGCGAAATATGGAAAAACTTGGTATGTTATTTCAGAAAAAGTCCGATTTTGTGTCAAAATACCTTTGTTAGAACCAATGCTATATATAAATGTAATATATATCTTAACTCGCGCTTTCGAGTCGATGAAAACGCAAATTAAATTTCGACAATCGGTACAATAGAATGGGAGATATAGAAACTGTCCCATTTTTTGTGTGCGCAAGGTGTACATAATTTTCACTTTTCTTGTTCTCTTGTTACGAGGAGCTGCAAAGTGATTTTTAGGGTCTTTATACCACTCGACTCTAAATCCAGCTTTTGTTGTCTAAATAAGAATCAGGCTTTGATTGTATTAAGAACGTAACAATTTATTTCTATATAGGAAGCATAAAGTAAGGGAATCGGTTCATGCAATTACCCAACTAGTACAAGAATGTTCAGAGCAACTGCTTCACAAACGTCTCGGGAACGTTTAGCAGAACTTTCAAAATGTCGTCTATATGTTGCAGTTCTAAGACGGGCAATAACACGTCAAATACTTGTGTTTGTAACACATTCATTTTTATCCTTAACGTTCTAGTACAACGTTTTTGGCACGTTTTATCTGAACGTTCTGAACCACGTCTCTGTATTGCAGTTCAATAACGGACAACAGTACTTCAAAAGTGGGACTACTATCACTTTTTATAACGTTCTATGAATGTTCTTCTAACGTTCTAACAGAACGTTCCTTTAACCTTCTGGCAGAAAGTGGTGAAACACGTCAATATGTTACAGTTCAATAACGGGCGGTAGAACGTCAAAAAATGGTGTTACTAACAATTTTATAAAACGTCCCTTGAACGTTACATGGAAGCTCTGTTAACCTTCTAACAGAACGTTCATTCAACGTCCTGGAAGAACGTTTCTTTAACGTTCAGGCAAAACGTTCTGGATTACGTCTGTAAGATGTAGTTCATTAATGGACAATAGAACATCAAAATGTGGTACTAGTAACCATTTTATATAACGTTCCTAGAACGTTCTATGAAAGTTTCTATAACGTACTAGCAAAGCGTTCTCTTAACGTTTGGGCAGACCTTCTGAATGTCGTCTATAGATTAAAGGTTTATAACGAGCAATAGCACTTCGAATACTTGTACTGTTAACACTTCTGTATAACACGCAAAGAACGTTACGAATCACATTTAACTAGAACGTTTTGAGTTACGTCTAACTAGAACGTTCTGAATCCGGTCTATACATACAGACTCTGAGGGATAACAGTACGGGAAATATTTGTGTTTGTAATACTTTGAGTATACTGTGCCAGAAACTTAGCCAGAAACTCTATAGAGTTCATTTAAGGAACAAATTTAATGTTTCTGACTGAAACTGTAGTGTGAACAAGAAACATTCTTTACTTCGATCCTTTGAAATTAAATTCTTCTAAGCTTCGATAACTTCTGTCTTAGGAATAGAATAAACAACTGACTTAATAACATCAATCTCAAGATAGTAGCTACATTCATTATTAAAATCATTGTTGTTATGTGGTAGCCTGTTATTAGATCGGCAAGAACACACTTAAGTTTAGTCAGATTGTTGCTCCAATTACAGCAAATTTAATAGATGGCTGCATTACTTACAAATGGATCTGGTTTAGGAACAGTGATTATAAATTTAGGATCCTGAAATGAAATGTAAATTGCTGTTATTCTTTCCAACATCCATTTCAAGTCTTGAATGGGTTATTAAATCACGTAGGTAGGTAGGTAACGGGGAGCACGGGCACTGTCCCTTTACCATAATGGTTAATCGGTATTGCACCGTGCCCTACACTGTCTAGAGCCAATGTGTAGGAGCCACATTTGCGCCCAGCACCAAAAGCTGAGGCCCAACGCTCGGACCATCCAGAGGGCAGTCAAACTGACCAAAAGCGCCCTCCACACAACGCTCACCCAACCGTCCAGGCATTAGTACATATGATAGCAAATACTGAGATTCTCTGACGATTATAATACAATGTGCAATTGGTATATAATGAAATTGCAATTATAAATATACTGCATAATACAAGTCCAATAGTACAATATCAATGTAAAAAGTAAGATATAATTACAAATGCAAATATTTCGTGAACCATAAGTGCAAAATAATAGTAAGTTAAAGGACTACTGCTTCAAATATTAGTACATATGATAACATACTGAAATTCTCTGACAATTATAATACAATGATCAATTGGTACATAATAAGATTGTAAATATAAATAGACTGTATAATACAATACAAGTCCAACAGTACAATATAATGCAAACACGAGTATGTAATTACAAATGTTAATATTTCATGAACCATCAGTGCAAAACAATACTAAGTTAAAGGACTATGCATATCAATGCAAAACGTAAAGTTAAAGAGTAGTAGTATACAATGTTAGATATAGATATACTATACAAAAGAAAGTCATATTCGTACAACAGAATGGTATTGCAATTTAAATACCAACAGTATTAAAATATAATTATAATAATAAACTCAAATAAAAATCCGAACATATGACCAATACAAAAGCAAAATGTTATTCTTAAAATATCTATGCAATGCATATTCAAATACAGTCAGTAGATATATACTGATATAATTATAAATGCATAACAAGTTAAAGACATATCGAGAAAATAACCCAATACAATCGATAAGATCTAAACAATACAAATTCAAATACTAAAATAATCCAGATATTAATAGAAAAGTAAATGCATATATCAAATGGTACTTCTAACAAAGATAAATAATATATATATATATATATATATATATATATATGTAAACATTCTTATTGAACAAAATTCAACGAAGATTCAATGAGACAAATCCCAATCCAAGCATGTGATAAGTTGACATATGGGAATAGTAGATTAACACTAACATGTATGCGTAAAATATAATAAAATTGTAAATTATGTTACCAAGCACAAGTCAGTACCATAGGAATGAAGTATTTCCATAATTTTGATAAGTTTTTTAACTAAGTATTTTTGTTTAGAAAGAAAATAGGTGTTTCCAAAGCCGGGTAGTTTGAACTCGGTGTTTTTTATCTATCTCTTGTTCTGTGTATGTCTTTCTAGTGGCGTGAAAAAAAGAAAAAAATTGAAAGAATTTTGGTGTAAAAATACATAATGAAAAATAGAGAAATAATTAAAGCAAATACCATAGAAAGATTAACTTTACAAGTCCGTTCTTCTCATTTCATTTCAAAGCTAAGCAAGCATTGGTAGACAATGATAAATATCCGCTCTGTTCTCAACCGGTTGGCATATTACGTGAACAACAAAGGTAGCTTTCGTTTGACTTTTCTAACCCATCTCAAACAGAAAAAAAAGCGAAGAGAAAAATCCACAAAGAGTGAAATGAGACGAGGTCTGGAGTAGGGGGCTGACTGGGTTAGCTGAGTTGGAGTCTGCTGGAAAAGGCCGGCCGTCAGGTAATAATTAAGTTAATGTTTTCCGTCGGGGTCGACCGCAACCGTGTCTGTCAGGGTCACGATCCTCGGTGTCAGACGTTTCACGCGCGAGAGAACGCGCTAATTAACGCTATTTCGCGATTTCTTTTGAGCGTCGCATCAACCTCAAGGTTGGCTTCGAGGCGATCGCGTTCACATTTTGCTCCCTCCCCCTCTGCGAAGGAAGATCTAATTTTCTTTTTCTTTCCTTTCCTATTTTTTTTTAATTGAGGCGTTCCTTTTCTTGCTCTTTCGAGACGTACTTTGCAAAGACCAGTGAAAGATTTAGAGTTTGATTAAGTTATTTATTAGAATAAAAACGCATAGCAGAGTAACGTTCTCCATTCAAAATAAACTGTGCTCTTGTAATACAAGCAGCTGCGTCGACCCATTTATTTCGATTTTCAATCCAGAAATGTGGTCTTACAATTGGCGCTCAGAATTCTTATTTCGCCACTGTATATTTACTAAGCCTGCAGATAACAGTGCTCCTTTCAAATCAAGGTAATTTAGTAAATTGTTCAATGGAAGTAAAAAAGATAAAGATATGGTTTTGTTTAATGCCAGGGCGTACCAGACGCAACGTACATAAAAGACCTGGTTAATTTACGCTGTGGCAAGGGCTCATGACAAGGGAATAGAATATCACTTAAATAAAAGCGCTACAATTCTTATCTTCTCTGAGTCGAATATTCTTTGTGCTCATTCTATTTTGTTTACATTTAAATTGGCGTTTTCTTAGCCCGAAGGTCGTTAGCCCAGAAGGGCTGTTAATTTCGGTTTGGCTTTTTGCGTCGAAAACTTTAAAAGACTGAATCACTTTTCAAATTGCTACCACCAAATATTTTCTCTCTGTGTTACATTTAAAGAAATTAAATAATGAAGAATCTGTATAAATGCATGTATGTTTCTAGCATTGGGATAAAACAACGGTATCTATATCCATCCAGTTTTGAATAACGCAAATTCGTAATAATACAATAATAATATGCAGTATATAATAGATGAGTATGTAATAATAATTATATAAATTAATTATATAATACAAATAATTATATAATATCAACTAAGAATATAGACGCAAAACGTAAATATAAAATGAATAAAAATAATTAAGAACCACACTTTTGCAATTTTTTTTGCAATTTTAACTTCATAAGCATATGTAAATTTAAGAAATTATGGAAATCTTCTGAACGCCATAAATGAGACACTTTTTGTTTCATTTAATTATTTGTTTCATTTGAGACTCGTTTGTTTCATTTAATTATATATATGTATGTAAAAGAATTACTATAATTTTATTTTTCGAATTTTTTATTACTTCTAAATTTTTAATGTTATAATGTATATATATATAACTTAATATCCTTTTTCATATTTAACGCTAATCTGTTTATACATGTTTTTATAAACGCATACGAACAACCATGTTTCTATAAAATATTATTTACTTTGCTTTGTATTATAATGGATCTGCATAAAGTTGTTTTGGCCTTTTTTTAGTATAAATTTGAGTATATCATTCGCGTTTAAGCCCAGAAGGGTGTTGGCCGAAATGGGCTGTTAGTTTCGAAATGGGATTTGGCGGCATATCATTTTAAATACCTGAATCACTTTTCAAATTGCTGTAACTAAATATTATCTTCCTGCATTACTAAATATTATTATGTACTAAGTATTATTATTCCGCCGCCCAGGCGGTATAGTGGTCAGAAAAGCTGACTGCGATCCTCGGTTCGAATCCCGGAGAAGGCATGGTTGTAACTGTCCGTCCCTTCATAGGAAAGGTGATGTTGGCCCACCTATTAGGGGCCTCCATAATTAAGAGACCACCACATCCGGCCTTGTATAGATTAATGGACTGCGTTACATTTGCAATTGTTCACAATCTGCCATTTTGGGGAGAAAAAAAAAAGTATTATTATTCTTGTATTGTTTTGCACTTTTTTTCAGTATAAATTCGAGTATATCATTCGCATTTAAGCCCAAATGGGCTATTAGCCTTGAAACGGGATTAAATACTTGAATAACATTTCAAATTGCTGCCACTAAATATTATCTTCCTGTATTACTTCTATCTTACTACTATCTTCCTGTATAAAAATATAGATAATGAAGAATCTGCATGCACGTTTCTCGCACTATGAAAAAACGACGGTACCTAGAAGCTATTAAATTTTGAATAACGTAGCCCTTCACCCGCACATGTGCATCTGTAAGCCCAAATTTTAAATTTCGAATTTTATATTTCATATTTTATAAAACCTTATTGAATTTTTAAAAAATTAAACGTTTTCAAACTGAGCAGTGGCAATATTGTACGGAGTACAACATTGCCATCTCCAGCGAGGAAGATTGCATATCGGAAATTCTAAACGTACGCTGTTTTTAAATATTTTCTGATTTTGTTATTCAGCGGTATTTTATGCGGTGTAAGTACGAATAATATGTTATTTAATTAATAAATTAACAGATAACGTTAGTAATGAAAAGAAAAAAAAGTTTTGCATGCCATTGTATTAAGAAGATTGTACACTGACCTGATAAAATAGAAAGGGGAAATAAAAATAGAAAAATGTTAAATTTTAAATTTCGAATTTTATATTTCATATTTTATAAAACCTTATTGAATTTTTAATAAATTAAACGTTTCCAAACTGAGCAGTGGCAATATTGTACGGATTACAACATTGCCATCTCCAGCGAGGAAGATTGCATATTGGAAATTCTAAACGTACGCTGTTTTTAAATATTTTCTGATTTTGTTATTCAGCGGAATTTTATGCGGTGTAAGTACGAATAATATGTTATTTAATTAATAAATTAACAGATAACGTTAGTAATGAAAAGAAAAAAAAAAGTTTTGCATGCCATTGTATTAAGAAGATTGTACACTGACCTGATAAAATAGAAAGTGGAAATAAAAATAGAAAAATGTTATGCCAAACCCTCACACTTTGTGGGGAATTCTAAACATTATACTGCTTTTAAAACATATATTCTCTTATACGTATTTATAATTTAGTTATGTGTAGTTAATACTTCTCTTATACGTATTCATAATTTTTGTAAATTTTCTGTTGATTTCTATACGGCGTAAGTGCGAAGAAAGTGATGCTTAGTAATAAAGCTTGAAAGACAAAAAAAAATGGGTGAATGCATCAGCAGACTGGTAGACTGCGATATCAGCGAGAGCGTAGGAAAACCTTAACAAAACCTTTGGAAGATCGCTAAAATATGAGTAAAGACACTAAGTATCAAAGTCTTAACGAACTAAGTAGAAAATTTAGAGATAAATGATGACATTTTTGGAAATATTTTCAGTTTTTTCAACTTTAAAATTGTTTGCAATTTCTGGGATGAAATTTCTGTTATCAGTAGTAATTCCATAAGCTAAATATGGAAAGTTCAAAAACGTTTTCCCATTTATGACAATTCCATAAGCTTATCAAGAAAAAGAAAGATTTGACCAATAAATTTCACACATAGCTTAATGAAAATGCTTGTGATTTTAATCTAATTTTCTTAGTAACTTTAAATGTGTGTTTCATCTTCAACGACAATGAACGTACCTTTTTGGCAGCGTGAATTTTGTATTTAAATAACGGTCAATATCCACCTATCATCGAAATCAATTTCTGAAACTTCAACTATAATATCAGAAAGTCCTAAATGTTATAAAAAGCGTGTTTCATTTCAGCATTTATTAATAAATCAAAACGACACTATAAATAGAAGAAAAAAAATCTGAAAGCTATCAAATATATTATTTTATTCCAAAAGAAGCTTATTTTTCACGGGGGATTCAAAACGGAATTTGAAAAGTGATACAGACATTCAAAGCAAAATACCGTTAAACGTGGTAACGTTTCGTGTTGCTACACTGTCAACATGATACCAGAAGAAATGTAAAGAAACCTCGCGCATAAAATATTCGTGCTTGAAGATGCATGCGATGTTAATGTTAATGAAACGCTTTAAAATCATTCAGTTTATTAATCAAAAATTCATTAAAGTTTTACAAAATGGGAAATAGATAATAAAACAAATTCCAAATTACAAATCTGGACTTCCAGATGTCCATTTTCGAGTGGAGGATTACGTTATTCAAAATTTGATGTCTTAACAGCTTCCGAACTAATTTTGTTCTTAACACTAGAAGCGCCAGAGCAGTCATGTTGACTGTTTTCGTTATTTGACCTTGGATTCCTTAACTCTTTCGCATCGAAGTCGCCCGTAACGCCCGTTCATTCAGGCAACGCAAACCGCCCCAACTCCTCGTTTATTTTCCACCTAGTGCTTTCCCCCTCCACGTTAGTGTATGGCTCATTGGTTTCGCGAGTTGTTAAGAGACATGTCAATCATTCTTTTGAAGCAACTAAATGAGACACACGGAAAGCTATTAACGTTCGCAGGTGTAATCCGGCTCTAAGGTGAAACTGCACACAATGGATGAAACCGCTGAAAAACCCCCAAGAGAGAAGCAGTCATTTCACTTAAGAAGGTTATTGTTAATGCTGTAGCTCTCTACCAGGCAGGGGGAAAGGAAAACTATTCCAAGACAAATTCGTAAACACGGGCGTTTTTCGATGTTTGATGAAAACAGATTTGGTCGTCTCTCGATGCAAAAGAGTTAAAAACCCTTTATCTTAAGAAGTCACAAATTTTGGTATTTTCCTAAAATATGTCGAAAATTATTGGTACCACATATAAATCGAATGAAATTAAAATTAACGGATATATTATTAGATATACCTAAAACCGTCACGAACAGTCATAATGACTGCTAGTAATACTGGGTAGATTTATATGGTATTCTCGCTCAGAAAATATTTTTCTTGGAAAAACATCTGGCGTACATATACATTCCTTTCATTCACTGATTATTTACAGAAGGAATTACATTATTTTACAGAAGAATTACGTTATTTTCCGAGAAACAATGTCTCGCAATCGTTTTCGAGACATTATGAAATATCTAAGATTTGACTTGAAGTCAACTAGGACTCAGACTTTAGAAAGTGATAAGTTTGCACTTTTTTCCGATATTTGGAATAAATTTATACAGAAGTGTGCGATTTCCTATAATCCAGGAGAAAATCTAGTTGTGAATGAGCAGTTATTTCCATCCAAAGTCAGGTGTAAGTTTATACAGTATATGCCGAATAAACCGGATAAATTCGGTATCAAATTTTGGATGTTAGTCGATGTAGACTCGAAGTATATGTGCAATGCTTTTCCATATCTTGGAAAAACTGCATCGAGAAGTCAAATTGAAAGTCTTCCTAAAAATGTAGTAATGCGTCTTCTAAGCCATTATCTGAATTCAGGTCGAAATTTGACAACGGACAATTATTTTTCCTCACTATTATTAGCTAGAAGACTTAAAATGAAAAACACAAGTTTTGTCGGCACAGTAAGAAGACATCTACAAGAAATTCCGCATGAAGTAAGGAAATCAAAAACCCTGCTATTTGAAACAGTTTTGCTAAAGAATGGTGAAACTACGCTCACTGCCTATCAGGGAAAAAGGAATAAAAATGTCCTACTACTAAAAACCTTACATCCAAAAGTGTAAATATAGACTCACAAATAAGAAAAAGCTTCCAAAAACAGTAGAGTTCTACAACAAAACCAAATGTGGAGTTGATATCGTTGACAAGATGACACGTAAATATTCTGTTCGCGCTGCTTCACGTAGATGGCCTTTGCATGTTTTCTATAATATGCTGCATTTAGTAGGAACGAATGCCTACATTATCTACCATAAATTGAGTGATAAAAATATTACAAGGCACGACTTCCTATTTCAATCATCAGAGGAATTAAGAGAGATTTATTTAAACAGAAGAAAAACCGCAAAATTGTCCCAGGAAATTTCCAAATCTAGCAATAGATTCTCGAAGAAAAGACATTGTGATACTTCTTTGGCGAAATGAAGCAACTCCAATGATGGAACACAGTAATAACTTTTATTTAACACTCAAAAAATGGCGACATACAAACAAGAAGAGAAAACATATTCTAACATTTAAAAATAAATTACATTCTTCGTGTGAGAGTCGCACGAGGCACTCGAGTCTGCATTTTAATATTGCCAGTAATCTGTACATTATTTATTATTCAACTATTTCAAATGCACGAGAGATTAATAACGATATTAAAGCTGTTACAACATCAATGCCAGATTGGACTTTGTAACAACAACAAAACAAGTGATGTGTGTAAAAAATGTTCATATTATGTGCGTGGAAAATGCACTTCCAATATTGAAAAAGTTGTGTTTTGTAAAAACTGCGAAAAGCTGTAAAATGTGTTTTATTAAGGGTAAGCTGAAATTTATAATAAAATATCCTCTATTTTTTATTAAAATAATCTGTCATTCTTTAAAGTTCTTCAACAACTGTAATTAATGTTCTTAAAAGCATTATAAAGCATTTATATTTGAATATATACATTAATTCGTTGAGCAGTCAATTTGACTGCCGTTGGCACTTCTAGTGTTAAACATCCTCGCTCTGAAAGTATGTTTCCAAGACGATGAGAGCCAACAATTCAAAATCTTTTACTGGTATTTTATTACTGGCATATTTAACTAATTTAAATAATCAAGTTAAAGATAGGTCCGAGATATTTATTAAATGAAAATCGTATGTAGGAAAAGATGAAATTCAGACGCTCAAACTTCCTTAGTTTTGAATAACGTAATGCTCCACCGAATATGGGCATCTGGAAGGCCTAATTAGGAATGTGAAATTTGTTTTATTATCGATTTCATAATTTGTAACTTTTTAACAAATTTTTGATTAACAAACGCAAACGATTTCAAAGCGAGCAAGGGCAAAACTTTCCTGAAAAAAAAAAGAAAAAAAAAAAAAAAAAAAAATTATCTCCAGCGCGCGAGACTGCGTATCGGAAATTCTAAAGACATGCTCATTTTAAAATTATTTTGCGATAATACTGTTGAATTGAGCTTTATGGTTTAAGTGCGAAGAACATGATATTTAATAGATAAAAGTAACACACAAAACGTTAATGTAAAATCTGAAAGCTTTCAGATTTATATATATACATTTTATCTCAGATATAAATTAATATAATATACTTTACAGTAATATATAAAGTAATAATTGTTATTTTATTCATGTCTTAAACGAAGTCATAATTTTAGCCATGTTTGTAAATTGTAATTCTTCATCAAAATTTTTGCTTTCACTTCAGTTATCGATAAAAGGAATCTGATGATAATGAGATTAATTTTTAAAACATTCTCTCTCTTATAAAAAGTACCTCAAAGTAAGTCGTAGCTGATAACTAATTATCTCAGAGACCTGATTTCGAAAATTCATGTATTAAAACGAAATACTTGCAATAAATAGACATAAATTTTACGAAAATATAATTGTTTTAAGAAATTTCAGTTAAGTAGTGGAAAATATTTTTGGAACAAAAGTGTAACGTTAATAAATTGCAGCAGAATTAAATGTGGGCAGAAATAATTGCTTTTAAATGTTAGATTACGAGCTTTGAAACTATCTTTCATTAATTTATTTCTCGGAGAACTTCCGAGTTCCCTTTTCAAATAACGAACGTGATCTTGGTGAAAATTTTAATTGATAATTAAAATCTTTCAATTGAATGAAACATTAAGTATCAAAGTTCTAATTTCACAAAATTTTAATTCCTTTGTAGTTGTTTTAATACCTTTGTAGCTTAATACCTGCTGTGCGTTTCTGGACTTTTTCGTTTTACTTCATTGCTCTTTCAGAAAATATATGATATATCCAATTTAAAATCTGATGTGAAGTTTTTCATCGAGACATTTGAGACTACGACTCAAATCCGATTTCTCATAAAGAACTTTAGTAAAATAAAATCAAAACTCAGAATTAATCTTTTGTCTAGTTTCTGATCAAAGAATAATGACTGGAATAAAGAACAAAAAAATCGAGCTAATATAAAACAAATATTATTAACAATTTATTAAACTATTATTTTGAATTTACAAGTTATAAAAAAAATTCAATTAATTTTTTTTTAATTCTCTGTTTGTAAATCCAGCTAGATAACCTTTTTCTTCCTTGTACGAAGTAAAGGATGTATTGTAATCGCGAACAATTTTGGGTATCATATTTCAACGAAAATATCCATTTGGATTACTCTCGAACCCATTTGAACGATTTTTTTGCATGACATCTATATTTATGAATAAAATAAAGGACTGCATTTTTTTTTTCAAAATCGGTTTGTACAATAGATTTAAAATGGATTCAGAAGGTTTCTTGTATGTGTCTCGCATAACTCAAAAACAATACCCACTCTCTCGCCCTGCTGGGTCGTTCTATTTTTCTATTCTTATATGTTAGTAAACTGAGCATTTTTTGCTCAAAAAGTAATTGAATTATGTTCTCATGTTTCGATAATGTTTGCGCAAATAATGAAAGTTTTAAGAACATTTTAAGCAAAATTTCGGGCAGGTTCTCTTTGATTTAATGTGTTACCTAACATTCTGGATTTGTAAACTTTCAAAAATAAAGAATTTTAAATCGACTGTTTTTTTCTCTTTGTGACCACATCCTGCTGATAATTACTTTTGAGGCAAACAGTATTTCTGAAAACATAATTCAATACTGGTTACAGACAGTTACTTTTCTTAAGATGACCATCTTTATAGAAGAGCAAAATTATCTGGAACATATTGGGTGGAGATTTTATTTCTTGTATTTTTTATTAAATGTATTATTCATTTTATTCATTACGAATATTTTTAGGTACATTTCTTTGCATGTGTTCTATCTAATGTAGCGAAAGCATTTAATATAAGCCTATAGTTTACGACAAAAACTTGTGACCATTTTCAGGAATTTCTTAAAATTGCGGGTATAACATAGTGTTACTAGCCCACAAGGGCTATTTGTCTAAAAAAACTTCATTTTAAGATTTTATTTCATGATAAATTTCATTTAACACTTTTTAAATTGTTGCCACAAAATAATAGCATCCTGTATTACATTTAAATAAATTAAATAATGAAGAATCTGCATGAATGTAAGTTTGTTTCTCGCATTATAAAAAAACGACGGTACCTAGAACCATCAAATTTTGAATCTCCCACCCAAACATGGGTACCTGGGCACCCGATTTTTGAATTTTGAATTTTTTTTTTATTATCTGCTTCTAATTTTGTAAAACTTTAACGGATTTTTGATTAACGAACTCAAAGAGAATCCAAAGCGAGGAATGATAATACTGTAACGGAGAGAAAAATAGAAAAACATTTTCATCTCCATCTGAGACTGTCTATTGGAAATTCTAAAGATTCTAAAGATATTCTGATTGGAAAATTTTAAATATTTGTGACATTGCTGTGGAATTTAATTTTATGTGATTTAAATGGGAAGAACATGATATTTGATAAATAAATGTAACACACAAAACTTTATTTAAAAGGAAAAACAAACCCATTTGCCCGTAATGTAAAATCTGAAAGTTTTCAGATTTTATTGTTTTATTCAATATTTCCTATATTAATTTAAATAATTTAAAAAAATTAGCATTGTTATTGTAATAAGGAAAGAATTAACAGTTTTTTAGAGTCTTATTCAGTTTCGCTGTCGTTTTTTATAACGTGGAGAAAAAGAAACTTTGGTTGAAAGAAAAATGAGACTGGAATACATTAGAAACATCTTTTTATTTTGAGTTTCAACTATCCTTCAAAAAATAAAATCCTTTTGACAGACTTGGAACAATGCTTTTTAAGCCTTTTAAAGGGAAAGGAAAAATCGAAGATCGGCAAGCTGCCCAGCACAGTCATTTCTGAAAGAAGATTCTGGTGACGAAACGAGGGAGCTTTTTGTCTCTCTCCGCGACGTCAACACCATCAAGAAGTCTTCTCATGTTTCTGAGTATTTTCTTGCATAGTAAAATGTTGAAAAGAAACATTAATTCCGAGACGAACTAAAGAAAAAATCGTAAATGAAAAGCTCTCACGCAAATGGCGGCTATAGGAAACTTTTATTCCGCACATTCTGTAAAATGAATCTTCCGAATGGTAAAGGAGAAAGAGCATTGCAATGATAATTATTCTTTTAAAATAATAATCGTACTGAGTATCTTGCATAAAAGGCTAACAAATGATACATGCACAATAGAATTCCAGTTTTCCGAAATCCATATATCTCAAACTCCAGGTATCTGAATCATTAGCCCAAAAGGCCTTATCCCAGAAGGGCTATTAATTTCTTTCTGGCATTTTGCGTTAATTCACTACAAACGGCGAATCATTTTATAAATTGTTGACATCAAATATTAGAGCCCTATATTACATTTAAAGAAATTAAATAATGAAGAAACTGCATAAATGTACGTATGTATCTCGCATTGTGATAAGACAACGGTACCTAGAGCCATCCAATTTTGAATAACGTACGTCTCCACTCGAATATGGACCTCTGGAAGCCCAAATTTGGAATCTGGAATTTGTTTTTTTATTTATGTTTCATATTTTGTCAGACATTAAAAATTTTTGATTCACAAACTTAATGATTTCAAAGCAAGCAAAATGGCAACACTACGGAAGAAAGAATTATTTTTTTTTATCTCCAGCGCGTGAGACTGTGAATCGGAAATTCTAAAGATATGCTCATTTTAAAATTATTATGCGATATTGCTGTTAATTGAATTTTATAGTTTAAGTTCGAAGAACGTGATATTTAATAAATAAAAGTAACACACAAAACATTCAGAAAACGCCCCTTTGGGGGTAATGTACAATCTGAAAGCTTTCAGATTTTTTTACCTTATTTTTATCATTTTATTTATTTAATTGTTTATTTATCTTTCTCTGCGACAAGTGAAATTAATGTTGTTGTTAGCTACATGTTTTTGCATTTTAATGATGGAAACAATATAAGAAGGCATGCATTCGTAAATGGAAAATTTTAATTATATTTATTTGATATTATTAATTTTCACCATTTTACATTAAATAAAAAATAATGTATTAGTTCAACTACATTACACTAAAAAAATGTATGATTTTAAATTAAATCCTTAGTTTAATTTAAACGCAATAAAAAAAATTTGATGTGGCCACCACACGACTTCCTGGTGCGGCCTATTAAATTATATATTTCTTGCTGCATTTCATTTAAACTTATTTCCTTGAATTTCATTAGAGATATGTTTATCTTTCAATTAATTCAGTTCTCACTTCACGGCAAGGCAAAAATACATAAAAACGTAAAAAATCTTCATTAAAAATTGGAAGATAGAGAAAAACATAAAACATGAAGTTAGAACAATTAAAAAAAATAATTTCTATAGTTAAAATTAGAATTTCGATCGAAAACTAGAGTTCAATCAATTATTTCAAACAAGCAATCGACCAGCGGGCAAAGAAGGCAGATTTTTCAGCTCACAAAACTGGAAGTTTACTTCGTACTACTTTGATTAGCGGAGATATTAATTAAAAACTACGAAAATGCTAATTTTCTCTGTTATTTTTCCGAGTGGCAACAGTCTCGAGGGCTGGAGATAAAAATCTGCTTCATTTCGAAAAGTGTTGCCATTGCTAGTTTTCAAATCATAGCTTTTCTTAGCAAAATTTCGATGTTTTACAAAATATGAAATAAAAATAGCAGTGAACGTTAAGGGTTATATTTCCGATTTCAAAAATGCGTGAGAAGGCATTTCGACCATTATTATCTTCGAACGACTTTAATAAGCAGAGATATTAATTAAAAACTCTAAAAACGCTAATTATTGCACTCATTTTTCCGTGTGGCAATAGTCTTGCGCTCTGCAGATACAAATCTGTGTTATTTCAAAAAGTTTTACCATCGTTCTCTTTCAAATTGTAGAGTTTGTTAATAAAAATTTTATAAGTTTTACAAAATGAAATTAAAATAGCATTACCAATCATTAAACATACAAGTATTATTATTTTATAAGGTCATATTCTGACATTGAAGAAAACACGCGATAACATGTGACGTCATTGTATGTCGAAAAGTTTTAAATAATGTCAGCATTTTAAATAAATAGCAACTTTTTTTTTCATAATTGACACGATATATTAATGTCATGTTAATTCTTTTATTGATATTGAGAAAATATTGTATAAGGTATTTCTCCCGCCTTCTTGGCATGCCTTCGTGGTGTTCTGCACGCTGGGGGCCTATTCCAGAGGTCCGTGGTTCGATTCCCGGTGAAGGCGGTTGCTCATTTTTTTTATCGAAATTACATTACGTCCGAAATAAAAGGGTGGTGGATTATGATTCTCCTCACCCAGGATTTGGCAAATGGGTCACCTAAAAGCCCCAGTCGACCTTTAAAAGGGGGGTATATAAAATACTTCTCTTGCCTTCTTGGCATGCCTTCGTGGTGTGGTGGTCTGCACGTTATGCGCGTATTCCGGAGGTCCGGGGTTCGATTCCCGGCGAAGGCGTTTGCTCAGTTTTCATCTTTCCTGCTTCGAAATTACTTAATTGTTACATTACATTAAATTTAAATCGTTACGTCATACATATTAACCTGAAGTGTCAGATTTTTTGTTTCCTGTTTTGGCAATAAAAGTATTATTTACGAACTGGTTGCTTAGAAAGAATGAACAGATTTTATTCATACTGAAATATTTTTATTCATTTGCTTTTCGGGTGTACATAGAGCTTATAAATTTTGCTTTGGATGCAGCCCGCTCATCTGGCGGGCTTGCCCGCTATTATATATCTAACTGGCGCAGCCAATGGAAACGAAAAGGGAGGCGCACAACTATATGTTATAGCAATCCTATATGCAAAGTTTCAACGTTCTAGGGCTACTCTTTGAGTTATGCAAGATACATACGCACGTACTTACAGACGTCAAGAAAAAATTTCTTCTGAATGCATTTTAAATCCTTTTTGCAACCCGTTTTGAGGAAAAGAGTCCTTTATTCTGTCTTTACGTACAGATGTCACGCAAAAACATCGTTCAAGGGCAGTTGAAATGGATATTTTCTTTGAAATATGATATGCGAAATTTTTCGCGATTACAATATTTTCTTTACTTCGTACAAGGAAGTAATAAAAATAAGCTTACAAATTTAGCTTCATGCACTTAATTCATTTTAAAATAAAATGTCATTTATTTAAAATTTTGTTTTTATTGAAATATTAACATGTTCTATTGTTTAGACAAATGAATATTAATACTGTTTCTTAACTTAAAAAAGGTGAACTCTGCATTTGTTTTACTAATAAAATCAAACTTTGCAATTTTTGGAAAAATTTTAATAAACCGAAAAGTATTGCGCTTGAATAACAGTTAATTCCTTTTTTCCTTAAATAAATAATTGGCATTTAAATAATCTTGAATTTTAATGTTCTTTTTAGTTTTTGAGGTTAATTATCAATTAATTTTGCATTGAAATTCCTAACTAATGTTTAATTTCACAGAATAACAGAAATATTTAACTGTTAACTTAAGAATAATAGAAATTTGACATTATTCCTTGGTTTGTGTAGTGATTACTCAGGCTGAAGTAAAACCGTAATTATTCCAGACAATAAAATAGCTAACTAAGCAGAAGCACTGTAAAGTGTAATCTCATAACCTGACCATCTATTAATTAGATTAGTAAATGAAAAAAAAAAAATCCAGCCTGTGAGACGAAGAATTAAGTTATATTTTAAGAATTTAGCTTCTTGATCAACACAGTATTACTTTTTTTTTTTTTTTTTTTTTTTTGTAGAAATTCAGCAAAAGTAAGTCTTTGAATAAGCAAAAGGGCTCCTTCTACGATAATAATTTTGTGCGTGTTTATTACTCGATTAACATTTTACTGGATGCGTCTGATTATAGGTATCTGCATCTTTAAAACCATATATTTATATATATATTATCAGACTCCTCCCTTAAATGACTCATAGACTTAATTAATCACATTGCAGATAATGTTCGCACATTTTTTAGAAGACTTTGCTTTGCTCCAAAAGAAAATCATGTGCTTGGAAACTGTTTTTACTTCCTTGTACGAAGTAAAAAGGAAGTATTGTAATCAAGAAAAGCTTCAGGCAGCATATTTCAACGAAAATTTGACCATATTTCAACGACTTTGACCGCTTTCGAATGCAATTTAACGACGTTTTTGCGTGATATCTGTACGTAAGGACAGAATAAAAGACTCTTTTCCTCCAAAAAAACTAAAAAACTGCTCTAAAATGAATTTTGAAGAGAATTTTTCGTGGCGTCTGTACGAACGTATGTACGTACGTGCGTACGTACGTATCTCGCATAGCTCAAAAACGAGTAGCCTCAGAACGTTGAAATTTTGTATATAAGACTACTATAACATGTAGATGTGCACCTCGTATTATGGTTTCAATCGGCCTCGCCAAACGTATATAAATATATTTATAAATATATCCACTCTGTTACCCGGTTTAGTGATCTCAGTTTCTTTACTCTTATATGTTTGTAAATCGTACATTTTTTGCTTTAAAAATGATTGAATTATGTTGTTTTTATCTTCCGGTTAAAGGTTTTATGCCTTTAGTAAATCTGTATGCAATATTTTTAGACTTATCAAAAATTTTAAAATTGTTTAAGTGCCGCTAAGCCTAATTTAATTGCGGCCATTGCTCTTGTTTACATTTGAAACAGCTGAGTAGCGGATTTGTTGCCAATCTAGAGAAACTTAGCTTCGCAACAACAAAGATAACGCCTTAATTTATTATTTAAATCTGCTTAATCCTTTCTAGAATTTTTTCGAGGAAATAAGCGTTTAAGATTTACTTCGTAATTTTTAATACATATATTTTGAGTTTTTATGTATTTTTGCCTTGTCGCGAAGTGAAAACTGAATTAATTGAATGAGAAATACTCAATCGTCTGGGAAAAACTGTTGCTTTTTTGTTTTGGTTGCTTAATTTCTTTTATACATCGTTCTAGCTTTATTATAGTATTTGAATAGAACATGTGGCAACGATTAGATAATTCTTTAAACGATAAAAGTTTTGTGCAGTCTGAGTTATAATATGAACGAAATATAATACTGTTAAGTAAACCTAGCGCCAGAGTGTCGCTATGGTAAACAAAGTGAGTTTTAAAGAATACATTTATTCCATTGTGGTTTATGCGCTGTCTGCGAAGTAGGTTTAATTCAATCCAATAAATTTAAATAAAATGCAAGAAAAAATGCGTATAATTTAATATTCCGTACAAGGAAGTCATGTGGTGTACACATCAGATTTTTTAACTGCAACTATGATTTCGAAAGTATAAATTATCATTTTCGAGCGGTTGTCTTCGTGCAGAAGTTGATTCAAACGTTCTTCATCAAACTCATTTGGTTGTCCCCAACGAGAAGCGTCTTCGAGATCGAAATTTCCATTTTTGAATTTGGCAAACCAAATTCTTGTAATTCGTTCACTCATTGCACCTTCTCCATACGCTTCACAAATCTCTCGAACAGCTGCTGCAGCATTAGTGCCTCGATTAAACGCAAAAAGAAAAAGGTGTCGAAAATGTTTATTTTTGTTGACTTGATACTGAATTTTAATGATCTGAAAAATAACAAAAATTACCTCAAACAAAAAAATTCAAATACGCCATCTTGTAGAGGGAAAGATTCTCTTTCGAATAACACAGAGCATTATGCCAATGTGCTTTATTTTTACTGCGTAATTTTAAACACAACATAAAAGGCCATTACTTATGTTTCAACCCAATAAATAGAGTTTTTCAAAGCGATTTACGATTGTTGCTGATATTTCATATAGCGGCAAAAAAAGTATTGTTGCGTTTTTCTTTCCCGACACCAGTTGTTACGTTATTTTCTTCCTTCACGTTCGTATGGGGTTCCTATGGATTTGGAGTGAATAACGACGACACTTGATGAAGTATCGAAACACACTTTATTGGACGGTATTAAGCAGGAAAACTCCAAAATCTCATTCACATTCGTCGAATTGTTATAAACACGCTGACACAATCAGCGACACAGCTTTCATGTTATCAAGCTATCACAGTGGAGACAGCTTCACTGCAAAGCACCAGAGTACAGCTCCCGACTCTGCTTGGTCGTTCTCGGAACTCCACGTACTCTCGAGACTCTCCACGCTACAACTCGCGATGCACTCGACGACACACGAACAAAGCTCCCGACTCTTCGGTTCAGTCGTTCCAGGAGCTCAGCACGCTCTCTCGACGATGCACTAACCGCGATACACTAACAGACTCCTTCGGTGCACTCAACGACACACTCGGCACTCACTGCCCGGCTGTCAACACGATCGACTCCGTACGAACTGACTCGCTAGACGAGACACACACACTCGCCCTCTCGACAAGGAACACTTTGAGACACTCACTGATTGCGGACCAGCAGGGTTTATATAGCTTTCGGTTTGTGTTCGAGAACATTCTGGGCTAAACCGGTAAGAATCCCGACTCTTCGGTTCAGTAGTTCCCGGAGCTTAACACACTCTCTCGACGATGCACTAACCGCGGTACACTAAGAGACTCTTCGATGCACTCGACTACCAAATCGGCGCTAGACTTCGAGACACTCACTCAGTGACTGACTATCAGCTCGCGCTAGACGAGGCACATACACTAACTGACTGCGAACCAGCGGTGTTTATATAGCTTTCGGCTTGTGTTCGAGAACATTCTGGGCTAAAACGGTAAGAATTCGTTCCAGAAGGTTCTCCATCCGTCCGTGGCATATCGCCACTTTTGTCGCCATATGGGCGATTTCTCGCCAAATGTGGCAACCCTGCCTTCTTTTTGACATTTTATGGCAACCCTAAAACTGCTTTCCGGGAAAGCTATCTTACCGCGCCTGTACATTTCGTAACAGTATTAAGATCAACTCTGCATATTATTAGGAACATATTGTATAAACAATTTTCAAATATGAAATACCTTTATCCACATTGCCATCAATCACAAGTGCTGCATGAAGAGAATTAGGATTTTTTGGAAGCAAGAGAGATGAAAAATAGCAAACGCCTTCGTCGCCAGGAATCGAACTACGGACCTCTGGAATACCGGCCCATCGTGCAGAACCACTACACCACGAAAGCACGCTAGGAAAGTGGGAGAAATACCTTATAACACGTCAAAATACACTGTTAATTCCCTGGGGAAAATGAACAAGAAACTAACATCAAGACTGTATCTTTCACTCATATCCCTATTAAATTTCCTGATACAATGACCATGGATGTTTGCATTTTTGAAATTTTAAAAAGCAATTGTTGCTGACCTTCAACTCTCCTTGAACTTTATAAAGCTGTTCAAGAGGAATCGAATAAAATACCTCTTCGGATGCTACAAAAGGCTTACTGACTTGAAAATTACGGTGTTGAAAGATAGTGAAGAATATAGATTATTGTTATCAAAACGGAACATTTAAAACACAAAAATTTTAGATAAAATACTTCTGTAAATAGAATGAAAATTCGTCTCAGAAAGAGAACGGTCTTTGTAATTAACATGAAAATAACAGGTTTTTGTATCATACTCATTACAAAATCTTCCTTTCTCCATTCTGAAGCTTAATGGCGAAAGATTTGTGATATTTTAAATAACTTAGGTTTTTCATGCTCATAAATAACAAGAAACTCGGGGAGAAGACACGGGAAAATGTTGATTTACTACCCAATTAAATGTGATCCAGTATTCTTGCAAACGATTTTTTTCCCTACTCTGTATCTATTTAACACTTCGCAACTTCCTAAGCACTATTTCCACATGTCGCTATAGATCATGCCAGAGAATTTCATCACGTGTGTAATTAAAGTGAATACCGACAACTTTTTTAAGAGTTAAAATATGACTCAAGTAAAGGTGTAAAACATTTACTAATGTCTCATGCCATAAATTATTAAGAACATTTAGCGAATTTTGTTCCCGTTGTTCTGAGCTGTAATTAATAAATCTTAATTGCGCTTAGAAATGAAATCTTACTATTACTAAGGCTGTTTGATTTCCTGAAAATCAGATAATTGTACGGCGATACATCTAATTCACAGTCCATTGAAGAGGTTTCTCTTAATTACTTCATCGAAATCATAAATATGGTAATAATGTTTTATCGCATCGCAGATCAACGAATAATGTGATTTATAGAAGTTATCTGAAATAGAGGATTATTTTGAACACATATATAATTAAGTATTTCGATATTTCTTTTTTTCATATTTGAGCTACTTTAATTTATTATTATTAACTTGATTACTGAAGATACTAATTTATTTCATATATTTAATTATCAGGAAGAACGTTTCTGGAACTTAATTTAATTTATTTCTTGCATTTTTTTTTTTTTTTCCCAAGATTCAAGATTTTCATATATATTCTAATTCCGTATGATGCATTAAGATAGGATAAAAAACAAATTATTTTTTGTTAAAGTTTTCGCATATACTATAAGAAAAATACTCTGATTTAATTAAGACACAATAACACGCCGAATAAATACTAATTCAGAAGTCAAACAACAAAAATCAGCGTTAATTTACAAAATTTTCACAGGACTAGTTTCGATGGTTTTACCGAACCATCATCTTCAGCTGCAAAACCGCAAATGAAATGATTTCATTCATGAAAATTTTGTAAATTAACGCTGATTTTTGTTGTTTGACTTCTGAATTAATACTCTGATTTGTTGAAATTTTCAGTTTTGTTACATAAATAGCTTGAAACGCCATCCAACCAGGGTAAGGGTAAATGACTCTGACTGCCCTACCGAAGAACCCACGTTCGAATCTCGGGAAGGCATGGATGTTTGTAAATGCGTAGTGTTTGTAAATGTATGCTGAGGCAAAGGAGAACTAAAATATATAGTGAGCTGAAAATCCTCTCAAGAGGTTGGTGGTAGGGTAAGAGAGATGAGAGACCCTCGCCCCATCCTCCCCCCGGGATGCTCTCCTTCAAAATTAGGGGCGGAACGGGGCAAAGTCTTACTGTCACCTGTATGGTGCCCAGGTTGTTGCCAACGGCAAGCACAATCTTGCCTCCTTGGCACGATGAATTTCGTGGGCTTGATCATAGAGCAGGCAAGCGATCCAACAATAATAATTAGTTTGAAAACAATAATAATTAGTTTATTATTGTTTTCATAATTAGTTTATTAGTTTATTATTGTTGTTGTTATTGAGTAGACACAACAATAATAATTAGTTTGAAAACAACAATTACATACACCTAAAAATAATACTAATATTAAACTAAAATTCTAATACCCCTAAAATTAAAATAATATAGCTTAGAACTCCTACGATGACAGTTAGAGAAAGGAAGCTAGAAACACATACCATTTTAAAAGAACTGCACATCTATTGCTTTTCGTACATTAACTTGAGATATGATTCAAATGCCGCCCAGACGGTATAGTGGTTAGGGGAGGTAAACCGCTGAGTTGGCTTCCGACCCAGGTATAGATATATCCATGCAGAATTGGTTACCAACTCGACGGGAGTCAACCAATAGCTACACCAGGGCCGCAGCACTGGGAAGCCCCGGCTGAGCAGACGACATTTATAAAATGCAAAAAAGAGATATACATGTGCATACAAGGCACTTGAAGAAGAGTGCAATCAAAATATATGTATATACATATAAATACAAACTCATATACAGATATATACACACTTACATACATAAATATTCCGAAACAAATAAAAGTATACATACTCTCACTCATATTGGTATATACATCCATACATATACGTTGTCATGATAGTTAAGTTTACAAGAAGCATGCCAATGAGGTACGCGTGATCCTTAGTATAAATTAGGTACCATAAATAAAAGATATAAACATGTACAGATACATTACAGCATTCAGTGGTTGAGTGCGATGTCAAAGGGCCCGGGTTCGAATCCCAGAGAAGTCATGGATGTAAAATTGTCTGCCCCTTCATAGGAGGTAACGGTGACCGCCTATTAGGTGCCTCCACAATAAAATGAGCCACCACTTCTCGCCATAGTAGTAGCAATGACTTTACAGGCAAGTGCCTGCCATTGGGAGAATCTGATTTATATAAAATAGACTTTCAGTCTGCCCAACTTTGGACACGTGACACGCTTTAGTGAAATGCGTGTAACTAGCCGAGTACGGGGAAAATATCAAAAAGAAAATGTTTTCTTTATTTCTTGTAAATTCATTAATATTGTTCTCGAGACATTAGGTTGTTTCGAAGCAGGAAAGACAAGAAATGAGCAATGCTCTGGCCGGGACTCGAACCACGGACCTCTCGAATACGCGTCAAGCGTGCTGGTCAATACACCACGAAGGCATGCTAAGAAGAAGGGAGAAATAACGTATAATGTTTAAATTTTCTTATTTATTTACTTATCTTAGTGTAGTTTTAAATATTTGCCAATTTTGATGTGTTCATATGGGTATAAAATTTATTAACCTTAAAAATTTCTTCTTTTGGAAAACACTGCATGACACAAAAATGTGATTTATTTTCCTATTTTTTATTTAATTTTTTATTAAGTGATTTAAAGTCTTCATACTATTAAAATATCCCAATTTTTAGGAACATATGCCCATATTCCTAAAGAAAGGTAAACCTGTTAAGCTTCCAAGACATATTTTTTTAAAATATATTTGTGTCGAATAAAACGTTGATACAGATTCGCGGGGTTTTGAATTTTCCTTGATAGAAATGGTAAAATTCGAAATCTTGTTCTCTCGAATTTCATTTTTTTTTTCCTATTCCTAAAATCAATAAATCTATATTTGAGCATTGGGTGAACGCGGTTTTAATGATTAAAATAAAAATTCTTTCATTTCCAATGCTGTTTATTACTGACCATCCCTTCCCCTTAATAAGGTATTCCTAGAGGGGAAAGAAATATGATAATTTAAATGTTTTAAAGGATTGTTTAACAATTTAAACTTTGTCTATTTTTACTAAAGTGTATCTCATTAATAAACTGCTATTTTTCTAAAAATATATTGTTACGAAATGTCCAGACGCGGTAAGATAGCTTCCACACAAAGCAGGTTTAGGGCTGCCATAATATGGCAGGGGAAAGCAGAGTTGCCACATTTGGCGAGAAATCACCCATTTGGCGAAATTTGGCGACAAAATTGGCGATATGCCATGGACGGATGGAGAACCTTCTGAAACGAATTCTTACCGGTTTAGCCCAGAATGTTCTCGAACACAAGCCAAAAACTATATAAACCCTACTGGTACGCATAGAGTGTGTGTGTCTCGTCAGTGCGAGATAGTTTGTCTCGAGTTAGTCAGTCCGTGCGGAGTCGATCGAGTTGACAGCCGGCAGCTAGCGTATCGCAGTTAGTGCATTGTCCAGAGAGTGTCTTTAGCTCCGGGAACAACTGAACCGAACAGTCGGGACCTGTGCTTTGTGTGTCGTCAAGTGCATCGTGAGTTGTAGCGTACGGGGATATCCGAGAACGACTAAGCAGAGTCGGGAGCTGTACTCTTGTGCTTTGCAGTGGAGCGGTTTCCACAGTTACAGCCTGATAACCTGAAGGCTGTGTCGCTGATTGTTTCAGCGAGTATATAGTAGACCTTCGACGACTGTAAGACGTGGATGTTTGATACCCGGAGAAGGCATTGCTAATTTTTCATGTCTCCTGCTTCAGAAACACTGACGAATCTACAGTGGCGCAACCGCAAAGATTACGAACGAAAAGATAGTAGGTGATAATTCGTCACCATCAGGATCTAGCGACTGAGGGCCTAAATACTCAGTCGCTCTTTAAAAGGAGGAGTATATAAGGTATTTTCTCACTCTTTCCAGCATGCTTTTGTGATGTCACGGTAGCATTCTGGAACGCGGCGCGTATTAGAGAGGTCCAGAAGAGGGTATTGTACATTTCTCACTTCTCCAGCATAAAAAGTCCTACAGTGGCGCGGAACTAAAAACGTGGTGGACAATAATTCATCACCACCAGCATTTTTCGACTGGGTTTCCTAATCACCAATTATACTTTAAAAGGGGGAGTATATAAGATATTTTCTCCCTCCTTCCAGAGTGCCTTCAGGGTGTAATAGTAGCACACTCGGCGCGTATTCGAGAAGCTGAGGTTCAGGTCCTAGTGAGGACATTGCTCATTTTTCATGCTTCAGATATCCAAATGACTCAACAAATTATTTTCAAACAGTTAACTGCAATTAAAAAAAAAAAAAAAAAAAGAAAGCCTCTTTTTACTGCTGAAATAAACTATTAGCTTACAAAGGGTGTATTCTTTTACGATTTAATGTTCTGCTATCTTATATGATGAAAATAATTGTAGTTTTACAGAAAAAAAAAAAAAATATATTTTGCATATATAAGTCAGTAAGTTCTATCATCTCCAGTAAATTACAACTAGAAGTTTAAAATCCAAAAAAAAAAAATAAATAAATAAATAAATAAATAAATAAGATAATGGCTCTAACTATATGATCTTAAAAAAAAAAAAAAAAAAAAAAAACTGAAATGTTTCAGATTTTAAATTACATCCAAAGGGGCGTTTTTTAACATTTTGTGTGTTACCTTTCTTTATTAAATATCATGTTCCTCGCACTTAAACCATAAGATCCAGTGCAACAGCAGTATCGCAAAATAGTTTTAAAACGAGCATATCTTTAGAATTTCCGATACAGAGACTCACGCGCTGGAGATAAAAATGTTTTTTCTGCACAACGTTGCCATTGCTCGCTTTGAAATCCTTGAGTTTGTTAATCAAAAATTCGTCAAAGTTTTAAAAAATAGGAAATCGATCATAAAACAAATTTCAAATTTCAAATTTGGTCTTCCACATGCTCATATTCGTTGGAGGATTACGTTATTCAAAATTCGATGACTCTATGTACCGTTATTTTATGACAATGTGAGAAATATACATACATTTACGCAGATTTTCATTATTTAATTTCTTCATATATAATGCAGGACTCTAACATTTTATGGCAACAGTTTGAAAAGTGAACCGACATTTATCCGTCCGACGCAAAATGCCAAAACGAAAGTAATAGTCCTTCAGGACTCAAGTTCCTTTGGACTAAAAAAAAATTCCCCTTTTTTTTTGCATTTTTTAAAGCATTTTTTACATTAGCGAATTTCAGCAGATAATCATTTGCTATGGCATATTTAAAACAATCCACAATCTAGAATTCGATCTGCAGTTGCTTATGTAGTCAGAAACGATGTAATATAGGTCAATGTAATATAGATGTAATATAGTCAGAACGAAATATATACTTGAAAGAAAATGATCGTCTTATATCTGTGGTTCTGAAAATCTTGCAGCTGTTAATTATCATTTCAAGCTATTAAATCATTCATAAACGGGTTTAAGAAACTGAATCACTTCTTTTGGAACATTGGATAAAGAAAACTTTGCACGAAAGGTGCACGAATTTTGCTATTTATTCGCATGCATTTACCGATCGAAAATACATTTCTTGAGCAATTAAGATAGAGAAAAAGAAAAGATAATCATTAATTTGAACAGTTTGATAAATCTAGTTAATTCGAACAGTTTGATAAATCTAGGCATCAACAATAATAACAGATGATAAAATTCAAGCTTTAATTATTAGGATGTGGATTTCTTGAATTCACAATAACTCAGAATGACTCGAATGTAGATATATGAAGATGAAAATTCAGTATCTTCAGCACAAATAATAATAATAATAATAATAATCTCAAAGTTTTTTCAAATTTTATATTACGTTCAAAAGAGTGTTGTTTCATTTACATACACAAACACGTTTCGACAGCTTTTGGGCTAATGTTCCTTCAGGCTAAAACTATTTAAAAACAGCCTATCTTTAGAATTTCCGATAGACAGACTCGCGCGCTGGAGATATTTTTTTTTTCATATACTGTTGCCATTGCTCGCATTAAACCCGTTCAGTTTGTTGATAAAAACTTCACGTTAAGGTTTTACAGAATTTGAAATACATTATAAAATATTTAAAAACAACCCACTTTTAGAATTTCTGAAAAAAAGTCTCGCGCGCTATAGATAAAAAAATTTTCCCATAGAGTGTTGCCATTTCTAGCTTTGAAATTATTGAGTTTGTTAATCAAAAATTCGTTAAAGCATTACAAAATATGAAATACATAATAGAAAACAAATTCGCAATTCAAAATTCGGGTTTTCACTTAATCATATTCGGGTAGAGGACTACGTTTATTGAAAATTTGACGGCTCTAGGTACCTTTTTCTTTTTTACACAATGCGAAAAATTCCAAATCCATGCAAATTCTTCGTTATTTAATTTACTGAGCGATAATATTTGGTGGCGACAATCTGAAAGGTGATCCAGACTTTTATAGTGATTCAACGCAAAATTCCGTTTTGAGACTAATAGCTCTTCCGATCTAACGCTCCTTAATAGTTAAAAATAATAAAAATAATGATATTTTTTCCTTTGTTAAAGAAAACATGATTAAAACAATTCATCTTGATACTCAATAGATTGTCCTTTTAAACAGTACGTTGAGTTTCTGCATTGAATTCTCCATTATACTCAAAGTACTAGACACATTAAAATATATCATGATAATGCATCATCGTACGTTTCGAAAGGAATAAAGGATACTTTTGTCCTTTTCTGGAATCTTAGACTAGCATTACTACAAACTTTGTTTGGAAAATTGGGACGTAGTCTTCTTTCGACATTTGGGAAATTTTCTAAAATGTGGCAACATTTCATCAGACAAGAAGTTGTTAATAGTCTGGCATGAAATGTGCTGTTCTTTTCCAGTGAAAAGTGTTTTGAACACACAGAAAGTGTTTAAGGTACAAAAATAATAAGAACTTAAGGCTCAATCATAATCTTTTACACAATGTTTTACTTGTTTAGAAGCTAACAATCTAAAACTTTTAGATATAAATGCACTAGAAAATAATTTAGAAAAAGAAAAAAAATATAAATAAAAATTTAAAAAAAAGAAGAAAATCTGAAAAGCTTCAGATTTTAAATTACATCCAAGAGGGCGTGTTTTTAAACATTTTGTATGTTACCTTTATTTATTAAATATCATGTTCTTCGCACTGAAACCATAAAATTCAGTTCAAGAGCAATATCGCAAAATAATTTCAAATTGAGCATATCTTTATAATTTCCGATACAATACACAGTCTCACGCGCTGGAGCTAAAAATATTTTTTCTGTACAACGTTGCCATTGCTCGCTTTGAAAGCCTTCAGTCTGTTAATCAAACATTTGTTAAAGTCTTACAAAATACGAAATCGATAATAAAACAAATTTCAAATTTAGGCTTCCAGATGCCCATATTCGCAATAGAATTACGCCATTCAAAATTGGATGGCTCTAGGTACCGTTGTTTTATCACAATGCGAGAAATAAACATACATTCATGCAGATTGTCTAGTATTTAATTTCTTTAAATATAATACAGGGTGATAATATTTGGTGGCAACAATTATTTAGAAAAGTGAACCGACATTTAAAGTTTTATCGCGAAATGCCAAAGGGAGATGAATAGCCCTTCTGGGCTAATGCCTTTTTGGCTAAAAAGCAGCATATTTTTTTTTTAGTAAAGTACTTTTAATAGATGGAAAAGAATCGTGCCAAAGTTTTTTGCTTTAAGGAGGAATTTAAGCTGCCAAAAGCGTTTTGAAATAGTCATCTGTTTTCGTAAATACCCTCTCCGATAATAACTCAAACTATGCTGGCATAAGATACACTTTAAACATTTTTCAACCGTCCAAAATAAATGCATTTCATTTGCTTTTATTCTGCTATTTTAAACTGTGTTGATCGGAAATCCTTCTTTTAATTCTTATTTTATTTTATTATTCTTTTTCTTCGACAATTTGGACGTCGGGCGTATCATCCTCCGGATATAATATTCCAGGACAATTTAAACCCTAATTAGGCTGCAACTCCGATCGGTGAACTTCAAAAGGACGAGATTTTCCAATTCTTTCGTTGTTCTCTTTGCGCGGTCTTTAGAAGCAATCAGAACTTCGTTTTTTGGTTTTCTTTTATTTCATGTTTTTGCTTTCTTTCCTGATTACAAGGGATGCTATCAAGCAGCGCTTTTTTTTAAGTCTCTGCAAATAGATTAGGGTAAGAGGGTTAAAAAAAGAAAGTTCTCGACGTATTCCGACAACTGTGATTGCAAGGAACCAAATCTGTAGCAATTTTGCGGAGCCTGAAAAGAGGATGAGGATACAGTGCCTGAGGGACATTGTCCAAAATTAAAGACTGCTGCATTTAATGAACTCTAGCAAACCACATTCAGTTTGGTTCACTAAATGTTGTTCTTGTGCCTACTAAATATCGATTGCTTTTCTTTTGAAAACTAAACTATTACTATTCACAAATATCATTTTGGACGTGGAGAGAGACGCCATAAGTATTTTAATAATAGTTAAGGCTTAGAACACTGTACTCTGCTTAAAATTATTTCATTCATTTGGTTTATGTGGCCATCCAATTTAGTTTCTTCTTCGGTTTTTAAATCATGTATATCTCGACAGTTATTTTACATCTTAACACGCTTTCTGTAAGTTTGATACTGTTGTGTTTTTTTCCAATTTTAAATGTACAAACAGGTCAGATGATTATGCAAAGTAGTTCAGTTGGGTTTCGTTGCGAAATAACGGAAAAACCATTATCACAAATAATGAAAATGCAGCTGAGACGACGGCAATGATGCCATAGTATTTAGAAATTATATTTAATCCCCAACAGTACCTAATTTAATGAGATACATTCCGCAAGAGAAGAGGAAGAGGAAGAATGACCTTGCTTGTTTGCATTAGCTGTACATAAGTCACGTGATCTCTGAGGTCATCTGCATTGTACGTTTATAAAAGGTATACATAAGTCACGTGATCAATGAGGTCATCGGAATGTATCTCGTTGTGCTTACTGGAATACATATTGTTAAATAATCAAATTTCTAAACTGCAAAAAAGGAGTTAAGTGTTCAGCTCTATCTCTTCTTTTTCATACCGACTCCTATCAAAATACAAAAGTTAATGTAAATAGAAGGATTGTTTATTTCTGTTCTGAATTTATTCTTTGGATTTAATTTACATTACCAAATTAGCTTGTAGAGTCATTAGGTTATTTTGATGCTGCAGACGTGAAAAATGTGCAATATCCTCTCCGGGACTCGAAGCCTGGACCTCCCGAATCCGCGCCGAGTGTGCTACCGTTATAGCACGAAGATGTGCTTCAAGGAGGGAGAAAATATCTTATATACTTCCCCTTTAAATGGGAGACTAGGGATTAGGGGACCCAGTCGTTAAATTCTGGTGCTAAAGGATCATCATTCACCTCCTTTTAGTTTGGTCACCACTGTAGAATCATTAGGTTATTTTGATGCTGGAGAGTGAAACATATGCTGTGTCCTCGCCGGGACTCGAACCCTGGACCTCTCGAATACCCTCCGAGTGTTTTACCGTTATACCATTAAGGCATGCTTCGAGGAAAGAGAAAATACCTTATAAGCTAATTTTACAAAGCCTGCTTAAAAATGCAGGTAATAGCATAAATCATACGTGTATTGCAGAAATTTAGTTATAGCTGCCTTCTGAACACTTGTAGTGTATAAATGTTTACGCCCCAGCAGGTTAACCCTCACAAGCACATTCGCATAATTGCCGGAGCAATTATAATGTTCCAATACGCAGCTTTATGTAAAGTCACTCCCAACAATGTAAACACAGATAGAATTTGTGAACAGTTTTATTTGTTAATATATTACCAAGTAATGCCAAGTACAAAGTATAGCATACATGTAAATGTATAGCTCTCGTGAGGCTCCTCTCTAGCCAACTTTGGATAAGGGTGGACGTAGTGCTGTACTGATTAATCTTTACGGCAAAGGGACAGTTCCCACGTCCACCGTCACTTATCACTTAAAAATGCATTTAGGTTATTAATAGTATTTTCTTATAATGATGAACTGAAAACTGTGCTAAGTTTCATTTCGTGCACCATATGGATCAGCCGTATAGAGCGGCTTTATCCGTTACTGTCTATAAAGTTCTAGTTAATTTACGTGTCCTTGACTACTAGAACTTTAGTGCAGTGTCTAGCGACTATTCGCTGGTCTTCTTGCAACTATAAAATATGAGTCAAAAGAAGGGTTATTATATTCTTTTATTCACTCAAAGAAATATCACAAATGGATCCCTCGCGGACTTTTAAGAAGGCTTCCACTTGGGCTTTAACTTAATATAGAAAATAATGAACTAAACTAATTCTAACTAGCTAAACTTGTAGAGACATTAGGTTATTGGTAAAGTACTAAAGATGAAAAATTAGCAGCAGCCTTCGCCGGGAATCGAACCACAGACCTCTGGAATACCGGCCCAGCATGCAGAACCACTACACCTCGAAGGCACGCTAGGAAAGTGGGAGAAATACCTTATATACTCCCTTTTTTAAAGAGCGACTAGGGTTTTTATGGGACCCAATTGCCAAATCCTGGGGGTGGAGAATCCTCATCCAACACCCTTTTAGTTCGGGCGCAACTGTAGAGACATTAGGATTTTTTTGGAAGCAAGAGAGATGAAAAATGAGCAATCGCCTTCGCCGGGAATCGAACCATGGACCTCTTCAATACCGGCCCAGCGTACAGAACCACTACACCACGAAGGCACGCTAGGAAGGCGGGAGAAATACCTTATAAACTTTAGCCGAATCTATACAAAAGTAACTAACCGAGTTGGTCCATACTCACCGACGAATTGTAATAGGCACTTAAAACTATTGCCGTACGTAGTAAGATAGTTTTAAACCAACGACGTGGCCCGAATGCAGATCACGCTCTACTGAGAACTTTTGCTCTCTTCTACGGAAGTGACTGAACTTCCAATTAAATACTGCTTCTACTTCATTTACATAAAACTGGATACTGAAATATCATTTTGCCGGGGAGTTGTAGGTGGTAAACAAAAATTTAAAGGAAAGGGCTTCAAAATTAAAAATAGCTATTACTAAATTAAAATAATCCCTACATGTCTGTACCACAATTTAAGCAGTTTTGTAGGCACCCCTCATTTGAGTAAGGTCGTGGATTTCCCAGCATTTTCGCTGCACATTTACTGTGAGAGTGCTCGCCCCCTGTCTGATGTCTTTAACATGTGACGCTCATGACAGCCTTCTATTCATAATCAGCCAGACATATTTCAGTTGCTGGAAAAATTTTATTTGCCTGCCTTGAAAACTGAAACTGGATTTTTATTTAGGGCACTTTTCGTGCCAACACTAGTGCTTGAAATTTCGTCAACAGAAACTGTAGGTTTGTGTCCCCAGGCCCATTCAGCGAAGATATTTAGCCCTTGCGTTGTGCTTGTTACATCATTTCTTTCTGCAAGCACAAATGAGCAAGCAATAAGCCTAATCTTTACGACGCTTTCGAAACAGTAAATACTGAGTTAGCCACTAGGTTCCACAGAGTTGGGTCAAGAAAGGGTACTTTAGGGCAACCCCGTATAATGGCCTTTGTAAGAACAACCTTGTCCACAGTAATACTATTCCGATTCGGAATAACGAATTATAATCCACATTCTTATTAATTCATAATAAATAATTCAAATTATACTTTAAAGAATAAGGGCTACAGAGGCAATCCAAAAAGAAATAAGTCGTTTACAGCTTTTATTCAGTTCTGGGATAGCCTGAATGACCGTTAAAGAAATTTTTATAGTGAATGAGAAAAGAGATTATACAGGTGCTCTTTCAATTTGGAAAGCATTTGAAGTCGAGTGGATTCATGTATAGACTTTATGGGGTAACTCTCAGCTTACAGTTGGTCAGCAAATTTGTCGTAACCTTCCTTCGTCCAGGTGTCCGCCGAAAAACATTGCGGACGGAAACGTCGCGGTGAAGACAACGCAGGGCGAAAATCTTGTGGTACAAATGTTTCCGGCTGTAACCGTGGCCTTTCTCGAAGGCCACGCTGTAACACAAGCGGGCACTAGCGTTCGAAATGAACCGCCCATAATTCAGCAAAACAAATGGTTTCTGTTTAATTTTCTGGGTAATTTTTACAAACACTCATGCCTTCATACTTTTTTGTGGATAATATTTTTTATGATTCGTTGGTAATGCTAAGCAGATATCATTTACGTCCCCTGCGATTGATTATGTCAAAATGTTTGGCGTCGCGTGGAGAATGGCTTCTATACTTGGTTGACAACCATTTTAATGCTAGTTCAAAGTCTATAAACCACTCTGTTCAATTATGGTTATTCAAGACTTTTATTAAGACATTCAAGACTTTTACATCTTTCACTTTCATCATGAAATCATCTTTTCACCGCGAGACAGACCTAAAAAAAATCTCTATTCTACAAAGTTTCTGTCAAAATACGGCATACTGAAGTTGGTGAAACCGCTGTAACTGTTGAAATTGTTTATGATATTTTCTCGCATGTCTCTGGATAAGTTTCTTCCTTTACTTATTTGTACGTTTTCTTTATCTATCGTAGTTTTGGATTTTATGTCGTATGTATCTTGTACACTTAATGCACCTTTCACAAAAATCCTGTAGCCTAACATAACACTGTTTTATGAACGACTGCCTGATCCCTACTAATTGTATATAATGCAGTGCGAAATTTTCCAAATTTACAACTGATTTTTTAATTTTAATCAAGATCTTCAATTTTACGGTAACAAACCTTCCCGCTTTCTTAGCATGCCTTCATGGTGTAGTGGGCAGCACGCTCGATGCGTGTTCGAGATGTCCGTGGTTTTAGTCCCGGCGAGGGCATTGCTCATTTTTCATCTCTCCTGCTTCGAAATAACATAATATCTCTACAGTGGCGCGTGGCGCCCGAACTAAAAGGTGGTGACTGATAATTCTTCACCACCAGGATTTGGGCGACTGGGTCCCTTAATCCTCTGTCGCCCTTTAAAAGAGGGAGTATATAAGGTATTTCTACCGCCTTCTTAGCATGCCTTCATGGTGTAGCGGTCAGCACGCTCGACGTGTATTCGAGAGGTTCCTGGTTCGAGTCCCGGAGAAGGCATTGTTAATTTTTCATCTCTCCTGCTTCGAAATAACCTAATGACCCTACAACCTAAGACTTCATTTCAAAATGCCGTGCTAAAACTTTTTGTAGATTTTAGTGAATGCCATAATGAAATATGTTGGAGATTATCTTGGTGATTCAGATAACACTCTATTGCAACAATCGTGTTATTTTTTTGTAATAAACACTTCTGCTAAGCTACTATAAAAGTAATCCTTTCATGAGTTAGAACGTTTCTTGATTTCTTAGCTCAGAATTCAAACGACATGAATGGCGAGAAAGATTCGAATTGCAGAATTTCAGATGTTCTTTGAAGATTCGTAAGATTTGTAGATACAGCTGTGCAATCTTTAGGAAAAATAAAGTATAACTGGTAATCCTGTTTAACCTCTTCGTGTTGAATTAATTTAATCATTTTAGGTATCATTAATCATCAAGGTGTTCGATTTCAATCTGATGATAATTGTATAAGAAAAACCTGATTATTTTTTAAACAAAAGTCTGAAAAAAAGAACATTTTTTTTTTTTTTTTCTTGTATCTCAAAATATAATTTTACCTACAGCGCGTATAATTTCATACCATTTATTTGATTCTTTCCAGAAAAATAACATAAATGTAAAATAACGAAAATCACTTGTAATATTTTTTAAATTAATGCTTTTTTTTTAATAAAAATGTGTTTTTTTTTTCATCAATTTACTCTAGCTTACTACGTCTTCTCTCGTTTCTAGTTACTTCTGTTACGACCAGTGAATAATTATGAATGTAAAATAAGACGGCGATAAAAAAGGATGTTCTGGCTGAAAGAAGAATTCTCATTTGTTTTGTATTATAGCTCGAATTTCCTGCATCTCAGACCATTCATTTCTGCATATGAATCACATCTAGATATCGAATGAATCATATCTTCTGGATATGGATCAGCAACTTCAAAGCTTCAAGCTGTTTACTTTTATTTATATGCAACTACTTATTTTCTTTTAGTTATACGTAACTATATTAATTACTTTTACATATATGTAACTAATACTTATTTACTTTTATTTATATGAAAGTACATTAATTATATAAAAAAGCAAAATTTTCATTAATTTCTATGTTAAAATTATTTTGTTATTTTTAAAAGGATGCGAATACGGACTTGCAATTTTTTCAAAACCTAGCTGGGTCTCTTGAACTTTCTTGATGTCTAACATACGACTTCTTCTGTCATGAACTTTGGCCAATTTGTTAATACTATATTTAAAATCTTAATGTATTTCCCAAAATCTTGAAAAATGATTTGAAAATAATTGAAATATGTTTAAGTTGAAATAACATAGCGCGAAATAAAAATAAAATACTATTATATGAATACTTAGGAGAAAAGAGGGATTAAAATATAACTAGACAGTGACGTCAATAATAAAACTACGTATATGTGAATAATATTGGTAAATATTATTTTCCGGTAAATATTATCTATACTGGTAAGTAATATTGAAGATCTTATTTGAAATGTCAAAACTTTTAAAAATGAGCTCAAATTTCATCTTAAGCAAATGTACACTTTAGAAAAGTATTAAATGCTGCGAATCCAATTGGATATCTGTACGTAAAGACAGGACAACCTTATAGTAAGCAAATAGCACAATAAACAGAAAAGATAACTTAATATTAATTTCGACAAATCTTTCTAATAAATATTAAAAAAATTTCTAAATGAATATTAAAAAATGTATGCTATTTTGTAATGAAATGATCTGAAGTGAAAGTACAATAGAACATTAATTTTTCAACGAAACGGTTTCAAGAAATCCGGTTAATCGAGTTATAATAATCAGCAAATATATAAATATCGATATCACATAATATCATAAGTATCGATATATATAACATAATATCAGATAATATCATAAATATCGATAATCAGCAATAATAATTGATAATCAGCAATAAAAATCGATAATCAGCAATGATAATCCAAATATCATATGATATACGAGTATTAAATAGAAAGATTTGTCGAAATTAATATTAAGTCATCTTTTCTGTTTATTGTGCTATTTGCTTATTATAAGGTTGTAATGTCTTTACGTACAGATATCCAATTTGATTCGCAGCATTTAATACTTTTCTAAAGTGTACATTTGCTTCAAATGAAATTTGAGCTCATTTTTAAAAGTTTTGCCAATTCAGATAAGATCTTCAATATTACTTACCAGTATAGATAATATAAAATGTAATAAGTATTAGTTACATATATGTAAAATCATAAATATCGATAATCAGCAATAATACTCGATAATTTGCAACGATAATCGATAAAGCTATGGTAATCGGTAATCAGCAATAATATTAAAAATCAGCAATGATAATCCAAATATCATATAATATGATAAATATCGATAATCAGCAAATACCATATAATTAAAAGAAATATCGTAATTTGTGTTTCTACTAAACGAAATTCAAAACGCCTTTATTTATATAAAACTAAGCAAATTATTTTAATTTGCCTAAGCACCTATCCGTATTTTAAATAAAATAAAACAATGTATAATGAAACAATTATATTTTTTCCCCTTAACTGATGCTTGCCCCAAGAAAAACGATTCCTGTAACTAATGTAATAAAATAATTTTTACTTGCGTAGGCTTGAAACACATAATTCAACTTTCCTTTCTTCCACAGAGGGAGAAAAAGAACAATGTAATGTGATTATGATATTTATTCCATTTCCGTAAAAGAAGCACTTACTATGGCTAACACATTATTCTTTATTATTATGTTATATATTATATATATATAATAATAAAGAATGTTATATACTTTTGGTGCGGCTGATTGCAACCAAAAAGGGAGATGCACAACTATATGCTGGAGCAGTCCTATATACGAAATTATAACGTTCTGAGGCTACTCGTTTTTGAGTTATGTGAGATACATACTACGTAAAGTACGTACGTACAGATGGATTTATCTTCTGAATCTATTTTAAATCCTTTTCGTACGTCCTTTTGGGAAAAAGAGTCCTTTGCTCTATTCTTACGTACGCATATCAGGCAAAAACATCATTAAATTGCGTTCGATAGCGCTCAAAATGGGTATTTTCGTTGAAATATGACAGTCGAAAATTTTCGCGATTTTAATCGCAAACAAACAAACAAACACACAAACAAACATTTTTCTTTAAGTATATAGATCTATTGTTTTACGTTCTAGGAGAAAAGCTGTATTTATGGAAATATTTAAATTTCAAATAAATATTACCATAATATTATATTTCCATAAACATATAATATAATATAAATATTTCCATAAACAGCATGGATCTTTTTAAGGGAAAAAAAAGAGAGAATAACAGTTTAAATGTTTCAAGAAATAATCTTGCATTAATTAAGTATCAGAGTACTTACAGTCTATATATTGCATACAATTATGTTCTGTCTAAATAACTGTGTTATTCAAACCTTCGTCTTTACTCTCTTTTTACACTTCTGGGTCATCACAGTGCTTCCAAGACATCTCACATGTTATGGCTAGGCATCCTTGACAGATGCAGGAGCATTGCAAGCAGAATTAAAAGAGATTTATGCGTTCTGAAGGTACATTTTATGACTTGCAGTAAGGCACTGATCTCTAAACTGGATCAGCAATAACAAAAATTCGTATCACGACTGTGAGATATCTTACAGACAGCCCAGGAGACGTTATAAAAGTCGCGCTCTCTGAATAAGGCATAAAAAATATAGATGTCTTTTTATGCTTCTCTCAGGAGATATTCAGGCTGTCTACGAATCAAATTTAAAGCATTTGTAAATAAATAATTTCACTTTTTTTGACATTATAGTAGTATGCTTCACTTAAATAAATTCAGAAATTCTGTATGCTGTTGCTGATAATTTGTCAACTGTCAGGAACTGCTTGTTGCGTCATAAATTAAATGCAGCGGCATAGTTACAATGTAGAAACTTTAAAGACTCTAATGAATAAAATTCTGTATAAGTTTCTGTCTGCATCTGCTTAATAAAAAATTTTCATCTAGTTTTTCATATCCGTAATTTTCGTGATATTTGATTGCTAGCCGTCAATACGTCACCAACGTCACCAATACGTCACCAACAATAAATACCTTTTAATTTCCTGAGAGCTTTACAACAACCTTACAAGCTCTTCTAGACTTTTCTAAAAAGATGCGGTGTCCTATTAGCACTAAGGGGCAATTTCCCAGAAGAGCTTAAAAGGGGCAATCTTAAAGATGTGTTTAACTTTCCAGGAAAAATAAATAAATAAAAAAAAGTCTAAATCTTTTAGATTTTTATATTACGCCCAAAGAGACGGTTTTTCAACATTTTGTGTGTTACCCTTACTTGCTAAATACCATGTTCTTGGCACCTAAACTATGAGATTCAATTCAACAGCAATATATAAAAACAATTAACAATTTAAAAAGAGCATATCTTTAGAATTTTAGATACACAGTGTCACACGCTGGAGATCAAAATGTTTATTTTTTCTACAATGTTGCCATTGCTGTCTTTGAAATCGTTGAGTTTGTAAATCAAAAATTCTTTAATGTTTTACAAAATATGAAATAGATAATAAAACAAATTTGAGCTTCCAGATATCCATATTCGAATGGAGGACTATGGTATTAAAAATTTGATGTTTCTAAGTACTGTAACGTCAGGACACCCGTGTCGGGTGAAAGAAGGACAGGTTGTCTTTTAAATTATTTATTTGATAAGCTAAAATAGATTTCTTGATTAAAACATAAAAATAAATTCTTTAATGTTTTACAAAATATGAAATAGATAATAAAACAAATTTGAGCTTCCAAATATCCATATTCGAATGGAGGACTATGGTATTAAAAATTTGATGTTTCTAAGTACTGTAACGTCAGGACACCCGTGTCGGGTGAAAGAAGGACAGGTTGTCTTTTAAATTATTTATTTGATAAGCTAAAATAGATTTCTTGATTAAAACATAAAAATAAACTGATCATTACAGCCCTAAATCATACAATATCCGCTAACGCTGATTGGAAGCAAAAAAGCGTCCTTTTTACTGTAGTTACAGCATAAAAAAAAAAAAAAAAAAAAAACTATTGTTCTACAGAAACCACTGGCGTGGTTTAGAACGTAAAAGAGGCGTCCTGTCACCTTAAAATCACATGAAGAACTCTTACACAAAGATTTCACTCGTTTTGTTATCTGCGAAGAGAAACATAATTAGTTCCTTGTGTCCGGAAACTCCCAGGGGGTTTTATCTGCAGTCCTGCTTTTGCAGGTATGGTCCATTTCGTCCGCGAACAAAACAGGAAATTATAATTCAGCACCTGTGCCCGCGGGGGTCGCTAGTAGCTGTAACGTCACAACCCCTTTTCTCCCCGGGGGGGCGGGGGTTTTCAGAACTCCAATTCCCGGTAGCTACCACAGCAAGTTTTCAAAGTAAACTAATTAGCAGTTATTAGCATTAATACATTTTACAACAACACTGGGCGAAGTACCAAGGATAAACATAACAAGAACTATACTGAGGCCAGTAAAAAAACATATAATCAACATAATGCTGAGAACTAAATTATACTCATACAAATAAAGAACGTATAGTTTTCTGAAAAATGGAACATACATTCCTAAGTTTAATATTAATTATATATCTAGCCAGGCTGAAAAGGGAAACCTTGCAGATTTTTAATTTTCCGTTTATGATAAACTCTCAATGGTAACCCAACACCTGGATGAGAACTACTACATTTCACCTCAAAATAAACATGTACATTTAATTTGGCTTTAACATCAGAAAAAACTACTACATTACAAGTTGGATTTACATCATTCATGAAGTAGCTATATTTAATCCCACTTTGACCGTTCAGTATCAGGCACTAGTATAGATAAATGATAAACTGGGGATTCTTCTACTTTCCTTGGTAAATTTACACTACTAGGTGTCTTGGGCAATTCTCCTACGGAATTTCTAGGCATTCGCAAACATTCCGAGTCTGGTTGGTACGAAACGTCATTTAGCTTATCTACAGTTTCTGCACCTGTGCCCGCGGGGGATGCTAGTAGCTGTAACGTCACAGTACCGTCGTTGTTTCACAATGCGAGAAAGATACATACGTTCATTCAGATTCTTCATTATTTAATTTCTTTAAATATAATGCAGGGCTCTAATATTTGGTGGCAACAATTTGAAAAGTGAAAGCTCGTTTATAGTGAACCGCCATAAAATGGCAAAATGAAATTAATAGCCCATCTGGGCTAACGCTCTTTGGGCTAAAAAATGAAATGTGGGATTTGTGTACCTAGAAGCGTATGTGGATTGTAAATCTTGAACAGCTAGAACAAATGCAAAATGGCCAAAACTTACTTGCCGTAAAACGTTGTAGCTGTGTTTAAATTGTTAAAATTAAAATTTAAGTTTAAATTAAAATTGTTTTTTAAATAGAAGACTGTTATAAAACTGGACTGTAATTTCAAATATCTTTTCCTTAATAATGTATATATACATAAACCTTTATGCTTAACTTTCGGTGTGGTAAAAATTAATTATACTTACCACTAAAACAAGACTTTTGTTCCTTATTTGCAATTCAAGAAACGGATGGGATGACCCTTGCAAAACCTCATCTATCATCATCAAACATCATCGTACGTACAGGACTTGACTTTTAGCATGTTTTCATTTAATGACTATAGTGTTCATGCATGTCTCCTTAACCTAGAACCAGAATTTTGTTCAGAAAAAAATTCTGTACTTTCATGTAAAAAAAAGTTTGAAACCTTTTGCTTAAAAAAAAATGGCAAAAATTTCGAGTTTACTTAAGCAAGAGATCTCTACAATTCCTTAAATAAGTATGACAGTTTGCGTGTTTATTTCATCTTGTAAATTCTTCTCTAATCTGCTAGTACCTTCACACAATTGCAAAAATATCTCTTTTAGGAACTGTAGCTGAACCATTTTTATTCTGTTATAAGCCATGTAAAGATAAGAAATTTTGCTATCTTTCAGAAAGCTTTCATAAATTTAAAACCTCATTCAAACTTTAATAAAAAACTGGTCTTAACCACACCTCAGAATGTTCTAGTCTACAAGTTCGAGCAATGAAAGAGAATGTTAATAAAGAAGATTTAGTCTGTTCAAGAAAAAATTCAAAATCATCTGATATGAGCTGAATTTCTGGAAGGCTTGTAGATACATTGGGTTATCTTGAAGCAGGAGATGAGAAAAATGAGCAATGCCATCTCCGACACTCGAACCTGGACCTCTGGAATACGCGCCGAGTGTGCTAACCATTACGCCACGAAAGCATGCATAAAGGAGGAATAAACTCCCCTGTTAAAGGGCAACTAGAGATTAAGGAACCCAATCGCCAAATCCTGGTCGGGAAGAATCATCACTCACCACCTTTTAGTTCTGACACCACTATAGAGTTTAAAGAGGTTACTTTTTTTAAAGCTGGAAGACGTGAAAAATGTGCTGTTACTGAAAGGAGGGGAAAATACCTTATATACTTCGCTGACATGAACATAAATTATCCTACATGGCTATGTATGCATTAAGGTTTCATTTCTAATAATGTATACATAGCCATGTAGGATAATTTATGTTCATGTATTTTTATTAATGGTCATGTTTCATATTTATCCACAAGTACCATCTTCAGTGTGTAGTTTCTAGTATTAATGTTTAAGTGTAGCACTTCTACTAATGTATGTATAGCCACGTAGGAAGCTACACAATTATGTGTATATGTTAATTGTCATCTCTCGCAATGATGCACAAGCATTACACTCAGTGCAACATATCTGTCAACTTACAGGTGTTTAAATCGTCTTATTTCTATTCATGTACGCATAGCGCAGTAGGATAATACATGATTATGTGTTATCATTAATCGTCATCTTTCGTATTAATGTGAAAATTTCATTGTCAGTGTACCATTCCTATTAATGTATAAATGCATCATTTACCATGTTATAAATGTATATTAATGTATAAGTGTATCATTTCTATTACTGTACGTATAGCCACTTAGGATGATACACGATTACGTGTTACCATTATTCTTCATCTATCGTATAATGTACAAGTGCCATTTTCAGTATTTCATTTCCATTAATGTATAAGTGTTTAAGTGTATCATTTGTACTAATATATATGTACAGCCAAGTAAGGTAATACACGAATATGTGTAACCATTAATTGTCATCGTTCACACTGATACATAATTTTCATTCTCAATGTATCATTTCTGTCAACGTATGTATCATTTTTATTGATGTGTGCATAGCCCAGTAGAATAATGCATGATTATGTGTTTTCATTTATCGCCATCATTCGTATGTGTTTATGCATATCATTTCTAGTAGTTTATGTATAGTCATGCAGAATGACACACGATTACGTGTATTCATTAATTGTCATGCTCTGCATTAATGCGCCAGTTGCATTATCAGTGTAGCATTTCTTTTAATGTACAAGTGTTTATTGTTTGCCTATCTCATTAACCACTTAGACCAATATACAGGGGTTGGACAAAAATATGGAAACACCTTTAGAAAAAAACACGTTTCTTTGCTCAATATGGTGTAGGAAACCCGTTGGCATCCAAAACAGCTTGCAGTCTTCTCGGAATGGATAAATACAGTTCCTGTATGTTTGCCAAGGGAATATTATACCATTCTTCCTGCAAAACGGTGGCAAGTTCAGATAACGATGTTGGCGGTGGATAACGAGAACGCACTTTCCGTTCCAATGTAGACCACAAAGGTTCGATAATATTCAGGTGTGGTGACTGTGATGGCCAGGGGAGATGGGACAACTCCTCCTCGTGCTCAGAAAACCAGTCCTGGACAATGTGAGCTGGGTGAACAGGGGCTTTGTCGTCTTGGAAGACACCATCACCATCGGGGAACAAAGTTTGTACCATGGGATGAACTTGATCGGCCAAAATGTTCACATAAGTCTTGGCAGTCATGTGCCCTGATACAGTTATCATGGGGCTAGCAGAGAACCCCGATATGGCTGCAGTCTGTATTATAGGCTTGAGATGGCGTTCTCCAGACGTAAACTCGGCCAGAAGTGGGCAACAATGTGAAAGAAGACTCGTCAGACCATATTACTCGCTTCCACTGCTCTATAGTCCAGGCTTTATGACCTAAACACCACCTTTTCCTGTTACGGGCATTAGGATCACTGATGAGTAGCTTCTCAATTGCAGCACGGCCAGCAATTCCCTGTTTAAGAAGCTCCCTTCTAATTGTTTTGGTACTCACAGGGTTCAGTAACACAACATTCATTTCAACAGTAACTTTTGCAGCTGCGGTCTTCTTATTTTTCGTCACAATTGCCCTTAATGATCGTCTGTCGCGATCACTCAGGACACACTTTCGTCCGCGCTGTGATTTAGCAGATGATGTTTTTCCGCTTTTCAAATATGCGGAATAAATCTTCGATACAGTACCTCTTGACACACTAAACACCTCGGCTACCTTGCTTACGGAAGCACCTACCATACGTGCTCCAACAATTTGCCCACGTTCGAGGTCTGTTAACTCTGACATAATGCAATGGGAACCTCACATAACAGTACTCCGACAACAACCGAACTGTTTAGCACATTTACGAAGTTGTATAGGTTGCGTCAGTAGTCAAAAACGCCAGCGCCACCTACATATTTCATTAAAATCAATCTTTCTTTTCAAACATGCATTTCACATGGTGTTTCCATATTTTTGTCCATCCACTGTACATATGTATCCAATGTACCTATACCACCAATGTATCTGTGTATGAAACTTTTTATTAATTGTATACTGAAGCATATATGCACACGCCCTTGTTTGGCCACTTCAATACCTCATATTCTCCATTAATATATTTCCGATGCAGCCCTCTCAGGAAGCCGCCAGGGTTGTGTTGTTCTAAATAGGTGCGGGTACTGGACGATACCCATTTGTCATATTAAATCGTCCGGGTGTCCGGGCCCTGCATTCACCTGTCACCCTATATACTTCCCTCTGTGATAATTTTTTATGAATTAAATCGCTCGGGTGCTTATTCTAACGACCTTATACACTTCCCCTTTTAAAGGGCGACTGGGAGTTAGAGAACTCAGTCTCCAGATTCTGGTGATGAGGAATCATCATTCACCACCTTTTAGTTCGGGCGCCACTCTAGAGTTAATAGATTTTTTGATGCAGAAGACATGAAAAATGAGCAATGCCCTCGCCTGGACTCGAACCCGGATCTCTCGAATGCGCGCCGAGTGTGCTACTGTTACATCAGTAGGAATGCAGGAAGGAGGGAGAAAAACAACTTATAGGCTTCTAAGTTGGCTACAGTCACTCTGAAAGATCATTAAATGCAATAATTTTTTCCTACTTCTATGAAATCCTGCAAGTAGTACCTCCGGATATACCAATTTGCCTTTGTGTTAATCCATAACCACACATTCACTTTCTATATAACGAATATGAAGCGGGTAGTAGCATTCAAGAGATCTGAATGCATTGCATATCCACTTTAAAGACTAGAACGGCTGAGCTATTAAGAGAAAGCACTATAAGGAGGGAAGATGGAATGGTAGTTCATGTGGGATTTCGCATTATATAGGACAGCATTATACCAACCGTATTTGCATATGCATTACATCATCTGCCGGTGAATGTGTTTCTAACCAAGTACATTGCTATCTCTGTGTGTGTTAGGATATTAATTCTGGAATGAGGGTATTGCGGATCTGAAACAAGCCAAACAAACTGCTTTTGCTAATCAAACAAAACCTTGTAAAACTCTGCATATATTTTCAGATACTTCGTATAGCATACTCTGAATATACATATACTCTGAAAACAAGAGAATAGATATAATTTATAAGATAAATTTTAGCCAATATATGGCCCCATTGGGAGTGAAATATTTGATGATACGATACGATATTTACGATATTTCGTGCGGGATGTTAGGTGAAGGTATACTGCTAATTATTATTCAGTTGAAGATGTACTGTTATTTAATTAACTTTTACGTGGATCTGAGCAACAACAATAGCTATTTAAAAACCAGTTCTGTGTTCTGTCATGGTTTTCATTAGCCCAGAAGGCTTTACCACAGAAGAGCTATTAATTTCGTTTTTGGCATTTTGCGTCGGTTCACTATAAATGTCGGTTCACTTTTCAAATTGTTGCCAACAAGTTCTAGAACCCTGCATTATATTTTAAGAAATTAAATAATGAAGAATGTGCATGAATGTATGTATGGTTCTCGCACCTTGAAAAGCAACGTACCCAGAGACATCAAATTTTGAATAACGTAGTCCTCCATTCGAATCTGGGCATCCGGAAGCCCGAATTTGGAATTCGTTTTATTATCTATTTCATATTTTGTCACCAGCGGCCGAGCGGTAAAGACGCTGAACACTGGTAGTTCGGTCCGAGGTTCGAATCCCTCGAACGGGCTGGCTGCATGGGCGTTTTCGTGGTTTTCCCCATGTGTAACGTGTATACGAGCCAGTTTCCCTTAGAAAGTCCTCCACGAAAGGCATCCCTCCCCTTAGGCAGATAGCCCTAGTGTGCTTTGCCATAATTAAATACACCACACCATATTTTGTCAAATATTAAAGAATTTTTCACTAACAAATTCTACGATTTCAAAGCGAGTAATGGCAACACCGTACGAAAACAAAATAATTTTTTATCTCTAGCACGCGAGACTGTGTATCGGAAATTCTAAAGATATGCCTTTTTAAATATTTTGTGATATTCCTGTTGAATGAATTTTATGATTTAAGCGCAAAGAACATGATATTTAATAAGTAAAGGTAACACACAAAATGTTAAAAAACGCCCCTCTGGGTGTAATATAAAATCTGAAAGTTTTCAGATACTTTTTTTATTTTTTATTCAATTTAATTTTATTAAAATTTAAGTAAAATTTATTCTTTCATTATCAAATGTTTCGCATTAAAAACAAGCTTATTTCAACTAGAGTTAGTTATATATTGATATTCTGTGAAATGTTTTTTCAATTATTTCTATTACTTTAAAACTCAAATAAGTAAACATAACCAAACAAATTTTAAAAAGGCGTCAGTTTGAGTGTTTGAGTTTGGGTTAATGAGTAGAGTCAAACCTTATTTGTGTCCTCTGTTTCTGGGTCTGGATAAAAAATCTGAAATTCTTTTATTGTAAAATACTACCCAGTCGTAACATGGCTTTATATACAGTGATCTCAATATTACTTCGATGCTGTTTAAACCCATACGTAAATAAACATGTCCGTTTAGTCCGTTAGTTTATTTATGACAATAAGTCATGAATCGTAATAAAAGTATTTTACAATTTAAAGAAAACTGAATATGAAGAAAAAAAGGAGATCATGAAAATCGTGTTAAGATTAATATATTTATGGCTTTCTTAATAACAAATTTCCCTGCTAAGAGCGGAAATGTCTTCATAGGTATTTTCAAATGAAACTGTCTAGTACTGACGTTACGAATAAGATAAAAGAATAAACATGAAAGCTCTATATAGACGACGCTTTTCTTACGGCCTAAATCTTTATCAAGTTTAAGTACTTATGCTGCATAAATTTAGTGAATTTTAACATCCTGTGAATATGTATAAAGTGACTCAACTTGTGAACTTTATAAACTGTAATATTTTTTTATAACTGAAATAACACCATAAACACTTACCTCCTTAGAATTACTATTACAGTTCATTATAACATTGTGCTCCCAATATTTATTATAGTTATGTCATTATGTTTATCTTTATACTAATTATGTTTATCTGTTGATTTTGTTACACCAAAACAATTTAATTTTGGAACTTCAAATTATATTGCGACTATATTGTAATCTCTCTATGTCCTAGACTATTGATTTTAATAAATACTGGATGCTGGATTGCACGATGTACTGTAATAGGTAAACTCTAGACCATTTGGAAAATTTCAGCAGCCCATTTCCTCAATCTTTCTTTGTAAATTCTTATAAAGCAAGCACCATTTTTTTAATAGTTAGTTAGTATGGGAAGGCACTACCAAGACAAGTGAGATAAGTTACAACAACAAAGCAAATAATAATAATAATAATAATAATAAAATTAGATAACATACGTTGTAGACTCATTAGGTTATTTGAAGCAGGAGACTTGAAAAATGTGCAATGCACTCGCAGGGACTCGAACCCTGGACATCTCGAATACGCGTCAAGTATGCTTCCAATTACACCTCGATGGCATACTAGAAGAAGAGAAGAAAATACCTGACATACGTCTGTTGCTATTTGTGAGATCATTCAAATCATAATTGCATATTTTAAGAGTAGGATTATTCTTAATTTCTTCCTGGCTTTCATGAAATTTCCAAGTTAAATTTCAATATTGACTCCTTAGTTGGACTATTTTGAATTTCTCGTTGTCTTGGCGCTGTTGACTAATGCAGTTGCTGGCGTATAGTCAGCCCAAGCCCACGAAAATCGTCTGGTCAAAGAGCGCAAGTTTACGACTGTCGTTGGCAACAACCTTGAGCACCTTACAAGTGACAGTGCGATTTGGCTCATTTCCGCTCCAACTATGGTGGATAGCTTCCCCCTCTTCCCCTAGCTTCAAACTCTCGAGGACGGCTTACCGCATATTTAGAGTGCCCCATGCCGAACAGGCACTAAACATTTACAAACATTCATGCCTTCTCCGGGATTCGAACCTGGGCATTTCGACACGGCAGTCAGCGACGCTAACAACTATACCGGTTGGGCGGTACTGAGTTCCTCATGCATACGGGTTTTTTCTCAAATACCAGCGAGAGTTTGTTATCTAGCGCAGAACACAATTCTGAGCCGTTTGTTGATTAGTTAGTTTTAGGCTTATAATCAGTCTTATTCCCTTTACATATATTTGTTAAATCTCCAGAAGTTGAATAAGGGCCAATTTGTATTTGCTTCTGACAATTTACCAATGTTTTACCCAGTCATTTTACTTTTCTGTAACGCTTCATTCCCATCTAACACTAACTACACTAACTTGACTCCCATCTACACTAACTTGACAGACAGTGGTATGCATGCACAGATAATTTAATTTCCGGAACAGAGCTAACTACAGTTTTTAGTCCAAAGGGATTTGAATCCCGAAGGACTATTAGTTTCGTTTTGGCATTTTGCGTCGGACTCATAAATGTCGGTTCACTTTTCAAACTGTTGCCACAAAATGTTAGAGTCCTGCATTATATTTGAAGAAATTAAATAATGAAAAATCTGCATAAATGTATGTATATTTCTCGTATTGTGATAAAACAACGGTACATAGAGTCATCGAATTTTGAATAACGTAATCCTCCAACGAATATGAGCATGTGGAAGACCAAATTTGAAATTTGAAATTTGTTTTATGATCGATTTCCTATTTTTTAAAACTTTGACGAATTTTTGATTAACAAACTCAAGGATTTCAAAGCGAGCAATGGCAACGTTGTGCAGAAAAAAACATTTTTATCTCCAGCGCGTGAGTCTCTGTATCGGAAATTCTAAAGATATGCTCGTTTTAAAACTATTTTGCGATATTGCTGTTGCACTGGATCTTATGGTTTAAGTGCGAGGAACATGATATTTAATAAAGAAAGGTAACACACAAAATGTTAAAAAACGCCCCTTTGGACGTAATTTAAAATCTGAAACATTTCAGATTTTGTTTTTTAATTTTTTTTTTTTTTTTTTTTTTTTTTTTTGAGTTCAAATAAACAAGAGCGGAAGATCCAATATTAAAATCTTAATGAAAAATTCGGTAATGAGTTGTGGAACTTCAGACCAGGCTTTTTAAAATCGCAGATCTCTAACTTGCCTTTATATGTCGTTCTTATTCAGAACGGTGTTTCAATGGACTTTGCCGGACCGTTGTTCGCGATATCAGAATGCAGAGTCACGTATCTCGATGGCTGTATTGCCCCAGTTCAATACGGACAATCACTCGGATCCCTAGAGCTATGTAAACACGTTCCCTTATACATACACATACCTCCTTCAATAACGGTAGTTTTTTAAATTTGCAGGCACGGGGTATATTTTACTTTGGAAAGGAAAGGGTTACGCATTTCTATTCTTCTGTCTTTTATTGCTCTGTCTTTATTTGCGTGTATGAGCTTGAAGTCTATATAACTCTTTTTTGCTTTTGAAAAGAATACAATGCAAGATTAGGCAATGCGGAATATTAATGCATAGCAACGCATTCCTGGTACGTAACACTGTACTATAAAAGTGTTGCACCAATACTAAGAAAAACATACATGTGTATTTTATTTGCCTATCTTATTGACTATTGATTCACTGCAGGCTTCAGAAAAAATACTTTAAGCAATTATTTCAAATAAATTGAATCTAAATTCCATGTTTTCAATGCTTGAGTTAAACGTAAATGAATTATGAGCAGCCCTTCTAATTATTTTAAAATTTTGTACGCATATACGAGGGAAGATAAAAAATTTTGAATAAGTAATTTATCACAAAGTTTCATGGAAATCGTAAACATTTCAACATAAACAATAAGTTTGGATTTTGTTCCAAAAGTCCAAGATAAAGATTCTGAGTTGTTTGAATTGCTTCGCCCATGCGTCCAGCCAGTACAAGTTTCTGAACCTGTTGTCTATTTTTGATTGATTTAATATCGTCTGTGAAGGCTTGTCCTGCACTTTGAGCAAATACTTCAGCTGCTGCACAATAACCATGATGAACAAAGTATGTTTGAACGATCCTATGACGAGTAGTTTGCCATTCACTTTGTTTATCAACCACGGGAAATCGTTCAATAGTTAAGACCTGTGCGCCTTTTTAATTCCTTCATCATATCCTCGATATCAAAAACAAAAGGTGATTGATCAAAGTTTTCATCAACAACTTCACCGGGTGTCTGAAGACCAACAGTAGAATACAGGTTTGGTGCGAGATCTGTAAATGCTATTCCTAAATGATGACCATTTCTGGTATAAAAACAGGTATTGTCTATGAAATTCACACCACAACCAATTACATGTCCCGTAGTGAACTTTGGACAATATGGTTGTTCAGTGCCACTGGAGCAAAAACTATGACCATCGTCGCCGGTGGTAGCCATATGATTGTTTGTTCCAGCCTGGTAACCTATTCATATTCACACCTTGGGCAGAAAGACCAACCCCCATATATCCATCACTGCCTTTGCTCACTATTTTTACTTCAGAATAATATAATCCACAAGCAGCAGGTATTGAGTGGGTAGCACGAACACTGGCGGCATATTTGTGATTTTTACCAGACTCTTTGTAATGCACTCTAAGGTTATTTTGAGAAAGACCAATATATGTAAATTTATCCTTAGGACTCCATGATCGTGGAAGAGGTGTTTCGCTTTCATTAACCATTGGATATAGTAATTTAAGGCGACCCACTTGCTAATTTAGAGAAGTAATTTGAGACTCATTTCATCCTATGTGTTCACTCATAGTCGCCATTTGCCCTCACTTCAGGGTTCAGGATGATCTGAAGCATCGCAACTTCCAATGGCCATTCATTATTGCTACTCTTTCAAGTCCTATTATTGGCGCTGACTTTTTATAAAGATTTTCTTTATTTGTCTATCTTAAGAATCGCCGTTTGATAGAGTCCACAACCAACTTAACTTATCCGGGAGTAATTCGCAATAATCAAGATTTGAGCATTAAACTGCTTTCAGGTGACTCCCCATGGCATCAACTTCTCAGAGATTATCCCCGTTTTATCACAGTAGATTACACTTGTGAAAACCAAGGCCTCTACTGCGTCCAAGTTCTTGACTAGACAATTCTTCGATGCCGTACGGAGGGCTGTTTCGGTGAGACACATCGCTACATTCGTGGTGAGTACGTCAGGAATAAGTGCAATGACCAGAATGGTGATGTATATTAAAATATCCGACCAAAGGCAATTGCGGTAAAAACCAAGCACCAGAAATTTTAATCCGGTGCTGATAGCAAAGCAACCTATTTTCAGAACGAGGCTTTGTACCACCGAGTGAAGTGTTGTAGTAGAGCTCTGCAAAACCTTCATCCTCCTGATCAACCGAGCCCTCACAGTTCTGTTGCCTGTTGCAACCGCAATCCCAGCGCCATAACCATTTATACATCGAGTTCCACAGAAAGCTTTATTCTCCGACATAAATGCGTCTTCGCTGGTGCAGTTTGGTGACTTGGTTTGTGGTTCACTGTTCCCAGTCAAACTTGAACTGTCAATTTCCAAATTTAAGGCGTGGATTATACGGAGATCAGCTGCTCAATTTCAGCAGACGATACATATATCCGTTAAAATTATTACAGAAATATGTTGACTCACAGAGCATCTTCATCACTTGCACCTCATCACACTGGATAACTTGATGTTGCTCAGAATTTTGACATACAAACTCCATATTCGTGCAACATTGCAGGTTGCTATTCGTAATAAATACAGGTAATAAATCCAATGGCAGTACAATTTTAGACAGATAATTAATTACTCGCTGCTTTCAATAATAATAATAACAAAAATAATTTAATTTGTATAATAAGCCGTTTTGAACAATAATAAATAAAGCGTAGCTGAACAAGCATTTATGATAACATAAACAGATTGTTAATAATATCAATTTGTTTGGTATCTATATTAACAATAGAATAAACATTATTTTGTTTTTCTTTGTTATGAATTACCACACTGGCAGCGTTGAGTTGTAGCAGGCAGGTTGCCATACCCTTTAAGCTGCATGATAAATTATTTTTTCTTTGTAGTGCGTTAATTGTCATATTTATTTTAAATAAAAGTTTACTGTATAAAAATATTTTTAATTGACTTTAATTATGGTTTTGGTTAATGCTATAAATTTTCAGATTTCTATTTTCAATACTGTAACATGCGCATTTAAACTTTTAATAGCCTACTGATATTAAGCATAGCATTGCACATATTAGTAAGATTTATGCAGCTAATAACTCTTATTTTAAGAAAATGCGTTTTTGCACACATTTCAATAACTCTGTTAAGTATTAATTTTTGTAGCTTGATTTCAAAAATAGGTCTTGTTATTTTGTATGAAATGTTAAATGTTTTAATAATAATATAGATTTATAATATGTTAATGTATTTCAAGTTTATTTGTTTAATTAGCTATCGCAAAGCATAAAATGGCTCTCAATGTATTTAATAACTTGATGTAAAAATGTGAATTATTTAATTATGAATTTGTGTGTTTTCAGCAAATTTCAATTTACATAGATGCCACAGTTGTGCATAAGAGGAATATTAAAAATGAGCAATTCTCACTCTGAAGAAGGAGGATCTTTGCTCTGTTTCTTAAACTGTGATGTTCTCTCTAAAAATAACAACTCAAAATAAGCAAATTATGTCGTTGATGTTGCTAATGCTCACTTGTTTATAGTCACCTATAGTCAGCTAATACCACGAAATTCCTCATGACAAGATTACGTCTGTCGTTGGCAACAGCCTTGAGCACCTAACAAGTGAAAGTGCTATTTAACTCAGTTTTGCCACCAATTTTGATCGACAGCATCCCGGCATCATGGGTCTGAGGGTGTTTCATCCCTCTTCCCTACCCTCAATTTCTCAAGAGGACATTCGGCTCACCGCTCATTTAGAATATCCCCTGCCGCACAGACATTATACATTTTCAAACATCCATGCGTTCTCCAGGATTCGAACCCTGGCCCTTCGATACAGCAGTCAGCGACGCCAACCGGTTTACGCTGACCGGCGTGGCTGAGTGCCGTACCGAAGGGTCCCCCCCGGGGGTCGACGTAGAGAACTCTGCGAAGCTACTGGCTAGGATCTGTACCTAGGCAGTCTGGGCCACGGGGGTATAAAATTTATGAACTTGGCGGTTCCCGATGGTCCATGGGGTTCCCGATGGTCCATGTCCCGATGGGTCCCGATGGTCCATACTTGCTCTTCATGGGCCGGGAGGTGTAAGTCCCTTCCACCAGGGTATTGGTAGCCAAATAGCAAACTGGGCCATTGAGCGTCTGGTCCCTGCTGTCCTTGGTATTCCATGTAAAAGCCTTAGGAGAGGGGCATCCCGTGTAGTGCTGGCAGGTAGCCCAATATAACGGCCGGTCATCGACCCTAAGTTGTCATCGCCCACCCCACCGTGGTCTCGGCCCGGCCGAGACGGTGGTCTTGACTTGGTCGTGTTTAGCGGTGGGCTCGATGTTCGTTGAGAGTTCATTAAAAGTGTTGGTGTCTCGGGGGTGTGGGACCCTGAGCCCAACAAGCGAGTTCTAACCACCCATAAGGTGGCTTCTGGCTGATTTTCAGTCCCTGTAGTGCTATTAAGTTTGTTTGCTATTGAGCAGGTACAAATTTAGTTAGTTAGTTAGTACCGAAGGGTCGAATCTCGGAGAAGGCATGCATATTAATGATTAACTACGCATGTTCTTTCCTACACAGATGAAACATCCGTAATTTGTTATGGGCTATATTTCTGGTGGTTGAATTGACTGGCATCAGTTTTTATGGGTTATTTTCGTACATCACCTAAATACGCATCTTATATTTCTTGAGCAATGCAGAAATTTAAAGGACAACTGGAAGCACTTTTGTTGTTGTTGTCTTGTCCATATTACATGGGACAATAGTTGCCAGAGCACTCCGAGGAAGGAGAGTTGAAGGAGAGCACTCCGAGGGGAGAATCCGAGGATCTCCCACCCCTCTCCACTCCCACCAATCCACACGAGAGTACTTGCGGCTTGCCGTATATTTAAATAGCCGCCATGCCGCACCGACATTATACATATACAAACATCCAGTATTCTCCAGGATTCGAACCCTGGCCCTTCGGTACCGTTGTAGGCTCTTCTAACCACTATACCGTTTGGGCGACAAGAAGCACTTTTATCGACTGATAATAAAGTCAATGGAAAAGTACAAGAATAGGGTAGTGGCATTTCTGGATAACTGCATACTGTTAAACTACATGATAGTTGCAGAAAGTAGACTAGCATCAAACATTTTTTTTCTTTTCCTTATTAATTATATGACGGTTGCTTGCTTTGTCATATGGAATTATTGAACTTGTTCTTAAAGCACGTTAAAAAATGATTAAAATGAGAGAAGTCAAGAAACAAGGTTAAAGCTTATTATCAATCAAATCTTTATCATCAATCAAAAAGGGCTTATAAGGATTCACCATCAAATCCTTTCTTATGTAACAGACTTTTCTCCAAAGTCTTGAGTAATAAAAATCAAGTTCTATAATAAGAGTTGAAATACTGTTCGAATTAAAGACATCTGAATTACAGTTTTTCCAAATCCCCTTTTTCCTTTTCGTCTTTTTCTACCCTTGACATGGAAAACATTAGAAAGTACCAATCCACCGTTAAAGCTGAGTGAAGTTTCCAGACCGAGTCAAGTCAAAATTTATTCGAATGCGGAAGCGAACGCAAAATCCAATTTCTTCGACTTTATCCAATTACTTGCCTTTTCTACTTCTTCTTTCGTCTCTCGAAAAATTTGCATCAATCGAAGAACTTTAAATTTATTTTATCGAAGAGGTCAGTTGAATACTTCTGTCTTAAAGGTAGAACAGAAAAAAAAATTTAGCCACTCAGAACAATTTGAACGTATGGGAAAATATTTGCTTCTCAAACTTTCGAAGAAACAGAATAAGAATTCTGGGAAGTTGGAGAGTTAAAATTACGAATCTTTGATATATTCGATTGGAGGAAAATTTCTTCAAAGAGTTCACCTGGTAGAAATATATTAAATTCGGTTACATATTTCAAGATATTATGTTTTCCAAGTTTTAAAACTTCCCGCGAGTAATATGGATGAAAACGTAAAGGAGAAAACAACGTCTGTATCATAATAAATCTTAGAACAGCGGGGTTCCCACTAGCTTATGGGTTCGTTTGTTTCCACAGGTCACAGCATCTGGTTTCCACTCTTCATATGAAATTTGAAATTCCAATTGAAGCTTATTAAAACGCAGTAGGAAACGCTGCTTTGACAAGTACTAAGAATTGTTTCTAACTATTTCGAATCAGGCTAATGAAATGTGATTTGAAGGAACATTTCTTGCAACTAATTTGGATTAACGCCGACTTGATGGATCCTTTACTTGAGAAAACCGGAAAGTCTAATTATTTTCTGACATAAAAATTAATAGCGAATTACAGCAGTTTAAAAAAAAATCTGATGCGTACAACACATGACTTCTTTGTACGACCTATTATATTATACACAATCTTTGCTGCCCTTCGATAATAAATCTCTTAAGATACTTCTTTGAATGTTCTAGCCACATTGTTTAGTAAAAGACGCTAAATGGGCTTTGTAAATAGTCGAATTTACAAAGTATTCATTAAGAACTAAGATTCAGATTTATACAGGAAAACATAATCCATTCTGATAGTCCACATGTATTTCTTCGGAATATACAACAATTATAATTGGTGTGTTGAATTTCACGTGCACTAAAAAATTTATTATCTTATTTTTCGTAAAATAGTCAAAGAAAATTTTCTTAAAAATTCCCCTCATAATTTTTTATTGATGTTTCACATTTCTGATTCCTCACAGTTTCACATTGTTATTGATGGACGAATCAAGTTAATTCATTTCCAGAATTGATTTACTGATTGCTCTTTATTATAAATGTTATGCTTTAAACTAAATTTTGCTTTATAAATTATTTCTCCTTTGGCTAAAATAACTGGATCAACTAGAGGACGATTACATTAGGCTGAAAACACTTAGATTAACTCAATATTCAATTACCTTATTCACCCTGCTACTCGTAAGTTCGAATCCCTGCAAACTACCTGCCATGAAGTTTTCTTTATGTTTTATCTCATGTGCATATAGACATATATGCATGTTTATCTCATGTGCACAGACCTTACTAAAGTATTCTTGATACATTTACTTTCTACACCTGGTGTGCTTGGCGTCATTCAAATAAATAAATAAATATATCACGCGTACACCAAGTGACTCCCTTGTACGGCTTATAAGGTATTTCTCCCACTTCCCTAGCGTGCCTTCGTGGTGTAACGGTAACACGCTGGGCCGGTATTCCAGAGGTCCGTGGTTCGATTCCCGGCGAAGGCGGTTGCTAAATTTCCTCTTTCCGGCCTTCAAAAAATACCTAATGTCTCTACAAGTGGCGCCCGAACTAAAAGGGTTGTGGATGATGATTCTTCGCACTCAGGATTTGGTGACTAGGTCCCCTAAAACCCTAGTCGCCCTTTAAAAAGGGGAGTATATATAAGGTATTTCTCCCACTTCCCTAGCATGCCTTTGTGGTGTAACGGTAGCACGCTGGGCCGGTATTCCAGAGGTCCGTGGTTCGATTCCTGGCGAAGGCAGTTGCTAATTTTTCATCTCTCTGTCTTCCAATTAGTCCTAATGTCTCTACAGGCATATTAAATTATACATGTTTTTGCTGCAGTTCATTTAAACTTATTTCCTCGAATTTTATTAGAGATATATTTTTCATTCAATCAATTTAGCTCTCACTTCGCGGCAAGGAAAAAGATACAAACAAATACTCAAAATATCTTCATTAAAAATGTTAAAATAGATAAAACCTAAAACACCAAATACAGTAAAAACAGCTAAAAAACAATTTTTACTGTTAAAATTAGACTTTCTACTCAAACACAAACAATTCACACACCGAGAAGGAGGACGAAATTTTCGGCGCTCCATAGTTGAAAGTTAACTTTTGATCTTACTGGGTAGAAGGACACTGAAGTTGGTGCAACAAATGACTTGACAACAAATGATAAATTTCACTATTCTACTAAGAGTTTCAAATGTAAACAAATAGAGGCATCATTAGGCCTAGCACCACTTAAACTTTTAAATTATTGATAATTCTACTACTAGTGTATGAGATTAATTAAAAGCGTAAAACCTTTAACCGAAACATAACACCAACATAATGTAACATAACTTACCAATATAATTAAGACATGACAATTTAATAACATATAAGAGTAAAATAACTGAGGTCACCGAGCCGAGTAACAGAGTGGAAATATATATACGTATACATGTTTGGTGGGGTCAATTGCTGCTGAAAAGGGAGGTGCACAACTAGATGTTGTAGCAGTCCCATGTAAAACATTTCAATGCTCTATGGCTACTCGTTTTTGAGTAATACGAGGCACTTACATACGCACGTACGTATCAAATGGATTCGAGAGATGTGAAAATTGATATTTTCGTTGAAAAATGATACCCAAAATTTGCAAAAGGTAAAATATATACAAGACAATAAAAATATAAAAGTTAATCTCTTTTTCATTGAAACTCCAATTCAGAACTCATCAAGGGAAAATGAATTAAAGCTTCATGAAAGTTGATTAATATGCTTCAAAAACTTTTTCGTTATCCTGGTTGATTTGAGATTAAAAATCAAAAAAAGAAGCAAATTTCCATTACATTAAAACTCATGTAAAACCGAAAAAAGTGAATGTCACATGTACCAAGATTTTCCCTACACGCCTCCGAAAAATTGGAAAACAAGAATAAAACAAATATAGTTTCAAATTGACTGCACAGAAAAACCATAAATTTTACATTATGTGAAATGGCCATTCGGGAAAAAAAAAAAAAAAAAAAAAAGATCTAAAATCATTATATACAAATCCAAAATTCAAAATCAAATATAAATACAGATCACAATGTAAATATACTTTAAACCAAATAGTCATTGAAAGAATACTTTAAAAATGAGCGGTCCTCGATTATGCTTGACTAAACTTTTAATTCCAAGAAAACGAAAAAATTTCATAGAGGTTTCTTAAATAATAAATTCTCTGGAAAAGCTAAGCCTACTTCGGAAAAAAAACTGAAAACCAATTAGAAGCGAAATTGGGGAAAAAAACGCAAACTTATTGAACTTTTTGAACGCTAATTTTTTAAAAACTACTCGTGTGATTTTTATAAAATTTGACAGTTTGGCATAATTTGAGTCGTAGAATGGAAATATTCAAAAAATGGCATGTCATTTCAGAAAAAGACCGATTTTGTGCCAAAATACCTATATTAAAACAATGCTATATATAAATCTAATGCACATCTTAAGTCGAGCTTTCGAGACATGAAAAATGCAAGCTGAATTTCGTCAAAAGCCCTAGTGGAACAGGAGATATAAGACTGTCCCATTTTGTTTTCGCAGTGTACAATCCATGTATACTTAGTTCTTTGTTTTTAAGGTTTTTAGGGTGCATTTTATTAGTTCAAAGGAGCAATTTGCCCAGAGAGACTATTAATTTCGTTTTGGCATATTGTGTAGGTTCACTATAAATGTCGATTCGCTTTGGCCATCAAATATTATCGCCCTGTGTTACATTTGAGGAATCTAAATAATGAAGAATCTGAATAAATGTATGCATAATTAAGACACAATAACACGCCGAATAAATACTAATTCAGAAGTCAAACAACAAAAATCAGCGTTAATTTACAAAATTTTCACAGGACTAGTTTCGATGGTTTTACCGAACCATCATCTTCAGCTGCAAAACCGCAGTCCTGTGAAAATTTTGTAAATTAACGCTGATTTTTGTTGTTTGACTTCTGAAATGTATGCATGTTTCTCGCATTGTGATAAAACAACTGTAGTTGGAGCTATCAAATTTTGAATAACGTAAACTTCCACAAAATATGGGCATCTGGAAGCCCGAATTTGGAATTTGAAATTTGTTTTATTATCTATTTCATATTTTGTAAAACTTTAACGAATTTTTGATGAACAAACTCAACCATTTCAAAGCGAGCAATGGCAATACCATACGGGAAAAAAAAGCATTTTTATCTCCAGCGCGCGAGACTGTGTATCAGAAATTCTAAAGATATGCTCATTTTAAATTTTCATGCGATATTGCTCTTGCATTGAATTTTATGGTTTAAGTGCGAAGAACATGATATATAATAAATAAATTAACACACAAAACGTTAGGGAAACGCCCCTTTGGGCGTATTGTGAAATCTGAAAGCTTTCAGACCTTTGTTCCTTTTTTTTTTTTTTTTTTTAAATTTTCTTGCTTAATTTTATGCGATGCAAATTACTCGCCTTTTTGATTAATATATATATTTTAACTATGATAAAATCTGATGTTTTATAATATATTATATTTTACTTTTTCCCCATTAGAATTAGATTACATTAGGCTGCAAACACTAACTTGGAAATCCAAGTTACTATCATTTAATCTATCTTTTGAATTCTATACTGTAACTAAACCACAAATACAATACCAAAGGAAAAAAAAAAAGGGGGGGGAGAAAAAGGAAGTTTGTTTTCAGTGTTTCCGGTGGAACTACTCTGAGTTTTCCTGTTCTGTCATTTGAGAGTAGTGAAAACTAATATGCTTGAGAACCTTTGCTTCCGTTTTAAGTACATATTTTTTTCAACTCGATATTTCTATAGAAGAATCTTTTACAGTTTTATACGTTTAAAAAGCTTTCTTGAGAACAAATGACGAATATGTAAAAATGTTTTCAAAATTATAAGAAGTTATACTTAAACCTTCCCCTGCGCATAAATTTAACTAATTTCTTAAAGAGAATTATAAATGTTTTATCTTATTTTGAAACGCAGCTCTTCTTTTAGCGGAAAATTTTACTAATGTCTCCAAAATAAAATATCACAAGTTGTATTAAAGCAAGAGAAATCTGATTTGGGTTCCGAATTTATGTTTAAAAAGAAGAGTATACACGTATTTAGCGTCAATCAAAAATATACAACGCGTTTGTTAAAAGAATAGAATGAGAGACATATAAATATTATAGAAATGTTGCCATTGGCAAAAAATAAGTATAAACAAAAATATCTTAACTTCCAGTCAGTCTCATAATAAAGCATTCGGTGATCAAGCTGTCCATTTGAAATGCTAAAAACAAATAAATAACAAATCTGAATGCTTTCAGATTTTATATTACGCCCAAGTGGGCTTTTTTAACGTTTTGTGTGTTACCTTGATTTATTAAATATTATGTTCTTTGCACTTAAACCATAAAATTCAGTTCAACAGCAATGTCGCAAAATAATTTTAAAATGAGCATATCTTTAGAATTTCCGATACACAATCTCACGCGCTGGAGATAAAAAAGGTTTTTAGTTCTTAGTTTTCGAGACCTATGCTCATTTTTTATCTCTTCTGCTTTCAATAAAAGTACCTAATGTCTCTACAGTGGGGCCTGAACTAAAAAGTAATGAATGATGATTCTTCACTACCAGGATTTGGCGAATGGGTCCCCTAAAAACTCCAGTCACCCTTTAAACGAGGGAGTACATAAGGTACTTCTCCCGTCTTCTTAGCAAGCCTTCGTGGTGTAGTGGTCAGCATGTTCGACGCGTATTCGAGTGGTTCGTGGTTCGAGTCCTGGCGAGGGCATTGCTCATCAGTATTAATAATCAGCGTTATATCAATGAATCAGTAATGTAGCAGTATTAATCAGTATTAATAATTAGTGTTATATCAATGAATCAGTAGCAGTATTAATCAGTATTAATAATCAGTGTTATATCAATGAATCAGTAGCAGTATTAATCAGTATTAATAATCAGTGTTATATCAATGAATCAGTAGCAGTATTAATCAGTATTAATAATCAGTGTTACATCAATGAATTAGTACTGCAGCAGTATTAATCAGTGTTAATAATCAGTGTTAAATCAATGAATCAGTACTGTAGCAGTATTAATCAGTATTAATAATCAGTGTTACATCAATGAATCAGTACTGTAGCAGTATTAATCAGTATTAATAATCAGTGTTATATCAATGAATCAGTAATGTAGCAGTATTAATCAGTATTAATAATTAGTGTTATATCAATGAATCAGTAGCAGTATTAATCAGTATTAATAATCAGTGTTATATCAATGAATCAGTAGCAGTATTAATCAGTATTAATAATCAGTGTTATATCAATGAATCAGTAGCAGTATTAATCAGTATTAATAATCAGTGTTACATCAATGAATCAGTACTGCAGCAGTATTAATCAGTGTTAATAATCAGTGTTATATCAATGAATCAGTACTGTAGCAGTATTAATAAGTATTAATAATCAGTGTTACATCAATGAATCAGTACTGTAGCAGTATTAATCAGTATTAATAATCAGTGTTATATCGATGAATCAGTAATGTAGCAGTATTAATCAGTATTAATAATTAGTGTTATATCAATGAATCAGTAGCAGTATTAATCAGTATTAATAATCAGTGTTATATCAATGAATCAGTAGCAGTATTAATCAGTATTAATAATCAGTGTTACATCAATGAATCAGTACTGCAGCAGTATTAATCAGTATTAATAATCAGTGTTATATCAATGAATCAGTACTGTAGCAGTATTAATCAGTATTAATAATCAGTGTTACATCAATGAATCAGTACTGTAGCAGTATTAATCAGTATTAATAATCAGCGTTATATCAATGAATCAGTAATGTAGCAGTATTAATCAGTATTAATAATTAGTGTTATATCAATGAATCAGTAGCAGTATTAATCAGTATTAATAATCAGTGTTATATCAATGAATCAGTAGCAGTATTAATCAGTATTAATAATCAGTGTTATATCAATGAATCAGTAGCAGTATTAATCAGTATTAATAATCAGTGTTACATCAATGAATCAGTACTGCAGCAGTATTAATCAGTGTTAGTAATCAGTGTTATATCAATGAATCAGTACTGTAGCAGTATTAATCAATATTAATAATCAGTGTTACATCAATGAATCAGTACTGTAGCAGTATTAATCAGTATTAATAATCAGTGTTATATCAATGAATCAGTAGCAGTATTAATCAGTATTAATAATCAGTGTTATATCAATGAATCAGTAGCAGTATTAATCAGTATTAATAATCAGTGTTACATCAATGAATCAGTACTGCAGCAGTATTAATCAGTATTAATAATCAGTGTTATATCAATGAATCAGTACTGTAGCAGTATTAATCGGTATTAATAATCAGTGTTACATCAATGAATCAGTACTGTAGCAGTATTAATCAGTATTAATAATCAGTGTTACATCAATGAATCAGTACTGTAGCAGTATTAATCAGTATTAATATCAGTACCGGTTATTATTAATATCAGCCTTTTATGAGTTCTGCATCTGTCATATTTGTATCAGTAATGTATCTTGAATATTAATCTGTAATACTGTAACATGTTATTTTGTATGCCTTGTAGTGCACGTTGATTACCTTTCAGGTGGCATTACGTATTTTGAAGGGGTGCTATAGATAGCAGAAGTAAAGGTGCTACAGATAGTACAATAGTACAAGTAATGTAACAGTAGAACATTGATCTGTAAGATTTTAACTCGCAATATTTTCAGCCTCTGTAACGTATTATTTCGTGGATTTATTTACCGACTTGTGCAAAAAAGATTCCCATTTAATCAGTAATAATATTCAGTGTTATACCAATGAATCAGCACTGTAGCAGTATTAATCAGTGTTAATATTAGTATTATATCAGCCTTTTATCAGTTCTGCATCTGTCATATTTGCATCAGTAATGTGCCAGTAATGTATCTTGAATATTAATCTGTAACTCTGTAACATGTTAATTTGTATATCTTATTGTGCACGTTGAATACCTTTCAGGTGTCATTATGTATTTTGATAGGGTGCTATCGATAGTGGTGGACGTGGTGCTATACTAATTAACCGTTTGATAAGGGGATAGTGTCCACGTCCTCCGTTTTATCTTTCTCTCTCCCCTGCATTAAAAAAAAAAAAAAAAAAAAAAAAAAAAAACACCTAATGTCTTTACGACAGAAAGGTGGTGGAAATATAAAAAAGCAAGAACTTTTGCGCCAAAAATCTATATGGCTTATATTTACATCCTCACAGCCAGCAGATACTATTTACCAAAATGAAGATTAAATAAAACATATACTAAATACATGGCACTCGAACATGTGTGAATTAGTTACTGTCCCATATAACACTCGATAATGTACCCAAAGCACACTAATTTTACCCACTCTTGAAATCAGGAGGTGAACATAACGGGAAAGTACAATGCCTTAAGTAAACGTACATCAAAGTGATTATCAGTTGTGCACTGTATGCTTTAAGTGATCAACTATTTTATAAACGTATAGCTGTTAAATTTCCTACTACTTATAAGTGATGCTTATACTATGTAAATTATACATATAATTATGTATTACCCTCAAAAGTGTACATTCTTTGGTGCTTATGCTCTTCAGTTATTTTTCAACTGCGTATTCCATAGCCAGGATAATATACAAAGAACTGATGAATAGAGTTGCCGTCAATTATATGAATTAGAAGTGACGTCAAGCAATTTTTGGCAGTGTTCACTTTTATATTCATATACACGTATAAATAAATACACATCTAATATGTCATACATTTACATATACATAGAGAGATAGAGGTGCGATGGTTTAAAAATTGTTGATGAATGTTTACTACCATTAATGTAAACAGTAAGACTTTATTAATGCTTGCCTATACAAATGCTTCTCATTATGCATAATAATAAATCCATAAATTTCAAATGTTTCAATATGTAGCCTTGACAGCACCACTCGATAATTCACCCTGTAGAGGCATTAGGAATTTTTTTGGAAGCAGGCAAGATGAAAAATTAGCAACGCCTTCGCCGGGAATCGAACCACGGACCTCTGGAATACGCGCCCAGTGTGCAGACCACCACACCACGAAGGCATGTCAAGAAGACGGGAGAAATATTCCCCCTTTTAAAGGACGATTGGAGTTTTAAAGGACCCAGTCGCCATATCCTGGGTGTGGAGAATCATCATCCAACACACTTTTAGTTCGGGCGCCACTGTAGGTACATTAGGATTTTTTTAATAGCAGGAGAGATGAAAAATGAGCAAACGCCTTCGTCTGGAATTGAACCGCGGACCTCTGGAATACGCCTCCAGCGTGCAGACCACCACACCACGAAGGCATGTCAAGAAGACGGGAGAAATAACTTATAAAATGTTATAGAAAAAAAAAGGCAAAAAATTTTGTTGTTATATAATACTGATAAATAATTTCGCTTGCATTTATTGCGCGATGACAGAAAATGCAAAGCAGTTTTATTATGTAAACTTTGATTGATTGTAAAGCATTATGTATTGATTGTAAAGCTAAATGTAAAATGCATGATTATTTTAACTAAAGGAACATATTTCACTTTCGAGACTATTTTGATTCAGATGCAAAAACAAAATTTCAGTAACATTTTTTTTTTTACTGTGTTATTGAACAAACGTGTAAAAACTAAATGTCATATAAAACTACTGAGTTCAATAAAATATCGTTCACTTTGCATGAACTTTTAGTTTTTCATAAAAAAGTTTAGCCCTCTTTCCAGGCTCATATTTTGTTTACAAACTGAAGCAACAATACAATCGAACAACAAAGAGAGAAAAGAGTTTTCTTCAACGAGAGGAAACAGGCAGTAGTTTCGTTCACGTTGGAAATAACACCTGAAAGTAGCCTTGTTATTTGCTGATTCAGAACATCGCGAAAGGTTACAGATATTTCTTTGATCTAACATTTAATTTTATACATTTTCACAATAGACAAAGAGGAAAAAATTTTATTTCAAACACAGTAGTGCATTTGTTTCAGAAGCGCTGCATATACGGGGGGGGGATGAATAAATTAACTGCTAGCTTCATAAAGTGAAATGCAAAAAATTTCGGGTATAGTACTTCAGGGAATCACGAAAAATTTCAAGCATAGTATTTCAACGAAAATATTCATTTTGACCCTTCTCGATTCCATTTGAACGACGTTTTTGCGTTACATCTGTACGTACTGACAAATTAAAAGACTCTTTTTCAAAAAACAGAATGCGAAATAGATTTAAAATGGATTCAGTAAAGATTTTTTCTCGTGACATCTGTACGTAAGCTCGTACGTACGTATGTATGTATCTCGCATAACTCAAAAACGAGTAGCCTCAGAACATTGAAATTTTGTATACAGGAATGCTATAACATGTAGATGTGCACCTCCCATTTTGGTCGCAATCCGCCGCACCACAAGCACATGAATTTGTGTATATATGCGTATTATATACACCCACTGTGTTACTCGGCTCGGTGAGCTAAGTTTTTAAATTTTATATGTTGGTAAATTACGCATTTTTTGCTTTAAAAAGTGATTGAATTATATTTTTCTTATGTTCCTGTCAAGGTTCTTATTCCTTTAGTTAATCTTCATGGAATAGTTGTAGAATTATCAACAATTCAAAAGTTGTTTAAGTTCCCCTAAGACTAACGACGCTGCCTTTTGTTGACATTTGAAACTTAGTAGCATAGTGAATTAAGTCGGTACCTAGACCAATTTCAATGTTTTTGTGCCGAATGGGACCAAAAGATTTATGCAACGAAAATTCTGTCTTTCTTCCTAATTTTAATCAATTTAAACTATAATTTTAATTGTAATAATTTTAACGGTTTTTTAACTATATTTGGTGTTTTAGGTTTTTCTGTATTTTACAAGCTTTAATGAAGATATTTCGAGTTTTAATGTGTTTTTTCTCTGTCGCGAAGTGAGAACTGAATTGATTGAATGAGAAATATATCGATAATGAAATTCGGAGAAATAAGTTTAAATGATATGCAGCAAAAAAAGTGCATAACTTAATAGGCCGAACAAGAAAGTCGTGTAGTTATGATATTATATTTTTCGTAATTAGATACAAGTAGAAATTTTTAGCAGGAATATATCTAATTAAAAGTCCTATGTTTCGAAATCGAAAAGTAAAAATCGTTTTCGATATGCCTTTTGTTTGCTTTTCTACGCCTTTATGTGATTTACTAATATTATATTCATAAATTATTATATTAACAATGTAAATATTTTCTGGAATTCTGTATGTTTATGTAATATTACATAAAAAGCTGCATTATAAAAACTTCACGAAAGTTCAGTTTTTGTAGTGTGAAATTAGTTTATTACTTTAGGACGTAACGAATTGTGAAAAGATTTTAATTAAACTATATAAGAATTCAAATCAGATTGTTGTATGATTTACGTAAGAATGGGTGTTTCGTAAATATATAAGTTAATGTTTATTGCACAGCTTATTAAGGCTCTCTGCAAAAAGGAAAATAATTTGTGAAAATTTTTTTTGGGCATGCACAAGCTCTAGTTTGTGTTACATATAAGGAAATAATTAGAGGGGAAAAAAATCCATAAAGTCAACCTTTCCCGAAAAGAATCAAATCCTCATCACAAGTACCGATGCTCAATTGTTTTATGCATATATGATGATCATTTAAGGGAAAAAAAAAAAAAAAAAAAAAAAACCTATGTGCTTTAAAAGGTGGATTAAGTTTTACATCGATTTTCATTGCTTGATCATATATATTTCTGTCTTTTTGGTTTTACTGATTTTTGTTCAAAATTGCGTTTGTAGATGCTTCTATTTTGCATTTTTGCTAGTGATATCATATACAAAAGAGATGAGCGGCAATGTTTTCATCCCATATATTTTCGTGTCATCCCATATATTTTCATCCATAATATTTTTATGTGCGCTAATTATACATATGAACTGATACTTTTGATAACATCACTTACAGTTTTTGAGTGCTAGCACTCGAGAATTTACTTTTTAAGTACTCATTTACGTTCTAAAAGTGTGTGAATATTTTGAATTTTTATTAGTCCAAAAGGGCAGTTTTCCCAGAAGGATTATTAATTTCGTTTTGGTATTTTGCGTTCATTCACTTTTCAAATTGTTGCCACCAAATATTATCGACCTGTATTATATTTAAAGAAATTAAATAATGAAGAATCTGAATGAATGTATGTTTATCGCATTGGGATAAAACAACGGTAACTAAAGACATCAAATTTTGAATAGCGTAATACTCCTGCGAATATGGGTACCTGGAAGCCAAAATTTGAAATTTGGAATTTGTTTTATTATCAATTACATAAATTTGGAATTTGTTTTATTATCAATTACATAAAATTTTACCTTGTAAAATTTTAAGGAATTTTTGATTAACAAACTCCAGGTTTTCAAAGCGAGCAATGGCAACATTGTACAAAAAAAAAAAAAAAAAAAAAAAAAATTATCTCATTACTGTGCATCGCAAATTCTAAAGATATGCTCATTTTAAAATTATTTTTTGCGATATTGCTCTTGAACTGAATTTTATGGTTTAAGTGTGAAGAACAGATAAAATAATAAATAAACACAAACACACAAATAAAATAAAAATCTGGAAGGTTTCAAATTTTTAATTACGTCCAAAGGGGCGTTTTTTTAACATTTTGTCTGTTACCTTTATTTATTAAATATCACGTTCATCGCACTTAAACCATAAAATTCAATTCAAAAGCAATATCGCAAAATAGTTTTAAACTGAACGTATCTTTAAAATTTCCGATACGCAGTTTCACGCGCTGGAGATAAAAATATTTTTTCTGTACAACGTTGCCATTGCTCGCTTTGAAATCCTTGAGTTTGTTAATCAAAAATTCGTTAGAGTTTTAGAAAATATTATATTGATAATGAAACAAATTCCGAATTTCAAATTTGGGCTTCCACATGCCCATATATGCAGTAGGATTACGTCATTCAAAACTCGATGGCTCTATGTACGGTTGTTTTATCCCAGTGCGAGAAATAGGCATACATTTATGCAGATTTTTTATTATATAATTTCTTCAAATATAATGCAGGACTCTAAGATTTGGTGGCAACAGTTTGAAAAGTGAAACGGACATTTATAGTGAACGAACGCAAAATTGCAAAACGAAAACAATAGTCCTTCAGGGACAAAGCCCCTTTGGACTAATAATAAATAAAGGTAGCACACTAAATGTTAAAAAATTCCCCTTTGTGTATAATTTAAAATCTGAAACCTTTTAGATTTTTTTTATACTGAAATTTGATTACAAAAAAGAAACGTTTACTCCTATTTATGACTTTAAGCTTCGTTTAAATATCTTAAACTTCTTTCTGACCTAATTTTGCGTTGGAAGTCATAAAAACGAATGTACTCATGAATCTGATATGATTTAGATCACGGGGATTACTAAGAAGAAGAAAAGAAATTCCTTTCTTGATTTCCAATGAGCTCTTAAGCATAAATTGTAACTATTAATAACGGAAAATATTTCTTGTCATTGTGATTAGCTTTAACTATTAATGTGAAAGAAATGTGTAACAATGTGGAAAATCTTCTACCAGAGATTTAATATGAAAAATATTAGTGAAATATTTGCTGGTACGTTGCATTTTTAAAATAATTACTAATCTCGTTAAATTAAATTGGATTAATAAAAATATTGTAGTTTATTTCGAAAATGTGCAGCAGATATATTAAGCAAATTGTTTAGCATAATTATAAGATTAATTACACCTGAAAACTACCTGTCAAATACAACTTGAATGAACCTTTCTAAAGGATAATATCAAAGAATAATATCATCAATCTGTTAATTATGAAAATTGTATCGTGATCTGCTACAGATTAAATTACACCTCATGAACAGCTTTGTAAAAGTAGTGAATATAAGTGGTTCAGATTCGATACCTGAGTGGAAAATTTCTTAATGATAAAAACAAAAATGGTATTTCTCTTCTTAAGAAGAAACAGAAAGAAAAAGTATAAATAAAATTAAACATAAGATCCTTTCCTATTTCTGAAACCAAACATTAAACTAATTTGGAACTTTTAATATTACCATTTGAAATGACATTCTTTCACGAATATTTTCTAAAACTTCCTGGCCTTTCCCAATGCTTGAAAATAATGGATAAGCTTTCGGAGTTATGTGATGCCAAAGACAGCAATGCATCATTAAGACTTCACATCTTGAACTCGCGACAAAATTTATTCCCCACTAAGTTTAAAGCAGCGAGTAAAAAGGATGTTGAAAGCTTTCATCAGAATCATAGGAGGCATCAAATCACTTGAATCACAATACCCTGTGCTTCTGTTACGCACTTAAGAGAGATGTGTTTCTTAAGCTAAATATGGAAAGAAGGTCATGTATACCCCTCCCCTCATAGTCGATTGTCTTCCCTCAGTCTTCATGAAAAAGCATCCATTTCTGCAAAATTTTCAATTGTGTAGCATAAAGTTCTTTGCACGGTTCTTGCATATTGAATTCAGCAGTAGAAACATTGCCGTATCTTAAAACATGTGGAAAAAATTGTTTTCTCGAAAATTTCGCGCGATTCTAAATTGCTACCAGCTACCTGCAATTTAGGATAGCGTAGCGCAAATGTAAGTTGCTAGCAGTTACTTTTCTTAAACCGTAGCAGATTCCTACCGAAATTAACGAAATAAATTCTAGCTTTCGTCAATCATTTAATAAATTATTTGAAGCGTAAGCTGATGAAAGTGATATTAAAAGTGATTGATATGAAAGTTATTTACAAGTTGTTATTAAAATCTATGTCCTTTATGTTTTATGGATTAAAATTCTTGTAGAAATGAAGGAAGAGCAGAAGGAATTAATTTAATGGAACATAAAAATAATTTTCTAAATATCAAAACAACAGCGTTCTCTTAAGTAAAATTTTCAGGAGACAAATGAGTTTATACTCTATCTTCTCAATGTCGGTTGACCCTTTTGCTCTAACGTACAAAATGAACTGGCTGCAAAACAATTAGATAAGCTTCAGATCCAGAGTAAGCAGTAGGGAATGCAGTACAGATTCGATAATGTGTAAGATCGTAAGGCGTAGGATCCACCGGCATAGGATCGAAACGGTAGTTTAGAAATCAGTTTTGATTTTATGTCGATGATGATGTTATGACGGTATTTATTTATTATTATTCCGCCTTCTTCACCTCTCAATGAGCAATACAGGTCTATCATGTCATCTTGATGGTTGCACCAGCAACCGATTTTCGATTGTTTATCTTTTCAACTTTATTATTAATAAACAGATTTAACATTACTGTATTACTTTTGTTGGGTGTTCCAACGTACAATATTTTGGGTATGTTAGTAGTACAAAATTAGCAAAAAGGGTTAGTTAGTTTAGAGATATTTACATGTATACATGAATGGAGGCTTGCTGCTTTTATATTTCGTCAGGTGCCTAGACCTGGTTATAAGCTACAATTATGTTTCTCTTAGAATAGACGTATTCTATGATGATTCTGACGCCTTGCTGTCTCCATAGTAACCCTGAAGACGGTGTTTGAGACTATGTGATCCCTGGAGCTGAGGAAGGAGGCTCTGATGGGAGAAATGGGTAGACAGTAGTGGATGTAATGTCATACGTCTGCTGAAGAAGCTGAAACACTGCAGGCGCACTTGACGTTTTGATGGCAGAACCTGCTGAGGTAGGCGGGAAATCTTCCGTGATTTGTGAAAGCTTGGTATAGATAGAAGTCTGTTTTGAGCATCTTGGTGGATACCACGGCAAAGATTGAGTAGGTGTGTCGACCGGTGTCTGAGTTGGCCGAGTGAGCTTGCCAGATGCACATGAAAGGCGCAGAAGATCCTGTGTTTGCCAGCGACTATGGAGAGTGGAACCTCTGAACCGATGAAAGGGTAAGTTTTGGCTTTTTTATCTAAAGAGTCTGCACTTTCGTTACCTTGGGTTGGTTTGACGACTACGTACCCAGAAAAGATACACTTGTCTGGAAGAAAACAGGATAAAAAGCGCTTCTTTTAATGAGAATTCGAAATCTTGCCAGCCATTCTTGTTCAGAGCCTGTAGGACTCTTATGCTATCCGTGTAGAAGCTGATGGATGGAAAATTGGTGTTGCCTGTCCAGACAGCTGCCTCCTTTAAAGTGAAGGATTCAGCCTGCAAAACCGAGACGTGTTCGTTAAGTCTGAACCGTGGTGAGTGAATTTCTGTATTGTTGTTGAACTCGACATAAACTGCACCTACTTGCTCTGAAACTTTGGAGCCATCAGAAAATATTTCTATGCCCTGTCCCTTTGGTAGATGTTTAGGCCATTTTAGATTTTTCGTGAGAGCTGGTTGGTTGGAAGTATAGTCGCACTGTGGTTCTAAAGAACGCTGGTCTATGAACGAGGCGTCAGGCGTCATCGAGTTGAAAGGAGTCCTTAAATTAAATTAACATGCAAGTGCCACATTCAGTTTCTGCTTTGAGATCCTGCTTTTTTTTTTTTTTTTTTTTTTTTTTTCCTGCTTTGAGTGGAGAACTTCGTCGCCAGGATCACGGAAGTGGAGGCACGTGTCCGGGACAAACCTGCACGTCTTGAAAGGGTTTGTGAATCCATGCGTCGACGTTATGAAACATATATTGTGGTGAATGGAAGGAATTTTGAATATCTTCTATAATTTAACTAAGTTCTTTAATAAAAGTCATATTAACACCTCTTTTGACAGCATTTCTTTCTTCCCCTCAACGCTTGCGAATATTGCCCTCTAGCAGTCGGAGTTCGTATTTTCGGACACAAGTTCCTGCTTAAATCTTCTTTGTCATGGTATGACAAACCAGAATTTTAAGTTTGGCAATGACCTTTTGAGACACCCTGTATAAACAGAGTTTTAACGCAAGCTGTCGAATTTCTTTTGGAAAGTTCTATTAAAGTTATAAGGTATTTCTCCTGCCTTCTTAGCATGCCTCCGTAGTGTAGTGGTCAGCGCACTCGACGCGTATTCGAAAGTTCCGTGGTTCAAGTCCCGGAGAGGGTATTGCTTTGCTTCCAAAATAGCCTTATGTCTCTATAGTGGCGCCCGAACTAAAAAGGTGGTGGATGATGATTCTCTACTACCAAGATTTGGCAACTGGCTCACCCTAATCCCTATTCGCCCTTTAAAAGGGGGTATTTCTCCCGCCTTCTTAGCGTGCCTTCGTGGTGTAGTGGTCTGCACACTGGACGCGTATTCCAGAGGTCCATGGTTCGAGTCCCGAAGAGGTAATTGCTCATTTTTTACATCTTCTGCTTCTGAAATAACCTAATATCTCTAAAAAATTACTGAAATGCTATCATAATGATAATACATATTTAGTATATATTTATCATCTCGATTATTGACAAATATAGGTAATGAAATTTTTTAATAGATCATTGTTATGACTATATGCTTTCTTGTAAAAATTCTCTCATTCACCCATTTGTGCTTAGAGAGGAGTTTTTTTCATTAAATCTATATTTCTCGCTCCTGGGATGTATTTCCAAAAGTTGCAAATAAGATGCCTTTTGAAATTATCAACAACCGTGTTGTACTTAATTAATTAATAATTATGTAAATTGAATGCCCTTGATAGTTTCTCGAAGCGAGGATGTCTCAGGAATTCGAAAGATTAATAATCACTTCCGGAAATTAATTCAGAACTTTGTTTTTCCTAAAAGCCTTACGGTCTGCAAGCTTTCTCCGACTCCATTAGTGCTTTCTTCCTCTACTAATGCTTTCTACCAACTTCTTGGATTTTAGTTGCTTTTCTTTTTCTCTCCATTTTCTCCAAAGCGCAGACAACACAGACGATAACTAAGCTAAAAACTACATTCTTCTAAGATGCGAAATTCGTGAAATTATTTATATATTTATTAGCATATTGGAATATATATATATATATATATGCATATGAACTTTTAAAAGTTATTCATTAAAAGTAAGAGCAAGAAAAATTCTTGTACTTAAGACACTGCTGGGCACCTTGATTAAAAAAATGCATATTTCCTGTAATGCATAATAATGTGGGAAAGGTTATCACAAAATGGAGAGCATCGCATTTTTCCAAATAATGAGTAAAATTCTTCTTTAAGCACTTTTTTAATGAGGAAAATAAAATTGAACTCAACTTAAACCATTAATCTCCCTAAGCCATTATTTTTTTCGAAATCAAATAAAAAATTTTACCTAACTTTTAAAAATAAATGAAAAATTTTACCGAACTTTTAAAAATAAATGATAAATTCTACCGAACCGTATCCGAAGCAGAACATAGATTTAGGTATTAGGAAACATTTAGAACAACTATAAAATTTTAATAATAATTTAACGTATTTTTGAATTAAACATTTTCCAGTCCGGACGATCAGCTATACCTTTGAATTGATAAAGACGATTGGAATACTATTACTTTGAAAATCATTGGCAAAATTAAGACCGAAAGAATTTCAGTTTTATTTTGATAAATTACTAATTTATGGACTTGAATCACTTTAGGGATGAAGCCTCTATTGTGTTTCATGTAGTTTTTGACTTCTTTCCTACATTTCAGGTTTTGGAGAATAATTTTTAGCTTCAGAACTTAGTTTCAAGTTTTATTTCGTAAAATAATGCATTCGAATGCTTTGTGGAGCTAAGTGTAATGTAGCCACGTTAAACTGCAACGTTAATGCATTATAAGTATAAATAATTCTAAAAATAATTCTAAATCCTGTATAAATTCCTCTATAAATAATTATAAAATTCGAAGTTACATCAACTTTTTTTTTTTTAAGTTCTGACGTTCAAAAAATATCCCGTTGTTTTTACTTCCTTGTACGAAGTAAAGGAAGTACTGTAATCAGGAAAAATTTCGCGCACCATATTTCAACAAAAATATTCATTTTTACCGCTATCGAGTTCCGTTTTATGATCCATTTTGACCGCTATCGAATGCGATTTAATGCCATCTGTCCCTAAGGACAGTTTTGGGGTTTTTCCCAAAACGGATTAGAAAATGGATTTAAAATGGATTCATAAGGGTTTTTTCCGTGAGATCGTTACGTAATTAAGTATGTTTGTATCTCGCGTAACTCAAAAATGAGTAACCTCAGAATGTTAAATTTTTTATATAGAACTGCTATAACATGTAGTTGTGCACCTCCCTTTCTGGTTCAAATCGGCCGCACCAAAAGTATATATGTACATACCCACTTTCTTACTCGGCTCGGGAAGCTCATTTTTTTTATTCTTTTATGTTGGTAAATTGTGCATTTGTTGCTTTAAAAGTGATTGAATTATGTTGTTCTTATGTTCCGGTTACGGTTTTTAGGCCTTTAGTTAATCTGCATGCAATAGTCATAAAATTTTCAACAATTTAAATGTTGTGCGACTAAGCCTAATAGAGCTTACATTACATATTTGCTTACATTCGAAATTAACAGAATAGTGAATTAAGTCAGATTCTACACCTTCAGTGTCTTTTTGCCAAGTGATCTCAAGTCTTTTTTCTAACTGAAAATAATGTAATGTTCTAAACCTTGAATATTTTAGCTAATAGAGCACATTTTTATCAGTTATGAGACGCTTAGTTTCTTAACTACAATATGCCTTTGATATATCATTTAAAATTCTTAAAGTTTTCTTTTCTTTTTTTTTTTTTTTCAGAAGATATGGCATATATTATCCGCGAGTTTAAGGTAATGGAAGATTTTTAAAATAATCATCATTTCGAATCAAAGTACACTGCCATTAAACGTACTACACCAAAAAGGAAAGCAAATAATAGTTGAATCTTATTTATTATATATGTATAGTATAATGGGAAGATAGAGCTTTCCCATCTGGTTGTTATCTGGCTAGACTTGAATGTCAGATATCGTATTTTTTTCCATGCGATTTCGAATCTATGCCAGAGTTCGTCAACTGCAGTAGCTGGTGAGTGGTGGTGTGTCAATCACTCGACAACACATGACCAGATGTTCTCAGTGACACATTTGGAGAACGTGCTGGCCAGTGCAACAGCCGGTCCCTCTCTATATCGAGGAAAATCAGAACAGCACGGGAAACATGAGACCATGCATTATCTTGTTGAAAGTTGGTGTCATGCAGACTTAGAAGATAGGCTAGACGTGTTAACAAGTCAGAAATGTGGTTGTCCATATTACCTACTACGTTGACGACAGGTTTGGGCAATTTAGTTTAATATCGACTAACAATTTGTTTTTTAAATTTGCATCTTTACTATCATTTTATGTTTAATCCTAGCCGGTCTAGATAATTATGGAGAAGTCCTGTCCAAAAGGTAAGCTAAGATTGCAAGCTTAGCACTTTAAAATAGAGACTGTGGTTCCTCTTAAAATAAAACTGTACTGCGAATTTTAGCAGAGTTAAATAGACAGGTCACTATAACTCGTATAAGCAAAATCAGTTGCACCTAATTTAATTAGATCCATAGAACTAGCTGAAGTGGCTTCAGATACTCTCAAACCTTAGCTGCCATATGGTGACCGGCATGTGTTTATAATATCGGCAAGCGCTGAGCCCGTATGACAATGACGAATACAATCTGACAGTTGCTGTCTTCCTCTCTCCTCCGCACACGGATATGTCTATCATGATTTGTACGCAAGATCAGGAGTTGTCTGAAAAGACGACGTAGTATCACTGCGTCTAGTGTCGTCGTTTATCGCCTCGCTGTAGGCGCGTCCGTCTTTGCCATAGCGTCAAGGAAACCAGCAACAAGGTCGCGTGCTGACAGTTCATGATGTTGCAGTCTTCGACGTACTCTCCGGGCAGACACTTCTCTTCCTGCATACGAGACAAATTCCTGAACTCAGTATATCTAAATACTGCATGATCTCGCCAGACCGAAAAGCCAATATGTCTGCTCTCTCGACGATTACTAAGCTGGCCTGCTTAGATCCAGCAACGCTCTCCTGGACTTATCGATTCCACATTCGCCTGATTAGTATCCCGAACCACACAAGCAGCAGTGTCGTGGAACGATAAACCGCAGTCCCGGTAGGCTACAATTTTGCCGCGGTCGAAGTCTGACACGTGCTGGAAGGGTTTCCCGAAGCGTGACCTTAATAAAAGCAACAATGTTCAAATGAGAATCCCGCTTGCAATCTTCTCATTTGTATACAATGTAGATGACATTACTCATACCTGCTTTGGATGCATGAGCTAATCATTTACATTTCTCAGTGTGTAATACCTGTCATGCAAATTTGACGTTTGTTGCATGCCACCTTCACAGTGTAGCAATTTGCCGCCTAGCCGGTGTAGTGCAGTGCCTAGTGAGGATGCCTAATTACCGATGATGATGAGCATTTAGTGAGGATGACCAATGGGACCGGTTTCGAATTCTGGAGAAGATGTAGATGTTTGTAAGCGTATAGTGTCTCTGCGGCAAGGAGACACTCAAAATACACGACTAGCGGAATGTCCTCTCGAGAAGACAGTGGGAAGAGAAGAGGAATGGGAGACCCTCGGATGCCCCCTCGGTTCTTCTCCCTCAATATCGAGACGGAAGTGAACAGTTAATACGCTGGGACCATAACTGTATGACTAACGGCGAAATTCTGAGTCCCACCCATTTCTACATGCTTCTGTATCTGGTGTATTAAATTTAATGGCCTGCAGTGTACTTACAGAAACTCTGAATCAAACTACTTTAATTTTTTTAGTTCAAATCAAACTGCTTAAAAAAACGTCAATTACCACTTCATTTCAAGGCAATCACAATTTTGCATTTTTAATCTCCAAAACCATTGCTCTTTCTAAATCTGTTTTGAAGAATAAAAGTTGTTTCGGATTTTCTGGAGGAAAATACTTATTTATTAAATAAATAAAATTATCTCAAATAGTATCCTTAATGGGACAAAAGTCAAAGAGTGTAATTAGTGTGCTTCCTTAAGTATGCCGAAAGTACCTGATTATGAAAAAAAAACTCTGAGTAAAGAAAAGTAAATAAATAGCAGATTTTCTATTTTCTTAACTTAATTTTCTGAATTTCTAAATCTGAAGATTTTTTCATTCATTTTTAATGCTTATTATCATTTGCACCTTTCTTGCAACATCTTAAACATTTGGGATTGGGTCATTTGGGCATTTTTAAGGAAAATATTTTCCTTCACTTTTCATAGCTTAAGTCTTTTATTTCAATGTTTAATGACTTCTTTTAATATCTTGTTTTTATGTTAATTTTCTTTAGCTGTTTTGCATTTGCAATAACTGTCGGACCTACTCATATCTTACTTAAGCATACTTAAGTATTCCATGTCTATGAACTTAATTAAGTTCACTGGTTTTTTTTTTTTTTTTTTTTTTTTTTTTTTATTTCTTAAAAAAATAAAATTTATGCAATTTTTAGTGTACTGGGAATTAAGTTTCTTAGCGAAAAAAATTCAATTTTCTTTTCCTAGAATTTCAAAAATAATATGTTTTGTTCCATCACGGAACCCAACCCAAACTTAGCTTCTCTGATCTGTCTGTATCATAAATCCATTCACAGCAGCACGAATTCGAAACTGTATATATATATATATATATATATATAAAAATTGTAGAAAGCTCGCCTAAAAGTTACCAAGAGCTGCCGCTCCAAAAGGTTAAAGACGTTTTCAAAAATCAATACACATGAAAAGCAAATCATTAGACATGTAAAACATAAATACAATAAAATTAAATAACAGAAAAAGTTAAAAAGTAAGCGGAAAATGGTAAATTAGCCCAATTCGATATCCAAACAGGCTTTTCAAGGGAAATTTCATTGTTTGAACGTCGAATCAAGCTAACCCCATTACGCGTTTCGCCGAAACAGACAATTGAAACTTTTACGCTAAAAAATTTTTTGACAAAGTGTCTTGGAAATTTTAATAGTCTCAATTCTCTGTTCCAATTTCCCGACGCGTCCGCTTAGAAAGACACATTAAGGTGTTAAAATATGTAAATCAAAATCAAACTTTCTAAATCTAGTCTAAAATTAAAATCAAAACGAAAATAAATAGCGATGAGCTATTAGTCCTAAAAATACAAATACATTCGGGCTGGGCCTGCAAGCTTAAAGATTAACAATTTAATTTTTAAATTGTAGATTTTATAAAACTGTAAGGAAACCTGTAGTTAATAATCAATATAAAATTTAAAAAAAAAAAAAAATTGAGAAAAGAACAACCTGGTCTTGCTAAGACCAAGAAAAAGTTGTAACAAAAGAAACAAAAAACTGACCTTGGCGATGTAAAGCTGTCCCTCTGAAAACATGTAGTAAAATGGCTGCTAACTTTATGCGTCTTATTTTTGGATGACGTAGGTAGGGGGGAGCGAAGAGTTGTGGGCGTTTAGCCAATGCGAAGTGATTTTCGTTATCTGTAACTCGTCTCCTATTATCGGAGGGGGCCGGAAACCTCGTGAATCGCGTGAAGAGCTCAAAAAATGGCGCTTGGCTTGTAGAAGGATGGAAAAAAATTTTTCGAAGTGAAAATGGCAAATTCAGCTAAAACTATAAAAACTTGGCCATTAAAGCATGAGAAAAAGGAAAAAACAGTAATATGTTAAAAAAGTCGTAATTCTTCAAGCTAGCGGGCGATCAAGCTACTATGAAAAATGAAAAAAGCCCGATTTGTTAATAAAAGCAGTAAAATTGGCCACTAAAGAAATTTAAATTTAAAAATATGTACATAATAGTATTTAAGATTAAAGTGCCAAAATTTTTTTGGAGGAAAGAGAATGAATAAACAAGAATTATCTGTACATTTTTACAATAGATTCTCTGAATTAGTCATCCTTCTTAAACCGTCCGTAGCTTTAGGTATAAAAAATCATTATCTAACTCAAAAAATCTATAATTAGGTAAGGTTAATGCCAGCTTTGGTCAGGGAATTTTTAATTATTTTATGTGGTATTTGGTTACTTTTTAAAATAGTTACGAAGTATAGTATTTCTTCTTGTAAGTGATCCGCAGTATTGCAAATTCTTTTCATTCTAAGTAGCTGTGAATAAATTGTGTTGATTATTACTCTTTTGGAAATATTTGAATTCCAGTTAGTGAGTTTAAGTGTGGAAAAATTAAATTCTCTTCTTTTATCGTAAACTTTAATAAAACGGTAATCAATAATATGTAAATCAAGGTAGACTATATCATGCTGTTCTGTATTGGTTTTATTAAGTTTTAAGCAAGCAGGGTAGATATTAGCGTTTTCTATTTTGTTGTAGTTATTAAATGCTATGACATCATCAATATATCTATAGATGTGTTGGAAAAAGAGACTTTCTTCCGTTCTGAGTGAACGTACATAGGTTAGTTCTTTAGTGAACAGGAATAATTCACAAACTGAAGTTGAAAAATTCCCGCCCATAGGTATTCCCTGTACTTGTTTATAGATGTAATTGTCAAACTGAATAAAATTATTGAAGAGAACGCTGGTAAGGAATAGCTGCCATTTTTCGTTGCTGAGAATGGTAGAAATTTGAGGAAATAAATCTGGAAGAGCAAGTAAACTTGTAAAAATTTCTTCGAGTGGTAGAGATGTATAAAGGTTTTCAAAGTCGTAGCATTGGATATGTTCTATTTGAAGGGAATTCAGAGTTTTAATAACTTGTTCATTACTAGAGATCATCCAGTTGCAATGCAAACCTTTAAAATCATAGTTATTGATTAGTTCACGAATCATACGAAGTTTTTGCGCAAAGAGATAATCTATTTCTTTGAGATAACTTTTAGTACTATTAGCTATGAACCTGAATTTAATTGGAGACTTATGAAATTTCGGTAAGGCATAGAGATTTGCAAACCTGTTGTTATATTTCTGGGGTTGTATTTTAAGTCTTTTATGTAGTGCTTTAAATTTATTTAGTAGAATCTGAGTACTGGAAGTTATTTTTTGGTAAGTGCAAGTGTTATTTAACTCTTTATGCAGAAGGTTGTAGTAGAAGTGTTGTCAAAGAATACTAAAATTGTTGCTTGCTTTGTCAATCTTTGTGATGATAAAGTTATGTTGCAATTTTTGAATGAGATCCTCCAGGTGTTTTTTATTGTGTAAAGAGTTGAAATTAGGCGCCTTGAAAAGCAAACATTGAAATTCTTTTATAAGTGCAGCTTTCCATTCAAGAAAAGTTGTAGTGGGTAAATTGGATCTTGTACTAGCAATAATAATAAATTTATCTAGATCATTATTGAATTGTTTGAGGCAGACGTGTCTATTAAGACTGAAAGTAGGACGAAACTTGGTGCCTAGTTGCATAAGGTTACGTAATTCAGTATTTTCTACAATATTAAGATCTCCTGTGACTATATGTTGGTGGAAAGGATCGACATATTTTTTGTAGACAGGCATTTGGCAGTAACAAGTGCTATTATCTTTTATAACGTGGTGGTTTATAACTTGTTGACCCAAGGTTTTTTCAAATTTAAAACAGGGTTTAATCTGGACTGGTTGGTTAGGAAGCAAGTGCTGATATTTTTTGAAAATGCTAGGAATTTTGAAAAAAAATTTTTTCCATCCTTCTACAAGCCAAGCGCCATTTTTTGAGCTCTTCACGCGATTCACGAGGTTTCCGGCCCCCTCCGATAATAGGAGACGAGTTACAGATAACGAAAATCACTTCGCATTGGCTAAACGCCCACAACTCTTCGCTCCCCCCTACCTACGTCATCCAAAAATAAGACGCTTAAAGTTAGCAGCCATTTTACTACATGTTTTCAGAGGGACAGCTTTACATCGCCAAGGTCAGTTTTTTGTTTCTTTTGTTACAACTTTTTCTTGGTCTTAGCAAGACCGAGTTGTTCTTTTCTCAATTTTTTTTTTTTAATTTTATATTAATTATTAACTACAGGTTTCCTTACAGTTTTATAAAATCTACAATTTAAAAATTAAATTGTTAATCTTTAAGCTTGCAGGCCCAGCCCGAATGTATTTGTATTTTTAGGACTAATAGCTCATCGCTATTTATTTTCGTTTTGATTTTAATTTTAGACTAGATTTAGAAAGTTTGATTTTGATTTACATATTTTAACACCTTAATGTGTCTTTCTAAGCGGACGCGTCGGGAAATTGGAACAGAGAATTGAGACTATTAAAATTTCCAAGACACTTTGTCAAAAAATTTTTTAGCGTAAAAGTTTCAATTGTCTGTTTCGGCGAAACGCGTAATGGGGTTAGCTTGATTCGACGTTCAAACAATGAAATTTCCCTTGAAAAGCCTGTTTGGATATCGAATTGGGCTAATTTACCATTTTCCGCTTACTTTTTAACTTTTTCTGTTATTTAATTTTATTGTATTTATGTTTTACATGTCTAATGATTTGCTTTTCATGTGTATTGATTTTTGAAAACGTCTTTAACCTTTTGGAGCGGCAGCTCTTGGTAATTTTTAGGCGAACTTTCTACAATTTTTATTTTTTACTTATTTTGCAGCATATTGCGCAAGATGTTTTCTTGACCAAAATTGTTTTTACTGCTTTGCTTGATAAATTATTTCTTTTTCGCAGCTTTTAGCGCAAAAAAGTGTCATTTAGTTCTGATATATTCAGTTTTTCAGGTTTTTGAGCTTTAGCTTATAAGTTGCCGGGAACTGTTAACAGTTCCACTTTCACGATAGGTTAGTCTTCCTCCCAAAAAACACTGTAAAGCAGGCTAGCTCCCTCTTTACTTTCAATCACTGGCTCAGATAAATAACATAAAAATAATTAAATGAAGCAACCAGCTTTGAAAAACCTGTAAGGCTAATGCTACTACGCTTCCTTCTACAGCAAGTAAAACACAATCACTTTGAAAGACATACAATTGCATCTACCAAATCACCTGTAAAGAATGTTCTCTCGCATACATAGGTCAAACTAAAAACCCTCTCAACCTCAGAATTAATAACCATAGATCTCATATTAAAAGATTTAAAAATAAAAATAATAACAATAATAGCACCAAAGATCATCAACTTACAGCTATTCTTGAACATTATTATCAACATAATTTTGATCACATAGAAATTAACGTGCTTGATATTGTTCCTAACACCAAACTTCGACTGTTTAAGGAGTCGATTTACATACTTCAAAATAAGTCACTTTATCCTTACGGACTGAATGCATATCTCAGTAATACCACTAATAGGCAGCACGAGATTTCTATATATGGACAATTCAGATTTTTTAGCACTACTACTAACAGAGGAACTAGAGGAGGTGATGCTAAAAACAAAAAATTTTTTTCGACACAAGATCTGAAATTAATTATTCATAATCTTAATTCCTACCTTGGACATCAAGACTTCGTTCAAAATGCCATAAAACTTCTTCATACCTTTAAGAATACTACCTTATGGAATCTGATTAAACCAGTAAATCAACCGTCTCAATGCTCCAAAATAGTCAAGGATCTTATTTTAGACTTCTGCAATTTTAAACTAAAAAACAGTAGTTTCTTTCGCAAAAAACTTTTTTGTACTATTCAGTTCAAACACCCTTCTTACGATAAGTTCAAAATTCCTAGCATTTTCAAAAAATATCAGCACTTGCTTCCTAACCAACCAGTCCAAATTAAACCCTGTTTTAAATTTGAAAAAACCTTGGGTCAACAAGTTATAAACCACCACGTTATAAAAGATAATAGCACTTGTTACTGCCAAATGCCTGTCTACAAAAAATATGTCGATCCTTTCCACCAACATATAGTCACAGGAGATCTTAATATTGTAGAAAATACTGAATTACGTAACCTTATGCAACTAGGCACCAAGTTTCGTCCTACTTTCAGTCTTAATAGACACGTCTGCCTCAAACAATTCAATAATGATCTAGATAAATTTATTATTATTGCTAGTACAAGATCCAATTTACCCACTACAACTTTTCTTGAATGGAAAGCTGCACTTATAAAAGAATTTCAATGTTTGCTTTTCAAGGCGCCTAATTTCAACTCTTTACACAATAAAAAACACCTGGAGGATCTCATTCAAAAATTGCAACATAACTTTATCATCACGAAGATTGACAAAGCAAGCAACAATTTTAGTATTCTTTGACAACACTTCTACTACAACCTTCTGCATAAAGAGTTAAATAACACTTGCACTTACCAAAAAATAACTTCCAGTACTCAGATTCTTCTAAATAAATTTAAAGCACTACATAAAAGACTTAAAATACAACCCCAGAAATATAACAACAGGTTTGCAAATCTCTATGCCTTACCGAAATTTCATAAGTCTCCAATTAAATTCAGGTTCATAGCTAATAGTACTAAAAGTTATCTCAAAGAAATAGATTATCTCTTTGCGCAAAAACTTCGTATGATTCGTGAACTAATCAATAACTATGATTTTAAAGGTTTGCATTGCAACTGGATGATCTCTAGTAATGAACAAGTTATTAAAACTCTGAATTCCCTTCAAATAGAACATATCCAATGCTACGACTTTGAAAACCTTTATACATCTCTACCACTCGAAGAAATTTTTACAAGTTTACTTGCTCTTCCAGATTTATTTCCACAAATTTCTACCATTCTCAGCAACGAAAAATGGCAGCTATTCCTTACCAGCGTTCTCTTCAATAATTTTATTCAGTTTGACAATTACATCTATAAACAAGTACAGGGAATACCTATGGGCGGGAATTTTTCAACTTCAGTTTGTGAATTATTCCTGTTCACTAAAGAACTAACCTATGTACGTTCACTCAGAACGGAAGAAAGTCTCTTTTTCCAACACATCTATAGATATATTGATGATGTCATAGCATTTAATAACTACAACAAAATAGAAAACGCTAATATCTACCCTGCTTGCTTAAAACTTAATAAAACCAATACAGAACAGCATGATATAGTCTACCTTGATTTACATATTATTGATTACCGTTTTATTAAAGTTTACGATAAAAGAAGAGAATTTAATTTTTCCACACTTAAACTCACTAACTGGAATTCAAATATTTCCAAAAGAGTAATAATCAACACAATTTATTCACAGCTACTTAGAATGAAAAGAATTTGCAATACTGCGGATCACTTACAAGAAGAAATACTATACTTCGTAACTATTTTAAAAAGTAACCAAATACCACATAAAATAATTAAAAATTCCCTGACCAAAGCTGGCATTAACCTTACCTAATTATAGATTTTTTGAGTTAGATAATGATTTTTTATACCTAAAGCTACGGACGGTTTAAGAAGGATGACTAATTCAGAGAATCTATTGTAAAAATGTACAGATAATTCTTGTTTATTCATTCTCTTTCCTCCAAAAAAATTTTGGCACTTTAATCTTAAATACTATTATGTACATATTTTTAAATTTAAATTTCTTTAGTGGCCAATTTTACTGCTTTTATTAACAAATCGGGCTTTTTTCATTTTTCATAGTAGCTTGATCGCCCGCTAGCTTGAAGAATTACGACTTTTTTAACATATTACTGTTTTTTCCTTTTTCTCATGCTTTAATGGCCAAGTTTTTATAGTTTTAGCTGAATTTGCCATTTTCACTTCGAAAAATTTTTTTTCCATCCTTCTACAAGCCAAGCGCCATTTTTTGAGCTCTTCACGCGATTCACGAGGTTTCCGGCCCCCTCCGATAATAGGAGACGAGTTACAGATAACGAAAATCACTTCGCATTGGCTAAACGCCCACAACTCTTCGCTCCCCCCTACCTACGTCATCCAAAAATAAGACGCTTAAAGTTAGCAGCCATTTTACTACATGTTTTCAGAGGGACAGCTTTACATCGCCAAGGTCAGTTTTTTGTTTCTTTTGTTACAACTTTTTCTTGGTCTTAGCAAGACCGAGTTGTTCTTTTCTCAATTTTTTTTTTTTTAAATTTTATATTGATTATTAACTACAGGTTTCCTTACAGTTTTATAAAATCTACAATTTAAAAATTAAATTGTTAATCTTTAAGCTTGCAGGCCCAGCCCGAATGTATTTGTATTTTTAGGACTAATAGCTCATCGCTATTTATTTTCGTTTTGATTTTAATTTTAGACTAGATTTAGAAAGTTTGATTTTGATTTACATATTTTAACACCTTAATGTGTCTTTCTAAGCGGACGCGTCGGGAAATTGGAACAGAGAATTGAGACTATTAAAATTTCCAAGACACTTTGTCAAAAAATTTTTTAGCGTAAAAGTTTCAATTGTCTGTTTCGGCGAAACGCGTAATGGGGTTAGCTTGATTCGACGTTCAAACAATGAAATTTCCCTTGAAAAGCCTGTTTGGATATCGAATTGGGCTAATTTACCATTTTCCGCTTACTTTTTAACTTTTTCTGTTATTTAATTTTATTGTATTTATGTTTTACATGTCTAATGATTTGCTTTTCATGTGTATTGATTTTTGAAAACGTCTTTAACCTTTTGGAGCGGCAGCTCTTGGTAACTTTTAGGCGAGCTTTCTACAATTTTTATTTTTTACTTATTTTGCAGCATATTGCGCAAGATGTTTTCTTGACCAAAATTGTTTTTACTGCTTTGCTTGATATATATATATATATATATATATGTAACACGTTTATTTATATACAGGGTGACTGCTAATTCATTTTACAAACTTTGAGGGCTGGTACAGGACACTGTAATAATCACATTTTGTAAATTAATTGTAGTTATTTTTTAATTAATTTAAATTATATTTTAATTTAATTTTGTAAATTGATTATTTTTGTAAATTATTCACATTTTTTTAATTAATTTCCACTTGTAAACGAGGTTGTGAAAGTAAAATACTTTCCCTATCATTTGTTCTTTCCTGTGTTTGTGCTTCGACGCTTCACTTTTAACTATACATTCCTATACAAAATGTGACACTTACAGTGTCCTATACCAGCCCTCAAAGCTTGTACCATGAATTAGCAGTCACGCTGTATACTACCAAATATACATAGAGAGAGTTTACATTTAGTTAGAGTCCATCTGAGCTATTACACATATTGTTAGTGAAATTGTAATTCCACTCAGAACCCCAAATAAAACGAGGTCCGCCATCTTAATTGAATTATTAAAATTATTATCACTCATATAATAATTTATTAACTTTTGTTTATCTTGTAGAGACATTAGGTATATTTTCGGAAAAGCTGGAGAGATGAAAAATTAGCAACCGCTTTCTCCGGGAATCGAACCACGGACCTCTAGAATACCGGCCCAGCGCGCAGACCACTACACCACGAAGGCACGCTGGGAAAGCGGAAGATATACCTTATAATCTGTTCAATTTTTTTAATTATTATCATTCATACAATAATTTATTAACTTTCGTTTATCTGTTCAATTTTTTTTAGTTTTGATTATTAATTGTTTTATTGATTTTATTAGATGTATTTTCGAAATCATACCTCCTAAAACACAGAACTACAATAGCTTCTTCGATATCATCTATTTTTATGATTCTACTCTTCACTGTATTATTTGGGAGACACAACACATTTATCTGGCTTTGCTGTTTTTTATCGCATAAACGAGATCCCAGTATTTTCATTACAGAAACTATTAATTTTTTGGTAACTGTACGAGGATTCCAGTTTCAGTAATTATTTCGGTTGTTTCAGAGTTCTCAATCATATTTTTCCTAAAATGTACAGTTATTCGTCATCCGTCACTCGACTCGACGGAAGAAAGTTCAACACCTATGGATTAGATCTCATTGGGCGCAACTTAAACGTGTGATCTGTAGGGTGCTTTGAACACACCACGTTTCAAGCTTGTTGTGCTTAAAAAATGCTTTAATTAGTTTGTTTAACTAATTAACGAAATGTTTTAATTAGTCTGTGGAAATCCCAAGTAATAAATATTGATATACGTATTATTTGTTTATGTATTATAATTATGTTTCATAAGTAAAAATTCACAGTTATTGGAAACGCACAGATTTCAGAAAAGACGTTGTTAGACATAGATAGTACGAATCTATAATAAATGGAAAATATTGTAGGGGTTTTATTTTATTTTTCGTACAGTTATCTTTATTTTGAAGACGCCTTTCTTTTACTTTCTCGTTTCTCAACTATGACTCCCTGCCAAAATGAGTTTTCAGGATAACTTTTTATGTAAATGAGGTAGCAACAAGCATTTAAGTTGAAGTCTGGATCACTTCTCTAGAAGAGACTAGAAGAGCTAGGAGAGCATGTTCCGTCTTCCGGCCACGTTGTTGTTAATAGTCTAATCTTACTGTACTATTCGGCCGTATTGTTACGTGTCTGACAGTATCCGGCGATGAGCTTAAATAAGGGTGAACTCTGCTAGTTAATTCTGTATAACTTCGGCTGGTTTTATCTTAGTTAGCATTAGAGTAGTTTTCTTATTTACTAGCTTGTTAAAGCCCAAGTGGAGGCTTATTATAAGCCCGAGAAGATACCATCTGTTTACTTATTTTAAGTTGGAATAAAGGGTGAATTTAACACTTCTTTGGACTTATTACTGACTAGAACTCCGCGATAAATGGCTACGCAATTCTTCAATATTCTAGCCCTCAAGAACTTCAATATTAGCTTAGGATATTATAATATGATAACAAGAAAACTTAAAATAACTTATTACAAAAGAAAAAGTTGCTTTCGATGAACCTTTCCACGTTTACGCGAATATTAAAAAGATACCAGTTTAAAGAAGCTATATGCTGATATTGTAGATGGAAACAAATGGAATAGTGATGACATTTTAAGTTTAAAGAAAGGAAAATAGTCAAAAAAAGGAACTAGGAGCCATGTAAACGATGAGCAATTAAAAGAAAGACATATATGAATAATTATTAGCGTTTCTTATCAAAGTGGGATAATATACTTACACAAAACTTCTATTTCAAATCCCCAGTTGCTAGAATTTGACAAACTTCTTGCGACACTGTAATTTTAACCTTAGATGGCATTAATTTAATTTGAATAACCACACCGCACTTTCTACTTGTCATAGCCCATTAGCCAACCACTCAGTTTACCATATGGTCAACAACTCCTAAAAAAAACCATAAACATAAAATTAAATTACACACATCCGGCTTATTGTAATTAGTTGTCTATATTGACTAATGAACTGCAAGCGACAAGCTATTTTAAAAACTTTTAATGCCTATCACAAATATTAAAGAGGGAAAATGTTAATAGCTGTTGAGTGAAATCGAGTCTTTCCAACTGAAAATAATTTCACACTTTTTGCACATCTTTTTCATTTCATTAACACTTTTAAAGAAACCCTTGGAGAATTAATGATAAATGCATCTGTACATCATGTTAATAAAAATACAAGTGTTCAGTGCGTTCAGTCAGATGAATAATCCTCTTAGAAGAAAAAAATATCGTTGAACTTATTTGATCTAGGCTTTAATTCAATAAATTAACTCTATCTCTTGTAAAATGCTAATAGAATGCTAAGCAAATGCTAATTTCGCATTGCTGAATATTTATCCACATACTCATCAGGACGAATGTTTGCTAAGTAAACGAATCGTAACCTCCACCTTCCTGCTAAATTTTCGTTTTATATTCCCCATTTTTCCATGCGTATGACTTTATGAAACCCCCCTTTTGTTATTATATATGTCTTTTTTTTTTTCCCCTCTCATCGCTACATTTCATTCAAAGATTTTTCTGTTTAATGATATTTTCAAATAAATTTTCTTTTTAACTTTCAATAGAGATAAGATTATCAAATCGATAATTATTTATTTGCTACGAAATAAGTCGGTAATTACTTTGCGGAGGATTTACTATGTGGATGTAAAACTCACCGTATCACAGAGAATAACTTGCTCATTTCAAAGGAAACTGGGACGGATTCTGTTCAGGAGCAATTGACAAATATGCACTTGAAAACTGGATAGATGTAAAACATGCAGCTTGAACTATTCTAGAATTTCTTCCATGATATCTTAGCAAAAACTTAAGAGATTTCATGCTAAATAAATTTGTAAGGCTTATCAATAAAAGCATCCAATTCATTAAGGGTGCACTAGTCTGAAAATGTTGTCCGCAACATTTTCAGACACTGACGCAAGTTCAATAAATAAATTGAAAATTTTCAAGAAGAATTCTAAGCAGGTGCTTCATGAACAGAACCTAGTTTAATAACCTAGTTAAATAAACATATGCGACTGAATAACAATAAATACGCTACGAGTATTTCTGGGCAATTTAAATGAACAATTTGGAATATACAACTACCCTCACGGCCGCCAAAAATAATAAATAAAACTACGCAAAGTGAGAAATTTGTCCCCGGACAGAAAGTTTAAAATAAAGCTCCGTTTGATATTAGCATAACTTCAAATATCAAAGGAAAAGATGAATCATTGACGATATTTAGAATTCCTTGACAGATTTATGAATCAAACTTCATATACTTGTGAATATAGCAAATCCGAAACTTAAGTCAAGGTCCTACTGGTCAAGTCAAACTTAAGTCCTTTTGCCAACATAGGTGACTTCTTTATCAACAAGAATTTTTCATTATTTCGATTAGTTTGTGGGATTCTCACTTGTGTATTTCTCAGTTATTGTAGAAAGTGAAGAATCTTAAGAACTGTTAACCGAATAATCGCTTGAGTTCGTGCGACAAAAGACAACAAGATGAAAGGGTAAATAACCCTTTATTATTCAAATAAGATTTAACAGAACTCCGTTTTGGAGTGTACAATAAAAGCAGACACTTGGGCTTGAACTTCAGAAGCTAAGAAATAAACTAAAACTAATTTAAACTAAAAGAGATATAGCCGAAGCTATCAAGATTCTAACCGATTTGGCCCCTTAAACCGCTCTACCTCATTATGCATTCAAAGTGATTCTAAAACTACGTTCTGGCCGGAAGTAGTAAGTTGAAGTTAAGAATTTGACAGGAAAGAAACTTAAAATTTAACTGTTAATAAAAGTAACATAATCCTTGCACGTTACAAAATCGTCCATAGTTTACTATTGCTGTAAGTTTATCTTGTAGTTTGTATATGCCATTTATGTTCCACCTAATTCTCTCTGAATATGTTAACAGTTCTTAATTCTCTTTTTCAGTTACTTCAATTTAATCCTCATTAGCAATAATTTCCACATTAAACTTCTTTTCCATCTCGTTAAATGTAATGACATTCTAAACTCGATCTCAGATCGAGTTTACATGCCTGAAATTATTTTCAGCTCTTTTTCATAATCGTAATTGAATTTCAGAGGTCTTTAATCCTTCTCTATTTATTAGGGGATTGCGAATGATATCTAGAATAACCTCCATGTTAAACTTATCTTGCATCTTGTTAATTGTAATGACATTTTAAACTCGCCTGAAAATATTTCGTCTTTTTCATACTCGTAATTGACTTTCAGAGGATACTATTCCCATCTCTATTTATTACGACTTCAGGGGATTACGAATGATATCTAGAATAAATAATTCGAACATTAGTAAGAAGTTGCCTTAATTAATTCTTAAGCAACCAACAACTATGCAATACTTTATAACCAGTAAGCAGTAATGGAAGGGTTGAAGATAGTTTTCATGTATCTGGAGATATCATTAAAGGATCACATAAGCCTCGGAAGTAAGAAATTCTGAAATGAAGAACTTTCGAGAACACATGCTGAATAAATGAGTGGAGAATCGAACCATTTTTTTTTTTTTTTTTTTTTTTTTCTGAAATTAGCTGAAATTTCAGCTGCAAATAACAACAAATTGCTATGAACTTAGCTAAATTTATAGGCTTATCGAAATTATCAAAATTAAAAACTGATCAACTTAGCTACTCTTTTATCATACTCTCATGATATACAGGGTGTACCGTAGATGTTGCTAGAAATTTCTAGGGGAGGTAGGGCACATCATGAGGATTAAGAACTGCATAGGAAGCCATGCCCGGAAATGTCAGGGGTAAGTGATAGCAGAGGTAGAAGATGGGAAAAGAAACAAGAGTGATTAATTTGAAACATTTATTGGACATGAATACAAAGTGTACGACAGCTTGAATATTACAACAGATGATCGAAGTTTGCACCATCAGACGCCAAACATGCCTGACACCGACGGATCATTTATTTTCGAACATGTTCAAACATGTTCAAACACACCGGGAGTTTCTTTGATTGTAGCAGCTGCGCAGGCGAGTCTTGCCACGAGATCCATTTCAGACACAACAGGATCATGATACACTACGCTTTTGATGGCTTCCCACAAAATAAATTAAAGCTGATAAATCTGGTGAACGTGGGGGGCCAGGAAACTAGTCCACCACGCCCAATCCATCGATGCGAAATGATCTGTTCAAATGACTACGAACATCCAGTTCAAAATGAGTAGGGGCCCATCATGATGAAATCGGATGTTGCGCCTCACATTTGGTGGAATATCGTTCAAGTAAATCGGGAAGAACCTGCTCCAGAAAGATCAAATAATTCGCGGCATTCAAATGGTCTATCGGTGCCAGGCATGTTTGTAGTATGATGGTACAAACTTAGAGCAACTGTTGTGTAACATTCAAGCTGTCGTACGCCATTAAACGAACTCGAAATTCCTTACCAATTTAAACTGAGTAAATATCTCACAAAGTATTTAAGGTGGTAGATGAGCGTCCACTGTTGCCATTCTGTGCCAAAGAGAATGTATCTCGATGATCTCTTTTACATGTCTTCATGGCTATTGTCCTGCCAATGGGCTTCACCAGTGACAGAGGAGTCAAACGTCTCTGATTACTAGTAATCCATCCTGGATTCGAACTCATGCGAACGCGCTGGCTGCATAGGTGGATTTAGTAGATTTTCCCATATGTAACGTGAATACAAGCCGGTTTCTCTTAGAAAGCCTTCCGCCAAGGCATCCCTCTTTTAGGCAGGATGCCCTATGTAAATAACCTAACCTAACATTGTACTGGCAATGGCAACTGTCTACAATTATCACAACAAAGAAGCAGGTGAGAAGAGCTATGATAAGTTTGGGCACACACAGAATCGATAATGCATCGAAAGTGATGTCTTGATGAAAAAGTTGTCTCTAAAGTCTAAGTTGTTATTTAAAAACTAGTTAAGAATTATAGGTTAACTACGTGTATGCTTTGTTTTCTTGTTTTGTCTCTTTGTCGTTAGCAAGTAGAGGACGGGGTGTAACATTTCGATCTTCTCCTGTCTTAATGATTTACGGTAATTCAGCATCCACTCTTTCGTACTGCTTTAGAAGAAAAGTGTCCCATATTTTCATTAGATTATACAAGTACTAAGTTTTGCAGTCGAAATTAAGTAAATATCCTACACACAGTATATAATAAGATTATTTACTCAGAAGAGCCTGATGTGTAAAAGCTCATATATGTGAAATAATACACCCACACATTTGATTAAGGATTTCAATCAAGTTATAAATTATGTCTCATAATGTAGACGGAGAAGTCACATAATAGAGATTGATCTTAGAGAAATGAAATTCAATCCTATTTGTTAAATACAAAAATCTGACTTCCTTTACCATAATATAAATTAGTGACTTTATAAGGTATTTATCCAGCCTTCTTAGCGTGCCTTCGTGGTGTAGTGGTCTGCACGCTGGACGCGTATTCCAGAGGTCCGTGGTTCAATTCCCAGCTTTTTCATGACTCCTGTTTCCAAAGAAATACCTAATGTTTCTACAGTGGCTCTCGAACTAAAAGGTTGGTGAATGATGATTATCCACACTTAGGATTTAATGACTTGGTTGCCTAAAAAAAACCAGTCGCTCCTTAAAAGGGGGGTATATAAGGTATTTCTCCTGCTTTCTTAGCGTGCCTTCGTGGTGTAGTATTCTGCACACTGGGTGCGTATTTCAGAGGTCCGTGGTTCGATTTCGGCGAGGGCATTGCTCATTTTTCATGACTCCTGCTTCCAAAAAATACTTAATGTCTCTACAACTTCAGGTAATATGAAATTTATATTAATTTATTAAGAATTATATAATCCTCAGTCGTTTGTCTCTTTAAACGTAAATTTATATATTAATTTTTAATGCAAAATCTTTAAAAATAATTGCAAAGATGCTTATCCCTATTTAAATTTTAACGAAATTTAATAAATTATATTTTGATTAAATCGCGAAATAATTTTATATTTTATACTTACAGGTCTTTTTGTTTTCAAGCTTAATACTCTATTTCAGAGAATCCTTTTATTAAGCAATAAGCAATTGAATCTTTTAGCGATTTTATCGTAACTTACCAGAAGAAAAAAATTGGCTCTTTAATATTTAACTAAATGTTTCAAGTACATTTAAAACTATACGTGTTAAATTTTGTATACCCTAGAAGCAACTTATCTTAAAATATTTCATATTTATTTCTTTAAATGTGAATAATGATCCACAAACCTAAATTGATATATTATTATAATTTAAATTATTGTTTATCAAATTGATTTATTATTATTTAAATTATTGCATTTAGAGCATAATTCTCTCACTTTTATTTTAGTTTTTCATTATATATTTATCAACAATTCAACCTAAAAATTAGAATATATATCTTGAAAGATAATTGTCACGAAGTACTTAAATATTGTAGGAAGGATTCGAAGTTTATTAAGTGAACAACACGAACGAGTAACGTACATGATGGATATTTACACTAATGTAGGAATTTTGAACGTCTTTCATTTATTTAATGTTCAATACTTACTTCAAACATACTGAATATAAATGAGATTCGAAAATTTTTCCAATATTAGCATTTGTTAGAAATCTCGCGTTAACCAATTCCTTTAAACATATTTAACTTAAGAATTTGCTCGTTTGTGCATATCTCTCTTGGAGTTCGTGGGATAATTCAAAAGAGGGGTGTCTATAAATTACGAATTTTTATTGACAGCTTTTCTCTAGATGTCTTTCTACCTTAACAGAAAAGCTTTAGAAAGATGTGTGTTTGACGGAATTAAAGACTAAATATTTGTTTTTCTAAAATTAGCAAATTAAAAAAATTTCTTTACAGGCTAAATTCACAATAGGAAATGAAAATTTACATTTTATTCCTGCAACAATAAAAGGTTTCGAAACATATCATAATACAAATTTTTAATGCTCTTCTCAAGCAGTATCAGCTGAAACTGATTAACTAAGCAGCATTTATGTCGCTGAAACTAAACCTTTCTTTAAATAAATTCAGCAGCATTTATTATAGAAATATCATTAGAGAAAAAAATAGTTTATTAACATAATGTTCATTTCCAATCGAATAGTGCTGAAAATAAGCAAATCATGCATTTAAATTAAATAAATGAGCTCAGATTATATTTTTGTTTTTGTTTCTGTTCTGATAAAGCGTAGGAGGTGGTCGTTGTGAAACACTAATTTTCGAATAAATTTGGTTTATTTAATTAAGCAATGACAAAACACTCGAGGCCTATCTGCCTAAGGGGAGGGATGCCTTCGTGGGAGACTTTGTAAGGGGAACTGGCTCATATGAACGTCACACATGGGTAAAACCCCCGAAAACGCCCTTGGAACCAGCCCTTTCGCCGGGATTGGAATCTCGGGCGAACTACCAGTGTTCAGCGACTTTACCGCCCTGCCGCTGGTAGGCCTCAACTTTGAAAGGAAAACTAGCAGTATTCAGGTAGCCCTTTCAAACCTGGATTCAAACCTGGAACGATTAGAATCCAACAATTTTAACCTCTTGATATTGCAAACATTAAGAATTTTCAAGACATAAATTTTAAAAATAATCTGAGGATAATTGCGACCGGCCAGTTCAAACCTACATCGTAGAAAGATCAACTGCTTTCTATTTCAGCAGTGCATGTTGATTCATCCGCATTTACTTAAATAAATTGGGGGGGGGGGAGGATTTTTCTTAAAAGATCCGTTATCTTGATATATTTTCTTATATTGGTTTATCAAGTTTCGCGTATAAAATGTATTAGGTGTAATAGTCGTAAATGTATGTTATCCATTGACTTAATAGATTAACCGTAAAATAATTAAAGTTGAAGTATTTTAATTTTTTAGTTTTTATTTATTTATTTATTTATTTTCAGTTTAAAAATATGGATGAAGCAAGCGTGTTTGAATTCAAGGGATGGAAAAAAAAAAAAAGGAATATTTTAACAACTTTTAAAACCACTAACTAGATAATTAACAAATAATGTTAGAACAGAGATAGCGTAAAGGAAGTACTTTTTTCCAAATTCATTTTCCTGAAAAACTATAAAAAGTTCTCAGTATTTAATTTGATGAACTCATGCATTACATAATCCTAGCATAAATTTTTAAAGACCTTCTTTTTAAAAGTATTGTAATTACCGGATTTAATTACACTGAATAGCAAAGTTTTACTTTTTCTTTATCGCACGAAGAGAAGTATGCGAATCTGACAGTATTTGCACATCGGAATTCAAATAATCGGAATTTTTTTCTTTTTTTTTAATCACGCTAGGTTTTTCACAAATATATGCAAATTTTCTCACATATCAAAGAAAATGATCATATAAAATGGAAAATATGTCACTTTTAATTTTACTTAACCAAACAAACATCACTTTAAAGATCCTATCAAATGTCAGCAGAGATATGGGCACTCATATGGCCTTGCTAAAGTTTCTCAAAATTAGAAATATCCTCGACATGTGTTCCAGAACGTTCAATAAAGGAACAGTGAATACTCACTGTTACTTTATTGAACGTTCCGTTTGTGAAAATGAGTCCGCATGTGGCAAATATCTTCTTTGCTTAGAACTCTAATACATCAAAATACCCAAGAGTAATCTAATAAATTGAAAACATTTAATAAACCATTAAAGTCACATTTTAGAGCATTTTGCAATATACTACGCACTCGAATACTCTACGTGGCCACAACTCAAAATCAGAGCTTAAGAATCCGTTAATTTTAATTTGAAGTAGAACATTAGGGCCAAAGATTGGTAATATAAAGGCCGGATAACGACTTTTGAGTCATGTAAGGAGGTCGGAATATTTTGCGTTTGCAATAAATAAGGGAGGTACACAACTAGATGTTATAGCAGTCCCATGCATAAAATTTTAAGGCTAATTGGTTTTACGTTATGCGAGATACATACATACATACGTAGAGAGATCACGAAAAAAATCCTTTTTAAATCCATTTCATATTCTGTTCGGAAAAAGAGAGTCTCTTTACTCTCTCCGAAATGTATAAAGAACTCCTTATCATCGTTCAAAAACAAATCGTTCAGATGGATTCGGAAACGGTCAAAATGGATACTACTGTATAAGTATTATACCCGAAATTTTTCGCGATTATATTTCCTTTACTTTGTGCATGGAAGTATAAAACGTTTCGAAATGGAATTTGAGATAAAATGTACAATAAGAGCAAGAATTGTCTTGAACTATAGAGAAAATGTATTTCGTTGGCTTTAAAATGAATTAAGATGGCATATATTTCTCCGTTTTTCTGAATTATCCTTTTCAAATACATATTTGATATAACTGCTTGATCTTCAGAAAGATAAATTTCAAGACACTTTTCTTCTTATCGCTTTAGATTTGAACAATGATAATTTTCTAAACTCTTTCACCATTTCGGTTAGAATTCATTTTACACTAAAATCCAGTTTATTGACTCCATTCCAAATATACATTTGCATACAGTTGCGTTGCAGTAACTAAAAAGTTAAACGAAACATATTAAAACTAAACTGTAAGCTATAAAGCTCTAGATATTGATTTTCTATTGGTTATATTACGATATTAAAATCAGATGCTAATATCAAATGTACTTAAGTTATGGCGCTATATGCACATTTTACTGTATGGAATTTGCCGCCCAGACGGTATAGTGGTTAAGGGAGCCTGACTGCGATACCGAAGGGCCCGGGTTCGAATCCCGGAGAAGGAATGGATATAAAATTTTCTGTCCCTTCATAGGGGCCCACCAACGGCCCAGCGGGTAAAGTCGCTGAACACTGGTAGTTCGGTCCGAGGTTCGAATTCCGCGAACGGGCTGGCTGCATGAGCGTTTTCGTGGTTTTCCCTATGTGTAACGTGTATACGAGCCAGGTTCCTTTAGAAAGTCCTCCACGAAGGCATCCCTCCCCTTAGGCAGATAGCCCTCGAGGCTTTGCCATAATCACACACACACACATCACATGCCTTCATAGGAGGTAACGGTGGCCGCTTAGTAGGTGTCTCCACAATAAAATGGGCACCACTACTGGCCTTGGTTGTGGCCAATGCCGTTGTAGGCAATTGCCCTCCATCGGATAAAAAAAAATACTGTGTGGAATTTTCCATCCGCAAGAACTTTTGAAAGACACAAACAACATTTCGAATAATATCGCTTTCAATTTCGCCATATTAACAACGTCAACGAGGCGGAAACCACGCGGGGGAAATCAGAAATTCAAACATATCTTATTAGCAAAGCATCACAGACATAATAAACCATTAGTCCCTCACACAAACCGAGCTTTTCAAAGCCAGTGGACGAATTAATAAATCATAGCGAACACGGCTGCAAAAACCGGATGGAAGGCATCCATGCATCTTGGTCCATTCTCCGCTTTTGTCAGAAGTACCTAAGAGGAATCAGCACAATAGCCCATCTCGTTATCCCCTGAAAAGGGGATGGTCCTTTCCCCTCCTCTTTTCAAACCTCCTGGGGAACATAGAGAAAGGAGGGTTGAGGCTATCTGCTGGATATCCTAAGTAGTCTGGACAGAGAAATGGGATGGAGTAGTAGCGAAAGAAATAAAGGAGGCAACCGGTATTGTATTCTTGTATCCCTCGGCGCTGGATCTTGCATTTGCCAGGTATAAACCCGCCATTTTGGACTGAAGGACTGGGATTGCTCAGCAAGATTGGAAATGAATATTATGGGAATATATTGGATTTGATGCTATCTTACTTAACGATTGAATGATTTGTTTCCGAAATAGGCAACACGAGGATACTCCCTATGCATACAAATTTGAATATTTCAGGGCAAAATAAGGTTAATTAGTGACGCTAAGTCGAAGCATTAACTCAATTAATAAAGCATCATTGAATGAAATTTATATTTAATAAAATTTCGAGCAATATTATTGTGTATTTTTAAAGTTAAAAAAAAACTGAGAATTTCTTAAATTGAAATATCTTTAAAATAATTAGGCAAACAGATTGAAAAAAAAAATTAAATTGTTTAAATTATATTTTGCAATTAAATTTAATTATGTTTAATTAATATAATTATATTAAATTATATTCGCTCTTTTATTTCCAATATATATATATATATGCTGACAAATAAAAGAGAAATTAAATTCATTATATATTTAACCTAGATCAAGTAATTATAAAAAAATAAAAGTTGCTTAAGCATCGAACACTGTGAATAAATAAATTAAAGCAGCATTCAGATCAAAAGTGAACAAATCCATAAATAGTGCAAATAATACTCGTAAAATCGATAATAACAATGCAAACCAAAAATGTGGTGTAAATAAAACAAAACTGAAGTGTAAAGCATATATATATTTGTATACATGTACACAACGACTGATGGTGTAGCACTAGGGTGCTTGGGTCATAGACCCTACCCCTAATCGAAAATAAGCTGCTTCAAATAACAATAACTTAACAAATAGTGTTATATAAATATGTACAATATACATGGCTTAACATTTTTTTTAAAAATAACTATAGTTAAGGAGAATAGTAAGTGAGATTAAGGTAATTATTTATAACAAGTAAAGCGTACAAAATTCGTTAAGCAAAGTGAAAATGCTACCTGGGAAAAGTTGAAGAAGTCTGTCGAGCCAGTGAGACAAAAAACATGAAAGTAGCGTCAAACAAATGCAAGCAAATGCGAGACCCAGTGTGCAGTATTATAAGATAACGCATACAAAAATTATGACAAATGATGTAAAGAACACAAAAACAAACTATACATGTTCAAACAACACAAAAAACATACTCTACAGATAGAAAACCATGGAACTCAATATAAACTTAGTCAGCAGTGTCACTGATGATGGCCATAGGCCTTTATTGATCACAAACGTCATAGTCATATACTTTAATAGTAGGATTATTGAGAGATTTCAGATCATTGTAGAATTTCTTAGCAAGACGACAGTAAAAATTCTAATTGGGTCAATTCTCAGTTCAGTATGTAACCTGTGATTCCTAACGTATCACGGGGCATTAGTAATTTAAGTAAGGCATTTAATTAGTAAAGCATCCTGTAACAATCAACAACACAGCCTCCAGGCAATCAGGCTAAAACGGTGAAGAAGCTTAACTACAAAGCAACTAAAGTACAGCTCCCGACTCTGCTCGGTCGTTCCCGGAACTTCACGTACTCTCAAAACTCCCCACACTACAACTCGCAATGCACTCGACAATACACTAGAGTACAGCTCCCGACTCCTCGGTTTGTCGTTCCCGGAGTTCAACACACTCTCTTGACGATGCACTAACCGGGATACACTAAGAGACTCTTTCGGTGCACTCGACGACCAACTCGGTAGTCACTGACTGACTATCATCTCGATGGATTCCGCACGGACTAACTCACTCTCCGCGTACCAGCAGGGTTTATATAGGTTTTGGCTTGTGTTCGGGAACATTCTGAGCTAAACCGGTAAGAATTCATTCCAGAAGATTCTCAATCCGTCTATAGCATATGTCTAGTTTTGTCACCAAATAAGCAATTTCTCGCCAAATATGGTAACCCTGCGTCCCCTTGCCATTTTCTAGCAACCCTAAACCTGCTTTGCGGGGAAGCTACTATCTTACCGCGGCTGGACATTTCAGTAACAATATTTTCAGTGTATAATAAAATTTTTTCAAGTGAATGCTGCACAACATATATGCTACAAATTTTAATACTGATGGGTCGGACTTAAATATGAGTACTCGCTAAATTTGATAGGGGCAAAAATAAATTTCCTCTCTCATTAAAAGCACAATGTTATGAAAACAGAATGTCAGATAACATATGCATTTACTTTCATTTCTATATTATTTTCTTAGTCTTCCATCAAAAATCAAAGAAAGAATGATGCTAAGAGTTTTTATTAGTCTTACATGTAATGATAAAGAAGAATGCATTAAATCTGGAACCAATAAAATGAAGAATTATTCTGAAAAAAAATTTGTTTTTTACTTTTCTCAGGAATTTTTTTTTTTACTTAAGGAAAAGGAAACTGGAATAAAAGACTAATACTTAAAATGCTTAAATCAATATGAATTGGTATATAATAATAACTTTATCAGTTTCACACTAGAGATAATATCAAAATATTGTATTTTTATTTCTTATCTCTTATTTATCCGTTGTAATTCAATGAAGAAAACTTTTGAAAATAAATTCACGAGATTATATTTATCATTATTCATTATATTTTATCTATCTGCATAGTTATCCTCTGTACAATTTTACATTAAAAATAACTTATTTAACTATTTTCTGATACAGTTATTAAATAATAATTAACGTAAATTGGAGATAGATGAATTTTTGTTTCGTTCTTTACTTTGTAATTAATTACCTTACATTTTCCATATATTTTTAAAAGCCAGATGCTAAAATAAATGACGTTTGAATGCATTTATATTCGATATATTACCAAAAGCCATTTTATATTAATATTCATGAATTTCTGAAAAGGAAATGCTTAGAAAATTCATGTAAAAATAAAAGCTTCTTGCGTGCAGTCCAGTTTTTTTTTTTTTTTTTTTTTTTTTTTTTTTTTTCACAGACTCATCCATTTTAGCGATCGGAAAGTAAATGAAACATAGCTATGTAATTATGCATTTGGATGTTCATCCAGCAGTATATTAGTCTAAATTTTCTGAAAGAAATATTTTAAATAAGTAAAATATGGGTGTTCTTAGAGTCTTTTTGCATTTATTTTAACTATTACTTTCCCGAAATATTTGCTTCTTTAATCAACGAAACTAATCTAACATTTTAACCCACTGATGAATAATTTATAGTCTTCATTATAAGAGCAATGCTAATTCAGCACTATTACTTTCAGGTCTAATTTTTTTCAGAATTTTTATAGATTACGAAGCAAATATTAAATGAGGGAAAAATATCAGATATTTCATCAGCTCTTTCTTTAAAAAATCAGCTGCAAAGTTATTTTTTTTCATCTGGGTTATTTTTCAGAAATCGCATATGCGTTGCTCATATTATTTTTTCTCAATATCCAATGAAATGCTCATATTTTGATTGAAACCTGTTCAAGAAAAATGTTTCAAAATATGGTTCAACATATTCTTACTTTTTAGTCATTTATGATTGTTTGGCTTTAAGTGTGTATAAGCCAAACTATTTAGCTAGTGCAACTTCCACTATCTTAAAATTTAATTGTCGTCCGCTATACACGGTGAAAGACTGTCTATCGGAAGTTCTAAAAATATACTGTTTTTAAATATTTTGTGATTTCGCTGTTGAAATGAAGTTTATGTGACGTAAATGCAAAGAACATTTTATCTAATGAATGATGTTAATGCACGAAATGTTAATAATAAAAACGCACAAAAAAGTTTTGTAAGGTATCTTACAAAAAAAAAAAAAAAAAAAAAAAAAAAAAAAAAAAAAAAAAGAACTGAGAAAATCTGGGAAAAAAATAGTAAATAGTATGCCAACGCTTAATACTGCATCAGATATTCTAATTATATGATGCTACTCTGCTTTTGAAATTTTGTAATTTTGCTGTTGAATCACATATTGCACAAGCGTGAGGAAAATAATGCTTTATAATAAAGCTGGCAGGAGTAAAAACAACAGCAGTCTGGTATACTGTAGACTGCGAGTTAAGAGAGAGCATAAAAAACCTTTACAAATCATTTTGGGCGATTGTTAAAATCTGAATCTTATCAAAATTTATTCATTCATTTAAGATACTGTTCCAAACGTCATCCGTATTTCTTTTCATATCATGTAAGGTGAGTTCTGATTTACCTTGAAACGAGCAGCTGTAATGGGAGTTTTTCTGTGTTCTGCAAATCTGAACTGATTTCTCCAAGAAAATTCTGTATAGCATAACTTCTGACACAAATATCTTTTTCATTTTGCCTAAATACCTACCAGCCTATTAATAAAGAATTAGATGAGTTCCATTAATAAGGAATTCTGCGATAAAAATCACTAAGGTTTACCTATGAGTTATGTGATGCACAATATTTTCTTTGTTAGCAGTGTTACGCCTTTTAGTTTTAAAATATTTTACTTTAAGAATTATTATTTTAATTACTACGTATTTATATAAAACTAAACCAGATTATATGAAGTCAAAGCTTATAAGGTATTTTCTCTCTCCTTTCAGCATGCCTTCGTGGTATAACTGTCAGCACACTCGGCGCGTATTCGAGAGGTCCAGGTTCGAGCCCGGCAAGGGCATTGCTCATTTTTAATGTCTCCTGCTTCGAAACTTCTACTAATTCTACCCGGCACCCAAGCTAAAAGGTGGTGGAGGAACTAAAATGATTGCCACCAGGAGTTGGCAAAGGGTTTCCCTAATCCCCAGTCGTCTTTTAAAACGGAAAGTATATAAGGTACTTAGGTAGGTTCGCTTATTTTCTCCCTCTTTCGAGCGTGCCTTCGTGGTGTAACCGTTAGCATACTCGGCGCGTATTCGGGAGGTCAAGGTTCAAATCCCGGCAAGGGCATTGCTCATTTTTCACATCTCTAGCATTAAAATAACTTAATGACTCTAAAAGCTAAGACTTCAAAGAAGAAAATTTGTCACTCTTTAATAAGTAAGTAGGAATCATTAGAAGACAGGTTAGGTTAGGTATAAGTGAAAGGGCCGCCAGTTATTTACCCTGAGTAGGGCAAGGTCCCTTACTAGCTACCCCGAGTAACAATGCCTTCCTGGTGCCAAAGGCGCGGAGGTGCTATGTTGTCTAGTGCAACCGACATCTCAATCTCTGCCACCGCTTGCGTTGTCGTTAGTTGTCCCATCTTATGTCCAGACCTACAGTATTATTGAAACATTTATGGTACAGCATTTACATTCATTGGTTACGTTATTCAAATTACGTCATTGCAAACTTGATCAGATTGAACATTTGTTGATTTGTTGATCACAGTTGCGTAAATGTCATTGAATATTTTACGATTTTGAACATAGATTACATAGATAACGATTTATTCAATTTGTTGGTTACAATGTGATTGCATTAATATTGAATTCACATTATTTACGCCTAATGGTTGCCCTATGATTACATTATTAGTAGATACTGAGATTTTTGTGTAGATGGAACAGATAATTTGTGAACTTGCGTTCGATTATTGAACATCAGGCAAGCCTGGCCATGCAGTTCATAAACTTTGTTCACTTACGCAGGGTATACACACAATAATTTAGTAGGATTACACTGACGCTTGAAGTATACATTATATGCACACAACTGTTACAACAGTGTTAAATTGCTACCTTAATATGGACATGTATTTTGTTCACTTGTGTAATAATATATACGTGCAGTTGTTACGACAGGATTATACTGATGTTGAAATTATATCTACATATTATATACACTGTTGCTGAATCATAATAACACTAATGCTTTATTTAAGCATTAAACTAATACCTAAGTGATGTTATTAGAAGACAGCTGCCTGGCAGTGTACCTTTGAGAGAAAGCAATATACATTCACAGAAGAGAAGTGCGGATTCGAATTCTGGTGCTCTGAATGTAGAATTCGTAGATGATTCAAATCTCTCAATTGATGCTGTACGTGGCTCCGAAGCATATTAGACAAACTGCATATAACCGCTTAGAATCGGTTAATGAGAGCTATAATAGAGCACTGTCCGTAATTCCGTCTACATAGGTGATGTCAAAGAGCTGGAAGTTTGCCTACATGCTGCAAGTCCCATCGTTGTGCTAGTATGCTTGCCGTCTCAAACTCTGTATTATATTTCTATATTTTGAAAGATATATTTAATGATGAACGCAAAAAAAGATTCAAGAAAGTCTAATAATAATTTTTTAATATTAAAAGGTATAATTAGATCAGTTGGGAAAATTATTGTTTTTGTTGGATTTCTCTGACAAACGTAAATACTTAAATAAGGTCTACATACACATAAAGATATATTATGAACTATAGTGTATGAATGCTATAAAAACATCAAGTTTTCTGCTTAATACTAGATATTGACTGGAATTATATAGAGTATAATTGATTCTGCAGTATCAAAAATGCTATAAACGTGTTGAAATCTATTACACTCGAAATCAAATTACTTTTTGCTTTTCATTCATTATTCCACATCAAATTAAATCCTAACAATGAATTGACAGAATATGAATCAAAATCTCCTGCGGTGCATTTAATAAATATTTTTGTGTATATTAAAATCTGATATTACCTTTAACTGAAAAGCATATTATAATTAATATAAACTCAGTATGCGTGCATGGCAATGATGATTTTTGAAATCTGAAGCTTTATTGTATATAGTGTGTGTTTCATATAACTGAAAACTTAATTAATTATCATACACGCCTGTATTATTATTAAATTTGAAGTGAGAAGATCTCCAATGATTTAATGTTACATTAAATGTTATATGTAAAATATAAATTGATCTATACGAAAGTGGTAACATATTAAAGTACAGTTAGAATCAATGTGGCTAGCAATCTTCTCATGCCAGACAAAATTGAATATTTTACTAAAACCTAATTTATTTAAAGATGCATTATAATGTCGAGGTGCCTCATTCAAATATATTTTGAATGAGATACTCTCGTAATTTTATAATTATCTTGAAGTATCTTTATTCCACTTATTATCCAATATCTGCAATTAATCGAGTAATAGTTAATGATAATCAATTAACTTTCAAAGAGATCTGAAAACGGAAGTTTTAAATTCCATTTTGAATTACTAAGAGATTTTTACTACTTTTTAGAAATCATAATATATTTTAATTGTAAATGATGATTTACCTTTAATGCGTTCATAAATTCACCACATTTCTGATGCCAATGGATACTTAATTCACAAAATAAATTTGAATCAGTTTCAAATTTAACAGAATTCGTTTCAATTAAATTTAAAAAGATAAATAAACTTCTAAAAAAGAAAAGGAAAAAAAAAATCTGAAAGCTTTCAGATTTTATATTACGGCCAAGGGAGTTTTTTTAGCGTTTTGTGTGTTACCTTTATTTATTAAATATCATGTTCTTCGCACTTAAACCATATAAAATTCAATTCAACAGCAATACTACAAAATACATTAAAAGAGTATATCTTCAGAATTTCCGATAGACAGCCTCGTGTGCTGGAGATATTTTTTTTTCGTGCAGTGTTGCCATTGCTCGCTTTGAAATTGTTGAGTTTTATAGCCAAATATTTTTTGAAGTTCTACACAATATGAATTAGATAATAACACCAATTCGAAGTTCAAAATTCGGACTTCCGGGTGCTCATGTGCGGGTAGAGGATTAAGTAATTCAAACTTCGATGACTCTAGGTACCGTCGTTTTTTCACAACGCGAAAAACATTCATACATTCATGCAGATTATTCATTACTTAATTTTTTTAAATATAATACAGGGCAATAATATTTGGTGGCAAAATTTTGAAAAATGATTCAGACTTTCAGAGTGATTCAAAGTAAAATGTCACTCCGAGACTAACAGCCCTTCTGGGCTAAAGCTCCTTTGGGCTAAAAAATTGTAAAGACTAATACAGAGATGCAATGGTTCTTTATCAAGTATCTGCACCAAGCCAAATGTAAATATATATTCTAAATAGCTCCTTAACTAATATTTCATTTCAAAGGGTTACTTATTTAATAAATTCTTATTTTAATTTTTTTCTTCCTGTGAAGTGTAAAATGAAGTATTATTCCCAAATAAATGTATTGTGTTAAATTTCCTGTTCTCCATTTAAAATAATCAATTTGTTGTTGAAATTAACAAAAACTTTTTTTATAATTTATACAATTAAAATATACTCTAAATAGTTCCTTAACTAATATTTTATTTTTCAGGGTTACCTATTTAATAAAACCGTATTTTATTTTTTTTTCTTCCTGAGAAGTGTAAAATAAAGTATTATTCTCAAATAAATGTGAGTAGCAGGAGTGCAACAACTCAGCACAACTAACGGCATTGCTGAGTAGCAGGAGTGCAACAACTCAACACAACGAACGGCATTGCAGTGAGACGAAAGATGGATGATGGAAGCGAAAGAGAACAGTAATGTTTTCGACTAAGACGTATTAATAGATGGCGAAGCTGTTAACTTCTCAATTATAACTCTTTTTTCATTTGTAATTACACATCACTGTATCTTCATCAATAACTAAATAAATACTTAGTCACCTAAATGTGTGTCGTCAGCGTAGAAATCTCCTAGACGCCGAGTTTACATAAATGTATCAAAAAATTATCGTGATAAGTGTCTTGCTCCCTGTTTAAAATAATAAATTTGTTGCTGAAATTAACAAAAGTATTTTTTATAAATTATGTTATTAAAGCAGTTATGTCATTTATAATTTTCCGGATTATTAAAAATTAAAACTGCAGAACACACTCTTAGTATCTTTTTAGAATTTTAATTTTCAATACTATATTTACTTGCGTCGAACTGTAATTATCTTTCAACTTACTTTCAACGAAATGTAATTATCTTTCCGCTTACCTTACTAGAAGAGAATGCTGTATTACATTCTTCCCTCAGGGTACTAACCCAGTACTCTTATCTCAATCCCTAACTTATCTCCATAATTTGAGTTACCCTGTATCTCTGTTAACTCAAAGACTTGAGTTGACATCTTACTTTAATGACACAATTCAGTCTTTATTTGCTAAAATCATTTAATAACTGTCATCAAAATTGTTCTCAATCAAGTAATTACATGAACGATGAAATTACTACTTCCCTATATCGCAGTAAAGCTCTTGTATGTGTTATGACACAGTATTTGATTTTGCAAAAAAATTAATTGACAATTACATGAAATTGTGAGGTCAGAGAAGCATTGAGCAGCCAGCTGTTAAGAGTGATGATTCCTATCATTGGAGATCAGGTTAAGCTTCTTGAAACCTTGTATAATAGTTGATTCTTAGATAACCGCTTTCGGTTGTTGTCGGTTTTTATTAAATTGGTCAAGTATGGGTAGCAGACAATGTCATGGCAGGTGCAATTGATAACAGGAGACGCCAACGTTGTAATCATCTTAGTACGTGATATCTATAGGCAGATGCACAGCTTTTGAAACGTCTCAGATGAGTGGATCTTTTAATAGTTGATTTCAGTGCCGTTGCAACTAATTGGCTTTAGTCAGTTTTCAACACACACATTACTGAATTCCACTATAGAGGGGAGGGGGTATATTTCCCCTGATCAGGAACAGAAAACGTCAAGTCAGCTAATAGTTTAAGGGGACTCTTAAACCCCTCATGATCTTCGACTATGTGACCTTTGCGAGAATTGGGATATTTTATTTATTTTGAAAGCAATTACTTCCAACTTTTTACAGCTGACTACATAATATAGCTGCTTTGGAAACTAGTAACCAGAAAGTTTGTGTTGCCACAAATATTTTTGTAATTTAATCCTCTTTGTGACAAAATATTTCGCCATGTTTCCACTTTGCGCGCATGATATTTTAAAAATGGCTAATGGTACATATTTGAAATTGGATGGAATTCTTTATATTGGCACTATTTTCTAACTGAACCAACAATCTGATGAATACTAATTCAGAATTCAAACAACAAAAATCAGCGTTAATTTACAAAATTTTCACAGGACTAGTTTCGATGGTTTTACCGAACCATCCTTCAGCTGCAAAACCGCAAAAGATTTATCATTTGCGGTTTTGCAGCTAAAGATGATGGTTCGATAAAACCATCGAAACTAGTCCTGTGAAAATTTTGTAAATTAACGCTGATTTTTGTTGTTTGAATTCTGAATTAGTATTTATTCGGCGGGTTATTGTGTCTTAATCTGATGAATATTTTAATATTGAAAAATTTTATGGACGAAAACATTAAAAATGTTTTTAATAAAATACATTTTATAAACTCAACTCAAAATAAAATAAAAATTTAACGTGAAATTTTTAGAATTTTAGGTTCACAGTAGTTTCCAAATGCTATAAAGGCTATATATTAAATATGGAATTGAATTATGAAACAGAATGTTTTAAACTGTGCGCGCAAGTTGGAAACATGGCGAAAAATGTTGTCACAAAGCGGATTAAATTATAAAAATATTTGGGGCAACACAAACTTTCTGATTACTATTTCAGAAAGCAGCTATATTATGTAGTCAGCTGTAAAAAGTGGTAGTAATTGCTTTTAAAATAAATAAGTTATCCCAATTCTTGCAACAGTCACCTATTCAAACATCTTATGGGTTTTAAGGTGTATGAGTCCCCTTAACAAAAGAAACTCAAAGAAAAGAAAAATCTGAAAGGTTTAAGATTTTAAACTACGACCAAAGAAGCGTTTTTTTTTTAACGTTTTGTGTGTTACCTTTATTTATCAAATACCATAAAATTCAGTTCACCGGGAATGTCGCAAAATAATTTTAAAATGAGCATATCGTTAGAATTTCCGATACACAGTTCCGCTCGCAGGAGATAAAAAGGTTTTTTTTTTTTTTTTTTTTTTTATTTTTTATTTTTTATTTTTTTTTTATTTTTTTTCCTTAAAAAATAGAGTGTTGCCATTGCTCGCTTTTAAATCGTTGAGTTTGTTAATCAAAATAAATTTTTAAAGTTTTACAAAATAGGAAATCGATAATAAAAACAAATTCCAAATTTCAAATTTGGGCTTTCAGATGCCCATATTCGCAGTAGAATTACGGCACACAAAATTGGATAACTTTAGACACCCTTGTTTTATCACAATGCAAAAAACATACATATATTTATGAAGATTCTTCATTATTTAATTTCTTCAAATATAATACAGGGAAATAGTATTTGGTGGCAACGATTTGAAAAGTGATACGCCGTTTATAGGGTTCGCAAATTGCAAAACGAAAACAATAGTCTTTCAGGGACAAAGCCCCTTTGGACTAATAAAAATCTACTTCGAAAAATATTTGTTTGGATGATATTAAAGATATACTTTGATTTTTTAAATACATAAAGAAACTTAATAAGAGGCAGAAATTTAAAAAAAAAATTTACCCGTCCTGCGCTATAGTTACAGGATTGAAGTAAAATAATCTTAGAGCACTAAAAAGTAAATTAAAGTAAATTTAAGTTACTAAAGTAAATTTAAATTAAAAGTAAATTGGTGTCAAAGTAAGGCAATTCCTCAATTTTCAACGCAAGGTAATTTCCTTGTTGCTATGTAGTTTGTATTTAAAAAAGTCTATTACAATGTTTTTAAGTAATTAAAGGCCTTCATATTTAAATTGAAAGTGGTATAGAATTTGCTTAAGTGTTTGTGTTTGAAGGTGTGGAGTAAATTGATAATATTTTTGGTGAAGAAATGCTGTTGAAAAAAATTAAGAAATTTTTAATCAATTTTTCAATATCTAAAGTAACAAAGATGTCTTTTATTTCTATCTCGTCCTCTTCTTTTTCTAGTTGTTTTTGTACAGAATCTTCCAAATTGATTATAAACTGAATTGTCTCTACCTCTTAAATTGTTCTGTAAATAAGAACTGACTCGGTAAGGTAAAAGTGTTTTTATCTTGTAATATATAAATGGATTTCTTAAAATGTCTTATTTTCGTGTTGGGAATAATATCCCAAATTGAAATACAGTAAGACCCCGCTTAACGCGGGGGATACGTTCCATCGAAGTAGAGCGTAATACGAAACAGCGCTAAGCGAGGCTATCTTAACATGTAAATAATGGGGTTAGGGGAAGACGGATAAAAAATGGTTAGGCATTAAATTTAATAATGTTTTTTTTAATAAAAATAAAATCAAACATTTATTTCTTACAAAAATAAAAACAATATAAACGCATATACTTTTAAAAACAAATAAAATTCTCAGTCAGATCATTCAGTCTATTCTGGGTTTCCAATTTTCTGCCTTTTTGTCAAGAAGGCATTATGATAGATTGGCTTAATGGCATATTGCGTTCAATTTCGTCGTCAATCCATATAGACAGTCGTTTTTCCACTTCCTCTATAATGTTATTTCTAGAACGGGTAATTCTAGATGCAGAGCTTGACGTAGTTGCAGTTGCCGATGACAGTATTTTTTCTTTATTCTTAAGAATTGTCCTTATTGTTGAAGTTGCCAAAATCAATGCAGCACTAATTTGAGATGGACGTTCACCAGAATCTAATCTTCTAATCACTTGCATTTGAGTTTCCAGTGAAATGCTTTTTCTGGTTGCTTTCTTTACTTGTTTTTTATTATCACCCATGATAAAAACTAAAGATCATAATATTTGTCACTGTATTAATCGTTATAGTATTATACAAACTTACAATAATGTCAACAAATGTTGTTTCAAATGATAAAAAGCAAGAAACACAACTACACTGTTTCGGATATGTTATTTGGAAACCTAGCGCTGCGCACAATTTCGGAGAATCCCCGGGTTGAAATAAAAGAGCGCTAAACCGAAACAGCGTTAAGCGGGGTCTTACTGTACTTATTTGCTCGAAATTGTGCAATTGATAATGTTGAAGAACCCCAGTATTGTTATTGCTATCTTCCTTTTTCTTTTGAGGCAGATATTACATTTTATTTACTCTACTGTTAAGTTGTTCTTGGTAACGTTAGTTGCATTTATTACAAGTGATTTTGTAAACACAAGTAAGCGTTTTTCAAAGTGTTTGTCGTTGTTTTTTAGTGAGCGGAGAAGTGGCATTTAACTTACAAGTTTTTCAAAGCGAATTTTTACATTCGATTATTTCAATTGATTTTAACTAAGCTCAGGTATAAAAGTAAAGAGGAAGCTAACCTACTTTACAGTTAATCGTTTTGAAAAGGAAAACCAAAAACCTGGAAAACCTTGCAAATATACCAATCATAAAATGAAAGAAATCCTTAAAAGGAAGTAGGAAACAATAGCGCTGAAAGCTGCTAATTGTAGTAAGTACATAAACACATAACGAAACTTAATAAGAGGCACAAATTAAAAACAAACATTTTATACCCGTCCTGCGCTATAGCTGGAGGATTGAAGTATTAAAATAAACTTAGAGCACCTAAAGTTAAAAGTAAATTGTAGTCAAAGTAAGGTAGTTCCTCAACAATATTAATAATTGCATCCTTGCATAAAAGGTTTAACACAATGTCTAAATAATTCAAAATAAAAAAAAAAGGATCATAGTAGTACAAACTCGAAAACTAAATGCAAAAGGAAAAACTGTACAAGAAATAAAAATATAAAAATTAATCTCCCTTTACAGAAACTCCAACTCAGAACTCATCAGGGGAAAATGAATTAAAGGTTCAGAAAAGTTGATTAATAAGCTTGGAAAACATGTTTCGTTCTCCTGGTTTATTTGCGATCAAAAGCTAAAAAAAGAAACAAATTTTCGTTACATTAAAATTCATATAAAACCGAAAAAAGTTAATCTCAAATGTACCAAGATTTTCCCTACACGCCTGCGAAACACTTGGAAAAAAAGAATAAAACATAGCATTGTTTCAAATTAACTACATAAAGAAACCTTAAGACTTTACAGAGTTTGGTGAGGAAGAGGGGAGGCAGACTATCGGAAAGTCCCCCCCCTCCCCGCGGTGCTGTCTATCAAATTGGGGAGCGAAACTAAGCAAAATCGCACTGTCACCTGCTCATGGCTGTTTCCAATGAGAGACGTATCTTGCGCTCCTTGCGACGAAGAATTTTTTGGGCTTGGGCTGACTAATAAGGTCAGACAAGTGAGCATTAAGTCCCAATCACATTACGTTTCAGCTACGAGGGACTGGACGTCGAAAGAGGCAATTCTTACAACCCGCACATTTTCAGGAAACCCACGTAGCTAGGTTACCATTTTCACTTAGTACAAAGACTTGAACGTCAAACAGTAATCGATTATCGCTCAGATTGGGATCAAGTGATCCTTCAGAAGCAGAATTTTCATCTGATTGGTTGATCTCAACCCGGGACAGAGCTGCAGCCGAAACATTTTCGGATACAGCCGAAAACATCGCGGCAAAAACATCGCAAACGAAAACGTCGCGGAGAAAACAACGCAAGGCGAGGACATCGTGCTACAAAACATCGTGGGAGAAAACATCGCAAAGAGAAAACATCGCGGTTCTAAAACATCGTGGTACAAAACATTCGTCTTCGAAAATAAAGCGGTTCAAAAACTTTGCAATTTAAAAACATCGTCGTCGAAAATATCGTGATAAAAAATAAAGTATCTACAAATCATCGCATAACGATAACATCGCAGACATGCTTTAATAACTGTAAATGGATATTCCCATAATGATTCGTGAGTGCAAGAGGGAAAGAAGGGTAATTTTTACTTTCATATTTTTTATTAATTAATACATTTTTGCTGAGAATATAAAAAGGAAACTTAAGCATAGAAAATTAATGCAACTTATAGCACTTAATAGAATTTTAAACCGACATAGTTAACTAACAAAGGCCATTAATAAATCATTTTTATAAAGTGTTTACTGGTAATTTTTCATGAAAAGTATAATCTATAAGTTGCATTTAATTTTCTATGCTTAAGTTTCCTTCTTACTTTTTCAGCAAAAATTTATTAGTTAACAAAAAAATGTGAAAGTAAAAATTATCCTTCTTTACACCTTGTGCTCACAAATCATTATGGGAATATCCATTTATAATTATTAAAACCTGAAAAAAAGCATGTCTGCGATGTTATCGTCATGCGATGATTTCTAGATACTTTATTTTTTACCACGATATTTTCGGCGACGATGTTTTTAAACTGCGAAGTTTTTGAACCGCTTTATTTTCGACGACGATGTTTTATACCACGATGTTTTAAAACTGCGATGTTTTCTCCCACGATGTTTTGTAGCACGACGTTTTCGCCTTGCGTTGTTTTCTCCGCGACGTTTCCGTCCGCGATGTTTTTGCCGCGATGTTATCGGCGGACACCAACATTTTCGGCGAGGTTCCAAAAAATCACTCGTAGCCGGTACATCGTTTTAGCAGCTAAGGTGGACTTCGCTTCCAGGAGAGCTGTTTTTCTAGGAATCATCCCGTTTAAACCAGAACCTCGTTTAGCAGGGATCGTCGCTAAATGTGAGAGCCCATTTAGCCAACAACAACAATAGGCGTAATCGCTTCTATAGAAATTATTATGCTTTAATTTTCCAAAAGATTTTTTTTTCTCCTCGTCCCTCTACAAATGCTCTTCAGTCAGCCTTTATATGATTTGAAGTTTTCAAAATGTCACTGTGACTAAAATTATCTTACGTTGTTGTTACAGATGGAAAATGAAAAATAAAATGTGCTTCTCCAAAATTATGACTTTCCCTTTAAAATCTTTTTTCTCCTAATTCGACAAGTTTTCCGAATTTGCTTCGATTTTTAAATTGTTTCCGAAAAACTTGGTTATTTACTACAGAATGCTGTACGGAATCTCTAATACACAGCTATAGATTTATTTGCAAACAACTGTGTAGGTGTCCAAATCTTGCTTTTTATTATATGGTTTATATTCTGCCTACAAAAGGATGAAACTTCCTACTAAAAATGCCGCCCAACAGCTGGTATACAAATTAACTTAGTATCCACATGAAAATTTTAACACATACATGTGTCAATATCAGGCCAGTCGCGATCAAGAATTTCTTTTGCATACTTCTCAAAACCGGACATGCCAGATAGAAGTTGACAATAGCTGAAGCAAAAAACAAATAGGCATGCCGGACCTTCTGCATTAACTGAACACTGAAATTTAGCATAGCCTGTAAGACGGCAAATAATGCAATCTATAGAGGTAACATCCATATTGTAAGCAGTAGCTTGCACCACATAGCACCATGGCTATATTACCACTTAGCTATATTTTAATCTTCTTTTCCAACAGTATTAAATATAACGTAGTTGCTTTGGCAACGATCTCACAGCTAGGCTAATTATTCCAAGGTATCAAGTATTTTGGTTAATTGATTAATCTATTGATTATGATATTACAAGAAACGCTAACTACCTTTCTAAGGGGAAAGAAAACTTTATAGAAGATTTTCAAAAGGAAACTGACACGAATTCATTTCATACATGAAAAAAATGAAAACCGCATCAGCGAACCAGTTTATTTATTAAAGAACTGGAATGTGCATCTAGGACAGTTAACTATATTCGGGACTTTAGCCATTTAGCCGTTAGCGGGCCGGTGGTTCAGGCATAAACTACTAGGAAATTCCTGTCAGGACTACTCTTCCTTCTAATTGCCTTTGGTCAACATCACTGGAGTCCTGAGTAGGAACAGGAAGTTTACTTAAAACTATCTTCGTGCGACTGTTGAAGATACGACACAAATGAGAAGGATTTAATTACCCTTTTATTCTTCACAGTTTACAGCCGTTCCCGCACTTCGGGACACAAAGACCAGTACTTTTGGTCTGAAACGTAAAAAAAAAAAGAACTACAAACTAACTAAATTAAATAAGAACTAAACTCAGATGCTTTACAAAGACTAGTAATGCGGGCATCGCCTTTTAAACTCTACATATGGAGCGAGCAGAATGCAGGGAAACTACGATACGTCTTCAAAATATCAAAGAGAACTAAGTTCTGTCCTTAAAGGCAGACAGGAACTGACTGAAAAGCACGCGCGAGGTAAGGCAGCGAGAAATCTCTCTCTCACCCTCTTGGCTAAAAGCCACAACTTAAATCCTTAACAGTTTGCAATCTGAATTTGCGTAAGTAAATCCGTTCGCGTTTATTCTCGCCGGAGATGGAAAATACGAGAGGATGACAAAGTTTTAATATAAAATAAACGTTAGTAAAATTTAAAATCCTTACAAACAGAATTCAAATGTAAAACTTTAGGCCCACCAGCAGCCGAGCGGTAAAACTCCTAAACACTGGTAGTTCGGTCCGAGGTTCGAATCCCAAGGGCTGACTGCATGGGCGTTTTCGTGGTTTTTCCCATGTGTAACGTGTTAATAGAAGACAGTTTCTCTTAGAAAGTCCTCTACGAAGACATTAATTTCTTCCGTGTGCCTTAGGGCGGAACATGTAAATAATAATAATAAATGTAAAACTATACATGTAATTAAAGCTAGCGTAAAAGCTTGTTTTTTGTAGTACGGTAAGCGCTATCATTTATAACACTTGCACGGAATTTTAACATTACGCACTGTTACATCGCTTGTCAGATAATAACATAAGATCAGGCACATGATTTTTATCGTGGTGAGGCAAAGATTACGCCTATTGTTGATTTAAGATTTGGACTTGTCACGGGTGACAGTATGAATTGGCCCACTTATTTCCGTTTTAAAGGAGAATCTTTCGTGGAGAAAGGATGCGATTGTTTCCCATTCCTCTCCTCCTTCCATCAACCTCTTAAGAGACCTCTTAAGTCAGTGTTTTCAATACCTCTATGCTCCAAAGACATTATACACTTAAAAGCATCTATGCTTTTGCAGGGATTTGAACTCAGGCCAAGGTTATTGCAGTCGGCTTTCCTGCAACCATGAGAACAGAACAGAATAATATCACAAAAGCATTTTTTTATTGAATTAAAAATAGTAGGCTATTAGGAAAAAAACTATTTTAAAATACTAATTTCGTGCATTAATTTATGCTTTATAAAAAAAACTAATTTCGTGTATTTATTATGCTTATTTCTTATAACGTTTTCAATGCAATTATTTTTAATTTCCACCTATTAATCAGGTTATCATTTCGGATCATTTTTGATAAGTAAATGCTAATTACCTTGTTTGGAGATACAATATATTTCATTGGTATAGTTCGACCGTCTATAGCGCAACCCTGGTTGGCATTCTGCCAAAACACATAGACTCGTCCAAAAGGGGCGGTATTACTTGCTGCCACGTGAAAGGTATTCTCTTCTCCGGAAAGAGCTATGCTGGATAGAGAGAAAGTCCCCATCCTTCCAACCTATTATGAGAATAATTCGGTCCGAATGGCGCATGCGTGTTTGCGCTCATGGTCGCGGATGAGGCGGTCGAACTATATAAAGTAAATTTCGACTAAAACTGAAATAATGAGAGAATAATAGATACGACTGTCTGATAATTCTTTTCTGAATAGAGGAAAATTAAAATTAGTATTGATAAATACAGAAGTATCGTGATATTCATGCATGTAAAATAAATCTGAATGGCATCTTCCAGTTCAGAAATGAATTCAGATTACCCAGAAGGCAGCTTTAGTGTCGAAATTTTTGTTTTGTTGAAAATAAAAATACTCCCCACTTTTCAACTTCAGATTTATCAGAAATTACAGCATATGTCATACATATTTAATCCCATTTCTTTACAATAAACGATGAGGAGTTGAGTAAATTTAGTGCAATATTCAAGTTAATTTTCCGTCTGCTCCTTTTACTTATTTCTGGGCTTAACCAAAAGCTCGTTATTTAATTTTTTTCTACTTATTTGTATAGTATCCCCTCATACACAATTCCCCTTTTCTCCATTAATTCCCCTAAATCCCTAGATCGAAATATCTCAGAGAGATTTTATTTGAAAAGGGAAATTGGAGTTCGTATTTTAAGGATTCAGATTTTGAAAAAAGAAGTAAGAACTGATATGCAGGAAAGCTTAAAGTATGCATTTAATACACAGTTCGGGGTCTGAATAATTTTGATTGAAGAAACTGACATTATTTATTTATTTATTTTCCTTCTGTCAAGTTATGGAATGAATTTTCTGAATTCCTTCCCAGCGCTTGTTGATATTTAAGTTGAATTTTAAAGCAAAGATATTCGTATGAGTTTACAAGAATGATCTTAACTATTTAAAATTTTTCGTTTCTGAGCATTTTTGAAAGAAAAAAATAACCTAGAGTTTTTATGAAGAATTCGACTTATCACTAAAAATAAAACCCTGCGCTAAATTTCACCAGTTAATTGAAACTAACTAAGAAAAGAATAGCATAGATTTGGGTGAAGAATGACTTATTACTAAAAATAAACCTTGCGCAAAATTTCACCATTTAATTTAAACAAACTATAACTTACAAAATGAAAAAAAAAAAAAAAAGAATAGTATTTAATTTTTATCCTGCTTTTAAAACATACTAATAGTACACTTCTGATTCCATTTTCCAAAAGCAAATTACTCACTTTCACAAATTTTATAGTAGTGTAGAGTCATCGAAATGAACAATGCCCTCCGAGGGACTCAAAAGTAGACCTCTCGAATACGCGCTGAGTGTACTTCCGTTAAACCAGGAAGGCATACAGAAGGAAGGAAGAAAGTACATTGTAGTAGATCTACTGAATTTTAATTAAAAAATATGATGTGTACACCACATGACTTCCTTATACGGAATATTAAATTATACGCATTTTTTCTTGCATTTCATTTAAACTTATTGGATTAAATTAAATCTACTTTGCCGACAGCGCATAAACCACAATAGAATAAATGCTTTAAAATTCACTCTAGTATTTGTTAACCAAAGCTACACTCTGGCGCTAGATTCACTCAACAGTATTATATTTCGTTCATATTATAACTCATAATGCACAAAATTTACATCATTTAAAGAATAGAATTATATAATCGTTGCCACATGTTCTATAATAAAGCTGTAATAAAGCTATAATAGAGCTAGAATGATGTATAAAAGAAATTAAGCAAACAAAACAAAAAAGAAACAGTTTTTCACAGACGATTGAGTATTTCTCATTCAATCAATTCAGTTCTCACTTCGCGAGAAGGCAAAAATATATAAAGACTCAAAATATCTGTATTAAAAATTACGAAGTAAATCTTAAACACTTATTTCCTCGAAAAAATTCCAGAAAGGATTAAGCATGATTTAACTGGCAATAATAAATGAAGGCGTTACCTTTGTTGTTGCGAAGCTAAGTTTCTCTAGATTGGCAACAAATCCATTAGTCTCCTGTTTCAAATGTAAACAATCAATGGCCGCCATAAAAAAAAAAAGGCTTAACGGCACGTAAACAACTTTAAAATCGTTGATAATTTAAAAAATATTGCATACAGATTTACTAAAGGCATAAAAACCTTAACCGGAAGATAAAAACACCATAAAACAATCATTTTTAAAACAAAAAATGTACAATTTACGAACATGTAAGAGTAAAGAAACTGAGATCACTGAGCCGGGTAACAGAGTGGATATATATATAAATACAGACAGTAACAGAGTGGATATATATATATATATATATACGTTTGGTGCGGCCGATTGCAACCAAACTACGAAGTGCACATCTACATGTTATACTAGTCCTATATACAAAATTTCAGAGTTCTGCGGCTACTCGTTTTTGAGTTATGCGAGATACGTACGTACGTACGTACATACGTTCGTACAGACGTCACGAAAAATTCTCTTTTGAATTTATTTTAAAGCAGTTTTATAATTTTTTGGATGAAGCGAGTCTTTTATTCTGTCCTTACGTACAGATATCACGCAAAAACATCGTTAAATTTCATTCGATAGCGGTCAAAATGGATATTTTCGTTGAAATATGCTGCCTGAAACTTTTCGCGATTACAATACTTCCCTTTTACTTCGTACGAGGAAGTAAAAAAGGAATAATAAATTTTTGTGAAATAAAGTCTACTTAAAACAGTGCACGTGCATTCTTACCCCAGTTTAGTTGAAATACGTAACAAAAACATTCCATTTGTTGTTATTTTATGCTACAAACATTTACACGATTATATTCGGAAAACTCTCTTTTATTCCACAGAAGGATTGGTTTAAATTTCCAATAACATATTTTGTTAATTTTTGGAAACCCTTTACAAAAGTATTTTTGATTTTCTTTTACACATGCTATCTTAAATCTTCAAACATACGACAAACCTTGATTTTCCTCATGTGAAAACATCACTCGGATTCTTAATATGCCGCCATTATTTACTACAGAGCCTCATATCAACTACTATAGTCGAACCTATCACAGCCTTTATTAACAAAGTACAGGAGATCGAAGTATTTTTAATTACAGAAAAGGATAGCCCCACTGTAATGTATTATTTTAAATTCGAATTATATCCAGTTTTGTGAAGAACTCAAAGAAGAAGTCAACACACATGGAATTAATATTCAGCTAGGAAATGAAAGCTTGTTCCTTTTCTCCCAGCTAGGAATATACTTTTCAAACAATATCATCATTATTTTTGATAAGTCTCAAAGCTTTTAAACATATTCATTCTAATTTAAGCTGAAAGATACGCATTTCAAATTGACATTATGTTATTTAATACTGAACTCTTACAGTTTTTGAGAATGATATTTAATTTATCGTACTTAGCAAATAAAATCCTGCGTAACAGGAAATATTAACATAAATTCCAAGCAATAATCGAACATAGTCGTTAACTTAAAAGTTGTAACACGTTTATCCTAACTTAAGATACACATATCAAACGGATACTACTTTCTTCAATACTGACTCTCACAGCTCTTTGAGAACATTTGACATTTAATCTATCACGGATATCATACTTAGCAAACGAAATTATGCAAAAACATACATAACAGATAATATTGACATGAACTCCATGTAAAGATCCACTATAGAAGTAACTTAAACCTTTAACACATTTGTACAACTTAATCTAAAAAAGGCCATAATTTCAAGTACTTTTTCAATTAAACAATGGAAGCCAAACATTTCTTCGAACATATATGATATTTAATATGTCATGACCTTCACATGTAACAGCAAATAAAATGCACTTCATAAAATATGAAACACACTTCCTCTTCCAACCACCTGCGAAAAAAGAAAATATGAGGAAATGTATTAGAAATGGGTGAAACCACTCGGTGCTAGTGTTCCTCATTCCCATTCCTCATCCTTATCCTCATTCGCATTAATCAAAATATACATGTATCTAGACTAAGAGAAAACATTTCGGGTTGCTTTATCGTTTTACACAAGATTTATCTATGTATTTACTTAATATTAGCGTACGTTTTTATTTACACAGTGAAGGAAAATAAAAGAGCTTTTTTGAAAAAATTTCTATATTTGGACTCTAAAATTGTTTCTTCACCATCTTTGAAGTAACCATTTAAAAATATAGCTACTTGACAGCCACTGGTTCTGCTCTTAACCGTTTGAAGGCCAATATGCCCGAGACAGTGTTTTCCTCCTGCCCTCTAAGGTGTGTAATAACAGGTGCACTTTCCCCAAATACATTGCATCAGTTTATGGTAGATAACTTGTCCTAAAAGGCTATTAGCAGCTTCTTTGTTAGGAAGCAGAAAGGATATCATTTGAAATCTTCACACTTCTTTGTGTATTAATGGGGGGGGAGGGTATTAAACTGACGGGATGTGTAATGGACGGGACCTGCGTTTCGGTGTTTTAAGCATGCAGGTTACCGAAGGCTTCGGTTTTCTAAGGTTTAATTTTTATTTCATATCATGCGGTAATATGAAGTACTATCATGTAGTCTGATGGAAGTCACATTTCACTCTAGTTAGAGAAGTTAAATAATTTATTTTACCGGTAAGCATTTTTTTTTTTTTTTTTTTTTTTGTTGCCTTTTCAATAAAAGCTGTCTGAATTCAGTGTTTTATTGCTAATTTTAGTTTCTATTTGAAACAATCGTATTCAGAAATTATAGTGGAGGTATTCCGTTTAGGTATATTTTACCGTTAAGTGCGCATTCAGCGTTTTCAATGAAGATGAATGATACCCTTTAGATCTTCAGGAATTTACTGTATTTTCTGAGCGATGGTTTTATTTAAAAAAAGTAAATAATAAAGTGTTTCGCCACGTATCTGCATGCAAAGCTTATTTTAGACCTTATTAAAAGCGTTCCCTTAAAATGTATCCAAAATCCAACTTTATTGAAGTTCTTTAATTTTAGAAAAATGTTTTAAGCATCCCTGAAAGGAAAACTGAAAAGGATATCAGAATTTTTTTTTAAAAAATTAAAACTAAAAATTAAAGACTTATTAGTTGCATATATTAATTAACTTTAAAATCTAACTGTTGTAACTATTAACGATACAATTATATAATGCCTGCGTGAAAATTCTAATTTGTGTTAATTTAAAAAATGGCTGATGCTTATTTTTTCTTAAACAAACGTAAATTCTTTTGTATATGTTTAAATGAATATGTTTAAGTTTTATATTTTATTCTCCCTGTTTCCATATTCTGTAGACAGTTATCATATTTACAGGAATAAAAGCAGAAAGTATCAATAATAAAAGTTCTTTAGCAAGAGTATTTGTTTTTCTTCAGTGCAGATAAAAAAGAAAAGGAGAGAAACAAGAAAATGATATCGATATTAGGAATATCCCATCTAATCGATTTCCAGATTACAAATAGCCAATACCTAGCGTGAATATTCTGCCAATAATATACAAGCATGTTCAGATGACAGTGATGGAACATTCACTAACCAAAAACTAACTGGCGACAGTAACGTACGCGTGTATGCTAATAGAGCTTAAAAATAGACCTTAAACACCATATTATACATGTGAAATAAATCATAAATGAAACGAAATTTGTCCTCTTCTTGGTAATGGGGTTATTTTTAATGATAGAGTTGCTGCTCAAAAAAAATTTTTTTTTTTATTGCGTGATTGTTTTTCACCGACGTTTTCTCATCTTAATCAAGGCATGAAATATGATGGTACAAACTAATGTGAAAACGGTAAGCCAGATATAAAAAAAAAATCTTCTTTTAGTTATTTCAAAAAAGATTTATAACGAAAAATGGACAAAAAAATCGTCTAAAATTATATGCTTTCGATGCCTTCTATATCGCAGTATTATTGTAATTTTATTTCTAAATTTTTATACCTCCTTTTTCGAACTTTTGCTTGACAGTGATAGATTGAATCAAAAATGTCAGAATTTTCTCAAAAAATAAATCTAGAAAATATGTTCTTTTTTCTTTAGCAAAGAAAAATGCAACTGGAGGGGAAGCAGGGGAAACATTATTGTTATTATATTTTTTATTGCCTACTTTGAAAGTTTTGTTGGCACGCTTTTTTTTTTCCCCATTCTCTCAAGCTGAAACTTGCGGAACGTAGTCGTATGTTGGCAGTTGTGTACAATCGCAAGTTTAACGTTCTCGTTTGAAAGTTTTGTTTCTGGTATAAGATTACTCAATTACTTGGGAGAAGACAATAAAAATACTAAAACAATGAAATGACTAAGATTTATTTCTAAGTACAGTTTGCATAAACTTGTAAAGTACTTACTTATTTTAGCTAGCTAGCAATTTTATGTTCAATATGTATACTGTCATTTCTCCCTTTCCGTTTCCCAGCCAGAATGCAAATTTTATTTCGCGCATGTTCAAATGAAATGGTAGGACAGTAGCTAAGAGACAGTAGTCAAAGTAAAAAGTTTCAGACTGCTTAGACAGAGCGTGGTTTGCCTGTTGAAGGCCACGTTGCTAGTTGAAATTCTACTTTAGCAGCCTGCCTAGAGCTTTCTGAAACAGGAATCAGAATGTTTGTGTTGCCACAAATAATTTTATAATTTAATCCGCTTTGTGACAACATTTTTCGTCATGTTTCCAACTTGCGCGCACAGTTTAAAACATTCTGTTGCATAATTTAATTCCATATTTAATATATAGCTTTTATAACATTTGGAAACTACTGTAAACCTGAAATTCTAAAAATTCCATGTTAAATTTTTATTTTATTTTGAGTTGAGTGTATAAAATGTATATTATTAAAACATTTTTTAATGTTTTCGTCCATAAAATTTTTCAGTATTAAAATATTCATCAGATTGTTGGTTCAGTTAGAAAATAGTGCCCATATAAAGAATTCCATCAAATTTCAAGTATGTACCATTAGCCATTTTTAAAATATCAGAGGTGGAAAGATGGCAAAATATTTTGTCACAAAGAGGATGAAATTACAAAAACATTTGTGGTAACACAAACTTTCTGGTTACTAGTTTCCAAAGCAGCTATATTATGTAGTCAGCTGTAAAAGGTTAGAAGTAATTGCTTTTAAAATAAATAAAATATCCCAATTCTTGCAACAGTCACATATTCGAAGATCATTAGAGGTTTAAGGTGTATGAGTCCCCTTAATCTTGCAAGGTATATATATGCTAGTAAAGATGTATTTTGCAGCATGGTGGCATGGAACATTCTGGATGCCCTCAGATAAACTCCTCATACCAACGTACAATGGTTTTAATTCAATATGCTCATTAAAGATGACAGCAGACACCATTACGTGCATCAAAACATGACTCAAACGGTATTGCCTCTGATTTGTGCCTCATAATCTGGTTTATTGTGTCGTACATTAATGTCTCGGACTTTTGAAACTTAGTATGGTATCCTCGGTCTAGTCTTTATGAAAAAAAACAGGGACTTACCAGTAAAGAACATTCTTTTTCATTTCGTCAGATTCCAGTTTGGGTGCTGCTGCCGAAATGATGGTTTGCATTGCTATGTGTTGTAATTGGCGTAAGTGCTCTCGTAAACATCAGCTCTGGAGCCTTTTGAGCAATATTGTTCTGCGAACATTTGCACTGGAACACTTGAGGAACTCTTGAACCACAAGACAGCAAACACTTCCTCGAGTTACTTAAAAAGCATATTTTGAGAAATTAATGGATACTCTTAAATCTGACCAGGCAGCAAAGTCAACAGGCAAATTTTGGGCTAACGTTCAAGACACATGGAAAGCGTTTTGTCAAAAACCCCGTAACGAGGCTGTGTGATTCAGACTGCAAATAGGCCACGATTGCATGGAACATCATTTTAATAAAATTGCCATTCATCCATGTATTATATGCCAAATTTGCAATTCGGGCATCTTGAATGCAAAGCATCTTCTTATATGCCCAGAACTAGATAAAGAGTCTCCGAAACGTTGTGAGATAAGTCAACTATACTGGAATGCCACAGTTTACATGAACTCCTTATAAAGACTACATCTCTTATGTTCCTTTCCTTGTTGTTTAAATTTTTAACTCCTTATTTTTGTTTCTGTGTTCATTTATTCTGATTCTTACTTTAAATGTTTGTTCTTTTTTATTATATATCATTGTTCTTGTGTGGTACTTGAGCTGTTTTGTATGTTTGGATTAATTTTCCAATAAAGCCATATGTAAAAATAACAAAATTTGCACTGGGAAGTTTTACTTAATTTTTTTTTTTTTTTTTTGTGGGGGGGGGGGGTTATAGAAAAACCGTTCATCCGCGATTAAACGTAAGGAATCCTCAAAACCTACGTTCACCGCGTATTCAATGACACTTGAGGTTCCACATTGGCCTATCGGATTGTGAAAATTATTCTGTTCTTCCAGGCTCCATCACCGTAACACATGAGCATTTCACAAAGCCTCCTGTTTCTGAAATACTAATAAATTTGATAAAATATCTGATAATGATGCCCTGTGATACCATATAGAAAATTTATTTATTTTCCAATATTTCATCTACAGCACGTGTACTGCGTGCTGCGATATCAACCTTCACACTTGAAATTCGGAATAAATGGCATCCCTGAAAACCATGCACACGAAAAAATATCACTTCATTGCAGGATTTGTTACAATTATTTTGATCGAAAATTTGACATCATCACGCTCAAAATATGAACATCGAAGTTCAGATTTTGAGCGTGAAGGTGCAGTTGCTCGTCGCTCCCTATTTTTAACTTCGCTAATTTTTCCTTGTCCTTTGTGTTAGATGTTTGATCAGATAGCCTGGCTCAGTAAAAGCAAGCGGCCAGTTAACTCTGATTAAAAATCCGTTTATAACCACGTGCAGTGCTGATAAGGACCACGTGTTTCTGAGACTCCTTCCCTTTATTTTTCTTCTTTCTAGGTATTTCTTTCTCCTGATGAAAAGGGACCTTTAGCTGCCCTCGAAATCGATTGACTGTTTCAATATACTTACGCTAAATACAAGGTTGTTTTTACGATTTTGATTTATACATCCGATTTTGAAAACGATGCATTTTTTGAACACCTATATATCCAGTTATACACAACCATCTCTCAAGGCTTGTTTTCTAGTTCATTATCGAACAATTAAAGAAATTTAAACATACAATATTGCTGAAAAACTAAATAAACAAAAAGATTTTTAAAAAATCTGAAAGCTTCCAAATTTCACATTACGCCCAAATTGGTGTATTTTTAACGTTTTGTGTGTTACCTTTATTTATACAGTGTCATGTTCTTCGCATTTAAACCATAAAATTCAATTCAACAATTATATATTTAAAAGAGCATATTTTCAGAATTTCCGATACGCAGTCTCGCCCGCTGGAGGTATTTTTTCCCGTAAAGTGTTGCCATTGCTCGCTTTGAAATCGTTGAGTTTCTTAATCAAAAACTCATAAGTGCTTTACAAAATACGAAAGAGATAATAAAGCAAATTCCAAATTTTTGCTTCCAGACGCAGGTATTCAGGTGGAGACGTACGTTATTCAAAATTTGATGGCTCTAGGTACCTTTTTTTATCACAATGTGAGAAATATACGTACATTTATGCAGATTCGTCATTATTATTTAATTTCTTTAAATATATAAGAGGGCTCTAATATCGGCTGGCAAAAATTTAAAAAGTGATTTGCCGTTTGCAGTGAATCAACGCAAAATGCCAAAAGGAAACAAATAATCCTTCTGGGCAAATTGCCCATAGGGATAATAGTGTATTTAAATGTGCAGCGTCCTACAAATTTGGTGAAACTATGATGTTGAAGGAATTGACAGGGACAAATCTTTGATACCATTGTCTCAAGCGAATTTTAGCTATTTTGATTTATATCGATCTTTTACGTTTTTTCAAGAAGGTATATAACCCATTTTTGAGAAGCTGTTACAGAGAAAATTTCCAGGTAAAAATTTCTAGAAATTATTTACCTGATTTTTTTTAAAAAAAATAACAAAAAAAAAAAAAAATAAATAAAAATTCCATATAAAAATTTTTAGAACTGCAGAAAATAGGAATAAGCCTGAACTAGCTTCGGATCTATTGGACATGAATAAATATGAACCGATCTAATTACGCATGACTTTACAAACGAAGGAAATCATTATTTTGCCTTCCCGAATAGTGGTTATACGATGAATAATTCTAATTCTACCGCACATTAAACATTCACACCGCTGCACAACTAATATTGAATATGCATTTAATAGAGGATTTAGATCATGTTTAAAATTACAAATACTACTATACTGCAAAAACTAAATTCATTATTTACTTTATTATACAATGAGTTATCTGGCAAACAAAAGGCCTTGCATTTATTTCAGAAATTATGCTATTTCGTGGCAGAAAGTTTTGAGTTCCAGCTTTAAAGAATCGAGTTAAAAATATACCATCGTCTTAACAGAGTCTTAGAACTCTGAAACAAAATCTTTATACAGTAAAACCCCTCATAATCGGAAACCAGTCAACCCCCAATGCAAAAATAACGGCACTTTTGAAAGCCAAAATTTAGACCTGTGATTTAAAAAAAAATATATAACGGATTATCAATCGAAAGATTTAAATGCGGAAATCATTTATTTTATGTTACTGGCATCTAACGTATTAAATCTTATGCAACAAGTAAATAAAGATACAACTACAGATTTCTTTTTATGCTTCGATGTGTGAACTTTAAGGTCATGTCACTGAGTTTCACAAACAATTCACATCGAAAGACACCGTATTTGCATCGTTTTTTGTTTGGAAGGAACATTATTTTACTTCAGTTGGTTGTAAACTGTGATCTATGACTACGCTTGTATACGATTAGTCTAGTGATTAAGATTCTTTCTGTTTTAAAATACATTAAGTATGTAAGCCTGGATAGAAGATAAAGTGGAGGTTGGATAATGTAGACAATTTTTTTACCATCAGACTCTTTCAAGATAATGGCAATTATCTTTCAAGTAATCGAACATTTAAATGGTAAAAGGAGAAAACTGATGATGAGCTATTAATTTCAGAATTAATCAATAGCTATTAATTTCGTTTTGGCATTTTGATTGGTTCACTATAAATGCCGGTTCACTTTTCAAATTGTTGCCACCAAATATTAGAGCCCTCTGTTATATTTAAAGAAATTAAAATAATGAAGAATCTGCATAAATGTATAAATGTTTCTCGCATTGTGATAAAACAACGGTACCTAGAGCCATTCAATTTTGAATAATCCATTCAATTTTCCATTCAATTAATAATAGCCATTCAATTTTGAATAACGTAATCTACGACTGAATATCTGGAAGCCCTAATTTGGAATTTAGAATTTGCTTTATTATAGATTTCATATTTTGTAATAACACTTTAATGAATTTTTGATTAACAAACTCAACGATTTCAAAGAGAGCAATGGCAACACTCTAAAGAAAAAAAAAAGAAAAAAAAAAAAAAAAAAAGAATCGGAAATTCTGAAGACATGCTCATTTAAAAATTATTTTGCGATATTGACTCTTAAATTGAATTTTATGGTTTAAGGGCAAAGAACATGATATTTAATAAATGAAGGTAACATATAAGGCATTTCTTCCGCCTTCCTAGTGTGCCTTTGTGGCGTAGTGGTTCTGCTCCCTGGGCCGGTGTTCCAGAAGTCCGTGGTTCGATTCCCGGCGAAGGCGTTGGTTATTTTTCATTTTGCAATATTGGCTCTTAAATTGAATTTTATGGTTTAAGGGCAAAGAACATGATGTCTCTACAGTGGCGCCCGAACTAAAAGAATGTTGGATGATGATTCTCCTCACCCAGGATTTGGCGATTGGGTTCCCTAAAATTCCCAGTCGCTTTTTAAAAGGGGGAGTAAGGTATTTCTCCCGCCTTCCTAGCGTGCCTTCGTGGTGTAGTGGTTCTGCACACTGGGCCGGTATGCGATATGTCCGTGATTCGATTCTCGGGGAAGGCGTTGCTTATTTTTCATCTCTCCGGCCTCCAAAAAAAATTCCTAATGTCTCTACAAACACACAAACATTCAAAAAAGTCCCTTTGGGCGTAATGTAAAATCTGAAAGCAGATATTTTTGGGTGTGTGTGTGTAGTATAACATAAAGCGAAGCTTTGCCAAAAAAGTTAGAATACAGAGGCCAGTCTATTTAACATTGAGGAAACGGCCATCTCGCTAAATTGGCGAGAAATCGCCAAAAGTGCTAAACTTGGTTATTACTTGGTGGTATTTTAGTCTGGTTCCTATGTAACTGTAATAAGTATTGTGACTGAGTAACTGTAAATGATCTTCTATGTATCCTGCCTCATATGCCGTATTCGACCTTCATATGCCAGTAATTTCGAGAACTATTAAAGATTTCTCGGCGCCGGAGTTAAACTATATAATACAAGCGAAAGCATCAGTTCATCAGAGAATATTGTTTCATAGTGAGTAAGGCGTAGTATTCGGAAACCAAAGATCAAGAGTTCGAAATCCATCAAAGGCAAGTTGCCTAAAAATCAGTTTGCCATCCCAGCTGTCCTTCTGGATCCATTGGTCAAGTATTCACTTTACTTCAAGTTCCCACTGAGGCAATCGCATCATGACAGCCAGGAAACAACATGCATTTAGCCTGTTAATTGCTGTGACTAGCGGAACCTGAAACAGTCAGTTCATTAGTTCAGAGCTTAATTAGGAGAGTTGAGATATCCGTGAAAGCTTCGCTTTAGATGCGCCTTGCATTGCGTTGTGTTTAACGTTCTTTGTAGAATGAAATGTAACTACTGATTGTGCTTATATGTACTGATTATACTTGAACTGTGAATAGCTGTAAGACTATTTTTGTGGAAAACTCCAGGACTGTGAAGTGTTTCTTTTGGTAAAATAAACTTCAGCAAGATATCATCGGTTTTGCCTGCATTCAAGCTAGTATGAACCCGTAACAATGCTTTAAATGAAACAGCCATTAGGATTACATTGCAGAACTATACCTGTGGGTGCGTTAATTTATTGACAGATATTTATGTATCAAAATTAAAAAATGAAATGTATGAGATACCTTAAAAAGATTATTATAAGAACTCAATAAAAGTCATTCAGAGCATAACTGAACAAATGTTTATTTACTGCTCTGTAATGAGCCAATTAGATTAGGAATGAAATACCCTAGGTTGTATATACTAACTAAGCAGAGTGTTTATCACTGAAACGTATGAAGGACAAGGGTACTTAATGAACAGTATTATACACGCTGATGCAGAATGTCACATTTAATGAGATTCCAAGAAATTGAATTCGAGCTGAATTACTTTATTGAAGAGGGTGATTCAAGTTTAGGTTTAATTCAGGTGACAGGAAACGAATTTAAACTAAGCAAAGAGTAGTTTAACAAGCACTTCCTTCAAATAATTCGATTTCAGTACAATTTGAGTTCGCAATTCTGTGAATAACATTATGAGAAGCACCCGTTTTCTCAACTAATAAGTAAAGTGGCAGAAATATAACGTTGGGAATGAACGAAATTAATTTTCACCTTATCTGTTTCTACAACGAGTTTAGCTTCGTATTCCCCTATGAAGATTGGCAATGTAAATAAAGGCAATTAAGGACTGGGCCAGCAAAGAAGTAACGTGAGAAGGCAGACAGAATAAAAAAAAAAAGAGACATAATTTTTTTAAAAAAACAGACATAATTTAAAAAAAAGAGACATAATTAAAAAAAGAGACAGAAAAAAAAAAGACATAAAACTATGAAATGTTTCAGATTTTAACGGTCGTCCTAAAGGGAGGTTTAAGTTAAAGTTACTGTTAACTTGAACTATTAAAGTTAAGGTTTTTTACCCTCTCGCTGAGCTCGCAGTCTACTAGTCTGTTGTTACACTCTAGTCTGCTAAACTACTTTTTTTGTCTTTTTAGCTTTATTACTAAGCATTATTTTCTTCGCTCTTGCGCAATATGCAGTTTAACAGCAAAAATATAAATATTTTAAAAGCAGTATACAGATTTAGAACTCACGACGCAGCATTGAAAAATGTTGACATGCATTTTTCTGTCTTCTTTTACTCCCAGTCTTTCCTCAGTTCATCATATTAATGTTCAGTTTTCTTATTAAGGTGGATTTTAAAAACTTTTTTTATATTTTTGTTATTAACGTTTAATTTGCTTACTTTATTTATTAAATATCACGTTCTTGGCGCTCATGCATCATAAAATTCGATTCTTCAGCAAAATCTCAAAATGTTTTACATACAGCATATCTTAAGAATTTTTCATAGAGCCTCGCGGGCGCTGTAGAAAAAACTTTTTTTATTTCGTGAAGTGGAGGATTACGTTATTCAAAATTGGATGGCTCTAGGTACCGTTGTTTTTCATCATGCGAGAAACACTCATATATTCATGCAGATTCTTCAATATTTAATTTCTTTAAACAAAATACAGGGCCATAATATTTTCTGGCCAAAATCTGAAAAGTGATGCAACGCATTTAAGTGTTTCGAGGCTAATATCCCAATAAGGACTAAACGTGCCTTTTCAGCTCGTAGAGTTCCTCACTTTTCATTTAAGTGTTTCGAGGCTAATATCCCAATAGGGACTAAACGTGCCTTTTCAGCTCGTAGAGTTCCTCACTTTTCATTTAAGTGTTTCGAGGCTAATATCCCAATAGGGACTAAACGTGCCCTTTCAGCTCGTAGAGTTCCTCACTTTGTAAATGCTAAGTTATTGTTGAACGTGAAGAATATTAAGAACTAATAAGCGAATAATCGCTTCAGTTCGTGTGACAAGAAACAACAAGATAAAAGAATAATTGACTTCGAAGCTATCAAGGGCCTGAGTACGGCCGAGCTTAATAACAGCTTTGAGAGAGAGTAGCCAAAAAGGCGGACGCGCGCTAATCAGAATCTCTGCTTCTCTCTAACACAGCAAGTAGAACTTTGTGGTTAAATACCGCTCCTCCTCATTATATATTTAGACGTGATTCTAAAACTACATTCCGGCCGGAAGTAGTACGTTGAAGTTAAGAATTTGACAGGAAAAAAGTTTAACTCAAAATTTAACTGTTATTAAATTAACATAATCCTTACAAGCTAATAAATGTTGGGTAAAAAAAGCTTGGATAAACGATTGTTTTCTGCCATGTGAAAATTCAATGAAAAGAAAAATAGGAATAAGAAATATTTTATTTGTCACTCGTTTGAATGATCAACGATTTCAAAGCGAGGAATGGCAACACCGTGCGTAAAAAAAAGAAGTTTTTTATCTCCAGCGCGCGAGACAGTGTATCGGAAATTCTAAAGATATGCTGATTTTAAAATTATTTTGCGATATTGCTGTTGAACTAAATTTTAAGGTTTATGTGCGAAGAACATGATAATAAGGTAAAAGAAAAGAAGAATAAAAAGTATCACACAAAATGTTAAAAAGCCCCTGTGGGCGTAATATAAAATCTGAAAGCATTAAGATTTTTTTACTGTTATTTATTTTTCTTTTTTGATTTTTTTTTTTTTTTTAAAACCAGGAATCAATTTTTGCTTCTTGAATTTAGGCTATATTTTTAATGTAGTTATTTGCTGCATCTGGCAGGATCTATCTAGCGCAAAAACAGTATCAGATGTATTGAATCATCACGGCATCATTATTTTTTCTCTGTATCGAAATGCTTATGCAATTCTCCACATCATGACCATCTACAGTTTATGATGGAGGTATGATGTTTTACTGCAGGTGTTCTGTAACTAGAAATTATTGATCTGCATTTAAATATTGTCCATTGCGAAGCTTCGGAACCCATTAGGTATGTAAGGAAAAGACCCGTCCATGTCACTCAACCGCCACCTACGGAGTAATCCAGAAAATGCAAGGCGAACTGCTAAAAGTGCTATATCGGATATTTTCCCCTCTCCCCTTTACGATCGATGTCGGGATGCGTGTGATGCATTCGAAGCGAGTCCAATCTTTGCCCACTCCGACAGAGTGGCCAAGAACAGCCTCTGACCTTCAAGAATTCGTCTCAGCTCGCTGAGGAATCTTAAGGGGCATCTCATCAAAATACTTTTCTCGGTTTCGCACATTTTCCGTAATGGCTTTCCGGAGCAGACAAGGAGACAGAGAACGAGAACAGCCGGAAGAGTAAAAGAGATGTTTTGAATTTCAACCACACTGTCATTTGCTATTCATCTATGGAATTCAATTGAATTTTTCTTGGTTTATGGAAATAATTAGAAATTACTGATTAATATTATCGCATTATTATATTTATACTTGAAAAAAAAACATGAAATGTTTCAGATTTTAAATTACGTCCAAAGGGGCGTTTTTTAACATTTTGGGTGTTACCTTTCTTTATTAAATATCATGTTCCTCGCACTTAAACCATAAGATCCAGTGCAACAGCAATATCGCAAAATAGTTTTAAAACGAGCATATCTTTAGAATTTCCGATACAGAGACTCACGCGCTGGAGATAAAAATGTTTTTTCTGCACAACGTTGCCATTGCTCGCTTTGAAATCCTTGAGTTTGTTAATTAAAAATTCGTCAAAGTTTTAAAAAAATGGGAAATCGATCATAAAACAAATTTCAAATTTCAAATTTGGTCTTCCACATGCTCATATTCGTTGGAGGATTACGTTATTCAAAATTCGATGACTCTATGTACCGTTGTTTTATCACAATACGAGAAATATACATACATTTATGCAGATTTTTCATTATTCACTTTCTTCAAATATAATGCAGGACTCTAACATTTTGTGGCAGCAGTTTGAAAAGTGAACCGACATTTATGAGTCCGACGCAAAATGCCAAAACGAAACTAATAGTCCTTCGGGATTCAAATCCCTTTGGACTTAAAAAAAAAAATAAATAAATAAAAAAAAAAAAAAAATAAAAATCTGAAATTTTTCAGATTTTAAATTACGTCCAAAGGGGCGTTTTTTTAACGTTTTGAGTGTTACCTTTATTTATTAAATATCATGTTCTTTGCACTTAAACCATAAAATTCAGTTCAAGAGCAATATCGCAAAATAATGTTAAATTAAGCATATCTTTAGAATTTCCGATATACACAGTCTCGCGAGCTGGAGATAAAAGTATTTTTTTTCTATATAATGTTGCCATTTCTCACTTTTAAAGCATTGAGTTTGTAAATCAAAAATTGGTTAAAGTTTTACAAAATATAAAATCTATAATAAAACAAATTTCAAATTTGGGATTTCAGATGCCCATATTCGCAGTAGGATTTCGTCATTCAAAATTCGATGGCTCTATGTACCATTGTTTTATCACAATGCGAGAAATAGACAATCATTTATGCAGATTTTTCATTATTTAATTTCTTCAAATATAATGCAGGACTCTAACATTTTGTGGCAACAGTTTGAAAAGTGAACCGACGTTTATGAGTCCGACGCAAAATGCCAAAACGAAAGCAATAGTTCTTCGGGACTGAAATCCCTTTGGACTAAAAAAAGAACAGAATTAAAATTACGTTTGCAATGTTTTCTCTAATTTTCGATACCTACAAAACAGATCACAATCTGTTAAGTTAACACAGTAGAATATTGATCATCCAAACTAATGCAGACCAGTGGTACTGTACAGTCTATGTCTTTTCGGGAGCATTCACGGTAGACCCTACGTGAAAAGACTGCGTAGCGAATTCTCGGTATGTCTTTGAAGAACAAGAACTACAGAAGAAGGTTTAAATAACTCTTTTATTTGAACTAACGGTAACAAGATGCATGCACTCGGTGCTCACAATTCACCACCACTTGGGGCTAAAATAACTTGAACGGAAAATAAAACTGTGAAATCACAATAAATTAGGATGGCTAAACGACTGGCTTTTTAGTTATCTAAATCGTTAAATCGGCTGCACACAGCAAAGCCGAGCCTAGAATATCAATATAATCTGAAGAGGGTGGCTAACACCAATTAGAGAGCTATTTCGAACATGCAGGCCTAAACTCGGAACTAACTCCGCTATTACCGTCACGAACTCTTGAAACGCAGCTTAAATACTGCTTCTGAACACACCTAGATATTGAATATTACGTCACGAAAGAATCCCGAAACGTTGGACAAAATACCTTACATACTTACCCTTTTAAAGGGAGACTGGGAGTTAGGGGACCCCATCGCCAAATCCTGGTGGTGGAGAATCATCATCCACCACTTTTTAGTTCGAACGCCACTGTACAGACATTAGGTTATTTTGAAGCAGAGCACATGAAAAATGAACTCAAACCTGGCCCTCTCAAACACGCGCCGAGTGTGTTGACAATTACTCCACGTAGGCATGCGGAAGGAGGGATAAACTAAAACTAATTTGTTAGAACTAAATGAGGTCTTTACAGTACCTCGATTAAATGATATCAAAGTTACGGAGTAGGTCTACTTCCAGTAATTAAAAGCTTCGATAATATGTAAAGCAGCACAAGTAAAATCACTTTTTACTCGTGCAAAATTAAACTCATTTACAATAAATTAAAATCAAACTAAGTTGACAGTGAGTCCCGCTCATGTAATCTGTTTTTAGAAAAGAATAATTTTTTATGGTTGAATAATAACTAACAAAGAATCATGTGTTACATGATTTACATGATTACTTTTTTTTAAAAAATCGCAGATATAGTAATATTAATACAGAGGGCGTTTACACAATTTTAGAACGATTTCGATGAAGAATTAAAAAAAAAGCAAATGCTTTAAAATGAAAGTTTGCGGCATTAGCTTATTATTTTAAATGAGAAGTATGTTGGATCTGGCCGAAATCGGCGTAAGAAGCTTAGTGACAAGAATAACTCAACGTAGAATTCTAATCACTACAGAATCAAAGTTAGCAACGTGGCATCCAAGCAGGCAGAACACGCTCTGATTTCAAACTCCAAAGCCTTCCTTCAAGTGCTTCTTACTTTCTGCCAAATTTGAATACCGCGCGATATGGAAATTTACGTTCTGGCATTTATGAAATGAGACTTTATAGAGAAAGGAGGTAACATAAAAAATAATTATAAAATTAAAATGATCCTTACAACTTTAAAAGCATGTGTGTATAGTTTGTAAAATTAAAAAGTAAATTTTCTAAGATTAAAATATTTTTCAATGGTACTTTTAACTTTTGGAATTTAAACATTTTTCAGGATAAATAAACTGGCGCTTATTTCCTTTCCTAAATTCAAATATTCGAACCCAAATGTTAGAATAAACTACATTTAGTATTTATATTACGTTAAATCGTATTTAATTTCAAGGAATAACTATGAAGATTTTACACTTTAATTAGTGTTCCTATCTCAGTTAAATACATATTCCATTAATGATTTTGTACTTTATCAATGAATTTAACTATAATATTCTCAGCTCGACTATAATTAAATTGATTTATAATAACGGGAACAAATCAAAAAAAAAAAAAAAAAAAAAAAAAGAAAGAAAGAAATTGCTTTAACTCAAGCTACAGACTCAATCTTCTTTATTTCTTCTAGAAGAGGTTTCTTTTCATATGCTGTGCTTATTTTTTTACAACAGTATTATACAATAATTTAGTAAACACAGATATGTTTTCATAGATTACAAGAAATTGTTCATACACATTATTAGAATACTTCAATAAAGATTTCAGACTATCTTACATAATAAATATAAATATACTCAAAAAATACTTCAATAAAGATTTCAGACTATCTTATATAATAAATGTAAATATACTCAAATAAATTAGATAAATATTTAGACTTGTCAGGACTTGTATTTCTCTTGATTTGCTTTGGAAACATGATGTGTCCTGAATAGGAACAGGGAGCTTACTTAAGCTATGTTCAACAATGTGTGGAGTAGACAACAGAAGCAGGAAGGGTATATGAAACCCTTTATTTTCAATACTTTAAAGGTAATCCCGAACTTCGGGATACAGAGACCAACCACTTGTGGTCTGAACGTAAGAATATAAAAGCTAACTTTAAATTAGTATACAAATGCTTAGCACTAAGACTGGCCTTTATTTAAAAGGGTACGTATGTAGTACGCCGAGCTGCTGAAACTACAATATGTTTTCAAATATCAAGAGGGCTAAACCTCTGGCCTTAAAGGCAACCGGCGACTGTGTGAAAACTCACAGAACTGCAGTGGTATGCGGCTTGCTTTCTAAATCTCCTTCTCTCTCCCCTAACTCTTGGCAGAAAGCCACAACTTAAATACTTGGGCGTTAGCAAGACAATTTGCATAAACAAGTTAAAGCATTTAATTCTGGCCGGAAGTAAAAAATAAGAAGTGATAGTACAGTTTTAAAATAAAATAAACGTTAGTAAAACTTAAGATCCTTACAGACGCTCTTAAGGCAGCCAAATGCCTCGTTATCTAATTAGTTACACACATGATGAACAATTGAATGGATTAAAAAGATTTCTTCTGTCCCTACCTTTTATCTGGCGAAACCACAGCCAAGGGAACGGGCTTGGCAGAATCAGTGGGGAAATCAAAATTTAAATATTTGGTAGTTTTCTGTTACCCGGACTGGATTTAGAAATGCATAGAATCCCGTCTCGATAACAGAAAAGTACCTAATACGTATTATATACTTCTTTCTTCTATTCATTTTATCAGTATCTAGCACTGAAGACAACTGTTAATTTAATTGCATTAGAAGCAAAATTATTTACAATTGAAGTCCTTTCCAGTGTATAGAGCCTGAAAAGATAATAAAAGCTTAACGACTGTAAATTAATTCATTTATATAACAGTTGCACCGGGGAACGCTGATTTTATAATGATGATCATCTTCTATGGTTTGTGAATTCTAATTACATAACATGCAAATAGGCCTGTAGTAAGCTTTAAAATATTCCTGGTAGTCACTGACGGCTATATTTGAAACGATTGCGTGTATTTTGATTTTGTGCTGCTCCTGCGCCTGTTGCCAGCTCACCAGTTGGAATTGCTGAGCGATCTACAAGTATTATCCTATCTGTGATTAAAGTTTTGTGATGTTATTTACTTGCAATAAGCTTATTAGCTCGCAATAAATTACTTCTTATTGCAAGTCAATAAAAAATCTCTTACACATTTATTAAAATTAATTTAATAACTCTTGAAATGCTACACTATACTCTGTTTCATCTTTCTGATTTTTTAAATCAGCGGAAAAAATGGAAATTTACGTGGCCTCAGTAGAGAGACAAGCGATTCAGATAACCACCGTCTGGATATTTGGAAGTTTATTATATTGTAATCATAGCACAGCTGTTACATACAATACTATTAAAAATAAAAGAAGTACATTTGTTATAGCTGCAATTTTAATTGTAATGCTTTATCTGACACTGTAATCTCTACATATAATAAAAGAAAGAGTCCGTGTGCGTGTGTGTCTTTCGTTCGTGCTGCGCGTAAGCTAATAGACCCAGGGCTACGAAATTTGGTACATAGGTGCATCTAGACAAGAGCCACTGCACCCCGAAACGACTTTTTCAAAATTCGAATCAGATTTTTTTAAAAATCTTTTTTGATGAAATCGCATCATTTTGAATAGGTTCATTCTTTTAGAAATGTAGTTTTAGCAACAGTTTTTCATTTAATGCTTTGTATACTGGACTGCTGACTGTTAAAATATGAAATAAAATGCTGCTTTTTTTTATTTTGATTTTTGGACACGCAACACGCACATCCCAGTCTTCTTATTCTGACGCGCATGTGTCTCGCGAGGCACAACAGAAATAATTTCCCCCTTTTTTTTTCTTTTTTAGTCCAAAGGAGCTTTGTCCCTGAAGGACTATTGTTTTCGTTTTGCGATTTTGCGTCGGACTCATAAACGTCGGTTCACTTTTCAAACTGTTGCCACAAAATGTTAGAGTCCTGCATTATATTTGAAGAAATTAAATAATGAAAAATCTGCATAAATGATTGTCTATTTCTCGCATTGTGATAAAACAATGGTACATAGAGCCATCGAATTTTGAATGACGAAATCCTACTGCGAATATGGGCATCTGAAATCCCAAATTTGGAATTTGTTTTATTATAGATTTTATATTTTGTAAAACTTTAACGAATTTTTGATTTACAAACTCAATGCTTTAAAAGCGAGAAATGGCAACGTTATATAGAAAAAAAATACTTTTATCTCCAGCTCGCGAGACTGTGTATATCGGAAATTCTAAAGATATGCTTAATTTAACATTATTTTGCGATATTGCTCTTGAACTGAATTTTATGGTTTAAGTGCAAAGAACATGATATTTAATAAATAAAGGTAACACTCAAAACGTTAAAAAAACGCCCCTTTGGACGTAATTTAAAATCTGAAACATTTCAGATTTTTTTTTTTTTTTACTCTATCTCTTTATTAGCTAATGGCAAAAGAGGTTTGTATATTTTGAATAGTGTCAAAGCACAATTTTGATTAGTTATTATTTTCTGAGGATAGTTTCATTCTTTTAGAAATGTGAGTTTGGCAACAGCTTTTCATTCATTGCTTTGGATACTCGACTGCTGACTGTTTTCTCTTTAAAATATGAAATTTATTGCTTATTTCATTTTAATTATATATAATTATAATTATATATAACTTTAATTATATAAATCTTCTGCATTATTCTTTTTAGAAAACAAAGCTTTTAACTTCCTTTATACCATTTGAATTCTTAAGATTTTGCTACGGGATGTTGTTCAATTAATTTATTAGGATAATTAATATTTACATTAAGGAATATTGCTTATTTCATTGTAATTATATATATATATATATATATAATACATTTTTATTAAATTGTTTTTGATAAAATTGTTCTGCAGAGTAAAATTCTGTGCAGTTTTTAAATTTAATGTTTGGTGTTCCCTTTAGGCATTTTACCGGTGCATTTAAAAGCCAGACGACGGTTGGCTCCATCGCGGCTAGTTAAATAAAATAAATAAATCCAATAAAAACATGAGAGGATTTATTTTGACTAACAGTTTCATTTTGAATTGAAGAACTTTCCTGTCGCTCTTCATTTCACCCATGCTTTTCATGCCAGAATGCAAATTAGATAGCACGCGATTTATTCACATTAAAGAAGAAAAATGTGCTATTAAGAGAAGGTTTAGCGAGTTAACTTTAGCGCTTGTTCTGTCTGTTTGAGGTAATGTTGCTACCGTGTCTTATCAGTGATCTGATTCTGTGGCGTTGAATGTTTCTAGCCATTAGGCTTGTCTCGCCGGCTTCTACGAGGCAGAGCCTCTCTGCGCTTTCACTTCATCCTGTGAAACTTTTAGGCAAAGTATTTCCGTAATTACAATGAAAATAGTCTAAAAAATGTGCGAACAGCCTTTGTAGATGGATTAAGTTGTAGCCAATTCATGAAAAATTGGAAGCACGATGACCGAACTTTTTAACTTCGGGGAAAAAAAGTAATGCTAACAGTGGTAGTGAACTTATTTATCACATTTTTGTTCTTGAGAAACGCATTCTTAACATGCATTACTCAGCACAACGAGCACAATTTTCTCTCTTGATTACGCATGTTTTTTTTCTGCGTCTTTCTAATAATTAATTTCAGCGAATAAAAGAGCAGCTACCATTGGCTGAAATGCAAAGTAAGTCTCTGCGTCCTTAGCGTTATGTAAAAATCATGTGAAAAGGGTATAAAAGGTTATACTTAAGAGCAATTTATTATAAGCAGTTACTATTTTTAAGACAGAAAAGGAAAATAACAAGATTAATAAATAAAGTTGTGGGGCTAATGCAAATTAAAATTTTGTATTAAAATCAGTATTTTACTTTACTTGCTTTTCTTTATCTTACATGCACATTTTCTGATTACTTTAAATGAATCATAACTTAAGCAGATTTCTTATTGTTCATTTAAGCATACGAAGAGGTATAAAAAGACATTTTTAGATTATTCCTTTTTGTCTGATTAAGGTTTCATGTTCTGTATCACCTTCCCCCTTCAGGAATCACAGGCAACAGTGTATTATGAAATGATCGAACTATATTCAAAACTAAAATATTATAGTTCTTATTCAGTATTAAATGCCTTAATAAATTAACCTTCCTTATATGGCATTTATATTTTCCTGCTTGTTAATGTTGTTTGGTGGTACTTGTAGTAATGTTTTCCTCTACAGTTGTTCCAGGTTTATGCTAACTTTTAATTGCCTTTTGTAATTTATTTTACGTGAAAATTTCGTGAACACAAAGAAAAAGAAGTGCAGTAGTTAAAATCGTTAATAATTCTGTTGAATATTACAACTTTCCATGCAAAATGGCGAAAACCTGGCGAGTGTCTGAGATTGTCATATTCTATTGCTTACCTTTGTCATATTCTACTGCTTACCTTTGTCATATTCTATTGCTTAAAACAGGCAACAAATGTAAAAACTCTTTGGAGGGATAGGAAGATAATGAATTAAAACCCAATGAGAAATTTGCCTCTGCTTACCTCTTCTATATACAGAAGTAATACCGTCTCTCTGTATCGAGATTTATACTTCCCAATGGCTCAAAATCTCAGTCATCTTTGGGTAAAATTGTTATTTACTTAAGACAGTTGGTGTTTGTAAATAAATAAGTAATTTTGGGAGAATTTATGAATTTTTGTAGAGTGCCACAGTCATTTATCGAAAGCGTGAAATCGTGGTGAGATATTACAATTATAGGAAACCGCATCCCCTGTTAATGTAAAAGTCTGAATTTCTTTGAATGAAAGTATTCCATTTTTACAAACATTTCACTGTCATACATTATACCAATTTTATTTTTCGTTAATTGTCGTGTACTCTCATGATATTATGAATAATGAGACATAAATTCGTTCAGTTATATTAACCATTGTTTCTCTGCTTCAAAAATATAATTTTGATAGTGTAGCAAACAGCAAGAAAGTAATAAATCCTTTTAACAAGTTAATCTAAGCAAGTTTACAGTAATGAAACCTGTTGAGCATAACAGCATACAAAAGTATTTGGACTAACAGTTTAAAATTCCATTAGAGAAGACACAAAATAATCATTAATCGCTTCTAAAAAGTCTCTAAATATTAAAACGTGTATCTGAAGTATTTGGTCCTAAATCAAGTAATTAAAATCCATCAAGTAATTAAAATCCATCTTCTAGATCCCTGCTTCTGTATTTGATTATTTGTGGTTTAAAAACCAAACTGTTAAATATCTTTTGCTTCAAGTTGCTTCCTATCTTCTCGTACTTGCTATAAAGTACAAGGGCATTTTAAAAAAATAAAGATACAATGGCTCGCATTCCTAAAAAAAAAAAAAAAAAAAAAAAAAAAAAAAAGTTTCTTTAGAAAACGTCAGTTACATCTTATTAACTGGATTATTTATTATTTTTCGATATAATCACCACCGTTATTCAAACATTTGTTAAGTCGGTGCACAAGCTTTTGTATCGCACAGTCATAGAAGGTTGCCGCCTGTTGGAACCCAGCGCGGACACAATTTCCTGTACCCTAACTTGACAGTTACAACTTCATAAAGAGTTGCCATTGACACTTCCCGTATGATCTGATGCAATTGTTTCAATCAATTTGAGATGCCTATTCGCACGAATTGCATCGGTCCTACCTTCTGAGAAGTGACGACACCATTTCGTTACATTTTGTCGATTCATAATGTTCCTATGAACAGAAACAATTTCTTTGTGATTATCCGCTGATTGCTGACCTTTTGCATGAAGAAAACGAATGACGGAGAGCACTTCGCATTTGGCGGGGTTCTGAATCGGCACAGCCATTTTAAACACTACTTATTTCAACTAGAATCAACGTTGAAATGCCGAACGACCGCGAGGAGAAAGCTAACGGTTCAAGGTTAACACTTGTGTTGCCAACTTGCTCACCAAAACTTTTATTTTCCCCTGGCGTACGGTGTATCTTTACTTTTCGAAATGCCCTCGTATATCGTTGCTTTCTTACAAACCGAAAACCCCTGTCAGCAGTATATCCCAGAACAGTATGAAAATTTCAATTATTTGTTTTTATAATTTAAAAAAAATGCCTCTTGCATTGTTGTATGAACAAGAAAATCAGTATCTAGTGGAGAAGCAATCATCATGCTTAAAACATGGGGTTGATTTTTAAGTTCCCTTACCTTCGATGTTTGAAAGACTCATGCTGCTCATCAAATATTAAGGAATTATCGCAATCCCTCGTGCTTGTTCCTGTGGTGTAAAGTGACTTAACTTTATCACGCTCAGCTACTAAGTGAAAGATCAAAGATTCAAATCACGAAGAAGCCACAGTTAATTTTTCGGATTTTCAGGCTATGGAAAATTTAATGATATCTGAAGTAGGGTCCGAAATAAGATGGGGTAGAGGATAATTCGTCACTGCCTGAATTTAGCCGCAGGGGCGTAGCTAGAGTTTCCAGCGCCCGGGGACAACTGAAGAATCTGAGCCCCTTTTTGTGTGTCAAGAATGAAAAACATTTTATTAAAAAATTACGTAGCATCAATTTGGCGCCACTTGGATGCTACTCCCGGGGATAGATGTCCTTCCTTGCCCCACCCTAGCTACGCCACTGTTTAGCCGACTGGATCCTGTGCTTCTTCCCCTCGTATTTTAAGTAGAGGGGAAATATAAGGAATTATCGCATCCCATCATACATGTTCTTGGGGTGTTCTCTCTCTCTCTCTCTAGGAAAGAGAAGAACGAAGAAAAGAAGAAGAACAGAGAGAGAAAGGAAGAGAGATCTCTCTCTCTCTCTCTCTGCCCACCTAACAATTAAAAGGTGCATAACAAAGGCATAATTGCTTTTTTATAAGTGCAAGAAGCTCACGAAGCTCTGAAAAACCTAATGGCCTCTACAATGTTCTCCTTTAATTGCTCTGAGTATAGAACTTTAGTCGTAGTCTAAATTTCGGCATTCGCAAGAGACCAGAGTTTTAGCTTATCAATCAACTTTACTAGTGCAATGATAGTGGCATCATTTTGGACAACCACATTGTATTTTTGAACTACAAGACAATGGATTTATCTAACTATCTTGTTCCCATTTCATTAAATTTAAATTATACTGTTTCTTTCACTGCTTTAAAATTTATGTTTCATATATATATATATATACTAAGGTTAGTAGTAATAATAATAATATAAAAATAGGAGGAAGAATACTGACTTCTGTGTACATGAGATCTTGCGATTCATTGAGTTACCTAGAAAAGAAATACGATGAATACTTACAGTACTTGGAATAAATCTGTATACCATTTTAGTAAAAATAACACATAGAAGAACAAAGGTATTTTAGCAAGAAGAATTAGCGTGCCGTTGAGTAAATTTGCCTTTGCAGGAATGAAAATGGAGAAAGGAAAGCTCCCACAATAAAAATGGGTAGAACATATTTCCTAGCTAAAAGAGAGGGAAGAAATCCACTTCTTGACAAAAAGTCCTTTGTTACCAAAAAGTGAAAAGAATTATGAAATAATTTCATTAAAGCTGAGATTCATAAAAAATTTCAGTTCTAGTTAATGACCCCAGTTTCCATCCTAACTCTCAGCTTTTCAAGAAATTATTTCATAGTTGTTTTCACTTTTTGCCACTAGATGGCACCAGTAACTTTGTTTCTCCCTCTCAGTAGGAACTTTCTCGAATTTTTTGCCTATTGTTATTTTGAGGCACATACTTCCCTTTTGTCATTTTTTTTTTCAATTTGAGCTGTTACTTTTTGCTATAGTACCTTTAAGACAAGTTTTACGTGTAAAAGAGGGTCTATTAGTTTTAACTAGGTTTAGTGTTAAAAATTTGTGTCTACAAATTATATAAAAAAAGTTCGTACAGTAACATTAATCAGAAAGCAGTTATTACTTTTAGGTTGTTTTTGAATTTACGAAAGTCACTTCTTTCTAAAAAAGAAATCAGAAGTCAAATTGTTGAAAGCAAAAGTCGTAATAACCCTAAATTTAACTAGCTTTTTAGTAACGAGACAAAGTATTTTTCAAGGTCAGCTTAAAAATGCTGAAAATTTTTCAGGGACTATCTTAAAGTGCAACTACAGTTTCAGGATTTCGATGTAATGAATACATGAACTCATGCTTGATTTTTCTGAGTTTTAAAGTGAAATAGAATTTGCAGAATATTATCAGCAATAATTTCCTACACCATGCTTCGCAAAACGTTATGAAACGAACTGCATACCTTTGACGAATCATGCTAATATTCGCTATACTTAAAACACCATTTTAATTTATAAGTTGTCTCGACCAAACCATAAATAAGGAATTCATTAAATTAGTTTCGAAAGTGTGGAAAGATCGAAAGTGAATCAATAAACCTGACAAAAAATTACCTTATGCATGTTTTTTTTTTCCAGTTTTAGCAAGTATAAAAAGTGCAATTTATATCTTAATAGTTTTTGAGCTAATAAAGAAATCTCAATAAAAGTCTTTTACTTTGCCGATAAGAATACCGAACTTTTCTATGCCCACGTGAGGAAAGGAAGCAGATTTTTTTTTTTTTTAAATAAATTAACTGAAACGAATTTCTTTTGCTCAAAACAGCCCTCAACTTACAGCCTCTTTTTTTTATCAAGTCCAATTTCTTCCCCCCCTCCCCCAAGAAAAAACTTGGAAAAGAAAAATAAGAAAGAAAAATTTCCGTTTCCTTTTCCATTCTGTATCCTGAAACAGTTTCGAAGCTGCTTTTGCCCTCAAGAAATTTGAAAAATCTTTTCTCTTTCTTCAGTTGAAATTTTCTTTCCATTTTATTTATTTATTTTTTTTCCCCTTTCTCTTCTCCTTTCTGGTTGACGTCTCTTTCAAGGGTGGTGCAGGATCACCGAGTTTGAGATAGCATTTTAGGTGCGAAAAGTATAGGCCTGTAGTAAATACCCACTGTACAGACGTACCTCCCTCTGATACACGCGCACAGCGAAGAATTTTTTTTTTTTCCCTTCGTTTTTCGTTTTTCTTTTTGTTGAAAGAGAGGGGGGAAATCCAATCTTCACAGATGTTGTTGCTTTTGTAGCTTGCTATAATGGCATCCATTCTGTTTTTATTTGCTTCTCCCCCCTGTTGATTTCTTTTGTTGTTTTACGATGCCAGAATGTTCTCCATTTGTTTTGCTTGTTCGGTTTTTAGAAGAAAATGACACCGTTACCTGTGGTAAGCTACGAACTTTCGAAAGCTCTGAGAATCATTGAAGAATACGCATTTAGAAAAAAAAAAAAAAAAAAAAAAGAATGCAGGAAAGAAAGAACGAAAAAGATATATACACACGTGGATGAATTTTCACTTTACAATACCGGCAGGCAGATTTATAATATAGTCCTTGTTTACGGGCATTTGATTGAATGAAAGTGTTAATCGTAAAATGCAGATTTCCTCATTTTAGAAAAATCAATTAAAGTGAATGATACAAATCATTTTGAGCGAGAAATTTAAAGCAACAGGTGAAATACCTTCAGAAAATTCAAAATAAAAATTTTCTGATTTTGAAACAGGAGTTTTTCAGTGGCAGAATAAATTTAAAGGGAAAAAAAAATATTTATTTATATTTCCCTATTCCATGTTTGTTACCTATCCAGTTATCTACGAAAAACAAGATTAAATTCCCTCATGGCCGCCCAACCGGTACAGTGGTTAGCGCCGCCTGAGGTAATGACCTGACTTTTTTGTATATTTCCTCCGTGTAAAAATATAAATATAAATATTAAATGGGCATACAACGCCTGTGTATAAGCATATGCAATTTAACGAAGTTTTTGTGTGACATCTTTACATCTGTACATAAGAACAGAATAAAGGACTCTTTTTCCACAAACGAATTATAAAATTGATTTAAAATGGATTCAGAAGAGTTTTTTTCTTTTTTTTTTTTTTTTTCGTGACGTCTGTACGTCCGTGCGTATGTGTGTATGCATGTATCTTGCATAACTCAAAAACGAATATCCTCAGAACGTCAAAATTTCGTATGTCAGACTGCTATAACATGTAGATGTGCACATTCCTTTTTAGTTGAAATTAGCAACACCAAAAGTATATAAATATATATCCACTCTGTTACTCGACTCAGTGTGTTCAGTTTCTTTATTCGTATATGTTTGTAAATTGTGTATCTTTTGCTTTAAAAATGATTGACTTATGTTATTATTATTTTGAGGTTAAAGTTTATATGCCTTTAATTAACATTTTAATAACTTAATAACTTTAATAACTTAATTGCATGTTATTGTTGTAGAATTATCAACAATTTAAAAGTTGTTTAAGTGCGGCTAGACCTAATTTTTTTTTTTTTTTTTTTCCATAGCAGCCATAATTGCTTACATTTGAAACTTAGTAGAAATGTGGATTTGTTGCCAATCTAGAGAAACTAAGCTTCGTAACAACAAAGTAACTTTTTTTTTGTTATTGCGAATTAAATTAGGCTTAATCTATTCTGGAATTATCATTTAAGTTATTAAACTATCCCATATATTGACTCAGTACATAACAAATTAAGTCAGTTTCTACGCCTTCAGTGTCTTTTTGCCGAGTGAGACCAAAAGTAAATTTTTATTTTTTTACACAGAAAAATCTGCGTTTTTGTCCGCTGGACGAATTGCTTTCTTTGCGCTGAAACTGTAATTTTAATTGTAAAAAAAAAAAAAAAAAAAAAAAAAAAAAATCTGAAATGTTTTAGATTTTAAATTACGTCCAAAGGGGCGTTTTTTAACATTTTGTGTGTTACCTTTCTTTATTAAATATCATGTTCCTCGCACTTAAACCATAAGATCCAGTGCAACTGCAATATCGCAAAATAGTTTTAAAACGAGCATATCTTTAGAATTTCCGATACAGAGACTCACGCGCTGGAGATAAAAATGTTTTTTCTGCACAACGTTGCCATTGCTCGCTTTGAAATCCTTGAGTTTGTTAATCAAAAATTCGTCAAAGTTTTAAAAAATAGGAAATCGATCATAAAACAAATTTCAAATTTCAAATTTGGTCTTCCACATGCTCATATTCGTTGGAGGATTACGTTATTCAAAATTCGATGACTCTATGTACCGTTGTTTTATCACAATACGAGAAATATACATACATTTATGCAGATTTTTCATTATTCAATTTCTTCAAATATAATGCAGGACTCTAACATTTTGTGGCAGCAGTTTGAAAAGTGAACCGACATTTATGAGTCCGACGCAAAATGCCAAAACGAAACTAATAATCCTTCGGGATTCAAATCCCTTTGGACTAAAAAAAGACTTTAGTGAGACTACAGATAGCGGCCAATACCGATAACTAGCTAGGTTCCTTTTCAAGGGTAAAATGCAGATTATAAAGGGGTTTATCAGATTGGTTAGATTAGGATGAAATTAGAGTTTATCCACAAAATTCTATTCGTGATCTTATAATTCGGGCACAAGACGTACTTCTTTGCAATCAAGAATTGTTGTGCTGAGTGTATTGTTAAGTTAGAAACAATTCAACTTTTCGTTTACAAAGGCTTTCTATTACTTCATTACTGATAAATGCGTGGAATTTTAATTTGCTGTGCACCAGGGCATTCACCTTCAGTCTGGGTGAATGAATTGTCTTACGGACTTATAATTGTAAGTTGAAATGAAAGCACTTTAATTTAATAAAATAAATTCAAGCAGAGATCACAGGAATACGGCTTATGAAAATGTTTATTGCCTAAAATTGATGGAAAATATAGAAAAATGGTCAAAAATTGTGTATAAATAGATTTTGCTATGATTTTTAAAGGCTTACTTGTGGCTGAATGGATGAGAAAACGGAACACTGATAGTTCATCTCAGATTCACTTTCTCGTGAAATGGCTAGTTGTTTTGTAGGGTTTCCCTTAAGTAAATTAACCAATTATTCAAATTTTTGTTATCTTTTCTGAACTCCTCAACTTCCCTCCGCATTTCCTCGCCGGTATGCAAATTTAAAGGTAAGTGAAGTGAGTATTTAAATCTGTGAATCTTGGAGTTTATTCAGAGCTCGTTTTCGCTGGCCAGCACACGTTACGAATCTGTCCTTGCTGTTACGCGGAGTTGCTGATACGCCATTTTTGTCATTTAAATAATTATCACCTCTGTTAGGTTGTCGAGTCAACCTAACCATGGATCGCTTGAAAATTCAACTTGGACAAAATGGAGCACTACCTACCTATTACCACACTACAACATTCAAAACATAATTCAAATATAACACCCTAGGTATCATAAAGAATATGTTAAGCCAAAACCAACAAGCTCTATAATGAACCTAACTTCTTGCATTGTAAATAATTTCTAATAGTATGTTAATGCTATGTCCTATGTGTTGAAGTATGTTGTGTTATGTCCTATACGTTGTTAGTGCTATGTTCTATGTTTACTGTAATCAGGTTTCTCAGTGGAAGGGGCGGTGCCAAAACCAATAAGCTCTATAATGAACATAACTTCTTGCATTGTAAATAATTTGTAATAGTATATTAATGCTATGTGCTCTATAAACCAACAAGCTCTATAAACCAACAAGCTCTATAATGAACATAACTTCTTGCATTGTAAATAATTTGTAATAGTATATTAATGCTATGTGCTATGTGTTGAAGTATGTTGTGCTATGTCCTGTACGTTGTTAGTGCTATGTTCTATGTTTACTGTAATCAGGTCCCCAGTGGAAGGGGTGGTGCCAAAACCAACAAGATCTATAACGAACATAACTTCTTGCATTGTAAATAATCTGTAACAGTATGTTAGTGCTATGTCCTATGTGTAAGAATGTTGTAACAGTATGTTGTGGTATGTTCTATATGTTGTTAGTGCTATGCCCTATGTTTACCGCAATCAGGTCCCCTGTGGATGGGGCGGTACGCTAGAGAGGTAGTGCATGGGGGCTATATCATTTTTGTCAATGGCGATGGCGTGGTGTCCCTTGTTCCTCCTGTCCTGTTCTGTCAAGTCAACCTAGTTAGCCTTAACGTAAATTGCTAGTCCAGCACTACTCTTTAGCCTTGAATTTATTGTTACGAAATGTACAGGCGCGGTGAGATGGCTTCCCCGCAAAGCAGTTTTAGGGTCGCCATAAAATGGCAAGAGACGACAGGGCTGCCACATTTGGCGAGAAATCGCCCATTTATCGATAATTGGCGACATGCCATGGACGGATGGAGAACCTTCTGGAACGAATTCTTACAGGTTTAGCCCAGAATGTTCTCGAACGCAAGCCGAAAACTATATAAACCCTGCTGGTCCGCAGTCAGTTAGAGTTTACCTCGTCGAGAGGGCGAGAGTGTGTGTTCATCGAGTGGACGAGTCAGAGTGCCTCATCTGGAGTGTGAGAGAGTCAGTATCGAGATGGTGTCTAGTCTGGCGAGTCAATCCCTGCGGAGACGATCGAGTTGACAACCGGCCAGTGAGTGCCGAGTGGGTCGTCGAGCGCATCGAAGAGTCTTTTAGTGTATCGCTGTTAGTGCATCGTCGAGAGAGTGTTAAGCTCCGGGAACGATTGAACCGAAGAGTCGGGAGCATCTCGAGCTGTAGCGTGCAGAATCTCGAGAGTACGTGGAGTTCCGAGAACGACCAAGCAGAGTCGGGAGCTGTACTCTGGTGCTTTGCCGTGAAGCTGTCTTCATCGTGATAGCCTGATAGCCTGAAGGCTGTGTCGCTGATTGTTCCAGCGAGTGTATAGTAGATCTTCGACGACTGTAAACGTGTTTTGGAGTTGTCCTGACAGTATTGGCTAAATAAAGTGTGTTTCGATACTTCATCAGGTGTCGTTGTTATTCACTCCAAACCTGCAAACCCCGTACAAACATGAAGGAAGAAAATAACGTAACAACTGGTGTCAGAAAAGAAAAACGCAACATTATTGTGTAACGACTCTTAAGATCCACCGCAAGTCGTCGGTGTTATTGTTAAAGCACAAAGTAAGTGCCTTTCTGTGATAACATAGGTGATAACAGCAAAGGGTTATTTTTTCCCTTCTTATGTTGTTGTTTCCTATAGGCTTGTGCGAGAAGTTGCCATGTTCCTTAGTAGGATCTCGTAGAGTTTTATGTGCCCAAAGAGAGTACAGTGATAGAGTTTCTGAGGTTATCTGAAGTTGTGACGTTTCCTTCCATGTTTAATTTAGATATAAGGTAGTTTTTTATAGAAACTTCACCAAAAAGGCCTTCTTTTTGCAGATTCATATAGATTCATGTGTCATTCATCACATATTGATTCATGTCTCTTGACACGATAAATAACTAGCCATTTTAAATAAATAATGACACATACAAATAGAGATTTCATATTCAAAAATAGTACGAAAATATTGACTGATTTTAGTGCATTTTAATTCTTTTCGTCCCTTCTAATATTTTCTTTTAATTATCTGTGCTTCTAAATTTTATACTGCATGTTTTTATTTTTTTTTTCCTCTTTTTAACTTGCATGTATCTACTCACTAGTGAATTTTGTGCTGACTACTACTTCTAGAAATACAAATAAATAAATAAATAATTCATAAGCAGGCAACTGAAAATCTAAAGCAGAGTCCAAATTAAAGCGTCTAAGATATTTTCGACTAATTTAAATTGCTAAAATCGGTTCACATTCTCCCGTACTATTCGAATAAACTAACTAAAAAATTAAAAATACAGTATGCAGAAAGCAGAGCTAAAATTATGTCGAATAAAGCAAGTATCCTTGTAAGCAAGCAGTAAAGTAAATATTTGAATCGTCATTATTTTTTAAAGCTTAGATGCAAAATTTTAGCAAAATTTCAAAGTGAGAGAACGCTTTTAATGCATTTCAAATTCTAGAGGATAGCATTAATATTGCAAGATGATCTTCTAGTTTTAATACCGTAGGTAGCACATAAAAACATCAAACGTTTAAATGGCAGACTCTTGATCTTTAGGGACAACAAGAACCAGGAATATTGAAAGGCAAATTTTCTTAACTAGCCGGGTGCATTATGCATATTATATTATATATATATACCAAGAGATTCTTGTTTTTTAGTTTATGAGAGATGGTTTTGAATTTATAAGAGAAGATGATTTTCGTTTCAAATTTTTATGTTGTAAATGCGATTTATTATGTAAATTTGTTGTTCTGTTTACTGTGTAGTATTTAGTGAAATGTTTCTCCGATGTTTCATTTGCTGGAATAAATGTCAAATGAATGCATAACTGAATTAATTTTTTAAAATGTGTAATATTTTATACGTATTCTATAGCAGAAGCTTCTTTTGGTTCGCTCTAAAATTAGTAGCTTTCATTTCTTATTGAATAAATATTTAATAATTTCCTCGCTTTTTACTTCCTTGTACGAAGTAAAAAGTAAGTATTGTAATCGCGAAAAGTTTCATGCAGCATATTTCAACGGAAATATCCATTTTGACCGCTATCGAATGCAATTTAACGATGTTTTTGCGTGATATCTGTACGTAAGGACAGAATAAAATACTCTTTTCCTTCAAAAAAATTATAAAACTGCTTTAAAATTAATTCTGAAGAGAAATTTTCGTGGCGTCAGTACGAACATATGTACGTACGTGCGTACGTACGTATCTCGCATAACTCAAAAACGAGTAGCCTCAGAACGTTGAAATTTTGTATACAAGACTGCTATAACATGTAGATGTGCACCTCGCATTTTGGTGGCAATCGGCCGCACCAAACGTATATAAATGTATATATATATATCCACTCTGTTACCCGGCTCAGTGATTCTCAGTTTCTTTACTCTTACATGTTCGTAAATTGTACATTTTTTTAAAAATGATTGTTTTATGGTGTTTTTATCTTCCGGTTAAGGTTTTTATGCCTTTAGTAAATCTGTATGGAATATTTTTAGAATTATCAAAAATTTTAAAGTTGTCTAAGTGCCGCTAAGCCTTTTTTTAATGGCGGACTTTGATGTTTACATTTGAAACAAGACACTAGTGGATTTGTTGCCAATCTAGAGAAATTTAGCTTCGCAACAACAAAGATAACGCATTCATTTATTATTGCCAATTAAATCATGCTTAATTCTTTCTGGAATTTTTCCGAGGAAATAAGTGTTTAAGATTTACTTCGTAATTTTTAATATAGATATTTTGAGTTTTTTATGTATTTTTGCCTTCTCGCGAAGTGAGAACTGAATTAATTAAATGAGAAATACTCAATCGTCTGTGAAAAACTGTTTCTCTTTTGTTTTGTTTGCTTAATTTCTTTTATACATCATTCTAGCTTTATTATAGTATTTGAATAGAGGCAACGAATAGATAATTCTATTCTTTAAATGATATAAATTTTGTGCATTATGAGTTATAATATTAACGAAATATATAAGTTAACTGTTATATAATTATTAATACTGTTAAGAGAATCTAGCGCCAGAGTGTCGCTATGGTAAACAAATACTAGAGTGAATTTTAAAGAATGCATTTATTCTGTTGTGGTTTATGGGCTGTCGGCGAAGTAGATTGAATTTAATCCAATAAGTTTAAATGAAATGCAAGAAAAAATGCGTATAATTTAATATTCCGTACAAGAAAGTCATGTGGTGTACACATCAGATTTTTTTTTGTTTGTTTGTTTGTGAGAGCATTAAAAATACAGAATATGTAGGGGCGTTCGCACAATTTTTAAATGACTTTCATTGTATTTACAAAAGTATATTACCCAAAATGTTTATGTCTTAAAGATTCTACTTGGTAACATTAGTTTTCATTATTTTTAAATGCCGTAAGTTTCAACACAACAAAGTATCGGGAGGGCTATTTTATCCCAGTCCTCTTAAACCAAAATCCAAGGACGGCGGTGGATTGTAGGTGGATGTGTGAACAATCCACTTATTAAAAGTCAAAAGCCAAAAAATCCATCGGTGATAATGTCAGAAGATTTGGTAGGAATCTAAATGAAGGATATGGCTTTGATACCCGTTTCTTATTTCATTTTTACTTCTGTACTACCTTTTTCTGCGTTTTGCGGTTAGAGCAACCAACCATTTGACAGGACGTATATGTGTTGAAAAAAAAAAACCGATACGCAAGTCTAATCTTGATTTATGGGTAAACAAACTACAGTGATGCGTGTGAAGTTGATAGCGAATGAACCAGATTTTTCTCAGAATTGTTTAGCAGATTTCACACTAACTACTGAGCTGAGGTAAACTCCCACGGAAATTTTCAACCCCCGTGGGGAAGGAAAATGTTCAGAAGCACTGAGCTGAATTGAAATCTAGAACCGTTTCCTTTTGTAAACAATTTTTTTTCGAAGCTAAAAAGAAAATCGTCTCTATCCTATTCTCAGTCGACTGAATTTGAAAAGTTTTTTCTAACGCAAATCCTCAATAAAATCCTCAATATTCTATATAAAAGGATTAAATGATAGACGGTTACACGAGAATATTAGCTAACATGGACTTAACAAAGATGGGTTATTGAAGTACAGTAAGACCCCGCTTAACGCGGGGGATACGTTCCATCAAAGTAGAGCGTAATGCGAAACAGCGCTAAACGAGGCTATCTTTACATGTAAATATTGGCGTTAGGGGAAAATGGCTAGGAAATTGGTTAGGTATTAAATTTAAAAAGTATGTTTTTTTAATAAAAATAAAACCAAACATTTATTTCTTAAAGCCCAAATTAATACCACATTATTATTTCTTGCAAAAATAAGAACAAAATATAAATAACAAAACGAATATTCTTAAAAAAAAACAAATAAAATTCTAAGTCAGTCATATTTAGTTAGCCTTCAGCGTTTTCAGTGTTCTGCCTTTTTGTGACAAAAGCATCTAATGTTGTTTGCTTTTTCTTTTGCGTTGTTCTCTTAAAAGTTCTTCATAAACGGATAGAGCATCTCTAACACCACGCCTTACTTTTGAGCTCCTGTCAAAATTCGGATCATTTTCAATGAATTGATCCATTATTTCAGTTATGGTAGACAAACTCCTTTTTACAAACGCCATCGAAAGTTCTTTTTGCTCTTCTTCTGAATCACTGCTGTCAACATTTTTGTTTTCTTCTTGTTCAGTTAATTCCTTGAGCTCATCATTAGAAAGACTAGCCGCTGCTTCTTGAATTATTTCTTCGACATCTTTCACATTTACCCCTTCAAAATATGTCTGTACAATACCGCTCCAAACAAGAAATACAAGTACACTCTTTCGGATATGTATTTGAAACCTATCGCTGCATAATATTTCGAGGAATCTCCGTATGCTGCGAGCGATTTCCTGGAATCCCCGGGTTGAAATAAAAGAGCGCTAAACCGAAACAGCGCTAAACGAAACAGCGTTAAGCGGGGTCTTACTGTATTCAACTAAAAAATAAACTATAAGGCATCTTCTCCCTCCTTTCTGCATGTCTTCGTGGTGTAACCGTAGCACACTCGGCGAGTATTCGATACACCCAAGTTCGAGTCCCAGCCCCAGACAGGCCCAAGTTCGAGTTCCAACAAGCATTTTATTTATTAACTTTGCGTAATATAATATAAACACGACATAGTAACAGCACTTATGAAATTATCACTCAATTTTCTGGATTTTTCACCGCAATAAGAGACGTGAAAATTGTACAATGCTGTCACCGGGTTTCGAACACCGGATCTTCCGATTGCTGACCGGATGTGTTTTCCAATTACACTACGAAGGCATGCAGTATGAAGGAAGAAAATAATTCATATTTTTATCATTTAATACTTATATATAGTGGAATTTGATCACTGTAAAATAAAAACAGGTTTATTTCAATACACAATATACTATATAAAAGTTACGGAAAAGAATAAAAAAAATGGATATTGGGATTAGGCTTAGCTTTTATACTCAAAAATGTCTTACTATCATAGGAAGCTGCCAGAAAGGTGGCATAGAAGAAAACAAAAGAAATAATTTAAAAAATTGTTAATTAAAATTAAATCTCATAAGAAAAATCCCAATGGTTTCCTATTTTAACACTCTCCTAAAAGAGTTTTGTTTAAGTTTTTTGTAATCATTATTCTCTTTCAGAGCTCACAGAGCTCTACTGTTGCACTCACTTCTGCTAACGCATTTCTTTTTGTCTTTTTAGCTTTATTATCAAACAGCACTCTTTCGTACTTACGCCATATATAACGTAATAGCAAAGTTACAAGAATTTTAAAAGCTGCATTTTGAAAGTTTTGTTAGTATGACTTGATAGGCTTAAAAAGCTTTTTTTTTTTTTTTTTTTTTTTATAATTTTTATTATTAACTTTTTGTGCGCTAAATTTATTTAGAGCACAAAATTTATTTAAATTTATTTATTTAAATTTATTTATTAAATATCATATTCTTTGCACTCACGCGTAAAATTCAGTTCAAAAGCAAAATCACGAAATATTAAAAAAACAGCATCCTTTTAGAATTTCTGATAGACGTCTCGCACGCTGGAGATAAAAATGTTTAATTCCGCGCAGTGTTGCTACTGCTCGCTTTCAAATCGCCAAGTTTGGCAATCAAAAATTCATTAAACTTAATATGAAATATAAAATTCGAGATTCAAAATTCGGATTTCCAGGTGCCACATATTCGGGTAGAAGACTACGTTATTCAAAATTTGATGACTGTAGGTGCATTTGGTTTTTCAAAATGAGAGAAGCATACCTATGTTCATGGAGATTCTTTATCATTTAATTTCTTCAAATATAATATACGGTGATAATATTTGGTGGCAACAATTTGAAAAGTGATACAGCCGTTTATAGTGAACGACGCGAAATCTCGTTTCTACACAAGAAGGCCGTTCAGAGTGCGGCTTATCTTAGCTAACGGAGTCAATTGACTTAGCCGACCCATCTCCAAAACTACTTTTTCCCATAGCGCAGCGAGTTGCAAAATCTAAACTACGCATATAGCGGAGCTAGTCGGAACTTGGAACTGACTCCGTTAGTTCAGATAAACCCCAGTCTGAAAGGCCCTCAAGAGCATATTCGGGCTAACATCCTTTCAGGCTAATAAACAGATAAATAAAAAGATGACCAAGTTAAATTAATTAATATTTAATTCATTTTTAAAGTTAGTATTTAATTTAAAGTTTAATATGCGTAGTTTATTTTTAAAGTTAAATTAATTTTAAGTTAATTAATATTTAATTATTTTTAATTTATTTATCTGTTTATATTTAATATAAACAGATAAATAAATTAAGATAACATTTCTCAAAAATTAAGGATGTATAAAAAGATGAGTAAATAAACTACAACAAATCATGATACGAAGGATTGAAAGAAAAATAAATACTATTTCGATTGCATTCTTCGCGGTCAAAGTCCTTCTTTCAGCTTCTAGTTTATTCAAAGCCTATTTTGACCGAATTGGTTACTCCAGGATTTCGGGAAAGTTAATGTAGGCCCGTGCTTAAGTCCCGTGCCTTTTCTTCTTTCTGAAGATATTGCATTTTGACGAGGATGATTTTTTTCCCCAAGTTTCAAGTATTCCATTGCAGTTTGCTTTTTCAAAATCTAACACCAATGCTAATTTAACCAGCTGCTAAAATAATTGTTGGGTTCATAATAGATTTTTTACTACTACTGCAGTTCAGTTATACAATGGAAATATCGGATTTGGTGTTCCTGCTTGAATGTGGAATTTTCGGAGCCGGAATGCAGCTGAAGAGAAGCCCTAATTCTGATAGTTACTAAAACTAATTTTGATATGTACAACGAAGTATCGGCTCTCATCTTGTTTAGTGTTCCTGCTTGAATGTGGATTTTTTCGGAGCCGGGATGCAGCTGAAGAGAAGGCCTAATTATGATAGTTGCTAAAACTAATTTTGATATGTACAACGAAGTATCGGCTCTCATCTTGTTTAGTGTTCCTGCTTGAATGTGGATTTTTCCGAGTCGGAATGCAGCTGAAGAGAAGCCCTAATTCTGATAGTTACTAAAACTAATTTTGATATGCACAACGAAGTATCGGCTCTCATCTTGTTTAGTGTTCCTGCTTGAATGTGGATTTTTCCGAGCCGGAATGCAGCTGAAGAGAAGCCCGAATTCTGAAAGTTACGAAAACTAATTTTGATATGTACAACAAAGTATCGGCTCTCATCTTGTTTAGTGTTCCTGCTTGAATGTGGATTTTTTCGGAGCCGGGATGCAGCTGAAGAGAAGGCCTAATTCTGATAGTTACTAAAACTAATTTTGATATGTACTACGAAGTATCGGCTCTCATCTTGTTTAGTGTTCCTGCTTGAATGTGGATTTTTTCGGAACCGGGATGCAGCTGAAGATAAGCCCTAATTCTGATAGTTACTATAACTAATATTGATATGGACAACGAAATGTCGGCTTATATCTTGTTTGGTTTTCCTGTTTGAATGTGGATTTCTTCGGAGCCGAAGAGAAGCCCTAATTCTGACAGTTACTAAAACTAATTTTGATATGTACAACGAAGTATCGCTCTCATCTTGTATGGTATTCCTGTTTGAATGTGGATTTTTTCGGAGCCGGGATGAAGTAGAAGAGAAGCCCTAATTCTGATTTACTAAAATAAATTCTGATATGTACTATTTCAAAGCTCAAGCGAAATAGCTAGTTAGTGGCACATTGAGGCTATAACCCAGTATTGGCGTTTTGACTTACTTGGAAGTGACATACTAGGAGTCGTGACTTACCTGCAAACAGATTAGAGTTTTGACATAACTTGAATGATGATAATTTTAATCCTGCCATCCCTAATGACAATAATTACCTGAAAATAACAGTTTCTGTATTAGAAATAATAATTATAATAATTTTTAAATGAATTTAAGTGTTTCTTGAAATACTTAGTTAACTAAGCAATATAATGTTTGAATTCGCATAATAAATTATAAAATTTATCTGACATCAAATGGCAACATCTCTGTCAGCTGCAGTTTTCCAGGTATATGAATGAAAAATGAAAGCTATTATACCTTGAATATCAATATTTATCACGTAATATGGATAATATAGACTCTGGTAGTATAACGAAAGTTAATGGTGACAAAACTAGAAAATTGATCTTGGGTTAACGTCAAAAGTATTCTTCGGGGCAAGTTAACATACGTTAAATTTAAATATTCATTTGACACATATCTTTTCATGGTCCTGTACAATTCTACTTCTGCCTATTAAGTACATTAAGTTTTCGTGAAATCAGCAAGAAGTTAGAAATTAACTTGCAGATAATTTGATAAAGTTATCAAATGAGTTTTTCCTTTTTCTAGCATCATTTCTTTAATTTTGCACTATTTATATTTTTCTGTGTTATTTTATTCTTATACTGTTAATTTTTTTTACACTATTTAAATATTTATATTTATTTCATATGATTTTTTATTTCTTAAATATTATATATATTTTCTATATTATTTCTGGTACTACTTAATGCTTACTTTTTTATTCTTATCCTTTTCCTTCTTTCTTATATTATTAAATGCGCTGAAATTACACCAGTTTAAAAAGGCTTTTAAGTTTACAATTATATAAAAGGCAATTATAAATCTTTCAATTTGGGGAAATAAATCAATTGCTAATCAAGCAAAGTATCTTGAAGGCGGTGGAGACATTTTTTAGCAACACTAATCAATTTAACTTAAGCTGGCCTTTTTGTATAATTTTGTTTGAAACAATTCTCATTGTATCAATCTCGAACTAGAATATTTTACTTCAGTGCAACCTTCAAGGATGAACCACAATTGATCTTAAGTCACGATTTTGGGAATAACAAATGTCACGTAAGAAAAAGAGAATCGTTCAGAATCTTGGAAGGAAAAGCCCATAGAAATCGAACAGTACGGCACACCAGAACGTAATAATATTAAGTAACATGCTCATCCATCTCAGTCAAAATGCAAAAACTCATTAACTAAGGTAAACAGCAGGAGATCCAAACTCCAATGATTCGAAAGATAGGTTTCCGGAGTAATTTGACAGAAAACACCTGCCTGGGAACCTGACGGAACATGATGAATTATTATGATGAATATTTTTAGTGCAGGACCGGTCGGCGCAACGCTAAATTTTGCACATGTTCAGGGGAATGCGGTTTATATAAATCGATTTTTGATGGCTGTAGAATCTGAATATTTTTTTAGCTGTTGGGTGTTATTGCGAAAGTTATTGGACTGCCTAAGTAAAGCCCAAACTTAACTAAAAATATATTATCCTGATTCTATATTCAAGATTCGAATTTTACTTCTTCTGGGTTACCTTGTCTAAGATACATCCTATACTGACCTTCCGTTTACGGCTTATTTTATTAAGATCGGATTATTATTTTCGTAAAAGATTTTCTTAAGACAGCGCCGGTCAATACTAGCACATAAAATCGACAATGCGGAACGCCGACACGAGGAAAAATCTACACACACCAATATGACTGACGTCGGCATAAGATCGACTCTAGATTACCAGTATACGATCGATAAGAGAAATTTTATTGTGGTGCAATAATGTGTCAGTAAGGAAGTGCATTAATGCATTTACTCATTTCCCACACACGTCTCATAGGATCGGTCCTGCATGGTCTCGACATTAGCACAATATCGACATAGCGTAGAATCGACGCAACATAAGACTAGCGCAGGACCGAAAGTGCACCGAATCAACTCTGATATAACTACCAAAGGCCCATTTTCGAAAGAGAAAGAATTTAATTATATTATTATCTTCAGGGCACTTTCGCGGGATCGATATAGGATTGATCCTGCTGAGTCGACACTAGCACACTGTCGACATGGCGAAGAATCGACGCAGCATAAGACTAGCACAGAACAGAAAATGCACCGAATCAGCTTTAATATAACTACCAACGGCTCGTTTTCCAAAGGGAAAGAATTTGATTAAATTATTATTTCCAGAGTACTTTTGTGGGATCGAAATAGGATCGATATTGTGCTCTAGAAAGTCTGTTAATCTTACACAATGCAGATTCTGGTTCGCATTTCCTAGCTGACTCATGCTGCTGCCAGTTGAACCAAAGAACAGATTACGCAAAATATTCTACTTTTAAAATTTAGTTTTATTATTATTTAGAATTTAGTTTTATTATTATTTAAAATTTAGTTTTATTACTTATATTTAAAGAAATTAAATAATGAAGAATCTGCATAAATGTAAGTATGTATCTCGTATTGTGATAAAACAACGATACCCAGAGCCATCAAAATTTGAATAACGCAATCTTCCATAGAATATGGGCATGTGGAAGCCCTAATTTGAATTTGAAATTTTTTTTATTATCGATTTCAGATTTTGTAATACTTCAACAAATTTTTGATTAAAAAACTAAACGATTTCAAAGCGAGCAATGCCAACACTGTACAAAAAGGAAAAAAAAAAAAAAAAAAAAATTCCCAGAGCGCAAGATTTTGCATCGGAAATTCTAAAGATATGCTCATTTTAAAATTAATTTGCGATATTGCTGTTGAACTGAATTGTATAGTTTGAGTACGTTGAACATGCTATTTAATAAATAAGGTAACACACAAAACGTTAAATAAACGCCCCTTTGGAAGGAATTTCAAATCTGAAAGCTTTCAGAATTTTTTTGCTTGAGAAACGTATATAAAACAGCCCGAAGAATGTTCTGTATGCAATTTTGCACTGAATGGCAGAGTTTATACAGTTAATAAGTTATTTTCTTCTCCTTCCAGCATGCCTTCGTGGTGTAACGGTAACGCATTCGGCGAGTATTCGAAAGAAACAGGTTCGAGTCCTGGAGACAACATTGCACATTTTTCACGCCTCTTGCTTAAAAATTATCTAATAACTCTACAGTTTTTACTTAAAACAAATGACCAGATATCTTGCGGAACTATTTTGCACTTTGCTTACAGATATAAAATAAGCGACTTCTTTTATATATACAAAAGTCATCTAGGTAGTAATTAAACTCTGATACATACTGCTGCATATCCTTCGTTATTGACCCAGGAGTACATATGCGCTTTATCTGATCAGGCGTCTTTGTGGACAACTAGTGTGAACATGACAGCTGAAATTATCTCCAAAAGATCGCATAGAACTCACTCTGTGGTCTGCAGATAACAAGTAATCCTTGAATCCTGGTATTCTGGTGCTCCTACCGTTTCAAACAATGACAGAAACTAAAATTCTAATTACATGCGTATGTCACACTATGGCTGAGAACCTCAGAATTTGGAAATTTAGCAAGACAATCGCTCGTCACTTTTTCTCCAAATCTGACATTTTTTGAAATTTACTATTAGTCATTCTTCCTATGAACTTCCTACTCTAGTCTTAACAACAAAAGAGGTATTAAAGCACTATTACTCTGGTACTACTTCTTACCAGCACACATCCAAATATAAAACAGTTACGCAAGAATCGGTAGTCTCATCCATCTCATTTAAAGCCAATACCAACATTCATTTAATTTTTAGTTAAGAAGATATAGATTATCCAAGCTCTAATAGCCTTAAATCATTAAAAACAAATATAAATTTTCTTCTGTTCACTTAGTTATTTCATGATAAAATTAAATGATATAAATTATAAAATAAAAACTAAAAGAATTTTTTTTTTAAATATGAAAGCTTTCAGATTTTACATTACGCTCAAAGGGGCGTTTATTTAGCGTTTTGTTTGTTACCTTTTAAATATTATGTTCTTCGCACTTAAAATATAAAATTCAGTTCAACAGTAATATCGCAAAATAATTTTAAAATGAACATATCTTTAGAATTTCCGATACACAGTCTCCCGCTCTGGAGATAATTTTTTTCCCCAAGACTATTGCCATTGCTTGCTTTAAAATAGTTGAGTTTGTTAATTAAAAATTCGTTAAAGTTTTACAAAATATGAAATAAATAATAAAACAAATTCCAAATTTCAATTTGGGCTTTCAGATGCCATATTTGGTGGAAGGTTATATTATTCAAAATTTGATGGCTCTATGTACCGTTGTTTTATCACAATGCGAGAAACATACATACATTTATGCAGATTCTTCATTATTTAATTTCTTTAAATATAATACGGGCTGTAATAGTTGGTGGCAACAATTTGAAAAGTGAACTGACATTTAAAGTTTTCAACTCAAAATGCCAAAACGAAATTAATAGCCCTTCTGGGCAAACACCCTTTGGACAAATTATAATTAATTTTATTTAAAAAATATAAGTATACTCGTATGCACTCGTAACATCTGATAAAAAAATGTGCATTTGAAAGGTAGGGTGTGATGGTCCGCGGAACATTCTAATTCATAAAAATAGTTTCTGCTTGAACAAGTTCGAGAAACGCTCTCGTAGCATAAGTTGGTGAGACTAGCAACTAGCTCGTGAATGCCAAAGCACTATACCCACTGTCAATGACATAGCGTCGATGAAGCAATTCGGTAAAGAAAACAACTGATTCTCTAGGATGCGGATGCCACCTACGAATAGTTAAATCGAATTAATCATTTTAAATAGCTTCGTAATTTAAACAGGAAGTAAAAAATATAATAAAGTGGATATAATGACAGCATGACTAATTGAAAAACTAAAAGAAGAGTTATAATTGTCACTAGACAACTAAAGAAGGACGTTGTTTACAGGAATGATGGAATGATGTTGAATGATGATGAATGATGTTACTGAAAGAAGGATATTGTTTACAGACATATGCAGAAGTTTAAGATCATTGGCAATCACTGCAGTTTAATCTCAAATGCATGGTTTATCATGGATGTCTAATTGCCTGGTAGTTAATATATTGCACCATACGGAGTGTTTGAGATTGAGAAATTTGAACAGAAAGGATAAAATTCTAATAGTGGTTTTATGTCGATATGTTGATGGATGTGCCACTAAAAAGAATAATTCTGGGAGGAAATTATCTTTGAAGTGACACATATACCAACAATTACGATAAAACCCATAGCAGCCAGTACCACACATAAAGCATGACACCACCCATATGCAATTCATATCGACACAGATGTTATAAATACAGGAAATTTTATTTCAGATTCCATTCTAAAGAATAATTCTGGGAGTAAATTATCTTTGAAATGACACATATACCGACAATTACGATAAAAACCATAGCCAGTACCACACATAAAGTACGACACCACCCATATACAATTGATATCGTCACAGATATTATATATATGTTACTGTGAAAGACCGAAATTGGAGAATGTTGACTTTCACCGGAGAATGTCAACATTCACCAAAGACGTCGGTGAAAGATCGAATATTGCACTACATTCTTGCATATTCGGACCCTCACCGGTGTATGTCGACAATCACAGATATGCTCTAGTGAAAGTCGAAAAGAGAGGTTATAAAGTGCCATAATAGTTTAAGTTGTTGCAATAAATAAGATTTGAATCACATAATTTAGTAAGTTTTTTATGACTGTTATTTTATTTTCTCATTTAGAACGTACTGTACATTCACCATTAGTACATGGTGAATGTCGATATTGACCGGTGTAAGTCAGAAATAAGAGTATTTGGAAAATATTTCGGACATACACCAAGAGACTATGTGAATGTTGACATTCACCGATGAAAGTCGACATTCTCCAGATTTCGGTGTTTCACCGTAACATATACATAAAATTTTATTTCAGGTTCCATTCTAAAGAATAATTCTGGGAGGAAATTATCTTTGAAGTGACACATATATCAACAATTACGATAAAAACCATTGCAGCCAGTACCACACATAAGTAGGACACCACTCACATGCAACTAATATCGACAGAGATGTTATATATACATGAAACTTTATTCCATATTTCATCTCCTTTTGCTCAATTAAGGTTCAATCTGAAGTCCTTTGTAGAGCTGAATACAAAACAAAAATGCAAAGACTTGAAACTAGAACACTAGAAGATAATAAGTGTATAAATAAAATAAGCTTAGTAAAGGAAAGTGAAATCTTTCGTTTCGAGGGGGAGATATTTGAATAACATATTCTCAGTGAAATTGGATACAATCGTTTTTTATTTGAATAAAAGATACTTTTTTTTTAATCTTTTCTTTGAAAGAGGAGCAAAAATTATCTTTCTCATTTAAATACAAACAGGTGATCAGAGATGCAGGAAGTTAGAAAAGGGGAAAAAAAAGTTTTCTGATTCATCACTTGCATCACTGCGATGGTGCCATTTAATAGGAGCACCTGTAGCAGCTGACACACCAAAATTAATACCTTGCATCAATACAGGTGATGATATATAGGTAACCTTATATGCTAATGAAAAAGGGTTTCATTCACTTACAACACGCACTGGTCCATACGTGACCTCGCGTGTTAATTGAACAGGTGAGAGACTGGGTTAAGGAAGAGATTAAATACTTTCCATTTATTTTAAATTGTTGCTTAATTTAGAAAAGTAAAGCATGCTTTCATGTCAGACAAGGAATATTCTTGTATACGAACAAATAATTACGAAAGTTTTTCACGTGAAATTTATTAAGTAATAAACTATCACACCTGTTTTAATTAAGGAGGCTTATACAGTTGAGTAAGGGAATGCATATACAAGTAATAAGTTATTTAAAACGTCATTGTGAATCTTAGATAATTTGTTTTATGCCAAGCAGTATTGAGTTAAACTTTAAATACGCTGTAGATGAGGCATAAAGTAGTGCAGATTTGAATAATACGACAAAATTAATTTCATTCGAACTGTGGAGGGCGGGGCAAATTTTTTATGGTTGGTTAGTATTAACTATACCAAAAGCTATCTGAATTCGCAAAATATGTGTTTTTATATGGTTTAGTTCTCTTGTTGCGGAATTTCCAGCAAAGCAGGAAAACTTAGAGTTGTCAGAAAAGGCAGGGTTGCCAGATTTGGCGCGAAATCGCCCTCTTGGTGATATTTAGCGACAAAATTGGCGATATGCCACAGACAGAGCGAGAACATTCTACAACGGATTATTAGCCGTATCTTCGAAGGTAGGTTAGAGCTATTGTCTGTATTGAAGTCAACGCACAATACAGACAAGGTATTGTGCGTTGACTTCAGAGGTTAGCTTGAGAGTGATCTACCGAGTCGGGAGCTGTACTTTGCGGGGAAGCCGTCTTCACAGTTATAGCCTCAATGCTGTACTGCTGATTGTTTCAGGGTGCTAATCGTGGTTTTGCGATGAGGGTAAACGTGTCTCTAGAACTGTCCTGTATAATAGCGCTTACTGGCCAATATATTGTGTTTTGATTCTTCATCAAGTGGCATCGTCAATTATTCTAAATCCACGAACCCGTAGAACGCAACACTGTGTTCGAACAAATCTTGAAATCAGTTTCTGAATTGACAGCTGATAACGAAGTCACACTTTGTTTTAGAATCATTGTAAACCTTTTTCCTCCGTTTGCATTACTGTACGTTCAATTATTGTTTAGTTCATTTTAAAATTTAAAAGATAAATTAAAAATATTTGACATATGGAATTGCAATACTTTCTAGAATTGGCAGTTTGCAAGAAGTGCTTAATTAAACGAGTGACAAAGATGTTGCAGCATAATAACTATACAGCTAATAAATTAAACATAATTTAATTCAGAAAAGAGGAAAGCTAAATTATAGATAATTCTGACACGGATAATAATAATCATTTTCATTGTTTCATTAAAATCAGATTTCTTAAACGGGTTCGTATGCAAATAAAACAAAAGTCGTAATACATATGATGACTAAGCAGAATGTAGATGACTATAGTGACAAGTTAAAAAATGCATTAGAAGTTGCTTTCTAGAATCAGAAGTAAGTTCAATGGCTAGATAGGTATTAGTTAGGAACATATGACAGCAATTTAAAATGAGGAAAGAAATTCGCAAGATAATTCCAGAAACTGTAAAACTGATCATAAAATTTCACAGCTTTCTTTATAAAAAATCTCATTTTGCAATCTGGTAAAGAATCGTTGGCAAATTAAAAGATTACAAAAGAATATGTATCTATCGATTTTATGGTATAAAATTAGCAAATTGATTTTTTTTCCTTGTCTTCAGTAGGAAATGATATACGGGGTGTTGTGTCAACAGATAAAATGAAAAATTACTCCTTACTAATTGGGACAGCTAAATGACAAGTAGAGTTACATCGTTTTACATTACTTTCTCCTTCCTTCCGCATGCCTTCGGTTGTAACGGTTAACACACTCAGCGCGTATTCGAGAGGTGCAAGTTCGGGTCCGGTGAGGGCATTGCTCATTTTCTATACCTGCTTCATAATAACCTAATGACTCTACAAGATAAGTTCATAAATTGAAAATGCAGTCGAAAATCCTGCAACTGTGGGCCCTTGCAGGATCAACGGGCTTTCTTCGTTACCAAGGGATATTAACTAAATGGGAATGCATCCATCTTCGAAGCTTCGAAGGAGATTCAAGAACCATTCGCTAGTGAGAAGTTCCAGCTAAAGTGGAGTGCCCGTTAATAACTGGGAGTGGTTCAAAAACAATTCATGGACAGTAACATACACAACAGCATTTATTGCTATTTATCACAATGTACTAACATAGGACACTGCTAATTTATAACAATGTGTTAATATAGGACGCTGGGATCTAAGCGATCTCATCCAAAGAAGTGTTTAATGAGAAAAAAGGGGAATATAGAATATTTGTAGAGATTTTGCATTTATGTTGACACATTTCACTTTTATCAAAGCTTCAGTCAGTTCTACTATTCTGTTATTAGTTACTCAAGTCACTTCACCATCCTTTCTAGGCCCCAGATCATCCAGCGTAGTCGTATCACCTTACAACTTCTGTCGTACTAAAAACATACACAGTACTACACATGCGATTGCAACCTACAGCCTGTATTTCATAATCAGCAATAATGCCTGCAAAATGATTTGCATAAATATCATACAGTATATCTGTTAATTCATTTGATTCCTTATAATCTTAAAACATTTCAGTAAACTTCTACAAAGCAGTTTGTGAAAAACTAGAGATATTATATATATTTATATTATTTAAATATGGAATATCATTTCAGAAATATAGGAATCTAAACAAACAGTGTGACTCTCTTTTCCTTTTTAGCCCAAAGAGGCAATTTGCCCGGGAGAGTTATTAATTTCGTTTTGGCATTTTGCGTTGGTTCACAGAAAACGGCGTTTCACTTTTCAAATTATTGCCACCAAATATTATCGCCCTGCTTTATGCTTAAAGAAATTAAATAATTAAATAATGAAGAATCTGCATGAATGTATGCATGTTTCTCGCATGGTCGTAAGACAAAATACCTAGAGACATCATATTTTGAATAACGTAATCCTCACTTGAATATGGGCATCTAGAAGCCCAAATTTTAAATTTGGAATTTGTTTTATTATCTATTTCATATTTTGTAAAACGTTAACCTACAGTGTGTCCTGTCTGGACACACCTAAAAATTTCCTTCTGTACGCACAGAAAAATTGAATGAAAAAGGATTTATAGGTTACTCTGAACCTTCTTTATTTATAGTAGATGGCAGCTCAACACAAACCAATCCATACATTTTTTAGCCATGTTTAGTTTTTTAAGATCCTCATTTTTCAAAGAAATCTTCCAGATTTTTTTTAGGGTATAAAAGGAATTGTTTGAAAAGAAATGTCTCTGTTGTTTTTTTGGCTGTATGCTAATCTTCTTATTCTATATTAGTTTTAAATTTTTATCTTGAAATCTTGCTTAAAATCAAACGGCGAACCTAGGTGTGCCCAGACCGGGCTCACCGATAATCTAGGACAACTGAGAGTCTGTATTCTTTGTTTCACCGTATCTCATCGGTCAGTTCATTGACAACAGTGCTCGTTTCAGCACTCTTTTCGAAGCTGTAATCAATCAGTGTGCCCACTTTGGGCACACCCGCAGAATTATACGATAAGTGCTATCTTCACAAAATTTTACTTGTGTACTCCTCTAGGCCTAATTAGACTGGCAACCTTTTTTTTTAAAAAAAATCAAACTCCAACTTTAAAAGGTAGAGTGCCGGAAAGGGTTTAAGAAATTTTTGATTAACAAACTCACGATTTCAAAGCCAGCAATGGCAACACTGTACAAAGAAAAAAAAAGTTTATCTCCAGCACGGGAGGTGTATCGGAAATTCTAAAGATAAGCTGTTTTTAAATATTTTATTATATTTCTGTTGAATAGAATTTTATGTGGTTTAAATGCGAAGTCTATGATATTTAATAAATAAAGGTAACACACAAAACGTTAAAAAGACGCCTCTTCGGGAGTAATATCAAATCTAAAGGCTTTCAGACTTTTTTTTTTTTTATTATTATTATTAAATGGACTATAAAAACTTAATATTATTTCCTCATTGTTTGATCATTGTTAAAAAATAACAATACAGTAAGAGAATGATTCTGGAGATATAGAAAAGAATGCAATACAGAATAAGCTTTTACACTGCAATATCAGAATAAGATTCTATAGAGCTATATTAGAATAAGAAACTGATTTTGGTTCTTCACCCCCAGACAACAAACTTTATTTTCATCTTTCATAAAGCTAGTATTTTATTCATGTTTGCCACGAGGGCAATAAATTATGCTTACTCGCTCTTTCTTTGAGATTGAAGACTCGCTATTTTTCCGATGCCTTTGTGATAAGACTTCTTTTGTAACATCCGCTTCCGGTTTGAAAACGAATGCTTTAATACATTTTCTTGTTACAAATTGTTAAGATTTGTTAGATAAAAGCAAAATTAAAGTAAGGAACATGAACGCAATTCAAATAGCCGAACGAAATAATTGAGACTTATAGTCGATACACATATTACGAAAATTTAATTTCATAGAGTTGTCAGCGTCAAAGTATGAAACGCCGGCATTCTTTAGAATGCCTAAGCATTCTAAATTAGGCCTAATCTAAGGCATTTTAATTACGCCATAATGCCTAGGCATTGTATATAATACCGGACGTTTTTAGGTAAAGTATGAAATATAAGAATTATTACAGAGAGTTTATAATACCTAGGCATTCTATAGAAAGACAAAGCTCTAATTTAGAAGTCAAACAACAAAAATCAGCGTTATCAGCAAAACCGCAAATTGCGGTTTTTGCGGTTTTGCAGCTGAGGATGGTGGTTCGGTAAAACCATCGAAACTAGTTCTGTGAAAATTTTGTAAATATAACGCTGATTTTTGTTGTTTGACTTCTGAATTAGTATTTATTCGGCGTGTTATTGTGTCTTAATTAAGACAAAGCTCTTTATGCAAAGTCTTTATGCAAAGTATGAAAAAAAGATTATGGTGAGGCTATTATTTAAAAGACGTTCATTCTTCAAAAATACAAATGTTGCTTTGAAAAATTAATGAAAGATTGTCATTAAAAATTGTTATTCGAAATATGTAAAAAAAAATGTGAGATGGCCTTGATGCAACGCTATGAATTTGTGTTTTCTATCTGGCTGACACTCGAAATCGGTATGATCTACCTGCCAACGAAAATTAAATTCAGAAACAATCATAAGTTTCATGACAATATTCTTTTTAATACCTTTTTGTTTTATCTGGCAGGGCTCACACATGTAGCAGTACATTTCAATATCATTACGTGTAATGTTTTTGTATTTAATTAAAAGTTCTTTCAACATTCCGTTACGTCGTCCGTGACCAGTACTCAAATAAGGTGCATAATAATTGTATTAACTTCTAGTAAGTAGCTTCGGTTCTTCGAAACGAATCGGAAATGTATTTCATACCTTTCCGGTTTGCATATAAGAATTCTGTACCGCGCCACGCGCATAGAGAAAAATCCCTCCTCGTGATTGGATATGGCTTCCGATGACATCATTTCCTCTACGCGTCGGAATGCCTTGACTTTGTTTGTGTTGGATGGTATACCTCCAAACCGTTTGTTTACATTATGATAGCAGTACCAACAAAATTATGACGTGGGTTGTATTTTTGTTGCTATGAGATTACACTACTTACAACATCGTAGTGTGGTGAATTTAATATAAAAAATGTAGTTTACTTTTTTCCCAGAGAAAAAAAAAAGTATTTTTTCTTGTGCTATCTCGTAAATATGTATTAATATTAAGTGCGGATGTTTTTAATAAATGTATTCTTCACTTAAAATCCTTCACATTGAAGATGTTATGATTATTAAATTATTGTTTCATGTTCATTATATATCCTTTCTCCAAAAAGCATGAGACATGTCAGTTTTCGGAAAAAGTAAAAAAAAGGTGTTGGAAACTAACACAGTAAATTGACAACATTTATAATCAGTCTGAAAAAGTAAAATTTAATTTTGAAGTTAGACTAATATAGATTTGGAACAGAGAAAAAGAGACTCCTTTTTTAAATTGAGCAATAATACCTTATGAATATTGGCCATTTTTTAATTTCTAACATTTTTTGTACCTTTACATAACATTTAAATAACATAGCATTTGCAAAGGAAATATTTTCTGCAATGTAAAAAATTAAAAAAAAAAAAAAAAAAAAAAAAAAAAAAAAAAAAAAAAACCTGAAATTTTTCAGATTTTAAATTACGTCCAAAGGGGCGTTTTTTTAACGTTTTGAGTGTTACCTTTATTTATTAAATATCATGTTCTTTGCACTTAAACCATAAAATTCAGTTCAAGAGCAATATCGCAAAATAATGTTAAATTAAGCATATCTTTAGAATTTCCGATATACACAGTCTCGCGAGCTGGAGATAAAAGTATTTTTTTTTTTTTATATAACGTTGCCATTTCTCGCTTTTAAAGCATTGAGTTTGTAAATCAAAAATTCGTTAAAGTTTTACAAAATATAAAATCTATAATAAAACAAATTCCAAATTTGGGATTTCAGATGCCCATATTCGCAGTAGGATTTCGTCATTCCAAATTCGATGGCTCTATGTACCATTGTTTTATCACAATGCGAGAAATAGACAATCATTTATGCAGATTTTTCATTATTTAATTTCTTCAAATATAATGCAGGACTCTAACATTTTGTGGCAACAGTTTGAAAAGTGAACCGACGTTTATGAGTTCGACGCAAAATGCCAAAACGAAAGCAATAGTCCTTCGGGACTGAAATCCCTTTGGACTAAAAAAAAAAAAAAAAAAAAAAAAAAAAAAAAATGCAACAAAATTTAAACAGTAATAATATACTTACTAGCACACAATGCCTTTACGATTGGATCGAGATCGTTGTTTTTTGATATTTACATTAAATTCATGAACTCAAGCTACTATTTATATAATCCATGCGCTTCGCTTTTGATATTACCAGAATTTTTGAAAGATTTTTATAATTTTGTTATTCCATGAAACCGTAAGCCATCTGCATAACGTTGCAGTTAAGTGTTTTCGTTTCAAAATAAATAAACGATAATTTTCACCCTTCTATGTCACTCATACGCGTCATTCAACGAAAACAAAACCATAAGGATCCTGCCTAAACGTCATTACACCAAGTGAAAGTCATGTCATCTGAAATTGTGTCCAATCACAAGTATGGATTTTTTTCCTCAGCGCGTGGCGTGGTTCAGAATGCTTATATGCTTCCGGTTTATCATCTGACGTTCCATAGAATGCCTAGGAAATGTGTGAAATATGAATCGTTTCATACATTTCCGACTAGTTTTATACATTTTATACAAGGTCTAAGCATTCAATAGAAAGCCGGATTTCAGACTTTGCCAGAACCATTTCGATGTCAGAAATCTAAAGAAATTCCTAGTGCCTTTGCCGAGATTCGAACTCTGGATCTCCCGAATGCGTTTCGAAAGTGCTTCCCGTTAGATCACGAAGGCACGCGGAAATGAGAAAAAAAATACCTTACATACTTTCCGTTTTAAGGGGCATTGGGAATGAGGAGACACAGTCACCGAATCATGGAGATGACCAATTATTGTCTACCAACTTTTTAGTTCGAATGCTACAGTCGAGTAGTATTTAGAATTTTTTTCGAAACGAATTAGGAGGAATAAAGTAAGGAAATTAAAAAAAACTCCTCAATGCTCTCGCAGAAATTTGAACTTAGGACCTCCCGAAGACGAGTTGAGCCAGCTTCCATTTACACCACGGAGTATGTATGTATGTATGTTTCTCGCATTGTAATAAAACAACGGTACCTAGAGTCATCTAATTTTGAATAACGTACGTCTCCACCCGAATATGGGCATTTGGAATCCCAAATTTGGAATTAGTTTTAATACCTTTTTCATATTTTGTAAGGCATTTATTAGTTTTTGATTAACAAACTCAATGATTTCAAAGCGAGCAGTGGCGACACTGTACAGAAATAAATAAATAACGGTACTTAATAAATAAAGGTATCATACAAAACGTTAAAAAAAAAGCGGTTTTGGACATAACATATAATCTGAAAACATTCAGATGCTTTCTTTTTTTTTTATTTTTATTTTTATTTATTTATTTATTTATTTTTATTATTACGATTTTTTCCCCTTTGCAGGGCAAAAATAAATATATATATTCTAATGCAGAAAGTCATTTCTTCTGTAATCGAATTTTATTCCAAAGAAGATTATGCAAATAAAATATATTAAATTTAAAAGTACTCACACTCAAAAACTAAGATAATTTAATCTCAAGAATTACAGTACAATTTACTCTGAAAGCTTAATAAAAAGTAACAGTGAACATAAGACAAAATTTCCTGCACACAAGGTGAATTGACGGATTGACATGATATTATCACGTTTGCTTAGATCGCATTTTAAAGTACGGTAGTATCCGAATCAATTGGGACCGGACCCTATTTGGATAATCAAAAATTCGAATAATTAGATTTTTCCGAAGAAAGGCGGCTCTACGTACACTTTCATTAACTACTGACAACACTTTAGCGAATGTGTTACATAGTGTACTGTACAGTACTTACAAGTGCTGAAAGTCATTGCTTGCTCAACATCTTGGTCAAAGTAAGCTGCTTGTCGGACATCATGCCTGCACTTAAAATTTCTTAGAAAGACGTTACTTGCTTTAAAGAATGGACAACCGAGCTCCTTTGAGCTAAGATCTTAGCTTTTTCATAAAGAATCGTACACGAAATTGGGTTTCCCGTGGAATTTTGCTGCAAAAACTACTTGAAAACGAACATGTTCTCAATTTTAGTTTGTTGCTGCATTGATTTTCTTGAAGAACTTCCATCTGTATTTTCAAGCAGTGACACGAAGTTTAAAAATGTATTTTTGCTCATTTTAATGTCTAAAATCGTTGACTGTCCAACACTATGTTTCCGTCTTAATTTTTTGCTTAAATTCTGAAAGCTATTCGGATAATCAGCGATTCAGATAGTCGGAGTTCGGATAATTGGATGTTCTGAGTTCGGATAATGCAAAATCTGTACTGTTGTTTTTTATATCTAAACTATAAATCACAGAGTAAGTAAGGAATAGTAGTATGCCTGTATACATTATTTCTCCATTAAAATGTTTATAGGCTACATAATTCGGAAACAACAGATCAGTTTATGTGTCACATTCATGTGAATTTATTTATCGTGTTAAAAATTATGTCTTGTTATTGTTGAGAGTAATCTCGCTTGTCTGACGTCAAACCAAGCCCACGAAATTCATCGCGGCAAGGACTACAAAATTACACCTGTAGCTGGAAAGAACTTCGAACACCATATAAGACGGCACTATGTTGCCCAGTTTCATTCCAGTTTTGATGGTCAGTACCCCCCCGGAGGGAAATGGATCCGACGAAAAGACTTTTGTCTGGCCTATATTTAGACCTTTCCCCTATTCCACAAAGACACTATACATTCACAAATATTAATGTCTTCTCCGTGAGTCGAACCCGTGCTGTTTAGTATGGTAGTCAGAGACGCTAACCATTATCCCGTTTTGGCGGCTAAACTTATGCACTGTATTATATTTTTAGGGCATTAGCCCAGAAAGGCTATTAATTTAGGCATTTTTCATTGAAAACTTTAAAATGTCTGTATCACTTTTCAAATTGCTGCCACCAAATATTATCGCCCTGTGTTATAGTTAAAGAAATTAAACAAAAAAAAGAATCTGCATAAATGTATGTATGTTTCTCGCAGTGTGATAAAACAACGGTACCTAGAGCCATCACATTTTGAATAACATAATTTTCTATAGCATATGGGCATCTGGACGCCCTAATTTGGAATTTGAAATGTGTTTTATTATCGATTTTATATTTTGTAACACTTCAACGAATTTTTGATTAACACACTTAACGATTTCAAAGCGAGCAGTGGCAAAACTGTACCGGGAGGGAAAAAACATATTTATCTTCAGCTCGCGAAACTGTGTATCGGAAATTCTAAAGATAGGCTCATTTTAAAATTATTTTGCGATATTACTGTTGAATTGAATTTTATGATTTAAGTGCAAAGAACATGTAATAAATATAGATAACACACAAAAGGTTAAAAAAGAGTCCCTTTGGGCATAATGTAAAATCTGAAAGCTTTCAGATTTTTTTAATGTAATTGAAATCAACGATAATATTAAAATAAATAAATTCATTAACGAGCAGCTCGATTTTTCGTTTCATAAAAAGATAATCAATCTATCCGGATAATATGCGCTCCAAAAATCTTTATTCTAGAAAACTGAAATTCTGCAGCATTTTATTTTCATTTCATGGTATTGCTCTCGTTATTCAATGTCGGAAATTTATATTAGGGATTTACTGCTATGTCGTATGCAAATGAAGCAAATAAATTGATTTTATCTTGAAATTCTTTATCTAATAACATTATGATTGCTGAAGAATTAATTTGATTCTGCTGTATATTTAGCTTAACAAGATTGAGATTATTATTATTTTTTGTTCATTAGTTCCTTAATTAGCGCATCAGAATCTTTTCCCCTTGCCTATCATGAAATTTCCTCTTTCTATTTGTGACGAGAAACTAATTAAGAAAGAAATGCCTGCACTAGCTTACGTATCGTACAACTAAATGACTTGACAGGTAATTAATAATTTTCTGACGTCACATTTGCTCTGAAAAGAGGAAATTCTTGTTGCTTTTTAGTACCTCTGGCAATAATGGATGAAATTTAAAAAAACGAATGTCTACAAAATTTGGAATTTTGATAATTCTTCGATTGAAATACTTAAATAATGAATAGAATAATGTATTATTATTCTAAGAATCAGGAAACGGCAAAACTAGAAATATAAGACAGGAATGTGAGAGATAAAAGAATGTATCACATTAAACGTATTAAGAAAATACCATAGGAATGCAAGAAATATTTGCAGGCATTTTATTTATGTTTCTAAATTATTATTAAACTCCTGTGCCATTTATACTTACTAAAATAAAAACCTGATGTGGTCACCCCATGACTTCCTTGGACGGCCTGTTTAATTATACGTACTTTTTTGTATTTTATTTCAATTTATTATTTCCTTCAATTTCATTAGAGATATATTTCTCATTCAAATTAAGTTCTCACTTCGCGGCAGTACATAAAATCTCAAAACAGCTTCACTAAAAACTGTAAAATACAGGAAAACATAAACATCAAATACAGTTAAAAACAGTTAAAAAAATTTTTATAATACAAATTAGAATATGTACGCAAAAACAAGCAATTCGGTCAACGGAGAGAAAGACAGTTTTTTCGGTGCACAAAACAAAGTTTACTTTTGGTCCCACTCGTCAAACAGACACTGAATTTCGTGCACAAATTCAATTCCTTCTCTACTAAGAGTTTTAAATGTAAAGAAATGGCGGCTTCGTTAGGCTTATAACCACTAAAAAAAAAGCTTTAAATTGTTGATAATTCTACAGCTATTGCATGCAGATTAACTAAAGACAAAAAACCTTAACCGGAACACAAAAACATCATAATTTAATAACTTTTAAAGCAAAAAAATGCACAATTTAAAAAGAGCAGAGCTCACCGAGTCGGAAACTCTTCTCTTTTGGCAAGTTCTGTTGAAGCGCTAAATAAGGGAGTACTATAATATATTCTTTTTTGCTGACTTATTTTTTCAAATTTGCAATGTTTGAATATATATGTTTGAATATATTGTTTATATGTATTCTTCACTATTGCTTTGATGAATTTTTATATTAATTTAACTGCACTTTTAAGTTGTTCCGGTTCAGGTTTCCCGTACAACAGGCTTACAAATAATAGCTGCACCACACGTTTCCTAGATAACATAATCGGCTTCCCTTTTACCCTTGACCTTGAAGTTGATTGTTCTTACCTTATACCCTTGACCTCGAAATTGATTATATATGTTTCGTGCGGCCGATTGCAACCAAAATGGGAGGTGCACAACAACATTTTATAGCAGTCCCATATACAAAATTTCAAGGTTCTGAGGCTACTCGCTTTTGAGTTCTGCCAGATATTAAAAAAAAATTCTCTTCTGAATCCATTTTACAATCCGTTTCGAAAAAAGACTCATTTATTGTGTCTGTACCTATAGATGTCATATAATAACATCCTCCAAATGCATTCGGGAGCTTTCAAAATCCATATTATGTTAAAATATGATAACCGAAATTTTTCACGATAACAATACTTCCTTCGAATAAGAAAGTGAAACTGATAAAAATAAAGCATCTTATACAGGGCAATTTAATTTTCAATCTCTCAAAGGCTTACAGACATATTATTCATTAATGGTAAAAAGATATAGGCAAAAGGCAAAAATCAGTTCAAAAACTCATTTATTATTAAAAAATTAAAATTTTTATTGCACAGAATTTATGTATTTTAAGACTTTTATGGAGCTTCACATGCCATTACATAAAATTTTAACTTAAATACGAAATTGCTCCCTATGATAACAAGACAAAGAAACATATTAAATTCAATTCAATTGAAGCGTACAAAATAAATAAATAAATAAATAAAATTCTTAAATATATTTCGAAGAAAAGCTCCCCCCCCCTCCCCAATAGTTCAATTTATAAACAACTTTTTGCCTGAAAATTGATCTAACACATGATGCAAAAGCTGCGGTATTAAATTTACCTTAACTTCCCTTGGATTGAAATATATCTATTGCCTTCATTGATTTCAGATAAAAATACAGCAAGCTATTTCATAAAAACTTGGAAATTTTAAAGTTCTAGTATTAGAAAAATAATATCTTGATTAAAGTTTCAATTTTTTAAAAGCTGAAACTTGAATCAAGATATTAGTTTTGTCATTTTTCAAATATGAAAAATGGCATCCATAGCATAATAAAAAAAGGAAATTTTAAATTCACTCTAAACGAGCAAAAATGAACAGAAAGAAGCTGCAATATTTTCCAAGTACAGACGCAAGTGAAATCTTCAAACATCTCCAAAGTCACTAATTAAATTTCGACGTCATGCTTGCAAAATACTGCAGGACTTAGTAGGAACGAAAAATGTCCAGTTGTTTTTGACAATATACGGTCCTTGGTTGATCTCGTGACAATGGCGTAAAGATTTTGCCACTGGATTCAATTCTGAATTTACGAAATCTTCTTCATCCTAGCAGTGCATGCGTCGAGGAAACTCTCGATGAAGTATATTACACACGCTCACAGAGATGAAAATAGAAATCATATGGGAAAACGTTATATACTTGCTGATGAAAATGGTGGTGCCGAATCGGCGAGAGATAAATTTACCAAACATATCTTCAAGCCTTCAATGTCGTAACAGTAAAGTAACAGAGCGTAACAGTAAAGAAGGAAGAGGGAAAAGAAAATTCAACATCAGTCTATTTATAGTCTTTTTAGTCAACGTTCGTTACTACTCGAAAAGGAATTTGAAGTGAAAATGTGAAGACTTGTCTTCACACCGGTCACGCACCTCTCAAAAAATCTATCTTGAGATTCTTCAGCCATTTAGTTAGTGAGAGGATGAATAAGGCCGATTGCAAATATCTACGAAGAGACCAGAAGCTTTAAGGGGGCTCATACACCTTAAACCACTTACAATCTTCGAATATGGGACTGTTGCAAGAATTGGGATATTTTATTTATTTTAAAAGCAATTACTTCCAACTTTTTACAGCTGACTACATAACATAGCTGCTTTACAAACTAGTAACCAGAAAGTGTGTGTTGCCACAAATATTTTTGTAATTTAATCCGCATTGTGACAAAAGTTTTCGTCATATTTCCACCTTCCGCGCATGATATTTTAAAAATGGCTAATGGTACATACTTTAAATTAGATGGAATTCTTTATATGGGCATTATTTTCTAACTGAACCAAAAATATGATGAATATTTTAATATTAAAAAAAATTATGCGCGAAAACATTACAGATTTTTTTAATAGAATACATTTTATAAACTCAACTCCAAATAAAATAAAAATTTAACATGAAATTCTTAGAATTTTAGCTTCACAGTCGTTTCCAAATGTTATAAAAGTTATATATTAAATATGGAATTAAATTATGCAGCAGAATGTTTTAAACTGTGCGCGCAAGGTGGAAACTTGACGAAAAATTTTGTCACAAAGCGGATTAAATTATAAAAGTATTTGTGGCAACGCAAACTTTCTAATTACTATTTCAGAAAGCAGCTATATTATGTAGTCAGCTGTAAAAAGTTGGAAGTAATTGCTTTTAAAATAAATAAGTTATCCCAATTCTTGCAAAAGTCACATATTCGATGATCTTATGGGTTTTAAGGTGTATGAGTCCCCTTAACCAAATTTGGTGTGCAGGCTGCAAGAAACAGTGTGGCAAAGAATAAGAGAGAAAATTTCAAAGCTAGAATATTATAGTACCTGATCAGCAAAGGAAAATACGGATATTCATACGCGTAAATATGTGCTATAGTTGCAATAAAACAGAAATTAAAATATATTTACAGTATTTAGACCGTACAGCGATGTTAAATATAAATATCTAGAAATTAATAAACCACCTCATTATTTCAAAAATAATGTTCTGCTGTATAATTATAAACTAGCAGAAAACATTTAGCAATTGTGATCATTGAATTATTCGGAATGTAGAGATAGCGAGACTCTACTCTATTTAATCTTGTCCACTGCGAAAGTTTACTATGCCCTGAACTTCTCTTTCATTAGAAGGCTTCAGAATTCCTGTGAATTTAAGGGGACTCATGCACCTTAAAAACCATAAGATATTCGAATAGGTGACTGTTGCAAGAATTGGGATAACTTATTTATTTTAAAAGCAATTGCTACCAACTTTTTACAGCTGACTACATAATAAAGCTGCTTTCTGAAATAGTAATCAGAAAGTTTGTGTTGCCACAAATATTTTTATAATTTAATCCCCTTTGTGACAACATTTTTCGTCATGTTTCCAACTTGCGCGCACAGTTTAAAACATTCTGTTTCATAATTTAATTCCATATATAATATATAGCTTTTATAACATTTGGAAACTACTGTGAACCTAAAATTCTAAAAATTTCTTGTTAAATTTTTATTTTATTTTGAGTTAAGTTTATAAAACGTATTTTATTAAAAAAATTTTTAATGTTTTCGTCCATAAAATTTTTCAATATTAAAATATTCATCAGATTGTTGGTTTAGTTAGAAAACAGTGCCCATATAAAGAATTCCATCAAATTTCAAGTATGTACCATTAGCCATTTTTAAAATATCATGCGCGCAAGGTGGAAACATGGCGAAATATTTTGTCACAAAGAGGATTAAATTACAAAAATATTTGTGGCAACACAAACTTTCTCGTTACTATTTTCCAAAGCAGCTATATTATGTAGTCAGATGTAAAAAGTTGGAAGTAATTGCTTTTAAAATAAATGAAATATTCCAATTCTTGCAACAGTCACATATTCGAAGATCATAAAGGGTTTAAGGTGTATGAGTCCCCTTAACCTTTTAATCCATTAATCGTTACATTTTTGTAATATTTCAAACAATTTTGCTACCACTTTGACATTAGGGTCACTATGATGATCAAGTAAAAGGAAGAGCTTGTCATTTCTCCTTTTAAATTAAACTATTAAGCTAAAGCTTAATAGTTTTAGAAAAGCATAGCACACTGAGGAAAGTGGAAACTGGGCACCTTTTTGTTTGAAGTTGCTGAAGGCATTGAATGGTAAGGAAGAAATTTCCGTTATCGGATAAAATATCTGGTTGTAACGAAAGAATTACGCCAAAAACTTTCTAAATAAAGTTAGAAAAAACACATGAAAGTAGTACCTTTAGTTCGTGTGGTAATCCTTCCCAAATTTATGATTTTCTGCCAATGTTTTGGTAGGTTGTCAAAATCTTCGGCCAAGAAACTTGGTGGCCGCGAGTCCAAAAACAGATCAACCTCATTTCGGACATCCTGTACAGAATGAAAGACAGCATGAGCAAGATATAGCTGCAAGTGCGAAAAAAGGTAGAAGTCTGACGGAGCGATGACGGAACTATATGTTGGGTGTGGCAAAAGATCCCATTCGAAATCGTACAGAGTCCAGCCGGCGTATGCAGACACATGTGGTCTAGCATTATCTTGATGGAGTATTACCTTTTTGTACCAGAACTCAGTTCGACGTTTTTCTTTGATAGCAGTGTCAGCGCGGACTAGCATCTTACACCTTACTGTCAAAGGTTTTAATTTTTTCTAGATATTCTTTGTAGATCTCACGAGAATACTACCAGATACATAGCATGATCTTTTTGCTAGTCAAATTGAGCTTTGCGACGCTGCCGAAGGGGCCAGACCAATCTTCTTTTCGGGTTGTGTTGTTGAAGTAAATCCACTTTTCATCACAAGTGACGATGCGGTCTAGAATTTTGTTCCTGCATCGATATTCGAGCAAATTAGTGCAGGCCAGAAAAAAGGTCTGCCCTATCTGCTTCAGTCAGCACATGCGACACCCAGCGACTGAACTTGTCAAGTTTATGCGGTGCATAGCGCGACTAATGGACATGACACTGACGTCTAACTCCTTAACAAGCTCTGGAGTAGTTGCATACTGATTTTCTTCCACAAGTTCTTGCATTAGGGCCTCATTAACATCATTAGCCCGGCCAGAGTTCTCTGCTTCTTGAATGTCATAGCTCCTGTTTTTCAATTTTCGATACCAAACCTTCACGGCGTCATAATGATACAATATTAGTAACTAAAGCTGTACACATCATGATTTGGTGACATTAAGTAGCTGACTTTTTGGAACAGAATTGGAAGTAAATGTTGATTCTAATTTGGTAGCGTGATAGTTCCATTTCAGACACCTTAATGGTAACGATATTTTTTACAAATTTCACGCCACCTGTTCTGAAGCAAGACTCTTTCTTTCAAATGCCAAAAGTCGTTTGACAAAATGTGATTAAACACGACATCGCGAACTGTTTGTGCAGAAGATATTTGTCGTGGTGAGAAACGTTTGCTAAAACCCGATAAAAAGCGTTTTTTTTTTTTTTTTTCTGGAAATCTTATTTTATTTATTTATTTTTTCTAGTATGGTATAAAGGTAATTTTTTTTAAATTGTCGATTTCTAATTTATATAAGTATAGCGACAAAATAATTGCTTATAATATAATTACCTTGAAGCTTTTTCTAGACCATCTCAATTAATTATTCACTAAAACATACGTTTGTTCCTAATATTTGCACCTATTGAAATCAGCATTCCTGATGACTGCTTTTCAATTACCCAAAGAAACTTTTATGTTGCTGCTTCTAACATTTAATATCGAGATACTCATTTAGCTATTACAAATATCCAGCAGTTCGTTTTCGTAAAATAGATTATAAAACATAAATCCCTTCATTTGACATCTTTAATTACCATCACCTGTACTAGAAATAATAATTAGAAACCTGGCCCAAAGTCAAGTAAATCAAATTAACTGCATTCTGCTGAGATCTTCTTAGACATCACCGTGATCTTAAAATTTTGATTGAAATATTCTTCAGAAAGAAAACTTATTCAGCATTTATTCATAACCATTTATTAAAATAAAGTAATCTATCTACAATACATATGCTTTCTTTTCAACTCTTCCATTGCAGGTCAATCCAAAAATTATTTCAAAAGATTTTGTATTGAAAGCCAACACGATAGGTACATATTTGTGTTCATTTTCTTTTGCGATTACAGTTTCTGCGAGTTTATTTAATTGAAACATTTTTTTTTTGTTCCAGTCAAGATGTGCATTTAGTTGTCCAAATTATCATACCGTCAAATTTGAATGAAAGAAACGTTTTTATGTCTTGATCGTTTACGTATTTTTGTGTTTTGTGTTATTTTTTTTAACTGGTATTTGCATAGTTTTACTCTCACAAAACAAGTTAGTTCGTTGACTGTTCAAGAAATAAATTTTCATCCATTCATCAATTTTGTTTTCATCTTCTTTTTTTTTCCAACCATTCATTAAAAAATTCTTTCCGTCATTTTATTGTTATATATTCTTTCTTTGTTTTGATGAAAGCTTGCCATGATAACCGATTATAAATAATTGCATCGTTATTTCTGATTTCGATCCTTCATAAGCTCTAATTGAATGATTTTGTTTTTGCAAAGCATATAACAATGTTAAAAAAATGAGTTATAAATCAGGTATAAAGTACTGTGTATTTTGATGCTCAGGTGAGGCTGTAGCTTTGTATGCAATGGTGCTAATGAAGATTATTATTTGGCGCTTCGGAATTTAATTGCTAAATTTCATTATCGAAAATATGATAAAAATGCCATGACATCCTAATTAAGCTTTCGTTGCAAATAATTGCTATCATTACTTTTTTACATAATAGCAATGGATTTAATCAAATCCATGACATCATCTTAAGAAGGAATTTGTTTTTTCAACGGTGATTCTATAATCAAAGTTCATGTTGCAAGTAGTGTCTTCGTAGATTTTTTTAAAAATAATGGTTGTGTAAAAGGTAAAGAATAACATATGTGTGTTAATCATCTTTAAACGCACTGCCGATATTTCCATATTTAAAATTTATTTCTGTATTAATTGTTACAACAAAAAATTATTTGGATGCGCATTTCAAGAAATTTCTTTTTGTCCACCTATTTTATCTTCTACATTTTAGTGCTATCATTTAATTGTTTGTAACCAATGTTGCAAAGAAATTGCAAAAACAGAAAATAGTGGTAGACCAATTTTCATTTCAGTTCTTTTTTCCTACTTCATATCTTAACTTATATTTGAAATTTATACGTAGTTGAATAAAATTTGGCAGTTTGCCAGCGCCCTTTAAACACAGCTTTTGAAGTTGCAATATTATCGTTCAATATTTTTATAACTCTCATTCATATTCGATAAAAAGAATTTTTTTTTAAATCTGAATGCTTTTAAATTATATATTACCCCCAAAGGGCGTTTTTAACATTTTGTGTGTTACCTTTATTTATTAAATATCATGTTCTTCGCACTTAAGTCATAAAACTCAATTCAACAACAATATCAGAAAATATTTAAAAAGAGCATATCTTTAGAATTTCCGATACACAGTCTCGCGCACTGCAGATGAAAATATTTTCTAATACCACATATCTAATACTTCATATCGACTGATGGTTCAATTAGACCGTATTTGATTATCCTCAGAAAATCCAAATTTAATTTTAAGATTTTTAAACACTAAGCAATTAAATGCTTCAGCTTTGATTTATTTAACAATAACCGTCTTTCCTATTTTCAGCTCAAAGTGGCAGTAGCCTAGAAGGGCTATTAGTTTCGAAACGGTATTTTGATTGTTTCACTATAAAAATCCGTTTCACTTTTCAAATTATGTCCACCAAATATTATTTCCCCGTGTTATATTTAAACAAATTAAATAATGAAGAATCTGCATGAATGTATGTGTGTTTCTCGCACTGTGAAAAAACGACGGTACCTATAGCCATCAAATTTTGAATAACGTAACCCTCCACCCGAACATGGGCACTTGCACTTTCGAATTTCGAATTTGTTTTATTATTATTTTTTTTTTTATTTTTAAAACTTCAACGTATGTTTGTTAAAGAAACTTAATGAATTAAAAGCGAGCAATTCCAATGTACAGAGAAAAACATTTTTATCTCCAGCGCGCGAGACTGCCTATCGGAATTCCAAACACATGCTGTTTTTAAATATTTTGCGATACTGCTGTTGAATTGAATTTCATGTGGTTTAAGTGCCAAAAACGCGATATTTAATAAATAAAAGTCACACACACAACGTTTAAGAAAACGTCCCTTTGTGCGTAATATAAAATCTGAAAGCCTTCAGATTTTTTATTATTATTTTTTAAATTTTTAAATTTTTTTAAAATTAATTTATTTATTTTGTTTTTGAAAATGAAAAAAATCATGTCTAGTAATTTTAAAAACCAATAAGAGTTCTGCTTAAATTTTCACCATTCTGAGGCTGTTTTATCCCCTAAAATCAATAAAATGTTTTTATGCATCATAATTAATATTTGGCAAGCACTATTGAAAATATCTACATTTTTTGTAAATTTCATTGTCATGAAAAGAAGCTTTTGATGTTAAAAATGATACATAAGGTAATTTTTTTAATTGCATCTTAACTGTAATAGCGAATAGAGAGAATTTTGTTCAACATCATCTTCATTAGATACTACATTTATGTTTACGTATGGACGAAATGAAGAACCTATAGATCAGAAATAGCATTACATAACATTTATTGTTACTTACGTACTGGTTCTTAATGGACTGAATGCATATAGAACCGATGATAGCTTTATAAAATTTATTTTTTCAAAAGAAACAGTTTAAATTTCTGTTCTGGAACTTTTCACAAAAATACTCCTACAGCTGTTCTCAGTACGACAGAGCACAATCAGTAGTTACCAATTTTAAACTACTGAAAACGCTAAACACAACCCAATGCAAACTCATCTAAAAAGCAAAGCTCGTGCGGAGATCTTTCAATACTCCGAAATCAACAGCGCCCACCAGCGGCCGCGCGGTAAAGTCGCTGAACACTGGTAGTTCGGTCCGAGTTTCGAATCCCGCGAAAGGGCTGGCTGCATGGGTGTTTCCGTGGTTTTCTCCATGTGTAACGTGTATACGAGCCAGTTTTCCTTAGAAAGTCCTCCACGAAGGCATCAATCCCTTTAGGCAGATAGCCCTAGTGTGCTTTGCCATAATTAAATACACCACACCACCACCACCGAAATCAACTAAGAACTGATACTCTCAGTTCTTGTATAGTTTTTACCAGACTGCCGAGAAATTTCCAGTTCCTTCGGTTTCTCGAAATTGCTGTAAATTATACAGTTACAGTTACTTATATGGCCAGATTTGCTTTACCTTTATCAGAACAATAACAGTTATAAAGGTATCGGACAAAATGTTGCCAAATGGTCGCCCCGTTTGGCGTCTTTTGGCTACTTCTAGCCAAATTACTCGCCAAAGCCATCCCCTGCTTTGTGCTATCTCGTTATTTTGGCGAGGTTGCCAATTTTAAACTGGTTTGCCCTTGTAACCTTATTTTTGTTGCTGAGCTTTGCTTTTCTGAGGTATTGCATGCTATGTTAAGCATGAGGTACTACAAATTTACATATAATTTCACTAAAATTATTTACATATGCACAAAATTCGTAACACAATTTATGAGTAACTTTTGCATATTTAAAAAATAAAATAAATAAATAAATAAACCCACTTACTCTTCATTCTCATCTACATACTTTTCGGAAACTAATGTTTAACAAATAAGTAATAAATTAGGAGTTTTAATTGAAAAACTAGTAATTACGACAGCTAATAAAAATAGTAATTACCAAGACTAATTAAAATTAACATAATTTGTCACAGTGCATATTCTTCTTCCAATTATCAAAGCTTACAGATCTTAGCTTCCATTATGGTTTCGTTTGGTTTTCGTTTATTTTCCCTGCAAAATCTCTGGTTAATCAAGAGCTAAGGCATCAGATTTCTTTGTTTAGTAATAAATAACTCAGAGATAGGTTCACCGAAATTTTCATAATACATGGAAATGTGAAGAGCAGAAAAAACTTTCTCTTTCGCTTTGAATATAACGATATTTAGAACAATTACTCCAAATTAAGAGAAAAATCATCTAAGCGAATAATGTCAGACTGTATACTTTGCTAAATAACAAAGAGCGCAGGAGAACAATTTATTTTTCTTTACTTATTTTTTTAGTGAAGGAACCTGAATCCACTAATGAGACATTCAACATGTTGATAATGACAACATGCAATGGCAAGTAAACTGACGCAAAACACTAAATGTTTAAATAACAGCATCTTTTTTTAAATGTCCCAAAATTTATTGAATACGAAATGAAAATTTGGACTATGTTTCAAATTTGGCGACTCAAATCTATTTATGTAAATGTATATCATAATACTTACAAGAATAGTGGCATTAAGCTACAATTAACACATGAAGGCCAATCGGAGGAAATCCTGAAATTGCGAAACAGGCTTCATAGCTAATTGTTCTGTAGCCACGCACAACTCTTAGTAAAGAAGAATTTTACTAAGAGTTGTGCGTGGCTACAGAACAATTAGCTATGAACCCTGTTCCGCAATTTCAGGATTTCCTCCGATTGACCTTCATGTTTTGAATGACAAAAAGTTTAAAGATACCATCGGCAAATTTATGTTCGATGCCAAGGTGTTGTTTGAAGATCTTCCTCATCCTGCTAATCGTTTGCCAATTCAAACTATCATTTATGACAATTCTGTTGATGATAATTTCCCTGTTGTGTGTTATACAGATGGAAGTAAAATTAATAATCGAGTTGGATTAGCTTATGTCGTTTTCCATAATGGTTCTGAACTGGAATACAAACTCTTTAGAATTCCCAATGAATGCAGTGTTTTCCAAGCCGAATTACTGTGCATTAGTGTGTCAATTAAGTGGATATCTAACAACTGTTCGCTAAGTGCTAAAATTCTTATTCGCACTGATTCTCTTTCATCCTTATTTTCTCTTGGAATATCTTCTCATATAATAAATTAATTGTGACTTCCCATGCTCTTCTTAAAGACCTTAATAATAAAGGTGTTGATTTTATCTTTTCTCATGTACGTGGCCACACTGGCAATCTAGGAAATGAACGGGCTGATTGGTTGGCAAAACAAGCTACACATCTTTAAGTAATTACTCCAATGATACTTCCTAAGTCATTTTACAAGAACAAAAGTAGGGATGATACAATACTCGAGTGGAATGAACTATACAGGAATTCTACTACTACCCCTTTGACTAAACTATATTTTCCTTCCATTCCTCACAGACTGAATAATAAACCCCTTTTCTGCAATTTTGAAGTTACTGAATTTCTAACTGGACATGGTAAATTCAATTCATATCTGAAGAGATTTAGATTATCTAGTACAGACTTGTGTTCATGCAGTTTCGGGGAAGTGCAAAATGTCTAACATTTGTTGTTCTATTGTTCAAAGCTCAAAGAAGGACGAAAGGAACTCATTTCTAAGTTAAACTCTGTGAATACTATATTTCCTCCCCCCTCTTCATGTTTTTGTCCAACATAAAATGGCTTTCTCTTTTTCTCTGTAAATTTATCTCTTACGTATCATCTGTGAATTTGCAAGTTTATTTTGTTTTGTGTTGTGTTGTTGTATTTGTTTGTTCTTTTTTTTTTTTTTTTTTTTTTTTAGTTACCTCTGTAAGCCTTGTGTAATACTATGTGGTGGACAAGGATTTAAAATTTTCAATAAAAAAAAAAAAAAAAAAATTAAAAAAAAAATAATAAACTGAAAGAACTGATAAAGGTCGCAAATTCTATTCTTTAGTAAATGCTTACGTGACGACATTAATAGCATTAAGAATGTCAAGAAAGAGAATGTTGTTGAGTGTGGGGATCCGTGAACGTGACGAGAAGTTTCCAAGTCTTTATTCCTAATATTAGTGTTTACAGTAGCGGCGAATTAGCTAATATTTTGCGTTAAGAATTTACAATATTGTATTTTCTCCTCTTATGCAGTTTTAAATATTGTTGCATTCTTCGTGGACTTGGAGTAATTAGCAATAACACTTGAGGAAGAATCTAAACACAGTTTATTCGCGAGTATTACACAGGACAGTTCCAAAGACATGGCTACAATGGTGAAGACAACTTCACAGCAAAGCACTAAAGTGCTAAAATAAAACTCCCGGCTCGGTTCGATCGTTCTGAAGCCAATCTCTGAACTCAAAACACTACTACTGAACTCAATTTACTATTACTTTACGCGTACAGGCAGGATATATATAGCTTTAACCTATCTTTGAGAACATTCCCGAAGAAAACATCCCAAAATGCTTTTGGAGTGTTCTTGCTCCGCCTATGGCATATCGCCAAATATGAAAACGCTGTCTTTCCTTGCCAATTTCTAGTAACCTTAAACGCTTTGCTGGGAAGCAATCTTATAAGGTATTTCTCCCACTTCCCTAGCGTCCCTTCGTGGTGTAACGGCAGCACGCTTGGCCCGGTATTCCAGAGGTCCGTGGTTCGATTCCCGATGAAGGCGGTTGTTAATTTTTCATCTCTCTGGCTTCCAAAAAAAAAATCGTAATGTCTCTACAGTAGCGCCCGAACTGAAAGGGTTGTGGATGATGACTCTCCAAACCCACGATTTGGCGACTAGGTTCCCTAAAAACCTAGTCGCCCTTTAAAAAAGGGAGTATATAAGATATTTCTTCCGCTTTTCTAGAGTGCCTTCGTGGTGTAGTGGCTCAGCACGCTGGGCCGGTATTCCAGAGGTCCGTGGTTCGATTCCCGGCGAAGGCGGTTGCATATTTTTCACCTTTTCTGCTTCCAAAAATCCTAATGACCCTACAATCTTACCGCAGCTGGGCATTTCGCAACAATATGTTCGATTTTTAAAATATTCGACTAAAAATATCAGTTGTAGTGAAGAATGTGCGGGTTTTGTAAGAAGTGCTTGAGAAATATATTTTTAATTTAATGGGCCAGCTCTAAGAGAATTAAATTAGCTTATCTGATTGGGACATATATTGATAAACACGCTTTGTGTTTTGGCTTTTAAAAATAAATACAAATGTTTCTATGAACTGTCAATAAGTCCCAGGTAAAGGAATTCATATTATTACATGTTTTCGTTCAGCATACAAAATAAAATTTAAATTTATCTTGATTATTTGATCATATTGCAGTTTAATGGAAGTTTAAAATCAATTATGCTTTATAAGAAATTCATTTCTATTTATTAGTCCAAAAGGAGCAATTTGCCCGGAAGGACTATTAATATCGTTTTGGCATTTTGCGGTGGTTCACTATAAATGTCAGTTCACTTTTCAAATTGTTGCCACCAAATATTAGAGACCTGTATTATATTTAAAGAAATTAAATAATGAAGAATCTGCATAAACGTATGTATGTTTTTTTCACATTGTGATGAAACAACGGTACCTAGAGCCATCCAATTTTGAATATCTTACGTTTCCACCCGAATATGGGCATCTGGAAGCCCAAATTTGGAATTTGGAATTTGTTTTTCTGTCTACTTCATATTTTGTAAAATTTTAACGAATTTTTGATTAACAAACTCAACAATTTCAAAGCGAGTAATGGCAACACTCTACAAAAAAAAAAAAAAAAAAAAAAAAATATATCTCGAGTGCGCGAGACTGTGTATCGGAAATTCTAAAGATATGCTCAATTTAAAATTATTTTGCGAAATTGCTGTTTAACTGAATTTTATGGTTTAAGTGCGAAGAACATGATATTTAATGAATAAAGGTAACACACAAAATATTTGAAAAACGCTCCTTTAGGCGTAATTTAAAATCTGAAATCATTCAGATATATATATATATTTATATATATATATATATATATATATAAACATATATATATATATATATATGTTTATATATATATATATATATATGTTTATATATATATATATATATATATATATATATATATATATATATATATATATATACTTTGTTTTCTTTAAATTTTGCCTTGCGCTATTTTATTTTCACATAAGAAGTAAATTATTACGTTTTTCTCCTGACTGTTGAAAGAAACTCAAAATTTTGCTTTTAAGAATAAAAGCAGCAGATTAAAATATATCGTTCAGCTTTTCGTTACGTATTGATTCATAAAAAAATATGACTTTATTCATAAAACAGCAAGCAAATTTAGGACAGTTTGGGGGTATACTTCGGCCACCTGTAAAGAGAATAACAATATGAAAGAGAAAGATGCGTAATTCAAACATCTTCCTATATAAAGCTTTCATATCAGCCAAAGCAGACGGAAAACCTGTACTTCCGATATTGGGAAAGGCTGATATAGGAAGAATAGGCTTTATGGCTTGATGGGTATAAAGAGGTATTTTTTTTCACCGCTGACTGGACGTTTATTTGATTTTGGCCCCCCAGCAGCCAAGCGGTACATTTATTGTTCGGTTCGAGGTGTCAAATCCCGCGAAAGGGCTGGCTGCATCTTCTTTTCCATGGTTTTCCCCATATGTAACGTGCATACAAGCCAACTTCCCTTAAAAAATTCCTCAATAAAGGCATTTTGCTTTTAGACAGATAGCCCTTAAGGATTTGCTGCAATCACATAAAACCAAACCAAAGAACATTTTTTTTTACTTATCCAGGATCTCAAACAATGTTTTATTATTTACGCCTCAGTACAAGTCTTCTAAAGTTGCTATCAACTATACATTTGTCCCCCCACCCCCAAAAAATTACTCATTCTCTAAAGGATATATTTTATAAGGTCGTATGTTAAAGTAGAACGCAGTGTTTTATGGTACCTTTGCCACTCCAGAAGTTAGATTCTATCATTTGCACAATTATTCATTAATATCAGAAGGATAACTATTTATTGCTCCCTTATTTGTCATTTAGATTGAAGCAAGCTGCAAAATTTTGCAATTTTTACTTCCTTCTACGAAGTAAAAATGAAGTATTGTAATCGCGAAAAGTTTCAGGCAGCATATTTCGACGAAAATATCCATTTTGACCACTCTCGAATTCAATTTAGCAAAGTTTTGCATGATATCTGTACGTAAGGATAGAATAAAAGACTCTTTTCATCCAAAAAATTATAAAACTGCTTTAAAATGAATTCTGAAGAGAATTTTTCGTGGCGTCTGTACGAACTTATGTACGTACGTGCGTATGTATCTCAAAAACGAGTAGCCTCACAACGTTGAAATTTTGTATATAGGAGTACTATAACATGTAGATGTGCACCTCGTATTTTGGTTGCAATCGGCCGCACCAAACGTATATAAATATATTTATATATATATCCACTCTGTTACCCGGCTCAGTGATCTCAGTCTCTTTAATTTTATATGTTTGTAAATTGTACATTTTTTGTTTTAAAAATGATTGAATTATGTTGTTCTTATCTTCCGGTTAAGGTTTTTATGCCTTTAGTAAATCTGCATGCAATATTTTTAGAATTATCAACAATTTTAAAATTTTTTAAGTGCCGCTAAGCCTAATAATATTTTTGATTGCGGCCATTGCTCTTGTTTACATTTGAAACAGCAGGATAGCAGATTTCTTGCCAATCTAGGGAATTTTAGCTTCGCAACAACAAAGATAACGCCTTCATTTATTATTGCGAATTAAATCATGCTTAATCCTTTCTTGAATTTTTTCGAGGAAATAAGTGTTTAAGATTTACTTCGTAATTTTTAATACAGATATTTTGAGTTTTTATGTATTTTTGGCTTTGTGGCGAAGTGAGGACTGAAGTAATTGAATGAGAAATACTCAATCGTCTGTGAAAAACTGTTTCTTTTTTTGTTTTGTTCGCTTAATTTATTTTATACATAGCTGTAGCTTTATTATAGTATTTGAATAGAACATGTTGCAAAGATTAGATAATTCTTTAAATGATATAAATTTTGTGCCTTCTGAGTTATAATATGAACGAAATATAATACTGTTAAGTGAACGTAGCGCCAGAGTATCGCTATGGTAAACAAATACTAGAGTGAATTTTAAATAATGCCTTTATTCTATTGTGGTTTATGCGCTGTCGGCGAAGTAGATTTAATTCAATCCAAAAACTGCTTTAAGCTTAAATGAAATGCAAGAAGAAAATGCGTATAATTTATTAATCCGTACAAGGAAGTCATGTGGTGTACACATCAGATTTTTTTTGTTTGTATTAGTAGAATTACAATATTAATTTTGCACATGCAGACATTACGTGCACATTGCGTGTAGTTGGAGCTTAAAGACTCTGGAAATCTACAAATCTTAAGAATAAATGAAAGGTTATGAATTTTTCAAAAGCTGAAAAGTAAATAAATGATTATTAATTTCACAAACTTCAAAAATAAAAGAAAAATTGTGATTATGATTACATAGCACTGAAGAGTCACTAGGTTAACTCGGAGCAGAGAAAATGAAAATGAGCAAAGTCCTCGCGAGGACTCTAACCTAGACCTCTCGAATACGCGCCAAGTGTGCTACCGTTACACCACGAAGTTATGCAGAAAGGAGGGAGAAAATACCTTATAGCACCACATTCCATGAAGCATGATACTCTGCCTGTATGTAATGCAAAACTAAAATTTCCAAATTGTATCATGTTTTTTATAATGAAGCAAAACATAAATTTTACATACTCAACCTGAAACTGAAACAATATGATGTGTACGCCACACGACTTCTTTGTACGGAATATTAAATTATACGCATATTTTTCTTGCACTTCATTTAAACTTATTGGATTGAATTAAATCTACTTCGCCGACAGTGCATAAACCATAATAGAATAAAGGCATTCTTTAAAATTCACTCTATTTGTTTAACATAGCGACACTCTTTCGTTCATATTATAACTCAGAATGCACAAAATGTATATAATTTAAAGAATTATCTAATCGTTGCCACATGGTCTGTTCAAATACTATAATAAAGCTAGAACTATGCATAAATTAAGCAAACAAAACAAAAAAGAAACAGTTTTTCACAGACGATTGAGTATTTCTCATTCAATTAATTCAGTTCTCCCTTCGCGACAAGGCAAATATACATAAAAACTCAAAATATCTATATTAAAAATTACGAAGTAAATCTTAAACACTCATTTCCTCGAAAAAATTCCAGAAAATTTTAAGCATGATTTAATTCGCAATAATAAATGAAGGCGTTATCTTTGTTGTTTCGAAGCTTAGTTTCTCTACATCGGCAACAAATCCATTACTCTGCTGTTTCAAATGTAAACAAGCAATGGCCGCCATCAAAAAAATTATGAGGCTTAGCGGCAATTAAACAACTTTAAAATTGTTGGTAATTGTAAAAATATTGCATACAGATTTACTAAAGGCATAAAAACCCTTAACCGGAAGATAAAAACCGCATAATACAATCATTTTAAAAGCAAAAAATGTACAATTTACAAACATATAAGAGTAAAGAAACCGTGATCACTGAGCCGGGTAACAGAGTAGATATGTATATAAATATATTTATATACGTTTGGTGCGGCCGATTGCAACCAAAATACGAGGTGCACATCTACATGTTATAGCAGTCCTGTATACAAAATTTCAACGTTCTGAGGCTACTCGTTTTTGAGTTATGCGAGATACGTACGTACGTACATACGTTCGTACAGACGCCACGAAAAATTTTCTTCAGAATTAATTTTAAAGCACTTTTATAATTTTTTTTTTTTTTTTTTTTTTTTTTTTTTTTTGAGGAAACGAGTCTTTTATTCTGTCCTTACGTACAGATATCACGCAAAAACATAGTTAAATTGCATTCGAAGCGGTCAAAATGGATATTGTAGTTGAAATATGCTGCCTGAAACTTTTCGCGATTATAATACTTCCTTTTTACTTCGCACAAGGAAGTAAAAAAGGGAGAAAGGTCTTTGCTAGTCAGTCTTTTCCTCACGATGCTCGATGTGTTAAAATAAAAATATATGAGTTCAAGTAATCGTTAAGTTAAGCACTGAGAAAATGTAAAACTTAGCTTTGTTAAAGGCAAATAACACATAAAAATAAATACTCTCTACCAAAACTTTTTGCTTTGTACTCAAATATTATGAATAAGCATATATACATTATACCGCCAGTTGGTATAGGAGTTAATGACGTTGACCCGGTTTCGTGGGCCCGGAGAACGGGATGGATGCTTGTAAATGTAAAATGTCTTTGCTGCGTGAAAGCACTTAAAACATATAGCGAGCTGAAAGTTCTCTCGAGTCGTTTTATGGCAGGGTAAGATGGGTTGGAGACCCTAGAGCCTCGACTCGTTCCCCGGGGTGCTCTGTTTGAGTGCTGGGGCCGAAAAGTGTAAAGTCTGGCTGTCACCGCTCAAGGCTTATGCCAACGCCAGGCGCAGTTTTACACTCCACGCTATGATAAAATTCGTGGGCTCGTTTTTATTATTTCGGATAACACAGATATGATTATCACTGAGCACAGATATTTCGGATAACACAGATATGATTATCACTGAGCACAGATATTTCGGATAGCACAGATATGATTATCACTGAGCACAGATATTTCGGATAACACAGATATGATTATCACTGAGCACAGATATTTCGGATAACACAGATATGATTATTACTGAGCACAGATATTTCGGATAACACAGATATGATTATCACTGAGCACAGATATTTCGGATAACACAGATATGATTATCACTCACTTCCTCAGTGATATGATTATCACTGAGGAAGATTTGTCACTACAACCACAAAAAGATAATTTTCGACTATTTCTAATTTATTTATTAAAACCCTTGCTTGATAGGAACAAAAGTTATACGATGTATAATGAAACTCATTTTCATTTGTTTTATATACAAAAGCGCTTACCAAGCCAAGGATTGCATTTCGAATGGCATTACTTATCATGTACTCACAGCCTAAATTATACATTATCTCAACTTTTTTTTAACTTGATCTGTTATTCAGGCATTGGAAAAGTATTAAATTTGTACATGTTAATGTTATGTAGGAATTCTACTACATGCAGTATATGACGGTTGACGAAAACTGAGCTAATACGTATAAATAACTAAGGAAAATATTTACTAACTCAGCTTTGAATGAATAAGTTAAATGCCTGTCTATTAAAGGAATCTACTATTAATCTTCTGGGAATAATGAGTTTTAATTTTATTAAACTGTCCTTTCTTCCTATACAATTTGAAATCAAACTCTCTCCTTCCGTATCTTCTCTTTAAAAGTACATATATTCCTTCCGTATCTTCTCTTTAAAAGCACATATACTCTCCAGTTGCATCTTCATAAATCATTTCATGTACTTCTTTTAATTTCTCTTGACACATCAACCCTTGAGAATGTCTTCACAATTTTAATTTATCATGCCAACTTCTAAAACTTGGACCACTTTTCCTGACGTGGGCTATAGTGTTCAAGTCCATTAAAATTCTTTTTGAAATGCTAAAGAGTCTAAAGCAGTCTTAGAACATTGAAAATAAACTTATCGAGTTTCTATGCAGTGCTACAGTATTTTCAGGTTCAGGTTTTGAGAGTTTTATCAAGAATTTCCTAATACTTGATTTATGCTTTCACATACCGTTCAGTACTTGTTATCCAGATGTAAATTTATTTATTATTAGAAATTTGAAGTTACTTATGATCTCAATTATTATCAAAACCAATGCTTGGTTATAATTAAAAGTCTGAAATTTTACGCGTGTTCTATAGGGACTTATCGTATTCTGTAGGTATTATCACCTTTCCCCTTACGTGCTCTCGTGGTGTAATTATTAGTATGTATAGCTCAATGGTAATCAGCCATTTTATACTTACCCCCCCCACACACACACACTTTTTAAGTAGTAAAATCTCCTTACAACCCATCGATTTCGCAGTAACTTAATTCAGCATTAATGCAATGGAATTTTTTGAGTGAAAGCTTAGTAAAAAATATGTACAGCTAAATTTATCCATTTATTTATACTTTTCTTATATTTATAAGAGACAGAAAATTTATGTCCCGCGTAGCTAGCCGAGACATCGATTCCGGCAAAACTGCTTAGGCTATGAAACATTTAGTGGTAGGAAAAGGAGAAGTTCGTTTCTCGGAAAAATTTCTCCTATCTTCATGCTTTGTTAAGATGAAGAGTCACTGAACAACATTTGGGAGAAGTGGCAAAAAGTGGAGAAGAGGCGAGAATAAGACTCATGAAAAGTAGTCTTATAAATGGTGTATGCCGAAAAACATCGCGGCAAAACATCGCGGACGAAAACGTCGCGGAGAAAACAACGCAAGACGAAAACGTCGTAGTACAAAACATCCTAGGAGTAAAGAAAGCAAAGAGAAAACAGCGCAGTCCTAAAACATGGTAGTACAAAATATCGTGGTAAAAATATACGTATATATACGTGGTATATATACGAAAACGCGATATTTCTACCTGTAACCTTTCACCTTTCGTTTGGGTTGAACAGATTCTCGTTTAGCACACAGTGGAATCGAATCATAAAAGTTTTTCCTTTAGGTAATCATAATGATATCAGTTGTCACATCAGTTGAGGAGAGATTAATTTTTTAATTGATTTATATTTATATATGTAGCTAAGAAACATTTTGCTAGCGAAAGAAGAGATTTATACATTTATCTTCTGCGTCTCCAGCACCAAAATGGCTTTTAAATGGAATTTATTAATGTACAATACATTGTTGTGTATTTTTAATAAATAAGTAATTATTTTAATAGTAACAAGTCATTTTGTTTCGTTATAAGGTATACAAATAATAGATATAGTTATTCCAGATATTATAATAGCAGATATACTTGCTGGGATTAATTTCTCCGGCATTTTAGTTTAGGCAACTCTAACGTGGGGGGGGGGCTAGCTCATCAAGCGTCCGAACTGGCAAAATCGCTAAGCACTGGTATTTCCGACCTGGGTTTGATTCCAGGCTGCATGGGCATTTTCGTGGTTTCTACATGTATAGAGCACATTCCACATATATAACGTGTATACGAGCCAGTCCCTTAGAAGTCCTCCACGATGTAATCCCACCCCATCGGCAGATAGACCTAGTATGCTTCGCCGTAATCAAACAAACCGAATTGATAAAGAAAATAGATAATATAGATTAGCTTCAATTTTTTACTTATTTTTCCTCTTTTCGAGAAATGCGAATCCTCACTTCGCTTACTTGTTTATTTTAAGGTAGGGGAAAAAGAGGGAGAAATCCCTAACTTTAAATGAAATGAGGGAAAAAAGCAAATTAAGTAAGAAAAGTACCTCCCGAGTAAAGTTGTAGTAGTGCGAACGATGAATCTGTTTAACAACAATGCAATGTTAACTAAAGTCATCAAAAGGATTCAAAGGCAACTGCCGTAGGTTAGATTTGTTGTTAAGTTGCCCAAAAAGAAAAAAAAAAAAAAAAAAAATCTGAAATGTTTCAGATTTTAAATTACGTCCAAAGGGGCGTTTTTTTAACATTTTGTGCGTTACCTTTCTTTATTAAATATCATGTTCCTCGCACTTAAACCATAAGATCCAGTGCAACAGCAATATCGCAAAATAGTTTTAAAACGAGCATATCTTTAGAATTTCCGATACAGAGACTCACGCGCTGGAGATAAAAATGTTTTTTCTGCACAACGTTGCCATTGCTCGCTTTGAAATCCTTGAGTTTGTTAATCAAAAATTCGTCAAAGTTTTAAAAAATAGGAAATCGATCATAAAACAAATTTCAAATTTCAAATTTGGTCTTCCACATGCTCATATTCGTTGGAGGATTACGTTATTCAAAATTCGATGACTCTATGTACCGTTGTTTTATCACAATACGAGAAATATACATACATTTATGCAGATTTTTCATTATTTAATTTCTTCAAATATAATGCAGGACTCTTAACATTTTGTGGCAACAGTTTGAAAAGTGAACCGACATTTATGAGTCCGACGCAAAATGCCAAAACGAAACTAATAGTCCTTCGGGATTCAAATCCCTTTGGACTAAAAAAAGACTTTAGTGAGACTACAGATAGCGGCCAATACCGATAACTAGCTAGGTTCCTTTTCAAGGGTAAAATGCAGATTATAAAGGGGTAATTTGCCCTGAAGGACTATTAATTTCGTTTTGGCATTTTGCGTCGAAAACATTAAAAGGCTGTATCACTTTTCAAATCGTTGCCACCATATATTATCGCCTTGTCTTATATTGAAAGAAATTAAATATTGAAGAATCTGCATAAATGTATGTATATTTCCTGCATTGTGATAAAACAACTCTATCTGAAGCCAACAAAATTTGAATAACGTAATCTGTCATAGAATAGGAGCATGTGGAAGTCAAATTTGTTTTATTATCGATTACATATTTTGTAACACTTCAAAGAATTTTTTATTAAAAAACTAAACGATTTCAAAGCGAGCAATGGCAACACTGTACGAAAAAAAAAATTATCCCCAGCGCGCGAGACTCTGTATCGGAAATTCTTAAAGATTAGAATTAATTTGCGATATTGCTGTTGAACTGAATTTTATAGTTTGAGTACGTAGAACATCATATTTAATAAATAAAGGTAACATTCAAAACGTTAAAAAAAAACGCCCCTTTGGACGTAATTTAAAATCTGAAACTTTTCAATTTTTTTATTTTATTTCATTTGAATTAATCCTTTGTATATGAATATTTTATTTGTGTAAGCAATTATTCGAGTTTCCAATATTTCTTAGGAAAATTCGCTTTGATATATGAGTACTTTGGATTGGGATGATGTTTCTGGAGCGAATGATTTTCGCAAACAAAACTATAACTGTATCTTGACATAAAAACTGAAAACATATTTTAAATCTTTTAAAAATTGCTCATGATTATGCATAAGTGACTAACATACGAGATCGGGGTCGAAAATGGCTGACACAACACCCTAACATTTTAGCAGCTCCTCTTGTTTGCCCATAATGTCAAGAGTAGATTAGTTTACCTTGACAAACTACTAAATGTTGTCACTCACACATTGATTAAAATTCTGAATGTAGCGCCCGACATACTTCAAATCACTTTTAATGATTTACGTTCTCATGATGAATGCAATAAATTTTGTATATTAAATTGTATCTTTTCCACGTCGAAATTTCTAACGATGCCTTTCAGCGAAACTAATAATTTGTTAAATGAAATAAATCCACTAGTAACAGTCTCATTATACAATTTTCTCCACGATTTTTTATCGTTTCATACTATTCAACATCTTCTTTGCTCCTAATTAACTTAAAAGTTATTTTTAACAGGTGACTGTATACAATCATTTGTTAAAATAAATTAACCTAGTCATATTAGTTAGATGTAAGGCAGTAAAAATGTTGAAGCGAACGTTCTGTCATTATTCATGATTTATGTTTGTTTCAAACATGTTGCAACAAACATTTTATTTAAAGTTCCCAGAAAGAGTTCCAAATGCATGCAAATTATCTCGTTTGAAATACAGGGTCATCGAAAAGGATAGTTGTAAATAATTCTATTAAGAAAAAAAAAAAAAAAGATACAGGAAATTAGGCAATTTTTGTATCAAAATGAACAAGAAAATTTAATTTTTCAACATATAATTTCTAAGATATTTCTCCCACCTTCTTAGCTAGCCTTCGTGGTGTAGTGGTCTGCACGCTCAGCGCGTAATTGAGAGGTCCGCGTTTCGATTCCCGGTGAAGGCGTTGCTAATTTTTCAACTTACCTGCTTCCAAAAATACCTAATGTCTCTACAAATTAATAAATTTCGATACAGTTCAATTAAATTTACCTGCAGATGCATATCAAAACAGTACTGTGTTTCCATCCTGTAGGCTGGATTCATATCCGGTATTATTCCAGCGAATTCAACAAGAAATTATTTGTAACCAGTTGGTTGTGTGCCATACTTTCAGCAAAAATGCTTTATAAATATAATACATTTAAATTCTGCGTACCAGAAAGCATACTGCAACTTTTACAACCGGGTCGTCATCTTCATGCAAACTGTTTAAACGCGGAGGCGTCATTATCTACTGTACCTTCAGTCAAAATATTTGTACTTTCTAATTAATTTCATATTGTGGTGTGATGAAGTTTTGAAGCATTTGAGCTATGAATAATTAATTTCATATAAAAACTGAGATGGTTCTTTTGCGATAAAACGAAATATGCTAATTTAAAATCAGATCCATCTTTTCCGATGACATTTTACGCTCAAGTAACGGGGGAAAAATATTATGAATGTATTTTATTGTTAGCTAGAACATGTTTCATTATTACTTATAATAATGCTTAAACGTATTCCAAAACTAAACTGGAAGAATGAAACTATGTACTATAGAGTCACGGGTGTTTTTGGCAAGCATTATCTAACGAGACACTAGAACAGAGACTCTCAACCGGTGGTACGCAAGAGAAAAATAGGCGGTACGCAAACAAACAAAGTATTTTTAACTATTAAATTAAAAAATTAAATACCCCAACATCTTGTTTAAGTTTTTTTTCTTTAACACTCGTAAATTTATACGATCTGAGCTTTGTTCATACCAAAATAATCCGCTTTAAGTTTCACAGATATTCTTCTAGCCATTAAATGATGCTTTTAAAAGAAGTAACAGAAATAGATGTTGTATTTAATAGGAAATAAAAATAAGTTCCTGCAAAAAAGTCTTGCAAATTCTCATTAATTCCTGCAAATTCTCCTCATTAATTCCTGCAAATAGTTCCTGAAAATTCTCAGTAATTCTTTTAGAGTTGATCGATTAATTAGCATGTCTATACAATTTCTAGGCTCATATTGCTCTATTCAATCACTTTAAGATCGATTTCCTGTCTCTAATAGCAGGTACTTTGTCTTCTTGTTGCTTTGTATTCCTTACTTTTATACGCGATTTGAGAATATCGTCCTTTGTTTTTGAAAAACTCGCAATATATTGTGCATTTAAATATTTGTGAAAAAATAGTAAAACAAACCTAGATTTTTTAAATGGAAAAATGGCTAGGATTAATTAAGCGAAAAAGTGATGATTCACAGGTGATGGATGCAGGATAATATACCAGCACTTAGAATATTGAAAAGGAAAGAAAAATTGTTTGTAGAAAATATAATGAAAGTTTGGGATTGCTTGGAATGTAGATGAAATGGACCCTAAACCACAGTGTGTAGTTTGCAGTGAACTGTCATCCAATCAAAGTATGAAACCGTCGTTTCTTAGAAGACATCTTAAATCTAATCTTTCCAGTTAAAAGGATATATCTAAAAAATATTTTAAGAGGAAATTATCGGAGTTAAAAATAGTAAAGTTAGTAATATAGTAAAGTTAAGTAAAGTAATATAGTAATATAGTAAAGTAAAATAGTAAAGTTAGTTATAGTAGTTAAAAATAGTAAAGTTTAAAAATAGTAAATCGTAGTTAAAAATAGTAAAAATAGTAAGTTAATGAAAGGTTTTGTGAGTTTAACTTAAGAAGCTTTGGAAGTTAGTTATCTAGTATACGAAGATTGGGGCAGGTTCACACTATCGGATAAAACCTTATATTACCAGTAGCTAAAGATATCGTTTTAACATTATTCAATGAACCTAATAATATTTCGTTATCAAATGATTCAGTTATTCGGTGAATTCATGAAATGGCAAATTTCATAAAAGATACACTTATTCAAAAAATAAAACACAGTGTGTATTTCGCATTGCAATTGAATGAAAGTACTGATATAATGAACTTTGTTTAATTATTAGTTTACATACGTTTCAAAGAAGATAAACGAACTGCCAAAGAGTATTTATTTTGGGAATATCTTCATGATAGAGCAACTGCAAATGAAACTTTCAAAGGAATTGACAATTTTATGTCTGAGAATGATATTCATTGAAATAAGTGCATTGCCGCAAGCAGTGACGGAGCTCGAGCTTTAACATGAAAACATTCCGGTGATATTTATCAAATAAAGAAATTACTCACTGCTCCATTCATCGTGAAGCTTGAGTAGCCAAAACAATACCCGAAAACATGAAAATAGTTTTGAATCAAGCTATGAAAATTGTTAATTTTATTAAAATCCCAGATTTAATTTTAAGAATATTTATGATTTTCTGCCAAGAAACCAAGGTTTTTAACCAGAGGCAAAGTTTTAAATTGTCTTTTTGAACTTCGATCAGAAATTCAAATTTTCCTCTGTGATTTAAAATATGAATTGCAAAAATGTTTACTTAGTTAATTTTGGTTCGCGCGTTTAGCGTAGTTAGCTCATATTTTTGAAAAGTTAAATGAATTAAATTTAGGATTAAAATGACAACGTGTTGATTTGTTTAGAAAATTTTCTCATCGGAAATGATTTCAAAATAAAAGAAGAATTAGCATGTATTTTACCGAAAATGGATTCAGCATGTATTTCCCGATTATGAAAAAAAAATTGGATTAGAATTCCATTTTGTTCAAATGTACCTGAAATTTTATTTCGGGAAGAAAAAGAACAATTGATAGAAATTTCTTGTGTTTCAACTGTAACTGAAGATTTCAAAAATGAAACACTTGTTAACTTTTCGCTGAACCGAGAAAAAAGAATTTAAAGGCATTTCAATTAAAGCTTTTAATTTTTATTGCATTTTTTCCCAGCCTATTAGTGTGAACAAGGATTTTCTTTCATGTTATATTCGAAAAATAAATACAGAACAAAATTAAAAGTGGATCTTAATTTACAGTTGAAACTAAATGAAATAAGACAAAAAGAAATTGATCTTTCTTACACAAGCCCAATTTTCACACAAAATTAAAGTATTATAACTTAAATTTTGATAACTTTTGGCTTAACTAGAAAAAGTAACAATGAATTTGAAATATAATGTAGTAAGTTTGGCCTAACGGCTCACAGGATAATTTTACGAGCAGGACGGCTCTGACTCGTAAAAGGTCGGCGTAGCAAGCTTGATGGCTAGAAGCGCTCAACGCCACAGAAATCTAATTGCTAGTAATTCGCGATACCAACGTGGCCTTCAAGCAGGCATAACACACTCTAAAATGTTTCTTTTGGGAAAATATAAGTTAATCAAGCTATCATCGATTCCGTGTGCATTTAATTCTTTACGAACTCGTGCGTACTCAACAAAGTAATATTAGCAATGTAGCTTTGTTTTGCATTTCTTCAGCATTCTGAAGTTCCGTAGCAAGATGTATACCAGAATGTCATTAGTACTCTTATATGGGGATTTAATTGAAGTAATAATTTGATAAATTTCGATGTAGGCGTATGCTGCAAAAGATATATGTGACCTGATTTAAATAGACATTTCATGAACACTTCTGAAGTCTGTTAAAAACTTTATACTGCATTTTTAAAATATCATTTTAAAAAGTCTTTTTAGCACTGCACACAAAAGAGCCGCCTCTGTCACAGTACGTTAAAGCGAAGCGATTATGTGCAAGAATATGGACAGAGGTTATCTTTGAAGTACCGCTTTGCCTGTCAAAGCCTGTTAAACAAGTCGCGCTTAAAATACGATAGCTCTTGAATAGAGACACAAAGTGAATGGCATTTCAAAGTACTTCTTCTCATTGGGAGATTCGTAATTACTATCTATTTTTACAAAAATAATGGAGTGTTGTCTTGCTCGTGTGATTAATTCTTCTTTGAGCATTTCATTTCTTTTCAAAATGTTCAAATGTGAAGGCATATATATGTAAGAATCAGTAGGTTAATTGCTGCTTCTTAAAACTTTTCCTTAAACGCTAAAGAAAATACTTAAGAAATATGATTATAGCTTGTAGTTTAATCAATTCGATAATTAGTAGTAATTTCTGAGTTGTTTGAATCACAGAGGCTAACCAGGCTTAAGACGGTTTAGATGATGAGTAAAGCAGGCAGCCTGTATAAATAACATATATATTAATTTTTCAAACCATAATACACATTTATTTGGTTAATTAAAAATGCAGTATTTTTAAGAATTTTAATCTGTCATAAATGCAACCTGTTATGAATTTATGCACCCTTTCATAAGGTGTGGATTTCGATGATATCATCGTACTACTCTGAATTTTAAGCAGCAGCATTTTAAACAAACAGAAATATATGATAATTTGATTTTGGCCCCCCAGCAGCCAAGCGGTACATTTATTGTTCGGTTCGAGGTGTCAAATCCCGCGAAAGGGCTGGCTGCATCTTCTTTTCCATGGTTTTCCCCATATGTAACGTGCATACAAGCCAACTTCCCTTAAAAAATTCCTCAATAAAGGCATTTTGCTTTTAGACAGATAGCCCTTAAGGATTTGCTGCAATCACATAAAACCAAACCAAAGAACATTTTTTTTTGCTTATCCAGGATCTCAAACAATGTTTTATTATTTACGCCTCAGTACAAGTCTTCTAAAGTTGCTATCAACTATACATTTGTCCCCCCACCCCCAAAAAATTACTCATTCTCTAAAGGATATATTTTATAAGGTCGTATGTTAAAGTAGAACGCAGTGTTTTATGGTACCTTTGCCACTCCAGAAGTTAGATTCTATCATTTGCACAATTATTCATTAATATCAGAAGGATAACTATTTATTGCTCCCTTATTTGTCATTTAGATTGAAGCAAGCTGCAAAATTTTGCAATTTTTACTTCCTTCTACGAAGTAAAAATGAAGTATTGTAATCGCGAAAAGTTTCAGGCAGCATATTTCGACGAAAATATCCATTTTGACCGCTCTCGAATTCAATTTAGCAAAGTTTTGCATGATATCTGTACGTAAGGATAGAATAAAAGACTCTTTTCATCCAAAAAATTATAAAACTGCTTTAAAATGAATTCTGAAGAGAATTTTTCGTGGCGTCTGTACGAACTTATGTACGTACGTGCGTATGTATCTCAAAAACGAGTAGCCTCACAACGTTGAAATTTTGTATATAGGAGTACTATAACATGTAGATGTGCACCTCGTATTTTGGTTGCAATCGGCCGCACCAAACGTATATAAATATATTTATATATATATCCACTCTGTTACCCGGCTTAGTGATCTCAGTCTCTTTAATTTTATATGTTTGTAAATTGTACATTTTTTGTTTTAAAAATGATTGAATTATGTTGTTCTTATCTTCCGGTTAAGGTTTTTATGCCTTTAGTAAATCTGCATGCAATATTTTTAGAATTATCAACAATTTTAAAATTTTTTAAGTGCCGCTAAGCCTAATAATATTTTTGATTGCGGCCATTGCTCTTGTTTACATTTGAAACAGCAGGATAGCAGATTTCCTGCCAATCTAGGGAATTTTAGCTTCGCAACAACAAAGATAACGCCTTCATTTATTATTGCGAATTAAATCATGCTTAATCCTTTCTTGAATTTTTTCGAGGAAATAAGTGTTTAAGATTTACTTCGTAATTTTTAATACAGATATTTTGAGTTTTTATGTATTTTTGGCTTTGTGGCGAAGTGAAAACTGAATTAATTGAAGGAGAAATACTCAATCGTCCGTGAAAAACTATTTTTTTTTGTTATGTTTGCTTAATTTCTTTTATACATTTGAATAGAACATGTGGCAACGATTAGATAATTCTTTGAATGATATAAATTTTGTTCATTCTGAGTTATAATATGAACGAAATATAATTCTGTTAAGTGAACCTAGCGCCAGAGTGTCGCTATGGTAAACAAATAGAATGAATCTTAAAGAATACATTTATTCTATTGTGGTTTATGCGTTGTCGGCAAAGTATATTTAATTCAATCCAGTACCTTTAAAAGAAATGCAAGAAAAAATACGTATAATTTAATATTCCGTGCAAGGAAGTCATGTGGTGTACACATCAGATTTTTTCTGTAATAAATAAGCCACTAGCGAGAGAGAAGTAAAATTCCTGAACACTGGTGTTTTGATCTGGGCTCGAGGGCACACGAACGAGCTGACTGCATGCGCGTTTCCGTGTTTTTGCCATGTTAAATATAGATACGAACTAATTTCTCCTTGAAGGTCCTCCACGAAGGAAAATAGCCCTCGCGTGCTTTACCAAAATAATAAAAAAAATCGAACTTCTAAAAGATACCTGCCCTATTTTTCAAAATCATAAAGTAATAATCAGTATACGCTCTCTAATTTGAACTGCATCAAACTTCTCTGTTCTATAAGTACACGGAAGAAAATTTTTAAACTACTTTTCTGGGCATATTAGAGCTCGGGTGGAATATTTAAAAATCCAACACAATTTTTACCCCTAAAAAGCGTGAGTCCGAAAAGGCTATCAGTCTCGAAACGGAATTTCGCAATGAATCATTATAAACAGCTGTATCGCTTTTCAAATTGTTGCCACAAAATACTCGTCAGTGTTATATTGAAAGGAAACAAATAATGAAGAAGCTGCATGAATGTATGTAAGTTTCCCGCACTGTGGCTATACCGTGGTACAGTAAGACCCCGCTTAACGCTGTTTCGTTTAGTGCTGTTTCGTTTAGCGCTCTTTTATTTCAACCCGGGGATTCCACGAAATCGCTCGCAGCATACGGGGATTCCTCGAAATATTATGCAGCGATAGGTTTCAAATACATATCCGAAAGAGTGTACTTGTATTTCTTGTTTGGTGCGGTATTGTACAGACATATTTTGAAGGGGTAAATGTGGAAGATGTCGAAGAAATAATTCAAGAAGCAGCGGCTAGTCTTTCTAATGATGAGCTCAAGGAATTAACTGAACAAGAAGAAAACAAAAATGTTGACAACAGTGATTCAGAAGAAGAGCAAAAAGAACTTTCGATGGCGTTTGTAAAAAGCAGTCTACCATAACTGAAATAATGGATCAATTCATTGAAAATGATCCGAATTTTGACAGGAGCTCAAAAGTAAGGCGTGGTGTTAGAGATGCTCTATCCGTTTATGAAGAACTTTTAAGAGAACAACGCAAAAGAAAAAGGCAAACAACATTAGATGCTTTTGTCACAAAAAGGCAGAACACTGAAAACGCGGAAGGCTGACTAAATATGACTGACTTAGAATTTTATTTGTTTTTTTTTAAGAATATTCGTTTTGTTATTTATATTTTGTTTTTATTTTTGCAAGAAATAATAATGTGGTATTAATTTGGGCTTTAAGAAATAAATGTTTGGTTTTATTTTTATTAAAAAAACACACTTTTTAAATTTAATACCTAACCAATTTCCTAGCCATCTTCCCCTAACCCCAATATTTACATGTAAAGATAGCCTCGTTTAGCGCTGTTTCGCATTACGCTCTACTTTGATGGAACGTATCCCCCGCGTTAAGCGGGGTCTTACTGTACTTAAAGTGGTAAAAACCTATTTTGAGTAACTAAGTCCTCCACCCGAATTTGAGCACCTGGAAGACCGAATCAGGAATTTGTTTATTTTTTCCATTTCATATTTTTTAAAACTTTAATGAATTTTTGGTTAAAGAACTCAACAATTTCAAAGCGAGCAGTGGCGACACATTCTACTAAATAAAATATTCTTATCTCCGGCGCGCGAGGCTTTCTATTAGAAATTCTAAAGATATACTGTTTTTAAATATTTTCAGCCCAAAGTGGCGTTAGCCCAAATGCTCTCGAAATGTCTGTAAAAGAAAAAAGACGCCCGTTTGAAAATGATGTAAAATGTGAAAGCTTTCAGATTTTTTTTTAGTCCAAAAGGGCGTTAGCCGAGAAAGACCATTGGTCTCAAAACGATATTTTGTGTCGAATTACTATAAATTGCTGTATCACTTTTCAAATTGTTTCCACCAAATAGTATTGTCTTGTATTTTATTTAAATATATTATAATGAATAATCTGCATAAATGTTTGTATCTTCCTCTCATTGTGAAAAAAAACAATGGTACCTAGATTCATCAAATTTTGAATGACGTAGTCCTCCACCCGAATATGGGCACCTGGAAACCCGAATCTTTAATTTCAAATTTGTTTTATTATCTATTTCACATTTTGTTAAACTTTAACGAATTTGTGATTAACAAACTCAACGATTTCAAAGCTAGCAATGGCAACACTGTACGGAAAAAAAAAAAAAAAAAAAATTTCGGCAGCGCACAAGATTCCTTATCAGAAAATTTAAAGATATGCAGTTTTTAAATATTTTGTGATAGTGTTGTTGAACTTATCAGGTTCAATGTACTTTCTTTGGGAACATGCAAAGACCCTGACTCGGAACAGGGAGCTTACTAAAGCTATGTTCAATAAATGTGGGAAGTAGACAAGATACACAGGAAGGGTATACGAAACCCTTTATTTTTCACTCTTTACAATAATTTCCGTACTTCGGAATACAGAAACCAACTACTTGTGGTCTGAACGTAAGAATATAAATATATTTAACTAAACTCTAACTTAACTTTGGAATAATAAACAAGGGCCTACGTGGAAGATTGGGCGATATTAACAGGAAGCCGTATGTAGTACAGAGAACTGTTAACACTACAATACGTTTAAAATTATCACGAGGATTAAACCTCTGGCCTGGAAGGCAACCAGCAACCGAGTAAAACTGCTAAGGTAAGCGGCCTGCTTCGACTAACTCCTTCCTCTCTCTCGCTTGGCAAAAAGCCACAACTTAAGTACTTGGCGTTCGCCAGACAAATTTGTATAAATAAGTTAAAGCTTTTAATTCTGGCCGGAAGTAGAAAATAAGAAGTGATAGTAAAGATTTAAAATAAAAATAAACGTTAGTAAAACTTAAGATCCTTACAAACTAAATTTTATGTGGTTTAAGTGCGAAGAACATGATAGTTACGTCTCTTTGGGCGTAATATAAAATTTAAAATTTTTCAGATTTTATTTAAAAATTATGTATTTATTTATTTATTTATGTGTGTGTGCAGAGCGTACAAAATGCAGACCTGCATTTAGCCTGCTCACCGCTTGTCATAACAGCTGCCGATTCCATAAGCCTAATTCTGTTTAATAAACTGCTCAGGAATCAGGGATTCAAGTATTTTTACTATCAAATGACGCGTAAAAAACAAATAAAGAAAAAAGTGAGGGAAAATTTAATCTATTCTAGAGTCTTTTTTGTACTTTTCCTAACAACAAGAATTTTTGCTAGTTATTCAGTAGAAAGAAAAATATAGGTATATCAAAAGTTCAATATAGGTATATCAAAAGCACGAAATTTGCTTCAGTTGAAATTCCTGTCGATCTTCTGAGATTCCTTCAAAGATTGTATGTTAGATTTCTTTTTCCTAAAGTATGGCCCCACAAACTGTGATCCTCTTAAGTTTACAGAAAAGGGCTCTGCCACCACTGAAAATAATATCACATGGGAAATGTTATGAACCAGATAAAGATTTTACAATCTATCCATTCCGCTCTTTTCTGTTTAGATATAACTATATAACTGAAGAATGTGTGTGTGTGTGTATATAGATAGATGCACCTATCAGACATATGATTCTAAACATTTTGGTTTTGATTTTCAGTGTTTATGTAATAGGAAGATGTAAAAGAAATATAGCGTTCTAAGAAATGGAGTAATTATTTCAATATTTCGACGAATGTTTAAGATGAATTATTGCGATGAATAATTAAGATGAAGGTATTGATAAATGTTCTATAGTTCAGCGATTCGCAACCGTGTACCACTGATGCTACGCAAAAGAAACATAGGTGGTACACAAAGAAGCGAAGTATTTGTAACCGTTAAATTCAAAAATCGTGAAGAAAAGAACATTTGATAGGAATTAAGCTAATAATAAGCTCGAGCTAAGGATCGAAGAATTGGATAATAATATTTTAAGCTTTCTACCGCATTTAAAAAGTTTTGTAACGGAACATAATTTGAAAATAAAAGAATAATTAGCATTTGAAATAAAAAATCATTGTTTTCCATTGAAAAATAATTTCAACATGTATTTTCCCCTCCCGTTCTACTGATAAAATTTTAATTTTTCATGTCTCGAGAGCTCGACTTGGGGTATATATTAGATTTATATATATAGCATTGTTCTAACGTAGGTATTTTGAGACAAAATCGGACTTTTTCTGAAATAGCATACCATTTTTTTTTCCATATTCCGATTCTACGGGTAAAATTATGCATAAATATTAAATTTTGTAAAATTTGGTGCGAAATTTACTGAAAAATTCAAAAATCTTGGCGCAATTTTTTTCAGATTACGCCAAAGATTTGGCGAACTTCTTAATATAGGGAAACCAATTTTCCTTTCCCTTCCATTAATGCATGGAGGTAGGAAGTAAGATGGAGTAGCCCTAAACAGGTTTCTCCCGTACCCTGCTCTGAAGCACCGGCGATCCCTATGTGGTGACCAAAACATTGGGTCATTTACCATTAAGTTCAATGAGGTTTGACGCGATCGGATGTAAATATTTTGTAATTACGTCGTAAATACACATATAAATGTACATATTTTCTTTTTCTACAACACTTCAGAGCCCTAAGTATATGAAAACAACACATTTTTAAACAACATTTCATTATGAACGGAATTAAATGCTATACTTTTCACAGAATGGTTTAATTTGAATGAAATATTTTCACAAATTTTCGTTAATTACATTAGAAAAAAATTTAAGGTAATTCGATTTTATTCGGTTAATGTACAAAAGTTAAGATCAAAGTTTATTGTATTATTAATATTAAAATTATGCATTATTTCTTTTCTATTTAAATTATGCATTATTTATTTTCTTTATAGAGCTTCTTCCTAAAATACTTTCTTAAATATGGCATGATTTTTTTTGGCTTCTGAGGCATCTTTTAAATCAAAAAATATAAGTCAATTTATAATTAATGCTCTATTCGGTTCATTTTAAATTAGAGAATTATTTTCTCTAAACATTTCTGAAAGGAATAAAATAAGGATTTTATTTTTAATTAACCCAAATAAGTAAAACGCGTAAGCATAAAGTGATTATTTTTCAGATATATAAAATTAAAACAATGAGTTTAAAATGAGCAGCAGTAAAGGCTATCCTCTAAAAAAATTTTAAAAGGTACATGTTACAATAATATATAGATGTGAAAAAAATTATTTTATTTAAAACATTTTGGTGTTTGGAACATAAAATAAAAGTAGCGAATACTCTATCAAGGGTATCGCAGACGTATACAGTTTTAAAGGTACCATAAGGTACTTTTTCATTCTTTAAGCTTAACATTTTTTTTAAAATCTATATTGTTGTAGTTCAACAGCTTAGAATTTTATAAAACAAATTCATAATTAAAATAGCTGTTGTTAGTTATCGAAAAATAACCATGTGATTTTTGCGCAAATGTCGCTAAACTATACAAATTGCTATTATCCATCACACTATGAATGTTTCTTTCATGCTAAAATGTCCCTTTTTCGATTTGTATGGAACTGTCGTGTGTCGAAATAATATCAGAACACTGTCAAGCGAGCTTCTGAATGTAAACAAAGAACACCCCACACTGGTGACCGAAGCTTAGAAGCAGTGCTTCACTTCTAGTGCCGGTTGGCCACTCCTTCCTTTCTTACCTCCATGCATTAATGCCGGGACGGAAAAAAAAGGCATCTCATTCCTACCTTTTTACATTGTGCAGGAGCGGAAAAAAAGTTACATCGTTCCCACTTTCAAATAATTTTAACAAAGTGTCTAAACCAAATTTGATGTTTTATCGCTTTCAACAAAAATGCCAAATTTCAAAACGTGCCAATATATAAGTTCAAGTTTATCTTCAGAAATTTTGAATAAAAAAATGAAATTTTTTGCAGGTATGCTTAAAAATGCGTCTACTTTAAGATGATGGTAAAATTTTTATAGATTATAATTCAAAATTTTTTTGAAAAATTTATAAAATTTATTTAAAAATACAAATTTTAAAAATTAATCATCAAAATGGGTGAATTGTATTTGGAATGAACCTTGTAGCGTTGCGCGCCTCCAACTTGCACGCAACCAAGAGGTGACTGTGAAAACTGGATAAAAGACAGAGTCTTGTTAAGGGTTTAAGTCCCTTTTTATTCAACGTAATAAATTACAAGTGCGTGCTCTTGACGCTCACAAACTGCGCCAACTCGGCGGTCAAATAAAAATAATAACCTGAAAAGGAACTAAAGACAAGACTCTAACTACGAGGCTCTTTAAAAGTAATTAACCTCACCGCGTTTTACAATACCGCTGCTAATTCAGCAAACTTGAAGATCACGTTGCAAGATTAACAATACTTCCAGGCAAGCACACAGGCCGAAACGCGGGGTTCTTCAATTTCTGGCCAACTACCTCCGCGCTTGTGAAGTAAGAACAGCACACCTTGAACTCGTTTCCTTTCTATTTAACTCAGAAACTTCCGCTGATAATTTGAATCCTTGCGCGTTCTACTAAAATTTACATACTCTGGCATTGCAGTTCCAGGGGAAAAGTAAGGCTTGACAGGAAAGGTAGTTTAAACTTAAAATAAATGTTAGTTAAAATAAATATAAACCCAACAACCTGAATTTCGAAATGTGAAAGGAAGAATCAAATAAGTTTAATAAAAAAAAAAGAGAGATTAATAAATATATACCAAACTCAATCAACATTGATGAGCTAAAATTTTGAGAGTTAATTTTTTAAAAACTACTCGTGTGATTTTTACAAAAACTTGGTAGTTTGGCGTAATTTGAGTGGTAAAATTGAAATATGGAAAAAAATTAATATGTCATTTCAAAAAAAGTCCGATTTTGTGTCAAAATACCTTTATTAGAACAATGCTATATATAAATCTAATACATATCCTAAGTCGTGGTTTTGAGACATGAAAAACGCAAGTGAAATTTCGGCAATCGGCCCAGTAGAACGGGAGATATAACACTGTCCTTTTTTTTTTTTTTTTTTTTTTTTTTTCCGCTGTGTACCTGAAATTTTGTCTAGTGAAGAAAAAGAACAATTGATAGAAATTTTCTGTGATCGAGCTTTAACTGAAGATTTCAAAAATAACAAACTTGTTAACTTTTGGGCGGGCGAAAATAAAGCTATTAAATTTTTATTGCCTTTTTTTACAGCCTATTTGTGTGAACAAGGATTTTTTTTTCCATGTTGTATTTGAAAAATAAATACGGATCAAAATTAAAAGTGGTTCCTAATTTACGGTTAAAACTAAGTGAAATAAGACCAGACAAAAACAAATTTATTTCTTTTAAACAGGCCCAGATTTTACACCAAGTTTTAGAATTAAAGTATTATAACATAAATTTTGATAATTAAAATGGTTACCAATTTTTAATCGAATATTTTTATGCGTGCATTTTTTAATACAAATATCCAGTAGGTTGTGAAAATGACAAAATACTTTTTTTTAATATTTCTATTCAGAAATTGAAAAATAATCCTTGTAAAATACAATAGTGGTACGAAAGTTATTCAGAAATTGAAAAATAATCCTTGTAAAATACAATAGTGGTACGAAAGTTATTCAGAAATTGAAAAATAATCCTTGTAAAATACAATAGTGGTACGAAAGTTTTTCAATTTTTGTTTAGGTGGTAAGCGTTAGTCAAGATGTTAAAAACCGCTACCACAGTTTATTGTTAAATTTTTTGTTCAAAAGATGCTTTAGTTTTAGCAGCATAACCAAAGGCACCATATTATTAAGTGTTTTTAGCTTCTTAAAAACTTTATTCTTCACCTTTAAAACTAACATGACACTGAAAGTATCTGTGTTGGTATTATAATAAAAAATACTGCTAAAATGCATTCGAATTATAAAAAGAAAGTATGACCAGTTGCGTAGAAGCTTAAAGTCAAAGATGAAACATCCACAAAACTCCTGTCTATCATTGACACTTATCCTTTACTGTCTATCTGCTTCAGTATCTTTTAAAATTTTGTTCATCCTTATATCTTTTATTAATTACTGTGTAAGGTATTTCTTCATCCTTCTTAGCGTGCCTTCGTGGTGTGGTGGTCTGCACGCTGGGTGCGTATTCCAGAAGTCCGTGGTTCGATTCCCGGCGAAGGCGTTGCTAATTTTTCATCTCTTCTGCTTCCAAAAAAATACCTAATGTGTCTACAAGTGGCGCCCGAACTAAAATGGTGGTGGATGATGATTCTCCACACCCAGGATTTGGCGATTGGGTCCTCTAAAACTCCAGTCGCCCTTTAAAAGGGGTAGTACGTAAGGTATTCCTCTCTTCTTCTTAGCGTGCATTCGTGGTGTGGTGGTCTGCACGCTAGGCGCGTGTTCCATAGGTCCGCGGTTCGATTCCCGGCAAAGGTGTCGCATATTTTTCATCTTTCCTGCTTCCGAAATAAAGCTAACATCTCTACAACTGTTTTCCTAAATATCCTCCTTCCACCTCCGATTGTTTCTTCAAATTCGCCTAAATATTTATTTTCAATGAATTTCTAATATATAGTTGTCAGTTTATGGTGTCTCGTGTTCTTTGACAGCATAGACGAGAACTCTAAGATCTAAACTGCGGCTACACAGACTCAAGTTGGCTCTCACCTAAAGCCGGCATGGCAAGCCTATCGGCGAGAACAGTCCAACGCTTTAGAATACTCCTCTCAAGAGATTCAATTAGCAAACGTGGCCTTCAGAATAAGATACACGCTCTGATTCTACCACCTGAACCTTCCTTTAAGTGCAAATTCCTTTCTACTTCATTTGAATACACGCGAACTAGAAATTGACACTCTGACAGAAAAATAGGAAGCGAGAATGGCAGTAGCGTAATGTAACACAAAGTAGCTGATTAACAAAACTAAACGAATTTTCGTAAGCTAACTACTTTCTAAATCATTTTTCCAACTCTGTACAATAATATTGTTACGAAATGCCCAGCCGCGGAGAGATAACTTCCCCGCAAAGCGGTTTTAGGATTGCCAGAATGTTGCAAAGAGAGGCAGGGTTGCCAGATTTGGCGCGAAATCACTCATTTAGCGACAAAATTTGCGATATTCTATAGAAGGAGCGAGAGCATTCTAGAACGAATTCTTACCGGTTTAGGTCAGAATGCTCTCGAAGGCTGGTCAAAAGCTATATAAACCTTGCTTGTACGCGGAGTAGCAGTGTATCGTGAGTTTTTTCGTGAGTTTTTTCGTGAGTTTTTTCGTGAGGTTTTTCGTAGTTTCATCAAATTAGCCTAAATATTTATTTTCAACGAATTTTTAATTGATAGTTGTCAGCTTATAGTGTCTCGTGTTCTTTGACAGCATAGTGACAGCATATTCATATTTTGAGTGTGTTGAGGTCCGAGAGTGATCTACCGAAACGGGAGCTGTAATTAGTGTTTTGCAGTGAAGCTACTATATTCAACTTTATAAGCCTAATAGCCTTTATAGGCTGTTGCTGATTATTTCAGCCTGCTCGTCGTAGTGTTTCGACGACTGTAAACGTGTTTTTGGAGTAAAATAATAATAGTAATACTGACTAATAAATTGTGTTTTCATTCTTCATCAAGTGTTGTCGTCATACACTACGAATTCACGAACCCGTAGAACGCAACACTATTTAAAACGTATGTGTTGAAGCGTATTTGCCTTATGAAAATCAGACTGACTTTTTGGAATTAAATTCCAGTTCTTTATATCTCTAGACCGATGACATTACACATCAAATACAAACATTTAAAGATAAATTACATTTGATTCTCTGACGATATTGCTAAATGTTTTCTGGGAAAGAAATCTTTAACTTCTGTGTCTTCGTGTTTCTCTCGCAAGTTACAAAAACTAAAAATTTAAATGATAATTATTCTTTCTCAAAAAATTAATCGTCATGAAATTAAAAAAGGAAGTAGGAAAAAAAAGCAATTTAAACTTCGTTCCTAGGATTTTGATGCTGTTTCACAAACATTTAAAAATTGTTTTCCAGCCAATTAACACATTCTGAAGCATTTTAAACGAAGGTACCCATTTTATTAAATACAGAATGAAACGTATCCAAATATTGACTTTCGTTTCGAAAATACTTTCTGGGAACATTAATTTCTAAGAAAATTAAAAGTTTATTTAGAATAACAAAATTTTTAACTCAAAACTGAAAACTCCACTGTTAAGTCTTCAGAGTAAAGTTGCGAGAGAACTTGTTTTATGAATTTACTTTTTGTTTAATCTAATTGTTTAAAAGCCTTATAAACTCACAAATTGAAGGAAATATAATTAGTTCGCTAAAAAAGAAAAAGACCGTCTCTAATCAAATAAATGTTTCAAGCTCGCGTAGAAGGTATTATTCTTAGGGCAAATAGCCAAAAGGAAATTTGATGGAGTTTAATCTCTTGTGGATACTTTTTAATGCCTTAAATATTTTCCTTCTTTTTTAAACCGTTGCTTTTTCCCTTTTATGACTAGAGACAACCCATTTCATTATGCATATGAGATGAATCCTTAGTACAGTTGGAGAAACCGTATATGTGACGTCTTTCTGCCTGCAGCATTTAAACAAACTGACGCAGGCAGAAAATGAAAATGCAAAATACCTGTAATACAATTAAAACTTCAGCTGTTCTTATTTTTGCTCGCTAGATATATGAGATACAGAGAACTAACTGACTAACAATCTCTAATCAGCATTCACAGCTCTTTTGTTTCACTTTACCGGATGTGCTCACGCAAAGCACTGATGTGATAAAGGATAAGATAGTCAACTGTCGGATTTTTATTTATTCTGTGAAAAGTTTAGGTTTTTTTTTTTTTTTTTTTTTTTTTTTTTTTTTTTTTTTTTTAATTTTCAAATACTTTGTGAGGATTGAGTATACAGTTGCATTTTATGCTAAATAAATACACTTCGACACAAAAACAGAATGTTTTTTTTTAAATTCCTACTATTAGCTCACACTCTCCCTATATCTTGCTCAAATTTTCAATCGTTAATAAAATACTTTTTATTCATCCACTCAAGTTCAAATACATTTTTACAACCTTGTAGTGATTGACACTTGATGTTAATACAGTTTTTTCACATATTACTTTTTTTTTTTTTTTTTTTTTTGTATTTTTTAAATTTTTTTTGTTGACCTAGGTAGGAATTGACTTTAATTTTTTTATATTACTTATTTATATTTATTTTCAATTTTGATTTAGAACTTGCCAAAGCAAGATTATTTTACTCTATAAAAGTATCATTTAGTTCATTTTTTACATTTCTTTTATATTAACCGTAACTCATATCTCTTAATCATTCATAGTGCCAACAAAAGTCATAATCCATATCTCTTAATTATTCCTGGTGCCAGCAGAACTGGAAGAACTAAAATCATCAGATTATAGCAAAGTATACTAGGATAATTCACGTTAAACATAGAGAAAACCAAGAGAACTCACTTGCAGCCAGCCCATTTACCTGGAATTAAATGCGGGTTGAACTACCAGCGTTCATCAGTTTTATCTGTTCAGCTACAGCCCCTCAAGTGATCGAGTGGTTTATCTTTTCTCGTACACTATAGGCACTAATTTTGAACGCGTAAGGACAATTTAGTCACTTATTTCAAAAGGAAAGAGTAGAAAAACAAATCGATATTGTCTTAACTTCCTAATCAGTGTTAAGGAGCAAATCTCAATTGTTATATTTAATAAAGTCTAACCAAATAAACTGACTATTTTTAACAAAGCCGCCCTAATCGCTACAGCGATTAACGATGCTAGCTACCATATCTTTGCTCTCGGGCTCGAATTTCGGAGAAGGCATAGGTGTTTGTAAGTGGATAGTGTCTGTGCGGCACAAGAACACTTAAAAGCCGTTCACACATCTGGGTTTTATCTAAGCCAACGGAGTCATATCCATGCATTGACTAGCTCCGTTACACGTGAATTTAAGATTTTTCAGCAGAAGAAAAACATGTTTAGTCGACACGGTAGAGCAGATATCGCCATTAGCTCAGATAAAGCCTAGTGTAAACGGTTCTTTAAAATACTCACAAACAAGGAATATTCCTCTCCAGGAGTCTGCTGTTAGGGAACATGGAGGTAAGAATCACACATAGCATAAACATTTTGCTAAAATCTATATTTTTGTAGTCCAGTAGCTTAGAATTTTATAAAACAAATGATGCGATTTGTGCGTAAATGCCACTAAACTATACAAATTGCTATTACCCATCCAACAATGAATGTTTCTTTTATGCGGAAGTGTCCCCACTTTTTCGATTTGCGCGGAACTGTCATGCATGAAAGTACTACCAAACCACTGTTGAGGTAACATGCTCTGGAAGTAGTACTACACCCTCTTTGGCTACCAAAACTCGGCAGCATTGAGTCAGTTGTAGTGGGAAAATGGCGTCTTCTTTTATCTCTACCTCCATGACAGGGAAAGAGGGGTGGAAGGCCCTTGAATTCGCTCCCGCCTTGGGGTGCTCGCCATTAAATTTAAAGCGGAGCTGCACAATTAGTGGGGGGGAAGGAGGTTCCCTGTATGACTAATGATGAAATTCTGATACGAGTATCTCGCTCACTTACACTAGTATTTAATAAAAAATTCATTTTGCATATAATTTATAACACGAATCTTTAGATAGTCAAACTGTGAAAGTAAGGTATTATTTTTAACAATAGTATAATTGATAATAGAAATTAATAAAAAATTAAATCTACAGAAGAATGTGAAATGCCTCTAGAAAATCTAATTCACCAGTGGAAGTCATCTAAGTCAAGTCAGTCTAATTCTTCCTTTAACGAATTAGATTTTCTAGAGGCGTTTCGCATTTAAAAAATATCTTTCTGTTCTAGTTAACGACCCTAATTCCAATCCATCTTTGCCTTCAGCCTTTAAAGAAATTATGAATTATGTTTTAGTTCTTGTTTTATCAATAGATGGCATTAGTAGCTTAACTCCTGTCCAGCCATTCTTACCTTATCTTATCCAATCACTATATCTTATCTCGTTCATTTGCGCTTTGGGAGCTGAGGATGATGGTTCGGTAAAACCATCGAAACTAGTTCTGTGAAAATTTGTAAATATAACGCTGATTTTTGTTGTTTGACTTATAAATTAGTGGCAAATTAGTTTTAAAAAAATCGCACACCTTTAAGCCACGTCCCATTTTGGAAGGACTCTTCATCAGCAATCGGATAAAACTATCTTCTAGCTAAATAATTGTGAATTCAATTATATGTTTCGTGCATACGAGCCAGTTCCCTTTAGAAAGGTCCTCCACGAAGACATCCCTCACCTTAAGGGGACCCATACACGTTAAAACCCATAAGATGTTCGAATAGGTGACTGTTGCAAGACTTGGATAACTTATTTATTTTAAAAGCAATTACTATCAACTTTTTACAGCTGACTACATAATATAGCTGCTTTCTGAAATAGTCATCAGAAAGTTTGGGTTGCCACAAATATTTTTATAATTTAATTCGCTTTGTGACAACATTTTTCGTCATGTTTCCACCTTGCGCGCACAGTTTAAAACATTCTGTTTCATAATTTAATTCCATATTCAATATATAGCTTTTATAACATTTGGAAACTACTGTGAACCTAAAATTCTAAAAATTTCACGTTAAATTTTAATTTTATTTTGAGTTGAGTTTATAAAATGTATTTTATTAAAAAAAAATGTTTTTCTCCATAAAATTTTTCAATATTAAAATATTCATCAGATTGTTGGTTCAGTTAGAAAATAGTGCCCATGTAAAGAATTCCATCCAATTTCAAGTATGTACCATTAGCCATTTTTAAAATATCATGCACGCAATGTGGAAACACGGCGAAGTATTTTGTCACAAAGAGGATTAAATTACAAAAATATTTGTGGCGACACGAACTTTCTGGCTACTGGTTTCCAAAGCAGCTATATTATGTAGTCAGCTGTAAAACGTTGGAAGTAATTGCTTTTAAAATAAATAAAATATCCCAATTCTTGCAACAGTCACATATTCGAAGATCATGAGAGGTTTAAGGTGTATGAGTCCCTTTAAGCAGATCTTAATCACAAAAACATGATCTTTCTGATATACTGGCGGTAAAGTCCTTATAAAATAGAGCGTGCTAACCTTGTAAATTTGCTTCGAAAAAATTGTCCCAAAATAAGTGCTACATTTGTGGAAAGTAAAAACTGAGAACGAAAGCTTAAGTATGCAGCGTTATACTCATTGTAGTACATTGTATAATTTTACTGGTGTCGATCTACTAAAAGGCGTCGAAAATTATTTATGACTCCACCTACTTGAAACGGAGCAACTAGTTTGGGACGGAGGGAGTAAATAAAATGCATATGCAAAAGCTACATAAAAAAATATTATTATTAGATTCAGAGCCGGATTTAGACTTGATAAGGTTTTAAGCTGTTTGAGATATGGGGACATTTATAAGTCTGATATACCATATTTTAATGCTATAGTTACACTATATGATACACGATAGTGGGGCTAGCTATAGCTTGTGTAGCTTATACGTAAACCCTGCCCTAATTAAATTAGATGGTTAAATTGTAAATTTTATTCATCTACAAAGGGATGTAAAGAAAGGTTACTGAATTACAGACTCCATTCGTCACAAAACTAAGCATCATTAAGAATGAAATTTGTAATTTACTAGTAATATGAGGCAGCAATAACTAATTCATAATTTTTAGTTATAACTTTTAGACTAACAAGAAGTCTTCCTGTTAACTCGTCGAAAGTTATTAATTACTGTTTTGACAATGAACCACTTCAGTCATGCGCAAAGGTTTAAAATCGAGTTTTCTGACAGAGAACGCTACTTAACTGCATGAATGATTGATGGGTTAATAATTACAGATAACAGTAGGGTCCGAGTGAAAGAATTAATGATGTGAAATTCACTTGACATCATATCACTAATAAATACTTAGCTACTGTAACTTTCTATATCATTGCTCCCTTGCTATATTTAAATAAATAGTAGAAGGATATCTCTTTCGCAAACAGCATACAGGAATCGAAGTTCTTCGTAACTTGCATATTTAAAAAAACTATTTTCTAATCTTCAGACGCTTAAGAATTTTGATTCTTCCCTTTCTATAGAAAATCAATGAAACATAGAATCCACACGACAAAGGTCAAAGAAATCAATGATGGTACTACAGAGGGGACCCATCATTATCTGGATGACAGAAGCAGGAAAAGAACTCCTCCACTCCAATTCTTGAAGTCATGCGCCATCTTCCGGTCATCATGTCATCGAAAGGGTGAGTGATTGTCGATAGCAGATTTGTACTCAGAAATGGGGACGAACAAAAAAAAGAATATTCCTCAGCTGCAAAAGGCAGGAGCGGAACTTGAAAGGAATTTCTTCCTAAAGTTGATAAACATGCCGCAAATATTTCGCAGGTTTTTATTAAACTGACATGCGCTTTGATGAGGAACCAAGAAAGTGTATAGCTTATCTGAGTTTTTTTATTGCACTCTTAAGCGATTTTTTTTCCATAAAATTAAGCTGTACTTTTTTTTCTAATAGATTAAAAATACTGCAGTCTTTTTGTAACACTACCCAAAACTAGTCATTTGGCTCAATATAGTAAAACATCTCTTAATTGCTAGCAAAGGGATTTCGCCGGGTAAGATATTTTTCGGATAACGGAATATATACTTCTGCAACTTATCTGTTCTTGATTTGTGATTGCATTCGTAGAAAATGCGGCATGCGAAGTGAGTTGGTAGTGGTTTTTTTTTAGTCCAAAGGGGCAATTTGCCCAGAAGGACTATTAATTTCTTTTTGGTATTTTGCGTTGATTCACTATAAACGTTGTTTCACTTTTCAGAGTGTTGCCGCTAAATATTATTGGCCTGCGTCACATTTAAAGAAAATAAATAATGAAGAATCTGCATAAATGTATGTATGTTTCTCGCCTTGTGATAAAACAACGGTAACTAGAGCCATCAAGTTTTGATTAACGTAATCTTCCACCGAATTTGGGTATACGGAAGTCTTAATTTGAAATTTGTTTTACTACCGATTTAAGATTTTGTAACACTTTAACGAATTTTCGATTGACAAACTCAACGATTTCAAAGCGATCAATGGCAACATTGTACAGAAAAAAAAAGTTTTTATCTCTAGCGTGCGAGACTGTGTATCGGAAATTCTAAAGAGATGCTGTTTTTAAATTATTTTGCGATATTGCTTTTGAATTTAATTATATATGGTTTAAGTATGAAGAATATGATCTTTAAGTAACACACAAAACGTTAAAAAAAAAACGCCACTTTGAGCATAATATAAAATCTGAAAGCCCTCAGGTTTTATATGACGCCTAAAGAGACTTTTTTTAACGTTTTGTGTGTTACCTGTTTTTATTAAATATCATGTTCTTAGCACTTAAACCATAAAATTCAATTCAACAGCAATATCGCAAAATAAATTTAAAATCAGCATATTTTTAGAATTTCGGATACAGTCTCGCCCGCTAGAGATTAAAATGTTCTTTTTTCCTCTGTTCAATGCTGCATTTGCTCGCTTTGAAATCGTTGAGTTTGTTAATGAAAAATTTATTAAAGTGTTACGAAACATGAATCGATAATAAAACAAATTCCGAATTAGGGCTTCCAGATGCCCATATTCGGTGGAGGATTACGTTATTCAAAATTTGATTGCTCTAGGTACCATTATTTTGTCACAATGCGAGAACTTACGTACATTTATGCAGATTTTTTATTATTTAATTTCTTTAAATATAACAGAAGTTGATAATATTTGGTGGCAACAATCTGAAAAGTGATTTGCCGTTTATAGCGAATTCACGCAAAATGCCAAAGTGAAATTAATAGCCGTTCTGGGCTAACGCTCTTTGGGCTAATAATGTTTGAAAAATCTTCTAAAATTATAATATATGTATGTATCTAACAAATTTTACTTTTATTTTGCAAGAATTCGTAATTTAAACAAGCCGCTGTCTTAAACATGCTTAGTAAATGTAGTAGATAGTAGAACTTTCTTTGTTAACTGAGGTAATGCTGAGGATGTGTAACGTTAACAAGAAATCACGGATAAGAAAATAATAACAAAATTAAGTAATTAAAAATACCAACTATAACTTGCGTGTTTCAAAAGTTCTAGGAATTGATGTACACACAGCGATATACAGATGCGGTTTAAAGATAATTATTCTCTCACATTTGCTTTCCAAGATTTAATGAAACTGATTTATATTTAAAACATACTAAATGATTTCCTGAGTGTCTCGTTTAGCAGGCTTCTAAAGTAACAAATATCTGTCTTTAAACTGATTTCTTTCTTAGCAGCGTCTACGAATATGTAGCCATTTGCTTCTCATATCGGAAAGGAATAAAATAAGCCAACCTGCATATCACTATGAACAGAACCAGCTTTTGTACGAAATTTTCTGCCAGCCGTTAGAAAGAGAATCGATTTACCATTCCTTCTTCACGAATTCGATTTACTCGTTCAATGTCAATCAATGCATAAATACATAATCTATCAGAAACAGATAAGAGAAAGAACTGATAACCATTTCAGAAGGACACGATGCCTCGCCCAAATCGATTAAGAAACGGAGCATGATATATTCATAAAATTCTGGTGACAAAACCTAACCTTAGACAACATTTAAAAGAATTTTTTTCATCCTCAAACAAATTCAATAAACTTCTGACCCATCTGGATTTATAAGGTTATACAATAACTACGCAGTTCTAAACCAAATTATGTTATAGTTACATTGAATTACGAAGTATACAGATACGTTGTAAATTGTACAGATCTATTCAAAGAATATTGAATTTTTATATTCAAAACAATATGAGTATGAATAATCTTAACGATGTTACGAATATTAAAAATATGAACAATATTAACGAAGTAAATGAACAATATTAACGAAATAAAGAATATGAACAATATTAACGAAGTAAAGAATATGAACATTATTCAATGAATGCAAAGTTTTCATTCAGTACAAACAAAAGCAAAATTCTAATACTTTTGATTAATATTTTAATTTGAAATGTGACAGTTTTAATACTTTTTGATTCATATCAGTAAATAGGTTGTAGATTCTTCACGATAAAAGTGCCCAGCGATCCGCTTTTCTAAGGGTTCTTGGGTGACATATCATAGGAGAAATTCATTATTGCATGCGGATAAATAAAAAAAAGGATAGTATCTGTTTTGAAACAGACATCGTGGCATATAAAAGCTAAAGAGACAAAACTTGGAGTTTAGTACTGAAGAAATTTAAGAACTGGAGAAAAATCTGTTTAAATAATCAAAATTTGAATCTAGAAAAAAATTAACTCGATGATAATCGAGCATTATAAAGTTTAAAAAGATGAAATTGTAGATTGTGAAAGGGTATTTGATGAAATCTTTGTAAAGCTTACGAATCTAAAGGTAAGATTCACATAGTTTTTACAACCTAAGCAAATTAAAAGATTTGAATAATCAATCTTATGTTCAGAGGAATCTCATGTGCAAAAGCTCATGGTCACATTTCATGTTTCATTTTGAAAGTAATCAAAAATTAAATCTTAAAACTTCAAGAAATAGATTTACTTAAATTTGATGGAAATTACGGAAACTGGAATCATTTTAAAACTCAATTCAATAATATAGTTACTTCTAGTAAATTGATAGCTTATAAGGTATTTCTCTCGCCTTCCTTGCCTGCCTTCATGGTGTAGTATTCCTGCACGTTGATTAGGGCTTCCACATGCCCATATTCTATGGAAGATTACGTTATTCAAATTTTGATGCTCTAGGTACCGTTGTTTTATCATAGTGCGAGAAACATAAATACATTCCTGCAGTTTCTCCATTATTTAATTTCTTCAAATATAATGCAGGGGCGATAATATTTGGTAGCAACAATTTCAAAAGTGAAAAAAAGGCTTATCGTGAATTAATGCAGAATGCAAAAACGAAATTAATAGTGTTTCTAGACAAATTGCCCCTTTGGCCTAAAAATAACAATATCATTACGCTTTACGGATTCCGGCACTCTTTTGTTATTGGGACCAGATGTATGTATATGTGTGCGTATACGTGTGTGCGCATACACACTCACACATATGTACGTATATCCATGCTACCGTCTCAGAGTTACGGATTTTTTTCTGAAATTTAAATGTGTCCCAAAATGTTATGAATATAAGCATTTTGACTATAATTTAACAACAATCCTTTAACTTTGTACCTTGATTCCCTTTTTTTCTAGTATATATTCAACCCAAAATCGGATGCATTAAAATGTGGCAAAAATGTTCAGGTGTAATAAAATGAAAACAGACGGAATTTTACGTCTATAACGCTTATATGGAATTTTACAACCATAACGCTTAGAGGGCCGTTGGTGACTGTTGTCCCATGAGGAGATGAATCTTCTTGCTCTTACTCTCTCTTGCTAGCGGCCCACCAGCGGCCGAGCGGTAAAGTCGCTGAACACTGGTAGTTCGGTCCGAGGTTCGAATCCCGCGAACGGGCTGGCTGCAGGGGCGGTTTCGTGGTTTTCCCCATGTGTAACGTGTATACGAGCCAGTTTCCCTTAGAAAGTCCTCCACGAAGGCATCCCTCCTCTTAGGCAGATAGCCCTCGAGGCTTTGCCATAATCACACACACACACACTCTCTCTTGCTAGCAAGCTAATAGCTTTGATTTGAAAATTTAATGTCGATGTATGCATTTGATCTTTTATGCTATTAATAAATTAATGTGTTCTCCGTTAATAATACGTTTTTCATGATTTATGCAATGAATGTAAATTGTTCTAAATTGAAATGAAGGAACAGAAATTTATTTGACACAAAAGCCTTCCCTTTCCCTCTTATCCCCAAACGCTGAAACTCTGGTGTACTTAAATATGTCTTCCTTGGATTGAAACTAATAAAAATCACGATACAAATAACTCCTAGTGTGTATGTGTGTATTTAATTATGGCAAAGCACACTATGGCTATCTGCCTAAGGGGAGGGATGCCTTCGTGGAGGACTTTCTAAGGGAAACTGGCTCGTATACACGTTACACATGGGGAAAACCACGAAAACACCCATGCAGCCAGCCCGTTCGCGGGATTCGAACCTCGGACCGAACTACCAGTGTTCAGCGACTTTACCGCTCGGCCGCTGGTGGGCCCAAATAACTCCTAGAAAGAGTTACCTATGAAACTGAATGACTAGGTGATAGGTACATTAAAACATTGTTGCATAAATCTTCACTTATTAGCAATTAACATCCCAAGTCAGTGTACAAAATTGATAAATTGTGGGCCAAAGATGATTAAAAAACTATTTCCCACAATGATAAGCACAATTCTGTACTTAGATCATCATTAATATATCAATTATATAGAAGTAATTTCATATACTTGCAAAGATATAGAAGTAATTTCATTATACCACACAGAAGTAATTCATTCATAAGAAGCAATTTTGAATTATACAGAAGTAATTTCATTAGACCTGAAATTTCATTTCTAATGTAATGCTTGGACAGAATGCTAGAAATGTATGATCCTTGTACCTGGTAACCAGTGATACAAAAACTGGTCTCCATCGTGTTATTACCTTCATATGACCTTTGTTTCTTAAAGTTAGAAACTAAGTTGTAAAATCTGAATTTATGTGAATGGCTTTCATAGAAAAGTTCTAAGCAATAATATGAATTTAAATTTTAGGACATCTTAATCGATAAGAGAAATGAAGTTACTAAATACTGTTATCTTAGCCATAATTTTTATAACAGTTCAGCAGCCTTCCTGTGTGGTAAGGTTTGTTTTGTATAATTTCAAACTAAGCTGAATCCCATGTACAAAAAACACATTTGTAAAATTAAATGACGCTTTTGTATTTTATCATGAAGCACTTAATTATCTTAAATTTTATCTAAATAATCTTTGCATTCTTCTGAAACACAAAATCACCGGCTCTGCTACGAAATTAAAGATTTTTCCAACCCTTTCAGCGGACTAAGGAAAACAATCGATATCCCTTCTCGCATGCAAATGTTCCAGGATAATGCCCCAACATCACATGCTCGTTACCTGAGGGAATAAAATTATAGATTAGTAGGACCGATGGTACAAAAAAGAACACTCATTTAAAGCAGTATATCAGTAAAAAGTAAAAACATGGATCTGTTGCATGATTTAACGATGAAATAAAATATCAGTAACACCAAAAGGCCATACTTGCAAACATACAAAATAAGAAAAAATAGAAATGCCCGTTGGATATATCGCACTTCGTTAATATTTAAGTAGCAGACAAATAACTTCAAAATTTATGAAAACTTGAAAGCGACAAACAATCTTTAATGATAATGTTACATTTCATAAAGTTGTGTAGCAAAAAATTAGAATTAGAGCTGATATGAAAAAGAAGTTTCACATGAGAATATTTTCTTTATATGACACTATACATTTATTTATGTAGTTATCTGAAGTTTATATGAAAGCGTTATTATTGTTATTATTATTATTATCCTTAATATTACTATTAATCCTCCTGCAGAATGGGCGGACACACTCGTTGCTGAAAGCTTTATATTTCAAATAAGAGAAAATTTCAGGAGATTTGTTTATAAGGTACTTTCTCCCTCCTTTCTGCATGCCTTCGTGGTGTAACAGTTAGCACACTCGGTGCGTATTTTGAGAGGTCTAGGTTCCAGCCCCGACAAGGCCATTGCTCATGTTTATCGTCGCCAACATCAAAATATCTACATAGGCACTGGAACTAAAAGGTGGCGCATGGTGATTCTTCGCCACTAGGATTTGACAGTTTAGTCCCCTAATTCCCAGTCGCCCTTTTAAAGGGGGAGTATATGAGGTATTTTCTCCCTCTATTCTGCATGCCTTCGTGGTGTCACGGTTAGCACACTTGCCGCGTATTTCGAGAGGTCCAGGTTCGAGTCCCTGCGAGGGCATTGCTCCTTTTTCAAGTCTCCAGCATCAAAATCCCTAGTGTCTCAATATCTTTAGTTAGCCAAAATACAGATTAATTTACAGATTTAAAAACTACACCTTCTTCCCTCCCTCCGGTTATTTATTGGGCTTCAAAATTGTCTGCATGTTTTAAGACTGCAAAGAATAAATTTCATTTGCACTAAGAAGGTTGCAAGAAGTTATCACGTTGCCCTGTACATCGAAAGTAGTGATTTGCACGTCCACCTACGAAGTATAATATCCGTGATCCAAATCTAGGTGAGAACCTAGTTGATTTTTTTTTACATTTTTTACTTTGGAAATTTTAACAGTTTTTATAGCGGTGTTCAAGCTAAAATTTGGTGCATGATAATTTCTAATTCAGAAGTCAAACAACAAAAATCAGCGTTATATTTACAAAATTTTCACAGGACTAGTTTCGATGGTTTTACCGAACCACCATCCTCAGCTGCAAAACCGCAAATGAACAAGATAGGAAATAATGATTAGATAAGATAAGAAAGCCTGGACAAGAATAAGCAAGTGGCGCCATCTGTTGGTGAAATCAGAACTAAAACATAATTTTTTTAAAGGCCGAAGGCAAATTTGGATTGGAATTAGGGTCGTTAACTAGAACAGAAAGATTTTTATGAATGTAAAATGCCTCTAGAAAATCCCGTTCTCCAATGGAAGATATTTTTTGAATAATTTTGGCAGCAGAAAAATTGAAATTGTGATTTTCGGACCAACAATGTTGAGCAACAGAAGACTTCTGTGTTTCCTTTTTTCTAACATATGCTTCATGTTCCTTGACGCGAAATTTTAAGGCACTCTTAGTTTGGCCAATGTAAATTAAACCACACTGGCAAGGAATCCTATAAATACCCCAGGAATTCATATCCGGAATGGGGTCCTTGAGTATGGAACTCGGAATTTTTTTGATGGGAGAATAAACGACCCGAAAGTTAAATTTCTGCAAAATATGTGCAACTTTATAGCTAATTGATGGAAAGAAGGGAATAACAACAGAATTTTTATAATCTCCTAAAACAAGAGTGTGCCTTTTAGTGTGTTGAGATGAGAATTTTTTAACTGCTTGATTAATAATGTTAGGTGAAAAGCCCCTGTCAATAGCTATTGCTTTTAAATAATCCAGTTCTTCATCAAGGGCTAGTTTGGAGGAGCAAACTTGAAGAGCACGGAAAACATAGGAATAAAACGAAGCTAACTTTTGTTTAGTCGGATGACATGATTTAAAGTGTGGTGGAAGGCAAACCGATGAAGGTTTACGGTAAACCGTAATACTGAAGTTGGATGTGTTACGTGTGACCAGAATGTCGAGAAACGGAAGAAAACTGCAAGTCTCAAGTTCAAAAGTGAACTGAATAGCAAGGATCAATAGAATTCATTGTTGAAAGAACTTCATTTAAATCATCTTTATTACCTTCAAACAGGGTAAAAGTATCGTCTACGTAGCGGAACCATGCCGGGAAGTTTAAAGTTTCAAACAATTTTGATTCATAATAATGCATGTAGATATCAGCCAGGATGGGACTGAGGGGGCTTCCCATGGTTAATCCCTCAGTGTGCTTGTAATATTTATTTTGGAAAACAAAATGCGTTTGTTTCAAAAAGAGTTGAGTGAGAGAAATTAGCTCATCAATTTCGATGCAAGAGAAATGAAATTCGCGAAGTCTGGTTTCTAGACATTTTAATGCACCCTCCCCTGGGACATTGGTGAATAATGATTTTACATCAAAAGAAACCATGAGTAAATTACTAGGAGAAATGTTTTTAACCTTTTTTACAAACTCTATTGAATTTTTTATGGTGTAAATGTTATTGTCTAATAGAGTTGAAAATCTAGAAACTAAATATAAACTGGTGGCTCGATAATTTAATGATAAAGCTACAAAAAAGTGATTTTTGCTCAATTTTTCCATTCATGTAAAACCATCTCATGATATTTTGTCACCACTTGGATTTTGTGAACTGAATCTCATGACTTGTTACTCAATGGGTACCCAAGTGGGTAACCAATTGCCTTTTAAGTAGGAAGAATGTAACGAACTGATGCATTCTCTTGTATATGCTCTAATGTGGTAAGTTAGTACATTCAGTCAGCAACTTCAAGACTAATTGTTTGAATCTGAGGTCAGCTGATTTTTACGTTTTTTCTTTCAGAAACCTTAAAAATCTTTACAAATTTCTTTCATATTCTACACTTATTTTTAAATAGATTTAACAAATAATTTAAAGATGCAGTTTTATTTTTCTTTTGCACTCTAGTCTTACGTTACCTTGCTAGGGGCTAAATTTTCACAAAGCAAGCTGAAAGCTGATGGATGATAATTTTGTGGTTTTGAGGTTTACATGATCACGGCAAAGCACACTAGGGCTATCTGTCTAAGGAGACGGATGCCTTCGTAGATTAACTTTCTAAGGGAAACTAGTTCGTATACACGTTACAAATGGGGAAAACCACGAAAACGGCCATGCAACCAGCTCGTTCGTCGGAACTACCAGTGTTCAGTAATTTTACCTCTCGGCTACTGGTGGCTCGGTAATTTAATGATAAAGCTACAAAAAAGGGATTTTTGCTCAATTTTTTCATTCATGTAAAACCGTCTCTACCAGAGTGGATAAGACTGCTGAACCCCGGTAACTCGACCCATGCTCAACCTTTGTAAACAGCTTAACTGATGTGCGTTTTCGTAGTTTTACCACTATGTAATGTGAATATGAATGAGCTCTTTCAAAGTCCACCACGAAGCCTTCTCTGCATTTAAGCAGTTGGCCTTCACTTGCCTATCCTCGTATAAATCAAATAACCGATTTATTCAATTAAAAGCGTCGTCAGTAGTATAGTGGTTAGGGGAGGTAAACCGCTGAGTTGGCTTCCGACCCAGGTATAGATATATCCATGCAGAATTGGTTACCAATCAGGCCGCAGCCCTGGGCAACCTCGGCTGAGCAGACGACATTTTTAAAATGCAAAAAAAGAGACATACATGTGCATACAAGGCACTTGAAGAAGAGTACAATCAAAATATATGTTCCGAAACAAATAAAAGTATACATACTCTCACTCATATTGATATATACACCCATACATATACGTTATCATAATAGTTTAAGTTTACAAGAAGCATGCCATTGAGGTACGCGTGATCCTTAGTATAAATTAGGTACCATAAATAAAGATATAAACATATACAGATACATTACAGCATTCAGATACAGTACGAACTTTATGTATGAGAACCTGGGGCACAGCATAAATACAAAATTACATATTGTACATACATATCACATACTCTCTTGCTGACATATTGAACTAGCTTATATAGACTTTTATGACTACTATCTTCCAGTGTCAGAAGAATAATTGCTAGTACAGTAGTCAATTATTGTTTTCAGTTTCCGCTGGGCAACTCTGTTACTTTGTAGATTCTGAAACCAATTTAGCCAGAATCTGGCTCCTGGTTGCTTGAGGCTGTTAAGTGCTGTGTGTAGGCAGGAGAACACAAAATGATCTGGATGACCCTCCTCCCCGCATTCACAGTTACCATTCTCTTTCAAGCCAAAGCGGCAGAGGTATGAAGGAAAGGGCCCATGACCAGTGAGGAAATACGTCAAGTAATTGCTATTAGTTTGGATTGTTGTCTTGGCCTTGGGAATGAGATTGTAAACACGTCTTCCTGTGGAGGCTTGATCCCAACGTTCTTGCCATATTCTTAGGAGCTGATGGAATGTCCGACTCTTTAGGGTCGGTCCGACTTTACGTTCCGACTCTTTAGTGGTTGGGGGAACATACTGCAGTACCGAAGGGCCGGTTTCGAATCACAGAGAAGATTTGGCCAGAATCTGGCTCCTGGTTGCTTGAAGCTGTTAAGTGCTGTGTGTAGGCAGGAGAACGCAAAATGATCTGGAAGACCCTCCTCCCCGCATTCCCACTTACCATTCTCTCTCAAGCCAAAGCGGCAGAGGTATGAAGGAAAGGGCCCATGACCAGTGAGGAAATACGTCAAGTAATTGCTATTAGTTTGGATTGTTGTCTTGGCCTTGGGAATGAGATTGTAAACACTTCTTCCTGTGGAGGCTTGATCCCAACGTTCTTGCCATATTCTTAGGAGCTGATGGAATGTCCGACTCTTTAAGGTCGGTCCGACTTTACGTTCCGACTTTTTAGTGGTTGGGGGAACATACTGCAGTACCAAAGGGCCCGGTTTCGAATCACAGAGAAGACATGAATGTTTGTAAATGTATAGTGTCTCTTCGGAATAGAGGCACTCTAAATATGCGGCGTGCTGAAAGTTATCTCGTGTGGTTTAATGGAAAGGGAAAGGGGTGGGAGGATTTTGAGGGACAGCACTCCGGCTGATCAAAATTGGGAGGGAGATAGAAGTCCAACCTCTCTTTGGAGTTGGCTTGGTAACCATCCTTTCATGTAATATAGACACGACAGTAACAAAAACAATACAAAAGCATCGGCAAAGAAATTCCACAAATGGTCTTTGCAGTATATATTTCGAAGTGGTGATCGAATCTGCCATTGATATATTCCATATTTACCTTAGTCAGGAGTAAACTCGTAGAGTTTTGTCTAAAATGTAGGCCTAATTTTAAATCTTTGTAATTAAATAAAAATAACGCCTTTTCTCTTAACTATTAAACTTTGGTTCTTTTGTTTCTCCAAATATGCTATATTTTATGATGCTTTTATAGCTAATCACAATAATTTATTTATAATTGACACTTTACTTTCATAGCAGCATTTTTTCTCCTTAAATGTCATGTTTCCCTTGAAAAGCAATTAATTTCTTAAAAATGGTGCGTGAAATAGAAACTTTATGATTTTTTTAGATGTAAATGAAATAAAAATAATAGTCATAAATGCGTATGAATTTTATATAGAATATTTTGCTGCAGAACACTGACGTTCTGAATGTTCTGTTTTTTTTTTTTTTTTTTTTTTTTTTTTTTTTTTTTTTTTAATTGTCATTTATACTATAACTACGCAGATTTTAGCATTATCTTGTAAATTTTCAGTGTGATGAAATCACTTCCTTTTTATGTTGTTATAAAAATTTTTATGTTTTTGTCCAACTTGCCTCCTATATTCTTCTATTCTTTTTCTAAATTCCTCATTAAAGTTTCGTTACTTTTTCAGCTTTCCATACTTTATAGAAAAGCTGAAAAAATAACGAAACTTAAATCCGTGTTATTTTTGGTAGCATACAACGTGGACTTCTACTTAGAAGACGAAGTAGCGAATGCTCAGTATGCCTTTGAAGAATAAATACTGCAGAAGAAAGTTTTAAACAACCTTTTTTTTATATTTAAATTAAACAGATGCAAGCATTTGGTTCTCACAATTCACCACCACCTGTGGCTAAATTAGATTAACAGAATTAAAAAATTAACAAAAAAATAAGAATGTAACACAACATTAATCAATTTGAATGGCTGACGACTGGCTCCTTAGCTTAACTAAACGCTAAATCGGCTGCAACACAGCAAAGCCGAGCATAGAAGTATCAGTATAAACTGAAAGACGTTTAACACCGACTAGAGAGCTAATTTCAAACACGCAACATAAACATCGAAACTAACTACTCCTCCTCACGAACTTTTGAAACGCAGCTTAAATACTGCTTCTGAAACACGTTTAGATTAGCATACTACGTCATTACAAATTTATATTCCGGCAAGAAATTGAAATCATGAGGGAAAGGAAAGTAAAATTAAAATTGGTAAAGTAAAATAAAGTCCTTATAACTTTATGTGTTTTTCTATATTTATTTGTCATTACTAAATTTTTAAAAATAGATGTCTGTTAAAATGGATAAAAATAATCAAAACTTATAAGGTATTTTTCCTCCCTTCTACGTGCCTTCGTGTTGTAACGGTAGGCATATTTCACAAGTGTACATCTGCGTAGCCACCGAGGGAGTGGCTTCTAGGATGGACCAATGGGCATCCAGTAATATTTCTGTCATGTTATATGATCTTTCGCGTGCTTTAAAACTTAAGCAAGATGGTTGAAAATATTCTGCCGCGCAATTTTCTGTACAAAATAATTAAAGCATCGTCGATTTCTTCTGAAAGTTTTCATTACGAAGTTAGATCAAATATAAGCAACTGTGAATATTTCGCTACCTGGCTGAAAGAATTTGAAATAAATACAAACAAGTAAAAAGAATGCAAGCATTGAAACAAGAAAACACTAGATTCAGTGTAACACTTCCAGCCTTTCTAAGCTCAATTAAAACAAAACTATACACATGAATTCTCTTAATCCACAGGTGTTAGTAAATCCATAATATTCGAGGCTAATTGTAGCTTGAGTCATTTTCTCGAGATCGATAATATGCCGTGAACATCAATCCAAATATTAATGCGTGATAAAAATCGCGAAAGTGAAATGTCAGCGATTAATTAAAATCATAAAACGAAAGTACTATGAGATTTTGTACTATTGTATTATTTATAACTACGAAACAAATACAAACTAAAACATAAACAACATACGCTCACATGCATGAAGAATTAGCGTCACAAGAGCAATAGAAGCTCATTGGTCCATTTTCGAAACCCCTCCCTCAGTGGCTACGCTGATGTGCACTTGTGAAATATGCTAACGGTAGCACCCTAAGCGTGTATTCGAGAAGATCAGGTTTGAGTCGGGGCGAGAGCATTGCTCATTTTTCGCGTTTCCTGCATCGATAAACCTATTGGCTCTACAATGGCGCCCGAACTAAAATGTAGTGGATGATGGTTCTTCACCACCAGGATTTGGCAAGTGGGTCCCTTAATCCCCAGTCACCCTTTAAAAGGTGGAGAATATAGAGTATTTTCTCTCTCCCTTTTGCATACCTTCGTGGTATAAAGGTAGCACACTCGGCGCGGATTCCAGAATTCCGGGTTCGAGTCCCGGCAAGAGCATTGCTCATTTTTCCCAACTCGTGCTTCAAAAAGAAAACCTAATGGCGTTTTTAACTTAATAACTACTTTTTAATAATTTAGGTTGTAACCACCTAAACACAAGTAAACCGTTAAATGTTGTTTCAAATTAGTCCGATAAAAGATTTAACTATATTTCGCTATCCTGAACACGCAACAGAAGGATATTTTATTTTCAGTTCAACTTCTTTATTATTAAACGCCTAACAGAGTTATTTATGATAAAGCAACGACTAATTAATTAGCTTTTAGCCGGGTGGCTATTTTTGTCTGATTGCAATCAATATACGTATATGTATTTGACTTTCATTACATTGTTCATCCGGTTTGGCTTCTTCTTATTTTTGCCTTATGGAGTTGCCGTTTACAAAAATAAATTCCCTCATTAAAAGACTATGAAAACAATATTAATGAAGCACTTTTGAAGGGCTTTAGTGCGAAGTATCATGTTCAAGAACGTACAAGTGAATAACGATGGGATATATTTTTAGCATTTTCTGAGAATAAGAACTTATTTTCATGCACTACGTTATCACGTAAACCCTAGGTCACGTTTTTACGTACAATGTGATGCAAATTACAGCTGATATTTTGAGAGGAACTACTCAATACTAAAAATATATCTTGGGAAATAATTCTTAATAACCGATTCCATAAAATCTCTAACCAGTGTTAAAGAAAGAAACGATCGGATGGCAGGATTGCTTTAATAATAAATCCCCTGGTCAAACGATCAGAAAACTATTTCTTATAATATGCTTCACGAAGATATTTGCACCAGATAATGTCACAAACCTAACATACTCGTATAAACGTATATGAAAGGTTCAAGTATGTGGTAAATGGAATATTTTGTAAGGCAGATAAAACATAGTAGAGTGACTAGAAAATGTTTTTACGGTTCCAAATTTTCCAAATTCTCTTTTGTATTTGATAAGTTCTTATTCTTTTGTATACTTAATTCTTACAGCATAATCCAGGGAATTAAAAGGAAATTTATTCATATTAGTCAGAACTCACTAACTCAAATTAAGACCTATAAAAATCTTAATTTGACTTGAACTATAATTTTCTTCTGCTGCGTGTTTCTTCTTGACTCGGAAATAATAAACTGAATTTCTTCATTAATATTTTAGCTTAACGATGTGCGGATTTATTTAATTAAGTTAATACGTAAGGGAAGGTTTTGGAAGGTGAAATCAGAGCGTGTTCTGCCTGCATTTCTAACCTTTGATTATCTTGCAATTAGAATTCTGTGGCTTTGAACTATTCTTAATGGTCTTTTACGCCGACTTTTAAGTCAGAGCCAGGTTATATAATAGTTAACCTGCGAAGATGCTACGCTACACTTCAGTAATTTTTAAGTTATCCATTACCATTTAACTTGAGCCAAAAGTGTTGGCTTTTGCAAGCACAAGTTGGTGCCGTCTTTGAAACCGTATTTAAGATAATGAAGGGTTATTTACGCCCTTCTCCTGAATTTGTAATACTTTAAGACCTAGTGATAATTCACTAAATAGTCTTATAGCCAATCACACGAGATTTTATAGCTATATTCACAGTAAATATTTTGTTATAAACTTAGAATCTACCTTGAACAAGACTTTATTTAAACGTATGGGTATATTTAGAGTCCCTCTTATAATGAAAAAACAAGAAAAGTTTAACTTCTCGGTTTCTGTTCTGAACAAAAGAAGGCATACCTCGAAGTGGAAATGCAGTATAAGGTATTTCTCGCACCTTCTTGGCATGCCTTCGTGGTGTGGTGGTCTGCATGCTGGGCGCGTATTGCAGACGTAAGCGGTTCGATTTCCGGCAAACGTGGTTGCTTATTTTTCATCTCTCCGGTCTCGAAATAACCTAATCTGTCTACATCATATTTGTATTTTTAGAATCCTTTTTATGTTCTGTTAGAAATGCTTTCTGAAATTTGCGACAGAAATTAATTGATAATCTGTTGCTATTGAATTGTAATAATTCTTCACATCTGCGTTTTCAAATTCCTTTTCTGTAGTTTTGGCTTTCTGAAATTTAAAGTAGACATTAGCTAATGTTCTGTTGTTGTCAAATCGCTAATAACTGCTTCGAAGTACGAATGCTGATGATTTTGCTACCGAATTGCTGTTGCCGACGACTACCTAGCTAACTATTATCGAAATAAATTCCATGCACTATTTTTGTATTTATCTTTCTGGAATCCATGATATGAACACCAGCTTTCTGAAATTTGCCTTGAAATTAATAATTACTAAGAACACCTTGAAGACGCCTTAAAAATGGCATCCCAAAAGAAATTGATAAATAAATACAAACAAACAAAAAATGTACCAAACGTGGTCTGAAATTCATATTTGATTTTGCTTTCAGCCTGATTTTATTTCCTCACTATGATAGAAAAGAACTGCAGCAACAAAATATAAAAAAGTAAGTTAAAAAAATCAGATGGATTCGAAAGTAGATTTTGCAATAAAACTTCTTTCTCTAAATGTAACGAAATATAGGGATATAAAATTTTCTCTCTCGGAAAGTAGAGAAGAAGCTTTTAGTTGTTTGTTATGAGGTTCTGTCCGGACGTTCTCCCTTCTACGAAATTCGAAGACCCACTTTCAACTAGTGATTGGAAAGCACAAGAAGAAGAAAAAGAAAGGTACAATAGAAGTCGAGAAGTAAAATATATAAAAAGAAGCTAAATCTGAAAAAAAAAAAAAAAAAAAGTAGGAAAGCCGAATCCAAAACCCCGTGTCCTATTTTACGACGTAAAGTCTGCTTTTAAAGTGGCAACCGGAAACGGTTCATATTTTGCTTTACCTATTGTAAAACCAACCAATTCTTCAGGAAAAAAAGAGTGACCACGTAGCTGAACATGAGATATGAAGAAAAATCTGTTCACTGTCAAATAACAATATGTATGACGGTAAAAGATATGACTTATACGAAAATAAATATGTTTATTTTTTCTCTAGATTCACTGGAAGAGGGAACTTAACCTAATTGCAGTTATTCACAAATACGAGAGACCTGTTATCCGGAATAACTCAGATTTCGGAATAACTCCGAAAAATCCGGATAACTAGCTTCTGTTTCCTGTAATGCATGGAAGGAATTTTTTTTCTTTTTCGGTTTATCCTGCCTTATTTATACAAATTTGAAATTTAAAAAATATTTATCTTTTCATTAAACAAATTTCAAAACATGCACTTATTTCCAAAGAGCTGTGCTTAATTAACTGTCAAACTACATCAGACTGCTGCACTTCAGATGATGTGTGTGTGTGTGTGTGAGTATGGCAAAGCCTCGAGGGCTATCTGCCTAAGAGGAGGGATGCCTTCGTGGAGGACTTTCTAAGGGAAACTGGCTCGTATACACGTTACACATGGAGAAAAACCACGAAAACGCCCAACACTTCAGATGAAGTTAGACGGTTATTTGAGAATTGCGCACATGGGAGCACAAATACATGTCGTCTCATATACATACTCAATTAACATTAGAACTAGAACTATTTGCATAAAAGTAGAAACTTTTTCGTGGAGGACTTTCGAAGGGAAACTGGCTCGTATTCATGATACACATGGTGAAAACTCCGGAAACCAGCCATGCAGCCAGCCCGTTCTCGTGCGTTCTTAATCGCTCGGCCATTAGAAATGCCCTCTAGACATCCTTGAGGTTAAGTGCAAAGACAAAGTCTTGTTTTTGCATTTAACCTGAAGTGTATGAACATACCCAGAATTGAATTAAAATCTTTTTTAAATGCAACATTCTGTACTACAATTAAAATTTTCTGAAAGCTAGAAACCAGTAAGCATTTTAGAAATTTAAGTATGTGTGAAAAAATATGTGCAACAAAACAAATTTTCAAACGCCTAATCAACCCAGGGCTAACTACCGCGACTTCTAGCTCTACGCTCTAACAATTACAACTATCGCTCTTCAAGCAGATAAAGTAAACTGGGCTGAGAATAAACAGGGAGTCTAAGCTATAAATACACCCTCTACTTAACACTAATTTATATTTTGGTGGTGGTTGACGGAAAAAATAGAAGATCAGAAAAGAATTATCATAAAAATTACTTGTTAGGTAAAATAAACTTTACAGCTAAAGATGAAATTACTTTTCATTTTCTCAGCCCATAACACATTTATATTTTCACAAAGCAGAAGAGGTAAATTCACTTTTACTTTACCAAATCCTTAAAATATGGCCCAAAATTTTATTTTTTTAATCTTGCTTTTTTTCTGCACTAAACAAATGTAGTATTTTTTTAATTTTTTGCATGATACAAAAGGCATAATTTATTTTTATTCGAATAAATTTACACTAACGAATTATTTTTGTTGAGGTAAAGTTATAATAATAGCATTAATAATATAATCTACATATATATATATATATAGAGAGAGAGAGAGAAGAAAGTCTGTTTGTTTGTTCGCTAATAACTCAGTTACTACTACAGCTATCGTCCCCAAACTTTCTACAATTCTTTTGTAGGTTCTGGAAAAAGCCGACATCTACGTTTTTCGAAAAAAAAAATTAGCTAAAATCAGATATATTAATTAAAAACCCTAATTTTCGCGCTCATTTCCGAGCGGCAACAGTACTGATATCAGCAACAATGGCTGCATGCCATTGTTGCTAATATAATGAGAGAGAATTAGTTTAAGGTTTAGAATTAGTTTTTTATGTGGGTTCCATATCGCTCAAAATAATTCCTTTTGCTCAAAATAATGATGTATTTGTTTTTATTTTTGCTGACCCAAATGGCAATTCCATATGTCATATGGGTATATATATATATATACCATATGATTCTATGATTAAGCAGTCAGTTGTGGTATATGTATTGGATATTACTTTATTTCTTTGGAATTTTTTATGCATTAAAATGACGCATCACATTCCTTATGACGTGTAATATGGTATTATACGAATTTTCAACTGATATTATAAGTAAAATAATGCATTACTCTCAATCTTACTTAACTGGCATCGGGTACTTTCTCTAGTAAAGTTTAATTTCCAAAATAGGTGCACTTGTTATGGCTTAGAACACCAAGCAATAAAAATGAACTGGAAGCTTGATTTCTCTATGATTAATATTTGAAACTACTGTATGAGCCAAACGATGTGCAATGGCTTACTGTCGAATTAAATAAATATATTTTAAGACTGGTTATTGACCTTAAAGTATTTTCTTTAAGTCAATAAAAGTGCTTATTCATCTAAATTAATTTAATAACACCTTGAATTGTGTACTATATTGTTTTATTATTTTTCATCATTTAAATCACCATAAGTTATAAGTACCCTGGTGTGTAAAAGTTAAGCAACAATGTAAATGTTAATCAAATAGTCATGAAATTGCAGAAAAGAGGTTCTTGCGATCAGTACAATGAACACGCAATTCAGTAGAAAGGTCATGCGTATGCAAATGTCAGGAACAAAACGTCACAGGCGACGTGAGCAAAACGCGTGCGGTTGACACTCTCCACCCAAGACTACCATTAAAGGAAGGACAGAGACGCAATTAAAGGCATTCACTTCAAGTACAAGTGAATTTTTTCGTGAAATATGGCTAAAAGAAATCACCTGGTTGACCTCACACGTAGAAGAATGACCGGAAAGTTGGAGGAGGGGCGTAGTGTGACCAGTGTAGCTGAAGATTTCGGAATAAAAAAAAAGTGTCGTTTCGCGCTCTTGGAAAGCCTTCCAAACCATAGGTACAGCTGTTAGAAAGGTTGGTGGTGGCCGCCCCAGGAAAACAACTGCAGTGGATGACCGATACATCGTCCTGCAGGCGAATAGAACCCGAAACCCGTCAGCAAGCGCCATAGCTCAGCAACTGTGAACAGAGCAGCGGATCTACAAGTGTCGCGGTTTACTGTGTCCAGACACCTTCCCACCTATTCGCCCGCTGTCCTGCAATCTGCATCCCTTTGAAAGATGGCCATCGTCGCCACCGTTTAGAGTGGTGCAAGGAGCACAAAAACTGGACATCTCACCAATAGAGTCGTGCCCTCTTTAGAATGAGAGTCGGTTTAGTGCGACAAACGATTCTCGTCGCCAATTGATTTGGAAAGAGGTCGGGACACGACTTAACCCCAGTAACACCATGGAAAGAGACTGTTACGGTGGTTCTAGAGTTATCGTCTGAGGTGGCACTAAGCTGGACACAGCTTCAAATTTTTGGCAGAGGTTCTGTAACCGGAGATAGCTATTGTCAGGAGGTGATCCTTCCCATGTGCGTCTGTTCCGACGTTCCATTGGAACAGACTTCCTTTATATGGATGACAATGCACGGCCACACAGGATTCCTGCTGTCCAGAAGCTACTGGAAAGTGAAGACATCACTTGAATGGATTGACCAGCGCACTTCCCTGATTTAAATCCCATAGAACATGTATGGGATGCTTTGGGGAAATGCCTTGCGGCACGATTACATCCTCCGGGGAACACCGAAAACTGAAACAGATGCTGATTGCGGAATGGGCACTCTTACCTCAAGATCTGTTGGACAATCTGGTGCTGAGCATGCAGACATGGTGCGAAGCAACCATTGCAGTAAGGGAAGGACAAATCCCATAGTAAGGAACATCTGCTTGTTGTACTTCCTCTTGTACAAACAATCATGTGTAACGATACTATGAGTTCAATAAAGCCTTTTTTGTTTGATTCCATACTGTATGCATTGTATTCATTTTTGAAGCTACTATACTTTCGTCATCGTTTAAATACAAAATGCTGTTTCTAATATCTGAATTCCATGTCTCTCAGATGATTTCTCGGGGAGTTATGGCAAAAACGACAGCTATTGCTTAAGTTTTGCACGCCAGTGTATCTTAATGAAAGGGTTAATTTTAAATTGCCTCGAAAGAGGAGAGTTATCCCTATATCTTAACTCAAAATAAATTAAATATGGATAATTGGAATTCTATGATACACTGATTTGTTTATACAAAACCTCCTCTCTTGTAAAAATGTATCTTTCTAATTTTATCCGTAAATGAATTCAAAGCAGTAAAAATTTACTTACCAGCTTCCTGAGATTCTGTATAAAGAGCTCTCGAAAACGATATCTAATAAAATTTCAGGAACATAAAATACATACTTACTCATATCCTAGAATAAGGAAAGAGCATAATTAAAATTTTTCAAAACGAGAAATACCATTTTTCAAAATAAGATCAAATGAATAGCGAAAGATGGAACGTGATTCGCATGCTGAAGTTGCGTGCCGAACTTTGAACTGGTTCTAATCCATTTATTAAACTAAACAACTGAAAGGACTACGACGTCGAGTTCATCTTCAGCATTAATCGCTACATTTCGCCGCTTCGTCTATCAGAATCAACACAGAAAATGATGAGAAATGCGAGCTTCCTTTATTCTCAACAATATGACTATTCACTGTAAGATGAACTAATGGAGGCGGCTGTGAATAGTAAATGCGTGTTCAACAAATGATTCAAAACTGATAACAGTTCAGGAAAAATAGTAAACTCGAATAGATTGATTCTCATTTCGATCGAATAACAGTGCATTAAAATTTCTGGCAGCCAATTAATTTAAAATCTGAAGTGGAATGGTAATTGCATTTTTCAAGTCACATGTATATAAGCAGTTTTGGGTTAAGTCCGCGGACAGTATGGATCGGGAAGTTAGGAAAATGAAAATTTCAATGCTTTCTTACAAGAAATATACATGTTATGTTACCGTGAAAGAATAAAATTGGAGAATGTGCACATTCTGCGGTGAATGTCAACACATACTAAATACCTCGGCGAAAGACCGAACATTTGGTTGTATTCTTAAACATTCGGAGCATCACTGGTGTATGATGACAAGCACAGATATGCTCTGGTGGAGGTCGAAACGAGAAGCCAACAAGACAGACAGATAGGCGTTGTGAAAGAAGCAACTCTTATGCAGTTCAAAGTGTCGTAACAATTTAAGCTACTGCAATAAATTAGATCGTATAACCACATAATTAAGTTTATTATCGTTGTTATTTTCTTTTCCCATTTAGAATTTGCAGTTCGTTTTAAGTTCAGCAGTTAATTGGCATGTGCTGTTACTTATAAAATGTTAAAATTTTCTTTAGACTGCTGTAACTTGTAGTTGTGTGCCTTCCTTTTTTGGCGCGATTGAACCAAACACACACATATGTATATATATATATTTACACGGCACGATTTTTACTGTTGTAACAAACTTCTATGGGAGATAGGGTACATCATAAAGATTAAAAATTGCGTAGGAACCCATGCCCGGAAATGTCAGGGGTAAGTGGTAGCAGAGGTAGAAGATGGGAAAAGAAACAAGAGTGATTAATTTGAAACATTTATTGGACATGAATACAAATGGTGTACGGCAGCTTAAATTTTATAACAGATGCTCGAAGTTTGCACCATCAGACGCCAAATATGCCTAACAACAACGGACCATTCATTGCCGGACATGTTCAAACACACATGGAGTTTCTTTGACTGTAGCAGCTGCGCAGGCGAATCTTGCCACGAGATCCATTTCAGGCACAACAGGATCGTGATACACGACACTTTTGATGGCTTCCCACAAAAAGAAAGCAAGGCTCGATAAATCCGGTGAGCGTGGAGACCAGGGAACTGGTCCACCCCGCCCGATCCATCGATGCAGGAATGATCTGTTTAAACTGCTACGAACATCCAATCAAAAATGAGCAGGGTTTTTGAATCACATATTGCGTCTCTCATTTGGTCACATATTGCATGAATCATGTTTGAATCACATACTGAACCTCACATTTGGTGGAACATCGTCAAGCAAATCGGGAAGAACCTCCTCCAGAAAGAACAAATAATTCGGGGCATTCAAATGGTCCGTCTGTGTCAGGCATGTTTGGCCTGACATGCCTGACAGGCCTCTGTTACCACTTACCCCTGAGATTTCCGGGTATAGGTTCCTATGCAATTCTTAATCCTTATGATGTGCTCTACCTCTCTTAGAAATTTGTCACAAAATTTACGGTACACTTTATATATACCCTCTTACCAGGCACGGTCAAATTTGATTTTTTACTCTTATACAACAGTAAATTTTGCTTCAAAAATAATTGAATTATGTTGTTTTTATATTCCAGTTAAGGTTTTATACCTTTAGTTAGTGTCCATGCTGAAGCTGTAGAATTATCAACAATTTAAAAGTTTAAATGGCACTAGGCCTAACGAGGGCGTCATTTGTTTGCATCTGAATCGTGAATTAAATCTGCTGATGCGCAAACTTCAGTGTCTTTTCACCCAGTGGGACCAAAATTTAACTTTCAGTTTAACGTTGAAACTGCATTCGCAATTGTAAAAATTGTTTCTTAACGGCTTTTAACTGTATTTGGCGTTTTAGGTTTTTCTGTTTTTACAATTTTTAACGATGTTTTCAGATTTTTTGCATCTTTGTTTTGCCGCGAACTGAATTGATGGAATGAGAAATATATCTCTAATGAAATTCAAAGAAATAAGCTTAAAGGGAGTGCAGAAAATTGGCTTTAGTTTATTTGATAATGGTAAAGCAGTCGAAAGCTATCTGCCTGAAATGCAGGAAAAAATGTGTATAATTTAATAAGCCGTACAAAGAAGTCCTGTGGTGGGCCACATCGGATTTTTTAAATTTTTATTTTTTCTTTTATCTGTTCTAAAAGCGCTAAAGTGCGTAAGCTTAAAAATTCTTGAAATTCTCTATTCCAGAAATAATCACTAGCATATGGTTCTTATATAATGAAGAGGCCCATGATATTTACATATCTCCAAAACTGAAAGTAAAGTTCAGTTTCAGACCAAAAGCGCCTTAAACCAATAATAATAAAGCGATATTATATCTTTCCACCAACGCTCTATTACGATATCCCTGAATTAAAATATAAAGGAACTTCACTATTTTTTTACCCTTATTTTATATATATTGTTACGAAATGTCCAGGCGCGGTACCCCGCAAAGCAATTTTAGGATTGCCATAAGGCAAAACGGGTTGCCACATTTGGCGAGAAATCGCCCATTTGGCGACAAAATTGGCGATATGAAATGGACGGATGGAGAACCATCTGGAACGAATTCTTACCGGTTTAGCCCAGAATGTTCTCGAACACAAACCGAAAGCTATATAAACCCTGCTGGTCCGCAATCAGTGAGTGTCTCACAGTGTTCCTCGTCGAGAGGGCGAGTGTGTGTGTCTCGTCTAGCGAGTCAGTTCGTACGGAGTCGATCGTATTGACAGCCGGGCAGTGAGTGCCGAGTGTGTCGTTGAGTGCACCGAAGGAGTCTGTTAGTGTATCGCGGTTAGTGCATCGTCGAGAGAGCGTGCTGAGCTCCTGGAACGACTGAACCGAAGAGTCGGGAGCTTTGTTCGTGTGTCGTCGAGTGCATCGCGAGTTGTAGCGTGGAGAGTTTCGAGAGTACGTGGAGTTCCGAGAATGACCAAGCAGAGTCGGGAGCTGTACTCTGGTGCTTTGCAGGAAGCTGTCTCCAAAGTTATTGCCTGAGTGTGAAGGCTGTATTACTGATTGTTCCAGCGTGTTTATAGTAGATCTTCGACGACTGTAAAAAGTGTTATTAGAGCTGTCCTGATTAACATTGGCTAAATTAAGTGTATTTCCATACTTCATCAAGTGTCGTCGTTATGCAGTCCAAATCTACGAACCCGGTACGAACGTGAAGGAAGAAAGTAACGCAACTACTGGTGTCAAAAGTGGGATTAAATATATGTTACCGGCAAAGTTTAAAATCACTGTATAGAATAGAATGCCTAGGCATCTATTCTATCCATCTGTTCCTCACCTGTTCATCATCATCTAATCTAGAATGCCTAAGCATCTATTCTATCTCTATAGAATGCCTAGGCATCCGGCATTCTGTAGAATATCTAGGCAATGACTAGGCATGCCTAAAACAAACCGGCAATGTATAAAACGATTCATATTTCATACATTTCCTAGGCATTTTATAGAATGCCAAATGACAAACCGGCAACGTATGAAATATATTTCTGAATACGTTTCGAAGAACCGAACTACTTACCAGAAATTAACAAATGGTGTAAAAAATGCCAATATATACTAAGAAGGAACCACTAAAAATTTTAATGACTACTAAGAAGGTACCACGGTACTACTGGCTGCTGACTAGGATGTGATATTTTTGGAAAACAAAATTACATTCATCTACCCTGTTAAAGAAAGCGTCAGTACTGTGCAGTATTACGTCACGGACGCTGAGTTATTTTCCGTATTTCTTGAAAACTAATTTGAGTACCGGATACGTACGACGGGACAGAATGTTGAAAGAACTTTCAACCAAATACAAAAGCGTTACACGTCATGATATTGAACTGTACAACCACATTTGTAAGATCTATCAGAAAAAAACAAAAAGGTATTAAAAAGGGCATTGTCGTGAAACTTACGATTGTTTCTGAATTTAATTTCCTTTGTCAAGCAGATCTTACCGATTCCCAATCTCAGCGAGATAGAAAATACAAATTTATTATGTTATATCAAGATCATATCACTATTTTTTTACATATTTCGAATAACTGTTTTTAATGGCTTTGTTTCATTAATTTTTTAATATAACATTTGTATTTTTGAGGAATGAATGATTTTTAAATAATAGCTTTATCATGACCTTTTTTTTCATTTTTTGCCTAAAACCGTCCGGCATTAGATACAATGAGTTGATTGAGTATGAAACCCGGCATTACATACAATGTCGGGGTTTCATACTCAATCAACTGTTATTGTGCGGCTCGGGAAATGTTAAGACGGAACAGCAGGAAATGTTAAAGTAAAACAGTACTCAAGACAAATTAGAATATTGTTACGGATTTTGTATTTAATTTGTTATTTTTAGTAGAATTATAATTACAATTGTTTTATTCCCCCGTGGAATGCAGCGTATGACTAGTTTTAAGAAAAAGGTTACAGCCGAAAACATCGCGGCAAAAACATCCCGGACGAAAAGGTCGCGGAGAAAACAACGCAAGGCGAAAACGTGCTACAAAACATCGTGGGAGAAAACATCGCAAAGAGAAAACATCGCAGTTCTAAAACATCGTGGTACAAAACATTGTCGTCGAAAATAAAGCGGTTCAAAAACTTCGCAGTTTAAAAACATCGCCGTCAAAAATATCGTGGTAAAAAATAAAGTATCTACAAATCATCGCATGACGATAACATCGCAGACATGCTTTTTTCAGGCTTTAATAACTGTAAATGGATATTCCCATAATTATTTGTGAGCGCAAGTGATGTAAGGAAGGATAATTTTTACTAATAAATTTTTGCTGAAAAAAATAAGAAGGAAACTTAAGCATAGAAAATTAAATGCAACTTGATAGATTATACTTTTTATGAAAAATTACCTGTAAAAACTTTATAAAAAATGATTTATTAATGGTCTTTGTTAGTTAACTATGTCGGTTTAAAATTCTATTAAGGGCTATAAGTTGCATTAATTTTCTATGCTTAAGTTTCCTTCTTATTTTCTCAGCAAAAATTTAATATTTAATAAAAAATATGAAAGTAAAAATTATCCTTCTTTACATCTTGCGCTCACAAATCCTTATGGGAATATCGATTTACAGTTATGAAAGCCTGAAAAAAGCATGTCTGCGATGTTATCGTCATGCGATGATTTGTAGATACTTTATTTTTTACCACGATATTTTCGACGGCGATGTTTTTAAACTGCGAAGTTTTTGAACCGCTTTATTTTCGACGACGATGTTTTGTACCACGATGTTTTAGAACTGCGATGTTTTCTCTTTGCGATGTTTTCTCCCACGATGTTTTGTAGCATGACGTTTTCGCCTTGCGTTGTTTTCTCCGCGACGTTTTCGTCCACGATGTTTTTGCCGCGATGTTATCGGCGGACACCAAGAAAAAGCTACGCCGAAAAAATAAAAATACAAGAGCACGCGTATTTAACATTCAATAAATAGATATCTCGTAATTGTACTCTTTTGCTTTTCCAGAAACCTCAAGAAAATACCAGAATGTTCTCGTGCATGATTGAAAAGCTCTAAAAGGCCGGAGGAAAGTATCTCGGTTCAGTCGTTTACTTATCTGTTGTTGGTGACTGTAGCGAATTCGCAGTAAGATCGGATTAGCTTTCTCTGCGTATTTGAATTGTGTTCTATTTAATGTTTGAGTAGTTTAAAATATAACTTCTGTGTGATATTTACAGACTGCTTGTTGCCAAGAGTGAAACATGGCGGGGGTTCTGTTATGGTTTGGGCAGCCATACCGTGGTTCTTTGCTAGCCCCATGATAACTGTGTCAGGGCACATGACTGCCAAGACTTATGTGAACATTTTGGCCGATCAAGCTCATCCCGTGGTACAAACTTTGTTCCCCGATGGTGATGGTGTCTTCTAAGACGACAAAGCCCCTGTTCACACAGCTCACATTGTCCAGGACTGGTTTTCTGAGCACGAGGATGAGTTATCCCATCTCCCCTGGCCACCACAGTCACCAGACCTGAATATTATCGAACCTTTGTGGTCTACATTGGAACGGAAAGTGCAGTCTCGTTATCCACCGCCAACATCGTTATCTGAACTTGCCACCGTTTTGCAGGAAGAATGGTATAATATTCTTTTGGCAAACATACAGGAACTGTATTTATCCGTTCCGAGAAGACTGCAATCTGTTTTGGATGCCGACGGGTTTCCTAAACCATATTAAGCAAAGAAACATGTTTTTTTAAAGGTGTTTCCATATTTTTGTCCAACCCCTGTATATACCAACGTATAATATTTGGCCGATTGCAACCGAATTAAGAGATTCGACATTGCTACGGTTACGACCACAGGATAAATTTACCTAGAACTTAAAAGGACTCAAGAATCACTACTTCAGTGAATTGTTAATTTCTGTCTTGTAGAAGTGGGATTTGTCGATGGGAAATCTCTAAAAGCATTTCGCGCAGTATGCGGAAAGTATCGGGATCGAAATAATCAATGTTATAAACCAAGAGATTACGCTTACGTGAGATGCAGTAGGCGTGTGTTCCCAATAAATTCACTGTTAATTTAGACTAACATTCCCATTACTCTCCAGTTCCGTAATAGTCTTCCAAGATGTTCGCTGGGACTTTGGTGTTCAGTTTATGCTTGATCCCATAGCAAACAGGATTGATTTCAGCTGCTTTATTTTCTAATTAAAAAGAAATTATTAGAGTTGTTTTGTATTTTCTTACAATATAAGTAAAGAAAATAGTTCCTATTTTTGTTACAGTATGTGCATACATTAATTAAAAACGCAACAGAATGCACTTTACTCATCTATCTAGAATAGTTAAACTAGTAGTTTAGGATAATAAAACGAATATTTTAAACTTCCCGAAACTATTTAATGAATCGAATTGTGATATAAATGATATTCGTGATTTTTAATTCGCATTCGTATATGCACAGTTGTATGAATGAGGTATATCTACCTAAAATTATATTCATTTTTCAGAAAATTTTAGTTTTATGCAACGAACAGTAACTTCTTTTCTCAGCTAAAATTAATGTTTAAATATATGACATTTTATGAGAAATGTATTTTACTGGCTGAATGTACTGTGTGGCCCAAGATAAACCGAGTCGAAAGCAAGTGAAGAATCCAAGAACTGAAAGGTGCTTTTGTGCAAGGGGGTCCAAGATAAACCGTATTGGAGACGAGAGTCATCACTTATTTTAAGCCAGGTTTACCTCGGACCACTCTATATTAAAGCCAAACACCAGAATTTACAATTTCTATGCTTCGTAAAAGTCAGACTTGGCAATTATTTATGATTTTCCTTTTGACTTAATTGTACGAAGTAAAGAAAGTATTGTAATCTAGAAAAATGCCGGGTTTCGTAGTTCAATGAAAATACCCATTTTAATCGCTCTCGATTCCATCTAAACGATGATTTTGCGTAACATCTGTACATACAGACAAAATAAAGGACTCTTTTTTTCAAAACGAATTGTTAATGGATTCAGTAGAGATATTTTCGTGACGTCTGTACGTACGTGCGTACGTATGTATATATCTAACATAACTCAAACGGAAGGCGATAAAATTGCTCCCAGCGAAATGAGTCTAGAAGCTTCGTCGTTATGCAGTATGTGGTCGCACGGACAAAATCCCGGAAGTCAGCTTCTGCATCTCGTGCCGTAACTTATTCAGTGTCCAGCTGTAGCGTTGATTGTTGTGTCTCGTTCCATCCAGTCCATCTTCCCAGAAAATTCCTTCAAAGAAGAAATTTTCAACCGGTCAACTAAGAAAAGAATTTTCAACCAGTCCGCTAAGTATTCCATTTTTATCCAGCCCACTAAGAAAAGTCTAAAGTATCTTGCGTTGTTTCACTTTTCAAACTATTGCCACCAAATATTATCACCATTTAGTATACTTAAAGAAACAAAATAATAACGAATCTGCATGAATGTTTCTCGCATTGTGGAAAACAACAGTACCTAGAGCCATCAAATTTTGAATAACGTAGTCCTCCAATCGAACATGTTCACTTAAAAGCCCGAATTTTGAATCTGTTTTATTACCTATTTTAAATTCTGTAAAACTTTAACGGATCTTTAAGTTAAAAACTTATAAGGTATTTCCTCCGCCTTATTTGCGTACCTTCGTGGTGTAGAGGTCTTCAGGCTCGGCGTGTATTTCAGAGGTCCGTGGTTCGATTCCCGGCTAAGGCGTTGCTCATTTTTCATCTTGCCTGCTTCCAAAAGAATCCTAATGACTCTACAAAATTAACTTTTTCAAAACGAGTAGTAACAACACTAAGGGGGAAAAAAAAAACTTTTTATCTCCAGCGCGCGAGACTGTGTATCGGAAATTATAAAGATATGATGTTTTGCTGTTTTTAAATATTTTGTGATACTGCTGTTAAATTCAATTTTATGGGATTTAAGTGCGAAGAACATGATATTTGGTAAATAAAGATAATACACAAAACGTTAAAAAAACGCACTTTTTGAAGTAATATAAAATCTAAAAACTCTTTCAGTTTTTTTTTTTTTTTTTACTTTTTCTCACCTGTTTTAAGATTTCAGACTTAGATATTATAAGACAAAGAACGTGTACATCATATTGTTTTATCATAAATACGATGTACTTTCTTTATTTATAAATTTTAAATTTATTTGTTGTTCGAAATATTTGAGAGGCAGGCTCAATATGCTGCAAAAGAATTTTTTTTTTTAATTAATTTACACTTTTTATTTTTCTGCAATCAAACAACAGAGCACAAAAAAATTAAAGCAAATTGTACACTCATTTTTGAAATTAATTGGTTTTTTGGTACTATTGGTAGATCATGGAATAATAACAGATTCATTGAGAGAATATTTAAAATTTTTCAACGTAAAGCTGGTATTATTAACAAAAAAATGAAGGTAAATTTAATAAGAGACTTGAAAATTAAAAAAATATCCTTAATATGCAAGTAATCAAAAGAAAAATAAAAGAAATCTACACATGAGACGCGTTTGTTCCAGAAAATATTAATTTCAGAGTCATTTCTATGCACCTTTATTTAAACTAATAACTAATGACACAACTTTTCTTGCTTGACAAAATGAATTTTAATGATGAAGACAAAATGGATTCACGGTCATATTTTTATTGTCATTCACGTGTAGATTAATTACTAGAGTTTTGCACTTTTTTCAAAAGGTTTGTAAATTTTGATGCAAATTAGAGTAATAAGATGTAAAATGAAATCAGTTTGATGTTGATTCTTTTCCTTTAAATGGTAATTATGAAAACGTTCTTTTAATAATCAAGGAACTTGAATTCATTATGACAAACTAAATAAATTGAATTTGAAAAGTAATTAATTTTAAATAGAATTTTTTTATTGCTGAATTTAATAGCAATCAACTTGAGATCGTTATGTACTTTGATATTTTATCAATATATTTTCGAATATTAATTTCAGAACAATGTAATGCAAAACGGCAAAACGAAACCTATGTTTTTTTTTTTTTTTTTTTTTTTTCTCTTTCTTTTTAAATACCGAGTGATAACTTCATTTTCAGTATTGAATACGTAATACAATTGATGTGAATATTAAGAAGCATTTCTCTATGAAACTATAAAATGGTCTAAAGAACGTAGAACATAGAACGTTCGCAAAGGGTTTTTGAGGGCTCATTTCCATTGTTATCGATCTTGGAGTAAATGCTCATCCTAATTAAAGGATTTATTAAAACAAGATAGACATTTAATAAAAGTATAAAAAGATAGACTAGAATTAGAAAATACTGTAAAACTAAATTTTGTATACCATGCAATTCTGATTAGCAAACCTTTCATGTGTTTTTCAAGTATAAAAAGATAGACTAGAATTAGAAAATACTGTAAAACTAAATTTTGTATACCATGCAATTCTAATTAGCAAACCTTTCATGTCTCCTAAATATAAACAGTTGGAGATATTCAAGAATAAATTTACTGACTTCTCAATTTTTCCATCCTTGTTAGCGATGTGATCCTACATATTTTTGAACAAATTTAGTTGAAACATTTTCAAAATAAAAACTTCTTCTTTTAGAGATTTAAAATTATGTTTTAAATTAAACAACATTCTTTATTACAGACGCCAATGAGACCTTGAAGATGTTTACTAACCGTACCTGTGCGAATTCTGCAGACAAAAATTATGAAATGATTTGCTTTGTTTAAAGAGAAATATGTAACTAAATGAAGTTTTTGTTCTACTCGGTTAGAAAAGGTTAAACTTTATATTATTCGTTTGATAGTTCTTTCATCTATCCTGTTGAAATAATTTTCTTCTGCCTTTATTAGTCCAAAGAGCCTGAGGGACTTTTATTTTCGTTTTGCAATTTTGGGTCGAATCACTCTGAATATCTGTTTCACTTTTCAAACTGTTGCCACCAAATATTATCGCCCTCGATTATATTAAAAGAAATTAAATAATGAAGAATCTGCATAAATCTATGCATTTTTCTTGCATTGTGATAAAACAACGGTACCTAGAGCCATCCAATTTTGAATGACATAATCCTGCTGCGAATATGGGCATATGGAAGACCAAATTTGGAATTTGGAATTTGTTTTATTTTCGATTTCATATTTTGTAAAACTTTAACGAATTTTTGGTTAACAAACTCAAGGATTTCAAAGCGAGTAATGGCAACGATGTACAGTAAAATCATTTTATCTCCAGCGCTTGAGACTGCGCATCGGAAATTCTAAAGAAATGCTCAATTTATGCGATACTGCTCTTGAACTGAATTTTATGGTTTAAGTGCGAAGAACATGCTATTTAAGAAATAAAGGTAACACACAAAATGTTTAAAAAACGCCTCTTTGAATGTAATTTAAAATCTAAAACCGTTCAGATTTTCTTTATTTATTTGTTTTAAGATTTTTTTTTTTTTTAATGTATGGATTTACTATAAATCTTTAAAGAAACTGAAGTCTATAACCACTTATCTTACAACTTCAGCAAAATTATTACAAAAATGTATTGGAAGGAGTGAGGGGAAAAGGAAAATAATTTTTCTTCATATGGAAATTTTATATTACATCTGCTTTCGTGTGTTTCACTAAAAAATATATTTTTCTCAAACAAATTTGCTTTCAAGATAAAATAAAGCTAGCAGATTAATAACTACGATAAACAGCTTTCATTTGATCAGATTTAGCTAAATTTCTGCAGGTACAGATACATTTCTATTAATTTAAACTAAAATAGTTATTTCTATTAATTAATTATTTCAATTTATTATGTAAATTAAGCTATGTAGTTGTAGAGACATTAGGATTACTTGGAAGCAGGCAAGATGAAAGATTAGCAACGCCTTCGCCGGGAATCGAACCACGGACCTCTGGAATACCGGCCCAGCGTGCAGAACCACTACTCCACGAAGGCACTCTAGGAAAGCGGGAGAAATACCTTATATAATCCTCTTTTTAAAGAGCGACTGGGGTTTTTAGGGGACCCAACCGCCAAATCCTGGGTGCGGAGAATCCTCATCCAACGCCCTTTTAGTTCGGGCGGCACTGTAGAGACATTAGGCGCGCAATCGCCTTCGCCGGCAATCGAACCATGGACCTCTGGAATACTGGTCCAGCGTGAAGAACCACTACACCACGAAGGCATGACAGGAAGGTGGGAGAAATACCTTATATAGTTTTTATATTTGATCAAGATTTTCCGTTAAGCATTATTTTCCCATTCAAAAAATTATGAAAACCTAACAACTGTAAACCGATACACAGTAAATAGCACGTTGTTTAGGAATATATGTTTTTCAGTAATTATAGTAAAGGTGTAACTGTCCATAATTATCAACTGTATAAATTAAATGCAATTTCAATTACTTCAATTATACATATCACTCAAGAGACAAAGATTTAAATTATTGAGGAGTGGGTTTTCTCTCTCAAATGACTCAATTTGTTACGTAATGTAATTATATATATATATCTTATAAAAAGTACGTATGAAATTAAAAATTTTAATGAAATAATCCAGAACTAAAGCTGCAAAGGGCTGAATTAAAAGAGAAATTATGATAATCCTATCTGAGGGAAAAGGTGTAAAGCAGGTAATATTAAATAGCTCTTAAAAGTAAAAGTGCTAATTAAAAGTAGTTAAAAATGGCCATCTAAGTTTTTTGTATGGTTTGTTGAAACTTGCTGAATTAGTAGTGAAACCATTTGTAGAGTGATTAAGTTAACTGGAAGCAGAAAAGAAGGAAAATATGCAACCGCCTTCGCCGGGAATCGAACAACGGACCTCTGGGATACCGGCCCAGCGTGCTACCGTTACACCACGAAGGCACGCTAGGGAAGTGGGAGAAATACCTTATACATTAAAGTTGTCGTAGCTATGAAAAAATAGTAAATGTACAATAAAAAATTAACAGATAATAAATTAATTACCCCTATTTAATTTTTCAAACAGAACACGTGAAGGGGTAAGTATTTAAAAGATTAAACCTGGTTGACCAATGAGTGCTGAAAAACATGCTTCATTCCTCTTGACAGTGTAAGACTCTAAAGCGTTGTAAATTAATTTGCTTTTTGAAAAATTATTGCTCAGGCAGTCTTTCATCATATATATATGTAATTTCCCCCAATGCGGTTTATAAGCGTTCTCTACTACTAAGACCGGAAGCGTTGGTCACTTTATTATGGAGGGACCTAACACGTGGGCCACCATTGCCTGTTATGAAGGGATGGACAAATTACATCCATGCCCTCTCCGGGATTCGAACCCTGGATCTTTGGTACGGTAGTCAGTGTTAGTAACCCTTTTCCTCTCTGGTCGGGGTAATGTAATTATAAATTTGAAGATCTTGTGGAATGTCCAGTGCCACATTCTAGAAACTGAATTTACCAGTCTACGAGAAACTGTTTTAAAGATCTCACGTTCTCCGAAACGGCAACGATTCCGCGATTGTTTGGAGGAGAGATGGCACATCAGCACTGCTTAACACGGCAAAAGTAAACAGTCGCGCAAAAGCGGAAAGACTCTGCTGAAGATGTATCTAATGTCAAAACCAGCAAGGAAGCCCGAGTTAAAGCAACGAACTTGATTCGCGCTGCACCACTGTACTTTACCAAACAGGCTATTAGAAAATGCAGGAGCTTAAATAAAACGTGACTGTTATTTAGATCTTTAGGTTCGATTTTTTTGTTTCAAATATTTCTAAGAGGAGCATTATGAACGTCTGCAAATGCACTATGCCTAAATTTCATCTGCAAATTCAAAGTCTTGTATAACATGCAGAGTTTAGGTAAAATCGCTGAGTAGAGAAGAAGATAATTTCTGAATAAAACAGTAACATTTTGATGTTACTGATGATTCATAAAAATGAAACAGCACCGTTGATAATTAACAATGCAGATGAAATGATTTACAGTCTTTAACGAATGTATTTCATTTTTCAAACTGCATCGTAAATGATATAACGGGTGATCAAAAAGTCAGTATAAATTTGAAAACTTAATAAATCATGGAATAATGTAGATAGAAAGGTAAAAATTGACACACATACTTAGAATGACATGGGGTTTTATAAGAACCAAAAAAAAAAAAAAAAAAATACTGTTATCGGGCCTTTTTTCTTCGAGGAAATGCGTGATTCTGGTTTTGTAACTGCTACCGTGACGGGTGAGAGGTACGCCGATATGTTACAGAATCGCATCGTCCCCAGCCTGGCTGATAAACACCTGTTGGAACGTTCGATTTTTACGTAGGATGGCGCACCACCCCATATTGGTAGACGCGTGAAAGATCTCTTGCGCGCGTCGTTTGGTGATGATAGTGTGCTCAGCAGCCACTTTCGTCATACTTGGCCTCCTAGGTCCCCAGACCTCAGTCCGTGCGATTATTGGCTTTGGGGTTACCTGAAGTCGCAAGTGTATCGTGATCGACCGACATCTCTATGGATGCTGAAAGACAACATCCGACGCCAATGCCTCACCATAACATGCTTTACAGTGCATTATTTCACAACATTATTTCTCGACTACAGCTATTGTTGAGGAATGATGGTGAGCATATTGAGCATTTCCTGTAAAGAACATCATCTTTGCTTTATCTTAATTTGTTATGCTAATTATTGCTTTTCTGATCAGATTATTGCTTTTCTAATTACTGCTTTTCTAATAAAACCCCATGTCATTCTAAGTATGTGTGTCAATTTTTACCTCTTTATCTACATTATTCCGTGATTTATTAAGTTTTCAAATTTGTACTGACTTTTTGATCACCCAGTATTATTTCATTCTACATAACAATATGTTTCTCATACTTCTGAATTCAGTAGAATATACTCATATAGCCGAAATTAAAGTTTAATTGTAGGTTAAACATATCTTAAAATCTATTAATAAACCGAAAATACTATTTTGGAACTGAAAAATAGAAAAATGCATAACATAATATTCAAATCTTATAGAACAGTGTTACAGTATTCAAGGTGGGTTATTTAATGAGAATGAGAATTATAGAAATCTTTGTTGGAGAACAAATCATATGAGGGATGACCGAAAGACACACATTAAGCAACCCTTTCTGTTCCTTTTAAAATGAAGATACCGAACTGAAACGTTGAGAATTCTGGTAAAGCTTTTCACCGCGTTGAGTATTCTCCACCCACAGCAGCCGAGTACTCGAGAGATGCTCTTCTCTGGACCCTCTTCCCTATCTAGTGCCCCCTCCCTCCCCAAGATGCTGATTTTCCGTTCCAGAGTTCCGACTGTCAATTAAGAGTCCGAGAAGAAAGGCCCACCCAACGCCCAGGAGGAATCACGAGCGATGCAGCGATAATTTCATTAATTAAAGTCCCCAAGTTCAAAGTACCGTTAAGGCCCTAATCACGAATTCGGACTAGAATGGGGAATAATAAATACGCGACAGAGTAGGGAGATTTTGAATCTGCGGTCACCGTGTTGAAAGACTCCGATTTTAAATTTTATTTAGCGAAGTATTGTATCTAATCAATAAAGGAAGTGAATATATTTCAAATATGATATATTAAGACGATAATGTAATATATAACAGACTTTACTGATTACTTTTACTGCAGGTCTTCGATGGACTTCAACCAATAAACGAAGATCTTTAGTATATCTTAATATGCAGCAGGTTAAATAAAATTCGTATAACTAATCCTGTACAGAAAATAAACATATCGGAAGATACGTATAAACAATCGGACCGAAAGCGGTCCTTAAAGTCATATAAGCAGAAACTAAACAAGAAAGAAAGAGTTATTTCACGGAATTATGAGTCCGAATATGAGAACTAATTAAAAGATTTAGGTTAAGTATTACAGCTTACTTTAAAGCTAAAATTAGCTAATTGTTTAAAGATGTTTCCAAGTCAAAATTAAATTGTAACCCACATTAGCTCTATCACAGTGAAGTCATTTGTAACGCCTGTGCATACAGACAATGGCAGGTCGCTGAAGGCCTATATCCATTTTCTTACATGGTGCTTTCCTCCACCACGTTAGTGCATCCCTAACTGGTTTCGGCAAGACATGTCAATCATACTTTTAAAGTGACTAAAGTAATGCTCTTATTTGAAAGCACCTTTTCTTTGTTTAACGTAAGCATTTAGCTACTGATGCTCCCAGTTGCAATCCTATCCTAAGGGTAAATTGCGCACAATGGGTGAAACCCCATAAAGATCCCCAAGAGAGAAGTAATCATATCACTGAAGTAGGTTATTTTTAACGGTGTAGAATTCTCTTTGGCAAGGGGGGGGGAAGAAAATTCACTCCAACAGAAATTCGGATGCACGGGTGTCTCAGATGTGGGATAGGAATACATTTTCACCTCTGTCGATGCGAAAGAGCTAAAACAAATATTTAAATATTGACCTAATTATGCTGAAACTACAGTCGCATATCTTTTCAAGAATCATGTCTCATTCATGTCTGTTGATTAAATGAATAAACTGTCATATTTTAATCGGTAATAAGCTAAATTCCCATTTTAACAAAATGTGATTCAATATTTGCAAAGATTTGAGAAACGACTGATAGGCGAAATCATAAATACATTTACAGTGGGTATTTCCACATCTGCTGATTCAATATCTGCAGTTTTACTCATCTGCAGTTCAGAATGGCAGAGAAAGGAAAATTTGCTATTAAGTTTCGCAGCTTATAAGATTTTAAGAACAAGAAAAGTGACAAGTCCATAACATAGCCTAGACACCCAGTAGTTCAAATACTTCCAGTATTCTTTTCTCATGCATTTGCACCATAGTTTGGGGGCCGATGAAATTAAATACCATGAATTACTGCAGATTTCTCGACGAAGCTTATCCGTATTATCAGGTTACAGAAACTCCTCTGAGGTTATATCCTATCTTGATGGCTATGAATATATAGGTAAACTGTCTTCAAAACAGTCAAAGACTATAAAATCAAGACTATTAGGCTTTACTTTATATTCTAAAGATTTTTTGGACTAAAAGACTATAGACTATAGTTTTTCAGTCTAAAAAAGACTAAAATCTTGACTGAGACTTTTCTAAAATTCTAAAAAGTCTAAAACGTCAAAAGAAGTCTAAAAAACTTGACCTTATAGTCATAGATGTCCTGTTTCTTCTACGGGGAAATCATTATTTAACTGATGTTATCTAGATTTCTTGTAACCAGATACGTATTTAAATTGCTATTGCGACATTAACGTTCTGAATAACACAGGTGAAAACTTTACGCGTTCTTTTTGGTACTATGGGTAAGTCAACATTTACCTTTTATCCAATTTTAGGTTATTAGATGTACCAGAATCAAATCTAAATATTATTTTCTATTGGTCAGAGAGTATTTGACTTACCTTAGTTCCAAATTCATGTTTCCTATTTTTTTAGACTTTCTTCCCCTTTTGTTTCTAGCATTATCACTATTCTCATCAATAACTATCATGGAAGCTGACGAGTACATCAAAGGTTGGTTTTCAGTAATAAAGGTTCTCAAAAATTTGCTTAGAACTATCAGTGTGTTATTAAAACTAGGACTAGTGTTGCAATGGATGTTGGCTAAAAAGACTATAAATAGACCTGTTTTAAAGTACTATCTCTCTTCCCACTTTAGTGTTACACAAATGAAAACTGCAAGACGCGTCTGGTAACATTTCGTCCGTCGCCGATTTAGCGCTAGAATTTTCTTCAGCAAGTCCTGGTGCTTCTTCATACAATGACTTATTTTCCTATCTGTGAAAGAGATCGACCCAACAGCGCATTTTGTTGAAAAATAGCTGGATATTTTCCCTTGCTCCCAAGTATACAGTATTCTGCAAGCATGACGTCGAAATTTAAGTAGTGATTTTGATGATGTTTCAAGATTTCATTTCCTTCGATGTCCTGTTCATCTCCGACGAACTCATTATGTGACTGAGGTTATGTAGGTTTCTTGTGACCAAATACATATCTAAATTGCTACTACAACATTGATGTTCTAAATAAATACATGTTTTACACGGGAAGATATTAAGCGTTTCTTTTTGTACTATAGATGGGTAAGAGAACATTTACTTTTTATTCAATTTTAGGTTAATAAGGCACTCCAGTATCAAATCTAAATATTCTCTGCTGTTCGGTTTATTGTTGGTCTCAACGGAAAGATAATAAAAATCATACTTAAATAATCTCTTCTTTTTGTCTTATCGCGGGTTTTACAGCGTTTTACAGCATTTGGTGCCGTGAGCAGGATTTTTACAATTAGGCAGAATTTTCATTTTTGTTATCCTTTAGAGCAGTGTGATTGACTGAGTTTTCTATTTCTCTGTTACCCTTTTGAAGGTTACGTTAAACTTTCGGAATGCCTTACTTTCACACAGATGCAAGAGGTATGTATAAGAAGAACATACATAGGTACAAGAGGACGTATACTGTAAACTAAAATACATTATTTTTATCCTGTTATTTAGTAGCATACCATTTAGTAGCATACATGCATTGTCTTACATTGTTTAATGTTTGTAATTTCTTACTTGTATAACTTGAATTGTAGATCTCGACCCTCTCGAATAGGCGCTGAGTGTGCTGGCCATTACACCACGCAGGCATATTAAGAAGACGGGAGAAATACCTTATACACTGCACCTTTTAAAGGGCGGCCATTAGGATCTCGCCATTAGGATTTTTGATATTAAGACCCTCACCGGGACTCGAACATCGGACCTCTCGAATAGGCCCCGAGTGTGCTGGCCATTACACCACGAAGGCACGCTAAGAAGGCGGGAGAACTTCATTGCAGTCACATGATCTGCTATCTAAATCATAATAACTAGTTAATTAACATAAGATACCCTACAACATAATTGCAGTTATGTATGTTACACAAATTTCCTGTTTTATGTAGTGTTAACTGTTATCTACACTACGTATTGGAACACTGCTGCACTGAATTTATGTGCAATAATAAACCCCTTTGCATATTCAGCAAAGCAAAATAAATTCCTAGCAGACAGTTTCTTCAGAAGCAACAACATCTCTGTCTGCTAGTTTAATTTGAAAAGCTTCCGTCTGATTTATTATTTGCTTTGTAAAATGGTTCTTTCTTTGCCTAGACGTTTATTCCTCTAAAACACTTGCTTTTAAAGCATTTTCCTAATTTCAGTTTTTAACTCTGCTTTGAAACTTCTTTAACATACAGCTAGAAGTTTATTCTTCGTTTGGAATCGACTTCTGTAAGTCTTCCAGACAGATGATTATTCGGAAACACACCAAAATACCTTTGTGAGAGAACTTGTCGTCTGGACTTTGAATACTTATTTGTTTTTAATTTCCTCCGAGTTCAATATATTACGCTTCATCTGAAAAGGTGGTATCAATGGTAAGCATATTTAGGCATCTTCTGGAATGCAAACACAAAAGTTGATTAAATAGCACATATTTCCTTGTATTTTGTACTTAAATTCTGTTTCGCTGTCAGAATAACTGTCGCTAAAAATTTCTTATACTATATTTTGATTAAATCTGTGCTTTATCTGGTGTTGTATTTTGATTAAATCTGCGCTTTATGCTGAAGAATATTAAAAAGATGCTCTTTAATCATAAGAATGGATGCACATAACAGGAAAGTACATTATTTATTTTGAAATTTTATGTTCTCATGCTGTCTGCGGGATATGAGAATGCTTTATGTACATATAATACATAGCAAAACTAGCTTTAAGAAAATCTTATGTGCACACCGCATGATTTCCTTGTATGGCATATTAAATTATGCACATATTTTGCTGAATTTCATTTAAACTTATGACCTCAAATTTCATTAGAGATACCTTTCTCATTCAATTAATTCAGTCCTCAATTCACTGCAAGGCAAAAATACATAAAACTCAAAGCATCTTCATTGAAAATTGTCAGATTGAGAAAAACATAAAACACCAAATGCAGTTAAAAAACAGTTAAAAAGATGTTACGATTAAAATTAGAGACTGAGGAATTCGTCCAGCGGGCAGAAACAAGATTTTTTCGATGCACAAAATTAAAAGTTTACTTTGGGTCCCACTCGGCAAAACGACATTGAATTTGGTGCAGAAACTGACTTTAATTCACTATTCTATTAAGTTTTAAATGTGATTAGTTGGCGACTTCGTTAGGCTTAGTAGCACTTAGCAACTTTTAAATTTTTGATGATTCTACAATTATTGCAAATCGATTAACTTAAGGCATAAAAAACTTTGCCGGAACATAAGAAAATATAATTAATCACTTTTAAAGCAAAAAATGCACAATTTACTAACATATAAAAATAAAAAGCTTAGCTCAATGAGCCAGGTAACAGAGTGGGTATATATATGTATTAACATATGTTACGGTCAAAGCCCGCAGTTCGGCCAGTTACCGAATTGGCCAGCCATTTCGCACATTGGCCAGGACGTGTGGCCAATGTCCGATGTACTGGAAATGAATGGCGTATATGCCACTTTGGCCGGCCACTTCCCGAAGTGCACGGAACTCCCTGGCCAATGTTCGATGTGCTGAAGCAAGACTGTTCGGTAGGGGGGCGCAGCTGTCGATCCCGGTGTGATGACGGCATGCACATGGTAGCAAGAACAGTGCGTTATATTTTTACTGTATCTGGTATCCATTTATCGAATTATAAATCTGGCAACACGTTATTGTTTACGGGCCACCGTACCTCCTTGACCTTTGTTCTGAAGGGCGATCCTAGTCTCCTAAGAGGGACGGATTCGTCAGAAAACTTCTCTGTGGCAGCTATAGTATGATTATTATTAGCATTACGGTATACAAACACCCAAAATTTGCTCATGAGCTTTTTCTTCTGATCTTGGCCGATCGCCCATGCCATTTCGCTAACTCGCTGGCCAAACCCCGAAATCAAGAAAAGATCGGACATCGGCCGGTCATTGTGAGGCGATATTGGGTGTTTCGCGATTTGGCCGGCCAATTCGGGAACTGGCCGACTCCGGGCTTTGGCCGTAACATATATATTTGTGTAGTTTTGGTGCTGCCGATTGCAACCAAAAATGGAGGTGCATAACTACACGTTTTAGCAGTCCCATGTACAAACTTTCAACGTTCCGAGATTGCTTGTTCTTGAATTATGCGAAATACATACATACTTACGTACGTGTAAATAGGTATGTATGTATCTCGCATAATTACCTACCTACGTACACATACGTACCTATGTTGTCGTTCTTGTACTGCGTTCGTGTCTGTACGTCGCACTGTCTGTTCATGATGTCTGTACCGATTAACTAACCATATAAAAACCTTAGCCAGAACATTAAAAAAAACATAATTTAATCCTTTTTTAAGTAAAAAATTGTACAATTTACCAACATATAAAAATAAAAATTTAGCTCACTGAGCCAGGTAACAAAGCGCGTCTGTATATATATATATATATTTGTATACTTTTGGTGCTGCCGATTGCAACCAAAAAGGAAGGGAGGTGCACAACTACATGTTATAGCAGTCCCATTTACAAAATTTTAACGTTCTGAGACTATTCGTTTTTGAATTATGCGAGATACATACATACCTACATACATAGCATAATTACCTACGAGGTACATACTTACCAGCGTCGTTGTTCGTGTACTGTGTTCGTATCTGTACGTCGTACTGTCTGTTCGCTACGTCTGTACGTAACACGAAAAAAATCTTTTCTGGATCCATTTTAAATGCATTTTACAATCTGTTTTGTGAAAAAAGTCCTTTGTTCTATCCGCACGTACAGATGTCACTCAAAAATATCTTTCAGATGGATTCGAAAGCGGTGAAAATGGGTATTTTCTTTTCGGGCATTGTATTTACTCGAAATTTTTCGCGATTACAATACTTCCTTTGCTTCGTACAAGGAAGTGAAAAAGTTAATTTAAGGAATTCCTTTATTTAAACGCTCACGGTGCCTTCTTATGCTCAGTAAGTTACTTATATCAATTTTTATGCCTTTAAATATCTGATAACATTTAAATCCATAGCTAAAATATTATTTACAATACCTTAGGAGCGGTCTATTACTTTTACTATAGTAAGAGTAAAAGGAATAAATGTTACTTGTTCTTTGCCTTAAAGATTTCCCTGCTTATCAAAAGCGGTTGCCCAATCGAGAGGAAAGATAAAATTTTAGTACCCGCATCCATTTGCTCCGTAGATGGTGTATCATTTTCTGTAGCTCAGTGCTTTCGCTACGAATTCTAAGTTTCTGCCATATAACGCTGGTGTCCCAATCTAATTGCTGACGCTGCGGTTTCTCAATCTTTAGGACTCGAAGCTCTCGTTTTATGGGCTGCAGTTGCTAAAATCAGAAAGGCGTTTAGGACTCACTGCAGTATCCAATTATACTGGTCAAGATATTGGGTCAACGGAACGGAGATAACATGCCCGCCATAATGTCAACAAATCTCGAGATCTCAAGCTTCATTATAAACGATAACGACTCGCTAGCTCTTGATGAAAAAGTTAGTCGCGATTGGCATATCATAAACTTTAATCATACGTTAGCCAAATGCAAATCTTAGGTGCATACTGCTAAAAAGTTTTTTTAAACTCAAAAACAGGCAAAATGTCATTCAAGACGAGTAACATATATTTAACACTGTGCACGGCTTGGACTATTTATTTTATTCCATTATTATAGTTTTACAGTTTTTGTATTTAGTTTGTTATTTTTAATAGAATGAGATACATTCCGCAAGAAAAGAAGAGAAAGAATGAATTTTTTTGTTTACATTAGCTACACATAAGTCATGTGATCTGCATTGTTTGTTTACACTAGCTGGCATAAGTCACGTGATCTCTGATGTCATCGGAATGTATCTCATTGCTATTAAATTGTATCATTTTCTCGGGCAATACAGCGCGTGACAAATTTGAAGATAAAGCTAAGCCGGAAAAATTAAAAATGCAGCAGCACGCGCATTTAAATAAATAGATATCTCGTAATTGCACGCTTTTCAAGAATATACCAGAAAATTCTCTTGCATTTAAAAAGCTTATGTAAGAGACATAAAAACACCTCAAGTCGGAATTTTTAGAAAACTGCTGTTGTTTACTGTAGCGAATTCGCTGTGAAATAAAATTAGCTTTCTCTGTGTTGAACTAGTTATTTTGAACATTTTGGTAGTTTAAAAGATAACTACTGTGAGAGATTGCAGTATTGTACGAATATGTGAGGAAATTTAAGCATTTTGTTGTTTTATTTGCTGTGATAATAATAAATTTTATTCACTTTTCATCGGACTTGTGCAATCAATTTATTACTAACCCGTACGCACGCAACTATATTTTAGCTTTCATATAAGAGTGCATGTCATTATTCTAGAAGCTATCCATGGTATTTATACTTTATTCATTTTTCTGTAATATCTATAGTATATTCATTCGTCTATAGTAATTTTCTGTTATTTATGTGCAGTATATCGTCGTTGCCAAACCAATATCTGCTATGTGCACGTTTCTCACATAGTAGTTTTTATTTAACAATATTCTCCATGATGCACATAGCATATTATTTTAGCTACCACAGTTCACCGTGTGATGCTTAGAGTTCAATAGCAGTCAATTTATACTAAAATTTGGTTAGTAAACTAGAAATAACAGTCGAAATGTTGACATCTCTAAAAAGTACACTTCGCAGATATTGGTTTCACAGCCAGGGGTTGGACAAAAATATGGAAACACCTTTAAAAAAACATGTTTCTTTGCTTAATATGGTGTAGGAAACCCGTTGGCATCCAAAACAGATTGCAGTCTTCTCGGAATGGATAAATACAGTTCCTGTATGTTTGCCAAAAGAATATTATACAATTCTTCCTGCAAAACGGTGGCAAGTTCAGATAACGATGTTGGCGGTGGATAACGAGAACGCACTTTCCGTTCCAATGTAGACCACAAAGGTTTGATAATATTCAGGTCTGGTGACTGTGGTGGCCAGGGGAGATGGGACAACTCATTCTCGTGCTCAGAAAACCAGTCCTGGACAATGTGAGCTGTGTGAACAGGGGCTTTGTCGTCTTGGAAGACACCATCACCATCGGGGAGCAAAGTTTGTACCATGGGATGAACTTGATCGGCCAAAATGTTCACATAAGTTTTGGCAGTCATGTGCCCTGACACAGTTATCATGGGGCTAGCAGAGAACCACGGTATGGCTGCCCAAACCATAACAGAACCCCCGCCATGTTTCACTCTTGGAAACAAGCAGTCTGTATTACAGGCTTGAGATGGCGTTCTCCAGACTTAAACTCGGCCAGAAGTGGGAAACAATGTGAAAGAAGACTCGTCAGACCATATTACTCGCTTCCACTGCTCTATAGTCCAGGCTTTATGACTTAAACACCACCTATTCTTGTTACGGGCATTAGCATCACTGCTGAGTGGCTTCTCCATTGCAGCACGGCCAGCAATTCCCTGTTTATGAAGCTCCCTTCTAATTGTTTTGGTACTCGCAGGGTTCGGTAACACAACATTCATTTCAGCAGTAACTTTTGCAGCTGTGGTCTTCTTATTTTTCGTCACAATTGCCCTTAATGATCGTCTGTCACGATCACTCAGGACACACTTTCGTCCGCGCTGTGATTTAGCAGATGATGTTTTTCCGCTTTTCAAATATGCGGAATAAATCTTCGATACAGTACCTCTTGAAACACTAAACACCTCGGCTACCTTGCTTACGGAAGCACCTACCATACGTGCTCCAACAATTTGCCCACGTTCGAAGTCTGTTAACTCTGACATAATGCAATGAGAACCTCACATAACAGTACTCCGACAACAACCGAACTGTTTAGCACATTTACGAAGTTGTATAGGTAGCGTCAGTCGTCGAAAACGCCAGCGCCACCTACATATTTCATTAAAATCAATCTTTCTTTTCAAACATGCATTTCACAAGGTGTTTCCATATTTTTGTCCATCCACTGTATTATTTAACCCTTTCACCGTTTCTACCGAGAAAGACTCGTTTATTTGAAAAGTCTCTTCAGACGTCAGCATCACATACATTCACTGCGGTGAAATGGGATTTGGATCGTTATCGCCGACAGAGACTCGTTGTTTCGTGTTATCCAATCACCAGAATATAGCGAAAATGAAAACTTGCAGACGATTGCAACGAAAAGGGAATTTGCTCATCTACATGTTACAATAGTCCCATGCACAAAATTTCAACGTTCTACGGCTGTTCGATCTTGAGTTATGCGAGACACATACAGACGTACGTACAGATGTCAAGGGGAAAAAAATCTCTCCTGAAACTATTTTAAATCCATTTTACAATCCGTTTTGGCAAAAACAGTCCTTTATTCTCTCTGTACGTACAGATGTCAAGAGAAACGTTCAAATGATTTTTGAGAGCGGTCGAAATAGGGAATTAGACACACGAAATTTTTTGCAATTAAAATATTTCCTTTCCTTCGTATAAGAAATAAAAAAGTGCAAAAAATGAACATTAGTTTAAAATCTAGCCAAAAAAAAAAAAGAATAACTTGCATGCAATGAAATTTTTAGTTTTAAAGAAATAGATTTACTGTTGGAAAGAACAATAAAAAAATACACTCTAGGTGTTTCCATGGAATCAAATATGCATATCACGAGCGCGGCACGAACGATATATTTCACAGCTTCAAAACCCAATCTGGAAACTTTCATCTGAATATCAAATGAGGATGGAACTTGGCTCGTCAAGAGCCCAAACAGATGGCCTACCAGTCAAAACAATCTTTATTAGATTTCGCGAACTTTCTCCGACGTCCATTTCTGAGACCAAATTCGGAAATCAACGCCAAAAGCGTCTCTTCAACTATTTCAAGCCAGACTCACCCCATTACCAGCCAGTGATTTGCGTGGGCATGCAAAATTTTGGATGCATGCATAACGTGCGCCTCGCTTAATTGGCTTGACGAAATTACACGGTGAGTATACGCCCCCCTTTTCGGCTTGCATGCGGTTTTGGGTCGAACCTCATTTTCGGCAATTATGGATATTAGGGTCGGCAAATATCCGATAATACAAACCCTGTATTAGTCTCGCGTTAGCTGGAAGACTTGGAGAACTATGGCTTATGGAATATTCTTGGCTATCCACGCTGCCGCCGGATATTAAGTTCATTGAAGGATGGAAGGATTAATTTTCTAGTTCAATTCACGGCTCTCCCAGGCATAAAAAATATGCATATAAAGGAGGAGGGTAACTTTTGTCCCATTTGCTCGAGAAGACAGAATTCCTCAGAATAGATGCTTCTAAAAGCGAAAGGAAATGGGAGTGAAGGTGGTAAATAAAAATTCCATGTAGTTAATTTCGTAGTCAAAATTTATGATATTTGGAAAACAGGATTTGTTTTAACAAATTGCAAATTTCTTGTTTTATATAATATTTTAGAAATCTCAGTCGTAATTATATTTCTCTATTTACTAGAAGAGATTCATTTCAGAAAGAAAGATCTAGCACAAAAAAATAATAAAGAAGAAACAAGTAATATAAAATTAAAAATTTTTAAAGTCCACTTAGGTCAACAAAGAAAAATTTAAAAAATACGAAAAATAAATAAATAAATTATAAATTAAAAATTTTAAAAAAATTTAATATATGAAAAAACTGTATTAACATCAAGTGTCATACACTTTAAGTTTAAAAAAGTGTATTTGAACTTGAGTGGATAAATAAAAAGTAGTTTATTAACGATTGAAAACTAATTTATTAGTAATTTAATAATTAATTAAATACAAAAATTTTAAAGTCAATTCGTACTTATGTCAACAAAGAAAGATTTTAAAAATACAAATAATATTTAGAAATAAAAAAAAAATAATAAATAAAAATTAGAATGTGAAAAAACTGTATCAACATCAAGTGTCATCCACTACAAGTTAAAAAATGTGTGAACTTGAGTGGATGAATAAAAAGTATTTTATTAACGATTGAAAATTCGAGCAAGATATAGGGAGAGTGTGAGATAGTGGTAGGAATTTAATAATAAATTTGTTTAGTTTATTTAATTATGGCAAAGCCCACTAGGGCTATCTGCCTAATGGAAGGGATGCCTTCGTGGAGGACTTTCTAAGGGAAACTGGCTCGTATACACGTTACACAAGTCGAACACCACGAAAACGCCCATGCAGTCAGCCCGTTCGCGGGATTCGAACCTCGGACCGAACACCAGTGTTCAGCGACTTTACCGCTCAGCCGCTGATTGGCCAATTTAATAAAAAAAAATAAGATAGTAAGCTGAATTTTGTATAATTTCATTTTTTCTCATTCTGAAATTAAAATTTCTCTTTAATTAAACGTTACTTTTGAGTTCCTTATTAAAATTTTATAGGCTCCTAGTTTAATAAACTATCAGGAATCCATAATGATTTTGAATATAATTTAATTTAATAGTGAGAACATAATTTAACGCAAGGATTTAAAAGTATGCTTATTAAATTCATGGGCTAGCTTTTAACATAAGAATTTAATAAGCATAAAAAACGCACGGGATCAACAAACAACAGCGTTAGAAACATATCAACTAAATATGAGGAGAATGTCACCATTAAAAATCTGCAAGGTTGAAAAGTTTGGTACTTTTATCAACCAATTTATATGATATATTTTTCTAACATTATTTTCAAGTTTTAAGCTTTAATTTGTGTTTTTGTCAGTTCAGAAACAGGCTATTTTATTCATTTGCTTCTTCCACTACACCAACCCCCTGATGACGATGCGATAGAAGATGTAAATATCGTTTTTAATTTTTTTGTCATGTTTTGCTCCCTGTTTCTTGAAGTTTCCCACTGTGCTTTTTTTTTTTTTTTTTTTTTTTAATTTTTGTGTGGTTTACTTCAAATTGAATGCAAGATGAATTTTTAACGTACTTTTTATTTTATTTCATTTTGCATTAGGTTTATATATGTAAGAGATTATATATACAAGATTACTATATACTTGGTATACATACACAAGATTATATAACGGGTGGCCATAATTAAACTGACAGTGCTCACAGTGTTCTGTAGCGCGATCTTGCGAGATTGACGCCACATTTTGTAGGAAGATTAAACAAGACGGGGGGGACGAAGGATTCCGCGAAAAAAAAAATTCGTTCCAAAAGTCACCGCTAGGGGAATATTTGGCGCTCTGTAATAGAAAATAGAGTGTTAACAAATGCAAATCAATACGAAAATTACCTTTTATTTTGCATTCAAATGAGGTTCAATGTGGCTGCCGTTGTTGTGGACCACATATTGCGTTCTGTGCACAGTATGCACAACAGCAGAAAGTAACATGTCTGCAGGAATCTCCCGTACAGTCCGTGATATGTTATCCTTCAACGTAGCCAAGTCTTGGACCACTCCTTGATAGACCTTGGACTTAAGGTAACCCCATAGAAAGAAGTCGCATGGGGTAAATCAGGCGACCGAGGTGGCCATGCAGTTGGAAAGTAGCGGCTAATGACTCTTTCGGTTGTGAATTTCTGTTGTAGCATCTGTTGCACCCGTACAGCAACGTGTGGAGGGGCTCCATCTTGCATGAAAATGATGATCCCTAGGCATTGTCTTTGCTGAAGTGCCGGAATGACAAAGCTGTTCAACATGTGGCGATATTTCTCTCCGGTAAACAGAACAGGTTTCCGGTCCTGTCGGGGTAATGTTCTCATAGAAGAATGGACCTACGATAAATACCGCTGTGAACCCACACCAAACAGTTACCTTTGGTGAATATAAGGGAATTGCTGTGACTGCAAGTGGTGATTTGTTATCCCAAGCTCGGCAGTTCTGGGTATTCACAGTTCCACTCAGGTAAAAGTGGGCCTCGTCTCCCCATAAGATCATCCATCACGGCCAAGCATCATCCACCTCCATTCTGGCAAGAAAGGTGAGAGCAAAAGTCAATCGCTTATCATGATCGGGGTACAGTAACTCCTGTACACGGCTGATCTTGTACGGACAGAAGTTGATAATCTTTCGTAAAATTTGCCATACCGTACTGTAAGGCATATCAATAATAAAGGGCAATTTTATTCCGTATTAATTTGCATTTGTTAACACTCTATTTTCTATTACATAGCGCCAAATATTCCCCTAGCGGTGACTTTTGGAACTAATTTGTTTTTTCGCGGAAACCTTCGTTCCCCGTCTTGTTTAATCTTCCTACAAAATGTGGCGTCATTCTCGCAAATAGATCGCGCTACAGAACACTGTGAGCACTGTCAGTTTAATTATGGCCACCCGGTACTTACTATATTGTTACGTTTGTTTTTTCTGACACCAGTTGTTACGTTATTTTCATCCTTCACGTTCGTACGGGTTCGTGTGGATTTGGAGTGAATAACGACGACACTTGATGAAGTATCGAAACACACTTTATTGGCCGGTATTAATCAGGACAACTTCAAAATCTTGTTTACAGTAGTCGAACAGTTATAAACACGCTGACACGATCAGCGACACAGCCTCCAGGTTATCAGGCTATCACGATGGAGACAGCTTCACGGCAAAGCGCTAGAGTACAGCTCCCGACTCTGCTTCGTCATTCTCGAAACTCCAAGTACTCTTGATACTCCCCACGCTATAACTCGCGATGCACTCGACGACACACAGAGTACAGCTCCAGACTCTTCGGTTCAGTCATTCCCGGAGCTTAACACGCTCTCTCGAACGATGCACTAACCGCGATATACTACGAGACTCTTTCGGTGCACTCGGCGACCCACTCGGCACTCGCTGCCCGGCTGTCAACTCGATCGACTCCGCAGGGATTGACTCGATACTAACTATCTCGCACTCTATGCGAGGCACACACTCTCGCCCTCTCGACGAGGCACACTGACTGCGGACCAGCAGGGTTTATATAGCTTTCGGCTTGTGTTCAAGAACATTCTGGGCTGAACTGGTAAGAACTCATTCCAAAAGGTTCTCCATCCGTCCATGATATATCGCCAAGTTTGTCGCCAAATGGGTGATTTCTCGCCAAATTTGGCAACCCTGCCTTCCCTTGCCATTTTATGGCAACCCTAAAACTGCTTTTGCGGGGAAGCTATCTTACCGCGCCTTGACATTTCATAAAAATATATAGAAGATTATATACGTATTATATATACACAAGATTATATACTTATTATATATACAGGATTATATGCTTATTTTATATACAATCTTATTATGTATACAATATTATATACTTATTATATATACAAGATTATATGCTTATTATGTATACAATCTTTTTTAGATTCACCTCAATATTTGCATAAATAAAATGTGGGATGATTTGATGATCTGGACTAAGCTTCGACAGAATTGGAGAGGATGATTGCTTAAATATAATAATGACACTGCAGATAACACGGATCGAAGATAAAACATAATTTGTTGCTAGATCATGGGCGCAATGTTTACCCAATCTTCATAACATTCCTTGAAATTTCTACTTTAGGCAATGAACGAAACAAAGAGGGGAGCGGCGGGTTTGGCAAGAGTGAAGGAAAAACGGGAAGGTAAGCATGCCTTCACCAAAACATGAGATAGATTGTCAAAAGTTCCTTTAATCTGATTGGAGTAAAAAATATCTATATTTCTACGTATCATATAAGATGACACGTAATACGAATTAATTTCGAAATAATGCACTTCCGATTCAAATATTATAAAGAGGTAGTAATTTTAGTACAGGAAGGAGAAGTAGCCAAATTAAAATGAGGAATAAAAGGGACAATTGCCAAATTAAAGTTAGTAGTTGGCTTTCATATTTTGTATCTTACACACACACACTATATATAAACATACATATGTATATATTCCGTAGTAGATATTTATCCGATCATAATGAAATCTGATACATTTATACGATTGAATCATACTGAAATATGATAAATTTCTATATACATTAGCTTTTGGAAAGAAATGACGTAGGCAGCTAAGCAATGGTAAAGCAGCGCGATATTGACAGAGCAGCAGTTAGAGAAGGGAAGAATGACGTAACTAATTCGCCAGCGGTATTTATACTAAGTCTGATGCAATTGTAGAGACAAGCTATGATTGGTTAATTTGAGGTTGTTATATAAACACGGGAGGATCTCGAATTTGGGAGAACAGATGAATTTCGGGGGAGAGCACCAAATCTAGAATCGTTCATTTGAGGTGACCAATTATTTTTAAAGCAGCTATCGTATTTTGTTATGAGAGAAAGATATGTGAGTGTTTATTCTATTTGAGGAAACTAAACTACATACAATAACTTACTCTTCAGAAAGATAAATAGAGTTAATTTTTTTGTCAAAAGGCATTAAATCCTTTCACTTGAAATCAAAGTGAACTAAGATTGAATATCATCAATTATATTAGTAATTTAAAAGAATATAAAAAATGCGTCAGTGATGAGTAAGTGGAAGCAAACTAAAACTGAATGTCGTTAATTAAAGCTGTAACTTCAAAGAACGTAGAAAATACATCCATACGGGTTAGGGGGACCTATTAACCTCAGATTAAAGAATAAACTAGACTGTCAAACTATAAAGAAGGATCTAAATAATTTTCCCTGTTGAAAATACGGGAAGGGGGTTCTGCAAGCTCTGGAAGACAGAGATGTCAAAACCTCTTTTACCATCTACTCTCTCCCTAGCGTGTTTCCTCGTGCGTGTGACATTAATTGTCAAATAAGCACGCACCACTCTCATTGACATTTCGACTTTGCTACAACATGATTACCCGTGGATAATGAGAACAATCCGTTTAACATGCTCCATTACTCATTCTAAACTAAGCCTCATAATTGCATACTGCCTCTGCATAATAGTTGGATACATAATTTATATACATGCATCGGGATTCCGTACCTTTGCTACAAGTACATAATTTTAAACTCAGGCACTTCCTACGGACTTGCAAGGATACATTGTTTGTGAAGTAGGTGAGTTATTAATTGTTTGCTAGTTTCTCTTTATTATAGACAAAGACTCAGGATGAAATTTATTCGGAAGTTTGATGTTAGAAAAGCCGTTAAAGAAGTGTTTCGATAATTTTGGGGGCTTTACATAACACTAAAGTAACGTTAATCAGCGATGTCATATAACAAGTACCGGCATTGCACTAGATGGCATTAAAAACTTCAATCATTGTCCGCTCAGCTTCACAAAGATACAGTTCTCAAAGATTTTTAAGGAATTGGAGGATTTAAAACGATAAATGCACTTCTTTAAATTTGCATCTGTATTTTACTTTTAATAATATATTTAACTTTGGAATTGAAAATATATGACATTATAGAATCTTTACATAAGCAAATGTAAATATTTTAATTGCAGGGATTATTTAAATTTTCTAATAGTTATTCTTAGTCCAAAGGGGCTTAGCCCCTGTGGGACTATTGTTTTCGTTTTGCGATTTTGCGTCGAATTACTCTGAAAGTCCGTTTCACTTTTCAAACTTTTGCCACCAAATATTATCGCCCTGTATTATATTTGAAGAAATTAGGCACTCGAGAATTTACCTTTTAAGTGCTCGTTTACGTTCTAAGAGTGTGCGAATATTTTGAATATTTAATTAATCCAAAGGAGCAATTTTCCCAGAAGGATTATTAATTTCGTTTTGGCATTTTATGCTCATTCACTTCCTACGTTGCTTCACTTTTCAAATTGTTGCCTCCAAATATTATCACCCTGTATTATATTTAAAGAAATTAAATGATGAAGAATCTGCATAAATGTATGTATGTTTCTCGCATTCTGATGAAACAACGGTACCTGGAGTCATCCAATTTGAATGACGTAATCCTACTGCGAATATGGGCATCTGGAAGCCCAAATTTGAAATTTGGAATTTGTTTTATTATCGATTTCATATTTTGTAAAACTTTAAGGAATTTTTGATTAACAGACTCAAAGATTTCAAAGCAAGCAATAGCAACGTTGTACAGAAAAAATATTTTTATCTACAGCGCGTGAGACTGTGTATCAGAAATTCTAAAGATATGCTCAATTTAAAATTATTTTGCGATATTGCTCTTGAACTGAATTAAATGTTTTAAGTGCGAAGAACATGATATTTCATAAATAAAGGTAACACACAAAATGTTAAAAAAAGGCTTATTTGGAAATAATTTAAAATCTAAAACCTTTCAGATTTTTTTTTTTTTTTTTTTTTTAATTTTGAAACCCTTTCCTTTGCATTTTTGTTTCGCATCTACAATTCCCTACCAGAAAGAGTTTTCAGTATCGCGATTAATGTAAATGAGGTAAAATCAGTATTTAATGAGAAGTTCAATCACTTCCGTAGGAGAGGTCAGATGTTCTCAGTAGAGAGTGTGCTACCTTCTGGCCACATCGTTGCTTTAAGGCAATCTTACTACATTCAGCCGTAACTTTACGTACCTGTTAGTATTCGCTGACCAACTCTGTTAGTTATTTCCGTCCAGCTACGGCTAAGTGTTAGTTAGTTATAATTAAGCTAATTTCTTATTTTCTATTACTTTCTTATATCCTGATTACTCTGGAAAAATAAGTTAGAAATTAATGAATTAGTAATAAAAGACACGTTTCATATTGTTGCTTGCTATGACTTCTTGGAATTCTTCTTAAAAAGACTAAGACAAGCAAATAGAAAACTTGAAAATTTATTTCAACCTGTGATGAAAAACATCTCTAGGTAAAACAAGCAGATAAAAACTTTGCAGGAATGGCAAAGAGATAAAAATCCATTAAAAAAACTGAAAGCTTTCAAATTTTATGTTACGCCTAAAAGGGCCTTTTCTTAACGTTTTGTGCGTTAACTTAATTTATTAAATATCACGTTCTGTGCACTTAAACTATATAAGATTCAATTCAGCAGCAGTGTCACAAAATATTTAAAAACAGCATATCTTTAGAATTTCTGATATGCAGTATCGCGAGCTGGAGATAATTTTTTTTTCCGTATTGTGTTGCCGTTGGTTGCCTTGAAATCGTTGAGTTTGTTAATCAAAAATTCTTTAATGTTTTACGAAATATGTAACAGATAATAAAACAAATTCCATATTCCAAATTTGAGCTTCCAGATGCCCATATTCGAATGGAGGACTACGTTATTCAGAATTTGATACCTCTAGGTACCATTGTTTTTTCACAGTGCGAGAAACATACATACATTCATGCAGATTCTTCATTATTTAATTTCTTTAAATATAATGCAGGGCTCTAATATTAGGTGGCAACGATATGAAAAGTGAAACGCCGTTTACAGTGAAATGACAAAACGAAAGTGATAGCTCTCCTGAGCTATAAATAACCTAAGGAGTACACTGAGATGAGCTGAAACAATCCTGAACAGACGAAAAATACTAAAGCTAGCTAAAATCACTCATAGAGCAAAACATACAGCAATAATGAACGAGCAGCAAGCTCAGTGGTACAGGAATCTGTAAGATACAAAGTTTTAACTCATCTGACTTAGAGATATTCACTCTTATTTGCTCGGAAGGGAAGGAATGAAATCTTCCAGAAAATACCCTCCCAGGGATTTCCAAAACGCGATTTCCGGGAAACCTCCAGTTGTCATTAAGGTTGGCAAGAAAGACGTCTTCGACTTGGAAGGCTGAAATGGTCGATGCGGAGATTTTGTACATACGTCTGGTTCTACTTGAACTATTCTTATACCTTCAAACAAATAAAAATGCAGCAAAATAATACATGATATGTAGTTATCTATTCAAATTTAAATAAAATATACAGGGGTTGGACAAAAATATGGAAACACCTTTAAAAAAACATGTTTCTTTGCTTAATATGGTGTAGGAAACCCGTTGGCATCCAAAACAGCTTGCAGTCTTCTCGGAATGGATAAATACAGTTCCTGTATGTTTGCCAAAAGAATATTATACAATTCTTCCTGCAAAACGGTGGCAAGTTCAGATAACGATGTTGGCGGTGGATAACGAGAACGCACTTTCCGTTCCAATGTAGACCACAAAGGTTCGATAATATTCAGGTCTGGTGACTGTGGTGGCCAGGGGAGATGGGACAACTCATCCTCGTGCTCAGAAAACCAGTCCTGGACAATGTGAGCTCATGTGCCCTGACACAGTTATCATGGGGCTAGCAGAGAACCACGATATGGCTGCCCAAACCATAACAGAACCCCCGCCATGTTTCACTCTTGGAAACAAGCAGTCTGTATTATAAGCTTGAGATGGCCTTCTCCAGACGTAAACTCGGCCAGAACTGGGAAACAATGTGAAAGAAGACTCGTCAGACCATATTACTCGCTTCCACTGCTCTATAGTCCAGGCTTTATGACATAAACACCACCTTTTCCTGTTACGGGCATTAGCATCACTGATGAGTGGCTTCTCAATTGCAGCACGGCCAGCAATTCCCTGTTTATGAAGCTCCCTTCTAATTGTTTTGGTACTCACAGGGTTCGGTAACACAACATTCATTTCAGCAGTAACTTTTGCAGCTGTGGTCTTCTTATTTTTCGTCACAATTGCCCTTAATGATCGTCTGTCACGATCACACAGAACACACTTTCGTCCGCGCTGCGATTTAGCAGATGATGTTTTTCCGCTTTTCAAATATGCGGAATAAATCTTCGATTCAGTAACTCTTGAAACACTAAACACCTCGGCTACCTTGCTTACGGAAGCACCTACCATACGTGCTCCAACAATTTGCCCACGTTCGAAGTCTGTTAACTCTAACATAATGCAATAACAGCCTCACATAACAGTACTCCGACAACAACTGAACTGTTTAGCACATTTACGAAGTTGTATAGGTGGCGTCAGTAGTCAAAAACGCCAGAGCCACCTACATATTTCATTAAAATCAATCTTTCTTTTCAAACATGCATTTCACAAGGTGTTTCCATATTTTTGTCCATCCACTGTACTATAATCAAGTATAAAATCTGCAAAGTATTTAAACAGAAACAACTAAAGCCGAAAACTGTACAAGCCCTAACTGCAAACAAATGAATACAAACATTTAATAATAATATTCATCCTAATTGCTGTAGAAAACTTCCTACATAATAAAACAATTTAAATAGCAAATTGTTAAGTACACGAAATGAACTCAAAAACAATTTATTCTAGTCTGCGATGCTTTAACCGCCTACAGAAAAAAAAAAAAAAAAAAAAAAATCTTTTTTATTAAGAGGAAGAAGAAGGTACGACATTAAACTCGCGTGTAAAAATAACGAAATGGGATTGCTCTCTGGTAAACAATTGTTTTCCAAGACGTAAAAGAAAATAACATCTGTGTAATAAAAACCTTCATTTGTACTAACGCTTAGCTGAATTGCTGCTGTTAGCTGCCATGCGATTCGCCCGAGAGATATTACAACATCTCCAGAATCAAAAACAAGTAGGAAATATCTACAGCGTGGTTTTCTTTCCGAGTTACAGCAAAGAATAAAATATTTTTCCTAGCTAGGCTACATTTTAGATTGTATTCAAGACAGGGTTTTCGATTGCAAAAACTTATTGCTGTGTGTAGTAAAAGATGATATAAAGAATAGCGGGCTTCTCTTTAGTTACATTTAAAAACCAGTGACTTTTATAAATTCTTCTAGGCCTTTTATACAAAATGGTACTTACAAATTTGGCTTTACTCACATGCTCACATGATTTACAGACTGCATTCACAAGGGAAAAATATCATACATAATCCTATATAAATAATATCAAATAGGCAAAAGTTTCTAAGTTACTTTGGTTTTCTACTCTTATTACATTAGCAATTTACATTTAATTAATATTTTGATTCTTAGTCAGTTTGCTTTCTAAATTTCTCGAAATTCCTTTAGTTTAAATTTCTTTTTTAAGTAATTACATTTGTTTTTACTTCTGGTTTTGAATATTACTATACCCTTTGCCTATATGGATCACGAATTGAGTAATTGAAGAGTTAGGTTTGGAGGCAGCTTCCCCTTGATAAGATCTGTCTCCTGCCTGCTCAACAATTATTCACTTATGCAAATTAATTTAGTCTTAAATTGATTTTTGGAATATTATATATTTTTTCATGGTTTTATAGATGACGAAACACGAATTGAGTAACTGAAGAGTTAGGTTTGGAGGCAACTTTCCCTTGATAAGATCTGTCTCCTGCCTGCTCAACAATTATTCACTTATGCAAATTAATTTAGTCTTAAATTAATTTTTTGGAATATTATATATTTTTTCATGGTTTTATAGATGACGAAACACGAATTGAGTAATTGAAGAGTTAGGTTTGGAGGCAACTTCCCCTTGATAAGATCTGTCTCCTGCCTGCTCAACAATTATTCACTTATGCAAATTAATTTAGTCTTAAATTAATTTTTTGGAATATTATACATTTGTTCATGGTTTTAGATACTTGCACTTAATTTACATACGCTTTCAGAATTTAAATGATATTGTGAATTAGTTCCCAGCAATAATTAATCTTTTATTTGTCTGCAATTAAAATTTCATCATTTAAAATTTAAATTTAAATTAGATTTAAATTAGCTTTTCACGAATAGATAATATTTGTTAAATTTAAATTACTATATAAATTTAGTTACTATAAATTCAGTATCTTCGTTCGTACGAAATAAAATGCTTATTAATATGGAATATGGTCATGATTTAAATCAAACAATTAAAGATTAAAATAAATATGTGGTATTTCTGGCCAGTCCCATTTTTTGAACAAACGGCCGACTTGTGCCTGCTAGGATCGGAGTTGTGCCCTCATAATGATAATGATATAATGATAATGACATTCGACCGTCCTGTACTAATTTACTTAATTTTTACTGGCATAAAACAAATTGAAAAGGTAAATAAGTAAATGAAATGAATTAAATGAAATGTTATTATTAGTAAAATAGTAAATGAAACTATAATTGGTAAGTGATAAATTAATTGTTAGTTCAACTAAAATAAAAATTTAGTGGATAATTTCCATGTTCATACGCTTCTTAGATTATAGTATGTGTGTGTGATTATGGCAAAGCCTCGAGGGCTATCTGCCTAAGGGAAGGAATGCCTTCGTGGAGGACTTTCTAAGGGAAACTGACTTATACTTCTTAGATTATAATATAGAAGTTCAAGTATTGGATGAATGCATTGGAAAAGCTTTAGACCACTCCACTTTCAATGCAGGTAAATTATTCGATTAGTTTAAATTGGTTAAAAGTAATATTATTAGGAACTAAGTTATTAACTAACCTTAAATTTAATATTATGAGAAATTAAAATAAGTGGCAGAGCTGTAATTTTAAAGCAAATTACTGTGATATTTTACACTCGATGACGTAATGAGATAAGGACTTATCTTCTTTCATCTTTACATCCACGAATATTATCCTTGAAAGAAAATTAGCATGCATTGTATTACTTATTTTCCGAAAAAAGTGTATTTTATAATCAATGTATCAGAGACGGTGTATGTTATACATTGACTCGAAAGATAAGTAAGATACATACGTACTGGTTTCATAACATATATATTAGGTTTTCACTGATTCACGGAAAGCTGAGTATACGAAAATACATTTATTTTCACTTTTATAGATTCAATCAATTTGGTTCTTCTAAACGCTTGACAAAATTAGTATACTATGCATTAGAGTAGCTGTTTTTCAACCTTTTGACTAACGTGTACCATCCAAACAAAAATTGAAAACCTTTAGTACCACCACTACAAAGTACTACTACCACCACAAAGTACTACTACCACCACAAAGTACTACTGCCACCACAAAATACTACTACCACCACAAAGTACTACCGCGACCACAAAATACTACTACCACCACAAAGCACTACCGCCACCACAAAATACTACTACCACCACAAAGTACTACTGCCACCACAAAATACTACCACCACAAAATACTACTGCCACCACAAAATACTACTACCACCACAAAGTACTACTGCCACCACAAAATACTACTACCACCACAACTACTGCCACCACAAAATACTACTACCACCACCACTCTTGGACAAAGCTCAGATCGCATAAAATTACGAGTGTTAGAGAAAAAAATCAGGATGTTGGGGTTTTAATTTTTGAATTTAATTGTTAAAAATACTTTTCTTCTTTGCCATCCCCATTTTTCTCTTTTATACCAATACCACCAGTGGTACGTGTACCACCGTTTGAGAACCCCTACATTTGAGTACAGCTTTTTTAAAACAAAATTTTAGAACAAATTCTCTGCGATAGGTAGAGTTCAAAAATTAATAAATAAAAAGATAAATGTAATTTTAAATTAAATATACATATATATTTAATTATTATTATTATTTTATTATTATTATTATCATCATCATCAGTATTATTATTGCAGTGTAGTCACTTTTGTCATTTTTGAGCCCGCATCTCCATATTAAAATCGAATTTCAATCTTTAATGATTAAAGATGACACAATATCTACACAAATGCTTACGCGGAGTCAAACTGATTTATAAATATTGTAGGGTCATTAGGTTATTTTGAATCAGGAGGCATGAAAAATGAGCAATGCCCTCGCCGGAATTTAAACCTCGAATTCTCGAATATGCGTAATGCTACTGTTACACCACGAAGGCATACTGTGAGGAAGACGAAACTACCTTATATACCTTTAAAAGGCCACTAGGGAGGAGGGAACCCAATCGTCAAATCGTGGTGCTGCAAAAGTTATCGTCCACCACATTTTAGTTCGGGCGCCACTGAAGAGTCACTAGGTTATTTTGAAACAAGCTACATAGAAAATGAGCAATGCCTTCGCGGAGATTCCAAACTGAATCTCTCGAATACGCGCCGAGTGTAATATCGTTACACCACGAAGGCATGCTGAAAGAAGGGAGAAAATACTATACCATGTCTTTTGACCTATAGTAAAAAATTGGGATGTTACAAAAAATGAAGCATTAATAATTAAATGCATGAAATAATTAAATAAATTTTTACTCTACGATTTATAGCAATCAGTGTTATCATAAATCAAAAGAAATAAAATACATGATTATTACTATGTAAATAACTAACTGCCATATTAAAACAAAGAAGTTCTCTTAGCCAATCCTTAAAATATATTTGTAATGTAACTGAACGTATATGTGTCTGACATTCTAGCATAAAATACTAAACTTTCTCGCAGTAAACATTAGCAGGTTAATAAAAGCGTCTTCCCATTTTGCAAGTGATTCTCTAAAACAGGTTCCCCAAAACCTCCAACGCGACATACATTGTTTACATTTAATTTGCCAAAGACAAAACGGAAGGAAAATTTAAAAGTAATTTTCATGTCGTGCTTAATGTATTCGAAGCTCATCTTAACTATTACATTTAACATATTCACAAACAAAATCTCGGGCAGGCGCTGAGTTGAATATTAACAAGTGTATATCTAAACCATTTTTTTTAGTACACATACTTATCTTTGTCGAATATAGTACTGAATAATTTTAAAATCAATATTTTGTTATTTCTTATCGGTTAACAAAGCCAGCCTATCATGAAATTCAAATGTAAAATAAGGTAACAGACTTCCTTACCTTCTCGGTAAACTTGCTTTTCTTTATTTTTTTGGTAATAATCTGAAGAATTTGTTTGCGGGGCAGAGAATATTTATTTCGTCTCAAAGCACAAATTAATGCTAGCTGTTTATTCAAAAGTTTCTTTGTTAAAGGAAGTTATTAATTACGTAATGAGATTGCTTTCTCTAGATGTTGGACAGTACCGTCACAATATCAAGAAGGTATGTTTTTTACAGAATTTTATAGCGTTTTCTAACATAAATCCGTCCATGATTATTATAGTAATAAAGAAAAATATAAAAAAAGAAAAAAGATAAAAATCTGAAAGGTTTCAGATTTTAATTTATGTCTAAAGGGGCGTTTTTTTTTAATGTTTTGTGGGTTACCTTTATTTATTAAATATCATGTCCTTTGCACTTAAACCATACAATTCAGTTCAATAGCAATGTCGCAAAATAATTTTAAAATGAGCATACCTTTAGAATTTCCGATACACAGTTCCGCGCGCTGGAGATAAAAGGGTCCCCCCTTAGAGTGTTGCCATTGCTCCCTTTTAAATCGTTGAGTATGTTACACAAAAGTTCTTTAAGTTTTAGAAAATATGAAATCGATAATAAAACAAATTCCAAATTTCAAATTTGGTTTTCCACATGCCCATATTCGTAAGAGGATAACATCATTCCAAATGCGATGGCTCTAGGTACCGTTGTTTTATTATAATGCGAGAAATATATAAGTATATATTTATGCAGATTTTTCATTATTTAATTCCTTCAAATATAGTGCAGGGCTCTAACATTTGGTGGCAACAGTTTGAAAAGTGTTTGGCCGTTTATAGTGATTCAACGCAAAATTGCAAACGAAAACAACAATCCTTCAGGGACAAAGCCCTTTTGAACTAATAAAGAAAAATTTCTATCATACATGTGGAACAGTTTTCAACAAGAGGGGAACACATCCTAGGGCGAATAGTTTCATGGGGGAAATATGTTCAGCCTCTTTATTTACTTGGGAAGTATTTGTTTTAGTTTATGAATATAAAAATCTACTTTCTTTAAAATTTTGGGTACTTATCAACATTTTCTACCCATTATCTTGTTTAATTTATGAAGCAGATGAAAAAGTTATCTGAATTTAAATAAATGTATATTTTTTTTTTTTTTTCGAAATTGGGAGGTGAAGAGAAGGATCTTCTAGCAATGGTGAAAGCGATGAATAGGACAGGATATGTTCAGTACCACCGGTCTAGAATATATTGAGTCTATACATAAACGGCCACATGGATTAACAACGAACCTATTTTGAGAGAAATATGCTCGTATTCTTCATTTCTTCTTAATATTTCATTTGGGATATCAGAAATGTTGCAGTTCTATTTCTCAGATACGCCTAAAAGCTAAAAATTCACTTTAATTTTTACTTCCTCAGTGGCTTTTCTATTTTGATAGCAGAACGTTATAAGAAGCATCTTTCTCGCCCCCCATCCGGTATAGTGGTTAGTGTCGCTAGCTACCGTGTCGAAGAGCACGGGTTCGAATCCCGGAGAAGGCATGGATGTTTATAAATGTATAATGTCCGTGCTGCATGGGGTTTACTCTAAATATGCGACGAGCCAAAAGTCCTCTCGAGAGGTTATTGGTAAGGGAAGAGGAGTTGGAGATCCTAGAACACGATACTGAAAGAAAGTTTAGGAACATTTTTTCGGTTACAATTCCTGTTAATTCTGTTGCAGACCAGATCGGAATCGTTCGCTCACTGAAATGAATTAGTTCTTTTTAGTAATTCCCCGCTCACTAACAATGACCTTGATGAATGCGTTCGGAACAGGCATGGATCAAGAACGGGGCGCAAAGATGGGGGAAAAGCAGATAGAATTGAACAAAGAATGGGATCGCTGGAATCTAGTCAACCAAATCGCTCACACCCTGCACTGATTTCTTCCTACTGTACTTTTAAGATTCCATAACAAAAACCTTTCTACACAGAACAACAATAAAATTCTGGAATAAAAAAGTGCTAAAAGTTAAAAAATAATGAAAACTAAACTCATTTTTGTTAAAGATTACATTATTTTATTATTATAATTGATATTTTGTTGCTACCATAAAACAAGGTGTAAAAATTAATTTTTAGATTCGAAGCGGATCCCAAAGAACAGGAAATTGTCTGCTGGTAATCCCGGAACTTTCCTTTTTAATACTTTATCTAATTTGACAAAATGATACCAAATATCGCACGGGGTTCTTCTATTCAGTAGGATCCACATTTTGCTCTGCAACTCTAAAAAAATACATTAAATGAAAAATAACTTAGGTTAATATATATAGATTAATTCTAAAAAAGATTAAAGAGAAATTCACTACTCTTGATTACAAGACGTTAGTCAAATAAGTAAATAAATATAAATAATATTATTTATTATTTTACATAAATGTTACAGTAATATTGTATAAAAAAAGGTAATGCAGGATAATATAGAGCTATCCTTATAAGGTATTTCTCCCGCCTTTTTAGCATGCCTTACTGGTATAATGGTCAGCATACTCGGCGTGTATTCGAGAAGGCCGAATTTCGAGTCCCATCGAGGGCATTGCTCATTTTTCGTGTCTCCTGCTTCGAAATAGACTAATGCCCATATTATGACACAGTACTCAAATAATCGAAATGAAACTCAAAGAAACAGCTCCAAGGCATCGAAAACAGCAAACAATAAAGACTCCGCAGGAGCCAGATTTGAAGGAGCGGATAATGAAGACTCCGTTGGAAACAGATCCCCAGCTACAGAGCAAGAGTGATGAAAGTCGCTTCTCTAACCGTGGTCACAGGAGTGATGAAAACCGCTCCTATAATCACGACTCCGAAGGATCCAGATCTGCGACTAGTGTCGGAACGCTGACAGCTGGGAATCCGAGGAACTAGTTCCTACAGTCTACGTACTTTAAACAGATCCTTGCACTACTAGATGGGCGGAAAAAAGCTTCATTCATTTGCAAATAGGGGTAATCAGTTTCGCTGAGATGCGTCAGTTTATTTGACGTTTTGTTTTTTTAAATACAGGGTACGGCAGCGTTTATAGCGTAATTTGACTTGCGTGGTACAATGACGTACTGCATGAATGTGGTACAATGACGTACTGCATGAACGTACCTCATTCGTGTACTAATGAGCTGTCATTTCGAGTGTGACAGTGATATGAATCGGTGGAGTACACAGCATTGTGCCTTTGCTGCTGAAAGTTATTTCAAGAAAAACTAACTACTCTGTTATTACTACCCAGCGTCTATTTCGGCAAAATTTCAACTTGGGACGTCATGGGAAAGCTCCAGATGGACGGGCCATTGCGACAGACATTTCCAGATAGAGTAACTTTCCGTTTTGGTGACATTTCTTGGCCGCCTCGCTCAACTGATCTTTCATGTGCAAACGTTTTCCTTTGGGACCACTTGAAGCAAGAAGTTTTCCGAACACGTTTGTGCCACCATTCCTGAGTTGAAGGATCGCATCAGAACTGCCGTCGGCAATGTCCCAGAGAATACGTTACGCCGAGTTATGGCAAGCTTCCAACGCCACCTAGATGAATGTGTTGTCTATCATTTGACAGGCATCATATTCAAAAAGTAATCCACACAATTGACAATGACTTACACATTAGTAAATGGCATACCTTTAACTATTAATTGACATAAGAAGTAATAAGTAAATTACAGTTACTGCTTTATGGTGTGTTTTTAATATCCTACTATGAACACTGCCGCACCTTGTACTAGATGGAATACAAGAAAGCCAAAAGCACTCATATATACACACATAAAAAATAGGTTAGGGACGTTTCCTGTAAATAATAAAGGAAAGACTGCTAGTGTTTACATTAAAAAGAATCAAATTTTTGGCACGCTTCGAAACAACAGCTCTCGGTGAAATGTTACAGAACTGCCATTCCGCCGGAGCTCTGATCATTCGTTCAGTTCAGTGAATTGGTTCCAGAACGAATCGTCCATCTCTACTTCAAACTGCTAAACACCATAAGCTCATCAAAAAGGCGAAGCTCTCAACACTTCGAAGTCACCTTTGAACATCGTGCTTTTCCGCGCTTATATAGTTACTCCCCGGTCGCCGAGAAATTTCTAGTACTTTCCATTTCTCTAAATTACTGGAAGACCTATATGGCAAAAGCTGCATATAAGGGACGGATACGGTCACAAAAGTAGAAATCTCGTTCATTTGCGCTTTTGCAGCTGAGGATGGTGGTTCGGTAAAACCATCGAAACTAAGAAACTAATTCTGTGAAAATTTGAAAATAGAGCACTGATTTTTTTTTTTTTTTTTTTTTTTTTTTTTTTTTTACTTCTGAATTAGTAACCGTTTATTATTCCAATAAGATTTAATAAAACTCCTTACTTGGAGTGTACAATAAAAGCCGACACTTGGGCTTGAACTTAAGAGACTAAGAAATAAACTAAAACTAAGATTAACTAAAAGAGATATAGCCGAAGCTATCAGGATTCTAGTCGAGTTGGGCCTTTAACTCTATTTGACTACGAAGCTTATCAAGGGCCTGTGTACGGCCGAGCATATAGCTGCATATAGGGATCAATTACAGTTATTCAATTACAATTACACAGGGACCGAACTCAACTGTCGCCAAATGGTCGTTAAGTTTGGCAACTTTTGAAGATTTCTTGGGTAAAATTACCACTGTCAGCTTGGCGATATCCCGCCAATTTAGCCAGATAGCCATTTATCTCAATGTTAAATACATTTTATCTACAACTTTATTTTTTTGGCAGAACTTCGCTTTTTCAAGCATTTCATATTACTTTAAAACAAAATATACTACAATTTAACATATAATTTCTCTAAAATTATATACAGACAAAAAAGATATATAGATCTAAAGATAAAAATTTCCAAAGTGACATACTCACACAATAAATGCTTTTCGTATTATTAACGTCAGATATTACTAAAAGTCTTTATAACTCAAGAAAGAAGATAAAAGCTCTTTCACTGACATTATATTGTTGTTATGCGCTGTATCATAGCAATATGCTATGAGGACCACATTTTCACCATATTTTGTAACAATCAGTTTCATCATTTGTTGAGATAACTATATTTACTATTATTGGAATCTATCTGATAACTAAAAATGGTAGCAGATATATATTTTTTTCACTTTGAATACATACTATTCGGAATTTCAGTGTAGGGATAAATCTTTGAGAGGAGATTGAAAAGATGTTTACTGGAGTAGATGGTCTGGACTTTCCAATTTCACGCTTGAGTTCCTTAAATACGGATTCCAGCAGTCCATTGTATTCTACGTTTACTGTGCAAACTATTGAAAGCGATGGGCATTCCGTTTACATTACTCAAAAATCTTCAGTGTATATACGCCTGATTGCTTCAACGTTTTCAGAGAGTTTAGTAGTCCAACTTCTCAGTATTGTTGTAAGATAGATATTGTCAATAAGATTAGTAATTTCTAGTATAAATTTTGAAATTTGAAAAAAAAAAAACCCACAATCTTCCTTCTTCGTTATAAAAATTCGCTCAAATAGCTTCGTTTGACAATGTGCTTAGTTATAATGCTATTCTGTGATTCTTAAATGGAACATGATTGAGAAATCATTAAATCGATGAGCAAATGAAGAATTCGTAGCCAATACCTCTAATGAAGATATTGTTTATGTTTGACAGACAACAGATCTTTGCAATCAGATTTGAAATTTGATAAACTTTTGATCAAGTAAAAATAAGTGTAGGGGGGATAGAGAAAAAGGAAAGAAAAAAATCTGGAAGCTTTTTCAGATTTTATATTACTCCCAAAAGGCCGTTTTTTTAACATTTTTTGTGTAACCTTTATTGATTAAATATCATGTTCTTCTCATTTAAAACACATAAAATTCAACTCAACTGCAATATAACAAAATATTTAAAAACAACAAAACAGTATATCTTTAGAAATTCCCAAAATTCAGTCTCGGGTACTAGAGATAAAAACGTTTTTTTCCGTACAGTGTTGTCATTGCTCGCTTTGAAATCGTTGAGTTTCTTAAACAAAAATTAAAGTTAAATAAAGTTTAAATAAGAAGTTAATTAAAGTTTTACAATGTGAGGTTTACCACTATGTAATTGCAGTCAAGAGTGAGTAACCTTAAGAACTAGTTAGCAAATAATCGCTAAATTTCGCGTGACAAGAAACAACAAGATGGAAAGGTAACTAACCCTTTATTAATTAAGACACAATAACACTCCGAACAAATACTAATTCAAGAAACAAACAACAAAATCAGCGTTATATTTTCAAATTTTCACAGGACTGGTTTCGATGGTTTTACCGAACCACCATCCTCAGCTGCAAAATCTCGTTCATTTGCGCTTTTGCAGCTGAGGATGGTGGTTCGGTAAAACCATCGAAACTAAGAAACTAATTCTGTGAAAATTTGAAAATAGAGCACTGAATTTTTTTTTTTTTTTTTTTTTTTTTTTTTTTTTTTTTTTTTCTGAATTAGTAACCGTTTATTATTCCAATAAGATTTAATAAAACTCCTTACTTGGAGTGTACAATAAAAGCCGACACTTGGGCTTGAACTTAAGAGACTAAGAAATAAACTAAAACTAAGATTAACTAAAAGAGATATAGCCGAAGCTATCAGGATTCTAGTCGAGTTGGGCCTTTAACTCTATTTGACTACGAAGCTTATCAAGGGCTTGTGTACGGCCGAGCGTAATAGCAGCTTTGAGAGAGAATAGCCAAAAGGCAGAAGCGTGCAAATCAGAAACTCTGATTCTCTCTAACTCAGCAAGTAGAACTAAGCGGTTTAAATACCGCTCCTCCTCATTAAGTATTCAGAGTGATTCCAAAACTACGTTCTGGTCGGAAGTAGTAAGTTGAAGGTAAGAATTTGACAGGAAAGGAACTTAAAATTTAACTGTTAATAAAATTAACATAATCCTTACAACAAAAATTTAAATAGATAATAAAACAAATCCGCAATTAAAAGTTCGAACTTCCAAGTGACCATGTTCGGTTGAAGGACTACGTTATTCCAAAATTGGATGGCTCTAGGTACCGTTGTTTCTTCAGAATGCGAGAACACATTCATGCATTCATGCACATTCTCCATTATTTAGTTTCTTTAAATATAATACATGGTGATAATATTTGGTAGCAACAGTTTGAAAAGTGAATACACGCAAAATGACATTTTGAAATTACTAGCCCTTCTGGGCTAACGCCCTTTGGGATAAAAAAAGTAAGAAATTCCCCATGCCCTCCAAACTTTTCTTCTTTTCCTCAATTCTGCCGCTTTAACCTTATTACATGTTTATTTCCATCATCCCTTCAAAACAGAGCGTTATAATAAACAGTACAGGAACTGAATTTTTTCATTTCTCGCTTGCCTTTTGAGGATTACGCTGAAGTATTCTTAAAATTAGCCTATTTCTTAAAATTTGAATGGTTGAGGTACATATGAATCGAAAATTTCATGCTGATAATAACTATTCCATTAGCAGATAATAAACTAGTGACGCAACTATTTTAGGGTTCTGAAAACAACCGTTCGACCACTAGCAGAGCCATCGAGAAAGGAAATCGACTTACTACCTACAGGTCTCCCATGGAGAAGGGTATCCTTTCTACCGTAAATGACAGTCTTATCTACTATCTTGCATGATTGAAAACTTCATAAGGCCTTGACAGTCCCAGACGTTTGCAATCTCTCCGTACCGTCTGCGGGCTAGAATATACCAGCGAATAAAAGGAAACTAATCTTTGGACGGTGTTTGCTGCTTGTAAAAATAGGTGATCATCTCTCAATTATGAAGTTTAATTTAAATGTTCAGTTTTAAACAATTTAATTTCGCTTGTGATTTCTAAAATTTTGGACGGCTAAAATGATTATTTCCTGTATGATTAAAAATGGCTGTCCTGCTTGAAATAAATATCTCCCATAATAATATCGCTCCCAGAAGGACAAAAGAGGTCGAGCAGGACTGAGGAAACATGAGAAAAGCCAAAATTCTCTCAAGAGACAAGCAGGTTCCGGAGCCAAGTTAATTCTGTGAAGGTGTTTTCGGAGACAATCATGGCCAGAAAATAGCAGTAACAGTGCCACCGATTTATCACGAGGTCTATTGAATGTGCTTGTATGGTTTATTACGTTTTACGATTTAGTACATCTTTGGCAAAGTAAGTACCAAATGAAACCTCAACCCTTAAACGCAGGAATTTTTATTTTTATTTTTTTAAAGTCAAAAATACATTAGAATTGATATCAAATAAAATAGTAAAAATACTAAAAAATCTAAATTAAGTTTTTATTCCTATTTTTGAAAAAAATATTAACTTTTACAAGAAAAAATATGTGTAATAACAATTTTATGTAATAATACGGTACTTTATTAACTTGTTCAAACAATTTTAAAACTTTTAATATATCAAAATAACAACAAACACAAAATCAAAAATTCGTAAGCACGAATGTTGTTCACAACCCTATACATTGACTCAGACAATAATGACCATTACACCGTTAGTGATGCCACCATACTGAAACTTTCAAAACTATATACGTAAACAGTATGTATCCGATTGGTTACATTATAAAGCAAGCTCAAATTTGTGTTTTGATTTGATTTACGTGACTAAATATGGGTATGCTGCCAAATGGCAACTACATGTATTTAAGTGTAAAATCTTACTTAATCAATGAGTATGTAATTTTTTTACAATATAAAAAATGTGATCTGCCATTTCTTTTACTATAGAAATAATAAAGTTCCGATCAATTTAACTATTGCCTTTAATGCATTGCTTGCTGTCAGAACATCTTCTGGTTTCCTTTATTTAGATTATGAGATGCCGAAGTTCTTAATTAAATAAAGAAAGAATAAAATAAAGAAAACACTTCTTCCGACTTACATTAACATAAAAATCAATGATATTGGATGCTTAATATGATATTGAATTTTCATGTGTCCAGAACTAACTTCGCTGTTGGACGACTTCCTCTGAAAGAAACAGGAAACGGGACATTATCCTTCGGGAGGCCATTTGTATGGACATTTTGAGGTTGTTAAAATCTAGAGTTATATGCATATAGAAAAACAATATTTTATGTTCTTTGATAATTAAATTAAAGCAATCAGAACATTGCAGTCATTTTATCTGTTTAAATTCTCGGATAAATCATCGAATCTTTTCTTAGTTCTAACACATTTAAAATTATGTAATAATTAGTTTTTAGAGAAGCAAATAATGAAATTTATACTCTAAATTAACGAATGGGAAAAAAAAAAATCACTAAGAAATTTTCTAAAATCTGCGCAAAATTTTATTGTCTGCTCCACCCCCTCCCATCTTTCTATGTGTACGAGCTGTACTTGCTTTTGTTATCAGCTAAGAATAATTTTTTAAATGAAAAGCACTGGAAATTTATGTCTTGTATTGTTATTATTGCTACAATTGTTATTGCTATTATTGTTTACTATTGCTGTTGCTATTATTCTTATTGTTGTTATTGCCATTATTGATATTAATTCTACTGTTACTTTCTGTTATTATTATTATTGTTGTTATTAATGCTACTATTATTAAGCTTTCAATCTCAGGTACTCATATCAAAATCAGAAACATAACATCGCAAGAATTAAGATCACTTTAGAGTTCTATCCTAATGAAGAATAAACTACTTTGCAATCAGTTACGTTCTTTAAAAAAATAACAAATAAATGAACAAACGTTGGCTATTTCACATATTCTTTGGCAATATACTGTTCCTACTCTTTTTAACCGCTCACAAACTTTTTGCCATTTTGCTTTAGTTGTTACTTTTACTGTAGCTGCAGTCTTTTACTATAGTGTTAAGAATTTTGTACTTAGATAGGTAATTTTAATAGAATTATAAGTAAAATTGTTGTATTTTTCTGTGTAATGTAGCACGAGAAAAATTTTAAAAGAAAGCTATGCTGGAAAAGTAAGAATACACTGGCAAGTGCATTTAACATTGAGTAAATGGGTATCTCAGTAATTTGCCGAGATATAGCCAAGCTGACAAAGCTTTTGGCGACTTATTTTGTCGCCAAATTTGACGACCATTTGGTGACATTTTGGTCTGGTCTCTCTCTATCACCGTAATAAGCATTGTAACTGAATAAATGTATTTGACTACTGTGTTAGCTGTAACCGTAATTTCACCCTCGTATAGCTTTCCAGTAATTTCGAGAAGCAAAAAGTACTAGAAATATCTCAGTGGTCGTTTGAAAACTATTTAAAGCCCAAGAGAGAGTATCTGCTGTCAGTTGCTTAGTTATTGCTATAGCGATTTGTAGTTCCGCGTGAACTGAGATAAATCCTAGATAGCTTTCTCTTTAGATGCGCTTTCTATTGCATTGTGTTTAACGTTCTTAGTAGTTTGAAATATAATGGAACTTTTCCTTTTGCCGGCGCAGGCGTTAAAGTCGCCAATAGTGATACAACTGATGCCAGACGTGTTATGTAACTGGTTTTGCACCTCATTTTCAAAACAATTCGCAGCCATTTCTTATCAGATTGATTGTTTCTTTCAAAACTGGCATACAGTTGCATAGAATTTTTACCAGATAGTTTAATTTTATGCCCTACGGCAATTCGCGGTAATTAAGTCAATTAGGATGCAACCACACAGCTCACCCGAAGGCGAAAATATAGAATAGTGAAAGTCAAGGGTAATTCATGCGTTCTAATGAGAATGCACTGCGGAGTAAAAAGCACTGCGGCTTTACATAATTTCTGAGTAAGCTATTCGTACGAATTGAAGTAATTCTTGCATTTAAACTTGTATTCCAAATTAAGATTTAACTTGAAATTAGCGTAGAAAGAATTGGAATTACTGAGATAATTAGATTTTTGTAGCGTAGTTTACGTGAGATGAGATCACTTGGGGTCACGTGATATGAAAAGGCGAATCAGGGTGTTGAACCATGAAAGCATAATAAATTCTTAAATTGATATCTTTTTACAAATTTACTGTCTTTATTTATTGGATTTTTTACAAAATTTTAAACGATATTAAAATGTTTATGCCTTCAAAATAAAACATTCTTAGAACTAACATTTGTTAACATTTTTTATGTATTTTCTATATGTTGTAGCCAATAAAGTCTGCTTGGCAAGATTTGCACCGGTGAAACGGAAAAGTACTAATATAACTACTAATTACACTATGTGATACTGCGAACACTTGTACGAATAATTCTGTGGAAAATTCTAGAGTTCTGAAATATTTCTTTTGATAAAAGTAAATTGTATTTACGGACTTGTGCATTCAATCTATGTATTACGAGCCCATATGCACGCAACAATAGCTTTTGCAAATTTTAATACATTTTTGTGTTGATCATTTATTACATTTCTGCTTGTTAATTAATTGTATTGACTTTTACTTTCCCAAACCTTCAGCATATGCTTTCGAAAGGCTTAAGGAAGCAGCTATTTTATTTTTTAACTATTACATTATAGCAATTGCAACTTTTGACCTATATATTAATAGACAGATGTATAGATAAATAACAAAACGCTTCGTATAACTTCAGAAGAAAAACTCTGATTTAATTACAAGTTGTGATTTAAACGAATGCAGTTTAATGACTACCAGAATACCGAAAAGCGAAGCGTGTTAAAACAGTTACTTGTAAAACGATATAAAATTTCCTAATGAGCAATGTAAAAACTAATTTATAAATAGAAAAAATATACGATTATCGTTAAATATCATTATTAGCAACTTATTGTTTGTCTTGTAGAGATATGATGAAAAATGAGAAAAATGACATGGATGAAAAATGAGCAACGCCTTCTCCGGGAATCGAACCACAGACATCTGTAATACGCGCCCAGTGTGCTGACCACTACACTACGAAGGTATATAAGAGGGCGGGAGAAATACCTTATATACTCCCCCTTTTAAAGGGCGACTAGGGTTTAGGGGACCCAAATTCTGGTGGTAGAGAATCATCATCCACAACCTTTTTTTAATTCGGGCGCCACTGTAGAGACATTAGGGTTTTTGATGTTAAGAGACTTGAGAAACCTTCGCCGGGACTCGAACCTCTGACTTCTCGAATACGCGCCGAGTTTGATGACCATTACACCATGAAGGCATGCTAAGAAGGCGGTAGAAATACGTTATAGTTATATGATCTACTATCATCATCCACCACCCTTTTAGTTCGCGCGCCACTGTAGAGACATTAGGTTTTTTTGAAAGCAGGATAGATGAAAAAGGAGCAACGCCTTCGCCGAGAATCAAACCACGGACATCTGGAATACGCGGCCAGCGTGCTTATTGCTACACTACGAAGGCATGCTAAGAAGGCGGAAGAAATACCTTATAATCTTTACTCGAGAAAAACAATTGACTTATAATTTAGCTTAAAAACAAACAATCCTTACCTAAGTACATAATATGTGGCATTAGAAACATCGTTTACTGACTACAAAAAATCTCTAAAATGCTTCAAATCTACATAAAAATTAATAATTAAATGTGAAATGCATTTTTGACCTCTAAACACGATTTTCAATGATCATTTCAACTCAATTTACCTTACCTGAAAAAAAAAAAAAGAAAAAAAAAAAAAAAAACTATAATTGAAACTACAAGAGAAAATCAGCATAAAATTAATAAAACCGTAACAAGTATGCAAAATACATATTTAGAGTATAACATGCAATATATTATATTGACTTGACGTGCTAAAGTACGGGGACATGAAATAGAAAAAGACGATAAACATAATATAAACAGAGGGTACAAAAGTAATAATTCCATATGTATAATAAAATTAGTGTATTATAAGTAATGCCAAATTGCATTCAGAGGATTTTTAACTATCTAAAGAGCAAATATATTTGTGTTCTGTATGAAAAATGCGGAAAACCTTTAAATGTCAAAATTTAAAATTCATACTACGATTGTTGGCATGGCAATTAAAAATGAAACTTTATGTTGTCGAAAGTGCTCCTAAGGTAAAATAATTTTGTGTCTTGATATTATTAAAAATAATTCAATTCATACAATAGATGAATATTTTAGTAGCATTTAGAATGTTCGCTATTGAGTCAATAATTTGATATTTTTTAGGTAAAATAAAATAATCAGCAAATGTCAGTATTTTCTTATCATTTGAGAAGGAATCATTTTAATTCTCCTGATCTATCAATGATAAAAGTCAATCCAGATATCAACTGTACGTTTGTATGGGTTATCAGTTTTTTCTCCATGATTGAGCGGTATCATTAAACTTCTTTAACTTCGGAATGGAACTCTGATAAAGTTATTTTTTATTTCTGACATGCATAGCTCTTTCAGTTCCTTTCAGTTTCTGAGATAAAAGATTCGTTTAGCTTTTTTTCTTTACTGTTCTTATTGTTTCTCTTATCTTTTGCTTGCCAGAGTTAAAGACTTTAAATTTCCACACAACAAATACTTAGAAGAAATTCCTAACATTTATAATTCAGCCAGCTGCATATGTATAACGTAGAGGAAATAAAACGTACTTTTCAAGTTTGTTCTTCAGAAACTTTTTTTTTTTCTCTATAACGCAGTTATGCTTCGATATCACTTGCCATTGACAGAGGAATTTCGGTCACAATCATTGGAAAAGGCCTTTAAAATAATTATCTCTTGTCACCATAAAAGGTACTCCGCTGTTAGAAATAACAATAACAATTTTGTCATCATACCTTCCCATCAGTTTCAAAAGTTACGCGAAATCTCCACAAATATAATTTTGAAATCATTTTCCCCCTATCAGTAAAATTCGATTCTTGATTCTTAAAGAACCAATCTCTTATTTTAATTCTTGAGCAGTTTATAGCGTACCTTGTCAGTGTGATTAGTTATGTTGTTGCTAATGCCTGACTTGTCTGACGCAGTCAGCACACGCCTACGAGGCACCTCGTGGGAAGGAGCGCTAGAATACGCCTGCCGTTGGCAACAGCCTTGAGCACCATTCAGGTGACAGTACGATTTTGCTCAATTCCTCCTCCAATTTTGATGGTGAGCACCCATGGAGGTAGGAAAGCGAGGAGGGGCCATTCCGCGCTAGAAGTGAAGCACTGCTTTGAAGCTTGGGTCACCAGACGGGGTGTTCTTTGTTTACATTCAGAAGCTCGCTTGACAAGATTCTGATAGTATTTCGACACACGACAGTTCCATAGAAATCGAAAAAGGGACACTTTCGCATGAAAGAAACATTCATAGTGTGATGGATAATAGCAATTTGTATAGTTTAGTGACATTTACGCAAAAATCACATCTTGGTTATTTTCCGATAACTAACAACAGCGATTTTGATTATGAATTTGTTTTATAAAATTTTAAGCTGTTGCACTACAAAAATATAGATTTTAAGAAAAATGTTATGCTTAAAGAATGAAAAATACCTTACGGTACATTTAAAATTGTATACGTTTTTCGATACCCTTGATAGAATATTCGCTACTTTTATTTTATTTTCCAAACGTCAAAATGTTTTAAATAAAAGAAATTTTTTTCACATCCATATATTATTGTAACATGTACCTTTTAAAATTTTTTAGAGGAGAGGCTTTACTGCTGCTCATTTTTAAACACATCGTTTTAATTTTATATATCTGAAAAATAATCACTTTGGGCTTACACGTTTTACTTATTTGGGTTAATTAAAAATAAAATTACCATCAAATGCTGCAATCCTCATCAAAATTAATAAATATACATACAGATATGCCAACAAGTTAGCTTTCCCTTGATTTGGAACCACACATTTGTGTAAAATTATGTACAGTTTTACACAAATGTGTGGAACAGAAGAGGGATACATAAATATTCATTAAATTATTTATAAATGTATTTGAAATGAAGAATTTATTCACTTATAAACAACTGTGAAAGTACTGTAAAGAAATCTAATTATTAAATGTATATAATTTATAATGATTATAAATGTTATCCAAATATATAATAACCTTAATATTGAATTGTAAACATAAATTGAAATCCTGTTGACAAATACGTTATAAAACTATTTAAGCAAGAATTGTTCGTATTGGAAAGCAATCTGTTAAAAGGTATTGTAAAGCAAATGCTATGAGATGCGCACTTAAGAACGTAATAAAAGTTTTGGAATATGTATTGTTGAAATGAAGGGTAAAAAAAAATCTGATAAGTATAATTAAAAAAATTATTCCCCTTACATTTTATAATAATTCAGTTACAAGTTTTAAATAATACTTAAAAAAAAAAAAAAAGTTATTTTATTCCCTTTCAGAAATGTTCAGAGAAAGTCAAATACTATTTAAAGTATTTCGCTAATTCTTAATAATTCTCTAATTTAAAATGAATCGAATAGAGCATTAATTATAAATTGACTTACATTTTTCGATTTAAAAGATGCCTCAGAAGCCACAAAATCACATCATATTTAAGAAAGTATTTTAGGAAGAAGCTCTATAAATAGAAAAGAAATAATGCATAATTTTAATATTAATAATACAGTAAACTTTGATCTTAATTTTTGTACCTTAACCGAATAAAATCGAATTACCTTAATTTCTTTTCTAATGTAATTTACGAAAACTTGTGAAAATATTTCATTCAAATTAAACGATTCTGAGAAAACTGTCCTGTGAAAAGTATGGCATTTAATTCCGTTCAGAATGAAATGTTGTTTAAAAATATGTTGTTTTCACATACTTAGGACTCTGAAGTGTTGTAGAAAAAGAAAATATATACATTTATATGTATATTTACGACGTAATTACAAAATATTTACATCCGAACGCGTCAAATCCCATAGAACTCAATGGTAAATGACCCAATGTTTTGGTCACCACGTAGGGATCACCGGTGCTTCACAGCAGGGTACGGAAGAAACTTGTTTAGGGCGACTCCATCTTACTTCCTACCTCCATGGTAAGCACCGGGGGGGGACGGGTCCGAGGGTCTTCCACCCCTCTCCCCTTCCACCAAACCACATGAGAGGACTTTCGGCTCGCCGCATATTTAGAGTGCCGCCATGCATTTTAATACGTCATTGTTAACATAATACATCATTGCTAACAATCGTCAAACTATACATTTACAAACGTCCATGCCACGAACTAAGGCCCTTCGGTACAGCTCTCAGCAACTCTGACCACTATACCGGTTGGGCGGCGTGATTTGTTATATATGTTGTTAAACTAATTTTTTTTTCCCTGATTACGTGCTCCGCCCTTAGGTACTAGACGGAAAGGGAGGGATGCCCCGTGGAGGTCTTTTTAAGGGAAACTGGCTCGTATCCACGTTATACATGGGGAAAACCACGAAAACGCCCATGCAGCCAGCCCGTTCCCCGGGACTCCAACCCCGGATCGAACTACCAGTGTTCAGCCGCTTTGACCGCTCGGCCTCTGGTGGGCAAAACTAAATTTAAAGCACGAATGAGCACGAATCTTATACTCGAAAAATGTATGTAGAAGAAAAAAAAAAAATCTTCGATAACTAATCGTAATTGGGCACTTAATCCACACTTTAGCTTCTTTTTTTGCGAAAGCTGTCCTTGACGTATTTTTCAGTTGGTAAATTGGACATTTTGAATTTAAATTTCACAAATTTATCTTCTTCAGTTAATGATATTGTTACGAATTTGGTATTTAAAAAGCTAATGTTAGTTCAATTATAAATTAAATGGTTTTATTTCCCGCGTGACGAATATTAAAAGAAAGCTAAGCCGGATAATTTAAAATACAAGAGCGCGTGCATTAAACATTTAATAATTATCTCTTTTTGATTTCGAGAAAGTACTAGAAAATTCTCGCGCGCGATTTTAAAATCTTACAAAAGGAGGAAAACCTCTCAGTTCGTGGTAGTTACTTAGTTTGTTGTTTAGAAAACTGCTCTTGTTGATTGTAGCGAATTCGCGGATTAGCTTTCTTTAGCTGTTTTGGAATTAAGTTCTATTGAACGTTTGAGTAGTTAAAAGATAACTGCTGTGAGACATTGTAATACTGCACGATAATTTGAGGAAATTTAAGCATATTTCTTGTGATAATAATAAATTTTTCATCTTCATTTTTCATCGGACTTGTGCATTCATTTCAAACGAATTCGTACGCACGGAACAATATTAATTCCAATCCAAATCTCTTTACTGCTTTCAAAATTCTAATTGCTCAGCCTTTTTCATACTGCATTACTATTTCCCTCGTCCTACGGTACTGCGTTCGTTTTCATTTTGCTTCGCTCATTAATTACTATACAAAATGCTTGTCGCTTCTCCTGACTTTGCAAAAAAAGTTTTTTTTTTTTTCCCCCCCCCAAAAAAAAAGTGTTGCTTTTGAAATCAATAGCTTTATATAAAATCTACGCCAGTCTAAGGTTGTTTTCAGATTTTTTTTAAATTTTATACTGGCATGTTTCTCTTCTAATTAGTCTTTTTCTAATCAGAGAACATTATATAAGATTAATTACCGTAAAACTGCCATATTTAACCCTAATATTAATTCAAACTGTACAACTCTTCTTTCATTTATCATAGCTTTTTATACTATTCATTGCCTCATGTTCTCCTTTGAGATCTAAAATGGGAGTGACTGCAAAAGAATTTAGTTCTTAAAGAAAAGTACGCCAAACTTAAGTACTAAACTAAACTAAAGTAAATGGGATGTCAAACTTTCATGAATTTATTCATAGGTCGGTTTATTCGTATTAAGTTCTTGCTACTTAAATCAAATTCCTTAAAATTAACGAAGACTTAAGATCATTGGAGAAATTAAGGCAACAAGAATCACCGTAAATTTACGGGACTAGTTTCGAATGTTCTGTTTCCGAAACTATTCTTAAAAATTTACGATATTATATTTTGATTTTTTTTTTTTTTTTTTTTTTTTTTTTTTTTTTTTTTGCTTTAACACTTTTAATAATCTTAACCGGCCTGTTATTTTAACTCAGTTAAGATTTAAGATACTGAATTTGTATGTTAAAATTTCAAAATCATGGCTTGTTCCTTCAGTTTTAAATCTGAGATAAAAAGATTCATTCTTTACGTGCATTACAATTCCCTATCATTTATTTGCAAAAAGAGGTAAAATAAAAAAGCGCAGTATAATTAATTATTAATCAACGTTTCAAAAAATGCAAAATATTAAAAAGAAACTCTCTCATAGCATGACAGAAATATTCCCCGAATTTTGTAATGGAAAGCCAACGTCATATAAAGATTATTTTATTTTGTATTGACTTTGAAATATATTTTATGACAGCAATAGCTGTATGTAGTACATTTTCATCGTGTTTAGTGCCGATTCATCCTCTGCTCAAAGTTCTGCTAATTCATCTTCTGCTGTCACGAATTGATACCCTTTTTCTCATTTCAACTGCTCCTCGAAAAGTTATTTTTCGAAAGAGTGAGCACTAGCTTTTATGAATTAAAGCAGTTTAGGCGAAATGGGATCAACCATTTTCTCCTGGATTCGCTCAAGATTTATAATATTTAATTATTCTCTTTCAATAATTTATTCCAAGTAGAATTATGAGTTTCTTGCGTGTGCAAAATACGCAAATCTGAATCCTAAATAATTTTAATATAATAATGCTAATTGTCACTTTTGTTTGATTTCAAAGGAAAAGAACTACGGTTCCTATGCTTTGAAAGAAACAGAAATATGCAGTATAATAAATATACAAGTAAGATAAATTGTGCTCTATTAAAAGTACAATGAACAAGCCCTCTCCAAACGTGACCATCCAAAATTGTGGAAGCCTGGGTGTTCTGTGGACGTTATCATCTGAGAAACTTATCAGTATTTGTATATATTCTCAAATCTACTGGTCATTTGCAGAGGTGGTCGTCTTAAAGAGGTAGTCACAGTGAGAAGATTCACTATAACTATATTCTAGTAGAAAATAAAATTGATTTAATCTAATGTGAGTTAAATGAAGGATTGATTTTTCTAAACATATTCTGTTTTAGAAAAGATTTGAGAATAATGTAGTTGAAACCTTTTTTTTTTTTTAATGTCATGTATTCTATACGTTTTCCTGCGTATATTTTATTGTTTATAGCTAATATATATTGTTACATTGAAGAAAATGCATAAACAATACAATGAAAAATAAAATTTCGAGCATTAATTGTAAGTTTTTATTACTACTTATTAATGCTACATTATTTACGAAAATAAAATTTAAATTACCACAAAAAATGCTTCTCTCTTTAATTAAATTTTTAAACTCCCCTATATTTTGTATACTTCATATACATAATAGCATGTGCTAAACGGATAATAATTCTTTATTCTGCGAAGTATTTTAAAAATTCACAAACTACGCAACGGGAACAAAATTTTATTGCACTGAGATGCGGATAAATTCATTTAGTTATTTTGTAATACACTTCTTATACGCTCAGTGCATCCGCTCTGCCAAACACGACGGACATTTATACGTGATTGGAAGATTTAATTAATTTGGGCATATTAGAAAATTGATTGATTTATATCTGAATGAAAACAGTGATTATTGTGTCTTCCAAAAAGACAGCTGTTGGAAATCGTCGGTTCTTGAACATCTCTTTCTAATAATGCACCTTTAAATTCCACTAATAAATTTCTAATTATGCACTTTTATTATAAATATATTATTATTATTATTAATGTCGTTAATATAATATATATTTATTATATATTGTTGCGTTCTACGGGTTCGTGGATTTGGGGTAATTGATGACAACACTTGACGAAGAAACAAAGCACAATTTATTTAGCCAGTATTACTCAAGACAGTTTCAAAAAGACATTTACAGTCTTCGAAAAACTACGACAAACAAGCTGAAACAATCAGCAACACAGCCTTTAGAAGCTATCAGGCTGGAAAGGTGAAAGAGTTTAGTGTTTTGCGGCTTCACGACCAAACACTAAACTACAGCTTCTAACTCCGCTCTCGGAGCTCAACATAAAACTCGACGATACACTGAAGATAAACTCAACGATGCTTTAAGGACACTGCTACTCCGTGTACATGTAGGGTTATATATGTATAGCTTTTGATCTGCCTTCGAGAAGATTCTGGGGTAAACCGGTAAGAATTCGTTCTAGAATGCTCTCCTTCCGCCTGTGACATATCGCCGATGTTGTCGCCAAATGGCGATTTCTTGCCAAATATGGCAACCATGCCTCTCCATGTCATTTTCTAGCAACCCTAAACCCGCTTTGCGAAGAAGCTAGCTTATTGCAGCTGTACAATTTCGTAATAATGCTATTAGTAGTATTGTTATAAAAAGCATTAGTAAAAAATATCTTTTCGAGAATTCCAACTATTGTGGCGATTAGGTTTTGACAGCAATTAAATTACAATTATCCGTTTAATGTTTACGTCTGTTAAAATTTGTGAAAATTGCAAGAGATCTTAACTCTTTTTAGATTTTCACAATATATAGAGCTCCAACAAGAACATGCCACTCTCTGTTTTTGTTTCATTATTTATAGTGAAAAAAAGTGAATGCTGTATAATAATTTTCTGTTTCACTGTATTCGGATAACTGTAGGCTATCGTTAGAAATATATGCAGCTGGTAGCCTGCAGCTGTGTGTCTGCTACAGTTTTAATCAGATCTACCGATTTTCATGAATTTATTATTGCAATTAATCAACACTTTACTAGTACAGAACTTGACAAAATTGTTGAAAGTTAGATAAACACTGAGCAGTCAAAGGAAATTGACTGAAAGTCAAAGCATCGTCAAAGTGATTTAAAAACGAGATCAGATTAAGAATATTTGACATTACATGGTCTTTTTTAAGCAGTTCATATTATAAAGATGGGAGAAAAAAGATAAAATTAAAACTTAAAAAAAATTATGTAATTAGGCAACAACATCATTTTGTTTTTGCCGTTTATTTTAAATTTCCACCAAACACTTTTGATACTCTGAAGTTCAAAAAGCTTCTAGTAGAAGCATCATTATGTAAAAAAAAAAAAAAAAAAAAAAAAAAAAAAAATTAATATTTTAAAATAATATTGCTAATGAAATCTATATAATGTTTGCCCTCTGTGTAAATCGAATTCCAAGAACTGGCGAATCCCTTGATATAACATATTAAAAACAGAAACTTCGCTTGAGATGTTTTCTATGGGGCAATTGAGTTCCTTGTCATTGAGCATTTATACAATGATATTCCTTTATCAATTAATAATTTAAAGAGAACAGGATAAAAAGAGAATGATTTCGTCAGTAGGAGTTAATAACGAAGGGGGAAAGTAGAGTTTTCTTCTTTGATTTCATTGAGAGAATGAACATATGAAACTTTGACCGCAGTATGTAACAGGAAACAATGAAACGGGAAACCACCAATCATCTGTCCCGATGAATAACGTTCGACAATGGCAATCATGAATTTTCAAATATCCTCTTAAAAATCCTCTTAATTCTTTTTTCCTTTTTTTCATTTTTGTTTCCTTTTTTGACGTTCTGAAACTAAAGAGATATTTAAAGCTACTTTACGCACCTCCTTTTTTTTCCTATTTCTAATATCATTTGACAGTTAGCATGATTTGTCCTAGTTAGTTAAAATAATTTAAGAAAGCTTCATATACCCATTACAAAGGAAAAAATTAAAATAGTATTAAGCTTTATCATAATAGAACTTATTAAAAATCCGAAAGCTTTCAGATTTTACATTACCCCCAGAGGGGCGTTTTTGTAACGTTTTCTGTATTACCTTTATTTATGAAATATTATGTTCTTTGCACTTAAAACATAAAATTAAATTTAACAGCAATATCGCAAAATAATTTTTAAATGAGCAAAGCTTTAAAATTTCTGATACACAGTCTCGCGCGCTGGAGATTTTGTTTTTGTTGTTGTTGCCTTTGCTTTTTTTTTTTTTTTAATTGAGCTTGTTAATCAAAAATTCGTTAAAATGTTATAAATATGAAATCGATGATAAAACAAATTTCAAATTCGAATTTGCGCTCCCAGATGACCATATTCGGTAGAAGATTACCTTATTCAAAATTTGATGGCTCTAGGTACCGTTGTTTTATCCCAATGTGAGAAACATACATATATTTATGGAGATTCTTCATTATTTAATTTCTTTAAATATAACACAGGGCGATAAGATTTAGTGGCAGCAATTTGAAAAGTGAACCGACCTCAAAATGCCAAAACGAAATTAATAGTCCTTTAGGGCAAATTGCCCCTTTGAAGTATCATTGGATGCTTTAAAATTTACATTAAGATTATTAGTGTTTTTCTACGATAAATGACGAAGAAAATTGCATACACTGATGGGACGATGAGACGATAGGAGAATTTGCAACACAAATGATGTTACTGACTTTTATATTAACTTCAGAATAGTTATTTGTAGCTTCCGTACACGCTAATGTAGTCTTTCGTGTTCTCAGATTGTTTCTCTTAAAATATTCCCATTCTCTCTTACAGTTCTCTCTTCCTATTCTCTGTTTTATTAAACATTAATCACAGGAGAAGAAGCAGAATTTTAAAAATGATTTCGAATAACAAAGCGCAAAATTCCAGTAACAGTAATCAACATCTTTTTAGCCCAAAACGACGTTAATTACCAGTGGGATATTAGTCTCGAAACGGAATTTTGCGTCGAATTACTATAAACGACGTATCACTTTTCAAACTGTTGCCACCAAATATTACAGCTCTGCATTATTTTTAAAGAAATTAAATAATGAAGAATCTGCATGAATATATGTATGCTTCGCGCATTGTGACAAAACAACGGTACCTAGAGCCAACAAATTTTGAATAATGCAGTCCTTCACCCGAGCATGGGCATCTGGAAACCCGAATTTAAAATTTCGAATTGGTTTCCTTATTTATTTCATATTTTGTAAAGTTTTAATGAATTTTTGATTAAAAAATTCAACGATTTCATACGCGATGGCAATACCGTACAGAATAAAACATTTCTGTCTCCAGCACTCGAGGCTTTCTGTCGGAAATTCTAAGGATATAGTGTTTTTAAATATTTTCTGATTTTGCTATTGAATCGATTTTTATGCCGTCCAAACGTCGAGAAGATGCTAGTTAATAAGTGAGCATAAAATAAAAATAGAAGACCAAAAAAAAAAAGTTTTGCAAAGCCATCATAGTAAGAGAATCATCAAATGGTAAACTGAAAATCATGTACATCAATATGGTAAACCGGAAAAAGATTGAAAAAAAAAAAAAATAGAAAAATGTATACCAGCACTTAAACACTTCATTCCAAATTTTAAACACGTGCTGCTTTCTAAATTTTTTGTAATTTTGCTGTTGAATTGTATATGGCGTAAGGGCGAAGAAAATGATGATAAATATTAAAGCTAAAGAGACAAAAAACAAATGAGTTAATAGGAGCGAGTGTAAAAGCAGACTTGCGACCTCAGCGAGAGTGTTAACAACCTCAACAAATGCATTTGGGCAACCGTTAAAATAAGAAACCTTTCAGATTTATTTTTGCTTTGATTTTAAGGTAGTGTTAACTTCACTTTTAATCCACGTGAAATTGTTGCTGCCTATTATTGACGAAAACAGTGCTTATTATTAACACTGCAAGTGCGTACGTACGACAAATATTTTGTATTTGTCTTGTAGCTAAAATCGAAAAAAAAAAAAAAAAAAAAAAAAAAAAAAAAATCTGGAATGTTTCAGATTTTAAATTACGTCCAAAGGGGCGTTTTTTAACATTTTGTGTGTTACCTTTCTTTATTAAATATCATGTTCCTCGCACTTAAACCATAAGATCCAGTGCAACAGCAATATCGCAAAATAGTTTTAAAATGAGCATATCTTTAGAATTTCCGATACAGAGACTCACGCGCTGGAGATAAAAATGTTTTTTCTGCACAACGTTGCCATTGCTCGCTTTGAAATCCTTGAGTTTGTTAATCAAAAATTCGTCAAAGTTTTAAAAAATAAGAAATCGATCATAAAACAAATTTCAAATTTCAAATTTGGTCTTCCACATGCTCATATTCGTTGGAGGATTAAGTTATTCAAAATTCGATGACTCTATGTACCGTTGTTTTATCACAATACGAGAAATATACATACATTTATGCAGATTTTTCATTATTTAATTTCTTCAAATATAATGCAGGACTCTAACATTTTGTGGCAACAGTTTGAAAAGTGAACCGACATTTATGAGTCCGACGCAAAATGCCAAAACGAAACTAATAGTCCTTCGGGATTCAAATCCCTTTGGACTAACAATAATTATATATAGTGAATTTAAAACAAATCAATGGTAAAAATAAGCGGAAAAGTGAAAGAATGTTATTAGAGTCCTTGTAGCACGTACACGCTACAAGGACTCTAGTGTGTCATGCACTTTTGTGTACAAAATAGAGCAAAATTATTCTATGAAAAGTATGCTTGTGTATTTTTCCAGGTAATTCATATCTGAAAGAGGCTAAATATATATTAATAGACACACATAAAACCTCCAGCAACAACATTTGCAGCTTAATTTCTTATTTAAAATATCAATAGAAAAAATATTACTCTCAAAGTGGCAGTTAATACAGTTAAGAATCCATTTGAAAATATTTCGTGTTTAAACACAAACTCATGATTTTAAGCTAGTATTCTGATTTTACGTACGAATGAGGTCTTCGGCATGAAAGAAGTTATAAACGATATTAGGTTAACTCGTATTTTCTCTAAAGTATCGGAGTTGGAGTTTTCTTTTATCATTACATCTTATTTCCTGTCATATCAAGATGTAACAAACGCATGAGGGAAGCATATTCATAAAAATATCTGATGCGTACATATCGAATCCGAAAAACCAAGGCTATTTTCTTTTCGAATATAATTCAGGTAGGGTTCTGATGCCGTAACTTCTTATTGCTAGCCGAAGCTTGAAGAAACTGAGCTAATAAAAGTATCAGCACCCGACAGCGACACGCATTCAATCTTTTATGCGAATTTTTATATCTGTCATATCTTTTTTCCCACGCACTTCATTTACTAACGCATGGATCTATAATACGGAAGAAGAGGAACACGTAATAAATCGGCGAAACACGGGCATAAAATTTCTCACTTTAATATCCCTAAAACCCACATATTACATTTTTCTCTGAAGCTCGAAAGACCTTAAACTAACGCTTCTAACTCACCACTTACAGAGATTGGAAGCAGCGGTGGTTTTTTTTCGCCATATTTAACATGGCTTGCGTCTATTGCCTTTCCTACCACCTCCTCGATCCTCGCCTTCCGTAATAAACTGTCCTTCCGGTACAAGTTTGGACACGCCTGAAGAAAAGAAAAGACGCCAATAATGTGATGGGTAAACATGGATTCGCCGATCGACAGCTTTTGTGGCAGCCCGCCATACATGTATCGGGCCTTCTTCATTTAGGTAAGTGCTTGATAAGTTGATGGTAGTGGAACCGAAGGGTGGAAGGGTATTATCACAGACGTGAGGAACATGTATGCACTGCCCGAATATTAAGCCTTCAGGTCCTGAGTTGCTGGAAGGTATTAAAAATAAATCACCTTTTTTTTTTTTTTTTTTTCTTTCGAAAATGCCTATAAGAAGGACAGGGTGTTATTACCAGAACGTCTGAATATTTTCTTTGGGTTGCTCTCGGATGGGCGCCTTATGTCGTAACTTCTGACAGTATTAAATTTTATGCTGTTTGAATGTAACTTTTTGTTATGAAGGCATAAATTTAGTTTTACGCGTTTTCTTTTTAAAAAAATTCCATGAAACTGAATATAAAAACCGAAGACATTCAGAAGTACTTAGATATGTCACATCAAAATTTAGGCTTAAATGTTCGCTGTAACCACCAGAGAAATGGACGGAATTTGCAACTTGGTGAAGTTTTTAACAATGTATATATTTACCAGAACAGCAGTTTTGTCCTTTTCTCAGTGACACAGGACACAGGAGTGACACAGGAGCACTATCTTTCTTATCTTGTTTTAATTGAGAGTTGAACTTATCTTGTTTTAACTGAGAAAAGGGTGAGAATAGCCGTAAAATCCCATTTTGAGGTTAATAACCCTTTTTGGGCTAAAAATTTCAACTCATATTAAGTTTTGCTGGGTGAAAATATGAGATATAATTGTATTTAAATAGATGTTCATGGAGATATCCGCACAGTTTTCAAAGAGATTTGAATCTAGTAAAGCAATAAACAAACTTTTTGAGGGAACAATTTTAAATGATTTCAGGTGATTTTTATTGTAATGTGAAAGGGCCAAAATTCCTGTTAATCTAAGAAAAGACCAAATTTCTAGGACTTGACTTTAAAATATTGTCAGTCTGGCAACATAGAGTGCACTCCATGTAGCCATTTTATCCACCCCCTTGCACTCCCCCCAAAAAACATTAATTTATATCAGGCGTTGATAGTAGTTTCGCGAAAACTCGGAAGCAAAATCAATTCTGCTTAACGAGGCTAATTAAAAAATCAAACCTGTTTCGGCTTAAGCCATTATTTAGGCTTAAAATTATTATATAGGCCTTATATAATGTAGCCATTTTTCGTGGGAAGAGATATGAAGGAAACAGATTTTGTGCACTGTGTTTTATTTAGCCTAACACAATACTTCGCATAAAATATGGCTATGCATTTCTGAAGCTACTAGAAAGAGAGAAAATGTATCTAGCGTCACATATTTGCTTATGATGTGTTTAATGTGTTATACTGTAAATAGTAAGCAGATAGTCTAAACGTCACACCTTAAAGTAAAAATCAAGTTTATGTGTTTTATTTTAATACAAAAAGTCAACGGAAAAACAATTTTTTTTTATATGATGTTCTAATCTTCGGTTGCGTCACTTCGAGCACAAGACTGCTGTAAAAAGGAAAGATTATGCTGTTTTGACACATTTGTTTCTTTTAGAAATAGAAGTAAGAAACTCTATTGCTTGTACGTTTGAATGAGTTAAAAATAGATCAACACTCAAGCTCTGTTGACTCACGCCTGTTTAATAAATAATATTCAAAAGATAATGGAATGGGTCCCACTTCTTCAAACAGCAAACTATTATTGCTCAATGCTTTTGCTTCTTGAGGAAGAATGGTCAGTGTTAGTCTAACTCGAAATATATATATAGAACTTTTCCATGAAATCTACATCACTCTAAAGTTGGATGTTGCTTAATTTTAAATTTAAAAGTTCACTAACTTCATTTCTATATATCTCAGCAGATGTTCTTTTATAAAACTTAAAACTGACAGAGTTGGTTGGAATAGTAGTACCGTTTCGACCGTCGTAAATGATATAACCCTCATCTTGAGGCTCTATTCACCAGCAGCGGGTGATTTTATCTAGTTCTTTTATTCTAAATCTGGAGATTATGGCTAGATAAAATGACCCTTTCAGTACGGTCAGTGATTTTTACGCAGCAAAGGAAGAGTGGAGGAAGTCATATGCTGGTCACATCAAATTTTTTATTGTGGTGTAAGCGGCTAAACCCCTGCAGCAGCAGTTTTTAAGCTTCTTCAGCTCTTTTTTTTTATTCTCTCTCTCTCTTCCCCTTTCAGTCACTGGCCGAAAAATGAAAGGCGAAGGGGGCATCTCGTGAATCTCAGTTACATACTCCCCCCGACTTGGAATACAATACGAAAGACCCTCTCTACAATGCACCTGGATGCTCTTGTCCACTGCGGTGTATGATCACTCGTTTCATCACCGTGGGGTTTTCAGTTGGGGACGGTGGGATTTCGTTTCGTCCACTTGTGATGCAGTTGAGTGGTTCGCAGCTGTAAGACTTGCATGAAAGTTATGAGGTGATTCGCCAAATGCTGTAAACCAGGTGCTTCTTATCTAAATTCTTAATGCAGTGATGAATGTTAAGGCTGCGTCTGGCAGAGTTTATTTTATAAATGGTATCTTTAGCTCGCAAGTTATGTAGATATTACCAATTATGGCAGGAAAGTGGAAAAAAAATAATAATCATGCCAGCCATTTTTGGTGAAACATAAAATATGAAATGGTAAAAAGTTTTCAGGATTACCAATGGACACATTTTAGCTAAAAGCTGGTTATAAAAACACTGAATCACATATTAGAAATTAGGGCAAATAATGAAAGAAAAAAAAAAAAAACTTTTATTAATCATTGCAACCATTTTTGATTAAACACAAAATGTAAAATGATAAAGGGTTTGCCAATGGACACATTTTAGCTCCATTCTGGTTATAAACACATTGAATCATATATTTTTAAAGTACATATGGCAAATAATGAAAAAAAAAAAAACTTTTACTGATCATGCCAGCCGTTTCTAATAAAATACAAAATGCTGAATGGATTTTTAGGATTACCAATGGACAGATTTTAGCTCCAAGTTGGTTATAAACGCACTGAATCATATATTTTTCAAGTACATACTACCAATTATGGGAAAAAATGAAAAAAAAAAAAAACTTTTATTAATCATGCCAGCCGTTTTTAATAAAATATCAAATGCTGAATGGCTTTTTAGGATTACCAATGGACAAATTTTAGTTCCAAGCTGTTTATAAACGCACTAAATCATATATTTTTCAAGTACATACTACCAATTATGGGAAATAATGAAAAAAAAAACTTTTATTAATCATGCCAGCCGTTTTTAATAAAATATAAAATGCTGAATGGCTTTTTAGGATTACCAATGGACATATTTTAGCTCCAAGTTGGTTATAAACGCACTAAATCATATATTTTTCAAGTACATACTACCAATTATGGGAAATAATGAAAAAAAAAATTATTAATCATGCCAGCGGTTTTTGACGGAACACAGAATGTAAAGTGCTAAATGGTTTTTCAGGATTACCAATGGACACATCTCCACTCTGGTTATAAAAACACTGAATCATATATTTTTCAAATACATACTACCAATTATGGGAAATAATGAAAAAAAAAAAACTTTTATTAATCATGCCAGCCGTTTTTAATAAAATATAAAATGCTGAATGGCTTTTTAGGATTAAAAATGGACACATTTTAGTTCCAAGCTGTTTATAAACGCACTAAATCATATATTTTCCAAGTACATACTACCAATTATGAGAAATAATGAAAAAAAAAAACTTTTATTAAACATGCCAGCCGTTTTTAATAAAATATAAAATGCTGAATGGCTTTTTAGGATTACCAATGGACACATTTTAGCTCCAAGTTGGTTATAAACGTACTGAATCATATATTTTTCAAGTACATACTACCAATTATGGGAAATAATGAAAAAAAAAAACTTTTATTAATCATGCCAGCCGTTTTTAATAAAATATAAAATGCTGAATGGTTTTTTAGGATTACCAATGGACAAATTTTAGTTCCAAGCTGTTTATAAACGCACTAAATAATATATTTTTCAAGTGCATACTACCAATTATGGGAAATAATGAAAAAAAAAAAACTTTTATTAATCATGCCAGCCGTTTTTAATAAAATATAAAATGCTGAATGGCTTTTTAGGATTACCAATGGACATATTTTAGCTCCAAGTTGGTGATAAACGCACTGAATCATATATTTTTCAAGTACATACTACCAATTATGGGAAATAATGTGTGAGTGTGATTATGGCAAAGCCTCGAGGGCTATCTGCCTCAGGGCAGGGATGCCTTCGTGGAGGACTTTCTAAGGGAAACTGGCTCGTATACACGTTACACATGGGGAAAACCACGAAACCGCCCATGCAGCTAGCCCGTTCGCGGGATTCGAACCTCGAACCGAACTACCAGTGTTCAGCGACTTTACCGCTCGGCCGCTGGTGTGCTTGGGAAATAATGAAAAAAAAAAAAAACTTTTATTAATCATGCCAGCCGTTTTTAATAAAATATAAAATGCTGAATGGCTTTTTAGGATTACCAATGGACATATTTTAGCTCCAAGTTGGTTATAAACGCACTGAATCATATATTTTTCAAGTACATACTACCAATTATGGGAAATAATGAAAAAAAAAACTTTTATTAATCATGCCAGCCATTTTTAATAAAATATAAAATGCTGAATGGTTTTTTAGGATTACCAATGAACACATTTTAGCTCCAGTTGGTTATAAACGCACTGAATCATATATTTTTCAAGTACATACTACCAATTATGGGAAATAATGAAAAAAAAATATTAATCATGCCAGCGGTTTTTGACGGAACACAGAATGTAAAGTGCTAAATGGTTTTTCAGGATTACCAATGGACACATCTCCACTCTGGTTATAAAATCACTGAATCATATATTTTTCAAATACATACTACCAATTATGGGAAATAATGAAAAAAAAAACTTTTATTAATCATGCCAGCCGTTTTTAATAAAATATAAAATGCTGAATGGCTTTTTAGGATTACCAATGGACACATTTTAGTTCCAAGCTGTTTATAAACGCACTAAATCATATATTTTCCAAGTACATACTACCAATTATGGGAAATAATGAAAAAAAAAATTTTATTAATCATGCCAGCCGTTTTTAATAAAATATAAAATGCTGAATGGCTTTTTAGGATTACCAATGGACACATTTTAGCTCCAAGTTGGTTATAAACGCACTGAATCATATATTTTTCAAGTACATACTACCAATTATGGGAAATAATGAAAAAAAAAAAACTTTTATTAATCATGTCAGCCGTTTTTAATAAAATATAAAATGCTGAATGGTTTTTTTAGGATTACCAATGGACAAATTTTAGTTCCAAGCTGTTTATAAACGCACTAAATCATATATTTTTCAAGTACATACTACCAATTATGGGAAATAATGAAAAAAAAAACTTTTATTAATCATGCCAGCCGTTTTTAATAAAATATAAAATGCTGAATGGCTTTTTAGGATTACCAATGGACATATTTTAGCTCCAAGTTGGTTATAAACGCACTAAATCATATATTTTTCAAGTACATACTACCAATTATGGGAAATAATGAAAAAAAAAATATTAATCATGCCAGCGGTTTTTGACGGAACACAGAATGTAAAGTGCTAAATGGTTTTTCAGGATTACCAATGGACACATCTCCACTCTGGTTATAAAAACACTGAATCATATATTTTTCAAATACATACTACGAATTATGGGAAATAATGAAAAAAAAAAAAACTTTTATTAATCATGCCAGCCGTTTTTAATAAAATATAAAATGCTGAATGGCTTTTTAGGATTACCAATGGACACATTTTAGCTCCAAGTTGGTTATAAACGCACTGAATCATATATTTTTCAAGTACATACTACCAATTATGGGAAATAATGAAAAAAAAAACTTTTATTAATCATGCCAGCCGTTTTTAATAAAATATAAAATGCTGAATGGCTTTTTAGGATTACCAATGGACAAATTTTAGTTCCAAGCTGTTTATAAACGCACTAAATAATATATTTTTCAAGTACATACTACCAATTATGGGAAATAATGAAAAAAAAAACTTTTATTAATCATGCCAGCCATTTTTAATAAAATATAAAATGCTGAATGGCTTTTTAGGATTACCAATGGACATATTTTAGCTCCAAGTTGGTTATAAACGCACTAAATCATATATTTTTCAAGTACATACTACCAATTATGGGAAATAATGAAAAAAAAAATTATTAACCATGCCAGCGGTTTTTGACGGAACACAGAATGTAAAGTGCTAAATGGTTTTTCAGGATTACCAATGGACACATCTCCACTCTGGTTATAAAAACACTGAATCATATATTTTTCAAATACATACTACCAATTATGGGAAATAATGAAAAAAAAAAACTTTTATTAATCATGCCAGCCGTTTTTAATAAAATATAAAATGCTGAATGGCTTTTTAGGATTAAAAATGGACACATTTTAGTTCCAAGCTGTTTATAAACGCACTAAATCATATATTTTCCAAGTACATACTACCAATTATGAGAATGATGAAAAAAAAAACTTTTATTAAACATGCCAGCCGTTTTTAATAAAATATAAAATGCTGAATGGCTTTTTAGGATTACCAATGGACACATTTTAGCTCCAACTTGGTTATAAACGTACTGAATCATATATTTTTCAAGTACATACTACCAATTATGGGAAATAATGAAAAAAAAAACTTTTATTAATCATGCCAGCCGTTTTTAATAAAATATAAAATGCTGAATGGTTTTTTAGGATTACCAATGGACAAATTTTAGTTCCAAGCTGTTTATAAACGCACTAAATAATATATTTTTCAAGTCCATACTACCAATTATGGGAAATAATGAAAAAAAAAACTTTTATTAATCATGCCAGCCGTTTTTAATAAAATATAAAATGCTGAATGGCTTTTTAGGATTACCAATGGACATATTTTAGCTCCAAGTTGGTGATAAACGCACTGAATCATATATTTTTCAAGTACATACTACCAATTATGGGAAATAATGTGTGAGTGTGAGTGTGAGTGTGATTATGGCAAAGCCTCGAGGGCTATCTGCCTCAGGGCAGGGATGCCTTCGTGGAGGACTTTCTAAGGGAAACTGGCTCGTATACACGTTACACATGGGGAAAACCACGAAACCGCCCATGCAGCTAGCCCGTTCGCGGGATTCGAACCTCGGACCGAACTACCAGTGTTCAGCGACTTTACCGCTCGGCCGCTGGTGGGCTTGGGAAATAATGAAAAAAAAAAAAAACTTTTATTAATCATGCCAGCCGTTTTTAATAAAATATAAAATGCTGAATGGCTTTTTAGGATTACCAATGGACATATTTTAGCTCCAAGTTGGTTATAAACGCACTAAATCATATATTTTTCAAGTACATACTACCAATTATGGGAAATAATGAAAAAAAAAATTATTAATCATGCCAGCGGTTTTTGACGGAACACAGAATGTAAAGTGCTAAATGGTTTTTCAGGATTACCAATGGACACATCTCCACTCTGGTTATAAAAACACTGAATCATATATTTTTCAAATACATACTACCAATTATGGGAAATAATGAAAAAAAAAAAACTTTTATTAATCATGCCAGCCGTTTTTAATAAAATATAAAATGCTGAATGGCTTTTTAGGATTAAAAATGGACACATTTTAGTTCCAAGCTGTTTATAAACGCACTAAATCATATATTTTCCAAGTACATACTACCAATTATGAGAAATAATGAAAAAAAAAAACTTTTATTAAACATGCCAGCCGTTTTTAATAAAATATAAAATGCTGAATGGCTTTTTAGGATTACCAATGGACACATTTTATCTCCAAGTTGGTTATAAACGTACTGAATCATATATTTTTCAAGTACATACTACCAATTATGGGAAATAATGAAAAAAAAAAACTTTTATTAATCATGCCAGCCGTTTTTAATAAAATATAAAATGCTGAATGGTTTTTTAGGATTACCAATGGACAAATTTTAGTTCCAAGCTGTTTATAAACGCACTAAATAATATATTTTTCAAGTGCATACTACCAATTATGGGAAATAATGAAAAAAAAAAAACTTTTATTAATCATGCCAGCCGTTTTTAATAAAATATAAAATGCTGAATGGCTTTTTAGGATTACCAATGGACATATTTTAGCTCCAAGTTCGTGATAAACGCACTGAATCATATATTTTTCAAGTACATACTACCAATTATGGGAAATAATGTGTGAGTGTGATTATGGCAAAGCCTCGAGGGCTATCTGCCTCAGGGCAGGGATGCCTTCGTGGAGGACTTTCTAAGGGAAACTGGCTCGTATACACGTTACACATGGGGAAAACCACGAAACCGCCCATGCAGCTAGCCCGTTCGCGGGATTCGAACCTCGAACCGAACTACCAGTGTTCAGCGACTTTACCGCTCGGCCGCTGGTGTGCTTGGGAAATAATGAAAAAAAAAAAAAACTTTTATTAATCATGCCAGCCGTTTTTAATAAAATATAAAATGCTGAATGGCTTTTTAGGATTACCAATGGACATATTTTAGCTCCAAGTTGGTTATAAACGCACTGAATCATATATTTTTCAAGTACATACTACCAATTATGGGAAATAATGAAAAAAAAAACTTTTATTAATCATGCCAGCCATTTTTAATAAAATATAAAATGCTGAATGGTTTTTTAGGATTACCAATGAACACATTTTAGCTCCAGTTGGTTATAAACGCACTGAATCATATATTTTTCAAGTACATACTACCAATTATGGGAAATAATGAAAAAAAAATATTAATCATGCCAGCGGTTTTTGACGGAACACAGAATGTAAAGTGCTAAATGGTTTTTCAGGATTACCAATGGACACATCTCCACTCTGGTTATAAAATCACTGAATCATATATTTTTCAAATACATACTACCAATTATGGGAAATAATGAAAAAAAAAACTTTTATTAATCATGCCAGCCGTTTTTAATAAAATATAAAATGCTGAATGGCTTTTTAGGATTACCAATGGACACATTTTAGTTCCAAGCTGTTTATAAACGCACTAAATCATATATTTTCCAAGTACATACTACCAATTATGGGAAATAATGAAAAAAAAAATTTTATTAATCATGCCAGCCGTTTTTAATAAAATATAAAATGCTGAATGGCTTTTTAGGATTACCAATGGACACATTTTAGCTCCAAGTTGGTTATAAACGCACTGAATCATATATTTTTCAAGTACATACTACCAATTATGGGAAATAATGAAAAAAAAAAAACTTTTATTAATCATGTCAGCCGTTTTTAATAAAATATAAAATGCTGAATGGTTTTTTTAGGATTACCAATGGACAAATTTTAGTTCCAAGCTGTTTATAAACGCACTAAATCATATATTTTTCAAGTACATACTACCAATTATGGGAAATAATGAAAAAAAAAACTTTTATTAATCATGCCAGCCGTTTTTAATAAAATATAAAATGCTGAATGGCTTTTTAGGATTACCAATGGACATATTTTAGCTCCAAGTTGGTTATAAACGCACTAAATCATATATTTTTCAAGTACATACTACCAATTATGGGAAATAATGAAAAAAAAAATATTAATCATGCCAGCGGTTTTTGACGGAACACAGAATGTAAAGTGCTAAATGGTTTTTCAGGATTACCAATGGACACATCTCCACTCTGGTTATAAAAACACTGAATCATATATTTTTCAAATACATACTACGAATTATGGGAAATAATGAAAAAAAAAAACTTTTATTAATCATGCCAGCCGTTTTTAATAAAATATAAAATGCTGAATGGCTTTTTAGGATTACCAATGGACACATTTTAGCTCCAAGTTGGTTATAAACGCACTGAATCATATATTTTTCAAGTACATACTACCAATTATGGGAAATAATGAAAAAAAAAACTTTTATTAATCATGCCAGCCGTTTTTAATAAAATATAAAATGCTGAATGGCTTTTTAGGATTACCAATGGACAAATTTTAGTTCCAAGCTGTTTATAAACGCACTAAATAATATATTTTTCAAGTACATACTACCAATTATGGGAAATAATGAAAAAAAAAACTTTTATTAATCATGCCAGCCATTTTTAATAAAATATAAAATGCTGAATGGCTTTTTAGGATTACCAATGGACATATTTTAGCTCCAAGTTGGTTATAAACGCACTAAATCATATATTTTTCAAGTACATACTACCAATTATGGGAAATAATGAAAAAAAAAATTATTAACCATGCCAGCGGTTTTTGACGGAACACAGAATGTAAAGTGCTAAATGGTTTTTCAGGATTACCAATGGACACATCTCCACTCTGGTTATAAAAACACTGAATCATATATTTTTCAAATACATACTACCAATTATGGGAAATAATGAAAAAAAAAAACTTTTATTAATCATGCCAGCCGTTTTTAATAAAATATAAAATGCTGAATGGCTTTTTAGGATTAAAAATGGACACATTTTAGTTCCAAGCTGTTTATAAACGCACTAAATCATATATTTTCCAAGTACATACTACCAATTATGAGAATGATGAAAAAAAAAAACTTTTATTAAACATGCCAGCCGTTTTTAATAAAATATAAAATGCTGAATGGCTTTTTAGGATTACCAATGGACACATTTTAGCTCCAAGTTGGTTATAAACGTACTGAATCATATATTTTTCAAGTACATACTACCAATTATGGGAAATAATGAAAAAAAAAAACTTTTATTAATCATGCCAGCCGTTTTTAATAAAATATAAAATGCTGAATGGTTTTTTTAGGATTACCAATGGACAAATTTTAGTTCCAAGCTGTTTATAAACGCACTAAATAATATATTTTTCAAGTCCATACTACCAAATATGGGAAATAATGAAAAAAAAAACTTTTATTAATCATGCCAGCCGTTTTTAATAAAATATAAAATGCTGAATGGCTTTTTAGGATTACCAATGGACATATTTTAGCTCCAAGTTGGTGATAAACGCACTGAATCATATATTTTTCAAGTACATACTACCAATTATGGGAAATAATGTGTGAGTGTGAGTGTGAGTGTGATTATGGCAAAGCCTCGAGGGCTATCTGCCTCAGGGCAGGGATGCCTTCGTGGAGGACTTTCTAAGGGAAACTGGCTCGTATACACGTTACACATGGGGAAAACCACGAAACCGCCCATGCAGCTAGCCCGTTCGCGGGATTCGAACCTCGGACCGAACTACCAGTGTTCAGCGACTTTACCGCTCGGCCGCTGGTGGGCTTGGGAAATAATGAAAAAAAAAAAAAACTTTTATTAATCATGCCAGCCGTTTTTAATAAAATATAAAATGCTGAATGGCTTTTTAGGATTACCAATGGACATATTTTAGCTCCAAGTTGGTTATAAACGCACTGAATCATATATTTTTCAAGTACATACTACCAATTATGGGAAATAATGAAAAAAAAAAACTTTTATTAATCATGCCAGCCATTTTTAATAAAATATAAAATGCTGAATGGTTTTTTAGGATTACCAATGAACACATTTTAGTTCCAAGTTGGTTATAAACGCACTGAATCATATATTTTTCAAGTACATACTACCAATTATGGGAAATAATGAAAAAAAAATATTAATCATGCCAGCGGTTTTTGACGGAACACAGAATGTAAAGTGCTAAATGGTTTTTCAGGATTACCAATGGACACATCTCCACTCTGGTTATAAAATCACTGAATCATATATTTTTCAAATACATACTACCAATTATGGGAAATAATGAAAAAAAAAAACTTTTATTAATCATGCCAGCCGTTTTTAATAAAATATAAAATGCTTAATGGCATTTTAGGATTACCAATGGACACATTTTAGTTCCAAGCTGTTTATAAACGCACTAAATCATATATTTTCCAAGTACATACTACCAATTATGGGAAATAATGAAAAAAAAAAACTTTTATTAATCATGCCAGCTGTTTTTAATAAAATATAAAATGCTGAATGGCTTTTTAGGATTACCAATGGACACATTTTAGCTCCAAGTTGGTTATAAACGCACTGAATCATATATTTTTCAAGTACATACTACCAATTATGGGAAATGATGTGTGAGTGTGAGTGTGATTATGGCAAAGCCTCGAGGGCTATCTGCCTCAGGGCAGGGATGCCTTCGTGGAGGACTTTCTAAGGGAAACTGGCTCGTATACACGTTACACATGGGGAAAACCACGAAACCGCCCATGCAGCTAGCCCGTTCGCGGGATTCGAACCTCGGACCGAACTACCAGTGTTCAGCGACTTTACCGCTCGGCCGCTGGTGGGCTTGGGAAATAATGAAAAAAAAAAAACTTTTATTAATCATGCCAGCCGTTTTTAATAAAATATAAAATGCTGAATGGCTTTTTAGGATTACCAATGGACATATTTTAGCTCCAAGTTGGTTATAAACGCACTGAATCATATATTTTTCAAGTACATACTACCAATTATGGGAAATAATGAAAAAAAAACTTTTATTAATATTGCCAGCCATTTTTAATAAAATATAAAATGCTGAATGGTTTTTTAGGATTACCAATGAACACATTTTAGCTCCAAGTTGGTTATAAACGCACTGAATCATATATTTTTCAAGTACATACTACCAATTATGGGAAATAATGAAAAAAAAATATTAATCATGCCAGCGGTTTTTGACGGAACACAGAATGTAAAGTGCTAAATGGTTTTTCAGGATTACCAATGGACACATCTCCACTCTGGTTATAAAAACACTGAATCATATATTTTTCAAATACATGCTACCAATTATGGGAAATAATGAAAAAAAAAAACTTTTATTAATCATGCCAGCCGTTTTTAATAAAATATAAAATGCTGAATGCCTTTTTAGGATTAAAAATGGACACATTTTAGTTCCAAGCTGTTTATAAACGCACTAAATCATATATTTTCCAAGTACATACTACCAATTATGAGAATGATGAAAAAAAAAAACTTTTATTAAACATGCCAGCCGTTTTTAATAAAATATAAAATGCTGAATGGCTTTTTAGGATTACCAATGGACACATTTTAGCTCCAAGTTGGTTATAAACGTACTGAATCATATATTTTTCTAGTACATACTACCAATTATGGGAAATAATGAAAAAAAAAACTTTTATTAATCATGCCAGCCGTTTTTAATAAAATATAAAATGCTGAATGGTTTTTTAGGATTACCAATGGACAAATTTTAGTTCCAAGCTGTTTATAAACGCACTAAATAATATATTTTTCAAGTCCATACTACCAATTATGGGAAATAATGAAAAAAAAAACTTTTATTAATCATGCCAGCCGTTTTTAATAAAATATAAAATGCTGAATGGCTTTTTAGGATAACCAATGGACATATTTTAGCTCCAAGTTGGTGATAAACGCACTGAATCATATATTTTTCAAGTACATACTACCAATTATGGGAAATAATGTGTGAGTGTGAGTGTGATTATGGCAAAGCCTCGAGGGCTATCTGCCTCAGGGCAGGGATGCCTTCGTGGAGGACTTTCTAAGGGAAACTGGCTCGTATACACGTTACACATGGGGAAAACCACGAAACCGCCCATGCAGCTAGCCCGTTCGCGGGATTCGAACCTCGGACCGAACTACCAGTGTTCAGCGACTTTACCGCTCGGCCGCTGGTGGGCTTGGGAAATAATGAAAAAAAAAAAAACTTTTATTAATCATGCCAGCCGTTTTTAATAAAATATAAAATGCTGAATGGCTTTTTAGGATTACCAATGGACATATTTTAGCTCCAAGTTGGTTATAAACGCACTGAATCATATATTTTTCAAGTACATACTACCAATTATGGGAAATAATGAAAAAAAAAAACTTTTATTAATCATGCCAGCCATTTTTAATAAAATATAAAATGCTGAATGGTTTTTTAGGATTACCAATGAACACATTTTAGTTCCAAGTTGGTTATAAACGCACTGAATCATATATTTTTCAAGTACATACTACCAATTATGGGAAATAATGAAAAAAAAATATTAATCATGCCAGCGGTTTTTGACGGAACACAGAATGTAAAGTGCTAAATGGTTTTTCAGGATTACCAATGGACACATCTCCACTCTGGTTATAAAATCACTGAATCATATATTTTTCAAATACATACTACCAATTATGGGAAATAATGAAAAAAAAAAACTTTTATTAATCATGCCAGCCGTTTTTAATAAAATATAAAATGCTTAATGGCATTTTAGGATTACCAATGGACACATTTTAGTTCCAAGCTGTTTATAAACGCACTAAATCATATATTTTCCAAGTACATACTACCAATTATGGGAAATAATGAAAAAAAAAAACTTTTATTAATCATGCCAGCTGTTTTTAATAAAATATAAAATGCTGAATGGCTTTTTAGGATTACCAATGGACACATTTTAGCTCCAAGTTGGTTATAAACGCACTGAATCATATATTTTTCAAGTACATACTACCAATTATGGGAAATGATGTGTGAGTGTGAGTGTGATTATGGCAAAGCCTCGAGGGCTATCTGCCTCAGGGCAGGGATGCCTTCGTGGAGGACTTTCTAAGGGAAACTGGCTCGTATACACGTTACACATGGGGAAAACCACGAAACCGCCCATGCAGCTAGCCCGTTCGCGGGATTCGAACCTCGGACCGAACTACCAGTGTTCAGCGACTTTACCGCTCGGCCGCTGGTGGGCTTGGGAAATAATGAAAAAAAAAAAAACTTTTATTAATCATGCCAGCCGTTTTTAATAAAATATAAAATGCTGAATGGCTTTTTAGGATTACCAATGGACATATTTTAGCTCCAAGTTGTTTATAAACGCACTGAATCATATATTTTTCAAGTACATACTACCAATTATGGGAAATAATGAAAAAAAAACTTTTATTAATATTGCCAGCCATTTTTAATAAAATATAAAATGCTGAATGGCTTTTTAGGATTACCAATGGACATATTTTAGCTCCAAGTTGGTTATAAACGCACTGAATCATATATTTTTCAAGTACATACTACCAATTATGGGAAATAATGAAAAAAAAAAACTTTTATTAATCATGCCAGCCATTTTTAATAAAATATAAAATGCTGAATGGTTTTTTAGGATTACCAATGAACACATTTTAGTTCCAAGTTGGTTATAAACGCACTGAATCATATATTTTTCAAGTACATACTACCAATTATGGGAAATAATGAAAAAAAAATATTAATCATGCCAGCGGTTTTTGACGGAACACAGAATGTAAAGTGCTAAATGGTTTTTCAGGATTACCAATGGACACATCTCCACTCTGGTTATAAAATCACTGAATCATATATTTTTCAAATACATACTACCAATTATGGGAAATAATGAAAAAAAAAAACTTTTATTAATCATGCCAGCCGTTTTTAATAAAATATAAAATGCTTAATGGCATTTTAGGATTACCAATGGACACATTTTAGTTCCAAGCTGTTTATAAACGCACTAAATCATATATTTTCCAAGTACATACTACCAATTATGGGAAATAATGAAAAAAAAAAACTTTTATTAATCATGCCAGCTGTTTTTAATAAAATATAAAATGCTGAATGGCTTTTTAGGATTACCAATGGACACATTTTAGCTCCAAGTTGGTTATAAACGCACTGAATCATATATTTTTCAAGTACATACTACCAATTATGGGAAATGATGTGTGAGTGTGAGTGTGATTATGGCAAAGCCTCGAGGGCTATCTGCCTCAGGGCAGGGATGCCTTCGTGGAGGACTTTCTAAGGGAAACTGGCTCGTATACACGTTACACATGGGGAAAACCACGAAACCGCCCATGCAGCTAGCCCGTTCGCGGGATTCGAACCTCGGACCGAACTACCAGTGTTCAGCGACTTTACCGCTCGGCCGCTGGTGGGCTTGGGAAATAATGAAAAAAAAAAAAACTTTTATTAATCATGCCAGCCGTTTTTAATAAAATATAAAATGCTGAATGGCTTTTTAGGATTACCAATGGACATATTTTAGCTCCAAGTTGGTTATAAACGCACTGAATCATATATTTTTCAAGTACATACTACCAATTATGGGAAATAATGAAAAAAAAACTTTTATTAATATTGCCAGCCATTTTTAATAAAATATAAAATGCTGAATGGTTTTTTAGGATTACCAATGAACACATTTTAGCTCCAAGTTGGTTATAAACGCACTGAATCATATATTTTTCAAGTACATACTACCAATTATGGGAAATAATGAAAAAAAAATATTAATCATGCCAGCGGTTTTTGACGGAACACAGAATGTAAAGTGCTAAATGGTTTTTCAGGATTACCAATGGACACATCTCCACTCTGGTTATAAAAACACTGAATCATATATTTTTCAAATACATGCTACCAATTATGGGAAATAATGAAAAAAAAAAACTTTTATTAATCATGCCAGCCGTTTTTAATAAAATATAAAATGCTGAATGCCTTTTTAGGATTAAAAATGGACACATTTTAGTTCCAAGCTGTTTATAAACGCACTAAATCATATATTTTCCAAGTACATACTACCAATTATGAGAATGATGAAAAAAAAAAACTTTTATTAAACATGCCAGCCGTTTTTAATAAAATATAAAATGCTGAATGGCTTTTTAGGATTACCAATGGACACATTTTAGCTCCAAGTTGGTTATAAACGTACTGAATCATATATTTTTCTAGTACATACTACCAATTATGGGAAATAATGAAAAAAAAAACTTTTATTAATCATGCCAGCCGTTTTTAATAAAATATAAAATGCTGAATGGTTTTTTAGGATTACCAATGGACAAATTTTAGTTCCAAGCTGTTTATAAACGCACTAAATAATATATTTTTCAAGTCCATACTACCAATTATGGGAAATAATGAAAAAAAAAACTTTTATTAATCATGCCAGCCGTTTTTAATAAAATATAAAATGCTGAATGGCTTTTTAGGATAACCAATGGACATATTTTAGCTCCAAGTTGGTGATAAACGCACTGAATCATATATTTTTCAAGTACATACTACCAATTATGGGAAATAATGTGTGAGTGTGAGTGTGATTATGGCAAAGCCTCGAGGGCTATCTGCCTCAGGGCAGGGATGCCTTCGTGGAGGACTTTCTAAGGGAAACTGGCTGGTATACACGTTACACATGGGGAAAACCACGAAACCGCCCATGCAGCTAGCCCGTTCGCGGGATTCGAACCTCGGACCGAACTACCAGTGTTCAGCGACTTTACCGCTCGGCCGCTGGTGGGCTTGGGAAATAATGAAAAAAAAAAAAACTTTTATTAATCATGCCAGCCGTTTTTAATAAAATATAAAATGCTGAATGGCTTTTTAGGATTACCAATGGACATATTTTAGCTCCAAGTTGGTTATAAACGCACTGAATCATATATTTTTCAAGTACATACTACCAATTATGGGAAATAATGAAAAAAAAAAACTTTTATTAATCATGCCAGCCATTTTTAATAAAATATAAAATGCTGAATGGTTTTTTAGGATTACCAATGAACACATTTTAGTTCCAAGTTGGTTATAAACGCACTGAATCATATATTTTTCAAGTACATACTACCAATTATGGGAAATAATGAAAAAAAAATATTAATCATGCCAGCGGTTTTTGACGGAACACAGAATGTAAAGTGCTAAATGGTTTTTCAGGATTACCAATGGACACATCTCCACTCTGGTTATAAAATCACTGAATCATATATTTTTCAAATACATACTACCAATTATGGGAAATAATGAAAAAAAAAAACTTTTATTAATCATGCCAGCCGTTTTTAATAAAATATAAAATGCTTAATGGCATTTTAGGATTACCAATGGACACATTTTAGTTCCAAGCTGTTTATAAACGCACTAAATCATATATTTTCCAAGTACATACTACCAATTATGGGAAATAATGAAAAAAAAAAACTTTTATTAATCATGCCAGCTGTTTTTAATAAAATATAAAATGCTGAATGGCTTTTTAGGATTACCAATGGACACATTTTAGCTCCAAGTTGGTTATAAACGCACTGAATCATATATTTTTCAAGTACATACTACCAATTATGGGAAATGATGTGTGAGTGTGAGTGTGATTATGGCAAAGCCTCGAGGGCTATCTGCCTCAGGGCAGGGATGCCTTCGTGGAGGACTTTCTAAGGGAAACTGGCTCGTATACACGTTACACATGGGGAAAACCACGAAACCGCCCATGCAGCTAGCCCGTTCGCGGGATTCGAACCTCGGACCGAACTACCAGTGTTCAGCGACTTTACCGCTCGGCCGCTGGTGGGCTTGGGAAATAATGAAAAAAAAAAAAACTTTTATTAATCATGCCAGCCGTTTTTAATAAAATATAAAATGCTGAATGGCTTTTTAGGATTACCAATGGACATATTTTAGCTCCAAGTTGTTTATAAACGCACTGAATCATATATTTTTCAAGTACATACTACCAATTATGGGAAATAATGAAAAAAAAACTTTTATTAATATTGCCAGCCATTTTTAATAAAATATAAAATGCTGAATGGTTTTTTAGGATTACCAATGAACACATTTTAGCTCCAAGTTGGTTATAAACGCACTGAATCATATATTTTTCAAGTACATACTACCAATTATGGGAAATAATGAAAAAAAAATATTAATCATGCCAGCGGTTTTTGACGGAACACAGAATGTAAAGTGCTAAATGGTTTTTCAGGATTACCAATGGACACATCTCCACTCTGGTTATAAAATCACTGAATCATATATTTTTCAAATACATACTACCAATTATGGGAAATAATGAAAAAAAAAAAAACTTTTATTAATCATGCCAGCCGTTTTTAATAAAATATAAAATGCTGAATGGCTTTTTAGGATTACCAATGGACACATTTTAGTTCCAAGCTGTTTATAAACGCACTAAATCATATATTTTCCAAGTACATACTACCAATTATGGGAAATAATGAAAAAAAAAAACTTTTATTAATCATGCCAGCTGTTTTTAATAAAATATAAAATGCTGAATGGCTTTTTAGGATTACCAATGGACACATTTTAGCTCCAAGTTGGTTATAAACGCACTGAATCATATATTTTTCAAGTACATACTACCAATTATGGGAAATAATGTGTGAGTGTGAGTGTGAGTGTGATTATGGGAAAGCCTCGAGGGCTATCTGCCTCAGGGCAGGGATGCCTTCGTGGAGGACTTTCTAAGGGAAACTGGCTCGTATACACGTTACACATGGGGAAAACCACGAAACCGCCCATGCAGCTAGCCCGTTCGCGGGATTCGAACCTCGGACCGAACTACCAGTGTTCAGCGACTTTACCGCTCGGCCGCTGGTGGGCTTGGGAAATAATGAAAAAAAAAAAACTTTTATTAATCATGCCAGCCGTTTTTAATAAAATATAAAATGCTGAATGGCTTTTTAGGATTACCAATGGACATATTTTAGCTCCAAGTTGGTTATAAACGCACTGAATCATATATTTTTCAAGTACATACTACCAATTATGGGAAATAATGAAAAAAAAAACTTTTATTAATATTGCCAGCCATTTTTAATAAAATATAAAATGCTGAATGGTTTTTTAGGATTACCAATGAACACATTTTAGCTCCAAGTTGGTTATAAACGCACTGAATCATATATTTTTCAAGTACATACTACCAATTATGGGAAATAATGAAAAAAAAATATTAATCATGCCAGCGGTTTTTGACGGAACACAGAATGTAAAGTGCTAAATGGTTTTTCAGGATTACCAATGGACACATCTCCACTCTGGTTATAAAATCACTGAATCATATATTTTTCAAATACATACTACCAATTATGGGAAATAATGAAAAAAAAAAACTTTTATTAATCATGCCAGCCGTTTTTAATAAAATATAAAATGCTGAATGGCTTTTTAGGATTACCAATGGACACATTTTAGTTCCAAGCTGTTTATAAACGCACTAAATCATATATTTTCCAAGCACATACTACCAATTATGGGAAATAATGAAAAAAAAAACTTTTATTAATCATGCCAGCTGTTTTTAATAAAATATAAAATGCTGAATGGCTTTTTAGGATTACCAATGGACACATTTTAGCTCCAAGTTGGTTATAAACGTACTGAATCATATATTTTTCAAGTACATACTACCAATTATGGGAAATAATGAAAAAAAAAAACTTTTATTAATCATGCCAGCCGTTTTTAATAAAATATAAAATGCTGAATGGTTTTTTAGGATTACCAATGGACAAATTTTAGTTCCAAGCTGTTTATAAACGCACTAAATAATATATTTTTCAAGTGCATACTACCAATTATGGGAAATAATGAAAAAAAAAAAACTTTTATTAATCATGCCAGCCGTTTTTAATAAAATATAAAATGCTGAATGGCTTTTTAGGATTACCAATGGACATATTTTAGCTCCAAGTTGGTGATAAACGCACTGAATCATATATTTTTCAAGTACATACTACCAATTATGGGAAATAATGTGTGAGTGTGATTATGGCAAAGCCTCGAGGGCTATCTGCCTCAGGGCAGGGATGCCTTCGTGGAGGACTTTCTAAGGGAAACTGGCTCGTATACACGTTACACATGGGGAAAACCACGAAACCGCCCATGCAACTAGCCCGTTCGCGGGATTCGAACCTCGGACCGAACTACCAGTGTTCAGCGACTTTACCGCTCGGCCGCTGGTGGGCTTGGGAAATAATGAAAAAAACAAAAACAACTTTTATTAATCATGCCAGCCGTTTTTAATAAAATATAAAATGCTGAATGGCTTTTTAGGATTACCAATGGACATATTTTAGCTCCAAGTTGGTTATAAACGCACTGAATCATATATTTTTCAAGTACATACTACCAATTATGGGAAATAATGAAAAAAAAAAACTTTTATTAATCATGCCAGCCATTTTTAATAAAATATAAAATGCTGAATGGTTTTTTAGGATTACCAATGAACACATTTTAGCTCCAGTTGGTTATAAACGCACTGAATCATATATTTTTCAAGTACATACTACCAATTATGGGAAATAATGAAAAAAAAAATATTAATCATGCCAGCGGTTTTTGACGGAACACAGAATGTAAAGTGCTAAATGGTTTTTCACGATTACCAATGGACACATCTCCATTCTGGTTATAAAAACACTGAATCATATATTTTTCAAATACATACTACGAATTATGGGAAATAATGAAAAAAAAAAAAACTTTTATTAATCATGCCAGCCGTTTTTAATAAAATATAAAATGCTGAATGGCTTTTTAGGATTACCAATGGACACATTTTAGCTCCAAGTTGGTTATAAACGCACTGAATCATATATTTTTCAAGTACATACTACCAATTATGGGAAATAATGAAAAAAAAAACTTTTATTAATCATGCCAGCCGTTTTTAATAAAATATAAAATGCTGAATGGCTTTTTAGGATTACCAATGGACACATTTTAGCTCCAAGTTGGTTATAAACACACTGAATCATATATTTTTCAAGTACATACTACCAATTATGGGAAATAATGAAAAAAAAACTTTTATTAATCATGCCAGCCGTTTTTAATAAAATATAAAATGCTGAATGGCTTTTTAGGATTACCAATGGACAAATTTTAGTTCCAAGCTGTTTATAAACGCACTAAATAATATATTTTTCAAGTACATACTACCAATTATGGGAAATAATGAAAAAAAAAACTTTTATTAATCATGCCAGCCATTTTTAATAAAATATAAAATGCTGAATGGCTTTTTAGGATTACCAATGGACATATTTTAGCTCCAAGTTGGTTATAAACGCACTAAATCATATATTTTTCAAGTACATACTACCAATTATGGGAAATAATGAAAAAAAAAATTATTAATCATGCCAGCGGTTTTTGACGGAACACAGAATGTAAAGTGCTAAATGGTTTTTCAGGATTACCAATGGACACATCTCCACTCTGGTTATAAAAACACTGAATCATATATTTTTCAAATACATACTACCAATTATGGGAAATAATGAAAAAAAAAACTTTTATTAATCATGCCAGCCGTTTTTAATAAAATATAAAATGCTGAATGGCTTTTTAGGATTAAAAATGGACACATTTTAGTTCCAAGCTGTTTATAAACGCACTAAATCATATATTTTCCAAGTACATACTACCAATTATGAGAATGATGAAAAAAAAAAAAACATTTATTAAACATGCCAGCCGTTTTTAATAAAATATAAAATGCTGAATGGCTTTTTAGGATTACCAATGGACACATTTTAGCTCCAAGTTGGTTATAAACGTACTGAATCATATATTTTTCAAGTACATACTACCAATTATGGGAAATAATGAAAAAAAAAAAACTTTTATTAATCATGCCAGCCGTTTTTAATAAAATATAAAATGCTGAATGGTTTTTTAGGATTACCAATGGACAAATTTTAGTTCCAAGCTGTTTATAAACGCACTAAATAATATATTTTTCAAGTGCATACTACCAATTATGGGAAATAATGAAAAAAAAAACTTTTATTAATCATGCCAGCCGTTTTTAATAAAATATAAAATGCTGAATGGCTTTTTAGGATTACCAATGGACATATTTTAGCTCCAAGTTGGTGATAAACGCACTGAATCATATATTTTTCAAGTACATACTACCAATTATGGGAAATAATGTGTGAGTGTGAGTGTGAGTGTGATTATGGCAAAGCCTCGAGGGCTATCTGCCTCAGGGCAGGGATGCCTTCGTGGAGGACTTTCTAAGGGAAACTGGCTCGTATACACGTTACACATGGGGAAAACCACGAAACCGCCCATGCAGCTAGCCCGTTCGCGGGATTCGAACCTCGGACCGAACTACCAGTGTTCAGCGACTTTACCGCTCGGCCGCTGGTGGGCTTGGGAAATAATGAAAAAAAAAAAAACTTTTATTAATCATGCCAGCCGTTTTTAATAAAATATAAAATGCTGAATGGCTTTTTAGGATTACCAATGGACATATTTTAGCTCCAAGTTGGTTATAAACGCACTGAATCATATATTTTTCAAGTACATACTACCAATTATGGGAAATAATGAAAAAAAAAACTTTTATTAATCATGCCAGCCATTTTTAATAAAATATAAAATGCTGAATGGTTTTTTAGGATTACCAATGAACACATTTTAGCTCCAAGTTGGTTATAAACGCACTGAATCATATATTTTTCAAGTACATACTACCAATTATGGGAAATAATGAAAAAAAAATATTAATCATGCCAGCGGTTTTTGACGGAACACAGAATGTAAAGTGCTAAATGGTTTTTCAGGATTACCAATGGACACATCTCCACTCTGGTTATAAAATCACTGAATCATATATTTTTCAAATACATACTACCAATTATGGGAAATAATGAAAAAAAAAAACTTTTATTAATCATGCCAGCCGTTTTTAATAAAATATAAAATGCTGAATGGCTTTTTAGGATTAAAAATGGACACATTTTAGTTCCAAGCTGTTTATAAACGCACTAAATCATATATTTTCCAAGTACATACTACCAATTATGAGAATGATGAAAAAAAAAAAACTTTTATTAAACATGCCAGCCGTTTTTAATAAAATATAAAATGCTGAATGGCTTTTTAGGATTACCAATGGACACATTTTAGCTCCAAGTTGGTTATAAACGTACTGAATCATATATTTTTCAAGTACATACTACCAATTATGGGAAATAATGAAAAAAAAAACTTTTATTAATCATGCCAGCCGTTTTTAATAAAATATAAAATGCTGAATGGTTTTTTAGGATTACCAATGGACAAATTTTAGTTCCAAGCTGTTTATAAACGCACTAAATAATATATTTTTCAAGTGCATACTACCAATTATGGGAAATAATGAAAAAAAAAAAACTTTTATTAATCATGCCAGCCGTTTTTAATAAAATATAAAATGCTGAATGGCTTTTTAGGATTACCAATGGACATATTTTAGCTCCAAGTTGGTGATAAACGCACTGAATCATATATTTTTCCAGTACATACTACCAATTATGGGAAATAATGTGTGAGTGTGAGTGTGAGTGTGATTATGGCAAAGCCTCGAGGGCTATCTGCCTCAGGGCAGGGATGCCTTCGTGGAGGACTTTCTAAGGGAAACTGGCTCGTATACACGTTACACATGGGGAAAACCACGAAACCGCCCATGCAGCTAGCCCGTTCGCGGGATTCGAACCTCGGACCGAACTACCAGTGTTCAGCGACTTTACCGCTCGGCCGCTGGTGGGCTTGGGAAATAATGAAAAAAAAAAAAACTTTTATTAATCATGCCAGCCGTTTTTAATAAAATATAAAATGCTGAATGGCTTTTTAGGATTACCAATGGACATATTTTAGCTCCAAGTTGGTTATAAACGCACTGAATCATATATTTTTCAAGTACATACTACCAATTATGGGAAATAATGAAAAAAAAACTTTTATTAATCATGCCAGCCATTTTTAATAAAATATAAAATGCTGAATGGTTTTTTAGGATTACCAATGAACACATTTTAGCTCCAAGTTGGTTATAAACGCACTGAATCATATATTTTTCAAGTACATACTACCAATTATGGGAAATAATGAAAAAAAAATATTAATCATGCCAGCGGTTTTTGACGGAACACAGAATGTAAAGTGCTAAATGGTTTTTCAGGATTACCAATGGACACATCTCCACTCTGGTTATAAAATCACTGAATCATATATTTTTCAAATACATACTACCAATTATGGGAAATAATGAAAAAAAAAAACTTTTATTAATCATGCCAGCCGTTTTTAATAAAATATAAAATGCTGAATGGCTTTTTAGGATTACCAATGGACACATTTTAGTTCCAAGCTGTTTATAAACGCACTAAATCATATATTTTCCAAGTACATACTACCAATTATGGGAAATAATGAAAAAAAAAACTTTTATTAATCATGCCAGCTGTTTTTAATAAAATATAAAATGCTGAATGGCTTTTTAGGATTACCAATGGACACATTTTAGCTCCAAGTTGGTTATAAACGCACTGAATCATATATTTTTCAAGTACATACTACCAATTATGGGAAATAATGTGTGAGTGTGAGTGTGAGTGTGATTATGGCAAAGCCTCGAGGGCTATCTGCCTCAGGGCAGGGATGCCTTCGTGGAGGACTTTCTAAGGGAAACTGGCTCGTATACACGTTACACATGGGGAAAACCACGAAACCGCCCATGCAGCTAGCCCGTTCGCGGGATTCGAACTTCGGACCGAACTACCAGTGTTCAGCGACTTTACCGCTCGGCCGCTGGTGGGCTTGGGAAATAATGAAAAAAAAAAAAACTTTTATTAATCATGCCAGCCGTTTTTAATAAAATATAAAATGCTGAATGGCTTTTTAGGATTACCAATGGACATATTTTAGCTCCAAGTTGGTTATAAACGCACTGAATCATATATTTTTCAAGTACATACTACCAATTATGGGAAATAATGAAAAAAAAAACTTTTATTAATATTGCCAGCCATTTTTAATAAAATATAAAATGCTGAATGGTTTTTTAGGATTACCAATGAACACATTTTAGCTCCAAGTTGGTTATAAACGCACTGAATCATATATTTTTCAAGTACATACTACCAATTATGGGAAATAATGAAAAAAAAATATTAATCATGCCAGCGGTTTTTGACGGAACACAGAATGTAAAGTGCTAAATGGTTTTTCAATATTACCAATGGACACATCTCCACTCTGGTTATAAAATCACTGAATCATATATTTTTCAAATACATACTACCAATTATGGGAAATAATGAAAAAAAAAACTTTTATTAATCATGCCAGCCGTTTTTAATAAAATATAAAATGCTGAATGGCTTTTTAGGATTACCAATGGACACATTTTAGTTCCAAGCTGTTTATAAACGCACTAAATCATATATTTTCCAAGTACATACTACCAATTATGGGAAATAATGAAAAAAAAACTTTTATTAATCATGCCAGCTGTTTTTAATAAAATATAAAATGCTGAATGGCTTTTTAGGATTACCAATGGACACATTTTAGCTCCAAGTTGGTTATAAACGCACTGAATCATATATTTTTCAAGTACATACTACCAATTATGGGAAATAATGAAAAAAAAAACTTTTATTAATCATGTCAGCCGTTTTTAATAAAATATAAAATGCTGAATGGTTTTTTTAGGATTACCAATGGACAAATTTTAGTTCCAAGCTGTTTATAAACGCACTAAATCATATATTTTTCAAGTACATACTACCAATTATGGGAAATAATGAAAAAAAAAACTTTTATTAATCATGCCAGCCGTTTTTAATAAAATATAAAATGCTGAATGGCTTTTTAGGATTACCAATGAACACATTTTAGCTCCAGTTGGTTATAAACGCACTGAATCATATATTTTTCAAGTACATACTACCAATTATGGGAAATAATGAAAAAAAAATATTAATCATGCCAGCGGTTTTTGACGGAACACAGAATGTAAAGTGCTAAATGGTTTTTCAGGATTACCAATGGACACATCTCCACTCTGGTTATAAAATCACTGAATCATATATTTTTCAAATACATACTACCAATTATGGGAAATAATGAAAAAAAAAACTTTTATTAATCATGCCAGCCGTTTTTAATAAAATATAAAATGCTGAATGGCTTTTTAGGATTACCAATGGACACATTTTAGTTCCAAGCTGTTTATAAACGCACTAAATCATATATTTTCCAAGTACATACTACCAATTATGGGAAATAATGAAAAAAAAAACTTTTATTAATCATGCCAGCCGTTTTTAATAAAATATAAAATGCTGAATGGCTTTTTAGGATTACCAATGGACACATTTTAGCTCCAAGTTGGTTATAAACGCACTGAATCATATATTTTTCAAGTACATACTACCAATTATGGGAAATAATGAAAAAAAAACTTTTATTAATCATGTCAGACGTTTTTAATAAAATATAAAATGCTGAATGGTTTTTTTAGGATTACCAATGGACGAATTTTAGTTCCAAGCTGTTTATAAACGCACTAAATCATATACTTTTCAAGTACATACTACCAATTATGGGAAATAATGAAAAAAAAAACTTTTATTAATCATGCCAGCCGTTTTTAATAAAATATAAAATGCTGAATGGCTTTTTAGGATTACCAATGGACATATTTTAGCTCCAAGTTGGTTATAAACGCACTAAATCATATATTTTTCAAGTACATACTACCAATTATGGGAAATAATGAAAAAAAAAATATTAATCATGCCAGCGGTTTTTGACGGAACACAGAATGTAAAGTGCTAAATGGTTTTTCAGGATTACCAATGGACACATCTCCACTCTGGTTATAAAAACACTGAATCATATATTTTTCAAATACATACTACGAATTATGGGAAATAATGAAAAAAAAAACTTTTATTAATCATGCCAGCCGTTTTTAATAAAATATAAAATGCTGAATGGCTTTTTAGGATTACCAATGGACACATTTTAGCTCCAAGTTGGTTATAAACGCACTGAATCATATATTTTTCAAGTACATACTACCAATTATGGGAAATAATGAAAAAAAAAACTTTTATTAATCATGCCAGCCGTTTTTAATAAAATATAAAATGCTGAATGGCTTTTTAGGATTACCAATGGACACATTTTAGCTCCAAGTTGGTTATAAACACACTGAATCATATATTTTTCAAGTACATACTACCAATTATGGGAAATAATGAAAAAAAAACTTTTATTAATCATGCCAGCCGTTTTTAATAAAATATAAAATGCTGAATGGCTTTTTAGGATTACCAATGGACAAATTTTAGTTCCAAGCTGTTTATAAACGCACTAAATAATATATTTTTCAAGTACATACTACCAATTATGGGAAATAATGAAAAAAAAAACTTTTATTAATCATGCCAGCCATTTTTAATAAAATATAAAATGCTGAATGGCTTTTTAGGATTACCAATGGACATATTTTAGCTCCAAGTTGGTTATAAACGCACTAAATCATATATTTTTCAAGTACATACTACCAATTATGGGAAATAATGAAAAAAAAAATTATTAATCATGCCAGCGGTTTTTGACGGAACACAGAATGTAAAGTGCTAAATGGTTTTTCAGGATTACCAATGGACACATCTCCACTCTGGTTATAAAAACACTGAATCATATATTTTTCAAATACATACTACCAATTATGGGAAATAATGAAAAAAAAAAACTTTTATTAATCATGCCAGCCGTTTTTAATAAAATATAAAATGCTGAATGGCTTTTTAGGATTAAAAATGGACACATTTTAGTTCCAAGCTGTTTATAAACGTACTGAATCATATATTTTTCAAGTACATACTACCAATTATGGGAAATAATGAAAAAAAAAAACTTTTATTAATCATGCCAGCCGTTTTTAATAAAATATAAAATGCTGAATGGTTTTTTAGGATTACCAATGGACAAATTTTAGTTCCAAGCTGTTTATAAACGCACTAAATAATATATTTTTCAAGTGCATACTACCAATTATGGGAAATAATGAAAAAAAAAACTTTTATTAATCATGCCAGCCGTTTTTAATAAAATATAAAATGCTGAATGGCTTTTTAGGATTACCAATGGACATATTTTAGCTCCAAGTTGGTGATAAACGCACTGAATCATATATTTTTCAAGTACATACTACCAATTATGGGAAATAATGTGTGAGTGTGAGTGTGAGTGTGATTATGGCAAAGCCTCGAGGGCTATCTGCCTCAGGGCAGGGATGCCTTCGTGGAGGACTTTCTAAGGGAAACTGGCTCGTATACACGTTACACATGGGGAAAACCACGAAACCGCCCATGCAGCTAGCCCGTTCGCGGGATTCGAACCTCGGACCGAACTACCAGTGTTCAGCGACTTTACCGCTCGGCCGCTGGTGGGCTTGGGAAATAATGAAAAAAAAAAAAACTTTTATTAATCATGCCAGCCGTTTTTAATAAAATATAAAATGCTGAATGGCTTTTTAGGATTACCAATGGACATATTTTAGCTCCAAGTTGGTTATAAACGCACTGAATCATATATTTTTCAAGTACATACTACCAATTATGGGAAATAATGAAAAAAAAAACTTTTATTAATCATGCCAGCCATTTTTAATAAAATATAAAATGCTGAATGGTTTTTTAGGATTACCAATGAACACATTTTAGCTCCAAGTTGGTTATAAACGCACTGAATCATATATTTTTCAAGTACATACTACCAATTATGGGAAATAATGAAAAAAAAATATTAATCATGCCAGCGGTTTTTGACGGAACACAGAATGTAAAGTGCTAAATGGTTTTTCAGGATTACCAATGGACACATCTCCACTCTGGTTATAAAATCACTGAATCATATATTTTTCAAATACATACTACCAATTATGGGAAATAATGAAAAAAAAAAACTTTTATTAATCATGCCAGCCGTTTTTAATAAAATATAAAATGCTGAATGGCTTTTTAGGATTACCAATGGACACATTTTAGTTCCAAGCTGTTTATAAACGCACTAAATCATATATTTTCCAAGTACATACTACCAATTATGGGAAATAATGAAAAAAAAAACTTTTATTAATCATGCCAGCTGTTTTTAATAAAATATAAAATGCTGAATGGCTTTTTAGGATTACCAATGGACACATTTTAGCTCCAAGTTGGTTATAAACGCACTGAATCATATATTTTTCAAGTACATACTACCAATTATGGGAAATAATGTGTGAGTGTGAGTGTGAGTGTGATTATGGCAAAGCCTCGAGGGCTATCTGCCTCAGGGCAGGGATGCCTTCGTGGAGGACTTTCTAAGGGAAACTGGCTCGTATACACGTTACACATGGGGAAAACCACGAAACCGCCCATGCAGCTAGCCCGTTCGCGGGATTCGAACCTCGGACCGAACTACCAGTGTTCAGCGACTTTACCGCTCGGCCGCTGGTGGGCTTGGGAAATAATGAAAAAAAAAAAAACTTTTATTAATCATGCCAGCCGTTTTTAATAAAATATAAAATGCTGAATGGCTTTTTAGGATTACCAATGGACATATTTTAGCTCCAAGTTGGTTATAAACGCACTGAATCATATATTTTTGAAGTACATACTACCAATTATGGGAAATAATGAAAAAAAAACTTTTATTAATCATGCCAGCCATTTTTAATAAAATATAAAATGCTGAATGGTTTTTCAGGATTACCAATGAACACATTTTAGCTCGAAGTTGGTTATAAACGCACTGAATCATATATTTTTCAAGTACATACTACCAATTATGGGAAATAATGAAAAAAAAATATTAATCATGCCAGCGGTTTTTGACGGAACACAGAATGTAAAGTGCTAAATGGTTTTTCAGGATTACCAATGGACACATCTCCACTCTGGTTATAAAATCACTGAATCATATATTTTTCAAATACATACTACCAATTATGGGAAATAATGAAAAAAAAAAAACTTTTATTAATCATGCCAGCCGTTTTTAATAAAATATAAAATGCTGAATGGCTTTTTAGGATTAAAAATGGACACATTTTAGTTCCAAGCTGTTTATAAACGCACTAAATCATATATTTTCCAAGTACATACTACCAATTATGAGAATGATGAAAAAAAAAAAACTTTTATTAAACATGCCAGCCGTTTTTAATAAAATATAAAATGCTGAATGGCTTTTTAGGATTACCAATGGACACATTTTAGCTCCAAGTTGGTTATAAACGTACTGAATCATATATTTTTCAAGTACATACTACCAATTATGGGAAATAATGAAAAAAAAAAACTTTTATTAATCATGCCAGCCGTTTTTAATAAAATATAAAATGCTGAATGGTTTTTTAGGATTACCAATGGACAAATTTTAGTTCCAAGCTGTTTATAAACGCACTAAATAATATATTTTTCAAGTGCATACTACCAATTATGGGAAATAATGAAAAAAAAAACTTTTATTAATCATGCCAGCCGTTTTTAATAAAATATAAAATGCTGAATGGTTTTTAGGATTACCAATGGACATATTTTAGCTCCAAGTTGGTGATAAACGCACTGAATCATATATTTTTCAAGTACATACTACCAATTATGGGAAATAATGTGTGAGTGTGAGTGTGAGTGTGATTATGGCAAAGCCTCGAGGGCTATCTGCCTCAGGGCAGGGATGCCTTCGTGGAGGACTTTCTAAGGGAAACTGGCTCGTATACACGTTACACATGGGGAAAACCACGAAACCGCCCATGCAGCTAGCCCGTTCGCGGGATTCGAACCTCGGACCGAACTACCAGTGTTCAGCGACTTTACCGCTCGGCCGCTGGTGGGCTTGGGAAATAATGAAAAAAAAAAAACTTTTATTAATCATGCCAGCCGTTTTTAATAAAATATAAAATGCTGAATGGCTTTTTAGGATTACCAATGGACATATTTTAGCTCCAAGTTGGTTATAAACGCACTGAATCATATATTTTTCAAGTACATACTACCAATTATGGGAAATAATGAAAAAAAAAACTTTTATTAATATTGCCAGCCATTTTTAATAAAATATAAAATGCTGAATGGTTTTTTAGGATTACCAATGAACACATTTTAGCTCCAAGTTGGTTATAAACGCACTGAATCATATATTTTTCAAGTACATACTACCAATTATGGGAAATAATGAAAAAAAAATATTAATCATGCCAGCGGTTTTTGACGGAACACAGAATGTAAAGTGCTAAATGGTTTTTCAATATTACCAATGGACACATCTCCACTCTGGTTATAAAATCACTGAATCATATATTTTTCAAATACATACTACCAATTATGGGAAATAATGAAAAAAAAAAACTTTTATTAATCATGCCAGCCGTTTTTAATAAAATATAAAATGCTGAATGGCTTTTTAGGATTACCAATGGACACATTTTAGTTCCAAGCTGTTTATAAACGCACTAAATCATATATTTTCCAAGTACATACTACCAATTATGGGAAATAATGAAAAAAAAACTTTTATTAATCATGCCAGCTGTTTTTAATAAAATATAAAATGCTGAATGGCTTTTTAGGATTACCAATGGACACATTTTAGCTCCAAGTTGGTTATAAACGCACTGAATCATATATTTTTCAAGTACATACTACCAATTATGGGAAATAATGAAAAAAAAAACTTTTATTAATCATGTCAGCCGTTTTTAATAAAATATAAAATGCTGAATGGTTTTTTTAGGATTACCAATGGACAAATTTTAGTTCCAAGCTGTTTATAAACGCACTAAATCATATATTTTTCAAGTACATACTACCAATTATGGGAAATAATGAAAAAAAAAACTTTTATTAATCATGCCAGCCGTTTTTAATAAAATATAAAATGCTGAATGGCTTTTTAGGATTACCAATGAACACATTTTAGCTCCAGTTGGTTATAAACGCACTGAATCATATATTTTCCAAGTACATACTACCAATTATGGGAAATAATGAAAAAAAAACTTTTATTAATCATGCCAGCTGTTTTTAATAAAATATAAAATGCTGAATGGCTTTTTAGGATTACCAATGGACACATTTTAGCTCCAAGTTGGTTATAAACGCACTGAATCATATATTTTTCAAGTACATACTACCAATTATGGGAAATAATGAAAAAAAAAACTTTTATTAATCATGTCAGCCGTTTTTAATAAAATATAAAATGCTGAATGGTTTTTTTAGGATTACCAATGGACAAATTTTAGTTCCAAGCTGTTTATAAACGCACTAAATCATATATTTTTCAAGTACATACTACCAATTATGGGAAATAATGAAAAAAAAAACTTTTATTAATCATGCCAGCCGTTTTTAATAAAATATAAAATGCTGAATGGCTTTTTAGGATTACCAATGGACACATTTTAGCTCCAAGTTGGTTATAAACGCACTGAATCATATATTTTTCAAGTACATACTACCAATTATGGGAAATAATGAAAAAAAAAACTTTTATTAATCATGTCAGCCGTTTTTAATAAAATATAAAATGCTGAATGGTTTTTTTAGGATTACCAATGGACAAATTTTAGTTCCAAGCTGTTTATAAACGCACTAAATCATATATTTTCCAAGTACATACTACCAATTATGGGAAATAATGAAAAAAAAAACTTTTATTAATCATGCCATCCGTTTTTAATAAAATATAAAATGCTGAATGGCTTTTTAGGATTACCAATGGACACATTTTAGCTCCAAGTTGGTTATAAACGCACTGAATCATATATTTTTCAAGTACATACTACCAATTATGGGAAATAATGAAAAAAAAACTTTTATTAATCATGTCAGACGTTTTTAATAAAATATAAAATGCTGAATGGTTTTTTTAGGATTACCAATGGACGAATTTTAGTTCCAAGCTGTTTATAAACGCACTAAATCATATACTTTTCAAGTACATACTACCAATTATGGGAAATAATGAAAAAAAAAACTTTTATTAATCATGCCAGCCGTTTTTAATAAAATATAAAATGCTGAATGGCTTTTTAGGATTACCAATGGACATATTTTAGCTCCAAGTTGGTTATAAACGCACTAAATCATATATTTTTCAAGTACATACTACCAATTATGGGAAATAATGAAAAAAAAAATATTAATCATGCCAGCGGTTTTTGACGGAACACAGAATGTAAAGTGCTAAATGGTTTTTCAGGATTACCAATGGACACATCTCCACTCTGGTTATAAAAACACTGAATCATATATTTTTCAAATACATACTACGAATTATGGGAAATAATGAAAAAAAAAAACTTTTATTAATCATGCCAGCCGTTTTTAATAAAATATAAAATGCTGAATGGCTTTTTAGGATTACCAATGGACACATTTTAGCTCCAAGTTGGTTATAAACGCACTGAATCATATATTTTTCAAGTACATACTACCAATTATGGGAAATAATGAAAAAAAAAACTTTTATTAATCATGCCAGCCGTTTTTAATAAAATATAAAATGCTGAATGGCTTTTTAGGATTACCAATGGACACATTTTAGCTCCAAGTTGGTTATAAACACACTGAATCATATATTTTTCAAGTACATACTACCAATTATGGGAAATAATGAAAAAAAAACTTTTATTAATCATGCCAGCCGTTTTTAATAAAATATAAAATGCTGAATGGCTTTTTAGGATTACCAATGGACAAATTTTAGTTCCAAGCTGTTTATAAACGCACTAAATAATATATTTTTCAAGTACATACTACCAATTATGGGAAATAATGAAAAAAAAACTTTTATTAATCATGCCAGCCATTTTTAATAAAATATAAAATGCTGAATGGCTTTTTAGGATTACCAATGGACATATTTTAGCTCGAAGTTGGTTATAAACGCACTAAATCATATATTTTTCAAGTACATACTACCAATTATGGGAAATAATGAAAAAAAAAATTATTAATCATGCCAGCGGTTTTTGACGGAACACAGAATGTAAAGTGCTAAATGGTTTTTCAGGATTACCAATGGACACATCTCCACTCTGGTTATAAAAACACTGAATCATATATTTTTCAAATACATACTACCAATTATGGGAAATAATGAAAAAAAAAAACTTTTATTAATCATGCCAGCCGTTTTTAATAAAATATAAAATGCTGAATGGCTTTTTAGGATTAAAAATGGACACATTTTAGTTCCAAGCTGTTTATAAACGTACTGAATCATATATTTTTCAAGTACATACTACCAATTATGGGAAATAATGAAAAAAAAAACTTTTATTAATCATGCCAGCCGTTTTTAATAAAATATAAAATGCTGAATGGTTTTTTAGGATTACCAATGGACAAATTTTAGTTCCAAGCTGTTTATAAACGCACTAAATAATATATTTTTCAAGTGCATACTACCAATTATGGGAAATAATGAAAAAAAAAACTTTTATTAATCATGCCAGCCGTTTTTAATAAAATATAAAATGCTGAATGGCTTTTTAGGATTACCAATGGACATATTTTAGCTCCAAGTTGGTGATAAACGCACTGAATCATATATTTTTCAAGTACATACTACCAATTATGGGAAATAATGTGTGAGTGTGAGTGTGAGTGTGATTATGGCAAAGCCTCGAGGGCTATCTGCCTCAGGGCAGGGATGCCTTCGTGGAGGACTTTCTAAGGGAAACTGGCTCGTATACACGTTACACATGGGGAAAACCACGAAACCGCCCATGCAGCTAGCCCGTTCGCGGGATTCGAACCTCGGACCGAACTACCAGTGTTCAGCGACTTTACCGCTCGGCCGCTGGTGGGCTTGGGAAATAATGAAAAAAAAAAAACTTTTATTAATCATGCCAGCCGTTTTTAATAAAATATAAAATGCTGAATGGCTTTTTAGGATTACCAATGGACATATTTTAGCTCCAAGTTGGTTATAAACGCACTGAATCATATATTTTTCAAGTACATACTACCAATTATGGGAAATAATGAAAAAAAAAACTTTTATTAATCATGCCAGCCATTTTTAATAAAATATAAAATGCTGAATGGTTTTTTAGGATTACCAATGAACACATTTTAGCTCCAAGTTGGTTATAAACGCACTGAATCATATATTTTTCAAGTACATACTACCAATTATGGGAAATAATGAAAAAAAAATATTAATCATGCCAGCGGTTTTTGACGGAACACAGAATGTAAAGTGCTAAATGGTTTTTCAGGATTACCAATGGACACATCTCCACTCTGGTTATAAAAACACTGAATCATATATTTTTCAAATACATACTACGAATTATGGGAAATAATGAAAAAAAAAAAACTTTTATTAATCATGCCAGCCGTTTTTAATAAAATATAAAATGCTGAATGGCTTTTTAGGATTACCAATGGACACATTTTAGCTCCAAGTTGGTTATAAACGCACTGAATCATATATTTTTCAAGTACATACTACCAATTATGGGAAATAATGAAAAAAAAAACTTTTATTAATCATGCCAGCCGTTTTTAATAAAATATAAAATGCTGAATGGCTTTTTAGGATTACCAATGGACACATTTTAGCTCCAAGTTGGTTATAAACACACTGAATCATATATTTTTCAAGTACATACTACCAATTATGGGAAATAATGAAAAAAAAACTTTTATTAATCATGCCAGCCGTTTTTAATAAAATATAAAATGCTGAATGGCTTTTTAGGATTACCAATGGACAAATTTTAGTTCCAAGCTGTTTATAAACGCACTAAATAATATATTTTTCAAGTACATACTACCAATTATGGGAAATAATGAAAAAAAAACTTTTATTAATCATGCCAGCCATTTTTAATAAAATATAAAATGCTGAATGGCTTTTTAGGATTACCAATGGACATATTTTAGCTCGAAGTTGGTTATAAACGCACTAAATCATATATTTTTCAAGTACATACTACCAATTATGGGAAATAATGAAAAAAAAAATTATTAATCATGCCAGCGGTTTTTGACGGAACACAGAATGTAAAGTGCTAAATGGTTTTTCAGGATTACCAATGGACACATCTCCACTCTGGTTATAAAAACACTGAATCATATATTTTTCAAATACATACTACCAATTATGGGAAATAATGAAAAAAAAAAACTTTTATTAATCATGCCAGCCGTTTTTAATAAAATATAAAATGCTGAATGGCTTTTTAGGATTAAAAATGGACACATTTTAGTTCCAAGCTGTTTATAAACGTACTGAATCATATATTTTTCAAGTACATACTACCAATTATGGGAAATAATGAAAAAAAAAACTTTTATTAATCATGCCAGCCGTTTTTAATAAAATATAAAATGCTGAATGGTTTTTTAGGATTACCAATGGACAAATTTTAGTTCCAAGCTGTTTATAAACGCACTAAATAATATATTTTTCAAGTGCATACTACCAATTATGGGAAATAATGAAAAAAAAAACTTTTATTAATCATGCCAGCCGTTTTTAATAAAATATAAAATGCTGAATGGCTTTTTAGGATTACCAATGGACATATTTTAGCTCCAAGTTGGTGATAAACGCACTGAATCATATATTTTTCAAGTACATACTACCAATTATGGGAAATAATGTGTGAGTGTGAGTGTGAGTGTGATTATGGCAAAGCCTCGAGGGCTATCTGCCTCAGGGCAGGGATGCCTTCGTGGAGGACTTTCTAAGGGAAACTGGCTCGTATACACGTTACACATGGGGAAAACCACGAAACCGCCCATGCAGCTAGCCCGTTCGCGGGATTCGAACCTCGGACCGAACTACCAGTGTTCAGCGACTTTACCGCTCGGCCGCTGGTGGGCTTGGGAAATAATGAAAAAAAAAAAAACTTTTATTAATCATGCCAGCCGTTTTTAATAAAATATAAAATGCTGAATGGCTTTTTAGGATTACCAATGGACATATTTTAGCTCCAAGTTGGTTATAAACGCACTGAATCATATATTTTTCAAGTACATACTACCAATTATGGGAAATAATGAAAAAAAAAACTTTTATTAATCATGCCAGCCATTTTTAATAAAATATAAAATGCTGAATGGTTTTTTAGGATTACCAATGAACACATTTTAGCTCCAAGTTGGTTATAAACGCACTGAATCATATATTTTTCAAGTACATACTACCAATTATGGGAAATAATGAAAAAAAAATATTAATCATGCCAGCGGTTTTTGACGGAACACAGAATGTAAAGTGCTAAATGGTTTTTCAGGATTACCAATGGACACATCTCCACTCTGGTTATAAAATCACTGAATCATATATTTTTCAAATACATACTACCAATTATGGGAAATAATGAAAAAAAAAAACTTTTATTAATCATGCCAGCCGTTTTTAATAAAATATAAAATGCTGAACGGCTTTTTAGGATTACCAATGGACACATTTTAGTTCCAAGCTGTTTATAAACGCACTAAATCATATATTTTCCAAGTACATACTACCAATTATGGGAAATAATGAAAAAAAAAAACTTTTATTAATCATGCCAGCTGTTTTTAATAAAATATAAAATGCTGAATGGCTTTTTAGGATTACCAATGGACACATTTTAGCTCCAAGTTGGTTATAAACGCACTGAATCATATATTTTTCAAGTACATACTACCAATTATGGGAAATAATGTGTGAGTGTGAGTGTGAGTGTGATTATGGCAAAGCCTCGAGGGCTATCTGCCTCAGGGCAGGGATGCCTTCGTGGAGGACTTTCTAAGGGAAACTGGCTCGTATACACGTTACACATGGGGAAAACCACGAAACCGCCCATGCAGCTAGCCCGTTCGCGGGATTCGAACCTCGGACCGAACTACCAGTGTTCAGCGACTTTACCGCTCGGCCGCTGGTGGGCTTGGGAAATAATGAAAAAAAAAAAAAACTTTTATTAATCATGCCAGCCGTTTTTAATAAAATATAAAATGCTGAATGGCTTTTTAGGATTACCAATGGACATATTTTAGCTCCAAGTTGGTTATAAACGCACTGAATCATATATTTTTCAAGTACATACTACCAATTATGGGAAATAATGAAAAAAAAAACTTTTATTAATATTGCCAGCCATTTTTAATAAAATATAAAATGCTGAATGGTTTTTTAGGATTACCAATGAACACATTTTAGCTCCAAGTTGGTTATAAACGCACTGAATCATACATTTTTCAAGTACATACTACCAATTATGGGAAATAATGAAAAAAAAAATATTAATCATGCCAGCGGTTTTTGACGGAACACAGAATGTAAAGTGCTAAATGGTTTTTCAGGATTACCAATGGACACATCTCCACTCTGGTTATAAAATCACTGAATCATATATTTTTCAAATACATACTACCAATTATGGGAAATAATGAAAAAAAAAAACTTTTATTAATCATGCCAGCCGTTTTTAATAAAATATAAAATGCTGAATGGCTTTTTAGGATTACCAATGGACACATTTTAGTTCCAAGCTGTTTATAAACGCACTAAATCATTTATTTTCCAAGTACATACTACCAATTATGGGAAATAATGAAAAAAAAAATTTTATTAATCATGCCAGCTGTTTTTAATAAAATATAAAATGCTGAATGGCTTTTTAGGATTACCAATGGACACATTTTAGCTCCAAGTTGGTTATAAACGCACTGAATCATATATTTTTCAAGTACATACTACCAATTATGGGAAATAATGAAAAAAAAAAAACTTTTATTAATCATGCCAGCCGTTTTTAATAAAATATAAAATGCTGAATGGCTTTTTAGGATTACCAATGGACATATTTTAGCTCCAAGTTGGTTATAAACGCACTAAATCATATATTTTTCAAGTACATACTACCAATTATGGGAAATAATGAAAAAAAAATTATTAATCATGCCAGCGGTTTTTGACGGAACACAGAATGTAAAGTGCTAAATGGTTTTTCAGGATTACCAATGGACACATCTCCACTCTGGTTATAAAAACACTGAATCATATATTTTTCAAATACATACTACGAATTATGGGAAATAATGAAAAAAAAAACTTTTATTAATCATGCCAGCCGTTTTTAATAAAATATAAAATGCTGAATGGCTTTTTAGGATTACCAATGGACACATTTTAGCTCCAAGTTGGTTATAAACGCACTGAATCATATATTTTTCAAGTACATACTACCAATTATGGGAAATAATGAAAAAAAAAACTTTTATTAATCATGCCAGCCGTTTTTAATAAAATATAAAATGCTGAATGGCTTTTTAGGATTACCAATGGACACATTTTAGCTCCAAGTTGGTTATAAACACACTGAATCATATATTTTTCAAGTACATACTACCAATTATGGGAAATAATGAAAAAAAAACTTTTATTAATCATGCCAGCCGTTTTTAATAAAATATAAAATGCTGAATGGCTTTTTAGGATTACCAATGGACATATTTTAGCTCCAAGTTGGTTATAAACGCACTGAATCATATATTTTTCAAGTACATACTCCCAATTATGGGAAATAATGTGTGAGTGTGAGTGTGAGTGTGTGAGTGTGAGTGTGATTATGGCAAAGCCTCGAGGGCTATCTGCCTCAGGGGAGGGATGCCTTCGTGGAGGACTTTCTAAGGGAAACTGGCTCTTATACACGTTACACATGGGGAAAACCACGAAACCGCCCATGCAGCTAGCCCGTTCGCGGGATTCGAACCTCGGACCGAACTACCAGTGTTCAGCGACTTTACCGCTCGGCCGCTGGTGGGCTTGGGAAATAATGGAAAAAAAAAAAAACTTTTATTAATCATGCCAGCCGTTTTTAATAAAATATAAAATGCTGAATGGCTTTTTCGGATTACCAATGGACATATTTTAGCTCCAAGTTGGTTATAAACGCACTGAATCATATATTTTTCATGTACATACTACCAATTATGGGAAATCATGAAAAAAAAAACTTTTATTAATCATGCCAGCCATTTTTAATAAAATATAAAATGCTGAATGGTTTTTTAGGATTACCAATGAACACATTTTAGCTCCAAGTTGGTTATAAACGCACTGAATCATATATTTTTCAAGTACATACTACCAATTATGGGAAATAATGAAAAAAAAAATATTAATCATGCCAGCGGTTTTTGACGGAACACAGAATGTAAAGTGCTAAATGGTTTTTCAGGATTACCAATGGACACATCTCCACTCTGGTTATAAAATCACTGAATCATATATTTTTCAAATACATACTACCAATTATGGGAAATAATGAAAAAAAAACTTTTATTAATCATGCCAGCCGTTTTTAATAAAATATAAAATGCTGAATGGCTTTTTAGGATCACCAACGGACACATTTTTGCTCCAAGTTGGTTATAAACGCACTGAATCATATATTTTTTAAGTACATACTACCAATTATGGGAAATAATGAAAAAAAAAACTTTTATTAATCATGCCAGCCGTTTTTAATAAAATATAAAATGCTGAATGTCTTTTTAGGATTACCAATGGACACATTTTAGCTCCAAGTTGGTTATAAACGCACTGAATCATATATTTTTCAAGTACATACTACCAATTATGGGAAATAATGAAAAAAAAAAGCTTTTATTAATCATGCCAGCCGTTTTTAATAAAATATAAAATGCTGAATGGTTTTTTTTTTTAGGATTACCAATGGACACATTTTAGTTCCAAGCTGTTTATAAACGCACTAAATCATATATTTTTCAAGTACATACTACCAATTATGGGAAATAATGAAAAAAAAAACTTTTATTAATCATGCCAGCCATTTTTAATAAAATATAAAATGCTGAATGGTGTTTTAGAATTACCAATGAACACATTTTAGCTCCAAGTTGGTTATAAGCGCACTGAATCATATATTTTTCAAAGACATACTACCAATTATGGGAAATAATGAAAAAAAATTATTAATCATGCCAGCGGTTTTTGACGGAACACAGAATGTAAAATGCTAAATGGTTTTTCAGGATTACCAATGGACACATCTCCACTCTGGTTATAAAAACACTGAATCATATATTTTTCAAGTACATACTAGCAATTATGGCAAATAATGAAAAAAAAAACCGTTTATTGATCATGCCAGCGGTTTTTAATAAAATATAAAATGCTGAACGGTTTCTTACGATTACCAATGGACTCATTTTAGCTCCAAACTGGTTATAAACACACTGAATCATATGTTCTCCAAGCACTATCCAATTAAAAAGAGTATTTTGAAACACTATCAATTCAAACTACCATGCTCAGTTTCTATTAGGCATTTTTCATCAGTGAAAGAAACTCTTACAAAGATACAGTCTACATAGTTTTCATTTTATTCGTTTAAATTTAATACAAACCCAGAATGCATAGAATACTCATAGAACTCCCCATCCCCTAGTGTAAAGATTTGAACTCAACAAAATATCTTTCCTCAATAAAATATTTTTTTAAACAATAAATAACACTGCTTCGAAATTTGTACGTAGATATATCTTGCTCAGTAATGCGCAGCATTTAAATTGTTAATGGAACCTAGCTACTAACGAAAAATGATAAACACTATTGTATGTTTTTGTAAAGATCAATCAAACTTTTATATATTTTATATGAATGAGATGTTGAATACATCATATAATTGTTTTCATGTCATGTAGAAAAACCATAAATTATTGGTGAGCAATTTAAATAATCCTTTTTTTACGTCATATTTAAAGCAGAAGTTAATAGTATGCAAAGAACTGTGAGAATCATTTCTAATATTTTATGCATTATCGGTGTGCTATTTTAAGTGCAATTTCAACGGCGTTGTTTATTTTAATGGTATTCTTCTTCACTCATACAGGAAAATCAGGCCCACTAGCGGTCGAGCGGTAAAGTCGCTGAACACTGGTAGTTCGGTCCGAGATTCGAATCCCACGAGCGAGCTGACTGCATGGGCTATTTCCTGTTTTTCCCCATGAATTTGAATCCTCCACAAAGGCATCTTTCACCTCAGACAGATGGTCCTCGAGTCTTTGCCGTAAACACATTAAAAAAAAAATACAGAAAAATGAACATAAACATTGCATGATTGGCTTTATTTGGTTTGGTATATTATGGCAAAGCACACTAGGGCTATCTGCCAAAGGGAAGGAATGCCTTCGTAGAGGACTTTCTAAGGAAAACTTGACTCGTATTTACGTTACACATTGCACATAGATGATATCGCAACTAAAGTATTCTGGACTTCTAATCTTACGAGTAAAAATTTGAAATCCTAGGAATAAAAAAGTGAAAGAGAATTTGGAAAAATAGATTAAGCACTACCGTAAGAAATGTCCCCCCCCGCCCCCTTTTTTTTTCTCATATTTAGTTGCAAAAGAAAACTATACAGTGATGCACAAATCAGTCTGGTAAGTTTCGGTTTTGAAACTACTAAACAAAATCTAGTTTTAACCCAAAATCATATATTTCTTAAAAGAAGAAGCTGTCACCGTATTTTTTTTAACATAATTGTCTTTCACACTGAATTTTCTTCAGTATCTAAGGCGATTTTTTAATTGCAATATATTACATCTCTTAAAATTTAAAGTCGAGCATATAAATGTTACATTCTTAATTTCTGCATATAGAAAATTCAAGGAAGACTGCTCATAAACATCGCCCAGACTCTGTCAAATTGTTTCATCTGGCCGTTATTTTAATCCCGAGCTGATGTGAATTTGTAGTTTTAAAGTGAGACATTAGCATTTTTAAGTGAAACAATCTAAAAATCAACTTATTCAATAGAAAGGTCTATTTGCTTATGAATATGATTTAGTTTCTTTTTAATTACTATTATTAGCACTAAAAATATATTGAGCTCATATGTTCGCTATGTAAAACTAAACGGAGAGTGTAATGATTCCAAATTCTATGAAATTATTATTATTATCTTCCCTGAAATATAGAACGGAAAATTTGTTTGAATACAGCTTTAAAGACTGCTTTCAAGTTAATCATACAAATTGAAAGCATTACTACTCTTACATTTGCCTCCCAGATAAGGTGGTGGTTGGTGAACCTGAATCAGGTTCGAATCCCAGAGAAGGCATGGATGCCAGGGATAAATAGAAGGGCTAGCTCATTTCTTTGTTCGACTCCTCGCCGACGCGAGCCTAATGGGGGGACGTAACAGGCAATAATCTGACGTCACTGTGATGCCACCTGTCCTGATTTCCCGCGTTTAAAACAGTATTTTCATTGAGCTGCGAGACGATTTTCTAGGGGTTACGTATCCCAAATTAATTTTAATAATATATATATCTGTTTTCTAATAATGTATATATTTATATATATGTAATTTTAATCAGTTTTTATTTTAAATTCTATATTGTAAAGTATCGTTTACGTAATATGGCTTTTTGCGCTGCAGTAACGTGCCGTAGCACTTACAGAAGTATGAAAGGATGAGATATTTTATTTCATGGGACCAAAGGATCCAAATGAGAGTTTGCTTTTGAAGAAAGTATGGATACACAAATGTCAAAGAGAAGATTCTATTAATGTGAAGAGCGGAAAAATTTGCAGCGAACATTTTCTATGCAGTGTTTATGAAGATGATATGAAAAATCGCTTGTTTGGATAGCCACAAAAAGAAACTGTTGGAATGGAATGCTGTGCCGAAAGTAAATTATGATGACAATAATAAATCGAAATTGATGATGACAATAATAAATCGAAATTGATGATGACAATAATAAATCGAAATTGATGATGACAATAATGAATCAAATTTTAATGATTTTGAAATAAAACTATAAATAAATCACAAATGAAAATGTAGATCATCCTGAATGTTTAAGGATAAACAAGAATGCATTGATAATTTGAAGAACAAAATAATATCCTTAGAAAATTGTATTAAATTGTATTAAAGTATTGAAAAATAGAGAAAAGAACAATTTTAGAATGTTTGTTCAGCGACAAAGAAGGTGGACGACATCTAGACAGAAATTGGTATCAGAAATTAAAATCTCAAATAGCGAAATTTGGGGGGGGGGGGAAGCACAAATCGGAGAATTTTGAAAAATGTCTAAAGCTTATTTTTATAAAGACGCAGATTAATGCATTACTGAAAAAGAAGAAAAAAATCAGGTGGACTAGTGAAAATATTTCACGTAGCATCGTCATAAGAGCTCTGTCATCTTAAAGCTATGATTTTTGGAAAGAAAAAAAATTGGAATATCTTTACCTGGTATTATCAAATTAAAGAAATGGTGTTTATTTTATTTTTTAGTGTTTTCTAAATTTTAGTGTAGTCAAAGAATTCAAAGTAATGTTCTTACTCTAAAGAAGGAAGGAGGCGAATATTTGTATTCTGTAGAAAAAATATGCGTTCTCAGTTTCGACGAAATGCATATAGATTGAAAACTTTGCTATGACTCTAAACTGGACTAAGTTGGTTCTTTTCAAAATGTGCAGTTTGTTTTAATCAGAGGTCTCATTTCGCGCTCTGCCTCAAATTACTGAGAAACCGCGTTTTAGATAGAGGATTTGTTTTAGAAGATGGATCTGTTTTAAATTTTGATATTATTAAAGAGGTTTTAAACAGAGATTGAGAAGAAATCAAATTGTGTCAAAAACTAAAACCAAATTATTTAATGGTCAAGGGAAACGAGAGACAAAAAGTCTCTCCAGAGAAAACATTATTTTCAAAAAGTACCGCAAAAGGTATACTCTACCCCACAGGAAATCAGAAAGCATCTGACTTCTATGAGTTAATCGATAATATCTTCGGTATTATGTGTATGTGTGTATTTAATTATGGCAAAGCACACTAGGGCTATCTGCCTAAGGGAAGGGATGCCTTCGTGGAGGACTTTCTAAGGGAAACTGGCTCGTATACACGTTACACATGGGGAAAACCACGAAAACACCCATGCAGCCAGCCCGTTTGCGGGATTCGAACCTCGGACCGAACTACCAGTGTTCAGCGACTTTACCGCTCGGCCGCTGGTGGGCCTCTTCGGTATTATGAATAGTACCAAAATAGTACCAAGAAGAATAACAAGTATTTAACAAACTAATTTTGTAAAGTACTTGTTAAAGTTATTCTTATTGTATCCTTTGTAACTAATTATTGATTAGATTTTGTGCTAGATTAGCATTCTAGATAAAATATAATAGTATAAAACATCAAAGTAATTGGCATAAAAAGACCTGCTTCCTCACACTTTTTTTTTCACACTTTTGAAAAATTAAATAACTATTTTAGGTACTCTGAATAAAGCTATTTTGTCAAAATTAAGGTAACAATCTTATATACATTTATTTAATTGTAATATAGATATAAGTATAAATTACAAAATTATTTAAAAAATATCTATTATATTGAATCGGAAGAGAATTATAACAATGTAAAATTTACAATTAGGCAAAAAATCAAACGTAGGTTAGCAGAAATGTTGCCATATATGTCATATATGTTTAAACCTATGTCAATGTAAAGTTGTTTTTTGAGTAAATTTAAATAGCTGCTATTATAGTTATCTTAGAAGCAGCATAAAAATTCTCTCAGTTAGCATGCAAATAAAGAAATGATTAGAAATAAACGTGCATTAAATAAAAAAACCTGCAAATAAAAATTTAAAAAAACCACGGAACTTTATGTTAAAAGAGTAGCACATTTTATCTATTATTTTAAAATTGAGTAAGCATTATTAAATTTTTTAATGGTTCAGTCTAAAATTCATAAAGCAGTAACATTGCCTCTTCCAAATTATAGCTATCTTTCACACACAGCTCATTTTAAACGCTGGTTCAAAAACGCTAATTTCCAAGCTGTGAATTATATTGGCGCGCTCAGCGTCATCATGGCTACGTCATCACTTCTCACTTTCTGCTTCAGGGGGAAAAGCTCTATGAGCTAGCCCTTCTCTTCTAAGTCCTGATGGATGCGAACTGTTTGTACAGTAAGACCCCGCTTAACGCTGTTTCGTTTAGCGCTCTTTTATTTCAACCCGGGGATTCCACGAAATCGCTCGCAGCATACGGGGATTCCCCGAAATACTATTATGCAGCGATAGGTTTCAAATACATATCCGAAAGAGTGTACTTGTATTTCTTGTTTGGTGCGGTATTGTACAGACATATTTTGAAGGGGTAAATGTGGAAGATGTCGAAGAAATAATTCAAGAAGCAGCGGCTAGTCTTTCTAATGATGAGCTCAAGAAATTAACTGAACAAGAAGAAAACAAAAATGTTGACAACAGTGATTCAGAAGAAGAGCAAAAAGAACTTTCGATGGCGTTTGTAAAAAGCAGTCTACCATAACTGAAATAATGGATCAATTCATTGAAAATGATCCGAATTTTGACAGGAGCTCAAAAGTAAGGCGTGGTGTTAGAGATGCTCTATCCGTTTATGAAGAACTTTTAAGAGAACAACGCAAAAGAAAAAGGCAAACAACATTAGATGCTTTTGTCACAAAAAGGCAGAACACTGAAAACGCGGAAGGCTAACTAAATATGACTGACTGAGAATTTTATTTGTTTTTTTTTTAAGAATATTCGTTTTGTTATTTATATTTTGTTTTTATTTTTGCAAGAAATAATAATGTGGTATTAATTTGGGCTTTAAGAAATAAATGTTTGGTTTTATTTTTATTAAAAAAACATATTTTTTAAATTTAATACCTAACCAATTTCCTAGCCATCTTCCCATAACCCCAATATTTACATGTAAAGATAGCCTCGTTTAGCGCTGTTTCGCATTACGCTCTACTTTGATGGAACGTATCCCCCGCGTTAAGCGGGGTCTTACTGTACCTTAATAGGAGGCAACGATGGCCCACCTATTAGGTGCCTCCATACTAAAACGACCACTACTTCTGGCCGTAGTTGTGGCCAACGCTTATTATGGCTAGTGCCTGCCATTCCAAAAAAAAAAAAAAAAAGAACTACTTTTAGATTTAAAATTTAATTAATTGTTGAAAAAAGTATAATTTATTTGATAACTTTCATTTTAACGCTTTAATACTCGACTCTCGACAATTGGAGGAATTAAAAGGGGAGAATGAAAAAAAAGTCACTAAAATTTGTCGATATCTGAAATGTGGAAACATTTCTGTTTTGTTAAAACCCCTATGCAAGGAAACATGTTATTATCCTCCCTTATTCACTCCGTAACTAGCTTCCATAATAAGGCTAATTCAAAACTTCTTTTCACAATTTCCCTAAATGTTCCCGCACAGGCTATCTGCCATGCTTGGAAATTGGAGAATAGCCTGAAGTCATAGACGGGAAGGGGGGTTGCCGCTATCTTCACTCCTTACCCTCATACCTTGAGGCAAAAGATTCTGAAAAGATTTCCGGGTCATAGGAAAATTTCACCCTACAACAGTCGTTCGTATTTTCTTTCCATCCCTGTTCACCCTAACATAATACTGCATATGAGCAAGGGAATTTTCGGCAAACCATAGACACGAAATATTTTCATATATATTCTGTTTTTATTGTTAGGCCCTCCGTCTCTTATTCTTGTTATCGTGTTCGAATTTTTTTTTACCTTTCCCCATCCACGAAAACGATTGGAGAGATATGAATGAAATGTCCCAAGGTCAATTATAATAGGCAAGTGCGGGAAGGTGCATATCGCGTTTCCCCGTGCCTTCTTCCTCAACAAAGGGAGCTGAGGATTTTCTGAGGTTAGCGGCTGCACGCAGAAACGATGAAGCGTTGGCAAGAGGGGTGGTGCTTATGATTTGCTCGAAGCACTTTTTCGGGAAAGTAAAGAAGCGCGACGGGTGATTTGTATTCATGGGTTTTTATTGTTCGAGATCTGAAAACCGCAAAATAGCTCTTACCAGAGGCTCATGTAGTTTTTAAAATTTTTCATAAGAGTACTGAGGATGAAAAAAAAAATAATAATAACAAGACTTTCCCACAAAATTATGAAAAATTGAATTGATCGTTTTGTTGATTTCTTTTCTTTAAAGCACTTCACTGCGAAAGTACGCAATTCAGTTATCTTTCCATCTGGCGCAGTGCCCGAACGACCGGGCCTTAGGCTTATCTCGTTGTAACTTTTTTTTGCACGTTTGCACGCGTAAATGAGAAATATAACTAATAAAACCGCCTATTAGGTGCCTCCACAATAAAATGGCCACCACTTCTGCTCTTAGTAGATAGAGCCCAATGCCGTTAGAGGAAAGTGCCCGCCATTAAAAATAAATAAATAAATAAAAATCTGAAAACTTTCAGATTACCATTACGTACAAAGGGGAGTTTATTTTAACGCTTTGTGTGCTACCTTTATTTATTAAATATCATGTTATTAGCACTTAAACCATAAAATTCAATTCAACAGCAATATCGCAAAATAAGTTTTAAATGAGCAAGTCTTCAGAATTTCCCATACACAGTCTCGCGCGCTAGAGATAAAAATATTTTTTAGTACATTGCTCGCTTTAAAAGCGTTGCGTTTGTCAATCAAAATTTCGTTAGAGTTTTACAAAATATGAAATAAATGATAAAACAAATTCCAAATTTGGGCCTCCAGATGCCCATATTCGGGTGGAAACGTACTTTATTCAAAATTTGATGACTCTAGGTACCTTTGTTTTACTTCAGTGAGACTTCAGTGAGAGAAACATACTCGTACATACACAAGTCAGTTGCATTTTTAAACAAGAACACATTACTTAGAATACGGTCAATATATTATTTTAAAAAATGTCTTTACGTGTCGGGTACTTTTTCGGCCACTACTTTTCCGTTTGTATACCACAAGTGAATGATTTAATATTTATTTAACATTATTTTTAGTTACTTTTAAGATTTTTCGATCCGTTATCCCTAAGGTATGATACGTAAAAGTATTCCTTATTTAACTTAAATATTTAATTATCAAAAAAAGATTTTGAAACATTGTTGTGCTCTAATACTTTTTAATTCAATATATTTTATTCTTCCCAGAGGACTGCATGTGAGTTAAAATTAGAGAAAAGTCACTTTTTTTCATATTTAATGCATAATTCTTAATTAAAATGAAACGCTTAGTACATTATTGCACTCACGAAGCCTTTTGGGACACGTTCTTTCGATTTCAGTTAATTTCGGGTAAAATCAGTCAATAATTATAAACGGGTGAAAAATTAATAGAAAATATTTTACTTTCTGTTTGAAAAAAGAAAAACATTTAACTTTCTGTTCGAAAGTCATTTGTATTGTACAATACTTTCAAAGCTCTATACCCTATGATCAAACATTCGTTAATACAGAGCATTAAATGAAATACTTATTTACATTTATGAAATTCTTATTTATATTTAAAAGTAAACGCATTAAAATATGTAATATATTTTTATGCAACCCCACCAACATTATTTATGTGTAACCATATTAATGAAATTCTAATTTACATTTATACATAGCAACATTAATTAAATGACAAACGCGAAATCTTTAATTTATTTCAGATGTTTCTTTTCACGAAATTCTGCTTCATTACGTTTTAAATGATATAAATACGGTACTGATGCTTTTGGAAAATCTCGTCGTGTTCTTGAAATTTTCTGAATCTTAACAGGCGGCTCCTACTATCACAAAGTTTGGCTTCATTGGCCTATTAACTAAGATTAAAAATTGTTTGCAACAATAGCCCAAGTTCAAATCTACAAGTTGCATGGGGTCGGGAAGGAATAGCTTATTTTTTAATCGATTTGTCGAGCACACAGACACCTCTCGGCATCCCCTTCACAATTACTGAAGACGACTTTCACAAACAAAGAGACAGCATTACAGTGCATGCTCCACTAAAGTCATGGTTAAGATTAACATCCTATTTCTAAACTCTTGCCATACAATTTTCATAAAACGCTGGTTTAAGCGAGTATTATGATGAACGAAGAAGAAATAGGATAGAAATTAATATAAAATTAACCGATAGTAAATCTTAAGACTAGTTGTCCCAGTTACAATTGAAACATAAAAAAATATATTTGTGTCATAATTAACTGTTTCTCTGCTTAAAAATCATTTCAAAAGTACGCAAACACCCTCTCCACTTTTATTAATGAGCAATACAAAAGAACACATTATTGAAATTTGTGCATGTGCCTCCCCCATCGCCAAGAAAATTACTTTTCTCATATTAGATACATTTATATACTTACATATTTCCCTCATATTAGATACATTTATGTATTTACATATTTCCCTCATATTAGATACATTTATATACTTACATATTTCCCTCATATAAGATACATTTATATATTTACATATTTCCCTCATTTTAGATACATTTATATATTTACATATTTCCCTCATATTAGATGCATTTATATACTTACATATTTCCCTCATATTAGATACATTTATATATTTACATATTTCCCTCATATTAGATACATTTATATATTTACACATTTCCCTCATATTAGATACATTTATGCATTTGCCCATTGCCCTCATACTTACATATTTCCGTCATATTAGATACATTTATATACTTACATATTTCCCTCATATTAGATATATTTATATATTTACATATTTTCCTCATATTAGATACATTTATATATTTACATATTTTCCTCATATTAGATACATTTATGTATTTACATATTTCCCTCATATTAGATACATTTATATACTTACATATTTCCCTCATATTAGATACATTTATATAGTTACATATTTCCCTTATATTAGATACATTTATATATTTACATATTTCCCTCATATTAGATACAATTATATACTTACATATTTCCCTCATATTAGATACATTTATATACTTACATATTTCCCTCATATTAGATACATTTATATACTTACATATTTCCCTCATATAAGATACATTTATATATTTACATATTTCCCTCATTTTAGATACATTTATATATTTACATATTTCCCTCATATTAGATGCATTTATATACTTACATATTTCCCTCATATTAGATACATTTATATATTTACATATTTCCCTCATATTAGATACATTTATATATTTACATATTTCCTTCATATTAGGTGCATTTACGTATTTACACATTTCCCTCATACTTACATATTTCCGTCATATTAGATACATTTATATACTTACATATTTCCCTCATATTACATACATTTATATATTTACATATTTCCCTCATATTAAATACATTTATATATTTACATATTTTCCTCATATTAGATACATTTATATATTTACATATTTCCCTCATATTAGATACATTTATATATTTACATATTTCCTTCATATTAGGTGCATTTATGTATTTACACATTTCCCTCATACTTACATATTTCCGTCATATTAGATACATTTATATACTTACATATTTCCCTCATATTACATACATTTATATATTTACATATTTCCCTCATATTAAATACATTTATATATTTACATATTTTCCTCATATTAGATACATTTATATATTTACATATTTCCCTCATATTAGATACATTTATATATTTACATATTTCCCTCATAATAGATGCATTTATGTATTTACACATTTCCATCATACTGACATATTTCCGTCATATTAGATATATTTATATACTTAAATATTTCCCTCGTATTAAATACATTTATATATTTACATATTTCCCTCATATTAAATAAATTTATGTATTTACATATTTCCCTCATATTAGATACATTTATATATTTACATATTTCCCTCATATTAGATCCATTTTTGTATTTACATATTTCCCTCATATTAGATACATTTATATACTTACATATTTCCCTTATATTAGATACATTTATGTTTTTACATATTTCTCTCATATTAGATACATTTAGATACTTACAGATTTCCCTCATATTAGATACATTTATATACTTACATATTCCCCTCATATTAGATACATTTATACCCTACTTACTTAATGATAAATGAATAACAAGAGAGAGAGAAATTTTATAAGATTCTTATTATCATTGAATTAGAGAGATAACTGGTTAAAGACTTGTCCTTGTGTTCATTACCAGTCAATAGTTATTCCAATTTCCGTGTAAAATGACTGTTTTTTTTTTTTTTTTTTTTCTGTATTTTTTATAGCACAAAAACATTCTGTACCGTGTTAAGACTATATAAAACAGAAACTGACTAAGAAGAATATTGTTATTCTTAATAGACAACTTTTCTCTTCTGCTGTGGTAACACCCATTATTTCTTCGGGCTATTTTTCTTGGGACAGCTAGTAAATTGTGACGTTCTTCACTTCCCGCTGTAGTGGAAAAATAGACACCTGTTAGCTAAGCTTAATACCTTATTTTTCTTTTGGATGGACACATTTTTTTTTATATTTCTTCTTCTTCTTCCTTTTCCTTTACCATTTTTATCTTACTTTATTTCTAAACAATGTAATATTTTAATCTCGGAGAAGTATGCCATTCCCTGAATTTTATTTTTGATGTAAACTGCTCTATAGAAAATCCAATTCACAATCTAAATCCTGAATGTTACTCAAAAAGCTGCTCCAAGAAACACTGTCATATCGAAATAAAATTATATTTTGCCGAGAAGAAGATTTTGTAAGCTCCGAAAGGGGAATTATAAAATTCTGCAGACGCACTTAGAAAGCGGAACTTCATAGACGCAAATTGCAAAAATAAGTTCTTTTAAGTGCAAAACTCTGTTATGATGTCTGAAATTCAATATCAGTTTTTAAGAGCTTTTCAGAATACTTTCCGCAAACAGACTCTCAAAGGTGGAAAATTTCTTCCCTCGTGCACTCTGCAAAGGAAGAATCTACTTCAATATCTAAAAGCGGTTGAGATTAATCTTATTTAACTATGCATTTGCTGATTTCCTCCGATTTTTAAAGCAAAGGGAAAAACAAAATTTACTCAAACATTATCAATAAAATGCTCCTATTTCAAAAATAATGTTGTTCAGAAATATTTTATGTTTCTTAACATCACTTCGGAAGCTTTGTTCTGAAATCATCCAATTTAAATAACTTTTCTCTTTAAAATTCCACGCGTTTTCTGTTTAAAAACAAATAAATAAACCTGATTAGATTTAAGCTAGATTATTTATTTAAAGGGAAAAAGTATGAAATTTAATTATTACGCTTAAATTGCTATAGACTCTTGATAAAGTTTTAATAACACGCATTACTTAATGTTAGAGTATATGTTCTGTAACAAAATAATATAAAAAATTTTAACTGAAGATAAAAATATTATTTTATGTTAATTACCAAAGTTTATACAAAAAATGAATTACTAGAAAAAATGTTAAGAGGACTTTTTAAGTGATTAAAGTGAAAATTATGATCAAATTTCACCATTTTTTTTTTATTTTACTTTATTTTTTTAATAGCGAAAATATTTATTTTTGCTTCGTTTTTTACTTTGTTCTTTTTTGAATTGAAAAAAGGAAAGCACAACGAACTGTTACTGTTAATAAATATTTTGTTTCCATTTTATGATTTAACGAGCTCAAAAAAAAAAAAAAAAAAAAAAAAAAGAGCATTTTATTCGAATTTACTCGAATTTAACTCGAATGCATATAATTAGTACACAGGTCTTATTTCTTTGGCATGTTTACCAAAATTTTTCCAGTGAACGTTTGGTATTCAATTTTCAATTTGAGAATTTATTTATATACTTCCAGAAAAATATCTCTAATTACCTTAATATGTCATAGAATAACAATAATTCTCCAGTCATTTAATATTGCATTTTAATATTAAATTTCTGTTCTATGTAATGTTGTTTTTAAAAAAAGTTTTTAAAAATAACACCATTACATGGTTTTTAAAAATAAGATTTTGGTTTTTAGAAATAAGAAATTTCAGAATTGATTTCAATCTCATTTCAATATACTACATTGAAATTCGAAAACTTATTAAGATAGGTCATAAGCCGAACTGGAAGTTAATTGTTTTCTGAAATCCGAAACTTCACTAGTAACATTATCGGTGTTCGTAAACAATCAATATTAAGTTTGGCCACTTTTCAAAACTTATGATCTTTAATTAGTGGAAGAAATTAATCAGACTCCATTGCCTTAACGCATTCAATGATTTTAAATAAATAAAAGTATTTCCTTATGAACTCATTTTTTTCTTTATTTTTTGAAAAGCTATCAAAAATGCATTTATAACTTTAAGGATCAATTTTGTAATTAATGGACTAGTTTCTAAGAAAAGAAAATACAAGCACAGTTTTATAAAAATTTTTGAAAAAAAATTATCCCAATCACATTTTCATATCCAATAATTTTTCTTTTCATAATTTTTCAAAACCCATCCTTGTTTTTATTAACTATGTAATTTTAAACAATCATTCAAAATAGTAAATAATTTAGTGCATATCTTTATAAGTTTTAGGACTTAAAGTAAAAGGATTTATCAAATAAATGTAAACTGAGAAAACGCAGTTTAAAGAATGTAAAGTGTGTAAATGGTCATTAAATCATTTCAAATTTCTTAAAATTTAATTACTGAATTTCAATACACACACAAACATATATATATATATATATATATAAAGTAAAACATAGTACTGTTCAATTGGTTAATATAAATATAAATTATAAGCCATTATTTAAAACCATATCTGGCCATAAATATTGCAAAATAAATTCATAAAATGCAAGTAGAATTCTTCTTTAAATGTGTTTATTTTGCAAAACACGTTAAAAACAATTTTAATACATGAATTAGTTTTGATATATTTTCTTAAACATTTATTATCAATATTAAAACATTTATAATCAATATTAATAATATTAATCTGTCGTTTTATTCATTTTTTCAAAAAAGTAAAATCTGAAATTTGAACAGACGTAAAACATTTTATTTAAAACCACTCAACAGCATCTATATGATTTCTTCTCTTCTTTTAGCCATTTGGTCTCGTATATAAATCTCGTTTTAAATTAATTTAGGTGCATATTAATTAATTAAAGAGTTTAATGTTTGATTCAAAACGATTTTCAATAATAATACAGTCAAGAAGTTGATCACTTTTATCACGCCACCTTTTTTGTTCGTGTCTTATCATAAATAAATTTTTGGAAGAAGGATTTTTGGATAGCAGCATTGACTGATAATGCGCATAGAAATATGGGAATGAATGACGAATAACAAAAAAATTAACGTGAAAGCTTTCAGATTTTACATTACGCTCAAAGGGGCGTTTTTTAACATTTTGTGTGTTACCCTTGTTTATTAAATATCATGGTCTTCGCATTTAAACCATAAAATTCAGTTCAACAGCAATATTGCAAAATAATTTAAAAAGAGCATATCTTTAGGATTTCCAATACACAGTCTTGCTCGCTGAACACAAAAATGTTTTTTTTTTATATAGTATTGCCATTGCTTGCTTTGAAATCGTTGAGTTTGTTAATCAGAAATTCGTTAAAGTGTTACAAAATATGAAATCGATAATAAAACAAATTCCAAATTCCAAATTTGGGCTTCCAGACGCCCATATTCCGTGGAAGATCACGGTATTCAAAATTGGATGGCTCTAGGTACCTTTGTTTTATCACAATGCAAGAAAAATGCATAGATTTATGCAGATTCTTCATTATTTAATTTCTTTAAATATAATCGAGGGCGATAATATTTGGTGGCAACAGTTTGAAAAGTGAAACAGATATTCAGAGTGATTCGACCCAAAATTGCAAAACGAAAATTAAAGTCCCTCAGCCCCTTTGGACTAATAAAGGCAGAAGAAAATTATTTCAACAGGATAGATGAAAGAACTATCAAACGAATAATATAAAGTTTAACCTTTTCTAACCCGGTAGAACAAAAACTTCATTTAGTTACATATTTCTCTTTAAACAAAGCAAATCATTTCATAATTTTTGTCTGCAGAATTCGCACAGGTACGGTTCGTAAACATCTTCAAGGTCTCATTGGCGTCTGTAATAAAGAATGTTGTTTAATTTAAAATATAATTTTAAATCTCTAAAAGAAGAAGCTCTTATTTTGAAAATGTTTTATCACACTGCGAGAAACATACGTATATGCATTTATGCAGATTCTGCATTATTTAATTTCTTTAAATATTACACAGGGCTCTAATATTTGGTGGCAATAATTTAAAAAGTGAATCGTCATTTATAGTGAACATACGCAAATTGCCAAAACGAAATTAATAGCCCTTCTGGGTTATCTTCTGGGCTTCTGGGTCCTTTGGGCTAATAAACATTGAGGAGGTGTGTCATTTAAAGGAGTGTCAATATTTTTAAAAGCCTTTTTATAGCATTTATTACCGTTGGATAGTTTAAAGATTTCTCTTCGGTGTGGTAAGGATATTAAGGTATTTTTTTTAGCAAAATATTGAAAAATTGGTAATTTCATCGATTTTGAGGTACCAAGTCTCCTTAACAGAGGAAGGATTAAGTGGAGGAGGAGCGACGAAAACAGTTTGTACAGGATTCATGTCTTTGCTGAAAGTACAAAAAGAAAATCGTTATGTTTGCTCCACGGAAAGAGATTATACTTACCTGATAGTCTGTCTTCAATAAAAATCATCAAATTTACCCGATAATTGCTTAAGCAAATATCCACGCGAAACCCTTTGCCAAACAACGTAAGAGCTGGCACCTCTTATGAAATATGACTTACTCAAAGTAGTGTTCAATGATCAGATATAACCCGTAACGAAACACTTCGAACTAATGCACTGATCTAATAAATGGGAAAATAAATAAAAATTATTTAAAGCATCTCATATAATACCCGATTAATATTTTACGGCTATTTGTAGATTTATTGTAATTAATAAAAGATGTTTCAAACATGGTTTATAATATGTTACTCGTTACTAAATCCTTGATGTTAATTCTATTTAAATATAATTATTATGTCATGTATATTAAAGGTGACATAAATGTGCACCTGTATCACTGCTCGCAGCTGACCAGAAATAATAAAATAGATATAGCATCTTCATATTTATGTTTTATTTTCCGTTCACTGCAGTCTGAGTACCACAAAAGTCATCTTCGAGAAAGTTCAACAAAAGAGAGTTATCCTGGCGCGTGAATAAAAGGTCATTTCTTACGGTTGTTCTTTACAGCTGCGCTTGGGGGGGGGGGTAAAAATTATTAATGATGTGTGGGGAAAAAATGGGAGCTAGCTATAAAGAGGTCGTGTTGGAGTTAATGTTCGTACTAAAATGATAATCTTCGACTAAAATGTACCGTTCGCTGCCTGAATTCATTTGTTGTTTGCTCACGATGAACAAAGTTTCTCAGCAATGCAAATGAAATTCCAGCACATTTTGAAGCGGAAGAGCCAATTTGCAGGAAAATGGCTGCTTCTGTTGCAGATACTTTGCCACTGCCAACAGAATGTTCTTTCATATCGAAAGATAAAACAGAATAACTAATATCCTTAAAATTCTAAGTTAAGCTAAAGGAACTGTGGGTTTCCTTGGTTGTTTTAAGTCATAAATTTTTAAAACACCTCAAATTAAATACCAGAATCTAAAATTTCCTACTTAATATAGCGTGCTTGTTAATAAATATTGCATGATATAATGCTGATTATTAGCACAAAAGGCGTTAGCTCTGAAGGACTATTAATTTCGTTTCGGCATTTTGCGTTGAAAACTTTAAATGTCGGTTCACTTTTCAAACCGTTGCCACCAAATATTACAGCCCTCTATTATATTTAAAGAAATAAAGTAATGAAGAGTCTGCATAAATGTGCGTATGTTTCTCGCATTGTGAGGAAACGTAGGTACCTAGAGTCATCAAATTTTGAATATTGAACGTTTCCACCCGAATATGGGCATCTGGAAACCCAAATTTGGAATTTCGAATTTATTTTATTATCTATTTCATATTTTGTAAAACTTTAATGAAATTTGGTTAACAAGTTCAACAACTTCAAAGCAAACAATGGCAGCACTGTACGGAAAAAAAATTAAAATAAAACTAAAATAAAATAAAAATAAAAAAACAAATTAAAAATAATTATCTCCAATACTGCACACTAGCTAAAATGGTTATTTTACGTTTATTAAAGGTTGTGAAGTAGTTCTGCTGGATCCACTATGATAAGATTAATAGCAAATGAAAGATAGTTTAAACATGGGTCTGATGTGCACCTAGACAACGAATTAAAATGTGTAATACCTATGTGAAGAATTTTTAAAGCTTTCTCCCAACAAAATAGAATGAATGTTATTTTGGAAAAATGCTTCTTGCCAATTTTGTGTATGTAAATGCAACAAATTTTGCTGATAGAAAAGAACTGGATTGCCAAAACTCAGCATACAAATTATGCTGGTATACCTTTCGAGGAGAGATTTTAGAATGAAATCCAGCGATTAAAAAGCCTATTTTATTTCAGAAATATATTCCTCTTCCAAGCTTATTCATGGGATGTATATACACATTGTCAAAAATTATATCTTGACATCAAACACTATAGAACTCTTTTAATTATCAAAATGTTTCAGCGACAGTTTAATAATACGTAGAAAATTCTTCTGCAGTTGAAAAGTAGATTTTTAAGATAAACTTATGAGAAAAAACAAACTATGAAGTAAACTAAAATATGAAAATAAACTTGAAAATGTTCAGAAAAGGGTGGTCTATGACACTTCCGTTGATGGAAGTCTTATTTACGGATTGATATATTGCTGTATTGCATATATTAGCATGTTTATGAGTTAGAGATCACATGGCTGAGCATACATCAAGTCGAAATCCCACTGATACCTCGAAGGGAAGATATGACTTATACCTCGAAGAGAAGATAGTCGTAATATGCTTTTCGCTATGGCTAGAGAGAAATTGCTGCAAAGAGGAGATAGCTTTTGCACAGACAATCATTCTACAGTTTGAGAAAAGATATTCGTTCAGGGCGAACGTAGCAGGGCTCACGTTCTGCTATAAGGGCGTACTACAGCCATAAAAAGTTATTGAAAAGGAAAATGATTTTGGTACAATCACGCTTACAGTTTACAGATTAGGAGGCAGCCATTATGTCCAGTTTGTCGTAGTGGTTTTGAAAAGCTATCCTAAAAATTTAGACCATTTTCACAAAAAAGTCCCACCTTCCATTTGGAGAGTAAAAGAGATGTTTATGATTCACTTCTGAATAGGAAAGCGTAACTGATTTGAAACCTGCTTTCGTAACTGTTGTGGAGGAAACTGCACATTCCAAGATCAGACGTTCCATACAGTTGGGGAAGACTAAATTTGTCCCAACAAATAGAGTACTTATAAAGTAAAATATGAGTAAATATATATAAATATGTGAATGAGTTTATGCTCCTCGTAGATATTTTAGATTATCTTATGTATATTAACGATATAGTGGATAGGGGCACCTTCTGCGGTACAGAAGGGCCAGGGTTCGAATCCTGGAGAAGATATGGATGTTCGTAAATTTATAGTACCCGCACGGCATGGGAGGAGACTCTGAGTATGCGGCGAGCCGAGAAGTCCTTTCGTGTCGTTTGGTGAAAGAGGAATGAGAGAACCCGGACGGACCACCGACCGGGGTGTACTCTCTCAAAATTGAGGTGGAAAATAGGAGTCCAACCTCTCTTTGGTGTAGACTCTGACATCATTGTTCCATGTGATAGGGACGCGACAACAACTACATATTAGCTAGAAAAGAAAATGTGAACTCACGAGCATAGTCATTTACTGTTACGAAAAAGCAAAGAAGGTGACATCAGTCCTTCAATTGAACAGATAATGTTTATCTAGCCTTAAATACCGTTCGGATTTGCCTTAAATAACGTTCGGAGAACACACTTTACGTATCAACATTATTAAATTTTTGTAATCCAAATGTGGCCTAGTAATACAAATGGCACAGATACTCTGAGGCTTGCAATCAGAATTAAAATATAAAAAAAAAAGAAATTATCTTAAAAAAGAAAGTAATTATGCTGTTATTATATGTAATCTTAAGTCCATATATCGGTTCGATGAAGCAAGTTGAATTTTTAATCCTTTTCAGTTAATTAGCTGATTTTGGATCAATTTTTGTATTGGTTTTTGTGTGACTAATAAAAGCAACTTCACGTTAGATTAATTGCCTTTTTGCTTAAGCAAAAATTTGCACTAATTTTTACAAATCTAACGTTTCGTATTAATAAAAGCTGATTTTTTGCATTGATCAGAACAGAACAGTAGACGTGAGAATCTTTGAGTGTGATTCCTTTTCAAACGCATTAGATTATAACTAAAACTAGAATGTTAATAATCATACCGCTGAAACTGCAGACGAGAGGAATGTTATCCGCAATACTTCGTTCGAGTCATGCTGAATAATTATGATTCCAAAAGTATGTTCGCAGAGCATTAAGTGGATGAAGCTTTTAACAAGGCAAGTACTCAAAGGCTTTAAACAATAGTTGCAGCACATATTTGGGAAACTGAGGAGAGTAATCCGTGACAATTAGGAGGAAAAATATTTACATTTTGCAATGAATATTTAATAATAGTATTTTAATATAATATAAATAAATATTTATGAAGTTTGACTTGTTATGGTAGCATAAACTGTACATAAACGTTAAGTAAACTTGTAGAGACATTAAGTATTTTTCGGAATAAGAAGAAGTGAAAAATGAGCAACGCTTTCGCCGGGACTTGAACCACGGACCTCGTACGCCTTCGTAGTGTGGTGGTTTGCACCACACTAACAGTCAAATGTAATTTAAATTTAAATAAAAGTCAGGTATTACACAATTAATTTTAACGCGAAGTTGGCTCACGAACCTAACCGACGTAGATATTGAAATATTGGCAGCAATTAATGCAAAGCCGAGAAATTGAAGATATCAGAACTGGGAGAAAAGTAACGTGCGTCGACAAAGGCAGAAACAAGTTCTGAAATAAAATTCCCGATTTTTCCTTTAAATACTATCTAATTCTACCTCATTGATATTCTAGTCGGGAAATGGAAACGAGAAGTGACAGTAAAGATCCAAAACATAAGATTAGGCTGGTGAAAAAAATAATAGTAATAACCCTATAAGGTATTTCTCCCACCTTTCTTAGCATGCCTTCCTAGTGTAGTAGTCAGCACTCTAGGCGCATATTCCTGAAGTCCGTGGTTTGATTTCCAGAGAGAGCGTTGCTCATTTTTCATCACTCCTGCTTTATCAGTAAAAAGGTTAGAGCAACAAGGAAGAGATTACAAAAAACCACTGGAGAGAAAAGGGCCCATACAGACTGCTTTACCAAAGGGTACATGCACAATATCGGCAAAAGATGTATAAAGAAAAGAAAAAAGTATGGGACATGACATGGAACAAAATCACTGTCAGCTCTCCGTTCCGAACATATTTCGATCTAGCTAAAGGGAAGAGCATGGATCCATTACAGATAGGTTCAGGTTAAAAAAGACGATGGTACAATGACGAATACAATTGAGGATACAATTAGGGAAATAATGAGGTTCCATTTTCCAGAAGACGACCCCAACTAGGACTCTACATATCACGCAGATATCCACGCCCAATCAACCGAGATTCCAAACTCGGAAGACGATCAGATTTTCACACTCCGAGAAATGCAACGTACGATAAACTCAACACTCAGGCTCCTGGTCTGGATGGCCTCACGATTGAAAAACCATAGAAGAGCTTAGGCTCGCGGACGACGAACAAATTCTAGCCATCTTTAACAAGTGCCTTGAATTAGGTTATTTTTCAAAGGAATCGAAAAATGCAGAACTGGTCTTGTTCCAGAAAGAGGGAACTTACAGACCTATCTGCTTACTCTCAAAGTGGGACAAAGTTCTTTACAAGATGCTTACGCAGGGAATAACGTATTACTTGGTCAAAAACAAACTACTGAACTCAGCCCAATACGGATTTACTAAAGGGCGGAGCACCACCGAAGCCCTCAACCGTGTTCAGGACATCATCTTAAATGAAAGACAAAATAACCTCCATACGTGTATAATATCGCTTGACGTAGCGTCAGCATTCGATAAACTATGGTGGCCAGCTCTCAAAACAAAAGACCTGCGATGTCCAAAGAGTCTTTACCAATCACAAGCTACCTCACAGAATGTCAAGTGACCTACAAAAGAGACGCCCTAAATATCACGACGAATTACCACAAAGGAGCCCCACAGGGGTCTAATATCGGACCCATCCTGTGGAACATAATTGCAGACTCAGCGCTGAACATCAACTTTGGAGACAATGCCAAGATACAAGCTTACGCCGACGATATTATACTCATAATAGACGGAGGCAATAGGACAACAATAGAGCGTAAAGCAGATGGAGCACTCAAATTGCTTACAAAATGAAGTCAAGACAACAAACTGTGCTTCAGTATTGAAAAGACACAGATGATAGTCTTTCCAAAAGGTTCAAAAATAAACGCGAATCCACCACGGATAAAGTGGGAAGGACATCCACAGCGACGCCAGGATACCATTAAACACCTCGGATTTATGCTTGATAGGAAGTTCACGTGGGTATCACAGCTTACGGAAGTTCGAGATAAGACGCTTTGAATCATCAATAAACTAAACAGGATAATCACAGACAAGTGGAGCCAAAAAGGTCGCCTGTTTATACATTAGAAAGATCAATCTACCGAATTCTACACTACAAAGAGGACCTTCATGCTAAAGAAGATTTACATCTATTCCATGCCAGCATAGAAGGCTTCCAAGACCCCCTGTCTTTCACCCAGGAGATCTATACATCCTTCCCTGGTGCAAATCGCCACCCTCAGGACAACAAAAAGAGATTTTCTCTGACGGATAAAAAATTTGAGGACGAGTAGGGGTAGCGTTCACTGTCTTTTTGAAGAATGAAGAAATTTATCAAGCACAATTCCTTCTAAGCAACCACGCTTCAATCTTCCAAGCTGAGTCCCTCGCTCTAAAAGAAGCAGCACCATGGTTAGGTACGCAACCAGCAGCTCACGCTTCAATCTTCACACATAGCATGCGCATTCTGAATGCGCTGAATTATTTTCCTTCAAAACATCCTCACACGGCAGCACTTAGAGAGGTCCTCTTGACGTTAGGCTCCTCCATCCCTTTAAAGATCAGCTGGATTAAAGGACACTCCGGATAGAATCGCAATAAACGAACTGATGAACTAGCTAAGACCGCAGCTCTCAAACCAGAAATTGACAAGTTCCGCTTTCCGCAGAAGTTGCAAAAAGGCTCCTCAAGACAACATTTCAGGAGACATGGTCATCACGATGGCAGGAAGAACAGACAGGAAGATTTACTTACTTCTTCCCAATACCTACTCTCAAGAGGTTCAAATGCAACTGACTCTTCCTCCAGGCCTGTACCAACCACGGGAAGGTCCCAGCGTATTACAGACGATTCCTCAGACGGGAAGTCAACTGTTCTTGCGGTTTTCGCGGGGAAGACTTGGACGCACTTCATTACCTGCTCTCCTGTCCTCTGACAGATCACCTTCGACAGCAATTCTTTCCTTCCGACTACATCACATATCCTATGAATATATTATTAACGGACTATTTCTGCAACAAGGGCATCTTAGAGATAATGAAGCAAGTGAATGAAAATAATTATATCCAAGGAACTGAAGATTAATGTAAAATGTAGAAAGGTGTCCTAACCGTCAGATTGCTAGCAACGACTAGGATGACTTCCTAATCCTGTAGTGCCATTAACTTAGTTTGGAGGAACAGGTAATTTAAAGTGACTATATATCACTCTTGCTTCCAAAATACCTAATATCTCTACAGTGGCACGCTAACTAAAAGTGTCGTGGATGATGATTTTCCTGACCCAGGATTTGGCGATTGGGTGCCCTAAAATTCCCAATCGCCCTTTAAAAGAGGGGAGTATATAATGTATTTATCCCACCTTCTTAGCATGTCTTCGTAGTGTAGTCGTCTGCACGCTGGGCTCGTATTCCAGAGGTCCATGATTCGATTCCCGGCGAGTGCGTTGCTCTTTTTTCATCTCTCCGGCTTCCAAAAAATCCTAATGTCTCTATAACCCTACATATTTAATAATTAAAATAGGCTTATTAATTATTTAATAACAAATGAAAAATCAAAGATTTGATTTCTGAAGATGACAGCTTCACACTTAGCAATAATGATGAATGTTATTACTGCATTACTGCGTTCAAGTCAATGTAATGAACTTAGTATTAAGTTGAAAGCATTTATGTTAATGTGTTTAAATTAATGTTAAATGCATTGCTGCGTTTAAGTTGTTGTTATGAAACCCGAACAAAGCCTGTTTGTAAACTGATTGTTCTTCACAAAATAAATAAATAAATAAATAATCATTTATTATATAAATGTTAATTTATATAATAAATAAATAATAAATAATACGGATCTTATCGGTTTAGAAAAGTTTGATTAAGAGGAGTAAAAGTAAATAAGCTTTCAAGTTTTATATTATGCAAAAACGGGCGTTTTTTTAACATTTTGTGTGTTAAAATGTGTGTACCTTTATTTATTAAATATCATTTAAACCATAAAATTCAATTCAACAGCAATATCACAAAGAAAGGAAAATAAATAATATAAATATCTGTGTTTAAAATTAAAAATAATATATCGCACGTAAAATATCCGTGTTTGAAAGAAGCACGCGATATCAATGTTAATGGAACGCTTTGAAATCATTGAGTTTGCTAGTCAAAGATTCGTTTAAGTTTTATAACATAAGAAATAGGTAATAAAACCAATTCCAAATTCCAAATTTGGGCTTCCAGATGACCATATTCGCAGGAGCATTACGTTATTCAAAACTGGATGGCCCTAGGTAGGATTGTTTTATCACAATGCGAGAAACATATATACATTCATGCAGATTTTTCATTATTTAATTTCTTTAAATATAATACAGGGCTCTAGTATTTGGTGGCAACAATTTGAAAAGTGATTGAGACTTTTACAGTGAACCTAAACGAAATTCGTACCCCTTCTGAGCTAACACTTCGTTGAGCTAAAAAAAAGAAAAAAAAAAAATATTATATACCCTTTCAAAGTAAATATATGCAAATATCTTATAAAATAAAGACATATAAAAGACAACTTTATAAAAAATTTAGACGACTATCGCCAAACTCAAAGATAAATTTTACAAAAGTTCAGAGCAATTAATATGTATAACGAACCAACCCATTCATGATATTCTAGTTTTAAAATATTATGACCGACGTGTTCAATTTCCATCATTTGTCCATTCTTTCACCTGCAGCAAGGTTTCAGAAACCAGAATCCAAAGAAAAGATTTCCGTTAACGAAGCTTCCTCATAATCAAGCTAAACAAAGCATGAATGGATAAAATAAAATAACTGAAATCCAACTTCCACTGCATAATATAAGCAAATCTTTCGACCTTTGAAAAACCGCACAACAAAATAAAAGGTCTTCTCATTACGTCCTTTGTTAAACAAGCGCCCTCTAGCGCGAGCTTGGAAACTAACAGATGCCTGATTTGCGAAGCTTGTGAGAGCATGTCTGCTTATAAAGAATGACCGAAGAGTAAATAATAGGGGAGATAACAAATGATGAAAATAGGGGAAATGACTTGAAGGTGAGCAGGAAATAAAGCATTTTCCGATGGTTTAAGGACAACAAGCGATCAGTCTTTTTGAAAAAGGAAAACAAAACAGCAAAACTCGCAAAACCAAAGAAAGATGCCTAAGTGTTGAGGTTCGTTAGTCGCTATTTTAGTTGCAAGGTATTATTGAAGCATGTTAATCTTATATATGTCAAGCTATAAAGGCATTTAATTGGCACCCGGATGTACAGCCTTGAGGTATTTCTTCCTACCCAGCTTTTTTTTATATTTCGGAATAAGTTTTGCTTTTTCGTGAGTTGTAATGGCGTTGCAAGTATTCTGCATGTAAGTGTCAACTTAAAAAGCCATTTATTACTTTAAAATGAGCTTTCTTTTTACCCACCTATCATATGTTACAACGGTTAAGTACTTTCAGACATAAAAACTTTTAACTTTTTTTTAAATTTAAATTTCTGTATTTCAACACTTTAAGCTTTCAAAAAATCTGATGTGTACACCACATCACTTCCTTGTACGGAATATTAAATTATATGCATTTTTTCTTGCATTTCATTAAACTTATTGGATTGAATTAAATCTACTTCGCCGACAGCGCATAAACCACAATAGAATAAATCCATTCTTTAAAATTCACTTTATTTGTTCACCATAGCGACACTCCGGCGCTAGGTTTACTTAACAGTATTATATTTCGTTCATATTATAACTCAGAATGCACAAAAGCTATATTATTTAAAGAATTATCTAATCGTTGCCACATGTTCTATTCAAATACTATAATAAAGCTAGAATGAAGTATAAAAGAAATTAAGAAAACAAGACAAAAAAGAAACTGTTTTTTACGGACGATTGAGTATTTCTCATTCAATTAATTCAGTTCTCACTTCGAGAGAAAGCAAAAATACATAAAAACTCAAAATATGTATATTAAAAATTACGAAGTAAATCTTAAACACTTATTTCCTCGAAAAAATTCCAGAAAGGATTAAGCATGATTTAATTGGCAATAATAAATGAAGGCGTAATCTTTGTTGTTGCGAAGCTAAGTTTCTGTAGATTGGCAACAAATCCACTAGTCTGCTGTTTCAAATGTAAACAATCAATGGCCGCCATAAAAAAAAAAGGCTTAGCGGCACTTAAGTAACTTTAAAATTGTTGATAATTCTAAAAATATTGCGTACAAACTTACTAAAGGCATAAAAACCTTAACCGGAAGATAAAAAGAACATATTTCAAAGATTTTTAAAGCAAAAAATGCACAACTTACAAATATATAAGAGTAAAGAAACTGAGATCACTGATCCGGGTAACAGAGTGGATATATATATATAAATATATTTACATACGTTTCGTGCGGCCGATATAAACCAAAATGCGATGTTCATATCTACATGTTATAGCTGTCCTATATACAAAATTTCAACGTTCTGAGGCTACTCGTTTTTGAGTTATGCGAGATACGTACGTACGCACGTACGTACATATGTTCGTACAGACGCCAAGAAAAATTCTCTTCAGAATTAATTTTAAAGCAGTTTTATAATTTTTTGGAGGAAAAGACTCTTTTATTCTGTCCTTACGTACAGATATCATGCAAAAACATCGTTAAATTGCATTCGATATCGGTCAAAATGGATATTTTCGTTGAAATATGCTGCCTGAAACTTTTCGCGATTACAATACTTTCTTTTTACTTCGTACAATGAAGTAAAAAAGGGGAAAAATTTATTTTCCGGTATTGCATGTTTCAAACTGACGTAGACTCAAACTACCATTTCTTGTTTTAGCCCAAATGGGATATTAGACTCGAAAAAGGATTTTACGTTGAATCAATATAAACAGCGTATCACTTTTCAAATTGCTGCGAAGAAATATTATCGTTCTACATTATTTTTAAAGAATTAAATAATGATGAATCTGCATAAATGTATGCATGTTTCTCGCACCGTGAAAAAATAAAGTTACTTCAAGCCATTAAATTTTGAATAACGCAGCCCTCCACCCGGATATGTGCGCTCGAAAGCCCGCATTTTTAATTTCGTATTTACTTTACAATCTATTTCATATTTTGTAAAACTTTAACGAACTTTTGGTTAGCAAATTTAACGACATATCGAGGCGGGGTAACAGTATACGGAATAAAACATTTTTATCTCCAGCGAGCGAGACTGCCGATCGGAAAATCTAAAGTTGTTTTTAAATATTTTGTGATTTTGCAGGTGAATTTAATTTTATGTGAATTTAATTTAATTTTATGGTGAATTTAATTTTACGCCATATATAATTTAATTATATATGGCGTAAGTGCGAAGAAAATAATGCTTAATAATAAAGCTAAAAAGACAAAAAAAAAATGGATTAAGGAGGGAGTGCAACAGCAGACATGTAAACTGCGAATTATGCACCTATGCTGCTATGCTGCTTTTAAAATTTTTATAATTTTGTTGGTGAATCGCATATGCGATTCGTAAGTGCGAAGAAAATGATATATAATTAATATCATAAATTTATTACCAAGTCAGTTCATGTAAACACAATATATTTTTTTGTGTTCAATTAACAAAAAATGTATAATAAGCCAAATAACGATTATTGAAGGAGTTAAAGCAATAAAAATCAGAGTATGTTCATTTGCAGGACTAGTTTCGAAGGTTTAGGTTTAGAACCTTCATCTTCATTGATATAATGAACGGAGAAAAGGCTGAAAATGGAAAAATGTATGCCGTCACTTAACACTACATTGGGCATTCTAAACATATGCTGTTATGTTGCTTTTAAAATTTATGAGATTTTGCTGTTAAATTGTATATGACGTGAATACGAAAGAAACAACACTTAACATTAAAGCTTGTAGACACATTAGGTTATTTGGGAAGCAGGAGAGATGAAAAATGAGCAGTGCTCTCGTAGGCACTCGAACCACGGACCTCTCGAATGCGCGTCGAGCGTGCTGACCACTACACCACAAAGGCATGTTAACCGCTTGCCTGATTATCCCGAGTTATCTCGGGTTCGTATATATTGCAGTTAATTTTTATCCCGAGAAAACTCGGGCGAAGCAGAATTTATTAGTACGATTTCTTTTATCACGGTTTTACTCGGCCTGGAGGAAATGAAAGAAAATATTCAGCTTTGATTGGCAGTTTGCCAAATTTTGTTGGTTGCGCGGTTCTTTTGGAGAGACTGGTCGCGTGTTTCCCTATTGTATAGTATACGTTGGCTTGTGGATTAGTAATGTATAAAGAAGGATGCATGCGTTGAGAAAAAAATAAAATAATGTCGATGATGCAAGATAGCGAAAGCGATGATTTTTCAGATAGTGATTATAAAGAGGTGGGGAAAAAAAAAGAAAGTGAAATCCAACGAGACAGTGTACTCTGTGCCCCCGTGAAAGAGATTCCAGCGGTAATCCAGTAAGAAAAGAGACCAGATACCAGTGTAGAACGTCAGGTATCACTCTGTGTTGTCCCTTGTTTCAAAAACAATCATACAAAGATTAATATTTAACTATTTTCGTTTGCCCGAGATAACTCGGGATAGTAAACTAATATTAAAAATAAATGCTTTTACACCTTCAAAAAATTAAAAATTCAACTTAAAACCTACATATTTTGATTTGTTTCGTTTTGTTGTATTTAATAATCAAATTAAAAAATGTGATGATTTTTTGCAATTTTTTTCAAAAACATTTGGGGAAGCGGTTAAGAAGGCAGGAGAAATACCTTATATACTCCCCCTTTCAAAGAGCGACTGGGGATTAGGGGCCCGAGTCACGAAATCCTGGTGGAGGAGAATCTTTATTCACCACCTTTTTTTTTTTTTTTAGTTCGGGCGCCATTGTAGAGACATTAGGTTGTTTTGGAAGCAGAAGTCATGAAAAAGGAGCAGTGTCCTTGCCGGGACTCGAACCTCGAACCTCTCGAATACGCGTCGAGCGTGCTGACTAGTACACCACGAAGGCATGCTATGAAGGCGGGAGAAATACTTTATAAGCTAAAAAGACAAAAAAAAAGTAAGAGTGTATGTAACAGCCGCACCCGTTAGAGTGCGAGTTCAGCGAGAACGTAAAATCCTTAACAAACTCTTTTCGGCGATCGTTTTAAAATTTCAATCGTTTTTCCGATTTTTTTATTGAATTATTCTTTTTATTACTTTCTATTCACATTATGCATTTTGATGGACCTTTTTTTTTTTAATATACCGCATAAAAATGTCGAACAAAGAAAACACACCAAAAAAAGGTGCGCGTAAAAATAGGTTTTAGTATATTGTTTTCTCCTAACTTCATTTTTACGTTTTTTCAAAAAGACTTATTTGAAGCAAAATCTCAACTTCAGGAACAAAAATTTTACATTTTTTATCACGGTAACATGCTGCAGAAATGAGATAAATTCCTAGACAGAAAATGCTAAATTACTTTCAGAACGTTTCACAATTAATTTCCTTGCTCGATAACGATAGCTATAGCGATAAATATATATATGTACTATGAAGTACTTGGAAGCCGCATGGAACTCGGAATATTTTTAAAGTTATATGAATAGTTAGGAAGTCTGATGGAATTCGAGGACTCTTTCCTACATTCCTAGGATTTAATTTTCTCCTCGAAATGATTCTGCTGGGTCAATTCCTGGAGGATGTAATTCCAGCCAACTCTAACTCACACACATGATTCAGATATTGGAAATAATTTCATCGATGACGTCAAAAACATCATACAGATGCGTCGTAGTTGTGATTAAGACGAAGAGAATTTTATAAATTTATGAAGAGCTGTCTGGAACTATTTGAGAATTCATGGATGTTTCAAGAAGAGTACAGTATTTCTTAAAATTTTACTTCGTACAAAACTGGAAGGTAAATTTAATTAAAGACATGTCATGCAAATTGAACTTTTCTTACCTTTTTTTTACTCTCTTCTTGAAATATGATTGCTACTCCGTATAAGAATAAAAATGTAACATTCGAGATTTATCTTGAACTGCATAGTTTATTTTAATAATAAGCTATCAACCATTTCCAGGTTCAGGAGAGGATTTTTTTGCTTAAAAATTTCATTTTTGTGCAAGTAAAGATATCTTATTGAGTTAAGTGAGTTAAGTATATTCTACAAAGTTTTCATAAAATCACGAAACCTTAACCTTAAGTAATGCATTTTTTTTTAAATGCATTACTTGCATGCTATTTAGAAACAAATGATATTTTACGCTCTTTGGATCGTTTCAGAATGTTAACTTGACAATAAAATTTGCGAATTTTTTTTTTTTTTTTTTTTTTTTTTTCCGAATTAAGAACGATTACCAAGATCTCTCGAAGTTTTCCGCGCTTGCAGTTTTCTTATACTTGGATTTTTTTCCTCTAAAGTTACCGAAATGGCAAATTAAAGACAAAAAATCAAAGATTAGAAGACCTAAAAGACTACATAATAGACGCAAATCAGACAATCCTTTATACGCTATTCCGACGAATGGCTTTTAAAGCTAAAAATTACATTGTACATTGTGTATGAATACATGAGTACATTGTGCATGAAATGTTAATTTATTAATTAATTGACTGTGAGGGCTCTGTTTAAAGATGCATCACTTTGTTGAGGGCATTTTAAGGGAAGCTTACTCGTACTGACTTTACAAAAGAAGAAATTAGGTAAACTTTATGCAGCTAGTACGTTTGCTTGGATTCAAACTAGCAGGAATTAGTGTTTAGCTGTTTTATCCAGTCTGCTACAGGTGGACTTGGACCAAGAAAAAGATTATTAGCTATTTTAAATTATCATGAAATGAGACTCATGATGATTGAAGGGTCAAATTACGTTCAGATCAACACTTGCGATGCTGGAGCTCAATTAAGTGAAAATCAGTGTTTAGCTGCCTTCTACAGTTTACTACTGGTGGTCTTCGACCAAGCAAGAGATTCTTTGTGATTTTAAATTATCACTAAATGAGACTAGTGATGGTTGAATGGTCAAATTACGTTCGGATTACCACTTACCATGCTAGAATTTGATTAAGTAAAAATCAGGGTTTAGCTGTCTTATCCAGTTTGCTACAGGTGGACTTCGACCAACAAAAGGATTCTTGGTGATTTTAGATTATTGTGAAAGGAGACTTTTAATGGTTGAGGAGTTAAATTACGTTCAGATCACCACTTGCGATGCTGGAGTTCGATTAGGTAAAAATCAATGCTTAGCTGTCTTATTCAGTCTTCTAATGGTGAACTTCGAACCAAGAAAAAGATTCTTATTGATATTAAATTATTACGAAATGAGACTGATGATGGCGGAGTGGTCAAATTACGTTCGGCTCGACGCTGGAGTTCGATTAAGTAAAAATCAGTGTTTAGCAGTCTTATCCAATCTGCTAAGAGGGGACTTCGACCAAGAAAAAGATTCTTAGTGATCTTAAAGTATTACGAAATGATACTGATGATATCTGAGTGGTTAAATTACGTTTGGATCGCTATTTTTGAGGAGTTCGATTAAGTAAAAATCAGTGCTTAGCTGTTATATTCAAGTTGCTAGCAGTGAACTTCGATCAAGCAAAAGATTCTTAGAGATTTAAAATTATTACGATGCTGAGACGTTAGGTATATTTTTGGAAGCAGGAGAATTGAACATTAGTAACGCCTTCGCCGAGAACCAAACCACGGATCTCTGGAATATCGGCGCTGCGTGCAGAGCCACTACACCACCAAGGCACGCTAGGATGGCGGGAGAAATATTACAACGAAATGAGACTGACGATGGGTGAGTGGTCAAATTACGTTCGAATCACTAGTTGTGGATTACGATTAAGTAAAAATCAGTGTTTAGCTGTCTTAACCAGTCTGCTACTGGTAGACTTGACCAAGAAAATGATTTTTAGTGATGATTTTAAATTATTACGAAATGCGGCTGATCGTGGTTTTGTGGACAAGTCACATTCGGATCACCAGTTGCAATGCTGGAGTTTGATTAAGTAAAAATTATTGAATAGCAGGTAACATAAAGTATCATTTAATAATTTTTCATTTATATTAAATTAGTAAAAACGATCATGAAAGTAAAAATGAAATAAAATGTCGCGACTTTTAATATCTAATCCAAAGTATTTACAAACGAATAAACGAAAAGATAGCATTCCTATTTAACTCTCAAAAGACTAAGTGTATAATTATAAACCTATGAAATTCCCAGAAACTCTTTTATTAGAAAACTGTGTGTAGGTAGGAATGATAGAATCAGCAATTACAAGCTGATAAAACAATCCAAGTGAGTAATAATGTTTAGGTTGTGAACAATAAATAAATAAATAAATAAATAATATATTGTTAGTACTTCTGAGCGCATATCGTGTATGTGAGGGGAAGTAGAAAGAAATTTCGTTAATGTATTGCATTAGAATACTAAGTTCCATTTTTCAGATGAGATTCTCAACCTATTACCATAAATTTCAAATACGGATATTATTATTTTGGCGATGAAATGCTTAGCAAACATTTCTAGTTGTTATGATGCTAAGATGTGATTTACTAAAAGCCATACACCTAAACCTTTATTGTTGCACAAGACTTTAAATTTGAATTCACCATGGCCTGCTAAATAGTTATTTCCAGAGTGCTGCCATTTAATGAAATTTAAAATCTTTAATTTAGGTTTTAAATTACAACTGCTTAACAAACCGAATTACTTAAAAATAATTAAAATATTTCTTTATAATTAAATCGTTATTTAAATTTTTATAATATATCTAACTTATATAATTTAAAATCATTTACCTTTTAATGAATTTAAGATTGATATTATGATCGTAATGTAAACTTTAGAGCTTATGAAGCATAAGTGTAATTAATAAATGTCTCTAATGCCATTTGTCCTGCGCTGTGATATAGAGTGATTTAGTTTTCATAATACTGGTAAGGTTTACAAAGAGCCTGCAGATGGTAAATTTATCATATTTTAAATTTTAACACACTAAGAAGACACTAAAAAGGTGCTCAACTAACATTAAAAAAATTCTTCGTGTCTTTTCCTGGGGAAAAGTTTTATTATTTAATTTATTGTTAATTTTTATGGCGTATAATGGAATATTGTACTTTTAGATGCAGGTTTTAGAAAATTATTGTACGGAGGCAAATGTTCTAATCATTACAAAATTAAAAGCTAACATAACCAAAAAGTTATTTATCATCAAGAATGGACATCTAAAATTCTAATTCACGAGAGAAGATTTTTAAAAAGTGTAAAAATTAATATATATACAAGGGAGATACTTATCGTCTCTAAAACACTGATTCTTTCAAATTTTATTAAAAGATATGAATCAAATTAACATAGCTTTAAAAATAAAATATTATAAAACTTTCAGCATTTTTCAGGGGATAAATTGATTCTTTGTGCTAGTTGGAATAAAAATAAAGTGAAAAGATTAAAACTGTCAAGAATAAAAGGTACCATGCCGAGAAACTGAGATATGCAAAACTACGGGACCAATGATAGGAAATTACATATTATGTAGCAAACAGTATTATTAAAATAGTTTTCAGAAGCACAGCTTAAAACTGTCGTTGGAACTAGTTTACGCTTTTTCCAATGTTTTAATTAATTTTGTTTTATTTATTAGAAATATGTGAACATTGAAACAAATATCAGAACTACGAATCGCATTCATCATCGCGGTTTGACAGTTTTACGTCTCATTTTTTATTTCCTCACTTGTCATTAAATCGAAGGTGATTATATTGCAAAATGAAACCAAAGGTTCTTTATTTTGATACAAATCAGCGTCATCAGTCATATTATCCATTTAGTTTATTATCATAAAAAATCGCTTATCAAAAATGAGCTTTGCATGATATACTCATTGAGTTCCTGAGCTATCAATAACAGATACGGTTTCGGTCTTTGTTAAAGCCTTTACGGGAAACGAATTCCGATTTTTGCAACATTAAATACGTTATATCATATTAAAAAAAAGTTCAAATTTTTCCCGTTCTTACCCATGGTACAAATTATAGAACAGAAAAATTTGTTTAGCAGTGCTTTGGGTTGAATTTCTTTTTCACTATCCAGCTGGCAGAGTTGATTGTCAGATCATTTATTGAAAGAATGCAATAAATGATCTGACAATCAATTTAATTTTAACGCAGTAGGCAAAAGATGAAAAAGGCATTTATTTGATATTGTATTGGTTACGTGATTGACCAATGTCCTGTAACATTGCGTGTATTGGTATTTTCTAGCTTATAGAACAATATTGTTGCGTTCTACGAGTTCGTAGATTTGGTGTGATTGACGACAACACTTAATGAAGAATCAAAACACAATTTATTCGCCACTACAGTTCCAAAGACAGTCGTCGGAAAACTACGACAAACACGCTGAAACAATCAGCAACACAGCCTTCAGGCTATCAGGCTATAACGGTGAACTCAGGATACATTGCTACTCCTCGTACAGGTAGGGTTTATATAGCTTTTGACCTGCCTTCGAGAACATTCTGGGTAACTGATAAGAATTCGTTCTAAAATGTTCTCGCTCTGTCGATGGCACATTGCCAATTTTGTCGCCAAATGGGAGTTTTCGTGCCAAATCTGGCAACCTTAAGCCCGCTTTGTGGGGAAGCTGTCTTAGCCCGGCTGGGCATTTCGTAACCAAAGCATGGGCGAATATTGATTTCGATGGTTTAAATTTCGGGATTTAGGCCAAAGCGGGAAAAAAAGACCAAAGAAGAATTGTAAACATTACCAGAATGCAAAATTCGTATCAAATTCTAAATAGCTTCTAGAAAAACAAACGGTTTTTCAGCCTGTTTACCTGCAGTGGGAAAGACTCAAGAGAGAAAATGAGTGCCTTATGAATTAGGCAGAGGAACAAGAATGAACGTAACATGACATAGTCGACTCTATTTAACAAACAATACAGAAAAGCTTTTCCTATGGAAAATCGTCTTGAGTGAGGTGATTAACACACACACACACAAAAAAAAACAAAAACAAAAAAAAAAAAAAAGAAGTATTGGGTAGATCCAGATGAAGCATCAAAATCGGCACCGAAAAGTGACAATGGTCGCCCACGAAAATTCTGTAAACATTTTACGGACTATGATAGCTCTGCTGTATTAAAAATTAAAATTATATCAAGCTGTCAATGATAATCGCTACAAGCAACAATTTCTGAAACTGAATCAGAAAATTAGATGAGAACGTCTACATACTCATACATCATCGCACCGCAATTGGGTTCCACTATACCGTCTGGGCGGCGATGTTTGTGTTGATGATTAAGTTATGTACTTTTACGTTATGTACGTGTATGTACTTTTAACGTACGTAATTTTGAATTTTAAAGTGGCAAACAAAAGGCGATGTTCTTAGGTTTATAAGGTATTTCTCCCGGCCTTCCTAGCGTGCCTTCGTGCTGTAGTGGTTCTGCACGCTGGGCCGGTATTCCAGAGATCCGTGGGTTCGATGATTCCCGACGAAGGTGGTTGCTAATTTTTCATCTCTCCGGCTTTTTCTATTAACATAATGACTCTACAGTGGCGCCCGAATTAAAAAAAAAGGTGTTGCATGAGGATTCTCCGCACCCAGGATTTGGCGATTGGGTCCTCTAAAACCCCAGTTGCCTTTTAAAAAAGGGAGTATATAAGGTATTTCTCCCGCTTTCCTAGCGAGCCTTCGTGATGCAGTGGTTTGCACACTGGACCGATCTTCCAGAGGTCCGTGGTTCGATTCCCGGCGAAGTAGGTTGCTAATTTTTCATCTAGCCTGCTTCCAATTAATCTAATGTCTCTACAGCTTATTTCAATAAGCTCTCAGTGGCTATCTGCCATCGGGAATCGATGCCTTTGTAGAGGACTTTCTGAGGAAAACTAGTTAAAATATGCGTTAAACATGGAAACAAAACCACAAAACCCAATCATGACTAGACTAGACTCGAACCTAGAGCATGAGTAAACTAGATTCGCCTAAACTCGGACCCGGACCGGGCTACCAGCATTCAGCGGCCTTAGTTACCCGGTCACTGGAGGGGCCGAAAGTATGATACCAATTCTCTGAACTAAAGGGATAAATTTCTGTAATTTAGTCTTAAAATGTGAATCTTCTTATCCTGCCAGAAGGTAATTAAGCATTCAAAATTAATTGTTCTTCCTGCATCGTCTGTCATCCTTCCTGTAGCCTACTATAAAAATTAAGCACTAAAAGGCTTGAATTCAGGATATTGTGATAGAAAACATAAAAGGGAAAGATAATAATGAGAGAAGAATATTGCAAACGGAAAAGAAGAAAGAAAAATGCGTTCTTGGGAAAAAGGGTCAAATGTCAGACCAGCTGTTAAGTACTGAGTGATTCCCTTGTTCTTCTGTACGCTTATAACCCTTGAAGAATTATCTGATAGAAAAATGAAAGAGTGTGTATGGAGCCAAAGAGAAATCAAATGCTATATTTTTAAGACAAAACGAAATCAAAGATCTACTAGACATGCGTCAATGAAATCTTGTGTATTTTTTAGCTTTTGTGTTACCAGGTGTAAAATGCCTTAGAAACTAGAAATCTGATGCAACTAAAATTTGGTTTACGCCTTTTCAATTTGCACTTGATTCACTTTTACTTTTCTCATAAACCACGATTGGGGGAAGTAACGAGTCACGGCGTCTCCAACTTTTTAATACAGAATTCCTGACTGGGGTGACTAACATTCAAATAACTCTCCCCTCCCCTCCAAAAAAACAAAGCTAAAATACTACTAAAGAATGACAGATTACACTGAATGGGGACTGAGAGTAGGGAGTGAGCTTGCCAGCATCCAGTGAGGCATAGGTAACACGAAGCGAGACTTGCCCTTCATTCTCTGTCGTGGGTCTACATCAGTATGGTGTGGTAGTGGAAAAAATCAAATTAGGACTTAAATCACCATTGGACTCAAATCACTCGAAGCGCGTTTTGAAGAGTGGATATCTCATTTCTATTGAGCTCATTTCTTGTGTGTGAACATTAGAAATTTCCAAAGATTGCTGATGTCCTCAACTACCAAGACTTGTCGTTTTCTATCGAGGACATTTCTTGTGCGTGAACATAAGGAATTTCCAACGACTGATGATGTCCTCAACTACCAAAGACTTGTCGTTTTCTATCGAGGCCATTTCTTGTGCGTGAAGATAAGGAATTTCCAACGACTGATGATGTCCTCAACTACCAAAGACTTGTCGTTTTCTATCGACGGCATTTCTTGTGCGTGAACATAAGGAATTTCCAACGACTGATGATGTCCTCAACTACCAAAGACTTGTCGTTTTCTATCGAGGGCATTTCTTGTGCGTGAACATAAGGAATTTCCAACGACTGATGATGTCCTCAACTACCAAAGACTTGTCGTTTTCTATCGAGGGCATTTCTTGTGCGTGAACATAAGGAATTTCCAACGACTGATGATGTCCTCAACTACCCAAGACTTGTCGTTTTCTATCGGGGGCATTTCTTGTGCGTGAACATAAGGAATTTCCAACGACTAATCTTATTATTTTGATTTTACTTTCGTCATCTTTCACCAGAACGCAAATTAATCTAAAGTATAAATAAGAGTTAGTTTCTAAATTAATTGGAAAACTTTTGACAGCTTAGGTTGATCGCTTGTTCATCTCTGCTGCTTATATTCGTTTGCCGGCAAAGATTTGCTTGCTGTGATTCTCCCCGAGTAATAAGACGAGAGAAGCTAAGATTTAAGTGCGTGAACATAAGAAATTTCTTGCTCGTGGACATAAAAAAATGTCCAAAGATTGATGATGTCCTCAACTACCAAGACTTGTCGTTGTGGCTTTAAATTGCTACGCTGGCGAGAAGTTTGAGCCAACTTCGCGATAAATCAATTTGTATAGTCTTTGTCTTGTAGACATAGTTTAACTTCTGAAATTGACTGTTATTTTAAGTTGGAATGGTTCCCACGTCCTTCCTCTCTTGTTACTTTAAATTACCTCGCCACAAATGGTGGTTGAGGTAGTAAAGCATGAGTCGTGTGTTTGTGTTCAAGTTCTGATTTAATAAAAATATTTCTTCTTATACCTTCTTAAGACTTTGCAGATCTTTTCAGACACAGCGATAACTTTCTCAACAAATTATAACTGAACTGGATATATATATATGTAATAATAAAATTCCATAGTCAAGAATACACTTAAAATTCTAACTGTATGTTCTTTTCATTTTTAATGGCGACGTTCTCTTATTTGAAAGTACGTGGAATTAAATCCACAGCCCCGTAGTCAAGTTGTTTTTCCCGCCTTTTCTACACGTACAGTTTTAGAATGCTCTGGAAGTATTTAAAGCGAACTGGATTGGCTGACGAGGCTGACGTCATTTCTTGGAAGCTCCGCCTTTCCAGAGGCTATAAAAGGACTCGCGAAAGAATATCGGGGCTTTTTCTTAAATGTCACGATGCAGTAAACTTCATACAAAAAGTTATTAGTAATTCTTTTTATTTACTCCGGATCTCTAATTTTTGTAACTGATATTTCCCCTGAATAATAATAAATGGATCCTGTTTTTTAAAACTATTATTAAAGCTGATTATTTAAACTGATTATTTAAGCTACGACTAAACCTGATACATCACATATATATATATGTAATATTTTGGTAGTCAGGCACCGGAATGTCAAAGCTTGACGATATAATTACATCAGAGTCCGGGCATTGTTGTGGCTGAGTGTAAGGCGGCATCCAATGACGACAAAGAAGAAGTTAGCTGTTTTAATTCCACATCTTTATTCAATTCTCACCGCAGATCATTTTTACTTTAGATGAAATTCTCCAAAATTACATATTCAATAGTGCTTTAAAATAGGTATGAGTAAATTTAAACTTTCTGCGTTATAACTATTCTAACAAAGGAAAGATGGGCAAAGTAGCAGCAAAGGTCCAGTAGCAGCGGTAGAAGAAGGCAGTCTGACGAAAAATGGCGCGAACTCTGAATTTGTACTAGCGGTTATATGGTCACTTTATTTAACCTGTTTCACCAATCTAAGTTAATGGCACTACAGGATTAGGAAGTCATCCTAGTTGTTGCTAGCAATCTGACGGTTAGGCCGCCTTTCTACATTTTACATTAATCTTTATTTTCTTGGATATTGTTAAATATTTGCATAATCGTCTGTAGTAACGGCAACCGCCGTGAATAAAAGGTGGTGCTTTTCTTGTTGGCGGCGCAGTTCATTTCAGTTCGAAGCAGAGCAGACCTGCCCAGGACAGATTTGAGGGGATGGTGGTTTCCAGTTCCAGTCCAGCCTGGGTTCCGGTCCAGTCCAGCCTGGGTTCCAGTTCCAGTCGTTTTAGAGTCCAGTTCAACTTAAATGGAGAGTTATGCCAGAGGGAGCAGACGGATTTTTGTTCTTATAAGATGTGTTCTTTTCCTCAGTCGCCAAATAGCTGACAGTTCAAGGCATTAATAGGAATTTGAATGTGCGGGTATTTTTCCACCTAAGATGTTAAGTTATCATCATTTTTGAAATTTTAATTGAATAAACCTTTAAGCTTGGACAAGGCTGTGTTCTTAAGAAAATCAAGATTCGAAGTCAGACATATAAAATAACATTAACATAGTTTTTAACGTGAAAAAACAACAGAAATAATTATTTTCATTCACTTGCTTCATTATCTTAGAGCCCTTTATGGAGTAATAGTCCCTGAACAGTGTATTCATAGGATATGTAACGTAGTCGGAAGGAAAGAACTGCCGTCGAAGGGGCTAAAACATGCCAGAACGTTCTCGAAAGTACTGGTCTAGGGGAAGAACCTAAAATTGCGGAAAGTTAGAGGTTGCCTTTTCGCGCATAGCAAAGCCATTGTATTTTTTATAATTTATATATATATATATATATATATATCAGCAAATATCGCTGAACTGGAGTTTGGACTTAGTTTATGCTAAGAATGAACACCAAACCATTTAAATACTAGACGATTATTTTTACTACAGCAGATTGAATATAAAAATCGTAACAGCGATAAAACATTACTTTTTCATTTTTGGAACTCATAAATACTTTGTTTTCAACTCATAGTAACTCTTGTTAAGGAAAGCAGCTTAATCCTTCAGCTTGAATGGCTGCTTTACGTTTATTACGTGCAATATTCTTTTACCGAAGCTAGATTATTTACCAGAGAGTTCTCTTTCCGAAGGGTCTTTAGTCAGAAGCACCTGGAGCAATATGTATACTTCAATTGCCTTATCAGTTTGTAAATTTCCAGAAATCATCCAGTAATCTTAAGTCGCAGGCGTCTTCCCGTTAAGGGACACATCTAAAGAAAATCCTCATAGCAAAGAGAAATCACCGTTTTTCCTACGGTGAGATCAAATTGGTTATAATTATGCTGAGGAAAGTTTCCCAAATATCTGGAGATTAAACGAGCAAATTAAATAAGTATGGGAAATATAATTAAACTCCAGAGTGGAGAATGCAAATTAGATCAGGGATAAGGAGCAACGGGGAAGAGTGTTGCCGAAAAATTGCTTCGATTTCGAACAGCGTGAATTGGTGATTTTCCGTCTTTTTATGTTTTGGATGGGAGGTTAATGATGATTAGGTTTCTTTTGTTGTTTCTTAATTACTCTTGATTAAATTTTCTTCGAGATGACGATGGGGAATTGAAGATGCTTTTTTCCCAACTTCCTCCTACCAAAGAATGCATCTTGTTCCGAATCGAAGAAGCATAAAAAGAATTTTGATTTGATAAGGAATTTAAAAATGATGTAATTTCCTCTTGAGATCTGTCACATATTACTTAAATTCCTAAATGGAGGGTCGTTAGAAAAATTGAAAGCTTTAAATTATTCATTTGTGATGTTTTAGAAAAATGTGGTAATTGTCTCAGGCAAGAATGATTCATTTTTTAGAAAGCAGATATGTACGTTTCCTTCCAAATGCCGTAAGAATGCAACAATGGTAAAATACTTTGGGAATCTTAATGCGTTCTATGATTCTTTTTTTGTGTAAGAATTATTACGATGCTCGAAAATATCTTAAAACGAATTAAGTAATGAATTCGGCATTGTGTGTATCTACAATTCAAAATTTGAAGCTAACTCAGAATTGAATGCGGCGTTAGAACTAGGCCACAGAAAAGAACGGTTAAAATTTATATTCCCTTTAAAAGCGTTGCTTATTTTCAGGCACATAATATCAGAGTCAGGCTATGGTATTCTTCGATTTATACTTGAAAGCCTTAATCTAATCTATATTATATGAAGTACAAGTTTTAAACATGCGATAATGAAACACTGAAAATTACTTTCATTAAAATACTCTTTTTAAAATGCTGTATACAAATACTTTCAGAAAAAAATAAATGTCATTGTAAAATTCCAAAATAGAAAAGCAATCCTTCCAGGGAACGCTCTTCCAAGATACAGTGGGACCACCAATGGCCGAGCGGCTATAGTCGCTGAACACTCGTAGCTCGGTCCGAGATTCGAATTCCCCAAACAACTGGCTGCATGGAGGATTTCGTGGTTTTCTCCCTATGTAACGTGTATACGAGCAAGTTTCCATTAGAATGTCCTCCACGAAGCCATCTCTCCCCTTGGGAAGATAGCCCTCGAGTGCTTTGCCATAATCGAATAAACCAAACTAGAGTGGAACAAAATCTAACTTACAATTTGTAGAGACATCAGGTTATTTTACAGCAAGAGATGTGAAAAACGAGCAATGCCCTCGCGGACCTCTCGAATACGCGCCGAGCGTGCTGACCATTACACCACGAAGGCATGCTAAGAAGGCAGGAAAAATACCTTATATACTCCCCTTTTTAAAGGGGGACTAGGGATTAGGGGACTCAATAGCCAAATCCTGCTGGCGGAGAATCACCATCCACCGCCTTTTTAGTTCGGGCGCCACTGTCGAGACATTAGGTATTTTTGATATGAGAGACGTGAAATATTAGCAATACCCTGTCCGGGACTCGAACCTCGGACCTCTCGAATACTCGCCGAGTGTGCTGACCATTACACCAAAAAGGTATGCTAAGAAGGCGGGAAAAATACCTTATAATCAAGAAGCATTCAGATATTTTCCAACCTGATTTGAGCTTTTCTGCATCAAAATTAATGCTAAATTGGAATATAAAAAGAAATACTGATAACTATTTTAAACATCAGAAAATTTTTGCAGTCTGTAAAATAATCATTGCTGTGCTATAGTTTTACTTAGGGAACGGTTTAATTTTCCTTTTAAATGAGTAACAAAGTGTGTGTCAAACTTTAACATTTTGCTGGTGATAGGAATCTAAGCAAGTGAATTTGGCGATATCTATAGCTGAACTGAAATAACAATTGGTATTTTCCTAACATTCAAGGAGTTTTTATGAATACTTAATTTAAATTAGTATGAGTATTCGTAAATTACTTTTGCATCAACGAAAAAGATTATTTAAAATGTGGAATTATTGCTGAAGTTCTACTGTGTTTGTTTCGAGGGGGATATCTCAATCCGTCAAAAATAAGAAAGAATAGGAGATAGCAGTGTCCAAAATACCTTTCCTCAATGTCAGAAATTACTCAGAAAAAAAGCTCATTACACTGCTCCCAATTTGAAAAAGGTAGGAATGCAAAAAGTAAATTTTATAAGCATGTCGTATTTCTTCTTTACACTCAAATTTAAATCCATTAATTTCTCGTAATTCCTAACTACACTTCGCCCAGAAATTTCTGCAAACATTCATAATTCTTGAAATATCCCAATATGTATGTTTTTCCCTATCTGTATTAAACTGCTGATCGAATTACTAATAAATTAAAATTCTTTTAAATTCATAGGTATGAGGAATTAACTGATTCGTAGCCACTTCTTTAACACATGTATTTATAAATCCTATTTAACTTGTAGCAGAAGAAGCATATTTTTTCAGGCTCTGCAAGCGCTTTGTTAATAAAACCAAAATGTTCGGAAATAACAAACAATTATTATTAGCCCAAACGGGCGTTAACCCACAAGGGCTATTAGTCTCGAAACCGTATTTTGCGCCGAATCACTAGAAACAGCTCTGTCACCTTTCAGATTCTCGCCATGAAATATTTCCGATCTATGTTATGCTTAAAGTAACAAAATAAAGAATCCACGTGAATGTATTTATGTTTCCCGCACTGTGAAAAACAGCGGTACATAGTGTCATTAAATTTTGAATAACATAGTCCTCCATCCGAACATGACCACCTGAAAGCCCGAATCTTGAGTTTCGAATCTACTTTGTTGTCTGTTTCATATTTTGTAAAACTTTAAAAGAATTTTTGATTAAAAAACTCAACGATTTCAAATCGAGCAGTGGCAACAATATACAGAAAAAATAATTATCTCTAGCGTTCGAGACTGTCTATCGGAAAGTCTAAAGATACGTTGTTTTTAAATATTTTTAGCCTAGAGAGACATTAACCCAAATCATCTCTAAATTCAATGCTCTGTGTGTGTATGTTAACGCCCCTTTGGACGTAATATAAAATCCGAAATCTTTCAGATTTTTTAATTTATATTTTTATTTTATTTTATTAGTCAGAAGGGATTTGAGTCTTTCGAAGGACTTTCGTTTTGGCATTTTGCGTCGGACTCCTATAAACGTCGGTTCACTTTTCAAACTGTTGCCACCAAATGTTAGAGTCCTGCATTATATTTGAAGAAATTAAATAATGAAAAATCTGCATAAATATATGTATATTTCTCGCATTGTGATAAAACAACGGTATCTAGAAGCATCCAATTTTGAATGACGTAATACTACTACGAATATGGGCATCTGAAATCCAAAATTTGAAATTTGGAATTTGTTTTATTATCGATTTCATATTTTGTAGAATTTTAACACATTTTTTAGTAACAAACTCAACGATTTAAAAGCAAGCAATAGCAACAACCTTTTTATCTCCAGCGCGTCGAACTGTGTATCGGAAATTCTAAAGATATGCTCATTTTAAAATTATTTTGCGACATTGCTATTGAACTAAATTTTATGGTTTAAGTGCAAAGAACATGATATTTAATAAATAAAGGTGACACACAAAACTTTAAAAAAATGCCCCTTTGAACGTAATTTAAAATCTGAAAAATTTCAGATTTTTTTTAAATTTTATTTTGGCTAATGTTTTCAGATGTAATGATTATTCTTTTCAATGCAATCTTAATTGTAATGAGAACTGCAGGATTTTGGTTCAATAATTCACGTGAAGTCAAAGAAGACGGGACTTTTTTTTAACACCATATTTTTCTATCTGCATTTTTAAACTACATCTCTTTTAGCATTATTTTAATTTTAGAGTATCAATATGTATAACATAAAAATTTAAGTCTATATTAGTCCAAAGGGGCTTTGTTTCTGAGAAACGATTGTTTTCGTTTTGCGAATTTGGGTCGAATCACTCTGAATGTCCATTTCACTTTTCAAACTGTTGCCACTAAATATTATCGCCCTGTATTATATTTGAAGAAATTAAATAATAAAGAATCTGCATAAGTGTATGTATTTTTCTCGTATTGTGATAAAACAACGGTACATAGAGCCATTGAATTTTGAATGACGTAATCCTACTGAGAGTATGGGCATGTGGAAGCCCGAATTTAAAATTTGGAATTGGTTTTATTATCGATTTCATATTTTTTTAAACTTTAACGAATATTTGATTAAGAAACTCAAGGATTTCAAAGCGAGCAATGGCAACGCTGTACAGAAAAAATGTTTTTATCTCCAGCGGGTGAGAGTGTGTATCGGAAATTCTAAAGATATGCGCAATTTAAAATTATTTTCCGATATTGCTCTTGAACTGAATTTTATGATTTAAGTGTGAAGAACATGATATTTAATAAATAAAGGTAACACACAGAATGCTAAAAAAAAAAAAAAAACACTCCTTTAGACTTAATTTAAAGTCTGAAACCTTCCAATTTTTTTTTTTTTTTTTTTTTTTTTTTTTTTTTTTTTTTTTTTTTGTTCGATTTGAAAAGTTCATTTATTTTTTGCCCTAAACTGAGTACATAAATATTATGTTTATTGCGTGCTTCTTCAATATATCACTTAAATTATTCCCTTTCATGTATTTATTATTTCATATATTTTACTTCTTTAAAACAAACTCCCACATTTTTGCATATGAAAGTGAGTAAATATAAAACATTTTCAAGGATTAAAATGGTTTTAATGATTAAAAGGCAAGAACAGTGAAATTTGCGAATGTGAATGTTAAGTATTCACTAGTATATTAACGTGAATATCAAGTGCATTGGACTCAGAAAGATTATAATTTGATGAATCTGTGCAAAATATCATTAAATTTCGGGCTTAAGAAATATTCTAGAGATATTCTAGAAGGCTGAAATACTTTTTCTTCTTTTTCCGTTTCTTTATAAAAATTTATTTCTTAAAATCATTACTTTCGGAGAATACAAATGATTTTTAGAACGAGAAAACTCAGAATTCGAAATTTGGGGTTTAAGCGAAGAATTCCCTAGCTGTTATAAGAAAAAGCACTTCCATAATTTTATCGACCATCATCTTTAGAACAGCTGTGTCATGTAGTATATATAGCTATTTCCTTTTTCAGTGCTTGTCAAAGATGATCTATTCTGAGTTAAGTGTAGGGTATATGAAAGCTATATAAAGCCTTGCGTTTTCAAAAGGAGGCAAAAATTCGGCTTATAGTGCTCAACTCGTCAACAGTATTTTTGTGTATTAATGTTGAAAAGAAATGGATACCTTTCACGCTTGACAATCGGAATAAAATTCAGGAAAAAATAATGAAGTTAGCCGAATACAACGCATGTACTCAAGAATGGGGATATTTTTTTTTTTTTTTTTTTTTTTTTTTTTTTTTTTTTTTTTTTTTGCGGAGTATATCATCTTACTTTTATGCTTAATTTCTATTATTTTCAAATAACAAAAATACAAGTTATAATAAAAGTTAAGAAATTTCCTCATCTACCAAGGAAAAGAATTGTACAAAAATTATATTACATAAACTTTCATTGATAACTATCATCATGCCAATCGCTAGCGTTCATAAATGAGTAATAATGCTATTTATGTAAAGCAAATTATTGATCGTTCATATTTCTTGAGGATCATTTAATGTAATTACAATCATAGCTACAACAGAGACTTATGTAAACTTGGGAGTATGACTTTAAAAAGAGCTGAGTTAATCCTTAAAAATATCTGATCTTAATAGAACTTTTTTTCTCTGACATTTAATTTAAATGTTAAGGAATTTTGCATACATGCAAACATATATGACAGTACTCAATATATATAAAAGTTAATAGATGTTGATAATCTTTAGTAGTTCTTATCTGAAATATCCATCTTCTGTATCTAATAATATCAGGGAAAAAAATAAGAATAAGAAAAAATTAATATCTGGAAGCTTTCAAATTTTATATTACGCCCCGATTTTTTAACGTTTTATGAGTTACCTTTATTTATTAAATATCATGTCCTTCGCACTTAAACTACATAAAATTCAATTCAATAACATCATAAAAAATATTTAAAAACAGCTTATCTTTAGAATTTTCGACAGATAGTCTCATGCGCTAGAGATAAAATGTTCTTATATTTTTTGTATGTTTTTTTTATTATTTATTTAAAGAAAAAGAAATCCTCGTGCACCACAAAGTATCACACGAGACTTACAAATTGTAAGTAAAAAAGGCAGAATAGTAAGTAATATCATCAGTTTTCAACAATACAATGAAATCATAACAAGGAGAAAAAAAAAACACAAGTAAATACAAATGTATAAAGAAATCATTAACAGTGTTTAAAATAAAAGTCAACAAAATCATTGAAAGCTCGGTAGGCCGAAGTCGAGAATACAAAATCATAACATTTCGGCGGCCAATGAATTCCAATGAATTTCAATCTACATTTCAAAAGATTTCTTGCTTTATCAAGCAGTGGGCAATCAAAAAGCAGGTGGGAAACACTTTGCTGAACGCTAAGACTGCAATTACACAAATTGGAAGATGTCAGCTTAAATCGTTCAAAATAAACATTAAACTTACCATGTCCAGACAAAAATTGCGTAACTTTAAAATTGAGCAACAAGTCCTTACTTTTCAGTCTTTCAAAAATAATTGGGAAGAATGTTTTTGTAACAGATCCCTTATCAGAAGAGATATAATCACAGTTCCACCGCTCAATCATTTTAGCTTTGAATGTTTTTCTTAAATAAGATTTTGGAATATTTACATCAACGTTAATATCATTTTTAGTTGCATTCTTAGCAAGCCAATCAGCTCTCTCGTTTCCATAATTACCCGAATGACCACGGACAAATGTAAAAAACTCTGAAATACTCCTCTTCTCCAGATCTCCGAGAGACTGCTGTATATTGACAATAATATCATTACATAAAGAGGTATTTTTCAGAGATTCCAGGGAAGAGAGTGAATCCGTACAGATTAAGTGGAACCACTTCCATTCTGGCTAACTATCCACTTGATTGCAAAATTAATACACAGAAGCTCAGAAATATATACAGTACATTCATTTCTAATGCGAAATTGGTGACACTCAATTTCAATATCATCTTCAAAAATAACATAAGCAAAACCAACTTTATCATCAATCCTACTACCATCCGTATACAGCACAAATGAGAATGAATTTACATCAGTGTCCGTACTATTCAGAATCTGTACTGGTTGTCTTACAGAAGGATGTGGTAGAACAGACAAGGGCAATAAACGATCAAAGTGAGAATTGGAGTAATTTGCAGGACTATTCTTGTAATCTATAAAGGTCAGAATAAACAAATCCAGTGGTGGAAATCCGGTAAGAGAGAAAACAGCATTGTAACTAATAGTTCGGTAACCGCTTATAACTCGCAGCAAAATTCGTCTTTGAACTCGAAGCAGGCGTTTAGAGTTAATTTTCTTTTTTAGAGACAATCCCCAAGCTCTACATCCATATGAAATAAGGGGTACAATGCCTTGTTTATAAATAATTGCGCTAACATTCGATTTAACACCAAAACTATTACAAGCAATTCGATTCAGCCCACGCTGAAGTCTCTCACATTTATTAGAAATGTAGGAAATATGCTTTTTCCAGTTAAATTTGCTGTCCAACAAAACACCTAGATATTTAATTTCATTCACCCTCTCAAGGGGATTGTCATTTAAAAGCAATTGATATCCTTCATAAGTAGTATTTTTTCTATCAATAAACAGGGTCTTGGATTTTGCATGGTTAAACATTAACTTAAAATCTATTGACCAATGATAAATGAAATCTATAACATCTTGGGCGAGACGAAAAGCTTTTTATTTATTGTATGTTGTAAATTGTTTATTTGTTTATTTTTTGAATGTTGAAAAGCTTTTTATTTTTTGTATGTTGTAAATATAATTACTTGTTTTTAATTTTTAATTTCTTTTCAAAGTTTGAAATGTTGTTATTCATGGTTTAAATTCAAGTCCCAGTAAAACGTTTTTTCATAATTTACATTCAAGTTACCTTAAAACACAATTTTCGGAATTAAACTTCCTACATATGGGTTTACTCTTTTTTTATACTTCTACTAAATTTATATTAGGAGATAATATAATCAATATTTCTTTAGTAGATATATATATATATATATATATAATGAAGTTACAACAATGAAAATAAAAAAAAAAATTGAAAAGAATGAGACTAATCTGCGCATGTGCTGTAAGATTGAACATTATAAAATCAAAAGCCGAAACGTAAAATTTGAAGGTCTACTCTATCTTCTGGTAACATTACAAACTGGTAGAACGCAAATTAAAGAAACTTACAAAAACGGAAACATAAAATGTTCACTTTGTAGGATTCTGCACTGTGTTATAGTTAAAAGTGAAAAATTTTAAGAACTAGTAAGTGAATAATCGCTTGAGTTCGTGAGATAATAAGTAAACTTGGAAAGGTTTAAAAGACTCTTTATTGTTCAAATAAGATTTAACAGAACACCGTCTTGGAGTTGTACAATAAAGCCGACACTTGGGCTTGAACTTAAGAGACTAAGAATCAAACTAATTTAATCTTAACTGAAGAGATATAGCCGGAGCTATCAAGATTCTAACAGAGTTGGCCTTTTAACGCTAACTGACTGCGAAGCTATCAAAGGCCTAAAATACGGCCGAGCGTAATAATAGCTTACGAGAGAGTAGCCTAAAATGGTGGACGCGTGCAGCCAGAATATCTGGTATCTCTCTCTTTAAGACAGTAGAACTTCGCGGTTAAATACCGCTCTTCCTCATTAGCATTCAGACTTAACATAATCCTTACAACATCAAGGAGAAAAATCATTTAAAAAACAGAAAATTTGTACAAAAGAATACTAAAAGTCAACAAAAATTTAATCTCCTCTGTTTAACGTTTCAAACGCAACTTGTCAAGGTAAAGGTGTGTGTGTGTATTTAATTATGGCAAAGCACACTAGGGCTATCTGCCTAAGGGGAGGGATGCCTTTCGTGGAGGACTTTCTAAAGGAAACTGGCTTGTATACACGTTACACATGGGGAAAACCACGAAAACGCCCATGCAGCCAGCCTGTTCGCGGGATTCGAACCTCGGACCGAACTACCAGTGTTCAGCGACTTTACCGCTCGGCCGCTGGTGGGCCAAGGTAAAGGATAGTCTTAAATAAAATCAATTAACGAGTGTCTAATGCATGTTTCGTTCCTTTGAATCACTTGACACTCAAAACCGCTTTTTATTTATTCAAATTTCATAAGCAACAAAATTTATTTTAAAATTCTAAAAAAAAATTCAAGTCTTTTCCCTACATGTATTCGTACTCATACAGCACAAACATCTATATATAAATGCAAAAAGGTAAAATAATCTGAGGTAGCCCAAATAAGGCTACAAACTAACTAAATTCAATTCAAAATTAAAAATAAATTCTGAATCTAGGATTAATGAATCAATTTTTAATTCAAAATTGAAAATTGTATTCTAAAACAAGGGCTGACTCATTTATGTAAAGTATCAACTTTTTTGCGAATTAAAAAATATTTTTTCCAAAAAGTAATAAAAATTTTTAATTTCTGCAGCGAATCGTGCAAATTAAGGGGGGGAAAAAAAGAGTCTGAAGGGTTTTCAGATTTTAAATTACGTCCAAAGGGGCGTTTTTTTAACGTTTTGTGTGTTACCTTTATTTATTAAATATCACGTTCTTTGCACTTAAACGATAAAATTCAGTTCAATAGCAATGTCGCAAAATAATTTTTTAAAATGAGCCTATCTTTAGAATTTCCGATACACAGTTTCGCGCGCTGTAGATAGAAAGGGTTTTTTTACCGCCGTAGAGTGTTACAATTGCTCGCTTTTAAATCGTTGAGTTTGTTTCTCAAAAATTCGTTAAAGTTTTACAAAATATTAAATCGATAATAAAACAAATTCAAATTTGGTCTTCCACATGCCCATATTCGTAGGAGGATTACGTTATTCAAAATTCGATGGCTCTAGGTACCGTTGTTTTATCACAATGCGAGAAATATACATACATTTATGCAGATTTTTCATTATTTAATTTATTCAAATATAATGCAGGAGCCTAACATTTGATGGCAACAGTTTGAAAAGTGATTCGCCGTTTATAGTGATTCAACACAAAATCGCAAAACGAAAACAATAGTCCTTCACGGACAAAGCCCCTTTGGACTAAAAAGAGTTTTTTAATTTGCATTCTACCAGTTTATAATGTTATTCGGAGAAGATAGGTTAGACCTTGAAATTTTAAGTGCGGTAGCTCTAGTATTTTAATACGACATTTATTTTTTATTTATATTTATACCTGTATAATTACATAACATATTATATTAAATATATTGTAATATGTTAAGTTCATTTATTGATATCTGATTTTATCAGAATAACTTTAAATAAAGGAATTTATGGTATTAATATATATTTGACTGACCATTTATTAATTAAGCATAAATGCATATCGAAACTTAATCAGCTTAATTGTTTAATCAATTAAAACATTGTTTTGTACTAATTTTCAGTGCAGTATAACTTGAAATTTTTAAAACGAGCAATATTTGGAGCTTGGGAGAACATTAAATTTACGGACCACAGAAAAAATCGATTGAATGTTTGAATTCAGTGCAAAAAATATGCTAAACATAAATTAAAGCTTTAATGTACTGTATTAAGAACTTGTTAAAGATTGTATTAGTTAAAATAGTCGCATTACACTGTTCATTAAACCTATTACTAGAATCATTATTATTTCCTTCATTTCTTAATTTATTACTTAATTTAATATAATTTTCTTCGCAAAAATATGTTTCATTAAAATATGCATGTAAATAATACATGAGTTTAAAAGTTTTAATTCAAGTAAAATTTGTTCTTTTGATATCTTCTTATCAAATAAACATTAATGCAAAAGAGTAAAAAAGATAATTTAAGATAATTTAAGCAACACTTAAAAGAGAAAAGATATTAGTTAAGAGGGAAAATATTTAATTGTTAATTAAATATTTAATAATCGCAGTAATTATTAATTATGAAAGTTGTGTGAACTATATGAATATCATAACGATTAAAAACAGTGATATTTAAATTAACAGAAATAAAACCCTTAGCGTGGAGAACAAAAATCGACGTCTTCTTCCTCTTGTAAAGTGCTCCAAAAATAGCTGCTAAATTGTGAGAGAATGACGCAATGAAAATAACTTCAGAGCAGTAAAAATGAAGAAAAATATTTAATTAGTAGCCTACATTTAGGTTATTACAAATTCCTATAAAAATGGAGAATATTCATCATCTAGGTCATTATTATTGCTAATGCTAATAAAAGCCAAGAATTTACAGCAGTTCCATCAATTTACAACTTGAATTTAAAACTTCGATGCGCATGCTCATTAATGATAAAATTCTTTCTTTATTCATTAGCAAAAAGCTTTGATATTTAAAGCTATCTAGGACATAATTTCTTTTTATGTTTATGATTAACGTTAATATGGCTGATAAGTATTTTCAGAATTTCAAACAGTATCCAATAAAAATGTAAAATGCAAACGTTTGTTTTCTGGTCTCAGTTTCTATTATTATTTTTAATGAATTTCTGCTTTAATTTATGAATTTGTTTCTATTTCAAAAGTTTCTGAAGTTTTTCAATTCATTACATTCATATATTTGGTTTCATGATATTCAAAACTTATTTTACATTATCTTTCATCTTTTTATTCACGAGTTCTAGCTAGAAGGTCTATTAAGTATTTTTTTTTTCCGTTTCGAAGTTTTGTGCTTTAACAAATATGTACGTATATATTTGGGTATGTATATAAATATTTAAATTTCCTCATTTATCCTAAAGAGAAATATTTAATAATATCCCTCAACGTGGCCACAGGGAAAAATCATACGAAAATGTGTAAAGACGCAAATGTAAAATAGTGCGAATAAAAAGTAAAATTTATAGAAAATTGAAAAATTTTCAATGTAAAATTCAAGGAAAAAAAGGAATATGCCGAAATCGAGATGTTTTTAATGAAAGTTTTACTTTCATTTTCCTTTGATATTTTACTTCTCTTTTATACGGTTCTGGTGAATTTCTTTCCTGAATGTTTAGCACATTTATAGAGTGTATTGCTTCTTCTTTTCAAATTTTGGGAAATGGTATTCTTAAAATTCATTTCCGAGATTTATTTGATAATAATCATCTTTAAAATGTATTTAGCAAACGGTTACATTTCCATTTTAAACTCTTATACTCATTTATAAGCAGCCATCCAGCAATCTATAATTTGTTTGCTACTTATGATACGTTATAAGGTATTTCTCCCGCTTTCCTAGCATGCCTTCGTGGTGTAATGGTTCTGCACGCTGGTCCGGTATTCCATAGGTCCGTGGTTCGATTCCCGGCGAAGCCGTTTGCTAATTTTTCATCTTGCTTGCTTCCAAAAATACCTAATGTCTCTGCAACGTTATCATATGAACTTATGATATCATATCATATGAAACTTATGATAACGTATCCCTTAGACCTCGCCTAGTTGGTCCACCAGCGACCGAGCGGTAAAGTCGCTGAACACTGGTAGTTCGATTCGAGGTTCGAATCCCGCGAACGGGCTGGCTGCATGGGTGTTTTCGTAGTTTTCCCCATGTGTAACGTGTATACGAGCCAGTTTCCCTAGAAATACACAGTTTCCGATACACAGTTTCCCGCGTTGGAGATAAAAAGGTTTTTTTTTCCCCCGTAGAGTGTTGCCATTGCTTGCTTTTAAATCGTTGAGTTTGTTACTCAAAAATTCGTTAAAGTTTTACAAAATATGAAATCGATCATAAAACAAATTCCAAATTTCAAATTTGGTCTTCCAGATGCCCATATTCGCAGCAGGATTATGTCATTCACAATTGGATGACTCCAGGTACCGTTGTTTTATCACAATGCAAGAAACATACATACATTTATGCTGATTCTTCAGTAGTTAATTTCTTCAAATATAATACAGGGAGATAACATTAGGTGGCAACAGTTTGAAAAGTGAAACGCACATTCAAAGTGATTCGACGAAAAATTGCAAAACGAAAACAATAGTCCCTCAGGGACAAAGCCCCTTTGAACTGAAAATAAATTATAAAATATAAATATGAAACGGACACTGAAGAACATATAACAAATAAACCGAAAATAAATAATAATAATGACATTTATGCTTGAGTACAAAGCTGCAGTGACGAACATATATTTTTGGTTATATAAAATAAGAATTGTAACATAATTTCAAGAACTCGGTAGGTTTGGCGACTTGCAGCCTCGATCCATAATGCATAATTTCAAGAAAACTGGCTTTGCCATTTTGTCCGTATACTGTTCAGCTTAAAAATGCGAGCAAATATTTTCACACGTGAAATTTATTTTAAGTAAGAACAGAGCAACTTAACTTCTGAAAATTCAGACGTTTACGTTCGTCTTAAGACAACTAACCATAAGCCAGACTTGACTGACATCACAAGCTCAGCACCAGGGAAGCTATTGATATAGATGAGAAAAACATAGCTCATTTAGTTACATTTTTTATAATAATTATAATTATAATTTTAATTTTTATGTTTAAAGCTCATTGTAGTTATTTTCTCAACAAAATTGAACTTCTCATTCGCCAAGGAAGTCTGTCCTAAAATGAAAATACCACTGACCCGAAACGTCTTCTCAATACACACATGCTGGTTGATTTTGACCAGGAAGCAAACAAGCTTGCCGACGACTACTCTAGTGAACTGAAGGCACACCACTGGTATCCATTTCTTCGGTCGTCCTTTTCATATGAGTCATATGGTACCACTAAGTGGACACCGACCCGTCAATCAACTTGGAAGTCATGGAAAAATAGAATTTCGTTAATAGTAATTTACTATTTTTATATAGTATTTTGTTTATACAGGGTGTATCAGTACAGCAGTGACAAACTTTCGGGAGAGATAGAGTACACGCAGACGATGGGAAATCCCATAGCAATGCAACATGGTTGTAAACGCTTTCTTGGAGCTGGAGTGATGACACAAATGTCAAGAAAGAAAGGACACGAACGGGGTGAGAAAATATGTTTATTATTCGGAGTACAGGGGAAAAAAGAAACATAAAGAGACAACGAATCATCATCAAAGAAGATGTTCGAAATTACGACCCGAACCGTGATGCAGGAACCGTGCATCTTCCATGCGATCTTCCATTCATGATGCAGATCTTCCATGCACCAGAGAAGTGAGGTCTGCATCACGGTCCGGGGTTGTAATTTCGAACACCTTTTTTGATGACAATCGTTGTTTGTTTTTGTTGTTATTTTTAGATTTCTGCTGTACTAAACATAATAAAATATGTTTTGTTTCACTGTTTGTCTCCTTCCTTTCTTGACTTTTGTGTCGTTACTACCACGCCAGGAAAGCGTTTCCGACTATGCATTGCTATGGGATTTCCCATCGTCTAGGTGTTCTCTAATTCCCCTGAAAGTTTGTCACCACTGTACTGATACACCCTGTAGTAAGGAAGGTACTTGTCAATTTTGTCCTTAATCTTACCTTCAAATAATTTACATGCATTTTTAAATGGTCATTTTCTTCTATACAGCGTATTTTAATTTTAATACATCTCTAAATAATAAACTCTTTATGCAATCTAATTGAAATCAGTAAAGTTTTGTTATTATAGATTAGTAAATAGTATAGATTAAATCAGTATAGATATTGTACAAATTAGTATGGACTAGTAAATTTTTATGGTGTTTGCATAATACTATGATATATTCAGTAATTCAAAGTACTCTACGTACACAGCAGCGGCCGAGCGGTAAAGTCGCTGAACACTGGTAGTCCAGGTCTGGGCTCGATTCCAGACGAACGGTTTGGCTGCATGGACGTTTTCAACATTTTTCCCATGTGTAACGTATATGCCGACCAGTTTCCCTTAGAAAATCCTCCACAGAGACATCTCCCCTAGGCAAATAAATCTCGCGTGCTTTGTCGTAATTCGTCAAACCAAAGTATTCTACAGAATTTTGCTGTTAAGGTAATTTTTTCGAAGTAAATAAAAAATATTTGGTATATTTAAATAAAGTAAAGATCTACGAGATAATTATACTTCCCTATCACAATATATTATTATTATTACTATCTAAATATTTTTAAAAATTCGCTTTTTTTTTAGGAACGTTCAGAAAGGATTTAAAGGCTGTTTATCATGGTATTTAAAATTTTCTTACGTTGTCTTCATCTCCTATTGTTACTTAAAGTGAAATGAAGATATATTCTCCTACTCAGTTAGCATAATTTTTAATTATCAAATGAATCAATCTACGGCTCTCAAAATAATATTTATAATGCAGCCTTTTTAACACAGTATTCAGAGACGCTTTGAAAGTTTGCTTTAAAGATTGTATTTAAACAATTAATTTATAATTTAAAGGAATTTCTTTATTCATTATTTATCATCCATAACCTCATACTTTGAATGCGTAGGTACGCTTCATTTACGCAGTTTTCTTTCCCAATTTATAACAATACCTATGTTTCTTAATTTTTAATTTTGCCTGAGTGCATGCCTGGTATTTCCATTACGCTTTATTAACTTGTAATTCTAGTTACATTTTTAAATCAAAGTAGTCACCGTAAAAGTCCTAATTTTTTTTAATTATCCCTCTTTCCTGCATGGATGATATTAAATCAAAGTGAAGGTTCTCTCGTTATATATTTTTTAGTCTTTTCTTCTTAAATAAATACGTAATATTAGATATTTCTACATTAATCAGATAGAAATCTACTTCGCAATATTTAACAGCAACGGCTATATTAAATCATCAATTACCATTTAACTTATTAAAATACAAATGCTTTAAAAGAAGCTACACATTTCCTCAATGTATGCAGAAATTAAATCTGTTTAAGGAATTAATTAACACATTTTATATTAGCAAAGGTATTATATGAAGCAATTCTTATTCACAGAATCTTGTAATTTTATTTTTACTTGTAATTAGATTGAAGTATTTCAGTACAACAAAAGAATACTAGAATTATTTGTCTGTGGGAAAGAATGTCTTCATGGAGGACTTTATAAGGTAAACTGGCTATTATTCATGACACACATACAGATAACCACGGCATGCCCATACAGCCAGCTTATTTCCTAGTTTGAAAACAGTGCTAAATACCAGTGTTCAGAATTTTATCCATTTGGTACCAGCACAGTGTGAATTTCGGCTTGGATAAGATAATGAAAAGACGATTTATTTGACTTAAATTTGAAGATTTATTACTTGTGGCATGCTAACACATGAATACCTATTACTGTTATTAATTTACATTTAATAAAATAAACATTTGCCACACAATCAAATAGAACTTATCGATATAGAATGCCTTCAAAAAATTTCCTAAGAATTCTTAACAGTCACAAATTTTACATTCACAGTAAATTTTCTTGCGCTCATGATCTACACTTGGTGCGTGGTTTAATTACGAAAATTAAGACATATTTTAGATGAGTCAAATAATTTTCCCATTTTTTCCAAAGTGAAGTCCCATTTTTACTTCCTTATATGAAGTACTGTAATCGCGAAAAATTTCGAGTGGCACGTTTCAAAGAAAATAACCATTTTCGACTTCTCTCGAAACAATTTGAACAATGTTTTTCCGACATATCTGTACGTACGGATAAAATAAAGGACTTTTCTGCCAAAACAGATTGTACAATGGATTTAAGATGGACTCAGAAAAGATTTTCTTCTTGATATCTGTATGCATGCAATAGTATCTCGCATAGCTCAAGAACGAGTAACACCGTATAACGTTGAAAATTTGTATTTGGGATTGCTATAACATGTAGTTGTGCACCTCTGTTTTTCGCTACAATCGACTGCACCAATCGTATATATATATGCAATAACATGCGGAAGTGTGGGAGTATATATACTCCCAATCTGTTACCATTCTTATATGCTGGTAAACCGTGCATTTTTTGCTTTAAAACTGATTGAATTATGCAGTTTTTTACTCCGATTGAAGTTTTTATGCTTTAAATAATCTGCATGCAATAGTTGTAGAATTAGCAAAAATTTAAATTTTAAGTGGCTAGTTAAGCCTAACGAACATTTGTTTACATTTGAAACTCAGTAGAACAGTGAACTAAGTTTCTGCACTTTCAATGTCTTTTTGCCGAGTAGGACGAAAAGTAAACTTTCAGTTTCGTGAACCGAAAAATCTGCCTTCTTGCCCAATGGCCGAATTGCTTGTTTTTGCGTAGAAACTAATTGTAAAAATTTTAATTGCAAAAATTGTTTTGTTAACTATATTTGGTGTTTTATGTTTTTCTGCATTTTAATGCAGAACTGAATTAATTGAATGATAAATGTATCTCAAAAATGAAATTTCAAGAAATCAGTTTAAATGAAATGCAGCAAAAAATTTGTATAATTTAATAGGCTATACAAGAAGTCATGTGATATCTGCATCAAATTTTTTTACAAAGTAATGCAAAGATTTGGTCAAATATTTTACATATTTAACCAAATTTGTGCAACCATGCAATTTAGTGCATGCATTTTTATTCTGCATTGATAATAATTTTTACATTCCCACTCATTAATTTTATCCATGGTTTTATTTTGCAATTATAAAGTTACATATTCCATATCCAGTCTATACATGGGTATATTTAAATAAAACCTTAGCTTAATGGGGTCTAAGCTCCTAGGATTGTGAAAAGATAGGAACTTATCCTGAATTTGATTTTCAGCACCACAGTGAGATGGTTGCGTAGCATTTGCACGGCTTTCACTAAGTGTTAAATAAAGAGAAAACATCCTCCTTGAAAGAGAGTTTCCTAGTGCTTTACTGTTTTACTACCCTTGTTCTCATGTGGTGCGCATAATAGGTTACTGCTTGCTTATCAATAATTTAGCTTTTGTTCATTTACTGTGAGGTATTATTTCTGTATTAATTCTGTGAGTATTGTATATTATCAATAAAGTTGTATAAAGTATTGTTTAGCTGTGTGAGGAAAATATCTGTTACATCTAAAGCAGCATTTGTTCTTATTCAGTAATTTATAATTTTATTTTTATGATATGGTATACTATTAGTAAATTTTATTACCTGCTACTTTTAATAAGTCTGTTTTGTTAGCATTTATGTACACATTTACTGTGTATCATTTCCTTGTACAGTCATTAGATTATTTTAATGCGCGAGACGGGAAACATGAGAAATGTCCTCGCCAGGACTCGAATCTGAACCTCTCGAATACGCGTCGAGCGTGCTAATCATTACACCACGAAAGCAGGTAGAAAGGAGAGAGAAAATATACTTCCTATTGGGCGTGGCTTGTTATGACCATGTAAGACCAACTTGTTTGGTTAGGAGGGTCGACTTCTGGTACCTTATATAGTCCCACTTTTAAAGGGAAACTGAGGATTAGGGGACCCAGTCGCCAAATCGTGGTGGGGAAGATTCGTCATCCACCACTTTTTTAGTTCAGACGCGAAACTTCACTGTAGAGTCATTAGGTTATTTTTAAAGCAGGAAAAATGATCAATGCCCTCCCCGGGTCTCAAACCTGGGCCTGTCGAATACGCACCGAGTGTGCTAACCATTACACCGCAAAGGCATGCAGAAAGGAGGTAGAAAATACAAAATGTACCTTGAATTTCCTTTCCTTACTTATATGGTTTTCACTTAGCCATTTGTGGGTTCAAACGCTTTATTAAAAGAATCATTTTTTGCTTCAGTTGTTCGCATAATAATTCTATATTGTACTGGAAGAGCGAACAGAAAATCTTAATCTTAAAATCGAAATAAGGATTTTATCATCATTTCTGGGATTTAACAAAACCACCTCTTTATCCTTTTCTCTGGCAAAAGCATTCGTTTATACAAAATTTCTACTTCCCATCTCTGCCTTTGTTTTTGAAAGAAAATTGCATTGGCGTAACTCGATCGTGGCTTTTTTATTTGCTTACATTTCTGCATGGTTTATTTGAGAGGAAACATTCCACAAATCTTTTTTTTAATCCTTTGTGGATCCGGTTATCCTTTCGAAGGATCGTGGAGAGAGGCAGAAAGAGAGAGAGAAAAAAAAAAACGAATCCTTCATCTTTCCTGATTTTTGGAAGGAAGCAGGTCGTTCATCATACGAGTGACCCAAAGTGGAATCCTCCTGACCAATCGCGCAAAAACGGACGCCTGCCATCCATCATAAGCACGAGATGTTCGGGCGTTTCATGCCAATACGGCAAGTAGGGCATAACATTTAATTACAGTGTGCGGACCACGCCTTACAGTGAATACAGACACAAGTCACTACCTATTTTCGGTTCGACACATGGGAGTTATTTGATCGATTGGTTCTTTATTTACTCCCATAAAGCACGGAAACAGAACGTTTATACGCTGCTAGTGATTTCGATCCTTATGATGCTTTCCTGGATTATACGTTTTATAAAAAAAGTTTCTTATGGCCAGTACACGACCTCAAACCAATTCCACGATTTAAGTAGCAAGGAATTTTAAGAAAAGTATCATTTCCGGTTGACCATTTGTTGTTGCACTATATAAAGCACGGAAACAGAACGTTTATATGCTGCTAGTGATTTTGATTCTTATGATGCTTTCCTCGATTATAAGTTTTATAAAAAAGTTTTATATGCCCAGTATACGACCTCAAACCAATTCCATGTTTTAATTAGCAAAGAATTTTAAGTAAAGTATCACTTCCGGTTGATCATTTGTTGTTGCACTATATAAAGCACGGAAACAGAACGTTTATATGCTGCTAGTGATTTTGATTCTTATGATGCTTTCCTGGATTATAAGTTTTATAAAAAAGTTTTATATGGCCAGTATACGACCTTAAACCAATTCCATGTTTTAAGTAGCAAGGAATTTTAAGTAAAGTATCACTTCCGGTTGATCACTTGTTTTTGCACTATATAAAGCACGGAAACAGAACGTTTATATGCTGCTAGTGATTTTGATTCTTATGATGCTTTCCTGGATTATAAGTTTTATAAAAAAAGTTTTATATGTCCAGTATACGACCTCAAACCAATTCCATGTTTTAAATAGCAAGGAATTTTAAGTAAAGTATCACTTCCGGTTGACCATTTGTTGCTGCAATATATAGAAAGGTTTTTAAAACGAAATTCTTTTAAGAGTTCCCAGAAACTTATCACTTCCGGTTTATCACACACAGTCAAAATCTAATTTGTTGTTCTCAGTCATATTCGAGGAGTTTTGTATTATACCCTACTATATGTTTTCACGAAAATCTGTTCGGAGCTTCAGGTACAGTATAATTTCCGGTTTATCATTTTTAGCCAAAATCTGATGTGTTGTTCCCATTGATATAGAAGTCTTAAATACATGGTGTCTGTAATTAAAGAAACCTATTTCAAAGCTATCTGCAAGCGAAACCAGTAACCAGAAAATTTTGAAATTTTGTGACGGACTTAATGAAGGGAAGAGAAAGTTTTTCATAGGAAAACAATAGTACCTTTGAAATAGGGTTCTTTAATTATAGACACCCTGTACTAAAATTGAAAATTTTTGAATTATATTTCAATATACTTTTTCATTAAAAACTGTTATGGACTTCAAGTAAAGTACCACTTATGGTTGTTCAGTTTTACCCAAAATTTAATCAACTCAGTGCATGAATGTAGAAAGTTTATATGCAGAAGAAAGACATTTTTGGAAATTTCATATAAGATTTAGAGGAGACGAAAAAAATCGTCACACATATACAGACAGACACACATTCTGTAAAAATAGTAAAAACATGTTCTGGAGAACCTAGTCTGGCCTTCTCGCCTATGTATGTAGGTTGGTGAGAGGTTAAAAAATGTTTCATTAAATCCATTCATATTCAAATGCTTTGTAATTATCTAAAAATTTAGCTAGTATGATAAAAACTTACTTGTAAGAAGTATAGATGCTCACCGACACAACATTAAAATATCTTTCATGAAAACTTTTCAGTTATGTTATAAATAACTCTTTCTAATGATTAACAATTTTCTTTCTTTAAGATAAAATACGCTCACTACACTCAGAACGACAAATGTACTGAGATATACATATTCTTTGACAAACAGATACCTTATACTGTGACTATATTCAAAAGGATACCATTGCTCCGTTTAATAAAATGTAATAACCTATTATAACTGTAATAAACCCCGTGGACACACCTTTTTAGTATTATTATTACAGTCCGTAATAACATTGTGTTTGCAGAACTTTTTATATTTATCTCATTATTTGCCCAAAGGGGCACTTTTCCCAGAAGGGCTATTAATTTCGTTTTGGTATTTTGCGTTGATTCACTAGAAACGGTGAATAACTTTTTAAATTATTGCCACTAAATATTAGAGCCCTGCGATATATTAAAGAAATTATATAAGGTAAAATCTGCATAAATGTTTGTATGTTTTTCACATTGTTATGAAACAATGGTACCTAGAGCTCTCACATTTTGAATAACATACGTTTCTACCCGAATATGGGCATCTGGAAGCCCAAATTCAGACTTTATTTTACTATCTATTACAAAAACTTTACCGAATTTTTTTATTATTGAACTCAACGATTTCAAAGCAAGCAATGGCAACCAGTACGGAAAAAAAATTATCTCCAGCGCGCGAGACTGTGTATCGGAAATTCTAAAGATATGCTCTTTTCAATATTTTGTGATATTGCTGCTGAATTGAATTTTATGGTTTAAGTGCCAAAAAGATGATATTTAATAAATAAAGGTAACACACAAAACGTTAAGAAAATGCCCCTTTGTTAGTAATATAAAATCTGAGAGCTTTCAGATTTTTTTATCAGTTACTTATTACGTTCGCCTGTTATTTTTGTTACACCAAATGAGATATTCAATTTCATTTATGAATTTAAAATTGTATTAAAACTATAGTGTAATCCTTTATGATCGAGTCAGGATAATAGTGGGAATAGATTCCCGGCAAACCAGAAGGATTTCGCAGTTGTAGTTAGTATCTGAACGAAATACTACACAAGAATTTACAGCAACATGTTTTTCATTTTGAATTAAGATAAAATTCAATTTTATATCCGTGCTTATTTTGTTGACCACATTAAATATTTGAAGAAACACCGCTAGATTGCTCTACCCCTAAAAAAATAAGAGTTTTATATGCGTTTTCGTATTAAGAAACTGTAACTGTATTTTTGAATTCACAGTTAAATCCTTCTGCATCCATTTAATTTTCGATTCAAATATTCAGCAGTTAATAGACAATAAGTTTTACATGGAAAGCAAATGCAAGCATTCGATTCAGCAAATGTGTATGTTTTTTTAAGACAGCAACTTTCAGTTATCTTATGTTTAAGAATGTTTGCATTTACATTGGAAGAACTAATTTTTGCACATTACAAGCATCAAGATAGTTAAAAAAATTTGGTGAATTAAAAAAAAAATAATTATGCAAATATTTCTTTCATTCTAAAATAGTTAAAAATCAGGAAATTTCAAAACATTTGCTGCAGATACTCTTCTAATAGTCTCCATCAACAAAAATACAAGTTTGGACTCTATGCAAAAATCCGTTTCCTTGAGATCGACGCACCAGAGTATCTTATGTATATGCGGCTTAAGTGTTTGTCGCCGATAGTTTATTGGTTGCTTGCGTAACTGTAAATTGTTTTATTTCCTGTGCAGTGCAGCGCGTGACGAATATTATGAGAAAGCTCAGCCGGAAAAATTAAAAATACAAGAGCACGTGCATTTAACATTTAATAAATAAATTTAACATCTATATATAATAGAATTCGGAAATATGCAAGTATGTACCGGCAAAAACCGGCAACGATGAAAACACAAATAAAATGAAATAAATAAATATCTTTATTATATGCGGCTTAAGTGTCTGTTTGTCGCCGATAGTTTATAGGTTGCTTGCGTAACTCTACTAACCAATGGGGTGAAGTTGCCACGGCACAGGGTTGCAGTTTCAATTGAGACGTAGACAATTTCCTGTAAAACTTGCCTTTGTTATGACCATCCATAAGTTTCAGGGCCAAACGCTCAAGCGTATTGGTATTTTTTTTACCTGAGTCTGCATTTGGACACGGTCAACTTTATGTTGCCCGTTCAAAGTTCGGGAAAGAACAGACCTAAAATTAAAAATAATGGATGGTCCTCAGCAAGGCGAGCTTAAAAAGGATGGAAAGATCTACACAAGAAACGTTGTATAGAAAGAGATCATTGACATGTGAATTAACATTTTATTATTTAAATCAGCTTTATTTATTGACCTAGCGGTGGCTTTTAAGAAATGTACCGCCAGTGGTTTCCTTCATTGCACTCTACTTTAAGCAATTAAGCAAGAAGGGGGAAACCCTGTGGGGCAGTAAGCAAAGGGGCGTGCTCGCTGCTTGTCCTGGGTAATCCAGTTTGAATTAGCAGAACAAATCATTTTAATTACAGTTTATAATATCTAAAACAGCTGTCATTTCGTATGTTCGCCGGACTTTCTAGTTGTAATATAAGCATCTGCAAACTTCGGTAATGCGACTTTTAATACCGTATGTGGTTTGTGGCTGAATCACATAAAACTGCTCGAGTCCACAAAAATCTCTCATATTCCCAAATCTGGTTTCCAGATTTAATTTAAAGGACATCATGGACGTTAATTTTCCCTCACGCATGAATGTCGCCATACCATGTGCGGATACACATCATCAAAAAATATTATTAAAGAATCTGATGTGTACACCACGACTTCCTCGTACGGAATATTAAATTATATGCATTTTTTCTTGCATTTCATTTAAACTTATTGGATTGAATTAAATCTACTTCGACAGTGCATAAACCACAATAGAATAAATGCATTCTTTAAAATTCCCTTTGTTTACCATAGCGACACTCTGGCGCTAGGTTCACTTAACAGTATTATATTGCGTTCATATTATAACTCAGAATACGCAAAATATATATCATTTAAAGAATAGAATTATCTAATCGTTGCCACATGTTCTATTCGAATACTATAATAAAGCTAGAACGATGAATAAAAGAAATTAAGCAAACGAAACAAAAAAGAAACAGTTTTTCACAGACGATTGAGTAATTCTCATTCAATTAATTCAGTTCTCACTTCGCGAGAAGGCAAAAATACATAAAAACTCAAAATATCTATATTAAAAATTACGAAGTAAATCTTAAACACTTATTTCCTCGAAAAAATTCCAGAAAGGATTAAGCATCATTTAATTAGCAATAATAAATGAAGGCGTTATCTTTATTGTTGCGAAGCTAAGTTTCCCTAGATTGGCAACAAATCCACTAGTCTGCTGTTTCAAATGTAAACAATCAGTGGCCGCCGTCAAAAAAAAAGAAAAAAAAGGCTTAGCGGCACTTAAACAACTTTAAAATTGTTAATAATTCTAAAAATATTGCACACAGATTTACTAAAGGCATAAAATCCTCAACCGGAAGATAAAAACAACATAATACAATCATTTTTAATGCAAAAAATGTACAATTTACAAACATATAAGAATAAAGAAACTGAGATCACTGAGCCGGGTAACAGAGTGGATATATATATATATATAAATATATTTATATACGTTTGGTGCGGCCGATTGCAACCAAAATACGAGGTGCACATGTACATGTTATAGCAGTCCTATATACAAAATTTCAACGTTCTGAGGCTACTCGTTTTTGAGTTATGCGAGATACGTACGTACGTACATACGTTCGTACAGACGCCACGAAATATTCTCTTCAGAATTCATTTTACAGCAGTTTTATAATTTTTTGAAGGAAAAGAGTATTTTATTCTGTCCTTACGTACAGATGTCACGCAAAAACATCGTTAAATTGCATTCGACAGCGTTCAAAATGGATATTTTCGTTGAAATATGCTGCCTAAAACATTTCGCGATTACAATACTTCCTTTTTACTTCGTGCAAGGAATTAAAAAAAGCAGGTTTTAACCGGGCAGAAAATCAAGGTACTTATCTCCAATCTATTTTATCTTCATAAAAATAGAGCTCAGCTACATATATTCTCAACAAGCCGTATTTAGTGAAACTAATATATCTGGAGCATGAAGATTCTAAATAACTCAAGGGTGAGTATTTCTTTATTGTAAAATTTCAATCTTTAAAACACTATTTTTTTTCGCCCCGAAAAATATCATCTAAAAAGGATGCTCCTTTTTGTCTAAGCCTTTCAGAACACCAGTAAAATTACAAATATCCTAGCGTTTTCATGGTCACCGGCCCTAATCAATGACAGTGAGAAAGACTAAATGTTTAAATTCAATTCAGAGGGCCTTTTACTCTTTGCATTACTCGAGCGCATCGCACAACTTCAAGTATAGTTAGCTTTCCATACTTTAGCTAGTACTCTTCCACTGTCAGTGAAGAAATGGAAAGCACCTACATGAAAGACCTCCAGCTTAACAAAGCTGCAAAATTTAACAACCCAATCTTTCTGCTATCCCACTATGAAAAAAAAAAATAATCCCAAAGGTACTCATCCAGAGCTTCGCTTCAGCAAAATATGTTCCCCATGTCTGCATATAATTATTGTAGTTCATCTCCAATGGCATATACTGATGGATAAAAAGTTAAAGGTGAAGTTAGTTCAGCAATTCTGAACTTTTTCCAAATTGCTCCATCAAGTAAAATCAAATGAAAAGGTCATCTCCATAACAGTGCTTTCCAGGCTGAATTGTCAGCCCTAAAAGCAGAGACTGGAACAGCAATTCTCAAATGTCTCAAAGAATTTACCGCAAAAATCTGACTTCAAATTTTTGCTGTAAATTTTAGCAATTAAGAATCCCTTACCTTTCTCTCCATTGATTTCCGACATAAATTCTCTTCTAGTTTTAATTTCAATGTTCAAAATTCAAATTTCATGGACCAAAGGACATAGTGGCCATTTTCATAATGACTAGGCAGATGATTTAGCCATAAAAGCAGCTCTTAATCAAGGTGATGCAGGACATCATGGACGCCTTCCATGCCCTCGCTAAAATTTCAAGTACCAATTTGCTTCAAAATATAAGCTACAGATATCCAAGACAGCAAAATTTGTGGACTAATCTTTCACAAGGAAGACTCACATATAACTTGATACCTTCATTATATTACTATATAACAGGACACGGGACCTTTCCTTGATATTGCTACGCAAGAAATATAGCGAAATGTGACATCTGCATAGAGAAGGCCTGATCATAACATTTTTCATGGTCTTTAACGAAGGATGATCATATAAAATCCCTACAAACTGATCTCCTGGCATTCCAAAGGCTTGTAATTAAAGATAAGCATCAGTATCCGAAGTTTCAACAAATTATGCAAAGACTCTCTTCTTACGACCTAGGCATTTGCCAAGCATAAGTTCTCATGCTGCATAAATTTAATGAACGTTTTCATCGTGTGAATCCGTTCAAAAGGGTTTTACTTGTCAATCTAATAAACTGTAATAACCTGCTGTAACTGTAAAAACCCCGTGGTCACCTGTTTAATATAATTATTGCAGTTCATAATAACATTGTGCTCCTAGTACTTATTATGTTTATCTTATTATGTTTCTATGTTATTTTTGTTACACCAAAACAGATGTTCAGTTTTATTTGTGAATTTCAAATTGTACTGAAACTGTATTGCAATATCTTTATGGTCTAATTCATTATTTTTAAAAAACACCGGACGTGGGGTGTACGATGGGATCGCACGACGCACCATAACAGGTGTATTGGAAAGCTTCTGTTGCTCATTTTCTCAACGTTTCTTTGTAAACTCATGTAAAGCTTGCAATTCTTTATAATAGTTATGATGGGAAGGCATTACCAGTTGGCGCATGGTATATGGTTGGTGAGCCCATACTTTTACCTGTACCTGTACTTGATCACCGCTATATAATCGGCTATCAGTTCAAGATAACGCGGATGGATTTTTATTCAATCTTTATACACAAGTTGTTTCAGTAAGATGCACACTTCTATGATGCCTATTGCCGCAAAGAGAGAAGAGGAGGGGAACGCAATGACATATTCCATAACATCTTTCGATTTCACTTGCATGCCCCCTTCTTCCGTCACAGTTCTGCTTAAACTTCCTTCGAGAAGGCAGACTACTAAATACTTTGCGCTGCTGGGCATTGTTGACAGAAATTTCTCAACTAAAATAGCAAAAAAAGACTTAAAAAAGTCCCAAAAGACATCAGTGTTCACGTGATTTCTGTGACGTCATAGTTGCGCATGCTCACATGACCTCTGACGTCATCACAAATTTACTGCCTGTTGCTTCCGTAAGTTACAGACTATTCGATTCTTAATCTTTTTAATTACATACCTTAGCTTTACCGAAAACTTTAAAACTATATTGCTCATTTTCAATTATATAAATGGACATTTCTTTATTAATTAATTCTCATTTAATTTAGATCTATAATTTTAAATCAATTTGTGCATATCCATTCTTAAAAACTTGCTCACGTTGAAACTGTTAGCGCTTCTGTACTAAACTATTTGAGTTGGCAGTTATTTTTTTTTTTTTTTATTCATCGTTGTTTTTTACTTAATTGTAAATTCAGCCTTGTTCTTTCACTGTTAAATTTATTTGTGTTGTGTTGTTAAAAAAATGCCATTGCTTTGATTTTTAACCCTTCAATGCATGATTTTTTATATTTTAAACAACCATTTTTATTTTTTTTTTATTCATCGTTGTTTTTTACTTAATTGTAAATTCAGCCTTGTTCTTTCACTGTTAAATTTATTTGTGTTGTGTTGTTAAAAAAATGCCATTGCTTTGATTTTTAACCCTTCAATGCATGATTTTTTATATTTTAAACAACCATTTTTATTTTTTTTTTATTCATCGTTGTTTTTTACTTAATTGTAAATTCAGCCTTGTTCTTTCACTGTTAAATTTATTTGTGTTGTGTTGTTAAAAAAATGCCATTGCTTTGATTTTTAACCCTTCAATGCATGATTTTTTATATTTTAAACAACCATTTTTATTTTTTTTTTATTCATCGTTGTTTTTTACTTAATTGTAAATTCAGCCTTGTTCTTTCACTGTTAAATTTATTTGTGTTGTGTTGTTAAAAAAATGCCATTGCTTTGATTTTTAACCCTTCAATGCATGATTTTTTATATTTTAAACAACCATTTTTACTTCCTTGTACGAAGTAAAACGGAAGTATTGAAATCACGAAAAGTTTCAGGCAACATATTTTAACGAAAATATCCATTTTGACCGCTATCGAATGCAATTTAACGATGTTTTTGCGTGATATCTGTACGAAAGGACAAAATAAAAGACTCTTTTCCTCCAAAAAATTATAAAACTGCTTTAAAATTAATTCTGAAGAGAATTTTTCGTGGCGTCTATACGAACGTATGTACGTACGTGCGTACGTACGTATCTCGCATAACTCAAAAACGAGTAGCCTTGGAACGTTGAAATTTTGTATATAGGACTGCTATAATATGCAGAAATGCATCTCGAATTTTAGTTTCAATCGGCCGCACCAAACGTATATAAATATATGTACATATATATCCATTCTGTTACCCGGCTCAGTGATCTCAGTTTCTTTACTCTTATATGTTCGTAAATTGTACATTTTTTGCTTTAAAAATGATTGAATTATGTTGTTTTTATCTTCTGGTTAAGGTTTTTATGCCTTTCGTAATCCTGGAAGCAATATTTGTACAATTATCAACAATTTAAAAGCTGTATAAGTGCGGTTAAGTTTTAAATAACATGGCGGACATATTTGTTTACATTTGAAACAGCAGAATTGTAGATTTGTTGCCAATCTAGAGAGCTTTGCAACACAAAAATAACGCCTTCATTTATTATTGCGAATTAAATCATGCTTAATCCTTTCTGGAATTCTTTCGAGGAAATAAGTGTTTAAGATTTACTTCGTAATTTTTAATGCAGATATTTTGAGTTTTCCTGTACTTTTGCTTTGTCGCGAAGTGAGAACTGAATTAATTGAATGAGAAATACTAAATCGTCTGTGAAAAACTGTTTCTTTTCTGTTTTGTTTGCTTAATTTCTTTCATACATCGTTTTAGCTTTACTATAGTATTTGAATAGAACATGTGGCAACGATAATTCTTCAAATGATATAAATTTTGTGCATTCAGAGTGTCGTTATAGTAAACAAATATAGTGAATTTTAAAAGAGTGTATTTATTCTGTTGTGGTTTATGCGCTGTTGAAGTAGATTTAATTCAATCCAATCAATTTAAATGAAATTCAAGAAAAAAATGCGTGTAATTTAATATTTCGTACAAGGAAGTCATGTAGTGTACACATCAGATTTTTTTTCCTTCATAGTCATAGCTTAAGTAAATATGGAAAAATATAAAAATTATTATTTAACATTTTTTATTGGTTATTTTTTGAATTTTTAGATTTGAAGCATTTATGCGTCGTCATATTTAACGCTAAAATGCAAATCACATGAAAAATCATTTACAATAATATATTTAATAAATATTGGCATAAAATGCTTAATTATTTATTGTTTTTAGAAGATATTGACTTTAACTAAAATTTTATTAATACTTAATTATAATTAATCATGTTCAGACTTTATAAAAATTAAAATTGTGATGAATATTTAAATAAAAATAACGTATCAAATATTTTGTACATGTATATTTATTGTGCAATTTGCGTTGTATGGAAAATTTTGAAACAATTTCTATCCTTATTTAGACATAATTCCATAGTGCATTTTTCACATCCAATAAATGTTTGGAATTTTACAACGAGTGCAATTTTCATTCCGTATGGGAACATATTAAATTTTATTCTGTTTGACGCAGATTGGAGGAATGTTTTATGTCTTTTCCCACTGTAATCATTTTTCAAAAACCCGCTCGGTTTTCCACGCTTAGGAACTGTCACCAATTTTGCACTATAACCCGAAAGGCTGCCAGGTTTAGCAAATCCTTTGGGTTCGCTTCATTCTGTAGAAACACTCTTTTGTACAGCAGTCACACATTTATGACCGAAAGGTCTTAGAAGTGATAAAAAATCTCATATACCACTTTCTTGATCTCAGAGTTATTTTATATCTTCTTATGTGGCTATCCAGCAAATCTACGGCCCCCATATGATTGTTACATCATTTCACGACATTTGGGCAGTCCACAATAATTGTCTGTTCTTTCTTCCTATCGAAACTAGATATCTATTCAATGGGATGTTTCCTAGCAAACGTAGATAACAGGAGCAAATTCTTGTTGTCTTTCTACACTAAATTACATATTTCAGTTCCACAGCAGTCTGCAACGTATTCAACGCTTGTTCTCCTCGACTCGTTTCAGTTGCTCTTTTGCAAGGAGCTTTCAACCTGGAATTCTGTTCCTACGCACAATTCACAAACAAAGAATGCCCTCATCAGCTAAACAGTTCATTATATCAACTGAAGTATAAAAGGTTCGAAACACAATTTGAAATTTTGATTTCGAGGAATCTCCCTACAAAGTCTAATCACAACATTTACACTGAAGCCCAGTTCTGAATAATTTGCTAAGCGATTGTGAAGGAGATTTTCTTGGTCTGAGTGTACCTCAAACTTGTCAGCAAATCCATCGAGAGTGCATAAAAAAATTAACATAAATAAAAAAAATTTAAAGGAATTTTCAATACAAACAAACAATATGCATACTGCATTAGAGACATTAATATTTTATGAATCTAAATAAGAACAATGCATGCACATATCAAGTGGGTATTAAGACACAATAACACGCCGAATAAATACTAATTCAGAAGTCAAACAACAAAAATCAGCGTTATATTTACAAAATTTTCACAGGACTAGTTTCGATGGTTTTACCGAACCACCATCTTCAGCTGCAAAACCGCAAATGAACAAGATAGAACGCTGATTTTTGTTGTTTGACTTCTGAAGTTGGTATTGTTGATATAAAAAATAATCATGAAATAAAAGGTATCATGAAGTCTTATAATTAAAAATTCACTCTAAATTTTAACCTGATTCATATGTGCATCACTCTACAATCTAGAGCGAAATCTAATTATAAATGCATAGCGATTCATACATGAACAGAAAAATTGAAATATTTTATTTTAGAACAGTTCTATAGTTAAATATTAAAATAAAATTGAAAAGTACATACATTCAGCTATACAGAGTAAATTGTTTAAGCGTCTAATATCGAATTTATGAAAAACACAAAGCTAGCTTGACCGCTGAAAAAACAGAAATAAATTATGTGTTCTTATAACTAATGAAATAAAGAGATGCACTAATGGATGTTCATAGAACTAATGAAAACATTGATATGGGTATAGTAAAGATAAAAAATCAGCCTGTTAAACCGTCTGCTTTGAAATTTTTTTAATGCTAAATTCAGTAAAAATTGCGCAAAATCGCAAATACTAAAATTTTAGCAGCACAAAGTTTGTCAAAAGTTGCAAATTTGTGAAATATCGCTCGATCTGGCAACACGTCTGCTGGGTACTATGGAGATAGAAACTGTAACGTATGTTATAATAATAATAATAATAATAAAAATACGTGTATTGTTGTGCCATTCACCGGAAGGCAAACCCCACATACGATTAATCATTCTGAGTATTTTTTGCTATTTTATTTAATGACAATGAAAGAAAAGGGAAACTGAAATATTATCACGTTTTATAAATTTTAAACCCTATTAAATAAATTTTACACCTTTTCAAAATACAGAGTCTGTGACATAATTTACATTTATTATTCCATTTTCATTATATTTATTTATTACTGCGAAAAGAGTACTGTAAATAAACTATGATTAATTTATTAAGCTAGATATAATGTATTTTTTTTATTTGTGCCTATAAGCTTGCTATTTCTTCCCGCCTTTAAAACTCTTGCCAAACGATTAACACCACGTGATTTGCGCATGCGCGTAGCGTAAAAAGAAACAGAACTTTAAATGAACTAGTAATGGACGATGTAACAAATAGATGCATTCCATAACTTCTCTTTTGTTTATTCTGGTTGTCTTCTGTTAGTGTTGAGTATTAAATATGTTATATTACAGAAGTGCCTTCTGTGACGAATAGCTTGTCCCAGTTAATAATAAAAATTTTCCGTCTTTTCTTTTTTTTTTTTTTTTTTTTTTTTTTATCATATGAAGAAGGAAGATCTTCTGAAAAGGTAAGCCTTTTACTTTTATTCTTAGAATGTTGATTATTGATATTTTCATCAAGTATTTAGTGGTAAAAAAAATATTTGCGCGTTCATTACCGTTCATTTAGTCATATTTTTATTGTTTATATATGGTACCGGAAATGTATAAACGCCGGCATTCTATAGAAAACCTAAAAATTTTTAGGCAAATTATGAAATATGAGAACTATTACACTTTCCGTAGGAAATATATGCAATATCTAGGCAATGAAATGCTATTTAGGCAAAGTATAAAAAGAGGTCATGATAAGCCTGTTTTATAAGAGACTTACATTCCTCAAAAATACAAACTTTTTTTTGAAAAAGTAAGGAAAGTGTGTCAATAAAAACTTTTACCTCTGCATATAATAAAAGAAAGAGCCTATGTGTGTCTTTCGCTCGTGCTCTGCGTAAGCTAATAGACCCAAGGCTACTAAATTTTGGTACATACGTGCATCTAGACAAGAGCCAGTGCACCTCGAAGCGATTTTTTCAAAATTCGAATCAGATTTTTTTATTATTATTTTATCTTTTTTGATGAAATCGCATCATTTTGAATAGTTTCATTCTTTTAGAAATGTGGTTTTGGCAGCAGTTTTTATTCAATGCTTCGTATACTGGACTGCTGACTGTTGAAAATCAACACTGTTGCCACTTGGAAAAAATGAGGCCGATAATCCTGTGCAGTTTTTAAATTTGAGAGAAGGCAGCGGGAAGTTTATTAATTTATTTATTAGGGTAATTAATATTTGTATTAAGGGATATTGCTTATTTCATTGTAATTTTTTTATATGTAATACATTTTTATTGAAATTTGCGTCTTTTTTTTTAAAAGGTTGTTTTGCAGAGTAAAATTCAATGCATTTTTAAAATTTAATGTTTGGTGTTTCCTTTAGACATTTTCCCGGTATATTTAAAAGCCAAACGAAGGCTGACTGCATAGCGGCTAGTTCAAAATACGTAAAGAAAAATTAAAGTTACACTAAATAAGATTTATGCTTTTATTATTGAAGAAAACATTGTATGAAAATGCACGGAATGTATAGAATTACGTAATGAATATATTAAATGGATTAATTATCTGTAGACTATGTATGAATGCATAAAATGTAGTATATGGATTGTGTATGGATAATCAAATATATATGGATATATCAAAAGTATATTGGATATATGAATTGTGTATGATTATATTAAATTTATGAAATTCGAAACAAATCAAAGATGGATTTCATACTTGCCGGCATACTACAAAATTTTTTGTTATTTGGTTTGTCATTTGGCATAATACAAAATGACTAAGAAATGTATGAAATATTAATCCCTTCATACATTGTCTATCAGTTTTCGAAATTCTATAAAATGCCTAGGTTATTCCATAGAATGCCGGATTTCATACGTTACCAGTCCCATGTACATATTATGGGCAGCTTGTACCGCTTATCATTCTAAATAAAAAAGGCTCCAAACATTCTTATAATTTTTTAACTGAAATATTTTGCTAACTTTTTTTTTATATTTGAGATAAAAGTCCTAAGATTGTCAGTTGATCCCTAGAAAGTATTGCGTATTTTTCGAAACTGACAACATATCCTTGATTTCTATATCACAAGACATTGCTTCTGTAGTTTTAAGGCAGTTCAATCAAAAGTTAAAAGGATACACAAGAATTAAAAACCTTTAAAAGTTTTCTTTTTGAGCTAAGTTTTTTACTTTTTCTGCCGTGTTTTCTTATTTCTTCGGTGCACTTTTTCTACGCTATTTATTTGAACAAGTGAGTGACTGTTCTTACATTTGTGTCCGCCTTGCAACGAGATATGCTATTATATATATGTATGATATACTCTAAATTACTACAATATAAAATTACAGCTGCAATATAAAGTTGCTTACCTGACTGTAATGCTTAGCGATAGACATTTTTCATCCAGTTCTTCAAACCGCTACCAGAGGATGTCAGAGTAAATGAAAAATGAGAAAATCGCAATGAGTAATGAATAAATGCAACAAGAAACTGCAATAAAGAATAAGTTGATAGAATGCTTCCCACGGCCTGGGAAAGAGTTAAGACTGACATAACATTGTTCATTCATGCAATAGGTAGGTAACGTAAAACAATAATTGCAAAAAATCGTAAAATTGCATTTAAGTTTTCAAAGTATTATTCAATCATTATAAAAGTTGAAAACATTCTTTAAATGAAAATTTAAAAGGGTGATGGTTCAAATATCTCAATAAGATCAACTTTTAAATTAAAGTATTTTTAAATATCGTAAGTGTTTCATTAAAAACAGCTAAAAACTATACCATATGATTTTTAAAGTACTAACAACAGTTGTAAGGATCTTAAGTTTTACTAACGTTTATTTTTATTTTAAATCTTTACTATCACTTCTTATTTTCTACTTCCGGCCAGAATTAAAAGCTTTAACTTATTTATGCAAATTTGTCTGGCGAACGCCAAGTACTTAAGTTGTGGCTTTTTGCCAAGCGAGAGAGAGGAAGGAGTTAGTCGAAGCAGGCCGCTTGCCTTAGCAGTTTTACTCGGTTGCTGGTTGCCTTCCAGGCCAGAGGTTTAATCCTCGTGATAATTTTAAACGTATTGTAGTGTTAACAGTTCTCTGTACTACATACGGCTTCCTGTTAATATACGGCCAATCTTCCAAGTAGGCCCTTGTTTATTACTCCAAAGTGAAGTTAGAGTTTAGTTAAATATTTTTATATTCTTACGTTCAGACCACAAGTGGTTGGTCTCTGTATTCCGAAGTACGGAAATTATTGTAAAGAGTGAAAAATAAAGGGTTTCGTATACCCTTCCTGTGTATCTTGTCTACTTCCCACATTTATTGAACATAGCTTTAGTAAGCTGCCTGTTCCGAGTCAGGTTCTGGAATGTTCACAAAGCAAACAAGGAGAAACACTGAACCTGATACAGTTATTTGTTAAGAATGGCTTTAAAACTTCTGTCATACTATACATAAGAGGAAATAATGAAAAGAAAATATTTGCAGGAAATAGCAGTCAAAAGCGGCATTCCCTTTTGTCTGACACAAAGAAATCACATTTGATAAACTGAATTCATCAGTGGCATGAAAGTCAAAACCATTTAGTTATTTGAGATGTATTGATGCATTATTCATAGATTAAAATGCAGCTGGCATTTGAAAATAAATTAAACGCCTTCTTCGACTTTACTGACTGTCTCAAGTTTTATGTTTATTGTTAATCCTTCCCCTTTTGCTAACTTGATAACTTTCAGCCCATTTCTATCTACGCCTTGAAGGCTTTTTTTTTTTTTTTTTTTTTTTTTTTTTTTTTTTTTTTTTCTAGCTGAATGTCACACGGAAATTAAAATAAATTTTATTAAATTTTATCCCCAACTAAATCTGACTTCAAAATATTCCCACACGGCATTCATAACTATATCAGATTATGATGTAACCGCTCCTTGCACAAGTAAAAAAAAATATCATGTGTGCACAATACGACTTCCTTGTACGGAATATAAAATTATACTAATTTTTTCTTGCTTTTCATTTAAACTTATTGGATAAAATTAAATCTACTTCGTTGATAGCGCATAAACCACAATAGAATAAATGCACTTTTCAAAATTCACTGTATTTGTTTACCATAGCGACATATGGACCTAGGTTCACTTAACAGTGTTACATTTCGTTCGTTTTTTTTAACTCAGAATGCACAAAATTTATATGATCTTAAGAATTATCTAATCGTTGCCACATTTTCTATTCAAATACTATAATAAATCTAAAACGATGTATAAAAAAAGGAAGCAAACAAAAAAAAAAAAAAGTTTTTCACAGACGATTCAGTATTTCTCATTCAATACATTCACTTCTCACTTCGCGACAAGGCAAAAATACATTAAAACTCAAGATATCTATTGAAAATTATGAAGTAAATCTTAAACACATATTTCCTCGAATAAATTCCAGAATGGATTAAGCATGATTCAATTCACAATAATAAAAGAAGGCCTCTAGATTGGCAACAAATCTACTATTCTGCCGTTTCAAATGTAAACAAGCAATGGCCGCCGTGGAAAAAAAAATATTAGGCTTAGCGGCACTTAAACAACTTTTAAATTGTTCATAATTCTAAATATATTGCATACAGATTTACTAAAGGCATAAAATCCTTAACCGGAAGATAAGACCATCATAATTCAATCATTTTTAAAGTAAATAAAGCACAATTAACAAACATATAAGAGTAAAAAACTGAGTTCACTGAGCCGAGTAACAGAGTGGATATATATAGACATATATGTATATACGTTTGGTGCGGCCGATTGCAACCAAAATTCGAGCTGCATTTCTACATGTTATAGCAGTTCTATATACAAAATTTCAACGTTCTGAGGCTACTCGTTTTTGAGTTATTCGAGATACATACGTACGCACAGACGCCACGGAAAATTCTCTTCAGAATTCATTTTAAATTAGTTTTACAATTTTTTTTTTTGGGGGGGGAAAGAGTCCTTTATCCTGTTCTTATTCAGATGTCACGCAAAATCATCGTTAAACTGTATTCCATAGCGGTGAAAATGGATATTTGCCTTGAAAATGATGCCTGAAACTTTTCGCGATTACAATACTTCCTTTTTATTTCGTACAAGGAAATAAAAAGTAGAGTGAAATCTGTCAACACCATCGCACTTTTTAAAAGTGATTGAGATTATGAAAATACTATTATGCATAAAACAACATTAGATAAATATTATGGATTTAATTTCATTTTACACTATTTAGCGTATGCATATTAATCATGTTTTATACTTTTTCAGGAGATATTAAAGTAAGGTACTTTACTACTGTCTTTAAAATATTGAGTTTCTATGAAAGCTTCTCGCCACCGAAAATGACTTCTGCCCAAACAGTTCGCGGCGTTGGAGTGTTTAATCCTATTTTGTCAAATGAATTTTGGCATTTCAAAAGAAAGAGATCTGCTTTAGAATACTATATTAGGAAATTTGTAAAAAGCATATCGTTATCATTATGATGTCTGAATCTTAATGATAACAATATCATTAAAATGAATCATTAAGATGTCTGTTATCATAAGATGTTTGAAATGGAGCTATCAAGCTACCAGATCATAACTATCACTTACTTCCTGTTCTGTTGCAAAATGTCAGCTACAGAATGCCTCCAAAGCATGTGTTTAGCTTTAGGTACTAATGTTGTGTCATATGACGCTGTGACGGTGTGGTACCCAAAGTTCAAAAACAAGGGCTATGACATTCAAGAAGCAAAGCGGTCTGGTGGGCCTGCTGATGCTGATGAGGCCCGCCTACGAGAACTTGAGAAAGATGATCAGTATCCTACCGCTCGAAAGCTTGCGAGAAGCTCGAGAGTTGACTAAAAATCTTATTTGTCAACTCTAAAGCCTATTTGAAACTATTTGACTATTATGCATAAATCGATTAATCTTTCGTTAATGTATTCAATAAATGGGGTAAATATTTATGATATTGAGGGCAAACATATCAAAGCATATGCAAAGAATAATTTGTACCTGACGAATGAATTTCCTTTTTCATCCCAAAGGGACATTTTCTGCCTCTGAATGTAATGAATCTTTTCATCTGAAATCAACATCAAAGGTTTTTTCTAGTTTTGTTCACAAAGGAGAGCAACTATGTTATTATATTTCAGGCAAAAGTTTCCTTGAAAAGGAGAAGTCGAATAATCTTAAACTGCTTTATTTACATGAAAAATACTCTGTTTTAGGTAGTATTTAGTTTTAGATAGCCTTTTTGCTTCCTTGTACGAAGTAAAAAGGAAGTATTGTAATCGCGAAAAGTTTCAGGCAGCGTATTTTAACGAAAATATCCATTTTGACCGCTATCGAATGCAATTTAACGATGCTTTTGCGTGATATCTATGCGTAAGGACAGAATAAAATACTCTTTTCCTCAAAAAAATTATAAAACTGCTTTAAAATGAATTCTGAAAAGAATTTTTCGTGGCGTCTGTACGAAAGTATGTACGTATCTCGCATAACTCAAAAACGAGTAGCCTCAGAAGGTTGAAATTTTGTATATAGGACTGCTATAACATGTAGATGTGCACCTCGTATTTTGGTTGCGATCGGCCGCACCAAACGTATATAAATATATTTATATATATACAGTGGATGGACAAAAATATGGAAACACCTTGTGAAATGTATGTTTGAAAAGAAAGATTGATTTTAATGAAATATGTAGGTGGCGCTGGCGTTTTTGACTACTGACGCCACCTATACAACTTCATAAATGTGCTAAACAGTTCAGTTGTTGTCGGAGTACTGTTATGTGAGGTTGTCATTGCATTATGTCAGAGTTAACAGACTTCGAACGTGGGCAAATTGTTGGAGCACGTATGGTAGGTGCTTCCGTAAGCAAGGTAGCCGAGGTGTTTAGTGTTTCAAGAGGTACTGTATCGAAGATTTATTCTGCATATTTGAAAAGCGGAAGAACATCATCTGCTAAATCACAGCGCGGACGAAAGTGTGTCCTGAGTGATCGTGACAGACGATCATTAAGGGCAATTGTGACGAAAAATAAGAAGACCACAGCTGCAAAAGTTACTGCTGAAATGAATGTTGTGTTACCGAACCCTGTGAGTACCAAAACAGTTAGAAGGGAGCTTCATAAACAGGGAATTGCTGGCCGTGCTGCAATTGAGAAGCCACTCATCAGTGATGCTAATGCCCGTAACAGGAAAAGGTGGTGTTTAAGTCATAAAGCCTGGATTGTAGAGCAGTGGAAGCGAGTAATATGGTCTGACGAGTCTTCTTTCACATTGTTTCCCACTTCTGGCCGAGTTTACTTCTGGAGAATGCCATCTCAAGCCTATAATACAGACTTTCTGTTATGGTTTGGGCAGCCATATCGTGGTTCTCTGCTAGCCCCATGATAACTGTGTTTTGGCACATGACTGCCAAGACTTATGTGAACATTTTGGCCGATCAAGTTCATCCCATAGTACAAACTTTGTTCCCCGATGGTGATGGTGTCTTCCAAGACAACAAAGCCCCTGTTCATACAGCTCACATTGTCCAGGACTGGTTTTCTGAGCACGAGGATGAGTTTTCTCATCTCCCCTGGCCACCACAGTCACCAGACCTGAATATTATCAAACCTTTGTGGTCTACATTGGAACGGAAAGTACGTTCTCGTTATCCACCGCCAACACAGTTATCTGAACTTGCCACCGTTTTGCAGGAAGAATGGTATAATATTCCCTTGGCAAACATACAGGAACTGTATTTATCCATTCCGAGAAGACTGCAAGCTGTTTTGGATGCCAACGGTTTTCCTACACCATATTAAGGAAAGAAACATGTTTCCATATTTTTGTCCAACCCCTGTATATATATCCACTCTGTTATCCGGCTCAAGAATCTCAGTTTCTTTACTCTTACATGTTTGTAAATTGTACATTTTTTGCTTCAAAAATAATTGAATTATGTTGTTTTTATCTTCCGGTTAAGATGTTTATGCCTTTCGTAATTCTGGAAGCAATATTTGTACAATTATCAACAATTTAAAAGCTGTTTAAGTGCGGTTAAGTTTTAAATAACATGGCGGATATATTTGTTTACATTTGAAACAGCGGAATTGTAGATTTGTTGCCAATCTAGTGAAACTTAGCTTCGCAACAACAAAGATAACGGCTTCATTTATTAATGCGAATTAAATCATGCTTAATCCTTTCTGGAATTTTTTCGAGGAAATATGTATTTAACATTTACTTCGTAATTTTTAATACATATATTTTGAGTTTTTATGTATTTTTGCCTTGTCACGAAGTGAGAACTGAATTAATTGAATGAGAAATACTCAATCGTCTGTGAAAAACTGCTTCTTTTTTGTTTCGTTTGCTTAATTTCTTTGATTCATCGTTCTAGCTTTATTATAGTATTTGAATAGTACATGTGGCAACGATAAAATAATTCTTTAAATGATATAAATTTTGTGCATTGTGAATTATAATATGAACGAAATATAATACTGTTAAGTGAATCTAGCGCCAGAGTGTCGCTATGGTAAAGAAATAGAGTGAATTTTAAAGAATGCATTTATTCTGTTGTGGTTTATGCGCTGTCGGCGAAGTAGATTTAATTCAATCCAATAAGTTTAAATGAAATGCAAGAAAAAATGCGTATAATTTAATATTCCGTACAAGGAAGTCATGTGGTGAACACATCAAATTTTTTAGATAGACTTCTTATAAGATGATACTTTTTATTACACTAGGTAGAACAGAAGTGACAAAAATTTATGCCTGAGAACTGTTCCAGGTCTGCTGAAAGAAAATAATTCCAGGTTAGAAATTATTTATTAGTGATAAAAATATTAGAATATGAAGTCTATATATTTTACAGGACGAAAAGTATTTAAAAGCAAATTTAGAAAAACTGTAATAATTTTGAAGGTATCTACTATGTTTTATGCTTCCTCCGCCTGCCATACATACTAAGGGAGAGATCCTGGCCTCTATGAGAGATAGTATCCTCTCCTCCAGGAAAGATATTGCTGTGGTTAATTATTTCTCAAATGGATGTGGATTGTTTCACCTTTTGAGAATATCCCTCTTAGCGTAATAGATACGGGAACGGAGAGTTCGCGCGGAAGATAATTCGCAGAATAATTCATTTGCAATGGAAAGCTTTAGGTGATATTCTAATGAAATTCTGAAGGTCACATTCTCCGAATACTAAAATTATTCGTCCGAGATTAACTGGAATTTCATAATAATCTCCCCCGGTGCTTTATCCTCGAAATGGAGGCACGCATTCCTGCCACCTAACTGCATATCTGATTAAAAACGTATTAATGCAAAATTCTCTCTTCCCCATCCTTAAAATTTAAGACAAATACATATTTTGAAACGAACGTTATTTTAATGGTGAAGCTCCCGTAAAAGTGAATTGTTTGAATATGTTTTATGTATTTAAGCAATTTGAAATTGCATTTTATGAAAATTTACTATAACTTTCACACTTTTTTAGTAGCGAGGAAACTGCAAGGTAACAAGCATTTTACTTTAATCCTTTTTCAAATAGGAATTCAATGTAAAAATGGGGAAAATGATTAAAATGCCATATGTTGTCAATCATACATGTCAATAAGAAAATGTAAGCGCTTTTTAAGATACTGCATTTAGCCAATCGTAATGAAGGAAATCTGAACTGTACACCAAATGGCTTCGTTACACGAAGTATTAAATTATACGCATTTTTCCTGAGAATTTCATTTAAATTTATTGAACTGAATTAAATCTACTTCGTCGATAGCGCATAAATCACAATAGAATAAATGCACTCTTTAAAATTCACTATATTTATTAACCATAGCGACACTTTGGTGCTATGTTCATTTAAAAGAGTTACATCTAATTCGTTTTCTAACTCCGATGCGCAAAAACTATATCATCCGAAGAATTATGTAATCGTTGCCGCATGTTCTATTCAAATACTATAATAAATCTAAAACGATGTATAAAAGAAATTAGACAAATAAAAAATAAACAATTGTTCTTGCGAAACTTAGTTTCTTTAGATTGGCAACAAATCCACTATTATGCTAAGTTTCAAATGTAAACAAATATGGCTGCCAGGGTAAAAAAAAATTTAACTTGGCCGAGCTTAAACAACTTTTAAATTTTTGATAATTCTACAAATATTGCCCTCAGGTTAACTAAAGGCATAAAAAGCTTAATCGGAAAATAAGAACAACATAATTCAATCATTTTTAAAGCAAAAAAAATGCACAGTTTACGGACATATAAGAATAAAAAAACTGAGCTCCCGGAGCCGAGTAAGAGATTGGGTATATTTACTGACTTTTGCTGCGGCCGATTGCCACCAAAAAGGGAGGTGCACAACTACATCCTATATAGCTGTCATATATACAAAATTTCAACGTTCTTAGGCTACTCGTTTCTGAGTTATGCGAGATAAATACAGACATGCATACGTACGTACGGACAGACGCCACGAAAAAATGCCTTTTGAATCCATTTTAAATCAGTTTTATAACTTTTTTGGGGGAAAAAAGTCCTTTGTTTTGTCCATACGTACAGATGTCTCGCAAAAACATCGTTAAATTGTATTCGATAGCGGCCAAGATGGATATTTTCGTTGAAATATGCTATCTGGGATTTTTCGTGATTACAATACTTCCTTTATTTCGTACAAAGAAGTAAAAACTATCCCTAAACTTAGTGCATTGACCTTTTTCACATGCGTTACGTATTAATATAACATATAGTTTTTGATATCATATCTTGTGCAATTATTTCTCTTCCATGTTTTATGGGCGTTTTCGTGGTTTTCCCCATGTGTAACGTGTATACGAGACAGTTTCCCTTAGAAAGTCCTCCACGAAGGCATCCCTCCCCTTAGGCAGATAGCCCTAGTGTGCTTTGCCATAATTAAATACACCAACACCAACACCTTCCATGTTTTAATAGATGAATAAGCAATCTTGTTTACGAAGGTGGTAACGTCACTACATTTAAAACAGAACAGATTACAGATACGAACTAAGAAATTCGTGATTTTTTAAAAATGAATTAAATAAATATTAATATTTCTACACAGTTTCAATTTTGAAATTGCATCTCTTGTTTTAGGTTCAAGTCATCATGTTGTATTCTAGCTACCGGTTCTTATTAAACCACGTTAGAAGGGCCAAATTCGTTTTGTCTTTAGAACGGTGTAGAGACTTTAAAGCAGAATTTAAGTGCGCGCTGTATCAGTTTTTCGCGAATATTTAGAAAACAGTAAAGAAAATGGTCAAAAGTGGGTGGTTTTTTTTAAAAATTCCTACTATAAGCTCACACTGTCACTATATTTTGTTCAAATTTTCAATCTTTATTAAAATACCTTATATTCATCCACTCAAGTTCAAATACATTTTTTAAACTTGTTGTATATAACACTTGATGTTAATACGGTTTTTTCCAGATATCAATTTTTTTTTAGTCCAAAGGGGCTTTGTCCCTGAAGGACTATTGTTTTCGTTTTGCAGTTTTGCGTTGGTTCACTATAAATGTCCGTTTCACTTATTTTGAATGACGTAATCCTAGAGATTATGGCCATGTGGGAGCCCAAATTTGAAATTTGTTTTATTATTATTATAGAAATCTGTTTATTATTATTATAGAAATTTATTATAGATTTCATATTTTGTAAAACTTTAACGAATTTTTAATTAACAAACTCAAAGATTTCAAAGCAAGCAATGGCAACGTTGTACAGAAAAAAGGTTTTTATCTCCAGCGCGCGAGACTCTGTATCGGAAATTGTAAATATATGCTCAATTTAAAACTATTTTGCGATATTGCTCTTGAACTGAATTTTTTGGTTTAAGTGGGAAGAACGTGATATTTAATAAATAAAGTTGACAGACAAAATGTTACAAAAACGCCTCTTTGGACGTAATTTAAATTTTTTGTTTTATTTTTATTTTTAATTATATATATATTTTAAGGTTTTTTTTATTTAAATTTTTTTTTCACCTAAGTAGGAATTTAAAAACTTTTTTATTTAATTAATTATTAATTAATTAATTTTAAATCGCTAATAAAATCCTTTTTATTCATCCAAGTTCAAATACATTTTTTTAAACTTGTAGTGGATGACACTTGATGTTAATACAGTTTTTCACACATTAAAAATTTTTAATGTGTGAAAAAAATTAAAATTAAAAAATTAAAAATTATTTAACTTTTTTGTATTTTTAAAATTTTTCTTTGTTGACCTAAGTGGAAATTGACTAGTAATATAATTTTTTAAAGTGGAAATTGACTTTAAAAAATTATATTACTAGTTAATGCTGATTTCCTATAAAAGACGTAAAGGATACAAAGATAAACTCAGTTCTTCAAATAATGAACCGACAGTTCATCTACCCGACAGATAGATATTATCTCATAGAAGGACTGGCGACAGATTGAGCATCTGACTCCGTATAATGATTGGTGCATTTGTGAGGTTGCGTAATACTTACTGCACTTTAAACTCAAAACATATGTATTACAATTACGAGATACTCTTTACAAATATATATGATTCATACATAGCATTATTGAAGTGAAGTATAGTCCTCGTGGCGTGAGGATCCTGGTTCAAGAGCATTTTGAAGTGCTGTTCAGATGGAAAAAATCTTCAGACTGAATCAGGCACGCCTCCTTAACTTTTCAGTACATCCTCTGATTACTGATTAAGGAGTACGCCTCCTTAACTTTTCAGTACATCCTTTGATTACATCCTCTGATTCGTTATATCTGGAACGACATCAGAGAAAAAACAAGATCATTGGTTCGTTAGCTCTCCTGAAATCGAGAGCCTTTGACAACAGATACAATGCAGAACGGTAAAATCTTTTGACACTGGTCGTGAAGTTATGTCTCTTGTACTGTCAGCTGGAACGAATCTTCAACATCGAAGCTTGCGATGTCAGAACCATGTCGTGTGACGCATCGTTAAAGCTTGGAAAAGTAACTTGCGGGAAGAGCACACACGATTTTCTCATCTCTGTGTGGTCCACCGCACTCGTAATTATATAAGAAGCTTATCCAGGAAATGTTTCTCGGGAAATTTGGCCCCTTTTCGTCCATTGATTCGGTAATGAATGCAGAGTAAGCTGTGCATTGTCTAACAGAATGTTTAAATGTTCTAATACCCCTTGGAACATAGTCACACAAGCTCACTTTAAATAAAGGATCTTGTGTTATATTATTACGTAACATCAGCCTGTCAAAGCTGTACAACGGAACAAAGCTCGCAGTGAAGAATTTATTGCCGAAGGTAGGCCACCATCATCACAAAAGGATAATTCGCTGTTGATAACTCCCCGCATTCTGCTGATGCTGTTGTTGGAATCATTCCTCGCATTCTGTTGATAATCACAGATTCAAATATGCCTTTCGATTTCAAGGAATTACGGTTTCCATACGGATTCTGTGGTTATCACAAGGCACAGAGACAATCACTTTCTGTAACAGGTAGGGTCTTGTATGCACCATTTAACCTCGAAATACCATATTACGTGGCTTGTTCAAGACTCGGCAACACGGATAGTTTACTTGTTTACATTTTGGAAGAATAATCGAAAAACATGTTTGACTTCTAGATTAACATTGTGTACCCTCAAGCGTCAAGATAAAAGGGCGAGAAAAGTTTTTTATCCAAGTAAAACGAACTGTTTTATTAGAGCTTTGTAAAATTTTGCTTAATTCACCTTGAACCAAAAGAAGAAAAAAAAAAAAAAAACCCACTGTCTACCTAAGATTTCGGAAAACTATCCCCGACTTTCCAAAAGAAGCCTTTTCGCTCTGCGTAAAAACCGGACAACGTCGGGTACTTTAGTTAGTAATTAACAAATCATGATTCTAAGGTAAAGTATTCTTTGCTGCAGAAATTTTATTTATATTTTTTGATAATTGAATTATTAATTTAAAACTTTTATGCTTCTACCGAAATGTTTATGACTTCCTAACTTAAATCTCTTAATTACAGCTTCTTTCAATTTTATAAGTGACTGGGTCTCTTGTTACGACAATAAAATCTTTTTTCCCCTTTCCTTTTAAATGGCATTGTGAAATGTTTTTTAATGGTCCCAAAACTGCAGGAAAGATAAGCTGCTTTCGTCGCAGCAATCTTTATTAACTGCCCAATTAGTCAGCTTAAAATTCAACTAAAACTCTGAAAAGGTGATTAAATTTCTTCAGCGTTGAGATGTAAAATTATATTCCTAATCAAAGCATAGTAAAAAAAAAAGCAGTTAGAATTAATCCATAAAACAAATGAAAAAATTACCAAATAAACTTATATCAATTAATTTGGAAAAATAATAAAATACCAGCTTTAAATGATAATAAAAAAAATGAAATACTTTCATCTGAAATGAAATAAGAAGAAAAGGTTTGGATTTGTATTACCAACGCTAATAAATATTTATAAATCTCTCTGAACTATATCAGAGATATTTTTGCTTTATTTTACAATACTTAATTTAAATAGATGCAGTACCATAACATTGTATCCATAAATAAATATCATTGTATCCATAAAATCCATGTATAAGTCATTGTATCCATAAAGTTTTAGCTGTGTTTAAAAAATTTACAACTTGCCATTAACATTTAACGAGCTTCTACTACAATGTACTTAATTTTAAACTCTAAATAATTACTTCATTATTTGATTTTTAATTTGTTTCTAAAGATAGTTTAATTTATGTGTTAAACTAAATAGTCATTTTAGTGCGGTTGACGTAATTCGAATATTATTCATTTTTCTTTTATCTAAATTTATGAAAAGTATACAACAACAGTATTTCTTTGTATCACTAGTGAATATCATCATTATAAACTTGAAAAGAGTTCGCAAATTCCGAAGTTTTTCTTAATTCTAATATTGTTATGGCATCAGGGATTTCTTTTTCTTAAACGGGATTATTAATATAAAATAAAATCATATTAATATAAAAATGCATTCTTAATTTGTGAATCCATGTAAAGAAGTTTTTTCATCCTAAACTTGTGAAATCTTTTCTGGTCTTTCAAAATATCTGAAAGCCAGGATTTTCTTTCCTCTGACATCTGTAACATAAGAGATTTTTTTTAGTCCAAACTTATAATATAAATATCTGTAATATATTATTATATATTAAATATCTGTAATATATTAAATGTCTGTAATATATTAAATATCTGTAATATATTAAATATCTGTAACATCAACAATTTTATTTTCTCTAGTTTGTGAATCATCTGTAGTGTTAAGACTTAAATCTGTGAATCGTTTGTATCGAAGAATTTCTTTTTACTTTCCTATAGAAAGTAAAGGAAGTATTTTAATTTCGAAAAATTTTGGGTATTTCAACGAAAATACCCATTTTTACCACTCTCGAATCCATCTGAATGACTTTTTTTGCTTGTCATACGTATGTATGCACAGAACAAAGGACTATTTTTTCCAAAACGGATTGTAAAAGGGATTCAGAAGGGAATTTTTCGGGGCGAGTATAAGTAGTATTAGTATAAGTACAGAGTATAAGTAGTACTTACTCTGTAAGTAGGTACAGAGTAAGTATGTATGCATTTCGCATAACTCAAAAACGATTAGCCGTGGAACGTTGAAACCTTGTATATAGGACTATTATAACATATGGTTGTAGACCTCCCTTTTTTTGTTGAAATCGGCATTTTTTGTTGCAGTCATATATAATAAGTCATATATAATAGGTGTGTGTGTGTATATATATATCCACTCTATTACTCTTTGTGTTTTTGTTCTTTTATGCTTGGAAATTGTGCATTTTTGACATTAAAAGCGATTGAATAATGTTTTTCTTATGGTCCTTTATGCCTAACCGGAACATAAGAAAAGTTAATTTGCATGCAATAGTTGTAGAATTACCAGCAATTTAAAAGTGGCACTAGGCCTAACGAGGCCACCATTAGTTTACATCTGAAACTCTTAGTAAAATAAAGTCAGTTGGTACACCAACTTCAATGTCTTTTTGCCCATCGAGCCCAATATTTAACTTTGTGCACCGAAAATTTTGTCTTCCTGTCTGTTGGCCGAATTGCTTGTGTTTGTGTACAAGCTCTAATTTTAATTGCAAAAACTGATTTCGTATTTTTAGTTTTTCTATATTTTACAATTTTTAATGAAGTTGTTTTGAGCTATTACGTATCTGTGCCTTACCGCGAAGTGAGAACTGAATTGATTTAATAAGAAATATATCTGTAATAAAATTCGAGAAAATAAGTTTAAATGAAGTGCAACAAAAATTGTGTATAATTTAATAAGCTGTAGAAAGAAGTCAATGTGGTCATGTCACATAAGCCTATTTAAACTTGTGAAATATCACTTTCTAAAATAAATAAAAAATTAGCATTTTTTTCTTCTCTCTAAATTTCTAAATCACATATATAAGATTAGCATTTTTTCTCTAAAATTCTGAAACATGTACAAAATTAGTAGTTTTTTGCTTCTCAAATTTATAAAGCATGTATGAGACTAGCAACTTTCTTTTATCTAGATGTACGAATATCCTAAAATCAGACTTTTCTGTTTTTCATAATCTCTCGAAATACTTGTATGAGTAAAACCAGCAAATTTCGTTAAAGTTTTGATTCATAGTTTCATACAGTTTTTGTTAAATTATTTATTTTCGTTTGTTATTAAATTTATTTTTAAACTGCTTTCTCTCTAGCTCAAGTGGCATTGTGTTGCTGAAAGCAGAATATCATATACTTTCTCTTTATTTGTGATATGCTTGTGCCGCTAAACAAATGAAAGGAAAATGTATACTCATCAAGTTGGAAGCCAAAAATCTTTAAAAAATGGTGATTTAGGATTTTTGCATTTTCAAATTCTCTACACTTTTAGCTTTCTAAATATACAATTCTTTAATCACTATGAAAATTAAAACTGCAAAAAAATCTAGTTTTAATTTGTCATCGAATGCTTTGATAAATGAGGATTTTTATATAAGAACGCGTTTTTCTCCAAACGTGACTTTTTGTTTATATCCGATGCACCTTTTCTCAGGAACTACTACTCACAGGTACCTAAGATTTTTATGGCTTATTTATTATGGTTCCTAATATTTACTGAAAGAGATTTTTGGGATAAACAAAAAAAAAAAAAAAAAAATTTTAAATTGTGTGACAAAAGTGCTAAATTTTACTATGCGTAATAAATTATTCTGTAAATTACTCCAAAATTCAAAATCTTTCAAAATCTCATTTCGGTATAATTAAATAGATATACTTTAATTACACAAAAAATTTCAAGCGTGTATCTACAGCAGATTTTAAGAAAAGGTACATCGAAAATGGCCAACTTAACATTGTCGGTATAGGGGTTTCCAACACCCCTTAAAGCAATAAAGCAACATTCACAAACATAAATAAAAGCCCTCAAGTATTAAAAAAAGACTATGCTAAATTAAAATTTTAATAAAAAAACTGGAAGCTTTCAGATTTTACATGACTTCCCCAAAGGGACCTTTTTTTTAACGTTTTGTGTGTTACCTTTATTTATTAAATATCATGTTCTTCGCACTTAAACCATAAAAATCAATTCAACAGTAATATCGCAGAATAATTTCCAAATGAATATATCCTTTAGAATTTCCGATACACGGTCTCGTGCGGAGATATTTCCCCCCCCCCCCCGTACAGTTGTTGCCTTTGCTCGCTTTGGAATCGTTGAACTTGTTTATCAAAAGTTCGTTAAAGTGTTACAAAATATGAAATCGATAATAAAACAAATTCAAAATTGCAAATTGGGGCTTTCAGATGCCTATATTCGGGTCTAGACGTATGTTACTGAAACTTTGATATCTCTAGGTTCCGTCGTTTAATCACAATGTGAGAAACATATATACATTTATGCAGATTCTTCATTATTTAATCACTTTTAACTATAACACAGGTGGAAAATATTTGGTGGCAACAATTTAAAAAGTGAAACGGACGTTTAAAGTTTTCAACGTAGAGTGCAAAAACGAAATTAATAAACCTTCTGGACTAATACCCTTTAAACATACGAGACGATATATATATTTAGAAGACTAATTCTTTGTATAATGCACAAAATTTTTTTCTAAGTAAGTAAAAATTCCTTTGACAAAAGATCAGGAACTATAGCGTGCATTTAGTAATTTTTACAGAAATATTATATCTCGTGTAGTTCTGAAAGAATTTCCCACATCTATATTCGCTTGCGAATAAATTCTTTTTGAACTTTTAAACTCCAGCAAACTGAATCTTGCGGTGGCAATATTTTCTTTTACATTTTTGAGCGAGTTCGAGTACATCTTTTAGCATTTACATCTAACGTTAACTCTTGCAAGTCTAACTATGTCATGAATTTAAAGCATGATTGTAAGAAACATATTTTTTAAACATATGAGAAACATGTACCGTGCGTAGGTCTAAGAATTACATTATTTAGAACTTCATGTTTCATGTTAAGTCATTCAATATTCAGTTTCTTATAGTAAACCTTCCGTAAATAGTATTTCAAGCGATAATTCTTTACTCTGGTAACTAAATAATATTTTACATATTTTTTCTAAACCATACTGGCTTTTCCTTTCTGCAAAAGTATTTTTCTGATCTTCATCGTAAGGTACTTTGGTGAAGGAATAAAAGTGTTTTAACAAGTTCTTGAACTCAACTAAACCTTTTGCTATGCAGAGAATTTACGACGTCGAAAAATTCCAGCAACAAATTTATTCGGAAGATTAACTGTATGTAATCTCTCCAGTCTACATGGAAGTATTTCCTAACTTATGGAGACTTTTCTTGAATACTGGGAAAATGCGGCATTTTTCCCTTTAACTTCGAAATACCACGTTTGATAAAAGAACTGAATTCTTTATGAAGTCACTTACCCAGTTAAAAGCATTTATTTCATTTCAAAGGTAAGAGGATAATGATTTGCCGAAATTTTTCACACATGACTGGTTAAATGGCAATTAAAAGAGAGTACCGTTCATTCACGGATTTATTTGTTGAAGTCAGTTTTATGCATTCTTCCCCGAAACATGATATTATGTTTTACTTGAAAGGCTTTAAATATACACATTGTAGAGTCATTCGTTTATTTTGAAGTAGGAGCCATGAAAATGAGCAGTGCCTTTGCCGGGACTCGATCCCTGAACCTCTCGGATTCGCACCGTGTGTGCTAAACGTTACACCACGAAGACATGCCGAAAGGAGGGAGAAAAAGACTTATATACTGCTCCTTTTAACTGGCGACTGGGGATTAGGGGACCCAATCGCCAAATAATGTGTCTACAGTGGCGCCCGAACTAAAAGGTGAAGAATCATCATTCACCACTTTTTAGTTCGGGCGCCACTGTAGACACATTAGGTATATTTTTGACTTTGGAGACGTTAAAAATGAGCAGTGCCCTCGCCGGGAATTGAATCTCGGACCTCTCGAATACGCGTCGAGTGTACTAACCATTACACCAGGAAGGCATGCCTAAGGGAGAAAATATCTTATAACTTTTACAACTAATTTAGTAATCAAAATAGCTGAGTAAATCGGTTATATCACGGATAGCCAGCCTGGTCCCTACCGCCCACTAATGAGTGATTTAAGCTTTCCAGGTGGGCATCGGAGGTTTTTGTCCGATAATAATCAAGGAAGATCGAAACACACATGAATGTGTATATATATACACACACACACCCTTAAAATTTAGTTCTCTACTTCACCGTTCCCATTCACGCAATGGTCTTTTGTTTCCATATATTTATACGGTTTTGTTCTTTGTTAAAGAATTTTCTGTCTTTTAAAAGTTTAATATTGTAAATTATAGTATAACTCTCTCGCATACAAAAATATGTAGTTACAATTTAAATTAAAACTTACTATTTACTTGCCTTTTTTGTATTATTTTTATAGATTGTATTTATTCAGTTTATTTTGGTTTACATGCATAATTCGTGTCGGGGAAATTCCAGTATAGGCAAATGTTTCAAAATTACTTTGGATTTATTCTCTTAATTATATTAGCAATGCACTTTCAATTAATAATTTTGTTTCCAAGTCTATTTGCTTATTAAATTTCTCGAACTTCTTTTATAGTTAAATTTCTTATTTATGCAATTTACTACTTTTGGTTTTGAATAATTCTTTACCCATGCTTATATGGATGACGAAACACGAGTTGAGTAATTGAAGAGTTAGGTTTGGAGGCAACTTCCCCTTGAAAAGATTTGTCTCCTGCCTGCTAAACAATTATTCGCTTTATTCAAATTAATTTAGTCTTAAAAAATTCTTTAAAATTGTTTGGATTATTAAATATTATTTCATGTTTTTAGTCCAAAGGGATTTGAATCCCGAAGGACTATTAGTTTCGTTTTGGCATTTTGCGTCGGACTCATAAATGTCGGTTCACTTTTCAAACTGTTGCCACAAAATGTTAGAGTCCTGCATTATATTTGAAGAAATTAAATAATGAAAACTCTGCATAAATGTATGTATATTTCTCGTATTGTGATAAAACAACGGTACATAGAGTCATCGAATTTTGAATAACGTAATCCTCCAACGAATATGAGCATGTGGAAGACCAAATTTGAAATTTGAAATTTGTTTTATGATCGATTTCCTATTTTTTTAAAACTTTGACGAATTTTTGATTAACAAACTCAAGGATTTCAAAGCGAGCAATGGCAACGTTGTGCAGAAAAAACATTTTTATCTCCAGCGCGTGAGTCTCTGTATCGGAAATTCTAAAGATATGCTCGTTTTAAAACTATTTTGCGATATTGCTGTTGCACTGGATCTTATGGTTTAAGTGCGAGGAACATGATATTTAATAAAGAAAGGTAACACACAAAATGTTAAAAAACGCCCCTTTGGACGTAATTTAAAATCTGAAACATTTCAGATTTTTTTTTTTTTTTTTTTTTTCTACTTGAACTTAATTTACATATGCTTTCTGAATGTGAATGATATTGCAAATTAGTTCGCAGCAATTATTAATATTTTATTTTTATACAATTGACTTTCATAACTTTAAATTTCAATTAGCTTTATATAATGAAAGAATATTGATTAAATTCATAAATTTAACTATATATTTTTTTACGAAAATTTCATTTAAAAACTGCTTTGCAGTTGCGCCGTATTAAGTTTCTGTGAACGGGTGAGCAGTATAGAAATTTTACTACCTGCAAATTGGGTGATAGGTAAAAAAAGATTGACTGCTCCTGGGTTACATTAATGTTTCCTTTTTGTCCTATACTGCAGTCAACAAACTGAGCACAGCAAAATTTAAAATACAACTAAAGTAAGCGAATTTTCGCTTTCGCTTAGTATCAGAACTGTAGGGTTATTGCTATTTTATCAACCAGTTATCGTGATGTATACTTTTACTATATCTTCTCATTTCCGTTTCTTCCCAAGAAATGTAAATGAGTTAGAAAGCGTTCAAGTCGAGGGCTTAGGACTGTAAGAGAGAGAGTGTTTCTGCTTCTCGAGATCACATTGCTAAGTTTCGCCACCTCTGATAATCTTCGACTTTGCGTTTTTACTGCCGGTATTTAAATGTTACGCCAATGAGAAGTTCTGAGCCAGCTTTAGAGATGAAATTAGTTTTGAGGTCTTTGACTACTAGGCTTAGTTTTAAATATGAAATAGGGCTGCAATTCCATCCCACAGGGCAGGCACACGTGCGAGTTCTTCCACAGGGTCAGTACAGGCAGGTTTATATTAGACCCGCATATATCGCGTTTCCTAACTGGACACAGACCAAAGACATTTTAAAGTTCGAAATGTAGACAAAAAAAGGTTGATCTTTACATTATGGTAACTTGGCGATTTTTTGGCGAAAATTTGGCAACCAACTCTCCTACAGTAACCCTCTATTTTTTTTTCCCCGCCGCCATTTTGTCTTCACGAAGTAAAGACATGTTTCTTTTCTTTTTATCTACTGAACACTTCTTCCAACAATCTACTAGCCGAATTACACTTATGCTAGAATTTTTTTCAAACAAAACTGCTTAATCATGAAAAATATTCACTGCAAAATTGGGAAAAAGGGCACAATACCATACTCCTTACGCGTTTTTCAAAATAACACATACACATAAACCATGTACACGCCGACTTATTTTTACTTAAAAAAACATCCCAGAATTGCACAAAAATGGCATTGCGCACACTCTTCACTATATCCATGTACACTGCTTTTTTCTCATAAATTAGAAAAATTTCACGAAAATACATGACAATTTTCTCAATCTTTAAACCCGGTAAAAAGAACATATATGAAATTACCTGATCGCGAAAAAGTATTTACCCTTTCCAAATATGAACATTTCCACATATAAAATAAATAAAATATCCAAAAACTTTTACCTCTAAATCATCTATTACATTATACACGTCACCAACGAATTCATACCGCAAGCATTACAAATACTTAGTATCAAATATTTAAATTATTTCCATGCACGTTTATTTCAACTTAAACGTATACCAAATTCCTACAAACATGAAATTCACAAAATAACTATCATTTAATTAAAATATCACTAAACCATGTACACGTCGACTTATTTTTACTTAAAAAAACATCCCAGAATTGCACAAAAATGGCATTGCGCACACTCTTCACTATATCCATGTACACTGCTTTTTTCTCATAAATTAGAAAAATTTCACGAAAATACATGACAATTTTCTCAATCTTTAAACCCGGTAAAAAGAACATATATGAAATTACCTGATCGCGAAAAAGTATTTACCCTTTCCAAATATGAACATTTCCACATATAAAATAAATAAAATATCCAAAAACTTTTACCTCTAAATCATCTATTACATTATACACGTCACCAACGAATTCATACCGCAAGCATTACAAATACTTAGTATCAAATATTTAAATTATTTCCATGCACGTTTATTTCAACTTAAACGTATACCAAATTCCTACAAACATGAAATTCACAAAATAACTATCATTTAATTAAAATATCACTAAACCATGTACACGTCGACTTATTTTTACTTAAAAAAACATCCCAGAATTGCACAAAAATGGCATTGCGCACACTCTTCACTATATCCATGTACACTGCTTTTTTCTCATAAATTAGAAAAATTTCACGAAAATACATGACAATTTTCTCAATCTTTAAACCCGGTAAAAAGAACATATATGAAATTACCTGATCGCGAAAAAGTATTTACCCTTTCCAAATATGAACATTTCCACATATAAAATAAATAAAATATCCAAAAACTTTTACCTCTAAATCATCTATTACATTATACACGTCACCAACGAATTCATACCGCAAGCATTACAAATACTTAGTATCAAATATTTAAATTATTTCCATGCACGTTTATTTCAACTTAAACGTATACCAAATTCCTACAAACATGAAATTCACAAAATAACTATCATTTAATTAAAATATCACTAAACCATGTACACGCCGACTTATTTTTACTTAAAAAAACATCCCAGAATTGCACAAAAATGGCATTGCGCACACTCTTCACTATATCCATGTACACTGCTTTTTTCTCATAAATTAGAAAAATTTCACGAAAATACATGACAATTTTCTCAATCTTTAAACCCGGTAAAAAGAACATATATGAAATTACCTGATCGCGAAAAAGTATTTACCCTTTCCAAATATGAACATTTCCACATATAAAGTAAATAAAATATCCAAAAACTTTTACCTCTAAATCATCTATTACATTATACACGTCACCAACGAATTCATACCGCAAGCATTACAAATACTTAGTATCAAATATTTAAATTATTTCCATGCACGTTTATTTCAACTTAAACGTATACCAAATTCCTACAAACATGAAATTCACAAAATAACTATCATTTAATTAAAATATCACTAAACCATGTACACGTCGACTTATTTTTACTTAAAAAAACATCCCAGAATTGCACAAAAATGGCATTGCGCACACTCTTCACTATATCCATGTACACTGCTTTTTTCTCATAAATTAGAAAAATTTCACGAAAATACATGACAATTTTCTCAATCTTTAAACCCGGTAAAAAGAACATATATGAAATTACCTGATCGCGAAAAAGTATTTACCCTTTCCAAATATGAACATTTCCACATATAAAATAAATAAAATATCCAAAAACTTTTACCTCTAAATCATCTATTACATTATACACGTCACCAACGAATTCATACCGCAAGCATTACAAATACTTAGTATCAAATATTTAAATTATTTCCATGCACGTTTATTTCAACTTAAACGTATACCAAATTCCTACAAACATGAAATTCACAAAATAACTATCATTTAATTAAAATATCACTAAACCATGTACACGTCGACTTATTTTTACTTAAAAAAACATCCCAGAATTGCACAAAAATGGCATTGCGCACACTCTTCACTATATCCATGTACACTGCTTTTTTCTCATAAATTAGAAAAATTTCACGAAAATACATGACAATTTTCTCAATCTTTAAACCCGGTAAAAAGAACATATATGAAATTACCTGATCGCGAAAAAGTATTTACCCTTTCCAAATATGAACATTTCCACATATAAAATAAATAAAATATCCAAAAACTTTTACCTCTAAATCATCTATTACATTATACACGTCACCAACGAATTCATACCGCAAGCATTACAAATACTTAGTATCAAATATTTAAATTATTTCCATGCACGTTTATTTCAACTTAAACGTATACCAAATTCCTACAAACATGAAATTCACAAAATAACTATCATTTAATTAAAATATCACTAAACCATGTACACGCCGACTTATTTTTACTTAAAAAAACATCCCAGAATTGCACAAAAATGGCATTGCGCACACTCTTCACTATATCCATGTACACTGCTTTTTTCTCATAAATTAGAAAAATTTCACGAAAATACATGACAATTTTCTCAATCTTTAAACCCGGTAAAAAGAACATATATGAAATTACCTGATCGCGAAAAAGTATTTACCCTTTCCAAATATGAACATTTCCACATATAAAATAAATAAAATATCCAAAAACTTTTACCTCTAAATCATCTATTACATTATACACGTCACCAACGAATTCATACCGCAAGCATTACAAATACTTAGTATCAAATATTTAAATTATTTCCATGCACGTTTATTTCAACTTAAACGTATACCAAATTCCTACAAACATGAAATTCACAAAATAACTATCATTTAATTAAAATATCACTAAACCATGTACACGTCGACTTATTTTTACTTAAAAAAACATCCCAGAATTGCACAAAAATGGCATTGCGCACACTCTTCACTATATCCATGTACACTGCTTTTTTCTCATAAATTAGAAAAATTTCACGAAAATACATGACAATTTTCTCAATCTTTAAACCCGGTAAAAAGAACATATATGAAATTACCTGATCGCGAAAAATTATTTACCCTTTCCAAATATGAACATTTCCACATATAAAATAAATAAAATATCCAAAAACTTTTACCTCTAAATCATCTATTACATTATACACGTCACCAACGAATTCATACCGCAAGCATTACAAATACTTAGTATCAAATATTTAAATTATTTCCATGCACGTTTATTTCAACTTAAACGTATACCAAATTCCTACAAACATGAAATTCACAAAATAACTATCATTTAATTAAAATATCACTAAACCATGTACACGTCGACTTATTTTTACTTAAAAAAACATCCCAGAATTGCACAAAAATGGCATTGCGCACACTCTTCACTATATCCATGTACACTGCTTTTTTCTCATAAATTAGAAAAATTTCACGAAAATACATGACAATTTTCTCAATCTTTAAACCCGGTAAAAAGAACATATATGAAATTACCTGATCGCGAAAAAGTATTTACCCTTTCCAAATATGAACATTTCCACATATAAAATAAATAAAATATCCAAAAACTTTTACCTCTAAATCATCTATTACATTATACACGTCACCAACGAATTCATACCGCAAGCATTACAAATACTTAGTATCAAATATTTAAATTATTTCCATGCACGTTTATTTCAACTTAAACGTATACCAAATTCCTACAAACATGAAATTCACAAAATAACTATCATTTAATTAAAATATCACTAAACCATGTACACGCCGACTTATTTTTACTTAAAAAAACATCCCAGAATTGCACAAAAATGGCATTGCGCACACTCTTCACTATATCCATGTACACTGCTTTTTTCTCATAAATTAGAAAAATTTCACGAAAATACATGACAATTTTCTCAATCTTTAAACCCGGTAAAAAGAACATATATGAAATTACCTGATCGCGAAAAAGTATTTACCCTTTCCAAATATGAACATTTCCACATATAAAGTAAATAAAATATCCAAAAACTTTTACCTCTAAATCATCTATTACATTATACACGTCACCAACGAATTCATACCGCAAGCATTACAAATACTTAGTATCAAATATTTAAATTATTTCCATGCACGTTTATTTCAACTTAAACGTATACCAAATTCCTACAAACATGAAATTCACAAAATAACTATCATTTAATTAAAATATCACTAAACCATGTACACGTCGACTTATTTTTACTTAAAAAAACATCCCAGAATTGCACAAAAATGGCATTGCGCACACTCTTCACTATATCCATGTACACTGCTTTTTTCTCATAAATTAGAAAAATTTCACGAAAATACATGACAATTTTCTCAATCTTTAAACCCGGTAAAAAGAACATATATGAAATTACCTGATCGCGAAAAAGTATTTACCCTTTCCAAATATGAACATTTCCACATATAAAATAAATAAAATATCCAAAAACTTTTACCTCTAAATCATCTATTACATTATACACGTCACCAACGAATTCATACCGCAAGCATTACAAATACTTAGTATCAAATATTTAAATTATTTCCATGCACGTTTATTTCAACTTAAACGTATACCAAATTCCTACAAACATGAAATTCACAAAATAACTATCATTTAATTAAAATATCACTAAACCATGTACACGTCGACTTATTTTTACTTAAAAAAACATCCCAGAATTGCACAAAAATGGCATTGCGCACACTCTTCACTATATCCATGTACACTGCTTTTTTCTCATAAATTAGAAAAATTTCACGAAAATACATGACAATTTTCTCAATCTTTAAACCCGGTAAAAAGAACATATATGAAATTACCTGATCGCGAAAAAGTATTTACCCTTTCCAAATATGAACATTTCCACATATAAAATAAATAAAATATCCAAAAACTTTTACCTCTAAATCATCTATTACATTATACACGTCACCAACGAATTCATACCGCAAGCATTACAAATACTTAGTATCAAATATTTAAATTATTTCCATGCACGTTTATTTCAACTTAAACGTATACCAAATTCCTACAAACATGAAATTCACAAAATAACTATCATTTAATTAAAATATCACTAAACCATGTACACGCCGACTTATTTTTACTTAAAAAAACATCCCAGAATTGCACAAAAATGGCATTGCGCACACTCTTCACTATATCCATGTACACTGCTTTTTTCTCATAAATTAGAAAAATTTCACGAAAATACATGACAATTTTCTCAATCTTTAAACCCGGTAAAAAGAACATATATGAAATTACCTGATCGCGAAAAAGTATTTACCCTTTCCAAATATGAACATTTCCACATATAAAATAAATAAAATATCCAAAAACTTCTACCTCTAAATCATCTATTACATTATACACGTCACCAACGAATTCATACCGCAAGCATTACAAATACTTAGTATCAAATATTTAAATTATTTCCATGCACGTTTATTTCAACTTAAACGTATACCAAATTCCTACAAACATGAAATTCACAAAATAACTATCATTTAATTAAAATATCACTAAACCATGTACACGTCGACTTATTTTTACTTAAAAAAACATCCCAGAATTGCACAAAAATGGCATTGCGCACACTCTTCACTATATCCATGTACACTGCTTTTTTCTCATAAATTAGAAAAATTTCACGAAAATACATGACAATTTTCTCAATCTTTAAACCCGGTAAAAAGAACATATATGAAATTACCTGATCGCGAAAAAGTATTTACCCTTTCCAAATATGAACATTTCCACATATAAAATAAATAAAATATCCAAAAACTTTTACCTCTAAATCATCTATTACATTATACACGTCACCAACGAATTCATACCGCAAGCATTACAAATACTTAGTATCAAATATTTAAATTATTTCCATGCACGTTTATTTCAACTTAAACGTATACCAAATTCCTACAAACATGAAATTCACAAAATAACTATCATTTAATTAAAATATCACTAAACCATGTACACGTCGACTTATTTTTACTTAAAAAAACATCCCAGAATTGCACAAAAATGGCATTGCGCACACTCTTCACTATATCCATGTACACTGCTTTTTTCTCATAAATTAGAAAAATTTCACGAAAATACATGACAATTTTCTCAATCTTTAAACCCGGTAAAAAGAACATATATGAAATTACCTGATCGCGAAAAAGTATTTACCCTTTCCAAATATGAACATTTCCACATATAAAATAAATAAAATATCCAAAAACTTTTACCTCTAAATCATCTATTACATTATACACGTCACCAACGAATTCATACCGCAAGCATTACAAATACTTAGTATCAAATATTTAAATTATTTCCATGCACGTTTATTTCAACTTAAACGTATACCAAATTCCTACAAACATGAAATTCACAAAATAACTATCATTTAATTAAAATATCACTAAACCATGTACACGCCGACTTATTTTTACTTAAAAAAACATCCCAGAATTGCACAAAAATGGCATTGCGCACACTCTTCACTATATCCATGTACACTGCTTTTTTCTCATAAATTAGAAAAATTTCACGAAAATACATGACAATTTTCTCAATCTTTAAACCCGGTAAAAAGAACATATATGAAATTACCTGATCGCGAAAAAGTATTTACCCTTTCCAAATATGAACATTTCCACATATAAAATAAATAAAATATCCAAAAACTTTTACCTCTAAATCATCTATTACATTATACACGTCACCAACGAATTCATACCGCAAGCATTACAAATACTTAGTATCAAATATTTAAATTATTTCCATGCACGTTTATTTCAACTTAAACGTATACCAAATTCCTACAAACATGAAATTCACAAAATAACTATCATTTAATTAAAATATCACTAAACCATGTACACGTCGACTTATTTTTACTTAAAAAAACATCCCAGAATTGCACAAAAATGGCATTGCGCACACTCTTCACTATATCCATGTACACTGCTTTTTTCTCATAAATTAGAAAAATTTCACGAAAATACATGACAATTTTCTCAATCTTTAAACCCGGTAAAAAGAACATATATGAAATTACCTGATCGCGAAAAAGTATTTACCCTTTCCAAATATGAACATTTCCACATATAAAATAAATAAAATATCCAAAAACTTTTACCTCTAAATCATCTATTACATTATACACGTCACCAACGAATTCATACCGCAAGCATTACAAATACTTAGTATCAAATATTTAAATTATTTCCATGCACGTTTATTTCAACTTAAACGTATACCAAATTCCTACAAACATGAAATTCACAAAATAACTATCATTTAATTAAAATATCACTAAACCATGTACACGTCGACTTATTTTTACTTAAAAAAACATCCCAGAATTGCACAAAAATGGCATTGCGCACACTCTTCACTATATCCATGTACACTGCTTTTTTCTCATAAATTAGAAAAATTTCACGAAAATACATGACAATTTTCTCAATCTTTAAACCCGGTAAAAAGAACATATATGAAATTACCTGATCGCGAAAAAGTATTTACCCTTTCCAAATATGAACATTTCCACATATAAAATAAATAAAATATCCAAAAACTTTTACCTCTAAATCATCTATTACATTATACACGTCACCAACGAATTCATACCGCAAGCATTACAAATACTTAGTATCAAATATTTAAATTATTTCCATGCACGTTTATTTCAACTTAAACGTATACCAAATTCCTACAAACATGAAATTCACAAAATAACTATCATTTAATTAAAATATCACTAAACCATGTACACGTCGACTTATTTTTACTTAAAAAAACATCCCAGAATTGCACAAAAATGGCATTGCGCACACTCTTCACTATATCCATGTACACTGCTTTTTTCTCATAAATTAGAAAAATTTCACGAAAATACATGACAATTTTCTCAATCTTTAAACCCGGTAAAAAGAACATATATGAAATTACCTGATCGCGAAAAAGTATTTACCCTTTCCAAATATGAACATTTCCACATATAAAATAAATAAAATATCCAAAAACTTCTACCTCTAAATCATCTATTACATTATACACGTCACCAACGAATTCATACCGCAAGCATTACAAATACTTAGTATCAAATATTTAAATTATTTCCATGCACGTTTATTTCAACTTAAACGTATACCAAATTCCTACAAACATGAAATTCACAAAATAACTATCATTTAATTAAAATATCACTAAACCATGTACACGTCGACTTATTTTTACTTAAAAAAACATCCCAGAATTGCACAAAAATGGCTTTGCGCACACTCTTCACTATATCCATGTACACTGCTTTTTTCTCATAAATTAGAAAAATTTCACGAAAATACATGACAATTTTCTCAATCTTTAAACCCGGTAAAAAGAACATATATGAAATTACCTGATCGCGAAAAAGTATTTACCCTTTCCAAATATGAACATTTCCACATATAAAATAAATAAAATATCCAAAAACTTCTACCTCTAAATCATCTATTACATTATACACGTCACCAACGAATTCATACCGCAAGCATTACAAATACTTAGTATCAAATATTTAAATTATTTCCATGCACGTTTATTTCAACTTAAACGTATACCAAATTCCTACAAACATGAAATTCACAAAATAACTATCATTTAATTAAAATATCACTAAACCATGTACACGTCGACTTATTTTTACTTAAAAAAACATCCCAGAATTGCACAAAAATGGCATTGCGCACACTCTTCACTATATCCATGTACACTGCTTTTTTCTCATAAATTAGAAAAATTTCACGAAAATACATGACAATTTTCTCAATCTTTAAACCCGGTAAAAAGAACATATATGAAATTACCTGATCGCGAAAAAGTATTTACCCTTTCCAAATATGAACATTTCCACATATAAAATAAATAAAATATCCAAAAACTTTTACCTCTAAATCATCTATTACATTATACACGTCACCAACGAATTCATACCGCAAGCATTACAAATACTTAGTATCAAATATTTAAATTATTTCCATGCACGTTTATTTCAACTTAAACGTATACCAAATTCCTACAAACATAAAATTCACAAAATAACTATCATTTAATTAAAATATAATTAAATTCAAAAACACTACTTAAAATATAAATGAGCACATACATTAAATTAATAAAAATTACCTTACAATCCTAATTACTTTAAACTAAATCATTGCTTATAACAATTTTCCCAATAATACCAAATTCATTTCCACCTTACATTTAGAACAATGCATAAAAATAATATCTTCAAATAATTAAAAATACTAACTTACCTAATCTTCTTCAGAATCTTGATTACGTGGCGGATACACTTTTCTAATTCATTCAATAAAATTATTGAAATATTTTTTCTGCGAAATTTTCCTCCATACTTCCTCCGCTAAATAAAAAGCAAACTTCTCTTTATCACAATGCCTAAATACCCATTTCGAATTCACTTTAATTAGGGCCATGGGATACAAAAATTAAACAACACTGTTTCACACAACACAGAATAAAGCTAAATACAAAATTTCCACATTTTTTACCGATTTCCTCCCTTTTCCGATTAAAGAACCGTAATTCGTCCATTAATATCACATGACATATCCCATGATCTCTCATTTCCCTCACGCAAAATAATGCGTAATCGGAACTGAGTACTGCTCACATTATTACCAAAGTCCCAGGTAGTAACCTTTATCGCCTCCAAAATGTCGCCAAACTACCAGTTACCATATTGTAAAGATCAACCCCAAAAAAAATTTAGATAGTAATATGGCAACGTGAAGTTTCTCGCCAAAAATGTTTGGCGAGAAATTTGGCGACTTGAGGGTGCATGTCAGAGTAGTTCCTTTCAGTGTTTTAAGAAATACTCATTTTCAGTTTTTAAATACTCCGCGGTACCTTCTAGCAGTTGTTGATCAATCGCAGCTTTGTAATTGCTCATAAAACTTTAAATTTTTCGTAAATCTGTGACGCAGCAATTCAAATCGTTTTCAGCTGCCTCAAAATTATCTTAGTCTCCTGCATACTCATTCCATGGCAAGCGAGTTGTTTAGCTGTTGTCTTGAAAGTTAACAGATTTTCATAATTTTCTAAAGGTAGTATCGTCTTCCAAGCTGTGGCTGATAAATTAAGTTGCGCCGGATTCATCTAAATTATTTTAATCTGTGTTTTAAGAAATACTAATTATTCATCAGTGACTGTCATGGAACTTCAGTCAGAGATTTAAAAAAAGTTATTGGGATACGAACAAACCGCAAAAAGTGAATAACCAACGAAGAAACACGGCGTATTGACAAAAAGAGAAGAAGGTTCGTAAATGTGCAAAATACGTAGAATAAAATGACAGAAATATGATATGTGGAAGAAAATATCGCCCCCCCCCGCCCAAGTAAAAGAAGAGCAGACAAATAAATTTCTGAAATTATCAAAAATAAGAAAGAATGGAAAAAAATAAACTGCAATAACTTTTTTAAAGAAACGAACATAAGAATTTCTGTCTGTGAATTTATGATACTTTCCGCTGCATTTTCGCAGAGGGGCTGCTCAATAAATAGCGGGTAGAATATCGTACTTTCTACTTAAGGTCAAACATCTCAGAACGCCGTATGGTACCAAAACTGCTGCATTTCTTTACGATGCAGGTTACCTGCTGAGAATGCATAAGCTTTCTTTTCAGAAGAACAAGCGAGAATTATGAAACCACACGTAGACAGTCATAATGTGGTTCTGAACCTGCATTAATGTTACCTCATGGAACTCAGCTATGCGCTGTGCAACAGTAATTAACGCCATTTTATTTTGTGTAAATGCTTTCAGTGTAAATGCTTTACAGCACATTTTAATCACAGCTTCATGCTAAGTTCGTAATAACTTATTAAAAATATTATTCGAATTCCTACTTTAAGTTTAGTAAATTAGGAGGAAATATTAAGGAGACAGATGTCTTCTTGGACGACTTTCGAAGGGAAACTGGCTCATATACACGATATATATGGAAAAAACCAAGAAAACGCCCATGATATCAGACAGTCAAAGAGTCATGTTCTTTGACTCTCTGATAATACCATGAGGTCAGTCTCTTCACCTGGAAATAAACCTAAGTCGGAACTATCATTGTTCTTTGAATTTGCCGCTCGGCCGCTGTTTGGCCTTCGAGTACCTGATTTTAAATAGTTTTGACATCGTTTACTCTAAACTAGTAGTTCACAAACTTACCATGCCCGTGGACAACTTCTTATCACAAAAACCTGACCATGAAATTCCAAGTGAAGTAACGTAAGTGCATAATAAAAAAATTACAAATTTAACTTTGATGTCTTGAATGGTAAATAAAATGTTTAAAAAAGCTAAATGTCTAAAAGTTTTCAGATTTTATATTACGCACAAAAGAGCGTTTTTGTTTTGGACGTTTTGTGTGTTATCTTTATTTATTAAATATGAAGTTCTTCGCACTTAAACCACAAAAATTTCAATTAAATAGCAATATCACAAAACATTTAAAAACAGCAAAACAACGTATCTTTAGAATTTCTGATACACAGTCTCGCGCGCTGGATGTGATTTTTTTTTTCCATTTGAAAATGTTTTGCTGCCATTCCTCGCTTTGAAATCTTTGAGTTTGTTAATCAAAAATTCGTTAAAGTTTTACAAAATTTGATATAGATAATAAAACAAATTCGAAATTCAAAATTTGGGATTCCAAGTGTCCATGTTCGGTTGGAGGACTACGTTATTCAAAATTAGACGGCTCAAAGCAACGTTTCTTTTTCATAATACGAGAAACAGTCATGCATTCATGCAGATTCTTCATTATTTAGTTTCTTTACATATAAGTGTCTTTACATGGCGATAATATTTGGTGGCAGCAGTTTGAAAAGTGAATCAACGCAGAGAGTGAAACGACGGAACATGCCGTTTTAAGACTAATAGCCTTTGGGTTTAACGCCCGTTTGGGATAATAAAACATTTTGAGATTTAAAGTAATATTAATTGATAGCATTTGTTTTAAGATATAAAAGCACATTTTTTTCCTAAGGAGATGGTTGAACCTGATGCGATGATATAAAATTAATGTATGTTTGTGAATAAAATTCGTAAGTCTCTATGAGCACTAGCAGTTGGTTTCTGGTTTTCGTGATAAGACTCATAACTTCTCTAAATCCGCGTTCTACTAAACAGAAAGTTACGGGAAAGCAAGTAGCAACTTTTTTACAGTGACGCATCATACAAGATGCAAAACTGGTATCTGTTTTTGCAATCAGATATAGTGGTATCCTTTTCAAACACTAGTTTCAGCTCCATATTGGTGAAAAATTCAATACATTTCTCCTCTATTAGTACGGATTCGTATAAGAAAGAGGATCTGCTTGTGAAAAGGTAGGTAAATATATATATATATATATATATACGGGTGCCCTTTGGCGAACATTGGCGTTCTTTGACTTGTTATTTTGGCTTTGTGTAGCGCCGATTTTTGCGCCAAAAATCGCCGCTACTCAAAGCCAAATAATAAGTCAAAGAACTGCACAAACTCGATATCCATGTACACATCGACCTATTTTCACTTAAAAAAATATCAGAGAATTGCGCAGTCTCAGCATTGCGCACTCCCTTGACTTACACATCGACCTATTTTCAGTTAAAAATCAAAGGAGCATCCAATTCTACACTAGAGCCAAACAAAAAATATATAATCTCAATAAACAACATTTAAAATCAAACCCTGAAATAACATAAAAAACGGAAAGTCATCTTATAGCATTTAAGGAATGCACAAGGGAAATATCCACTTACCTTATTAAGAAATTTCCCTGTCTTCAGTCTGTGGCACACAAAATTCGTTAACAGCATCCAAAACCTTCCTAAAATTATCTGAACTAGAATCTGTATACTGGCGTAGTCACATAAATTCATAAAAATAAGAGTCAACAATATCCTCCGTAGTGCAGGTATCCTCCGACGTTTCGACCATACGCATTTCCTTCGTGCAGGCAGCCCTTACAAATCCTTTCCCATCAGTCAAATTCACAGCAATCACTCAACCAGTTACGTCATAATAGGGTTTCCATAACACTCAACTAATCAGGTTACCATAAATGAAACAACTTGGCGATAATCCAAGGGGCACCCTTAAATATACTCTAACCAAAGGGTACAACAGCCAGTTGGGAGAACGTCTTCTAAGAATGAACAGCCGGTTAAGTGTTGGCAATACGCAAGCAAGTCTTCACCTCATTTCTGCAATTTAGAAAGATTCTACTCTCCGAGTTTTGTTTTTGTTTTCACAGAGAAACATTAATCAAATATTGCATTAAATCAAATATTGCACTTTAAGTTTTGGTTACATTTAAAAGCTATCTAGCTACGGTCGACATCCAAGTTTTGGAAAAGAGCACAAATAAATCTAGTATTGGTGTTTTTTAGCAGAATACTGCTTAAAATGCTAGAAACAGGTCACAAATATACTATCAAAGTATGATTTTTGTCTTTTCCCTTACATTTTGGGTTCAAATATGTTAAATTCCAGAATTATTAGATATGTTCCCACAAAAATATTTATAAATATTTTACTTTTATATTTGTTACTTATATTTATTAAAGTAAAAGGAATTAAGTGGACCAAAATCTAAGTGATAAAGTAAAATTACCTGAGAAATATATTTGTTTCAGAACATGCAGTAGCTATTTTTCGAGAACTTTCTCTCCTTTCATTTACAAAATTGCCTGAAACGTTTTAGGTATATACATAATCCAAAACTAATCCATGTAATTCACAATATTTTCATAGAATATTTGTGGAAGGTTTTGCAAAATTACTACAGCAATATTTTAATTCAAAGGTTTTTTATAACAAAAGAGTGTAAAAAAAATCAGGTTCTTCAGAAAATGGGTTTAATCTAATGCAAACACAAACAGAAGGAAAAGAAAATGTTGCCATATACGAAAATTTAATTGCATAACTAACCTTTGCCTGAAACAATTAATAACAAATAAAAAAGCTCAGAATCGTCATTTGAACGTCATCAAAAATAGTAAAATTAAATATCATCATTTGAAAAGCTATTTAGAGTACTGTGTATAGCTTTAAAATGTCCGGGTTCTAAATCAGCTTCCAGGGCCTTAAACGGAAACATACGATTCACTGCGCAGAACAAGAATAAGTATAATTCTGCTTCTAATGAACGGAGAGACAAAATAAAAGCGGTTTTGGGAAGCTTAGTTTATAAGCTTTAATATAAAGTAATAAATGTTTTCTTTTGAAAAATTTCATCAAAATTGACGACCAGAACGTAGTTGGATACCATTTCATCACCTTGAAATTGGTTTCGCTGAATTTGGAAAATACGTCACCCATATAAGCTGTCATTTTTGGAATTAATTAAACTGAGCCAAAAATCATTATTCTTAATTTTCAGGAAATGCAACATTGAATCAAAGATTGCATAAAATCGAACCAAACACGTAGTTTTATATTATTAAGTATTAAACTAATTTGTCCGTGTTTTGTTTGAAAAATGAAATCTTCATTTTCTAAATAAAATTAAATAGCCACGCTACCGTTTACCAATATTTTTGGCAATTAAACGTTATCGATGAATGTACAGATAATAAATAAATTTGGTAAAGTTTGTGTTAGTTATCCCAGAAAGCCTCGACATCATCTTACCATTGCAGGAGCACTGTCAATAGCAATAGAGAGAATGTTACTCAACGGTATACTTTTACATCAAAAAATCTTTTTAATTCCGTAAGGTTTCTGCGTTCATATCAATTTCCAAACATATGGTAAATAGCAATTCTTGGGAAATTTTTTCTCCTTTTACAAGTCCCATATGTCTAGCTTCGTTTCCTGGTAAATTTGAAGATGAATAGAGAATCACATGCTGAAGAGAGAATTCAAGTGTTTTTAAAAACTCACATAAAGTATTTTCTACGCAGAGCCATTTCATCAATCCTTTTTTGTATTTTATTTTTACTCAGTTATGAATGAAATTATGAATGTTTTTTATAATATCAAAACTAATTTATGCAGCACAATGCATGTTACTTCATTTACAGTTGGTAGAATAAGTTCTTTACGAATTGTGCCGTTTTCCGACTTCGCAAGCAGTAAAGATATAAGAAACACGTAGTTCATCGTCTACTCTCTTAGATGCTGTCACAATGACGATGTTTTCAATTTTTTTTTTTTTTTTTTTTTTTTTTACTAAAGTTAAATTTTTATCTTTTTTGTCGCAGTTAACTTTAATAAATGTTACTTTTGCTTCATATATTCGTCTGACATACTTTATTACACAAGAAGCCACATAGGTAAAGTGATACAGGAATAAAGCCATCTTTTAAATAATCAGGTATTATAATTGCCTGCACTTTTTTCCTTCAGATCACTCATACTGTTAGCTGTAAAAAAAAAAAAAAAGACATAATCTGTTTTATTTTAATCATTACATAAAAATTATTTCTAGTTTATTTAAAACTATTTATTTTAACTTTCATGATGATGAAAATGAACGACAATTATTTAATCCTATGGTAGACTTCGTGGACACAGCAACATTTTACCCGCATCTCCAAATTAATTTAATTTGCCACATACTCCCTCAGCGGTCATATGGACCCCTGAACATCCCAAAAAAAAAAAAAAAAAAAAAAAAAAAAAAAACCACTGCTCTGAACTGAGTTAGTCATGTTACGTAAGATTAAAAATAATCAGTTATTCAACTGCATCTGTTTAACTTTCCTATACTTCAAGAAAATTCTTGCCCAAGCATTTACTAGAATTCCAAAGAATCTGATTTGGATACCATATGACTTCCTTCTACGGTCTATTAAATTATACACATTTTTTGCTGAACTTCATTTAAACTTTTTCCTCGAATTCATTCTAACATAATTAGCCGATTTCTCAATAAAAATCGTAAATGAGACCAAAAACTGAAAAATTTAAAAAAAAAAGAAAAAAAATAAATAAAAAAGAAAACTTTTCAAGCAATTTTTTTAAAAATTGGATTTTGTTATTTATCAAAAATTAAATTTCTTTTTAAAATTTGACATTGCAAAACAGGAATATTTTCGTCCTTTGAAACACTTCTGTAACTGGAAGTATATAACCACGACCATTGATTGCATAAATAAAGGCCGGATAATGACTTTTAAGCAGGGTAAGGAAATGGATATTTATATATATATAAACTTAAAGCATCTAAAGTTAAAAGTAAATTGGAGACTTAAGTAAATTTTTGTTTGAAGAATGTCATAATTTCAGTAAGTTTGCCTTTATTCTATTTTGTATTTCATAGGTTCTTTCAATTTTGTTTTTATTAGACTTTCAGTTTTTTGCTCTGCTTTGATTTTATTACTTATGCAATCTCTATAAAAAGTTTTGGAATTAAAAGTTCAGGCAAACATAATTGGATACCTCCCATTTTTAAAATATTGTTTAAATGACTATTTGGTTTAAAGTATACTTCTATTGCAATCTATCTTTATATTTGAATTTGAATTTCGTATTTGCATATAATGTTTTTAGACCAATTTGATTTTTTTCGAATGGTCATTTTACAATATGTTATGTTTTGGTTTTTTCAATGTCAATTCAATGTCAATTTGAAACAATGTTATGTTTTATTCTTGTTTCCAAGTGTTTCGAAGGCGTGTAAGAAAAGTCCTGGTATATTTGAGATTCACTTTTTTTCGGTTTTATAAAGGTTTTATGTAATATAAATTGTTTCTTTTTTCGGTTTTTCATCTCAAATTTACCGGGAGAACGAAACAAGGTTTCGAAGCATATTAATCCACTCATTTTTTGATGATATTTTAATCACTTATTCTTCTTAAGTTAACCATTGATATATTTGCTTTTCAAAAATTTCCAAGACTAGATATATTTGCTTAACATTTCCCTGATTATCTTTAGAAGAAGAGTTCAAACATCAATTTGTACACGTACCACCACAGATGTTTCACGAATCCAACCTTCTTCTTTCTTTTTGAATTAATCGCTATGAACTCAAATGCTTAATCTCCTCCTTTCAGCAATATCTACAAGACTTCAGACTTAATGGATAAAGCCTCCTATTTCGCTTTTCTTTTTATTTTTCGAGAAAGCGTGCTTTCCAAACGGAAATGCGTCTGCAGAGTTTTGCATAGAGCAGAAACATTTCACTTAGTAGAAATGGCTTTGGAAGCTCTATGCAGTATGTGGCATGATAATTGGAAAGGGTTGTATTTTGCATATAGAATGCAAGTGTATTCAAAATGTTCATTCATTATCTACTAGATAATATTTGTATTAATAATGGAAAATAAGTAATTTTTTTCTCTACTAATTACTTAAAAAAGATAATTCTTACAAGTATTTTTATAAAATAATATGAATATTTTTCATGTCTCCTATTATTCTACGTATTAGAGGACAGACCTTTATAGAAAATCTCAAATCTTCGAATTTTGAACGGAGTCCTTCTATTAGCCAAAAGGGCGTTAGCTCAGAAAGGCTATTAATTTCATTTTGGCATTTTGCGTTGGTTCACTATAAATGTCGGTTCACTTTTCAAATTATTGCCTCCAAATATTATCGGCCTGTATTATATTTACAGAAATTAAATAATGAAGAATCTGCATAAATGTAGGTATGTTTCTCGCATTGGGATAAAACGACATTACAGAGCCACCAAATTTTGAATAATGAACGTTTCCACTCGAATATGAACATCAAGAAGCCCAAATTTGGAATTTATTTTATTACCGGTTTCATATTTTGTAAAATTTTAACGAATTTTTGTTTCACAAACTCAAGGCTTTCAAAGTGAGCAATGGCTACGTTGTACAGAAAGAACATTTTTTATCTAGAGCGCGTGAGACTGAGTATCGGAATTTCTAAAGATATGCTCAGTTTAAAACTATTTTGCGATATTGCTCTTGAATTGAATTTTATGGTTTAAAGGCGAAGAACGTGATATTTAATAAATAAAGGTAACAGACAAAATGTAAAAAAACTCCCCTTTGGGCGTAATTTAAAATCTGAAACCTTTCACACTTTTACAATTTTTATAAAAATACTTTCTTTTTATAATTTTTTTTAGTTTATGATATTTCAGATATTAAGACTGAAGAATTCTCGACTTTTTAAAAGATCAGAAAGTCTTGAATATTGAAACAGTTTTAGTCCATTTCTTTAACTGTGCAATGCAAGTAATCATGGCTATAATAGTTTCTCAAAAATTTTATCAAATATTTACCTTTTGATAAATGGAGGGAAGAAGGGAAGAAAATCCCTAGGAATTTTACCTTAACTATAACTGTTTATCCAAAGGTATTTAATGATAATAGATAAGGTTTTGACTAAAAATGCGTTAAAATACAATATCAGTTTTTGCCTGTTAATTTACAGCATATATTTAAAATATGATATTTCGGAATTAATCGCACATTATTCCCATCTCTTCAGAATGAAATATATACCATAAAAATATATCTTTCTCTTCCCCTTTTATTGCAGGGATGGGAGGAGCTAAATTTTTTATACCCGAAAAGCATGAATAAAAATTATAGTCATCTAATAATATTACTTCTTTTTTTAAAAGTAAAGTTTACTACAAATCTTAGTAAAAATCTTTATAAGGCATCTTGTTACAGCAATTACATGCACTTGATGAGAAACATTTTATAAATTTGAACCACAATATTTACTGAAGTAATTAAGAAATAATAAATAAATAAATCGTATTTTAAATCTCCGATTCCAATATCCAAAATCACATAAATGAAGTTCCAACATACGAAATCACTTAAGTGAAACTGAATACACTATGCTTAATTGAATAAAATCCACTAAAAAAGAGCTCTTCTCATTTAAGCTGTGAAAATGAAATGCATCGTAAATAGTATTTAAGTCATATCTAAGAGCACAGAGGGAATTGTTAGTCTAGATTTTTTTAAATTTTAGATGGGATGTGTAAGGAATAAATTTTGAAGTACTTCTCTATCTTGTTCATTTAAAAATAATTTTTAATAGAAACGTATCTATGATCTACAAATATACCTCGAATTTGTATTTCGATATTGTTCTTTTCATAATCAGATTCTGTATCGCGTATATTTGACGCATGCATATCCTATCTTTGCACCAATTTATTCAAGTTTCATAAAGCTAAAACTAAGTTATTCTGAATTTACTGTAAGAATTCCGGCTATAAAAACGTCACATAAGTTCTGTATGCTTTCTAACTTACATATTACGCATTATATTTAGCATTAGCCACTCCAAAGGTCAGAGGTAGTGGCCATTTTATTTTGGAAGCACCCAGTAGGCGACCAGCGTTACCTCCTATGAAGGGATGGACAATTGCAACTATGCCTTTTCCGGAATTAGAACCCGGGCACTTCGGTACTGCAACAGGCTTCTATAACCACTATATCCGTCTGGGATGCTGAGTTGTCTTAATTCAAAATATTTTATAGCTGAATCTTTCTGCTATATCAATATTTGGTCCGAATTTTAAGTACCTTAAATATCGTGAAGAAACTGTTACAGAATCCAACACTTAATATAGGAAGATAGAGTATATCAATCTCAGTTATATAAAAAAATATTCGGCTAATATTTGGAATATGGTAACGGGTAGTTTGGCGACATTTTGGTAAGGCGATAAAGGTTACTAGCTAGGACTTTAGCAGTGTACATGGATAAAGTCAAGAGTGGGCGCAATGCCATTTTTGTGCAATTCTGGGATGTTTTTTTCAGTGAAAATAGGTCGACGTGTACATGGATACCGTGTAGTGCAATTCTTAAAAACGCGGTAAGCAGTGGACGATTCTGCACTTTCTCCCAATTTCGCACCTAATCTTCGTCATGATTAAGCACTTTTGTTCCATAAAAGTTCTAGCATAAGCCTAATTCGACTAGCAGATTGTTGGAAAAAAATGTTGAGTAAAAAAAAACATGCCTTTACTTCATAAAAACAAAATGGCGTCCCCCCTCCCCAAAAAAAACTAGCAGGTTGCTGTAGCAGAGTTGGTCGCCAAATTTTTGCCAAAAAATCGCCAAGTTACTATAATCCGAAGATTAACCAAATATTCTTATTGCGAAGGATTCGAAAAGTCTTCGTTATTACTTTCAAAAAGACAGTGGTAAATATTTCATTATCAATCTTGTTTTCCCAAAATTTCGAAACAGAACAAGATGCTTGACTTCAAGGCACCAGATAGTTTTTTTTTAAAATGCTATAAAAATTTTTAAAGCCCATTGCTTTCCCCACAACCTACAGTTTTAATATATGCCCTCAATTGCAAATACCCTTAATACTGTAGAGACTTGCTCTCGCCGGGATTCAAACCACGGACCTCTCGAATACTCGCCGAGTATGCTGACCACTACACCACGAAGGCACGCTAAGAAGACGGGAGGAATATCTTATATACTCCCCCTTTTAAATGGCAGCTGGGGATTAGAGGACCTGTAGAGACATTAGGTTATTTCAAAGCAGAAGATGTGAAAAATGAGCAATGCCCTCGTCAGGACTGGGACCAGGTTCCTCTCGAATACGCGCCGAGTATGCTGACCACTATACCACGAAGGCATGCTAAGAAGGCTGGAGAAATACCCTATAATACACTCAATTATAAATTTATTAAAACTTATTATACCCTTTAATACTCTCAATTATAAATTGCAGAAAGACTTGCATTGCTGAACAGAATGTAAGTAAACGACTTATAAGCAAATTAAAAGCATAGATAAAGCTTTATTTGAACGTTACAAAATTATATACAAGAAACTAAACGACATTAAAAATCTTCGAATTTAGAGTACTAATCATAAAATTTTTAATTAAAGATCTTGTAAAATTTTATAAAAGAGAATATGCAATGTGTCTAAAAATGCTTTAGAACTGATTTTTTTTTTCAACCAATCGAAATAAATTAGCGAAGATAGTTAGTGGCAGTGGCTGTTAAGATAATTTATCTTCTTTCTATGAAAATATCATCCACTTTCGAGAAAAATTTGAATGACAATTGTTTGTTAAATTTTATGTAAAGGATACCTCAAGTAACAGATTCAGTGGGAGAACAGAGAAAAATGCGAAAAGTTTCTGCGTACAGTGCAGCGGTCGTCATGAAAACACAATTGTAATTATTCTCAATAACCTTTCTTATTCACCAGATTTGGACTGTGCGGATTACTTTCTGTCCCAGTTCTTCACAAAGGTATGTTTCTTCTTAGGCAGGTAATTTTTTGCTGGTTTTACTTGAATCGGTTAATGTCCGATTCCATAAATTATTGCTTAAAAAAACACCAGAAATCCAGAAAGTCATAACACCGAAATGAAAGCCTGTTCCAAGGGTTGGCTTCTGCGAAGCAGTCATAAAAGTTTTATAAATGTTCAGTATAATAATCAGAAAAAGTACGTAAAGGTTCAACATCAGTAAACTCCCCTCTCTCCGATTTCGAAGTTTTACAATTCAATCCTAAAATTTTGTAGAATTAAAAATTTTTACAAGAAGAAATATCAAAGGATAACACATTTCCAAATGCTGTTATATATATTAAATAATTATTTAAGATTTACTGTATCCGTATTTTCTGTGTAAAATATATTATCAAAGCTAAAAATAATAATCCGATTAGCAATGGCCGAATAAAATTCTACCGGATTATCGACGATATTAATAGAAAATAATATTACTTAAATTATCTTCATGAAAATAATCTACTTAGGAATTTAGAAGCAGCTAAAAATAAGAGGATAAACACGTAATCAGTACAAAGTTCAAGATGTGTTACTAGCTTTGGGATTTTGGGGGATAATTGAATTATTGTTACTGAGTTACTGTATTTTTTCTTGAGCATATGTGTACCTTTTATGCCAATAAAAACGGGTGCTTAAGTATATCTTCGGAGCGGTATTGTATGCAGCATCTTCTTAAATAAACGTCTAACATGTATCTGATGGGCTTGGGTAATATTAGAATGTTATTATATTTTTATTTATTTACTTAATTATTTTGCATTTCATGTTAAATTGTAATGTTGGATAGAAAATATGATAAAAGATGAAAAGAAAGATTCTGTACGATTTTTACTTTTTCGTGGAAGTGGTGGTGTATTTAATTATGGCAAAGCACACTAGGGCTATCTGCCTAAGCGGAAGGATGCCTTCGTGGAGGACTTTCTAAGGAAAACTGGCTCGTATACACGTTACACATTGGGAAAACCGCGAAAACACCCATGCAGCCAGCTCCTTCGCGGGATTCGAACCTCGGACCGAACTACCAGTGTTCAGCGACTTTACCGCTCGGCCGCTGGTGGGCCCTTCGGGGAAGTGGAACACTTCCATTGAGAAGCATATATTCTCCTCATAATGAATTCATTTTTGTACTAAGCATTTCTTGAATGCCATTTCACTGCTAACAGGTAATTAAATAAAAATTTTAATTTAATAATTTCCTCTTTTTTTCTCACCCCTACAAATTGGTGCTTATCATGTTTCGTATCAAAAATGCCATGAAAACCTACTTAAATACACCTTTAATTAAAAAAAAAAAAAAAAAACCTGAAGATTTTTATATTACTTTTAGTTTTCATTTACATGCACATACACGCTTCAAGAACATTTGGGTTAATGTTCCATTGGTTAAAAATGTTTAAAAAAGCATATCTTCAGAGTTTCCGATAGATAGTCTAGCGAGATAAAAATGTATTTTCCTGTACAGTATTTGTTCCTACTGCTCGCTTTGAAATCGCTGACTTTTATTAACCAAAAATTCCTTAACGTTTTACAAAATGTGAAATACACAATAAAATATTTGAAAAACAACGTATCTTTAGAATTTTCGATAGGCAGTCTCGCGTGCTGGAGATAAAACGTCTTTTCCCGTTCCGTGTTGCCACTGCTCGCTTTGAAATTATTGAGTTTGTTAACTAAAAATTCGTTAAAAGTATACAAAATGGGAAGTACACAATAAAACAAATTCGAAATTCAAAATTCGGGTTTGCAGGTGTCCATATTCGGGTGGAGGACTGTCTATCAAAATGTGATGATTCTAGGTGCCGTTATTTATTCACAATATGAAAAACATGCATACATTCATGCAAATTCTTCGTTATTTAATTTCTTTAAATATAATACAGAGCAATAATATATGGTGGCAACAGTTTGAAAAGTGATTCAGACTTTTATAATGATTCAACGCAAAGTTCCTTTCTGAGACTAATAGTCGTTCTGGGCTAGTGATAATAGTAGTTCTAGGCTAAGAATATACTCTTTTGGGCTAAAACTATACCCTGATTATAAACTATTCTAGTAATTGAAGTAAATAATTTTGTAAATCATGATGTAAAATAATGTTTTAAATGTTTCCTGCAGGAAACATTGACAATTAAAGTTCTAGATTTAGCTACTGAGTTGCAACGCACTACTTTTTCATTACGCTATTTTAAATACCAATATTTCATTAACGACTAGTTCCCGTTTCCTATTTACCTACCTGGAGAAGGGAAAAAATTTAAAGGTAAAATTTTTGCAGTATAGTTAAGCACCATAGTGAATCAGTTTTATGAAATACACTCACTCCCCTCAAACTATCTTTTTTTCTTTTCTTTCCTTTTAACCCAAACGGGGCAATTTGCCCAGAAGGGCTATTAATTTCATTTTAACATTTTGCATTGGTTCTCCATAAATGCCGTTTCACTTTTCAAATTGTTGCCACCAAATATTTAAAGAAATTAAATAATGAAGAATCTGCATGAATATATGTATGTTTCACGCACTGTGAAAAACAAAGGTACCTAGAGACATCTAATTTTGAATAACGTAGTACTCTCCTCGAATATGCGCATCTGGAAGCCCAAATTTGAAATTTGCTTTATTATCTATTTCATATTTTGTAAAACTTCCACGAATTTTTGATTAACGAACTCAACGGTTTCAAAGCGAGCAGTAGCAACACAGCAAGGAATGAAATATTTCTATTTTCAGCGCGCGAGACTATGTATCGGAAATTCTTTTTAAATATTTTTTGATATTGCTGTTGAATTGCATTTTTATGGTTTAAGCGTGAAGAACATAATATTTAATAAATAAAGGTATCACAACAAATCGTTAAAAAAAAAAAAGCGCCAAGTTGGGTGTAATATAAAATCTGAAAGCTTTCAGATTTTTCTTGACTGAAATACTCTCTGTGTAGCTAACTCATTTCTGGATTTACCAAAGATAATGGAAATACTGACCTTTCTCTCCCTTTCATAATATTCAGTTTTCTGCACTCTAGAGAAGTAATCAATTTTTTATTTCCTAACGAAACGTGTTCTCGTTTAAGAATGCTTTTCCCTTTGCTTGGCTGCTCTTCGCTCCTTTAAAATAACAAACCCTGTAGGTAGAAAAATGCTTTCCATTCAACAGAGTTGTGCAGAGTAAAACAATACTTTCGCCCTTGGTAAAGTAAAATAATAAAAACTAAAAAAGGAATCACTGGATTAAATCTTCAGGTCTTGAAAAAGGGCCGTCGAGAAACCTCCATTGGATTTGGAGGAGGCTAAAACTGCCCCCCGAATCTTATTCGCGGGAACAAAAATTTCCTGCGGTCGCGTATTTCGGGTGCGTAGCGCCCCCTGCCGCCGCTAGATGGCGAGAGGCAGCGAACTATAAAGTATTCCTCTTCTCCCCCGGCGACCGGCATTTCTGTACCAACCCGTCTCACTTGGGCATCAGCGTTAGATGGGACGGCGGTCGCAGTGACAGCGCGCCTGTTTCATAGCTTTTTGGCAACTTCCAGCGACCGAACAGAGATTGTACCGAGCCATCACCGGCAGTGTGATTTTATAATGGATAGTGTTTGATGTGAAGTGCGTCTTTTAATTATTAAGTGCGGTCGCGAATTTGGAAACATTCATTTCTTTTCTTCCTTGTAAAATTGTGCAACCAGATCGTTCATGGACTACGAAAACTGACCAGCTACCTATTATATCGGACTGGAAAGGTAGGTTAATTATTGCTAAAATAACATAAAAATGTAATGCAGGTTAAAAAAATATTATTTTAGATCTATTTAGTAATCAGAATTTTATTAGCTTCTTTAGATAGGACAAAAAAAGTACTGCTTTTGTAGAATATTTTAACATTTGGTATAGAAACCCTGGAGATTTTGTTTTCCTCTAAATATTTAAAATATTAGCTTTTCTAGGAAATTTTTTTGAAAAATTTTGTAATTCTTAATCATTGATAACCTTCAGAATGCGTAGATTTTTTTTAAACAGTTAAAATAAACAGGACATCGCTTAGCTATAGTTTTGGTAGCTTAGGATAACTTTTACCATCAACTGAACTTGTTTTTGCTATATGCAAATCTCACCAGCTGAAATCTATTAATTATAATTTAAGTAAAATGCTGATAAAAGACAGCTAATTTCCTCAGACTTCATAACGGGATTGCCTTTGTGTTGCGTCCAAAATCATATGACCTTTAAATTGTAAACAAAATTAAAAACGGAAAATGTACAATTATAGGCATTTTCTGCATTTGGGAGTTGAATATCGAAGCATTCAATGACCTTATTTGCTGTATTTAATTTTCTTAAGGGAATTAAGATTAAATCTTCTTATTCTATGCTGTTTATGTATGCATTTTTATGTGTTTCAAAAGACATATTCTTCATCTCGGTTAATAAATTTTAAGAGATTCATAATTGAAATTAGGTTTAATTTCATAAATGCATGAAATCATTTTCAGATTGGGTATCTATTTCCATTGACTTCTGAATGTTTAAAAAATTCATTTATAAATTTTTACATCTTGATTTTCAGCAAAATAATCTTCACATGTGGCCGTTTCATGTAATTTTGCATTAAGCAAGATAGCTACTTTAAATTCTTACAGCATATTTATAAATGAATTTCTAAATCCTCGAAAAAAAAATAATTTAAGAAACATTTTAAAATTTTTTAGGAAAGAATATTTTACTATCGACAGAAAGCATGTTCCTAACTGAGTATTCCTTAAATCGTGAATTTCGAAGTGTTATTTTCTCTCTTTAGTATGGATTCACTCCTTTAAGATAATTCTACTTTAATTAAACTTAGGAGATAATGTAATCAATTAATCAGTATTATTTAGTAAATAAATTATTATTAACTTACTTTGCAGCAATTGCGCTAGTAGTAACTTGTTTTCGCACTAAATGAATTTAAGATCATACAACATTATAGAATATGTATATACGTGCAGACGGATGTATATACCCATGTATATACATACATTCGGGAAAGAATAGAAACCTGAATCCTACCTGTCTTTCATGGTTTTAGAGCTTAAAGAAAAAGATAGATCCTTTTCAAAATCAGTGAAAGTTGCGAAAACAGGAAAATGGAGCTATAGTGTAAAATTGTAGATTTTCAGCAGGGAGCAAAATTCATTTTTCCTTAATTTACCATCTTTATAAATTGATTTCTGGGCAAATTTTTTAAGTTTGAATTTTGAAAAATTTAAATTTTTTCAAAACGGCATTTTGCGTCGAATCACTTTAAATGTCCGAATCGCTTTTCAAATTGTTGCCACCAAATATTATCGCCATGTTTTACATTTAAAGAAATTAAATAATGAGGAATCTACATGAATGTATGTATGTTTTTCACATTTTGAAAAAAGAAGGGTACCTAGAGTCATCAAATTTTGAATAATATAGTCCTCCAGCCGAATATGGGCCCCTGGAAGCCCGATTTTGGAATTTATTATATTGTCTATTTCATATTTTGTAAACTTTTAACGAATTTTTGATAAAGAACCTCAAGAATTTCAAAGCAAGCAGTGGCAACACTGTAGGGAGTAAAACATTTTTATCTCCAGCGCGCGAGACTGTGTGCCAGAAATTCTAAGCATATGCTGTTTTTAAATATTTTTAACACTAAGTGGCGTTAACCCAAATGCTCTCCAAACGTGTTGTGTCTGTAAATTAAAAATCCCTCGTTTGGGCGTAATATAAAATCTAAGAAGGTTTTCAAATTTTATTTTTTTAATTTTGTATTTTTAAAGTAGATACAGATATATAACAAGGTGTTTAAAAGAGATAAAGCAGATTTTACTTATCTGCCAACCTGCGAAAGTTTTATTTTTTGCAGTTCGCAAAGGTGTCATTCATCAATTGGTAAAATTCGTTGCTGGATTCAGCGTTATTTTCAATTTGTTATTTCAAATTAACTAAAGAAACATTTTATGCCATTTGATAAGCCAAAGTGTTTTGACACTACCGTGTATTAGCAGCACCCCTAGGGGGTGTTGGTCTTATCCTCTTAAACACTCATGCCCCGAGAATTTTGTTATTTTCTCTGAGGATTCGTCGGGATGTCCGTACTAGTTACATTACAAGAATTTCGGCAGAGAACTGTTTTAAAAGTGTATTTAATTCATAGCTGATATGTGCGTAGCGGGAAATTGACTATCGCAAGATGTACGTCGGTTCAGAGAAGACATGCATAAACATGACTGCTCTAGCAACCTTTTATCATTTTCTTATACTATGCGTATTCTAAGAAATAATTATTTTTAAAGATCCTGCTAGTAATTTTCGAATCATTTTCCATCTTTGTCTTTCTTTCTCTGTCTTTACAAAGATATACAAATAAATAGAGGGACTTTATTTCCAGTAAAGACATTCAGACTGTGGCTTGTTAGCTATAATTTAATTCTCTCACTTAACTCATCTGCAATTCTTCTTTAGTTGTGAAAATATATGTATGACGTTTCTTCCACGCCTTCATAAAATAAGTTCGAAATTCGATGAATCAATATTTCCCCCCCCCCCCCCCGTAAATTTTGAAACATATGGTTTTGGAAAGAAAAATTTCTTCTTCTCAGGTTAAATAAAGTAAGAAAGACAGCGAGAAAGAGTAGAGAAGTTATATTTTTGTCGTCAGTTTCATCAAGCTGTTGTTTGGTTTCCGAAAAAAAAAATCTACATTTTGATTTCCAGACACGGCTCTTAATAATAAGAAATAAAGGTATAAAAATATGAACAAATAAACGCTTTTGATTCCGTTTACATCAAACTAAAAATGAAATTTTTCTTTTATTCGTTTTATACCTAGTATATTCAGAAGATTTTAACTTAGAGTTTAATATTAGAATTTGTACGAAACTGAAATTTTCAATTATCCGAATCAATTGGGACCAAACCCTATTCGGATAATTGGATATTTTTCTAAAGAAAGGGTCTACGTACAATTTAATTAATTACTGTATGTACTGTATGTTGAAATTAGGAGAAAAAAAACCTATTTTTAAAGAAAAAGAGCTTTAAGTTAATTAAAATGAAAAGGCAAAACTTTTGCGTAGAGATGTTATATAGCGTACGTACAGTACGTACAAGTGCTGAAAGTTATTGGTTGCTGAATATCTCGGTCAACGTAAGCCGTTTGACGGACACCGTACCCGCACTTAAAATTTTTTAGCCAGTCGTTACTTTCTTTACAGGATGAACAACCAAGCATCTAGGCTAAGACCTTAGCTTTTTCACAAAGAATCGGAACCGAAATTGGGTTTCCCACACAACGTTGCTGCAAAAACTACTTGAAAACGACATCTTCTAAATTTTCGTTTGTTGCTGCATTGATCTTCTCGAACTTCCATCTTCGTTTTCAAGCAGTGCCACGAAGTTTAAAAGTGTAGGTTTGCTTCTTTTGATGTCTGAAATCGTTGATTGTCCAACGTTACGTTTCCGTCTTAATTTTATTTCTTAAATTCTGAAAGCGATTCGGATAGTCGGAGTGCGAATAATTGAAGTTGTACTGTATCAATAACTTGACAACTATGCGCATTCAAAAGCGGGCAAGGCATTTTGTAGTTTTAGGTTAGCTTATGAACAGAAATAGTTAATTTCTCTAACATAATATTCTTATCTCTAATCTTAATTAAACGTTCAATTAACTTCTTAATAAAGGAAAAATAAATGTTAGTATCTTTTCATGACAAGGAAAGTATACTTCTTATTAATTTAATTAACATAGTGCGTTTAAAATATTGCCGAAATGGTTGGCACTTATGTCGCAGAACTCCACCCACTAATCTAGACGAATTAGTGTACCAGTTTTCTTTTTTATTTTATACCTCTGTGCAAGAGATACCTGAGGAAGCCCTAATTAAAGGCCTGCACATCTTACATCATTACGCCACTTAATGTTTTTCTACTCTTACGTTAATTTTAGCTGCATATTCGAATAGGCCTTGCCATGATGATGTTACGATCGAAGAATAGGAACACAGGTGTTAGATTTACACGAAGTGGACTTACGCCATCCTTCTGTTAAAGAATTCTCTTAAGTTCGTGAAGAAACACATCTTAGTTCCTCGGATAAATTAGAAGTACATTTTCTTAAACTTACACATAAGAGTCTCGTTTATTCATAACACATTTTAATAGACGGCTGGAGGCTGCATCTTAAATTAAAACATAAAATTATACTAGAATTACAATATGAAAAATTAGCTAAACATTTTTCAGCTTTCCTGTGGACAGTATGAAAGATTTGAAGAATGTAGGTATTGAAATTAAAGTTTAATCCTACGAGACCACTTTATTTCGTTTGAAATGAAATAACTCCAAATCAGTAGAAAGCTGCAGAAAAAATTAAAAACTGCTGTTTGTTGCCATGCACGGTATAACATACTTTTTTATGGTTTGTTAACGATTATAGTTCGTTAACGATGATTAGTTATTAATTGGTTGGTTAACGAGAGAAACATATGAGTTAAAGCGTTAAATGCATTCAGGCAATTATTCCGATATATGTATCTTTTTTTCTCATATTTGTTTTTCCTCGCTAGCCGTATTTTTTGACCATACGGCCGGCTTGTGCCGGCTAGGAGCATCGGGGCTGTGCCCTTATAACGGTAACAATATGTATCTGCGATATAGAAAATATAGAAAGAATTTCAAGGAAGGATTTAAAAGGAACTATTCAAATTTGAAAGACTTTGAAGAGACAATAATGAAGATTATAAATACGAACAAAGATAGAATTGGAATTCGGCACTGAGACTCAGATTTAGTACTTTATATGTTTTTTCTTATATTTGTTTTCTTTTCTGGCCAATCCCATTTTTTGATCATACGGCCAGCTTGTGCCGGCTACGAGGATCGAGGCTGTGCCCTTATAATGATAATGATATGCATCTGGGAGAAATAGCGAACGTCCATCATTTGTTACTTTCATGAGGTTTTTATCTTAAAACTAAATATTAAAAATCATGAAATTGTTTATATTAGATTCGCATCAATTAATGTACCTCACTTCTTGAAACTCGTCTTTAAAAAATATCAAATCCATACTACTTAAATTGTCAGAAATGTGTATTTAGGTCATTATTTTGTCAAACAATTAAATTATTTAAAAAAAATATTTACTGCATCAGCTAATGTCTCTCTGAATTAAAATACCTCGTCAAAATAAATTCCAAAGTTCAAAAGTAAAAGCCACAGTGCCAATGCAAAAAGTGTAATTTCTTAATACTTTCTGGAAAGAACATATTTTCTTCTGCATAATATTACATATATTTCATGCTTGAAGAATAAATTAGATTTACGTATTCTGCTCTCTTTACATGATATAAATGTCTGATACTTGCTTTTAGGATTTATGTCACGATAATAATATCATACGTTAAAGCTCTTAATTTGACAATTGATAGTCAGGCAGCAATAATTGCAAAATTGGGTTTACATAGAACAGCAATTAGTTAGGACATGCGCTGAGTTGCAGTTTGTAGTTATAATCTCAATAGACACTAATTTGGAGTATTTAACATTCTGATGTGTATTTAGTGATACCAAACTAAAAAATAATCTTACTGTTGTTCAAATTTGAAAATAATTTGGCAGTATGTAGAGTATTATGTACAGTATTGCATTAATATAACTTTATATTCATGTAGTTAATAGTCTTCGAGACTTTTCTGTACCTAAAAATGTATTTTTTCGTGCTCGTATACTCGCAAAGTCTTGCTTATCAGAAAATTATAATGCTGTATGTTATGTTTCTGCATTAGTTGATAAGCGAAAGTATATAAGGATATTAAAATAATTTCAAATTCCAATAAGTTATTATATGGGCAAATTAATTTGTTTCTATGTTAAAAATATGCTTAGTAAATAGACAATAAAACATGACCAGCTCGAAATCCCATCTCTTTAGAGCAATACTGAAATTATGCAAGTATATTACAAAAAAATAGTTGGATGAAGAATGACATGCTCAAATTATTTTTAAATATCTAAAATTATCAAAAAATTTAAATGTAGGAAATGGAAGGTTATAGACATATTTCCAGTTAGTCCCTGAGGGACTATTGTTTTCGTTTTGCGTCGAATCACTCTGAATGTGCGTTTCACTTTTCAGACTGTTGCCACCAAATATTATCGCATTGTATTATATTTTAAGAAATTAAATAATGAAAAATCTGTATAAATGTATGTATGTTTCTCGCATTGTGATAAAACAACGGTACCTAGAGCCATCCAGTTTTGAATGACGTAATCCTACTGCGAATATGGGCATCTGGAAGCCCAAATTTTAAGTTTGGAATTTGTTTTATTATCGATTTAATTTTTTGTAAAACTTTAACGAATTTCTGATTAAAAAAAATCAAGGATTTCAAAGCGAGCAATGGCAACGTTGTACAGAAAAAACATTTTTTATCTCCAGCGCGTGAGGCTGTGTATCGGAAATTCTAAAGATATACTCAGTTTAAAATTATTTTGCGATGTTGCTCTTGAAATGAATTTTATGGTTTAAGCGAGAAGAACATGATATTTAATAAATAAAGATAACACCACACAAAATGTTAAAAAAAGCGCCCCTTTGGACGTAATTTAAATTCTGAAACCTTTCGGATTTTCTTTTCTTTGTTATATGCTGCAATTACGCACATAGTATAACGTCTATCTTTGTTTCCTTTTATTTTGTTTTAATAAAATCGCTTTTATATGCTAGTATATTACTTATTGTCTCACATTATAATCATACATTAAAATGATTTCACATCCATAACTGTTTTTAAAGTCGCTGCAATCCCCGCCAGAGTATATATTATTCCCCATGTTAGGCTATTTTAAAATGAGTTAAGTTATTGAGTTTAAATTGAATCAGGAAACACTAAATTTAAGTGTACCCAAATTTCAAATTTTTTCAACACCAATCCGCACTAAATTTCAAGTTTGGGAAATTTGATTATTTATTTTCTTCCGTATGTGGCTAATTAAGCAAAAGCTTAAAAAATTATCAACTTACATTTTGTTTGTGTTTATTTTCTTCCGTAAAACTGACCTATGAATATGCTTGTTTTATGCATATAATAATTACATTGAAAGCGTTCCGAAGATTTTAATTTAATAAACCCTTATAAATTTTCACTTCAAATTAACAAACAAGACTATTATCGTTCGTGCAAAATAGCAATCCAAGATAGAAACAGAAAATATAATCCATGCAAATCTGTAAAAAGTAATTAATATTTTAATTTATCCGCGGTCTGAAATTCAGCGTTGCTTTTCTTGTTTATGGTGGGCGGCTGGTTAGAGATTAAAATGTGGGAAAAAAACGCGGAATGTTAAATTCGCTGTCAGTCGTTTTTTAACCATTTTGCTTGCTTGAGTGTGCATCTGCAAATAGCGCATTATACTTAAATGCATCACTTGCAAATGTGCACGAAAACTAAAATCAAATTTTACGTATATGTGCAAAATAACGATAACACATAAAATCTTGCTTTTAATTTTTTTTTAATCATAGCTCAACTATCATGTCACATTTACGAAGTGCGTATAATTGATGGTATTTTTATTTATTTGTTAGCCCAGAGAGTATTAGTCTAAAAATGGGATTTTACGGCTGTCCACTATAAACAAGGACCGCTTTCCAAATTATTGTCGCCAAATATTAATTTTTAAAGAAATTAAACAATGGAGAATCTGCGTGTATGGTCATCGCACTGTGATAAAACGACGGTACCTACAGCCATTCCGGTTTTGAATAACGAAGTCCTTCACCCGAACATGTGCATCTGGAGCACAGAATTTGGAATTTGGAATTTTTTTATTATTTATTTTATATTTTATAAAACTTTAATGAATTTTTCATTAACACATTCAACGGTTTGAAAGCGAGCAGTGATAACACCATGCGGAATAAAAATATTTTTATATCTCCAGCGCTCCAGACTGTATGTCAGAAGTTCTAAAAATATGCTGTTTTTTAAATACTTTGTGCTTTTGTTGTTGAATTTAATTTCTGTCGTAAGTGCGAAGAATAGTTTAATAAATAATGTTAATACATAAAAAGTTAATAATAGGAAGATTAAGAAAATGTTTTTGTTAGCATTCTCACTAAGAAAACTGAATACGGATATTATGAACTGAAAAATACATCGAAAAAAAAAAAAAAAAACAGAAAAATGTATGCCAACATTTAACTGTGCTTCGGGAATGGTAAACATATGCTGTCATGCAGCTTTTGAAAATTTTGTGACTTTGTTGTTGAACTGTATGTGGAAGTGCGAAGAAAGCGAAGTTTAATAATAAAGCTAAAAAGACAAAAAAGATAAAAAAGTTAGCCGTAGTGAAAGCAAGAGCAGACTGGTAGACTGCGAGAACAAAAAGAGCGTAAAAAATCTTAACAAACCCTTTTAGGTCACCGGTTAAGATCTGAAATCTTTCAGAATTTTTTTAACTCTTCAATTTTTTAAAAATTAAGTTTGGTTAAAGTTGTACAGACGTAATTTAAGATAACTTAAGTTTACTTTGAGTTAGAAAAGGCACGAAACACGTAACAATGCATATTAGTTTGTAAGGAAAATGTTAAAAATAATATTCCCAGGCTAGATTTTTAAACGCAAACGCATACAAAAAAGTGTTCCTTTTTTTAAAGGGTATATTTTTCGTAAAGATGTCACCATTCTATTTCGGTTTCTGAGCCCTGTTTTAAAATCTGACGCGCATTCCAATCTGATATTTTAAGTCTCTACAGATATTCGGCAAGTGTTGCAAATCATACTTTATTCCTAAAATGTTAGAATTCCTTTAAGCAAATACAGGATTTGAAAAATTGTAAAAAGATGTGCCAATGGTTAATGTAATTTTTGGAAGATGGTCGAAACTTTATTTTCCTTTTTTAATTGAATAAAGTAGCCTAAAACACTTTATTACAATAATATTACACCTTTCTTTATGCAGACGATTTTGCTAAAATAGAATAATTTAAATAACCGTTTAATTTAAACTTTCAAATGCAATTACATTTTCTTTTTGTGTGTATATTCACCTAGTTGGAAAAACAACACCGATGTAATGACGGTAATAAAAATTGTTTGTTTTTTCAAGCTGACAGCTATTTTGTTGCAGTGTCAATCCGGAATACAAAGAAAAGAAAGAAATCCGGAATACAAAGAAGAAAATGAAACAATGCAAATCTTTGCGGAGAATTTTAAAATTATTATCGTAGATAGCGTGTTCTCATTATCGTTATCATCAGTTTATAAGAATTTAATCATCTGAAATTTTTCGTTACCAAATTACGAATCCAAAACTGCTCTTGATCCTATATGCGTTGAGTGGTTTAGAACAGTTTAAATTTTAATAAATCTAATTAAACGTACATACTTTTAAAATTATTTCTACTTTCTTTGTGATGTTGCTGTGTATGAAGAGAAAAAATATAACTAAGAGTGAAAAATATTTATTTCTTCTCGAAAATGTATAATTATATTAATATTGATCGCCTTAATGCAATCTCAAGTAATTACATTGCAATTTTATGATCCGGATTCTTAAATTCTTATCTCTGGAATATGTAATATGATGTGATGATGACAAAAAATCACCGGCAGAATTTATGAATTATTAAATTTGCAACTTTATGTAAGATATTAAGCCTTTTATATGCTTTTCTGCATATATCACGGTAATGTAAAAGGAGAATATGAGATTACCGGCCGAGTTTCGTAAATCTCATTATTTGCAAGTTTTTTCTCCGTCGTATTGCAGAAAACTTTTTAATCCTGTTAACATATAAAGATGCTAGCAGAATTATAATAATCTTATTATATATAAGGAGAAAGGATAATTTTCTATTATAAATAAAAATATACAAAGTTTGCTCGATTACTCGGGTAATTAATTGTTTAAAGTATTTCGTAAACTTAATCTGTATTATCGATAATAAGAAACAAGCTTTTGTTGATTGATTAATTTTATTACTGAGGAAATGAAGCATAAAAATTGAGCGTTAATCCCAATTGTAAAACCTTGATAATTTTAAAGCGTGCCCCGAATATAAAAGAAATAAACACATGGTATTAAACATTTAAAGCATCGCAAGAGTTGAAAATACATTTAACTTCATGCGTTGGGCGTGTTATATATATATATCTCTCTCTCTTTTTTCAATTTCCTCCCCCTTCTTGTTGACTTTTGGTGTGTTATTTTAGTTTGCAATAGCAGCCAAAGTTAAACTTAATACTTTGGTACATAGTATAAGTTTGGCATAAATTACAATTAGTATTTTTGGTATAGTTTATAATTAGTATTTTGGTCATTGAGAGTAGTCTAGAGCTGCTACTGCCAGTTTAGTAATCCTCATAATTACACTATTCTATGTTTGCATAACTGCAATTATTGAAATTATACTTGATAATTATACTGTAATTATTGGTAATTATTGTATGGATTATACTGTAATTATTGGGATTATACTTGAATATATATATATTTAAACACATTTAAATTTTAACAAACATGTATATACGGTAAAAAAGCAAATTTAAAGTTAAAATAATTAAAAAAATGTGCAAACATAAAAAGATTTAATTTTCGAACTAAACTACAATATCATTTAAATTCATATATATATATTATTAGAATTATACATACATATATATATATGTGTGAAATTGTAACAAGGAAAGACGGAGCAGTGTTGACACGTAAGTAGATCCATATTGAAGAGGACGAATTCTGATTGCGTAGTATGCTAATATGTTGACTTAATAATATCTAAAAAACTTGGAGTTGAGGCGGTTTTAATTTCATTTTTATTTTCCAGTTGACGTTTGTGGCCATAATCACTAGTCATTGCCTTTATACAGAACATTTACATTTTTGATATTATTGCAATACCAAGCAAGACAGCGAAATTACATCCTAGCAGGGCAGAAAGCAAAGCTGAAGTGCGTACTAATTCAGAAGTCAAACAACAAAAATCAGCGTTATATTTACAAAATTTTCACAAGGACTAGTTTCGATGGTTTTAGCGAACAACCCATCTTCAGCTGCAAAACCGCAAATGAACAAGATAGGAAATAATGATTAGATAAGATAAGAAAGCCTGGACAAGAATAAGCAAGGTGGCGCCATCTGTTGGCGAAACCAGAACTAAAACATAATTTCTCTAAAAGCCGAAGGCAAATTTGGATTGGAATTAGGATCGTTAACTAGAACAGAAAGATTTTTATGAATGTGAAATGCCTCTAGAAAATCCAGTTCTCCAATGGAAGATGTTTTTTTGAATAATTTTGGCAGCAGAAAAATTGAAAGTGTGATTTTCGGACCAACAATGTTGAGCAACAGAAGACTTCTGTGTTTCCTTTTTTCTAACATATGCCTCATGTTCTTTGACGCGAAATTTTAAGGCTCTCTTAGTTTAGCCAATGTAAATTAAACCACACTGGCAAGGAATCCTATAAATACCCCAGGAATTCATATCCGGAATGGAGGGTCCTTGAGTATAGAAGTCCGAATTTTATTGATGGGAGAATAAACAACCCGAAAGTTAAATTTCTGCAAAATATGTGCAACTTTATATCTAATTGAGGGAAAGAAGGGAATGACAACAGAATTTTTATAATCTCCCTAAAATAAGAGTGTGGCTTTTAGTGTGTTGAGATGAGAATTTTTTAACTGCTTGATTAATAATGTTGGGTGAAAAGCCCCTGTCAATAGCTATTGCTTTTTAAGATAATTTAGTTCTTCATCAAGGGCTAGTTTGGAGGAGCAAACTTGAAGAGCACGGAAAACATAGGAATAAAATGAAGCTAACTTTTGTTTAGTCGGATGACATGATTTAAAGTGTGGTGGAAGGCAAACCGATGAAGGTTTACGGTAAACTGTAGTACTGAAGTTGGATGTGTTACGTGTGACCAGAATGTCGAGAAACGGAAGAGAATTGCGAGTCTCAAGTTCAAAAGTGAACTGAATAGCAGGATCAATAGAATTCATAGTTGAAAAGAACTTTATTTAAATCATTCTTATTACCTTCAAACAGGGTAAAAGTATCGTCTAGGTAGCGGAACCATGCCGGGAAGTTTAAAGTTTCAAACAGTTTTGATTCATAATAATGCATGTAGATATCAGCCAGGATGGGACTGAGGGGGCTTCCCATGGCTAATCCCTCAGTTTGCTTGTAATATTTATTTTGGAAAACAAAATGTGTTTGTTTCAAACAGAGTTGAGTGAGAGAAATTAGCTCATCAATTTCGATGCAAGAGAAATGAAATTCGCGAAGTCTGGTTTCTAGATATCTTAATGCACCCTCCACTGGGACATTGGTGAATAATGATTTTACATCAAAAGAAACCATGAGTAAATTACGTGCGTAGTTATGCAAGATAGAAGCACACGAAGAGAAAGTTTTGATTTGAGGACTTAAAGTTTCAGTTCCCAGTTATTATGTCATCAGTGCTGCGCAGGCCATGCAAAATGGGATGATCTAGAAATGACGCAATCCGGGGAAGTTATTTCGATTTTTAGAACAGAGAAGGAGAATTAAAGTTTTACCGTTAGTTTAAATTATAATTTGATTCACATATTTTGCATCTTACATATATGTATATACAGTACGTTTGTATTCACTCTTCTGTATCTGAAACGACCAGGACATTATTTGGAGGTATTGAATGCTATTTAAGAAATGAAATTGTTGCTTTCTCCCCCCTCCCTTTTGAATTTGTGATCCTGCTAAATTATGGAACTGATTATCTCACTGTATTATTTCGGCGTTATTTGTCTAATTTCAGTCCGCAAGAAAGAGGAGTATGCAAAAGGATATTGTTTTAATTGTGTATGTAAAGCACGAGTCTATCTGCATGATAGGAAAGATGCCTTTGTGGAGAATTTTCTAAGGAGCATTAGTTCATTTTTACATTTCTCAAGGGAAAAAGTATCATGAAAACATCCATACAGTTAGCAAGCTTGCCGGCTGATATTTCAACATAATTCGAGTAAATTCTATTCAGCGCGCGTATCTTTTTCCCTACTAAGCCAAAAAAGTGATAAGCCAAAAAAGTGATAAGTGATAAGATATTAAGCATTTCATGAAAACCTGTGTCATATATATTGTAATGAATGAGACTAAGTTTTACATAGAGCGAGAGACTAGAACTTCATGCTATTAAATTAAATATGTGTAGCTCTGATGTTAGAATCCTGTAGCCTAATCGGTTCATTTATCCCATCGCGTTAGTTATCAGAGAAGTTTCTTATCTCATCATAATTCATTTGCAACAACTGGAGCCGACGAAACTGCGACTTTTACAAAGCGTTGCCATTCCACTGAGCAAAATTTTTTATTTTATTCTTAAAAATAAAACAATACATTGCCAGCATGAGATTATGAGGTGGATTACAGGGGTAGCGTCTTGGAACGCAAGTTTTAATGAGACGGCAAATGTGCCAAAAGGTTAATTTAAATAAGCAAAAATATGCCTGTTTCACATGTTAGTCTTACAGTAAAAGGCACCAGCGAAACTGTCTGAAGCAGAAATAAAAATGTCTTCACCTAACATTCTGCACTGCTCACAGTTAAATGAGTATTTTGAAAAATATATGCTTTTTAATGTTATCAAGATCATACTATTATTAAGTTATGTTGTCTTTCTTGATAATAAGACTAGATAATGATAACTCCTTCCAAAATTTTTATTTCATCTAAACTATTTGCATCTTAGGAAAGTTTATTCCTATTTTATAAAAAAAACTATATATATAATGTAATAAGATGACTTGGAGAAAGAAAGTTACAACGCATTGACGATGGTTCTCTGCATTATAACTTGAAGAGGCTTTACTGCATAGTTAGTAAGATGACACTCGAATACAGACATGTAATAGAAACAAACTTAGAAGTAATAAACAACAGGAATTTGGATATCGTAGAAATGTTGAGGAGACTGGCAGCCGAAGCACATTAAAGCTTCATTTTATTTTCAGTAAACATATTGCGGCCACAAACAATTTGGCACATTATTTGTGCCTATTTCAAGAGGTTTACATTTTTGATAACTTTGCAGAACTAAAGCAGCAAACAGCAGTTCAGCTAGGCCGAAGACTAGCAAGCGAGTGCTTTATGTTCAAGGTGAAACTTAATTCAAACTCTTATTGCATTTTGATTGGATAGTTAGTAATGCTGTAAAATTATTATTGGTTGTTTTAGTTCCATTTAAATCATCAGAATTATATAAGAGTCGTATGACATGGATTAGTCTCGACGCAGTGCAAATAGGGAATACTATTTTTAGAATAGGGAAAATCAATTTACGTTGCTAATTTAAATTACAATTTATCTTTTACATATTTTTTAAAATTTTTCTTACACGCACACAGACATATGAAACATAATAGTAGGCTAATTTCATAGTATAGATCATTATTAATAAATTCTACTAAAAATTCTTATTTTAATTTTGATATGGTTAGATATTGTGTTAAACCTCTTATGAACGGTTTCAATTAATAATACTGTTGAGGAATTGGCTTGCTTTGATTACAATTTAATTTTAACTTTAGATGCTTTAAGTTTATATATAAGAAGACAGACTTGTGATAGATATACGTGTAACAGAGTGTAAAACGGCATCTCCAAGCTTCTATTAAACCGATAACGGTAACTTGACATTTTAAAACAGGCAAAGTATAGGTATAGATAGTGTTTAAATTTTAAATTTAAGGCTTAGTTCAGTTCAAGTGATAGTTCGGGTGAGAGCGTTTATTCTTGCTTTTGAAGAAGAGGAAGGGCTTGCTTTCTGAAATCATTGAATCTTTTCATTTCAAATCAACTTGAAACTAAGTTTGAGTTTTTCGTATTTTAAAAACTTATTGTGCTTACGAAGTCTCGAGTAAATCGTCTGCTTCTACTTTTTTCGAGTTAATTTCGAAGTAGCATACTTACTTTTTCAGTGAGTAGAAAGTTTCCTTTCTTTAGTGAAGAATGATTTTTTGTTCGCCTTCCTTCCAGGCTCAAAGAAAGAATTTGAGCTCCGCACCCGCTTTCCACTTTCGTTCGTTCCCCCGCAGCGCAGGTTCGGTTTTCGCTCAAGGTTTGGTTCACACGCTCCTCTGGCCCAACAAACTCGAAAGTCTTTTCTGCGGTTTAACCCAACACCGTTCCCAAGATTTTCAAATCGAATTTCTTATTCAGTTCCCCTTTCTTCCTGGCATGAAAGGACCTTGATTAATTCGTAGTCTTTATTTAAGGGAGATGTGCAATCTGAGCAGTCTGAGAATTAATTATTGGATCCTTAGGTTTGCGTTTATTTAAAATTAACAAATCCGTCAATATACTCAGGTTTGTCAAGTGGTCCTATATAACCTAAAGCACGTCAATATAAAGTAATATTTTTATCTTTACAGTTTCATTTGAATTTCCGATTGTTCTTCTGTGAGTTCTTTTGCAATATGCCGCATACAAATTTTTACAAAATAAGATGTCGTGAAACTTTCACGACAAAACGTGTTATGGATTGTTCTTCATTCATTGATCCATAAGCAGTAATATAACCTAAAGCACGTCAATATAAAGCAGCCTTTTTATCTTTACAGTTTCATTTGAATTTTCGATGTTCTTCTGTGAGTTTTCTTTTGAAATATGTTGTATACGGATTTTTATGAAATGAGATGGCATGAATAGTTTCATGACGAAAAAGTATCATAGACTGTTCCTCATTCATTTATCCATAAGCAGTAATATAACCTAAAACACGTCAATATAAAGTAACCTTTTTATCTTTACAGCTTCATTTGAATTTCCGATGTTCTTCTGTGAGTTCTTTTGCAATATGCTGTATACAGATTTTTATGAAATAAGATGTCATGAATAGTTTCATGACAAAAAAGTATCATGGATTGTTCTTTATTCATTGATTCAATTGCAGTAATATAACCTAAAGCACGTCCAATATAAAGTTAGCCTTTTTATCTTTACAGTTTCATTTGAATTTTTGATGTTCTTCTGTGAGTTTTCTTTTGAAATATGTTGTATACATATTTTTATGAAATAAGATGTCATGAAACTATTCATGACAAAAAGTATCATGGATTGTTCATCATTCATTGATTCATAAGCAGTAATATAACCTAAAACACGTCAATATAAAGTAACCTTTTTATCTTTACAATTTCATTTGAATTTTCGATGTTCTTCTGTGAGTTTTGAAATATGTTGTATACAGATTTTTATGAAATAAGATGTCATGAACAGTTTCACGACAAAAAGGTATCATGGATTGTTCTTCATTCATTGATCCATAAGCAGTAATATAACCTAAAGCACGTCAATATAAAGTAACCTTTTTATCTTTACAGCTTCATTTGAATTTCCGATGTTCTTCTGTGAGTTCTTTTGCAATATGCTGTATACAGATTTTTATGAAATAAGATGTCATGAATAGTTTCATGACAAAAAAGTATCATGGATTGTTCTTTATTCATTGATTCAATTGCAGTAATATAACCTAAAGCACGTCCAATATAAAGTTAGCCTTTTTATCTTTACAGTTTCATTTGAATTTTTGATGTTCTTCTGTGAGTTTTCTTTTGAAATATGTTGTATACATATTTTTATGAAATAAGATGTCATGAAACTATTCATGACAAAAAGTATCATAGACTGTTCTTCATTCATTTATCCATAAAGAGTAATATAACCTAAAACACGTCAACATTAAGTAATATTTTTATCTTTACACTTTCATTTGAATTTCCGATGTCCTTCTGTGAGTTCTTTTGCCATATGGTGTATACAGATTTTTATGAAATAAGATGTCATGAATAGTTTCATAACAAAATTTTCATGGATTGTTCTTCATTCATTGATCGAATTGCAGTAATATAACCTAAATCACGTCCAATATAAAGTTAACCTTCTTATCTTTACAGTTTCATTTGAATTTCCGATGTTCTTCAGTGAGCTTTTCTGCAACATATTGTATACAGATTTTTATGAAATAAGATGTCACGAATAGTTTCCTGGAAAAAAAGAAAAAAAAAAAATCTGAAATGTTTCAGATTTTAAATTACGTCCAAAGGGGCGTTTTTTAACATTTTGTGTGTTACCTTTCTTTATTAAATATCATGTTCCTCGCACTTAAACCATAAGATCCAGTGCAACAGCAATATCGCAAAATAGTTTTAAAACGAGCATATCTTTAGAATTTCCGATACAGAGACTCACGCGCTGGAGATAAAAATGTTTTTTCTGCACAACGTTGCCATTGCTCGCTTTGAAATCCTTGAGTTTGTTAATCAAAAATTCGTCAAAGTTTTAAAAAATAGGAAATCGATCATAAAACAAATTTCAAATTTCAAATTTGGTCTTCCACATGCTCATATTCGTTGGAGGATTACGTTATTCAAAATTCGATGACTCTATGTACCGTTGTTTTATCACAATACGAGAAATATACATACATTTATGCAGATTTTTCATTATTTAATTTCTTCAAATATAATGCAGGACTCTAACATTTTGTGGCAACAGTTTGAAAAGTGAACCGACATTTATGAGTCCGACGCAAAATGCCAAAACGAAACTGATAGTCCTTCGGGATTCAAATCCATTTGGACTAAAAAAAAACCGACGTTGTCATGAATCGTTTTTCATTCATTAATCCATAAGCATTTTAATTATTTCATAGATTAGGGTTTCCATATATATTATTTTTCCTTAACCAAAATTGCTATTTTGTGCCTTTAATTCTGCTGACTCAAAGCAAATATTTAAGGTAATATTTTAACTTCTTATAGGTCAGTTGCAGGATCTTGATAGGAAGTCTAGACACTGATTTTAGAGTAATAAACAAGGAAACACTTCAGACCTATGCGGAAACATCAAGCACATGTAGCTTTCCTTCGTCGTATATCCTCTAATAACGTATATCATCTAATAACGTCGTATATCCTCTAATATTTAAAAAGCTAGAAAAACATGTAATGCAATTCTGTAAAAATATTTAATGTTTTTAATTAGCTATATCATGAATTAAATGCATTTTTACTTCCTTGTACGAAGTAAAGGAAGTAGTGTAATCGCGAAAATATTCGGGTATCATATTTCAAAGAAAATATCCATTTTGACCGCAATTGAATGCAATTTAACTATGTTTTTATGTGACGTCTGTGCGTACCAACAAAATAAACACTTAAAATAGATTAAAATTGATTCAGAAGAGATTTCTTTCGTGACGTCTGTACGTACGTGTGTATGTATGTATCTCGCATAACTCAAAAGAGAGTAACTTCAGAATGTTAGACTGCTATAGCCTGTATTTGTGAACCTCCCTTTTTAGTTGCAAGCTGCCGCACCAAAAGTATATGTATACCCACTCTATTACTCGGCTCGGTGAGTTCAGTTTTTTAATTCTCATATGTTGATAAATCGTGCATTTTTTGCTTTAAGAATTATTAAATTATGTTGTTTTTATCTTCCGGTTAAGGTTTTTATGCCTTTAGTTAATCTGCAGGCAATAGTTGTAGAATTATCAGCAATTTAATAGTTGTTTAAGTGCAGCTAAGCCTAATTTTGTTTTACCATAGCAGCCATATTTCTTTACATTTGAAACTTAGCAGAATAGTGAATTAAGTCAGTTTCTGCACCTTCAGTGTCGTGTTGCCGAGTGGGACCAAAAGCAAAAAATCAGTTTTGCGCAACGTAAAATCTGCCTTCTTACCGGCTGGTCGAATTGCTTGTTTTTGCTTAGAAACTGTAATTTTAATTGTAAAATTTGTTTTTTAATTGTTTTATCTGCATTTGGTGTAATACGTTTTCCTATATTTTTCAGTTTTTAATGAAGATATTTTGAGGTTTTATGTATTTTGCCTTGTTTCGATATGAGAGCTGAATTAATTGAATGACAAATATATTTTTAATGAAATTCGAAAAAATAACTTTAAATAAAATGTAGGCAAAAAATGCCTATAATTTAATACTCCGTACAAGGAAGTCATGTGGTATAAACATCAGATTTTTATTTAAATCAATCGGATTAAAAGTAAAAAAGTTATGTTTTTAAGAACTAAATCACAACTAAAAACTAATGTACTACAACTAGAAAGTAACGTTTTTTAAGAACCCTTTTATATAGTTTATTTGGTTAATTAATGACAGAATGATTAAATGTAAAAGAAAATATTTTATGTTTTTGTGAATGGCAACAACAGACCTTGAATAAAAAGCGAAACAGCGCAAAATCGAGCTTCAAGCTTAATCACCTTTTTGAGATAAAAAGAAAAAGAGAAGAAAAGTGAAGAAACAAAAAAACTACAATGAATCCGCAATTCGCCAGTTAACCATAACCTATTGTAAACTATTTCAAATTTAAACCAATTTCTATAAAATAAAATGTAATTTCCAACAAAAATCCACAATTTACATAGCTTACACTTTTATTTTAACATTTTATAAGCTGTGTTCTATAGAACAACATAAACAACATTTTAATGGTGTGAATGATTGTTAACTGGCAAAAGCTTTCTTTTCTGGTTTATCAGCGCTAACTGTTTACTTCACAGCGATTGTCAAGTAAAGGGAAGATGCATTAAGCTCAAAGAGTAATAAAAACTACATGCTCTGAATTATTCTACGCAGTTTTGTTGCTTGTTTTAAATTTATGAAGGGCTTGTAACGAGGGGGCAATTAATTCTTATTACTTCGGAGTTAATTATACTTCTGAGTGATTTAAAGTAACTAATTGTGTTGTCATTTATAATGGCTTGTGTTTGTTGATTTTGTGAAACATCTGGCCCATTTTAAGTAGAAAATAGAAAATTTTTCTTACAGAAAGAACAACTTTGAAAGAATTCTAAATGTAAGCGAACCCGAGGCTGAACAATTTTTATTCGATGCCGTATATTATTGCAAAATGAATGTATATTTAAATTAAGTAAATATTTAGGTTCTTCACTTTGCCGAGAATTTTTGAGTTTTGCTGAAAAATTTATTCCCCGTCGTTTCAATGAAAATAAAGAGTAAGTAATTAAATTCTGCAATGGGAAATACGTCTAAAGATTAAATACTACTTTTCAAAAAACTTTTTAATTGGAAATTGCAGAGATACGAGGAGAATTTGTCTTTCTTTTGTTTCTTAGTTTATTTATATGTATGTATATATATGAAGTACATCTTTTTTTCTGTGTATATATAGATAAAGACGAAGAGAGACATACTCTGATACTGAAACTTATATATTTGCAATCATATTTCATTGAATAACCAATCTTTTAAGCGGTAATATAATCTAAAGCACTAAATGCAGTATTAGTTTTTGAAAAGTATATCAATTTCAAGAGTGAAAAAGCACTTTCGATGTTCAGAATTTCCAAAAGTTGGAGGAACGGTAGCCATTTTAAACCGAAAGAGAATTTGGCTTCCCTCTCTTTCTTCTCGTCCATTTCCCGTCCATTTCTTACTAAAGCTTTCAGCATTCTAATGCCTTAGTTTTGTCGTTTAGTTACCATTTTCCTCGTCAGATGGCGCTTTATTGACAAATGGCATTGCTTTCAACATAAAGTAGTACCTGATTTTCCCATTATTGTAAATTTTTTTAGATCTGTGTTTGATCGCCTTCAAGTTTTATTCTTAAGCAAAATCAGATTTCTTCTTCTGTCTAAATTTAATTTGTACGATGAAATGCTTTTCTTCTATTTTAATCTGTCTGATTTATTGTTTCATATATTGAACAAAAAGGCAAATTAATTATCATTATTCAAACTAGTTTCATCTATCTGTTTCTTAAATGCAAATATATTTTTCAAAAGCATGGTTAATCTTCTTTGCACGGAATAAATTCTGCAATTCATTACTTGACAGTGTTAGAGAATCTAAGTAGCAGTTTTCTATAACGCTAAAGTGCTTTTTCAAAATGTCTTTGAAGAGAAGAGCTCTCGTATATTTAATAGCAATGAAAACGATTGTAAAGGTTTCAAGGTGGCCGAATGCTTCAAGACAGATTGTTTCAACCGTTTGGAAACAATTCAAAGATTCCGAAATTATTACTATAGAATAATTTATATATTTATAGAAAGCCATAGAAAGAAAATGGCTGCTTCTCAAAATAGTTTTCTGTCCTTAAAACTTGCAACCGCCACAGGAATTTTTACGTCATCGCACTGCGTTTAGAAAGCTTAATGACAGAAAGACTTTTATGCTGTGTAGTCTATGATTTTTACTTCATTGTAAGGAAGTATTGTAATCACGAAAAATTCCGGCTATCATATTGCAAAGAAAACATCCATTTTGACCGCTATCGAATGCAATTTAACAATGTTTTAGCGCGACATCTGTATGTAAGGACAGAATAAAGGACTCTTTTTCAGCAAACGAATTATAAAACTGATTTAAAATGGATTCAGAAGAAATTTTTTCGTGGCGTCTGTACTTACGTACGTATGTTTGTGTCTCGCATAACTCAAAAACGAGTAGTCTCAGAACGTTGAAATTTTGCGTGTAGGACTGCTATAACATGTAGTTGTGCAATACTCCCGTTTTGGTTGCAATCGACCACACCAAAAGTTTATATATATCTATATACCCACACAAATACTCGGCTCAGTGAGCTGATTTTTTTTTAAATTATTATTCTTATATGTTGGTAAATTGTGCAATTAAATTAAAAATGATTGAATTGTAGTGTTCTTATCTTCCGTTTAAGGTTTTTATGCCTTTAGATTATAAAGTATTTCTCCCGCCTTCCTAGCGTGCGTTCGTGGTGTAGTGGTTCTGCACGCTGGGCCGGTATTCCAGAGGTCCGTGGTTCGATTCCCGGCGAAGGCGTTGTTAATTTTTCATCTTGCCTGCTCCCAAAAATCCTAATGTCTCTACAAGTTAATCTGCATGCAATAGTTGTAGAATTATCAACAATTTAAAAGTTGTTTAAATGCGACTAAGCCCCCTTTTTTTTACTATAGCAGCCATATTTTTTTTACATTTGAAATTTAGAAGATCTGCACCTTCAGTGTCTTTTTGCTGAGTGAGACTAAAAGGAATCTTTTAGTTTTGTTGCACGGAAAAATCTGCCTTCTTGCCGGCTGGCCGAATGGCTTGTTTTTGCGTAAAAACTCTAATTTAAATTGTAAAATTTGTGTTTTATGTTTTTCTATATCTTTCAATTTTTAATGAAGATATTTGGACGTTTTATGCATTTTTGCCCTGCCGTGAAGTGGCAATTGAATTAATTGACTGACTCTAATGAAATTCGAGAAAATAAGTTTAAGCGAAATGCAGCAAAAATGCGTATAATTTAGTATTCCGTACAAGCAAGTCTTGTGGTGTATACATCAGATTTTTATGTCTCATAATAAAAGAGGTTGGCTTTAATTATTACAGTGCAGATCAGAAATGGAGTCTAAAGCAACGGGCCTGTGTGCTTTTCAGTGATGATTCGAGGTTCAGTTTAACATTTCTTTTGGAATGAGCGGGGAATGCTAAATATTCTCAGCAGCTTTAGGAAATATGATGATTACTACAAATGAGATATGATGGTATGGCAAAAAAATGGAGGATTAACATGTATATGCCCCTGTTTTATTCAACAGAGTATCTGTGGGGGCATACATATTTCGAGGTACTGTCTTAGAGCTCTGTGCAAAACGTTTTAAAGATGCAAAGGAATTTGACTTCCTTTTCGTGGATGATAATGCATATCCACATCAAATAATCCAGGGTGACGGATTTCTTTTAAAAAAAAATCGCTGAGCGAATAAACTGACCAACCAAATCTCCTGATGGGAATCTCAACGCCTTTGAAAGAACTACTGCACTGTGAAATTATCTTGTTAGAGATTCAGCGCCTTGAAGACCATACTTGTGCATAAGTGGAATTTAATCTTCGGACTTTAATTAACTATCTTTTTGTCAACATAAAATAATGGTATTTGCCTATAAGTGAGATAACATCATTTCTATTAATATTAAAAGTCTGCATTAGATTCCAAGTTACAAGTTTTTATGAAATTTCTATTTCAAATTATTTCAGCTTTACTTGATTCATGATAAACGTTTGAGCCATATGCATTCATATTCGGTTTTCTAGTTTCCATTATATACTATGTGGCTTGATACTACCCCAAATATATTCATTCATTCAATTATATTCACCAGTTTTCGAGTAAACAGTGTTTATGTGTATGGGAAGATAATTCTGGGCTGTAATATATGTAAATAGATAACTGGATAAAAATAATAAAAAGTTATTATAATAAAGGTAATTATTAGGACGCATTCAGATATGCAATACGAACTGCAGTTTTAATTAATTTCCAATTTCATTTATGCATTTTAAATAGGAGATTGTCTTGATTCCAGAACTGAGACATATATTCTTTATATATATATCTGAAAAGTCTTGCTTAATTAATATTTGCATTTGTATTATTGACATATGGTATATACTGTATATAAAGCAGTAGTTCTTGGTGGTTCTAACTGTTGACGCAGAATTATGTAACTGAGTAAAGGATTTTTAAATAAGAGATATTTGCTCTCTATTTTTTAAATATTTTTTATTTTTAGCGTGTGTTGTTCGTGTAATGTTGTATAAGGTTTATGAACTAGTTATTTTATATTAGCGTATGTTCTATCTTTCTTGTTTCCCATTTTCCTGCCAGATAAATAAAATAAATAAATAAATAAATAAAATAAAATAAATTAAAAAATATTTTACTTATTTATTTTTATTTATCTGGCAGGAAATAACAAAATCTTTCCAAATAAATAAAAAAGGAAAAATTTTATAGGATAAAATCAGAGCATGTTCCGCCTGCTGATGGCCACGTTGCTAGTTTAAATCCGTTTATAATAGTACTCTGTGGCAATGCGCAATTCTTTTCATTAGGCATTTTGCGCCGTTTTTAGGTCAGAACCAACTTGTGCGTTTCTCTATCTGCATTAGCTGTTGAGCTAACTTTAATGAAGTCAATTTCATTACTTTTGATTTAAGTCATAGATGCTGGCTACACTGTAAGCACGAGTGGTGCCTTCTGTTAACGTTTTGTTTGGGTTATATAAAAGGATCCTTTACACCCTTTCTCAGTCTCTGTGATACTTTACAATACATAGTGATAATTCACTTAAAGTTCTTAGAAGTTTCGTCCCTTTGATTTTACCAAAGGACACGAGACTTTGTAGTTGTATTTAATCACTTTTTTAACAAACAGTAGTGTGAACAAGTAGTGATAACACTATCTGGGAAGAGATCTTGAAATTATTCGCAATTATGGCAAGAATATTTTCAAATCGCAGCAACCTCATCTTTTCTCTGGCTCTGAAAAGCGAAGATTTAATGCTTAATGAATTCGCCGCTAAAATGAATTCTTTGCTTTTACTTGCGTCTGAAATAAACATGGGAGAACATATAAATGAAGTTGCTGACGTCAAGGCTTATTCTAAAAGATAAAAGATAAGAGAACAAGAGTGAATCAGACTGAAATTGCTGCAATAAGAAAAAATAGTCAGACTTGTCAACATGTTTGTAGGAAAGTGAAGATAAAAAGTGTCTTTTCACATGCCAATATGTTTGTCAAAACACTCATAGTATTAAATATACTCTTGTGTACAATAATACAGCAACTATACGATTCGCAGTGCAATTTTTAGCCCAAAGGGAGTTAGCCCAGAAGGGCTATTAATTTCGTTTTGGCATTTTGCGTTGGTTCACTATAAATGTCAGTTCACTTTTCAAATTGTTGCCACCCAATATTAGAGCCCAGTGTTATATTTAAAGAAATTAGATAGTGAAGAAACTGCATAAAAAGGATTGTTATAAAACAGCGGTACCTAGAGCCATCAAAATTTGAATAACGTAATCTGCCACCGAATATTCGGGCATCTAGAAGCCCGAATATGGAATTTGAAATTTGTTTTATTATCGATTTCGTATTTTATAACACTTTAACGAATTTTATATAAACACACTCAACGATTTCAAAGCGAGCAATGGCAATTCCGTACGGGAATATATATATGTATATATATATATACCTTCAGCGCGCGAGGCTGGGTATCGGAAATTTTAATGATATGCTCATTTAAAAATTATTTTGCGATATTGCTGTTGAATTTAATTTTATGGTTTAAGTGCGAAGAACATGATATTTAATAAATAAAAGTAGCACACAAAACTTTAAAAAAAAAGTCCCTTTGGACATAAACTAAAATCTGAAAGCTTTCAGATTTTTTTGTTTTGTTTTGTTTTGTTTGCTTGTTTCATTTGCGTGTTCGTAGTTGTTGCAAATAACTGATCACCTTTGCTTGCGTTATGCTATGCGATTCATTCTGAAATCACTTCATTTTTTGAGTTGAAAAGAAAACAAAAATTATTGTTGGAATAAAATGATTTCTTCCTAATGTTTCGTAACGATCCAAATTTAATAACGTAACATTTGTTTCTCTTTCCTGATCCGAAGATTTTTGTCAACTTTTAAAGATTAATGGTATCTGGACGGAATTCCGTTAGTTCTTCCTCCTTTAAAAGGAAAGAACTGTCTAGCGAGGAAGAAAAATTCGAATTTCTAACCTTTTTTCTCTCTCTTTTTACCGCGAAGATAGGATGTTAACTTACTCGATTCAAGAGAGAGAAGTTCTTTTATCCTCTGTCTAGTGATCTATTTGTCTCCGTTGTTAAATCAATCTATTCACTTCGAAGAGATTGGGTAATTTTTGGGTGCTTCTTTTCGATTAAGGAAAAAAGATAAAAATGTGGGTATTCTTTACCCTCATGGTAAACAAGACTTAGATAAGTTATTTCTTTTGAACTGAATGAATTATATCTAAGAATTCCTCAATTACTCTTACGATGAAAAATATTGAATGCTCACTTCAAAGACAAGTAATATTAACTTTCACTTCAAAAATAGTAATATTAATTTGACGTGCTGGATTTTTAATAATAATTGTGGCTTTACTATTCTTTTTAATTTCGCCTATACTAAAAATAAATTTTCGCAAATTATCTTTACGAAGCTGTCCTGAATAATATGACAGCATTTCAAGCATTATTAAATTCGGGATTGAAATTAATTATAATTGGTTAAAAATTTTTGAATTTTTATCTCTTATTGGAGGAATTCCATAAATATACTGTCAAGAAATGATATCTGAAATATGACAATTATAAGCTTCGAGTTTATAAGCTTTATATGAATGTTAATAAGTTTCGCGTTAGGTGGAGATAAATTGGAGAATATAAGAAAGTATACTGCTTAGGTTTAGTCATTCCGGGCGGGTTACATTTTATGCACTTTTATGCATGAAGAGATTTGCCTAGCTGCATTAACCTAGCATTGATAATTACAGCAATTATTTTAGTATATTTAGTAAAGCAGTGTTAAGTTTTTTAACTTATCAGTGTGATCTACTTTTAACATTTTTCCACCTTTCACTTTAATCCAAACGGAAGAAAAGAAATAAAAGTAACTCCAGAAATAGACATTTTCGATACAGTCTTACGGAAACCTACTTTTGTAACTCAATTACGCAACTCCTAGACAGAGTGCAGTAGATTAGTAGGAAGGTTCTCTTTATATATTCCCTAAATAATAGTACAAGTGCTGCCGAAAGCAATTTACTCACCTAGAATTTTTCACTTCTGCACGCATACTTTCAAGGTCATCTGTTTTGCAGACAAGGATTTTAATAGAAGTTAAGGTTACTAAAAAAAAAAAAAAAAAAAAATCTAATATTTGTTTCCGTCAGCTCAGCGCGCTTAGAGAATTGCGTGAGATCTCTCACCGTGATGTCCTTTTTCGATTCAGCTTCTATTTCTGTCGCAACTTCTAATTGCCATCTTTCTTCGGTAGTCGTGCTATACGATCTGAAACTCTATTCATTAAGGGGATTGCCTGACATTTTCATTAACTTTTAGATAAACGCGTAACTAGCCGCGAGGGATTCGAATAACCTTTTCACGGCGATTTATTATTATTATACTACCAACTTAAAGGAGGTAATGAAACTTTGCATTAAGTAACATTTTCATGAAGGATATCACATTAATTAAATGATGCAGTGGTTCTTAGTGTTTGAGTTGGGAGATAATTTTTTTTGGGCTGCGAAAGGTTTCGGAGCGTCATTTTTCTTATTGTACAGTTATATATATGTAAGATATAATAAAATACGATGGCTGTTCTAAGAAACGTTTTTGATCCCAAAATTAACTATTCTAGATTTTATGTTCTTCCCTAAATTCATCTGTTTTTCCAAATTTGAGATTTTTCCATGTTACATAACAACCTAAAATTAACCAATCGTAGCTTAATTATACTTATGCACCTACTTAGTATAAATATTGCTCGCAAGCTACTACGTCATTACTTTTCTTCTGCCTTGCCAACATCTCCACGCTGTTTATGCTTTCCTGTCTAAGATGCTTACGTCGTACTTTTAAAGGCAGTGTACATAAAAATTATCGTATTAAAATATGATTGGATAAATACCTTGTCTATAAAAATGATCTGATGAACTGCAAACCTAGCAGCCAAAGACGATTAAATTTGTTTTATCTATTTCAGTTGGCATTCGGGGCCACAGTTCACTTGGCCTTCTAACCGTGCGTATTTCCAGAAAAGTTTACATTTTTAATACTATTGCGATAATAAGTAAGCAGAGAAGCAGCGTCCTAACGGCATCAGAGGTAGAAGCAAAAGTGTGCAATCATCCAGTAATGGATGTTCACTCACAGAAGGTATGGGTTTAGGTTGCTTATTAAGGGGACTCATACACCTTAAACCCCTCATGATCTTCGAATATGTGACTGTTGCAAGAATTCTGATATTTTATTTATTTTAAAAGCAATTACTTCCAACTTTTTACAGCTGACTACATAATCTAGCTGCTTTGGAAACTAGTAACCAGAAAGTTTGTGTTGCCACAAATCGTTTTGTAATTTAATCCTCTTTGTGACAAAATATTTCGCCATGTTTCCACCTTGCGCGCATGATATTTTAAAAATGGCGTATGATACACACTTGAAATTTGATGGAATTCTTTATATGGGCACTATTTTCTAACTGAACCAACAATCTGATGAATATTTTAATATTGAAAAATTTTATGGACGAAAACATTACAAATTTTTTTAATAAAATACATTTTATAAATTCAACTCCAAATAAAATTAAAATTTAAGATGAAATTTTTAGAATTTTAGGTTCACAGTAGTTTCCAAATGTTATTAAAAGCTCTATATTAAATATGGAATTAAATTATGCAACAGAATGTTTAAAACTGAGCGCGCAAGTTGGAAACATGACGAAAAATTTTGTCACAAATCAGATTAAATTATCAAAATATTTGTGGCAACACAAACTTTCTGATTACTATTTCAGAAAGCAGCTATATTATGTAGTCAGCTGTGAAAAGTTGGTATTAATTGCTTTTAAAATAAATAAGTTATCCCAATTCTTGCAACAGTCACCTATTCGAACATCTTATGGGTTTTAAGGTGTACGAGTCCCCTTAAGAGAAAGGTTTCAGCTCTCGAAATTTTGAGTTCAGATTCCGAATTAGCTACGCCATCAGCGTTATGCAAGCCATGTGACATAGACTGATCTAGAAATGGCGCAGTTTAAAAAAGGTATTACTATTTTTTAGAATAGAGAGAAGGGTATTTCGGGGTTATTGCTGGTATTATTAATTATACTTTTGAGATTCACATATTTTTTATCTTAACATATTCCCTCTTTCTTTGCACTTTATCATTTCGTGACTAATCCATGTCATTTGACTCTTACAAAACACAGCAGTATTAGTTATCCAAACAAAATGCTTTGCGAACGAAAACTAACTCAGTCTGAATTTAAGATTTCATCCTGAACACAACGCACTTGCTTACTACACTTCGGCCTAGTTGGACTGCTGCCTGCGGCTCTCTTCTTACTGCAAAACTCTCGAAAGTATAAACATTTTGAAATAGACACAAGTAGTGTGCGAAGTTGTTTGTGGCCTCAACATGTTTGCTGAAATACAAATGAAGATTTAATCTGCCTCGGCTGCCAGTTTCCAAGTTATTATGGATCTACGTTTCTACGCTGTCAATATTTCTACCTATCAATTTTTCGACAACATCTATACTTCGTTGTATATACCGTATTTACGCGAATCTAATGCGCATCGTTTTCGGCCAAATGTAGTACTCAAAATTGGGGTGCGCATTAGATTCGATGGCGCATTAGATTCGAGTGCAAAGTTCGCCGATGACGTCAACCAAATTTAAATCGTAACGATGGATTACTGTATTTCTCAACTACATTTACCGTTACATTTATGGTTGACACATTATTGCATAGAGGATACAAATACGTAGTCACGAAATGGAGGGCAAGAAGAGAAGAAAGTCATATGACGCTACTTTCAAACGTAAAGTAATTCTTTATCCTGAAAGAAATGGCAATAGAAAGGCTGGGAGAGAGTTAAACGTAGCTGAGAGCAATGTTCGCTTGTGGCGGCAGCAGAAATTGGCACTGTTTGCAACTAAAACTGGTAGAAAGAAATTCACTGGCCCTCGCAAAGGAAGACACCCTAAAATTGAAGAAAAAGTTTTGGAATTTGTACGTGAAAGGAGGAAGAATGTGGAAAAGGAGGAACCTGTGACTAGTGACACTATAAGAAATAAAGCAAAAGAGGAGGCTGAAGTTCTTGGAATACCGAAACCAGAGTTTAAAGCTAGTCGTGGATGGGTGGATCGGTTGATGAAGAGGATGGGCTTATCTCTAAGACGCCGTACAACAATATGCCAAAAGCTTCCTGCAGATTTTGAGGGAAAACTACTAACATTTTAGCGGTATGTCATCACACTTCGGAAGGAAAAGAATTTTTCAATGGGGCAAATTGGCAATGCTGACGAGACGCCAATTTGGTTTGATATGCCTCCTAACTACACCATTACGTAGAAGGGGACTAAGGAAGTTATCATCAAAATAGTGAATAAAGACGTTTACTATTAATCACTGATTGTAGAAACTGTTAGCTAGATAGAAATGTTACGATTTATTTCATGTTCGTACTTTACGATATGTACCGTATATACAGTAGTGGTAATTAACAATGATTGTTTCACATAACAATAGCCCACCAATAGGTTAATTCTATGTTCTGATACTTTATGTATAAATCTATTGTTGTATAAAATATGGTATCTAAATTTAAATAAAATTATCATACCATTGATTGATAGTTTATATACAAATCCATTGTTGTATAAAATAAGATTCAATAAATTCCTCATACCATTTGATGCGCATTGCATTCGCCGACAAAAAATTGTTTTATTATTTAAAGTTTTAAAATGGGGATGCGCATTAGATTCGCTTAAATACGGTATATATGCACTTAGAATGGTCGCGGTAGTGTTCTTAATGTCTTTATTCAGGTAAAAAATAAATATAGCAAATATGTATAACCATGGATTAACTGATGAATCTTTAATCACACGCCGGTTTATTTCGGAAGAACAACTGTTTGAAACATTTTTTCTGCTTTGTCACAGCAGTCAATCACCATAGATCGCTTTGGGGTTAACACAGGGCAAACTGGTTCACCATTATAAACAAGCTGATAGCTGATTGGTTGAAAACGAACAACTTACAATTTTTTGGGAAAGGAAGGAAAAAGTCGCACGTCTTTCTTTCACTAGTAAACCAGGCAGAAAAATTGTCCGAAACAGTTGTTCGTGTGAAACAAACGCCGTGTGATATGGGCCTTAGCGCAAGAAAACAATGTATTTTTTAATAAAATTTTACATTTCACATTTCCTATTATTAATGGCAAAAAGATTGTTTATAAAACACCAGAAACATGAAAGGCGATTTAATTGTAATTTATTGATATCAGTATTGCAGTTATTTCATTTTCTTCGAATAATATACCGGAAGTAAGCGAAATCACATTTCTGAAGATTTCAAAGGCTCTAGAGGTAGCTTGGCTGACCGTCTCAGCAATTAAGATATTTTACCATGCACAACTTAATTAAGTAAGATCTCTTTTATGAGACTTTTGACTTTGCTTTCGTTTATCATTAAAAAGAAATACTTTAATTTAATAAGATTTTTTACTAATTCTGCAGCAACAAGTGAATCTCATGTCATGATTTTATTTTAATCAATGCTATTGCCACAAAATATACATGTTTTAAAAACTGTAGTAAAAGTTTTACTGTGAAAAACTGTAAATTTTACCTGGCCCAACGTCTTCAGTTGAAGATTCTGTTTCTTGTGTTTTAGTTTCCTGCGCAATTATTCCCTCTGGACCTGAAGAAAAAAAGCAAATTCTCGACGAAAAGTTTCAACACCCTTATAGTGCTTCGAAGAGATTAACGATGTAATAATATAAATTTGAAGTGATAAGAATTGTAAAGCAATAACGTGAAAATTTGGACTTAGATTTATGGCTGTGTAACTACTTTAAAAAAAAATTATATTTACTTTCATGAAATTTACATGTTTCAGTCAGAACCCCTATACCGACAATTTTAAATTGGCTATTTTCGATGCACCTTTCCTCAAAATCTGCTGTAGATACAATTTTGAAATTTTTTGTGTAATTAAAATACACCTGAGCTTTTGAAAACACTTTGAGTTTTAGAGTAATTTATAGAATATTGTATTAGGTAGAGTAAAATCCAGTACTTTTCTCAGAAAAAAAAAATGTGATTTTTTTTTCTTAGTTTATCACCAAAAGCTCATTTCAGTAAATATTAGGAAACATTGTAAGGATCCTAAGTTTTACTAACGTTTATTTTATTTTAAAACTGTACTATCACTTCTTATTTTCTACTTCTGGCCAAAATTAAATGCTTTAACTTGTTTATGCAAACTGTCTTGCTAACGCCAAGTACTTAAGTTGCGGCTTTTTGCCAAGAGAGAGAGAGAGGAGTTATAGGAAGCAAGCCGCTTGCCACTGTAGTTTTACGAGTTTTCACTCTGTTGCTAATTGCCTTTAAGGCCAGAGGTTTAGCCCTCTTGATATTTGCAGATGTATCGTAGTTTTAGCAGCTCGGCGTACTGCATACGTACCTTTTTTAAATAAAGGCCAGTCTTCGTGCTAGGCATTTGTATACTAATTCAAAGTTAGCTTTTAGTTAGAGTTTTAGTTATTATTTTTTATATTCTTAAGTTCAGACCACAAGTGGTTGGTCTCTGTATTCCGAAGTTCGGAGATACCTGTAAAGTATTGAAAATAAAGGGTTTCGTATACCCTTCCTGCTTGTGTTGTCTACTTCACACCTTCTTGAACATAGCTTGAGTAAGCTCCCTGTTCCTATTCAGGACCATTCATGTTTCCAAAGCAAATCAAGAGAAACACAAGTCCTGACAACATCATAAATAAGCCATAAAGAATTTACATGCCTATGAGCAGTAGTTCCAGAGAAAAGGTACATCGAGTATAAAAAAACACATTTGGAGAAAAATGCTCTTTTATGTAATAATCGTGATTTATCAAAGCATTCGATGGTAAATTAATAGATTTTTATTACAGTGCTAATTTTCGTAGAGATTAAAATATGGTACCTTTAGAAAGCTAAAAGTGTAGAGAATGTGAAATGGCAAAAACCCCAAATCATCATTTTTTGAAGATTTTGGCTTCCAACACACCTTAAAATTATGGGAACAGCTCTTCAGTATTATACTCTTTTGGAGAAATTTAGAAAAATATAATATTTTCGGTTCGAAAGACGCCCCAGCCCGATGTAACGGCTATTTGCTGTTCTTTTTCTTCGAGGAAGGTGGAGTCATTTATTTTCATGATAAGCAATATGACTTAATCACATTTCTTGTATCTGTTTGTGAGTACCACACTTGCCTATTATTGGTGCATTCCAGATGTCACTCATACTTTTATCTGTATTTACATCACTCGGTACTTGTATTAGGGGCGGAGACTCATATACGGTTGTATTATAAGAAGAGTTTACATCCCACACTCGAGTAGAAAAAACTGCTGCTTAAGTTCTGCTTTTCTAAAAAATTGCTAGTTTCATTTAAAAAAAAGGAGAGATAACTCTATCAGGTTCAATGTTCCGTCTTACTTTCTTTGGGAACATGCAAGGACCTGACTCGGAACAGAGAGCTTACTAAAGCTATGTTCAATAACTGTGGGAAGTAGACAGGATACACAAGAAGGGTATACAAAACCCTTTATTTTTCTCTATTTACAATAATTTCCGTACTTCGGAATACAAAGACCCACTACTTGTGGTCTAAACGTAAGAATATAAAAATGTAACTAAACTCTTAACTTTGAAATAATAAACGTGGAAGATTGGCCTTATAGTAACAGGAAGCCGTATGTAGTACAGAGAACTGTTAACACTACAATACGTTTAAAATTATCAAGAGGATTAAACCTCTGGCCTGGAAGGCAACCAGCAACTGATTAAAACTTCTAAGGTAAGCGGCCTGCTTCGACTAACTCCTTCCTCTCTCTCGCTTGGCAAAAAGCCACAACTTAAGTACTTGGCCTTCGCCAGACCAAATTTTGCATAAATAAGTTAACGCTTTTAATTCTGGCCGGAAGTAGAAAATAAGAAGTGATAGTAAAGATTTAAAATAAAAATAAACGTTAGTAAAACTTAAGATCCTTACAGCTCATCTAAACATCAGTCGAGGAGGAATATATTTTTGGATGTTTGAGTTTAATTTTTGTTGAAAAATACAAGTCTGGATGAGAGGTAGAGATAATTATCGGACTGAAACGGAAAACCTTTGATAAAATTTATTTTTACTTGGCTGAGGGTGATTAGCAACGAAGATGGGAAGAAAAAAATTTAGACTGTCAGCAACTGACATAGCTTGATGAGAAAGATTAAAGTCATCAAGGAATGAAAAAGTGTGCACCTTTTTTTTAAAGAGCTGAAGATGACTTCAAAAATTTTCTTTTAATAGCTAAACCGTGAATATTGTATCTAAACGTTTTTATTATGTGTTTTTAAACCACACTTGTTCACAACCACCAGTCTTGCATACTAGACAGGACATTGCTTCTGTGCATGTTTTCAAACATTGCCAAAAGATTAAACATAGATGCTGTGTGTACCACATTTTTTAAGCAATTAAACTGGCCTTGCAGAAATTTTTTTGATTCTGTACCTGTTCGCCTTCGAAATCGATGGAGTTTTATTAAAAGCTACGCCAAACACAAGGTTGCTGTTTTGCCTAATTTTAAACTGGTCTTGCTGAGAAATTAAGTTTTTCGGAGGAAGAAACTCAAAAAGAAATCAATTATGCCCTCGCCGTGATACTAAGCACGGATATTCTAATACTAGCTGGACGTGCTACAACAGCACCTTAAAACCATGCACGAGAGAATGCGATAATTTTTCTTCTATTCGCTTAAAGCTTTAACTGAAAAAAAAAAAAAAAAAAAAGAGTGAAATGAGGAAATCAAGTGGTAACGAATTACCGACCACCATTACCTTTAGTTCGTGAGCCACTACAGAGACTTTTCGTATTGCGAAACGGCGGCAGGGAGGGCTGTGTTTTCAATTCAGTTCGATTCAAATCACGGGTCTTGCAGTAGTATCTAAAAGCGCTGCCCCTTGCACAACGAAAGTACTGATACCAATGGGATGCGATTATACCTAATAATAAATGGTTAATTTTGACGTAGCACTAGCAAACCTGTACTACAATATTTTGGCGTACTGTTCCTGAGCTTTTATTGTTGCTATATTATGGAACTTTTTATGTAATAAGGAAACAAGTTTTTGTATGTAATACAAAATATGTTTTATACAAATCTATAAATAATATATATATAATAACACAGCCGCAGGAGATTTAAATCATATTTCATTTATTGTAAGTCAACATTTTGCGGCCACAAATCACTAGGCACACTAATCATGCACGTTTCAGAACAGTTACATTTTAGATATTTTTGCGATATTAAGAAAAGTATCAAGCAACGTCTTAGCGAGAACAGAGGTAGAAGCAAAGTGCGCAGTTATCCAATATGGCAGCTTATTAAGAGAACAACTCGGTTTAAGTTCCGAATTAGCTACGTCATGAGCCTTTTTAAGTCATAGCTATGGATTTCAGCTATTTTATAGGACAAATGTGGTTTTCAGATGCCTTTCTGTTATTTAATGTAAGGGATATACATGTAATTTAATGTAAGAAGAAGCATATCAGTTTGAAACTTTAAAAGGAATCAAAATTCATCTTCAGATTGGTAATAATTTGAAGGACCTTTCAGTTATATCGGACATAAGTTTCTCTTCCTAAAATAAAAATACTCTGCAACAGAATTGTCTTTCTTTTTGAAAAGAAACTTTTACTGAATGCTGTTGAAAGATCCTTAGAACGTCCTTCAAAATAATGCTGTTCTGTGGTCGAATGGACTAATTTAAGTCCAAACTAACTAATTTAAGTTTGGAAAGTCCAAACTGTAATGCTTTACTTGCGTAGGTATGTATACCATTCTTTTACTCAAACATATTAAATTAATTCAACATATTTTATTATACTAAGCATCATTTTAGACAAAACATCCATTGTCTTTGCAGATATATCTTTTAGTAATTAACCTGGGACAAATATATTCTACATACATAATTACTTTAATGTGCTATTAGAAGCAAATACCTGTAACGTTTACAGATACATATTTTGGGATTTTACATAAGAAAGTATGTTCTACTCGCAAAATTACTTGCTGTAATAATACAAGCAAATAACCTGTAACGGTTACAGATATATTGTTTACGGTTTTACGTGAGAAAAATAAGTTTTGTTTACATAATTACTTCCTGTAACATTACAAGCAAATAATCTGTAAGCACTGCAGATATATTGTTTGGGATTTTAAACGAAAAAAATATGTTTTACTTACATAACCGTTTACTGTAATATTACAAGAAAAAGATCTGTAACCTTTACAGGCATAATCCTTGTAAAGTTACAAAGATTGCACCTGTTACTGTTACTCGAATAACCCATGGCATCCCAGTTTCCAAGAGTTTTTCTAGTAACATTACAGATTTTTTTACAGTGTAGAATGACGCAGCTCAGATAAAGTTATTACTGTTTGCAGAGTAGAGAGGGGAAATACGTTACGTTATAACGGAATTAATCATCCGCATGCTCTGACAAATTGCCACTTCTTACAGTTATTGTCAATCTTGCGGCAGATCGTGTTTAATTTATATTTCTCGACAAAAATACCATTTCTAATAAACTTCCATTCTTGCTGCTAATCTCAGGGGGAAGGTAGACGATTTTTCATACTCACTGATAAGGTGAAACGTCTCACGGAGACCATTTACACGTCTCTAAAAATGATCAGCATTTCTGAGAGTATAATTAAATATCAGTATCAAATATCACGGAAAGTCATACAAGTTATACAAGTTATATAATATGTGGTCTTCTTCAGTGCAGGTATTCTCCAAGGTGATCACCTCCACAGAAGACCATAGCAGTCCGCATTACGATTCTATAGCAAATTTTACTTTTTCTGGCAATTTGCAAAGCATCATAATTTGAGTTATTATATTTCTAATATTTAATTCATTATTATTATGCATTGACAAATAAAAATAAATTAAAAAGTTTGTACAAATTAACTTAAATCGTGTTTTCCTTAATGCAGAAAGGGGAAAAAATACCTAATGATTTTACTTTCGAAGAACAGTATGATGTCAAGATGCAGTACTTTGGATTCCTGTTCATTGTTGATGAAATTCCCTGATGGCACACAAGTCGTTAACAGCTCTTAATGCTTAAAAGCTAAAATGCACGAAGCTGGGTACTAAGATTGACAGAAGTTGGGTCATGACCTATAATGGAGCAGCTGTGAGTTCTAATGGAGGGGTGGGAGTGTTTGCTCTGTCTGGGTTTGGTATTTTGGAGAGTGCAGGTTTATGGTGCGGCTGCTGCTGGAGATGGTTGGAAGAATGCGGTTAGCGAATTTAAAAGACTTTTTTTTTATCTCATTCTGCAACAATTAATAATCTAGAAAATTCTAAAATGCATTTCGAAGCAGGTTTTTATTTTGTTGTTAACATTGAAAAATAAACACAGTCATGTTTAGCTGTTTTCTCTGCTTCCTAATTCTTTCCTTCCTCCGTATTCGATTTCTAAAGAACAGCCGGAGGTTATGTATTATAAAATATTTTATTCATGACCTTTTCCCATGAGGGACCACAAAAATGTTTCTCAGGAAATGCCAAGCATTATTAATACATACTAAACCGGAGTGAATTAACAATATCGATGTATAACATGAGACTTTACGATTATTAACATCGAAATCGTTTAGCAATAAACCGATGATATGCGATATAAAGATATTATTTACTCTATTTAATTGCTTGTATTTAAACAGTGTTTAACATTATATTTGATAGTATTGTTTAATGTGTTTAGGAAGAAACTGATATAGTGTAATTTATACAAAAATTATTAATACTTACTGATTGACAATAAAGTGTTAATGAAATATGAAAAATTGATTTGTCATATTATGTCAGCGTTTTGAAAGAATAATACACTTGTAAAATGATAAACTTTACTGTAAGGTAGCTTTATATTTACCGTATATACCCGCGTATAAGTCGAGATATTTTGGACAAAAAAAAGACTTCAAAGGGGGAGGGTCGACTTATACGCGGGGCCATAAAAAATTTAAAAAATCGGAAGTTCAAAAATTTCTTAATATAATGCAGTTGTTTTTTTCCCGCACTCATGTTGGGCGACTTATCGAATAAGTCACTTACTTGAAGTAATTTCATGACTTAAATTATGTGACGAACTAATCACAGAGTTTCATACTTTAACTAGAGTAAGTTTCGATAAAACGTACGTATAAGTCTTTATAATAGTTATTGTTCATTCATGAAATGCTTTTGTTAACAGGCGTACACGTCAAAATTTAAAAAAATAGCCCACGCAATAACTGAGCAGTTTTGAATATTTCTTTTAACTTTTAAAAATGGGAAATGCAAATAGATTTTACGTACGCGAATCTTTTCCGGAACAAATTCTAGAATTTTAATTCTAGAATTCTAGAATTTCCGGAACAAATTCTAGAAGAAGGATTTTGATTTTGTTTATTTACCAAGGTATTTTTTATCGTATATTTGCTTTTTTATTTCTCAGATGATTTTGAATAAATGTAGTACTTAAAAAAAAAAAAATAAAAAAAAAAAAAAAAATAAAAATAAAAATTCGAAGTTTCTCGATCGATTTCGGAAGTGGGGGTCGACTTATACGCGGGTTTCTTATTTTCTACGAATTTTTTATGTCGAAGTGGGGGGGGGGTCGACTTATACGCGGGTATATACGGTATGTGCATTTTATAAACGACTAACTTTCAATCGAATATTTATGTGTGTTGCTATCAATAACTAAACGTCCTCATATGTCCATTTCATATAATAGTTAATTCTAGTGAACAATTCTAGCCGCCAGGTAATTTATGCTTTCTGGAGTTTTTCACAATAATAAAAAAAAAAAAAATAATAATTTAATTCTTAAAAATAATTCTTCTAATTTTTTTCGCTTTCCCTGTAAATGTCAAAAAATCTGAACTATAACATGAAAAAAGGCGTGCATGATTTAAATTTAACTACGTGTTACATAATGCATGCATATCATAAGAAAACACATATATGTGTGATTATTATTACACATTATGTAATACAGGATTGGTGGCCCACCAGTGGCCGAGCGGTAAAGTCGCTGAACACCGGTAATTCGGTCCGAGACTTGAATCCCGCGAACGGGCTGGCTGCATAAGCGTTTTCGTGGTTTCTCCATGTGTAACTTATATACGAGTCATTTTCCCTTACAAAGTTCTCCACGAAGGCATCCCTCCATTTAAGTAGATAGCACTCGAGTGCTTTGTCATAATCAAATTAACCAAAATAGAATTGGTAAACATAGGATTCAGCTTTACTATTCCACAGATAGATTTTTCTTCTCGGCTTAAATATCGATAGCAAATACAAATACCGTTCCAAACCTTTGTTATGAAAATATCGATGCCAGTTTTAGATATCATCGTTGTTCTAGTATTTTCAATCGATATTGAGAAAATATTTCTGCTTTGTACAGATCTCAAAATCTGTGCTTTTCATTAATTTGTACAGTTCGTTTTTAAACTGTGATACCTTAAATCATACGTGAGTTTATATAATTTTAAAACAGATTCGTGGTCTTTTCAATACATGTACTTCTTTGTTATTGTACTAGATACTACCGTTATTATGTTTCAGTTTAGATTTTTTTATTAAATATTCTTATTTTTAATATTTGGAATTTTAAGATATAGAATACTTTCTGTTAGTTAAATTAATATTTCTTTAGTTTCTTACAAAATGAGCTGTAAAATATGGAAATAATTATTAGAAACAGCGTATAATATACGCAACATTCTGTATAAAACGGATATTAATATTTCATAGAGAAATTTGGATTCTCTATGAGATATTAATATCCGTTTTATACAGATAAAAGTTCAATTATAAATTACACGCAATAAAAAATTATGAATGAATTATGATATCTTAATAAAGCACTGTAGATTACATTGTATATTTTTAGAGAATTTTTTCTTTTTCTCTTTTGCATGAATACAAAGGTTTCTGATGCTGAAATCTAATCCTTAAGAAATGAGAACAACTGAAATATATTTTACCTGTGCTGCGTAATATCAAATACGATTTCATTTCTGTACTATGTTATATCATGCACGGTTTTAAGGCTGTAAGCAGAGTAGCGCGTAATATTTCAAGGATGACACAGAGCAATAAAAATCAGTCTTTTACTTCAAAGGACTGTTTATACAGTGGGAAAATGTCCCGTATTACGTATGCATACTATATTATTTGTGGTCAGAATTGCCGTGAGAAACTAGTTCTGAGTGTATATAGGCTACTATATTTTTTACTAAATCATGACGCTTTATAACTTGGCTCGATTTTGTAATTTGTGCACCATTCATATCCTTAGTTAAAATAAATAAATAAAAATTATATTATACAGACTTAAAGAATCAGAACAGACTTAAAGTTAATAGTAAATTAGAGTTAAGTTTATTTATCAACAATAGGTCCCGGTAAAACAAAAATAATTGAAATAGCGGATGTTAGCCAGTGAATGCATTTTTGAAAAGAAGAAAAATATTTTTATGGATTCTGTGTATAAGCAAATAATTTTACAGAAATTACATGTGAAATTTTACTATTTTTTGTATAATGTAATATGAAATGCTTGAAAAGACAATGCTTTGCCGAAAAAATAAGAATACAGGGGCAAATCTATTTAACATTTAGTAAATGATTATGCCGCTAAATTGGCGAGATATTGCTAAGCTGGTGAAAATTAGCGCTAAATTGGCGAGATATTTGGCGAAAAATGATCAAAAGCAGCTAAACTTGGCACCATGTGGCGACATTTTATTCCAGTCCCTATATAACTGCAATTAGTATTGTGATTGAATAAACATAATTGATCCCGTTATGTATAACTCTAACCGTATCCGTCCCCCATGTGCCTTCCAGTAATTTCGAGAAATGAGTAATTTCGAGTACTAGAGATTTCTCGGCAGCCGGGTGGAGGACTACATAAGACGGAGACAGCATCAGTTTCTCAGTTGCTAGTTCAAAGTCAGCTACCGAGTATTAAGATATCTCTGTGTAAGCTTCGTTCTTTAGATGCGTTTTACATTGCGTTGTGTTTAATGTTCTTAGCACCTGAAGTGTAACTACTGATTGTGCTCTGTGATACTGAGAACAACCAGCTGTATGAGTATTTTTGTTGAAAATTCCAGAACTGTAAAGTGTTCTTTTTGGTAGAATAAATTTTATCACGCCTACATCGGTTCTGTGCACATTCAGTCTATTACGAATCTGTACGCAATTATTACGAACAACATATTCGACATTGTTCCGTATGAAAGTTGGAAATTCTTCTAATCTCTACCAAAACCGATTAATTAAGTACTAGTAAAATATTTTGAGGTATTTAATTACCGTTAAGCATTAACGGAATATTTTCAGCAAATCATTGTCTTATGCGGCGAGTCTTGAAATTTATCCACGTCCTGGCATATCATTAAACACAATCTAATATTCTATAAAGGCATTTTTACTTCCTTGTACGAAGTAAAAAGGAAGTATTGTAATCGCGAAAAGTTTCAGGCAGCATATTTCAACGAAAATATCCATTTTGACCGCTATCGAATGCAATTTAACGATGTTTTTGCGTGACATCTGTACGTAAGGACAGAATAAAAGACTCTTGTAATGTAAAATATTATAAAACGGCTTTAAAATGAATTTTAAAGAGAGATTTTCGTGGTGTCTGTATGTACGTACGTATGTATGTATCTGGCATAACTCGAAAACGAGTAGCCTAAGAACGTTGACATTTTGTATATATAACTGGTATAACATGTAGATGTACACCTCGTATTTTGGTTGCAATCGGCCGCACCAAACGTATATAAATATATTTATATATATATCCACTCTGTTACCCGGCTCAGTGATCTCAATTTCTTTACTCTTATATGCTTGTAAATAGTGCATTTTTTGCTTTAAAAATTATTGTATTATGTTGTTCTTATCTTTCGGTTAAGTTTCTTATTCCTTAAGGAAATCTGCAAGCAATATTTGTAGAATTATCAACAATTTAAAAGCTGTTTAAGTACGGTTAAGACTAATCTCTAAATAACATAGCGGACATGTTTGTTTACATTTGAAACAGCAGAATAGCAGATTTGTTGCCAATTTAGAGAGACTAAACTTTACAATAACAAAGATAACGCCTTCATTTATTATTGCAGCCCACCAGCGGCCGAGCGGTAAAATCGCTGAACACTGGTAGTTCGGTCCGAGGTTCGAATCCCGCGAACGGGCTGGCTGCATGGGAGTTTTCGTGGTTTTCCCCATGTGTAACGTGTGTACGAGCCAATTTCCCTTAGAAAGTCCTCCACGAAGGCATCCCTCCTCTTAGGCAGATAGTCCTCGAGGCTTTGCCATAATCACACACACACACACACACACATTTATTATTGCGAATTAAATCATGCTTAATCTTTTCTGTAATTTTTTCGAGGAAATGTTTAAGATTTACTTCGTAATTTTTAATATAGATATTTTTGATTTTTATGTTTTTTTGCCTTGTCCCGAAGTGAGAACTGAATTAATTGAATGAGAAATACTGAATCGTCTGTGAAAATCTGTTTCTTTTTTGTTTTGTTTGCTTAATTTCTTTTATACATCATTCTAGATTTATTATAGTATTTGAATAGAACATGTGGCAAGGATTAGATAATTCTTCAAATGATATAAATTTTGTGCATTCTGAGTTATAATATGAACGAAATATAACGCTGTTAAGTGAACCTAGCGCCAGAGTGTTGACATATAGTGAATTTTAAAGAGTGAATTTATTCTATTGCATCTTATGCGCTATCGACGAAGTATATTTAATTCAATCCAATAAGTTTAAATGAAGTGCAAGAAATAATGGGTATAATTTAATATTCCGTACAAAGTAAGGTGGTGTACACATCAAATTTTTTAAATAGTCAAATGAACAAACAAGTTTTTCTAGAGTTAAATAACTGCATGTTATTTTCCTTGTTAAAGATCATTTGCAAATTGCTGATGGTGAAAAAAGCATAATCGTCAAATGCTAACGAAGCTATGAAAATAACAATGAAAACAAAGTTAGATCATTACATTACGTGGCAGAAAAATCAAATGGCGCTAAGCAGACTTACATTTAAACCTACTTCTATCATTAATTCACTCTGTGAAAGAATAAAGGCACAGGAAATTTACGTGATGCTAGATCCCTCCACTCCCCGGTTCTTTTCGCATGGGAGTGAATTACGAGGAGCATAAAAGGGGAATGAGCAAGACCGCAATGCAGTTATCGTTTTGAATTTCTACGAAAGCGAGTTTTGAGTTAACGCACTTAAGGAGATTTCTTTTATCGATATATGTCTTTGGTCTTTTCAGAATTGCAAATATGCTCCTTTCCAGTCTAATATCATATCGCATAATTTCCGTGAGGTTATCTGATGCTGTTCAAAACACTGCGAACGCCAATCGAATTTCCTTTTGATGCTGCTGAATATCCTGAGATTACGTTTAAATGTCTATTATGTGGATTTTCAAAGGATTTCGGTGATTTGTAAAGAACACAAGACTTCAGAGAAAACCAACCATGCTATTCTCCAGAAGATCGCGTTTCTTCTTCTTCTTCTTCTTCTTTTTTTTTTTTTTTTTTTTTTTAAATAAGTAAATAAAATATTCAGTGACAATATCGTTTGTTTGTTATTATTTATTTACTCCCTATCACACACTATTGCTATTACACTTGTAACCATTTTGAATATATATATCGCTAAATCTGTATGGCTTATATTTTATCTATTTTGTAGGACAGTTTGAAGATTATACCTGATCATTTTGCAACATTATGTTCTGGGAAAATGTAACAGCTGTTGTATTAAACAAATATGCAAATATGGTATGTGGAGTGGATAAAAGTTTATCTTAATGGCCTAATATATTTGTGTCTATACTTCGTCCTTATCATGATTTCAGCCCACCAGCGGCCGAGCGGTAAAATCGCTGAACTCTGGTAGTTCGGTCCGAGGCTCGAATCCCGCGAACGGGCTGGCTGCATGGGCGTTTTCGTGGTTTTCCCCATGTGTAACGTGTATACGAGCCAGTTTCCCTTAGAAAGTCCTCCACGAAGGCATCCCTCCTCTTAGGCAGATAGTCCTCGAGGCTTTGCCATAATCACACACACACACACATACACACACCTTATCATGATTTCAGTATACATTTCATCATGGCGAAAACAGCAGATTTCAGTGGTTGCTTTGGTTTAGTTGATTATGGCAAAGCTAAAGGCATAAAGGGAGGGACGCCTTTGTGGAGGACTTTTGAACGGAAACTGACTTACGTTCCCTTGTGCAACGTGCATAACGTTACTATTGGGGAATATCATAAAACGCCCATGCACCCAGCCCGTTCGCCTGGAACTGAACCAGGTCCGAACTACAAGTATTCAACGATTTTATCTCTGGGCCGCTGGTGAGTCAGATTTCCGGTGATTATTTATGAAATAAATACTTAAAAAAAGTGCCTATGTATTCTAATTTTTCTCAACAATTAAAATTTCAAAATAATAATATAATACAGCAAGGTTTATTACAGTCAAGTGTTATCTTTAGTACAACAGTTATTAAAGAGAACTTCCTGCATACGCATTTTTCGGACTTTAATATTTTTTTATAGTTGTATGTTATATACAGTTTTTTGTCCAAAGGGGCAATTTGTACAGAAGGAATATTAATTTCGTTTTGGCATTTTGCGTTGGTTAACTAGAAATGCCAGTTCATTCTTCATGTTCTTTCCACCAAATATTATCACCCTATGTTAAAGTAATTAAATAATGAAGAATCTGCATAAATGTATGTATGTTTCTCGCATTCTGATAAAAAAAACGGTACCTAGAGCAATCCAGTTTTGAATGACGTAATCCTACTGCGAATATGGGCATCTTGGAACCCAAATTAGTTTTATCTGTTTCATATTCTTTAAAACTTTAACGAATTTTAGATTAACAAACTCAACGATTTCAAAGCGAGCAATGGCAACACTGCAATCAAAAAAAAAAAAAAAATTATTTTCAGCGCGCGAGACTGTGTATCGGAAATTCTAAATATATGCTCATTTAAGAAATATTTTGCGATATTGCTGTTGAACTGAATTTTAAGATTTAAGTTCGAAGGACATGATATTTAATAAATAAAGGTAACACACAAAACGCTAAAAAAAGACCTCTTTGGGCGTAATATAAAATCTGAAATCTTTCATATATTTTTTTTCACTGTCGAAGTTAGATAGATGACTTGAAATCTACTGGTTGACTATTGTGAACTTAATATATATATTGTATTTACAATTTCTGAAATAACATATTAAATAATTTGATCTATAATAACGAATTGTTGCAAAGCTCTTATTATTTTTTAAAATATAAAGCTGGATTTTGTTAAGATTTATGTTTATTTTTTATTATCTTTCAGAACCTTAAATCTTATTTTGAGATAATCATATGAAATAGAAATAAAATCAAAGAGCGATAATTTATAAACTTTTTCAAAATGTGTTTACTCATTGTTCTTATTTCTTTTCTTTTCTTTTTCAATAGCATGTAACTTTAAAACGAATGAGAGAAAGACTTAAGAACTAAGAAAAGAAGAAATTTTAAGCATTAATCTTTTAATAGGATCGCCATTTTATTATAAAACACGATGGCGATGCAAAAAAAAAAAAAAAAAAAAAAAAGATTACTTTTTTTTGCTAACAAAAAATGGAAAAAGGTAAGGAACTTTTTTGCCGAAAGAAAACACTCGTGTAGGTGAGAGTTTCAGGTTAAATGCAGCTTTTTAAGTAAAATTTTGCATTGGCGGAGTATGATTTAAAAAAAAAAAAAAAAAAAAAAAAAAAAAAAAAAAAAAAAGGGCGCGACATAATCCTGCATGTGCTTAAGAGTTCAGTTTCCACACCTTTTTCTATTGCTTGTGAAGTAACCCTTTTTGAATTCTCCAGCCCCCTCCCCTCACGAAAGGAAGCATAGAAATTCGTTTTAATAATTTATGTTTTCATATAATGCAAAATGTAATAAAAATGATCTTCAAGCGAGCATTTATTAATTCTGTGTTAAGATTTAAAAAAAAAAATGTCTGATGCGGACGTTACTTCTACCGCCTATTAAATTATACACACTTTTTGCTGCACTTTTCTCATTCAATCAATTCAATTCCCACTTCGCGGCAAGGCAAACATACATAAAACTTCTAAACAGCTCTATTAAAAATTGTAAAATACAGAAAAATATAAAACACCAAATACAGTTAAAAACAGTTTTTATTTTATTTTATTTTTATTAGCCCAAAGGAGCAATTTGACCAGAAGGGCTATAAATTCCGTTTCGGCATTTTGCGTTGATTCACTATAAACGGCAATTCACTTTTTAAATTGTTGCCATTAAATATTAGAACACTGTATCATATTTAAAGAAATTAAATAATGAAGCATCTGCATAAATGGATGTATGTTTCTCGCATTGTGATAAAACGACGGTACCTAGAACCATCCAATTTTGAATACCGTACATCCCCACCCGAATATGGGCATTTGAAAGCCCAAATTTGGAATTTGCTTTATTGTCTATTTCATAATTTGTAAAACATTTATGAGTTTTTTAAATTTTTTTTTATTAAGAAACTCGGAGTCAAGAGCGATTGAAATGATACCCCAATATGATACCCGAAAATTTTCGCCATTACAATACTTCGCACAAGGACGTAAAAAAGAATATCTCGAAGATTTAAAATAAATCTTTAGATTATGTGCCATGATACAGTTAATGTATTTCTGCTTTGGGGATCTATTTGTCATAGTTCATTAGATGATTGTGTTCAATAGTTCGCAGCAAAAGATATGTTGCAGCAAGCACAGCAAAAATTTAGTTATCATCTTGGATATTGTATATATAACTATCGTATGAGAAAATATATAAAGTCACATTGCGTCCTTGTAAGTAAAACCTGGAGAGTTCTTTTTGTATTATTTTTATTATTTCGTTTGTTACCATGTTTGTAAATTAAAAAAGTTAAGTCCGTTATGTTTTGGGTTAAACCTTTTGAATAATAATGTATTTTAACACTACAATAGATTTAAAATTCGCTAAAGTCTGCCAAAATTGCATTATGTTATTTTCGAAAATATTTTTCTTATTTTAACTTTCTTGTTATTACGTGTCCATAACTTCATAATTTGATTCCATTTATCTAAAACTGGATTATATTGTCTAGATCAGTGATGGTGAACCTATGGCACGCGTGCCACAGTCGGCACGCAGAGCCTCATCAACCGGCACGCGACTAAAATATGACTTCTTTAATCAATAATCACAATAAAATGACACTATGTAATTTAAATGAATGTTTTAGTCTGTTCTTGAACGTTTCACTTACTTTACTTATCATATAATGCCACTGGCATAGGGCCTAAGCCTAGACATAAGATTTTCCTACACCGCCATCATATTTATTGACCCAGTTTCTGACGTTTCAGTTGTTTGGACCAATCATATTACTTGTTACATGACAAAGAATACGCCAAAGTTGAAACAGTTAATGTTTAATAAACGAATTCAAATTTATTGCAGACTCCCGGTGAGTTTTAATACTTCTATTGGTAAATAGATTCCAGTTTTCAGATCTAAGCATTTTGAGTTATGAATAATTCAAATTTAACATCTTAAATGGAATGGCACGCGGTCATTCCATTTTGGGCACGTAGCTTCAAAAAGATTCCCCACCACTGGTCTAGCTGTTATGAAGGTTTCTTAAGGTGAAAAATTTGCCGGAATAACGAATATTTAAGTGCAAATTCTTGTTGTATCACAAATTTGGTAGTAATTTGTGTTTCGAATTAAAGACTAATCTTACTGCCATAATACTTTTTTACAATATATTTAATTTTCCTGTTGTAAAAAATTTCATCTTTTTGTCCTGTGTTCTTAGAAATTTAGCCTCGGTCTTCGAAGGATGACGAAAAGTATTTCTGTGAATAGTATAGTGCTGAAAAATTGATGCTTATTTGGTAATTTCTTAAACGACATGCATGTTTAGTAAATAAGTGCACTCTTCCTAGAAGATGCCCATAAAATTGCCATAAATACGAACACGAAAAAAATCAGGAAGGACATTCGAGCGAAGAATTCTTGCAACTGCGATTGCTTATGAATATTTTTTTTAAGAAATTTAATATTGTAAGTAATATGTTTCGAAAAATGGAGTGGAGCTTTTGGCGAAATTTTACGACGATGAATTCCGCCCACGCAGTTTAGTTCAAGGTAGCAGTGACTAAAATGAATTCCCATCCAAACTTCCATATAAGCTTGTATTTGCATAAACTAATTTATTACATGATTTCGCTTTTTTAAGCTAACGTTTATTTTTTAATTAATGGGCTCCTTAATTCTCTTAAACGTGAAATGTAGCCAACTAAAATTTTCTGTGATTAATATTCTGTTGTTGAATCTGACCTTGCACTACAGCTGCCGTAAAAATGGCCATCGGTTGACATCGGTCGGAAATCCATAAATCTTACGAAGCATTTACGTAGCCATTAGTACCATTTACTTCTGCTTTACGGGTTTCATTTCCATAAGCGCAATGATAAACATAGTCGATGGCGCTGCCGTGTCACATGCACATGATGGATGTTCACACCGCCCATCGCTGCTCCGTGCGTCCAGAATGAGTCCTAGTGAATGGAGGCGAGTAAATGCCCGTTTTTCTTTCTGCGAAATTGTTGCATCGCAGAGGGTGTCGGGGTATCTCTTTTTTGCCTAAGGGGTGCGCGAAGTAAATGTGGTGTCCCCGAGCGTACCGCTGGGAAAAGATTTGATCTTGTGCAAGAGCTGCTCGCTGTGGGAAAATAATTGCTTTTGGGATTGTGATGGTCGGCTGTTCTTGCCGCTAGAGAAGATATATTTTTCGCCTCGCTCTGTCGCGTCTGTTGTGGAATGTCAACATGTAAATGTGGGTCTGTCACATTTTGTCCTGCAGTTGGCTAATGTGATTTTGGTGTCGCTTCTTATGACACGGTGTGATTATTCTTTATTTAAGAAAAATATAAATACGCAAATGAAGGCTCTTCCTTGCATGGCCTGTTATGGTATGGAAAGTAGTATTAACCGAAAACTTAAAAAGACTGAGCAATACCACTGGGCCAGAAATGCACTAATATTATGAATAATGTTATTTGTTTTTCGTAATATTAACGAATAATTTTTATCATTCATGATGTTATTCAATAACTTTATTTATTCCTACAAAATATTTGAAAGCTAAAATAATAGTTTAAACCAGCGGTTGTCAACATTTTGACTAATGTATACCATCTAAACAAAAATTGAAAAATTTTAGTACCACCACTACATTTTTCAATTTCTCAGCAGAAATATTTAAAAAAATATTTTGTCATTTGCACCACCTATTGGCTATTTGTATTAAATACGCACACATAAAAATATTAGAATTAAAATTGGTTACCATTTTTGAGTTATAATACGTTTATAATTACTAATTAATAATTAAAGACAAAAATATTTATAATTACTATAAAATTTAGTGTAAAATTTGGGTCTGTTTAAGAAAGATCAATTTCTTTATGCCTGGTCTTATTTCATTTAACTTTAAATTAGGATTTACTTATAATTTTGTTCTGTACTTATTTTTCAAATATAACATGGAAGAAAATCCTTATTCACACAAATAGGTTCTGCAAAGAGGAAATAAAAATTTGATAGCTCTATTTGAAATGCCTTTTTTTTTTTTTTATTTATTTATTTATTTATTTTTTATTTATTTATTTTTTTTTTTCAGCCAAAAATTAACAGTTGTGTTATTTTTGAAATCTTCTGTTATAGTTCGATTACAGGGAATTTCTATCAATTGTTCTTTTTTTTTTTTTTTTTTTTTTTTTTCCCAGGAGATTTTTTGAATTTAATTGTTAAAATATTTGTTTCTTTGCGTATTATTTATTTTTTCTTGCGTGCTGTCGACAGAGAATCGTTGGTTTAAATTATTTAAATTAATTTGCATTTATTATGTTAATTTGCATTTTTTTGTAGAAATATCGGAGCTGTTTTGTTCGAAAAGTCTGAACAAAAAAATAAATAAATAAAGCAAAAATTCGTTGCATTTTTTAGGCCAGTTTCTCCGACTAAAACTTTCTCCTTGCTATCAGTTGAAGCTGCAGTAACCTAAAAATTAATTATTTGGACTTTTCTTCTATTCATAGTATTGTGTTATATAGTTAATCATTAGAAAACGAGAGGGTAGTACCACCTAAGTAGTTAAAGACAAAAATGGACTTGGTGATGCTTTAAACAATCGATTAACATATATTTATTTATTAAATGTACTTAAATATTATAGTCGGATGGAAGGTGAAGGGGAAAAGGAAAGAAAAGAAAACCAGGAGAAAAGGAAAGAAAAGAAAACCAGGAGAAAAGAAAATCACTAAGTAAAAGATAAGGAAGAGAAAAATGTACTTTTACCATAGTTCATTTTTCAACAACTAAGATTACATGTTTTGTCTGCTAGATGGATTACCTAGATTAGTACTTCTTGACAAGGGAAATAAAATGAAGCACTTCATATATGATATTTGTTGCTAAAGCTAGACAATGAAAGTTTGTCTGCTATATTTGTTTACGTTGCGATAAATGATAAAATAGACTAGGGTTCACATAATATTTTACCCATTTATTACATATCCAAGCGTTAACCAATGTCCAGTTTTTTTGTACATGATATTTAATAAATAAAGGTAACACACAAAAAGAAATTACATAATGAAGAATCTTCATAACCGTATGCATTTTTCTAGCATTGTGATAAAACTACGGTACTTAGAGCCATCCAATTTTGAATAACGTACGTTTCCACCCGAATATGGGCATCTGGAAGTCCAAATTTGGAATTGGTTTTATTATCTATTTCATATTTTGTAATACTGTGCTCATTTTAAAATTATTTTTTATTAACGTCTTGTATGTTGCTGTTGAACTGTATTTTATGGTTTAAGTGAGAACGACCTGATATTTAATAAATAAAGATAGCATACAAAACGTTAAAACTACCTCTCTTTGGGCGTAATATAAAATCTGAAAGCTTTCAGATTTTTTAATTTTTATTTTTATTCACTGGATTTAGACATTTTAAATTTTTTTTTGGTGATGTTATTTCATTTCAAGATTCGGCATTTACATAAATAAAAAAAAATCTGATGTGTACACCAGATGACTTCCTTGTATTGGAATATTAAATTATACGCATTTTTCTTGCATTTCATTTAAACTTATTGGATTGAATTAAATCTACTTCGCCGACAGCGCATAAGCCCCAATAGAATAAATGCATTCTTTAAAATTCACTCTAGTATTTGTTTACCATAGCGACACTTTGGCGCTAGATTCACTTAACAGTATTAATAATTATATAACAGTTAACTTATATAATAATTATATAACGGAAACTAAGTTAACTGTTATATAATCCAATAATTATATAACAGTTAACTTATATATTTCGTTCATATTATAACTCACAATGCACAAAATTTTTATCATTTAAAGAATAGAATTATCTAATCGTTGCCACATGTTCTATTTAAATACTATAATAAAGCTAGAATGATGTATAAAAGAAATTAAGCAAACAAAACAAAAAAGAAACAGTTTTTCACAGACGATTGAGTATTTCTCATTCAATTAATTCAGTTCTCACTTTAAAAATTACGAAGTAAATCTTAAACGCTTATTTCCTCGAAAAATTTCCAGAAAGAATTAAGCATGATTTAATTGGCAATAATAAATTAATGCGTTATCTTTGTTGTTGCGAAGCTAAGTTTCTCTAGATTGGCAACAAATCCACTAGTCTCCTGTTTCAAATGGCCGCCATTAAAAAAAGGCTTAGCGGCAATTACACAACTTTAAAATTGTTGATAATTCTAAAAATATTGCACACAGATTTACTAAAGGCATAAAATCCTTAACCGGAAGATAAAAACAACATAATTCAATCATTTTTAAAGCAAAAAATGTGCAATTTACAAAGATATAAGAGTAAAGAAACTGAGATCACTGAGCCGGGTAACAGAGAGGATATATTTATATAAGTTTGGTGCAGCCGATTGCAACCAAAATACGAGGTGCACATCTACATGTTATAGCAGTAGTATATACAAAATTTCAACGTTCTGAGGCTACTCGTTTTTGAGTTATGCGAGATACGTACTTACGTTCGTGCAGACGCCACGAAAAATTGTCTTCAGAATTAATTTTAAAGCAGTTTTTTTGAAGGAAAAGTGTATTTTATTCTGTCCTTACGTACAGATATCACGCAAAAGCATCCTTAAATTGCATTCGATAGCGGTCAAAATGGATATTTTCGTTGAAATATGCTGCCTGAAACTTTTCGCGATTACAATACTTCCTTTTTACTTCGTACAAGGAAGTAAAAATTGGGAACTGATATTTTGTTCTATTGCAAAATCACAAATAAACCGTTTTATATTAAAATAGAGGAAGATCAATAGAAGCTTCTATTTTTCTAATAACAGAAATGAGTGGTATATTTTTGCAACGAAAAATGGATTTGTCCCATTTTGCGGTTAGTGTAAAATATCTTGCTATTTTACATTTTATAAATATTTCTAAAAGTTTACGAGCGTTAATGTAACAAAATATGCTAGGTACACCGTGTTACGTAATTTACAACGTTATTGCACGCGAGATTTTTCTAGCACAGCATGACTGCTGCATTTAAAATATCATGCAAACATATTCATTTTACATAAGAAACCCATTCTATGAAATTCACGTGTTTATTTTGCAGTAAGCTTACCTTGGCTACCTAATCTTCATAGATTAATCAGAGTTGTTCTTAGAATTTTTTACAAATCTTTACGAAATTATTCTTTCGAAACGAATTCATCCTTTCTAAATAATTTATTGATATATTTTGCAAATTTCCGACCTACCATATTATAAATTATTTATTTATTTTTATTATAAATTTATTTGTTTTTTTCGATGTAATGAGGAAAGAATCGATAGCTAAATATTACTTTAATTCACTGCTCCGGTAATTATTTCGTAATTGCGTTATTGATTTTCCGTTTGATATCTTCGCGAGTTGTGTTAGTATTGATTTTTTTCTTTAGATTTCAGGAAAGTAATTTGCGGCATTTTTTCTTTTAAATTTGTATGGGGTATTTTTAGCTAGATGTGTATCTATCTAAACGTAATGGTTAACTGCCTTGCTTATTTAATCGAAATCGTCTTTATAAAGTGCAGCCTGTTGAATATTTCTTGATTGCTGTTAAAGTGTCATATATGAGCATAAGTATACGCTCCCCCGAAAAGAAATTGTGAAAACTTTCAGATTTTATATTACACACAAAGGGGCGTTTTATAACATCTTGTATGTTACCTTTATTTAATAAATATAATGTTTTTCGCACTTAAACCATAAAATTCAATTCAACAGCAATATCTCAAAGTATTTAGAAAGAGCATATCTTTAGAATTTCAGATACACAATCTAGCACGCTGGAGATAAAAATATTTTTTTCGTAGTGTTACCATAGCTCGCTTTGAAATCGTTGAATTTGTTAATGAAAAATTCGTTAATGTTTTACAAAATATGAAATAGATAATAAAACAAATCCCGAATTCCAAGTATGGTCTTCCAGATGCTCCTGTTTGAGTGAAGAACTACGTTATTAAAAATCTGATATCTTTAGGTACCGTTGTTTTTTCACCGTGCAAGAAACATATATACATTCATGCAGATTGTTCGTTATTTAATTTCTTTAAATATAATGCAGGCTCTAATATTTGCTGGCAATGATTTCGAATGTGAAACGGCGTTTTATAGTGGACGATGCAAAATGCCAAAACGAAAGTAATTGCCCTTCTAAATACCCGTGCATATTAAGAAAACTGTAATTAACAACTGGACCCAAGAACATTACGCAATTCCCCCCCCCCTGAGAATAATCAGTAATGCTAAAAATAACTAAAAGAAAATTTGCTTACTGGGTTATGAAATAACTAGAAAGCCCGGCGGTCATACGAAATGACCGCTGTTCTAGATATTATAAATTGTAATTAAAATGATTTGCGCAAAGGTGTCTGCTAATTCAAACTGAATTACCCAGGGCAGGCGGCGAGGACGCCCCTTTGCTCACTGCCCCGCGGGGTTTCCCCCTTCTACTTGCTTACTTGCTTAAAGTAGAAAGAATGAAGGAAACCACTGGCGGTACATTTCTTAAGAGCCACCGCTAGCTCAATAAATAAAGGTGATCTAAATAATAAAATGTTAATTCACATGTCAAGGATCTCTTTGTACATAACATTTCTTGTGTAGATCTTTCCATCATTTTTAAGCTCGCCTTGCAGAGGACCATCCATTATTTTTAATTTTACGTCCGTTCTTTCACGAACTCTTGAACAGACAACATAAAGTTGACCGTGTCGAAATGCAGGCTCAGGTAAAAGAATGCCAAGACGCTTAAGCGTTTGGCCCTGAGACTTATGGATGGTCATAGCAAAGGCAAATTTTACAGAAATTGTCTACGCCTCAATTGAAACGCAACCCGGTGCCGTGGCAACTTCACCCCATTGGCTAGTAGGGTTACGCAAGCAACCCATAAACTATCGGCGACAAACAGACACTTAAGACGCATATAATAAAGATATTTATTTATTTCATTTTATCTGTTTCTTCATAGTAGCCGTTTTTTGTCGGTTGCATATTTCCGAATTCTATTATATATAGATGTTAAATTTATTTATTAAATGTTAAATGCACGTTCTCTTGTATTTTTAATTTTTCCGGCTTAGCTTTCTCATAATATTCGTCACGCGCTGCACTGCACGGGGAATAAAACAATTTACAGTTACGGAAGCAACCAATAAACTATCGGCGACAAACACTTAAGCCGCATATATATAAGATTTATCTATTTTCTTACTCTGTTATATTGTGTATTGTGGAAAGTTCGAACAACAAATTAAATAGTTTCATTGAGATTAACTCCCCCTTTAGAAAGTCCGATGCAGCTCAGAGCAGTCTGGGATACAGTCTGATTTCCAGCATGTTCTTGTGTACCATTGGTGCGTAGGTGGAATACGCCATATTAAATTGAGTTTAGGTCTTTCATTTGAGTAGAGTTCTTGATAAGTAAGCGAAGAGCCAATGACCATTTTATTCTTACTACCCTCTTTGGCCAGTCTACCGATGACCTCATTATCATCAATGTTAACATGTAATGGGATCCACTGGAGGTGGACGTCGTGGGTCTGAGAGATCTTTCTCAGTTTGAATAGAACAGATATGCTGGTTTCATCGTTTGCGGAGGACCAGCCACTAAGATGTTGTAGTACACTGCAGCTATCCGTTAAAATCCATAGCTCCCCAACATCACAATCATAAGACATGATATATGTTTCTTTATTACCTTTAACGCATAGTTTTAATGAAATGCTTCCGTTCTCAAATTTGAAAAAAAAAAAAAAAAAAAATCATAACTAGCAATCTTCTGCTCATAAAGAGTAAGTGAGGTAAAAGTTACACGCTCAGAAAGCACATTTTCGCCTTGTGCGCTGAGGAAGACAATATATGATAATAACTGTATAGCCTCCAGCATTATTATTGACCCGACAACCCCTGTGGTTGAAACAACAAGGATGTAGAAAAGGGGGGAGGGATAGAGATTTTCCAAGGTACACCTCCTATAAATTTTCTCGATAATGGCTTTTCAGCCCCTTTGGTAAATCACCTACCCGCATGAATTTTTTTTTTTTTTTTTTTTTTTTTTTTAATTTTATTGTTGCTAATAGCTAACAGCTTCGATTCTGCATTTTCCGGCTGAGCTTAAATTTCACTTAATGGTCAGTTATTTTGCGCCCGAAACCAGTAATGTGGTTGTTGTTATTTTCTGGTTAACTCTACGCATAATTCTTAAGGGGTCTTATCTTAATTTCCCTCTTATTTCGACTCTTCTGTATTACCAAGTTGCTCTAGATAAAATGCGAGATTATCTGCGGAGTCAGAAATAATGTGATGAGGTAAATAAACTCGGGGGAATATTTTTCCCCACAAGTGTGGTTTTAAACTGGGTGATGAGTTTAAAATTAGATCATTTTATAAGAATTTAAAGATTCCTTTCACGACGAGATGATGATCTTTGTGATAATGGTGTCTGAGGTATTTGATAACGAAGAATTTTTATTTCCGCTGTGGCGTATGTAAATGTATCCCGGAATGCAATCATCATTTATTTCTTTCTATGAAATACAAATGAGCGTCTAAGTTTTTAAATTTTGCTGTATTATTTTTGCAAGAAATACATTTGATAGGAAGTGAGCGATAAAATGTCAAAACAGTCTGAGTAAAATATCTCGAATGTTGTAAAATTTTTAAACCTCATTCCTACTTCCCCCCCCGTCATACCAGACAAATTTAACAAACGAAAACTTTGAAAGCAGAAATGACGCATTTGCATATTCTTTTCTCTGAAGTACATGAAAAAAGAGAACAAAGAATTACTGCCAAAAAGTTCTATACCCATTTTTAAACTAGAAAATAAAACTAGATTTCCTTCATTTATCATGCAACAGAACATGATCTGCAGAATTCTTCTCCTTTCAGTTCTGCATTTACCTGCTCTATACCACAAGACAGATGCCTTCAAGCCGCCCGACAAGTACAGGGATAAGCGTCGCTGACTGCCGTGTCGAAGGGCCCGGGTTCGAATCCCGGAGAAGGCATAGATAAACATCCATATACGCAGCGTATTCGGAAACTAAGTACCGTTTCATTCTAGCGCCGTCGCAGCGTTGTGGTAGGCGTCCCGCGCATGCGCACTAGTCTTTCTTGTTCACTGACTTTCAATTGTCGCCATTTTGGTTGCTCTATGTTGTGTTTTCAGTTTGCTGTGCACATTCAAAATGTTTAAGACAATTAGTTCTCCCGCTGACAGTGAGATTCGTGCCGTGATTAAATTTTTGAACGCGAGGAATGTTAAACCGGCCGAAATTTATCGTCAAGTGACAGAAGTTTACGGTGAATACGCGATAAGTGATGGAATAGTGAGAAAGTGGGTAATAATGTTTAATGCAGGTCGAACAAATGTCCACGCCGGGGCTCGGAGTGGTCGGCCTTCTGTTGATTTGGTAAGGAAAGTTGATGAAGCAATTCATGAGAACAGACGCTTCACAACGACAACTCCTTCAGAGGCATTTCCACAAATTTCACGTACTGTTTTGTTCGAAATTGTGTCTGACCGCTTGAATTATCGCAAACTGTGTTCCCGATGGGTTCCAAAAATTCTCACTGATGTTCACAAAACAAAACGACTTGGTAGTGCCCTGACATTTCTCACGCGGTACAGGGATGAGGGAGAAAACTTTTTAAACCAAATTGTGACAGGTGATGAAACTTGGGTGTGTCATGTCACACCAGAATCGAAACAACAATCGATGGAGTGGAGACACACTCATTCTCGGAAAAAACAAAAGTTCAAAGTGACAATGTCATCACAAAAAATCATGTGCACTGTCTTCTGGGATAGGAAAGGCATTTTGCTTACTGAATTTCTTCCCAGAGGTGAAACCATTAATGCGGCACAATATTGTGAGACTTTAACAAAACTAAGGCGTGCCATTCAAAACAAACGAAGAGGAATGCTCAGTAAAGGAATTGTGTTGCTCCATGACAATGCTCGGCCCCATACTGCTGGTGTCACTCAATCGTTAATTCGACAGTTTCATTGAGAGCAAATCGATCACCCGCCGTACAGCCCGGACTTGGCGCCGTCCGACTATCACTTGTTCCTGCACATGAAGCGCGAGCTTGGTGGCAAGCGCTTTGGATCTGACGATGACACGAAAAATGATGTGGAGTCGTGGTTATCGAAACTGACGGGAAGTTTCTTTGACGATGGTATACAAAAACTGGTCACCTGCTATGACAAGTGTTTGATCATTGGTGGAAACTATGTTGAAAAATAGTTTAAAACATTTATTTTCATGTAAAAATAAAATTGGATTCGAAAAAATTGTTTTACTATTTTTTTTTTTTTTTTCCTTTTTTTTAAAACGGTATTTAGTTTCCGAATACGCCTCGTAGTATCTTTGCGGCATGGACGCACTCTAAAAGAGAGGCGAGCGGAAAGTCCTCTCGTGTGGTTTGGTGGAAGGGGAGGAGGCCCTCGGATCCGTCCCCTCGGGGTGCTCTCTATCCAAACTGGGGACGGAACTGAGCTAAATCGAACTATCACCTGTAAGGTGCTCAAGGCTATTGCCAACGACTGGCGTATCTTGTGCTCCTTGCAACGAGGAATTTCATGTGCTTGCGTTGATGTTATTGTCAGACAAGTGAGCATAAGTAATAACAAGAACAACAACAACAGATGCTTTCAGTAAAAGGATTAATATCTCTCGTAGCCTTCTTTCAATAAAAGAAAAACTCAGAGCTTCGGGGATTCAGTTCTCCAATAAAAACAAGATTCATTCTTTTAGATTCAGTGCATTATAAAGGATTATGTCTTAATGCACATAAAATGCTACAGTGACTCCTTATTTAGCACAGAAAATTTAACGGAAGACAAAGCAATTTTGATTAATTCTAATATTAACAGTTTCTGCGTTATTAAATAAGTTTATCTGAGTCACGATTTATCGGTTAAATTGTACAGAAATTCCTAGCTACAAATCTTGCAACTAATGTTGAAAGGGAAGCAGTTTCGTTGAAAGGATTTAGGAATTCCTTCAAAAAAAAAAAAAAAAAAAAAAAAAGGCTAGAACCAAATTTTATTATTGTTTTAGTCACAAACATTTGTAGAGTCATTAGGATTTTTTGATGCGGGAGACATAAAAAATGAGTAATGCCCTCGCCGGGATTCGGAACCTGGACCTCTCGAATATGCGCCGAGTGTGCTAAACCGAAACCGAAGGCATGCAGAAAGGAGGGAGAACATACCTCATACATCTATACCAAGCAGAGCTTCTAGCTATCAGTGCTGCAATTAGATATGCGAACACATGTCAACAGGAGAAATTCTCCATACTCAGTGATTCGGCATCAAGTCTGGCGGCTATCGCAAGTCAAAACAGCCGGAGTCCATTGGTATACAGAATTCAGAAACAGCTTCTGACAATGCCTATTTCGCAAAGACCCACTTTAAAATGGGTTCCCGCTCACACAGGGATTCAAGGCAATGAAGCCGCTGACCTACTGGCCAAGCAGGCAGCCAACTGCACGGATATATTAGAAAGACCAACTAAACTTCCTTGGTCTCATATTAAGCGAACAACTTTGACAAGTCTGCTACAAAATTGGCAAAGTAGATGTACAGAGGCAGAGGTAGGACGCAGGACATTTCGCTTACTGCCAAAAGTTAACATGGAAATAAAGACCCACTGTGCTAGCCTAACACAGTTCTTGACAGGTCATGGACCATTCCCAGTATACCTGAACAGATTCAGACTTAGGGATACTCCTTTCTGCGAATGCGGAGAGGAAGGCGACACGGACCATTATTACTTCCATTGTGTACATGCAAGAACCTGGCACTTGAAGAAATCAGCGGACTGTGCCTGGACAATGTGGACGAATAACACACTCAAAAACAGAATAGCCCTTGATAAAATAGAGAAAATCTCAAGCCACTGCCTAAGCAGAAACAACCCTGGATAATGTATAATGTTCAGAACTTAAAGCAGATAACCAGAATAACGCTTAGTGCCTTGCAGTTATCAATATGTAAAAACTGTTATTAGTATATAATATTCAACCTTGTTACTCTGGAGTCTGCCCCGCCGTGATGGTATATAATTCCGTTTGGTTCATGTCCGTGGTCGGAAGCCATCATAGCGGTGCACTCACTCACTCAAGTCATACATCTTATATTTTTAATCTCCATTTCGATATAATTATTGAAGACGTAGTAAATTAATTCAACGTTACTTTTCAAGCAATCAGTAATATGGGGAAAAAATTACGTTAGTGTCTATTTGTTGTTTTCGTTATATATAGTCTGTGGTAATTCCCTTTGGTCGATAAAGTCCAAGAGAGTTTCAAAAGAAGTCAATGCTGTCTCTGGACTAATGTAATTATCAGCATCTTCATCGCTTGTACTTTCAGTAACCACCGCCTGAATGTCTTTGTGACATTTGAAACGATATTGGCATCCTTCAAGGATTGAAAGTCCTGCTCAATCGAGTCGCCATCAAACCATTCCTCGATGTTTCCCAATCAACATTATTATAGAATTTTACCACCGTCACGCACAGATAATCCACACCCGGATAATCGAAAGTACACTGTATTTGAACCTGTTACACAGATCAGTACAATATGTAAGCATAATAAACACTAATGTTTCGAAAATAAATATTGATTTGATACATTAAGAAAGGCACGAAAAGGCGTCATTTTCTACAAGTTGATGCAATTTTGAGAATATTAGCATGGATGTTTTAACGTAGACTACGTTCTTCAATGACAGTCTCATTGACAAAAAAATTTTAAGACGCCAAACATGGCTTCGCAGCACGTTCATATCTCGATAACTCCAAGAGCTATAGTTTTCCTTTGTGGCTTATTTGATAGTTAAAGGAGACCATTGCAAAGCACTAAGAAAATTTTGAAAATTGAAATTATGGCTGAGCCATAGTAGTCAAAGTCTGCCGAAAATACACAATAGTTTGATGGCGTCAGTTATGCACGCTCACGAGGTAGGGTTACGAGAATCATCAATTCTGAACGATTGGATTGCTTGTATTTTTCGATTCATCGACCATTTTTACATGAAGTTTTAACTGCTTTATATTATACTCAAGAATAATGTTATGAAGTAAATAATGAATACACTAGTATTAGTTTTTTTTTTTTTTTTTTATTTTGCCCAAAATTTGTTTAAAAATTTATTCTTTAAAGTGACAAACTAACATGTAAAACAAATAAACAAAACAAAACAAAAAAAAAAAAAAAAAGAACATTAAATCAATAAAATAAAAATTAAGAAACATTATAGTCCTACTTATCTAAACCCAGCGGCCGTTTGGAACAAATGTAGCAGACTAACAGACAGCCTACCATCCCGATTTTAGACCAAGGCGGCGTTAACCCAAAAGGGGTATTAGTCTCGAAACGACTTTTTGCATCGGTTCACTAATAAATGTCCGTTCCACTTTTCAAATTGTTGCCACCCAAAATTATCTCCTTGTATTATATTTAAAGAAATGAAATAATGAAGAATATGCATGAATGTATGTGTGTTTCTGGCATTGTGAAAAAGCAACGGTACCTAGAGTTATCAGATTTTTAATAATGTAGTCCCCGACCCAAATATGGTTACCTAAAGGAACGAATTTCGAATTCGGTTTATTGTCTATTTCATATTTTTTAAAACATCAATAAATTTTTGATTAACAAACTGGACAATTTTAAAGCGAGCAATGATAGCATTGTACAAAAAAAAAAAAAAAAAAAAAAAAAAAAAACATATTTATCTCCAGCGCGCGAGACTGTCTATCAGAAATTCTAAAGATATGCTGTTTTTAAATATTTTTAGCCCAAAGGGACTTTATCCCAAATGCTCTCCAAACGTGTATGCGTGTGTAAATGAAAATTGGTCTTTGGGCGCAATATAAAATCTGAAAGCTTCTAGACTTCCCTTTTTTTCGGGGGGGGGGAGGATTCAGGATCAAATCTTACGCTTTCATGAATCATTTACATGTCTTCTGGTATGCCGAATAAGAAACTGGTTTTCCAGTGTTATTTTTGTTTTAAATATGTTATTTACTTTTATTAGTCATTCATAAAGTCTTGAAATTTAGCATTAAAAATGCAAAACTTATACCAAGGAGGAAGAAACTAATAAACTTTTAATTTGTTAATCTCGCGGCACTATATTTAATTACTCTAAATTTATTCGTGAAACTTCTTAAGTTAATAAATAAATTTTCATAAAACCTTAATATGATTTTTTCATTAAAAACGTGCTATTTTTAATTAAATTCCTTTAATTAAAATTTTTACTGCACGTGTATTTAAACATTCCATGGCTAAATGCAGTAAGAGTTATTCCTGTCCGCCATATTTGAAATATGTCCGCCATATTTTTCTGCTTGTATGCATGCATTTTGCTCCTGTAGGCAATCACACATTCCTCACAAAGAGCGCTTGACGTAAATGGCGTAAAATTCAAATATATTCTACGTAAGAATCTTTCTAAGTGAACGCAGTTAAGCAAAGACGCGTTGTTGACAAAGGAGCAGTTAGAGAAGGAAGAATGACGCTATAAACTCGCCAGCGGTATTTATACTAAGTCTGATGTATAAGTAGAGCTAATATGTGATTGGTTAATTTGAGGTTTTTTACATAACATAGAAGATTCTCGAATTTGGGAAAACGGATGAATTTAGAGGGACAGCACCAAATCTAGAGCCTCAATTTTGAGGTCGCCAATTATTTTTAAAGCAGCCGTCGTATTTTGTTATTTCTTACCTATATATATATATATATATATAGAACGAGAGAGTTTAACAATAGTTTTAATATACGAGTATATAGTTTAATAGTGACGTAAAACTGAGAATGCGCAGTGAAATTTAGAAAAAACCATTATGCACTTTTGGGGGAATTATTACTTGGACATGTAAATAAATACACTAGATTGCCAATTAAAAGTAAAATAAAAGAATAGAACAAGAGAATTATTGCTGATTCTAATGAAAGATCCCGACTCATCTAAGGGAACTGGAACTTCTGCATACAACCATCAACAATTCATTAAAATTGCGTTTCGTCATCTTGCATATCTGAACAAATAACTTTTCAATATTATTTCTATTCAGTTTTATAATATCCAAATTACATCTACAGAATTCAGATATGTGAGATAATTTCCCGACACGGCGATAAACAATTATTTACTGCTAAATTGAAAAATAAACTATAGTCCTATTGATACAATTTTAAAGTTTTTCTTCTTGATTTTCTTACCCTCTTACCCGGTTAAATGTCTTTACCCGTCTTTCATTTTCGCAATCGGTGGTCGTAATCATACATACTTCCAGTTACAGATGTGTTTTAAAAATGGCAAAACTATTAATGTTTTGGCAATGCCAATTTTTTTTTAAAGTGTTAATTTTTGACAAATAGCGAAATGCAACTTTCAATGCTGCCCACCGGTGTATTTGTCAAAATTTTATACTCGTTATGAAAAATTACAAGCAGTTTGACTCCGGCACAGCAAAAGTTTTTATATATTTATTTTTATTTAATTTCAAAACTCGCAGTTTTTGATGTCGTTTTCAACTTGCCTTGAGGGATCCGATGATTAATTTAGAACGATAATTCGAGGAAATAGTTTAAAATAAATTGAACGAAGAAAAAATAATGTGTATAATTTAATAGGCCGTACAAGGAAGTAATCTATTGTCCACATCAGATTTTTTGTTTTTCACCAGAGTTTTTTGCTTGCTTATCTGCATAAGTTACTGGTTGTTGTAATTGCAGCTGAAATAGTAGATCAGGATCTAAATTCTTTCTTTAAATAATGAAATTCACAATCCTAAAATGCATGTCTCCGAGGGAAGTACCACAGCTGTGATAAATATTACTACCTGACAAAAATTCTAGTATTTCATTCCTGAAAGTAACGAAATAAATTTGCTCTTATCCTCTTACGATTGAACTCTCCCTGAAGAAGTCATACGAATTGAAATGCGATAGTGGAAAAATATACACATGAATAAAATTCGTAAATATTTATAGTGTTTTTTAACAAAGCTGGGAGTAGGAGTAGGTCGAAAATATCCAAGAGCTTTTCAAAAACTTGAAGTGTTCTTAACATCGTGGTCTGGGATCGTTATGTCCTAGCAAGGAGTTTTCTACGAAAGCAAGCATGGAATTCTGAGATTAATAGGAAATTGAAAAACGCGTTCGAGGAAGACGTAACTGAATAGGTAAGAATCTGGCATTTGCTCTTGACTCGGGTATAAAAGGAGAGGTTTAGATGTTCATACCGCGAAACCGATTACTTCATTCAGATGATATGCCTTTGAGCAAAGAATTTTTCACGGATATCGTTTATATTATGTATTTACTCGAATTTATACAGTTTATTTATTGAATTTTGTGTTACTTTTAAGCCATATTCAGATGTTTTTATTTCTCTCATGTGCATTTAAAATGTATTCTGACTGAGGAAGTAGCTCTTGAATCCTCTTAAATGATTTATCAAATTTTTTTCTGCTCGTCGCTGAGGAAGATTCAACGCCGAAAAAAAAAAAAATTACAATGATCTGTAGTCTGGCTGAAATCTGTAAAAATATGTCAATGTAGGAATTTACATTTTCTTTTTATGCTTATTTTATCTTTAAGATGAAAAATCTTAAATTAGTTTTGCGACCCTACAGTTCTATAGCAGCACTACAATTTCAAAAATGTATGTACATATACGCGTATATTTACGCATATATGTGTAGTATATGTATATTGGAAAGATAAAAATAAATTTAAAATATCGTGTCACTCATGGTGTACATATGACATTTTATGTTTCACTGAAAATCATGTTCAGCATTTTCTAATAGAAATATTTATGTTCAGTATGTGATGCCCATCTGTGTCCAAATGGCTAAATTCGATAACTAAAAATTCGTCTCGGACTCTGTTTCAGCAGTTGAGCTTGTTAATTGTATGGGTTTTTTTGTTTTCCTTCCTATACGCAGTATGAATACTAGTCAATTCTTCTGAAAAGTCCTCCACGAAGGCTTCCTTTCTATGGCAGATAACTAAGTGTTTTTTGTTGCATCACAAGACCTAACTTGATAAAAATTATTTTTGATTTTATATTTGCATCTACACTTTCTAAGCATGACGATAAGCATATCATTTAAATTATATTTCAAAAATGCTCTTTCAGGATTAATTTACATTAATGTTTTACCGCATTTTTTCCTTAAGAAAAGATCCATGCTGCATTTAACAGTTTTAAGAACACGATTCATCTGATTTTAAATCCTCAAAAAATATCTTACAAACGGTAGCATTATAAAGTTTTATATTTTTAATACTTAATAGTATTGCCATCATTCATTTTAGATGTTTAGTGTAACTAAAGATATTTTCTATGCGTTTCGGATTTCCTGGGGAAAACGATTAAGGTTAATACAATAGAAGGCAATTTGTATCTAGTTACGGTTATAGCGATTCATTTGTCTAGTTGAAGCCCTAAATCGAATTTCTGAGGCGGGGTGAAGGAGGATGATCTCGCGGTTGAGGGACATCATACTGCCGAGAGTTTATCTTCCGTGTAGAAAGATAAATAATTCTCTCTTTTCTATACAATTGCTGACGATTCCAGTTTTTCTGCGTTTCACTTGAAGAGCTTCAGAATTAAATATTTGTTTTAACTTGATTACGTGGTTTCGAATATTTACTTAGTGATTTTCGGCACTTAGGGTAAAACGCAAAATCAAAATGGGAATCTCAAAGGCAAGTCAGTGTTCTGAATTCGATGATTTCATTTCATGCGTTCTGTGGGAAGGTAAATGTTTTCTTTTATGCTTAGTCTTTAGGATTTCTGGCGTTGGAGACTTGTTTGATTGCCGTAAACATAGCTCAGATTGATATTAGAGAAATCTATTAAATTTTCTAAAAGACCTTGATTAATTGTTTTAAATAAAAGCCCCAAAAATTGTATTTCGTTTACTTAATTGAGACGAAAAGTAATTTCTGATCGTTGATTTGATTTATAAAAGATACGAAATGTTCTTATATATATATAACAGGGATTTTATTACTCTAAGGGTCTAAGGTATTTAATTAAAACAACAGCCTACATCATTAGTCTTTAGTTAGTCCAAATAAAAAAGGTTGGCAGTAACCGAATGACTAAACCAGCGAAACCCTTTAGTTCGTACCGATTATGTCTAGCCTGTGAGGATGGATGCCTTCGTGGAGGAATCTCTAAAGGAAACTGGCTCGTATACACGTTACACATGGATTGGATTGGATTATTCAATTACGGCAAAGCACACGAGGGCTATCTGCCTAAAGGGAGGGATGCCTTCGTGGAGGACTTTCTAAGGGAAACTGGCTCGTATACACGTTACACAAGGGGAAAACCACGAAAACGCCCATGCAGCCAGCCCGTTCGCGGGATTCGAACCTCGGACCGAACTACCAGTGTTCAGCATCTTTACCGCTCGGCCGCTGGTGGGCCCGTTACACATGGAAAACAACGAAGAAAACGGCCATGCAACCAGCCCGTTCGCCGGGATTCGAGCCTCAGACCGAACTACCAGTGTTCAGTGACTCCTATCGCTATTTCATTTTTACCTGGAAATACAGCGGTTTCAGTTACATTTTTCACAGGGAAACGCTTATATTGTTTTAAAGCCTATGATACAATTTGATTCTACAAAAATAAATCCTGAGAAATTTCAACTCTCATTGTATCGCAGTTCATGTTTTCTCACTGTAAGGAATACAAGCATTTTTCAAAAGCATATTACTTTGGTTTGATAGATTTAAATAGGCATAACGTAAAAGCTCGAACCGCGGAAAAGAGGGAAAAAAAAATTTTCGCCTCATCTCACTGTAATGTATACATATGAAGTTTATAATCATCTTTCGTAGAAGACATGTCTCTGAAAGTGAATAATATTTCTGAGGATATAAATAAGTATTGTAACACCATCGAATGTCATCACCGAATGTTACCAAAATATTGAATGTCACCAGTAGTCACATTCTTTAAGGCAACTCTTTCCAAGCAGTCTTATCATCATCTAGAACTGCAGGCAATGGTTTTAGGGAGGCTTCATTGCATTTCGTGGTACGGGGAATGCATTTTAGTATAAACCATTGCTCATTGTATCGCGCCTAGATTGTGAATTGTATGAAATTACCTATCAGGTTATCAGGATTGGTATTCCTCTTTACTTGCTTTGGAAACATTAACTGTCCTGACTCGGAACAGGGAGCTTACTAAAGCTATGTTCAATAAATTGTGAAGTAGACAATACACACAAGAAGGGTATACGAAACCCTTTATTTTTCTATTTTTACAGAGCTTTCCGGACTTCGGAATACAGAGACCAACCACTTGTGGTCTGAACGTAAGAATATAAAAATACTAAATAAAAGCTCTAACTAAAACTAACTTTGGGTTACTCTACAAGTGCCTACTCTAAGATTGGCCGTCAATTAACAAAAAGCCGTATGTAGTATAGAGAGCTGCTAAAACTACGATACGTTTAAAATTATCACGAGGATTAAACCTCTGGCCTTGTAGGCAACCAGCAACCGAGTAAAACTACTATGGCAAGCGGCCTGCTTCTAATAACTCCTTCCTCTCTCTTGCTTGGCAAAAAGCCACAACTTAAGTACTTGGCGTTAGCAAGACAAATTTGCATAAATAAGTTAAAAGCTTTTAATTCTGGCCGGAAGTAGAAAATAAGAAGTGATAGTAAAGATTTAAAATAAAATAAACGTTAGTAAAACTTAGGATCCTTACAAGGTTATACCTTCACTGTTGTAAATTGTATCCAACCTTTTGCTTACAAGTCTGATTTTTCAGATTTGTTTCCTAATTTGACTTAAATTTGTGTCAAAGAGCGTCACTTAATTTTCTGTAAAAAATGATGACATAATACAAGTACTGTTTTAAAATTTTCATATTATTTCCCATTTATAAAATCATCTATTTTGTCCCATTTAGTTATGCTATGATTCTCAAAATATTGTTTTAAAACGTAAACTCGAAAATAATTTAAATAATGATTTAAAAGAAGGTTTTTGAAACAGAAATATTTTTATGGAAATCAAAGTTAATATTGAAAAACAAATTAACCAAAAAAAAAAAAAAAATTGTAGAAACAAGGAACTAAAATAAATGCCCTCCCCCACAAAAGTGTCCACGTTTCCATTCAGTGAGAAGTTACTAGCAATCATTATGTTTCAGCGCAGAAATCTGTACACTATTTCATTAACTGAGAAGTAATAGCAAATAAAGCTCAACAAACATTAGAAGTATCATAGTAGAATAATAAATATACATTTATTAAAGAAGTGGAGTAATTATAAAATAAACTGCTTTCTAAATACTTTGCGATAATAATTAAGCACTTAATTTAATGAAAGGTCTTAAATCCTCGGGATCTTTTAAAATCACCTAATAAAATTTAATTAGGAACCTTTAGAGAGAGAGAGAGAGAGGTTTTCGCCGCTTCCGCTGCATTTTTAATTGGTGTCTCTTTATAATTTGGAACATTATTATGTTAGATCTAAAATGTAAAAGTAAAATTGCGCCTCAATTACGATAAAAATTCTTTCCATAATTTTTCATTTCAAGAAATACTATTTTAGATTGAGTTCATACAAAATGTTCTTTATTGTGTATGTAAGCTTACAGCGTATTTAAATATTCATTTAATAAATAGATTTAGAAATCTATCGAGAATAAAAGCTAAATAAAAGGAGTTTTAAAGTTGAACTGTTCTTTTAACTTCGGATTAACATCGTGCTAAACCGATGAGAATAGATTATTTTTTTACCTACTGAAAAAATCATTCTTTATTAGATGATGTAAACAAAAATTTGCAACTTTTTAAATAGTTGAAATTCTTTAAAGACGTTTAATTAACTACAGTAAGACCCCGCTTAACGCTGTTTCGGTTTAGCGCTCACCCGGGGGTTCTCCGAAATTGTGCGCAGCGCTAGGTTTCCAAATAACATATCCGAAACAGTGTAGTTGTGTTTCTTGCTTGGTGGACGCATTTTTATCATTTGAAGCATTTGTTGACATTATTGTAAGTTTAAATTTGTACAATACTATAACGATTAATACAGTGACAAATATTATGATCTTTAGTTTTTATCATGGGTGATAATAAAAACAAGAAAAGAAAGCAACCAGAAAAAGCATTTCACTGGAAACTCAAATGCAAATGATTAGAAGATTAGATTCTGGTGAACGTCAATCTCAAATTAGTGCTGCATTGATTTTGGCAACTTCAACAATAAGGAAAATTCTTAAGAATAAAGAAAAAATACTGTCATCGGCAACTGCAATTACGTCAAGCTCTGCAACTAAAATTACCCGTTCTAGAAATAACATTATAGAGGAAGTGGAAAAACGACTGTCTATATGGATTGACGACGAAATTGCCACGCAATATGCCATTAAGCCAATCTATCATAATGCCTTCTTGACAAAAAGGCAGAAAATTGGAAACCCACAATAGACTGAATGATCTGACTGAGAATTTTATTTGTTTTTAAAAGTATATGCGTTTATATTGTTTTTATTTTTGTAAGAAATAAATGTTTGATTTTATTTTTATTAAAAAAAATATTATTAAATTTAATGCCTAACCATTTTTTATCCGTCTTCCCCTAACCCCATTATTTACATGTTAAGATAGCCTCGCTTAGCGCTGTTTCGCATTACGCTCTAATTCGATGGAACGTATCCCCCGTGTTAAGCGGGGTCTTACTGTACCAATAAAACTAGAAGGCGCCACCGAACCGGTGTAGTGGTAAGTTTCGCTGACTGCCGTGCCGAAGGGCCCGAGTTCGAATCCCGGAGAAGTCATGAATGCTTGGAAATGTATAGTCTCCTTGTGCTATGGGGGCACTCTAAATATGCGGCAAGCCGAAAGTCCTCTCGAGAGATTGGTGGTATTGGAAGAGGGGTGGGGAGACTCTCAGATCCGTCGACCCGGGGTGCTCTCCATCAAAACTGGGAGGAGTTGAGCTAAATCGCACTGTCACCTGTAAGATGCTCAAGGTTCTTGCCACGAGGAATTTTGTGTGCTTGGGCTGACTATAGGTTAGGACAAGGGAGCATTAGCAACAACTACAAAATCAAAGGTGCACATGTAAACTGTTTTAATAATTTATGTAAAACTAAACGTCGTTCAACAATTTAAATAAAACTGACAGAATATACCACTTCGTATTAACAAGGAGGAGGAGCTAACTTCTGAAAAACTCTTCAATTTGTAAAAATGTAGAAAACTTAAAAAAATTAAGATGAATTAGAATACTGATATTACTGAAAATCTGCCAAAATTTTTTTCATATAATATTTTGATATTAAAAATAAAAACCATTCTCTCTCAGATGTCAAAAGAACCACCATTCTCTCTTCTCATGTAAATTCATTCTCTTCAAATGTGATGTAATCTATGAGTTCTTGCAAATTATACATAGTAATAAAATTATGCTTGTAGTGGTAAGCAAATACGATGCTAAGTTCTACTAAATTCCTGAAAAATTTCTAAATATATGACTGATGAATATCTTTTTATTCGTTACAATATCAAATTTAACGTCATGTAAAATAAAAAATTATGCTTGTAGTGGTAAGCAAATACGATGCTAAGTTCTATTAAATTCCTGAAAAATTTCTAAATATATGACTGATGAATGTCTTTTTATTCGTTAGAATATCATATTTAACGTCATGTAAAATCAAAATGCGTCCCTTCCATTGAAATCAAATTATTTGATTGACCTCAGCTTATTAAGTCGGTAAGCAGTTATTAGAATTATGGCAAACATTGCACTGCGATTCATTAACAAACCCCCCAAAATAGACGCCTAAATGTTCAAAATGCAGGTGCGAAATGAAATTCATGATTGCATGCAAATCATTGAGAAGTGAATGAAGCCGTTTTTGAGTTTGTGTTTTATAATCATTACAAGCTTAATATGTATCATTGTAAAGCAATGATTTATGCGTTGGATTTGTATTCACCAGTGAGAATGATAAGTGTAATATATTTTGTTTGTCTCTGAATAATCATGCATTCATTACCCGTAAGAGTTCATTAAACAAAGCCATATCATTTAAAGTAAATTCTGTACGTTGTTGTGAATTCTAATTTGGCTTTCATAAAATAATACGGATGTTAGCATAAAAATACATCTTAACTGCGAATTCTTACGTGGTTTTCAATAAATGAGAGCCCCATGCATAAAATTTCTCAAACACCATGAATTAGGTGCTTGCCGAATATTTCACTGGTTTTTGTTACTAAAAAAAACATAAATAATTCACCTTTCATATCTTTTAGTAATATTTTATAATTTCAGTAATTTGCATATCTTTCAGTAATATCAGTATTCATAATTCATCTTTCATATCTTTCAATATCACAGTCTGATATTTAAAGTTCTCGAGCTTAGCATCAAATTCTCACGTACACTTATTCTTTCGGTCTCTTTGAATGTGGTTTGTCTATTATGCCAACTTCAAATCTTTTGAGCCATTCCGCAAACATTAATGAATGCAACATCCTCTCTGTAATTTTCGCAGATTGTTTTTGCAATTATGCTGTACTGCAGGTAAATTATATCGTCATGGTCCTATAATTTTGTATATATAATTTTGTTACGAATTTTGTATTCAGATAGGTAATTTTAGTAGACTTATAAAGTGTTTCTCCCGTCTTCTTAGCAAGCCTTCGCGGTGTAGTGGCCAGCACGCTCGGCGCATATTCGAGAGGTCCGTGGTTCGATTCCCGGCGAAGGCTTTGCTCATTTTTTATCTCTCCTGCTTCGAAATAACCTAATGCCTCTACAGAATTATAAATAAAATTGTCATATCTTGCTGTGTAATATAGCGCAGGATAAATGTTTAAGAGCAAGCTATGCCAAAAAAGTAAGAATACATGTAACATTGAGTAAATGATTATTTCGGTAATCTCTACATATAATAAAAGAAAGAGTCTGTGTGTCTTTCGTTCGTGCTGCGAGCAAGCTAATAGACCCAGGATTATGAAATTTGGTATAGGTGCATCTAGACAAGAGCCAGTGCACCTCGAAGCGATTTTTTTCAAAATTCTAATCAGATTTTTTTTTTTAATTTTATTTTTCGATTTTATCGCATCATTTTGAATAGATTCATTCTTTTAGAAATGGGGTTTTGGCAACAATTTTTCATTGAATTGTATACTGGACTGTTGACTGTTGAAAATCAGCACTGTTGCCACTTGGGAAAATGAGGGCGATCATTCTGTGCAGTTTTTAAATTTAATGTTTCTCTTGGATACTGGACGTTTGTTGAGAGAAGGCAACGGGAAGTTGGTTAATTTATTTATTAGGATAATTAATATTTGTATTAAGGGATATTGCTTATTTCATTGTAATTGTGTTATATATAATACTTTTTTTTATTTATTTTTATTTTTAGTCCAAATGGGCTTTGCCCCTGAAGGAATATTGTTTTCATTTTGCGATTTTGCGTTGAATCACTATAAACGACGAATCTCCTTTCAAACTGTTGCCACCAAATGTTAGAGTCCTGCATTATATTTGAAGAAATTAAATGATGAAAAATCTGCATAAAAGTATGTATATTTCTCGCATTGTGATAAAACAACGGTATCTAGAGCCATCCAATTGTAAATGACGTAATCCTACTGTGAATATGGGCATCTGAAATCCCAAATTTGAAATTTGGAATTTGTTTTATTATCGATTTCATATTTTGTAAAACTTTAACAAATAGCAAGTAACGAACAAACTTGAGTAACAAACTCAACGATTTAAAAGCGAGCAATGGCAACACTCTACGGGGGGGGGAACCTTTTTTATCTCCAGCGCGAGGAACTGTGTATCGGAAATTCTAAAGATAGGCTCATTTTAAAATTATTTTGCGACATTGCTATTGAACTGAATTTTATGGTTTAAGTGGGAAGAACATGATATTTAATAAATAAACAAAATGTTAAAAAAACGGCCATTTGGATGTAATTTATAATCTGAAACCTTTCAGATTTTTTTCAGTTTTTTTACTTATTTATTATTTTTTTTTATGAAGTTCTTCTGCAGAGTAAAATTCTGCGCAGTTTTTAAATTTAACGTTTGGTATTCCCTTCAGTCATTTTTCCGGTGCATTTAAAAGCCAGACAAAGGCTGGTAGTGTAGCTGCTAGTTTGCATATAAATTGAATAAATCTAGTTGACCACAATTTTAGCTGTAACTATAATTCCATCCTCGTATTGCTTTGCAGTAATTTCGAGAAACAGAAAACTCTAGTAATATCCCGCGACCGGTTGAAAACCATAAAAGACTGGAGAGAGGGAGTCTGAGTTCATCCTGACTATGGACTTAATTCGTCTATCTACTTTACTTATTTGTACTTTATTTTATGTATATAACTTTGATAACTGTTACTATTTCTATAATTATTTGTACCTGTATCTGTATTTATTCGTGAGTTTGTGTGTATTCTTATGTTTTGTCTTGAAGAAGAAGCTTCGAACTCTCCCAGACCTGTGATGTCTTGCAGTCCTCTCTTATTGCCCCTCTTAAAAGAATCATTCCTAAGGAATCATATACATATAGTTATGCGAGAACCATTCCTAAGGAATCCTCATAGTCATACCAGACCATTCCTAAGGAATCATCATAGTCATACCAGAACCATTCCTAAGGAATCATCATAGTCATGCGAGAACTACTCCAAAGGAATCATCATAGTCATGCGAGAACCATTTCTAAGGAATCATCATAGTCATGCGAGAACCATTCCTAAGGAATCATCATAGTCATACGAGAACCATTCCAAAGGAATCATCATAGTCATACGAGAACCATTCCAAAGGAATCATCATAGTCATGCTAGAACCATTCCAAAGGAATCATCATAGTCATGCGAGAAATCATAGTCATGCGAGAACCATTCCCAAGGAATCATCATAGTCATGCGAGAACCATTCCTAAGGAATCATCATAGTCATGCGAGAACCATTCCTAAGGAATCATCATAGTCATGCGAGAACCATTCCTAAGGAATCATCATAGTCATACGCCCAAGCGCACCACTTCAAATGAGCTGGACTACGTCGTACCAAGTGTATGATATTCCAGCATAACAGAGGGACTTGGAACTTGTCTGAGTACAATTACAGTTGCTTAGTTATTGTTGTTGCGAGTTGTTAAGTTCTGCATGAACTGAGATATCCGAGTAGCTTTCTCTTTAGATGCACTTTGCATTGCGTTTTTAGTAGTCTTAGTAGTTTTTAGTAGTCTACTGATTATACTGCGTGCTGTTGTGAACACTTGTAGGAATATCTCCAATGAAACTTTTAGCATTCTAATATATTTCTTTTGATAAGAATAAATTTTATTAACTTACAATCGTACTTGTACCCGTACGCACGTAGGTAAATTATAACGTACAACACTTAGGTAAATTATAAGATTGTGGATGAGAACCTTCAGAGACACGTAAAACTGTCAAAAACCAAACTGTCAATTTGCAGTTACTTATCATGCAGCCAATTTACGTACAGCAAATAATTTCCGCACCAATTAAGCACTTATACGTATGTTTTGTGAAATGTCCTGCATATAGGAGCCTCATTTAATAAGAATTGCACATTAGTTTAACTAAGGTCTATTATGTAAACGCGGTAGCAAAAAATCAAAACCTTAATCGTTATATATTACTGAATCTCATAAACTTTACTCTAAAACTTACAGCCAGCTCTGTGCTTTCTAAGCAAAAACACCGTAAGCTCTGTATCATTTCCGAATTGACTTAAAAATAAGGAGAGTGATTTGATTTTGCACTTACTACACCTTGTTGCTGTGTAGAAATAGGGGGGGATGTGTCAGTTGGCCGCTGGGTCGGTTAAGGCGGAGTTTGGAGGGGGGTTAGACGGATGGACACGCTACAGAGCGTCAGGTCGCACGCGAGTTAGCGTGTCGGATCGAGTTATTGTGAGTCGGCGGTCCAGGATGAGAAAAGAACAGTCTGAAGTGCGTCTAATGTATACATATTGGGTGGTAGCCTTAAATAATGAAATGCTGAGTGATTCAGGTGTGCAGCTGTAGAATCCTGATTGGTAGACGATTGCAGTTCTGCCTAAATCGAGAAGGCAGGGATGTACGTAATCTTATGGGAAAAAATGGGAGGGGGAGATGGAGGAAGAGCAGGATTATAATTGCATTTCCCTTTTTATTATGCTTTGTGTTTTTTTCTTATGTACTTTCATATCCAATCCATTTGTTCATTGTTTTATAACATTACAGGTTATTTTTAATGGATCCCAAAATTCGAGTAACCTTACAAATTGATTGCGAAAGAATCCATCGTATGTTTCATTATTTGTATGCATTTAAATGAATCAGTGAAAACATTTTTTTTTTTTTTTTTTTTTTTTTTTTATATGTTCCCTCCCTTCAGTCGTCATTGTTTAAACATTTTTTTTTCGAACATTCTTTAGCTTTAAATTACTTTTTTTTTTTTTTTTTTAACTTTCTCTTTTATTTACGAAGCGAAGCTTTATTATTAGAGCACTTTAGTAAGTTTGGTACGATTAATATATTTCTCTTTAATTCGATTTAGAGAAAAAGCTTTTTGATTGCTAAGCCTTTTTAATTCGAAATACAATTAGAAAGTTTTCAAAATACATTCGTACTGCAAACCATCTTCATCGTAGTTTGAGAGGTCAAACTCCCATTAAAATTAATAGCCCAAATGCAACTTGGTGGGAGAGCAGAGTAATTTTTACCCCAAAGGGCGTTAGCCCAGAAGGAATATTAATTTTCTTTTGGCATTTTATGGCGTTTCGCAATAAACGGAGTTTCATTTTTCAGATTGTTGCCACCAAATATTATCGACTGTATTATATTTAATGAAATTAAATAATGATGAATCGGCATAAATGTATGTATGTTTCTGGCATTGAGATAAAACAACGGTACCTAGAGCCATCAAATGTTGAATAACATACGTCTTCACCCGAATATGGGCATCTGGAAGCCCTAATTTGGAATTTGGAATTTGTTTTATTATCGATTTCATATTTTGTAACACTTTAACGAATGTTTGATTAACAAACTCACCGATTTCAAAGAGAGCTGTGGCAATGCTATACAGGAAAAAAAAAATTATCTCTGGAAATTCTAAAATAATGCTCATTTTGGAATTATTTTGCGATATTGCTGTTGAACTGAATTTTATGGTTTATATGCGAAGAACATGATATTTAATAAATAAAAGTAAGAAAAAAATGTAAAAATGTAAAAAAAAAAAAAAAAAAAAAAAAAAAAACCTTGTTAGACGTAATTTAAAATCTAAAAACCTTTCAGATTTTCTTCTTTTTTTAATGCTTTTTTCACTTTTAGATTGATTAACGTTTTTCCGATAACAATAACAATAATAATGATAATAATAACATGTATTCCACTTTCCAAAATTTGTGTTTCTAATCTTAGTTTCATTATCGACAGTTGCAATAATTTAAAACTTGCCTTGTGCAGTTTCGTTTTATAAATTTCGAAATTTTTTCAGTTTAAAAAAAATAAAAACTTTCCGAATACGTGGTAAAAACCCCAACATTTCGCTGGCATGTTTAAGAGAGCTTGGAAGATTTAAAACTGCCTGTAAAAGAGAGATGAGACATTTAAACTTTAAACACTCAGAAAAACATACCTCTGGATTTTCTCTTTTCTTTAGCGACATCGTAAAAAAAAAAAGAGATAGAAAAAAGCATGAAATCATTTTTCATAGACCCCTTTTACCTTTTATAAAACGACACGTTTTCCTTTCGCTGACGAATGGAGACATAGAAAACTAAGTGAAACGGGATAAATATGTATTTGCACAAGCCATTTCCCAAGCTCACTTTTCTCTCGTTTCTGAAGGCACTTTTGGTGTAATTTTTTGGGGACATTAATTTCTTCATAAGCCATTAATACTAGAATGTTTTCTTATTTATTTATATAGGAAAGTTTGGATAGGCTTTATTCGTGAACTTTTACTACCCTTTTGCTAAAGTGAATACTTATCTCCTTTTTGAAACCAAAGCAATATCTAGTCATTCATTTAATAGTTAATTTTTTTCTTTTGAATCGCTGAATTTTTGTTGCTCATAGCTATGAATAAAAATATGTAATAGAAAATGAAAATTAATGTATTTTGCATAATTTCAGCTAATGTTCTAAACGTTTTCTTCACTTTTAACGGTTTTTAAAATTTTTTGATGGCTTTTCTATAAATTATTATTGTGTAGTGGTAGAACAGAAAAAGAAATATCCATGTGAGTATATATAACAAAAGGCTTATCATTGACACCATGCCAAAACAATGAATCTGCGTAGTCCGTTGCTTTGCAGTTTTGTAGGTTATTTTTCGGTATTTATTCTGTATTAAAACACACACGAGGATAAAATTATCATTAGGCAGAACTTGTAATTTGGATTGTCTCAAAATTAAGCGCATAACATAATCCTCTGTCTCTTGAAACAAAGATTTTGAAAATTCATCATTTTGATTCAGAATCGAAGTTACATATTCGATGATTTATATTTCAACGTCAATAACATATTTGAGGAATAACATTATTAGAAATTTTACAGTAAGTTGTGGTTCATTCAGCTCTAGTTAGATATTTTAAGATCATCGCGTTTATGATTGATGCTACGTTTCATTATGCTGAATTATCACTACTATGCAATGGGAACTTTCTCATTGAAAAATTAATATCTGTATATCTCTGAGTATTCATAAATGATGTTTAACTCTATTTACTATGAAGTATGAGCTTCAAATAACGTACTTGCTGAAATGTGAAGACTGGAGACTGTTCGAGCCAGATTTCACAATAATTAATAACAATTTAACAAGTATTAATTTTACTTGCACGTGTTTTCAAAACTTACAAAAATGGTTGTGAGGAATAACATTGAACCGTGAATATTATTTAGTGTATAAATAATACATACTTGCTTTCAAAGCAGAGTAAGTTTATGGCTTCTTGGGTTCGATTTTCTAAAGATGCATTGGACACATAAGTTTTTTCATGATTTGTTTTAGGTCTGTAATGTACATTCGCTTCAACGAAACGCACTTTAAAGTAAATAGCAATTGCACAATTTTCTTTAATTAACTAATACAGTTCAGATGTCAAAGAGTCAGTTTCGTTAATGGCAGCAATAGAAATTCCAAAGTTTCATCGTAACTCACTGAAAATAGCATCGCAAGTAATAAGAGAATAATAATAATTACAAAAAAAAAAAAAAAAAAATCGCCATTTCGACTCGCACGTGGCTTCCATCTTTGGTTGTGAAAATTTATGACGCACTTTTAATTCCCTTTATAAGAAGCTAAAAATAATTAAAGCAGTCAATGTCATAAAATTTACTTCAGCAGTCTTTACCGATTCTTTTTAAAATGTCACGTACCGGTTTAATTTACGAATGTGGGCTTAACGACTATGTTTTTCTTTTCGAGAAATGGTTTAACGAAACGATCTGTTCTAAGAGAAAATGTGGATAGTTTTAGTTTCATTCTAAATATAGAACTCCAATTTTACGGATTCAACCCATTCTGAAGTCCATTTATCTGAATCGCTTTTGCATATTTTAGGGTATGTAAAATAAATATTTTTGTTAATTAATTGAAGTATTCCATTCTTTTTATATTAAAATTACATAAATTACACAATGCATATTTTTTTAAGAAAGTTTTGAATTTAGGTAAGTTTGTGCAGTTTGAAGACTGGCCTAAGTGTTCGCTAAACAAGCATTAATGGAATAACAACAGTAGCAAACAACATTAATGGAACCCATAAAACATTAATGGAACACATGAAATATTAATGAAAAAGCAGTTATATACAAACTGTAATAGAACACATGAAATATTAATGGAAAAAGAAGTTATTACAAGCTTTGATGGAACCCATAAAACATTAATGGAACCCATAAAATATTTATGGAAAAGCAGTTATATACAAACATTAATGGAACCCATAAAATATTTATGGAAAAGCAGTTATATACAAACATTAATGGAACCCATGAAACATTAAAAGAACACATGAAATATTGATAGAAAAGCAGTTATATACAAACTTTAATGGAAAAACAAATGATTTAATTCCAGTCCCCGTTAAACATTTTTAACAATTTACATTCAAGTTACTTAAAAACATCTTTCGAAATAGAACTTACTAAGTATGGATTCACTCTTTTCAGATTATTCTACTATAATTAATTTGAGGAGAAAATTTTATCAATTTTATTTAGTAAATAAATTATTATTAACTTACTTTGCAGCAATTGCGCAAGTAGTAGAATTATTTCACACTAAATGAATTTAAGATCATACAACATATATATATATATATATATATATATACTTATATATATTGGACCATGCGGAAAGTTCTGAAAGTTTTTCAAATCAGAGCGAATTTTCTGCTAATTAAAATGCTACTTCTGATAAAAAGTGATCTTGATTGAAGCAGATATTTAAATATGGTCTTTTCTGCTTCTGTTGCTTACTTCTTGCGTGTATTGTTGTATATATTTTTTCCGGTGTAGTGTTAAGAAGGAAGAACCCAGAAGTTCATTTTCAACATGTTATGTTGTTTTGTTTCAAAAAGGGAAAAACAAAAAATGCTAGTCAGGCTATTTTTAAAATTTTTGCTACATGTGAAAGTGCTGATTCTGATGACAAAAATCTGAATCATATAAAAAGACATATATTTTTTAATTTGTTTTTTTTATTAAGATGTTATCGAAAAGTTATTACACCATGCAGTTTCCTTATTACGATGGGTAGGAAAAATTGTTTTTTGTCTTTCTGTTACCAACATTTTGTGTATTAACTAATTAAATATCGCTACTTTCTTACTAACTCCACATAAAATTCAATTCAACAGCAAAATCATCAGATATTTCAAAACAGCATATCTTTAGAATTTACGATAGACAATCTCGCGAGTTGGAGATACAAATGTTTTAATCCGTACCGTTTTGCCACTGCTCGTTTAAAAATTGTTGAGTTTGTGAATCAAAAATTCATTAACGTTTTACACAATATGAAATAGATTAATATAACAAATTCGAAATTCGGGCTTGCAGGTGCACATGTTCGAGCAGATGTAATTCGAAATTTGATGCCTCCGCCTTTTTTTCACACTGTGAGAAATATGCTTATATTCATACAAATTCTTCGTTATTTCATTTCTTCAAAAATAATACTGGGCGATAATATTTGGTAGCAAATACCTGAAAAGTGATACGCCGATTATTGTGATTCAACGCAAAATTCCATTTCGACATTAATATCCCATATGAGCTAACGCCCGATGTGGGCTAAAAGTGTGACTTTTATAGATTTACTTGTTGATTCATCATTTTGTTTATCTCCTTTTTGATGAAGCTAATAGATTCAAACGTCAATGTTTAGTCCAAAGGGGCTTTGTCCCTGAGGGACTGCGATTTTGCGTCGAATCACTCTAAATGTCCGTTTCACTTTTCAAACTGTTGCCACCAAATATTATTGCCCTGTCCTATATTTAAAGAAATTAAATAATGAAGAATCTGCATAAATGTGTGTATGTTTATCGCATTGTGATAAAACAACGGTACCTAAGCCATTCAGTTTTGAATGACGTAATCCTACTGCGAATATGGGCATCTGGAAGCCCAAATTTAAAATTTGGAATTTGTTTTATTAGGATTTCATATTTTGTAAAACTTTAACGATTTTTTGATTAACAAGCTCAAGGATTTCAAAGCAAGCTATAGCAACGTTGTACAGAAAAAATAATGTATCTCCAGCGCGCGAGACTGTGTATCGAAAATTCTAAAAATATGCTCATTTTGAAATTATTTTGCGATATTGCTGTTGAACTGAATCTTATGTTTTAAGTGTAAAGAGCATGATATTTAATAAATAAAGGTAACACAAAAAATGTTAAAGAACGCCCATTTGGACGTAATTTATCCAGATTTTTTTTAAATATTTTCACTAAATATTTAACGAAAATATCATTGGCAGTAATCGTCAATCAAAAAGGAAATGGATTTACACTTTGAAACGTCATTACATCATGCAGTTGACATTTCGCTATCACTTTTTTAATAACCTGAAATTTAATATTGTTTGCGCATGCGCAAAAATTAAGCGACATAATCATTATGGTTGCAATATGGAACAAAATTGCAAGACAAAATGAAAGATAATAACATTTATTTTGTACATTTAAATGTTCTGAGAAAATTTTAAAGTTTTTTTACCTCTCTCTGTTTATCATTAATGAAAAATTTTCCGGAAAAAAAATTAAAGCTGTTGTCCAAGTATTTAGCTTGAACACATAAATAAAATTTTATTTTTTGTTTTAAGTATTTGTTTTGTGCTGATTTTTCAATAAAATTTATGAGTGACGATTGAATAATAGATCCTACAGATAACCTTTGAAGTCATTTAGTTTCTACACTGTGTACTTGGGTGTAAATTTAAAAGTCAACGAGCTTCTTTAAACGTGTAGAATAAAATGAGGTAATGGTGATAATTCATCGCCTTGTGGACAGAAGACGTCATGCAGTCACTTGAGGATGTGAATAACCTTGTTAATATATTACATCCCACGCAGATCATGAAAGGCATTACAGTCTAAAGTGCCTATGTTAATTAATGTTGATTTCATTTTCAATTAAAGAATCTTGTTAACTCAAATATTAAAAAAGAATAATCTCTTTTTCTTAGCTTTTTTTTAATTGTTTTACTACTATTGTCATGGCTGTGTCATATAATTTTGCTCTATTATTCGTAACTGCTGAAAGAACATTAAATTTGAAGTTAAAGCAATACGTATTTCATCAAAGTTTACGAAACATTATAGTACTACGAATTAATGAAATAACTTTATATTAAGTGAAGATACGTTTGCGAAATGTATGAAAACAAAGTGATGCGCAGGATTGTCTAATGCATTTTTTATTGTTCTTTAGCTGGCATTTATTTTAAATAAATATCCGGTTGTAGCGAAAGTTTTCCGCCAAAAACATTCTTAATAAAATTAGGGGGGCGGAAAACAGTGTCTTTAGTGAGAGTTTTAATTCTCATCCAAATCTATGGTTTTCTGCCTACGTTTTGGTAGTTTTTCAAAGCCTTGGGCTTAGAAACTTTGTCGCGGGGAGTCCAAAAGCTGACCAACTTCATTTCGGACATCCCGTGCAGAATGGAAGATAGCTCCAGTAACATGTAAGAAGGTACAAGAAGAAAGGTAGATGTTCGATGGAGCGATGTCGGGGCTATATGATGGGCATGGCAGACGATTCTATCCGAGCCCGTACAGAGTCCAGCCGATGAATGCAAACACGTGGTCTTGCATTATATTCATGGAATATTATCTTTTTTCGAAAAAAGATAAGAGCTATCAGTCTGGTAACGGCATTTTGCGTCGAATCACCAAAAGTGTTGAATCACTTTTCAAATTGTTGCTACCAAATACTATTGACCTGTATTACGTTTAAAGAAATTAAATAATGAAGAGTCTGCATGAATGTATGAATGTTTCTCGCACTGTGAAAAAACAACGTCATCAAAGCCATCAAATTTTGAATAACTCAGTCGTCCACTCGAATATAAACACTTGGCAGGCCGAATTTTGAACTTTGAACTTATTTTATTATCTATTTCCTATTCTGTAAAACTATAAAGATTGTGATACTTCATGCTCAGTTTTTTTTTCCTGAAACTCAAGGATTTCAAAGCGGACAGTGGCAACGCTGTACGAAATGAAACATTTGTATCTCCAGCGCGCGAGACTCTCTATCGGAAATTCTAAAGATATGTTGCTTTTTTAATATTTTTAGTCCAAATGCTCTCGAAATGTGCATTTGTGTGTAAAAAAAAAACAAACGCCCATTTGAGCGTAACATAAAATGTGAAAGCTTTCCGATTTTTTTAAAAAAATTATTTACTTAATAAATATTTATGATTCTTTTTCAGATGGCATTTATATATGTAGTGTTAAACTTTAGCATGTGCAGTGTCTATTACACAGATTTTCAAGTTTCATTTTCCCGCTTGAGACGCCTTTTTTAGCCCAAAGGGCGTTAGCACAGAAGGGTTATTAATTTCATTTTGGCATTTTGCATTGGTTCACTATAAAAGTCTGAATCACTTTTCAAATTGTTGCCACCCAATATTAAAGCCCTGTACTATATTTAAAGAAATTAAATAATAAACAACTGGCATGGATGCGTGTATGTTTCTAGCATTGGAAAAAAACACCGGTGTGTAGAGACATCAAATTTTGAATAACTTAGACCTCCACTCGAATATGGGCATTTCGAATTTGCCCAAATTTCGAATTTGTTTTATTATATATTTCATAGTTTGTAAAACTGTAACCAATTTTTTATTAACAAACTCAACGATTCCAAAGCGTTCCATTTACATTAACATCTCGTGCATCTTTAAGCATGGATTTATGCGCGAGGTTTCTGCGCATTTCTTACTAGTATCATTTTGGTAGCGTAGTAACGGAAAGACGTTACAATGTCTAACGGTATTTTGCGTCGAATGACTTTGAATTTCTGTAGCACTTTTCAAATTCCGTTTTGAATCCCCCGTGAAAGCAACGCACCTTTGGGCGTAGTATAAAATTTGAAATTATTTTTTTTTCTTTCGTTTTAGTGACAGTTTAATTTGTCAAAATTATGTTCATTGGTTATCTAATGCTTGTTAAAAACATAAGAAAAGCCTTTTTAAAAATAAATTATTTGCACGTAGCCAAAAATATGTTAAAAGACAGCGTATGGCCGTGAAATAATTTTCCATACAAGTATCGAAGGAAGCGGAACATTTTACTTATAACACGTAGAAAGCCCCATTTTATATATATATATATATATATATAAACTACTGTGACCTTCAACATTCCTCTTTTCCCAGCTCCTGCCTTGAAAACCCACAGCCTGTAGTAACATCGTAATGAGCTTGTTATTCAGAGCTTTCCATACATGTTTGGAAAGCCAGTAATGAAATCTTTCTTCTATTCTTTTGGTAATGACGAATGCGTGTTTCCTACAATTCGCCTTCCATCTGTAAGTCATTATGCAGTTGGAATAATTTTCTTGCAAGTGTAATGAAGAACTCTTCAGGTTTTTGTTATCAAAAATGTAAACAAAGAAATTTATGTATTCTTTTCTGGAGATTATCATGCTTTTTAACGAATATGCTATTCAGGATGTTTCGACTTTGTGTTTTATATTTCACTTCAATTGTTGCTATGCTACACACATTCATTTCCATTAGATTAGCAATTTCCGAGGGTGACTCCATTTCCGTTTGGGAAAACGTTTTCCAAATGCTTAAGAGCATTTAATTTTGTTTTAAAGGAAAACATGCTGCTGCCATTACTCACAACCATTTATGCAGAGAACGTGAGCAAAGTCTTGCTAATGTCTTTCTGGAGTGGTGCGTGTAATATTTGTTTAATTCTAACATTTGCATAAAACTTAAGAATACTTTTTGTGTGTTTTCTCTCTACCATGAATTTTGCCAGCTGAAGAGTTATTCAGTTCACAAATCTTTTCAAATCTTTTATTAGTTCGGATAAGTAATGGGCAGTATTCATATATATAAGCATGTTTCAGCAATCAAAAAGTGCAAGTAATAGTCTTAATTATAGAGGGTAAGTTCGAAAGAACGACTTAGGATATATCTATATGTATAAAGAAGAATGTACGTTTGTGTGTTTGCTCGCGAGTAACTCAGTCACTACTACAGCCAACGTAACCAAACTTTCTGCAGTTCTTTCCTGCGTCCTGGAAAGCGTCGACGTCCACTTTTTTTAAAAAAAAAAAAAAAAAAAAGGTGAAATCTCAGATATCAATTGCAAACTCTGATTTTTGCCCTCATTTTTCCGAGTGGCAACAGTTTCGCATGCTGGAGGTAAACATCTGCTTTATTTCGAGAAGTATTGCGACTCCTCGCTTTCACACTGTAGATTTGAATAGATTTGAATTTGTAGAGTCTGTTAATAAAAAAATTCTACGGTTTAGAATGAAATAAAATTAGGTGATTTTCAGTTTCAGATTTACTTTATGAAAAACAATCAAAAATAATCAATCAAAGTTTATCACTATTATTATTTTAAAGCAACGTCTAGAAATGATCATCTAGGTGATTGGTTAATTGATTGAGACAAAGCACTCGAGAGCATGTCTTTGGTCAGCACTTTTTCAGAAAAACTGTCTCTTGCTTACGCTACACACAATAAGGAAAATTAACGCATCTTAGACTTATGTCTACTTTATGCCAAACTACTCAACGGAGGAAGGGGAATAGAAAATGTATAACAGTATTTAGTAACAGAAATTTTACTGTTACTGCATGAACTGAAAAATTTCAGTGAACATTTACGGAAATAGCATACCTAACAGAAAATGTGATATTGTGGGGCAAATGAACTTATTAAATGCCTAGTTGTTGCACGGTATTGCCCAGTTGTTGCAGGGTTGTTGCCCAGTTGTTGCAGGGTTGTTGCCCAGTTGTTGCGCGGTTTATACGATATTTTTCTAGTTTACGGATTTTCAAATGGAGACTTGTTTCTCTAGGTAGACTTATAAGGTATATCTCCCGCCTTCTTTAGCATGCCTTCATGGTGTAGTGGTCAGCACGCTCGACGCGAATTCGAGAGGTCTGTGGTTCAAGTCCCGGCGAGGGCATTGCTCAGTTTTCATCTCTTCTCCTTCCAAATAATAACGTAATGTCTCTACAACATTCCACTAAAACATCCCCAAAAAACGCAGATAACCTAATTGTGCTTTGCCACATCCAGTCCAGTACAAATGCCATTAAAATTTATCACAGCAGTTTAAGCAATGCAAAATTCATTTAGCTTTAAATAGCCTGCTAAGTGGTATGGTGTTTTCGAGTATTTTCACTATTTGGATAAGTATTTTCATTATTGTCGAATATTTTTAAGTACTTTCACTGTTTTGGTGAGCATTTCTACTGTTTTCGAGTATTTTCACTGTTTGGCCCGTGTTACTCAGAATCGAAATTTTAATTTTTTCTCTTTTAGCAATGCGCTTGTTATTCCTTGATTCCCAGGGAAATAGCGGAATGTTTAAAATAAATGAATAAATTAAAAAAGGAACGCATACATACTGACATTTGAATAAAACGAAAACAACAAGAAATTGGTAAAATTCTATTATCCGAATTCATTTCGTTTGTAATTATCTAGAATTCCAAAGAATGGACTAAAATAATCTTACGGGCAACTAAAAAAATAATGAATATCGTTTTTAGAAAGCTACGATTTTTTTTTTAAGTGTGTAATTTCTCAAAGGAGAATCTACAGCCTGTTAAACCAATCTCCACCCTGGTACTTGACCGAAAAAAAAAAAAAAAAGGCTTCTCCGACTTTTTCAAAATTATTGGAATAGCATCTCACGAAAATATTGTTTTCCGAAACAATCATTTGGAAAGTACGTAAAATAAACCACAGGCGGAAGAGCCAACCCGAAGAATGAAATTCCTTTTTATTTATTTATTTATTATTTTCATTCCATTCTTATCGCCTCACCCTCATCACAATCCTCTCCACCACTCCAAAAGATCATTTCTGCGACGGTAATTATTCAGTTTAACGATTGGCCGGTAAATGTGGTGCTCCCCAAAATGTGTCGCCTTAATTAACTTGGACGCGTCTTCGATAGCGGGTTCAAGAGAAGAGTGGTAAAAGAAAAGGAAGAGGAATAAAAATAAAAAAATAAAAAGAAAGGAAAGAAAGAAAATAAAAATAATAAGTATTACGTGATTAGTGGCGTCGGGATTTTTACTTCTCCCTTTTATCTCGCTGCCGGCAAAGACTCTTAGAAACAGTTTTCGGAGGTCCTGGAATAGGGGCACGTAACTTAAGTAAGTCGGTAAATGGAATCGTATTCGTCTTTTGTTCGCGGCTGCGACATTTTGCGACGTTTCATTTCGATGAAAAGTTGTTGCATTTTGGCGGTATAAGCTGCAAGAAGCTTCGCGTTAAAGTTGTGAGATTTACCACCGAAGTCCATGCGTTAAAGAATTCCTTCTGTACCAGTTAACGAGAAGAGAAAAACACAGAATTCACGTAATATTGTATTTTCAGAAATTTAAGCTATTTGTATTTTTAATAAAATAGTGAAGAGTAATTCTTGTATTTTTTAATGTTCAATAGTCATTTTTTGTTCCATTTAGAGAGAGAAATTTTTAATGCTTATTAACATGTTCAGCTAAAATTTACTTACCACAACATGAAAGATATCAACTAAAAATATTATTAAGTTGCATATTTGTGAAAAAGTGTTGAGTTAGGGTAATTTTAGCTGAGTTTTAGCTATATAAGCTTTTTTTATTTTATACTTCCGGTTAATTTTTTTTTAATTTGTAATATTTGTTGTTCAAATTTTACAAACAGAAAAACAAACTCGCTTCAAGTTTTAATATTTGAATTATTGTTTTCATTAAAATATTATATACACATATATCTATATATAGAGATATGTGTGATATTTTAATGCTGTCATAGTGGCTGAAGGTGAAGGCATGATGACGGAGCTAAAAACCTGAGCACGAAGTATCACAATCTTTATTTTCAAGCATATTAAATCATTTCGTAGTAAAAAATATACTTTTTGGACATAGTTGAATACAATAATTTTTATGTACACAGGTATTAAGCACCGCGGAGATGTTTGCATAGCAAAAGTTGTAGAGACATTGGGTTTTTTTGGAAGCAAGAGAGATTGAAAAATATGCAACGCCTTCACCGGGAATCGAACCGCGGACCTCTCAAAACGCGCTGAGCGTGCAGACCACTACACCACGAAGGCTCGTTAAGAAGGCGGGAGAAATACCTTATAAATTTAGGAAAAGGAATGACGTAATTACTTACGAATTAGTATGTATACTACGTAAGTGCAGATGTACAGCTAAGCTGCGATTGGTTAATTTTAGGTCTTAGTTTCCCTTTTCAAACAGCGTTATGTAACATGGAAAGATCTCAAATTTGGGAGGACAGATGAACTTAGAGGAAGAACATAAAATTTAGAACAATCAATTTTAAGGTCGCCAAACATTTATTAACGCAGCCATCGTATTTTATTCTATCTTACATAGAGAGAGAGAGAGAGAGAGATTATCTCATAACCCATTAGAAAGTGCTTAGTTTTGAAAATCATCATAAAAGCATTCATTTTTTAACTGAAGAAATCACATATAAGCTATGAACTGCTATTTACTCTTATAGTAATGTGTAAAACATGAAACAATTATGCGGACCTTAATTTTGTCTACCTATCAAACTGGAATGTTTACATTCCTGTAATATTTTTAACAAAGAATATAATTCATATTGCATAGAATAGAATTAGTAAAATATGTGATTTGTTTTCAAGAGTGTATCTCACTATTCTATACTTGTATAAGAAATTATACTAAAAATATGTAACGTTATTTACTTTTATCAAAAGCATAATTAGACATGCATATTGAAGTTTATATCTCACGAAGTTATTCTGTAGAGATTAAAAGGAATTTCCATAGCTGTAAGCATCAAAATCAGGTATATCATAGCCAGAAATTGATCTACGATTATTTCAATACTTAGCTAGATGTACCACTAAGAATATTAGTAGTGCCTTTTGCGCCGAGAAAAAAGCCAAAATTTAAAATTGTCATGACATAAGAATCACGACCTTCTTCTGCTTTGAATTTATTTAAGGATTAAGCACTGCAGCTTAACTGACATTTCCCCCCCTCAATGTTTACTAATTATGCAATATTACTTATGTATTTTTCTTTGTAATCGTAGTAATTCGTGTTGTATAATTTTTTTCTTTTTCTTTAGGAACAGTTGAAGAATTATATTATATTCCCAGAAGACTGACGTTCCAACCATTAGGTTCGTTTTGCTTTTTTTCACCTTATTCTCGTTACATTTAAATAAGCTTCCTGCTTTCTGTACATTCCCTTAAAAAATGTTCAAATTATATTATTTTATAACATTAAGCATCACCCTGACAATCAGTTGTACCTCCATTCTTTTCCGCTACAGCAGAGTCATGTGCTATATTAATTGTCGGTAATTGGATTAGTCTTTTTGACGGGAAACAAAAACGAATGACTGTTTATCCCCAAAAATAACCTCCGCAGCAAACCTCTGAATCCTCACGAGCGACCATTCCCTTGAGAATTCACGTCATTCCACTCGAACCGTTAAGATGAATTCTGAACACGCACCCCCTGCGTCGAGCAGGTCGTGCACTCGATAAGCAAGAAGAATGAGAGAAGAAAAAAAAAAGAAAAAAAAAAAAAAGCAAGAAAAATTTTTCTGCGCAGTCAAAATATATCGTCCGCGTCCTAAAGTAAGAGTAAGAAAGAAGCCAAAATAGGAAACCCATATCTGCCATTAAGGGAGCCCGAAACTGAAGCACCTCCGCCTACTTTCCGTATTCCCTTTTCCATTCTAATTTGTCCACCGAAGCGGCGTGCTCATAAACTTAATCAGTTACCAGGGAAACCTAAGGGCGTACGCTTTTTGCGTCTGAACAAACACTGTGGCCAGCCTTTATCATTATTATAGCAGCCCCTTGAGCATATATGTATATGTAAAGCCTGTTAATGGTCTTGCCATGCATATTACCGCTGCTTGTTGAGTTGCCGGGCTCTTTAAAGCACCAATCTATATCGGTAATTATGACCCTGCTGGACTCCGGGTCTGCAATTAACAGTCAGCAATAGTTCAAGCTCTCTTATTCTTCAGATATTTTGCTTCTTTTTTCTTCCACCTCATTGGTGGGGAAGATGAAGGATGAATAGAAGAAGCCAGCTCAAATTGGCGTGAATGGTTTTCAAAATAAGTTTTCGTGTCGGTTTAATTGTAGCTTAATTGATCGGTGTGTCGAGCTAAAAGCTCTGGATAGGATCAGGAAGAAGGCGAGTTAATGGAGGAAAATTCGCACGAAGTCTGGAAAATATCGGCTGAGCTTTCACTTGTAATTTCGAGTAATGGTATCATTAACATTTCGCTTTGTTCATCGAATTTATATCAGAATTTTATTTCTTTTGGCTGTAAAATTACACGGAAGGAGTGGGAAAAAGGGAACGTTCTTGATGAATATGCCATTTTGCTAGTTTATTAGCGCGTCCTTTTAACACTAACTATATATTATTATAGTAACCGCCTAGCCGGTATAGCGGTTAGTGACCGCAGTAGCGATGGGCCCGGGCTCAAATCGCAGAGAACGCATGGTTATAACTGTTCGTCCCTTCACAGGAGGCAACGGTGGCTACCTATTAGGTGCTGTCGCCCAGACGATATAGTGGCTAGAGGAGCCTACTACGGTACTGAAGAGCCCGGGTTCGAATCCCGAAGAAGACATGGATATTTGTAAGTGTATAGTGGCGGTGTGGCATGGCGGCACTCCAAATATGCAGCGAGCAGAAAGTCCTCTCGTGTGGACTGGTGGAAGGGGAGAGGGCTGGGTTACCTTCGGATCTCTCTCCCGGGGTGCTCTCCTTCAAAATTGGGGGTGGAAAATAGAAGTCCAGCTTCTCTTCGGAGTAGGCTCTGGCAACCATTGTTCCATGTAATATGGCCAAGACAACAACAACCTAATAGGTGCTTCTATGATGAAATGACCACCATTTCTGCCCCTTGTAGTGGTGGAAGGCTAATGGCTATTAAATAAAGCGCTCGGCCATTTAAAAAAAATATATTATTATACCAGCACCAAAAAGAGGATACTCTTTCCCCGTACAACAACTTCCAAGCTTACATGTAGACTTTATGAGGTTCTTAGCCGTCTATTCGGCTGCGTTCACGGAGCAGGGTGGAGCAGAGAGTAGATGGTTGCTGCCAGGAATTTAACACACTGTGAGGCTAAGGCCAGGTCAGTGGTCTTCCTTGGTGGCGCTCACTCATTCACTCACTAGCACCAAATAAGAAATCTCACGCAGCAAGCCATATTGTTGTTGAAATAAAATCAACCCATAAAGTTAAAATCACAATATAAATGCGAGAAAAATTTGAATCCATAAAATTAAAATCACTTCAGTCAGGCTTATTGATTTCAGTGGTAGAAGAAAATATACAGATCGGAATATTTATCGCAATACTTATGCACGCATATTTTCATTTAATTGCTGTTTATTTTTCTTCTTTTTTTTCCTTCTGGTACATTTTCATCAATGAAACCTTCTCAAGAAATAAAAAAAATATATATATATAAAGGAAACTTATATAAGTGGTAAAATAAATAAACGACCGAAGTACTCTTTAAGGGGACTCATACACCTTAAACCCCTCATGATCTTCGAATATGTGACTGTTGCAAGAACTGGTATATTTTATTTATTTTAAAAGCAATTACTTCCAACTTTTTACAGCTGATTGCATAATATAGCTGCTTTGGAAAATAGTAAACAGAAAGATTGTGTTGCCACAAATATTTTTGTAATTTAATCCTCTTTGTGAAAAAATATTTTGCCATGTTTCCCCCTTGCGCGCATGATATTTTAAAAATGGCTAATCGCACATACTTGAAATTTGACGGAATTCTTTATTTGGGCACTATTTTCTAACTGAACCAACAGTCTGATGAATATTTTAATACTGAAAAATTTTATGGACGAAAACATTAAAAATTTTGTTAATAAAATACATTTTATAAACTTAACTCAAAATAAAATAAAAATTTAACATGAAATTTTTAGAATTATAGGTTCACAGTAGTTTCCAAATGTTATAAAAGCTATATATTAAATATGGAATTAAATTATGAAACAGAATGTTTTAAAATGTGCGCGCAAGTTGGAAACATGACGAAAAATGTTGTCACAAAGCGGATTAAATTATAAAAGTATTTGTGGCAACTTTCTGATGGCTATTTCAGAAAGCAGCTATATTATGTAGTCAGCTGTAAAATGTTGGTAGTAATTGCTTTTAAAATAAATAAGTTATCCCAATTCTTGTAACGGTCATCTATTCAAACATCTTATGGGTTTTAAGGTGTATGAGTCCCCTTAAATGGAAATACACATATAAAATTATTTTGCTTCCTTATTATGTATACACACATTATATTGTGGAACTTTTTTTTTCTGTGTGCATGGAAGTCAGTTTCATACATAAGTTATGATATCTTAGATATACCAAGTGTAATAAGTGTAATAAGCTCTGGTTTTGTATCTATTTCCACTACTAACAGCATATATGCTTATGATATTATCAGCTTTGCTGCGAACATTCCTTTTTATTTTCACTAACCGTTCACTGCTCTCTGTCTGCTTCTTCTTTTTTGCTACAAAGTTATCAAAAATGTAAGCCTTTTGGAACAGTCACATTTAATGTGCCGACTTGTGTGTAGCTGAAAATAAAACTGAAGATTTAATCTGCCTTCGCCTCCAATTTCCTAGTCATTATAGATCAACTCTTCTACGCCATCCAAATTCCTGCTCCTGAATATATTACATATATATTTATATTTGTTTCTTGATTATTTGTTGTAAGGTTTTCAGGTATTTTATAAAAAGAACTTCAAGTTTGCATTTGATTTCTTTTAGTTTATCCACTGTTATTTAACTGAAATTCTTATCTTTTATATCCTCCTCAACGTACTCAGCTCCGCCTGGGATGCCCACTGGCCTGCCTTTGTCGTAAAAGTCTTACGGTGTTAACATTCATCCTGGTAGAAGGGTCTTCCATATATAAATATTACCTGGGCGTACAATGTCTCTGTTATAAGCATAGATATTACAAACATTACAGACATATTACGAACATTGTCTTGTATAAGTTACATGAGACTTATAATACTTATATAATATACATAATATTTATATATGATATACATAATGCTTAGATATAATCATAACAAGAAGGGTCTTCCATATATAAATTACAAACATTGTCCTGTATAAGTTACATGAGACTTCTAATACTTGGATATAATATACATGATAGTTAGATAGAGTAATACTTGGATATAATATACATAATGCTTAGATAGAATAATACTTGGATATACTATACATAATACTTAGATAGAATAATACTTAGATATACTATACATAATACTTAAATAGAATAATACTTAGATATACATTATATTTAAATATAATCTATACTTAAATATAATCATGACAAGAAGATTCTTCCATATATAAATTACAAACATTGTCCTGTATAAGTTACATGAGACTTCTAATACTTGGATATAATATACATAATACTTAGATAGAATAATACTTGGATATAATATACATAATAAGAATACTTAGGTAGAATAATACTTGGATATACTATACATAATACTTAAATAGAATAATACTTAGATATACTATACATAATACTTAGAAAGAATAATACTTAGATGTACATTATACTTAAATAAAATTTATACTTAAATATAATCATGACAAGAAGGTTCTTCCATGTATAAATTACAAACACTGTCCTGTATAAGTTACATGAGACTTACATGAGTTATCTAAGTATTAATTTACTTAGATATAATATATATAATACGTAGATAGAATAATACTTAGATATAATAATATCTAGATATACATAATACTTAGATATAATCATGACAAGAAGGGTCTTCCTTATATAAATATAGATACTATATGGGCATACAAGATCTGTGTATAAGCATAGATATTACAAACATTCTCTTGTATAAGTTACATGATACTTATGATACTTAGATATAATATATATAATACTTAGATGTGTTTGGATTTTTTTAATTTTTTATGTTATCCGCATAATTATACATAATACTTATATATGATATACATAATAATTAGATATAATCATGACAAGAAGGGTCTTCCATATATAAATTACAAGCATTGTCCTGTATAAGTTACATGAGACTTCTAATACTTGAATATAATAATATAATATACATAATGCTTAGATAGAATAATTAATACTTGGATATACTATACATAATACTTAAATAGAATAATACTTAGATATACTATACATAATACTTAAATAGAATAATACTCAGATATACATTATACTTAAATGTAATCTATTCTTAAATATAATCATGACAAGAAGGTTCTTCCATATATAAATTACAAACACTATCCTGTATAAGTTACATGAGACTTGCATGAGTTACATGAGTTATCTAAGTATTAATTTACTTATATATATAATACGTAGATAGAATAATACTTAGATATAATAATATCTAGATATACATAATACTTAGATATAATAATATTTAGATATACATAATACTTAGATATGATCATGACAAGAAGGGTCTTCCTTATATAAATATAGATACTATATGGGCATACAAGATCTGTGTACAGTAAGATCCCGCTTAACGCGGGGGATACGTTCCATCGAAGTAGAGCGTAATGCGAAACAGCGCTAAGCGAGGCTATCTTAACATGTAAATAATGGGGTTAAGGAAAGACGGATAAAAACTGGTTAGGCATTAAATTTAATATTTTTTTTTTAATAAAAATAAAATCAAACATTTATTTCTTACAAAAATAAAAACAATATAAACGCATATACTTTTAAAAACAAATAAAATCCTCAGTCAGATCATTCAGTCTATTCTGGGTTTCCAATTTTCTGCCTTTTTGTTAAGAAGGCATTATGATAGACTGGCTTAATGGCATATTGCGTTCAATTTCGTCGTCAATCCATATAGACAGTCGTTTTTCCATTTCCTCTATAATGTTATTTCTAGAACGGGTAATTCTGGTTGCAGAGCTTGACGTAGTTGCAGTTGCCGATGACAGTATTTTTTCTTTATTCTTAAGAATTGTCCTTATTGTTGAAGTTGCCAAAATCAATGCAGCACTAATTTGAGATTGACGTTCACCAGAATCTAATCTTCTAATCACTTGCATTTGAGTTTCCAGTGAAATGCTTTTTCTGGTTGCTTTCTTTTCTTGTTTTTTATTATCATCCATGATAAAAACTAAAGATCATAATATTTGTCACTGTATTAATCGTTATAGTATTATACAAATTTAAACTTACAATAATGTCAACAAATGTTTCAAATGATAAAAATGCGTCCACCAAGCAAGAAACACAACTACACTGTTTCGGATATGTTATTTGGAAACCTAGCGCTGCACACAATTTCGGAGAATCCCCGGGTTGAAATAAAAGAGCGCTAAACCGAAACAGCGCTAAACGAAACAGCGTTAAGCGGGGTCTTACTGTATAAGCATAGATATTACAAACATTCTCTTGTATAAGTTACATGATACTTATGATACTTAGATATAATATATATGATACTTAGATATGTTTGGAGTTTTTTAATTTTTTATATTATCTGCATATTTGTGTTTAAATAAATAATTCATTCTTATTTAAAAAAAATGTAAATCGTATTTTGAGGGGAAAAATACTTCTCTTAAAAAATAAATGAAATATGCTTTCTATCTTATCCATTTTTTGGTTTACGTGAGTGTTTAAACACACACGTAAATGATAAAGTTTGATGATTATCTTAAGGTCATACAAATGTATTTTATAAAAGCAATACTGTGCTATAAATTAAACAGAAGCTTCATGAATTACATGTAGTCTACTCCACCCAGATTCCAGTGTCAGGGAGCCGTAAATTTGGAACAGTGGTACCGGATCTATAATTCTTGTGAGAGATAAAGAAATGAAGGTAAAGCGAATGCGATCTTTGTTTAGTAGGGGATTTGTAAGGACATGGATCGGTAGTTTTATTCTGTTTCGGATGGAAATGGTGAAGAATGATATTGACTTTCTCTTTTAGGCTTCAACTGCTTTCGATAGAAAAAGAGGAAATAATCCTGGAGTTTTGAATTGATTTACTAGGAAAGTTATATGTGGTTTTTGTAGGAAATCCTTCAGTATCAATATTGTTATCATAAGTACTAAAATAGCTCACGTCGCCTTGAGGATGGTAAGGAACATGAAGGATGGAGGTAGGAAGTAAGTTTATTCTTAACTCCATGGTAAGGAAATGAACTTCAAATGAACAATAAATTAAATTGTTTACAAAGAATAATGGATTTGGATCAAGAAAAAAGTCTGAAAAATATCTAGAACTTGGCTACTAAATTAATTTTTGGTTTAATAGACATACATTTCATCATTTTGTATGATGAAGTTGCTATATAAAATCGATTTAAGGGAATAAAACGGCATAAAAAGTTTCTTAGAGCATCAAAGCCTGCAATTAAGTACCGTATATACGGGTGTATGAGACGCATCGGCCACTCCCTTCCTTGCTTATGCAGATTTTTGAAGGATAAAACTTTATTACTGATCATTATAATGAATTTATAATATCTTAAATATAAATTAATACAAATACAAAGTAATACTTTCTGCAAATACCCAATCTATTTGGGAAAGAACACCTTTTAATCTTCTTCGTCAAACTCCCAGAGCTAAATGAAGAGTCACTTGAAATCTCTTCTAAATCAGCATCTGAGTCCTCATACAACAAATTGTCTCTGTATGCCGTTTCCATGTTCTTTAGCATATGCAATCACACGTAGCTTGTATGCTATGATATAAAAATGCCAACGTTGTTTTTAAGGACACTCATACACCTTAAAACCCATAAGATCTTCGAATATGTGACTGTTGCAAGAATTGGGATTACTTATTTATTTTAAAAGCAATTACTACCAACTTTTTACAGCTGATTACATAACATAGCTGCTTTCTGAAATAGTAATGAGAAAGTTTGTGTTGCCACAAATGTTTTTATAATTTAATCCGCCTTGTGACAAAATTTTTCGTCGTATTTCCACCTTGCGCGCACAGTTTAAAACATTCTGTCGCATAATTTAATTCCATATTTTATACATAGCTTTTATAACATTTGGAAACTACTGTGAAACAAAAATTCTAAGAATTTCATGTTCAATTTTTATTTTATTTGGAGCTGAGTTAATGTATTTTATAAAAAGCATGCACGCGCATGCCGGTAACTTGTGCATGGTTTATGTTTACGTTTTCGAAAACTAATAAAATTAAACTCGATGTTCGTTGCGTATTTTTACAATATAAAGTTTTAATTACCTATCTATCTTTATACTCAAACAAAAAATTATAAATGTTCTCGATTTATAGAAGAATTTTAATTTATCAAAATAAGATGAAATTTTTTTCTTAGCAAGTTTTTTTTTATTATTATGAAAATATTATTGCGCCTTCCGTGGATATTTGTACCAGAGCCGCACTTAAGGAACCAAAGAGCCACATGCGGCTCTGGAGCCGCACTTTGCCGACCACTGACCTAGGTAGTAAGATGGCATCTACCTAGTATTTCTTTCAAGGTTCTATCTTCAAAAGATTTGTTGTGATGATTTAGCTTTTATTGGGTCAAATACAAGGTGATCGGGATTAAACTTGGCCAATTCAGAACACTCTGTAGCTGTAACTAAAATGCAAAGTAGGTGGACAATTCAAAGGAAGGGCTGAAATTTTCCGAAGCAAAAAAAAAAGTGTTTAAAAAATTTCTGTTGAAGCATGCTTTACAGCCAAAATGCTTGAAAAGACGTCCATTAAATAACTGTGGATTGTTTCAACATTTTCAATAATTATGGCATTTAAAACTGTTATTGTTACATTTTGAAACATTATAACAGTTAAAAGAATGATAATTGTTGCACTGCAAGTGAAGAAGAAAACAATTTGATTGGCATAAACAGATGAATTGAGTGTGACTTCTGGGTATTAAAAAAAAGGAGATCGAGTGAGTAACATTCTTTCAGTATCGATGGATGTTTGTTTATCAGAACATACGCTAATCATGAAACTGTTTTACGAAAATTAGTGACATGGGGAGATTCATCTTCATGAATTTCGATGTTGAAAGAAGTTGTGCGAGGGATCAGTGTCTTCACAAGGCATGAAAGATTTATCTAGATTCCAAATAATTGGGTTCATCATATGCGTTCAACGTGGCGGAGGAAGAAAGGTGTCAGTGAAGAAGTTTTTATAGACTTAGCAACGGCCCTTGTCGAGAAGTTACTAAGTAGTACACATGTAAATGTTTTGTAATTGGTGCTCTTCGCCCTTTTAATTTAGAACAGTTATAAGATATTTCTCCTGACTTCTTAGCATGCCTTCATGGTGTAATGGTCAGCACGCTTGACGCGAATTCGAGACGTCCGGGTTCAAGCCCCAGCAAGGGCATTGCTCATATTTTATCTCTCCTGCTTCCAAATTCTTAATGTTTTTACAGTGGAGCCCGAACTAAAAGGGTGGGGGATGATGACTCTCTCCACCAGGATTTGGCGATTGGGTTCCCTAATCCCCAGTCGTCCTTTAAAAGAAGGAGTATGTAAGGTATTTCTCCCACCTTCTTAGCATGCCTTCGTGGTGTAGTGGTCAGTACCCTTGACGCGAATTCGAGAGGTCCGTGGTTCGAATCCCGGCTAGGACATTCCTCAATTTTCATCTCTCCTGCTTCCAAATTCCTAATGTTTCTACACACTTAGTGCCTTTAGCATTACAAAGATTTAAAACAGTTGGTGTCTTACAAAACTTACAACAATTTAGAACAGTTGGTGCCTTTCGCACTTACATAAATTTAGACTAGTTGGTGCCTTTCACACTTATAAAAATTTACACCTTCAAATATACGACAGTTCTTGTGTAATTTGAAAACTATATGTATTTTTACAAAATATTTGTACTTAATATCTATTATTTACTAGTACGTTTATAAGAAGTTCTTTGCTATGTATAGTTTACGTTTTTTTGTTCAAGCACTCAGAAAATCAAAATGCCCAAAGAATGTATTTCTACTCCCACAAGAGTTGCCACCAAATAGAAAAACATTATTATTTACAACAACCGTGTCGTTGAATATCATCAGCAGAGAAGTTGCCAGCAAGTTTCTCATGCTTAAGCGCAGATTTATGGAATTTAACATTCAATTCCATCACATGTTTATTTGGCCCCAACAGTCTAAAAGAATTTTCTTCGCAAATGATACAGCTTTGCTCATACCAGAAAAACCATAGATTATTTAGAAAAGAAAGACAAATGAAACCCTCATTCTATTCAACTTATAATGTACTAGAACAAAACCAACAACAAACTAAGGAAAAAAATCTAAAACAATTACCTTTCCAAAACCATCACAAAATATATCCAGACTTCTTAAGATTATAATAGTATAAGGTATTTCTCCCGCCTTCTTAGCATGCCTTCGTAGTGTGGTGGTCTGCGCGCTGGACGCGTATTCCAGAGGTTCGTGGTTCGATTCCCGGCGAAAGCGTTGCTCATTTTTCCTCTTTCCTGCTTCCAAAATACCTAATGTCTCTACATTAGTGCCCAAACTAAAAAGGGTGGTGGATGATGAATCTCCACACCCAGGATTTGGCGATTGGGTCTCCTGAAAATCCCAGTCGCCCTTTAAAAGGGAAGTATATAAGGTATTTCTCCCGCCTTCTTAGCGTGTCTTCGTGGTATAATGATCTGCATGCTGGGCGCGTATTCCAGAGGTCCGTGGTTCGATTCCCGGCGAAGGTGTTGCTCGTTTTTCATCTCTCCTGCTCCGAAATAACCTAATAGCTCTATAGTCGTGCCCGAACTAAAAGGGTGGAGGATGATGATTCTCCACATCCAGGATTTGGCGTATGGGTTCCCAAAAACTCCAGTCGCCCTTTAGAAGAGGGAGTACATAAGGTATTTCTTCCGCCTTCTTAGCGGGTAGTAGTCTGTAGTGGTCTGTAGTGGTCTGCGCGCTGGGCGCGTATTCCAGAGTTCTGTGGTTCGATTCCCGGCGGAAGGTGTTCCTAATTTTTCATCTCTCCTGTTTTCAAGAATCCTAATGTCTTTACAATAGAATATAGAAAAATCAAAATTGTAAACATATTCCTTGGATTAACAATCGATAAAAAGCTCAGTTGTTTTGAAAATATGAAATTCGTTAGATCAAAAACTTCAAATTGCCAAGAATCTACTAATAATTCAGCGCCTCAGTTGTAACCTTAATCCATATATATCCAAAAAAGCTTGTTTAACTCAGTATTATAAAAAAAAATAGTATCGAATTGTAAGTTTTACAAAACTTGCAGCGTGCAACATCTTATGTTTTATTTATCAGTGTAATTTACAGATAAAATGTTACTGAATTTTGAATATTTCACCTTTCTTCAAATTCTTATTCTCAAATAATGTAATTTAAAACGGCAGATGTGTAAATAATCTTTTCAAAACCAATATTGGAGTTTCCATTTTCGTGTTAGTTTTAATTTTACACTGTGCATATAAATCCTATTTAAGATTGAGAATCAAATATGCATGATGATGTAGAAACGTTTTTATTATGACATAGAACCTTCATTTTGCTTTAGATATGCTTTCTTTCTTCTGTATATGATTTATTTAAATTGGCTTACCTGCTAAAAAACGGGTTCTGTTTTTGTCTCTCACTTTTCTGACTTAACGAAAAAAAAAAAAAAAAAACACTAAAAATGTGGTTAAAAATTGCATTGAAAAAAAAAATGTATATATATGTTTTTTTTTACATTTCTTTCTTACTTTTACTGACATAATGCTAGAATGCATTTGGCAAGGGGACCTTTTATGATTTAGTTTTATTTGCTTTCATATGTTTATTTATCTAAACTGCGTTTCTCTACTAAATTGTTAAAATCTTTACGTCTTCCGTATGTTTGTGAAAAAGAATACTAATAATTTGGAAAGCATATTTTTTGAAAAGGTTTTGGAATAATACTTATTTTCCTATAAAATAATTTCATTTAATTGCTCTATTAATGTATTATGCTTATAAAATTATTTAAAGTAAATTCTATTTCCTCTCTTTCATTAGCAATGCAATATTATGAATTAAAGGAAAATTAATAAAGCAGGAGAAAATAATTTGCAAGGAATATTTTTTCTTGGGGGGGATTATTGAAAATACTTTCAGCCGTTTAGGACATAAATAAAATCTTAAATTCTGCATATTTATGAGGAATGCTGTGGCATGTTATTTTTTATATTCTTGTACTCAGTTAAATTTATTGATGTAAATTAGTTCATTTGTTAGGAAATTGCATCTATTTCCGAATCCTTGTCAAAAAATGTCGAAATATCAAAATTGCCGCCTTGAAATATAGAAAGAGAACTGATTGGGTAGTGAAGCTGCACAGGCAATATGTTTCATTTTTAGACCAAAGGGGCAATTTGCCCAGAGGGGCTATTAATTTTTGGCATTTTGCGTTGATTCACTTTAAACGGCGAATCACATTTTAAATTGTTGCCACCAAATATTAGAGCCCTTTATTACATTTAAAGAAATTAAATAATGAAGAATCTGCATAAAGGTATTTATGTTTCTCGCATTGTGATAAAACAACGTTACTTAGAACCATCCAATTTTGAATGACGTACACCTCCACCCGAATATGGACTTCTGGAAGCCCAAATTTGGGATTTGGAATTTGTTTTATTATCTGCTTCATATTTTGTAAAGCATTTATGAGTTTTGGATTCAGAAACTCAACGATTTCAAAGTGAGCAATAGCAGCACCATACGGGAAAGAACACTTTTATCTCCAGCGCGCGAGACTGTGTATCGGAAATTTTGAAGATATGCTCTTTTAAATATTTTGTGATATTGCTGTGGAATTAAATTTTATGTTTCAAGTGCGAAGAGCATGATATTCAATAAATAAGGGTAACACAAAAAACGTTTAAAAAATGCCACTTTGGACCTAATATAAAATCTGAAAGCATTCAGATTTTTTTCTTTCTGTTTGTTAGCCCAAAGAGGCGTTAAGACCGAAAAAACTGTTAGTCTCAAAATGATATTTCGCGTCGGTTCTTTTTCTGCGTTAGTTTGCTTTTCAAACTGTTGCCACCAAGCATTATTGCCATGTGTTATATTTAAAGAATATTGAAGAATCTGCATGAACGCATGGATGTTCTCGCATTACGAAAAAATAACGGTACCTAGAAAAATCAAATTTTGAATAACGTAGTCCTCCAACCCACATTGGCAATTGGAAGTCCGAATTTTAAATTTCAAATTTGTTTTATTACTTATTTTACATTTTGTAAAACTTTGACAAATTTTTGATTAACAAACTCAGCAATTTCAAAGCGAGCAATGGCAATACGGGACGGGGGGGGGAATATCTCCAGCGCCCCAGACTGTGCATCGGAAATTCTAAAGATATGTAAAGTTTTTTTAATATTTTGTCATATTGCTGTTGAATTGAATTTTATGTGATTTATGTGCGAAGAACATGATATTTAAATAAAGTTAATTTAATAAATAAAGTTAAAACAGAAGACGTTAAAAAAACGTTCTATTAAGCGTAATGTAAAATCTAAAACCTTTGAGATTTCTTTTTTAAAATTTTTTTTTTTTTTACTTTAATTTTCCAAACCTATCTAAACTGAATTTCTATTGTAAACCATCTTTTTATAGATGCAGAAAATTGATTCCCTCCTTTTGAGTTTGAAACAATTTATACTGAGAACAAAACTTCCTGTGTGCGTTTCTCACTTAAGGTCACTCAAAGTAATCGGTACAAATTGCGATTACGCTGAAAAGTCTTTATCTGGAATTTAATTTATTGTCATTAATATTACAAAATGCTGCATAATTTTATCATTAGCTGAAGGTCAAATTTAAATTCTGAAAGCACTATTTCGCGCTTACTTTGACGGACGTTTCTTGAACCATGCCTGTAACATTTAACATTGCAGTTTCTGAAAGATTTAGCCTATAATATATTGCTAAGCGAGATGCTTCAGATTTATGAAATAAGTCACTTCTGTTTATGATTTTCATCTGTTGGTTAATATATTTACCTTTAGGTCATCGATCATTTAACTTTGAATCTTTCAGAGATTTCTAAGAATTTTACCAACCAAAATTTTTTTAAGCCAAACATTGTTTATTTAAATTTTAAAAATAAATATTAAATAAATAAAAAAATCTGAAAGGTTTCAGATTTTCACGTCCAAAGGGGCGTATTTTTAACATCCAAACTAATGTTGCGAAATTTTAGAATGAAATATTTCCCATTCTTGACACAGAAAAAGGGGCGCGAAATTTTCAGTTGTCCCCGGGCGCTGAAAACCCTAGCTACGGCTCGGGAGTTGGGTCCAAGGGTCTACTACCTTTCTTCGCCTGTCACCAATCCACGCGAGAGGACTTTCTAAGCCCCCATACACTTAGATTACCCCCCCCCCCATGCCGCAAAGACACTACACAACAACAACAATTTGGGCTTCCCTGCCTCATGAACTCAATCACATTACAGGTCCGTTCCCCCTTTGGGCACTTCGTGGAGGTTCAACCTCCACTATTACCCTTCCAAGGGAGCAGCGCACCACCTGGATAAGACACCAGGCAGCACCGGTCGTCAAGTTGCTCCTACCAGTCGCATGGGCGAGCCCGTCGCAGTGGGCCGTTACCCAGCATACCCATGGAGGTAGGAAGGAGTCGAAATACTATCAGAATCTTGTTAAGCGAGCTTCTGAATGTAAACAAAGAACACCCCGTCTGGTGACCCAAGCTTCAAAGCAATGCTTCACTTCTAGCGCGGAATGGCCCCTCCCCCCTTTCCTACCTCCATGAGCAAACCGAGGGGAACTAGCCCTCCGGCTACGGTTCCACACCGCTCAGGACATGCCAGTTCCCGAGGCCGGCCAATTAGTGACCTTTCCCAGGGGCTTCAAAACCACCAAGTTCATAAATTTTATCCCCCGTGGCCGAGACTGCCTAGGTACAGATAGTAGTACGCAGTAGCTTCGCAGAATTCTCTACGTCGACCCCCGGGGGGGAAGACACTACACACAAATATCCTTCTCTAGGATTGGAACCCGTGACCGTCGGTATGATAATCAGGATCATCAACCACTATGCCGTTTGGAGTGGCTAACTGTAAAATTTCTCTTCCCTAAGCATTTGTCTTATCCGTTAAATTATCAATTAATTTCTAACTTTAATAACTGGTAGTTCGGTCTGAGATTCGAATCCCGCGAATGCGCTGGATGCATGGGAGTTTTCGTGTTTTTCGCCATGTGTTAACTGTATACGAGCCAGTTTCTCTTAGAAAGTCCTTCACGAAGACATTCCTCCTCTCCTTAGTGTGCTTTGCTATAATTAAACCAAACCAAACGCAAACTAATTTTAATAATTTAATGGTACTAATAAAATGAAATATTGCACTTGTGCTGCAATATGTTTCCTCAACCCAAGTAAAGAGCGCTGAATAGGAGAGCCTCTTTATGAAAATCGAAGATCACCTTACTCGGCATTCATCATCATTATTATTATTCAATTTAGTATACTTCAAAATTTTTTATCATAGTGTGACAGCTGATTTAATATGAAACCATATGGAATTACATTGATATTTATTACCGTGTTGTATTTTTAATGAAATGTTGTAGATATGCTGAAGATTTCTGTTTTAACGTTTCCAATAGTTTTCTTGCGAAACTAAATACTGAAGTACAAATTTTTTTCCTCGAAATGAAATCCTAAAAGTGAGGTTTTTTTTCGTTCCGAATTGTCCCAAAATGATAGTTTTGTAAAGAAGAGACCTGGGATCACTGAAACGCTTGATGTGATTTGAGCTCATAAACAGAACAGCTTTGGCGATATTATTGACTTTCGGAGAAACACCTTCAAAACTACGTTTCCTTATTTTTTTTTTATCCTAATTGCTCCAAAGAATTCGCGTCTGAACGAGCACAACGTCTGTTGGTTAGTGATAGCAATTTGATGTATTGCCTCTCCAATTTTTGTTTATTTGTTTCTTTTACATTGTTCTGTACCGCTTTGTTTTTTACGCTCTCCTGATGTTGAGAGTGTCTTTGTCATAGATATCGCCTTCCGATTCATTAGCTCCGTTTCTTTATTTGCTTTCTCTTGTTCTTATCACGACATTTATCCCTTTTTTTTTTGTTTCAGTTCAATTTTTTCCCCGATTGGTGACAGTTTGATGAATGGTGTAAATTGTAACTGTGTTCATATGGGCGTCTTTTACACAATATGGAGACAAGATCATATTGCATTGCATGTTTTCCACGTGAAAGATTCCGACAAAAGCCTTTTTTTAAAATTAATATTTCCTGAAAACTTCAATTTAATGCCTTTTAGTACTTATTAATATCAAACGTTAATTAGACGTGAAAGAAATAAATATAAATTTAAAATTAAAACAAAATTCAAGCTTTCGTCAACAGGGGATTCATAAAAAAAACAGTTCGTGGGAAACTGGAACGAGTTGTTCAGTCTTCTTCAACGAACAATATTATTCTGCAAACTACTTTTTTATAGAATAATACGTTTTTTCTCCCCTGCTGGTGGCTATTATTCCTACATGTGGATGTAGCTGTTCTCTTAAAAATGTCCAAATAGGTTATTAGGTATTTTATTCCTCATAGTAGAGTAACTGGAGCCACGCTCGATGCGTATTCGGAAGGTTCGGAGTTCGAGTCTTGCAGAGGGCACTGCGGTCTTTAGTTTCCTGACTCCGAAAAATTCTAAAAGACTGTATAAGGGGCACCCGAACTAAAAGATCGAGGACGATATTTCATCACGACCAGCATATGGCGATTGGGTTTCATAATCCCTCAGTCGCCCTATAAAAAGAAGAGTATGTAAAGTATCCGTTGTTCCTGCATGTCTTCATGGTCTAAATGGAAAAAGAATGGAAGCGTATTCGGATGGCCTGGAGTTCGAATCCCGGCGAGAGGAGTGCATATTTTTCAAGTTGTACCATCGCTAAATCTTACGGCTTTACAAGGCTATTCGTTATGGCAGCGTCCTCGAAGGTTAGCCTCATGGAACAGAATTCGAAAGCTTTCAAATTTTATTTTACAGACAAAGGGGCATTTTTTTAACGTTTTGTGCGTTGCCTTTATTTATTAAATATCATGTTCTCGTGTTCTTTATTTATTAAATATCATGTAAATATCATGTTAAACCATAAAATTCGTTTCAACAGCAATATCACAAAATAATTTTAAACTGAGCATGTCTTTAGAATTTCCGATACACAGTCTCGCGCGCTGGAGATATTTTTTTTTTTTTTTTCCCGTATAGTGTTGCAGTTGATCGCTTTGAAATCGTTGAGTTTCTTAATGAAACAAAAACTCATAAAAGCTTTACAGAAACAAATTCGAGATTCCAGATTTGGGCTTCCAGATGCCCATATTCGAGTGGAGGTGCACATTATTCAAAATTTGATGGCTCTAGGTACCGTCGTGAATTTAAAGTGATTGATGACAACACTTAATTAACACAATTTATTTGTTAGTGTTACACAGGACAGTTCCAGAGACGCTTTACAGTCATCGAAAAACTACGAAAAAGACGCTGAAACAATCAGCAACAGGTTATCAGGCTATAACGGTGAATACAGCTTCATGGAAAGCACTAAAGTGCAGCTCCCGACGCGGTTGATCGCTTTCGGAACACTACTACTGAACTCAACGTACTTTCCTACTCCGCGTAAAGGCAGGGTATATATAGGTTTTGACCTGCCTTTGAGAACATTCTCGGGAAAACCAGTAAGAATTCGTTCTAGAATGTTCTCGCTCCGTCTATGCGCTATCCCCAATTGTTTTTCGACAAATGGGCGATTTCGCGCCAAATTTGGCAACTTTGCCTTTCCTTGACACTTTCTGGCTACACTAAATCCGTTTTACTGGGTATTTTGTACCAATACGTCTTACAATTCTTTTTTATTCTATCCTCCCACTTGCTGTATCTAACTTTGTATCTCCCATTTCCCCCTTTTACACTATCCAAGTATAGAGAAACAATACAAAACTAAGATAATAGAAGTATAATATAAGACTGCATTGAACGTAAGCTGTAGAAAAACGCCTAGCTTCAAACCCGTATGAAAATGATGGATGGATCCCAGACAAAACCTTTTATCTCATTTAAAGTGATACAGTTAAATGTTAAGAAAAATGAAAATATATAGCTTTTTACGTAGTTTAAGTAGATTGAGCTAAGCATCATCTATATTTATGTGGTCATTCGAATGATTAAGTATCTTTTCTTCTACACCTTCACAACTCTTTTGACACCTGATAAATGGTGGTTTTTACATCATAACGGTATTTAAATGATAACACACTGATATGGCGTGGAAGAATATCATCTTTTTCGTTGTGTAATCTTAAGTGAAATGTAGTAGATGTTTTCGTTTCTGTTAAAATTATCATATTTTTTAACTGTCAACCGTAACTTCTTTTAACCAAATATGTTTATAATTTATCCCTCTTGAGATGGGAGTTATTTTTATGCTTTGTTAGATCCTTTCTAAAAGAGTTTTTTAAAAATTCAAATAACACCTTATTTTATGTTTGGCACTGAATGCGGTTGTTCCCTTAAAGTGGATCTACCTTTCAAATATTAGTCAAATCTTCTTAGCATTAAATGTTTGCATGTACCATACATTCCTTTTCTCCTTTCAGACAGCTGATTTTCTAAATTATGAAATCTCTCGCTTTTATTTTAACTAATGAACTGTAATCATGTTGTAGCAGTATTTTTCATATTTCTTTAAATTTTTACTTTCTAGTATATTTTTATGTCTTACAGGCAATACTGAGTTCTATTTACGTATCAGTATACTTTTGCTCGTTTTCAGTATAAACATAACGTTACACATTTTGAAAAGAAAAATGACATAAACATGTAAAAATAAACTGTGTCTCTCCCAAGATTCGAACCACGGATCTTCCACTTACTGACTGAACATGCTAACCTCTTACGCTAAGAGAACATATACGGGGAGAAATGCGATAATTCCTTACATTCTTCCCCATTTAAAGTGTGTCCAGGGAGAGACACGAGATCTAGTCAAAACTATGCAGTTTATCGAATCCAGACGGTAACAAATTATGGGCCACCGCGTTTTAGATCGAGTGCCATTGCAGTAGTCATTAGACATAGATAAAAAATATGAAAAGTAAATTGTGTACTTGGATCTGCTTATCTCTTACAGCAGGACAGCACGAATCAGGGAATTCAACAGTTTATTATAAATATAGGATTTTTTTTAATTTTTATTTTATGTAACAGATACTTTGTCTTTTATGCTCTTCAGACGACGGTTTTTACGTCATAAATCTTTGAGGCATAAAACTCATTAAATCCATTCATACCTGTTTATCGAGGTGACATCTCGATGGTGACGGTTTAGCGAAACTTAAGTAATAGTCAATCAGGGAAGAGAAAGTTGCGCATGTTTTAAATGTGTAGCTGACGCAGCGAAACCGTCAACTGACGTTTCCTTCTCTGTGATTGGTCGGCGGCTTTTATATTAAATGGCATACAAATGAAAAGTTAGAACATTTAAGCAAAATCATTTAACCAGTTTTTTCTGACGTAGCAAGGTCTGGTTGCCTAGCAACGTAGCTCAGCTTAGACCACTTATGATCTTAATACCACCGTGTGAACGAAGCTTTAAGCGAAACATCTGAACAACCATTGTGTGGGAAAGGGGGGGGAGTCAAGAAAAGATCCTCGTACAAATATGCATGCATACATATACACGCATACATATACATGCATACATATACATGATGTATTTATCGAAATCAACTGACGGCAAAACTGATATTTGACATTAAATTCTAAAAAATATATATTTGCTAAATTTTTAGACTAACTTTAAGTCGAGCTATATGTTAGTCTAAAAGCTTCAGATTAAAGATTTCTTTCAAAATGGAGCATTTGGCAATCAGTATTCTTAGAGTTATCAGGGGTGCAGCTAATTGACTGTTTACCCTTTCAGAGCCATTTTGCTAGAAGCCTCAAAAGTATCGATCAAATGAAAATCAATCCTACTTTTTCTTTATTTATTTTGTTCAATGTAGCTTTCCTTTTAAATTCTAAAGCAATTGGATCCATTTCTTTTGATATGTTAATATTTTATTGATTAGGGATCTTTCAGATTTCATATCATGTTCATTCCTTATAACCATGGAGGTCTTTTTAATTTTCAAATATGTGTGATGTTTCCATCTTTCTTTGTGCTTATTTTAATGTAAAGCAGTTTCTCATAATGTAGGCGTACACCTTTCATTTTGGCATCAAAGTTTCCAATTTCTGAATACTGTATTACTAGGAGTATTTATTTTAGTATTTATTTTAGTAAAATACTTTTCGGATGCTGTGGTTATAAAAGAACGAGATTTATTCAATTTTGTGGTTATTCACTCAAATGCACTATTAAGAGTTGTATGCTTATCATCAAAAGATTAAGTTTTCAGTAATACTTATTCAGACTGTTTACTCAAAACTTTCTCGTCACTTTTAACTTCTTAATGGAAAAATGCATTTATATACAAACCTTATTCAGAGCTAGTTAATGTGATTTTTTTATTTTAAGTTGTCCTGTGGATTTTCTAAACATCATAAAAGTCAACTACCATAAATAAATGCTTGTATAAAGAATAAACTTAATTAGAAATGTAATTAATATTCTTATGCCTTCCACGGTGTTTTCAAATAACATAATTTTAATCGTTGAGTTAATAATCTTAGTGCAGTTATTCAATAGTTCGAGAGCAGTGTTAGTAAAAACGAAATATTGCGGTGTTTATTACATTCAAGATTTTTTTTCAAGTTATTAAACAATAAATGTGATTTATTCACTAAAAATCCTAGCACAGCAAAAGTTGTTTAATTATTTTGTGGCTGAAGTAAAAGTCCTCTTTCAGCACTTTTCTCGAGTAGATAATTTTTTTTTTAATATTTTATTTAATGAATCGGTTCTTTTCTGTTACAGATATCGGATTCAGAAGTGTATGTATGTACGTCTGTGTGTGCATGTATGTATGTACGTAGGATGTGTATATGTATACATGCGTGTGTATATGTATGCATGCATATTTGTACGTACGTACACTGCGAGAAGAAAACAAGGGCGGACAGTTCTGTATCTCCCGTTCTACTGCGCCGATTGACGAAATTCAAATTGCGCTTTTCATGTCTCGAAAGCGCGTCTTAGGATATATATTAGCTATATATATATAGCATTATTCTAACATAGGTATTTTGACACGAAATAGGACTTTTTCTGAAATAACATACAATTTTTTTTTTTCCATATTTCAATTCTACGGCTCAAATTATGCCTAGATGTTAAATTTTGTAATTTTTCGTGAGAAATTTACGGAGAAATTTAAAAATTTATCTTGACGGATTTTTTTCAGTTTGCGCCAGTTCCCTTGGCGGAATTCTTAATTTATGGCAACCTACTTTCTTTCCTTATTTTTTAATTTATGCACCAAAGAAATTAAAAGGTCCATCCTTAATCCTTTCAAATGATGTGCGCAACGAGTGATGGTGTAGCACCGAGGTGCTTAAGGTCATAGACCCTACCCCCAGTCGAAAATATGCTACTTCGAATACAATACGAAGTATAACTAATAAAATTGTATAAATATGCCCAAAATATCTTCTTAAGAGTTTTTTTTTAATAATTATTTATAATGGGCTTAATAAAATGAAGTTAGGATGAATTTTTGTAACAAATTAAAGCTTTCATAATTGGTTGATGAAAATGCCGTCCAAAAAAGCTGCAAAGTCCGTCGAGCCAGTGGGAACAATAATAGTAGAACATATTAAAATTCTCATGCAAAAATTTGGTAAGTGCAAGTCTTTCAAATAAATTTAACAGAGTGCGTAAATCACATTTTCGTTATTATCGCTTATATTAAATAACGCTAAATTTCAAACCGCACCAAAATGTAAATTCACGTATATCAAGAAATTTTGAATAAAAAACTCTTAATTTTTTGTAGATATGGTTAAAAATACGTCTACTTTAAGATGATGGCAAACACTGTATAGGTTATAATAAAAAATATTTTCGAAAAATTTATAAAATATATTTAAAAATATAAATTTTAAAGATAAATCAGAAAATGCACGGATTATGTATGGATTAAGCCTAAATTTCGAATTCTGGAAGAAGGAATCAAGTAAGTTTAATAATAATAATAATAATAAAAATAGAACATATCAAATTCAATTAGTATTGAGAAGCTAAAATTTTGAGAGCTAATTTTTTACAAACAATTTGTGCGATTTTTACAAAATTTGGCAGTTTGACATAATTTGAGTCGTAAAATCGAAATATGAAAAAAATATTGGCATGTCATTTCAGAAAAAGACCAATTTTGTGTCAAAATACCTATGTTAGAACAATGCTATATATAAATCTAATCCATATCCTAAGTCTCGCTTTCGAGACATGAAAAAGTTGAATTTCTTCAATCGGCCCAGTAGAACGGGAGATATAGAACTTTTTTTTTTTTTTTTTTCTTCCCGCAGTGTACGGGTGACATTACAAAATAACTGCTTTAAAGAATCTCTGTGCATCACCATCTCTTAAATATAATAACTATAATATGTGTGTGTGTGTGTGTGTGTGATTATGGCAAAGCCTCAAGGGCTATCTGCATAAGAGGAGGGATGCCTTCGTGGAGGACTTTCTAAGGGAAACTGGTTCGTATACACGTTACACATGGGGAAAACCACGAAAACACCCATGCAGCCAGTCCGTTCGCGGGATTCGAACCTCGGACCGAACTACCAGTGTTCAGCGACTTTACTGCTCGGCCGCTGGTGGGCCTAACTATAATATGAAAAATGCTAGTAATTTTCAGAAGCAAATTACTAGCATTTTTCATAAATAATTTCATAAATATCAATTTTAGTGAAATTATATATTCATCTGTTGTATTTTTTGCATAATGTAAGACGAAATGCTTAAGAAAACGAGGATCCGCCTGAAAATAAGATTAAAGGGGCAAGTCCCCCCTCTGTGATTTAAATCTTTTTCGAAATGCACGGTATTTGTTTATTATTCGGCGTGATAGACATGGCACATGTTCGTATGACTGAAAGTTGTCGAAACAATAGTGATTTACGAGAATGGTTGGTGATCACGTATCTGGATTCACTAGAATATGTAGAGATATTAGGTTATTTCGAAGCAGAAGAGATGAAAAATGAGCAGTGCCCTCGCCGGGACTCGAACCACGGACCTCTCGAATACGCGTCGAGCGTGCTGACCACTGCACCACGAAGGCATGCTAAGAAGGCGGGAGAAAAAAATACCTTATACAGTGAGATAAGTCACAGCAACAGCTCGCTTCTGAAGAAGCTTGGAATATGCGTTCTTCAATATTTCTTTAACTTCTATGACGATTAAAGGTAAACAAACTGTGCTTGCTGATGTCTCAGCTTTTCTACCGTGGGATGCAATGAAAAAGCATAGGCATTACAGGGAAAGAAGTTAAAGAAAGACGGTGGCAGTTAAGTATCAACTCTATTGAACTCCTTTCCCCTCATGATCATCTGAAGGAAGATCTCTTAAGCTTTTGTACTAATCACATTCTTTCGCTCGCTATTAAAGTCATTATTTACGTTTCGAAGTCTGAAACGAATCTCTGCTTGTTAGTTGTTGAAAAAAGCACTTCTATTTTGACAGCATAACAGGTGTGGCGAAGCTAAATGAATGGCTGGCTTATTTCTCGTAAATATGTTGCATATACGTATAGTACGCAGATTTAACGATGCTACTGATAATTGCAGCTTTTGGAAGGCAACTGCAATTAAAAGTTATGTATACACCTTTGTTTCCTGTACAGGTAAATTTACAGGCTTGTTCTTATTGTTCTTTGGAGTAAAAGAAAATTTCTTGTGCATGCTTTAGAGGCAAATATCTTTTACTTAAGTAATGATAAGCAATCAGAAACAAAAAAAAAAAAAATAAATAAATAAATAAATAAATAAATAAAAATAAAAATAAAAAAATAAATAAATAAATAAATAAAAAATAAATCTTTGAATTATTTGTATTGTGCTTATAAACAGTATTAAAATGTCATTGACTAATATTGAATCATTGTCAGCTTGCCAAACCAAGACTTTGTATTTTTACTGCTTTCAAATAAATGCATTTTCAAAATGCTTCTCCGATGAGCTCTTTTGTAAAAAATGAAAATGGTGTATTTTCTGTGAGACGCATTCAAAGCAATTATTACGCAAGAGCAAAATTTGATTTTTTCCACCCGAATTGTTAACCTTTAAATACTTTCTTCTGAAGAATAATTTTTCTCAGATCTATGGAGATGACGTCATGCCGACGATATATCCGTTTCTAAATTAGAAACATGATTTTCAAAGCCATTAATCCTAGCTTGAAAGTCAGGTTGTTCATTATTTGAGACAGGCTGTAAAAGTAAAACGTTGATTTTCTTTAAATCATTTATTAAAATTATATTATCTTATCATGTATTTATTAAAATTTCCTATAACGCGCATAAAGCTTCGTTCACACTGTCATTTTATAAAATTATAAGAGGTCTAACCTTTAATGTATTGCACAGGATACATAGAAAATCCATGCAAGATTTTGCATAACATGTTTTGAATGTCATCAATCATGATCTAAGGAACAAGGTACTGCTGTTAATTTTATTTTATTTAAGTAAAGAAAAAATAAAATAATATGGATTTCAGAATAATTTTTTTTGTATTTTAAGCGCAATGATACAATCGACTACAAACGTAACGAAAGGACTATTTGAATACTGAAAACCTGACGATAATATCTACATACACTTACACAAAAAAGAAGTGCAATTACTCAATTTATTCCAAATTTTACTCTATCCCAAGCGAAAAATATTGTTGCGTTCTACGGGTTCGTGAATTTGGAATGTTTGATGACAACACTTGAGGAAGAATTCAAAACACAATTTATTTAGCCAGCAACGCAGATGAAGCAATTAGCAACACAGCTGAACCAATCAGCAATCAGCCTTCAGGATACAACGGTGAAGACAGCTTCACGGCAAAGCAGTAAAGAGTATAACTTCCAACTCGTTCGATCGCCCTCGGAGATCAAGCGACTCAAAATGAAATTCGACGATACACTACTACATATTGCTACTCCGCCTACAGACAGGATTTATATAGCTTTTGACCTGCCTTCGAGAACATTCTGGGCCAAATCGGTAAGAATTCGTTCCAGAATGTTCTCCATCCGTCTATGGCATATCGCCGATTTTGTAGCCAAATGGGCGATTTCGAGCCAAATCTAATAACTGCCTCTCCTTGCCAATTTCTGGCAACCCTAAACCCTTTTTGCGGAGAAGCTATCTTATCGCAGTTGGGCATTTTTGTAACAATATTGTAAGCAGAAAGAAGATTAAATGCATTTTAAATAAACCAAAAATTTTAGTAACTTAGTAAAGCATGTCACATTATCAATGTGTTCCCTACAAGCAAGCAACATTAGGAAAAGAGAGTCTAAAATCACAGCATATTCCTAGGTTAGTTATAGCAATAACTTAAAAATTATTTAAAAACAATTGTGATTGATATTTTACATTTAAATTTTAGTTTTCTATCTTTATATTTGAACATTACTAACAATTAGCAATCCTAATAAGCTATTTTCCACCCCTTATTTTTCTAACTAATTTGGTAACTTTGCAAATATATTTCTGTTTATATAAACAATTTGTGTGTTCTACAATAAGAAGTTTTTACCTAAAAATAATATTTGTTGGCTTAGGTTTCCCGTTTCTTCTTAGCATAATTTTCTTTCTGCCGAATTTGTTTTAAGCTTCAGAATAAGTTTCGTGTTTTTTTTTTTTTTTTTTTTTTTTTTTTTTTTTTTTTTTGTTGTGTGTGTGGGGGGGGGATGGAGGGAAGGAAAGAAAGGGGGAGTGTTTCATGGTTCTTCAAAAATGCGTTTGTTTTTTTAATCGGTTATTATTCTCTATTACCTCATGACAAAATTCGCTTTGTCATTATCTTGACCTTTAGCTAAATGAATTTTTTTAATTTTTTTCTCATACAATTTCTTATCTTGAAAAATGTTTTTCCGTTGTTTCTACATGAGAACATAGATTCTAAATAAAAACATTCACTTTATCTCATTTTGTTACTGAGCAAAATACTTTTTTCTTTCTTCTTTCTTTCTTTCTTTCTTTTTTTTTTTTTTTTTTTTTTTTGTTTTGTTTTTGTTTTTATATTAAAAAAATGTATTCACTATCCTCGAATTTAATGGAAGTGCCACGCCTTTTTCACCTTTGCTAGGCACTTCCAGTCTGTCATAAAACTCCATTACGTTTTGTAGAAATTCTAGCATTACCTTTGGTACAAAGTTAATTATGTTAGTAACACTTATATTAGGTAATAAATTGTGAATATTTACTACAACTTGAATCTTAAATAAACGTCCAGGTTTCAATTTTCTGCCTTATGAATTATAGAAGGAGGATCTCATACTCCGAGTTACTTTTGTGTTTTGGGTACTTTGATAGTGTCTTTCTATACCAGAAGTGTTTGATTTACATCCGCGGTAGATACGACGTTGAGAAATATAACCCTTGGGAAAATTTGGTAGATGATTTACACGAGGTAGAAAAGACGTATCATTACACTGCTACTGCTGTACATAAATTGCACGACGTTAAATAAAGTCATACTTTGCCTTAAATTAAAAAAAAAAAAAAAAAACTTTTATCTCTGCTGTATAATTATACACCTCATTTATATGCAACGTAAAACCGATGACTCTTGACATTTATGGATTGGAAAATGGAGTATTTTCCTGGTAACCTGGATACTTACTGGATATAGTTTTAGGTGTGATACAAAAATGAACATTGGTTACATGACGAAATCCAACCTGAGTTTAAGTTTGATTTCGTATGCAAAAGGCTCAGTGCCCTTCCTTTGTTCAGAATCACGGGATTTTGCGCAAGCGCAGTAATCCCAACATATGGAATATGAGTAGCAAAATAAAAACTCTTTTAAAATAAAAGGGGAAATTGAATGTAATTAATTAAAACTGAATGAATCAAAAAAGCATTGCAACCACAACAACACAACGGAGGAAATGTTTAAGAGTTTGGTGCATGAAGAAATGATAAGGTGCATAAGTTTTTAAAAATTCTGATAAAATTAAAAATGAAACGTGCAGAGAATTGAGACTATTAAATTTTCCAAGACACTTTGTCTAAATTGAAAAATTTTTTGTAGCGAAAAAGTTTCAATTGTCTGTTTCGGCGAAACGCGTAATGGGGTTGGCTTGATTCGATGTTCAAACCAAAAAAATTTCCCTTGAAAAGCCAGTTTGGAAGTCAAGTTCAGCTAATTTACCATTTTCCGCTTACTTTTTTTTTTATCTGATTTTGTTTTTTTAATGTTTTACCTGTTACATGGTTTGATTTTCATATGTATTAATTTTTTTAAAACGTGTTGAACTTTTTGGAGCAACAGCTCCTGGTAACTTTTAGGCGAGCTTACTACAATTTCTAATTTACTTATTTTGCAGCATATTGCGCAAAATGTTATATAGACCAAATTGGTCATTCAGTATTGTAATAACTACCTTGCTTGATATATATATATGTAATATTTGCAGTAGATCGGCATTGGAAATGATGAAGCTTAGCAATCTACTCACATCAGAGCCCGGGTGTGATCATTGCGTAGTAGAAAAGCAGCTGAATTGAAGACACAGAAGAGTTTAAATTTTTAAAACTCCATATCTTTATTAAATTAAAAATGGCAGACCATTATTCTTTCAAATTATCCAAAAACTACATGTCCAATAATGATTTAAATTAAGATAAGGTTAAATTTAAGCTTTCGACGTCATAACTATTCTAACAAAGAAGACAGACGGGAAGAGCGGCAGCAAAAGGATTTTACAGCGGCAGGCGGAGAAAAGCTATCTGACGAAAAATGGCACGAACTCTTCATTTATAGCAGCGATTATGTAACATGCCAGAATGTTCTCGAAGTACTGGTCTAGGAGAAAGATCCTGAAATTGCGGAAAGTTAATTAGAGGTTGCCTCTTCGCGTAGAGCAAAGCCATCGTATTTTTTATATTTTACATAATATATATATATGGCATAGTGGCAGGCTGGGAAGACGAACAGACACAAAAATGAGTTAGACGAATTCTCAATCTTTATTTCCATGCATGTAAAATAATCTCAGTAGATATTTCTCCACTCATAATGAAGTCCGATACATTTCTATGATTTAATCATAATGAAATTTGATAAACTTCTATGAACATTGGCTTTGTTAAAGCAATGATGTAGACAGTTAAGCAAAGATAAAGCGATGCGATGTTGACAGAGCAGCAGTTAAAGAAGGGTAGAATGACGCACTTAACTCGCCAGCGGTATTTATGCTAAGTCTGAGGTATAAGTAGAGCTAAGCTCTGATTGGTTAATTTGAGGTTGTTATATAACATAGGAGATTCTCACATTTGGGGGAACAGATAAATTTAGGGGGAGAGCACCAAATCTAGAATGTTAATTTTGAGATCGCCAATTATTTTTAAAGCAGGTATCGTATTTTGTTGTATCTTACATATATGATATATATGTATATATATGTATGTGATCTTAAATTATATATATGTATATGTATACACACACGCGTATACATATACCAGCTTGACCGACCAGTTTGATCGAATCCACATGGGTTCTATCTAAGGCGAACATGCTGGCTGCATAGCTGTTTTCTGCATGTATAATGTGAATAAGATTCAGTTTTCCTCAGAATGTCCTCCACGAAGACATTCCTTCTCAGGCAGATAGCACCCTTGTGTTTTGATATACTGAAATAATCTCTAACTTCAGTGACGAAGATGGCTATTTTTCTACTTTCTCCCTTTAAATGGGAGATAAAATGAATTCAAAATATTTCCAACATTTTACTCCTGCGGTTAGCACATTAAACTAGCCTCTGTGTGGTCTTAGATTCGTTTCCCGACGAAGTCAAGATTTGTTGTGGAACTTTCGAAGGAAACTTGCAGTCTCTACAAGACCATTTTTCTCGTGTCATTTAGGATTTAAATATAACATTATCGTTGATACTATGCAGTCGTATGCATTACTGTCATAATACTGCCCATTTTTATATGTTATAATATTTTTCTGTACATTGTCTGGTGATTAAAGCTGTTGAATACCGGTAGTGTCGACCCACGTGAACGGACTTGCCTTGTAAGGGTTTTTTTTATGACATTTTGCGTGACTGTTTCTCGTAGAATATTTGTAGAGACATTAGGTATTTTCGAAGCAAGAATGCTGGAAAATGAGCAACGCCCTCGGCGGGAATCGAACCACGGACCTCTTGAATAGACGTCCAGCGTGCAGACCACTACACTACGAAGGCATGCTAAGAATGCAGGAGAAATACCTTATATGTTCTTGTCAAAACACCTAACTGGATTAAAATTTTCCATTTTTTTATTGTACAGATATCGGAAAGCACACATTTTATGCGTTTCTTTTTATTCATAATTCCATCCGCCAAAGAAATTACATCTGAAGCTAATGAAATGATAAAATGCAGAACAGAGTTTTTAGTAATTCATTAAAAGCTCTAGTTTTTTGAATCAACTATTCCAGGTTTACTTTCAGTTGCAGCAGTTCCATTTTACTTAGTTCATTAAGGTAATTCTTTTAAAATTAGTTGCTGACTACTTCTTAAAAATGTGGTATATGTTCATGGTGTTAAATTTCAGTAGCTGTGTTTAAATGAATTCAGAATGTCCCACGCAGTAGCTATCCCACGCAACTAAGATTTGTTCATTAAAATTAAAATACGGGCGTACAAGTGTAAACTGAAATTCTATTTAATAAACTTTTGACCTTAAGCTGTAAGCAAGAGCTAACCTTTTTCTTGAACTCTGAGTGAAAAGAAAATGTTTTTATCTCACTGAAAAAAAAAATACTTCTACCTGGAGTGAAAAAAAAAGTTTCTATGTGAGTGAAAAGAAAATCTCTTTTTATCTTTTTTTATTTCGCACGCCTTTCTTATCGTAGTTTTTTAAAGATTCAGTAATTTTAGATTTAGGAATCCTGATATACTTGTTGCTATTGTAAGGAGTGAAGAAAATTAAAGAAAAACTTTAATATTAATTTAACTGCTTATTTATTGGCCGTTAATCAAATAGTGCTGAAGCTGAATGAGCAGTTTCGTTTTTTTTTTTTTTAAATATTTCTTTAATAAATTCAACTGCTCCTAGTTTATACAAATCAAATTGTTCACATATATTAATTAAATATCCATACATAGACATCTAATAAAAATCCGAAAGCATAGTTCAATTAAGAATAAATATTAAAACAGTTATAGAGGTCGATTACATTCTATCGACCGAATTCTATGGCCGACTATTCGAAAGCGGTAACATAGTTCAATTAACAATAAGTATTAAAACACTTATAGAGGTCGATTTACATTCTGTCGACCGAATTCTTTGGCCGACTATTCGAAAGCGATAACATAGTTCAATTAAGGTTCATACACCTTAAGCCCCTTATGATCTTCGAATTATGTGACTGTTGCAAGAATCGGGATATTTTATTTATTTTAGAAGAAATTACTTCCAACCTTTTACAGATGACTACCTAATATAGCTGCTTTGGAAACTAATAACCAGAAAGTTTGTGTTGCCACATATATTTTTGTAATTTAATCCGCTTTGTGACAAAATGTTTCGTCATGTTTCCACCTTGCGCGCATGATATTTTAAAAATGGCTAATGGTACACGCTTAAAATTTGATGGAATCCTTTATATGGGCACTATTTACTAACTGAACCAAAAATCTAATGAATATTTTTTTATTAAAAAAATTTATGCACGAAAACATTACAAATTTAAAAAAAATATTTTATAAACTCAACTCCAAATAAAATAATTTAACATGAAATTCTCAGTATTTTTGGTTTACAATAGTTTCCAAATGTTATAAAAGCTATATATTAAATATGCAGCTAAAATTATGCAACAGAATGTTTTAAATTGTGCGCGCAAGGTGAAAACATGACAAAAATTTTGTCACAAAGCGGATTAAATTATAAAAATATTTGTGGCAACATAAACTTTCTGGTTACTATTTCAGAAAGCAGCTATATTATGTAGTCAGCTGTAAAAAGTTGGAAGCAATTGCTTTTAAAATAAATAAGTTATCCCAATTCTAGCAACAGTCACATATTCGAAGATCTAATTGGTTTTAAGGTGTATGACCCCCTTAAGAATAAGTATTAAAACAGCTATAGTGGTCGATTACATTCTATTGACCGAATTCTATGACCGACTATTCGAAAGCGATAACATAGTTCAATTAAGAATAAGTATTAAAACAGAAGTCGATTGCATATTATCGACCGAATTCTATGGCCAACTATTCGAAAGCGATAGCATAATTCAATTAAGAATAAGTATTAAAACAGTTATAGAGGTCGATTACATTCTATCGACCGAATTCTATGGCCGACTATTCGAAAGCGTATTCCCAACGCAGTGCTACTAAGACATGTCAATTAATTATGAGAAGCCTGAAAGTAAACTTAATTTATTTTAATTATAATCTTTTTTATTTCGTTAATATTCAAATTAATTTACAAAAATCTTTTACGGAATGACATGCCTCCAAAATAGAAGTAGCAGATATTTCTAAATTTAAATTCAGTATTAATTAGTTAACCGTTGCCTACCGATATTACCAAACGAGAATATTTGTTTAAAAAAAGTTGCTTAAAATAATTATTTTTAGATTTTGTCCTTGTCATTCAAAATCTTGGAATCTGCAAAATGGTGGTTTTGAAAAAGCAAATTTAAGGTTTCGTTCCGTGTATGATAAAATCAGATATCTTCGTAATAATCCTGATATATTTATTTCATGGAATATGTATCTTTTCATCTTTTATCAGTCTTTTAGAAGCTTTTATCTGTTTTAAAATCTTTTCATCTTCCTGTTTTTTTGAAACATTTTCTCTAACGTTTTTAGATTTGCGACTCGCATGCTTTTGCTTTTGACTTTTCACAACCCACATCCACGTATTTACTCTGAAAGAATAAAAGAATGAAAATAAAGCTTCAGAAGAAAACACTATAATAATAGAATATTATTGTGTTCTACGGGTTTGTGGATTTGGAGTAATTGATGATAACACTCGATGAAAAAATCAAAATATAATTTATTCGCCATTAACCGCTATTTCATAGGACAGTTCCAAATTCACGTTTGCTGTAGTCGAAAAAATACTATAAACACGCTGAGACAATCAGAAACACAGCCTTCAGGGTATAACGATGAGGACAGCCTCACGGCAAAACACTAAAGTACGACTCCCGATTCAGTCGATCGCTTTAAAGCTGATCGCTAAACTCAAGACACTACTTTTCCGCGTATAGGCAGGGTATATATAGCTTTAACCTATCTTCGAGAATACTCCTGAGAAAACCGCTAAGAATGCATTCTAGAATGTTCTCGCGCCGTCTATAGCATATCGCCAATTTTGACGCCAGATATCTCCAAATGGGTGATTTCGAGCCAAATATGGCAACCATGCCTTTCCCTGTCACATTCTGGCAACCCTAACCCCGCTCTGCGGGGAAGCTATTTTACCGCAGGTGGGCATTTCGAAACAATAATAATATAATAATAAATATTATAATAAAATATCAATAAATAGATACACATAATTATTAAAAATTAATTGTTGATTATAATTTGATTCATAATAACATGTAAATGTACATGTAATTCGTTTCGCAGTAAGAAGACAACTTGTTTAATCATTTCACAGTCCATTGAAAATTGACCCATTATTTAGAAACCACTGTTATAAAACAACAAAAGCTAAATTTAAAATTTCTTTCGATTAAAGAGGGGTAAAAGTATGCAAATTCGCATTTTTGCCTTGGCGTTTACGATTTTAATTAACTTAGATATTTCCCTAATATTGAAAATTTCATGCACCGTAATAATGTATTTTTCCGCAATGATTAGACAATATTATATTTTTAGATTTTATAGAGGTTATAGAATATAAACCTAAAATAATAAGTAATATATTAAGTGTTTTGATATTTTTTTTTTAATTTTACTCTTTTAAGTTTTGTGTAGCAATAGTTTATGTCAACGAAAAACCAAAATTATTTACTACTCATATATTTAGTTTATCATTTGTTCATTTGTTTTAAATATATATCTTGGAGCAGTCCTAAATTAAAAAAGAACACCTGAGAAATTCGTGAAAAAGCCAGATAGTAAAAACAAATTATAATTAAAATTGTAAACAATTAATGATAATTAATTATTGGCACCCTATAGCTCAAAAGTGTAAGAATGTGCAGTGAAAATGAATTCATTACGGAATATTAGACAGATGTGAATTTTCTTTCTGTTTACAAATCGAGGGTGCACTTCACGGATATTCTTGGTATCCTTAACTCCGTTAGAATACGTTAGAGTTTCTGTTAAGAAGAAGAAAGTACGAGAAAGAAGACGCATGTCTAATAACTGTGAATATTATAGGAATTATGGTAGCTTTATATTCATCAGCTTCGTAGCTTTATAAATTCGTGGATTAGTTGAAATCGGTTAACATTAGCAGTTTCATACAGGTTTTAGATTTGGCGGGACGAACTAGGTTTTTACAACTTGCCAAAAAATTCATTTTTCCGTATGCAGATTAGCGTAGCACTGTCTTTTCAAGAAAAATCATCTGCGAAGGCATAGATATTGTAATAAACTACATACCTACTGGAGAACTTACCCTCAAAAAAAAAAAAAAAAAAAAAAAAAAAGTTGGAAAAAAACAAAATCTAAAATGTTTCAGATTTTAAATTACGTCCAAAGGGGCGTTTTTTAACATTTTGTGTGTTACCTTTCTTTATTAAATATCACGTTCCTCGCACTTAAACCATAAGATCCAGAGCAACAGCAATATCGCAAAATAGTTTTGAAACGAGCCTATCTTTAGAATTTCCGTTACAGAGACTCACGCGCTGGAGATAAAAATGTTTTTTCTGCACAACGTTGCCATTGCTCGCTTTGAAATCCTTGAGTTTGTTAATCAAAAATTCGTCAAAGTTTTAAAAAATAGGAAATCGATCATAAAACAAATTTCAAATTTCAAATTTGGTCTTCCACATGCTCATATTCGTTGGAGGATTACGTTATTCAAAATTCGATGACTCTATGTACCGTTGTTTTATCACAATACGAGAAATATACATACATTTATGCAGATTTTTCATTATTTAATTTCTTCAAATATAATGCAGGACTCTAACATTTTGTGGCAACAGTTTGAAAAGTGAACCGACATTTATGAGTCCGACGCAAAATGCCAAAACGAAACTAATAGTTCTTCGGGATTCAAATCCCTTTGGACTAAAAAACAAGAGGGCAGCCAAACCTAAACTTAGCCAGTGTTGTGTTCATACAGTGTTATAAAATGAAATCATGTAACCAGCGGATACATTCTATATGTTCAAAAAATACATTGTTTTTTATTTTATGAAAAAACATTTTTCGAAGTTTTCTTGCTTCTGTATTTTAATGTAAATAATTCATTTTCATATTAAATTACTGTAAATTAAAAAATAATTGAATCATAATTTATCTCTATATCCAAAGTTGGACTGTAATTTATATCACAGCATTGCGCATGTAAGTAGTAACCCGGGGTACTCGGTAGGCGGAAGTGACGTCACAGAAAAGGGGCGTGGTCGCCGCCATCTTGAATCACGTGACATCCGGAAGTGTCGTAGGAAGGAATGACGTAGACGGAATGACATCATCAAAGTTTCGTTTTGATTCTGTGGCAACGATCTTTTCAAAGTTTTTATTTTTTGTGGCATCGACACTATTTTTTAGGTTTTGTGGCAACGAACTCTTGAACTACGTGTTTGGAATGATATCACTTTTAATTTATTATTTTTAAATTATTTGATATGTGATTAATATTATTTTGTTATTTGATTAATTTTTAATACGTCATTAATTTTAACTTTTTAATTATTAACTATTTAGTACATCATTATTTTACTTATTACCTTTAATGAATTTTTGTGGAAATTAATATTATTTTCCCTGAATTTTAAAAGTAACTCTACCGCTGGGATTCGAACTCGCTATCTCTGGGATGGGAGTCTAGCGCTTTACCGCTCGGCTACCCTGTCCTCTTATCAGACTTGTTATTTGAAACTCTCTTTGTCCCTTTGAGTTTTTGCACCATTGATGACATAAGTCTGAAAGTCTGCGCATGCGCTTTGACATGAAAACCACATCACACATTTGTTTTTACACGACGGCTAGGATTTCTTTTGGCTTCTTAATCATTACTTTATTCATTGCTGTTTTAAATGTAAGATTTTCCCACGGTTTAATTTTTTTTATTATTAAGATATTTTTAATTGTTTTCAATTTTCATCTCATTCTTACTTTTTTTAAGTTATTAGTTAATTTATTAATTTTTATTTTATTTTTTTCCCTTTCCCAAACATAAATTTTATTTTTAACTTCAACAAAAGTGAATTTAAATTTTCTTTTTACTTTTTATCTTGCAAAGTTTATTTTTTTTATATTTAATTTTCTTTTTGGTTTTACAAAAGTAATATTTATTTTTACGAATTGAATTTTTCCTTTTCACTTTTTTATTTTGCAAAAGTTTTTTTTTTTTTTTTTTTTTCCAAAATTTTTTCCTTTTTGTATTTTTACTTTATTTTAATTTTTTTGTTTAACATTCTTTTTGGTTTTACAAAAGTAATATTTTTATTTACGAATTGAATTTTTCTTTTTCACTTTTTTATTTTGCAAAAGTTTTTTTTTTTTTTTTTCCCCAAAATTTATTCCTTTTCGTATTTTTACTTTACTTTATTTTAATTTTTTGTTTAAACTTTTTTTTGCTCTTACAAAAGCTAAGTAGAATTGTAAATTCTACGTAAGAGCGAAGATCAAATGACCACTTAGAGTTTCAGGAGACTGCCGGCGTGTTTCCTCCGCTGGAGCCACTTTTTACGAAAACCTGCTTTATGTCTAATTTTGTATAATTACCATCCAGATTTTGCAGAATACTTGATCTTCATTATATCTCTTTTTATTAAATTTACATTTTATATTCTGTGTAATTGAAAAAATAAGCTTCGAATAGGATGAATATTTGCACATTCTACTGAATTGTTTAGATCTGGAAAATGTCTTTTACTTCCAGATTTTTTATCTTATGTCTGCATAACCTGCATTTATTCCATTCGTCTTCCTATTACTGATAGAAAAATTACATTTTGCGTGAGGGATTTGGAATACCGAAGTTCATATGAATATTGAATAAAGAGAACAAATCCGGCATTCTATCGTAATTGACTAACACTCTGAATAATAAAATTTTAAGAAAACATCAGTTTCATTCACGTGAATAAAATACATTTTCCAAAAACGTCCAAAAAAATCTATCACAAGTGTCAACATAAAAGATCTACAAATATATTTTTAAGTATTTAAATAACTCATAAGCTGAAGATAAACCAAGAGAAAAAAGTATCCAGAATTCATTGGCATATACCAACAGCAAAGATAAAATAGTTTCCAATAGCAAAGAGAAAACAGTTTCGAAATGTCTAAACGTCTACTCTCAAAACGTTTGCGAAAAGACGATGACATCACAAAGACATAAATTTTATGGAATATGACATTATTTAAAAAAGTTTCGTTCGAAATTTTAGTTCTGATATAGGAAAGTACACATTAAGTAATTAAATGTGGATATTCGTGTACATGTTTTTAAAAAACAAATATATAAATTTTTAGGAAAATTTTGCATATTTTTCTATTTTGGTAATAATATTTTTAAGTTAGGAAAATATTCTGTACTGAACATATGTGTCTACGAAATTCTTTGGAAAAAGTGGAAAGTAAATAATCATTTCGATACTTCGCTAGAAATCAAGTGTTATAGTTGAAAAACGCTTTAAAAATTAACCAAGAGGACAACAAAGTACATATATAAATTATTTTGCTAATCGGTTATGAACTTTTAAATAGGATATATCCAGAATCTTCAAAATTAATAATGAAACGATCAATTTAACTCTTGAAATTTTACTAAAGAAGTCTCTGTAATAGTAAAATGCTGGTTAAAATTGTGCTAACAGAAGGAAAAAATATGCTTTTTTTAAAATATTCGCATGATATGTAATAAAAATGAAAGCATGGCCCCGGTTCAGCAATGCAATACAAGGCGTTAAGGAAAAAAGTTTCTAAACTGAGTTTTTTTATCACGTACGAAGTGTATTGAAAGAGCGAAAATTAGTAATATATTAGCAGTGGATTAAGAAACAAATTTTCAAAGATAATACTGTGGTATGAAAATTAATCAAAAAGTATAATATGTAAAACGTTTTCTTCGTAATAAGTTATGAATGTTTTCGTTTCAGTAGAATGAAGTTAGAAAGTACAAATTTTGTAATGAAACACTCATTTAAGCTTTTAAGATTTTATTAAAATATGCAATAAAACACATTCACTTTGAAATATAATGCAGCAAGGTAAAATATAACTCTGGTTCATCAATACAATATATTAGTTATGTACAATTAATTGTTCATTTCGAATATGATAAAGAAACTTTTGAGTCAAAGAGAAATATATTTACAAATTAATGATTCTTATTTTATTATTAATTTAAATCAAATCTGATGTTTCTTATGAAGATGAGGTATTTTCTTAGACATGTTTCTAAAGAAATTAGTATATAAACTTTTAAGAAAGAAATATATTTCACGAGAAAAACGTCTATGACAATGCAAGTCTGTCATCGTGGTGACTTAGAGAAAATATTCCAAGTCTGTATGAGCTGGGTTAAAAGTCTCTATTATCTACATACGAATACGTCAATGTCAGAGAAAATTAATCTATCCCCATAGAATACTAAGATAACAATTACATTTCTTTTCCTAACTTTTGGTTTAGCTTGATAGTGAAGTTAAATCTTCCAAACGTGTAACAAAATTATTAAATCGAATGATATAAGTATTTAGTAAAAATTTGTTCTCAAGACTTTACGAGGCACTGTGGACGATAAAAAAGGAAAATATTTGAAAATTCAATGATTTGCAGTGGCAGTAAGGTAAAAAATGGTAATATTTAAACTGTTCTAAAGGTTACCAATAGGGTGTTTCACAAAAATGGTTTATGAAAACACGAACACATCACAGCCACTTACAAATAACTTCTGTCAAAACTGAAAATTCTACACTCAAAATTTACTTTGAATTCAGGAAAAGAAACATTAGGGGTTTCGAAATGAAGGTACTCATGTAAACTTTCCGGAATGAAATGTACAGTATTTCAGGAAATATTCATTTAACTTCTAACTTGTTCGTAATTTTGTTAAATCATATGTAATGAGCGTATGTGAGACACGAAAATGCATTCGTATGCGAAAAAATAACAAACATTTAACTATCTGACAATGAATCAAATTTCATTTGAAATGTAATGGCATGAAAAGTAGTACAATATATCTGTATGGAAAATCTTGATGATAATTTCTGGTGTGTTTTTTTCGAATAAAAAAAATAGTTAAAGGCTCCTAGGTTAGTAATGAACTACTAAATTCGGTCAATTTTCATCGAAAACGCCGTAAGAAGTTCTCCGTACTGGTAAAATATTACTTAAATTCTCTAGCTTTGTGACTTCCCTCAGACATTGGCAAGACCAACGGCTGTCTGGTCAATACAAGATAACTATGTGTTTAATAGGTTACTTCAAAGCTATGAAAGAAATAACAGTTGGGTAAAATTATGGACATTTTCAAGAAACAAATGTTCTCTTATGTCCTTTTGTTATTATATTTATAAACAAAATGCAAAAATTTAGTAAATACATAGATAAAATGGTAAATTAACATGAAATGTTTACTTAAAATCTATGTAAAGTTGGTGATCGTAATACATTTGAAAAATAGTTCATATACAGTGCATTAAAATTTTGCACGCCATCTATGAATTCATGAAATTTAGCCCAAAAAGTCATTTATCACGTTCGCTTGCTTGCAGTATATTCTCTTGTCGTTTTAATCTTTTTGCTTTTGAGTTGTAGTATTTCTGAATTTGAAGCTTTAAAACACAAAATCACTCTGATTTATCAACTTAGGTCTGAATGTAAAGTACAGTCAACCAAAATGGAAGATTTTAGCATAAGTAAATGTACTACAGACAAAATAAAATTAAAAATTCGTCATTATTTTTCATGTTCTGTTCATGAAACTAGTCCTGACTTAAACCATTCGGAACATTTTCAGAAAAATATTCGTTTCTTGTTCATGTTTTTGCATACTCAGATACTAATTTTGTTTGAAATATGGGATATTCTTATTCCCTTTTATATTTCACTGTTAAAGTCTGGCTTGGGAAAATTGTTTTCCTTGGAAATGGCATACTTGTCCTATATGTCTGTGACTGTTCTAATAAATTACAGTACTAACAAGTGTGAATAAAATCCCTAGTTATACAGGAATTATCTTGAATGTTTCCTTAATCTGAAATGCAAAATGTAACCCATGTGCAAAAATAGAGCAAGTTTATCTTGAAAAAGTTCTCCACGAATACATCTTTTTCTCGGTCCTTACATGCTTTTGTGTATTTTTCACTCAAGTTCATTGTGTACCTTTCTTTCATCTAATTTGTGAAGTATTCCTCTTTGAATACTAACATTTGAATTTGTTTAACTGATTTTAAAGTACATGTATATTTTGGTCAATGCGTGGGGAAATGAGGAACTGTGGCCCTGAGTGTTCTAAGCATTCCATACTGCATTTTTCTTAAGAGTACAGTTCAGTTAAAAGAGAAATGTGTTTCGTACTTTGTGAAAATTTTATTTACTTATTATGTGTCATGCTCATGATAAATAAAGATGTTATGCATGTGCGCAGGACTGCGTGGCTCCAATGTTTAATTAAAATAATGCTTTTCAAAAAAGTGTGGTCTTTCTTATATTAGAAGTGCGTTAAAATTTTTAAAGTTGGTTACTATAGTAGATCATTATATGGACTTTCTGTCATTATTACCTATTTTGTATAATTATTTGTGTGTAATTTTATTTATTATCTATGAGAAGTTAAATGTCAGTCAAAAAAAAGCTGTAAAAGTTCATTAGTAAGCAATGTCAGTTTGAAATTTCTATCTTAAAATTATTTGTGTTAGGTCTTTTATGTTAATTACTATGTTAGATCATTATTTGGAACTGTACTCAGTATTTCGTGTAATGTATCATAACTATGTAGGAGTCATTTGTCAGGTATGATAAATTAAATTTCGTTCTCAAAAAGCTGTAAGAGTTCAGTGCTAAATAAATTATTGACAATGGGAAAATGAGTATTTTTCAGTTAAGTTACAATGAATACGTTAAAAATATTCCAAGTTAACAAATTTTTATATTCCAAATTGGGAAAAAGGCGATAAAGTTTCATTTCCATGGCTGAATATTAATTCCATGTGTATTATAGACTTTAAATTCTCCTTCACAAAATGTGATTATAATTCAAATTAAAAATATTTCATTACAATGTGGATATTCTTCTCTGTAAAATATAATTCCATCTTCTGTACCTTGTTAAGAGAGTTAGGCTGTGATAAGTTCAAATAGAGTAGTGTTTATAAAGTTCTGCGGTAAATGGTGGAATCATATTAAAAATCCGAGTGACGTTTTCACATGAAGGAAAAATCAAGGTTCAGTGTATGTTTGGTGATTTAAGTAGGATGTGTGCAAGAAAATACAAGATATTTTCGTAAAATATTTCAAAGAGTTAGCAAAATTTGTGTTAGTAGTATAAATGAATCTTACTGAATGAAAGGGAGTGTTCTGAATATAAGTATAAATATCTGTAGAGTAAAATAAGAAAAAATGAAGTACTATTGGTATGTATCTAAACTTAACTGGGTAGAAATGCTCCATGCATTGGTTTGAGTGGGCTTCATACCATGAAAATTTATTGCTCCTTGTAAGATTTGTTTTAAAGTTAGTAAGTCTTACAATAAAGAAACATGTGTAAGTCTGTATTTATTGTGGGAAAAAGGAATCAGAAATACAGCATGAATATGTTTTATAAGTTAAATATAAGGGTAAATGTGTAAATGGAAAGTGTAAAAATTACATTTGTCAGACATAGTTTGGTGAATCCTTTGAATAAAAGTAAGACGTGTAAAAGGGAATCAACAAAGTTTTGTATAGTTGGCCAAAAAAGTTAATACAGGCATTAATAGTTAGTACAATGCATTAGAAGGAAAAGTTCTGAGTATCTCCAACGTAGTAGTAAAAAAAGTAAGAAATGTAGTATTCCAGTTAAACTATATAGAAAGAGCATTGTGTATATTGGCTTAATGTTACAGAAAATATTATCTAGTGAAGTTATATGCATGTAAATTCCAGCTTAAAATTTCAAAGACAGAGAAATGTAGGTAAGTTTACTTTTGGAGAAATGGAAATGTAACATCGTATTGTATTTAAAACAAGGGAAAAAAGTTAAGGGTAAAATAAAAATGTAACAAAAAAACATTTGTGTAAACAAAAAAACTCAAAAAAATTAAAATTATGAAACTAAATATTACTTTTGTAAAAAAAAATTAAGTTAAAAATGCTTTAAATTAAGTTAAAAACTTTTTTTAAAATAAAAAGCGGAAAGGAAAATTAAATTTGGAAAAATAAATATTTCTTTTGTAAAACCAAAAAAAAGTTTAAACAAAAAATTAAAATAAAGTAAAGTAAAAATACGAAAAGGAATAAATTTTGGGAAAAAAAAAAAAAAACTTTTGCAAAATAAAAAAGTGAAAAAGAAAAATTCAATTCGTAAATAAAAATATTACTTTTGTAAAACCAAAAAGAATGTTAAACAAAAAAATTAAAATAAAGTAAAAATACAAAAAGGAAAAAATTTTGGAAAAAAAAAAAAAAAAAACTTTTGCAAAATAAAAAAGTGAAAAGGAAAAATTCAATTCGTAAAAATAAATATTACTTTTGTAAAACCAAAAAGAAAATTAAATATAAAAAAAATAAACTTTGCAAGATAAAAAGTAAAAAGAAAATTTAAATTCACTTTTGTTGAAGTTAAAAATAAAATTTATGTTTGGGAAAGGGAAAAAAATAAAATAAAAATTAATAAATTAACTAATAACTTAAAAAAAGTAAGAATGAGATGAAAATTGAAAACAATTAAAAATATCTTAATAATAAAAAAAATTAAACCGTGGGAAAATCTTACATTTAAAACAGCAATGAATAAAGTAATGATTAAGAAGCCAAAAGAAATCCTAGCCGTCGTGTAAAAACAAATGTGTGATGTGGTTTTCATGTCAAAGCGCATGCGCAGACTTTCAGCCTTACGTCATCAATGGTGCAAAAACTCAAAGGGACAAAGAGAGTTTCAAATAACAAGTCTGATAAGAGGACAGGGTAGCCGAGTGGTAAAGCGCTAGACTCCCATCCCAGAGATAGCGAGTTCGAATCCCAGCGGTGGAGTTACTTTTAAAATTCAGGGAAAATAATATTAATTTCCACAAAAATTCATTAAAGGTAATAAGTAAAATAATGATGTACTAAATAGTTAATAATTAAAAAGTTAAAATTAATGACGTATTAAAAATTAATCAAATAACAAAATAATATTAATCATATATCAAATAATTAAAAATAATAAATTAAAAGTGATATCATTCCAAACACGTAGTTCAAGAGTTCGTTGCCACAAAACCTAAAAAATAGTGTCGATGCCACAAAAAATAAAAACTTTGAAAAGATCGTTGCCACAGAATCAAAACGAAACTTTGATGATGTCATTCCGTCTACGTCATTCCTTCCTACGACACTTCCGGTTGTCACGTGATTCAAGATGGCGGCGACCACGCCCCTTTTCTGTGACGTCACTTCCGCCTACCGAGTACCCCGGGTTACTACTCATGTGTTCTTTAATTACTCAATTGGGACTTCATGGGCGCATCAATGGATGAGGCTGGCTGAGGCTCATCCTGTGATGAAGGAGCACGCTGAATGGCATGGCACCTTGTGATGGTTCACCTTGGGTAGCAGAAGATGCAGTCGTACAGAAAGACTTGACTGCTTTGCTTAAGAAGGAATCTAGGTTTTTTTTGTCTTCCTCTTCCACTGAGATTTCGCTAAAAAAGACTGAATGCTTCGTTTGAACTCCTCTTAACAAAAGCAGTTCATTTTCAGTCGTTCAGAACTGTGCTGCATTTCTTTCAATCAGAGTATTATGGTATGAAAAAGAGAAGGCGAAACTTCACGAGCCAAGCGGCGGAACTTCTTTGCAGTTGTTGATTTCCTTGTGGCCAACTGCTTATGGCTACGTTTCCACGCAAAAAATGTAATTTTCATTTTTTAGTCCAAAGAGGCATTTTGCCCAAAAGGACTATTAATTTGCTTTTGACATTTCGCGTTGATTTACTACAAGCGTTGTTTCACATTTCAAATTGTTGCCACCAATTATTATCGCCGTGTATTATATTTAAAGAAATTAAATAATGAAGATACTGCATGAATGTATTTATATTTCTAGGTTTGCGATAAAACAACGGTACGTAGAGCCATCAAAATTTGAATAACGTAATCTTCCATAGAATATGGAAATGTGTTAAGCGCTAATTTGAATTTAAAATTTGTTTTATTATTGATATCATATTTTGTAAAACTTTAATGAATTTTTTATTAGAAAACTCAAGGATTTGAAAGCGGGCAATGGCAACGTTGTACTGAAAAAAAACATTATTATCTCCAGTGGGCCAGACTGCGTATCGGAAATTCTAAAGATATGCTCATTTTAAAATTATTTTGCGATATCGCTGTTGAAGTGAATTTTGTGGTTTAAGTGCGAAGAACATGATATTTAATAAATAAAGGTAACACACAAAATGTAAAAAAAAAAAAAAAAAAAAAAAAAAATCTGAAATTTTTTCAAATTTTAAATTACGTCCAAAGGGGCGTTTTTTTTTTAACGTTTTGAGTGTTACCTTTATTTATTAAATATCATGTTCTTTGCACTTAAACCATAAAATCCAGTTCAAGAGCAATATCGCAAAATAATGTTAAATTAAGTATATCTTTAGAATTTCCGATATACACAGTCTCGCGAGCTGGAGATAAAAGTATTTTTTTTTATATATAACGTTGCCATTTCTCGCTTTTAAAGCATTGAGTTTGTAAATCAAAAATTCGTTAAAGTTTTACAAAATATAAAATATATAATAAAACAAATTCCAAATTTGGGATTTCAGATGCCCATATTCGCAGTAGGATTTCGTCATTCAAAATTCGATGGCTCTATGTACCATTGTTTTATCACAATGCGAGAAATAGACAATCATTTATGCACATTTTTCATTATTTAATTTCTTCAAATATAATGCAGGACTCTAACATTTTGTGGCAACAGTTTGAAAAGTGAACCGACGTTTATGAGTCCGACGCAAAATGCCAAAACGAAAACAATAGTCCTTCGGGACTGAAATCCCTTTGGACTAAAAAAAAAAAAAAAAAAAAAAAAACGCGTCTTTGGACGTAATTTAAAATCTGAAGTCTTTCAGATTTTTTTAAATTTTATTTCCATTTTTATTTATTTTTTAATCTTTTTTTTTTTTTTTTTTTCGGGGGAGGGACTTAATTTTAAACTGCATTAAATTTGAATCGTTGTAAATTAAACCAGCTTGAAAATGATGTAGATTCTAACCTGTGTCTCTGTGATATCAAAATGGTTGTCGTTTACGTTTGCGAAAAACTCTGCTTCTGAAAAATTAAAAATAGTAATAATAGCTATGTACGAGAAACGTACTTAACAAACATACGAACAAAAAATTATAAATAAGCTTCTCAGACTGTGTAATATGAGTTACATGGCTCATCACTTCGCTTGTTGGCGTAGACCTTTTATGCTGCCTTCGAGATTTAGAACTGGTAAAATATTTAGATTACGATCGTATAAGCAATGTACTCCGTCGCTTAAAAGTTTAAAACGAGAGATCATGCTTTTCTTTCCTCTCCCTCCCCACCGAATGCCTCGTTTCCTTTTTCCGTCTACGAAATTTATTTTCTTTTAAAAGATGGCAAGTTAGCCGGAAACAGGGATTTTTGTCCTCTTAGGGCTACTTATTTCGCTTCAGTTCGCGGGGGAGGGTAAAAAATGAAACAAAAAGCCAAAAGGATTTTATTTATTTTGTTTCTAGTAACCGGTGGCATTATGTGCAAAAGGGATTTTTTTCGCCTCTGAAACGCTTCACTGAGCATTTAGGACGGAAGAGAAAAACGTTCCATTTGCTTTCTAACTGAACAAACAAAGGGAATATATAGATTCAGGTATTCTCAAAGGTACCAGACACTGTTTCTGCGTGAGAAAGGAGAAAAACAGCTTTAGGAAACCCTTTCTACGGCTTCCCCTGCCGGTAAAGTTTCTGTAGCAGTTAACTATAGAAAAAAACACATGTGGCCATGCATAGCACATGTGAAGCAAAAAAAGTTTTCGTACTTACTCTTACTGATGTGAAGAAGGTAACGCTACTAATAAGCAGGTTGATCAATTTTTTTTTAGATATCCATTGGCTCGTGGCAGATCATTTAGACCATACATCCGGCAAAGTCTGAAACATAGGTTTGTGTTTTTAAGTAGCCTGCCAAAAGTCAGAGATTAAATTTAGTCTGCTGTCGCCTGATATATGTAAATTTTTACAATGCGTAATTACTGAAACAGTGAATGCGGGAGAGGAGGTAATGGAATTATTTCTTGCTGCTGAATATTTGTGCTTACGAGCATAAGAAGGCGAAGGTATCAGAACGGGTTTGCATATCCATCCAAAGTCTCTGAATATTGAGGACTGCGGCTAATACATTGTAGGTTTATAGCATATGGTTTGTCGCCCAGATGGTATAGCGGTTAGGGAAACCTACTACGGTACCGAAGGGCCTGGGTTCGAATCCCGGAGAAGACATGGATGTGTGTAAATGTATAGTATTGGTGCACTCTAAATATGCGGCGAGCCGAAAGTCCTCTCGTGTAGAGTGGTGGGAGTGGAGAGGGATGGGAGAAACCAGATTCCCGCACGGGGCGCTCTCCCTCAAAATTGGGAATGTCCAAACTCTCTTCGGAGTAGGCTCTGGCAATCATTGTTCCATGTAATATGGACACGACGATAACAACATGTGGTTTCTTTTATTTTCTTTGACTATTGTCATCAAATTGCGGTGTATGTGTTTAGGTATTTCATTTTATGAAGAACGTAGAGAGTATATTGTAAGGTATTTCTCCCGCCTTCCTAGCATGCCTTCGTGGTGTGGTGGTCTGTACGCTGGGTGCGTATTCCAGAGGTCCGCGGTGCGATTTTCGACGAAGGGTTTGCTCAATTTTTACCTAATGTCTCTACAATATAAATGAAATTTGGCTCCTATGAAATGTGAAGTGAAATTTAGAAAGCAAATGTACACTGTTCTGGTAATTATCAATTGGTATTTGTAAATAAATATACTGGAGTTGCCAATAAAAATGCAAAACAAAAGAATAAAACGGGAGAATTATTGTTGATCACATAGAAAGATCCCGACTTATCAAGGGAAATCGGAACCTCTCCATATAACCGTCAACAATTCATGAGAAGCACATTTCCTCGTCTGGCGTATCTGAACAAACTCCTTTTCAGTTTTACATTTCTGTCCAATTTTATAATATTTGAATTATAAATCTTAAAAATTCAGGTACGTGAGATAATTCATCGACGAGAGAATAGATTATCAATTACAACTAATTTCAAAAGTAAATGTACTAGTCACACAGAACAATACTTAAATCTAAAAAATAAGAAAATAATATATGGGAAATTGAAATAAAAATAAAATGCAGATGAAAAGAAAGAAAAAAAATAAGCCATATAAACATGAAATTTTCACATATTAATAGTCGAAAATTAAATAAAACTTTATTTACATTTCACCCTAACCAAAGAAATTTTAAAATGTCGCCTTTACAGCAACAAGTATGAGACACTGAGGGCTGCCATGATTGAAGTATGGGGAGTCCATTGCTTCTGTTTTGCCTTGAAATTGAGACTGGAAGGTGTTGCCATTGGCAGAAATTTTCTTTCAGTATCACAGTTCAACAAAAAGTGGACACACACACACACCATATAAATAAACAAATCAATAAAAATTTAAAAATTTGAAAGCTTTCAGATTTTATACTACGCTTTTTAAGCGTTTTTTTTTAACGTTTTGTATGCTACCTTTGTTTATTAAATATTATGTTCTTCGCACTTAAAGCATAAAATTAAATTTAACAACAATACTACAAAATATTAAAAAATAGCATATCTTTAGAATTTCCCATACACAGTCTCGTGGGCTGGAGGTAAATTTTCATTTTTCCCCCATACATAGTTGCCATTGCACGCTTTGAAATCGTCGAGTTTGTTAATCGAAAATTCGTTAAAAATTTCGCAAAATATGCTATAGATAATAAAACAAATTCCGAATTTGTGCTTTCAGATGCTCATATTCGAGTGGAGGACTACGTTATTCAAAATTTGATGTCTGTAGGTGACGTTGTTTTTTCACAGTGTGAAAAACATACATACATTCATGCAGATTCTTCATTATTTAATTTCTTTAAATATAATGCACAGCTCTAATATTTGGGGACAACAGTCTGCAAAGTGAAATGCCGTTTTATAACGAACCGTCGCAAAATGGCAAAACGAAATTAATAACCCTTCCGGGCAAATTGCTCCTTTGGGCTAATAATAGTGAAAACTGCACTGTAAGACCTTCAAAAAAATGTGTTTTTTTACATATCTAAGTTTTATTATTTTTATTTACACCGTCGAAAGGCATTGCTAGTTTATTTTAAGTCTCAATATATGGAGGATTATGTTACTAAACAACAGTATTTAGCTTATAAAATTTAAATTCTTAAAATTCCAAGGCGTAAATCCAAACAACTGTTGTTACTTCTGATATGGCTTCATTGTTTATCAGATTTACTGCAGAATGCAGAGTGGAGTGTCAAATAACCGAAGATTTTCTTTGATTTTGATAATGGAAGATATTAATAAATTCAATTTTATTGCTTCTACAGATTAAGTCTCCATTTTGATGTTTCATTGGATTAGATACTGAGGTACAAGTAAAAGGTGCAGTGAGTGAGGTTTGTTTTAGAAAAATTGTTTGTTTTTTTGAACATGATGACATAGTGTTTGTTTAAAAGAAATGGCCTGTGTATTGAACAACGAATGCTGATCTCTTTCTTTTCTTTAAACTTATGCAATCTTTATTTTTGTATGCTTTTCGTCATTCCAGGGAAATTCGATATAGGTTAGTACGTATAATAATAAAGATGAGCGACTGATAGTGTTAGAAAAATTGTTTATGTTTTGAATATTCATAACTTTTAATTATGTTAATTATCTATTTATATATTATTTATATTTTTATTATTACTAATGACTTATTTTTTACGATTTTCTTATTCAAGTTATTGATTTATTAATATAATTTAAATATAACAGAATTTACATTAATTATGTTATATTTACTATTATTATTCATTTTTTATTACGGATAAAAACATTCAGTATTATGACTTTATACGCAATTTATCAATCAATCAATACTTGGTCGATTAGCTAATCTCCTGATATTTTACGAGTTAAAAACAAATTGTTGTGAAAATTAAACTCTCTTTCCTTTCATGAATGAAAGCAAAACTTCTGATTTGCATACATAATTAGAACTGTGAAATCAGAATTAGTACCATATATACCGACTTTGATATCTGATATATTTATTTTCTTCTAATAATGCTTTATATTTAATTACGCAAAGAACTTGAGGGTCATCTGTCTAAGGAGAGAGATGCCTTTGTTGAGAGTTTTGTGGATGACTTGTGTATTTCTGGCTGATATACACGTTAAACATAGTGAAAACCACAAAAATTCCCGTTTGCTGGGATTGGAATCTCTGACAGAACTATTAGAGTTCTGTGACTTTAGAGCTCGGCCGCTGATGAGCCCTGCTTCAATATAAAGTCTGAAGTATCCAGATCTATTTTTAGGAATTGTGTTCTGTACCTTAAGCACAAAAATTTTATTTTGTACGGAATAGGTCTTTCTTATTTCTGGAAAAAAAAAAAAAAAAAAAAAAAAAAAAAAAAATGTCTCCGCGACATAACTGCAAATTTTCTAGACACAAACTTTGAACTTAATGAGGCTTTGGCAGAGTTATCATCCAACTATTTGCTAAATTGGAAATTTAGGTGTTCCTATGTGGAACCTACGTAGGAACCACACACCATGTGTTGTGTCCTATGTAGTAGAGCTTTGATACACTGAGATAAGTTTGAATTGGAATATGTAATCTAAGTACAGTATGTGAAGGTTGTCTAACTAATAATTTATTTTGAACGAATGCACTATATGAAAGGGAATCTAAGGTTCTTATGTCCTTCTTTCAATACCTTCAACTCTAGAGATGAATTTCGACTAGAAAAATTTTAATTGTCCATTTTCAACATTCTCTAACTTCCCATATTCATACTCGTAGATGAAGAAAAGTTAATCATATACATCCATGTCTCATCTGGGGTTCGAATACGAACCCAAGAACAATAAGCAAAATTGTGTATGCAACGAAATGCAGCTAAAATTGTGTATAACTTAATAGGAAGTACAAGGAAGTTGGGGTGCCTCCATCAGATATTTTCTATCTCTTATCACTTCATTTTCGCATATATTTTTGTTCATTTTGAAGCATCGCAGAAAATATATTGTTACGAAATGTCCAGGCGCGGTAAGATAGCTTCCCCGCAAAGCAGTTTTAGGGTTGTCGTAAAATAGCAAAAGGTAAGCAGGGTTGTCACATTTGGCGAGAAATCGCCCATTTGGCGATATTTGGCGATAAATTGGCGATATACCATGGACGGATGGAGAACCTTCTGGAACGAATTCTTACCAGTTTAGCTCAGAATGTTCTCGAACACAAGCCGACAGCTATATAAACTCTGCTGGTCCGCAGTCAGTTAGTGTGTGTGTGCCTCGCATAGAGTGCGAGAGAATCAGTATCGAGTTGTTGTCTCGTCTAACGAGTCAATCCCTGAGGAGTCGATCGAGTTGACAGCCGGGCAGCGAGTGCCGAGTGGGTTGTCGAGTTCACCGGAGGAGTCTCTTAGTGTATCGCGGTTAGTGCATCGTCGAAAGAGCGTGTTGAGCTCCGGGAACTTGACTTCCTTGTACGGAATATTGAATTTTACGCAACCAAGGAGTCGGGAGCTGTGCTCGTGTGTCGTCGATTGCATCGCGAATTGTAGCGTGGAGAGTCTCGAGAGTTCGTGGAGTTTCTAGAACGACCAAGCAGATTCGGGAGCTGTACTCCGGAAAGCAGAGTCGGATGCTTTGCAGGAAGCTGTCTCCACCGTGATAACCTGAAGGCTGTGTCGCTGATTGTTCCAGCGTGTTTATAATAGATCTTCGACGACTGTAAAACATGTTTTGGAGCTGTCCTGGCAATACTGGCTAATAAAGCGTGTTTCGATACTTCATCAAGTGTCGTCGTTATTTACTCCAAATCCACACGAACCCCGTACGAACGTAACAACTGGTGTCAGAAACAGAAAAACAAACAATATTAAAGAACTGATATCAAGGCACTTTTATAGCTACGCAACTGGCTTGCAACTTCATTTAATCTAGACAGATTTATTTAGAAATTTTGAATATCTTGCTGATGAAATTATACACCTGTACTTAACGTTATAAGAGCACTTTCATGTTAATTATTTTAAAAATAAACTGTCGTTTCGTTACAGATATCATGACATTGAGCAATTATTACATGTCTGTGGATAATGAGTTTGTGCTTTGATTTCAGACTTCAATTACTAAGATATCAAATCTGAAATGAAGCAACTTTCAAAATAAAAGCTAATTTCCCATTCTCCTTAGCTTTTGATAAAAGGGGTTAAAAACAAGAATGTCAAAGAAATGTCTATAAAATTAAATTTATGAAATATGTCCAGTCCTTCAACTCATGGATTAAGTCATAAACGTTTTGCAATTTTTTAACTTTTAGTTTTTGGCTTTACTTCCGCTAATCAAATGCAATTTTTATTTGAAAGTGCTCAATCTAGCTCACCGAAAAGAGATAGTAATTATGGCTAGACATGAAGATCCCGAAAAATTAAGAAAGATTTTATCAGAAAATAAAAATTCTGATGTGTACACCACATGACTTCCTTCTACGGAATATTGAATTTTACGCAATTTTTGCTGCATTTCATTTAAACTTATTTCCTCGAATTTCATTAGAGATAGCTTTCTCATCCAATTAATTCAGTTGTCACTTAGCGGCAAGGCAAAAACACGTAAAAACTCAAAATATCTTCATTCAAAATTGAAAGATATAGAAAAACAGTAAACAACAGCTACAGTTAAAACAATTAAAAAACAATATTTGCAATTAAAATTAGTTTTTAACCAATGTGCAGCATATTGCAACCAAAAACGGAGGCGCACAACTACATGTTATAGCAGTCTTACAGCAAAACTTCAACGTACTGGGGGTACTCGTTTTTGAGTTATGCGGGATACATATATACATACGTACGTACGTACGTACAGTCGTCACCAAAAATTCTCTTCTGAAACCATTTTAAATCAATTTTCTAATCCGTTTGGGAAAAAAAGAGTCCTTTATACTGTCCTTACGTAGAGATGTCACACAAAAACATCGTTAAATTGTTTTCGAGAGCGGTCAATATGGATATTTTCCTTGAAATGTGATATTGAATTTTTCATGATTACAATACTTCCTACAAGGAAATAAAAACGATAAGCTAGTTTAAAACTTAGAAATTTATCAAAATTCACATTTAAAATTAACATTAGTTTTATATAATAACACTGTACGTTTTGAGGAAATATGATACGTTTCTGTTAGGAACCAGGAGAAAAGAAAAGTGCTTTTCTATTTAATTTATGTCATTCCGATCTAAGACGTAATTTTACTCATTTTTATACTGGCTTTATTAGCTTTTATTCCTTACGGATTTTAAACTTCTTTTCCATCCAACTGTTGTTAAGATTAAAAAGTAAGTTTTAGAATTCAAATTTTTGATTCAGCCTTACTTATTTTTTTCCCAAAATTAAATACAAGGGCTATTAAAATTGGGGAAAACAAATAGGCAGCTATATATATATTTTTTTACACTTGTAGACAAAAGTATGTACTTCTTTGTCAGATTCGTCAGATTTAAATCCTTATGTTTTTTTTTTTTTTTTTTTTTTTTTTTTTTTTTTTTTACAAGTAAAGCTTTAAAGAAAAAGATATGACATTGTAATTGAAATTTAAGACACTGGGCAGTACTAAAGGCTTTTGAAAAAAAAAAAATTACTTTGTTAAGGGGCCTCATACACCTTAAACCCCTTATGATCTTCGAATACGTGACTTCCAAAAGTGGGCTATTTTATTTATTTTAAAAGCAATTACTTCCAACGTCTTACAGCCGACTACATAATATAGCTGCTTTGGAAACTAGTAGCCAGAAAGTTTGTGCTGCCACAAATATTTTTGTAACTTAATCCGCTTTGTGACAAAATTTTTCGTCATGTTTCCACCTTGCGCGCATGATATTTTAAACATGGCTAAAGGCACATGCTTGAAATTTGATGGAATTCTTTATATGGGCACTATTTTCGAACTGAACCAAAAATATGATGAATATTTTAATATTAAAAACTTTTATGAACGAAAACATTACAGATTTTTTTATAAAATACATTTTATAAACTCAACTCCAAATAAAATAAAAATTGAACATGAAATTCTTAGAATTTTTGGTTAACAGTAGTTTCCAAATGTTATAAAAGCTATGTATAAAATATGGAATTAAATTATGCGACAGAATGTTTTAAACTGTGTGCGCAAGGTGGAAACATGACGAAAAATTTTGTCACAAGGCGGATTAAATTATAAAAACATTTGTAGCAACACAAACTTTCTCATTACTATTTCAGAAAACAGCTATGTTATGTAGTCAGCTGTAAAAAGTTGGTAGTAATTGCTTTTAAAATAAATAAGTTATCTGAATTCTTGCAACAGTCACATATTCGAAGATCTTATGGGTTTTAAGGTGTATTAGTGCCCTTAAGTGACTTTGTAAGTCACCAAAAACGCCGTGGTTACAATTTTAGAAGTGAGAAAACAGAATAAGGCGTACGAAAATTTTATAAAGGAATTTCGTGAAATTTTATGCTGGTTCTCGTAGTTTAGATGGCATCTGAATTCCTCACGAGCTGAGAACCATGGAGACTTACGGTACCTTTCTGCTTGCATTCTTGTCTGGAACATCATTCGCATCAATTCTCTCATTAGATGAAACATTTTGGCAATTTATTTATTCTTGTTTACGTATGGCGCCCCTCATTTACCCTTGGGGAATAATAGTTCCTGCGATATGCGATAGTAATTTTTTTTCTTTTCTGCCGTGCTTTTGGAAGTATGACTGACGTTCCAAATGAATTCACATGAATCGAGAGAAACGAAGAAATTGCATCTCCGTTTTCTTTTGTTTTGCGTAATCTGTGCACTATTATCAAATATTCTTCCACTTAGGAATTAATGACCGATTAACATCCACTGTAATGCGTTCTTAAATGAATTTTGCTTAATCAACTGATGCGGGGTATTTTCAGTTGCGTTTCGTGCATTTTTTCCCCGACTTTTATGCTTTTTTTTCAATCGTTTTCTTCCATCTGTGTTCTGTTTTTTTTTTTTTCTTTTATTATGCTCCGAGCCAGAAATAAACAATCTAACTTTTTTGCTAAAAAATTAAAGATAAATTGTAACTAATGGTTTTAACGTATACATTAATTAATGGTAAAACATCGCCAAGCTCCGTCTCATGGCTCTCAAATCCCGCATCATTACCCTCCATTCTCTTTTTGAATGATCGCACTGCAAGAGCTCACTGAAATAATTAATCTTGGAGCACTTTATTAATGAAGTACGCTGGCCGACGCAGAATATAATCTGCAAGCTTGTGATCTCCATTATCTTAGACCGGGACAGAAATCGAAAGCAAGATGCTTTGAATATTATGGTACATAATACTTTGCTTTGACATGCTTATGCATGATATTATAACATGCATGCTTATACATGGTACCCAGCGAAAAGAAAAAAAATGGGACAATTCTATATCTCCCGTTCTACTGGACCGATTGACAAAATTCAAATAGCGGTTTTCATGTCTGTAAAGCGCGACTTAGGATATGTATTAGATTTATATATAGCAATGTTCTAATATAGGTATTTTGGAACAAAATCGGACTTTTTTCTAAAATGACGTGCTAATTTTTTCTCATATTTCGATTCTACGATTCAAATTATACCAAACTGTTAAGTTTTGTAGGAATCACACGAGTAGTTATTAAAGAATTAGCTCTCAAAACTTTAGCTCCTCAACGTTAATTGAATATGATATATATTTATTAATATATGTTTTTTCATTAAACTTACTTGATTCCTTCTTCCAAAATTCGAAATTTATATTCATTACAAATAAAGTTCACCCATTTTTTTATGATTTACTTTTAAAATTTCTATTTTTAAATAATTCTTATAAATTTTTCGAAGAAACTTGAATTATAACTTATAAAAGTTTCACCAACATCTTAAAGTAGATGTATTTCCAAGTATACCTGCAAAAAATTAGAGTTTTTTATTAAAAAATTTCCTAGGATATACGTGAATTTACATGTTGGCGCGTTTTGAAATTTGGCATACTTGTTATAAGCGATAATAACGCCAAATGTGGTTTGCGCACTTTGTTAAAATTATTTAAAATAATGAACTATGACTTTTTTCCGGCTGGTTTACTATGAAAAAAAAAAAAGGAAAGGGAAATAAGTTGCTACAAATTAAGAAATTCGCCAAGTTAATTTTTTTTGGCGCAAATTGAAAAAAAATGCGCCAAAATTATGCCAAATTATGCCAGACCGCCAAGTTTTGTAAAAATCACAAGAGTAGTTTTTAAAAAATTAGCTCTCAAAATGTTAGCTACTTCATGTTAATTGAATTTGGTATGTATTTATAAATATCTCTTTTTCTATTAAACTTATTTGATTCTTCCTTTCACATTTCGAAGTTTAGGTTCAGTCCAAATGCAATTCGCCCATTTTTTTATGATTTATTTTTAAAGTTTGTATTTTTAAATAATTTTTATAAATTATTCAAAAAACGTTTTCTGTTATAAACTATAAAACTTTTACCGTCATCTTAAAGAAGATGTATTTCTAAGCATACCTGCAAAAAATTAGCGATTTTTATTCAAAATTTCCTAAGCCATACGGGAATTTACATTTTGGCGCGCTTTGAAATTTGGAATATTGGTTATAAGCGACAATAAGGCCAAATGTGGTTTACACACTTTGTTAAAATTATTTGAAAGTATAAACGATGACATTTTATGAAGTATGCACGATATCAACACGCTCGGTGCGTATTCAAGAGGTCAGTGGTTCGATTCCCGGAGAAGTCGTTGCTCATTTGTTTCTTCTGCTTCCAAAAAAATAATGTTTCTGCATGCTTTTCAGGGAGAACTTACAAATTTTGCTTTGGCTGCAGACCGCTTATCTGGCGGGATTGCAGGCTAGTAGTATATGAAATAGGTTTCTGACACCATTTATAGCACGTGCAATGTTAGATGCATTGCAAATTTTTTTTATCAGCCTTGTTTGACTAAATCATATATTTTGAAATGTTCTTGCAAGTTTTGGCTTTTTAGTGAAGCGTTCACTTTCGTTTGAATAAATGTCTGGAGTAGTATTTTTTAGGGGGGGGGTGTAGAGAAGCTTTTCTTTCTTAGTGAGCCTTAGAAAAGAAAATCCCTTTCTCTATAAAATGTTGTTGATGTCTTTTCCATTTATCTATTCTTCTAAATATAATTTGCATATTCCACATTATTTTATTTTATTCTCTAGCATCCGGAAAAATTCCCGACCATATTGTCCGTCAGATGAATAGTCCAATGGTCCCTTGGTATTTTTAGATTAATGTCGGGCTGCGGATTTTCTTAGTAGAAGACGAGGGATTACGAACAAACGCCGTCCGAAATAAGAGAAGAAATTCGGGAAAGGGAAAAAAAAAAGGAATTGCTTTTTTCGGAGATAAAAACACGACAGCAAGCAGTTGGACTAAAATGCAGCTTAACATATCTAGCGAAGCTATCCGCGCAATAAAATACCAAGCCGTATCTTCATTCCGAGTCTGTCTCGGGCACGTAAAAAATGCGTTAAAAAATCGTTAAAAAAATATGCTTTTCTTTTCGTTTCAGTTGCCACCGAGAAATGTGAGAAAATAAATTTAGAAATGAACATTTCACACGTTTCCTAAATATGCTGTTATCACATATAACTGAATAAAATAGCCTGAATTTTTAGCAATAATATGGCTGGGAATGTATTTTTTGATCTTCGTTACCAGAATTTAATAATATTCTTATAAGCAATATTTAATAAGCACAATTAGTATAAAAACGGAAAAAGTGTGTAATGTTTTTACCGGCACGTAAAAAATGCGTTAAAAAATCTTTAAAAAAATATGCTTTTCTTTTCGTTTCAGTTGCCACCGAGAAATGTGAGAAAATAAATTTAGAAATGAACATTTCACACCTATTTCCTAAATATGCTGTTATCACATATAACTAAATAAAATAGCCTGAATTTTTAGCAATAATATGTCTGGGAATGTATTTTTTGATCTTCGTTACCAGAATTTAATCATATTCTCATAAGCAATATTTAATAAGCACAATTAGTATAAAAACGGGAAAAGTGTGTAATGTTTTTACTGAGTCAAAATAATATAATTTCACGAGGTCCAGTTAGTGAAATTTTAGAACAATATTGATATACATAATAAAGCAAAAGTATTGCTTTTTATCATACTAATTAAACCAATCATCCTAGTCCGACGATTTAATAAGCAACAGTAATTACACAATGAGCTTCAATGAATGCTGCAGTTCTTTGTATAATTTCTTTAATGTCCCAACTGCTTTTAATTATGCCCCGAAAAGGATTGGAACGATAAAAAGTATTTAAAAGCGTTTTATTGTTTCAATATAATAAAATCATCTTATTGTTTAACAATTAAATGCGCAGCATGAAATATGAATCTTACTTAGTTTTTGCTTTAGATCTTCTCTGCTGTATATATATTATTTTTGGTATGTTATTCCAACTTTCAATATATGTTCGCAGAACTGCTGTTAATTCAAGATATCGATTGTATCCTCGCAAAACAATTGCTAATTGAAGAAATAAACTAAGATTCTATTTCTCAGAATCTCATCTAGATTTTTATTTTTAAATTTAGCCTAAAATGTAAGAACGGTCCTATTTTCTAATAAACGCATTAGCAATTCGAAGAGAGATTTGTCTTTGAAAAAATGCAAAAGGAGATAAAACAAAATGATTCTCTATTACGTTAATATGACTATACGTTTATATGACTTTAAAAAAATCTTTCAGAAATTACAAAAAATAAATGTTCGTAAAAAGTATCATAAGATTTCATAAAAATTATCATATAAGTTAAAAAATTTTGCAAAATTATTCTTTAGATAGCTGGTAAATTAAATATAGTATTTTTTTTTAAATTACTCACACTAGATTAAAATTGAAAGACAAATATATCATGTTTTGCCAAATAGCAAAAAAGCTGGCGAGTGGAAGTTGTAAGTACTTTATTTTGGGTAGTGGTAACAATTTGTTTTTAAATATTTGAGTTTGTTAATCAAAAAATAATTAATTTCGCATGAAATAAAAAATTAAAAAGAGTTCGAAATTCAATATTCCGGGTTCGAAGGGAACATATTCGGGTGCAGGACTGTATGTGTTTATAAAAGTAGCTATTGATGTCACCACCTTCCCACAATGCGATAAACGTGCAGTCTTCATTAGAGATTAAATAATCTTCAGTTTTTTTCCCCCTTTTTTTTTTTTTTTTTTTGAAATATAGTTACGTGATGTGCAATATGCCTACCATTTATGTGCAGCGAGCACACGAATAAAAAATAAATAAAGTGTGAATCACCCCTGAAAAACAGTATACATAAAAGTTTGCCTGAGCGCATCTGGAATCTTCAGGAAAATCATTCCTAGATCTTCAAAAATGCGTTTTCCGGAACTTTCCAGAATATCATCAAGTTTTCAAGAAATCGTCAAATGTTGTTAAGATTCGTTAAGAGAGTTTCTTCCCGTATTTCAACATCTAATTGATCTGTTTTATAATTTAAGCATCAATCAATTTAAAATTACAAGATTTACCACATATACACAAAATAGACGCTTACAAACAGCATAAATAAACGCTTACTAAACGCTTACAAAGATAAGTTCACATAAGCATTCACAAATTGGATTAGATTGTTACACAAAATGCATCAAATAAATATATTAATAAATATATTAATCAAAATTAGTAATACTATAAAAATGTATAAAAATAAAAACTTAATCAAATAAACACAAATATTTATATACTTTTACAACAAAACTTTGTACATGTTTTACCACATATTATCTTTACTGAGCGTTTATTGCATTTTGTTGAGTTTATCTTCCTATGTGAACGTAATAAACTTAATTGTAAACTTGTGATACAAGTAAATTTGTGGTGTACAGAAGTAGAGAAAATTACTTTCTTTGCGCAATTCAAAGAGCAAAGAAAATCAAATATGAAATCAAAGAACAAAGAAAGAAAAAAAAAGAGCCTTAACTATTTACGTCTCATATATCAAATAAATTCAGTTCAAATTTACTACTGTTAGCATTATTCTAAACTTATTCAAAAGCTATGGTTAGATTATGTACTTATTTCAATTTTTCTCTTGAAATTGAACATCTTTGGATCTGTAAAGAGAGACATGGATCTTTTTCTTGCATTTTAAATAGCTCTATACTGACTAATAGCCGTAATTTTATCATTATAATAATAATGTAGAAAACTGAAATATTGTTGTAGCTAACAATAGATGTATCTAATAAATGAAATTTATAAAAATACTTATTTAAAACAGGTTCAGCAGTTTTAACACCAGTAAAAAATTAAGCATTATCTTTTGAAGCATTAATTTATAAATACATAATTAATCACTGAACATTAAAAATTAATCATATTCTTATTTGGCCATAATTTCAATACTGTTGTAAGGTATATTTTAATTTTATATAAGCTATTTTAATTTAGTGATTCTTTCCTATCATACCTCGTTTCAACTTACAACTCCCTACCAGAATGAGTTTTTAGAATCGCCTTGAATGCAGATGAGTAAGACAGAGTATTAAAGGAAAGTTCAACTGATTTCGAGAAAGAGAGAGAGTTAGGAACTCTGAGTTGCGCGCGTTTACCTTTGCGCTAAGTTTCTCTAAATGCTATTACACTCGACCGTATATCACGTGCCTTTTGATAGTTTGCCGACTAGTTTAGATTATGGGCCAACTACGTTAGAATCGTGTTAACTTCAAATAAATTTTAGTTAGTTCTTATTTCTTACTTTTGTGTCTAAGCCCGAAAGGAGGCTTTGTTTGAAGGCCCCAAGAAAGCCCGAGAGGAGGCTCCAAGAAAGATGTCGACTGTTCATCTTCATTTGAGTGAATAAAGGGTAATTAATCCTTCTTGCGTTTACGATTTCTTTTCTTTGAACTAAGCGATAATTCGCTTAACAGTTCATTAGGTTCCTCAACATTTAATTTAGCAGAATAAAAGTGAGGTACTCTGGCGCCCGAACTAGAAAATATGATGATTGATGATTCTCCACCATCAGGATTTGGCGATTGGGTCCCCTAATCCCCAGTCGCCCTTTAAAAGAGGGAGTATATGCGGTATTTCTCCCGCCTTCCTAGAATGCCTTCGTGGTGTTATTGTCAGCACACTTGGCGCGGATTCGAGAGGTCCGAGGTTTGAGTCCCGGAGAGGGCATTGATTATTTTTCACATCTCCTACTTAAAATAACTTAATATCTCTACACAGTAATAGTGAAATATTTTGAGAATGGCTAGAATGTCTTTATAAAAGCAATGTTATCTTAACGTAAGCAATATGGGCCCATTTTAAGAGTCTCACAAATGCAGGAATTCATATTCATTGGTTATTCATACAGAGTAGCCCCCGAACATTTCAAAACCCCTGGTCCCATGATTCCAAGAGACCTTTCTTAGAAGCAGATGAATGTAATAGCTGGGTGTTACAGAATTCAGTTTTGTGTAGTGCCCATAACATGCAATAAAATGAGGAATGGCTGTATTTAAATTATGTTTTCATTATAAACCAATAACGCATTTCATTAAAATAACAATATGGCGTACATATTGAAACATAATACAGCCTGCATGTATTTCAACGATCGTATTAAGATCATCAGATCGTTACAGAAAGGTCAGCTCAAGGTACTTAACTCAGGTTATCATGACTATTCAGAAGCAAGTTGCAGCAACAGAGGAACTATCATGCATAATGAATAGCATATTTATAAAATCGTGATAATCGTGATCTGTTATGTAAAGGTCATGCGGTAAAACAGGTTTACCTTTCGTGAAAGGTGGGTGGAAAGCTGGCAACCTTTGAATCTTTTACTGTGCGTAAACATTTGGAGGAAGTTGAAACATTAAAGCTACAACAACGGCATTAATAGCGGAATCTTTTATTCTGCAGTCTCCTCCCCTAGGCCAAAAGTGTCCTGATTGAAATAAAGCGAAGGAAAGAGTAGAAAGCGATAATAATAATAATAGTTGTAATAAAAAAATCTCTCTCACAATGAAATGGGGAAACATGCTAAGGAATAATTTTCTCTCTCCTTCGCTTATGAGGTGGAATAAAATTTCCCTGAGGGTATTTAGAACATTAAAATTGGCAACAGAGGCGAGAACTTTCATTTTGACTCCGCCCCTTCAGCTGCCAAATGCCGACGGCAAGAAAGAAGCTGCTACACAAATAAAAGAAAAGAAAAGAAAGTATGCAAAGAAAGAATCGTCACAAAACAAACATTTCATTTATCAGGTAACTCACATACGCATGGGCTAAGAAATCAGCCCGAAGACATTTTCGCTAGCTTCGTGCGAATAGAATTTTGCTTCTGTGGCCACTTGAGAATCTTTTCAGCCCTAGTTCTTAGAAATTTTTTTTTTTTCCTTCACCTAACCCCTGATGTTTTCACTTTTTTAAAAACATTACATCTTTTCGTCTCTCGAATGTGTAATGAATAAAGTATTCGTTAATCAGAATAGATAAAGGCTGATCACAGGTTATGAATGTAAAAAACACGGTCCTCCTTTTTTTTTTTTTTTTTTTTTTTTTTTCGGTAAAGGAGAAAGAATAGTCGCTTACTTTGTGATGGTAATGAGGAAGATTTTATTGCTTATGGTACTTTCATCGGTGATACTGTGGCTTGACAAAGTAAAATTCTTTCGCAGATTCCTTTTCCTTTTTAAACTGTTAAAAATTAATTATTAATGCATCGACTTTACTCGGAAAAAAGTCTGAAGGCTTTCAGATTTTATATTATGCCCAAAAAGACTTTTTATAACGGTTTATGTGTTACCTTTACTTATTAAATGTCATGTTCTTTGCACTTTAAACACATAAAATTCAATTCAGTAGCAGTATCACAAAATACTTTAAAAACAGCAAATCTTTAGAATTTCCGATACATAGTCTTGCGCGCTGGAGATAAAAATGTTTTTTTTCCATACAGTGTTGCCCCTGCTCGCTTTGAAATCGAATCAAATATTCTTTAAAATTTTACAAAATTTTAAATACATATACTAAAACAAATTCGAAATCCAAAATTCGGACTTCAAAGTGACCATGCTCGGTTGGAGGACTAAGTTATTCAAAATTTGATGGCTGTAGGTACCGTTGTTTCTTCACAATGCCAGAAACATGCATGCATTCATACAGTTCTTCGTTATTTAGTTTATTTAAATATAATACAGGGCGATAATATTGGGTGGCAACAGTTTGAAAAATGAATCGACGCAAAATACCGTTTAGAAATTAATAGCCCTTCTGGGCTAACACCCTTTGGGCTAAAAATGCCTCTTTTTTTAAATCAGTTTTAGTGTTCTAGATACGTATTTTTTCAAAATATACTTATTATATGCTGCTTTTTTCGTGAGTTTTAGCCTCGAATCTGTTTCGCTTGATTAACATGTTTCGTACCGTGTTTCTGATTTTCCTGTTTTTTTTTTTTTTTTTTTTTTTTTTTTTAATAAAAAAGATGGTAGATTAAAAAAGTTTAAGAATCTCTTGGTATAAAGGGATTGAATAGTGACTAAAAGCAATTTTAATTGCTGTGCGAATAAAAATGGAAATTGTATTTTAATCAACCAGGATTCAAATTAAATTTATGTCGTCATAATCGACAGATATATAATAGAAGAAAAATCTTTGAGATTTAATTTTAAAGACTATATATTATAGATATTCGAATATTTTTTTTGAAGTTCACTTGTATAGTTTGTTTCTGAGATTTTCAAGAACTGAAAAAAATTAATGTAACTCCTCTTTAATTGGGCTATTAGAAGATGCTCGCATTTTTCTGTGCGTAGCTAAATTTTAAACTGCGTATCTGGTGAAAAGGTTTAGTCATGTAAACTCAAAATTATATGTTTGAAAGAAGTTTACACCAGTACGCCATTACTTATTTTTATGGAACCCAGCTGGGCTTAATTTTTGAAATATCATTCCCAAATCCATGGCATAGCTGCTGCATGTTCCCAATTCAAATCATTTTCCGATTATTTTGATGCCGCTTTCATGTTTACGACTCTTTTATTTCCAGAGTTATAAGGAATGATAAAGGCCTTACACTTTCTCTTTGAATATCAAATCCTATATTGTAGCTTTATGTAAAGGCGACGTTAAGTCAAAAACTGATGGCGATTACGAGAATTTAATAGAGATAAAATTTAGCAACATCTTGAGAGATTTATGTGTGTTGGAGAATAAATGATCCAAATGTCAGATGCACGTATATCGGGGTACTTTATTATTTAAGGATACCCATATGCCTGTATTGAAAAGATCACAAATTGCAAACTTTACGTTTGTTATATATACATCTTTTAAAATGAACGTGTGATGCAAATTCTGACCCAGCTGATTTAGCATTCAAACTTACAGAACACAATTAAAACTGTATGAGGGAAATGTGACAGTTTATATTTTAACATTTTCTGGAAGCAATCAGTTCTTGCTGACTGAAATAAAAAATCTGATGTGTACACCACAGGACTTCCTTGTACGGAATATTAAATTATATACATTTTTTTTTCTTGAATTTCATTTAAATTGATTGGATTGAATTAAATCTACTTCGTCGACAGCGCATAAACCACAATAGAATAAATGCAATCTTTAAAATTCACTATATTTGTTTACTATAACGACACTCTGAATGCACAAAATTTATATCATTTGAAGAATTATCTTATCGTTGCCACATGTTCTATTCAAATACTGTAATAAAGCTAGAACGATGTATGAAAGAAATTAAGCAAACAGAAAAGAAACAGTTCTTCACAGACGATATAGTATTTCTCATTCAATTAATTCAGTTCTCACTTCTCGAGAAAGCAAAAATACATAAAAACACAAAATATCTATATTAAAAATTACGAAGTAAATCTCAAGCACTTATTTCCTCGAAAATATTCCAGAAAGATTTAAGCTTGATTTAATTGGCAATAATAAATGTATGCGTTATCTTTGTTGTTGCGAAGCTAAGTTTCTCTAGATTGGCAACAAATCCACTAGTCTCCTGTTTCAAATGTAAACAAATATGTCCGCCATGTTATTTAAAACTTAACCGCACTTAAACAGCTTTTAATTTGTTGATAATTGTACAAATATTGCTTCCAGAATTACGAAAGGCATAAAAACCTTAACCGGAAGATAAAAACAACATAATTCAATCATTTTTAAAGCAAAAAATGTACAATTTAGAAATATATAAGAGTAAAGAAACTGAGATCACTGAGCCGGGTAACAGAGTGGATATATATATAAATATATTTATATACGTTTGGTGCGGCCGATTGCAACCAAAATACGAGTTGCACATTTACATGTTATAGCAGTCCTATATACAAAATTTCAACGTTCTGAGGCTACTCGTTTTTGAGTTATGCGAAATACGTACGTACGCACGCAAGTACATACGTTCGTACAGACGCCACGAAAAATTCTCTTGAGAATTAATTTTAAAGCAGTTTTATAATTTTTTTGAAAAAAAGAGTATTTTCTTCTATCCTTACGTACAGATATCACGCAAAAACATCGTTAAATTGCATTCGATAGCGGTCAAAATGGATATTTTCGTTGAAATATGCTGCCTGAAACTTTTCGCGATTACAATACTTCCTTTTTACTTCGTACAAGGAAGTAAAAACGATTCCTCCCCCCCCCTTTGTTGAGAGTTGGCACAGTGAAAATAAATCTTATTTGAACAAAGCGTTGTACTAAATACTAATCTAAAATAATATTAACATTGAATCATCGAAGCGTAACTCGAATTTGAAAAAAATTAATTGAGAGTGCATTTAAGGTAAAAATTTAACTTTGTGCAATGCAACTGTTCTTATGCATAGCAGATATCGTTAAAAAGGGCCAGAGAGAATAAAAGAGAACTTAACTAGTCTTCATAAAAAGTATATATATGTATATAAAAGGAGAAAAATAAATTAAAAGTCTTACTCTATGGTGAATAACATCGCTCTCGTAATTGGCTGCTTGTTTAGATACCTGGAAGATAAATTAAAGATCTTGCATTTTACACAAAGGCGACATTTGTGAAACTATGTGGTTGATAAATGTGTGGTACCATAATGTAACGTAATGAAGCAGTTTCGGAATTTAAAAAAGACTCTGCTAAAGACGTATCTAACGTCAAAAATGTAATTTTGCGGAAACATACGTGCTTCGGGTTAATTCTTTTTGTTCAGGTACTCTGCCTCATGTCGGTCAAAGAATTTTTTCTTGCGGTGCTTGGCGATTGCATAAACATCACAGGCAGACGATTTTGATCTTGGAGCAACGATGGAACAGCCGCAACTGCTCTTAGTTGCATTTCAGTGGCTTAAAAAAAAAGAGAGAGAGGAAGAAAAAAGCAGGAAATTGGAAAATGTCATTTTCAGTTACACCTGATGGTTAAAGTGCTGAAAGAAAAGCTTTTAACGTGAGCGAAGAGTGAAAAAAATAAAGAAATAATAAACAAATAAAAGCAAAGAACACCATCTCTCGTCGTATAATCAATTATTCTAGATAGACTTGGAGCTGCGAGTTTATTTGCTGCCGTTCTTCGGTCGGAAAAACTACAGCATTAACTTTTTGTTTTCCTTTTAGAGCATTTTGTTGATGTTCTGCATTAGTGATTTTGTTGTTTGTATTTCGCAAAGACATTCTCTTTCTTTTCTTTGCCCCCCTTTTTTTAAACATTTGCATGAAAAAATAGTAAATCTTATTCGATTGGAGACATGGCTTGCTGACAGTTCGTTGCTGCGTTAAGCTTGCTCATTCCCCTGTCCGCGCTCAATATAGTTAGTATTCATTTGTTCTCTTGTTTAGAATAACAAATGCATTTTAACCGAAGTATTAATCGAGTATGGAAAAATTTTCATAAAAACGTCATTTTTTTTTCCTTTTCTGCTCCGCTCTTGAGATATATTTGTGCTTCTTCTTTGAACAAGATTAATATCTGCGGGAAAAAAAAAGTTTCTCGTAAAATGCAATTGCAATAGCAAGAAAAAATTACGATTAACAAACAAACAAAAAAATATTGCATGTAACTTTATATTCTTCGGACTTATTTTAATACTTTTTGTTGTTTCCTACTTTCCTGAGAAGTACTAGATGAATGTTTGCGTATTAAACAAGCTCATGCTGCTTCTTCATAAGATAAAAGTAGCAGTAATTTTGCTGGGAAAGAAAATAATTTTCTATCATTAAATAATGAATGAAATGAATTGGTTAATGGGAAATAAACATATTTTTTAGGAATTTAGCATTTTTCCCCCTCTCGAAATATATGAATATACGCTTTTTCAATTTTTAGGTTTTAATTGCGAAACTTTATTAAAAGGTACTGATATATGCAGAGTAAGGGTGTGCGTGTAAAGTATTTAATTACATCATTTCTATTCAAAGCTTAAACTTCATGAATGATGCGTATCTTCTCATTTTGTATCCATGGTGAAAATGAGCTAGTAATCTTAATTAGTGTGGAAATACATGATGGAAATTCGTGGTGGAAATAACGTTAGGTTAATAATTTCGCCCATATTTAGAAGTGCCAGAAGTTTGAAATTCCTTATAATCTAATATTGCGAATACATGCCGAGAAGAAGCTCTGTGAAAACATTTCAGTGGGATCTGAGTTAAAAATAACCTGCCAGGGGTTAAGAGAAGATGATTACTAATTATTACTGAGCTCGCTTCATAGTAACTGAATGGGCTACTGTAAAAGATTTTCAGAGTCCTCCACGAAAGCATCCATCCTAAGACTGCTGAGTGGTTTTTTAAAGTAAATAATCTAACTCAAATTAAAAGCAATACTTTTAAAATGTTTGTTTCCATAAAAATAGATAATATAAATGTTTATATCCACTATTAGATTTTGGACGCAATCAAAGTTGGTGCGAAAAATTAGTAAATAGAAATTGATTCAATATCAAATAATAATTAATAAATCTGAAAAGTTTCAGATTTTAAATTGCGTCTAAAGAGGCATTTTTTTAACATTTTACGTGTTACTTTTACTTATTAAATATCATGTTCTCCGCACTTAAATCATAAAATTCAGTTCAACAGTAATATCACAAAATGATTTTAAAATGAGCATATCTTTAGAATTTCCGATACACAGTCTCGCGCGCTGGAGATAAAAATGTTTTTCCTGTACAACGTTGCCATTGCTCTCTTTGATGTCCTTAAGTTGTAGAGATTAGTTTATTTTTGAAAGCAGGGAGATGAAAAAGGAGCCAGAAGAGATTTTTTCTTGACGTCTGTACGTCTGTACGTATGTATGTATCTCGTATAACTCAAGAACGAGTATTCGTAGAATATTGAAGTTTTGTATATGGGACTGTTATAATATGTAGTTGTGCACCTCCCTTTTACGTTGAAATCGGCTGTATCAGTCGTCTATATATGTAATCCCACTCGTGCACCTCCTTTTTCATTGAGATCGGCTGCATCAATCGTCTATATATATAATCCCACTCTGTTTACCTGGCTCGGTAAGCTTAGATTTTTTGTATTAGATAGTATAGTTGAGTATACCTGGCTTGATCAGCTTAGTTTTAGATATATTGGTAAATTGTGCATTTTTACTTTAAAAGTGATTGAATTATGTAGTTTTTATGTTCCAGTTTAGGATTTTAAGCTCTGCATGCAATAGTTGTAGAATTATAAACAATTTAAAAGTTTTAGTGGCGATTCAAGCCTAACGAATCGCTATTTGTTTACATTTGCAACTCAGCAGAATAGTGAATTCAGTTAGTTTCTGCACCTTCAATATCTTTTTGCCGAGTGGGATCAAAAGTGAACTTTCAGTTTTGTGCACCGAAAAATCTGCCTTCCTGCCCGCTGTCCGAATTTGCTTGTTTTTGTGTAGAAACTAATTTTAATTGTAAAATTTTCTTCTAAACTGTTTAACTGTATTTGGAGTTTTATTTTTTTCTGTATTTTTAAATTTTGAATGAAGATGTTTTAACTTTTTATGTAATTTTTTTTTTCTTCTGCCGCGAAGTGAGAACTGAATTAATTGAATGAGAAATATATCTCTAAAGAAATTCGAGGAAATAAGTTTAAATGAAATGCAGAAAGAATTGTAATGTGTATAATTTAATATGCCCTACAAGGAAATCATGTAGTGGCAATGTAAAGATTTTCTCTCTATATCTAAAATTTTATATAAATGCGAATAATGCATACGCAGATTTCAAAAGGGTAGAAGATTATGCACACAAAAGTATAATAAAGTAAGAAAAAATGTCACTTTCAAAACGTCAACGTATGACGAAGGCGTTCAGAAAGAAAATTAATAGTTTTTAATGCAGGTTCTAGTTATAAATTTAGAAATGGGAGCAATGGCTCATAGAAAAGGATTTCATGATATTAATTATCCGCCATAGCTTTTTTTTAAGCCCAAAGACCTATTAATTTCGTTTTGGCATTTGCCTTGGTTCACTATAAATGTCGGTTCACGTTTCAAATTGTTGCCACCAAATATTAGAGCCCTGTGTAATATTTAAAGAAATTAAATAATGAAGAATCTGCATCAATGTATGTATGTTTCCTGTATTGTGATAAAACAACGTACCTAGAGCCATCAACTTTTGTATGACGTAATCTTCCATGGAATAAGGGCATATGGAAAACCGAATTTGGAATTTGAAATTTGTTTTATTATCGATTTCATATTTTGTAACACTTTTAACAAATTTTTTATTAACAAACTAATTTTTTATTAACTTAATAAAATATTATTTCATAGTTATAAAGTTTCTTAAAATCATGTGAGGGGAAATGAAACTAAGATACTCCCCCCCCCCCCCCAGTCTTTAAATTGAAAGTTATTTCATTTTCTAGACGCATTTAAAGACTCCAGGAGAAAATAGCCGACGGATTAAAACAAAAAGATTTTATGCAGTTTCTGCTTTGTTGTATTTTAAATGAAGTTCATTGTTCGTGTTGAAGTATCATTTCAAGAACTAGTACTAATCCATGTTAATCTGAGCAGTATTTTATAATGCTAAATTGACTGTTATTGGAGATTCGGCTTGTTGGTAGAGCAAATAATATAATGTTTTTCATCGCTTGTTTTGTTTATTTTTTTATATTATTTTTTAAGGTCACGCAATATTCGCTTGAATAAGTACGACAAACGAGGTAATAACTTTAACGGTATAATGAGTAGCTTAGCTTGCTAAGAAGTAAGCTGTCATCTTGATCCAGGATGTAATCCTTATTGTTGACGCCAATTTTTTTTACGTCATGGGATTTAAATTTGTCCTATTCTTTGCATATGAATGGTTCATTTTCCTTTAGATGAGTTTCTGTAACTATAAATCATATGCTATCATAGATAGCTAAAGCAAACCGAAGGAATTTTATATTTTCTTGTACACCTGATCTTGGCGGTATACAGGAAATATGCTAAAGTATTTATCCTGTGCTGCATAATTTAATGCAGCTGAAAAAACTTGTAGAGAAATTAGGATATTTCGAAGCAGGAGATGTGAAAAATGAGCAACGTCTCCGCTGGGAATCGAACCACGGAATTCTGGAATACGCGCCTAGCATGCAGACCACCACACCACGAAGGCATGCCAAGAAGGTGGGAGGAATACCTTCGCTTCACATTCCTAGAAGCTTTAAAATTGCAGTTTATGCAACATGTGTGAACATGGCTTATTGAAGGGCCAGCTTTATGGATTTTCATTCAAGAGAACATGGCTCATGATTCAATCGTCATTCATTTCAAACAAATGATATTATTAATTTTATATTAGACGTTTGTTAGCTTGAAAGCTAAAGTGTTCTGCAGACGGTTAATAACGAAGCATTTCAGCAGTTATATTTTTGTCCTATAAACTTTTTTTTTTTTTTTTTTTTTTTGATAAATCAGCTTTTAGATTTTTCCTATTTATAGCCCAATTGTATTTTTGATTTTATCGTTTGTTAAGACATGCGCTGAGTTATATGCATTCCTTTAAAGTAATCTTTAAAATAGCGGAAAAAAATCTGGCACAGACGCCACATGACTTCCTTGTGCGAAATATTAAATTATACGCATATTTGCTGCATCTCATTTAAATTTATTTCCTTGAATTTCATTACAGATAGATTTCTTTTTCAGTTAATTCAGTTCTCACTTTGCGGTAAGGCAAAAAGGCATAAAACCTCAAAATAACTTCAATAAAAATTGAAAAATATCGAAAAAAAATAAATAAAACACCAAATACACTTAAATCAATTAAAAAAAAACAATTTTTACAATTAAAATTAGAGTTTCTACGCAAACACAAGCAATGCGGCCAGCAGGCAACAAGGCAGATTTTTTGGTGCACAAGTTTGCTTTTGTTCCACTCGGCAAGAAAACATTCAAGCTGCAAAAACTGAGTTAATTCACGATTCTGCTATTTTTCAAATGCGAACAAATATGACAGCTATGACAAGCAAAATTTAGGCTTAGCCGCATTTAAACAACTTTTAAATTGTAGATAATTCTACAGCTATTGCCTGCAGATGAACTAAAGTCATAAAAGCTTAACCAGAAGATAAGAATAACATAAATCAAGCATTTTTAAAGCAAAAATGCACAATTTACCAACATAAATTAATAAAAAAAATTGAGCTCACCCAGCCGAGTAACAAAGTGGATGATGTTCCTTTTTAAAATATTTTTCAAGATTGATTTTTAAATGCTTCTTAGCTACTTCATTCAAGTACAATTCTACTAACTTTCTCAAAGGAGGTTATATACTCAATAATCTATTAGTAAATATATTATAATTATATATAATTAATATAAAGTAATTAAAAGTAAATTAAAAAGCCTATGACTTGCCTAAAGCTGCAAAGTAATAAACTAATAATTCATAATAATTTATAATAAGAAAACTTTCGATATACCATCACAAACTAACACAAATTCAATTTAAGACCAGGAATGGAAAAAAATTTTTAGTCAGAATTTTTTTGCGATTTAAGATTTTTCTTTCCAGATTTTTAAACAAGAAGTTGAAATTATTATTTTAAATATTAAATTCTGACTAAAATATTTTCTTTCTTGGTTTTTTAATTGAATTTGTGTTCCTTGGAGTTGGCATATGGAATTTTTTTTTAATTCACTTTAATCTAAGATATATTTATTTATAGCTTTCCTCTATTTCAGTTTTAATTTTTCATTACTTAGACATCAGAAACTGTTGTATTTCAACCGAAATGATGAGTTCTTTTTTAATTGAAAAAAAATATTCGTTAAGAAAGCGTTACCAAGTATGGAAATATGATATCGCTTTAGAAATCTCTCAAACTGTCATAATTTCTGCAGTGTTTCATGTACCATGTATGTCGTGAGTCGTCACGATGAAAAAACATACCCAATGTGGTAACTAATTTAAATCTTTTCTTATGTTGCTTGTTTTAGCTTAACTGTTGTTCACAATGTGACTTTTCTTTCAGCAATGATTTAATTTTCAAAAAGCAACTCATTTTTTCTTATATGTTAACCCAAACGCATAGTGTTAATCTTCTTTGGTTGAAAATCTCCGTTCGTTGTTGCAGATGGTATCGCATCTTGCACAGTCCACTGTCTTTCAGGTCTGCATTGTTCTAAAGGATCCAGTTTCCGTCAATGGTGACTTTGATTGAGAAATGGGTCTTAGAGAAAAGAGAAGTGCAAATTTCTTTTCATTGTTTCAAATTCCACATCAAGGAATTCATGCGAAACTATCTGACATACTTTAGAAATTTTTTTCAACATGCTTCAGATGCCAGTAGACCGTTGAATGAGTTGAGGCGAGCTTCTGAAATAGATCTGTTGTATAACTCTATCAGTGCATGTAAGAAAAAAAAAGTATTACTTATAGTATACTCAAGAATAGAGCATGAGTACCTTATTATCTTCTGTAAATAATATTTTCAACTTTTATATTTAATAATTTTTTGCAAAGATTGCATTCTATTTCTTACCATTATAAAGACTAATTTGAATTAACATGATTAAAAGTGAAGGTGTCGGGGGACACTTTACTCAAGTGAGAAATTATTACTGGTACTCCCTCTAACAATAATAATAAAATTCACGGAACTACCACACTCATAAGGAATTCTATATAGTACATTAACTTAAATTCATCTCACTTAAAATCTACCTATATGGCTTAACTTAATAACACCAATTTGGCATCACAATTCTTACTTGAGTAAAACACGAAACACATTTATTAATTATTGTTAATTGATCGGGGGTTGGTTTGCTCCTCTTGAAAAGTCAACCAATTTCCGATCAATGACGATAATTACTTGGTTTGTTGATTGCTTGTAATTTTTAAAAGTTTCCATTTTCAATTTTTTCATGCGATTTCCTTGATATTTCATTTAAAAAAAAATTCAAGTTTCATTTAAATTCGTATACATTACTTCATTCAGCTAAAATTCTACTACTTTCTCAAAGGAGATAATATACTCAATAGTCTATTAGTAAATAAATTATTATTTTATTACTTTGAAGCTTTTGTGCAAGTATTAGGCAATTATTACGATTAATTAATATACTTACTTCAATCTATAATTAATATTATATTCTAACTCTGGCTTGGGGGAGAGGAAAACTGAATATTTCCTTCTCAATAGTATATGAATTATTATTATAATTATGGCTATTCTGATTTGTTTCTTCAGTACTGAAGATGTCACGTTTTAAACTTTAAAAACCATTTTCTGTAATTTTTTTCTGTACTCTTTCAGGTAGTTTTACTTAACATACTTTTAACTTTTCGTGATAGCTAATTGAAAATTTTATTTCTGTGTAGATTATTTGTAGTTAATATTTACATTTAATAAGCATTTTAACTTACAAGAAACAAAATGAAATTTTAAGGGAAGTGATACAAAAAACAAGGGCATAACAGCAGAAAGTAGAAGGAAATAGTTTAAGAAACAAACTGAATTTGTGAAATGTGGAATTTACATTAGTTGTTTTCAGCCTTTTTTTTAATCGCATGTTTTTATCAAAACTTTTTTTAATGAAAATATACTAATATACCTCTACATCACTGTTAAAAGAACGCCCCTTTGGATGCAATTTAAAATCTGAAACCTTTCAGATTTTTTTTTTCATTTATGGTTGATATTTTATTTGTCTTAAAGTAAGTAAAGAGCTGTGTAATTAATAGCAGTATTCCTTTACTTTTAAAACTGGAGCAACCATTTATGTCCGGTTTATAAATAAACAATTTTAACTTCTTGTCAACAGTATAGCTTTTGCTGTATAGCGAACTCGAAAATCTTTCGATAACAAAGTACATTTACAGAAAGTATAACAACATAAATCTAATGCGTCTTCTCTGAAAGTGCACAACCCATCGTCGCACTAAACGGTGCGTGTCAAAGACATATCATTGAAGTCCAAGCTGGGATATCTAAAACCCGGGTAAATAGATCTCAGCAAATCTTCCGAAAGTTCTGCTGCAGAATTCATCCTTGCCTGCTTGTCACCGACAAAAAGAAGGAGAAAGGTAAGTCAGGGAGAGGAGGTATAAAAATAAATAAATAAAGTAAAAATAAGGAGAAAACGACACTCCATAACTCAGGCGAAGACTCCTGAGGTACTGTGACTGGCCGATACAGTTTGTTGTTTAGTTCTTCGTGAAGCATTTCGTCTCATGCAACGCTTGACATCGAATTTCCTTTTTTTTTTTTTTTTTCCCTATCTCCCCCCTTTTTTTATTTATTTTTTTCTTTGTTTTGAACTGTTTTCTTTCGCTCGTTGGAGAAAATTTGTGTGGAAGTTTTGTTTTGGAATAAGCGTTAAGTCAAAATGTCGAATTTTTTTATTAGTTCTAAATTTAAAAGAAAAATGTTCTTTAAAATGTGTAAAATATACGAACATTGAATATATATGGTAGCAGGCCTACCAAAGTCTGCTTGCTGTGGTATATGTTTCTGATTTGTCTTCATAAATTATTTCTGATTTGTCTTAAATATACAAACACTGAATATATATGGTAGCAGGCCTACCAAAGTCTGCTTGCTGTGATATTCAAATAAATAAAAATCTGAAAGTTTAAATAGATTAAGAAAAATCAGAAACATTTATGTATTGAAAGTGGTAACAGATATGCTATGTATTATTAATTTAGTAAGGCAAAAGATAATGATTGTGTGCGTTCCACAACCTGTGAATAAAGAAAGTTGCATTATTAAAGGAATTATATTAGTAAAATGAGTTTTCGTTACTATCTGCGTGCATTAATTTAATAAATAGTAATAGTAAATTAATAATAGTAAATTGTTTAAAAAAAAGGGCATCTAACTTCGAAGATTATATTGTTAATTGAAAAGTATCTACATTTTGGCATCTTTAAATCTAAATTTAGATTTTATTTTAATTTTCTTAATGAATTTAAGGCCCACCAGCGGCCGAGCGGTAAAGTCGCTAAACACTGGTAGTTCGGTCCGAGGTTCGAATCCCGCGAACGGGCTGGCTGCATGGGTGTTTTCGTGGTTTTCCCCATGTGTAACGTGTATACGAGCCAGTTTCCCTTAGAAAGTCCTCCACGAAGGCATCCCTCCCCTTAGGCAGATAGCCCTAGTGTGCTTTGCCATAATTAAATACACCACACCACCACTTAATGAATTTAAGAGAGGCCCGATGGCGCAGTGGGTCTGGGGTTCGATCCCTTAGCTGAACAGACTAGACTCAGACTTTTATTTCCTGGGTGGGCCGATAAAATGAGTACCAAGTTAGCTTGGGGACTAAGCACAGAATATCCTGCGACAAGCTGACTACTTGTCAATCACATGTAAACGATACAGAAAAATGCTAAAGCATTTACAAAAAAAAAAAAAAAAAAATTATTCTTGTTAACCAAGATTAAGTACTTCCGTTTCACATGAGTTATGAATTCTTCTTGGTCAGACGGCGTTTTTACAGACAGATTTTTCACTTTGTTACGTTTATTAGTCGTATTTTTTAAGTTTTATAAATATCACAGTAAAGAGTCACTTTAATTTTCCATAATTATGCAAAACATAATATGAATAAGTTTAAACTTAGATTGAATTTTAACAAAAATATAAGGATTGTACGCGTTGCATTACGTTTGCAACAGTACCAAAAGTCATTCTAATTATTAATATATAAGTAAATTTAATTAGGATCTAATTACTAATCTTTAATCACTGTATATGCTAATCTAATTAGTATCTAATTACTAATCTATAACCAATACATATATACTAATCTAATTAGTATCTTATTGCTAACAATTACTAATTTATAATTAATATCTAATTACTAATTTATAATCTTATATGTATCTAATTGCTAATCTATAATCATTGTATAGACTAACCTAAGTAGTATCTAATTACTAATTTATAATCTTATATGTATCTAATTACTAATCTATAATCACTGTATACACTAATATAATTAGTATCTAATTATTAATCTATAACCACTATATGTACTAATCTAATTAGTATCTTATTACTAGTAGTTACTAATCTATAGTTATTATCTAATTACTGATCTGTAAGCTTATAAGCTATATAATTTTACAGTATTTCAAATGTTCATGTTTTGTAAAATTAAAATCAAATTTCTAAGATCCCTTTCTCCAAGAATAGTTTGTTCATACGTTTGGAACTTCAACCATAGCATTTTTGTGTCATAATCTCCTGAAGTATTAGCGATGCTTAAGTGTTTCCAGTGACTCTCAATTAAGGCATCTTATACAAGAGAGAAGTATTTTATTATACACAGAAGTATAGAAATATTTTTTTTATTTCTTTCATTTTATTGTTTCAAAATAGAAACTACGAGTATGTATATTTCCTCCTTAGGTTCTGAAATTCTGTAGGCTTTCCAGACTCAAAATAAGTTGTAAAACAATACAGGAAAAAAATTAAATAAATAAGCAAAGAAAATGAATAAATAAAAGCCCAATATATGAGAGAAAAAATGTATATTGCATACTATAGAATTCTAGCAATGCCCCTCGTACTATTTTCAAAGTACCTGTAGAATACTGATTTCTGCATCATATTGCTTTTTTGAAGAATGATTTTTATAAATTTTTCATCTTTTACCTTTTGTTTTTATTTATTTATTTATTTTGTCTTGCATATTCATGAAGTTTATTATTCCCGTGTCGCTTTATTTTTATCTTTATATTCATTATTTGGTTTTCACGTGATAATAATTCATGGCTTGTTTGTAGAGATTAGTCAACTAAATGTAATCGTTTCTCTTAAATCGTAAAAAAGTTAATGAAAAATTCATGAAAGTCTGAATGAGCCCTTTATTACAATGTAAGCCATAAAACAATTGCAAAACTGCAGTCTGGTGTATCAGAGTCCTGTTATTAACAAAACGAGACGAAATTTTTTAGCTTTACATTATTTACTTTCTTATTTATTATGCGGGCAAAACATTACAGCAGTGTAAGCGACAGCCCCTTCTTGTATTAGAACTTGTTTTTTTATTAATTAGCTAATTAATTATTAACTAAAATGAATTCCTTATGCGTCGAAAATATAAACTGAATTTCATTACAGCTTTTTGAAAAAGTGAAAGCATTTATCTCATTAGAATATAAGTTAATCAGTTTTTATTATGCTAATTATCTGGTTAACTAACTTCATAATTTTTAATTTTATTAATTTATAAGGATTTGTTAATGCAATAATTCTCAAACATATGCTGAAAAGATCAAGTGGAGAATTACTAGCCTAAGTGGCAAACAGAGGACGTTCAGAAGCAAGGGGATAGATAGTAAGAATACGTTTGAAAATATCCTGTATATTTTTAAAGCAAATATTTAAACTTTCATTTGATTATAGACATATTATAATAACGTCTCTTTACAAGCGTTGTATTACGTCGGTATCAGTTCATCTTTGTGCATTTCATGCTGATCCAGTTATATATATATGAACTTTCATGTTTTTTTTTTTTTTTTTTTTTTTTTTTTTTTCCCTAGCCCAAAGGGGCAATTTGCTTAAAAAGGGTATTAATTTCGTTTCGGCATTTCGCGTCGTCCACTATAAAACGGCATTTTACTTTTCAAATTGTTGCCACCAAATATTATCGCCCTGCATTATATTTAAAGAAATTAAATAATGAAGAATCTGCATGAGTGTATGCATGTTTCTCGTACTGTGAGAAGACAGCGGCACCTAGACACATCAGATTTTGAATAACGTAGCCCTCCTTTCGAATATGGGCATCTGGAAGCACAGATTTGGAATTTGTTTTTTACCCATTTCATATTTTGTAAAACTTTACCAAATTCTTGATTAACAAACTCAACGATTTCGAAGAGAGTAATAGCAACACTGTACGGAAAAAAAAAAAATTATCTCCAGCGCGCGAGACTGTTTATAGGAAATTCTACAGATATGTTCATTTTAAAATTATTTTGCGATATTGCTCTTGAACTGAATTTTATGGTTTAAGTGCGAATAACATAATATTTAATAAATAAAAACACACAAAAATTTTAAAAAAAAAGTTTTGAGCGTAATATAAAATCTGGAAATTTTAAGAATTTTTTTTTTTTTTTTTTTTTTTCTTAACTTCAATGCAACGTTCAGACATAATGCAGGTTACAAACTCTCAGCCTAAAATTCTTTAAAAATAACTCCCATACTTCTGTAATTGCAGCGACATCCAATACGCTAGAGTAACAACGCATGCCTCTGTACATACTTGTTGTGGTTGTAATTTGTGTATGTTTTTCAGGCTATTTGCTGTAAATGCTCTGAGAAGTCTTCATTTATTACGATTCTGTTTCCATATTGCTTGGTGACTTTTAATCAATAATTCGATGCATTGCATGTGCAATAAAGACCTAAAAATTTCAGCTTTTGCATACTCAGTAAAAAGGTATTTTTGCAAGAACAAAACGGCCGTTGAACAAATCTGAAGGAGACGAAGACGGGGGGGGGCATAAGTGCTCCAAAAAGGGATGGAGAGGCAAAAGACACTTGAGAAACTGCGGTTATTTTACAGAATGACTACTGGATATTTCGCTTGCACGTTTTCCATAAAAGTCTTGTCCTTATGTCGACTTTAAGTATTAAGCGAACTGTCCTTCTTCGTTGGGAGCAGATTCATGTGAGTTTTATTACGCGTCGGGGGGGGGGATTATTTCTCTCAATGTACACCGAATCTTTTTATGTGAAAAATATGACAAGTGGAAGCTAATTTTTAACCATTTCTATTTTTTCACAGCGCTTTCATTTACTAATATCTAAATTCTTTTTTATTCCTCTATGAATACTCGTAGTTCCAATCTTGCGCAATTGATTTTAATTAAGCATTTTATTACTTGAGAAGCACATTCTTAACTTGAACACAGCGCATTTTGCTTTTAAACATTATCTTACCTTCTATAACGTACTCCTAGATTTATTTGTAAGCGACGGTTATAAATAAGCCTAATTTACGAATATCTCGGACGTCAAATTTACGAATATCTCGGAGCTTAGACAAATCGTATGCTCTTAAACAGTTAAGTTTGGAAGTAGTTAAATACGTAATGGCTTCGGAAATAACGCTTAGGCGATTTAATGCAAGTAATAATCCTCAGATGCATCATCACTCCAGAATTTGATTATAACATTTTATAAAGGCGGTTATGGGTCAAATTTCTGCGTCCGGTTGTTGAAGCAAGGTCATCGCAATGCAGAATGTAACGTACCTGAATAAATCATCCCAGCGGCGTATTTGTTTGAGATGTACTAGATTTAAAATAATTTTAAGGTCATAAACGTGCCCAGCTTGTTCCCATCTTTCATATCATAGTACTACACGCTCTTGACATATTTCTTTAACTTTATTCTCTAAAATATTATTGTTCGCCCCTTTTTAACACTTTGTAGAGACATTAGGTATTTTTTGGAAGCAGGCAAGATGAAAAATATGCAACACCTTCGCCGGGAATCGAACCGCGGACCTTTCAATTACGCGCTGAGCGTGCAGACCACTACACCACGAAGGCTCGCGAAGAAGGCGGGAGAAATACCTTGTAACCTCAAGCAAATTTTACTGTTCATAATTGTGATAAAATTCATGTCAGCAATAAAAGTATTGTTATGAATTGGCTATGAATAAGATCTTTTACTTGTCTTCAGGAGTTAAAAAGTAATCCAGAATTTTATAGTAACCATTTAAAATGTTATTTTATAAAATATTTGCAACAACTGCTATGTGTCCCCCGACATCCTCGCTTTCATGCACGTTAATTCAAAATAATTTTTATAAACATAATAAACAGAACGTAATCTTTAAAAAATTATGAAATAAAATAATATGCAAAGTAATATATATATATATATATAAATATAATAAACAATACAAACCTTTCAAAATTAATAAAATAAAAGTTGAAACAATGAAAGATATTCACAGAATCTTTAATATTAATATAATTTATTAATTTTGCTCAAACAATAATATATGCTTTCAATATTATGCTATTTTTCCTTCTATAACATTTGTTCGTTAAAATAAATGCAGATACCAGCGTGAATTGAGCTGATTTTTTTTAATATTATTCAACAATAAAGTCTTCTAAACCTAAGCTATTAGCAACAGATACAGTTGTAGCAATATATTTTCACATTTGTTTTAAATATAATATTGTATGATTTATTATACCTTTAATTTTTTATGCATTTGAATATCCAACGGCATGCTTTTCTTTGAAGTGTTATAAGATTTTAAGTAGTAATTAAAGAAATTAATTAGAGTTAATTTAATGTTTTGTAATTAGTGCTACTGCAGTTTTCTAAACCATATGCTACTAGAAGTGTTATTCTTATTCTCTAATTATGACGAGGCACAATTCGATAAAACATTCATTATTTGCTCAGATTAACGATAACAACAGATATATTCCTTTGGATTTCTGCTTCTTATTTTAACTTTATTCCTTCGTGGACAATGAGTTTTAAATTGTGAAATAAAGTAAAAAATAAGCTAAGCAAATCAAAGAAAAACACTGATTGCTTTAAAGACCTTCGATAAAGAGATGTCGATTAAGTATCCCCAAATCGGCTCCTCTGTGAAAAAGAACCGCTCAGAATAAGAAAAAAGTTGCCGTTATCTGTATGTACCTGGTCGTTAAATGATAGGCTAAGTATTTATGCTCACTGCTGTATGTGTTTGTAAACCACAGACACATTCAACTAATGTTCCTGCTTCTAACATTTCCCGGGATCTTTCTTGTCACGTGAGTCGAAAACTTTTATCGTTACTGCATGTCACTGCAGTGAGAATCCCTTATCATGATGTGAAAACCCATTTCATGGGATTCCCTATCTTTGTTTCTTATCACCATGTCGATTCGTCACGAAACGAAAGTCGTGCCCTAGAGTTTTGCAAAACAACTTCTCCATCCGCCATTTAGATTCCGTTCAGGAAGCACATCTTATACTTTCCAGAATATTTTTTTAGCTTTAGCTGTAATCTTGCAGTATCACTTTCCTGAATTAAATACGAAATTATTTGTTTTTATTTCAGTTGCTTTCCCCTCCCAACAGTACATTTATTAACCGCGGAGTTCCATTTGCTTTTCATGATGCTACGTAATACGAAAAATTAATGCTAAATAATGGATGGGCCCCTTTACAGTGCTTTTGTACATGAAACTGTGTAAATAATTAGTGTTACTTTTATTTGTAGCGAAGTTTTTGTTTCATAACATGTATATTTTATATTAGCAATGTTGTTTGAGCATTATTCCTTTCAAATTTAAACTTTCGAATCCACTTAAGGTTTTAATAATGTTCTGAATATCCTACAGGAGCCCACCAACCTTACCGAACGTTACTATTTTGACATAGGTATAAAAATGGGCTTATTAACCTTCGAAATCAATATGTTGTAGAGACATTAGGAGTTTTTGGAAGCAGGAAATGTGAAAACTAGGCACCCGAACCACGGACCTCTTGAATACACGCCGAGTGTGCTGACCGCTACACCACGAAGGCATGCTAAGAAGGCGGGAGAAATACCTTATATACTTCCCCTTTTAATGGGCGACTGGGGATTAGGGAACCCAATCGCCAAACCCTGGTGATGGAGAATCATCATCAACCAACTTTTTTTAGTTCGGGCGCCACTGTAGAGACATTAGGTAATCTGGAAGCAGAAGAGATGAAAAATGAGCAATGCTATCACCGGGACTCGAACAACGGACCTCTTGAATACGCGCCGAGTGTGCTGACCACTACACCACTAAAGCATGTTAAGAAGGTGGGAGAAATACCTTATAATGTAATAAATCCTTTAAAGGTATTTTGGTAATATAAAACTTCGGAGTATTTTCTTCTTCTTCTTCAATGGCTCGACAGCCGTGGGAGGGACCTGACCTTCTCCAGAAGTCTTTTCCAGGCATCTCTACTTTTGGCAACTGTTTTCCAGTTTTTAACCTTCAAAATATTAAGATCTTTTTCGACACAATCAATCCATTTTAGCAGGACCTACCCCGAGGTCTATTTCCCACGGGCTTTGCCAGAAAGATTTTCTTGGAGCAACGATCTTCATTCATTTTATGTAGATGGCCAACCCATTTAAATCTCTGTAATTTGACGTATTTTACAATATCAGGTTGTTTGTAAATTTTATAGAGTTCTAAATTAGATCTTCTTCATGATCCATTCACTTGGACCCCACTAAGAATGCAAAGTAAGATCTTTCGCTCAAAAATTCCCAGAGCTTCCTCATCACGTAAAGTCAATGTCCACGCTCTGGTGCATAGTTCAGAACAGATCTTTTCATCACAGAAGCAATTAGATTCTTAATTTAAGAAAGTAATTGGATTTTTTTGTAAATAAGCAATTGGATTCTTAATTTAAGAAAGTTGTATTTTAAATAACTCTTCAGGGCATAAAAACATCTATTTGGCGCAATGATTCTTTTATATATATTTCTGGGGCCAACACATTTGTATCATTTATCTCCGTTCCCAAATAAGCAAAACTGTTAGCATTTTCAAATTTATAATTGCTAATTTCGAAGTGACTAAGTTGTAAGTCGGACTTTAAGCAAGATAAATATTTAGTTTTATTTTCGTTTATAAATAACTTCATTCTTTCAGCACTTTGTTCGGAAATATTTTTAAAGTTGCGAAAATTTGTGTCGTTTCCTATTGCTAATTATGAGTCTATAACTTTTAGAATTTCTCATTAACTATAGTATGCTAGCGTATAAGAGCCTTCGAACTTCATTTGTCTTATACTAGTACATAACGCTTACCAGTAGTCGACTGGTAATCTTGGCAAGACGGTAATAGTTCGACGCTGATTCAATTTCTCGTGACCGAATGTTTGTACGGTGGTCTTCCATAATGGCATGAAGTTAAACATCAACCCCTCTCTTCAATCAAATCCTCTCAAAACCCTTCATAAAAGTTCTTTTTTTTTTTTTTTTTTTTTAAACAAAGAAGCATATCGTTCTTTAGTTTATCAATAGAATAGGAACTTAGCGATAAATTATTAGCCAAAAGAGGCGTTAGACCCAAAGGGTCAAAACATAGTCTCAAAACGGCATTTTGCATTGTTTCCCCAAGTAGCACGTGACGTAGCAAAGACGTTACTACAACCACTTTGCAACCTCTCAGACCAGTCTGCAACATCTTTGCTGCGTCATGTGCTACTTGGGATCCCTTTCTGCGTTGATTCACTTTTCAAACTGTTGCCCCCAAATATTATAGCCATGTATTATATTTAAAGAAGCTAAGTAATGAAGAATCTACATGAATTCATGAATGTTTCTCGCATTGTGAAAAAACGACGGTACCTAGAGCCATCTAATTTTGAATAACGTAGACCACCAACCGAACGCGGGCAATTGGAAGACCGAATTTTAAATTTCGAATTTGTTTTATTACCTATTTCATATTTTTAAAAATTGAACGAATTTTTTATTAGTAACCTTAACAATTTCAAAACGAGCAATGACAACACTGTACGTAAAAAAAAAAAAAAAAAAAAAAAAAAAATATCTCCAGCGCGCGGGACTGTGTATCGGAAATTCTAAAGATATGCTGTTTTGCTGTTTTTAAATATTTTGTCATATTGCTGTTTATTTAACTGAATTTTATGTGGTTTAAGTGCGAAGACCTTGATATTTAATAAATAAAGGTAACACACAAAAACGTCCTTTTGGGCATAATGTAAAATCTAAAAGCTTTCAGATTTTCTTTTATTTGTTTATTTTTGTAATATTATATTGACTTTTTTAATTCCTTCCTACATGCAGTTCATATTAATAACATTAATCGATATAAATTATAACGTTATTTTCATTTTCGTGAATTTTACTTCTGTATTATGTTTTCTAATTACTGCATGATTTAGCTTTCTGAATTGAGCAGAATAACACTGCGATAAAACCTTCTTAAAATGTATTTAGGATAAGAGTTTTATGTTGCACTTATTCTTAAAAGCCTTTGTTTTCCTCTCGTATTCTCGTAGCTTTTGTTGGAAATAAACAAGAGAAGAAAAGCATGTTATGGATTACTTTACGAAGAGCATTTTGCAGCGGTGATTTTCAAAGAATCGCTTAAAAACACTGTTGCTAATGTTCTTTTTATAATTCATGTAGAACAAAAGGAACTCGCCAATGGAACGATATTGGAAAAGTCACTCTCTTGTCAAAAATGTAACGACAATTTTCTTAGCGTTAGGAAGCGAGATATAAATTCTTCTTTTTTAACCAAATGACAACATATTTAATTTTGAGCTGGGAACGGTTTAAAGAATGCTTCTTTTTACATTTCTGTTTTACTTTCGATCTATGTGTCCAGACAATTTTTGTACGCTCATATCTGTTTATTTTCAGCTGTCACTTTATTAAAATATGCATTCCAAAAAGAGGGAAAGAAGAACACAGTGACGGGAATATTTAAGTTCGATTTATAAGACAATGTTTATTTCACTAAATTGCACTTCTTAAAATGACAATGTGTAATATGTAAGGCCTAGCATTTGAAAATGATACAAATAAACATTAAAAAAAGTCTGAAAGCTTTCAGATTTTATATTATCCTTAAAGGGGCGTTTTTTTAACTTTTTGCGTGTTACCTTTATTTATTAAATATCATGTTCTTGGTACTTAAACCAAAGAATTCAGTTTATAATGTATTTCTCCCACTTCCCTAGCGTGCCTTCGTGGTGTAACGGTAGCACGCTGGGCCGGTATTCCAGAGGTCCATGGTTCGATTCCCGGCGAAGGCGGTTGCATATTTTTCATTTCTCCGGTCTCCAACAAAATCCTAATGACTCTACAAGTTTAACAGCAAAATTACAAAATAATTTTGAAATGAGTATATCTTTAGAATTTCCGATACACAGTCTCGCGCGCTGGAGATAATTCTTTTTTTCTTTCGTACAGTGTATGCCATTGCTCGCTTTGAAGTCGTGGAGTTTGTTAATCAAAAATTGATTAAAATGTTACAAAGTATGATTTAATAATAAAACAAATTCCAAATTCCAAATTAGGGCTTCCAGATGCTCATATTCCGTGGAGGATTACGTTATTCAAAATTCGATGGCTCTAGATACCGTTGTTTTATCACAATGCGAGAAAATTACATACATTTCTACAGATCCTTTATTATTTAATTTCTTTAAATATAATACAGGGCGATAATATTTGGTGGCAACAATTTTAAAAGTGAAATAACGCTTATCGTGAATCGACGCAAAATGGCAAAACGAAATCAATAGTCCCTTCTGGGCAAATTGCTCCCTTATACTACTACTAATAATAATAATTATTATAATAATAATAGCAACAACAACAACAATAATGTTCTAAAGCACCCTAAGCGTTGATGTAATCATTCTAATTGATAACTTTTGAAATTAGTTAAAAAAAGGAACTTCGCTTCTTCAAAATCTGCGCCAATCTATGGTTACCCTTTTGCATAATTTTAAACTTACATTGGCGTTTTCCTCTTACAATTAAACTGAGAAGTGTTTGTCTGTTAAAGAAAAGTCAATGTATTCGTACAATTCTTTAAAGCTTTTATTCTGATCACTCACCAACAGCCTAATTTTTGAATATTTTGTGTTTCCAGTTACAGGAACATCGTTTCACGTTATTTCACAGTTTTGCTGTGTCAAAAACGAATGGCAATTGCCACATCTTTTTTGCTATAACTCTATTTATGTTGATTAAAAATAATTAAATTAATTAAATTAAAAGTCAACTGTATTTCGTTTGTAAACGAACTTCGATAAGCTGAATCTGGAGGGAGAAGAAAAAAAAAAAGTTTGAATAATCGAAAATTCGCATTGCCGCAAATATCTACTTCGAACAAATGATTCTGTGTAACAGTTCAAACCGAATCGAAGTTTTACAGAAGTGTAGTTCGTATAATTTACTATAATTCGATCTATCTACTTTTCAGACTTCGCATGAACATGACTAATTATAGTATGCTTGAAGACTATATCCTGATCCAACCCACTGCCAACTTCATGAGCAAAATTTTGAACCGATTCATCAAATGGTATTTTAGAGACAACGCTAAGAGGCTGTTCACACATTTTTTAGACGATGTATATTGTATTCACAAAACTAAATTACATAAAATTCTTGTGTTTTAAATGTTCTATTTGACATACCTTATTCTGAACAATCTTTCGACACCGCAATTTCCAGGATAATAATGCCTTTTGAAGTGGCAGAAGAGATAATCTATCCCATTCCTCCCGAAGAGCTTTTCAGAGTCCTGTTAGGGTTTTGGGACAACGTTTGGATAATGCAGTTTTTAAAAGTCCGAAAGCGCAAAAATCCATAGGTGACACATCGGGAGATTTAGTAGGGATATCAGTGAAAGGCATGGCCTTGATACCAGTTTTTTGTTCCATTTCTTTTAGGAAATTTACAGTGGATTTTGATGTGTGACTGCTAGCTTTGTCCTGATGGAGTCTCACAGTTTGATGGCACTGTGGGTAAAGCGATGGTATTACATTCAAAAAAATTGGCGATAAAATATGTTCCTGATAGTATTTGGAGTTAATCTTGACATTTTTTTGCACTCTCTTTATTTTTAACTTGCCATTATAAGAAAAACCAGCAACAATTAGGAATCCCTTAGAAAAACTTTCTTTCGATTCTTTGAATCATGTACTTAAATTTTTTTCTCCCCTTTTATGATAATAAATGTCTCTTTTTTTGTTACACTCATTATAATACACCCATGCTTCATATATTGTGACATTTGTTTTCCATTTTTCTTTGGATAAGTGTTTCTCATATACAATTCTGCATCGAGCGATATGCTTTGGAAGAAGACGATGCACATTGCGTTTTTTCGCTTTCTTAAGATTTAAATCAACGTTTATCATTTTGTTTACAGTGGACACCGAGCATTTTAATGTTTTTGCAACTGTCCTTTGACTAGGAGGATTTTCTTTAAACATTAAACAACGTAGCTTTGCAAGAGTCGAAGATGTCCGTTTTTTCCTTGGATACTTGTTTGGAATTTTTGTCCCATTTGAGGCTCCAGTTTGACGTCTTTTTTTCCTTTCTTGTTGATGATATTACCTACCGACGCTTCAGATATCACAAAACCATCACTCTCACATCGTTTTTGGATAACGGAGTATGCATATTTCTCTTCGGAAAGAAGGTAAATGTAGGCTTCGAACCACTGCTTTGTTAAATTCGCCATTTTGAATAAAAACAAAACTTTCAAGCCACAGACGATAATTTTGACTTTTAGAAACCTAGTACAATTACAATTACTTCTTTTACACCAAACGATTTTTTATTACCGCTTAACAAAATCGTCTAAAAATGTGCGATCAGCCTTTTATATATTATATTAGTAGGCACCTGACAGATATTAGTAGATATTTAACAAATTAATTCAGAACGTAAAGATATAAAGAGTAACTCTGACACGCTACATAAGGCTCTGTTTATTGTATTAGAATAGGTTTCATGACAGAGTTGCATTCAGCTACAAGTAGAATTATTGTTAATGTGATTTTTAGATAGTTATAGTTAATGCGACTATTAGCTACGCTGTTATTTTGAAACTTTAGATTTATTTCTTCTTTTAATGGCTTCATAATGCCCTAAGATTGGTCCGTGTATTAAGTAAAAAAAGAAAAATGGGTAACTGTAAGTAATGCTTTAAAATAATTGCCCCTGAAGAGGCTCCTTGGGTAAGACGAGAAGTCAATCACAAGATTGCTTAGTTTTTATATTTTTGTCCAGTATTTTATGCCCACTCAGGTTTTTGTAAGGCCTTGTCGGGATAGTAAAAAGGTTTTATTTTCAGCATTAGCATTAAAGGAGGGAAAAAAAGTAGGTTGAAGGAGATAAGGTTTTTATTTCAACGTTTTAACGGTTTCGTTATTTTCTTTCCTTCAACGTTCTTGATGGTTAATTAGTCTTTCCTAATCGTATCGGATAAGGTAGGGCTCCGATTTTTTTAAGTTCCAATTTTCCCCTTCCTCCTCATTTTTTTTGGGGGGGGGTATAAAAGATTTCTTTAAAATTTATTTATTTAATGGTTTTATTGATCATATGGAGATTCTTGATGTGTTCAAATCGTGAAAGGAGTTACAACGGAAATAATTTAAACTGGTCTGCCATTTTTGTTCTGCGAGTTAGAATGAATTATTTATGTGGGTCTTAAATTAAAGCATTTTTCGAAAAGAATTATAGTTTCGAATAGCCGGAGATCTTTTTTAAAGAGTTTTGTGTAATAAAATTACCATTCCTTTTAAAAATTACAGAAATATATTAACGAAGTTTATGAATACGATAGTTAATTAAATGTTCCTATTTTGCATTCGAATATTAATTTTTTATTAAAATTTTGAACATCTGATAAACTTTTAATATCGTATAGCCTTTGGCCAAAATTTCAGGTTGCGTAATTGTACGTCGATGACTTTTCGATTGTAACGTAACTGTCTATGACATGCAGGTTAAGTTAATCAAAAATGGTCTTATGTTCTCTCTAACCTTGTCAGGAGTTCTGAAGCTTTTGCTAAGCAACTTAAATTGTTGTTTTAAATTTTAGTATTATTATTTTTATATATTATTGCATTATTATCTTTTATGTGGTATTATATTATTATTGCATTTTTTCTATATTTTATTTACCCCTCCGTTAGTTATGAAGCAGCATTCATCACTTAGGTTCTCCCACTTAATGATTTAATATTCTTATAAGATCTTTATGTCAGAGGTAAATGTTATGTATGAACGCATTATATTACTGTTGTATTATCGTATCTCTTTTCTTTTTAATTATGGACATTTGAATATTCATCAGAGCCGTAGCTAGGGCTTCCAGCGCCTGGGGACAACTGAAGATTTTAATATGTATTTGGCCTGTTGAAACATAAGTTTTATCATTAGCCGGATATCTCCAGTATCCGTATGGCTTATGGAACTAGTTAATACGGATATTTACAGTTCTACTGAATATTCAAATGTCCATAATTAAAAAGAAAAGAGATACGATAATACAACAGTAATATAATGCATTCATACATAACATTTACCTCTGACATAAAGATCTTATAAGAATATTAAATCATTAAGTGGGAGAACCTAAGTGATGAATGCTGCTTCATGACTAACGGAGGGGTAAATAAAATATAGAAAAAATGCAATAATAATATAATAGCACATAAAAGATAATAATGCAATAATATATAAAAATAATAATACTAAAATTTAAAACAACAATTTAAGTTGCTTAGCAAAAGCTTCAGAACTCCTGACAAGGTTAGAGAGAACAAAAGACCAGCAAATAGAGAGATTCCTTAAACTTACCTTAAAAGTACTTCTGGCATATAACTTGCACTGCAGTACGACATGCTCTACATCTTCTACAATATGGCCGCAACTAACAAAGGCCACTGGGTACGATATTAAATCGAAATAAGTAATTTCGAAAATTCCCATGGCCAGTTAAAATCTGAGTTAGTGTATAATCCGGTTGAATGTGCTTACACTTAAAATGTTGAAAAACCTCTTTGTCCACTGGGCCTTGGATGAAGCAAGGTATTTAGCATTCCAAAAGTCAACCACAGTTGTATACCAAGCAACTTGCTTTCAATGAGACTTGAGAAATCAGTTACAGTAAGACCCCGCTTAACGCTGTTTCGTTTAGCGCTGTTTCGGTTTAGCGCTCTTTTATTTCAACCCGGGGATTCCACGAAATCGCTCGCAGCATACGGGGATTCCCCAAAATATTATGCAGCGATAGGTTTCAAATACATATCCGAAAGAGTGTACTTGTATTTCTTGTTTGGTGCGGTATTGTACAGACATATTTTGAAGGGGTAAATGTGGACGATGTCGAAGAAATAATTCAAGAAGCAGCGGCTAGTCTTTCTAATGATGAGCTCAAGGAATTAACTGAACAAGAAGAAAACAAAAATGTTGACAGCAGTGATTCAGAAGAAGAGCAAAAAGAACTTTCGATGGCGTTTGTAAAAAGGAGTTTGTCTACCATAACTGAAATAATGGATCAATTCATTGGAAATGATCCGAATTTTGACAGGAGCTCAAAAGTAAGGCGTGGTGTTAGAGATCCTCTATCCGTTTATGAAGAACTTTTAAGAGAACAACGCAAAAGAAAAAGGCAAACAACATTAGATGCTTTTGTCACAAGAAGGCAGAACACTGAAAACGCGGAAGGCTAACTAAATATGACTGACTTAGAATTTTATTTGTTTTTTTAAGAATATTCGTTTTGTTATTTATATTTTGTTTTTATTTTTGCAAGAAATTATAATGTGGTATTAATTTGGGCTTTAAGAAATAAATGTTTGGTTTTATTTTTATTAAAAAAACATACTTTTTAAATTTAATACCTAACCAATTTCCTAGCCATCTTCCCCTAACCCTAATATTTACATGTAAAGATAGCCTCGTTTAGCGCTGTTTCGCATTACGCTCTACTTTGATGGAACGTATCCCCCGCGTTAAGCGGGGTCTTACTGTATATCAGTAACATGATAAGTTGCTTGCTTAGACAACTGGTCAGCTCTTTCATTACCGAGAATATTACTGTGGCCTTGAACGTTAGTAAAATTAATGTTTGTCGTTTGCTCAAACGCACATAAACGCAGTACCTTTCTACCACCAATTTTTCAAATGCTAGTATATCACGTAGAAGAAAGTGAATCTGTGCAAATTAGATACTTACACGTCTCATTCTTATGACAAGAGTTTTGTATCCATTTAACAGCAAGATTTAAGCTTAAAATTTCAGCCTGGAAACAGACCATTCTTCTGGTATTCTGTGTTGCACCAGTTACGTTCTCTTCGCCATATTCATGGATAATATACTCAAGGCCAACCTTTCCATTTAGCTTACTACCATCAGGAGAAGAAGTAGTTCTATATTCTTGAGAAAGAACATTAACATAGGTAACAACTGTCACACGGTTTCCGTGTGAAAGGTGAAATAAATTTGAAATAGGAAGCATTCCATTCAAGACATTGCAAGGACTGTCACTTGAAAGTCTACATCAAACATCAAGATCATTTAAGAATACTAAATCAACAAGTGGGAGACTAGGAATGACGAATGCTGTTTCGTAACTAACAGGTCTGTAACCCCGAATAAAACGAAGGAGAAATCTCATTTAATGGCTTCTAAGAAATATTTTCTTCCTTAAAGAATTTTCTTCCTTCAGTTTATTTTCTTCCTTAAAGAATTTAATTTTCTCAAGCTCTTGAGGCATAAGAAATGAGAGGCACAATGCCTTGGTTATAAACAAATTTGAGAACATCATTTTAAACCCCATAAATGTCCTTTGATATTCACAGTAAACCAAAAAGAGTTTTTTTTTCCACTTTCCGCTAGAAATATAAGAAATATGTTGTCCCCCTTGCAGTTTATTGTCCACAAAAATTCCTAAATATTTGATCCACTGCTTTTCTTCAATAGGTTCACTCCCGATATTAGAAGTTGAGTTAAACATTTGAAATTTGCTTTGCTCAATGGTCTATAATATAAATTTTATTTAGCACAAGCAATGATTAAGATTACATTGCACAAAAAGAAAGCAATTGTTAAACAATTTCTTATTACCGTTTCGAAAAACTGAAAGATGCTATTTCTATTCTGAATTGCTTTTCCTTCGCGGTATCCTAGCAGCAGCTGGAACATAGATCAGCTTTTTTTATCACTTCTGACTCCTTATCTTTTCTTTGATCATGTATCTTGATGATCTCCAGCTTTTATGCCTCTTCAGAAGAGTATAAGAATAGACGAGTTCTTTCTTTCTGCGTGGGAAATCACCGGGCACATCTCAAAGCTAATGCATAATGCTATTTGAAGTTATTAAGGTAAGGTCGCTAATAATTATCTGATTTCAGTTCCTTACTTTTTTTTAAAAAAATGCGATGTAGGAAAGACCAAATTGCTTTCATGTTGGCCAGAGGAATATGATAAGTTATGCAAAAGGCATATTGTATTTATAGAGTGTAAAGACAATGTTATTTTTTTCTTAAAATGACCATTTGAAAACTGTAGCCGTTTGTTATGCCTAGCCTAAAGTTAACATATAGTGAAGCCTGTGGTTCCAGGCCATTTTGGTCTTCTGTAGAGACGGTCACCTTAGTGATGCGTTCTCAGTTAAGTACTTATTATTCTAAAAAATATTGGTGTAAAAACAGATGCGAAACACGCCAAGAACTACGCTAAACTCAAGGCTACCGATTTTTAATATTGGTCTCTCTCTTTGAAGACACCTGCGAGAGATGGTCGTTAAAACTTTTGTATTTAAATAATTCAATAATTCTGCTCTAATTTTTTAAAAAATTTTTTCTCCCACGCACAGGCAGGAAAATGGTTAGTGATTCTGACTGCCACGCCGATGGGCCCGATTTCGAATCTCGGAGAAGACATGGATGTAAATTGTCTCCGCCTTCATAGGAGACAATGGTTGCACACATATTTGTTGTACCATAATAAAGTGACTTTCCGCTTTAATAGTGCCCGCCGTTGGAAATAAATTACAAAAATTAATTTTTAAACTAAAAGAAAATGTACTTGCTTGCTTGTACACCATAGCAGATACCTATAATATTTATTTATAACTGCCTTTCTCAGAAAAGATATTTAATGTCCCAACTTCATGCATCTGAAGCCGTATTATATGCGTGCCCTGATCCCCCCTTGTAAAGCCCTAATCCCTGATAAAAAATGATCATCCTCTATGCAAGGCAGTGTTACTCAAGAGGAGTGATTTTCAAATGGCGTTCAGCGGAACTTCGGGATTCCGTGAATTCCATGGTTCCGTGAGTGAAAATAAAAATTCGGAAAGAAATTATAAAGCACTTGGGTTAGTTGATTAGTGTTTATTAACTAAAAAGTATAAGGATACATTAGTTATAGATTAGTTTTCAAACTTATAACATGTGGTCATCATATATCAAAGAGAATAACGTGTGATGCTTACACAGTGGAGCATCTTTTTTCAGTAGATTACACAGTGGAGCATCTTTTTTCACACACACAGTGGAGATTACACAGTGGAGCATCTTTTTTCAGTAGCAGAAAACTATAAAAGAATATTTTTCATAAGAAAAAAAACAAGTATGACGGGATAAACGTATGTTCAGGTACTACAATGACTCAGAAGGAGTAGTAAAGGAACTGGTACAACTTATCGACGTGTCAATAGATTCGGGGTTAAAATATAAAGTGAGAGCAGTTCCTAAATTTTTGGTTATAATTTCACGCAGAATACCCAGAAATTTCTCGCACAATTATAAGCATTTTAATTCCATTCGCAACTACGTATTGAAGTGAAAATTGTTCTCAGTGTATGTGACAACAGAAAGAAAATAGAGAAATAAACAACAAAAATAACAATAAATTAAATGCGGTTGCAGATAGAATGAACAGAGCTAGACGTGGACATTTTATGTGAAAACTGCTGGAACACCCTTGTTACTAAATATAATGCAAGAGTAGGTAACTAGATAAAATCTGGTTTGGCTTGGTTTTATGTGATTACGACAAAGCCTCGATGCCTACCTGCCTAAGGGAAGGGATACCTTCGTGGAGGACTTTATAAGAGAAACTGGCTCGTATGCACGTTACACATGGGGAAAAACACGAAAGCGAAAGCACCCTGGCAGCCAGCCCGCTCACGGGATTCGAAACTCGGACCGAACTACCAGTGTTCAGCGACTTTACCGCTCGGCCGCTGGTGAGCCGGTAACATCTGGAGTAGGAGTTAATGCTGTTAATGAATAAATTACACTAATTTTAAGTTAATGTTTTGATAAAAAATTCAATACTTTTCTTTAATTGTTTTTACATAAAGTACCTATTGATCTACTTTAAATATTATTTTAAGATATGTTTTTCTACATTTGGTATGGTGTTCTCCGTATTGTTCTTAGGGTATCGTGAATCGACAAAATTTGAAGACCACTGCTCTAGAGCCAGTAATATGATTTAAAATAAAAATCAATATTTCTTGGTGTTGATAAAATACAAAGGTGTGCAGACGAAAAGAAATTGACAGTTTAATTAGAATGGCTTATTACTTTTGCAGCATTTTTAATAAATTACGATAAATTTATTATGAACATATTCGAGAAATAATAAATACACTTCTAGCATTAATCCAAAATTTATCTTAAAAAATTTTTTTCAGTAAACGTCCACGTACCGATGAAATAAATTGTGACAGAAAAAGCATGTATCCGGATTTAGATGTTAATGTCGGAGTCTGAATTAAGGCTTATGTGGCGTATAATTTAAAATCTATTACGCGGAATACATCGAAGTAAGCTATAATTTAGATTTGAGATAGAACTACTGAGCTTCACTTCTGTATCCATTAAGAAAAGTTCATTTCGATTTTGTCGACGCGCTGATAACATCGTTTGAAGCTTTATGGATTTTCACAGATATGAACAAAAAGTGTTATGTATATTACAACGCGGAAAGTTTTTATGATCAAGAGTATACTATTTTTCTAACACACTGTTATCATAGTTGAACTTGGTAGTGAGGTAGATTACAATCTATGGAGAAGCTGCGAAAAAAAAACCAAAATAAAAAAAAAATGAAGGGAAAAAAATGTCGAAAGAAAGAGAAATAGGAAAAGAGAGTAAGGGAACTTTTTAATCACCGACCTCATCAGAAACACAGCTCAAAATTTCCCTTTAAAAGCTACCACTGCTGCCATGTGTCCGATGTCAAAGTAATTCCAGCTCCTGAAGCTACCGTCTTTATGGTCTGGGGTGCGTTCAAGCGAAAAATTTAGATGGAATTTCATCGGTTCGCGCGATAAAAAAAAAAAAAAAAAAAAAAAAAAAAAAAAAGTATATTACTGTGTAAAAAAGGATAATGGAAAGCTCGACGGGCGGAAATGAAGTCGATATAATGTTTTCCAATGTGGCAGACCACTAATAAATGACAGGAAATGTGTTGCTTGTTTATTTCACGGGAAGGTTTTATTTGCTTATTACAGCTTGAAAAGTCGTTTAAATAGTTTTTTCTTAAGCAAAACTTTAACGACACTACATCAGTACTTTTCGGTTTTCCAACAAACGTTGCTCTATTGCCAGTTAATATTGATTTTAAATTATATAATATTCTCAGTTACTTTTACCAAAAAATTACATAAGCATATATATATGTGTGTAAGATAAAAAATATGTGAACCAAAGTTATAATTTAAACTATTTGTAAAACTTTATTCTCTGTTCTAAAAATTGTAATAACCTATCTCTATTGCATCATTTCTAGATCATTCCTTTTTGCATGGCCTGCGCAGCGCTGGTGACGTAATAATTGTGAACTGGAAGTTTTTTAACTCAAACCAAAACCTTTCTCTTCGTGTGCTTTTATCTTGCATAACTACGCACTTCAGCTTCGCTCTCTGCTCTGCTAGGATGTAATTTCATTGTCTTGTTTGCTAATGCGATGATATCAAAAATGTAAATGTTCTGGGAATAGGCACACCTAGAGTGCCGAGTGATTGTGGCCACAAAAGTCGGTTGCAAATAAAAATAGAATTAAAACTGCCTCGACTACCAAGTTTCTTAGATATTACGAACTCTCCATATTTAGCTTACCACGCAATTAGAATGCTTCCTCTTCAGTATGTATCTATGTTACGCATCAACACTGCTCCCGTCTTTTCCTCTCTTGCTATTATGTTATAGTATCAGGTTCTGTGTTCCGCCTTACTTGCTTTGGGAACATGCAAAGACCTGACTCGGAACAGGGAGCTTACTAAAGCTATATTCAATAAATGTGGGAAGTAGACAAGATACACAGGAAGGGTATACGAAACCCTTTATTTTTCACTCTTTACAATGATTTCCGGACTTCGGAATACAGAGACCAACCACTTGTGGTCTGAACGTAAGAATATAAAAATATTAACTAAACTCTAACTTAACTTTGGAATAATAAACAAGGGCCTACGTGGAAAGATTGGCCGTATATTAACAGGAAGCCGTATGTAGTACAGAGAACTGTTAACACTACGAAACGTTTAAAATTATCAAGAGGATTAAACCTCTGGCCTGGAAGGCAACCAGCAACCGAGTAAAAACTGCTAAGGCAAGCGGCCTGCTTCTACTAACTCCTTCCTCTCTCTCGCTTGGCAAAAAGCCACAACTTAAGTACTTGGCGTTCGCCAGACAAATTTGCATAAATAAGTTAAAGCTTTTAATTCTGGCCGGAAGTAGAAAATAAGAAGTGATAGTAAAGATTTAAAATAAAATAAACGTTAGTAAAACTTAAGATCCTTACAATAGTACATATGTTATCGTGAAAGACCGAAATTGGGGAATGTCGACTTTACCGGAGAATGTTAACATTCACCAAATACGTCGGTGAAAGACCGAATATTTCACTACATTCTTGTATATTCGGACCCTCACCGGTGCATGTCGACAATCACAGATATGCTCTGGTGTAAGTCGAAAAGAGAGGTCATAAAGTGCCATAATAGTATAAGTTGTTGCAATAAATAAGATTTGAATCACATAATTTCGTAAGTTTTTTATTACTGTTATTTTATTTTCTCATTTAGAACGTACTGTGTAATTAAGTAAGTTTTTAAATTCTATTATTTTCCTTTCTCATTTTGAATGTATTGTGTGTTTTAAGTTCTCATGTTCTTAAGTTCTTATTTCAAGTCTCAAGTGCGTTTATTTGCGACTGAATGACGGAGAAGAAAATATAATATTGTTATATGTTCAACATTCACCATGTACTAATGGTGAATGTCGACATTGACCGGTGTAAGTCAGAAATAAGAGTATTTGGAAAATATTTCGGACATACACCAAGAGACTATGTGAATGTTGACATTCACCGGTGAAAGTCGACATTCTCCAGATTTCGGTCTTTCACCGTAACATATATATATATACACCGGGTGACTCTGAACAAGAGTGTAAAACTTTAGGGGTGATGGAAGCTATACGAGTAATATTCATTATAGAATGTATGGTCGGAAAGCAAGCGGTGAGAAGTTATAGGGTAGTTTTCCAATGGCACATTTAAAGAATTCACACAAGAATGAGAGAAGATACTTCAGAAGACATTTTATTAACAGAGCGGGCTCATAGAAATTGCTCAAAAGACCCTCCACCAGCTGTAAGGCAGACTTCGCACCTGAGGGATAGGGATTGACGCACATTTCCCAAGACACCAGGCTTTTCCCGAATATCGCCAGCAACAACGGTGATTCCGGCGACTAGATCCATACGGATGGTTTCAATGGGGCAGTCGTAGATCAGGCTTTTCATATGACCCCACAGGAAATGTTCAAACACGAGAGATTTGGTGATCTTGGTGGCCAAGGTATGACAGCACCTTGGTCAATCCATCGCCCTGGAAATTTTGTGGCTTGTATAAATAGCAATCTCCTTGGCAACCCAAGGTAGAACATGCCGTTGCATGAGAGGACTGACCCTTTTTATACCATTTATTTGCAATGCTATCTAGAGGCCATACTTTCTATGATATATTCTATATTCTATATACTGCTCGTATAGTTGCCTTCTGTCCCACCTCCCGCTAAAATTTTGTCCTCTTGTTCAGATTCACCCTGTACAATGGAAACGCAAATTTAGAAGTACTGAATGTAGGAACGCTGAGATGTAGAAACGCAAAAATACTGGTGGCTAAGTACATAGACTGGAACATCGCTCAGTTTGAATTAAGATTTCATCCTGAACATAACACACTTGCTTTTTACGCTTCGGCCTAGCTGGACTGCTTCCTGCTGCTCTCTTCTTATTGCAGATCTATCAAAAAATTTCAGTCTGAATTAAGATTTCATCCTGAACATAACACACTTGCTTTTTACGCTTCGGCCTAGCTGGACTGCTTCTTGCTGCTCTCTTCTTATTGCAAATCTATCAAAAAATGTAAGCATTTTGGAAATAGGCACAAATAATGTCCCATGTTGTTTTTGGCCGAAACATGTTTACTGAAATAAAATGAAGATTTAATGTACCTCGGCTGCCAGTTTCATACTCATTGTGGATCGGCATTTCAGCATTCTACACCGTCAAAATTCTTGCTCTTCATTATGAATTCAGCCTTCTACGTTCTACACCGTCAATATTGCAAAGTCCTTTTTATTACATATTATGAATGCGAGAGAAGAGCACAAATAATTTTAATCATGGCCACTATATAATTTTGACCTTATTATTATTTTTTATATTGTATTATTCGTTTAACCATGCGCAGAATTTACATAGCTGCAGCCGATATACCAAAAAATTAAAGGGAAAAAGGTCAGCTAAAAATTCATATTGATTTCAAACTATTCACTTAAAATTAAGGTTGCTTCAATGATTTGTTTTTACGAATTGTAAAATATTTTATTGATTACGTTAAATCTCATCTCTTGTATGCATTATGACTACATTTATTAATTAAATACATAAAGGTACATTTATTAATTTTTAGAAATGAAAACGAAGTTTTTAATAGCATTAATGTGTTATTTAATCTTTTCACAAATATATTAGTTAAAAGAAGTCAGAAGGAAAGGAAAAACTTTCAACATTTCCTACATTACGTCACTTCAGCTTCTGAAGACTAATGTTTTTCGTTCCCTTTTAAGTTTTCTTCCTACAAAAAGAAGATTAAAAAAAAGGACTTAATTAAAAGAGTGTCTAAAACAACCCTATCGTTATACTGTTAAATAGAGAAATTAGCTTTTGAAGCTTTCGAAAAAGACTTTTAATTTTCATTTAAATACTGAATATATCCGACAAAAAAACTAACTTTAGTACGTTCTTTTATGTGAGCTAAAATATGTGAGTGAGCTAAAAAATGTAAACTTTTATGTGAGCTAAAAAAGGTAAATTTTTATTTCTCAGAAAACGTAAAGTATTTTAAAGGAAATTTTAGACAAACTTTATTATAAATAACTGAAACTATGTGAAGTCCAACTTAATTCAAATTATACGAACAATATATACGAACTGTGTGTGGTGAGATTGACCATCAATCTCATCCGAAGACTATGCGTGTTTTCATTCCATTCCGATTTTCTTGTCTTTTAATATTTCAATGCACACGGTTTCCATTTATTTACTGATTTTCTTTATGACTCTAAAAAACATCAGTATAAAGCCAGTCGCTTATTTAAGTGCGTAACTTTTTTATATTTTGGTTGAACTTAAAAATGTTTATACTTTTAGTATTAATCGCATTGTGTAGGCTTTTAATGGGGGAGAGGGAAGAATTATTATGCAAATGACAAATCAAAAAAATTCCGTGTTAGAGTAGTCGGAAAAGTTCAAAAGCATGTCACTCAAAGAAACATAAACGTCAAAACTCGTTGATGTGGTCGTTTTCCAAACGGTCGCATTGTGTGCAAGAAGTTATCGTTGTGAAATCATACAGTCTTGACAACCCGGATTTATTCAGCCATCATTTGCATTTCCTTTAAGCATTATCTTCATATTAAAAAGATTTGCCATTTGCAAATGATTGATTCTCTTGTGGACCTTTTATTTCTTTTATTAAAGATTAAGCACTAAAAGTCAAGTTATAATCTCACAAGATTTAATATTTACACAAATATTAACATTTTAACATAAATATTGCAATAATATGTTCCTATTCTTGAAGAATAATAGTTCTGTTCATAATATAATTTATTGCGTATAGTTGTACAGTACGTATTTTATGACATCCGCAAGATATTTTAATATACCCCCAGGAAAATTCAAATTGCATGCGCATGCGCAACCTAAAAGAAATTGCGGGGCCAGTTTTTTAGCTTAAAGGGGCAGTTTGACCAGAGGGACTATTAATTTTTGCATTTTGCATTGATTCACTAAAAGTGTTGTTTCACTTTTCAAGTTATTGCCACTAAATATTAGAGCCCTGTATTATATTAAAAAAATTAATTAATGAAGAATCTGCTCAAATGTATGTTTCGCGCACGGTGATAAAACAACGGTACCCAGAGCCATCCAATTTTGAATATTGAACATTTCCACACGAATATGGGAATCTAGAAGCCCGAATTTGAAATTTCGAAGTAGTTTTATTATCAGTTTCATATTTTGTAAAACTTAACGAAATTTTTTATTAACAAACTCAAGGATTTCAAATTGAGCAATGGCAACGTTGTCCAGAATTTTAAAAAAAAAAAAAAAAAAAAAAAAAAAACGCGCGAGACTGTGTATCGGAAATTCTAAAGATATGCTCATTTTAAAATTATTTTCTGATATTACTGTTGAACTGAATTTTATGGTTTAAGTGCGAAGAACATGGTATTTAGTAAAAAAAAAAGTAGCATACTAAATGTTAAAAAAAGGTCCCTTTGGGCATAACGTAAAATCTAAAAAAGCTTTCAGAATTTTTTTTTTTTTTTTTTTTTTTTTTTTTTATTGCAGCCCGTGCATTTTTCCCACGTGCAGTTTGAGTTTGTGACCACTGATGTAATCCATGAGACTTGATCAAATTAGGTCTGATTTATTTTAAGCTACTCTTATGCATATCGATTGTAGTCAGAATATCAACTTGCCGACATTTAGAAAATAACATTTATTGTATCACCGTTAGAAGAACATACTCTTAAGAATAATTTAAATTACAAGTGTTACGAGTTGAACGAGATAAAGCGTAGCCAGTGAATTTTCGACTCAAGGTATCAGCTCCCTAGATGCGTTGGAGTTGCTATGGCATTGTTAATTTACCCTATAGTTCAGCTGACATTCAGATAAATGCACTGGGGAACAACGTTGGGCATTTTGATAATTGAACTTGAGACTACGTGACAGTGCTTTGCAATAAAATGTGTTTCCTCATTTGATATTTAACACTTAATACAAGGTAGCATTTATTTGTCTGATAATCAATGTTTCAGTATTTGTCTTCTTTAAATTCAACATTCGTTTCAAAACATTTGATTTACTTTGCCCCTTACTACATTCAGTTAGATGTGTGCTCTTCTTTAGCGATAGCTTTGCCTACTTTTTCTAGTCTGGCACCGGAATTCTGTCTGACCATGAACATGGCCATGAGCACTAGCACACATGCGTGATTCAGACCGATTTAGGTTGAGTAGACTTGGACTTTCGCAAAGCAAAAGCTGCGAAAAGGTTGTTTTTATACTCTTGAGTCCCTAGGTTACCGTAGCTGGTATCCTTGTTAGGAAGGGGATATGTCTTTTGGCAAATCGCCAGTCCGGGTTGCATGATTGTGGTCAGATAACAGAGGCCCTAGTTTCGACTATGAATTTTTTGCCTTGTACATTTAACATTAAGAATAATAGTTTATAGCTGGAAATCTGTGAAACATGCTGAAAAATGTCGGAAAACCTAGCTTGAGAAAGGTTCGAAATAACTGATTTACAAAAACGAAGGATACTTCTTTGGTGTCTTCCTTGATAAAACCTTGATGTCTTTAACACCACCATTCTCATCTTCCACATTTTGTTAACACTGAAACGACCTTAAAATTGATTTGTATATAACATGTAAGAACTTCAAATTTGCTTGTTAAAAAAGTAAAATCGGCATGCATTTAGTAATATTTTGTTCCTTTTTTGAGTTTGCTGTTGTCAATTAAGACCATTTCTGTTATTAAGTCTCGACATAAAAAGTGAAATTTTTCTTGACCGAGAAAGTCTTTCCATCATCAGGTAAATGTCACAGGAATTCTTATCTTCTTAATAATGTCATAAATTCAGAGGCACTTTATCTTTGACTTATCTCTACTTTCACGAATCATTATTTTTCAACATTTACCCTGTCAGATTTTTCAAAGCGCTTTCAATATGATTTGAAATCCATCCCCGACTCCGCAGTGGCAGATCAAGCAAATTGCTGCCGAGGGGAGATGGCGGATATCAATTATTTCTTTATCTTTTTTTAAACTTAATTTTTTATCTTTTCTTTTTTAACTAATGCAAGAGTAGCATCTTTCTTGCTCCGCCCCGAAAATTTGCGAAGCTCCCATTTTTGTATTTTTTATATCGATTGTTTCGAATTGATTGACACTGATTGCAAATGATTGCCATCTCGGCAGCAGTCTTTTTATTATTTATTTATTTGTTCTTCTTTTCCTCTTTGCTTTGCCCCTGCTGGAAGCGGTAATCTGCACTTACAACACGGCATTTTTTATGCTTTCTTTTCGAGCTTCATTAATTTTGTATTTAATATCACTCTGACGGTTATTTCGTGCATTCTTATTCTTGTATTTTTTTCCTTCTTATTTTTTAGAAGTATTGAGATATCTCTATTACGGTCAAATTAGTTTGAATGCAGATCGGGAATGGTTCTTTGTTTCGAGGAACTGAAAGGTTATTCCTTTTAATGTACATATCAAGAGGATTGGGGTAATTCTTTTTTTTTACATATATGCATACGTATTTTTAAGACAGCGAGAGAAAAAAGTTGTATTTTTTGACGAAAATTATGTCAAAAATGAAGTTTTTAAACGTAGAATTTGTTTACGTAGAATTTGTTTTTGGATCATTAAATAAAGGAACGAGATTCCTGTACTTCGTTTGTCACACATCACTGTGTAGTATTAATTGAGATTCGTAAATAATTGCGGATTTTGGTTGATATACATGGTTGTATTTCTGTCTAATTTATCTTTTGCTTAATTTTAATTGAAGGAACTGAACTAAATTAGCCAGAAGTAATAATAGATATTGTCGGCACCATATCACAGCCATGAGTAAAGAAAGCCGATGCTGCGAGAAAAAGCGTTTAAGCTTTTAATTTCTTGGTAGGGGAGAAAGAGATACGAGTTAAGATTACTTCACTATTACTTCTTATACACTGGACATCATAATTACACTGGATGGAGTCAAAGATGTTAACACTGGACATCATAATTACACTGGATGGAGTCAAAGATGTTAACACTGGACATCAAAATTAAAGGATAATGGCAGAAAGGAAACTTGATCGATACTCGATAAAAATTATTATTAGTTAGTTAACATAAATTACAATGCTTGACAGTTGATTTTTCCGAAAATATTGAAATTAAAACCAAATTTACGGAAATTGGAAAATGATGGAAAAATTAAGTCACCTTTCGAGGGAAAACATTTTCCTTAATATGGCATATGGTCACCTCGGACAGATACGCATACCTCATATCTTGATTTCATAGAATTTACCAAAGTGTTGATCAGGTCTTGTGGAAATACGTGCCACTATTCTAAAAGAGCACTTTTCAGCTGCTGGAGGGTCTGGGGAGGAATGCGCTGAAATTCGGGTGCCCTAAGGTACCTTCACATGCTCAATCGGTTTCAGCTCGGGTGAGGAAAGGGCCCAATTCCTTCGAGTGATATTTTTTCTTTGCAAGTATTCTGACACCACATATGCTTGATGAGACCAAGCATAGTCATCCATTAGAAAAAACTCTGGGCCAACAGCATCCCTAAACAGTATAACTTTGGGTTCCAATATCTTATCTGCATACCTCTGAGCCGTTACAGAACCTCCTTGAAAGATATTCAGCTCATTACGGCCACTTGTCATGATTCCTCCCCAAACCATTAATCCGCGGTCTCGGAAACGGGATATTTCACGGACAGGCAAGTTGGGTGCACCTTCCTCTGTCCAGATCAAAGCACGTCTAGAATCACTGTTCAGGCTAACCTGGACTCGTCAGTAAACAAAAGCAGGCCCATTCGGCTTGGCTGTATTGAACATGACAACGACACCAGTTTAAACGGGCCTGGCTGGAAGCTGGAGTGAGTGGGGCACAAACCACTGATTTTTCTGGCATGCAGTCCAATATCGCTAAGCCTTCATGCAGCAGTAGAACGGCTAATTTGAGTTCCTGTAGCAGCCTGAAGGTCTCAAGCCACATCTCTTGTAGTCGCTTCGCTGTTTCTTCGAGTCGACAACACTAAAAAACGGTCTTCTCTTACAGTTGTTGTTCTTGATCGCCCTTGACAAAACTGTCTGTCAACTGATCTTCTGCTTAAAAAGCGGTTATGAACTCTTGATATCACACTCGGATATCACACACGCGGATATTCAAATCTTAGGCAACTATTGTGTTTGACCTTCCTGAATTCTACCAATTATTCGCCACTTTTGATAAAAGGTGCCTCTAAGCCATAACTACTGAAAGCTGATCCCTCTGAGAAACCATATTCTTTTTAAACAACAGTACAAGTTTGTGCCAAATCTGCTACATGAAATTAATCCTGGTGAGATGCAAAATATACAGCCGCGATTAAATATGTAATTATATTATTATATTTGAAATTATCAACAATTTCAAACAGATTTCATCTGGATGCCATATTCATTACAACTCACAGATTCAGAGTATAAGAAATCTCTTTATAATTCCTATAACTAAGAGACGAATTTAAGCGTGAGCTTGCAGTTTGAGTAAATCAGATTGCAATTTAAGTTTCAAAAAAGAGTTTATTAGCTTTTTATTTTAAAAGGTTATTAGGTTTTTTTTTTTTTTTTTTTAGTTAAAAGATGTCTAAAGAAATCTTTAAACCCTCCCGCATTTTTATTGAATAAAAACAATATTTACTATTTCCAAAGCACAAATTTAAAACTTATTTCTGTATTATTTATAACTTACTTACAAGATTTCAGAATTAGTGTTCCGTTTTATTTTGGGTGCAAATGGTAGATAGTATCCAGAAGTATAGCTAGAATTGTTTGCAGTCGATATTTTTAAGGATATTTATCATACTTATGGTATTCTTTTTTCAATGGTAAGCCCTCAGTTGACTTGGACTCAGCCACTACTAAATCTAGAAGTGATGGTCACTTTATTATGGAGGCACACAATAGGTGGGCCACCATTGCCTCCTATGAAGGGACGGACAGTTACAACCATGCCTTCTCCAGGATTCGAACCCAAGCCCTTTGGTATCGCACTGTGCTCCTCTTAAATAACTGTTCGTGTAAAATATTGTTAGGAAGTGCATAGATAGAACAATTCGTAAAATGATTCACTTTGTTGTGATGATGAGCAATATTCTTTTCAATACTGAAAATAAATTATAGATCTTATACCTAGACATCAGGCGAAACGTTTTTTTTTTTTTTTTTTTTTTTTTTCCACTTTTATTTGAGAAACAGATTTTATCAACCGTCTTCGAAGTGTTAATAAAAAAAAACAATGAAATTAGATAATAAAATTAAGCATTTCGAGTATTTTGTGCAACCGTACAAATTCTCTCGCATAAATTGCTCTTCACGGAATTCTGGGAATCTACGAAATACTTTTTGGGAATCACTGGTCTAGAGCATATAATATTGATTTTATGAATGTTGTACAAATGATATTTTTGACCATAAAATGTGATCTTATGGGCAGAGGAAATGATGTAAGCATCACGCCAATGGTTTCTTGAAGAATTTTATCTGAAGTTAGTATCTCCAGGTATCTTCTTTATGTTTTGACGAATGTCGAAGGTGGAAAGACGCGTAGGTGAGCAAAGTTGAGAGAAGTTATCAAGTTGATGCATCGATAAAACATGAGCATTATATTTCTTCCTGGTATACTCTTCTATCATTTTCCATGTAGAACTGCGAAGAAGAAAAGAATTAGATGTCTACAACCTCAAATTTTTTTCTCACAGGAGAACCATCGAACATTTCTTGACGTTTTCTTGCTTTCGCATCAAAATCACCGAAGTCAGGAGTAAATAGGTTCCGAATGACCGCTTACGAGTTCGTTTGGAAAAAAAAAAGAAAAAAGGTTTCGGACGAGAGAAATAATAATAAAATAAAAATAATCATAATGAATGCTGCAAGAGAGAACGGACAAAGCTTTCCGAATAATGTTCCGGACCACTACAGAGTCGTCGACCTACAGCAGGTAAATCTCTCTTTCTTACGCGTGTATACACAAAGCACATCAAAAATGATTTAACCGCGTGCATGCCTTAACGGGCGAGAATAAACTGTACGTCAAGATGGTTCCTGAACAATGGAGTCTTCAGGGATGCCTTTTTGGCGGGAAAAACTTTCCCTTTTATTCTGAATAGAACAACCATAACTGATGTAGTTTTTTAGCTAAAAAGAAAAACTTGGTGTTCGAAAAGTTATAAATAACACAAAAAAGAGCAGTTTGGAAGGCCGAAAAATGTTTCGAAAAGAAAAAAAAAAAAAAAAAAGTGATGGAAAGAGAAAGCCTTAAAAACATAAAGAAAAGTACGAAATTTCAGAACTTTGTTTGGACTGTGTAGCGAGCTTGAAGTCTCATGAGGAGTTTTGAAGTCGATTCCAGTTTGTAAGTTTGCGAATACTCCCCGTAGGTGGTCGTATGTGCTTTTCTTTTTTTTTTAAACCTTTTTTTCTATCCCTTTCTTTCTGCATATGTGTCTGGATGATAGATGGCTGAATTTTCTCTCGCGAATAATTTATTACTTTGACTTTTCACCGGTTAAAAGGCAACTTCTATTTTATTACGAAAAGACAGAAAACATCGAACGTAAATTTCAAAATTTTCAGGAATGAAAAATCATTTTTCTCGTTTGTAAAAGCCTAATGGAGACTGAATGCTGAACTGTCAGGTTTTGGCACTAAACTGCTAAAATTCAGTGGGGATTTTCCTAATAGTGCAAAAGGAATATTAACGATTTTCTTTTTTTAACTTGCAGCTGGGTATGATATGGATCCCAGGAATCGTAGCCTCGTATATTTATATATATAATTAAAAACTTTAAATGCTTTAATAGAGTTACTTTATATATTTTTCACTTTTTAAGTATAAAGATATATAACATTCCTATGCTAGCAGTGTATATTCAACAATATTCCATAAAATGTTTGGTTATTCCATTTTGATACTCTATATCTGATAGGCTATATTAAACTTTATATATAAACAACCCTTTCGGGTGACTATTGAAATCAGAACTGTTTCAAATTTAAAAATTTCATTTTTACTTCCTTGTACGAAGTAAAATGGAAGTATTGTAATCGCGAAAAGCTTCAGGCAGCATATTTCAACGAAAATATCCACTTTGACCGCTTTCGAATGCAATTTAACAATGTTTTTGCGTGATATCTGTACGTAAGGACAGAATAGAAGACTCTTTTCCTACAAAAAAACTAAAAAACTGCTTTAAAATGAATTCTGAAGAGAATTTTTCGTGGCGTTTGCACGAACGTATCTCGCATAACTCAAAAACGAGTAGCCTCAGAACGTTGAAATTTTGTATATAGGACTAGTGTAACATATAGATGTGCACCTCGTATTTTGGTTGCAATTGGCCGCGCCAAACGTATATAAATATATTTATAAATATATCCACTCTGTTACCCGGCTCAGTGATCTCAGTTTCTGTACTCTTATATGTTTGTAAATTGTACATTTTTTTCTTTAAAAATGATTGAATTATGTTGTTTTTATCTTCCGGTTAAGGGTTTTATGCCTTTAGTAAATCTCTATGCAATATTTTTAGAATTATCAACAATTTAAAAGTTGTTTAAGTGCCGCTAAGCCTATTTTGATGGCGGCCATTGCTTGTTTACATTTGAAACAGCTGAATAGTGAATTTGTTGCCAATCTAGAGAAACGTAGCTTCGCAACAACAAAGATAAACGCCTTCATTTATTATTGCGATTTAAATCATGCTTAATCCTTTCTGGAATTTTTCCGAGGAAATAAGTGTTTAAGATTTACTTAATTTTTAATAAATTAATTTTTAATAATTAGTAATTTAATGTTTAATAATTAGTAATTTTTAGTAGAGATATTTTGATTTTTTATGTATTTTTGCCTTTTTGCGAAGTGAGAACTGAATTAATTGAATGAGAAATACTCAATCTTCTGTGAAAAACTGTTTCTTTTTTGTTTCGTTTGCTTAATTTCTTTTATACATCGTTCTAGCTTTATTATAGTACTTGAATAGAACACGTGGCAACGATTAGATAATTCTTTAAATGATACAAATTTTGTGCATTCTGAGTTATAATATGAACGAAATATAATCCTGTTAAGTGAACCTAGCGCCAGAGTGTCGCTATGGTAAACAAATAGAGTGAATTTTAAAGATTGCACTTTATTTATTGTGGTTTATGCGCTGTCGGCGAAAGAGATATAATTGAATCCAATAAGTTTAAACAATATATATATATATATATATATATATATATAAAGGTGTATAATTTAATATTTCGTACAAGGAAGTCATGTGATGTACACATCAGATTTTTATTTATATATATTTGCTGATAAGTTTCGTACATATTTGCAGTAATTTTTTTTTTTCTTTAAGATTGAGGTAGCAAGATTTCAATAAATTTAAATGAAAAGGAATATTACTACTTTTCTCTGATTACCGTAATTAGATCATAAATCCAAATATGAAGTTGGCAACAAGATAAAATAAGCTCATTTTTCAGTAGCTGCAAGCATAACATATAGAGATATCAACTGTTAAACCAAGTCATTAGCTTAATTTATTATAAGAGCTTTCACCCTAACCTTCAACGGCACACCTATTCTTTTGTGAGGCAAACGTCACAGTGGACTCTACGAAACTTCAATCTAACCTCCCCTGAAAAGCAGAAACAAGTGTATGTCATAAATAAAACCTATCCTTTTTACATGACTAATGTGACTTTTGCCATAACCATTAAAAAAAAAGAAAAAAAAAACTTAGAAAATAAAAGAATTATGTTTTTCTTCTCTGTGACCAAAGCAAAAAAATGAGGAAAAAAGAAGGAAAAGGTCTGAAAGGGGTACTGATTTTAACGATTGCCCAAATGGGCAGTTTTTAAAGTTTTTTATCAGTAGATATTTTGATAGATAGACCCGGGTAGAATAGCAAAACATTTTATAGGATATTAGGTGAATATGTATTTGGACTAACATGGGAACGTTGCATAACTTTTGCCTATTTAGAAAACGACAAAAATAACTAATGTACTTCATAAAAGTACTTGATGTTTTTAATTAGATAATATCATTAATTAAATACATTTTTATTTAAACAAATACGATTAAAAAATAATATTTTTAAAAATTGCATCTATTGCTTTTAAATAGTTTAGTTTGCTAATCAATAACAGACAGATTAAACATCAAAGAATAATATCTTATGTTTTTCCGAATGGCAACAGACTGGAATGAAAAGTGAAACAATGTAAAATCGTGTTTCCAGACTAATAGTTCTTTTAGGCTAATAAAGGCGCATGAGGAATTTGTTTAGCGAACAACGTTTCTGATACTGGAATTAAAATTTATTATCTTGCAAAAAATTATGCAGACATAAATAGACAAAGTTAAAAAAAAAAAAAAAAAACTTAAACCGTGGTTAGAAAAAAAAAAAAAAAAATGAAAAACGCTTCCAAACTTTGATAGTAAAATTACAAATTTTGACATTTTAAAATCAATTAGCTTAGAGCTCAGTATTATTTCAAGTGTTAATTAAAAGTTAGAGTTTTATTAACATGTTGAATATTTTTTCAACATGTTAATATTAACTGTATTATCTCAGAGTTGAGTGTGCACTGAAAATTCCTAAATTTGCCATCACAGTTTCTTCTGATATATATGTATTTTTCTACCTTTATTATCTTGAATTATGAAGACAGATAATTTTTTACTGATTTCTTATGGTTTTCTTGAAATTTTCGCAACATCTGTAGATGTTTTTACTAAATTCTTATGATTCTTCTGAAGTTTGGCGACTTCTGTTACCAGTAAGACCTTTCTTAATTGCTTCAAATCAACTCCAAGAAAGGAAGGAAGGACTGTAGAGACGTTAGGTTATTTCGAAGTAGGAGTCATGAAAAATAAGTAATGCCCTCGCTGGCACTCGGACCACAGTCCTCTCGAATACGTGCCGAGCGTGCTGACCACTACACCACGAAGGCAGGCTAAGAAGGCGGGAGAAATACCTTATGGGGTCAGTGAGTGCATGCACTCCCAGCATATTAAATGTGTGTCGAAGGAAATATATGTATTTCCATATTTAAAACCTCAGCAAATTGTTTCATCATAGCCAGTTTCCCATAGAAAGTCGTGCGCGTATGTCTATCCTTTAGAGGCGCTCTTTTTAGGCATATTTTGTTGACTATACTTAAAACTGGTTGAGTGAAGGCAGTTTTACATATATTCTTCCATTGGCGATTTGAAATGAAAGTCAATGTTACGTTCTTTTGCTCTGTCTACTTATTAGATGTCAAAGGAACAATAAAAGAGGAATATTGCATTTATTTATTTTCCACAACATTTATTTGCACAATTTATTTATTTTATTTATCACTGTGTTGGTTGTTTTGGGTCAGTTACTTTTTCCTCAGCGTAATATGTATTATTCGAATTTTCGTGGTACTTTAATTCAGATCTCCGTGCATTTTCTTCTCACTGCCAGAAATAACATTCTCAAGATTATTTGGCTTCACGTGCAAAGAACAATATAAATGTCATGTCTGTATCAGCAAAAATATCTAATTACTTCTTTATCAACGGAGAATTAAAATCATAATTTATTCAGTTGATATCAAAACGGAGCCCAAAATAAATGTTCGGTATCAAGTTTAGAAAAGAGCCAAGTAAGTGTCTGAAGATAATTTTTTAGTCAGAAAAAAATTTTGTAATTTCCTTAAAAAAATTATTTTGCAGTATTTACAATCTCTTCAAAAACGTTAAGCTATTCTGTTATAGTTTTTACGCTATGACAATTAAAAAGAATCTGAAACCATAATCATTTAATTTGCTGTAAAAACTTAAAAAAACATAAAGCTGCCACAAAAGGTAATTAATTGTACACAAATTTGAAAATTATTGTAGCAGGAATACTCATTGCTCGTAACTAATGCATGTTTGTAATGAATACTAGAAATATATCTTGAATGGATGCAGGTTTGAATAATGTGAAACTTGATTTGGAATTGGATTGTGTCGCGTTACAGAGATAACAATAATGTGCTTATTCAGACTATTCAAATCAGAAATTTTTTTCGGCTTTCAAACTTTAGAGCTATTGCTGTGAGAAGGAATAAAGGAATATGCTTTGAATATTTACGACTATATGCTTGTGTGTTTTCGTGTTTAGAAAAGACAAAGGCAATTTACAGTGCATGATATTTCGTTCGGTAGTTTATTCAAGCAAGTAGAAAAAAGGTTGGTTTGGCTATTTAATTATGACAAAGCACTCGAGAGCTATCTGTCTAAAGGGAGGGATGCCTTCACGGAGGACGTTTTAAGGGAAACTGACTCGCATACATGTTACACGTGTTATACACGTAAAACCGCGAAAATTCCTATGCAGCTAGCCCATTCGCCGGAATTCGAATACCGAACCGAACTACCCGTATTTAGCGACTGTATCGCTCGGCTTCTGGTGGGTCAGGCATAACAAAGGAAAACTCCAGTTGGCTAGTAGATTCATTTTATGAAACTGTATTATGTCTCTATTTGTACCCTAGGAAGAGCTAAAGAATCATTAATTTTTATCCAATTATTAATTATAGAGTGTGGGAAATATCTATATAGGACATACTAAAATTTCGTGTTAGATAAAAGAGTGCATTTTAATTATATTTAAGGACGGAATTAAAGACATTACTCCTAGTAGTTGGTATATCTAGAAAACAATTGAAAGTGTTCGCTTCCCCGCGAGCCTTTTTTTTTTTTTTTTTAAATTTTTTTTTAAAGATTTTATTTCTGTCTCTGATATACACGCCTGGCAGCCAAGTGGTAAAGTCGCTGAACACTAGTAGTTCAGCCTGGCCCTAAAATCCTAGCGAATGGGCTGGTTGTATAAGAGGCTTCTTAGTTTTTCTCAAGTGTAACGTAAATAGGAGTGATTTCTTAAAAAAATTCCTCTTCTTACACAAACAATCCTTGTGTGCTTTACCGTAATATAAATAAGTCTTTTCCTTTTTCTCTGCTAAGCATACAGAAATCAAACAAATAAAAGAGAATCCTTCTACAGTTAATTGCTTATGTAAGAGTATTAATAAGGATCTGCTTTATTAACCATTAATAATTCGCTTGCTTTCAGCCTTAGGTTGAAATATCGTCTGAACGATGCGTATTTCAGCAGAAATGACTGAAAAGTTTCCAGATCGTAGAATAGAAATACACATTTGCAACATCTGTTTTGCTATTTAAATGTTGAAACACCACTATGAAAATAAATGTGAAAATTATTTTTATTTATTTTTATTCTATGATACTGATAAGAATTAAATAATCGTTGTTAATAATTGTCAAAAATATTGATATAAATTGCTAAGGGCAATTTTTCCTGAAGGACTATTAATTTCGTTTTGCCATTTTGCGTTGAAAACTATAAACGGCGAATCTTTTTTCAAATTGTTGCCACCAAATATTCCCCCCGGTATTATATTTAAGATAATTAAGTAATGAAGAATCTGCATGAATGCATGCATGTTTCTCGCATTGTGATAAAACAACGGTACTTAGAGCCATCAAAATTTGAATAATGTAATCTTCCATAGAATATGGGAATGTGGAAGCCCTAATTTGAATATAAAATTTGTTTTATTATCGATTTCAGATTTTGTAACACTTCAACGAATTTTTGATTAAAAACTCAACGATTTCAAAGCGAGCAATGGCAAAACTGTACAGGAAAAAAAAATAATAATAATTACCTCTAGCGCGCGAGACTCTGTGTCGTAAATTCTAAAGATATACTCATTTTAAAATTATTTTGCGATATTGCTGTTGAACTGAGGTTTGAGTACGTAGAACATGATATTTAATAAATAAAGGTAACACACAAAACGTTCAAAAAACGCGCCTTTGGACGTAATTTTAAATCTGAAACTTTTCAGATTTTTTCTCCGCCTTTTTTTTTTTTTTTTTTTTTTATTGTTTACAAGAAAATGTAAAATAAAAATTGTTTTTTTTTATAGACAAACCATATGAAAATTAACAATGAATTATTTTTCTTTTCAGATATTCTCGGGAAAAGTTTCAACCGTTTGTATTTTCGGGATCATTTGAAAGCTGATATGGTGTAAGTAATTTAATATATTTGAACTCTTCTTTTTCACACGCTCATTTTATTTGTTAAATAAATAGCTACAGATAAGTTTAATTTCCCATATTCTTTGCAGTTCCTTAATATAATTGCTTCAAATAGGCATGCAGTTACATCATTTCACGAATCTGCAATGGAATGGTATAATTTATTAATGATAATAATAATAATAATAATAATAACAGAAGGATTTTGAATTTTTTATGATTTTTTTTTTTTTTTTTTTTTTTTTTTTTGTGACTGCTTAGGCATCCCTTATTACGCAACAGAGAGAACGATACCGCTGTAATCCTTCTCTAATAACGATGCAAAAAATACGATTCATAGTCATACATTTTTCAGTCTGATGCGATATGGAACCTACATAAATAATTTCGTCAGAAAAATAAACTAATTGTCTCTCATTATATCAGCAACAATGAATGGCACGCTGATTTGAATGATTTTCGTCTTTCTAATCAAATGGTTGTAAAACTTCAAATTCCATCCAATATTTCACCTATATTTAATTTTAGTCGATTAAATGTGGCAAAAAATTGATCATAATTGATCAGAAATCAGTAACACAAACAAACAAACGCACAAACAGGCATTCTTCTTTATATAAATAGATTTTGTAAAACTTACAAATTTTTTATTAACAAACTCTACGATTTAAAAGTGAGAAGTAGAAACGCTTTTACAAATAAAAGCATTTTTATCTCCAAGTCTCAAGACTGTTGCCACTCGTGCGAAAATTAGTGTTTTCAGAGTTTTTAATTAATATCTCGTCTGATTAAAGTCGCATGAAGATGAGAATAGTCAAAATGGCTTCCCACAAATTTTTCGAATCGGGAAAAATGTCAAATATGTGTTTAATGGTTGACAATGCTAATTTTATTTCATTATAAAACTTCAAAATTTTTTATTAGCAAGCTGTACGATTTGAAAGCGAGCAGTGGCAAAAATTTCGAAATAAAGCATATTTTTATCTCCAGCTTGCGAAACTGTTGCCACTCGGAAAAATGAGGGCGAAAATTAGCTTTTCAGAGTTTTTAATCAATTAATATCTCTGATTTTAGCTATTTTGTTTTAAAAGGACGTCCATATTTCCCAGGATGCAGAAAAGAATTGTAGAAAGTTTATTGACGATAGCTATAATAGTGAGGGAGTTAATCGCGAACAAGCAAACACACAAACAGACATTCTTCTTTATATGTATATATATATTAATATGTAACCTCCTGTCCTTTAGACTTAAGTCCTGTCCTTTAGACGATAATCGTAATTACATATCGGTCAGATATTTCTAAGCCTATTTACTCTACTCTGCTGTGAATAAAAATTGTTTTAGTTCGAAAGCAATCTTTTATTCTCATTATAGATGAACAAGCAATAAATACTGTTCTTTGATCATTAGTTTTCTTACAGGAGGTATTGTATTGTAAATAAAAGAATTCATATTGGCTGCCCTCGTTTTCAATTACAGCCAATTCATGTCTATCTGCTGGATTATTATTAAACCCATAACTTTAGTTTTCTTGAATTCTGTCATCTGTTCGCGAAAATACATTCCATTATCGGAACCTTTCATAATGCAGTTTTATTATAGGGCGGAGATTAAACCAGTGGAGCTTCTTGTACTTTCAATTAAAGTCTGAATCCTTATTAATTAGGAACTGCAGACGTATACCCTTATACACTAATCAAAAATTATTCCATTCACCGTAAAAAGAGCTTACATGAGACACCAATATTGCTGTGATTATGTTATAAATCAAGGCTCCAATAAATTTCCGAGACATTTGTGACTCGATCTAGCTGAAAGCAGCATTAGCGTTATTGAACAAGTTATTCCACCAATTCCATTAATTTGTATTTCCGACATAAATCTTTCCTCCTTTTTTTTTTTTTTTTTTTTTTTTTTTTTTCTTACTTTCTTAATTTCGGTCTTCGTTTTGTATTCGATGAAGCAGCACGACATGTATTTGGAAGAGTTTCATATATAAAAAAACCCCCAAAGGTACCCGACATAATAACCCCCGGAAAGCCCAAGGATTTTAATTTTCTTCCAATCAATTTCGTGGAATTCGTTTCAATTAAGTGTATCATTTCTATATCGTTTGTTCTTTCGAAAGAAAATTTCTGGCAACTCATTAGCTGGGCGAACCACTTCATTTCATTTCATTTCCTCTAGGGAGAAAACGATTCTCTTTTGGCGGGAAAGCGATAGCTAAGCCTAACCTGCGAAGGAATCGATAGCGAAACATAAAACTCGGTTGAACTTTTTTTTTTTTTTTTTCTCTCTCTCTCCCTCTTTCTCCTTTCTTATCCTTTCACTCGTTTCTTTTATTATTTCTTTGTTCGAACTTATACCGTTCGCTGCGTATAGATAAATTTATTGCTAAGACGGCTGGTTTGTGATTCGACGAGAAATATAGAAAATAAAAATGACGAAAGAGTACAAAGAAGTGCCAGCAAAAGCAAAATGACTGTTCAAGATGCGATCGGTAGAAAAATAAACTAAGAAAGTGAACTAACTGCCTTTAGGGAGCTGCTGTATTTTTAGAGTTGTGTTATGACATTGCTTTTTCTGGCTTAAATAAATAAAATTGCATACTTCTTTTATTTACCAAAATTTAAACTATAAAATAGACGATAATATAATATTTAAATATTTCATTGCAGTTATTGAAACCAGACTGCGTAGAAGTCATTTATTTTAATCTTGTTTATTATATGCTGCATATTTTAAGCGTGCTGTAATGAAATTTTTTTACTGCTATTATTTTTCAGAACCATTTATGGTTTTCAAAATTTATATCAGTCTAGAAGAAATATTATTTTGTATTTTGTATTAAAGTACGTAACATGAACAAGATTTAAAATTCAAGAATTTAAGAGCATTAGCATTTGACAAAATAAAAACTCAAAGTATGTTTCCATTGAAAATTGATAAATTCTGAACTTTTGGAGGTTTTAATCCTGATAACTTTAAATGAAAATAAAGTGACATTTATGAATAACATATAGAAACTTCAAAGTACTGTAAATTTGCCTGAAATAAATTGTCTTGCCAATTGCTAAAATATGTAAGAAATAGAAAATCAAAAACATATTATATATAACATCTTTTACTTAGTTTTCTCTGCAGAGGTGCTTTTTTCTTTCTTTTTCTTGTTTCTGTTTGTCAAATTTGCTTGTCATGTATATTTTTTTCCTCATTTGCGCTTTACGTTGTCGCCGAAAAGCTCAAGCATATGTTATTGTCTTTCGCCGTGATATGATATGCCATTACACCTGGAGTATGAAAAAATAATGCGATAATTTTTAACTATAGTGCTCTATAACAGATGCTGATTCTAAAAGAAAAAAACCTTTTCTTCCCTAAAATTATTTTGAGCAACAGTCTTTGACTGGGAAACCTTTCGTTTATATTTGATAACTATTTACCTCCTTGTACGAAGTAAAGGAAGTACTGTAATCGTGAAAAATTTCGGGCATAACATTTCAACGAAAATATCCATTTCAGCCTCTCTCGAAAGCATTTGAACAATATTTTTGCGTGACATCTGCACGTATGCACAGAATAAAGGACTGTTTTTACCAAAAAGGACTGTAAAATGGGTTCAGAAGAGATTTTTTTTTCCTTGACGTCTGTACGTATGTACACACGTATGAAGCTCGCATAACTCAACAAGTGACCGTAGAACGTTGAAATTTTGTGTATATGACTGCTATAACATTGTAGTTGTGCAGCTCCCTTTTCCGTTACAATCGGCTGCACCAGTCGTATATAAATATTGCCGCTTTGTTACCTGGCTAGGTTAGCTTAGTATTTTTGTTCTTATATGTAGGTAAATTATGTATTTCTTGCTTTAAAAGTGATTGAATTATGTGGTTTCTATGTTCCTGTTAAAGTTTTTATGCCTTTAATTAATCTGCATGCAATAGTTATAGAATTATCAACAAAGTGGCGAATTAAGGTGAACCGCCATGCAGAATAAATTTATCATTGAGCAAGTGAACCGCCATATTTTTTTAACTCAGTAGAGTAGTGAATTAAATCAGTTTCTGCACTTTTTTTTTTTTTTTTTTTTTTTTTTCCGAGTGCGATCAAAAGTTAACTTTTAGTTTTGCGCACCGAAGAATCTGCCTTCTTGTACGCTGGCCGAATTGCTGGTTTTTGCGTAGAAACTCTAAATTGAATTGTAAAAATTGCTTTTTCAGCTCTTTTAACTGCATTTCGTGTCTCATGTTTTTCTGTATTTTACAATTTTTAATGAAGATGTTTTGATTTTTTATGTATTTTTGCTTTGCCGAAAAGTGAGAACTGAATTAATTGAATGAGAAATATATCTTTAATGAAATTCGAAGAAAAAGGTTTAAATGAAATGCAGCAAAAATTTGTGTATAATTTAATAGGCCATACAAGGAAGTCATGTGATGTCCACATCAATTTTTTTAAAATTATATTAATGGTTAATATTATCAAACTCAATACGTTTTTGACAGGATTTTCAACTGCCAATTGAAAATGTAGTTTATCTTTTTAATTACAGCTAATGGCCGTTATTTTTGATGACGCTACTTTATTCCTTATTTAAATCGTATCTTTAATTCTCTGTTAAACATTAAAAAAAAAAAGAGAATTGACACAGTAAAAGAAAAACCGTATGTTAAAGATAGTGAGAGGCAAAGAAAAACCCAATGTGGTAACAGTACATGTTCTAACATCTAAAAGCACAGTTTAGACTATAATTGCCTTAAAGGTTATTTATGTATTTCACCTTCAGACTGGGTTGCTCACCCTGTGTCGTTGCCCACGACATCCATGACTTCACACAGAATGCTCCTTTCAGTGGTGGTCTAAGAACTGGGGTGGTCTAAATATCGGAGGAAAGAAGAGACACACCGCCGTTCTTCTTCTTTCCTTCAAGGTCGAAAGTGGTCTAGTAATCGTTCTCTCCGTTATTGTTCGTAGAGAATAACTTTTTCGGAATAACTGTTGTTATCAACGCCGCCGCCATTCAAGGAGGAACTGAATCGACATTTGGGAGGATACAGAGTTGCTAATTTGTAATTTCTCCGGGAATATATTAGAACATCTCCCCCACCAAGCCTGTTGATAATGACCTGACCTTCTTGAGATATATTCATGCCCATTTATATTAATTAGTGAGCGAGCTAACATGCATTTTTATTGTTAGTGGCAGTTTTTTATTCTAAAATGCAGCCAGCTTATGAACTAACTACAAATGAATTTTGTTTCAGCAAAAAAAAATGGAAGAAAATAACACCACCAAATTCGAAAACCGGAAAACGGCGAATCAGTTCTTTCCTTCTTTCTCTTCCCCTGCTCCAAAGATTCGCGTTCGATCGAGTCCTTGAACTCTTGAATTTTTGCGCTGTTTTCGTCATTCGAATAGTCCTGTAACACAGAAAGCCCCAAACATTTTAATTCGGAAACTAAGATTAACAATTTCAAAATGTGTGTAAATTGTTAACATTTAATGTAAAATAAATTTATGTTTTTGCTTTCTTATTATTAATTTTGTATGAAGCACTCGCGAAATTTTAAAATTTATATTTGAGAAAATTTAGAATATTTTATTTATTAACATTACAGCAAATAGAGTATAGTATTCGCGAAAAATTGCGCGTATCGTATTTAAACTAAAATATCCATTTTAACCTCTCTCGAATCCATTTGAACAATTTTATTGCGTGATGTCTGTACGGTCAGAATAAAGGACTCTTTTATGATTTAAAATAGATTCAGAAGGGATTTTTTCGTTATGTCTGTACGTATGTAGGTATGTATCTCGCATAACTGGAAAACGAGTAGCTGTAAAACGTTGGAATTTTGCATATGGGACTAGCATGACATCTAGTTATTCACTTGCTTTTTTTCGTTCCAATTGGCCTTACCAAACGCGTATATATAACCTAAGCTCCAACCCACCTCTGTGAGGGTTTTTTTTTTTTTCTTTTTTAATTCTTATAGGTTAATTGGGACTTTTTTGCTTCAAAAATGGTTGAAGAATGTTGTTTTGATGTTCCGGTTAAGCTTTTTATGCATTTAGTTAAGTTTAATATATCTGCATGCAATAATTATAAAATTATCAGCAATTTAAATATGCAAGTCGCGTTAGGCGTAACTTGGCGGCTGTTTATTCATATTTGCAATTCTTAGTAGTGTAGTAAATTAACTCCGCTGGTGCACCAACTTCAGTGCCTTTTTGCTCAGTGGGTCCAACTATCTACCCAGTGGAAAAAATGTGTTGTCTTTCTGTCCTTTCGCCGAATTGCTTGCTTTTGCGTAGAAAATATAATTTTAACTGTTTTAATTGTATTTGGTGTTTTAGGTCTTTTTTTATTTTAAATTTTTAACGAAAATGTTTTTAGCTTTAGCCAAAAACCATTGCCTAAATAAATTCAAACCAAATGCAGCAAAAAATGTGTGCAATTTAATAGGCCGTACGAAAAGGTGATATGTTATACACATCGAATATTTTTAATTTATAATTTTATTGATACGATGCAGCAGCTTAAGAAAATTGCAAGGAACACCTCAAGAGCACACTTCTTCTAAATTTAGGTATGTAAAGTGTAATATAGTATAAATATATTATAATATTACATATTTTCTATTAATAATATTTCGTGAATTTATTTGTGCCCTAAAAATATACGAAATGCTTGTAATCAACGTATGTCAAAAATTATTGGAATAGAAATACAAATTAAAAAGTTAAGATAAAGCTACGAGTTTTTACATTATTTTTTTTAAAGTTTAATGCTAAAAAATTAAAGCATTAAATATTGGCCCACCAGCGGCCGAGCGGTAAAGTCGCTGAACACTGGTAGTTCGGTCCGAGGTTCGAATCCCGCGAACGGGCTGGCTGCATGGGCGTTTTCGTGGTTTTCCCCATGTGTAACGTGTATACGAGCCAGTTTCCCTTAGAAAGTCCTCCACGAAGGCATCCCTCCCCTTAGGCAGATAGCCCTCGAGGCTTTGCCAAAATCACACACACACACACATCGCATTAAATATTGTAGTTTAGTTATGAAAGATCATTTAAATTCTTAAATTGTAATTCAGTTACCAAGAATCAAATACTAAAAATGAATAAATAAATAAGTAAATGAAACGCTTTTTATTTATAACTTTACTTGTATAACATTCATGGAGGTTGAAATGTCACAATTAAGCTTTATTTTTATCTTCCATTGAAAGATAAAGTGCTTTATTTAAATGACCACCCTCCCAATCCTTGTTTTCATTTTTCTCCTATTTACGTTCCCATATCTTCGAAAAATGCTCAGAAAATATCGTTTTTTCTGAAGCTTCTATGTAAAACCTGGAGCTTCTGTGTAAAACCAAAAGATCTGATTTTCCGGTAAGAGCGCTTTCATCTCCGTTGCTCACACTTACTTCAAATTTCCCAAGGGTATAGCATTAAAAAAAAACAAGAAAACTAGGCTTTTTTATGCTTGACTTTTCAGAGAAGCTTAGTGATTTCAATCTTAAATCCAAAATAAGAAAATGGGAAAGATGCAAGTCCAAATCGCTCCACTTTGCTATAGAAATGTACCATATGTGGTTTGACGCAGAATAAACGAAGATACCTGCCCGTAACATGACATCCAATCCTGTAGAGTAATCTATCTCGACATTTCTTTCTTGTTATCCAGCGCTTAGACGCAAATATCGCCTTAGGCGGATAAACATCCGCCGCATCATTTGATCCTCTTTCATAGTTTATCCTATGAAAGAGTTTATCCTATGAAAGATAAACTCTTTCATAGGAATTTCATAGTTTATCCTATGAAAGAATCCTAAACCGTTATTCTATTTGCAAAAGTAATAGCATCCACTAAGTAAGTATGATGCAGTGTTCTTTCACTTTTATATGAAGCCATTGCTACTATTCAGAAGTAATAAATCTTATTTCTGTTTCATTTCATTCCTTTTCATTCAGAATTATTAATCTGTATGTTTCGAACAAATATGTATTTTTATAAATAAACATAGACACATATGCATACATGATATATCTAGCCTGGATTTTTTATTTATATGTTATAAGGTGTTTCTCCCGCCTTCTTAGCATGCCTTCGTAGTGTAGTGGTCGGCACGCTCGGCGCGTATTCGAGAGGTCCGTGGTTCGAGTCCCGGCGAGGGCATTGCTTATTTTTCATGTCTCCTTCAATAATCGTAATTTCTCTACAGCGTTAACAATTTACGCGCAGATGTGCATTAAACCAGATTGTTTTGTGTATTTAAAATCATATGTTAAAAAAAAATTGAAAGGTCTTAGATTTTATATTACGCCCAAATGGGCTTTAACGTTTTGAGTCTTACCTTTATTTATTAAATGTCATGTTCTTCGCACTTAAACCTTAAAATTCAATTCAACAGCAATATCGCAAAATAATTTTAAAATTAGCTTATCTTTAGAATTTCCGATATACAGTCTAGCGCGCTGGAGATAAAAAGTTTTTTTTTTTTTTTTTTTTTTTTTTTTTTTTTTTTTTTTAATCGTACACTGTTGCCATTGCTCGCTTTGAAATCGTTCAGTTTCTTAATCAAAAACTCATACATGCTTTACAAAATATGAAACAGATAATAAAACAAATTCGGGCTTCAAGATGCCATATTCGGGTGGAGACGTACGTTATTCAAAATTGGATGGCTCTAGGTACCGTCGTTTTATCACAATGCGAGAAACATACATACATTTATGTAGATTCCTCATTATTTAATTTCTTTAAATATAATACAGGGCTCTAATATTTGGTGGCAACAATTTGAAAAGTGAATGAACATAAAATGCCAAAACGAAATTAATAGCCCTTTTGGTTAATTAATAACCCTTTGGGCTAAAATTTTGACTTTTTTTTTCTTCTTCTTCTTCTTTTCAATAGCATTCATCTCAATTCTTTCCTCTTAATTATTCTTCTCCTTTATTATAAAATTATTCCACTGATTAGAAATCTTGACCGCATTCTGCTTGTGTTTACTACATGCAGTGTTAATCCTATATCGATCCTTACCAATCCTCGATTCTAAGCAGTTCCATTCCTATGTCTGTATCAGTCCTAACTCTATGTCTATGGTATGCTGGTTTTGACTGAGACGGTGTCGGGCCTTTGGCTGTGACAAGTCTACGTAGGTGATAAAAGTGCATAAATTCTCTTTCTCAGTATTGTATCATTATTAAAATTCATATTTTATAGTGTCGATCACTAGCCGATCTCAATCCTGTTAACATGCCTGAAAATTGCCATCATGTGCTTGTTGGTTTGCATAAGCGCTCGGATTATTCCTATTCATTTTTAAGCCTTAAAACTTACGGACATTAATATTTCACTGAAAGATCTGTTCAGAAAGGTACGTACTTTAAGTCTCTTACGTGCACAGTCTTAATGTTGTCTCGGTGTTGTTTCATGTGGGTCATTACTGATGAAGATAATTTGTACTGGTCATCAAAATTAAAGGATAATGACAGAAATAAAACTTAACTGAAACTTAATGAAAATTTATTTAATGTAATAATTAATATGTACAGAAGCATTAGTTAACATAACTTATAATGTTTGGCACTTGATTATTCGAAAATATTGAAATTAACACCAAATTTACGCAACGTGGAAAATAATGGAAAAAAAATAAGTCACCTCTTATGGAAAAAATTATTTAGTATGGTGTATGGTCATCTCGGACAGATATGCATACCTCAACCCTTGATTTCATAGACTTGATCAAGCCTTGTGAAATTGTTCACCATACTTCTAAAAATCTACTTTTCAGCTCGCGGAGGTTTCAGGGAAGAATTTGGCGCGCTGAAATTCGGCGTTTAAGGTATTCCACATATGCTCAATCGGTTTCAACTCAGGCGAATAAGGTGGCCAATCCATTCGAGTGGTATCTTTCCGTTGCAAGTATTTTGACACCACATGTGCTTGATGAGGCCGAGCATTGTCATTCATGTCATTGATTAGCAAAACTCATGACCAATAGCACCCCTTAACAGTCTAACTTAGGGTTCCAATACCTCATCCACATACCTGTGAGTGGTTACAGAACCTGCTTGAAAGATATCCAATTCGGTGCTGCCCTTTGTTATGATTCCTTCCCAAACCATTAAACCGCGGTCGCGGAAATGAGATATTTCACAGACAAGGGAAGGCAAGTTGCGTGTTCCTTCCTCTGTCCAGATCAAAACACGTCTAGAATTACTATACCTGGACTCTTCAGTTAATAATACTCGGGCTCATTCGGCTTGGCTCCACTGAACATAAGGATAGGAGAAGATTAAACGAGCCCTTCTGGAAGTTGGAGTGAATGAGACACAAACCTTTGGTTTTCTCCTATGCAGTCCAACTTCGTTAATCCATCTTGCTGCAACATAACGACTAATTCGATTTCCTCTGGCAGCCTGAAGGTCTAAAACCAAATCTCTTGTAGACTTTTCGCTGTCTCTTCGAACCGACAATGACCGAAAACGGTGTTCTGATGCAGTTGTTACTCTCGGTCGCTCTTGACCAGGTTGTCTATCAATTGATCCAGTGATCCAAGACACTTTGAGTGTTATTTAAATCTTGGGCGGCCATCATTTGTGTTTGACTTTCCTCGATTCTACCAGTTATTTGCCACTTTTGACCTTCACTTAAATGATGCTTTTGAATCTTAATTACAGAATACTGATGTCTTAGAAACCATATTCCTTTTAAACAACACTACAGACCGAAAAACCAACATGCGTTTATTGCGCATCACATTGCCGTTCACCGAATTTGCATACTTCCGACGCTAACGTATGCGCGGAATTGCAATTTTGTATTCCATTGTATTTAATTAATTACAGCATTGGGTAGTGGTTGCAGCATGAACTTAGTGAGCATATTTTTTTTTATTACACTTTAATTTTGATGTCCAGTGTGTAAGATCTATCTTGAAATAACTGATGTTCAATACTCCTGATCTGATAGCTCTGAAATAACTGATATTTTACTCCAGGTCTTGTTCCCTAATATTAATATCAATGAAACATACTGTAAAACCGGTGTGCCAATGCATGTTTATATCTGCCTTCGGATGAAGAAAAGATGGTCCTGTTATTTGAAGACATTTGTAATAAAGTCAGCACCAGTTCTGTTATAATAACTTACTGTTGACAGAAAAATTAATATTGCTCTTCATACTAATATAAAAATCATGCCAGTATAGTTATTTTTAAATTAATGAATATTCATTTTAATTAAGTTCTTTTTAATTGAGTTGTGAGGTTACAACCTTTTATCTAACAGCTAAATGTGTAGGAATCTCTTGAACAGGTAAGCGAATATTCATTTTAGTTCAGAATCCAGACACGTAAAACTCACGAAGGGTTATTTACCCTTTTTATTTAAAATAAGGATTTCAGAGACAATTCCTTTCTCATGACGTACAACAAAGCCTGCACTTGGGCTTGAACTCAAAAAATGAAACTTAACTAAACCTTAACTAAAAGATATAGCCGAAGCTATCAAGAAATTTCTAAGTGGTTGGACCCTAAATATCACTTAAGTTGGCGAAGGTATCGAGGGCCTGAGATACGTTCGAACGTAGCTTAGAGAGACTGTAGCCAAAAGACAAACGCGTGCTAGTCACAATCTCTAGATCTCTAACGAAGTCAGTGGAACTTCGACTTAAATACCGCACTTACTCATTTGCATTAACCGCGATTCTAAAAACACATTCTGATAGGAAATTGTGAGCTGAAATTAAGAAGAATAGGAAAGTAGCTTTAAATGAAGATAACTGTTAAAAATTTACGATAAACCTTACAGAGTTTATTATTAATATTATAGTATAATGCATCAAATTTTTCTTGTCCTTATTTGTATCAAAACTGTAACTTCAGTTGAGCCTAAAATTTCTACGCCACTCCAATATTCGTAAAATGTACTCATTGAGGTTATTAAAAAGGACAGGGAATGAGAGTTAGTATCATGCATATCATTATCATACAGTAATGCCATTATGCGAGTTTTCACCGTTGCGAGTCGTTATTTTTCCACGTATATAAATTTTTTGGATTTGCCTCTAAGCAATTTATTACATATGCAGAAAACTGACTGCAGCCGTAGGACGCTTGTTAGTGAGAATTCATTCAGAAGATAACTCAGCAGGAACCTGTAGAAACTCTGGTTTGCTTTTTAAGATTTATGCATCTTCTGGTCGAGGCAAAGCAAAATAATACTTTCTTGTATATTTTTTCTTTAAAAAAAGTGTGGGGGATCCATATACTTTTTTTTTTTTTTTTTTGACTAACTGCCGTCAGAACGAACTTCTGACTCAATTATTTTATTTTTTCATTTTTGTTTAGAAGTAAAATATATTTCGCAATATCTTTACGTTTTTTGAGGTATGTCATTTAATACTGCTAATCCTAGAATAAATACCATACATTTTTTTTTAAAACGTTTTCCTTCTTATTGGATAAAGAAGAAATGGAGGAGTTTTCACTAAGAAAGTTGCTATTAAAATTTTTGAATTGTTGCTCTACAGAATGGACTCAGACTTATTTTTGTTGAAAATACGGTCTTATAAAGACTGAGTAAAAATAGTTTGGAAATTTCTAGAATGAAAGAATTGTTATTAAAACTTGAACTGACGGAATTCAAACTTTATCTCAGAAAAATAGACTTAGAATTACTTCTTTTGTAAGACTAATGAAAACTTAGTAAAAAATGGCTTTGAATTTCTCATAGAAAAAGAAGTAAAATTAAATTTTGATTTGTGGAATCGTGAATAAGTATTTTTTGATCTGGCATTTAAAAAAAATTGTATGTATTTTTAAATCTCTAAGTATCTGATGTATTTTTATTTCAATATCAGCAATTCTAGAAATACTTAAATATTGGATGAAATTTTCAGTATCGAGGAATTTGATTTCCTACATAAGGTATGCAATGCAGATCAGGTAATTCTAATCACAAGCGTTGTTTAAATCTGAAAGCCTCCAGTCAATCTGGATCACATTCTATTTCAAATCTACAGTTTATGCTACAGTATACAGTAAAGTACAGTATGAAGTTATGTTCCATCGTACTTTTACAGCAAAATCATAGTCTTGCTTCCAATTGAAAATATCATGCATCCGAAGAACTTTCGCATGCGTCCGTAGAATGTAGTTCTTTAGAACCCGATTCATAGAACCCGAACATTCATAGATGTAACGGTTTGGTTTAGTTTACTCAGTTATAGCAAAGCACGCGAGGGCTAAATTTCTAAGGGGAAGAATGTCTTCGTGAACGACTTTCTAAGGGGAACAGGCTCTTATACAGGTTACACATGGCGAAAACCACGAAAACTCCCATGCAGCCAGCCCGCTTGCCTGGAATTCAACCCAGGTCGGAACTACCAGTGTTCACCGACTTTACCGCTCGGCCGCTAGTGTGGGCGCATACATGTTACGAGATGATTTATTTGTATAGAAATGTAGCTGATGATTTGGTGTTGTGTTGTGACTTATCTCACTTGTCTCTTGGTAACATCAGAACAAGCTCACAAAATTCATCCTGGCAAGGAGTGTAAGATTGCATCTGTCGTTGGCAAGAGCCTAAGGCTGTGTTCAGACGGCGGCGTAAAGCTTCGTTCGGACGGGGGCGTAAAGGGCATAAGTGGTTAAAGCTGAGCTCCGTTGCCAAGGCAACCAGTCTGTGCTACGTCACAAAATCTGGTTTAGGGCTCGTGGCATAGGGTTCAAAGTTTTCAACTTTAAGCCGAGTTTGGGATAAGCGTCGACCAGTCAGAGCGAAGCTAAAACGAAGCGGCGTTCTACAGAAGATTTCGCTGTCACAAAACAAGCAGAGCTAACGCGGGAAATCAATCGAGCAGGAGAACAGCACGGGAAAGTTATAGACACATCCACGCATGTGCAAATTTAGCTTCTGTCATTGGCCACGGCTTACACACCGTTCTGGCAAGTGTGAACGAAATTCCCGTATTTTATGCCCTTATGACTACGCCTCTATGCCCTTCACACTTGCGAGAACGGTGTGTAAGCCGTGGCCAACGAGAGAAGCTAAATTTGCGCATGCGTGGATGTGTCTACAACTTTCCCGCGCTGTTCTCCTGCTCGATTGATTTCCCACGTTCGCTTTTCTTGTTTTGTGACAGCTAAATCTTCTGTAGAACGCCGCTTCGTTTTAGCTTCGCTCTGATTACGCTTATCCTAAACTTGGCGCAAAGTTGAAAACTTTGAACCCTATGCCACGAGCCCTAAACCAGATTTTGTGACGTTGCACAGCCTGGTTGCCTTGGCAACGGAGCTCGGCTTTAATCACTTATGCCCTTTACGCCAGCGTCTGAACGAAGCTTTAAGCACCATACAGGTGGCAGTACGACTTTGCTTAGTTCCGCCCACAATTTTGATGGAGAGAACCCCTGGGAAGGAGGGATCCGAGTGTTTCCCACCCCCTCTTTTCCTCATAACCACCTCTCGAGAGGGCTTCCGGGTCACCGCATATTTAGAGTGTCTCTATGCTGCACGGATACTATACATTTGCAAACATCCATACCTTCTTCAGGATTTGAACCCGGGCTCTTTCGGTACCTCAGTAGGCCCCCCTAACCACTATGCTATCTGGCCGGCTGATGGATTGGTAGTCAGTGTTATCAAATTTTGTACATTAGATTTTCAGTGTACTGCAATATTGAGATGACTTTTGCTGTTTTAAGACTTTTTAGTATTATTGTATACGTGTGGTAAAAGCAGAAAGAATAAGAATGTAAGGTATTTTCTCCCCCCTTTCTGCATGCCTTCGTAAGCACACTCGACGCGTATTCGAAAAGTCCGCGTTCGAGTCCCGGAGAAGGTATTGCTCATTTTGCACGTCTCCATCATTAAAATAACCTAAAGACTCTACATTTACGCCCGAACTAAAAAAAGGATGGTAGATGATAATTCTTCACCACCAGGATTTGGCGACTGGGTCTCCTAATCCCCAGTCGCCCTTTATAAGAGGGAGTATATAAGGTGTTTTCTCCCTTCTTTCTGCATGCCTTCGTGGTGTAACGGTAGCATACTCGACACGTATTCGAGAGGGCCAGTTTCCAGTCCCGGAGAGGGCATTGCTTCAAAAATACCTAATGTCTATACAATAAAATGACAGTTTTGTCCATGACTTAAGCTTAGAGTACATAAAATCGTATGTTATTGTTTAGCAAAATATTGCAGCCAGTCAGAATGAGCAGTGAAAATCTTATATAAGGGAAAAGAGATTCAGTTACTGGAAAGATCGATAAAATATGATTTTCAGTACCAGTTCCTGGGGACAATGAAGATGAAGGTGGGAATGATGAAGGAATATATATAACAATGGCAACTAATAAAAAAAAATAGTGACGCAGTAAATGTTAGTGCTTCTGAAATGAATGCTGTTATCTGAAAAGAATCTTGAAATGAAACTGATTCTATTGGAAAGTCAGAAAATGCAGGAAGAACATCAAGTGCAGGAAACTCAAATGAAAGTGCAGTTGAGGGTCTTCATGGACCACCTGTACAAAGTAAGGGATCAAAGAAAGTCAGAGAGGTATAATGGAAGAAAGAAAAGATGAAATAAGGGGTTGCAGTCTTTTCTTCGAAGAAGGTATGTCTGATGAGATACTTGCCAAGAAAACTCCCCGTTAGTGATCAAATGGTACATAAAATTGATTTATAAATCTATTCAATCTTAGCTGCGAATGTGCACGTTGTAGACAGATGAACTATCACTAAATGCATATTATTGCCAAATAGAAACAAGCAATAACTAATAAGTTATTAAAACAGTAAAACAAGAAATATGTGTCTAAAAACACTTGCCCTGCTTCTGACAAGCCTTTTAAATAGCATACATTTTTTGATGGGGGAGGGGGGCATCTGGAAGCCCAAATTTGGGAATTTAAAATTTTTTTTATTATAAGTTTCGTATTTTGTAAACATTTATGAGTTTTTTATTAAGAAAATTAACGATTTCAAAGCGATCAATGGCAGCGATATACGTATTAAAAATAAATAAATAAAAATAAATAAACCTTCAGCGCGCGAGACTATATGTCGGAAATTCTAAAGATATGCTGTTTTAAATATTTTGTGATATTACTGTTGAATTGGATTTTATATTTTAAGTACGAAGAACATGATATTTAATAAATAAAGGTAGCACACAAAAAGTAAAAAAAAAAAAAAAAAAAAAAAAAAAACCGCCCCTTTTGGGCGTAATATAAAATCTAAGAGCTTTCAGATCTTTTTTTAAATTTTATTTTATAAATTCTATTTCAGAGACAAGTTTGCATGACTGTACTAGTTTAATTCATTTCTTATTTAATAATTACTTGCATCTAACGCATTTATTATAGTATAGATAATTAATATTTGTAACAAATTTTCTAACGAACTTCTTAGAATTATCTAATATCTATAACTAATTATTCAATGCACTTCTTATCGTATAAATTCTGCTGTTATCTGCAGCATTATTATTTGCTCATTACAAACACGAAATTTATGCATTTACGTTCGCTATTCTTAGACTTACAATATCACGTTCTTTAGAATAATTTCAATTCAGTTTTGTAAATTTATTGTGTAAGGTTTCGCATCTGCTTCGTGTTTTATTTCATATAAATATTCCAAAGACGCAATTTTCTCAGAAGGGCTCTTAATTTCGTTTCGACATTTTGCGTCGTCCGCTATAAAACGGCGTTTTACTTTCAAATTGTTGCCACCAAATATAAGAGTCCTGCATTATATTTAAAGAAATTAAATAATGAAAGATCTGCGTGAATGTATGTACGTTTCTCACATTGTCAAAAAACAACGGCACCTAGAGATACTAAATTTTGAATAATGTAATCCTCCACTCGAATATGGCCATCATTGGAAGCCCAAATTTTGTAATTTGTTTTATTATCTGTTTCATACATTGTGAAACTTAAGTGAATTTTTAATTAACAAACTCCATGATTTCAAAGGGAGCAATGGCAACACTTTAAGGGGAAAAAATATCGCGCGAGGCTGTGTATGGGAAATTCTAAAGATATGTTGTTTTTAAATATTTTCTGTTTAATTGCTGTTGTATTGAATTTTATGGTTCAAGTGCGAAGAACATTATATTTGATAAATAAAAATAACACAGGAAAAGTTAAAAAATCATCCTTCTGCTCGTAATATCAAATCTGAATGCTTTCAGATTTTATTTATTTATTTATATTGTTTTCATTTTGATAATTTTTAGTTTATCTTCAATAAAAAAAATATGCATATCGTTTAAGAATACTTTATGTAAGATGAAGACGAACCCCTTTTTTTAAG